>NC_091516.1:40229052-42629052 GCF_947461875.1 Haliaeetus albicilla
CCAGAGGACAATGCGGGCTGGCTTTGTGGTTAGAGCACTGTCTGGAGCAGTTAGGAGACCCATATTCTAATTCCTGCTCCAACACCGATTCGCCGTGCTGTTGCAGGCGAAGTCACTTAGCTGGTCTGCGCCTTTGTTATTCCAGTTGTAATAATATTTACATCACAGGGGAGTTAGGAGGCTTATTCAATTAATGCGTGTGAAGCGTTCTGATATCCTCCGACGGCCGGGGCTTGAGGCAGGCTCTCCGGCCAGACTGCCGGCCGCCCCCCTCCCTTCCCCGGCCGGGGAGGACGGCGGCTGCGCCTCCGCGCCCCCGGAGCGCAGCCAGGTGACGGCCACCCCCCCGCCGCCCCTCGCCTCCCTCAGGCCGCTCCCCGCCCCGAAAATGGCAACCCTCCCACCGGCGGTGCCTCCCAGAGCCGGCTGCCAGGGAGGATGGCTCCCCACCGTCCCCTCCCGACTCCGCTTCAAAAAGTGCGTGTTTTCTCTGGGTACTGCTTGCCTCTCACCATTTGTTTTTTAAGGGAGTTGCTAGAAAACTCTCCTGCTATTTTTTAATTATTTTTTTTTAATAACTATATCATGTCTGGTATTGTATTTCTATTTTCCCCTGAGGAGAGAAGCCAAAAGAAGTAGGAACAACAAATAATGTGTGGGAGAGTGTTTTTCTTTATTCTCTTTTCTTCTCTTTTTTCCCTTTTTTCTTTTCTTTCTTTTCTTTTCCTTTATTTTTTCTTTTCTTTTTTCTCTTCTCTTCTCTTCTCTTCTCTTCTCTTCTCTTCTCTTCTCTTCTCTTCTCTTCTTTTTTTAACCTGTGTTCAAAGCCTCTTTCTGTTTGGCTCCAGCATTATTGTGACTACAATTCTCTTCTCTCTGATCTTTTTTTCTATTATAGAGGTATTGACTTAATCTGGGGTAATGAGCTTGTTTGTGTTGAACCCCTCGATATCTTCATATTTGCATCCTGAAAGGTCTGCTTTTATTCTGTCATGCTTACTGTTTTCACATGATTTTTCTTTTTCTTTCTTTTCTTTTTTCTGTCTTTTCCTTTGCTTTTTCCTTCTTTCTTCTTTTTCTATTTCTTTTTTCTATTTTTCTCCCTTTTCTTTTTCTGTTTCTTTTTTCTTCCTTTCTTTTTTCTCTCTCCTTTCTCTACTCCTACTTCCTTCCTTCTTTCTCTCTTTCCCTTCCTTTCTTCCTCCTCCTTTCTCTGTCTTTATCTTTCTCTCTTTCTTTCTCTTTCTTTTTCTTCCCTTTAGTTCTGCTGAAAAAAAAAACCAACTACCAGAGAATTAAGCTAATCATCTGTAGCAATTAAGGAGATGTCTCTGGGAAAACACTAGCTGTGAAGCATGTTTGCTTTGTGAAGTACTCTCATCAGACACCTTGGCACAGAGCCACCCTATTATTTGGGAGAGGGGTAAAAAACATGCAGTGGGGAGACTTTTTGATTGTTGTTATTATTAGTGGCAAATTCATCTTGCTTGTCCCAGGTTCCCACATGTTTTTAAACCATTATGGTATGTGGTTTTCAACCACGGATGAGAGATTGCTGAGGAAAAATACCCCATCTGTTCAAAAATTAAAAGTGAAGCATTATCTTTTCCTCTTTTCTCCCTTGCCTTAGGCAAAGGAGGCAGAGGCTGGTTCATGCCCAGAGGCTGTGCTGGGGATAATTTTCAGGCCTGTGCCTTTCATTCTCCTTCCTGCAAACACATACAAACCCATGCTCATCCTCAACCTACCTGCCAGCAAACACACAACAGTGGGGCCCATTCAGCCTGCTGGAGCTGCTCCCCACTGGGACCAGCGGGGCAGAGGGGTCCACAAGCGGGGACCCTCTGAGTGCTGCAGCCCCCCGGCTGTGCCCTGGTGCAGCCGCGGTTCCCCCATGATGCTGCTGCTCCAGGGAAACTCACTGCCCAAGAGTTGTGCCAGGGAGGGGAGGGGAGGAAAGAAGCAACCCAGGAGAAGGCATCCTCACTCAGCTGCAGCCCAGTCCCTGGGGGACTGTGCTGGGACAGTAGGAGCTCCCCTGCTTCCGACCTGCATCAGAAACAGATGGGAGCCGAGTTTTCTGCTGAGGCTGGCTGGTAGGAAGGCATTATTGGGGACTGGAAACTGGTCACAAGCCTGCAAACACTGAAGCAACAATCTTGCATGCTCATTGCCTTCCAAGCTCAGGGCTTCCCTGGTTGGGAAAGTGCTTTTTCCCTGCAGGGGTGCTGAAGTGAGATGTGTCCCAGCCTCTCTGTACACTGCTATTAGATGTAAACCAGAGAGTAGGGACTTGCACTTTTCCTAAGCAGCAAAAGTACCTGGTATTTAGCACCCCTTCCTCTGAAATTAGATTGACCCAAGGCAGCAAGAGGAGTTGTATTAGTCACACATTAATCTCACAAAATAAAATTTCATCTTAAACTTCTCTCTTCATTTCTCCAGAAAATTGGTGTGAGGAAAGGAGGGAAATGAGCAAACCTTCCTAGCAGCCCACCAACCTGCACCCCCCCACACACACAGCACAGAAAATACAGTGTATTAGCTTCAAGAGATTTTCACTTTGAAGAGTGGCCATGGCTTCCTCGATCCTTACTAGAGAAAGCTGTTTAATAAATAGCAAGGCATTTATATGCTCCATCTCTCTCTGATCATTTCACACACACTTGGGGAACACAGAAAACTGATTTCAGAGCTGTCAGAAATCTCTCAAGCCAAAGGAGCAACGTGGACATACTCCAGCCAAAGATCTGCCACCCTAGTCTGTACAGATTGTGTATTCTTTCACTTTTTAGGGTATTTCAACTTCTTACAAGATCGCTAGAGGAAAAGAAAAAAATGTCTTTTCACATAATTAAAGGACAGGTTTTGCGTTTTTCCACCCTGCTTGCTTTCCCTCTCTCAGAAGAGAACTTGGAGTTGTGAAGTTACTTTTTTAAACAAAACTCATCCTTCTCAGCTCCTTCCACGCCGAGGAGCTGCTACGTTTTTCACAGGCAGCTCTGCACTCGGGAGCTTTTAAGGGTTTCTAATCCTGGAAGGCCATCTGACATCACCCTGCTTCTTGTCTGCTGATGTTTCATACAAGCCTCACATTTCCTTAGTGTTTTTTAGAGCCACCAATTACTGCAGCAATCTTGTGTTTATGTTCTGGTTTTGTGCTTTTTTTTCTTTCCCCTGATGCTTTCCTGGCTTGCGTCCCAACAGGCTGCTCTCTCTTAGACATGTTTTGTGCCAAGGGTTAAGCTGGACCAGCTTGTTACAAAAGAAGAAAAAAAAAAAAAAAAAGAAGTGGGAGGGAGGAGAGGGGTTTTTGCCTAATTTTCTTCATTGACTTCAGGCACCATGTGATCAGGAAGCCTGGCCTCTTTCCATTTCCCTTCCCAACTAAAGGGAAACATTGTGTAGCTGTTGCCCTGCCACCGGTGGGACGGCCTTTCGTGGCGTTACGTAGGAGGATAAAAATAACTGGGATATTTAAGGCCGGCTGTGGAATCCCAGCGCAGGCACACTGAGCCTGGTCAGCCGCCGAGCACCACCGGACCCAGCCTCGGCCTTGGCCGCGGGCGCACACGCACACCGGAATAATCCGCTGCATATGATGCAACTGCAAATATATGCCTGGCAGCGGCGCTGAAACAGTTAGACCTTGGGGAGGCCCAGGAGAGAAAAAGAAGGGGCGGGGGGGGGGGGGGGGGTGAAGAAAGGGAGAACTGTAGAGCTTTTTCTTCTCTTTTAACATACTGGTTGTAGCATAGCAGGTATTTTTCCAAAAGCCAGTGACTATCCCCAGTATTTTGTGCGCATGCTGCAGGGGCGGGGGCATCCAGAGAGAGTGCGAGACCCTCAGCAGGCTCGCTTCTGCAGGGCTTGCCTGGCTTCGGGTGTAAGCCAGTATAGCACGCCCTTGTGCCGGGATTTTGTAGGGGATAACAGCAGGCAACTACACTCAGGCCCTGAGAAGGAGAGGCGGGGACAGCACTATGTTCCCTTACAGTCTCATTAGGCTCTTTTCTCCAAATCACAAGTGTGGCTGAGTACAATGCACGTCTTGTCTCTTGATTAAAAGTAATTAAATGAAAAGAGCAGCCAGACCACAAGGCTCAAGCAGAAATGGCAGCCTCTTTTATATTTGGTACTTTGGGGAGTCACAGTTGTCAGAAATCTTTGGAGGTGATTTTTTTCCTATTTGTTAAGCTTGTTTTCACGCTGTACCCCACCTCTAAACTTGCCAAAGAGTAATACTGGACAGTGTCTGCCACAACTGCAGCAACAAGAAGAGGCTGTCGTTGCAAGGACAGCAGCGCCAACCCTTCTTTAAAACTGGTCTGACATGCAAACCAGTGCAAGTTCAGCTTTTCTTTGCCCATTGGGGGCTAGGACAGCGCAGGTTAGGAGAAGCAGAAGGTACCATGGATGGTCTGGCTACTCCTGTGTTTTGGAGGAGAACCTCCTCACCGCACCAGCACACATCACCATCTGTCCCCTCTCCTTCAGTCAGGACTGTCAAGAGGGCCTGAAAGGAAGGAGAAAGGGACCTAGGGGACACTTCTCCCTTAGTGCCACTCTGTGTTGGGGCAAACCAGAGGACCTGGCAGTCGTCCCAGCAGATTCCATTTCCCCTGACAGGAGCTGAGCTCTTTGAGGAGCCCATACATTTCCATGGGCACAGGTACGTGGTCCTGTGGCTTTTCAAAAGCTGCTCCTACTGAAAAGGAAGAGCGCAGCACATGACTAACCAGCCGGGACCAAAGGGGTCTAACAGCTGTGTGCTTTCCAGTCCCCGTTCCTCGTGTGCTGCCAAGGACTCGCTTGCCCAAATGGCCTCTGCTACCTGCCCACTGCAACGCAGAGGCTCACAGCCCTGCTGCAAAACTCTGCCGAGGGACTGGGAAACTACCTGTTCTGGGTAGGTTGCAAATACTGGAACAATCTGTTTTCCTGGCATACTTGGGAAACCTTCTAATAAGAAAATATAAGGCTCCATGGCTCCTTCCTGAAATTATGAGTGGCCTCCTCTCCTCTTGAGGAGGGAAATCAGTTATAAAACTTGATGAGGGACGGAGACTGTTCCTGAGATTATTTCTGCTGCGGAGCTCTGTTAAATGTTAGCCAGAGGATAAAATTGCTATCTTCGGTTTGTCTTGGAATTTCCCCTCCCACAATCTGTAGGACCCTGTGTAACAAGAATCTAGTTTAGAGAAGTTGTGACAATTGTTGGGCACAAACTTAAGCTTTTTTTATTGCTTATGCAATCATGTGGGTTTATTTCAAGGAATTAAGGGGGAAAAAAAAGTTTAAGAGCATTTGTAAGGGACTACACCTGCCTGGACTTTCTGTTTGCTTTTGCAAGTGCTTATGGTTTTACTGGTTTATGTTCTAGGCTTATTCTTTCAAGTTCAGTGAAATACTGAAGCCAGTCAGAAAAACAGACTATTGAGAGGAATGGCTAGAGTCTCCATTTTCAGCCTCACAAACAGTCGTCCATGTGGATACTTCTATAATCATTCATATTTAACAACACAGTATTTGAGAATCCCTCAGACCAAATGGACTTTGATCTTATAAACCCTTTATTACACAGGGAAATATTATCCCTACTTTATATAAATATGGAGCTGCACAGGAGGAAGAGCAAAGGCCCAATGCCCTATTATCCACTTAAAGTCCCTCCAGTTTCACTGGGAAAATAATTTTACACGTCTGGGCCTAAGTGGCAGAGCTAGGGTGTCACCCTCCCCTGCTGCATGTCAGTCTGCTCCCTAGCACCGGAGGAGCATCTCGTGAGTCACTTTCACATGTCTAAGTACAAATCTGCTGAATGGGACCCAGTTCTTTCCTTCCTTCCTTTTTGATTTGCCTAGAGAGAGGAGGCAACGGCAGGATCAACTCTTCCTGCACCAGGAGCAGGCTGAAATGTTCTTCAGCCGGGAGAAGCTGTGGATGGCAGCTGGGTAATTCAGCCTGCCGAGTGCAGACACCTGGATTTATGGATGCCTGCCCTGGCACCCACATCTTGAAGCAATTCCCAGCTTTTCTGGAAACTGGCTAAACCTCTGGGTTTGTCCAGCCACATGGGGTAACACCGAGGTTTCAGGGGCTTAATGGGGATCACAATCATGCTTGCATCACCGAGCTGGCTGCTCCCATCCATTTCAGGTGGTGCTGGCAGCAGGGGAGCAGGACATGTGGCCGGGGAAATCCACAACTCCTTGGCTTCCCTGGCAGGAGCAGCAAGGCTGGCCATGTAAAACCAACTCATTAGTCCACCAAGACCACTGTCACCCTCCTCTGGTGCTGGCAGGCATCCCCTGGTGAACCTTCCTCCAGGTAATTAAGGTGTCATCAGCCTCAGGCCTCCTCCCTTCTTGCTGCTACAGGGGTAAGGAGAGCTGCACAAAGTGTAGCATACATGACCACACCTTGCAGTCATCCCTTCATGGGATGAAGGGTTTCAGCCTTCCTGGAGGGAGAGGAACTGCCCAGATCACCCCAGCAGCTTCAGTAGATGGCATCTACCTGCACCAAGGTCCACCAGGGTGACAGTGAACAGAGTGCAGGGAAGTAAGGCTTTGGAGGCACCCAGCACTTGCACCGCTGCACGTTTCCATCTGCTGTGGTTTGGACAACCCACCTACTGTGGTATCAGCACATGGAGCCACTTGGCATTAAATAATGTCATCCTGGGCTGCCATGGCCATGCAAAGAGGATGGCAGGCGAGGATGTGTGTTTGGGTGCTGTCATGCAGCCAAATCTTCTCTGCAGCAAATACAACCCGGCAATTTTCACATGCTTTGGAGTTTCAGAACAAAAGTTTCACACGAACTTAATTGGCCCCAGATTTTTAACACTAGTAAGTAGTTATAATGCCTCAAAAAGAGCTATTTCTTACTGACTGTTTCCCACTGATACACTTTCCAGCTGGCGCTCCCATCACACCTTTACCAAATGAAGAAGAACTCCAAAACCCTCAATGCTCAATCCATTTCTCGTTTCTTTTCTTTCACATGTAGCTTGCCATGTTGTTATAATTCAATTTCAAAGCTCAGGTCTCTGCAGTTGTTTTCTTTTTCTGGCATTGTTTTTCATCCAGTAGCCACTACAGCCTAGCACAAACCAAAGTCACCCATCCGGAGGTTAACAGGCCTCTCTTCTTCCCATCAGGTGTCCTGGTCTGCTGCCGTAAGATAAAAGTGGATACTGTTGAATCATGTGAACATGAATGGCAGTGCAGCAAGGCCCTCATTTCTTTTTACCCTGACACTCTATTTACCCTGATGTGGTAGATGCCAGGATACTTGGCTTATCTGCAGCTGATCACCTATGTGGCCTTGGTCATAACGCTTCACTTCTGTGACTTGGCGTTGGCCATGTTTGCAACCATCTCCAGCCTGCAGACTCTGTGGGACACATTTTCCTCATGGTGTCTGTCACTCTGGGTGTGCACCAGCATAAGAGAGTCAAATCCCATGTAGGACCTTCTGTTACCACGGCCAGCCACAATGGTTTGGTGCTGTCAGCTGCCCAGCAGGCTGGTTTGGAGCACCCCTTGTTACAGAGTGAGGAAGACTCTGCTCCCCCTAAGCCTTTTTTAAAGAAGCTGCATCTTGGAGAAGTCAGGTTTATACCCTACTACCACCACTGTGATTTCTCCCTTTATTTATCCCTTCATGCTTCAAGACAGAGCCCAGCCTCCTTAGCACCAACCTTTAGAGAAATAAATGTTCTTTGTCATGAAAGAGATCTGCTGTGCTCAGTCTCCCACAATACTTTCTAGCTGAAGGCAGCCTGAAAATGCATCTAGGTATTTCAGTGTTCCCCCCCAAAGGTTGCAAGCTAGCAGAGAAAACTCCCAGCCCTTGCACATCCATATCCTATAAGGAAGTGCCTTCAACCATCATAAATAAAACAAAGGTATGTTCTTCAGCTGATCTCAATTACTGGAGCTCCATTGAATTGAACAGAGCTAGGATAATTTACACCAGATGAGCATCTGCCCTCAACATATGTTACATTATGATTCAACAAGATGGTCTCAGTTTGCCTTGGGGGAGGAGCTGTTGGAGTGGAGAGTTAAGTTTGCTCATGTCTAGGAACCATGGGCTGCAAAATCCCTGAGAGTGAGGAGGTAAATAGGGAAAAGAAGACATTTGGTTATTAGGCTTTCTTATTTCCAGTGATTAGGGTGGGAAAGAGCAGACTGTATGGGAAACAGGCTTCCCTACACCCATTTTGGCAGCTTTTGATTGGCCCCTGACCAGACATTTATTAAAACAGCCTCATAAGTTGCGGTCTTACTAAAGAACAATACAAAACCAACCAAATGTTAATGTATTCAATCTGTTCCTGCTGAGATTTCTGCCTCCCCACCTCCCTGATTATTAGAGAAGGGGCGGGGGGGGGGGGAGAGAAAAAAAAAGAAAAAGAAAAAAAGTTTGTATTCCCAGCCTCAGCTGACAGATCTGCTGTAGCCTCCTGGAGTTTTTGTAATTAGAACAAAGGGTCCTCGGGACAGGAACTATAATTGGTTTTGAGTGTTTGTACATTTTAACACAGCCCAGGTTAGGCATCCAAGCACTGACAGAAGGAGCTTGAGCCCTAGGAGAAAAACTCCAAGGGAGGATTAAAGGCCTTCAAAAGAGGGTAGTGGATCATATCTGATACGTAAAAAAAAAAAAAAAAAATTAATGTACTCGAGATTGTTTTCCTTAGCAAGCCAGAGGAAAAGCTGTGCTGCAAACACTTGTCCACCAGAGGCCTGGGATAATCTGAACTTCAGGACCAGGAGCGAGGAACGGAGAGGAAATAAATATTTTTGCAAGCAAAAACCCCAGGGCAGGATATGTGACGGAGCTCCTGAATGCTGACAGGGGGTGGGAGGGGTTTTAACCCACCCCTCTTGCTGAAATTTATGAGGGCCACACATCCCAAACCCACTGCCAGACCAGGTTTTGTGGTTCAGCTTCTTCAAACACCTGAACCTGCTCTGGACAGCCAGTTCTGCGGTGGTAAATCAGAGAGGCCGGCATCTTCCCTCCAGCCACAGCTCACATCCTCACATCCATCCATATCACCATCCTGGTCCCTGTGTCCCTTGGAGACCCCCCTCCAGACAAACTGTGCCCAGGCATTGTCTGGAGAGGGCTGGCTGGCAGCGAGCCCGCACTGTGCCAGGGCATGTGTTGGCAATTAAATAATATAGATGATCGTGACAAGTGCTGAAGCCCATGCTGGGGCTCCTTTGGATTTACCGGTATAGACACATGCAGCAGTACCAGCTGCAAGCAGTCTTTCCATGGGAAAAGGATCGGACCCAGAACACACAAGGAGAAAAATGTATTTGTAGGCAGTGTCTCTGGTAACAGTCTGGGGCTCTTTTCCGTAAGGTTAACATTCACTGCTCGAGAAAAACAATGCTTCTGGAGATCTGCAGGCGAGATGTGGTTGCGGTGGGTCATCCAGATTCACAAACAACAGTCCCTTTTTGGGTGGGATTTTCACATCTGTTCTTCTCTGTCCTAAAACCAATTTCACTGGGACAAAGCTCGGACAGCACTGGGCGCTTTTGGAAAATTCTTCCGTCACTTCCCAGCTCCAGTGACAGTGATGAGCTCCTTGCATAGAGAGCACACGAGTGATGGAGAGTGTGTGGGACAGGGGCCTATCTCCGTTTCATTATGAAGAACTACTTTTTTTTTTTTTTTTAAAGGCACTTGCTGGGGCAGATATTACTGAAAACAGTTTCTATAAACAAATCCACATGGTGAAGAAGGAAGCTGGGCTGAAGGCAGGAATGGTGTCTGTGCTGGAAGCCATGTAGCTCTGCAGAGGGGTCTTGAGTGTTTAGCTTTTAATTGGGAAAACTTTCCCAGTTCAGTCAGTCAGATACCTCATTTATGCCAAATTTCAGTGGGTGCTGGGGACTTATAAGCTCATCATGGCTTCTTTATTAAGAGGGTCTGATCCTGCCCACCATACCTGAATAATTTCACCCCTGCCTCTGCTCCCTCGTGCAAAGGGAGGAGTTCACAAGAGGAAGCAACTGGGGGCAGACTCCTTTATGGTTCAGCTGCTTCTCCCTCGCTCCCTCGTACACCCGTTTCAAGCACTTTTTCAGCTTGAGGCAATGGTGCTTTTTGGTCAGTGAGGAATAGTACATAGAAATAGACAGCTGACGGGTATCACTGCAGTTGGGCTTTGCTCAGCAGATCCTGAAACCCAGCCTTTTGGGAGAAGAGCTCATGTTAAGCATGTAGGTCCCAGCATTTTCCTGTGCTCCCAGGGGCAGCCAAGCTGAGTGGCACTTTTTCTATAGGAACCGGGCTTTTAAGAGCTATTGGGGAAGAAACCAGCTAGACAAGCTAATGTCTTACATGTGGATGATGGTGGAGATGTGGAAATAACTGTAAACAAATGGACAAAACACACTAGTCCTTTACAACATCCTGCCAGCAGCAGGTACTAACAAGGGAAGTGTTGCCTTCCTACAGTAAAGATGGGTTAGACATAGCCTGCCTACTGCAGGGACTTAGGCATGTGCATGAGCACTCTGAGTTATCCTCTTGATGAAAAAACAAAACTGAACATGTCTTATAGGCAACCAGTCCTTTGTAGGACCACTGCCTTATCTCCTTGCTGTCATCCCAGCCTGTGTGGTAAGTACCTCCCCTGAAATCACAGGGGAGAGTTACCACTGCTGTCTCCTGTGCGGCTGTGGTCCAAACTGCTCTCAAAGCAGCCACGAGCAAAGGCTGCACATGCCTGGCCACACATGCAGGTGCCCAGTGGCCACTGACCTGGCAGTCCTCCTCCTCACGTAAGGAGTGCACCTGTGCAGATGGGGCCTAAGACCACAGTAAAGCTTGCCTCCACCGGGCTTTCGGAGCCAGGCAGCTTTGGGCCATGGCAACCAATAGCAGGTTTTCTCCTCATCCACCCCATCAACAAGGAAAAACACAGTCATCTGGAGACACTGCAAATATGCACTGCTGTTCTTTGGTTACCAAAGTCAGCCAGACAGCCATGAGGATGGTTTAAATGAGTTTATTTCCGACTGATACATTTCAGGATCATGACTACTAGTGGATCGTAGGTAGCCATACTGTAGCATCCAGACCGCTCTCAGCTGGATGGCCCCTCCATAGATCTTGTATTAGCAGATTGCAAAAAAAACAATTTCTACTCACTGTCTACAGGAAAAAAAATGACATGCTAGCCACCACATGTATTTTTTCCCATAGGCAAACTATGCAGTTCTCTGTTTTATTTGGCAAAGAACAATAGCCTAGACAAATACATCTTATATAGAATATAATCTCCAAAAGTAATACCACTGAATGCAAAAGCAACAGATCTTGACCCTAAAATGCAAATCAAGCAGATGCCAAAGTAAGAAAATGGGCTAATTAAATATTTAAGCCTCTTGCCAATATTTTGCTAAGCACAGAGTAAAAAACAAATCTGTTTACAATATTTTGGCTGTTCCTGTATGTTCCAAGCACAGCATTTAAGTCAAAAGCCTCTTTGTGTATACAGTAAAGTTCTTGATGTCTCCTGAATGGTTTGAAATAACACTCCCTATAGAAACAATTGGTGTTCATTTATCAGAATTCCCTGTCCCACATCTTCAATTGAAGTCATGGGCTGGATGCATCTTGTTATTCTGCACGATCAGGTGCAGACTGGCAGTAAACACACTGACTCTACATAAGGTGGTCTGAAACGATGGAGGAAAGCAGGGCAAGGGGAAGCAGCGGACCTCCCTGAGTTGCTAGTAGCAGCAGCTCTGCACTCGCTAGGATGGATCATGGAGGCTGAAGGAGAGCACTGGGAAGCAGCTTTTCCTGTGAGCAGGTTCTCCTTGCTACAGCCTGGTGACCACACTGGTGGCCACACTGCCACGTTACTTTACACTCTTCTTTGTGCAGCCTAACCCTGGTCTGAAGCTTCTACCTGCAGCCAGGCGTGCAATGGCAGGCAGTGTCTTAAATAAAAGGCAGGCTTTAGGAGGGCCAGGCAAGCTATCAGCTGGTCACCACAGCCAGGATGGCATCTGAAGCATTTTATAGAATCTCTCACCCCTGGAGGAGTTTTAGAGCTTTAGACAGTCTTTCACTGCTAAAGTTCAGGGTGGAGGGGATGGTGATATGAACCTATTGTTTGGGGTCTTCTTCCTTGGAAGGGACTGGTTTGGGCTGTGGTCAAGAATGGAAAACAAGGCAAGAAGGGCTTTGGGTTTTGGCGATTCTCATAATGCCTGTCAGTGTTTCCATTTTCCATCCTTTTTATTCTCTGTGTCCTTAGAAGAGCGCATTTCAGGTTGTTTCCAGCATCCCGCAAAGTTTTGTTCAACAGCAGGAAGGAGTTCTCACTGTTTGCATATGAGATGCAACAGGGTGCACTAAACCTGAAAGCTGAAACAGGCCATACCAGCACTTCCAGTCATGGAGGTTTTCTCATACAGACGACAGCATCTGATTTTTGGGGCCATATTTGCTGAATTCAACCATTTCAACCACTGGTTGCACCTCAGATGAATTTCTGAGTTATCAAGAATGAACAAATTGTTTCTCAGAAGATTGTTTTCTCCAGACTCCTCTTTTTGTTTGCCCAAGGATATTGGCCCTTCTTGAAGAACCGGACATATAATTAGAAATTAATGTCTATTTGCTTTGATGGATTTTGCCTCTTTTCTGAATCCTGAATTATCCACAAAGCTGTTACAAACAGAATAGAATGTATTTGTTCATCAAAAAAATGATTCACCCGTTTCTTCAGGGATTAATTCTCAGTTTTGTTCGTGAGTGGCTTGTTGCAAATAGTCATAAATTCTACCATGTTGGGTTCCAACCCCGGAGTGATCTTTGTCTGGACTTCAATGGGGCTTTGCATGGGGGGGGGCCTGGCCACACAGATCTCATTGCAGGATTGGGCAATGGTTAGTTACATAAGTCATATGATGTTGTTTCTGTTCTCTGACTGGCTGACTTATGTAACTACAGAACAATAGCGTGTATTTGAATATAAAGGCAAAAATCGTGCCTCGTATTTGTTCTTCATGAAAGTCTGTTCAAGGGCTGGATTCTGCTGTCTGTGCAAGCTATAAAGATATTTTCTTTGACAGCCTCTTGGTTGGTGAAGACATCTGGAGTAGGTGACATTAACAGAGCTGCTGAGATGCTCTGTGTGAGTTCATCTGAGGTCTATTTGCAGACACTGGGCTCACGTTTTCTCCCCAGTAGCAGCTGAAATGAAAAGGAACAAAACCAAAGAGAACAACTCATGAAACTGGGCCATCCAGTGACCCAAATCCTTGACTGCAATGCAACTGCACTGATTTACACCTTGTAAATGTCTAGACATGGAGTTTAATGTTTCCCTTATTCCATTTCAGGGAAATAAAAAGGCTTAAATGCATGGCCAGGGTTAAAAATGGACAGCTTAGGACAAAACATTGTAAAGTTAATGTTCATGTGTTTATTCTTAAACACGAGTATTTTCCCCACTTGTTATTTTTGTTAAAATCTGAACGTGATTTCTATTCAGAGAGGGAAAATAGGAATCCACAGCTTTTGTTTTCAGCTGATGTTTTCTTTTTGTTTATCTATATGATTCATCTCCAGAAGATTTTATCACAGTCTCCTGGAGATTTTATCACAAGTTTTCAGTTCTGGTTTTGTTTTGGTTTTTTCCTCCTAAGGTCCCAGTTCTTGGAGTCATGTGATTACACAAACATTCCGTACTTCCAGTGTTTTAAAAGTAAGTTTCTAGCCGGTATTGTTGCAGAGAAGAGACTGAAAACATAAACCCTCAAGGCTGAGAAAAAGAACACACAATTTATAATTTTTTTTAAACCTCACGATTTCTCAATCTTATGTTTTTTAAGGATAGCCTGACTAATAAGTTTTAAAAGCCCAGGGTTGACAATATTAAAGCAGAATCAGGAGGAGACCATTGCTTAAGTTCATACGACATGACCTGATAGTCTTCCATACTCTTAGGAGATGTTACTGTGCAGCGGGCAAGGACTTTTCCTAAGTTGCTTATGAAAGTATAAGACCATCATAGCCCATTCAAAGTAATTTTGTTCTTTATGCATGCTGGCTTTTAGCACAGGCCTAAAGTACACATTATTTATGTAGCAAGCTTCAACAGCTCAGAAAGCATCATTGCGATCCATAGTGTAAACACCTGTCCTCATCCTTTACAGTGTCCAATGTAAATATGTGTTTTGACAGGGACATTGAACAGAGCAAGCCAAAATTCAAAAGGTCACAGCTGATGCTGTCATGCCATCTTCTAGCCTCTTTGAATCTGCTTTACAGATAATTTCTAACCCAGTCCATTCCTAAATTTTCAATTTCTAACTTGAATTCACAAAGGCAGCAGATTATGTCTTGCAACGTGCAGCATGGCCATGGAAGTGTTCCCCTTCACCTCATTTTTTTAACATGCTTTGGAAACTCTCTCATGTTCTGGGACTTGGAATTTGCTGAGAACTTGCTTTTTAACATATTTTATTCAGATGCCACTAACACAGATCTACTTAAGCCACTTTGCTGGTGGCAGAAAACATAATTCCGGTAGAAGCTGGGCACCTTCTTCATGGCTTAGGGGAAGCTTGCACCAGCCAGAGTCGGAGTGAACTGTGTACATTGCGGTGGGAGGATTTACTTTGCTAAATATAAATACAGCCATTCCTGGAGATCCCAAGTGCTGCTGAAAGCCAGGACAGGGAGCAAGCGGTAACACCTCAGGAGTAATGTGCCTGCACCTTGGAGGCTTTCTCCTGTGTGATACCTCCCAGAAACAGTCACCCTTGCAGAAGAGGGGAAAGCCTTTGCCAGGTGCCACAGGACCTCCACACTAAAACCAGCCAGCAGAGATCACTATACGTTTGAGGAGAACATGGGTATGTGGATAGGTGAAGAATCAGCAAAGAGCATTTCTTCACTGCTTAGACATGCAATCAAGCTACTGCATCTCTACCAGCTACTCTGTTCCAGTTGACTGCATGCACACATATACTCCGCAACAAATAAGAGGTAAAGCATGTTAGCTAAAACCTTTTATTAAGACCAAGCTCATTTTGTGGGGCTCTAAAACCATGATCTGCTGACACACCATTCCCTGTCAAGTCAGGATAGCTCATGAAGCCAAAGTCCCAAGAAAAGTGAGCTGCAACAGATGCACAGCTAACACTGTTTAAAGGACAATATAATGTGTTATAGGACTAGGATGAGTGTAGGTGGCAGGGGAGTTGCTTAGTACATAATTTCTGGACACTTGTGAAGCACCATGCAGAAGAATAAATGACTTTCCCCACCTGAATGCTATTTTAATAATTTTGAAACATCTTCCTTAGATGTCTCATCATTATTCCCGTAGTTAGAAGCTGATTAATGGCATGCCCCTCAAACACATATCTGGGCATATGTACAAAGACTTTTTAATAGTCCCTAACAATGGCCAACAGCTGGCCACAAAACCAGATGATTCCCACCCTCGTAAACTCATGCTCACCAACAATAAAATACCCTTCTGGCTACTAAAAAGCCTAATGGAACAGATGAATCTTGTTATGAACTGGATTTTATAAATAAAAATTAAAAAGAGGAAAACATTTTAGCTTGTGCATTCATAGGCTGAAAACAGACATAGGTTTCACATTCTGGAGTAGCCAACTGCAGAGGTCTAATTTTTGGAGCTAAACTTCATCTTCTGAAGACTTCTTTGAATACATTTCTGGGTTGGGTTGTTGAGGGGGGGTGTTGATTTTTATTTATTTATTTTTAATTTTGCTGTAGCCCCCGTAAAAAACTTCCTCTGTCCTCTGAGGCAGGAGTGATGTGTCTGTGCCACTCAGGCAAAAATCTCAGGAATTATCTGAAAGGCTTTGTTCTCCAGGCCCTGCCATAGCATCACAGGCAAGCAGTCCAGGCACATCAACCCAATCACACATTATGCCCACATGCTGTGGAAGGTATGTGCTTGCCACTGTGAGTGCCAGGGTTTCTCCATGCCCCTCAGGAGACAGCAAGGTGAGTTTGGAAAGCCGCCCGACCCAATGGCCGAGGCGTGACCCTGCAAGGCAGGAGGCAGGGGAGCCAGGCCAACCCTTTTCTCCCTGCAACTTGCAATAAATCTCTCTGTTGGAGCTATTAGCTTTGCATCCAACACGGCTACATGGTTTCTGGAGCAGAGCTGGCCACCCCGGACTGGCACTGGCAGCCTGGCCACACACCTCGAGCCATCTGCACAGACATTCCCCAGCGGCAGTGGCCCAGCTTCACGCAGGAAGCTGTAGCCACGCCAGCAACAAACACAAACCTCCCCAGACAGCACCTTCTCTCCAGCACAGTCCTTCTGTCCTGCTTCCAACAGACAGGGGGAGAGGCTTCCTTTCCCTTGTTTTTTTTTTCTTTTTCTTTGATTTTCCCCCCGACACCGTCACTTCTCCTTATCCCTGGAGCTGGTGTGAAATCAGAAGAGTGCGGAGCCAGGAAGAGGAGCAGGGGCCAAGCCATTTGAGGGTGAGCAGATTTACAACAAAAAAAAAAAAAAAAAAAAAAGATAAAGGAAAAAAAGAGAACTCTAAAGAATCTCTTTTTGTTAGTTGTTAACAACTATTTAACATCAGGGGTAATTCACAAGTTTAATAAAATCAGGCTTTGTTGAAGATTCAACACCTTCAATTACGGCATTAAGAGCTCCCAATAATTACTCCTCAGACCTTCCAAAGATCCTTCAACAAAGTGTGTATGTGAGGAGGAGGAGGCCAGCCTTCAGTCCCAGCCCTCAGTCCCTACTGTCTTAAAGATTTTTTAAAAAAAATAAACAAAGCAAGCAGAAAAAAAATAGTTCTA
The DNA here is from genome assembly GCF_947461875.1 of Haliaeetus albicilla. NCBI lineage: Eukaryota > Metazoa > Chordata > Aves > Accipitriformes > Accipitridae > Haliaeetus > Haliaeetus albicilla. The sequence continues at coordinate 40,245,919 of NC_091516.1, forward strand.
ATAAAGATGACAACTATGATGTCAGTCTCTCATTATATAACAAAAAGCAGCAAATGAAAGAGACAAGACTAATTCTTAGTTAGTCACCTTAAATATGACTCCTCTGTTAGTGGATTTCTGCAGGGATAAACAAGGGATTTTCACAGCCCAGGTATGCCCAAAACAAGATTTCTATAAGTAAGGAAGTAAGGGAGTTGACTGAAATCTTAGAACAGGCATTATTTTTACTGCCCTCGGCAGGATTTGGAGAAACATCAGCATCTGCTTCATCAGGTCCTGGCATAGTTGAGCCCAGCACCTCATCACAATGAAAGGACCCTTATTAATACAGAAAATGGCTGATTATTTACATTCCTGGCGACCACGCAGGAAGTGGCTGATACTGTGAGGAGCGAGGTTGTGGAAAAAGACTTTGCTCCTGTGGAGAGGGCTGCCTCCTCCTATAGGGACGAGCCAACTTTTCTTTAAGCAATAAAAATGGACAGCGAACAGTTCAGCAGCACTAACGCATGGATAAGATTGAGAAGTGCCACATTCCTACTTCCTGTGAAAACAAGGGGAATCTTGCCCTTTGTAACCGGAGAGACTAGGTTTGGGTTCCTGTTCCCCAATGCTCAATCCAGCCCTTGTAGCTCCTTCAGAGATATATCCAAGGCTCATTTAACAAGGGTTAAGTAAGGGATTTCCCCAGTGCAGGAATGGGACTCATTAGCTCTCTTTAGGGTGAGTAACACGCAATGCCATGGCTCATCTGAGCTGCACTGCATTTCAGAAAAGCCTGACATACATTAGAGCAGCCCTGGGATCACTCTGAATTACAGCAGGGACATTGTCAACCTCTGCCAAATCCCATAGTCTCAACAGTACCGATAATGATGTCATATCACGTTTGTTCCCTTCTGCAATGGATTGCCATTCCCAAAATTTCGTTCATTTTGTGAAAGGTACCTTAGAATGACTTTTATATCACACAATATTTTTTACATATTGAAACACAATTCCTCTTACACTGCAGAGGCAGATAACCCAGGGTGTTTACAGTACCTCATGTGTACTTAAAATTGCCAAGAAAGAGTTTTAAGTAAAACAGTTGGGTTTTTTTCCCCAAGCAATAATACATGGCTACACTGGTAGAATTTTGTCCAATGTTTGTTTGCTGGCATGCACTAGCCTTTTTGTAATCCTGACTCCATGCACTGCCAAAGCACCTGTGCATGCAGAGAGGGTTGCTAGAAATAGGAATTTACTCTAAAATGCCCTGGAAGGGGTTTCTCACTCGCTGCGTTTACACAGTGGGGGTAAATGTAGGATGAGCCTTAAGCACCATGTGCTCCCATCCCTTGTGCACAGTTTCACACTGTGCTGACAATCTCACTGAATGCAAGGCAGTTATTATCACTGACTCCCTCCAGGGTAAATGAGGTGGGAAGCAAACTTCCATGGAAGTGGCGTGTGCTGAAGCTGAAGAAGACGTCACAGATTTCACCCACACCGTTTGGCCTGAGGGAGACCACATTGAAAAAGAAGCCTGCAAGGAGCCTGGTAAGGAAGGGAAAGCCATGCTCCCACTTGGCTTTCAGAGAGCTCCTTTGCGGCACGTGAGAGGCTCCACATGCCCTGGAAGAAAGGGGCAGGCTTTGGGGGCGGGGTGAGGGTGGTATGGGAGGGAGGCCCCTCTTGGAAAGGCCTCGTGGAAAGTATGAGTCAGTCTCAGCAAAGCTGGGTTACTCTCCCAGGCGGGTGGCAGTCCAGGGCAGCAGTGCCATTTGGCCTCGTGGAGCTGAAACAGCTGCCAGAGCCCCAAGGAAAATTCCTTACCACGGTCGGGCCAAAATCCATAGTGTGGGATTTCTGACCTCCTCAAACCTGTTTTCGGCTCCCCTGCCCTGCTGCTGCAGAGGTACTGCTTCAAGTGGTTTTCTTCTGCCGGCGCCAGCAGGCTTAAAGCTTTAGACCTTTCGCACCGCTGCCGCTCCTGCACTGAACTGTGCTTTGGTGAAGACATGGGTGTTAAGGCGAATACCTTGCTTTCTAGTGGGCATTAAGGAGAACACCTCGCTTTCTAGCAGGCTTGGTCGAGAGACTCAGGGGTTGGCCGGATCAAGTGAGATCTTTTTCAATTAAGCACTGAATGGTACCTCCGGGGATTTGGCTTCATCAGCCAGCTCTGACACAGGCTCCACAGTGACCTTTAAAGTGTCCCTCAGGGCAACATCTTCCTGAGTGCCCTGGTCCCTATCTCCTGTGGAAATCTCTGGGAATTAGGTACCTCAGTGGTATTTAGATGATTAAGTACCCTTGCAAAATGGGGGTGGTGGTACACTGTTTGACACACTTATCCTCTGCACTCTTCAGTCAGATTTCCTCCCGTTAGGGATTGGTAATACACTTAGGACACGCGGTCTGCTACCAGGTTGCTAAGAATGAGGAGAGCTTCTTTCACCCACACCAGCTTTGCAGCATTGCAGATTCAATGCTAAGGAAGCTACCTCTGGTGTCCAAAAGAGAGAAGGAGGAGGAGGTGGCCAGGGTAATGCCTCTCTAATGCGAGCTCACATGAGCTGGTTTACAGCCAAGCCATGAACACTAAAACAAAAAGTCAGCTAGCTGTACCTGCAGGTACTCTTCAAGTTCAGCCCATGCTCATTGTACCTTTGCATCATTCTAAATTAGGTGCTGATGCATTTTATTTACACCGAATTTAACTTAATCTGCTTGCTTGCTAACTTCCTGCTTATCTGGATACCACATAAGCATATGCCCAATCCAATTATGAAAAGAATGAGAAATACAGTGAATACTACACATTTTAAGTAAGCATAATAAATTACCAGAGTTGTGGCACATACCTGTGCATGTGAAAGAGAAAAAGAAAAAAAAAAAGAAAAAGAAAAAAACAAACAAACAAAAAATAGAGCTGACTTCCCCCAACCATTTAATTAGAAGTAACAGCATCTCATTTGCAAGACTCGCACAGGGCTTCCAAGGTGAAACTTACCCTTTAACAGCAGCTGGAAGTTTCCTGCCATGTTAAAAAAGGAAGAGCTGTGTTACAGAGGAGTGGGAAGAAATATGGAAATATTAGCAGTAGGCAGGCTTCTGTGGATTGTGCTGGGTATTGACGAACAGCTAGTTGGAAGGCACAGTAAACTATAATGAGCAACTGCAGCTCCCAGTTCTCCTGAAAGAAAAAATTATAGTGGAGAGTTTCACAATTTTCCACCACGTGAGTAAACTGTTTTGGATAGCAGTGAGGCAATACTACTTGTATGAGATTGGGAGTGGCAGCTGTACGTGCCTCCAGTGAAAGGAAGAGGGTAACACTCAGAGGCTTAAGTGATTCTATCGCTAAATGAATCAGAATTCGAGGGAAAAGATAAGTGAAAAAGCACTGAAACAGGGCCAGGGAAGATGGAGGGGGAGTATGAATAAAACAGAAGAGGAGAATGTGTGATTCAAGCTGTTGCTTATGACACTTTTTTTAGCCACCAGAAACAATCAGAAATATATACATATATTTCTGATATATATATATATGCATGTGTACATATTTATAAATATATAGATAAATATATATATTTCATTCATGAGGTGTTTATCATCTATAAGTTGATCCATTTCATGGAGGCACTGCTCGTAAGCGCCTTGCAGGGGAAGGTCCTCCGACTGGCACATGGGGTCTGCTGCACCCGCAAGGCTGAATTCAGCCATGAAACAGCCTGTCCTAGAGAGACTGGGCCCTGGCTTGGCATGTTTTACAGCCAGGCTTTGGGGTTGAAGACAGGCAAGGAGGGATTTCCTGCAGCCATGGTGCCTGTCTCGCACGGGGCGGCAGCGGGGAAGCCCAGGCAGCTGGGGCAGCCTTGCTGTGACAGCCAGGGCCTTTGCGCGGATCTGTTTGCAGAGAGGTTAATAAGACACTTGTAAGAGCTAGACACCCACTGCTCACAGCAATTTCACCTCCTCCTCCTCCCCCCTGCCTCAAGATCAACACCAGCAGTGTTGCCAGCCTCTAATTACATTTTTAAAATCCTGTCAGGTCGTGAGGATGTGATGAGCTCTAATTGTGGAAGAGCGTTTAGGGAGACTTGTAATTATGCAGTCATTAAGCCGGTTAAACACACCACGGTCTCTTTTGCAACACTGTGTCACTTGGCTCTTCACCAGCAGTGACACAAACGCGGGATTAAGCTGGCAATTAGTAATGAGCAGGTACCAAACAATAACTCCCGGCTCCACCGATGAGCGAGACTCCTCCTGGGCTGGGGCTGGCGTTGAGGCCTTCCCCCGCTGAGAGGTGCCCTGGGTCCCTGCAGGCAGCTGGACACCCAGAGAGGGGATGTTGGCTGGTGTGTCCCAACCAGAGCAGCAACCCTTGTGTTCACAGTCCTGCCCAAAATCTGCCAGTGCATGGATGTTATTCTCCTGTTTCAGAAGTTTGGGAATGTTCTTGGCACCCTAAGAAACCCAAGAAGCTTGCATGAGGCAAAGTAGATGATGCAGGGTACCGGGAGGTGGGAAGTCCTTCCAACTCACCCCGCCGGAGTTATGGCCAGGTGAGGGATCCAGCATCGAGCTCCTGCTCTTCCCGATGGTGCTGTTACCTGAGGCGGAAGATCCTGCATCGGGGCAAAGCAGGGACTTGCAAGTGGTTCCCACCCCGTGCCACCTGTGTGGCCTCCCATCTCAATCCTCCTCCATCACAACCTTCCTGGAAGACTTTGTTGAAAAACGCTTGTATCCTTAAAAACACTCTAGGTCAACTAAAAATGGCTTTTTCTATTCTTTTGGTTTCTACCAGGAAACATTCCCCAGCCATTTTTTTAATTGCCCCATTTACTAAATGACATTACTCTAGAGAAAACAAACACAACAAAACTTCTCCTGCCTGTGTGGGAGGAGTGGGGAAGAGAGGTCATTAGACCAAACTCTCCTCCGTCTACATCTCAGATCTTGTGACAAGGCAAACCACAGCCCTTGGGTTTTATTCAGCTCTCTCAGTTTCTTTGAAGTCTACTTTCATAACTGTTCACATCATAAAGGTCAGTTACGTATATAGGAAACATTTTCCAGATCCAAGCTAGGATGGAGGAAGACCTGTCAGGATAAAAATCTCAAGGACAGTAAAAGCTGCATACAGAGAAGCTCCAGCAATGAGCAGCTGAGAAGGCTTTTTCTGAGATAGACCAGATTATCTAATATTGTCAATTAATAAAAACTGTGGTGCTTACATAAAGAGAAGTGGAATAAGATCAGCTTGGATGTCTGAATTAGCCCCAAAGATTTGGTCTAAAGGCGTTCCAAGCAAATTGTTAGCTTTCGGCTCCATATCCTAGAGGAATGCCTTGGCACCCGCTGCATCCAAGCGCTCAGTTTATGAAATGAACTTAACTCTGAGAAGTCTGCCTTTCTGCCTTCTCGCAAAATTAAAGAGGAAAGCTGCTGCAGCACCATGGGCCCAAAGAGGCTTAGCAGGTGAAGCGGGATGTCCCCAGGTACCCTGACATCTCCAGCCGCACGAGCAGGGAGGAGTTACCCAGCCACCCCCCAAGAGATGATTGTGGTGCCCTCCTATCTGCAGATATTTAGGGGGCAAGAGACATGCCCTGGGAGAGGGATGGATCCTGGAGATCCGGGCCAGCTGCTGCTCCTCTCTGCAGCCTGGCCACGCAGCACTGCTCGCAGCCCTGCCTTGCTGCACATCACAGTGCCTTCCCCAGGGAATGGGAGCTACGGGGCATGTGTGTGGGAACTGCTGCTGGGAATGTAAGTAGCAGTGCCCTACCAAAAAAGCAACATGTCTTATGCACCATGCAAAAAATCCATCTGGCCAGCCAGTCCTCAGGTAGACTGAAATTACCCTTTATCTTCCCTGTTACCCGAGGTGGGAGCCCTGTGTACGACTCCAGAAGTCCTGTAACACAGGACAAGTGTCGCGTCATTTTATTTGTTTACTCTGTTATCACCAGAGCTGCCTCACTGAGCCATGCCAGGAGGAAAGTCCTCTTTTGATGTAAACCTGTTATGAGCAAGAGTAGAAAGCTTGTAAAAAAATGACTGGTTTCAATCCAAACTCACAGAACAGAAAGAGACAAAAAAAAAAACAAACCACAGGAGACGCACATTATTCCTGCATGTGTAAGAGGGTATTAAATTGACTAGTGACAAACTTTAACCAGAACCACAGTATTACTCAGAGCAGCTTGTCCAAGCATGCAGAAATCATGGTCACAGAGTCTCCCAATCGGTAGAGGTGGACAGGGATGCCAAGAAAGACAAGTCTTTGCTGGTCCTGCTTTATGTGGAGGATCTTCTTATGAATGGTTTTAATAAAGACTTAATTGATTGTTCTGGAGTCCATCAGGCTAATAAACATTTATGGTCCTGACGCAGTCATCTAGAACACATTCCACAAGGCACTTAGAGGCAACTGTACAAGACAGCCCAGATGCATCTCTGTCATATGCTGATGACATCCATTAATCACGCACTAATCATGTGCAAGTCAAACCTTAAGAGAAAGTAGGATCTCTGCATGTTTTTAACCAGCCAAGAGGTGGAATAATCATTTTGTCCTTGTAGCACCAGGCCAGCATTTGGGAGATGTCTGTTCAAATCCTGGTTCTGCAGCAGGTTTCCATGTGTGGCCTGGAGTAAATCACTCTAAGGATGTTACCACAGTGCTAATCAGACCTTTCAGCTCTCCTGTTTTCTGGGCACAGACAGACATAGAGGCAAATACAAGGAAGACACAACCATAAAAATACAAATTAAGATAAAGCCAGATTCCAGATTCCCCTACTGCTTAATCATGTAAACGTACAAATATAGCTTGACGACAATGACTCAGGGGAAACAATGACCTTATCAGCACCCTTAGATAGACTTGAGCCATAAATGAAAATAAATGATCTACTGACATTCCTTATCATCTCCCTAGCGTCTATTGGAGAACTCAATTTACCTCCACATATCTATTTCCTCTAACACACTCAGCATCGGGAGAGTCTGTTGGCCCTCCATAGGCTCCCTTTGCTGTGCTGGCAGAGCACTACAGGATTTCCAGCCATTGCAGCAGCCTTACCTTCACTTTCAGATGGTGGCTCTAGCTCTGCACTACCTAGCAGAGCATGGCCAGCACAGAAAACCACCTCTCTCTCTCTCTCTCCCCCCCCCTCTCTCTCAATCTCCTCCTGAGCTGCAGCCTTACCTCCATTTTCAATCACTCTGGCATTCATTTGCACTCCTAGGAAGCAGTCCTGGGGGAGTTTCATCAGTCAGGTCCCCACATCCACTGGGCAGCGTCTGGAACCCCACCTCCTCATGCTTAGCGCTTGGGAAGTCAGGGGGTACAAGGAGTCACCCAAAATGTCTTTACACACTCACACTGGCCCTGACCCTGCTGATCCTGCCACAAGCATCTGTAGCTGGTCAGGGAACACTAATGCAGTAGGAAAACCCACTGTGAAAGGGAAATGAAACTGCTGGGATGGGATGAACTTTAGACCTCCAGCTTGTGCATGTCTGAAGTTAAGCCAGAGGACTTAAGGGGCCACTTTCCCTGTCAAGGTGGAGTGATTATTTCTATTTTACAGACAGGTAGTTGTTGAAACCAATTCTTGAGGGAAAGAAGATCGGCACTTGTAATTGCTTGGTAACTTGTGCTAAAGTAAACGTGGCCTTCCTCGTTCATTGGAAGTTTGAGTATTTGATATATGCCTTCATTTTCATTTGGAATTGAGGCAAACATATTTTTTAGTTTCCTGAGAAGGGTTAATTCTAAAAATTACTATCAAGATGCAGAAAATTTGTTTAAAAAACAAAAAGCATACCTCTGGAAATTTTCCAGAATGAAAATTTCTTTTTTTCTTTCTCTTTCCAGGGAAAAAGTTGCTTAGAGTCAAGTAATTTTAAAAATATTTTTATTTCAAGAGAAACAAAAATTGACCCAGCATTTCCTGCTAACCCTATTAATAATCATAAATGTGAGAATAAATGTGACACCATGAAGACCTGCATAAGAATTTTTTAAAAGAGGCATTGGGAAGAGAGGTTCTTGCTTTCTAAATTATAAACCAAGACAAAAAAAAGTCTTGTACCTACCTTAGAAGAAAAATAAAGGGGGAAAAGGAGTTCTCTGAGACAAAGCAATAATAAAAACTCCTAGTCGACTGTGTATGCAGTCAGGCTTTGTCAGTCACAGCAGACCTGAGCTGGTGAGACTGTAAGGGCTCTAACACGGGCTGGCTGTCAAGCCTGGCTTGGTTTTATGGTATCACAGACCTCAGCTAACCACCCTCATCCCTCTGCTATGAGACATGGCTGAATGGAACAGGCACCTTCTCTCCAACTGCTCCAGTCCAAACATGGCCCCAGGGGATGGGGTGTCCCCCTGGCTGTCATGCAGACACATGTCCACCTCTCCCTCCTCTGACACAGCTCGCTAGCCTCCCATGAGTGGTGAAAACACTGGCTGCACCTTCATCTGGCAAAGCTAGGCTGAGCACAGGACAAGTTTGGTGACTTTCATAGCAGTTTAGCAACACCCAAGTCACGGTAGGTGCGATGGGGTTGTTTTTCCTCCATGCCAACCTGCTGCAACCACAGTGTTGCTGCTACCCTGGCACATCTGCTTTACCTTGCTGACACAGTGTGCGTGACGTACCTTACACTCATTTAGGCATTGCACAACACTCTGGCAGGGTTGTTTTATCTTCCGTGGGGATATCCATGACCACCAGAAATTCTAAGGACAGATTTTGGGTGTCTGCAGTCACCGCAGATGGCATGCTTACTCATGCAGACCTCAAAGCCCTTCTCCCCTGTCCATGCCAAAAGACACTGTACCCCAAGGGCCCCATAGATTTCAGTGGGGCTCTTCCCAGAATTGCACACTGAGTCATTGTGAGTAAGTGCAGCATCTGCCCCTCACTCTCCGCTGGTCCCGTGGGCCTCCTGGCTTTGCTCTTATGAGTAAGGTCTCCATCACTAGACCGTGGGTCAGAGCCGGGGAGCCGGTCCAGGTGCCACAGGCGCACAGCAGTGCATCGCAGGAGCTTAGCAGCCAGCGGCAGCGCAGCTAAACATCCCAGCACTAGATTTCAAGAGCAGGGGAGAAGGCTGCACTCACTGGGTACAGCTCCCAGCAAGACACCAACAGGGGATTTCAACCAACAAGCCCCACACCAAGCCCAGAGTGGCCGGCAGGGTGAGACTCTGTCCTTCCAAAACTCATGACCTCCGCCCCTTCCCACCCTCCGCCTGGGAAGAGAAAGTGCTGAGCTGTGTTTTCCCCTAAAATTCCTTTTGTGTCCAGCAATGTCTGTGCTTTGCAGAAAGCAGCAGGAACGATGAGTTACGGAGACGGGGAGCGGCGCACGTCCTGAGCTGTGAGGTCACGTTTTCCCAGGCATTTCAGCACCCTGTACTACCCAAGGAGAGTTAGGCGTTTATACATCTCCAGCCGTACGAGCCCCGGTTCTTTCTCATCAGCTGCACGCAAAGTGCCTTTTTTATAGGCAGACAGGTGGAAGCAGTTCACCGGCACCCCTGAAAGTTTGTGTTGAAAAGAAAAGCCTTCTCCTAACCAGCTACTGCTTGTAACGCACCTCTGCCATCGCTTTATTTTATGTTTTGGTGGTACCTGTGGGATTTGTTCTGGCTGCGTTTGCCACCACAAAAAGCACACGAGGACAGGCAATGGTCAGAGAGCAGACTGGAAGGTCTTCTTCCCGTCATTGCTCCCCCTCCCACCTCTTTTTTCTCACCTTTCCACAGAAGAAAAAGTAATCGTTGAAATAAGCTTGATGTGGGAGACGGACAGGGATTTTTTTTTTTTTTAAAGATGAAGTGCTCCAAAAGATATTCCAGTTACAGAAAAAATTTCATTTTCTGTCAAAAAGTGTTTTGGCCAGAACAGTTTTCGCCAGCTGTGACCCATGTTTATCTCAGTATCTTCTTCCTCATCTCATGGTTTTTTTAGCCATATTTGCCAGAGACATGTTTCAGTAACTGCACTGCCTGTTCCAGGATTAACTCCTGGAACAGGAGGCTGCCTTCCTCCCGCCATGTGTTTGGCTTCATTGAAGGTGGTCCTAATTCAATTAGGGGCAGCTGTTTGAAGGGTAAGCCCAGAGAGACCCCAGGGAGAATAACTGATGCCTGAGCTCAGCGGGAGGCGAGCCCTCACTGAGCCCTCGCTTGGGGGGAAAGGTGGGGGATGTCCCTTGGTGCAGAAGTGACCATGGCATCTGCACAGGATCCAGCTGAACCTGGCGCTGGCAGGCCAGGGAAGGGAAGGGGAGGAACAGGGTCCATCACCCCGCAGAGCACTGGCCGCATATGGGGGCTGGCCGAGGTGCACCCTGTCTTCCCCGGCACCCATCCACTGCTCGCCCACGGACCACGGACCCACAGCCAGAGCCTCTGTGACTGGCGTTAAGCACCGGCTGCCCCTGCCTACCTGGCTCACATCCATCCAGGCCCCCAACAAATGCTAAACAGAGAAGCTATTATTGAATGGCTATTGTTGAATACCACCATCTGAGGCATGGGCTTACGGCTTTTGTTCGATTGGGTCTTTTGCAATGTTTGGGGCACAGATGAAGATTCGAGTGCTGCTTCCACAGGAGCAGACACAGGCAGCTGAAGCCAGCATGTACTCCTTCTCCCTCAGGGCTGCCCCATCCCTCTGCTCGCTCATGCCCAGTTGTAGATGTCAGGGAAAAAAACAAGATAAGTGGATGCATGCAAATAAAAGAGAGAGAGAGTAATGAAAGGAAACACCCTGAAGACAGAAGTCTGTGTGTCTGCTGCCAATCATTATAACAATAATGGCCATCAAGCACAGACGCAGATTACTCCACTGTCTCCCGCCTGGCTGCCCGCATGGTCAGGACTTTAGTCCAACACATCAGTTAGAAAGTCAAAGACATTGAACTTGGGACCTCAGTTTCTCTGATAAGGAGAAAGTATGACAGCCAGACCAAGAGCTGGAAGCCAGCTACCTTTTACACACTGCAAGTAAGCCCAGCTTCATGCTGATATTTAAAAGATCTTTGCCCTTTAGCTTGAACAGGAAATCTTAAAATGGAAAATACGCAGCTTAAAGGAAGGGGTGAGGCTCACTTGAAACATAAGAATGTACATAAGGATAGGAAACAACAGGTTGTTAAGAAACTACAATTCAGTTGTTAAAAAAAGCCCAAGGCCCAATATAGATTTTATTTCCCCTCATTAGGGATCAGCAAAAATTATTTTTCCTTCTTTTTTTTAAGGCTTTGCCACGGGCAGAGGAAACTCTTTCTCCCTCCCATGTCCTGGAGCTTCACCTCCTTTTGCCAGACACCACAGAGCAGAGAGGGTGAAAAGCCCCTTCCCCGAGGACAGGGAAAGCAGCTGGAGAGCAATGCCAAGAGAGGAGTGGGGCAACAAGCTGCTGCCAGAAGCACGGTGGATTCAGAGCTGCATGGACCACCAGCCACCAGCACCTCATTTTCAGGTGATGCCTATGCTAGTAAGCTGAGCAATGCCAAGGCATGAGCTTGAGGGCTTTGCTGGCTACAGCAAAAGAGTACATACAGGTCAGTCTGAGACCTCTTGAGGGATGAAGGTAGAGATTTTCAGATCCTCAAAGGCTTCAGGATTCAGGTACCCTACAGCTAAGGTCAGGGTGCTTCTAGGTACAGCAGAGGTGAAACTTTTACTGCATGCATAGCTCTGAGATTTGGTGCCTTCAGAACCAGATAGCAGCAGAGCAAGGTGATGTTTTAGCAGCAAGTGCTGGACTGGGGCACCTCTTTTCCTCCCAAGTCCTGCCCTGTCATCCAAAGTCTTTTTGTACAGTCAGAGCTGCTTGTTTAAATCAGCAACTGTTCTCCCACGTGCAGATTTCCTCCAATCATTGACTTCAGTGGGGTGGGATGCCACCCCAAGACGTATGCAGAGATCAGTCCAAAGGATCAATCTCTTGTCATGCAGTCACTCAGTAGCTTTAACGCTACCAATCCAGATGTCCCAAATGGCATTGCTGATATCAGGTTAAACTTACCTGCCTCACTTCCTTGCTTAGTAAACATTTTCTTTCTTTATTATATCCCCAGTGCCAGATGGCAAGAGGGGAAAAAATTAACTCAGTATTATTAACAGTATTGCAGCCTTACAGCCTTGCCCTTTAAGTCTAATTAGACTTAGTTACTGCCAAGATATACAGTGTCCAACAGCCAGCTGGGCTCACCCCAACACATTGGCAGGACCAGACTGCTGGTGCAGTGGAAAGCCTCCTTCTCCAGTCCCCAACAATGACACTGAACCTGCAAATGACTGCTCTGAACTACCCAACCTCTCACTTTGAAATTCTGCTGATGGATAAGTGCCCATGTGTCGGTGGTGCTGCTGTGTGTGCCTGCAGGCTGGCAGGATGAGTGTGCCTCTCTGCCTGGGGATATGAGTGGCTTCTGAGATCCATGACACCTCGGTTTTCTCCCCCAGTTGTGCTTGGCCCCTCAGAAAACTCACTGCCTCCTCAGAAAACAGGTGGCTTCTTTGCTTCCTTCCACCCCTGCCCAAAGCCAGATCCCACAGGGAGCAAAGCTGGAGGGGTCCCTGAAGGCACAGAGGAGTTAGGCTGAGTTACATCAGTGCAGGGACATGGCATCTTATATCACTCCCTCCATCCCATCGTCATGAAGGTAGAGGACCTCCCTGGTCTCCCAAATACTGCCCCAGGCTTTCTCCAGGACACTGAATTTTCACAGCTTCACCAGTCCACAGGAGAAGCCCCAGGCTTGGAGTTTGCACTGCACAAGCGCAGGTAGCTCTGACCTTTGAATCAGGGCATGAAGCCTAAAACAGGGGATATGCCTTTTACCATGTGTCCTGTGTCTTGTTATGTGACCTGACGCTATTTCCAAGTGTCTGATCCTGACATGAGATCAGCTCCTCTCTTGCTTACCCCCTGATGGGCACCAGTATAATTCCAAAAGTGTAAGGGAATGACTATTTTTCTCACCACCATAATGGCCAAGAAAAACCCCAACACTGAAGTGAGAGACTTCTGGGAACTAGCTAAGGAGCAGAGCAGAGCCAGCTGTGGGTCTCTCAGCAGTATAAGCAAACTCAGGATCTTGCTGTTGAAGACTGCAGCTGCTCCCACTGCAGTCAGAAAGGTGACTGCATACAGGAAGAAATGGCTGCTTTTAAGGAAGGTCATCTCCATGCAGCTGCAATATTTTGCACCCTCTCCGCACCACATCCCTTGATTGCAGTCTCCATAAGCAGCCTGAAATGAGTGAAGGCAGCAGAAAGGGCGTTCTTTGACAGCACAAGCAACCCAGAGCCCAGACAACACTTAATCTACTCAGCTCTGAAGCTGGACCAGAATCCAGGTCCTTCCTTCCTCCCTTCCCATGCTAGAGGACTACTAGCTGATTTTACCAGGAGGTTTCTCCTCTCCCTCTGGCTTGGACTGGACTTTGGGCAACTGCTCAGGCTGTTCACTGCCTCTGCTGTTAAAGCAGTGGTGGCTGCGGAGAGAACAAGGAAAGAGCAATAAAATGATATCAATGGGCTCTGGCACCTGCCGTTGCCGTAACAGCACTGTCAATGACACTGTATCAAGAGTTCATTTCATGGGTGTAAATTGCAAGATGCTCCTCACAGTTTGTCTCACCCAAGAGAGACGCAGGCAGGCAATTCCCTGCATTGGGCAGGTACTCAGGCATGGACAGGAGGCAGGTGAATCATTTTGGAGAAATAACTGTGCAAGACAGCCAGGTGTTCACCAGCCTTTTCTCCCTCTCTTCTTTTCCCAGCAGCAGCTTCACAGCCACGATGGAGGAACTGTGGTGCCTGCACGCCAGTGGGCACCACCCGAGGAAAGGCAGGAAGGTGTCTCCACGCAGGGCTGTCGGGAGGCAAATCCTGCAGCTGGTTTACAATGCTTGCCCAGTTTCACCAGGGAACATATATGGATCAGGGTTCTGCAAGTTCATCTGTCTACCGTAAGTTTTTTCCAGTCATTCACTGTTATTCCTCCACTTATCCAAACAATATGCAGGGTCTGCTGGCACAAGAGGGCTGAGGTACAAAGCAGGCATCCTGAGGAGCATCTTCAAGTTGGAGAAGATCATACTGTGGGGAAGGACGTAGTCCTGGCTGCAGCACTAGGGCTGATTGCTCATCAGCCGTGGCACCAAGTCCAAGGTTGTAGAGCATGGTTTGTGGTAACAGCTGTTTATGGTCAAGTCCCTCCAATGCCTGCAAAGCTGGTATGTGTCAGCACTGTTATTCCTTTGCCTATTAGGTCCCAGATGGCATCTCCACAGGGACATAGAATAAACAACAGTGGCAGGAAAAGTGGATGGGATAGTCAGTGCTGTTAGCCTGCCTGGTGTGTCTCTCAGACTGGCACTTGGACTCTTAGGAGAAGGAGTCACAAAGCAGAGATGTCTAGCACAGGTTGTGTGTGAAGTAATTCAAAGGCAGGTGTCTCCTGGCTGCAAGCAGAGATGACTGAAAACATTCCAGCTACCTTGCAGTAGTATGTGCACTAATAGCTTGGACTAAGGCAAATTCTCAGCCTTTTGTCTGAAGACAAATATTGGTTTTTCCCTCCCAGGGAAGAAGTAACCTATCTCACAGCATCATTACCCTACAGCCTCTAGCATTCTGTTTCATTTTACAGGCTGTACAAGACAGTAGCATGTTCTCACCCAAATTAATAGGGCACTTAGAGATGTTTGCTCAATGGGAGAAAAAATCCCAAACTTCTCAGTACGAACATAGACTGCCTTGAGCAAAGCTACTGCTAGACCGCTGGACGCCTTAGGTCAAGGTTAGGACCTTTCTTCTACCTGCACATAGGATGATTTGCCCTCATCTTTTTAGCTTAGTTATCATCCTCATCCCTGCAGCTGTGACTCTATCAGCACCCAGTCCTAGAACCAGATCTGGCCTTGAGCAGGTATTTTAAGCTGTTGTTGTTTGCACTAGGTGTTAGTGACATACTTCCAGAAGCCATGGTTTGTACCAGCATACACAAGTCTTGTTCCTGTGCTTAACTCCATCGGTGCAAAGAAAATTGCTGCCTGCTTGCCTATGGGCATGCACTGAGGAGGATGGGTCAGGAGCTAATGAGCTGCTAGGAGCAATGGAACATGCGCCCATCACAGGGCAGGCTCCTGCCAGCTGATCTGCAGTGCCTGCAGCAAGGCTCATTTTTCCAGGCAGCAGCAGGAGTAAAAACGCCTCCGGGGTAAATGACTGTGTTACCCTGTGGCTGGATAATCACTATGGGGTAGGTTTCCTAGCGCTGATCCCCTCCAATGCATTTTATTAGAGGCCAGAAATTGTAGGCTGCCTGGCCTCCCATGTGACGTATGTGGCTGGATTTTCCAACGTAACATCCCTTAAGTACATAGCATGGCTTGAAAATCTGGTGAAGACCTGTTGCTAGCCTGAAATAAACTGTCCTCCTTTGAAAATCTAGCTGGGCAGGTTCTGGAGGATGTCACAGAGTCACACAATGTAGCAGTGGAGTCTGCGAGGCTCAAAAATAAGTTGGCCTTTGGAAGAGAGAGGTCACCACCACTAGGCTACCAAAGAGTTGGAGGGCAGAAACCTCCAGGATGCAGAGATATCCTCTGAGTTGGGTTGTGCCTTTTTAGACCTTCCAGAGTGAAGGGTCCCAACAGGTCCTGTAACACACAGATGCCTCATCCCAAGAGAGGACTGTCAAGAGAGAGAAATAAGACTTGGAGGCAGTGTCTCTTGGAGGGAGGAGGAAGCATGCTTCATGCCCATTCTCACGTGGTGATCACCTCACACCAAACTGCGTGGCTGGTGACTTTCGGTATCCAAGAGGACATCAGGAAAGGGATGGACCAGCCCAGAGCAGCCCAGCTTACCCACAGCTAAAGATTTCATGTGGTCCCTAAGCCCTCACAGCTCTGAATGAGGATTTGCCTCTGGAGCAACTATGATTTCAAACAGGGTGGTGGTTTCCAGAGGACCCATTACTACATGAGGGGGTGGTCTAAAAGACAGTTTTACACCATCTGCCACAGCCAGTTATTAACCCCACAGTATGTATCCTATGTTAGGAAGAACAGCCCTCTTCTCATATTGCAAAAACCAAAAAACTAGCAGTGGCCATATAGCTTTCTGTAATGGCTGTTTCAGTTGCAGTTTGCTGTGTGTTGAACATTTCCAGGGAATTAACTATCTTTACCTTAGTTAGTCAGATTGTCTGCATCATTTCTTGTAAACCCAACAAAACGTTAAAATCCGTTGCTGGTCTTCAGACAGATAAAGAAGAGCAAATTACTTTTTTTTCTCCTAATTTAATGCAAACCTAACGAACTTTTTAAAGATGTTTTGAATACGTTGTAAGCTGGGCTTGGCTTTAAGCTAGATACATTTTGGCAAGCCATCTTTAAGCATAAATAAGAGGGAATATAGGACTCCTAAAAATTTTTTGATCAAAGGTTTTAATTAAAGCCCTTAGATTCTTTTGGTCTACCTGATACAATAATTATAAGCACTATAAGCTAGCTGATAGATCCAACAATGATAGTAATGATGGCTGTTAAAAATACAGCTCAAGCTTTATGCAAAGGGAAAAAACTTGTGATGTAATGAACTATAATAAAGTGACTAAAATGTAAGAGACATTCTGAGTTAATGATTTTAAATCACTAACTTCATAGCCAGCATCAAAGGAAAAAAAATATAAATCTCTTTCCTTCAGTCATTCTCTGTTAAAGCTCAACTAACTCCATCCGTTAAAATTTACTTTCTCTGAAGGATAATCCTGCCTCATACTAGTACATTTTGTATTTCTGTCCAAAATTACCTGTTGCACCAAAGTTACTCAAAATTCAACTATCAGCTGTTGGAATTAAACAATGCCTGAGCTGTTGACCTACCCTGCCTGCTGTCAGAATAAGAGTGCTGATTACAATACAATAATAACTGGCTTAATTATCAACCAGCTTTTACAAATGTAGCCTCTACACACAATTTTGACAGGGTTTAAGTATATGAAAAGTATGAAGGGTGTGGTTACTACCACAGCACTTCAGGACAAGGAAAGATCCCCTTGTGGAATGCAAACTAGATTTAATTGCTTTGGGTTTTTACTTAGCTGCGTTATGAAAAACTCTATCTTCCAAAGTACTCTCAGAATTTTGGGCCAACTGAAATTAAAAAGAAATATGTTACCATTAACACAAAACAAAATGTCTCTGTCGCTTTACTTGGATATTACTTTAAGTTATTTTCATAAAAGGAGTTTTACAACAAAGTTCATTCACATAAATGCATCTTCCAATAATATAGTTTAACACAAAGACTTCGGTGATAATGCAACAAACTCATAAAAGAGATCAGTTCTGTCAAGTCTGGAAAAAAAACTCCAGAAGCAATTTCCTCAAAGGGCCCATCTTTAAGTTAACTTTAACTCCCTGGTGGTGGGATGTATCTGTAAGTTGCCCAAAAAGCCAGTTCGTGATTCCATAGTCATCAGTACCAGGTAACCAGAACCACAAAGTCAGTCTGGATCAGACCTGATTGCACTCAATCATGCCTCTCTTTGCATAGCCAATGTACCCAACAGAAAACTTAACCCTGGCTGAACTTTTTTGATAGTTCAACATCAGGTGCAGTGGGAAAGACCGTACCTCAAACCTTTGCCTACAACATTAACCCACCAACTTTTCCTAATGGATCTGAGCAGCAGAGTAGGTTTATGCTGGACCAACACACTGTATTGCGGACACCGCACTTTTGATCTGATACTAGGAAACTGAAGGAGCTGAATATGCTGCATCAAAATGCTGCCTTAGAGCTGATCTTATTAATTTGGCAGAGTGAATTCTTCATAATTACATTTCTCTGTCTTACAGGAGCTAAATGCCTTATCGTTTCTCCCCTTGCAGATATCTCCCTCTGCTTTACAGGCAGTAGCTGACTCTTTCCTCTGCTTGTCTAACCAGTTAGCATAATTGAACCAAATCTAGAACAACTGTTATCAGCTCATACTTAGTCTGAAGTTTGCTGCTTTAGGCCTGAAGAGTGGCTTGTGTGCCTGATGTTTTTTCTGGTTTTCCAGCTAATTTAGTCCAATAAAATGGATTGTCTCTCACCACAAACTTACCTCATTTACAGCCTTAGACCTGCGCAACTATAACCCAACAGTTACTTCTTTTGAAATAATAACACAACCAGACCGGTGCTTTTACTGCAAAGTGTCTTAATATAAAAGAAGACTGGTGTGTTTCTTTGCTGCTTATCTTTGCATTGTGCCCTTGAGCATACAACAGTGCCTGTACAGTATCTGTGCTGTTCAACACTACTTTGATGGGCTCTTCTCGCTACTTCAGACACTTTCAATCCAAGGGAACACTCACCAATGGATGACTGCCTGTCAGGGTAGACAGGGCATCGCATGGGGCCCAGATGAAAGCTAAGCACAAGCACTATGTCATGTGGAAATAAAAGCTAGGATTCAGTGGATGGTTTCTACAGTCATTTTAGACTCTGAAGGCTGGATGCAGGCACAGAGGATGCAGGATGAAGGAGATTCAACCCCTTCTGGAGAAGCAGCTAGAGACCAGGTGGGACACACTGAGGTGTCTCAAACAGTGCCAGACATCTCTTTTCAAGCAGCCGAATTCCACCTGTCCATCACCCCTGCAGCCCTCAGTAGGTGCAAGCCTGTCATCACCACTTGGCCTCGGTGCAGGAGAGCACTCCCAGCCCTTTCTGTTTAGCAGCACAGCACAGTTGCCCCAGGGGTGACTGAGGTCATTTCTCATTCCCGGGCAGCTGTGTACTTATTGTTATAAAATTACTTGCAAGCAGGTAATGCACCATGTTTGGCATGTGATGTATGTTTATCAAAGGCCAGTGTACCATCTTGCTTTTCAGACTGAAAATGCCAGGTCTCATTTTCATTTTTCCCCATGGAAATTAATAAGGAGCTCCCACTTGCTGCAGGCAGATGTGGCACAGCACAAGAGCTTCCAGGAGCAATGGCAGAGACCACACCAATGCTCTGATATGCAAAAACACTGGGATGAACTGCAACAAGGCATACACACCACACTTCCAGTGGCAATGTTACCTTCATGGATGAGAAAGACCAGCTCTGCTTGTGCTGGAGGTGGGTAAGTCAGGTCATTCACGTTCACTCACGCTCATCTCTTAAATGCTGGCAGGTGCTGTGCTCCTAGCCGTGCCTAGGCTCCTAGCCATGTTGTGGATAAGGAATAATGAAACAATTTAGCCAGCCGCTTGTCCCATCATCTTGATTATCAGTGTTCTGAGGCCAGTCTTTCAGCTATTAGCTTTGCAAATGGACATCTACAGAAGTCATAACAAGGAGCCATATCAGGCTTCTGGGGAGACTGCATTAATACTGGCTACTCCTACTTCCTGGCCAGGATTGTCAGTGTTTAGAGCAGTCCCACTCTCTTGCAAATACCCTGTTTCCACAGAGGAGAGGGATGCACTGTTTCAATAACATCTCCCTCTGCCTGCCTTTCTGGATGATCCTGAGAATTCTTTCCCTTCAGACCAGGGAACAGGACTCCCCAAACAGTAGCGTTCCCAGCCAGCTGCAGCTGAACCTTGGTTTCTCAGGGGATAGCTTTGCCTGTTATTTATTCAGACATTTCGTTTCCAACTTTTACTGGTCTGTTTTATATGGTAGGCGAGGTCAGAGCCTTTGTAATATAGGAACAGCATCACCAAGATTTCTCTCCAAAGAACAAGCACTACGGTGCAGAAGAATCAGGTAAGCATGCTAAGGAAAAGAATGCTGTGTTTTTCACCTGGACACTTATTTCAATTATGGAGAGACAAATAAAATCGGGAGTGGGTGGGAGAAAAGCTCATACTTTCAATCTTTTTCCCCATTTTTTACTTGCATAAGCAGCAGCTTCGTTTTGATCATAAACCACTGATCTCTAGGCTGCTATGTGGATTAATACCAATCTGTGGTTTCTCAGAGATTAAAAGCACACAGGACAAGCTGATTTAAAAGCCATCAATGTAAATGATGGTTTTTTTGTAAGAAGTTAGGCACTAGAAAAGCTGCTCAATTTTAACTCATTTAACCTGCTTCTACTCACACAACTCCCCTCTGGTAAGCACAATTACATCTCTTTTATCTTCAAATAAACTGGTTTGGCCCAAGGAAGCAAATATATAGATTGAATCCAAGGGCTGAACTAGAAGAAGTGCATGCTCATGGAGGATTTGCACCAGCATCCATTTAAAATCCCTTCAGATGAGTCATAAAAATCTTTGCACTGCAGGCAAGTTACTAGGGGCCTAACTCCCCTGCACCCTGGGCACGTAGATGTTGGGGAGGCACTGGGGTGACAAAGGCATACAGCAACAGGTCATCACCAGCCAAGCTGAGTTATCCACAGACCAGGTGTCTATACAGACCCTATAAGCTCTGGGAGATTCCCGCAGATAGGTGTCATTGACAGGTGCTCTGTGTGGCTCAGCATGAGTTTTGATTCTGGAGATGGCCTAAGTTGAGAGAAGTTCAATGTGAATTCCACCTTCCCTCCCAACCCAGGAAAGTCTTGGGTTCCCCACAGAAACCATAGGGTCTTTTCTGGCCTGTACATCCCACCAGTGGAAGCCCAATATTGACCAGGGCTGTCAGTGAAGAGGATGATATCTGCCATTTGGGCTTCCAGGGCTCTAAGGGCTTCAAGTCCTGACACAATGCTTTCAACGCAAATTCTCCCCTCATCTGTGTCCTGATAATAAGAAAAAGAAAAAAGAAAACAAAAAAAAAGACCTTCTAATTTTGAAGATATCTTTCCTCTTTCTAAAACGTTACCCCCAGCCTTCAGCGTGTTTGAAACTGGGATCTGACCCAGAAAGGTACAGTCCTGACATTTCATTCCATCCTGAGATGAAGCATGTGACACCACAAATCTTTTTTGACGTTTCTGTTTCCTTGTTTTACTCTAGTACCAAGACAAAGCGGCACCAAACTCTGCAGTGTTTCTGTTTTACGGAGAGACAATAAATCATTAGTAAGTCTTTATTACAAGACTAATCATTCATTTTACATCGTTGCAGAGCTCCAGAGATGAATGCATTATTTATTATCATGTCTTAAAACTGTGTACTTTACCTTCTCTCGATAACATAACTTTAGTATACACGGTAACCTATATTTTATTCATGGCATGAGTTGATCTGCTAATTTACAAACTACCTAAAATTCTGGAAATGTGAAAGATCATTCATAAATTAAGGTCATGGGGAGAAGACTTGAAATACAGTGTAGGCGTATAAGGTGTCATGACATACTAGCTAATGAAATCCCTTTTATTTCTGAGGGGAGGGAAATTTCAGAAACAATAGTCCCTCTTGCCTCAAAGACAGACCATTTGCTATGAAACACTATAGCTGTGCCATACTCAAGAATACCCCCACAGCAGAAAATTTGTTTATTCACAACAGAAAAAGAAAACAGTTTTACAAAACACTTCACATCAGAAGACTCTGTTTTAACTCATCTTCAAAGAAAATTGACAGTGTTTCTAGCCTTTTAGTCCTACTCGCCAGGCTGTGAGTGCTACTCACCAAGCTCAGAGGTGGAGGTTTTCGCTGCTGTGAGACTTCCTGAGTTTTGTGTAAGGAAAAGCTGCAGGAACAGGCTTGCAATGTTGTTCTCCCGTAATTTCAGATATTCAAAATGACATGCTGTACTTGGCAACCATTCAGCATTTGACTTCAACGTTGAGCCTTCAGTAATAAACCAGCAGCAGTGAGGTGACTTAAGGACAGAGCAACTGCTTTTACTTTGACTCCAAGGTATGACCCAAAGCCTAACTGCCCTCATCCTATTCACTGGGAGGGAACAGGGTTGAATTTCATATGTCTGTGCCTCAGGCACAAGTGGAAAAAGAGCTTTTACCACATTGCCGTAGGTCAAACAAGCAAGGTTGAATTAATCAGTCAGGATAACAAGTGTTCAGATGGATTTTCAAGGGTCTGACCCCAGCATTTACATGTTCAAAGAAAGTAAGTCGCCTCCCTTTGCACTAATGTTAAAGGTCACGGCAGTACAGAAGCAAGATCTATCTTGTAAGAGATGTCATACCAGCATCCTCATGTGCTTTCCTCTTGCAGGTCAAACCTTCAGAGGTCAGAAGTACATTACACCATAGAAATAGAGCTGGATGATATTAATAACGAAGTTGTGGGACCCCATCTTCTTGCTATCTCCCTATGGCTGTACAGCTTGAAGGTTTGCAAGGAAAAATTGCTGCTGCTGCTGCTGTGCCTGTCTAACCACAGGGATGCTCTTAGTTCACTGATCACCATTCATGTGCTAGAGGTCAGTCATTAACTTTTGCTTTATAAACCATGACCTCCAACTACTTTGTGTCATAGTGGCAGCACAAAGTCGCCAGTTCAGCTGACCAAAAGAGCAGGTTAATGGCTGTTCCATACAACAGCAGCACAGACACACTTGGATTCGTGTAGGCAAAGGTAATGCAGTGCCAGAAGGGGAAAAAGACACAGGGAATTTCAGTATCTATTCTGTTCTGCCTAGGCTCTTCTGCTCCACCTAAAAAATAATCCTTTTTCTAAAAACTAATTCTAGAGCTGTTGGCAGTAATCAGCATATTAATGACTCAAACGATGTGGAATTTCCCACAAAAGCATTGCACTAAGAAAGCTCAGATACCACACTGTTGGGAGAGAGTATGAAGTTTTGCACAAGAAATCATCTCTTGAAAAGGTGAACTAGGCTTTTTTATGGCACTTAGCAGGGGAGCATTAAAGTCCAACATTATCCTTTCCTGCCCAGACCCTAAAAATGAACGACTAATTCATTTCATGTAGATGTCAGCAAGCCATTTAGCTAAACCAGTCCCAACCTAACCATGAGTACGAAGGGCAAATCATGTTCAGCCCTATTTCTGTTTGAACTTTGTGTTGCAAACATGGAACTGCCAGTACTGTGCAGCTCAGCTAATGGGATTTTGACTCCTCTGCCCATGAACCACTTCATTTTGTAGGCTTAAGAGTCCCTGGGCCAGCTCTTGTGTTTTGGCATTATGCTTTGTCACCTAATAGTCCTAATGGTTTTCCTCTAGTAAATAGTCAGCTAGCTGATCTAATGAGTATTTTTCAGTAAATACAAGGAATTACTCTTTATTCAGAGACACTTTGGCAGGTATTATGATCTTTTCATCTGCAATAGATGGAAGAGAATGGAAAACAAGAAACGGGTCAGACCCAGGATCCACCTAGATTCGTATCTCATTTCTGAGAATGGGCAGTATGCAACACCTGGGGAGAGAATACAGCATGCAGACCCTTGAAATACCCTTCCCATTAGCTTTGAAAAGCTATACTTTCAAAAGATACTTTGAAGCTGCTTCTTGGCAGGTGTAAAAATTGTTACACTAGAAATAAAGAAGTTTTTAATTTCTGAAAGAATTGGGGCTAGACCAAGCAGAACATACAGAGACTTTCTAAGATAAACAGCAGTGTGATGTACTAACTGAGATGGAAAACTGGTGCTTTGGAAACATCATTCCCAAGGAAAATGTCAGCAAACAAACCAGCAGCTAGTCAGGAAATTAACAGGGATTTGCTGGTGTTAACTAACTTGGACATGTGCATGCAGTGTGTATCACAGACGTACTTTTGCATATGTGAGAAAGCTTTGTGTGTGGTAGGTAATGAGTTGGTGCTGGTTTCTGTGTGGCAAGGAGTTTACCTCTGGGCCTTTGGTGAGCTAATGAAGGAGTTCCCTTGCTGTCCAACTGCCAAGAAGAAATGAGAGAGTGGGAAAGCAGGGACAAGGCGGACAACAAGAGGCTCAGCCTCTTCAGGAGGTCTGTGTGAAGAACACGCATTACACAACCCGAGGAAGTGCTTTGCTTTTCCATGGCTGCAAAGCCCAGGGCCACCCTGCCCAGGTGTCCTCGTTTCAGCTGGGATAGAGTTAACTGTCTTCCTAGTAGCTGGTACAGTGCTATGTTTTGAGTTCTGTATGCAAAGAATGTTGATAATGCTGATGTTTTCAGTTGTTGCTAAGTAGTGTTTAGTCTAAAGTCAAGGATTTTTCAGCTCCTCATGCCCAGCCAGCAAGAAAGCTGGAGGGGCACAAGAAGTTGGCACAGGACACAGCCAGGGCAGCTGATGCAAACTGGCCAATGGGGTATTCCATACCATGGGACACCATATCTAGTGTATAAACTGGGGGGAGTGGCGGGGGGGGGATCACTGCTCAGGGACTAGCTGGGTGTCGATCGGTGGGTGGTGAGGAATTGCACTGTGCAGCATTTGTACATTCCAATCCTTTTATTATTGCTGTTGTCATTTTATTAGTGTTATCATTATCATAATTGTTTCTTCTTTTCTGTTCTATTAAACTGTTCTTATCTCAACCCACAAGTTTTACTTCTTTTCCCGATTTTCTCCCCCATCCCACTGGGTGGGAGGGGAGTGAGCGAGCAGCTGCATGGTGCTTAGTTGCTGGCTGGGGTTAAACCACGACAGTCCATTTTGGTGTCCAACGTGGGGCACGAAGGGTTGAGATAACAACAAACCTGACCAGACAACACCAGGGTAATATTCCTCAGCCTGGACCAGCCTCGGCTCTTTGCAGCCTCTCTGCAGAAGATCACCCACATGGGTCACCTGAGGACAAGGAGACATGGCAGCTGGGGGAATCAGCTGCTCCCACGTATGTTTTCCCCAGGACTCTTCCCTACAAAGGAGAAGTACCTTTGAGCTCTTCCTCACTGTAAAGGTTCCAGCTGAGAAAGTTCCCTGGACCTGCACCATTAGGTCCCTTCCCCGAAATCCCTCCTTTTGTTTGAAAGAGCATATTTGGCTTGGGTCAAGCAGAGGTTCTCCATCTTATCTAAACAGTGCATTAAAATCTTCCTGGCAAATGCCAGGCATGCACCAAAGCAAAAGGAAACAAATGCTTGTTTGTTCTTCACATGGGGGTTGGGTTTTTACTATGGTTGGCAGGATGGGAACATCATTGTGCTCAAGGCATCCACACGAGGGGTGGTCACACTGCAGGAGCAGCACAAGCCTGCCTGTCCATGACACGTGTGCCACTGCAACTGCTGACAGTCATCCCTCTGACATCCCCTCATGGTGGAGCCAGGTTGTCATTATCTCCCCTCTGAAGGTGGGAAACTGAGGCTCAAAGTAAGAGCAACAGGGTTCCTCCCTTTCTTGCCAGCTTGACCTGGACACTGAAAGCCAGCCTGGGTCCACCTGTGGTGAATCTATAAAGTTTTTCTGAGAAGAAGTAGTTCTCAGTGAAGGCCTTCAAGCAAGTCCTCATGCAGATGAATCAGGCTATGTGACACAGACCTGTCAGGGCTCTGTGAGGAGACAAGGGAGAAAACCACAGATGAGCTGACCAATTTCAAATGGACACGATGAATGGACAGAGAGAAGATACCCCCCCTTGCCCCTAAACGGTGCTGCTGCTACAGCATCTCTGACCAAAGCAGAAACAGAGGAAGTAAGAAAAGAAAAGATGCTACATCTGAAGAAATTAGCTTCATTAATTTCCCACATCAAAAAAACACATCTATTAAAAGAAGTTCAGCCCTGTTACCATGTTCAACAGCAGCATCGAGTCCGTGACAGTTCATCTCCAGTGCTCGTCTGGCTGCTTCATACAAAGCCAATCCAGAAATGCAGGTCCACATCAAGCACTGACACGACTCTATGGGATTCAGAGGCATCCAGACTCTGTCCTGCAAAACAGAGTTTCAAAGTGGTCTCATCTTCATTCCTCCTGAAGCATCTTTGGAAACTAATGCCAAAAAGCTCCCTAGTTTGTTTTGTTATTTTGTTCATACTTTTTACAGAGGTATCTGAAGTTTTTTTCCAGTGTGGATGAATTGGAGTACTGTGAGGATTACTCCACGGGTTTAGAGCTGGCTTCCAGAGCGCTATACAACACAATGAGGATTATGACTCATGAGGCAAATTTACAGCACTGTCCACCTCCAGCAACTCCGGAATGACAGTGGGGAGAAAGTATCTCAGCAAGGAAGATGCGGGCATGTCTGAGAGAGGGACCACTGTCTCACACACAAATCCCACTTCTAAATAAAAACAGGGTTCTGGACACAAAACTGGCATTCACCTATGCAGGCAAAGCTTCGGTCACCAGGTTTAGGCAGCCATCCGAACCTCCTAGCTTTCTCTTGCAGACAACGCAAGCTTTCTCGGGCAAGAGGAACATGCTGCTGCTGGGGATGGAGCACGGAGAAGAAAAAGCTCTTGGTGATTGTTGGAGGCTCTGTAAAATCTACTCTGTTCTCCTCATGCAACTCTTGTTGTGGTAGTGCCAGGGGGCCCTGACGAGACTCGTGTTCTTCCATGATATGCAGCACATAAACATGCACAAAGAGAAAGTTTTTGGCCTTGGGCAGCTTGAAGTCTCTACTGGTGACGGACAGGAGGGACAAGGGACACACAGGGAAGGGAAATGTGTTGGCACATGGCCAGCAGCAGAACCAGGACCTTCCCAGGGCCTCCCAGGGACTGGTGAGGACTAGAGAACAGACCTATGTGTTTGCCCTTTTGACCAAAGGGAGTGAAAAAACACATTTCCATGCAGGAAAATGTCATTTCTGTTCTGCAGCTGAAATGTTTTGGGGCTATCAGCTTAGACTCACTGTCTGGTCCCACCTCAGACCCCTCCAGTGGTCTCCTCCAGCCTGAGCACCCCGCCAATCCCAGGCCAAATGTGTCCTGGCATCACGGCTTTCCCACGGCAGAGGATCCATTGGAAAACAACCAAGCCACCTGAAAATTCATTTTCGCCCAGCAGCTTCTGCCAGATTTGAATGCAATCTGGGGCTTGGAAAACACAGCTTTACTTGTTTTAATTAAAACCAAATCCCTCCACCCAGACTTCCCTCTCCATCGCTCTTGCTCTCTCTGTTTCCCCAATGGTCTGACGCATTTTAGCAGACATGTCATCAGACTCTGGTTCAAGGGAGGGGAACGGCCATCTAACACAGCATCTTGCATCAGTATCCCACCCTTCTCTGGGGGAACTGAGATGATGGACTTGGCAAGCAGGAGAAGGACTGCTGTGTAAGTGAAGGAATATGCATATGTGTCAGTGTGTATGTGTTTCAATGGGAAAAGAGAGGGTGCATAAACGTAAAGCACCAGCCTCATCCACTGTTCCTGGATCAGCCAACTGCTTCCCAAGCACCAACGGGTACTGATCTAAAAGCCTGGCACAGGGATGAGATAACATGCTTCTTACTGATAACATCACCAACAGCCAACTCTTTAAGTGAAAACAAACGTGAATCCCTAACAATGCCATAAATTGCACCGCTTATAAAATAAATTTAAATGCATTAGGATTTTAATATTAGAAGCTGAAACGTATGTTTCCCCAGCCTAAATGCATACAGCTTCCAGTCCACCTGAGTCCCTGTGCCTGGCTCTGTCCATTGGGCTGGCTCCACACTTTCAGGAGAGCCTTCCCAGCACTCAGAGACCCAGGTGGTACCCAGCTGTGTGAATATGGATGCTCAGGCCCAGACCCTTGGTGGGAGATCAAGGGAATTTGGTACTGTCTTTCAATGACAATACAAATGTTGAAATCTGTATTTGGTGCTCTTGCCAGGTAGCTCATGGGTGTTCAGCCTTTGAAAAAGCCCAGTTGTTTATTTAGCTTTCTAACTGTGTCTTTAAGACTTAATTTTAGACTCCTGCTTTTGAAAAAGTATCTTGCCAACCTCACCACATGTAACTAAACACGTATTTTGCCATTTACCTCATACCCAAGAATTTAATTTCAAAACATCACCATTTTATTTTCAGACATGGGAAATACCAATTTTTAGGCTACCCATTAACTATCAGAGAGTCATTAGTACGGACTTAATCATTATAACAAATAATCCAAAGGTGTATATGTCTAATTAAGAATATGTGCCTAACAGTTTCCAGGGAATGACACATGCATGTGCCTTGCAATTCAAGTAGATCCGTACATCTCACTGAAGCACGACCTGAGAGTTTAACTGGGGCCAAACTCATAGCAGGGCCAAACTGGCCCAGGACCAGACACTTCAGGGGAATAACTGAACAGACCTCACCCTAGTTTCTTCCTCAAAAGAGTTCTAGGTTTACATTTTTACATTAACAAGATATTAAACAGGATATTTAACATTGGTCCGAGCTAACTCTATCCCAGTGTAAAATACTTGCTGTAAGTACTGCACAGTGCCATCTTTTTCACTGAACGTGTTTTAAGCTGCTGCTACATCTATGCAAGTTAAACAAGATATAGGCTGGACTGTAACAGGGTGATCTTGTAACCTAAGTAAGGCTCAAACTCAGAGCACCACAAGAGTCCTCACAATTTCTTGCCTGTTTTGTCCAGCTGGCAGGTATTTTGGGGCAAGAAGAATCCCTTTCTACATGTTTGACCGCCTAGCATCGCAGGACCCTTCTGCATTCAGCAGAAGCTTCTGAATGCCACTTCTGCACCCATGGCATATTTTACATTTTGCCTTCTTTGCTAAAGTGGAGAGCAGCTTGGAAAACTGTTCTTTGTCTAGGAATCATTTTGGTTCAAAAGGGTTCAAGTGATTCACTGAGTTGCCAAGCGTTTTGAAGCTTACCCACCACTAGACATAATAAACTATCAACACTGCTTAGTAACTAATGCAGAGAAGACCATGTGTCACTGCATTATGGAAGGAGCACAGAGTCTTTTGTCAAGCATAGAAGGATAGCTGGATGTCTGTGAAAGCCAAGAGCAGGCAGACTAGCCAACCCTCTGCGTTGGCATAAGGAGGATAAGTTCACACATCAGCAAGTTTATACTGCATGCTAAATAGCCCAGTCAAGAACTTTGCAAACCAAAACACCAGGTACTGGCATCCTATCAAACGAAGAGCCTGATTGCCAGCTCACAGCTTCACCATGTCTATGCTTTCAGAGCTCATACAGAGACACTTTCCTCTGCAAGCCAGGCCATCTCTCTGCTGTGCTGTGGGCGATTTGGGCATAGATATACACACTGAACCTGGTGCATTTCTGCCTGGATTTCAGGCCCCCTATCACCATTTCACCACCTGGCATGCATACAGTGCTTCCTGGCCCACGTGCAGATGATGTACACATTTTTTAACTCACCATGACATGGAAATCCAGAAATCTAGGGCGAAGAGCAATTTTAAAAATACTTTAGTTCTGCTCTGGTAAAATTTATAAACATTAATAGAGATGGTGTCCGTGGTGTCCCAGGAAACTGAGGAGTAAAGCAGACTTTGTTTGCAGCAATGCTGCCCAGTGCTGTGCAGCTCCAGCTATGGACACAATTCAGTAGCAGAGGCTGGAGGGCTACCTCAGGGCAGCACCACACACAAGGCTGAAAAACCCTGCTTGGGAGCCTGAAAGCTGCCAATTCAAGAGGCAGGCAACCTACCACACAACCAAGGGGAAGGTCCTCTGGCTTCTTTTCAGGTGGTCTTGTCACAATCAGCCTACTATAGACTGGGGACAAAAGGGAAACCACATCTCTTGTATTTTGGCAGGATGAAAAGTTGTTCCTCCAGCACTTGCTCTGGGTATGTGTAGTTCAGATTATAGTATAAAGCTATTTTGCACTTTCCCCTCTGCCCCCAGCACTAAGGAAGAGCTAAGGGCCTGCCTCTCCCTAGTGTCTGAGGTCCTCAGCTGTGCTTGGAGGGCATCAGGAATGAATGGGTAGGACACTAGCAATGGGGGTTAGGCTGGCACTTGCAAGATGACTATCTCCTTGGCTTGAGCCAAAGCTCACCGAAGGACTTTCCATGAAGACTGCAGGTGATTTTTTCATTTGCTTTAGCAGGAAAATTTGGTAGAAGCCCCAGAGTGAACAAGGGTTTGCAGCACAGAAGCTCGATTATCTGCTTTACTGGTCAAGACCAACGCATAGCAAGCAAGACTTCCAAGCTGAAATCTCAGTTTGTGGAAAACAGAGAGTATAAAGAATGAAGGAGAATTTAGATAAAACACAGTCAAAAGAAACAGGACACCAGGAAGTAGGGTCTGTCACCTTGGAGACTCCTTTGAAAATCCCAGCCAACATTTTATTCAGGATTAGAAATGCAGACTTCAACTAGCTATTGCTGGAACTAAGGCCACGTCTCCAAACAGCTTTAGCAGTAGCTCTACTATTCTACCTCTAAGTATTATAGGAAATACTAGATACAGCAGAGCAACACAGAACTTAAGCCTATGTAAGCCATGGCAAAAGAATCCACTGAGCTTGCTTCAAGGGTGCAATAAAACCAAGGCATGTTGCCTTTGACATTATAACACTGGTCTAGCTGTGAGTGCAGTGCCTCTCCCCTTCCTTGATCCAGATGCATATTTCACTGCCCTGTGCCTCTTGTTTCTCCTGTTGCAACAGGAGGATGATTGTATAAAGCAGAGTCGTCAGTCATTTGTAGTCCTCTACTATCAGCAGATGCACAGTGGTCCAGTAAAGACAACAGCACAATTAATAACTGAAATGATGCCTGTAACTGAATACCATGACGACAACAAACATGCCATTGCAAAAATATTATTCATGTGCCAGGTAGATAATTACAGACATGCACCAGTTGCGAGCATTTTATGTAGTGGTGATAGGATAGTAGCAACAATAAAGTTAACTGTGTCTCCACTAGCTGTTAAAACGCTACTAAAGATGAAATGGGGTTCTTTGACCTCTAGCATTCCAGCTGTCTCTCAGGATTATCAGAACAGTCTCTTCCAGCCTTAAACCTTTGTCTGACACTACAAATCTGCCATGCATAGTAGTTGCAAGTGTAAAGCCTAAGAATCCTTTTTCCTGTGTGAGAAAAGCACTCTTCTCAACAAAAATGCATAGACATACAAAGTCAACATGACTTAAGCACATGCCTGAGTAAGGACATCCTTAAGGGTCTTTCTAAGAGAGTCCTAAGCCTTTACTTAAGTTTGCTGACCACAATAACACATAAAGGCAACAGCATTGCCCTATGCACTGAAAGCTGTTACAGCTGGATTTGAAAATCTTGTCCGTAAAAGACAAAGAGGCCCAGTGCAGACCTGTCAGTGCAACCACACTGCTTATTTCATGGCTTTCCCTTTGGAGATCATGTTGGCTGGACCAATATAAAAGTGGAGCAAAAAAAAGTAACGGGCAAATGAGAAAATAGGAGGAGAAAGCAAAACAAAACAAAAAAAAGAATAAGAGGTGAAAGAGAAAGAGAAACAATTAGGAAATAGTCAGATGCAGCCAAAGAAGGGTGTTGGCTAAGGAAAAGAAAACAGCTGAGGGAAGTGTATATGGTGCTGTGTCAGGAGGGGGGGGGCGGGGGGAAAGGGCAGATAGGCTGGTTCTTGTTTCAGGAAATGAAAAAAGATTGGGGAGATTTGAGTTCAGTTTCTGCTTCTTCCAGAAGCTGGACAAATTCATTGATCATGGTAAATTGAGCAACTCGGATGTCTCATTACCCCTAAAGAAATTGTGACTTAGATGCTTAAGCACCTGAAAGGATCTGTTCCCTCATTTGCCCTCCCCGCCCCCCCCATACAGAATGACTATGGAGGGTTGTGGTTTTTACACCCCAGAGGGATTTCAGGAAGATAAATGCCTGCCTGCCTAATGCACAGGCATCTTGTACAGGTACTGAGTGATGGAGGGGCAGGTGGCACAGACATACAACGGGAAAGTCTGGTCACAAGCTAACATGACCTGGCATCTGTGATACTGACATAAGCATTACCACCTGCACTACCATCAACAACTAGTTATGCAGACACAGGCACACATCAGGGCACAGCAGCAGGGCACCTCAGCATACCCAAATCCAAACTGCTTAAATTTGTATCAGCAAATTGAAACACATTTGTAACCACTGAAATATGCAGAAGGACTCCTGTTCTCTTGGAGACTATTTTCTTTCATAGTTAATATCCAGCTGGAGACTTTTAGTTCTCATGTAATCAAAATAGTCACAAAGTTTATCAGAGAACAGCTTCAGACTCTATCCAAGACATTCTCAGAAACTAGCAAGAATTTGCAAAGAAATCCCAGAGAAAAATGTTATACTCAAGCAGAACATAGTTCTTAATTCTTCTCTTGTCATTTTCTAGGCAGGTTCTTCATTCAAAGCTGGTCTGTTTCTCATCATTTCTGGGCTGCCCTGTGAGACTGCAAGGACAGAGAACAACAGGACAGAAGATGGGCAGAGAGGGCTGAATGCCATGCCATCGGGTTGGGTGCTGAGCACTTCACAGGGGATCACTGCTGGGCCTCCAAACAAGCACGAGGCTCTGGGCACCAATAGCTGAAATAGAAGGTGAATAAGAGGCATTCCTAGATGTGCACTCTTTAGGCTGAAGTCTCATAGGTCTTTGAAACCCAGGTGCTGGTCCAGTCCAAACTGGTCAGTTTTTTAAGTGGGAAACCTTCCTCAAGGAGATGCTTGCTTTATGTTCTTTTCTTTATTGTGCCCATCTGCTGAGGTGCATATTCCCTTCTTCCTAGCATTGACTCCAGCTCTCCGGTCAGCTGCTGTTCCGCTCCTGTTCCAGACTCAAGAGACTTGTGTTTCAGGTTCAGTGAAATGACCCGGGACAAATCATATTTTCTCTAGTTCTTCGTCCAACTCTTTATCTAGCTTTCCTACAAGCTTCAAGCTTCAGGTGCCAGATGACTGAATGTCAGGAGAGTGTTACTGGGGCTCCGATGCTGACGGCACACCACTCACTCCAATAAGGTAAAACTTGCTCCCAGGAAGAGGTAACTTGGTCATAATCAGACTTCACAACACAACAGATGTGCCATCCTAATACCATTCCTCACACAAGTCACTGTCTCTTTCTTTGATACAACCCTTTAAAGTTGGGTGCTGAGAAGGAGTGCTTTCAGCTACCTTTCTGTTGACCTTTGCTGCAGCTATATTTCCTGACACTGAAGTGCCTTTGTTCCTCCTGGGTATCCTCCAGTTTTGCAAGGATCCCACAATCTTTAACTTAATTTTCCTTCTGCCCATCCTTAGATGCTGACGTTGGCAGTCTGGTCCCCCTGAGGAGTCAGTGAAAAGGATTAAGTCCTTACACTGCCTGGAAGCATCTGTCTCCCCTGTTGACTGCAAGCCCCCAGAATCTGCCTAGCCCAGAGCAAGAAGGTGCAAATCCCTGCCCCTGGAGTGTAGGCCAACTCCATTTTTTCTCCTCAGCTGGATCCAGCACAGATATGGTTACATAGCTGCAGGAACAACTGCTTGCACCGCAGCTTGAGAAGCAGGCTCAGAGTCCTTCCAGAGCTTCTGGGTAAAGATTTAGTCCAGGAAGCTTCTGAGCTCTATGCCAATTACATGCAAAAGACATTCTCAGATTAACCATGCAGGAGCATTTGGTGACATCAGTAAACTTAGCATCAAGTTTCTTGTGCCCATTGCTCTTAGAGGTAGATTTGTCATCAATACTCACTGTGAGGCCCAAGACAGCTTTACTGTAAACATTAACTATGTTCCAAACCTTCACATCCTGGCACTGTAATTATGCTTGAAGACATTGCTTCCTTAAGTGCGTGCAGCTTGATGCAGCACATGAATCAAACAGCAAAAAAATGCTCCCATCACCTTATTGTGATATAGTATCATCGCTCTAGCTGTCCACAAATTTTGATATATCTAACAAGCTTATGCTAAAATTTTCTCAGAAGAGAAATTGTTCTCAAATGCCAGGCTTTAATAACTTACTCCTCAGACTTAGCATTGAGGATCAGGCTGACACTAAAGACATGTGACTATCGGCACAGAGCAAAAGAGTTTTGTCTGCTATGATCTGCAATACTGAATGCAAAGACCTTTAGAAGTAAGACTTTGCTTATTGCAAGAAACACGTTCGTTTCTCTATAGTGAAGTTAGCTCCAAGCCTATAATAATGAGAGAGAAACATGAGCTACACAATGTTTCTGTGCAAAGTCCAGAGCAAAGCTGCCTAGAAATCTGGAGTTGTTCAAAACAAGTGCTTGAAACGAATTATTAAAAATCAAAGCTCAAATGCGAAGGTTGGGTCCAAATCCAAACACTCCTGAAGTCCTGCAAGTTTTCAACCCATGATGAATTTGGGGGGGATCATGTCTCGCAACACTGTTGGTTTTTTGAAAACAGGACCTGAGCATTTGTTCAGTCCTGCAGTTTAGAATACAGACTGGCCTTTATCCATCAAATGCACTGAAGCATGCTCACACCCTAGAGTGTCCTGCAGGGGTTTTTCTGAACCAGAACCAAGAAGCAACTTAGACTTCAATATGAATGAGACAGCTAATCTGTCCTGCAGATATTTTTTTTTTCTTTCGTCGTCCTGTGCATTCCTAAAACTAACAGAAAAACAGTTGTGTGTGTATACAAGCAGCCTTGAATCAGTGCTGTTCTGCTGGGTTCTTATGTTACATTCTTTTGTGCTACATACAATTTCCACTAGGACATTTTGTCCCCCAGGCTTCATCAGCTGGTCTATTACATCCACCCCCCTGCCCCCCCCCTGCACTCCCGCTTGCCTCTGGTTGCATAACTTTAGCCAGGATGTTAAATTAACTCTCTTCCAGATGAGTTTGACATAATCTTATTTACTTTCATAGTGCATATGCCAGTATGCAAATACATTACTCAGCACTATCGACTCTGCGCTTTCAACAAACTATTACTCTTTGTTTTTTTAACGATGGCTGACTAGATACCAGACAGGAACACTGCTGTGCCAAATAGCAGAATACTCATGTCTAGCAGGAGAAATCTGGTGACATTAGAAAACTAAGTCTGGCTGGCATTTGTAAGGGTTTACGGCCAAGTGAGGCAAACAACTCGTTTCCCACCTCAGCATCTCACTCCTCCTCCTTTAAAGACTCTGGGTCATGTTTTTATCTTCTGAGGGAAATCTCAACCAGCTTCTCCAGACCTCCAGGACATGGGCAGCCACGATGGTAAAGCTGTACAGACTGACTTTGCATCTAGTGGTGACATGATGTCTATGTTTAATCACCTTCCCAGCTCCCAGGCACAACCCCAGCTGCCTCCTGACTGTGTGGCAAGGCAAGACCGGGCTCACACCTTACTCGTTGTGCCCCTGTACACCACAAGAAGGAAAGCTGGGTGCAGAAGCCAAAATAAGAGCTAGATAACCAGGAGACCCATGCCCACATGAAGGTCCATCCTGGGGTCAAGGCACATGCATCACTCACGCTGGTGAGGTCAGTCCTTAACAGCACTGCTACCCACACACAGGCAGCAAGGCCAAACACAGACGTCCATGAGGAGGCAAAACCAGTCCCAGGCATTTGACTTGCAACAGAGGTAACGTCTGGGTGAAACCTGGGTGGGCTGCACTGTCAAAACCTCATGACTGCTTTGTGTGTCTACCTGAGATGCTCAGGCTCATACCAACACCCAGCCACAACCAAGCTAAACATGAAGAGTAAGCAAGCCCTCCCTCTAACACAAAGTATAAGGCTTCGTAGCCCACTGGAGCAGTCCCTTTTTATGTGAGGTAAAGAAATCACAAAAAATGCGGGAGAAACTGAATGAAAGGAGACTTTCCACAGTCTTGCTTTGTATCTGCTAAGGCCTACCATGGACTTTCAGGGTGCAAAAAGGCACTTGGAGCTACATTTTGTATTTGATCCCAACACAGCTAAATGCAGAAATAGGCACAAGAAGAATTGAAAACAGCATTTCCAGACTGGAAAACAAAGGCACAGCAAGTAAACATGAGGAAGTGAGAAGTTCAGCTTAAATGCCAGAGAAGCAAATTGTGCGAGCTGCCTTTGTTACGGCTGTGGTGGGTCTGGGGATGATCATGGTCCTGCTGGGCTGCCCATCTTCTTGCAGAAGCTGATGGACACTCATGGGTTGCTGTCTGCTAGGAGAATCCAAAGCCTTAGGAACAAACTGAGACATGAAGCAGAGGGCAGGTGTCCGGAGGCTGCTTTCAGAGCTCCCCAGGCTCAGGCAGCTCTCTGGCTATCGAAGGGAAAATAAGCTCATGTTGCCCTTCATTCTTTTGCTAACACCTCAACATGGAACCACCAATGTGCGAACAGAGAAGCTCTTTGATGCAGTGAGAAATGCCACTCCAGCTATCCAGTAGATACTTTGATTTTCACAGGGCTCTGGCCTAACTAGCCATATCCTACACCAGTCTATTTATGGCAGAGTTAAAAATAACACAAGACCTTTCACCCGGAATTAGCATTTCTACTATTTTTAATTATTAACAAACTTTGGACTACTAATTCTTTGATGCTGGAACTTGCTGTGTTTCTTCTTCAAGTAAGGGAAATCTATTTTTTTCTTCAGGCTCATTTTTTTCTCTTTCTTTGTTTCATGCCTGATTACATTTAGCATGGATGTTTCTAATATACTCACATGCCAAGAGAAAGTATTAGTTTCTTTTATCCTTGAACAATCCAAACTCATATTTAACAACTGAAACTTGGCATGCTGATCATTTTTCAATAACGGCTACATATGCTTTGCCAGGGAAGTATATTTAACTAGGGCTGAACTATCTGTTCCTGAAAAATTATCAGACTTGTAGAGTGTGTCCTTTTTCCTCAAGTAAAGGGCCTTCGTCTTGCAAACACCTACCCCCAAATAACTTGAGAAAGTCAATTTAGTGAAAAAAAAAACAAACAAACAAACAAACAAAAAAGTGTGGTCTAACTCTATGCCAGTGACTCCAAACTGTTAAACTGGTTTAAAATAATATCTTAGTGGTAAAGGAGTGAGAAATACTTCAGATGCAACTGAAGTGTAGCTGCAATGTCCCCAAGTACTGCAGCACATACAGACATAGGGAAGGGGGTTGATCACTTTCTCTAAGACAGCAAATATCGATAAAGCAGGTTTTAGGTGCCTTCTGTTAAGAGAATCGGGGAAAAAATTGTAAAGCAGAAAGCTTGGGGAAGGAAAGCAGAGACCATCTGTTTGGCCAACTGCACTGTAATGAGCTAGAAATTCCAACTCAACTATAGCAGTTTCAGAAGGGCACTGCCAAGGCATTTAATTTAGCAGGATGCCTTATTTTCAAGGCTTATAATTAGATACAGTAGCAAACTAACAAAAAAGGGCACTGCTTAAAACACGCTTCCACTTTGAGGAAATAGAAAACCAAATTCCAGCTTTCAAAGTTAGCCTTCGAGGGAAGAGAAGGGGAGAGAAGGGCAGGCAAAGCAAGGCAAGGCAAGGCAAGGCAACCCAGGACTGACACATCCTGTGGCTTTTGATTCTGCTCAGGACTTGCAGCTCCAGCCTGTTTCCAATCCAGAGCCAGCAGAAAATGTTGTCCTATCGGGAGTACACAACTGATACCCGCAGACTACATCATGAAGGATGAAGACCGAGGAGGACTAGGAGATACCTGACTACCAATATCCCCTTTTCAGAGGGAGGAATTGCTAGGCAGAAGGACTTCGTAGGAAGTCACCCTGTGAAACAAGGACAGAACCCAGCTCAGACTTCTGTTCCTGCAGATCTCATTACCGCTCAAACTCAGCTCTTCAGTTTTCTGTTGTCAGAAGACTCAGCTATCAAGAAGCTCACACACATGAACCTGACTCTAACACCACCTACTAGTCAAGATCTAGAAATTGTACTGTAAGGTCCACTTAACACTTATAATGTCATTTATTTTACAAGCATTACTCACTCCCCAATAAACATTAAGAAATTACTGTAGGGGACCATCCGCTGAAGTAATGTTTTTGTTTCTGTATAGTCCCATGTACATAACCACCTCATACTCACTCTTGCACTGGTTACCCCATTGAAAAGGTAAGGTGTGGAAACAAAAGATTACAAGTTTCACTCTGGCATCAATTGTCATACACTGCCAATCCACGGAGAGAGCAGGGAGGTCTGTCACAGAACAGGCGTAAGGTTGGCAGAACCTGCAGGATTCCTGCAGCATGAGGGAGAGGAAGAGCAACTGCTCATCTCCAGTTTTTCACTGCCCTGTTTTCAGGAAAAAATATAGCACTACTATTGAAGTCAGTGTCAACGAGCCTGATCATCTTCTTTTACTAATCGGTACGGCTTCACTGATTTCAGATTATCTCAGCCAAAAATCCACCAGGCAAAGCCCCATCCTGTTCCCATCTCACCTCTTTTGCTTAACCCAGTTCCTGTGGATTCCCTGCACAGCTCCAAGAAAAAACAGAGAGTAAGGCTGTGAGGTAGGACATTGATAAGACCTCCCAAGACAGGACATGTGTGGGTGAAAAAAGAAGCTGGACCTTCTTCACAGCCCACTTTTTATCCTTTCCCTGCCACTGTTGGAAGCTGGCATCTGCGTAAGCTTGCTCTCCCCCCCAACAAACAGCTCATTCCTGGAGTGAGGTCATAGATCTGTGCTTACTCCATCGTCTATTGACATGGAGATGACTGTGACTCACAGGTTCAACACTGTGACTTGACTGCTGCATGATATGCTGGGAAGTTTTCCTTTTCTCCAGAATTTCAGCAAGAAGTACTTACATCACAGGTAATATGTTCTTCATTGTCTATTTCAGACTTGTGTCTACTCACATTTAAAATTTCTCTAGGTGGTGCCATGCAATCACTTTCCTACAACAATAAAAACTTGCTTTTTTCCTCACAGTACTACATCTAGCACAACACATCCTGGGGCAATTAAGGTCTAGAAATGGGGTTTAAAGTAACAAGCTCACTAGAGGTTGGTTAATGACCACCTGTCTATCAAGCCATGGCAACATTGTGCATGTGGTCTTTAGTCTGCCTTAACCATGAAAGGAAAAAAGAAAACACGCTCATGCAGACTTAGTTCAAAGCCAGGTCAGACTACTAATGCACATTGCAGTAGATTGGCTGCTCCTGATGGCTAAATAAATGCTTTTTGTAGTAGCAAAGTTAATGCAAATTTGGCATAAGCTGACAAAATAAGCAAAATTAATTAGCACTGAACTGATACAAGCCACATTTTAACCAACACAGCAGCACTAAAATCATTCTCCATTCCCAGGCAACATTACTAACCCAGCCCTTACCTTATATTAAACACGAATAGTTAAATATTTCATTCACAGTAGTTACATTTTCTGTGTGACATTTTGAACTGCTGAAGCTGCTTGCTTCAGGTGCTTCCACAGCACAGGGGCCTTGACCACTGCTAAGCATCTGGCCAGAAAACTAAACATTTGTTCTTCGGGGTCATGTTTTCAGTGTGTCCGCACAACACTGTGGGACACAAAAGTTAGATAAGTATGTTCCATATTCACATGGACTGTGCAGAAGGGAGTCACAGGTGTCTGAGAAGACCTTCTGTGAAACACTAGTGCTTAGGAGACAAATGACTTAATGACTTTGATAGCAGTCTGGTGCTCCACAGCCCTGGAAATGCCATGTGTCTATGTCCTTTTCACAGCAGCTGCGTTGAAGGCCACAGCGATGAGCACACACAGAGCAGGCATGCTAACTAGCAGTATAGCAAAACTGCTGTGATAAACACCTGCAGCAGCCAGAAGGCTGTGAATACCAAAACTGCCAAGTGGGCTGGAACGATGCAGAGGATGTAACACAGCAACAGAGGGGAAACTGAGTCAAGAAAAGTTCAGGATGACTGTCTGGAGACACCTCCTTGTCATGTCATTTACTAGGCTAAAGGAAATTCTAGCAACCCACAGTTTTTGAGTCACTGTAGAGCAGACAGAGCCAAGAACTGGGATGGGGAGGGAGCTTATGTGCCCTGATGCATCTTCTTTATTCTGCAGTCTTTTTGCACGTCATGC
The DNA here is from genome assembly GCF_947461875.1 of Haliaeetus albicilla. Classification (NCBI taxonomy): domain Eukaryota; kingdom Metazoa; phylum Chordata; class Aves; order Accipitriformes; family Accipitridae; genus Haliaeetus; species Haliaeetus albicilla. The sequence continues at coordinate 40,285,754 of NC_091516.1, forward strand.
TTCCACTGTAACCAAGAAGACAGCTGACCATGGCTGCTCTTAAGAAACATCCCTTCATCCCTTCTGGATGCCTGAAACACACCAGGTCTGTCTTGGTACTGTAAAACTTCTTGTGGCTTCCAAAAACTTGAGCACAGATGGACATGTTACCACTCATCTCCTGTGTATGGTAATCTGATTGCTGAAAGTCAAGCCAGTATTTTCCAAAGGGAAGGAAATGTGAGTGAACTTAGTCAGCATTACTTGGCAGGGTACTTGTTAGGGGATCAGGGGTTCTGCCCGACCCACGGCTTCATCAGGCAGTCGAGAAGGCTCCTCTCACCCAAAGTATGACAGCTTTGAGATACAGGAGGGGAAGTGCTTCTTCAAACAGGTGTGTTTAGCTATCAAAAGAAGAGGAAACTGGAGAAAATGTGAGGGGAAAAAAAAGTAAAGAAAATGTGGACCTGGGACAAGCTGGGAGAGTGAAAACAATGTAAGTAATATCTGCAAAGGAGAGGCAGTGCATAGGAGGCTCAGAGACACAAAGGAGTAGCCTGGTGAAAAAGCTCACAGAGAAACTGCAAATATTGGATGGAACAGATTTGCAGTGATGAGTTTTCTGCAATTGGGCAGGACTTACCTACAGAGGAAGGTCTCAAAGAAGGGGCTCTGGGATTAAGTGAATCTCTTCTCTCTCTAATATAAAATACAATGCATACGCCAACTTCCAATAGATCTCTACCTTCCAGCTCCTCATGCCCGTTTAAACGATGGCAGCCAGGAATTGCAGTCTTTCAAAATGTTTCAAAGGACTTCTACCACCTGGCAGGTCTGACCTCCTGCCTCCAACAGGCCCAGAGCTGCACTACAAGCCTCCCACCCACTGCTTCCCACTTTGGCACATTCATCTCTGCTTAGGCTTACAGTGATGGAGAACTGCCTGGATGCCACAGCAGGTCCAGCAGCCGATTATCTACCTTCCAAAAAAGAAATCTGATTTGAATTTGCATAGTTCTCACTTCTAGATGATGGGTCTTGCTAGGACCTCACCAAGTGAATTAAGACTCCATTATATTAAGAGACATCTTCCTTTCCTTTACAGTCCAGTCACCTCATAATATTTCCTTTGTTCATGACCAAAGCAGAGTGGGAGTTTTAGGATCCCACTATGTCTCTGTGACAAAAATGTGAGCATTCAGAGGAGGAGACATGGGACTTACATGAACATCCTTTGTGATGGCCAAAGTCACAAAAAAATACAGAGCAGGACAAGCCCCTTTTTAAGTGATGAAACATGGAGCCACAGCTGCACACATGGTTTTGGGTGTAGAGGAGGTGTCACTGTCTCGTTGAGAAGCTTTTAATCACAGCAAAATCTAGCTTACCTTTTAAAATTACTTCTGGCAGTGAAGACCAGTGCCAGTACTGTCGTATGGCCTGCGGCACAGGCCAGTTCCCTTCTGGGGAACGACCATGCAAACTCTTCTAGTCCCCAGCCGTAGCCCACTGGCCTCCTTAAGCTCACCCTATGGTCTCTTAGCACAGAGGCAATTTAGTCCTTTAAATAGGTTTCTAGGCTCACTCTTTCTCTCTTCCTCCCCCTGGAGACAGATCTACACTCCTAATTCAGCTGGTAGGCTAGGTGCCCTCCACTGAGTCATTACCACCTATTGTGTAACACAATGGATTGTAAAGCAATGTAGAAGATTTTATCAATAGAAACACTCTTTGGCAATCAGACTTCTGAGGATAAAATCATAGATTCAGCTGACAATGAGTGTGTCTTTGCTCATGGGATGCAGGCATCCAAAATTATTAACTGGTGTAAATAGCCTACTATAGCTTAATTACTTACGCATTTATTCATAGCCTTGGCTGCATTGGTTCTCGTAAGTACCATAACCGCACTACAAGGAGTTTAGCTGACTTACTCAAGGAAACTTTAAAGGAGTTCAGAAACAAATACTTCTTTTTTAAGTTTAGCTGTATCAGTTCTCCACAAATAGATGGTATTATGCCTCCCATTTTAAAAAAAAAAAAAAAAAGTTGTGAAAACATTAATGTTGCAAAATCAGGCACACAACATTGTGTGCTAACAAACTGGATGGGCCAGAATTAAAGTTGCCCATGCCGCCGTCTTTTGGCCCCTTTCTTACATTACAAGATCACAAGCTACTTTCCAGAGCAGCTCTGCCTCACTGATTGCTTAAGGTAGATGTTGCTCTGTGTGGCAGACAGATTTAACCCTAACCTAAATTCCACCTAGGGCTTCCCATTGGCTCAGCATCCCCAAAGGCCCACAGCCTGCCAGTAGGAAACACTTGGCACAAAGACTTAGGTGGAATTTAGACCGGCTGAATCTGGAGCCTAATGAGCAGCTATTCCTTATTTTGTTTCTTTCTCATTGTGCAGAGTGTGGCCCCGGGCCTCAATTACTGCATGCTATTCAATCCCTGCTCAGAATGCAGCATTATTAATTTCCTCATGTTTCCTCATTACTGATTTCCTATGGCACTCCTTGTCTCCACATCTCGGTGCCCTGCAAACACAATGTGTTTCGTGGCAGCCTGTGAAGTGAGCAGTGGATCTCCCGCTCAGCAACGATTGCAGCTGAACCGTTCTGCTGGCATGGGGCATCCATGGTGAGGTGTTTCCCAGGGCAGTTAACATTTTGTGCCACCAGCTGTCCGTGTGCCCCTCTGCCGGGCAGGGTCCTGTCAATGGCAAATCTTCCCTGGAAGCAACGGAGCCACCAAAACTGGCCTTCAGCAACACCATTGGAGCATCATTATACAGTGAGCATCTATGTCAAAATTCTGAGAGTAGTTGCCATACTGCTCTCATTAAGAGAGCAAGGGACTGTTATCATAGAGTAATGGGCTCCTGCTGGTCCATTAATGTTGAAGTAGAGCTGGAGGCATTTATGGAAACAATGTGGAAGCCTGGTATTTATTCTCAGAGCAGGCAGCATTGATCCTTTCTCCCAGTGTTCTCCTACAATGTCTTTATTCCTGTTCAAATGAGGGGAATATTTATCTAATCATTTCCTCTGCTGGATGCTGGTGCACGGAAACAACAGTTGTTCTTGACTTCAGCATGGCAAGTAGTTTAGAAAGACATCTTGGGTGAATCAGCTATCCAGGTCAGTTTATCCACAACACTGCATGGGAGGAACCATGGAAAGATGGCAGAGGTGTTGTTTACTGTCCTCTGATTACCTAGCTCATTAGCACAAATCTAATTTCAAATACTTCTGGTTAAACACGGGAGCACTTTACTGCTAAGCTCTCTCTTGCTCTCTCATGCAAATTCAAATGCATTACACACTACAAGCAGCTATCTCATATTTTCTAGTTTTCTCGTATCTTGCACCTTAATGTATGTTTTGTTAGGAAGCATGTTATCAGTTCAGATTACATTCCTTAGAAGCACCACTTTTATTCAAACAAAAGAAACTCTGAGCTTAACTAGGGAGAAAGGGCTTGAAAAATCCTCCAGCAGGGAAAGCCAACTTCTGCTTGGTGGGTGTTGAAACCTACTTACTAATTTCTGCAGTATTAGAGCTTCCTTAGGAGCAAAATGTTGCCGGTTCTTGTATGTGTAAAAGAAATACCAAACAATGGTGCAAGTGTGTCATCTTCCCAAGTCCGCAGGCAGGTCTGCCAAAGTCTCACTGCTGCCATCAGCTTCAGCAACCATGAGAAAACTGAAATGAGCGAAGGCAGTTATTAGCATCGCTCCATTCCAGAATTATGCAGACGAGAGAGGAATAAATTGATTTTATATTGACACTGCTTGGGAATGTTCTAGGAAGCCGAATCTTTAGTAAGATGCTTCATTTTTATTAACAGAGATTATCAGTTAAAGATTACTAATTAAACGGTGAGGAAGAATGAAAAAGAGGAGCCTTAGATAGGGAGGACGGGGGAGATTTCTTACACATAGTTTTTCTGCAGTGACCAAGGGGACTGGGAGATGGCCAAAGAGAAAAAACCCTTTCTTGCAGCAGAAAAGAGATTCTTCCAGGGACACAGAGAAGTTAGAAGTGTCTTTTCCTTTCCAGAGGCTATTGGGCAGCAGTGCCTTAAATATTTCACACAGATAATACTGAGAGAATCTGGTCCCCAAGGAGGGTGCAGGAAGGTGCAATAATAGTAATCTCAGTACCTGGCTTCTTCTCCAGAGCAACTTGGTCTTCTCACCCATACACCTCCCTGCATCTTCCAGCATATACCAAATCTATCACCCATCCATGGGGACCATCCTTTGGTTACCTAACGGATGGTATTTTTTTACGTTTTCTTTATTTCTCTGCAACTCCACCATTAGGTCTGGGAAAATACAATGAATCAGCCCCACGCATGCAAAGAATCACAAACAAGAATTCATCCTCTTCGCTGTGTGCGATTGTTCCCCACATTACATACAGGACTTTAAAAAGGATGCTTATTGTGCAGTTCTTGTTTGCACCAGTCCCACGGTGGGAGCCACTTATATAAGTCATTGTTAGAGTTTGGGGAACATCTGAATTGAAAGATGGGGCAAACCCATTAAAACAATGACAGATGGGGCAAACACATTAAAGCAAGGATGCCTAAGCCTGACAAAAATTTATAAAGCTCTTTCTTTTCCATAAGTAATTCAAGGTATTTTGCCTCTTGGAGAAACACAACCACCCTTGGATTGCTTAGAAGCAGAAGAGCTGCTGGGTGCAAGAGATCCTGGGTGGTGCCAAGTTGTGTGAGCATGCTGGCTGCCTCTGCCAGGGGCTGGTGAGGCTAACTGAATGGTACTGGGACAGGAGGATCAGCACCTCTGGAAGTAGATGCCTGACTCTCAGACAGGAGTTATCCCCCTGGGGGAAATTCAGTGGGAATCAACAACCTGAACTCTTGTTGAGAATCGGACCCCCGAGGTTAAGCCCTGCTTAGGTACAGGCTCTCAAGGAAGAAACACTGGGCTGACATGCTGCAAGTACAGTGAAAGTCATCAGCAGGGCTCTCCCCCACACGCAGACCCCTTTCCTCCGGGGTGCGAAAGCATGCTGGCCGCCCAGCAGAAAAAACAGCTCATGGTCCAGAGACTTCCTGGCGTCAGCACTGGTATCAACTTCAGCAACACTGCCTCTTCTTACAAGGGACCAAAAGACCAACAGCACAGACCTACAGCACCTCACTACAGGGTGTTTGACCTAAACCAGCCCCAAGGTCTTGGTTGGTGACAAAGCGTATTGCGGGGTCTTTCTGACCTCGCTCATGTAGGAAAGTAAAATAACTATCAACAAGATATGGTCGGGCTTTCAAAAAGCAGGTGAGAACAGATTTGACCACAGACACTGGTGACATTCTCAGCATTGAACGTTTATGATATTAAGTCTGCATGTGCCATCTGTGTATGTATGCACTTGTTAACTGCTTGAAACCTGCCTGGAATTGCCTACAATCTTCAGAAATGTGCCCTTTGCACTGTACTAATAATCTACAAGTGTAACTGCCAACTGAGCGGGGTTTTATTTCTGTTTAACAAAAATAAAGTAACCCGTGCAAGAACAGGTAAATAAAACTTGAGCTCAGTTGCGCTTTATGAAAAGTATACAATACATGGTAGAAAACAGATCCCCAAAAGGCAGGTCTCCCTGGGCAGAGCCCAGGAAGGCAATCTGGTGGCTGTGGCTCTGGACTGTCTCACCCTCCTTGGTGTGGCAGACATCCCGCAGGAGGAGGGTGAATCCTCAGCACTGCACCGCATCTCTCCAGAGCTGCACAGCAGGTGTATGTGAGACCTCTCCCACTTTCCCCTCTACCCCCGCCTTGGCCGCAGTGCAGTTGAGGCCAGTTAATTGGGGTTGCATGGGATGTAAGAAACCCTCCAGATGCCCAGTCTCCTTTCGTGAACCTACCCACCTCCACCTGCTCTCCAGCAACCTTGTTAGGGTAAAACCCAGCACAGCACCAAGGATTATGAATCACTGCTTTTGATTTTGAGTAGCGACAGGGATGCTGTTAGGTATAACCCAGCATCATGGGTTTCTTCCCAAGTTCTCCTTTTGTTGTTTTATGCCAGAGCTGGAGCAGGGGCCCCGGCAGCTCCTGGCCCTGTAGGCTATCTGCTGCAGCACGCTGCAAAGATAACAAAGTGCAATCCCAAAGATGCCAGGAAAGCATCTTGTTGTCTGACCCCAGCGACGCCGTGACACAATCTTTCCCAAAGTCTGCAGTCCCTGATTCCATCAGCTGCTGTCACAGACAATGAAATCAAAGGGGATAAGCTGCACATTGTGATTCCTGAGAGGCAGTTCATTGAAAATCGAGTTCCAAACTTAGGCTTTAAAATAAACATATCAAGATAAACAGGTTGGTCTTTGTTTCAGGCACAATCGGCTCAACTGTTTTTTTCTTCTTGTTGATGTTCTTAAAGTTTTTAGTGTGGGACGCCATTTCCTGACAACTGTCTCTGCTCCAAAAATCTGTGCTCTTTCATCACCTTGGCTTTTTTCTGTCTTTTGGGCTTTATACTCTCAGGTGATCAGTTTAGCACCGGCTCAGACTAGCCACTAAGCCTTCCCGATGATCAGCCCTGTTAAGCAGTCATTTCACTCTGCCCTGCACTTGCAGTGAGTTACCGCTTGGACTGGCCATTGATAGGAGTTGTCGGCATCGGGTAGTAATTCTTCTTTTCTGAAAATGGGTGAACAGCACCTGTGGCAAGGCTAGGGCAACCCTGCTTTCACAGTTAGATGTGGGAGATGTGGAAGAAACCTCCTTCTTCCACACAGGGAGGGAGAGAAACATGGAGAGGCCACCGCACTCCGGCACGGCGGGTGCTGCAGCAGACTTCTTTCTGTCCAAGCACAGCATAATCTGGAGAAATGTCATTGCACATCCCAAGGCAAGAGGGACATGAATTCTGTGCAATTTTCTATCTGTATTAAGCAATCCCTAAAGTCGGCTTTGAACAGCACAGGAACATGCTGTGTTCTGAGTTAGTGGAAGGAAAGTCTTAGAGAAAATTGGGAAATTTGGAGAAAACTGAGACTTGGAGAAATGGTCAGCTGGCAAGAGAAAGCATATTAAAACAAATCTGCCTTAAGAAAACAACATTTAGGTTGTTATGGAGGCTGGGAGAGCATTGGCTGTGAGCAGTTGCGAATATAAGGCATTTAATTTCCACACTCAGGACCATTAAATCACATTCCCTTTCATTTAAGGGAAGAAAAGAAAACCTTTTGCCTTGTGCTTCATTAGTGGAAAGAATGTGTTGACCTTTATGCAGGATGTTCAAAAGCAGGTGGGATTGAACTTATCGATGCCTGCAAACACACACTTTTTTAAGCACCTTGCCAACATTTACACAATTAAGAATCAAGACTCAGATGAAAGTGGGCCACATCTTTTTGACATGAACTTACGCATACCTCGCACACGTCCGTCTGAATTACGCAGAAACATTGCGACCGAGTCTATTTTAATGAAAGATTGTGAAAGCAACCTGTGTTATTTCAGCCCGTGTTACTCAAGCCCTCTCTTCCTGAAACCGGCGTAGTTCTGCCATTTATTTCAAAGAGATCAGATCACTTATCTGCTTTTGAAGCTTCCTTGTTCTCCTATTGCTAATAAGGGATGTATTTTTAATTTTGCTGTTGGCCTCGAGTGATTCTGAGCTTGAAATTTGGACCTGGAAAACACTGCATTGCTTAAGAGATCTATAAATCAACATTTACACCAACAGGAAACAAAAGAAAAACAACCGATGAGGAAAAACTGTCCCGAGACCGGCAAGTTTCCACATCAGGGGCCTTCTCCCGAGGCTAAGCGAGAAGGGAGGTTTAGACCTAAAAACAGTTGCTGTTGGGTTTGGATGTTAATTCCTGCAGTGGCTGTCAGAGAGACTGAGAGGGTAAGCCCTGGGTCGCAATCACAGCCAGGAACTGGCATGGCGATGCCAGCAGCGCGGCCGTCACGCCGCGGTCCACCAGCCCTGCACCTCTGCGCTGGGAAGGTGCCCCCTCTCCCTTCACAAGACGTCTTCGGGCGTCGTCCTGGTATTCCACCGGCCTTCGTCTCTGCTTGCTGATCCCTTTGGTACCGGTGGTTCCTGGCACATCTTCTGCCGAGGCACGGACTTTGTGCAGGGAAAAAAACCCAAAAGTATTTCCTAGTGCCAAAGTTATTAATAATTAACATTCGTAACTCAAAACTGGTAAAACCAGTTTGCTAAAATAAAGCCGGGCACTTTATTATTATTTTAGGGTTTAATTTAGTCATCCCAATTTACTCGGGCTCATGTTTGCAAATTGCGCAGGGCAGGCACTTCACACACACACACACGCACACACCCCCCCGCCCGACCCGTTCTGGAGAGCGGCCGGCAGCGCCACGGGGCAGCCGGGGGGGGCCGGGGGGTGTCACCGCCAGCGGGGGCGGCCGCGGGGACCGGTGCTGCAGCCCGCCGGGCCTCCCGGCGGCCGGGGCGCGGCGCCGGCTCGCCATTGCCCTCTGCAGGAGCCGGGCCGCCGCTCCCGTCGGCGAGCCCGGTCCTTTCTTTGAGCTTTCTGTGGCGTTTTGCTTCGTTTCGGGGTTGCTTTTTTAATTTGCTTTAATTTCTCCTCCCCCCCCCTTCCCCCTCCGGAAAAAAACGACCGCAGTGCTGCGCAACCCTCCCCGCCATCCGCCCCGTCCCGCGGCGGGGCGGGGGTCGGTCCAGCCGGCACCCGGCGGCAGCCCCGTCCCCGACCGCCTCCGTCCCCGCACGGCCGCCGGCCCCCGCCGCGGGGGAGCCCCGCCGCCGCCTGTCAGTCCCCGCCGCCGGCTGCAGCCGCTCGCCCCGCTCCCCAGGCCGGGAGGCCGCCTGCGACCGAAGATCCCCGTAGCCCGAAACAGTCCGTGAGCGGCACAGACCGGGGCGTGGGGAGGGTCCCGCCGTCGGGGCGCGGTTCAGGAAAAAAAAAGGGGGGGGGGGGCGGACGACACGACCCAAACCCAAACAGCAACTTGAAGCAGAAAACAGGAGAGGCGAGAGGAGAGAGAGAAAATAAAAGAAAGGAAAAGGCGCAGCCGGGCTTCCCGGCCGTTTCGTTTCCTTTTTGCTACCCTTTCTGCCCTCCCTCCCCCGCCGGAGCGCGCCGCGGCGGGCCGGGAGCAGCGCCGCTCTCGAGCCCCACCTGCGCTCCGGCGCCGCACGAGGCCGTGGTTCCCAGGCACGCGGGACACGCCGAGCAGTGCCCGCTGCCGCGCCCTCCCCCCCCACCCCCGCCACCGCCGCCGCCGCCGCCGCCGCCGCCGAGGGAGCGCGAGACCCCGCGGCGCGCGGGCATCCCCGACCTTACTCCCCCCACTCTCACCCCCCCCGCCAACCCCTCCGCCCCGCGAGCTGGCGGCAGCGGCCCGCCTGCGTCACGCACGGCAGCAAGAGGGAGGGAGGGAGGCAGGCGGGCGGGCGGGCGGGCGGGGCGGGAACCCCCTCTCCCTCTTTACCCCCCCCCCGCCCGCCGCCACCGCCTCTCCCGCGCGGAACGCCCCCTCTCCTCACGTGTCAGTTTGTTTTCGCCGTCGCCCCGGCGACGGTGGGCGGGGCGGGCGCGAGGTGAGGTAATAAGAAGGGCGGCGGCGGCGGGCGGCGCGCAGTGCCGAGCGGGGCGCGGCGGCTGCGGGAGCAGCGGAGTGCGGGGCGGCCCGGCCCGGCCCTCCCCCCCCCACACACCCCCCCCCCACCTCCCCACTGGCACCACCGCGCCCCGTCCGTCCCGCCCGGCCCCCACATGGCCGCGGCTCCCCGGGAAGCACTTCGCGCCGCCGCCGCCCTGCCAGTGCCGGAGCCGCGTCGCCGGGCGGCGGCCGCCTCCCCGCGGCGCCGCTAGCGCCCCGCGCCGCGTTCACCTTCATCTCCGGCGGAGCACCGAGGAAGGGCGCTCCCGCGGCACCACCCCGGCGGCGCCGGGACGGCTCTCCGCTGCTGGGCGGCGCGTCCGTGCCACCCCCCGGTCCCTCTCCTCCGCGGCGGCGCTCGGGACGACGACGGCGGCTGCAGCAGCTCGGCGTGACGACCCGGCGCGGATGCGGTGGGTGCCGGGCGCGGCCCCCGGCCCGGCCGGACCTTCCCCTGCCGCCGCCGCCGCCTGACGCCGCTGTGCTCTCCCCACCCGCAGGCAGCCCCCCGGCGAGTGCGAGATGGCGCTCAGCGGCACGCTCCTCCCCTCCATCGCCACCTTCGCGGCGGGCGCCGCGGGCCGCGAGAAAGCGGCGCGGTCCGCGGGCCCCGGCAACGTGAGTAGCGGCGTCGCGGCGGCGCGGGTCGGCCGGGCCGGGGCCGGGGCGGGGGAGGCGGGGGCCGGCCGGGGCGGGCGCGGCGCGGCGGCGGGCCGGCGGCTGAGCCGTTGCCCGTCTCCCCGCAGCGGTGGCGGGAGGAGCTGTCGCAGCTGAAGCGGCCGCCGCCGGCGCTGGCGGCGCGGCCCGTGGAGGCGTCGCCGCCGTCGGAGCTGGAGGCCGCCGCCGCCGCCCTGGGGCCCCGCCGCGACGCTGAGGAGTTCAACGAGCTGCTGGACTTCGACTTCATCCTCTCCAACTCCCTCATGCACCAGGAGCCCGCCGCCGCCGCCGCCGTGGTGGTGGCCCCCGCCGCCGCCCCGGCGCCCACCGCCAGCCCCTGCCCCGCCGGGCCCTTCGCCTACCCTCTGCCCCGGCCCGAGCCCGCCGGCCTCCTCTACGGCGGCGGCGGCAGCCGCGATGGGGCCCCCGCTGGCGGCCCTGCCGCCCCCTTCAACTTGGCTGACATCACCGACGTGTCCCCCTCGGGAGGCTTCGTGGCTGAGCTCATGCGGCCCGACCTGGACCCGGTGTACCTGCCGGCGCCGGCGGCGCTGCCGCCCCTGGGCAGCCTGCAGGGCAAGTTCGTGGTGAAGGCGGTGGGCGAGTACAGCCACCCGGGGCTCAGCCCCAAGAGCGGCCCCCCAGCTGCTGCTCCGCCACCTGGCGCCGAGGGCCCCGGGGCCCCCTACAGCCCCCTGCCACGGATGTGCCCCAAAATCAAGCAGGAGGCTGCCCCGCCATGTACCCTGGCCCCACCGCCGCCACCGCACGGCAGTGGCCCCCGAGGAGCCCCCCAGCACGACTTCTCCCTGGGCCGCCCGCTGCCCGCCCGGACTACGCCCTCACTGGGGCCCGAGGAGATGCTGAGCGGCAGAGACTGTCTCCCTGCTGCCCCTGGGCTGAGCCACCCACCGCTGCCGCTGCCCCCGGGGTACCCCCCGGCCCCCGGTTACCCCACCTTCTTGCCTGAGCAGCTGCCACCTGGCACACTCCAGTACCAAGGTGAGTCCCCGTGCTTCAGCAGTGGGCACGCTGGGGCGCCCACTTTGGTGCTGGCCGCAGCGGTGCTCACTCCTCCCTCTCTGCCTCTAGAGCTGATGCCGCCGGGGAGCTGCCAGCCTGAGGAGACCAAGCCCAAGAGGGGACGCCGGTCATGGCCTAGGAAAAGGACGGCCACACACACCTGCGATTACGCGGGCTGCGGCAAAACCTATACCAAGAGCTCTCATCTCAAGGCACACCTGAGAACCCACACAGGTTAGTCCCAGTGCTAGGGTCAGCGGGATGCCCTGGCCTGAGGGGTGTGGGGTGAGACCCTCGGACCCTGAAAAGGGGGGAGCACAGGAGGAGGGCTAAAAGTAGCAAGTCGTAACCCTTCTCTGCTGGGTTTCTGAGCTTTTTTTCCTCCCCCCTTGGCTACGTGAAGTCCTGTGCAGTCTTTGCTTACTGGCTTGGCGTTTGCTTAATGGTTCGGAATGACTCAGATGTGGGAGCGGGTGGGTTTCTTGCCAAGGCAAAGTTTGTTGCTCCTCTCTTGCTATGTGGCTAGCTAATTAGCAGGTAGTTGGAAGTCAGCTGGGATTTGTTGCTCTAGATGGTGTTGGCCCACTTCTGAGAAGGGAGCAGACCTCTCTCTAAGACACTGCTTGCTTTGCATGTGGTTAAACGCTTCACACACGCACCCCTCTTGGCTTGCTGTAGTGCAAGAGATTGTGCACCTCTGCAAGCCGCTGTTCCCTTTCTGAGGAAACTGTGATGGGCCCCTTGCAAGTAGGGCTTTCAGCTGTGTTGGCAGCACTGACGGGGTGCCTCGCCTATGCGTGGGAGCACATCTTCCCCTGCACTAGCACCAAAGAGGCAGAATTTAATGGTTGATTGGCTAATGCTAGAATTCGGATAAAATCTACCAAAGTGTGTATCTGAGCCTGAGTTCAAACTTCAACCTTGCAGCTGAATGTGGTGTTGCAGTAACTGAGCTTGTGAAAGCAGGTACATCATGTGTGGTTTCGTCAGTGCGGGCATTCCGTAACAGTGATTAAATAACCTGGGAATTTGCATAATTTAAATCCCTGGATTGTGAACTTGATTCAAAACTTTCTCCTGGAGAGGAGATGGGAAGGGGAGAAACTACTGGTAGTGCAGTACTTAGGCTACATCTTCAGCTAATGGCAGTGGTGGGGGGGGGGTCGGTCAAGTGACTAGTACTTCCCGTTTGCCCCAAGCTGGTCAGCACCGTCTCCAGTATGTGTAGGACTGGGAGTTTGTAATTGTCAGGGAAACTCGTCTTGCTGTCAACAGTGGTTTTGTTATAGTGAAGACAGTAAGATTGAGTTCTTAATCAGGCTGAGCTAATGAAAACAGTTTCCAGCTGTTTTTTAATTCTTGAGACCTACAATTATCTAAATACATTATGTCTGCCAAGCTATTTCTGGTTGCTATTTGATCGTATAACATTAGCTGGCAAAAATACACTCTATTATCTCAACTTGTGTGCTCTGAAGATGCGTGTGCAAGGCAAACAGTGGAAATGAGCATTTTAGTGAAGATTTCAGCAATGGGAGTGTTTTATAGTACCTGTACATCTTGAAAAGACAGTCTTACTCTGTTATTTAGTTTGCTTGCAACCGCTTCAAGAAGTTCGTTGCATTTTCTATGACATCTCCCTTTTTCTTACCTGGGACAATGTGTGTTAGTGTTTCTTGAAAGAAAGGTGTTAGAAGTGGTAAGCACAAAAAAACCCCGAACTGACCTGTTTTGTTTTCATTTGTTGTGTTTTTTTGTTTGTTTGTTTTTTTAAAGGTGAGAAACCTTATCACTGTGACTGGGAAGGCTGCGGGTGGAAGTTTGCCCGATCTGATGAACTTACTCGTCACTACAGAAAACACACAGGCCACCGCCCTTTCCAGTGCCAGCGGTGTGACAGAGCATTTTCCAGGTCGGACCACCTTGCCTTACACATGAAGAGGCACTTTTAGTTGGAAGCAGTGGAGCTTTCCCCAACTGCCATAGAGATTCAGTATTTACAGCACAAGGACTGTCTTCTGCAAGATGGGGAGAACATAGTTTAAGCACTACAGATGATCAAGGTGAAGTCTACCAAAGAGTGGAAAAGAGGGATAACTGCATACAGACGTTGCAACTTTTTTATATATATATATATACACATTTAAAAGAGAACCAAAAACATTGGGGTCAATGACTGGATCTTCTTCTATCATTCCATTTGTAAATCCAACTTGAATTATTTCCGGACTACGAAATGCCAAGGAGTGACTGGAAGTCACGGATATCAGGGTTAAACAGACTGTGTGTAGTTCGGAGGGTGGGGATATTACACAGGGAAATGGCATTCCCTTAATTTTCTTTCAATGCAATATTAGATGTAAATGTCATCTTGTAGTTTCCTTTTTTTTTCCTTCTGAAAGCCATTACGATGTTAAAAGAGGAGGAAAAATTCAGGTACAGAATTCTATTTTAAAAGCCTATTTCATGGTGCTTAGTGACTGTTAGTTCTAGAGGTACCAAAAGCAGGAAGCCAAAGTTCTCAAACTGCTGCATATCTGACAAGGAAATATTTTTGTCTTCCGATCACTGATAATGACCTAAATCAGGTAAATAAACCTGGTTTATCTTTTTTAAGAAAATAACTTTATGCAGACAGTCTGTAATGCACTGTGGTTTCGATGTGCAATAGTTTGTACAATGGTTTATTCCCAAATATGCCTTAAGCAGAACAAATGTTTTCTATATAGTTCTTTACATAATAAATATGTAATATAAATTTAAGCAAACTTCTATTTTGTATATTTGTAAACTACAAAGTAAAAATGAACATTTTGTTGGAATTTGTATTTTGCATATTCAAGTGGAAAATAAGTTTTAAATAAACCTATAATATTTTATCTGAATGGCTGCTCTGATTTTCTTCTGTGCATGGATATGTCCAAAGAAAGTTTATTAAGTATTTGTTAGTGGTCAGGTTTCCCAAGGCAAGGGAGGATGGTGGCAAAGGCCTATAGTCTGAAGACTCTGAAAGATCGGATTGTGTAAGTGCAGTGCTGATGTAACACATCTTTTTAAGGAAAAAGGTGTACTGAAAATTTTTGCTCTGAATATCAGAGTTGCTGCTTCTCACCTGCATGATGAAACTGTGATTTATCACTGTTAAGGTAACTCAGTTTGAGTTACTTGTTCGAGGAAATACATCTGTTGGGGACATTAGGCTTTACATACTCAAAGATAACATTCTAGAGATTTTTTTTTGTAGTGGTCTTTTCAGCATGAAAGATTTCTAGCTTCATTTTCTTGGGCTTCTCAGATAAGCTGGTGTAACGTAATTCCTTTCACATGAATGAAAAAATCAACTGAGTGATGTCACAAAGAATAAACTTGACTCACGGAATAAAGAGTGCATGCATAAAATACCTTTTAACAGTAAACTACATGGAGTTTCTTTTCAAGCCTGCTCTGTCCTGGGAATTCAGTAATTTGGCAGTATCTGAAGAGCCAAAATTCCTGTAGGGATCCTGGCATGCATACATAACTTGGGAAGGCTGACGAGTCTACAAACCATATAGCTGTACACTCAAGGTGTGTTACTGTAAGGTTCCCAGTGTACCTTCAGTTGCACTCACTCTGCTGCAGTTCGGTGTAGTGAGCGCACTGTGTGCCTCAAGTCGTTACCATTGTTGTTGTAGTTGTCCTTAGGGACCTCATTGCTCTAGTTTCTTTACAAATGTGTAGCAATAAGATGATTTCAACATGAATGCTTGAAGAATAGGACCTGTTTTTCTCACTACTCTTTGTAAAGAGAAGAAAGAAATGATTTCTCTTCCACTGGTTTAAAATGTCAGTCAGCTGGGAATTTGGGTATATATAACCTTCAATAAAGCTGAGCATGGAAAACAAATTACAGGCAAGAGCCATTCATATTTTTGCAGTAGTTAAAACAAGAGTGGCAATATCAACTTTTTGTTCCCAAATGTGTCTTAGGAATGCTATTAAATTTCACATTTTGATGTGTTCTTTGTGTGGTGACTGATGCCATTTCTTTCTTAGTGCATGTAGGTCACATAATGATGCAGAAAATATTTCTCACCCCTTATCTCCTAGGCATGCTTTGTTCAACTGAAAGCTATCTTTGTTGGTTTGGTTTATAGGTAACATGGGGAGAGTGGGGAATGTCTTGTTTGGTTTGCAAATAGCAAGTATTTAAAGCTAAATTAAAGTTATGAGTCATCTTTTATCTGAAGCTTTTTTCATGTGAAAACTTTTTACAATTAAACCAGTAATTTTTTTACCTCCTCTGTTCCTCTGCCTGTGGATTCTGGATGTGAGATGCAAGGTAAATGTTGCAGCTGAGGCATACTGTGTGCCTGACATTCAACAATGCTGGAGCACACTTGAGTAGCTGCAGGATCACCTCTATCTGTACAGCTGCCATTCAGAACCTTTTACATCTGTGCAAGGTCTATGTCCTAACACATCTGTAAGTACTGAAATCTGAAGATTTCATCTGAGAAACTTGTTTCTTTTGCCTTTCAAGTCTTCTGTCATTATGCAGCCTTAAGAATTTTATAAGATGCTCTAGCATTTAGTAATACATTACCTGCTTCAGCCAACTTCAGTTTCTGCTTAGTGGTTTTATAGACCCTAGGTTTACAGTTGCACGAACAATGGCATTCTTGAACCAGGGCTTTGTTCTCTTCTCCCACTAGATTTTTTTTTTTCTTTCTTTTTTTCCTGATCCTAACCAAGCTGTCCTCACGTATGACTTTCTTTCCAGACCTAAATGGGCACAGTTGTAGCTTGGTATTTAAAAAGAAATGCTGCTGTTCCTTTAACCATTTCCAAAATGCTACTCCTGTACTTTTGGGACATAAGCCAACACTCAATTTTTGCTGTACAGCATGCAGCCTGTGAGAGGCAGTCCTTGTTCTTAAGGAGGTCTCTGGTGTAAATAGTGAAATGAGCAGTTGCACCAGTTGTGCTCTCATAAGTTAGGTAGAGCTAGAAATAGCATGTTGCAGTTGCCACCTGTTTCATTGTGTCTAGCGTCCTGGAGTTGCACTTACCTGCAAGATAGTACACGGATGCAGTGGAACAACACATATCAAAAAGCATGTCTCATAAAACATATGTAAACCACCAAGCAATCTTGTAGGGTGTCTTGAAAAACAAGATTTGTTTAGCGTTACTAAAGCTATATTCATGTGCTACTTTGCTCAGGCTGGGGCATCTAAAAACAGGGTTTGATGTTATTGGGGGTGGCCTCTCTGACATGGGGTGAGCACCTCTAGAGCTGCCCCAGAGCACTATTTTAGCTACTGAAGGGAAAAACTCTCGTGACAGAGAGCGATCTCTGCAATCGACCTACAGCCATCCTTAATCCTGATCACCCCCAGCCCAAATCTCCTCAAGCACATTTAACATGTGAAGATGGAGCTGTTTAAAACAAGATGGCACATGTCTGCCTACCAAGTGCCAAGTATTCAAAAGTGGCATCGGAATAAAAATCTTCTCAGAGCCGCAGCGCTTCTGTGCACTTGTCTGCTGCACACCACAGGCTGGAACTTTGCACGCTTCAGACGTGGTCATTGATTGTAATCCAGTCCAAATGCCTTCAGCTTTCCCCTGTCACATGAAGGTGTACTTACAAGAGAGTTGCTCTTCCCCTGTGGAGGTTTCCAGATCCTGCTACTGCTGAAGTCAACTGCAAATCTCACAAGGATTTATATTAAGCTGATATGAATCAGTGAATTTCATTCTCATCTTTAATAAGGGGAGATCAGAGACTCCTGTGGTTAATCACCCCGAGTGCTAACGGTTCAACTGAATTAGTTTACACAGGTTTCCTATGGGAGTGTGCTAGACATTTGAGCTAGCCTGCTTCTACTGAAGTCCCTGGCAAACACTTTAACGGCATTTGAGTGCAAGAATTTCCAAATTAACCCAGTTGCAAACTGTGTTCCTCCCTGGGCTTTCCTCCTTCCTGAGTATGATTGGGTTGTATGCTCTAAAGCAGCAGGAGAATAGGAACGGGTTGCAAGTGTGGATGGACAGACCAGTAGTTACACCGCGGGGCTCTCGCAAGAGTCTGGATGTGGTAGGAATGCCCGTTGGAGGAAGTAAACCCAAGGTATGGTGAGCAAAACTCACATGGAGAGGAAGAGGAACAGCACTGCCACCACTGCCACTGCTGCCACATGTTGACTCGTACTTGCCAGGAGAGCTCCCCAGATTAAATAGCTGTGTGTAGGCTCAGTGGATGTATCTTTGGAGACCAAGGAGATGAGTACGTACATAAAAGAGGGGAAAGCCCGTCATTCACAAAAATTTAATTGAGGTCACATTAGCTTGGAGCCACAGGTTAACACACCCATATTCCTCTCACGTTTTGTCTGCCCTTCGCTCCTGCTGTGACTTACCCGGGGATGTTTTCATTACTGCTGACGTTTTCATTACTTTCACTACATGGAAGTGGGGGGTGGTGGTGTTTCTGCAGCCTTGTTCTCCACCCTGGCTGCGTATAGGTATCTGTTTAGTCTCCTTCTTACCTTTGGATGCTTACGTGTGAGCCCTCAAGGCTAGAACCTTAATGGTGTGAAAGACAGGAATGGAACAAGTGGCTTGTGCTTTATCAATGTTTATTCTCTATTTAGAGCATGTGTGCCCAGAGTTTTACGGAAGATGAGTGGCCTTAATAGATGCTCACAAGAGGTATTAGGTAGCTGGACCTTTTCCCTTTGGTGATGCTTTCCGGACTCTTGGACGTGCAACTCCTTTTGTAACTGGGATGGTGATTTTCCTGTGGACCTGGTCAGCTCAGGTCAGCCTAGTGACGTGCTTATTAACAGGAAGTTTTAAGGAACACGCCAAGAAGCTCCTTTCACTCTGAAGCTTGGGTGAGCAGAAAGGTAATCATGTGCTGCTATCAACACAGCCATCTTGCTGCAACTCTGAAAAGTTTTGCATGGTTTTGCTTTGGGTACAGCGTGCTTGTTTATCAAGCACAAGCTAAGGCTTGCTTAATTCTTGCCATTCAAGTTCTCTGCTATTAAACTTTCACACTTTATTCAACAAAATGATACAACTTCCCTGTATTGGTCGTCTGAAGACCCTTAATTTTAGAAACAGATATCCTGCAATTATTCGGAATGATTTCCCCTGCTGCCACAGCAGTTAGAAATGGTCTGACAGGCAACGCTGCACCAGCAGCACACAGGGATTTATTTCCTGGAAGCCTCCTGAATGGTGTTCAATGTCTGTTTGTGCACATCCTAGTGTCAATGCCTTCATGGTTGGCAGGAGCGGAGTGTTGGTCTGCTTTGTCCTCCCACCCCTAGAAAGGCGTGGGAAGGCTATCCGATTTTCTGGCCTGGGGAGGCAGGCTTGCAGTTGCCACATGGAAAAACTTGCCTTCCCAGGCTTTTATCACTGGCCTCCTGGAGTCCACTGTGTGCTTCCTGCCATGTAGAAATACTGCAGAGAGGGCTTTGCTCGCACGTATGGAAAACTTTCTTGAGGTTCATGTGTGAGTTTGATTTGCACGTCGGGCCTCTGGGAGGGCACCACGGCGTCAGTGCTGTTTGATGTCTAGATCTCAGTTGGAGTCTTCCAACATGAGGGATCTCCTGGGAGGTTAGCATCCATCATCATTATGTTCCTCTCTTCTGATAAAAATGAACATTGTACATTAATATGTTGATAAACTACTAGGGGCAACGTTGATGCTGATTACTGAAGCATGTTGGAATTTACTTGCTAAGCTCTGGACAAGGTTTTATTCTGTGTTTAGGCTCCAAACATACTGAGTCAATAATGCTGTTGGCTACTCAAGGAGGCTACCCAAAGGGGTGCATTTGTCTTTGCACTGGGATGTACTAGGTTTGGCTGTCCTTTCTCAGTTCCTGCTTCACACTATTTCAGCAACAGGCTCCCCTGCCTAACAAGGGATGGCTGAATTTGTTGGACATGCAACAGATTATTATTTGTGTTTCAAAATATCAAAACACTTTCCAGTGGAAAGCAAGATATTTCACTGCTTTCAGCTTTCCTGCCTCCCCAGTAACAGGTCATGCTCTCTTCAGCCTTAGAGAGTATTATAATGCTGCTGTCACCTCTACAAGATGTTTGACTACCTTCCTTCTGTAAACACTTTCTAACCAGCATTTGCTTTGACAAAGTTCCCATGTTCACAATGTAAAACTTACTGGTAAGGATTCATATGCAAAGAAACCAACTTGTTATGGTTGGGGCAACTGTGTTTCCTTTAACTCTGCTGTGGAGGAGTAGAAGAGCACAGGGCAGAGTGGTGGTCAGTTTACTCCAGCCACCAGTATTCTGCCTCAGCCAGTGGCCATAAGTGTAACTGCAAGGCACAAGTAGCCCTGTGATGGGCATCTCTGGGATGATCCCGCCTCACTGTCCCTGGAAAACTCCCTTCCAATCCCTGATGATTACAGGTTTGTTCAAGCTCAGAAGCTTGAGGAGCACAGATGCCTTTCCAACCTGTGTTTATTTTATGCTCTAGCTCTACAGATTCCACTTACTCAATAAATATTTGATCCTCTTTGGTGCCTTCCTGAGCTTCTGGCTTCAGAGAGACCTTGTGGCAAGGAGTTCCATGGTTAATTATGAGCAAGCCTAAAAATAGAGGTGGGGGGAGAGGAGAAGAAAGTACTTCCTTTCTGTAGTTTCTGAGGGTGCTGCCTTCCAAATTCCTACCGTTTCCTCTTTCCTACATACTGCAGAGAAGGGAGGGATCTAACCTCCTGCTCTAAATCAGCCTTGATTTTGTTGTTTACTGCCAAAGGCTGGAAAGATTCAACTTTAGTTGTATTTTTTAATGAATTTGTGAAGAGAAAGTAAATATGAGCTTTTAACATATGTGCATTTTTACATATGGATGAGTTCATCTAGTCTACTGTACACTGGAAGAATGCCAGGAGAATTTAGCATAATACGCTATTTCAGTCAATATTTAAAAGATGTTTTGGCTTCCTGTTTTTTTAATTGCCAGAATATCTGAGAAGCCCTCACCCATCAATGTTTTTTGTTTAAGGATGGGTGTTTCTTCACATTTTATTCAAAACAGAAAAAAAATTGCTTTTCAGAATATTCTTTGGATTCATGAATCTTAGCAAGATCTTAGCAACACTATTGGTTAAACCATTTTCCGCCTCATGTACCCAAACATCCACATGGGTTGGAATTACTCATCATTTATTTGTACACATTTATTACTAAGGCATTGTTAATAATTGTTGGGTTCAAGCATTTGCTATTGTTACGTTTATTGTTACGTGGAAAGGGAAACTGGCCACAGCAGTGTTTATTGGTCCAGATCTAAGTTTTCCAAGATTAATTCCAGCTTTTTGTCTTGGATTACACTTTCAAAACCCTTTTTCTGCATGTCTTTCCCTCTTGTGGCGTCCCAGGTTTTGAAAAGCAAGTGTCAAAAAACCAGTGTCCCTTTGTACTGGGTACAGAAATTCACTCCAGGTGAGAGAATTCGCTTTCTAAGAAGTGATCAAGGTGTATCTTAGCTGTCTGGGAATCCGTCTACTTCATTAGCAAACCAAATTCAGATGGTTACAGGTAAATCCCCTTAGTGAGATGAGGTTAGGGTTTATGCTGATTTGGGACTATACAAATGAACCCCATAGGCAAATCCAAAGCATTATAAAAATAGGTAGCACTTTGAAAAAGTTTAAGATCTGAATCTTCAGGGTCCAAAACTGGAAGCCGTGTGTGAGTGAGGCAAAGGAGGGGCGGATGGAGGCAGGGGAAGGGTAGGTATGGGAGAATATGGAGCAGAGGAACAATTTAAGTATTGCCCAAACCACTGGGTAAGTCAGAGGTTTTCTCTGACTGGCTTCTCCCAGCATTTTATTTTGTCCTTAACATAAGGTGCCAGGGTTTACATTTAATAACTCTGCCCAGGTTAGTCATTTAAATAAATATTGACTGACTGTGAATGCATCCCACTAGGGAGCACAGCAGCACAAGACAGAAGAGAAATCTCTTCTTCTGCAGATGTACATGGTGTATAAAACTTGACATGTGAATTTCCTCCAGCCCAGGGAAGTCATTCTGCAGATTTTTCAGTCTTTCACTGCCTGCTCCTTTGCACTGGATGGCTGCTGGGAGCGAGGTGACAGCAGAAAGACAAACTTCCCAGGACGAATGCAGTGACGCTGCACCAGTGCCTGTGTCTCTCTTTTCCCAAGCAGGACTAACAGCAAGCACTCAACAAGGTGCTTGTGGCTGGAGGCATGCAGGGCTCTGTGTGCGCTCTGCTGCTGTCTGCACTGCTCCTGAGACAGGGATGTGAAAACAGGAGGGAAGTTGGTAGGAGGAAAATTTGCAGACAGCCAAAATGGCTCAGCAGTGCTAGAGGGAATAATAGAGTGACAGCTGTTCTGATTTCCTCCCCCTTCATATATAAATGAATCGAAACCAGAGCTGTTTTGAGCTGGAGCAGATGATAATTCTTTGAAGCACACTAGGTCTGCTGTTGTTCCAGCTCTTTCCTTTCCCTTTCCTGTCTCTTTCTTTCTCTTTCTTTCTTTCTTTTATTTCTTTCTTTTCTTTCTTTCTTTTCTTTCTTTCTTTTCTTTCTTTCTTTCTCTCTCTCTTTCTTTTCTTCTCTCCCCCACCCCACCGTGTGCTTTGCAATGACAGCATTTAACCTTACCAGTTTAGTGCAAGGGAATTTGCAGTTGTGCTGTGGAGCCAAGCTAATAGTTTTGTTTGGGAGACACGGCTCTCGCTTCGTGGCTGGTGCTGTTCATGAAGATCCAGCCCTTGGAGTCCCATGGCTTAAGTGAAATGACAAAACACATTGCTGGGCAGAGGAATTGAGATGAAAGGCTCAAAAACATGACAAGAGGAATTGGAAATCAAGTGGCAAGGGGGCCTCACTCAGCAGCTTGGCAGGTGGTCTCCATGTCTATTGGATGTGATGAAAAAGCAAGCTACACATCATCATTCAAGCCCCTGTAGGGCTTCATCTTACTTCCTTTCTTGTAATGAAGAAAATGTATAACATGGACAGGATTTTCAACTTGGGGTGTGTGTGAAAGCTCAATTTTTTCTCCAAATTCAACTGACATAAAAGTTCATGAGGTTCCCAGCACTCCTGATCCTCATTATTTAGTATGCACAAACAAGTTCTCAGGTGGTGAGGATTCACAGCAGCAGCAGGAAGGAGAGACATTGGAGAATGCAAATAAAAATGTGCCCACCTTGTGATTCTTGAGGGCAACAGAAGGAGTGAGTTCAAACAAGCATTGGATCCTATGTCAGAAAGAGGCCATGATGAGCTTTTCTTTCTTTAAAATGAGGGACTGTGTAGAAAAATCCAAGCAGGTTTGGTTGGTTGGTTGGTTTGGGGTTTTTTTTTTCTATACTCTGTTGCAGATGTCTGGTTTTGCTCTGTGTTTTTATTTATTTATAGGCATTTCTATGGCACTCATCACCATAGTATCTGGGCAAATCTTTCCTTTCTTGTATCATGTAATTAAATCTATACAAAATACATATGTTCTTGGCAGAGGAAAAAAAAAAAAAAAAGAAAAACTTTGCTTTTGGGAGGGATTTGTGCCCTGCAATTAAACACTGCTTTTGCAATGCTGTATCTTTCCATGTACACGTGAGTGGGGAAAGACACGGTTTTGTTAAGGCTGTACGCTCACACCCCAGCTACCCTGGTGTGTGGGGCTGCGGCACCTGACTTGCAGCCCAGTGCATGGGTGGCAGGGTTACCAGCAGGGAAGCAGGCACTTTGGGGATGATTGGATTTGACACCTGACTAGGGACCCCGAGGCATGCTTCTGCCTTCCATGCTCACCCAGGCACTGCCTGCATAACTAGCCTACTAACACACACACACACAAACATACACTAGCCCTAAATGGGGAAGTACAGAGTTCCCATGAGACTCTTTTCAAGAGGGTAGCTTGCTATTTTTATTATATTTGCATGGCCAGGACTCCTAAAAAGGCCAGCACATCCCTTCAGCTGAGGGTTTGCAGGAGGAGAAGCAGCAAGCACTGGGGAGAGGCTGATTTCTGAGGAGCCAGCAGCATGAGCTGGGACGGGTCACCTCCCCTCTGTGAGTGACTCATGTCCCATCTAAAGGAAGATGACCATATCCTTCTCCTCTGTGGAGTATTTTCACAGTGAAATGTCCTTCTGGTATCTGGTATGATGGTCATGGGTGTCCTGCAGAGCTGATCTGAAGGACTGTGAGAACAAGCTGACGACAGGTCAAGCACAGATTTGCGCTGGAAGTTGGAGCAAAGGTCTGCCAGTCAGGTCCATCCCAGTGGGAGCCTGAATTCAACAGGGCTCAGGGCAGCACAGATGCCTTCCACAGCACCAGGCAATGGAAACTCTGCTTTTGTATAAATACACAAACAGAACTGAGCACACTGTGCACCAGCTAAGGTGATGGCCCTGCAGATGCTCCCTGGCTCAGGTGGGCAACCAGCACAGTGGTGCCTGGCATGGCAGTATTTGGGGCACCCCATACTGTTTGTCAGACAAACAGGGAATGGTGTTTGGAAATAAGAGCTGACTCTTAGAGGCTGCCTCGCTTCAGAAGAGAGGTCATCCTCCCACCCAGGGTTGATCAGTGACCAGCTGCTGGTATACCTCTTAAGTAGGAATTTGGAGGATGTGCAGTGGTCTGAGTCCCACAGCAGTGCCAGCTGCAGCCAACATGAACGTGTTACACGTTCCTGTTGGAGGAAACAAATCTGGTCCTTTCCTTTTTGAGAGTGGTTTGTTTCTCCCATTTCAGAAAGAAATGATAGCAGCACTGCTTTGATGCTTGATGATCATCTTGTAAAGAACCCTGGATCTTCAGAAGCAGAGTGATCAGCCACCCTCATAACTGTACATACTGCACATACCTCATAGCATCTTCGGTCTCCAGGACACCCAACACCATTAGTCATTTGTGAAAACCTTTGCCTATGTTTGTGTTCCTCCTCACATTCTGTTTTTGGCAGGCTCACATGTAACCCAGAGTTTGTTCATCACCCCTCAGGTACTGCTCACAAGTTTTATTACCTGGCTGAATCAGGCCTTACAGAGACACAGCCGTCCCTAGTTTCTAATGGCCAGGTGAGCAGAATCTGGCTCATCTGAAGCTCCAGCAACAAACAAGAAAGAGTTACTGCCTTTCCCCTAGGTGGGAAAACCGGTATGCTGATTTTCAGGAGTGAATAACCACAATACTAATTGAATGCTGAGAATAATCGTGTTTCCAGATGTTTGAGTTGTTGGGCTGTGTGTCGTTGGGTTTTTTTCCTTTCCTTTTAATGCTAGTGTTTTATGTAAGGCAAACAAGATGAAGTATTGCTGCTAGGACATGGAAGAAGACATTAATATGGTGTACCGCTTTCTGGTACTTGGATGGTACTTTCTGGTACTGGATGAAAGCCTTTTACTAAGCATTAACAGATCGGGCAGCATTCACATCTGTCTAGCTTAGAAATATGGAGATATTCCAGAAGCGTAAGTGGGTTTTAGAGTAGGTGTAGACTTCACCCTAAAAGTCTCTTGCTGCTGACAGAGGAAGGTAATACAACCAGAGTGCAAACCAGGACCTGGCGGAGCAGGTAACAGCTAGGTAGCAGGGGGTCGGCAGCCCAAGAGCAGCAAGAGCAGCAGCAGCAGCAGCAGCAGCAGCAGCAGCAGCAGATGGGCTCGCCGAGCCGTGATTAATTGTTTTCTAGTGCCACCGTGAGGAATGCGGCCCCCGCCGGGCCGGGGCAGCGTGCGGGCAGAGCGCCCGTGGGGGGAGCGGCGGCTGAGCCCTCGCCTCCGCCAAGATTAATTCATAACAATAATAAAAATCCGGGAGGCGCCGGAGGATAACAAGGGGCGACACCTCAGAACCAGCGCTGGGGCTAAGGCTGGCCTCGGGCAGCTGCGAGCGCTTTGGGAGCTTCTGATCTGTGCCGGCAGGGCAGAGCCGCTCCCTCCCGCGGCAGCGAAGCCCTGCGTGACACCCGCCACCCCCCGCCCAGGCCCTGGGTGCCCTTGCCCTGGGGTCTCTGGGTCCAGGCCCCCCACCAAGGCGTGCGCCGGGTGGGTTTGCTGGGTTTGTCCCGCCGCAGCTGCCGGCGGGGATGGCTCGTCCCGGGTTTCCACGGCGAGGCGAGCTCTCCTGTCCGGCCCCACGCACCAGCGGCGGCCCCACGGCCAGACGTGAAGCCCGGTGGCCACACCGAAGCGTTTTTATGAGGATTTGCACCTTTCCCGTTGCCGAGGCAGGCGCGGTTAGCCCCAGCTGCTCGCAGCCTGTTTACCTGAGGGAGGGAGCTTTGTCAGGAATTTAGGCTGGCAACACCATTTTAGGTCAGAAGCAGAGTAAATAAATCAACACAGGGAGCTGGCTGCATGGTCCAGCTGGTGCTGGAGGAAATCTCTGAGCAATCCCAGCACAGCCGAGCCTTACAACTTTAGAAACCTAGGAAAGGAGATCAATACAGCAACAGGCTACCTACATAAGCCATGCCGTAGTTCGTGGCTTTTATCTGTACACATTGCTGATACATAAAAACAGAAATTCTGTGATGATGTGCATCACATAACACAATCCTCCATGAGCATGCATATCTTATTTAAACATCACTCAGAGGATGAAGTAAAAGCTGTAGCTTTCATTTTACCCTCCAAAGCTGGCCAAAACAAGTGATGGGCTTATAGTCATTCAGGGATATCTGGGGGATCTAAGTATGTCCAATGATGTTTTGGGAGGAAGCATGCAGTAAGTTAAAAACAGGTTAAGGCACTAGTTTGAGACTCTGGAAACCTGGCGTCAATTCCCAGCTCTGCCACAGACTCCCAGTGTGACCTGAGGCAAGCTATTTCCCTCCCAAAACACTTTCATAGTCAGAGAAGGCAAAATCCTACTTCATGTGAGTTTTGCCTTTGACTTCATGGAGCCAGCTCCCACCCACGCATTTCAGAGCTTAAAAATTAAATACAGGCTTAAGCACCTTGCTGAATTAGTGCCAGAGCTTCCCTGCATTTCAGCTTCCTACAGCTAGAAGAGGAACAAAGATCGCTTCCCTATTCCCACTCACTTTGCCTGCTTAGGCTGAAGTCTGTTTGGCGCAGGACTGAGTGTTAATTACTGGGACCATGCTTATGCGCCGGGCTGTTCCCCCGATAAACTGCAGCTCAAGTGAGAACCAGACTTTTCAGAGGCCTCACGTTTGGCTGCCTTCATTTGCACTCGGATGCTGTTGTACCTTACCAGCTGCTCCGCACTGAGAGGGGCTTTCTCCACCACTGGCAGATAACTGGGAATTAATTGTTCACAGCCCCTGTTAACAGAGAAAAATCAGTGTCTCTGCTTAGACAAATGGTTAGGTAAGGGGCTGCCTTACTTGTAATGCCTCTTCATTTTTTCATGGAGTGCTCTGTTGTGACAGTATACAGCTAAGTTTATATAACTGGCACCTTAGAGCACTCCCCTAAACAGGATATTCCTGTTGGCGAAGGACTGCGCATTTGCTTAAACCAACAGTTGTAAGTTTCAGCAACCCTTGACAGGCACAAACAAGGAACCGCACTGATAGCTGAGGGGAGGAGGGACTACTATGCTTAGCAAGAAATAGACTTTGGCATTTACATGCATATCACAGATATGCTCTACAAGGTAAACAAATATGGCATAAAAGCATATTTGGCTATTCAAATGACCTGATTGTTCCTATTATGATGATGTCTCCCAGCATGTATTTAGTAACACGGTAATTGGCTTTGCATGCATCAGGAAGAAAACTTTTCACTATCTGTTTCAGGATGGTTTCTGATGACATTTTCTTTCAAGTTTTATTTATTTATTTATTTCAGGGGACTGTTTGAAATGAAAATAGATCTTGGCTCTTGCTGACACGCCAGGCTGCTTGTGCCAGGGCTGATGTTTACCGGGGCACAGGGAATACAGCCAGGCCCCACAGGCTGCTGTGAGCAGCACTGGATTGAAGTCAGGCATTTGCAGGTCCCTCCTCCAGGTCCAGGTCCTCCTCTTGCCCGGACAGTTGATGCGCTGGTGGCAGCTTGGCTCGGCCAGGCATAAAGCAGTGACTTCTGAGCTGCCTCCACTTACAACGTGAATACGGAAAGCAGTAACCAAAGACAGCCTTGGTGAGACTCGGGTTATTTAGGCCTCAGGTACATATGCATGGCTCCAACCTGACGGTTACAGTCAACATTAAGCTGACAAGCACGACCAAGGCCCTCCAGGGCATTTAGCGAACTACTCACCCTCCGCACTAGGTTTTTGATTTCAGCATTAAATGCGTCAAGCAGTTTGTTAGCTCTTCTGAAGAGGAAGCTAAAAGGTCCATGGGGGAAGCAGAAAGCAAACGGGCCATTCAATTCAGCAGCCCTCCACGCTGGGGACATGCATTGGAAGAGCAAATGGGATTTTTAGACATCTGACTGATGAAATGGTTATTAATGCTTCTCTAGTTATGAGAATAAATTTGTTCTGGTCATATGGCAACAGCTGGCAAGCTGAATCATAACCAGCAAATTAAACAATTGTGGTGAAATAACCTCTGCCCCCACATTTGAGCTAAGTGGGTAAAATGAATCTAATCAGTCAATTTATTTTACCCTTCTTGCACCTACAAAACTTCTGGGAACTCGCACAAAATTTCCCCATGTACTAGTTGTTTAATGTGGTTTGAGGGTTATCTTCATGGAGAAAGTCAGGCAGGTAGATGATGTGCAAAGGTTTAAAAAGCACAGTGTTTGTTGACTGTGGGGTGATAGAGACGCCAGGGACACCCTTCTGCTCCTGCGTAGCTGCCGTACCCAGCCAGCCGGGACAGGGAGCACTGCAGAGTGGCACCCAAAGGAAAACAGCACACAGCCTTCAACCCCCTTGGCAAATCGCTATGTGAACAATCACGGAGGTGCACAGCTTGAAATTTCATCAGCTACTGCTGAGGTACACATGCAACTCCCTTCCCCCACAGACAACATTTTGTACCTAATCGTGCTAGCAAAGCCTGGTAACGTGGTAAGTCGCAGGCACCCCACAAGAAACAGATGTCAGAGGCGCATGAAATGAAAGCTGTCTTTCAGATAGTACTGGGGGAGGGGGGGGGAGTCAAACTCGGTTTCAGGCCCAGCATACTCTGATTAACATGCAAAAAAATCAGCCCTGGTTTATAGGACTTGGGGACGTGGTGATAGCTTGCTTTTTAGAAAGACACCAGAGGTCTTGCAGCCTCTGGAGGCAAAACCCATCTTTATCCATAATCATGGGTGCTTCTTAGAAGCAGAGAGGCTGCAGGTACCTGCCAAAAAGACCCCCGGTGCCCCAGGCTGTCCTCTGGGCTGAAGAAGTGCCAGGACCTCAGCAGCACTGCCAGCCCCAGCAGGGACCAAGCAGACACCCCCCACAGCTGCTACCTCTCCTGCCGTGCCACCGCCGGCCTGGAAGCACGTTTAACATCAGGGAAAATGCATTTAGAAAGAAAGTGGGGTGGGGGGGTGGGGAGGTGGGGGGGGTGGGAGATACGAGGGAAGCATTAAAAGTCTGTCAGTGTCTAAGAATGGTCCTCTGAAGCCTTCTGAAATCACTGCAGCCAGCAGACCAGTTTTAAAAGATGCAGTGCACTGGCATTTTTGGAAGTGCAGCCCCACTATGACCATGTCAAGAGCTGTGTGTGGTCAGTGGGGCCTTGATTTTGTCTGGGCTTGAAGGTACTGCCATCATATAAATAATCACCAAACATTTCAAAGCCTTTGAAAACATTTCATTTAATTTAACATTTTAATGCTAGGAATGGGCTAGGGTTTAGGTGTGGTGGTTTCACATATTTTTGGAACCTGTTTATCCATCTTTTATTAAGACTCTGAGAAGGCAGCTCAAAATACTTCAGTGACTCCAGTGATGCTGTAATTTCTTATTCTTTGTTTTTTGAATATGATTAAGTTAAATTCATGTCTCCATCTCAAGCTGCTTCCTGGAGAGACACTTAGAGGCCGGAATCACAAGGCTTTGTTTGGTTTGGGTTGATTTCAGATCAACGGCTGAGCTGGTGAGCAAAGACGTGAAAACCTATTTTATATCTGGCATATCTTAGACTTACCCTAACAACCTACCTTCCAGATAAATTTTGTGTTTTGTCTTCTTTTATTTAAGATGGTAAGAGAATAATTGTTAGTAAAGTATATCCTGTCCTTGCAATGCTTGCTGTCCTACCACAAACTGACATACTTTAACAGTGGAAAATTAGCAGTGGAAACATCATTCCGACTGGCAAACTTTCGTCTTGTATCTCATCACAAGAGCCGGGTTTTTCAAAACATCTCTGGCTATGTTTGCCCCATCTGAAGCAGCTTGAAGGACTTGAGCATTAAGATACTTGTTTTTTTCCTGCCCTGCTGCTTCTTCCAAAACAAAACACAAGTGACACCAGCTCAGCTTTATTGGCCATCTCAGTATCCACAGAACCATATGCTTTGAAGGGATGTTGCTGTCACTGTGTCTCTGACCAGCTGTTGATAATATGGGCTGGTATGCATAGCGGGAGGCTTGTTAGTAAAGCATAAAGAGTAACTTCATATGCTGTGCAACACAAGGAAAGTTTAAGGAAAGTCTTCCCCTATTAAGTATTTTTTCTGCCAATATTAGCATAGAACATGAATATCCAAGGGTTCATCAACCATGGAGCCCATGCTACTGCCCACATCACAGATCTGGTCCTGTTTGTGGCTTCATGACTAGTCATGGACACAAACCACCAAGCAAGTATTTAAGAGCTTTAGCTGTCCTGTGCCTTATTGTTTTACAGTAAGTTATCCCGGGTCATCTGCTGCATGGATACAGTTTCTCATGCCATACACATGACAAGCTGGTTTTTGCAACATGGTAAATGGCCTTCAAGTGTCACTGTGGATTTTTTTCAACAAAATACTGCAAACAGGTGTCATGCAATGGAGTGGTTTGGACCACTTAAAGAATCACCTTCAAGGGTATTAGCAAAAATTATTCAATAGGAATTTATAAAAGCGCAACTTCACAGAATTCAATGGCAAGGTTCACTCTATTATTTAATACATGGATGAAATGTACAATGGAAAATTTAGAATCAAACTAAAATTATGTATACAGAGACCAAAAATGCAAAAAGGTTAAGGAGAAACATATGAAGGAAAATCAGGTTAAAATTGATTTATCATGATTGGTACAGAGATCAGGAATGTAAAAGGTAGGGAAGATGCTCCTGCTGAGTCATGAGGTTCAGTGAAAATATTCACATCAAATGCTTCAGCATCTTTCTCAACAGGCGAAGGGTTGAGCCTCAAGAAGCAAAGAGTATCATCAGCCCAGGTCTCATTGTTTTTAGGCAACAGACCTCCGATCTTTGCAAACTGAAGATTTTGCAAGTTCTGAGGGGTCTCCCACTCAGAGGGAGATGCTGGTCACAGCCTGCTGTGGTCCAGGAGAGCTCAGAGACTCTTAATTAGTACCGCTGTTTATAGGTTCAGGAGATGATTTGCTTTAGTCATCAGCAAATTACTGGAATTCCAGTAGCACTGGTACTGTTTCACTTGAGCTACGATTCAGATACAGGATGCTCCAAGGCTGTCAGGCAAGGACTGAAATATGTCCCAAGGTTGTCAGGCAATGACTAATTATCCCTACTCCCATCCCCTGCCTCCACCTGGCAACAGGGGTCCCTGGTACTGTCAGTGCAGCTCCGTGTCTTAGCTGTGCAAGAGTTCCTGGTACGGTCAAAGGACTCTTAACTGCCCAACTCATTACACTTATGCTAAGGCCTAGTGAGACTTCCCAAGTTTGTAGGTTGGCCCAGAGCAGAGAAGGGGGGGAAATGCACCACCACAACAGGGTATTATCAACTCACAGAAGCTCCTTCTCCTCTCTGAGGCAGGATATGTAAGAAACTGAGATTCTTGAAGGCCAAGTTTAAGTACTGCCCTGCTATGAACTAGGACCTTTGATTTCCTAAGACCTTTTGTTCCCTCCCTACCTACAGGTTTGCCAGTAAAGTCTCCTTTTCATTTGGGGGGTGGGCGGGTCAGGTTGGTTTTAGGGTTTTTTTGCAAGTTGCTTCCAGTACACTAAAGGGACAAGGCAGCTTGCAGAACTCAACTGCAAGATGCTGCATCTCGGCTGGTGGGGTACTACTGGATCCAGCAGAGATTATTCTGAACAAGACCTGGCATTTGTAAATGCAGAATGAAGTGGAATGCATTTCCAATTCCCTTCACAAAATACAGTGTTTCTGTCCCTGCATGAATCACCATAATGAGAATAGACAGTGCAGATGGTCTAAATACCTTCACACTGCATCTTGTATTTTTCAGTTTCCACTCCCTGGGACATCGGCAGGCCCAGGCAGAAGGATCTGCTTTTCTACACCACTCCTTGGAGCAACAAAATGAGGCAGGGCCCACAGTGTCCTGTGCATCTTTGTGTCCCTCCCTCACTTTGCTCCAAAAAAGGGATAACGAGTTAACACCCGGGGAGAAGGAGCCCTCAGCACTGCACAGTGGAGATTCTTCTTCACTGAGATGAATAGGACAGTTTTCAGCTCACCAGGAGAGTGCAGATTAACTTGGGCAAGGGCTTCCCTCTGCTGACTTTCTTTCCTCCCACCCGCTTGGGTCTTCCTCGTCTGTACAGCAAACAGGCATTTAACTTTTTTCATTTGGAATTAGAGCTGCAAATTTGGAGAAGAGAACACTACCACCTTCAGGAAGTTGCTGGTAGAGCATCTGGAAATGCACATGAGCTGTCTCCGAGCCTGACTGCAAGAGCCAAAATCAAAACATCCGAGGCTGCTGCTAATTATTCTCCTTCAGAGACAGCATGTCTTTAGCTAGCCCCATGCCCAACTGTAGCAGATCTCTCCTGATCATTCTATCATTGTGTTCAAACGCACTATTAGACATAATTTAGGGATTTTTTTTTTTTTTATTTTTTTAAGTCCAGGGGTTTTTTTTATTTGCTTGCCTGTAAATGCATGAATTCAGTTTGAAGGGTATGGGCTTTCCACAGGGTATTTAGAGCCAGGCATGAAAAAAGCCTAAGCTAAAATAGTCCAGCAGCAGTCTCACCTCCGCAAAATCAGATTCCTCATCGCAGAAACCAGTTTTCAACATGAACTTTCATGTTCTGTCCAGCTATTTGTTACTTGTTTACAGTGGTAAACTCTTGCCTGCATGGCAGTGCTTTTGCACCAGGAGGTGCTGGTCCATCGTATTGCTGGTAAGAAAGGCACTCCTACTTTGTGGAGTATCATTTTACATGCTTTTTATTAGAGTTAACACTATAAATAAAGAGAGAGTGCTATAGATAATGTTACATCCCTTCAGGTGCTGGCAACTCTGAGTTGTGCAGCTTCTAAAGATCCAACCTATGATGTGCACTGTGCTGTGAAGATCCAGTCCACGGAAGGGTTATCTCATTTTGGTCATTCAAGACATTATGGAATTTTCTTACAAGAAAACAACTCTATTCCTCATTCCTACTGTCAAAAAAAAAGATTATGTTCTTGCTGCACTTTTAGTTAAAGGCAAGACCACACAGGTGGTGTAATTGCCGGGAGTAGGAGTTCCCCGCAGGCTCTGGACTTCAGTGACCTGGAGGGCTGCCCCATGGCTGAGGGATGCCTGCAGCACAGCAGAACCTGAAAGCCACGCTGGACCTGCCGTCCCACACAGCCCAGTGCCCCCTCCAGTTAACCATTGCATGGATCACTAAAGCCTCAGTGTACAGTGATCTCCTGGTCAGCGGTACAGGAGGTACCACTAAAATCTCTTATTGCACTGAGGCTTCTGGGGCAGTGACTGCGGGGAAGCCTCAGCCTCAGCCACTGCCTGTCACAATTACATGGAGGGATTAATGAGGAGAAAGCATCCGAATTTTATTTCTCTTGCTGGCTTAGCTAAAACACAGCCTCAGTGACAAGAGAGATGCTAAGCTTGCACGTCTTTGCTGGAGGCAACCAGAGTCACAGGTGGGTTACCTCCCCTCCTGCTCAGGGAACCTCCACCCTGTTGGAAGGCAAAATGCACCTTATCACCAGACGACGATAACATCTTGATGGGGTACCAATGGGTGCAGGAGGGCAAGAATGACTTGGGCACCCCCCAGCTGGCCCTGAAGCAGCAGCCCAACTAGAAACATGGCTGTGTCAGAGCACACCTTGCTATTCCAGGAACACGGACCTGCCAGCCCAGGAAGGATGTACTGTGAGCGTTGTCCAGTGATCCAAAAGCACTTCTAGAAAAGAGCTGCTAGGCTAATGCGTAAGATACCCTAGAGCAGAGGTCTTGCACCAAATTACTGCCTCATGCCTGCTGCTGCAGAGATTTCCATCAGAAAACCACAGGAGGGGCTGTTAATCAAAGTAAATCGGTGTTAGTCTGCTGGCTGCAGTGGAGCGTCTCCAGTGTGCTTTCGGTGCTGCGGGGCTGCGTGCCAGGAAGGGCGGCCGATTTTGGATGCTGGTGTATGTGCATAATTGGACACGCCTGATCCGGGCAGGCTCGCCAGGACCCTGTTGAGGTTTGCAAATACTTTTGGCAAAAAGCGTGCCAGGAAGAGCTGCTGAGCCTAAACATCCTAGAAGTTTCACCTCTTCTGGGAAATCCTTCTCTGGCGTGTGAACCAGCCACATGGCCAGCCACAGTCAGAGCACGGTGCATGGCAAAGATCAGCAAATGTCACACTTGCTCCTTAAGAGATGCTTCAAGAAGATCAAGCAAACTAAATTCCCAAATCCCATGCCATTCAAATGAACAGGTTTTATATTTTGGTGCAAGGAATAAAAGCCTATCAACCTAGATATAATTTTTGGTGCAGAAAGATGACTTCAGTTTCTCAACTCCTGGACAAGAGAGTCTGATACTTCTCATTACTGGCAAGACTAGCTGAGATTTGGGCTAGCAATCCAGGAGAGCAACATCTAAGAACCCATTGCCTTCCAGCTTCCTACTCCTGCTTGTTCTAGGAAGGCAAAAAACAACTGTACAGCAGTGACTTATCCTTGTCATTTCCCCCTTAAGTGTGGGCTGGTTGTTCTTATTGCTTTACTTCAAACAATGAGAAGAAGATTCACACCTTATAAGAATGAAAAATGTCATTACAGATTCCTGTTCCCAACAGAGTCTCTGCTTTTATGCAGTTATCATTATATTTATACCAGCCAGAGCAGACCCCAAACACAAATGCTCCTGCCCCCTCTTAAAACAGGAAAACACTTTATACTCCTCTCTTGAAAATGTACAGGACACACCAGAGTTTAATCTTTCTCTCCAGACCACAGCCAAACTGAAACCAAAGCGTCACTGTGGAAGCCCTGCTTAGAATATTTGAGTTTGCATTGCCCCATTTACAAGGAGGTTTGTGCTTCACACTGCGTAACACGTTTTTAATGTATGTCGTAAACCTCTGTTTACACACAAACCTTCCCCTCCCTTAAGTAATAATGAGTGTTGAGGCTGCAGCACATGCTGATGAAAGGAAGTAGACATATGCTTCATAAGGCATCTGCTACAGCACGTGCCTGATGCAACAACAAATCTGGCACTTTGAAAAAGAAAAACCCAACCAACCACCAAATGAACAGACAGTCACCAGCTGTGAACCACCTGAAACACTGCTGCGCTTTGTATCAGAAGCACTTTCTACCAGGAGCAGTGATGTGGCTCAAAGCCCCAGGTGGACGGCTTTGACGTTCACCTGGCACGTGTGCCCACCTGCCTCTGCTGCACCCCGTGTAGGAGCACAGGATTTGTGCTCACCCCTGGTGTCTCCCATTCCAGTACAAATTAAAAACTAATTTAGGGCTACAAAGGACACTCTCCTCCTTGCAGTGTGGATGGGAAGCAGCTCTTCCAAGGGTGAAAGCCCAGTCCTCCAACAGAGCTGGTCTGAGTTGTGTGCTGTCTAACAACAGAGGTGCAGCATGCGTACACCCGAAGGGCGTTCATGGCATCAGGGGCATTCCCAAAGACGAGCAGCTGCGGGGCCAGTTAGCTCTGGCCAGTGGGTGAGCACGCTTAGCTGCATGGTGTGGTACATCAAGACAGGATGAAACCCTGTAAAGCCCTAAACACTGTGTCATATCGTCATGCTAACCGACATGTTGCCAAGAGGCCTTAGACATATGTTTCCCCTGTGTGCAGCACCACGGGGAGACTCCGTTGCTGACCAGACGACCGTACAATGCAGAGAGAAGACACAGGGCGGGACGTGGAGCAGCTCACCCAGGATGCCTGCCAAATTAGTGGTGGGGTAGGGAAGAGATCCCAGCCCTGTTGCTGGCCTCTTCGCGAGGCAGAATGCAGCAGCACTAGACCTCAGCTGCCAATCCCCAGCACTTCGTTTAGCAGGATGCTCACACTGCCGCCACAGCATTTTCTGTTCCAAGTGCAATATAGCTATGCGTGACAAGGACAGGAAAGATGGGACCCACTGCTCTAAGACAGGCTGACTTTGCTCTGCTCTACAAAAAAACAGAGAAATTTTAAAGGATTACTCCTCAATGATTGTGGTGAATAGCTTTAGCTGTTTGCTTTCCATGTACCTTACAAAAGTTTGGAATTCGACTTTTCGATCTAGATTTGATCCCAAATGTCTGCATCCTGGAATTTGATTCAGCCAAGGTCCATACCTGGCTGTGAAATTAAATACCTCCTAGACAGCTCCTTTTTAGCAGGTGTTGGAGCATTTTTCAGTGTGGTATTTAGCATATGGGAAAAGCACACCAAACCAAACCAGACCCACTATTTCATCATACTTACCTGAAATTCGTATCTAGGATTTATAAACAAAAAAGCTGACTGTTTCACAATAAAATATGGCATATGACCGTGTGAGCTTGGGCTGCTAGTGCTGCCCTTACAGAAGAGCTGGCAGGTGGGTGCTAAACCAGCATGAGCAGCAAAGCTAATGTACGTTGAGACTCAGCAATATGCAGTGTGTGGGTACGGATAAACACAGGCAGATAACCATTAGGTGTTAAGCAGAGAGCCCTGCTGACTTGCTGTTCTTTGTCTCTGTTCTGTTATTACTCATACACTGATTAAATCCTCACACATACCAATCTCTGCTCAAGGAAGCCTATGTAGACACACTGTATTGAAATGACATTCACTCTTTTAAGTCTTCATAGTGGTGGCACACCATGCTTTGCTTCTGATCCATCTTATAAAAGGTGGGTGAAAGTGGAGAAGGACCTGTTTCTTATTTGCTTTTTAAAACAACCATTTTTATTTATATAGGATGAACTCTTGAGTTTTCCAGGCTTGGATCACCTACCCCTCCAGCTTGCAGGTGGAGGGAAGTATCCCTGCAGAGAGAGCTTAGAGCAAGTGCTGCACTAGCGTTATCCACCCCATCCTCCCTGGATGTCAAGACCATGCCACCACAAGCCCTGAGGAAGGTCATTTGGCCAGCAGGGCTGATAACACTTGCTATTCCTCTTCTGGCTCAGCAGAGGTTCAGCACTGGGCTTACATCTTGTTTACCTTCAAACTTGCCTCTCTCAGTGGATTTGGTGAGCTGTTCTGGCCTAATGCAAAGCTACTGTAAAGCCATCAGCACTTGCCATAGCCACAGTTCACACAGAGGTGGTGCCTACATTGTCTCTGAGGCCACAGTGCAGGGATGAGCTTGTTCATGATGCCTCACTATAGTAGAATAAAATGGCCCAAGCTGATTTTCCCAAGTCTCAGCTCACTGGAAGATGTTTGAGTGTCTGTTTCTCTGTAGATCCCCATTCATTGGAAGAGGCAATTTCACATAGGCCTGCATGAGCTTCCTACAAATACTGGACCCATCCAATAACTGGAAAGAGTGGGAAATCTTCAAGAGGACACAATCACCAAAATACTCAGTATAGACAAGACAGGAAGCCATCAAGAGGCTGTAGAGCATGGACCAACACAAATGCAACAGCCAGACAAGCCTCAGCATTCTTAGGAGAAGTCCAGGCTCTTTTTCACAGTGCAGGAAAGCTGCAGAGACACTCTCATGGACAGCACTTCACTAGTGGACCAGACAGAAACTAAGCTCATTCTCCCAGTGTGTAACATCAGCTCCGGGATAGTAATGGAGTCACGGTAGAGTCACAGCAGCTCAGAATTGGCACAGGGTGTGGAAACAGTGACCATGCAAATCTGAGGAAAGCCAAGCCATGCATTTCACATTGCATAATGACAATGTAAAGCAAAGGCAACAAAGCACTTCAGGGTTCTCACTGCTGTGATGGCAAGCTACAGTGGTTTATGTTACATTTATGGAAATACAAAGAAAAACAGCTTACAGATGTCACTGAAATGTCCCAGCACTCTTGTGTTTTGAGGCAAAATCACTGAATGCAGTTCTACAGACAGAACACTGAGGCAGAGAAAAGTACTAATTAATTGCATAGCAAGGCAGTGATTGGAAAAACCAACTCAACACAGAAGAATAAGTCAGCCCAAAAGCGCATGCTATTCCCCATATGCTTTCTTCCACTGTCACCAACACCATCTGCTTCAAAAAGAAAGGCATATGTTGCTATATCAAGAATTCTCTGAAACCCAACTTTGCTCATTTAGAGTCTTTGGTTATCTCTGCACTACAGCACAATGCAGAAATAATCTGTTTTAAAAAGAAGGGCATGTCACATTCTACGGTGTTTAACATCTAACAGAGAAAGGCTTAAAAGGAGCTAAGAGGAGCTGAAAGCTGGAAGTGGACACGTCCAAACTAGGAATGAGGGCTACTGTTTTAGCTGGAAGGTTGGATGACACTGTAACCAATAACAGAAGGAAGCCAGAGTCACAGCCTTTTGATACTCTCAGGTTATGTCAGGCTAGGAAGGTCTGTACAAGTTAAAACTAGTTATTGATCTCAACATATTGGCAGCTGCATAATAGCTGGTGATGAAGATCAGGGCCAGAAGAGCTGTTTCAGATTCAGTGAAAAGGTTGTCTGTTTTCGAAGCACATACTCTCTTTCCTTACTTTTTCTGTTTACCTTTCAGTTGGATTCCCAATCTATGTAATGATTTTTTTTTTATTTTATTTTTTTTGCAGCACATGTGCTCCATGAAAGGGAAGCAGGCCTGCCTTCAGAGGGTCTGGGAGTGGTGTGTGTTGTATACCACTGTTTGGAGCTGTGCAGGACATTGTTCCTTCAAGTGATGCTCAGGATGAGCTCTGCCCTCAGGAGTGTTGAGGTCCATTCCCACCAGAACCATAGGATTCTCATTACATACTTTCTGAGTTTTATTTCCCTCTTGGACTAAGTATGAAGAGTGTTAAGTGCCAGCACACCAGTGCACATCAGTGCAGAAGGTAGAGAGCCTCCATGGTAGCCCACAGTGAGGATTTCCATGCCTGTCCCCAGACCTGCAGACACTGCATGTGGCAACTCAGGCTAGCACAGTAAGAGCCAAAATCCAGAAAAGATAGAAGGCCCCAATGCGTCGGCTGTCCTGTGATTAATTTGTGAAGTGGACAGTGAGAATGTGTTGTCTAACTGTGTGCTTCATCACAGCTTTTAATGGCGTGGCTGAGGAAAGCAGATTTTTCTGAGATCCCCACCAGCTCAGGGGCATTGAGCATGGTCACTGGATGGGCTGGGCTTACTGGTGTGGAGGAGGCAGGTGGGACTTCTGCATCTGGGCCAGATGTTTTAGAAACCCCTGAAACACTTGGTGTATGCATGGCATGGGGAAAACTCCCTGCTGTATAGTTCACCCCCAACCCCAAGCACTGTAAAATAAGATGTCCTCCCAACCATCCCCATTTGGCAGTCTGAACTGGAGCGTGCATACTTAAAGTGATCCTGGTAAATGAAACTTAATGGAAGTAGACTAGTCTATTGGCATTGAAACAACAGAATTATTTCAACATTCTTTCTCAGGGGGGGACATCCCTTTGCCTCTCACACATTTACAAAGAAAATTAATCCAGATCCTTCATAGACATCAGGCATGAGACAGTTGCCACCAGGACCAAGCTCTTGGATCACGCTCCCAGCTGTTATGACCATGCAAAGGCACAACTGGCTGCTGTGGCATTTCATCTTTATTTATTTTTGTCCCACACAAGAATTTAGTCCTTTGGCTTTGTTCTTTAGCTCTGTTAACTCCTCAGTGTGAAAGTCCCTGCTGAACCCTCAAAAAATATATGTTTCCCAGTCAGGAACTCTCAGAGGAGTTGATTTTTCTTCACAGTCCAAATAACCAGCAAACCAAGCTGATATGCAAAAGCAAATCAGTACAGAGAAAGACAACATTTTTGCTACCACAGACTTTTCTGTAAGATTTCAAAACAATCATTTGCCAGCATCTGCCTTAAGTGACTGTTTAGGTGATGCATGAGACCATAAATCCCACCTGACAGGACATCCACAGAGGAAGCAATGAACTATGAGTGCAGCCGGCAACCTGTTCTATAGCTTTTTGACACAGCAGTTTTGCAGACCTCTTTTCCTTTGTGTTGCTTTTTCGGAAAAGTGCATGATGCAGTTGAATGCCACAAGAAATAATTTAATGATATGATATGATATGATGTTCATCCCAGACATGTTGTTGATCAGCTGTGAGATGCACCACCACTGAGTGAGATGGCATTAACCGTACGACCTCGGCTGAAATTGAGGCAAGCGAGACTGGTGGGGCTCTGTTTCTGTCCAGTCATGCTGGAGGCATGGCAGGGGTAAGATAACGACTCCTGTACAGAAACTGCAATTAATGATTTGAGGTGACTTGTGCAAATTACATCGTCCAGTTCCCCTTGTAGTCCTGTGATTTCAGACTTGCAGCTGTACACAGTGGGGCTGCCTTTTGGCACTGCTACACACAGTTGCTAGTGTTAAGGTCACCCAGCTTGAAATACAACTTGCTCAGGCCAGTTGTTTGAGTGGGTGAGCAACCTGAGAGACATAACCTTTGTCCCTTCCCCATCAGCTTCTTCCTCTACTGTTTTTTTTAATCTTCCTGTTATATTAAAGTGGCAGCATAGTTACAGGCTCCAAAAAGCAGCGGTTTTATTCCCTATTACCCCAGTGAATGCTACTAGTGCAGTAGCATTGCTGGCTGCATCCTGGAAGGGCTGCTCCAGCAAAAATAGGAAAATGGATATGTATTTATTTACACTGACTTCACGCACATGGAGCCCAGTGTGGGAGGCTGGACTAGAGACCTATAGAGCTCCCAAGCCATTTGCAATGTTCTGGGATTTTGTCAGGGACAGCAAGTAAGGCAACCTTTTTATTACCATTGATCACACGCCACAATTCCAAAGAAAGTCAGTGACAGAGTACTCAAGCTGTTATGGGGACAGAGGGACAGGATTGGTGATAGTATGTAGAAAGTGTAAGGTCAAGAAATGCTCTTTTATGGCAAAATGTGTAGAGAAATGCTATTTGTTCAGCTGGTAGAGCAGACTGCCTGCCCACTTGGTAACACTCCCAACCTCGGTGCACAAGAAGCCTGCCCCTCAGGAAACATTAAAAATGCCCTTGAGTTTGCACATAGGATGTGGGCCCCCCTTACATGTGGCATTAATGAGATTTATGCTGGCCTTTTCAATAGCCAGCATGTACAGGCAGGCACATCTACTTTGGAAATAAGCAGGCTGACAGTATACCATCAGTTTTGGATGAGCTCTACCCCTACAGAGTCAAAGGCTGAGGAAGCTGCGTCCCCAGGGGTGAGCTTAGCCTACAGATCACCAATGATCTAGCTAAATGCTGGAGGTTGCTGGAAGCACCTGGCTGTGGGGAGTACCGATGAGGAGGCACAGACAGTGCTGCTGAGAGGTGAGTTGGGTGCCCTGGCACAGACTCAAGCAGATGCTGCACAGGCACCAAACATCGCCTCCCGTCATTCTCACCAAGCCAGGATATCCACCTGCCTTGGACAGCTTTCCTTCAACATTCCCTCTGGCTCTGACATTAGATGGCTTTCCTTTGTGTGACCGTATTTGGTCTCCTGCATGCTCCGGGGTCACATGGGGGCAGACACTTGGGAAAGGTGCAGAGGGAATGTAATGGTAGTGAAATAAGCAGAGACTGAGATGGCAGACCTGCATATGAGGAGTGGAGTAAAGCCACCTCACTATGTTAAACCTGGGTTACAGTAATACATTCCTTGGGGATTACCAGACATATTACCTCTAAACATATCAAACATGACATGAGCACCAGCTGTGGCACCAGAACTCAGATCTCCTTTTCCTCAGTTTCATCTTTTGGATATTTAAAAAAAGTGTTCATTTTGGTTTTTTTACAGCTTTGGCCAAA
The DNA here is from genome assembly GCF_947461875.1 of Haliaeetus albicilla. NCBI lineage: Eukaryota > Metazoa > Chordata > Aves > Accipitriformes > Accipitridae > Haliaeetus > Haliaeetus albicilla. The sequence continues at coordinate 40,327,358 of NC_091516.1, forward strand.
TTCTTGCTGTCTGTAACAAAGATACGGATGGGATAAAGTTTATTCAACATAAAATATATGCTTTAACCACATATGTTCTTAGTGAAGCTTAAGGTCTTTGGACAGTAGTAATCCCAGTGAAGGGAGCTCAACTTTGCAGCAGCTTTGAGGCATGCCATACAGTTTCCTCATGTTCCTCCCAGTGCCAATCATGCTCCAGCATCACAGCACAAGTATCTACGTGCTTTGTTACATGGGAAGATATAAGGCTCCCAAAGACATCCCTTTACCATTGTGGGCTACTGTCTCTAGGTTCTCCTCACTGCTGAGGGTGTTCAGAGTCCCTATCAGCAAGTTAGCCTTGGACCAAAGATCAGACCGAGGAGGTGGGCTGATCTGACACAAATGCGTTCCCGTTCCTAAACCACATGCTGGACAAAGCTCACTCCTGCCCCAGCTGGTGAATGAGGAGAAGCAAGTCAGGGACCTAAGGACATCCTCACCCAACGCAGCTTGTCCTAGGACAGCCACCACCACTGTCCTCGCTGCATTATCCCAGTGCCCCACCACCTCCTCACTCCAAGTGGCAGGGTTCTGGCCACGGTGACTTGCTCTGCTGGTAGGTATCATGAGGTTGCCTGCTGAGAAAAAGATCCCCACCTATTTTAGTCCATTTTCTTACACCTTTCACTACCCAGACCCCACAGGAGTATGAGAGATTACCACCACACCCTTCTTAGCTCAGCCGTTTCTGAGGTACATATTCACTCAGGCCCACTTTTCATGGAGCTATCTGAGGAGCAGAAACCCAAGCAAAGATCCCGCCATGGGAACACTCACATTGAAATGGTTTCCTACAACTTTGTACCCAATATTTTCATGTCTCTTTCTTTTTTGAGCCCCCCAACCATCCCGGGATCCTTTCCCTGTCTCCAGCTACCTTTTGCTATGAAACCACCCCCTTTTTTACACCCCTTTACCCTCAGGTTACGCAAACAGAAGGTGATGCACAACAGGCGTGTTGATTCACTCACCAGTGAGATAAGAGGCTGTTTCACCAGCCCTTCCACCTCCTCATGTGAAAAATCAGTTACAGTATGGAGTTCACATGCTCTGAGGCTGTTTGCTGCTGGGTCACCTGTGGTTAGCAAATGGATTCATAAGTTACTCAGGTGTGAGCCCTCAAAGACAGAGACGGTCAGAGAAGGACAGGCAGGGGGAATGCCTAATCCCCGATTTCCTTAGGAAACCAGTTTAAAAATAACTTTGCATCTAAATAAGTACTTTTATTTTTTCAAAGAGCTAAGCTCCTGGGAGAATTTCGCCCAAAGCGCTGCAAAATGCTGATCCCTGCAATCAGCCAGAAAGAAGACACTGGAAGTCCTGGGGCATCACCACCTACCTTTGCCCTTAATTATGTATTTTACATCACCTATTCCTTGATACAGGGTCATAATGTGCAAAGGAAGTCTGCAGAAAGTGCTTGTTTACATTATTCAGACTTCTCCCTCTGTAGTTTGGCTAATTGATGTGTGTCATGTCTAGATATCTCACAGGACTCTAGAAGAGGTTCAGTAAGCATTAGCTGTGAATTGCATTTCAACTTTTTTCCCCCACAGTGCTGGCAAGAGAAAGTTACAGTTGGAGGAAACTGGAAAACAAAGCAGCAAAAAAGCAATCCAGTGCATACAGTAGAGGAGCCTAAAGTCTGTTTGCTCTGTGAATTTTAGATGTGACAACCTGGACAGGATTAAGCAGGATTTAACACCTCTTGTGACCTTGCATACAGACATGCAGATACAGCTTACTGTGAGAGCCTGCAGACTACAGTCACCCAGTCACCCTTTCAGCCATCTTCAGGACACACAGAGGAGTGCTTCACAACCACAGAGCCTTTCACAGATAATCGTACACATTCCATACATGCAACATGCACACACGCCAACTCCCTTCTTACTGAAGTAACCATGGCGCTTGAGCTGCAAGAGCTTTAAGTGAGCTGATACAGTGCTGGTGTGAGTGACCTCCAGCCAAAAAGACTGCTGTGCTGGGGAGATTAACAACAGGACACGCTTCTCCCCCACTTAACTATAGCTGATCCAAGGACATCTGCAGCAGAAAGGACTGCCTGGTGTAGGAATGTTTGTGCTTGCAAGGAATTAAAAACTTATTCTAATTCTGGAAGAATTTGCAAACAGCTGGCACATAAAGTGCCAACTAATTTCTAGTACACTAGCTTCAGACTAATGCCTCCTTCAGGAAGCAAAACTACAATTGCTTCTGGGATATACTGACAGAGTCTAACTGACATAACTAGTACCAGCCACCACGCCTTATGGAATAAACATTTTATTTCAATGAGATTACTGTGTTGACTTGATATACTTGAATATTCCAAGGTGTTTTACCTTACAGTCTGTTGCAAGATCTTGCATTATAGAAGTTTAAGAGGATAGACATGATATTAATAAACACTCTCTCCAGTGACAGGTCTTCCAAGTTTTGTGGTTGCTAATGAGATCATGAGAAATGTGTGGGTCTGTTTTACCAACACCCCCAGATGCAATCCTTGCTGAAATATTGTTTTGTTTGACTACCCTCTATCTAGACAATGATGCCAAATCTTTGCAGGCAAACTTAGTGGATGACTCAGAGGCTATAGGATAGTAAAACCTACAGAGGTTGGGTCACCCTTACAGAATGATCTGAAATGACTGGTTAATGGTCACAAAGCAACAAAAAATATTTTTGTAGAGCTATAAACTAGGTACCATCTCTGGGCACAGAGTGTAAATGATACCAACGGGGTGGGATGCTATCCTGTGCCTCCTTATAGCTAATCCACGTTTGTCCCCACTCCAAGGAGCTCGAAAGACAAAGATAAGCAAAGAGGGCTCCTGAGTAACAGGAGAGCTACCAAAAAAAGGTGCAGAGGGAGAATGGGAGCCACTGTGGCTGAGACACAGCTTAGCCCAGATAATGGCACATGGAAAAGGCATCGGATGCTAGAGAACATCTCATGTTTGCCAACATGGATAGCTGCTGAAGAAGCTAGCAGTTGAAACCAGACAATTCTTAAGATACAGGTTATAAGTTCACATGCTGCCAGCTATCAATACTGGCCTATTTTACCCTGCAGTTCTGAAAAACACCACAAATTTCCTTTTTTCCCCATACATCTCCCAATTTTTTAACAAGTGTTTAGTGCTTGAGTTCAGATAGGGGAAGCACAGAGGACATTAACACCAGCCAGGACTTGGTGCTGAGAAGAAACATGCCCTCATGACACTTTGAGAATTAAAAAAAAAAACCCACACTGTTTACAGATGTGAAGAAGAAATTACTTCCCTACAGCAGGTCAGGTTGGCATGGACACAGCAAGCAGGCTGTTTGACCTCTGCAATAAATTACATGGATTGCCAGCAAGGATCATGCAGCTAAGTCTCAGAAATCAAGTCCCTGGGACTTCATCTTCTGTGCTTGGCATAATTTTATCTCCTAAAAAGGGTAATACCTTTGTTCAGCCTAAAACTCTTGCAGGAGAGCAGGACGTATTTTATTGTAATGCTGATCAGTTTCCCTGGTTTCCAGCTCTGAAGATCTTTGCGACAGAGCCTGAATGACAGAGCAGTTTGGTGGACCTGGGGATCCAGAACAGCCAAGAAGCCCTAAGGATTTACATTTTCAAAAGTAATGCATGATTTCCAGGAAGTTATGGAAGGCCCCAGATATTCTAGAAGTGTGCCTTGTACCTCCTGGTAGAGTCCACCCAAGCAGTTTTCCAAATGCACTGCTCCTTCCTGAAAATAAGGTCCACTACATTCTTACTTACAGACTTCATTCTATGTCACACAAAATGCTGTCCCTTTTCCCTTCATATGTTTTAAACTATAACCCCCAACTATGGACTGCAAACTAATGTATCTAGGATGTCTCTTTTTTTGGAAAAAAGCTTTCAGACTTTCATAGGAAGTGCAATACTCCCAAAACTTCTAGCCAGTAATTCATTATGCCATTCAGTCCAACCCCCTACATTGCACAGGCTATTAGAAAGAAATCTCAGGCCACCAGGAAACTTTTCACTGGTTCAGCTCTGGAACCCAAACAACTCACAGATGTCATTTTCTATTCAGCACTACACGGTTTTGTAATTATTTTGAGACCTTAATGGCCATTGGGCAATAAGCACAGGACTGTTCATTCTTTTGAGGATTATACCTCACGCACACAACAAAATTAAAATAACACATCTTTCCACTTAAAAAGCATTCACCCCAGGCTCGGAAACATGACAACATCAGTCTGTGTGCTAAAAAGGCAAAGGACTTACCCCAAGATGCACAGGCAATCGGTGATGAAGGTAAGCATCAACATTTCCCCAGCGCTGGACCAGGACCCTACCTTCTAAACCCAACAGTGCCTCGAATGCTGTGTGCTCACCAGTATGCTCAGATTAGCTTCAAACTCCAATGATGCTCTAAAGGACTCTTGCTTATTACTGGGTACAGGCTACAGCTGAGGGCTGCGAGTCCAGCAGTGCATGGAGATGGTTCATTTCACATATGACAACAGCTCTGAGGTAAGGATGGCCGGACCTGCCTTGCTAGGGATGCTCATGCAAGGGGTTAATCCTAACTCCCAGCTCCAGGGAACAGACTGGTGCTCTGCTCCTGCACTCAGCACCCAGCTTCAGCACCTGAAATATATATGAATCCTGCCCTTCTCTGTGCATAAACCACAGGGGAGAGCAATCAAGACTGTATTCACATGCATGCTTTGTTCCCTCAGCGTCTGAGCTCTCGTGGGGGAAAAAAAGAAACTTTTGGGGGTCAAAACTCTTTTCTGATCCAACTTTCCTTCTGAAAAGACTTGGTTATCTAGCATTAAGGCCCTATTCTCCCCTCCCTCCCCTCTAACCCCCTGTCCATCAAATCCAACAAACAAGAAGCATGTGGAAAGCAAATCATGCCACTGCTGCTTCCCACAGGTTGTTAGTGTCATTTTGGTCTCAGCTCTGTATAACAACAAAATTGTCCCCATCTGGGAGGGCTATTAAAACAGTAAATTAGCCAGTTGGCAGTCCTTGTGGATGTCTAATTGGTAGCTTCCAAGGATTTCCTTTGGGAAGGCTCAAAACTTTACTCTTCTCTTTCCGTACAGTGCCACATCCGTATCATTTGACAAAGGGGATAACACCTTTTGCAGACAGCTTTATTAAGGCTCAGGAAGAACTAGCTGTCTACTGTCAAGTGGAAAAGGTCTTTTGAATAGCAGGGTTCCCGCCATTTATATTCTGGTGGCTCAAACTATTCTTGAGCTTATGGGCCATAAACTTTCCTCAACCAAAGATGGCAGTTCCTATTTTTTAAACTTTCAATTTCTTGCCTAACACAGTGGTTTCTGGAGCAAAGTTTGGTCATTGCCATACTCCAGATATTATTTAAATGATCTCTTACCTGTCAGCTAAGGCTGCAAGGATATACTTCCATGAACCTTTGAAGCAATCATTCAGCAACACTTTTGTATGATGGTTATCATTAGCTGTCCAGACACAAGCTCACCTCACCAGTCCTTCTCTCTGTAATCTTAGTGACTCAGTTATGCTACAAAGTGCCCTGAACGTGTACCAGTGTAACTGAGAAGAAAATTTGGTCGAAGTGACACATTACCTATTGGAATAGGGATGTTTATTATGAGGATGTGCAGTCAGTATCTTCGAACTTTTGTTCTGCTGCTTCTTGCATTCTTACCAGCATGCTTTAGTCTGTCCTTCATGTGGTTGTGACACACTTGGGAAGTGTTTATGTGTTTATATGTAATTATTATTACTATTAGACTTTCAACATTCATAGACTTCAAAGATTCCACGTGAAATGCTAGGTCTTCACATCTTGGGCCAGGCTTTAATGAGGGACTCCATTTTTGGAGGTACAACTAATTGCTAGCATAACTAATTGCTATAGCGTGCATATCTGAGCACCCCAGAGCAGCCATAAACAAGGCCAAATATTCTAGGTAAGCAGAGAGCTGGACGGTTGAGCTGCTTTATGTCAACAGGCAGTGGAACTTAGAATGAGTATTTTGCAGATCTCTCATCCGTCACATCCCTGTGTCTCCTATATCATTCTTATATGAAAGGAACAAGTCACTGGGCTGCTCTTTACCTCTGAAAGCTTACTTACACTCACATAATGGTCACTCTGTGAGGTTTGAGCCTTGCAAGTATTAGTCTGTTTAGATTTCTCTTAAATGATGCAACCAGCTCCCTGAAATGAAAACTGATAACTAAGGCAAGGGAGAGAAGCCCTCAAATGCTTAAACATGGCCACAGCCACCATCACGTACTGCAGAAGAGTGGCTTTTCCATACAGGGTTCCTCTCAGGTGTTTGCTGCTGACATTTTGCCTGTAGAGCCAGTGCATGGTGAAGCCCAAGGCTGAGAGGTGTCCATGTTTCAGAAGAGGGAGCATTCAGAAGCAGATGTGGAACTGATGCCTCTTCAGCTCCTGTGCAGCAGACTTTCCCCATGACCTTTTTCAAGCTATTTAATGCTGGGTCTTTTCAGGATAGTTACGGGCTTAAAGAAACAGGAACGAAGTGGTGGTTTCTGAAGCTTCTAAATACCTTTGAAAAATCACACTAGACTGTCATTCACATCCTGAAAACCTGGCCTTTCTTTGCCATTTATCCTCAGCTAAAGATGTGGACATGCAGAATAATGGAGACACTATCATTCCCCAGCCTCATTATGCAACAGAGAATGAGAGTACCAGACAAGACAGAGTGATCTGCTGCTGACTGAAGTACTCAGACATGATGGGGACAAAGGCCAGAACAAGAAGAACAAAAAGGAACCCGGACCAGCCAGTTTTTAGGAAAGAAAGATGAAAGACTCATTCTGACTGCCACTGAAGTGAGTGGAAAGACTCTCATCGACTTTAATGGAAGTTAGATGAAGGCCTTGTTTGTGTTTACCTTTGTGAAGCAGGAGGCATGGATGCAAACCTGCCAATAGGCCTGGGAAGCGTCAGAATCAGACAAAAAGAGGGGTTCACTGCAGATGGAGGGGGCAAAACCAAGATTTCTAACCTGTTTACAAAGCAAAATGGTACACCCCCAACAGAGGACACAGTTACATACAAAATTTCAGTGGGAAGTAATGGAAGCAAGATCTGTCTCACAACTTTGGTGGAATCTAGTGCATTTGGCATTCATAACTAACAAGGCTGAATTAGCCAAGCTATAATGCCCCTCGGTTAGGTCACATGTACCTACTCTTGGAGCTGTATCTGCAAACCAAGTCATTTGAGTCTTCTGAATATAAAATGCAACAGTGAATATGCTGTACAAACAACCAAGAGTGTTAAACAGGTTTGGTTAGCTGTCAGCCCAGAGGGCAATGTTATTGACCCCTCCTCCAACTCCCTCACCTCAGCCCCATGCAACTGGACTGGAGTATCATTGCGAGAAAAACAGCAGAGGCAGAGAGAAGGCAGATCCCTATCAAATTCAGCAGCAGTGAGACACGCTGCCCCTTGCAAACTTGGCTGCGTTAGCCTGGACTTCTTCAGACACCTGCCCAGGGCCAGGAACGTCCCCTACACATATAGAAGTTGGCTCTCCCAGAATGAGATGAGTAATACATCTGACATGTCTTTGACTGATGACTGACCAGGCTGCATGTTCTGGCAAGAGCGTCACCAGCCAGAAGTTAATTTCAGTCTTTCATTAATACCCAGGAAGCAATGAACAGCAAAGTAGTCTATGAGGGAGGGGGGTGGAGAAAGATAGCTGTTTATTAGCAAGTAATGCTATTACACTAGGAATTTCCAGAGGACCCTAGTCTGGTTTTCAGAATGAAGCATCAGAAGTTACACTAGGAGACACCAACCTAGGAGAAAGAGAATGAAAACACAACTGTTCTGCATTTCATTTTGCTCATGTGAGCAACCCTTTTGAAGTCTAAGGACCTACTTAAATGAATATTTGAGCATTTGCAAGAGCAGGGCACTAATTTACACTTTTCATAACATTATTTCATCTGTAAAGCCAGTAATTACAAACAAAAAGCTTCATATTTAACAAGACCACCTGCCCTTACAATCACACTATTTGTATGAACAGTCACTAGAACCCTGTTTCAAAATTAACTACAAAGTGTAGGCTTCTTCTGTTCTGTTTTAAAGTAGACCTTTAACGTCCCATGCATCAACCTAAGCAGATTGCTTTTTTTAATGTTGCTTTTTTTGTTTCCCTCAATGGTGATGGTGTACATCACTAAACTATCTCTCAGTAACACATTCCCAGCTGGGATGAAGGACGATACAAATCCCCCGACCAGTAAAACTATGATAATTTATATCAGCAGATGTTCTGGTCCTTGCAATATCCTTTGTTGCTCTATTGCAAAAAGAAAATTAATGGCTCTGTTAGCCCTCTGCACTCTGCCTTTGGAAAGAGGCCTTCAAGAGAAGTGAAATTTCCAACAGGGAACCTCACAGTCTTTGTTTCAGTCCCTCCTGTTCTGCAAAGGGTCTGGAAAAAATCAGTGTCATTTGAAACTCACACAAGCAGCCAGCATGCCATTGTGAAGAAGACTGGAACATTTGTAACATAGTACTTTTATGGGGTGCTGACAAAACCTGCAGAGGGGTTAATGGGAGACCTGGAAAAGTAAAAAAATAAAAAAATCTGAACTGTAATTATGCAACACAGATCACTCCATGCTCTAGCTTGAAGGTCACTGCATCTTTATCAGACACTTTAACAATGATAAAGGCCTCTTTAAAAAGCCCTGTTTGGAAGGACAGTTGGGAAAACTGGAGCAGCTATCTGAGATATCCCTGAGCAAATGAAAGAATGGCTCAATAACAGCTATTCATCCAAAAATTTTGGACGGGCTCAGGCATTTAGTGTGGAGGAAAGTGTCCAAAATGGCACACAGGGAACTGATGGTGGCAAGTTCATATGAGGATTTAGGGTTCAGTTCTAGGGTTTGGGGTTTTTGCTAAGTTTCTGAAGAGAACCTTGTTTCCCGAGAAGTTGTATCAATGAGACTGGTATATTCAAGTATGTTGTGCTCATATCTATCCATTCAGCCATCTCCAGTCCTCCCCTAAACCTTTCCAACAAATTTGACTGGGACAGAGGTTTGTACCCCTAGGAGGGTAGGCACCTAAAGACAAATTTATGATGCTCCAGAAAAGGAGACTGTTGTGCAAATTTATCCATATGCAATCAGAAACCAAAAAATTCACAAGAGAAGTTTTATAAACATCTCAACATAGGGAAAAGTTCTATGAGGACTCAATGCATATTAAGTAAGCCACAAAGCCACACATAACCAGGCTTTATTATTTTTGGCACTCAGAGGACTACTTGGTGGGGGTTGTTTTGTTTTTTGTTGTTTGGACAAGTAAAACGTACTTCACCAGTTCACTATTTGTACTGCAGTATGTGCACTCAACTTATCAGATCAACAAAGACAGCTTGACTTTTTGAAGTAAGACACACTCCTGTTCACATGACAAGCGGAGTCTCAAAACAGGCTTCAGTGTCTTCTGAGAAGGGCAATTATCAGCCTACATCAGATCTAAAGCAGCCTAGTACTTGACTTCAGGACCGCCAGCTGCTCTAGATGAGAGCAGAGATGATGCAAGCTAACCTAGGTACAGCGGTACAGACTGGGCTGTGTGTCAGTTGACCTGTTCTTTACAAGTGATCTTGTCCTTTGCACTAGTTACTAAAAAATTCTCATAAGGCTAATTTCTGATTACACTTTTTCTAAATTTTTTCTTGCCATGAGTGATGAAAGTCACCAGTGCTGAGGTGATGACAAATGACCCAGCTGTCTATGAGGGGTCCACTTTCAAAGAAGTTTTCCAGAGAACTGAAGTCTTTCTGAAGAAACTAAACTCTCACCAAAATCACCACAAAGGCTGAGCTGTCATTTGGGCACTGAAAGCCCTCCACTTTGCATGAACCATAAAACTCAGACTTACATTCAAGCTGTAATTCAAGTGCCTCATACAAAGCCCCACCTAGCTTGGTATCACACAGGTAATCCCCTCTCAGGTTGACAACTGCCATAACCAAGAACGCCTACGGATCAGCTTGTTCCTCATGTGAGCAAGATTTCCACAATGATTACAGGAGACTTGCAGGGACAAGAGGAGATCCAAGATAACAGGGTCCTTCATTATACACTGTAATACAATATAGCCTTGGGCCAACTGGTGTAAATCACAGTTCCATTTTTATTTAGGCACCACCATCTTTTCCATAAGTCAAAACCAAGATGCAACAGGGAGGTGATTTGGGGGGCACCAGGGTTATTTTGGACAGGGAGGTTGAGAAAAACCTCCTTCTTCCCTCATTACATCAATTATACCTTCAAGTCACCACGGAGTCTCCATTTATTGTCAGAAAGATTGCTTTGAAGGTGATCTCCAACACTGGGTCCAGAAGGGATGGAAAAAAGGAAAGCAGTTACAAGTTTTTTAATTTGCTAATACAATCAAAGAGATGTATAGAAAGCACAAACCATGCAAACAAGCCACTGCTTTACAGTGTATAAAAGTCTAAAAAGCAGACAAGACTGTTTTCAGGCTCAGACTGGCATCAAGGAGTAACCTTACGGTGTGAAAGGTTTATTCCTATACTGTCAGAGTGTATTTGGAGTCCTTCACAGCACCAAGTACACTGTTCTCCCATAGACAACAGCAGTACCACTACTTGTTTTCTTTGTCAGAAAACCCTGTACAGTATGATACTGTCTGGTCAGCAGATGGCTCTTTTGTTTGCAATGAGGAGCCACCCAGTGCATGGCTTGTTTCTTCCTGCTACTGCCTCCTTCCCAGTCTGCTGAGGCTCAAATTCAGACAGAGGCCAGGCAGGCAGGCACTCAAAATGCAGACCTTCATTCAGAAACACAGCAGAGTACTCTCTTATTCCACATCCACTGTGGAAAGTTCTGTTCATTAGTTTGTCAAGACACTTTTAGCACTCAGGAATGAGCTTGAGAGTTTACAGGCTTGAGATAGCTTGGACTATGTGCATTACCAAGAGAGACAGGCTTGGGAAGCAATCTCACAGCTAGAAAGGTGCATGGTAACTTCAGGACTGATAATGAGGGGGTCCTTTGAAGTGAAATAGTAGACAGTTAGAGCACCTCATTTAGTGCTGTCTCCTGGCCTGTCATTCCAGAACAGGAATTCCTCCTCTCACCCCCAATCTGCTCCTAATTGTTCAGAGATTAGCAGGTGACAAATCCTCTGAGAAGGGTCCACATTGACATTCCTTTTCATATTGTCATTTTTCATTGAACAAAGTGCTTAGTGGCATGAACGCCAAAGCAGTTAAACCTTAAAGGATCAGGATACATTTTAGCAAGCATCTCCCAAGAAGTAAATGCATTACTACTTTTGTTGATGAAAGGGAGCTTTGACCTTCTGGCTCCTAAAAGTCTTGATAAACACACTGTTTTACACCTCGCGGATTGACAGACTGATTCAGGATAACAAGAGCCTCATTTTTCATTCTAGACCACTGGAATGTGCAAAGCATAAAAACCTGAAAATACATGACAGAAGGAGTCACTGCACAATGGTAAGTGGTGAAAGACTTGGTTTTGTTTCTAAATTTTCAGTACCAGCTGTTACAAGATGTAGGACAGATTTCTACCTCTTCCCAACTTCCACCCAAAGAAATAACTTGTTGATAATAAAAGTTAATTCTGTTTAGAAATGCCACTGTGCTACTTCCCCCCTAATCATCAATGTTACTAGCTGAACTTAAAGATAACCCAACAAAGTAAACAAACCCATCTTGGCAATCCATCATAGCAGTCCCACAGTCAGAGAATATCAAAGGAAATGACATCTAGCTAGACACCAACGCAGAGCAGAAAAAAGGAACAGCAAGCACTGACTTGTGCACCTGCTTTGTTCCACTCTCACCAGAATGGTCTAAAACCCAACAGGCAGGCTGTTAAAGATTACCCTGTTTCTTGCAGCAGAACAATCTTGTTACATAATTTTTAAGCACTCCCGTTACAGCCCACAGGGACTCTGCTATGCGGTTTCTCCCACCTTCCGACAAGTCACCCAGGGGACTCAACCGGTTTCTCCTCAAGGCAAGCCTGGGAGTCTAGGTCACTGAAATCTGTATATTTACAATTTATTCTACTCATTTCTTCCCAACCCAGACAGAGTGAACAAGATCATTGAGCTGTATGGCTGATCTGAAAATAGTAAGGGCTTTCTAGTAACATTTTCTAAAATACTTCAGTCTACACTTCCAGAAAATTCATGTTCTTATTCAACTGGATTATCCATCAAAAAAACCCCTCCACACAAATAGGCTTTTTGGGATGGCTTTTGTCTCTTGAAAAGAAGATTTTTCACAAATACTAATAGATGCTTTTAGCTGAAGGAGGAGCGATGTGATAGTAAGGCCACTGTGGAAGCAACATTCCTGAAAATAAACAAATGGGCACTTGCTTCTATACCAGGTAAAGGAGACCAGACAATTTTACAGTAAATAATACAGAGACGCTGTCCTGGTTTCAGCTAGGATAGAGTTAATTTTCTTTCTAGTAGCTGGTATAGTGTCAGTATGAGAAGAATGTTGGTAACACACTGATGCTTTCAGTTCTTGCTCAGTAGTGTTCATACCAAGTCAGGGATTTTTCAGCTTCTGATGCCCAGCCAGCGGGAAGGCTGGAGGGGCACAAGAAGTTGGGAGGGGACACAGCCAGGACAGCTGACCCCAACTGGCCAAAGGGATATTCCATACCATATGACATCATGTCCAGTATATAAACTGGGGGGAGAGGGCCTTGGGCAATCGCTGCTCAGGAACTAACTGGGCATCGGTCAGCAGGCAGTAAGCAATTGCTTTGTGCACCACTTCTTTTGTATATTCCAATCCTTTATTATTGTCATTTTATTATTGTTATTATTATCATTATTAGTTTCTTCCTTTCTGTTCTATTAAACTGTTCTTATATCAACCCACGAGTTTCACCTTTTTTTTTTTTTTTCCAGTTGTCTCCTGCATCTCACTGGGTGGGGGGGAAGTGAGTGAGCGGCTGGGTGGTGTTTAGTTGCTGGCTGGGGTTAAACCATGACAGATGCATAGGGCATTTATATTATGTGCCATTCAAAAATCCTTTTTTCAATTTATGTCACACACCATCAGATAAGAATCGTCAGCTAACTCTACTTGATTCTGCAACTTGTTTTCCTCACACATCAGAACCTAAGAAATAAATTTAAGCCTAATCTAACTTGTGCTGACATCACTGATGTTTCTTTAAAGAACTAACAGTGTCAGCCAAGCTTGCTTTGTTGATTTCTACAGGTCTTCTTAAAATATGAAGAGACGCAGAATGGAGGTGGCAGAATTGAATATTCAAATGCTTTTTAGTCAGCATCTGCACTTAAAAAACCCAAACAAATAAACAAACAGAAGAAAGGACAGGATATGGAAATTGAGGATAAGCCTTCACAGAAGTTAATGCCCCAAACAGAATGGTAAGGTTGCATGATGAAATACTTAAATTTGAGACACTGGACCAATTAGGGACCTCAGGAGATACTTAGCCCAACCTCCTGCTCAAAACAGGGTCAGCCATAGGATCATACCAGAATGCTCAGGGCTTCAACCCGTCTGGGCTTGAAAACCTCCAAAGGTGGAGACAGCACAACCGCTACAGGCAACCTGTTCCAACATTTGACTTGAATCTTACTTCATTATATTAAGAACAATGTCCTCCATTATGCAAATAAGCTGAGACACAAACGATCCTGAAACCTAAAATAATCCTGTGTGAACAGCACATCCATCTGCCAACCCAACCATAAAGTTAAGGCTGCCCATAGGAAAAACTGACTCAAATTCTATCTCTTTGTGGTTTACAGATGGTGGTCAAAACCATACAGCCTTTCTACTTCCATCTGAAGAAGCAGCTTGTAACTGTTATAGGATATTATCCTTCAAGCAGAATAGTACAGGACCAAACTCTAGTCTATTCTCTTGGGCAAACTCAAATGACTGTCTCCCGCCCCTACACTCAAGCTCTCCAAAGTTTTATTTGCTCTCAGTTTTACATATTCACATCTGGGATAACAGACTCCCTTAAGAAGTAGCACACGTTCTGGCATCATGAGGTTACACTCAGTTTGCATGACAAAAGTGATGCAATTTTAAGCAGAAATAACTTAAGTCCAACCCTGATATTGCAAGCTGCGTGTACTTTCATATGTCCATAAAAACCCTCACACAAACGAGAGGTTTCTTCAGGTATCTACCCTCTCTAGCCACCTCATTTGCATGTTGTTAGGCTCTCTGAACGAGGATTTAAACTGCACAGTCCCAACAGAGCTTCACAGACTGCTACAGTAACCTGGCAAACATTTTACCTTCTCTTGCCCCAAAGGCAAAATGAATCACTTTGTCCCTTTCTCCCCTCTTCTCACAGTTACCCTGTAAGCCAACCATACAAGAAGCCCGCTCAGCTTTGTGTGACCTCTATCTACACTTCTGTAGCTGCTAATTTAATATGACAGCTGGACTGTTAATTCTTCATTTTCATCTCCCAAGTGTAGTTCAATCCACAATTACAAAATCTGAGTGTTAACATGAAGAGAAAGCAACACTGTGGCTGGGGTCAGAGGTGAAGGGAGAGCAGGATTAAAACTAAGCAACATATACTTCCATCCGATTAAGGCCACTGCATAATGATGACCCTGCTACTGTTTCTACTAAAGAAAAAAAATTGCAGCCCTTTTCAGGGCACTCGAGTTTCTACAAACACAAAAGCCTGGAGTTTAGCAGAATCTAGTAAAAGATAAGTATACAGAAAACTTTGCTGCATTTGTCTCAGCATTCTAAATTATTTGTTTTCTTCTCGCCATAAAGCAAAACTCCCAAGGAGAAGCTACATAAGAAGAGTGATAAAACCAATCTTCCAGACACTTGTAAAATACACTAATTGTTCCACGCAGGCTATGAAGATGTGACAGCCAAGAAGAGAGAATTTTTTCAGCTGGAATGAGTAATATGATGACAAGCTTGCAGTTTCTCCACCTACAAACCACAATCAAATAACATCTTGCCACTAAGATACCTATTTATGTAAGCACAGGCTTAATCACTTAGATACAAGGCATTCAAAAGGTATTATTAGGGCATGTTAAGGCTTATTAGGGCATAATACAGCATTCTAAAGACACCACAAACTCCAGCAGTGCAGCAATGAACAGAAACTGCAGCATCAGTGTCTTTAATTTCAAAATGTAAATACACAGAAGATGGCAGAATTCTGCCTATGCACTAGAAGAAGCCCCCTTAGTCAACCCTATTTTTCTTGCCACACTAGCTTTCAACAGGGTATTTCTCTCTCATTAAAACCACTTTACCTCTGCTACCTGACCACATGACCACCAGATACAGTGCATCAAATGCATGACTCTAACTTCAGCCTCACTTTGCATCTGTATGCTTAAGTAATGTGACTCTTCCCCAGAAAAAGGCTAAGGTCTTATCACTTCATGAGTGACCTTCTCAGTTCTCCTCACTTGCATTCTTAACTTTCAGCTAGCCTCCCCTTTAAGCAGTGTAGGATATACAATTCATAAGTGTCAAAGTTGCTCTTTAATAAGCTTGCAAAGCAACAGATCCTTTCCAACAACTCTGAAGCAAAGCAAAATCTGAACTGAATTGCAGAACACAAGGCTACCTTCATTGCTAGCAGCAGCAGACAAAGCCACCATTAAATGCTATTTACATGCCTCTCCCACAGGTAGTCATGCCAAACAGTTGTATTCAGCAATAGCAGCTCTCCATTCTGTTATCCTGCATGTAAGCAAAATCATCACTCTTGTTCACAGCAAACTGAGGTTCAGCGCTTTAGTAATGTCAATTTGCCACTGATTTTGAACAGCGACCTAGGCTCTGCATGCACACTTTAACCAGGTGTAGAAAATGGTCTGTTGTGTATTTTACCTCCTTAATATTTGTGTACCAGGGAGCCAGTTACTTCAAATTCTGAGAAATGTGAAAAACAACATAGCTCATAAATACTCATTTAGCAACAATTTCTTACTGCAGCTGAAAAAAATACGATCTATAGCTGCATTTCATATATTCTGATAGCTTCTCATCTTAACCCTGCTGCTCTTCTGAGATTGAGTATTCCCAGTTTTTGTGGCACCTTCCCACAGATCAGTTTACAATTTAAGACGTGTATTCATGGGTCACAAATTACATTCACACTCAAGAGGTACAATCCCATCAGAAATAGCCATCCAAATGAACTTTTCAGCATTGCTCCATTGGCATGCTACGTAATGCTGCCCTTTGCCAAAGGGGAATTTGATATTCTACATGTAGATACAAATAAAGCAAATAGCAGTATTACTATGAATTGCACACTTTAGGTGTATTACTCATTTCTCTCACTTCAAACAACAAAGGCTCCTGAAGAGACTCAAAGAGCAGATCAGGTCTTAACAATGTAATGTGTAGCCAGAAATAAAAATCAAATTACTTTTTTCCTCCACCTTTAAGCAGGAGCAACTCAGTGTGGTTAGACTACTGAGGACTACATGTTGTCCAAGAAAGCTATGCCAAGGTACAAACTGGTTTGTTTCTTCTTATTGCCCTCTATGTTTAACCTCTTTATCACCTCTCAGTTAGAGCTGGTTTTAGAAGCAAAGTGCTAGACAAAGAGCTGTTGGCTAAAAAGGAACCCATCTTTTCTTTGTCTTTTAACTCTCCTTGAATATAAATGTTAATCCTGTTTCCAACTTCTCTATCTGTCTAACTCTTGTTTATTTATACATGCAGAGTCCCACCAAAAGTTTGCTCATTCACTGACTCTCCATTTAGTCCTGCCACAGCACTCCATTACTCTCAACCTTCAACACACTGCATAATTTTCAGGCATGCCCTTTCACAAACACTACTGCCTCTTCCAGGTGCAGACTCCTCACTTCAAACTGACCTCCCTAGACAGCAAATCTCTACCCTGCTACTCAGCACTCATTGGTTTGTTTCATATCCCACCCAGAAGACTGAACATGTCCTTATTCGACACCTCAACTCCTGCCTCTGAAATCTTATTCTTCCATCCTCTAACAGGAGCTGGTAACACTCCCTTTGCAGCTGGCATACTTTCTCCAATAGTGAAGAGAAAAAGAAAAAAAATTAAAATTGGAGATTTAGGGTAAAGACAAAGGGGTGGGGGAGAGAAGGAGCACAGTTAATTCAAATACATAATTAAAAAATAAGTACCTCAATTTACAAGTTTTTGACCAAGACATTGCCCCATCTTTTCATCTTTGGTTGCTGCACATTTAGAGTCAAATGCTTCACATTACAAGGACAGAAATGAATCCTTCCCTGGGATGGCAAACAGAGCTGCTTGCTGGAATATCTGATTACTCCTAGTCTATCACATCTAAAATCCCTATCTCAGGCAACAAGAATTTCAAGGATGTTGCTCCTTGCCCTCTGCAGCACACAGTACTTGCATTAATGTGTTGAGCCATATCAAAATACAAAGGTATCTATTTTGAAAGCAAAAGAGACTCTGCATTCTGGGTCTCTAGGCACAGCTGCATAGGTACACAACACTAAACCTTAAGTACTGTTTTTAGCACTAGACTTTCAGCAAATGAAAGCATATAGCAGATACTGTTTTCTAAGAGTTCACTGAGCAAAATGCCAAAGCAAAGGGATGAAGTGGGGAGAAGTATCTTCAGAGTCTAATACTATTTTTCCAAACTACTACTATTACTAAAGAATATGCATGTGTCTATTAATTTCATTGCAGTCTGGACAGGAAATGCCACAGATAATATTATTTTTTGTTGCCTAGCCAGTAAGTATTTCTCACTATCAGGAAGGAGGAAAGAAGTCGAGTGCTAACAAGAACCAAGAAGGTTAATGTCCTTTTTTTCCTCACAGGTGATATATTCTATGAGGAAACACTTAAATACAGCACTGGCGCTTGACAATTAGAAGTCAGCAGCATCAGCTACAGCCTGCAGCCATAAATTCCAACCATCAGCAATGCTGATCAGTCATGTAGTTTGTGGCAATTTAATAATTAAATTATCCCCGTACATCATTTCATCACAGGTGGAATAAGCCCACTTTTCTGGATAGTTTAGTGAAGTTACAAAAATTTATAATTTGTGGCTTCATAACCACATAGCCATAATTTCAAAATAATGTTTTTCAAAAGAGTGTGTTGTTGGCATCCCAAACCAGGAAAGGAAGAAGAACTAAAAATGTTACTGACAAAGATGTTCTCTCTTCACTCCCACCTCATCGTTTACATTGAGTTATATAGTATTTTCAAGTGCAGAAACTACAGGTTAGTTTTGTGAACAGACAGAACTGGCTTGAAAGAAATCAGCAAAAAAAAATTTAAACACTAACATCCCTGCCTCCAAATGTCTGTAAAGCCAACTGAAATATCCAATGAAACCACAGGTGACAGATGCGCTTACATTATTTGAGGACTTGGATTTGTGTTTCCCAGTTTCATTCATTCATGTGTATTCTTGAAGTAAAGCTCAATCTGACATTCAAAATCAGAGCAACAGTTTGACTTCATGAGTGATTATCTCACATTCCTAAAAAGTTCTCTTACTGTGGTAAGAATAAAGCATATCATCAATCCAATCTCTTGGGTTTTAGCTAGATTCATAAGAGGATTCTGGACAACATTAATGAACCATAGCATTAAAATGCAGCTATACAGAGGACATAAGAATAGACAACTACAGAATTAATATGACTTCAGAGTAATTTTTTTAATCCCAATTAAAAGTGCATCATGAATAACTTTTCACTGAGCAGATACTTAGAAGTTTTAAAACAAAGGTAGGGACTCCAGTACCAAAACTTAGGAAGAAATACTTTATTTTCTTAGCTACTGTTCACAAAGTCCAGAAGAGATTGCTCCCCAAATCCCCAACAGGTCTGCAGCTAACAAGCTGAAAAGCACTCTGTGCAGACAATTCTGGGTAGTACTTTGTAGAAAATGAGGCACAGTGTACCTAGGCAACTTACGCAACTTATTCAGGTCACACCTTCTCAACACCATATGACTTCTGTATATTCTTCCCTTTTGGCAGCAACTACAAAGAGGTACATGATTCTCCCTGGCAAGTATCCCACTATTGAACAGGTAACAGTTTTTGCCAGCATATAAGGTCAGTCACCTGTTGTTCATCAGAAGTCACATAAACACTGTTCCACTGCTGAAAAATTGGAACAGAATTACTAGTAATGCTTCAACTACAGCAGCTACAAACCCCTCAGTCACTCAGCATACGAAGTTAAAAAAGACCAAAGCTACTAGCTTTTTTAAGAAGACCAAGCCTTTAATTCAAATACATTTATATAAGTAAACATTTCAGAATCAAAATTGGAGGGAGTAGACTGAAACACCCACAGACATTCTTGCTTTACTCTCCATCCTCCTAGAGAAGGAATGGTTATTTCTGACAGCAGTTTGATCAGTACAGAAGACACCGACAAACTAAAAGTTTTTGTCTTAGTTATTAGCTATGTAGTAAAGTACATTCAAGAAGTCCTTGTATCAATTTGGCATTTTTCAAGTACCTGGCAGCTGGTCCTTTTACAGATAACAAATAGCCCCTTTTTGCCTGCAGAGTGTTAAATCAAAATCCATCTCTTCCAGTCCATAAATATACTGAGAATCCTATTTAGGTGAAGTCTACTGGCTGACTCAGATATTAGTGTCAACTTTTCTAAAATGAAAGCACTATGAAAGACTTATTTTCTATTTAGCGATATCACACCTCCTACTGATAGATTTGGGTTGTGCTACTGATCACTTGGACATTATACACCTATGAAATTTTAAAAGAATAAAATCTTAATAATTAAAATACAAACTAGCTGGAAAAACATCATGGATGTCTAAGGAAAGAAAGAAAAATTAACAGGCTTTAATACATTTCACTACTTGCAGGTAATTATTTAACAGACTACAGCCAACCAATGAAGAAACAAAATACAAAAGTTTCAGTCTTTCTCACTCTTTTCTGAAGACACTTGACTTGTACTTTGAGCTTAAGTAGTAGTTAATCCACTGATACACAACCTAAACAGAAAATAATTTTTTATTTGTACCACTAAATTGTTAATATCGTTAGTGGTAAAACACCTCAGTGCTATACCACTAATAATATTTTCTTGGTTACTGTAGAGATAAATTTGTAATCCAGGTAACAGCAAAAACTCAAAACATCCCCAAGCTGTGTTCAGGAAATCATAATAGCTTTAGATTAAATTAGAATTTGTATTCACTGCTAGCATTGCAATGACGGGCAAAATTGCCTCTAAAAGTCAATGTACGTTAAAGGATATCTCAAGTTATGAACTTCTCTTCCTCATAAAGTGAATAAATCCCCAAAAGTCCTTACTGAACAGAAATAGCTTGACTGTTAAAAACTACTCAAGAGCAACAGAACACCAGTATTTTTAGATGCTTACAGCTGTATTGTAAAAGCTGGTTCAAAGGTAGAAGGTGAAATTTTCTTCGATAAGAAGACAAAAACCTGCAGCAGACAAAAACGAAGCTTGCATTTTTTGTTTGCTTGCAGAAGAAGAATATTCAATTCACAAGAGTGCATATAACAAAACCAAACATGCAATCTATTGCTTTCCAAACTTGTACTGCAACATAACATTGAAGTGAACAGTAATTAGATATCTATCATTTTTCACAAAAAGAGAAGATGTAAAGAGGGTAATAATTTTATCTCTATGTATATAGCTTCTTAGATCATTGGAGGGGGGCAAAGGAGGGCGTGGTGTTTCTCAATGACCAATTTTAGCTGAAATGGTTTTCATTTTGGGAAAAAAAGCCAACATTGAATCCAGCATTGAACAAAATGCTGTGCTTCTTGCACTATTTTAACACACCTGGAAAAGCAACATAACTACCCATATTTTGGCATTCATGTTTATGTTTGCTCAGATCTTTTAGATTTCACAAAGCTGCTATCCCATGTTGCCATGAAATACAGATGGTAGAATCCAGGTAGCACAGGCTACTTCCAATACCAATACTAAGTAGAAAGGAACATGAAGCAGGGCATTACACTACATTTCTGGAACTAGTACAGTAAGAGTGAAAACCTAGAAAAAAGTTAACCTACAGTTTACAGAAGGAACTAATTATCTGCAGAAGCTGAGTTTTGGTTGTATATTATTTTACGCTGTGTGATTTTCTGCATCTGCTAATTTAAAGCAGATATAATTGCTGCTTTCTCTGCTTTCTTTCCTGTATTCTCTTCTCCCTGCCTCCCCATATACCATAAACCAAGCATTATGAATATAAGCCCAAATATCCCAGACAATCCAGTGAACAAAGTTAGTGTAATGCACTGGTGTGAGGTGTGAAATACAAAAATGTCTCTCAATCTTCATCAAAGTTCTGTTGTAGAAGAAAGTTGGCAGCCAAGTTTTCATTCTTCTCACAAGCAAAATATGCCTGTATCACCAGTCCTTCAGGAAATCCTAATGCCTTTAACTGAAGAGAAGAAACACATTAGAAAATACATTTTGTATATTAAGCTCCTTTGTATGTCTAGTATCTTGAGATGCCACTTAAGCAACTACTGCCTTCTTGAACAAACATTGCTGCCTAATTCAGTACAGCCTTTAGTGAGCAAAGAATAAGAAGGTGTTGCCTCTGCATTTAGTAAAAAGAATTCTCATTTGAAAAAGTGATTTGAATGAGTCTAATGAAGCACCATAAAACATGTCACTTTTCTTTCATGGTCACAGCAAGTCACTAAAACAGACTTGGGTCACAGTAAAGTCAGGAAGTAACAGCACATTGCACTGCTGCAGAAAAAACTTCAAACAATGCCCATTTTAAGCTATTAGTTATACCAAGCTCAGGATTTTTAACAGAAGTTGTCTGGAACAAAAGCTCCCAGTCTGTGATCACTAGTAGGTAGCCCAACACATCACATTAAGCCATACTTTCAATTGTTCCAACTGGACTTTCAGTTTTAAAAGAACTGACTACACATTGCAGCCATGGGAAGTAAGTTGAGAGCAATCTGTTTTTCAGAAGTCAAGGAACTAATTAATTTCTGGGACACAATGACAACAGGGGATGAGAATACTAGAGAAGAGCTTATTTCTGTGCCAAGGGAAATGGGTTTAGCCTGCACTTAAAGACATTCAGCAAACCGATCTTTGTTTTAGCCAAAGGTAAGTACATAAAACCATTTGGAGATTTTCTTAAAATCCTCACAACACCTGCAAGGCATTTTACATATAGGACAGATCAAATCTCTGCGAGACACTATGTCCTATTATCCCTTATCAACCATTCTTAGATTTAATTTCATGCCTACAAACAGCATGAATGTGTCAGCTGTGATACTAAGACACCTAAATTTTGAGGTGTGTCTTTCATGGAAAGGGAAAGAAGGATACAGGTCTCTGTTGTGTTTTGGAACAGGTTGTATGCTCTACTGCTTAAAATGGTTTTAAAAGGAAATGCAGCAAACTAGTGAGGATTATCTGTGAAGTGTGTGAAGTACAGGGACAGAGAGTTTTATTAGACTAATTTTATTAATTGTCAATTTCCTTGAGGTCTACAGAATCTAGAGAATTGATACCTATCTTAAAACTGTTCTTTTCTGATGATCCTTACATAACCTTTTGCTTTGCCAGTTGAAAAACACCGTCTTTGATATACGAAAACACTACCACAGTATGACATAAGTATTTGCAATTTGTTCTAAGAAAAATCTCAGAGGCATTGCTATCTATGCAAATCCATATTTAGTCCATGTTACACACAGTATTTATGAATACAATATACCGCCCCCAAGTATATTTTTATAGACATGTTTACCTGCATTTTTAGAAAGCTATAATTAAGTAATTCTCATGGACGGACAAATAACTGGGTTAAGTAGTGACTTCAACTATCTACAAGAACTCTTACTATCGAAGTACTTCGCAAACAGTGCTCACGCAGACACTCCTGTGTATCTGGGAACCTACCACAGCAGGATCTAGAACAGTATCGTCTGAGGCTTTTGCAAGAGGCATTGCTGCCCGAGTTCCCATTCCTGACGGAAACCCATTCAATCATCAATTATTACAGATGGCCTCTGATCACTTAAAAGGCTCTGCATCTTCTCAGTAAAACAGATTCAAGAGATTTTAGACTCAATTGCTATAAAGCAAGATGACATGTGGTCTGAAACAAGACTACAACTGCTATGAAATATCAAATATAAAGTATCAAAAATGATGCAGAACTACTGAGCATAAGCAAACAAAGTTTAAATTAAGGCATGTCTTAAGCATGCACCAGCATCAACACCCTACAGCAAGAATCAAGCAACATTTCAAAGAAGAAAGGCTTACCCTTTCTATAGCTTCTTTTTCCTGAGGTGTTACATGAATGTAGTTCATACGACCATTTGCAGCTTCTGCTAGTCCTCCAGTGCTGGTACCATCATCACTGCTACTTAAACCTTGGCGGGACTCCAGAACTGGCTCATTCAACATATGAATAAAATGTTCCTGGTGTTGGCTTATTTGCTGTGATGCACAGGAGAATAAAAGAAATACATGTATTGAAATAAAGCATGTTTAAGCCTGCCAATAGGCAAGTAAGAATATTTATTTTCAGTGCATTAAGTAGTCAAAAGAATGTGTAAAAAGTGCATAGAGAAAAATGATTTTAAAAGAAATGCAATTTCATGTTTCAGTTCAACTGCAGTGACCCCTCCCTATTCCTGATGCCTTTTGCACCTCTTACAGAGAGACTGAGACTCATTTCTCATGTCACAGAAAATATGTTATGTACAGCAACAATTGCTGAAAAGCCAACAGTAGAATGTTGTAACTGCTATTAACACACTATCCTAGTTAACATCAACATATCCCTTGCTTGTAAAACTAAATCAAAACTAGCAGCATTATTTTGTTAAGATTCACCTGCAGTAGTTGAGGGTTTTCCCGTCCAATCTGCTGTAGCAATGCTGGTAACAGAGAAGGATTTTGCTGAATAATTTGTCTCATCTGCTGGAATTGAGGCTGATGTCGTAAAAACTCAAGTGGATGTCCTGAAAATCAGTGAGATAACGTGTTTTTTTTAAAAGTTACTGAAGTTCTTAATAAAATACATACCTATACTATAAGTGTAGATAGAAACAGGACAATACACCTCTCGCTGAAGAACAGAAGAGCTTGCTTCCTCACACTTACTCTAGTTTTAAGCAAGAATTCTTTATACTAAGGTTAAAAATGCATTTTCTTTTCATCCAGCCTTCTCTTAAGATCCAACAGCCTTCTGTCCTCAATCTCCAGCATTTTCTCTTTATGTCTCATCTCTGAGTAACCTCAGAGACACTACCCAGCCTACTGTCTTGTCTCTATGCCTAGAACAGAGTTCTCTACCTCCTGCAATGGGTCAGTTCTGTCCTTGTCAAGTGAGTCTTGCCTTCCCATATATTCTATACTGTCAGGTACTGCCTTGAATGCAGCAGTGTCTAAAGTGCTCTGAAATATCCCATTTCCCCCATCTTCTGTTATGGATGATGTCATGTGTGCCTGTCACTACTACCTGTAAGTTTAACACTGGCTCTATCAAGGCTTACATCTTGAACACCACCTCTGCCACAGCCTAAGACAGACCTTTCCTACTCCTTGATTACGCTCCTTTCATTTATTTATTTCTCTTTAGAACAGAGTTCTCTTCAGCAGGCACCAAACACTCTGTCCATGTGGTGCACTACTGAGTAAGAAGTCCTAGGTCATGGATAGGTCTCTCAGGTGCTACACCTCACTGCCCTATTGCAGGTTTCTCCCTTGATATTTCAACTTCCAAGCAGTAAATGCATTGGTATAGTCACAGTCGAGAGTGAACAGTTAGCCAGAGTAGGAAGCCAGAGTTTAAATGAGAGAAAACACTACCTCCTTCACATTTGTGGTCTCACAGTCAAATCCAGAATACTGAATCAAAGGAACTGTGCAAGTTCACAGCATTTTTAGAAACTTCATGCTTTATTCCAGATATATCCACATACATCAAGCCATTTGTTCCAAGCAACTACCACACTTGGAATTTCCATGTTACAGCTCTTATCCAATTCACTTTGATCAGTTCGCAAGCACCAGGAACTTAAAATTCACTGAAAGAGAGAATGCTTAAGTGCGTATGTTTACCACATTCTCTCATATATAACCTTTCTTACCTCCTAATGAACTAGTAGTCATAGGTATAGTTGCGACTGCTGCTGCCACTGCTGAAGGCTGAGATGCACCAGTGCTTGCTGCTTGAGGGGGTTCACCCACAGCCTGATTATCTTCAGGTATACCCTAAAGCCACAGTTCACAATTATTTACAGAATGCTAAAAGATGCTTGTTTTACTGCATGTATTATTTAGTTTTCAGAATGAAGGAAAAAACATTAATGCTTTCACTGCAAATACAAAGCAATATGCTGTGATAGGCATGCATTTACAACTGGAAGAGAATACTGTGAAAACAGTAGTTTATTTTTTGACAAGAAAAATACGTGATTTGTATAGTAAGGTAGTAAAGCATGCACTGCATCAGTTTAAAATACATTTCACTCCATAAACAAATATTTGCTTTGAGTCCTGCTCTAAGATATTTGATATGAGTGAAAAAGTTAAACTAAATATACTGTTACAGTATGTTAATAGAGTTATGCAAATAAAGTTACATTACAGCAACAGAATTGTAGTACACAATGCTAACAGTGACATTATAGATGCCATACCATCTGGCAAAAAATTAAGAAGAGTTATAAGAACATGGCTCTTTGGACATCTCTCCTCAATGTAGTAGTGTGACAACTGTCATTTACTGTATCTTAAGCGTGAAAAGGCCTGTATATTATCACATTTTAGCAGTTTAAAAAAAAGCCCAAAACAGTTAACTTGCATTTTGTTTATTTTCCACATGACAACAATTTTATATAGGAACTAATTGCTCAGGGGGACAAAACTGACAAATCTAAAAAAGAACAATTATAGTAAATTAGAACATGGGTTATACAACCAAGACAGACCTTACTCTACTACCTTTCTCCTGCATGGGAATCCTTCAGGCTTCCCACCCTAACCATGCTTTCCCCACTGTCACTGAACTGCACCAAATTTGTCCTTTCCATCCTCCTCCCTGAATCCTAGAAACTTAGGCAGCTTGGCATGGGACAGACACTGAGAGAGATTCCTGTATGACTACAAGCCCCAGTGGTACAGGCAAGGAAGGTGCCCAACAGAAACCCAAAAGAGGCAGACTCCACAGAGCACTAAACCTCCTGACACACACAGAGTAGTAGTGGGGGGAGCTATGTTAAACCCAGTCCCAAAGGGGCAAGACTATACAAGATCCTCTACCTCACAACACTCAGTTTCCAAGGCATCAAAAGATTCTATTTTTCTACAGTCTTCCAGCATATTCAATCTGGTAAGTCCAAGAAGGCAGCAGCACTGGTATAACTGAATATATTTCACCTGCCTCAAATTAAGAAGGCACCCTTCAGTTTGGGAACCAAAAAACATAAGGAACAGGGTGGGTGGAAATAACCACAGAACTTCAGTGTAACCACACAACGAAGAGGTTTGGCAAACCTAACATAGAAATCACTGGTAGGTAATGTAGTTTAAAAATCCTGCTACAACATGTTCTTCACATGATATGTTCATCACTATAACTGAACAAAAAGGAAAAATACACAGCTAATGTAAAGGTCACATCTAGAAAGGGACAACTGGACAGTGCTCCAGGCAAAACTTTGCCTTACTTGTAAGGTAAGAAGCACATCAAGGTATAAGTCAGCTAATCATCAAGTCCACGTTTAAGCCCCTCAGAGGAATAAATGCAAGTCTTCCCTGTTACATACTTCATTACCATTACGTGGCTTGGTCAGCTTGCTACACATCCCTCCCTCCACCAAGGGGGAAGAAAATTCCATTTGTGACATAATTCTGAGGCAACTCTCTCTTAACAGTGTCTTACAGAGCACTGCTTAAGTACCTTTTCCCATCAAATCAGTCATTTCTGGTAATCTAAGTATGATGTAGGAACTTGAGTTAATCTTATGAGATTACTGATTGATTTCACCTATCCATAGGCATATGTTGTCATTGCAATCTGTGCCCAGATCAAACAGCATATGCTTGTTTAAACCTGAAGTTTGCTCTTGAATGGAAGCACTATAGAAAGTAGTCCAACCAAATTTACTTAAGAGATGATTTGACATCTTGAACATTATCTTAACTCTTAAAAGCAAGCTTGAAGTACCACTCTCCAAATAAGCAAGACTGTACAATTGTAATTAGACGAGACTAGTGAGGTGTATGCACCTTATTCATACAGCTACCCAACAGAATAAAGCATGATATCAATTCACATAGAATTAATTTTTAATGTAAACATTGCTTAAAAGTAAAAAGCCCATTTTTGCCTTATGGTGGATTAAACAATTGTTCACTGTTTAATTGAGCACCAGAGCAGCTTTTTGCTGACATTATTCTCCACAGGGTAATAATGACATCAGGCCTAGTCCAAGGAATGTACACATTTAGAACAGAATAGTTCCAGTTGGAAGGGACCTACAACAATCACCTAGTTCAACTGCTTGACCACTCCAGGGCTGACCAAAAGTTAAAGCATGTTATCAAGGGCATTGTCCAAATGCCTCAAACACTGACAGGCTCGGGCCATCGACCACCTCTCTAGGAAGCCTATTCAGTGTTCGACAACGCCCACAGTAAAGAAACTTTTTCTAAAAAATTCCAAACTAAGAGGCTGCAACCAATGGTCTGGTTGTTGGAGGAAAGACAGGACTCCTTCCTAATTAGGGTTAGGAAATCCTTGGGTCAAAACCAGATCTGAATCTAAATGCCTCCAAAGATGAGTCTGGGGCATAGAAAAAGAAACTGCAACTTTTGGAACCGAAACCTCCTTCCACAACCACAGCTCAAGAGCATAGGATTACATCTAGATCCTTGGCCATGAAACCATGAAAACTGAACAGCTTGTCATCTGAATGATGGCCAAGTGGAATCTTCAGGGCTCATTTAAGGAACAGCTACGCTTTAAACATAGATACTCTCTTGACATTTCCTTTCCAACACTTTATTGGTACCTTTGGTGTACTGATTCTTTAAACTAGGACAATGGCATACACTTACAGCTCTCAACATCCTAATCCTACCTTGCAGATTATATAAAAGGTAACACTGATGATGGCTTGGAGGCAGGTAAAGTAGAGGGTCAAAACCAGTGTCATCAATGCACCAGTGTTAACTAAAGAGAAGCTTTTTTGATGCAGCAGGATGGTAAGGAACATGTTTAGACCCCAGTAGATCAAGAACAGTTAGAAAGACCATTTGCAGCAACAGGATTCTTCTAGAAAGACAAGAGAAGTCTGCTGGCTAACATGGTCTCTAACAGCAAGACTGTTCCTCCCTTTTCCAGCAGGAAGAAGAGGAATAACAAAGAAAAGATAGTAAAGGATAACATGAAACAGGAAGGGACCAGCTTATATAGCACAAGGACCCATTTTAAACACAGGACCTACTGAAACAGTAGAAATTAACTGCTCAGACTAGTCAGACTTAATCTATTCAGCAGATGTGCCATGTGTTGAACTCCATTGTAGGGATGCTCTATTTCTATTCAGGACTTCCTGAACAGAAACAAGCTAGAGCAGAGAAATACCAGACTGAGCGTACAAGCACTGTACATGACTGGCACATGCACAGCAAGCCCAACACCTACAGGAGGCACTGGATTTATGGTATATGTACAGACTAAACGAACAGTAAAATCAACATCTTCCAGGCATGAAAAACAAATGTTTGAGATTGCAGACGCTTGAGATTCCAGACTTACAGCAGATGATGGGAGTTACTGCATTTGCCCTTAGGGCAAGACAATATGTATCACCTTTTGTTGGCCTAATGCCAGATGAGAACTGAACTTTTTACATTCAGGTACTCAAAACATTTGTTGTCTGTTTAAAAACTGCAGGTTACAAAGTCTTGGGATCATTAATGTAAGTAGCAAGCATGCTAGTGACTTGTAGTTGTAACCACTGAAGAAAAACTTCATTAACAAAAGGAAAGTTTTATAACTGGAGGTAAAGATGCCAGTTTTCTTATCAATCTATCAGAAATTCAAATTGCATATATTTTGCAAGGACTGGTTCAAGATATCTGGCTTCTAGATTTTAACAAAGTTCAGATTTGGAACAAGGGAAAACTACATCAGGGCAAAAATGGTTTGCTAGAGTGAAAATTAAGTGCACTGGAAGTACTGATTAAGCTCCCAGACAGATTCTCTGGTGGTTGTAATTCACCTGTCAGATTAAGGTATACAATGAGAAGTAATCCAAAAAGGCCCTAAGACAACTCACAAGATTTCCATTAAAGTGAAGCTATTCTTCTAGTTCCTCTTACACCAATGAAGTTCATTTCACCCTTCAAACTGTATTTATCAAATGAGAAATTGTTTCTTCTCCAAAACACTGCTTAAATTAAAACGCCGGGTGAACTAAGCACACTTCAAAAAACTCTCAAACCTTTCTGTTTGGAAAGTATACTATTGAGAACACTGTGCGTTATTAGCAAAAACAATGAACTGGAACTTAAAAAAATGCCTTTGTGATCTTATAGATGCTAATACAATACAGCTAATGCTGTCACTAAGATGTGACACAAAATCATTCCTTGAGCCAGCCATTGGCAGTTAAAATTATCACTGTAACTGGACATACTTTACATATATCCATAAAAATGAACAAAGAATAAAAGCAAAAAAGTGATAGAGGTAGTTAGGGATGACTTCAGTATTTCTTATAACGCTATGACCCTCAAAATCCAAATCTCAGCCTTCCACATGCTCTGCTTAGAGCTGTTGTTCCTCTAAGAACATGTATTCTCTCACTGATTGGATAATATTCAAAATGACAAGTAAAACAAAATGAAAATTATTCTTTAGTAAGGACAAAATAAAAAGTGAAAGAACAAGCTGTAGGTAAAATAAACTGCTCACCATTAAAAGGTATTCCACTGCTCTGTCAGGATTGTTGAAGCTGGCCCTCAGCGCTGCAATTACTTGCTCTCGTTCATAGCCCATTGACATGATCTCAGTCACCATATTCTCATAGGACTGACCTGTCACTAGAAGTAACATGACCACCATTTTAAGGGAATAAGGCAAAAAAAAAACAAACACAAAAAAGTTTGAATGGATAAATTGCATTTCTACCCAAATTTGAGTCGTTCATTAAAGAGTGAAGAACAGCTCATATTAAACTTGCCATAGTTCTGTTGCTTTAACTCCAAACATATTCTGGTGGTTTCATCATACATTTGATTGGAATAATAGAGGATAATGAACACAATGCAAACTTCTATTGAAAAAAGCAGCACTTGCGATACTTCTGTACTTGTAATTAAAATAATACTACTTCTCTATGCTTTCATCTAAGGTCAAGGGGATCCTCACAGCTAATATTCAATTCCTGATGTAATCAAGAAAAGTCTCCTGCAGTGTAAATTTGGAAATTAAACTTTCTAGGCACAAATCTGCCTGTCAAACTGT
Source organism: Haliaeetus albicilla (assembly GCF_947461875.1). Lineage (NCBI taxonomy): Eukaryota > Metazoa > Chordata > Aves > Accipitriformes > Accipitridae > Haliaeetus > Haliaeetus albicilla. The sequence goes on from NC_091516.1 coordinate 40,358,007, forward strand.
TAACCATTGAGGTTTTTCCAAATAAAGACTTTACACTACGCTATGGTTAGACAGATGACAAATAGTGATGACCAAGTTACAACAGTATATTGCTGGTGATGATGACTGAAGTCATTTAATTAGCTTAACATGGACCAACTCAAGTCAGACAGAAGACTTAAAGTTATATCTAGGAAAGTCACTCAAGACCTCAATGAGGGTTCGGGAGAACACGTTATCTCATTTAGTTCATGTATATTTGACCAGACATCCATCACATCAAATCCCCCAACTCTTACAGCGTAAGTGGACTAAAACTGGCCCACACCTGCAGCCATCAAGACAAACAGGTACACACTACATATGGAGCAATTTAAGGTACACTAATGGTATCGTAGGGAAAATTATTACCTCTTTTCATAATCCATTTTATTTCCCTTCCTTAAAAGACGACAGCAGGTTTAACAATTAAAAAAAAAAACCCACCAAACTATTATATTATAAATTGTAATTGAGCAACATCTTAAAGGTTATCTTCCCATGTGAAAACAGAAAAAACCCCCAAACCAAACCCAGGCATTAAAATACCATCTCCTTCCTTGGATGAAGGTATTCCTGATCTCAGTGGAACCCTACTATTGACTCTGTAACACTAGCAAGGTAGTGGCAGGAGAGTTAAATAATTAACAGTCACCATAAAAACAACAGACTGAATAAAGTAGAGGAAACAAATACTGCTAGAGCTACTCTGTTAAGACAAGTCAGTCACAATTAAAAGAACCAAAGAAAATATAAAGTTTTATTCCCTTAGGGAGAAGGTGTTTAACTCAAGCCAACATTAACACAACCATATTGCTTGATTTTTAAAGAGTGCTTCTAAATAATCAGTGGATGTATGACTTAGGGCAATATACTCAATAACGAATAGTAAAACAGCCCTAGCCCAAGGATACTTGTGCATTATCCATAAAGATAAATAATGGATTTACAACCCTTGACTAACCTGAGTATTAATTGTTCAGACTCATAGCGCCAACCTGAGTTTAAGGAATGGTAAGTTCATGTCTTCATATACAGCTACACGATGAATTGTTTTCAAAGACATAAAAAAAAAAAATCACCTAAACTTCACTCTAAAGACACATATTTCTGTACATATCTTCAGAGAAATAAAAAAGCCAAGCCAACAACTGTCCCAACACAGTGATTTTGCTGAACTTACTGCTCATGTTCTTCCTTAACACAGCACTAGTTTACCCTTACTGTTGCTAACAAACTAATCAAGGTAACCAGCAGACAGAACACCTTTTGATCTAATTAATTACTACTTAAACGTTTATTTCTGTAGTGCTCTTTCAATATAAGCTAGGTAGAGACTAGAATAGTATGAGAGACTTGGTACAGAAAAAAAAGATACAAGAAGGTTAACTTGCTCTGGACAGACTGCTACATAAGCCATAATTAAAAGCTAAAGGAGGAAACAGAATTACTGCGAATTTAGGCACATGCACTCCATATACAGTCTACTTACTCAAGTCGTGCAAAAGTAAGACCAAGAATAATAATTCAGGAATTGCACATCAGCAATGTCATGATATAGAGTCAGGCCTATCTGTACATAGTGCTGCTGGGAATGTTTGTGAGGTCAATGCTGAACTGATTCTGCTCTTTGCTTTTGCCTTTCAAATAACTTTTTAAAGCTGGATTAACTTTCAAATGCAGTTCATCACACTCCCCGCAACAATTCTTGTCCCATGCCCTGAAGAAAGCTTAGGCTGCTCCACTGAAAGATATGGTTGCATAGAAACTGCAAGACGTGCAGATCTTCATGTAGCAAGCCACATCGGTTTTCAGACAGCATATCTAACTGAAAACAAAAGCAAATCAGTAGAAGCCAATCCCTGGTTTTAAAGTGAAGTCAATTATCTTCAAACAATGTAATTCAGAGGCCACAATAAGAACATGTCTAGGATCCTACTTAGGATGTAAAAACATACTATGTTAATTTGTACAAGCAAATTCCTTTTAAGATAGTTTCTGAAGAAAAAGAACCACAGAGTTCATGCCTATTGCCTTTGAAAAATTTTTGGCATATAACCCTTGCAGTATGCTTACCCAGGAAATTACACCCAATGCCTGCTATATCCAAACTGTTAGGGACAATTGGGTTTACTGTATCAGATACCAATCAAAGAACCTTCATATAAAATGGATGGTGAGGTGATGCTCTCCTGCTACATTGAAAGGAATTTTTATTTTTATTTATTCTGAAGATAACTGAATCAAGACCAGCAGCTTAATTAAACTTGTTGGTCATTACTGAGTATTTGTGATGACCACATCTCTGTCACTAAAGTATAATGACTGGTTAATGAAGCCTACAGCATCTTTGGTAGCAGCAGTCACTTTAAAAATATAACAGAACATGACTGGTTGTCTCCTACAGGATCTATCAGCTAATTCAGCTCATACGTTTCTTCAGTCTAGAACAGTATGTCATAACATAAGACCTAAGCTGCAGTTACACAGACTAAACCTGGTGGCTACCACCAATACACATAAAACTTTACTGCTGCTCCTAAATCATCTTGCTTAATCACAACACCTGCCTCCAACATATCCACAGAGCCCTACACAAAAATGTAAGTGAAACTTTAACTTTTTTGTACCAAGTTGCAGCTTAGTGTTTACAGAGAGAAGACAAAATAAAAAATCCACCTCACTTCTGTGCCTTAACTTGCTACACGCTAAAAAAAATCCCTCCCAGAAAATATAAGTAGAAGTAAGGAGTTGTGGGTTTGCCTAGTAATTTCCTAGCTACCATAATCAGCATAAATGAGGGGCAGAACTTCCTATTGTTTTTACCCTGTTTATTCCACTGAGAGACAAAGACATTTAAACTGTCAAAAGAAAAGTGAAATAACTGTAAGTATATGGAGGCATTCATTCCTCAACCCAGATAGCAGCAGATTTGGTCAATTTATCTAATCTAAATGTGTCAAAAGACAGTACTGTCAAAGCTGGAACAAGTGAATAATAAAGACAGCCATTTTATTAGACCTGCACACTGGGAAGCAATGGTGAAAAGGAAAGTGTATATATATTTACTTCCAGTCTTCTATTCAAGCCACTTCAAACTGAACAGTTAGAAGAGAAATTAAGGCAGACGGGGGAAAAACCAGGAATGATAACAATCTTCCTTTTACACAATAAAAATATATGAAGTAAAGAAGTTCTTGATACTAGTTCTGAGATACCAACTTCAGGTCTTAGAGTACTTTGATTATAACTTTAACAATGACAGATACAGAAGAAAATGTCAACATCTGCTAATCCGTCATATGTTTCTGCTGCACCAAAATAATGTCTACATTAAAAAAACACTCCACTTACCAAGTGCACTTATAGCATCCTCAAAAAGATTTGATCGAGATGTATCACCTGTTGTACTGTAAGATGAAGACAAGTGCAATGGTAATTACAAAACTTTGGAAAACTTCCTGTTTTTCAAAAAAAGCAGCAGCAGCTGTAACTCTAATAGCCCCTTTTGTTTCTAAAAAAACAACAAAGCTTTCCAAAGAGCTCTCTTTTCATCTTGTAGTGAGACCAGATTTTACAAACTTACAATGCTACCATTTTTAACACAAGGCCAACCTCCTCCCCTACCCCCCAATAGTCTGGCTCTTGCCCATCTGCTCAGGGATTAGCCACCTGCTTGCTTGAATGCTTTAAAGGGTGGGAGAACAAGGTGGATTTTCAAAAGCACACAGCAGTTTCACTAACTGCTTCCCCATAGTCACCGGTTTGACCTCAATGAGGACCCAAGGAGGTCAGTGGCAAGCACTTACTAAAATCTCAGTATCCTACTTTCCCAGGAATATAAACTGCTAACATTTGCAATTACTCCATCTCAAGTTATCAAAGCTGTCAAATTACAGGATTAAAGGCTCACCTCCATGAACACCAAAGAACACAGAGGCACAACACCAGGCAGAAGAACCCCAGTTAACTCAGTCAGAGCCAAGAGTGCCCCTTTCCTGGCTCCTCCAAGGGCTGCAACTTAAAAGCATCAGCCCCTGGTCTCAGGGTGGCACCCCAATGGGTCAATGGGAGAGGCTCTCCAGGTCTCCTTACAGATCAAGGGCATTACTGCCTACAGGGTGGTGCGACTCACCATGTGGTGCCAGGAAAAAGCGTTTGGGGATTGTGCAAGACTTATTATGGGATATCTAGGGGAAGAACCAAAGGCAGGGAAAGGGAAGCATCAAGGTACCCTGCAGACGAAAAGCATGGATAAAGAGAGCAAAAAGAGGAGAAAAAGGGCCAGTCACATGTAAATAGCACTTGCCTGGCCATGCCCTGCACCTGACCACCAGTCTATCCTGCCTTCTAATTAAATCTCATTTCTAACTATTTTTCATGCTGGGGTGTGTCGCTATTCTACATGCATGTGTGTGTAGGGAAGTCTAAGTGGCCACAGCTGGACAGGGAACCATGAGTCACAGGGATCTACACGTCTGTGGAGCAACTGCAGAGACCAGATACTGTGGAAGTCTCAGTGCCAGCAACTGGAGAAGAGGCCACAGGGGTCCATGCGTCTGGGGTGTCGGCAGCTGAAGAGCCTAGAGTTCATGTGTATCCTGTGTGGATGCATATCCTGGCGTGTGTGTAATCACCAGCAAGCACCAAGCCTGACTACAGTGAGTAGGGTAAGACACTTCAGAGCCAGGTACTGAACAGCTCTGAGTCAGAGGCAGCTGCTGGAGAGACTGGAGGGTCCCAGAGAGGAGCTGCTGGAAACACTGTAACGTCTGGGGGTCAGCTACTGCTAAGGTCATAGGCCTCAACCAGGTAGTGGAGAGACCTGTTTGTGTGTCCATGAATGAGGTGACTGGGAGACTAGGGAATCTAGGGACTAGCTACCAGGTTCAGTGCATATCTACAGCTGGTTCCTGGATGGATCGTCTGTATACGTGCGCACACATGTATGCGTGCAAAGGGAATCTGAGTATCAGCAACCGCAGCAGGGTTGCAGGGCTCAGGAAGTAACATGCCCAGGTACCAAAAACTTGGGAGACTGGGAGATCTAAGGGCCAGCTATCAGAACAGACTGCCTAAGGCCAGCTACTGGAGAAATTCATATTGTTCATTTTTTATGTTTGTACATATGTATTTTGCACTAGTGGCCTTTGCCCTGAGTAGCCAGAGGGGAACAGGATGTGACTGCTGCTCTTGTATGGTTGCTTCACTGCTGTTTTTTTCCTGCCTGTGTTGACCTATGCAGCCAGCCATACATACAGGTATATACATACTGTGTGTATGTATACTTGATAGACCTGGGGACATGGACCTGCAGCAGCCTTGCATCCATCAGGCTACCAGAGTCAGCAACTCCTATCAGCAAGTAAAAGATCATCAGATTAATCTGAATCAGTTTTCAGAAGATGCCACTAAAAATCTAACAAGGCATTTATAGAGATGCAGTTTTTTATGTAAGAAAAAATTGGTTGCAACAAGAATGCTTCTCTAGCATCTATCACTAGTAAGATTTACAACTAAAAAAGATCAAAGGCAAAACAGGACACCAGTTTGCCTGGCCATGGCTCAGTAAATCTTCCAACAGCCTTAGTAATTTAACTTCTAAAGCAAATCAGAAACAAGCAGTACTCACTGAAATCAAGGCAGGTGGTAACTACAATGTATTGGTTAAATTATTCTCCTCCTTCCTGTTAAGTATGTACACTGAGGCTCCCTTATTGCAGTTTTACAACACTGCAATATATACATGGAAAACCTGGAAAGCACTGTTTCAGTATCAAAGATTTAATCTAATATTTGAACCCAGTGGACAAACTGAGCAGCAAAAATTCCTACCCATTAACATTTAAAAATTCTAAGTTATTTGACTGATAAATGAAGCTTCATTTGTGTTCCATTTTAAAAAGATGTCCATTTGTCAGAATTGCAAAATCAAATCGTCAGTTAGGGTACTTAGTGCAAGAAATTTGTGATGACATTTTCAAGATATTGGGCAACTGCAAGTTTTGCTTCCTTTTCCTCAAATCAATACTTGATAGTGTTTGAATACAACCACTCCAAAAATTAATTTCTTGTGCACCAGTATTCACATAAATAACACACAAATAATTGAAGACTAGTATATGAAAAATGAAGACTTGAAGCTACGCAGCACTTCAAGGGCCATTAAATTACAGTTAACAGCATTTTTACCCCATGCAATACTTAAAAGTGGGCAACTTAAAGTGAGCAAAAAAAGGCCGCAGTATACAATAAGGATGAAACCTCTAACTTCCACTTGATTTTCTTAAATGTAGAGAATTGAGGTTAAAAGCCATCCCAACTCCCACAACTATCTGCAGATGGGCCAAGGAGCATTCAGAACAAATAAGCTTGTAGCTTTAAGACATTACAAGATTAAGAACAATACTATATCCTACATTTTGGAAGAAAAAGCTCTTTCCAGAAATTAAGAGACTCTTACAGCAATAAAGAACTTATGGTTCAAATCTAAGCAACATGATTCAAAACACAACCAGAGGTCTATAAACGGGACAGGACACATCCCCCTGAAGTCTTTAAGAGCTTTGTGAACAGTAGATGCCCATGCAGGTGAATATCCTTAGTCTGAAAAGAAACTTGTGCCACAGTAATTCTGAAATGCCTAACAGGAGCACAAGTCCTGTGTCATTTAACTCTCCATTCCATAGGTTTAGTCCCAAGACCACACTTCCCACAAGAGATGGTATAAGCAGGGAGGGGCACTTCTCACTATCAGTAATGTTTTACTTGAGACAAAGACTGAAGTTACAGTTAAGAAAGAAGAAAAATATGTAGAACAAAGAAAATGATCGGACTACCACTGTAATGGAAAATTCAGCTTAAAATCAAAACGAGAAGCAACAGAAATGGATAGGGAAGCTGGTTTTGGAGACTCATTCATACCTGTCAGTCAATGATGCGCTGACAGCAGCCGGTGCCTCAGGTGTTTTTTCTGCTGTCTTCTCTTCTTTAGGACCACTCACAGGTGCAGATTCATAAGCAACTGCATCTGGTGCTGGTGGTGGAGGGACAGCAGCTGGCACAGCGTCAGCAGGGCTTGGTGCAGCAAGTGGTGTGGGAGCTGCAGCGGTGGAGGTCATAGTGGTAGTAGTATCGGACTGCTGAGTTGCTCCAGCTGCTGCTTTGGGCTACAGGAGGACAACAGAATTCAAACACAGCACAAAGCTCCAAAACCTATGCTTTCTATAGTCAGCACATTGATTAAGTTCTGTTAAGACCATTTGTGTTACACATTGCTGCCTCAACATCAAGCATAACATTAAAACATTGCAAGACATTAAATCTATGCCTTTTATTGTGTTTAAACAGGCAACTGATAGTGTCACTAAAGTACTTATCTAGACACCTAAGCACTCACACTATTTGAGTATGAAGCGAAATGCAAAGATAAGATCTAAATATTTATAGACCGAAATACTCTAAACATGAAAACAATCTTGTTGTACAAAAGCATGTTTTTCAGAAGAAACTAAAACACTTGTCAAAAGACATCTGACAAGCATAACAAGCATAAGGTTTTCTCACCACTTAAATTTGGAAAAGTGATAAAGATAGAAATCACATTTCATCATGAATGCTATTTGCTGGAAAATGAGATGCTAAAAAATTTAAACTTAACCTGCAACAAGTTTTACTTATACGCTCTTTACATTCAAAGCACTACATAAATAACATTTCACATAAACTTGAGTTCTGTAGTGAGCACCAAAAATCCAGCAGAATCAAGGACTATGAAATCTACAGCAACAAATTTAGAGTGGGTAATACTTGCATATAATTGTGATTTAATCTTCACATCTCTATTGGAAACATGCATTTTTCTTGGATACAGTCTTAAACCCATTATATAGAAATTACACTTCTCAGAAGGCATGCAACTTCTAGCTAAGGTATGGAAGCTGTATCACTGTAGTCCCTTACTTATGAATATCCTTAAGGATGCACAAGGCTGACCCCCATCTCTGCCTTACCAAAATAAATAGTTGAATTTCAACAAAACACAACTACTTATTCAAGGTGAATCAATTTCAGACAATATTTGCTTAAACTAGGAAAAGTGTATTTCCTCCTTTTGTCTGAAAGGAAAGGAGAATTAACAGCTTCCAACATAACAGGCACAATAAAGAACTTTTAAGAAGTATTCAGAGAAAAACACTGAAATAGTCTGAGCATCAAAGTTAGCCATTGTGCTTACATGATAGAGCATGTCTTATCCAGAAAAGAATCAAGGAAAGGGAAACTGAGCTTAAAGACTTAGTAAAAAGACCATAACAGTGAAGAAATGCCCAACTCTGAAACACAGGTCCTTTAACATAAGAAGGTATTGTATTTAGCAGTTCTTCATGGAGAACACATATAGCAGTGTTTCTTCTGCTATAAACAAAATGAAAGCTAGGCTCTGAAATCCCATCTGCACCTGTTTTCTTGTACTCATAAATGCCTCTTCTCCAGGCAAACCACAGACTAGAACACTGTTCAGGAACACAGCAATAACACTTACGTTCAAACAGAGAATCTAATGAGCCAATACCAGACAGAAGTGAAGAATATAAGTTTTCTTTGTCAGAAGGAGGACCTTTAACACCAAAATGAACTTCTTATCTCAAGACAGAGATGAAGCCAGTTTTATTCAGATCTCAAGGGTCTGGAATGCCTAGAAAATCAGTGTCTTGATTCCCAGAAGCAATCTGGTGACTGGTTAAGAGGAGAGATACTTCAAATACATGCCACAGTCATTCCCTTTAATTTGCCATTGCAGCCATTCAAAACTCACAGGTTTGTTGATTGGCATACATATCCTTTCTCTACTGGTTTAAGCTGCTGAGCTTGTCTTTTGTCAACAGCCATGAGTTTCGAGCAGTGAAACACCTATGAGTTTTGAAAAGCAACATGGCAAGACTGGAAGAGTTCTGTACAGAGGATTTAGTAACAAACTATCTAGGTTCCCTTCTTCCTTTTAATATCACTGGAAAAATAACACAGTGAGACAAGAAAGAGGAAACAGTAAAATCAGCCACTGGCAAACTTTTTCTTTGATGTAAACATTCAGCACACAGCAGAAACAACCATCAGCATAGGCAAACTAGAAATGTGAAGCAGTATTTCGTATCGATTTGCAAAAGCATTTATTTTTACTGTTGACCAAAACTTTCACATGATCAAATTCCACTGGTTTTAAGGATAGGCATATACAAGCACTCATCACAATGAAAAAAAGAATGAAATGAATGCAATTTCCTTTTAAAAAATATGGACTACTCACTTTTGTTACCATAACCACCACAAAGTTCTTCTCATCTATTTTGTATTCTTTAAGAGCAGTATCATCATTAAGGATTTTACCTGGCAAATTGAACAGATACATATTAAGAAAAAGTTATTTACCAGATCATTAGGTGATCTTGGGATTCCCTCATATAAACACAGTTCTAAAAAAAAACCCAAACCCATAAAAATATGTTTTATGCAGATTTATAAATACTAAAAACCCTACAAAAAGTGTTTTGGCTATTAAGCTTTGGCAGTAGAGCTACAAGTAATTTTCGTCCTATGATGTCCACAGCACTTGTTAGCTCCAAGACTGTTGCCGTAAGTGTTGAAGATTCTTCAAATCATTTAAAAGAGAAGCATTAAATCTAGAGAAAGATTTATTGGACCTTTAACACAGATACAAGTAGTGTAGAGCTTTAGCACACAATAAGCTTAACTGAACAACTTATGCCTGCTTATCCACTCTAGACACAGCAAGAAAATTCCTTCCTGCTTATCTTCAGTTTGCCCTTCAGATGCAGTAAACTATCTACAGTTCCCAGACTGTTTATCTGCATTAGATAAGTTTGTGACTTTGCAACTTTAACAATTTGTTCTCAAAAGAAGGCTAAAACATTAGAAAAAGCTAGAACCATGCCATATCCTCCTACCTTGGCAGAAAGATGAAAAAAAAAGATCAGACAAAACCAGAAACATTTGTTATACTACCACTTTTGAAGTTTCATAAGCAGAGACAGCACTGTGGCAAAGCAGATTTGCCTCATGTCTACAAGAAATCAGAAACACATTAAACCACAGACTTTTTTTTTTTTTTAGGATAAGCTCATTTAGAGGCAGTACCACTAATCAGAAAATTATGTCTGTATTTCAGTGAGTTTTATAGCACTTACTTCTACTACAGAATTTTTAGGAAATATTTTATGATTTTAATTGATTCATTTGCTGAAGATGTGCCAAGGACCGCTTCCCTACTTCAAGAGGAAAATACACATTTTCATAACCATTCTCAGTGCTAGCGGAATACACTACTTAGAGTTAAAACTAGCAGGACACATTCTTATCCTGATGACTGCAAGGAAATCAAGCGATGCGTACGCTGCATGGCACTTGACAAATGAGGTGGCACTGTCCTACTCTATACTGGTTCCACCAGTCTTGCAGGTCAAATACTCAAGAACGTATTATACGTACTGTAGCAGTAGTAATACCTGTAACAGATGGTGCACCATCTGACTCACAACCTACACAGGTTTACTGACAATTTTCTGGTTTATAGGCCCTTTGGGGAGGAGCTTGCACAATGTATATATGTAGACATCCTATCTTCTCAGGACCCACCACTTTCAAGGTTTCTAGACTTTACCCTAATACAGATGACAACACAACAGATCTACCTCACTGCTGATTAGCATAACCTTTTTATTTAACCTTTTTATTACCTTAAATTTAAAAAAAAATTGCAAGCATTTTTAATAACGAATGGTATACTTCTAATCAGGTTCAGTTGGGATATCACTGTGCTTTACCAAACTATGAAAATTCTAAAGCTCATTTTAATGAAAGTAAAAATGTCAGCAATATACCCTTGTTGTATCTCTTGTCCAAGAAAAAAATACAAGCACTTTTTGGATGGTCTTCTATTCTAAATCTTATTTCCTGCATTTCCTACTGCTTGTGAGGATTATACAATGCTGAGGATAAATTCTGGCTTCTGAAAATACTCAAGTCATATCATATGATCTTACACAACCCTTGATTTTTCTAATCACGGAAATATAGTATTAAGAGTGTCATGCAATTATACATATTGCACAAGGCCTTCTGCCTTGTTCATATTTATTACACGTGACTTTTACCTTCATGTTCTTGATGTGCATTCCCTTTCCTGAAGTACAAGTGACATAAAACTTGCTCAGAAACATAGTCCTGAGGAGTCTGTACAAACATGGAAAGAGTCCCAACTTCTCTTCCATTAGCATCTTTCTATTATGATCAGTGGCTTCGCCTTATTAGAAGTGGAAAACCAGTACTGGTCACAAAGCCGTACAATGAAGAAGTAAAAAGACCACCAAAGTTTCTTGCAAGCATGGTTTGAGAGGAAAAAGCAGTAGAAGGGGTATTGGAATAGAACTTTTTAAGTTCTGACTTAAAAGAGACTGCAAAGTGAGAACAAAAAAATGGATCTGTGTATTAGTGCCAGAATGGACCAGCCAGGTAGAAAACAGTAAAAAAATATTGCCAAAAAAATTTTGAATTATGTTAGCTCAAATAAAGTAACTTCATGTCTTTATCTGACATTAGCCTGCTTTTTGCTAGTGCATAATACATGTTTCTAACGATGGCTTAAAAGTATTGAAAGCACCTTTGTACAGCAAGGATTTGCTGGTGGGTTTCTTTTGTTAATACAAAAGGAATAATCTGATTTTTAATTCTCTGTGGTATATACAGGAACGCTTCAGCTACACACAGCATAAACTGAACAAAAGACAAGAGTAAACCCAGAACATGAGATGTTATCTGCTTAAATCCTGACTTCTTGTAAACAAAACCTATTTCTACTTCACCTAGCATAACCCACTCAGGACTAAGGCTGTTAGCTTATCATGCTATAAGAGCAAAGATAACAACAGACACACATGTATTAAAACCTGAAAAATTCTGACTCAAAATTAAGAGTTTGTTGTTGGTTTGTTCTTGTGTTTGTGCTTGGGTTTTTTTAACCTGTTTGCATTTCAGTACTTACAATCTTTAGAAGACTTAACTTTCACATCAAAGTCAAAGAAGAACATTAAAAAAAGGTAGATTCAGGTACAGTAACTTCAGAATATTGATTACCTGCGTAAATTAGTTTTTGACCAGCTACTGGAAAAGCATCTTTCCCCCTTTCTGATTCAATCTTCTCTTTCAGTGCCTTCACCTAAAGCACAGAAACAGTCTTAATGAAGAAAAACCAGAAGTTACACAATACAAACCTAATCAAGTACACTTTGTTCTAAGTTTTAAATACTAAAAAGTAGTTTTCAGTCATATCTTGATTATGTCAAGTACATCAGTCTTCCAAAGACGTCATTGCAATCACTTGCAGAGCAACATGTTCCCTTCCCAAATAATCTCTCGTGCTTAATCAACTTAGATAAGTAATTTCTCCAGGAGAAGTCTTTAAGTACAAGTTTACAACACAGTGAAAAACTGAGAAATTTGCACAAAAAATGCTTTTATCTACTGACCCATTTCCCCTCCCTGAATGCAGGAGGTACACATGCTATACACAGCTGGTGGCTTTCTTCATCATAATGACTCTTCAGGGAATGCCTGTTTTTTTGGTACGGTCACCATGACATTCGATTTAACTCACTGGAATGACCTGAAACCTTGATATGCAAAGACTTGTTCAAACTGTCCAATTGTTCATTTATGTAATTAATCTTCAACTCTTTCCCCTCCCCCGTGATTTTTTGAGCTTTGCATAGCAATTTTAAGCATACACATGAAAGCGTTTTTGTCTTATTTACTTGCTTACACAGACCACTGACATACAGTCCACACTTTCAGAGCACCACATACAATAGCTCAAATGACACTGTGTTACTTGTCGTGTATCAGAATGCCTGTATTCTCCAGAAAGACTGCCTAACACTATCCTGAGGAGACAAAGGATGTTCCTGTAGAAGCATTTCTGCACTGACACATTTGAAAACATGTTTTAAGACAAACTGCCTGTATACAAACATTCATTCTTCTTGCTTCCTGACACACTCCCAATATACATAAAACAAAGACAACCAATCTGTTATGAACTTATTACTACAAACTAACTCCATCTTCTAAAGTTTCTTTTTCCTGAATATTCATAAGGTTTTTTCATAAAATGCTGCAATTGAGATGCATATACCTAGCTATTTAACCAGCTAAGCACACGAAAATGTGCTTATCTTGACAGCTTAATTGGACTGGCAACTACTTGTGCCACAGGCACCTGCAGTACTATCATTTTGCATTAATTTTTAAAGTTGTAGCTCACTATTAGGGTTGCTTCAGTAGAAAATACTGTTTCAGTGTATTTACAGGTGCTAAATGGTACATATTTACTGAGAAGTTGAGCTTTGTGATTCTCAGCATAATTAAAATCTGTCATCCACTTCACATGCCAGTCATACTTCCTGGCTTCACTTTATTCTTCTGTTAATCATGTCTTAGACTTCTGTGTTACCTTTCCCCCTTTCCTTTATTGGTCCGCTTGCTTCTTCTCCTTCTTCTTCTCAGATTTTATTTCCATGTTTCTTTATCAATCTCCTTACCAGGCTAATCCTTTCAGTTTGGATGTTTGGTCCAAAAGGCACAAACCAAACTTTTACACTCACAATGGAGCTGCATCTTTTCAGCAGTATGCATAAAAAGGAGTGTTTGTTTTACCAGGCTTCACAACCCAGCAAAGGAGGCCTGCAGAACCAAACCTCTTCTGTAAGCTTACACCTGATGTAGGTGATTAAATCACTAGCCACACAAGGATACAGAACACAACATATGACTTCCATCTACAGAACCACACCAAAACTCTTTTTTTCCTCAGCAGATGGAGGAAGGATGCTTTTGGTATTATTATACATGCCATCCCAGCACCTGTCAAAAGCTTTAAAATCAGTCTCCAGCCAGCCAATTGCTTTTCCACAGCAAAACTAACAGCAGCTCACTGCCATCCCTAAGCCTTCAGGCAGGGTCAAACCATTACTCATTTTTATAATAATTTGCTGATAGCATCATCATTCTCATGCACTTACTTTACAAAAGTCTGTTCTCTCCCTGGGTTTACGTTAATTCTAAAAGAGTATTTCCTTGAAAACTAAACATCTAATTAATGATTTTTAATTATTTTAATTATTAATTTAAAATTCTGTAATGTAGTTCAAGTCGCTCCTACAAAACTGAAAATATACAAAATAGTCAAGTAACTTCCAGAAAATACATTTCAAAACACTGTTTAACTGTTTTATACAGAACAATACTTTATGTAAGGGAATCTGCCATCACTTAAGTGAATTCCCTTAAGTGATCATACCTATTCAAAGGAGGAAACGAAAAGGACTTCTACTGAAGCCAACTCTTAACTGCTATAGCTTGAATCTGCAAGAGAATGCTGTCAGCTGCAGACATCAGCATTCTCCTGTTAGAGGCAATAGTTTAAGAAACACTCAAGCTAAAATAAGTTTTTATAAACAGTGCCTGCCTGTTCTTTTGGCTTTCATCAGCGCCTAGCCTGAGACCAAAACCACTTCATTTGCAGAGGACACAATACTAATTCTCAGGATAAAAAAGAAATAGGTAACATCAGATACATCAAATTCAACAGTAACATGCTAGTGGCATAAAATTTCCTCTTGTAGTTCTAACTGGAGTGACTGAAGACTTAGCACTCACTAACAAGAAGAGAGCCGTGCCCTTAATTCTGCCAAAAGAAAAGAGTACATAAGAGCACTCCCTAAACAACCTGTCATCAGACACAGCAGTCTGAACCACCTTCATTTAGATTTAAACTGTAAATGCTCCTTTTTCAAGGAAGAAGAAAAAAAAACCCTCTCACTGCTCCTCAGAAAGGCAGTTGCATTGTCCAGGTAGTGGTACAGTGAGCTGCTGAAAAGAGCAACATCCTAAGCTTTGCCTCTAGCAAATTACATTGCTGACAATCTAGACTTCAGCATTACCATCAGCCTCAGGTTATTAAGTGAAAATTAATTTCAGGAAAGCACACGCAGCACATTGATCTGTCAAACTTATAAAGCATGTTTAAGATACAGAGTCAACCTCTGCATCCATTAACATTATGACATATTTTTCTGGAAAATACAGATACATAAACCAAACCTCCAGGCTACCTAGCTTTATTCCACCTGATCAGAGTTCAAAATTGTCCTGGTTTCAACTGGGATAGAGTTAATTTTCTCTCTAGTAGCTGGTATAGTGTTATGTTTTGGGTTCAGTATGAGAATAATGTTGGTAACACACTGATGCTTTCAGTAGTTGTTAAGTAGTGTTCATACTAAGTCAAGGATTTTTCAGCTTCTCATGCCCAGCCAGCAAGAAGGCTGGAGGGGCACAAGAAGCTGGGAGGGGACTCAGCCAGGGCAGCTGACCCCAACTGGCCAAAGGGGTATTCCATACCATGTGATGTAATGCCTAGGATATAAACAGAGGGGAGCTGGCCTTGTGGGGGGAGATCGCTGCTCGGGAACTAACTGGACATCAGTCGGTGGGCAGTGAGCAATTGCTTTGTGCACCACCTCTTTTGTATATTCCAATCCTTCATTACTGTAATTTTATTATTATTATTATCATTATTAGTTTCTTCCTTTCTGTTCTATTAAACTGTTCTTATCTCAACACATGAGTTTTAACTTCCCCCCCCCAATTCTCTCCCTCATCCCACTGGGTGGGGGGAACTGGGTGAGCAGCTGCATGGTGCTTAGTTACTGGCTGGGGTTAAACCACAACAAAAATGTATTTCATTCCTCAGAAAATCCCATTTTTCTTCTGCCCTAATAAATTTTGCACCAGAATAAAGGGAGCCCATACTTTATGACAACACCTTTAACAATGAGCATCCATTCAGCTGCAAACACTTACCCTAAAGGTTCAAAAACAGCACACTTGCACATTACAGTGGCCAACTTGGAAGACAATTTTCTTCTGCCCCCTATGAATTTAGATGCAAAACTCCCCCTACTATTCAGAGACTGTACTGAACACAATGTCCTCAAGAAGAGATGCTATGCAACCTGTTTAATTAAGTCAGACCTGATCAACTCCTAACCGAAAAACTGAGGTCTTCCTAAGAAACACCAGTTCCAATTGCACCCCAGCTGGGCATCCTAAAAACAAGTCACATGAAACTACTAGTGCTAAGTTGCCCAGCTGTTGCCTACAGTTATTTTAGCCCAATAAGCAAGCAGGGCATGCGGAGTTCCAAACAGGCAAGTAGTTTCCATAGGTCAGTATATTGAGCAAACTCCCTCCCTTCCTTCTCACACACCAATTTCTATTGCTCCTACATTATACACTATGCTAAAATAGAAGAAGAAAAAAATACTGCCATACAGGCACTGCTCAAAATCAGGTGAGGACGATGCAGTTGTGTCCGACAATAAACCAGCTAAGGAAGCAACAAACTGGCCAGGGCAACAGGTTTTACCACCCTCAATCAAACTCCATGATCAGCAACAGATTAATGGCATATATTGTGCCTCCTATTGAAATGTCCAGGGGATAACAAACTACTTAGCTCCTAAGTAAATGCTTTACAGTAGCCTTCCTGATGACAACACATTTGCTTCTAGCTACTTCCTTCTACAAATAAGAGAAGCAGATTTTGCTGCTACAAACCTATATTTACAGTCATCTCTTACACCGTCTTCCTAAACAGGACACTCGTATTTAGTCGGGAGACCACCTCGACGGTTGCATGAACAGATTGCTGCCCTAAGGCATAACAGATACAGTAAGCGAGAACCGCCACAGGACAGGAGAAGTCTTGTGAATCCAGTCAGGTTTACAAGGTTAGCCAGTGACTGGAAAAAAAAACCCACACATTTGTACTCAGCTCAACGTAGGATTTAAAATTATTCCAATATTTAAAAACAGCCTCACATGCAGTACGAAGCATTCATAAGCTTCTGTATTTCCTATTTGCATTTACTGTGCTGAAGCTTGCTTGCATACAAACACAGAAGCAGCCTGGTCTGCAAGATAAATAGTCTGGAATTGGCAAGGTACAAATCCAAGTTAAGCTCTGACGTTTACCTCCTGAGCAATTACCTCTGCCTTTCTAATCTCCTCTCCAAAACTGAGCTCATCCACACCTAGGTGAAGTTCATCAGGCTAGTAGTTGCTGTTATACATTGCCCCAGAGAGCAACAGAATTAAGTTCTGATCTCAAAGTTGGCCTCTATACACTTCTACCCTGCATTTCAAATTTGATCCAAGCCCAGAGGAGACACTAGGGCCGGCTTCCTGACGCTAAACAGTGACTAGAAGAGCTGCATGCATGCAGGTTTGTACTAACACATGAACACACAGATTTCAACACGAAGCAGAGCTTTAAGCAACACGGGGAAAAAAAAGCTCAGCTGTCTGCACCTTTCAAAAAAAAAGCAGAGAGATGTGGCTATTGACAGCTCTGAGTGCTCCCTATGAACCCACAAGGGCTTGTTTTAAGGACAAAGTTTACATTCTCTGAGTGGTGACTCTTGCATGGTCACCATGATTAGCATAAACAACCCTCCAGTACCTTTAAGCAGACAATTTTTACAACAAGGATAGTCTCCACAAGCTGGTCTACGCGGGTAAAAGCAATATAGTGGTTTGAGTATGAACAAAATTGACAAGACGTTTTAAGTCATTACAGTAAGACACTTAAAAAAAAAAAGACAACCTTCCCAATACTGCATACTGATAAACTTATGTTGGAGGGGTAAACCAAGTTTTATTTAGATATGCATTAATGGCCTTCTTACAGATAACCAAATAAAAACCAAGTTAGAAATACAAGGCGTGAAGCTCAGACATTCAAGTTGGGGGGGGTAGGGGGTGCGGAGATAAGGATTTCAGCCCCAGTTCTGTTCCTTTCTCTGAGCTTAACATGCCTCTGATACAAAAACACAGGGAATGACAGAGACAGGGAGAACTACAGTCAGTTAGCCTTTAGACCACACTCCAACTCAGGACGCTTACAGCAGTCACAAGCCCTTCCCTCTGCTCTTCACGTTCATTTGGTGCTCCCTGCAGGGCAGCCTGCAGAGGAGAGCCGCTGAGGCTTCCCGTCTGGCCTTTACAGGGCCTACTAGGTAAGACATGCTGCACTTCACCACACCCTGTAAAATAAAAAGTGATCTGTTCCAGTGAGTCCACTCCGCCCAAGTATCCTGTCTGGAACAGTGACCAAAGATACAAACCTTGCTGGGAGAAGACATTGGCAGCCATATCCTTCAGTCCCGTAAATTTACGTAGCCCTATAAATTACCCTTTGGGGAGTATTTTCCTATGTTTCAGAAATACAGTGAAAAGACTTTCAAACGGTTCGCCGGTAAACATGCCCTTGTACGCTCAAGGGCAGTGCTGAGACTGTAGACAGTTGCGCGGTCATCTGCTCATATTATTCTTTAATTAACACAGACTCTCCACTCCCAGTTAAGTTCCAAAGGCAACACCTTCCAGCCTGTTGTTATCCGTATCAAGGGCAGGTATCTTTGCCTACCAATCATCCCTGCAAAACAGACTTTAAATATCAGGGACAATTATGCACAGAGCTATCCATAAGTGCGTACAACCTGTCTATTTGACTTCCCGGTTTAGCGGCCACCTTGGGAACGGCGGTCCAAGAAAGTTTGGATTGTTGAGAAATACAGCACAGGATATTGACAAATTATTAAAAGTACCAAGGTAACTTTTGCTTGCAGACAGCTAAACTGGATAAGAATATTCCAAATAAAACAGTTGTAAAATTACGGTCATAGAGCCAACGCCCTTGAAAAATGGGTAACATGCAAAAACATATTCTAAGATGAATAAAATCAGCTGTAGTCATAACTTACGCTACAAATTATATTGTAACACTCACTAGAATTTAAGGAAAATGCTCCTGAGTACGTGAAAGCCTAGCCTGCTTCAGCCAAGAATTAGAACAACTTCCTTGCTTGAAAATTCTAACCCTCGCCAGGAAACAGGGAAAAAGACGAGCCACCAAAGAAAAGCACTAGCAAAAAGACCCAGAGTTCATAAAATAAACATCAATTATCAGAGAACCTAACTTGAAAATGCTACAGTCTGCAAAAAAAAAAGTATAAAAACGATGAAGAAAAACACAAATGCTCCCTGACACTCTTATTCCGCTAGTCTCCAAAGCTACCATTTTTGCAGAGTCATCTGTCAAACCTCAAGCAGCAAGTACAAGCCCTCCAGATTCACACCTCCTCTGACTGTGCAAGTACATACCAATTAAATCCTAGGAGATGCAAGAGCAACGTAACAATCCTCTGGAAGAGGAGAAAGACACCTGCTGTAAAATCAAAGAAGAATCAGAGAAAAACATCAGGACTTGAGACAGAAAGGTATCTTCAATACCTAGAAGGGTATTTCTGGATTTTGAACAGGATCATGAGAGCATTTTTTCCTCCAACCACTAAGATTATAAACTCCCGGGGAAATATAAAAACAATCCTCTGATCGGCAACTGCTGCAGGATGAACCTACGCTGAAACACAGGTAGGAAGGAGGCCGTCAGAATAAGTTCGTACTTCCTCATAGGTGACAAGCCTCAAAGTCAGATTTTACCATTTCACCCGGCAATATTCTCTGCCTCTTGCAGAACTGTTTCGAAAGTTAATTCTTCTCATAAGTACAATAAACTACAAATTCAGCAAAACCACAATGACCAAAACTAAATCTATTACAATCTTCTTACATCACCAAAAAAAAAAAAAAAAAAAAAATCACTTTCTTATGAGATAAATGTACTACTACTTACAATTCATTCACTTATATATTGAATCGCGTTAACCCTTATTCTTCACTAATGCTGCTACATCAGGAGGTGGTTTTCCAACACAAGCCCACAGTTTACCAGGACAGCTCCAAGAAACACGATTGATACCTTTTAAAACCACCCATTATTTGTTTCCACACATCTTTCCTAGCCCCAGACAGAACAAGATCTGAGGCAAAGGATGCTTTAAAATTACATAGGCTTTCAATATTCACCTCCTTTTTCTATCAGCTGCTTTAGTACAGCTCTCAATACATACAAACCCAATAGATACAAACAGAGGTAACCGATAAAATTTTGTGGGTTCACAAATAGTGCTCGCTTTCATAGGGGTTCACAAATCACACTCCATTCATTCAGACGATAGTCTGCACTAATTTATCACTGCGCTCTCTGGAGAGAATTAAAGCAGCTTGTCATTTCCTCACAGGCCCCCCCCCCCCGTGTACATACTAAAGAGTACCACCTCATTGTTGTTACAAAGCCAAAAGGTTTTTTACACCCCCTACAAACCAGAAAACACAAATTCCTTGCTGTGACGTTGTCTTTTGAAAAATAATGAGCATACTATCTCTTTTCCCCTGCAGTATACCTCTTTCACCTGCAAAAATGAAATGCATGCCAAACCTCACTTTTTCCTTATTACATACCCTTTGCATCCTGCTTCAGTTTTGCTGCAGCACACTCCGCACGCGGGTAATATAGCTTCCGTTAGCATCTAGCCTAAATTTCTAGACTTAAAAACCAGGAGCTGCCAGCACCAAAGGGGCATAACACTAGCATCCAAAAATCCCCATACGCACCTTCAACAATAAAGCAGAAACGTACTAAGGATGCACCAGAACATACACAAGCCCAAACTTCCACAACTCGGTGCCCTGCTGACACGGTGTTAAACAAGCAGGCATATCCTGGGTGTTCAAACATTGTGGCGGAACAGTGAAATGTGAAAGCCCATACCATGTGACACAGAGACCGCGGCCAAAAGACTACTGACATCCTGAAGATTCCTTGCACTTCTCTGCATTTCAGCAACTGGGTTTCCAGGTTAACAGCACAGGGAAGCTCAGAAAGAAACAGGACAGACTTACTTTCAACTGGTATTTCACTTTCAAAGAAAGTTAAGAATGTTTGTCGAGGGTTTTTAAAAGCCTGCTTCATGTCTCCACAGTGATAACTACAACAGAAGCACAAGATTTAGAAGCCTACCATGCCATCACCGCCACCTCAAACAAGAGGTGCGGGCTACACAGGTCTGCATCAGACAGAGCTTGTTATTCGCTCCTAACACAACGCTTAATGTGCCCACTCTCTCACAGACAGCCAACAAACACAAGCAGCAGCTTCTATAGGTAAACGCACGCTTTCATTCGTCCTGGTTAAGCCTGGGTGCTCAAGTACTGCACTGCCCCCGCTCAGAACACCACAGTGATTGCAACGGGTAAATCCACCTTGTTCCTGCAGAGCACAAAGAGTCCAACGCTGATTCCCATGCCCTCCAGAGGTTTTACCGCCAAAGCCTAACAAAACCAGCCCTGCCTGCAAAAACCTCTCCATTTCATAACTTCTCCGTTTCTCAGATAAGAGGGCCTGAGGCTCAGTCTCCTCCGCTTTTTTGGTCAGTCAAAATATCTGACAGTCTTCATCTAGCCCTTGCACAAATAAGAACATGCCGTGCTTCAAGCCTAGTTTTTGTTCAGTCAAAATACTCCGTTGGCCAATACTCTAAAACACAACTAAACCAAAACTAAAGCCGCATCATTAATAGCATGTTTTGAACTTTAAAAATTCAACCGTCTGATTGAGCAGGAAAAAAACAACACTTCCTTGTGTCAGAGCTGCAACAAGCCTAACTGGTTACTATGAAATGTGTTGCTTCCAATTCTCCCTGGAAGGTTAGTCTACATGTTCCTTACTAGTTTTAACGACAGCTTTCGATTACAAGCGTAAACTGTTGCTAGAATACTACCTTGCGCTGTAACATCAAGTCTCTTCAGGTTAACTTGGTATTGAGAAGAAGGGGAGAAATTGCTAGAGCCAGAAACCAATTTCAGAGCCACGAGTTTCCTGGGCCTACCACCACTAGGCGATTTTTGGCCTTGTCGCAGCACAGGGCACAGCTCCAAGTAAACAAGCGCACCTCTAGCAGAGAAACACGCGCATACAGTTCAAAGACTAAAAGTAATGTTTCCTGAGCTCCCCAAACCAAACACATTTGCTTCAAGGCCTTAGAAAATTCACCTAAGAAACCAGTGCACTCTGATACAATGGGTATTTCTAAAATTCAGACGGAGAGCGTTCAAACACATACTTGGGAAACACTTGCTTAACAGATTCCCTCTCAAAGCATTTTCCAGTTTTAACAGCTTTGGGTTCTAGCTGAAGGCTCAGGAGTATTCCTCTCTTCACCAAGTTCTACAATTCACAAACTTTCAACCAGAATTTCTTTGCAATTTTCTAAGAAGCAGAGCAAGGAGACGCTAACACTTTTTTCACCTCTGCAGCTAACAAGATCAAGGCTTCACCCTGCTCACTTTAAAACAAAGTTCTCCTCAAATCCTAGCCACGCTTCTTCTACCTTCCCACCCATTCCTAGCCAAAACCTGAAGTCCTTAGGCTCATGAGAAGCATTCTTGTTTCAGCTACTGAGCTACTGTAGCAACTGCAGTTAGAAACAGAGAGTGCAGTCTCCCTTCCCATAACCCAACCCCTAGCTAATGCATTTTGCCCTCTCGTAAGCTGGTGAGGGGTTTCGACCGGCACCATTCCTTCGGTCCTCTCCTTGACTTTACTTCCCCTGGGAAGGTCCTGACCTTCCTGAACACAGAGCACAGGAGGAGAGATGAAGAGAGAGCTCTTCTCAGTAACGGGTGAAGACTGACGTTTTAAATCCTTGAGGGTTTCTAGCACGTGCTTCAGCCAGACGTTTGCCATCTCCCTCTGCCGCGCTGCTCGACCGAATGAGCCCTTAGTCCAACTCCAACCGCCGCCCCTCACTTTTCTTAGGATGGAAGTGGGAGAGGGTAAAGGAACACACTTTCTAAGAGCCGATACAACGTTCCAGAGCGTCACTGCCCAGATGTCACCCGAAAGGCTGCCGCAGACACACCTTCAGACGCCAACCTCCCCAAATCTTTCAAGAGGCGGCCGCAAGGATGTCTGGCCTCGGCCGTCAGAGGCAACCACCCGCGCTCAGGCAAGTGACAAGGCAACTTCCAACCCTGCAGACTCACTCGGGGCCCTTCCTCGCATCTCAGAACGCTCTCTTTCCCCGAGGATTTCCCAGCACTCCCACCTGCCGACAGAAAACACTCGCCTGCAACCACAACGCGTCCTCTCCCCCCTCCCAGTCTTAGAAGGGGAGAGTCCCTGCCACCCGCCAGTAAGGGAGACTAACTCTGTTACAAACCTCGCCAACGCCCGCTCTGCAGGAGACACACCAACATTCGCCCTGCTACGGTGGTTAGCGGAATCTCACACGCGCTCCCCCACCTCCTAAGCGCAGACGCATCCCCGCAGCTCACGCTGTAGGCAAAACAATCGAGCCTCCCCGCAATCACCCACCTTCATCAAACACAGCACACGCTTGCCTAAGCGCACCGGGATGCATTTAAGAGGAAGCGCTCACGAGCTCCTCTCCAGCACGCGCCTCTGCAGAGAAGAGCCCTACAACTCTCCTGACGTTTCCTCTCCAGGCGGGAATCCGCGGAGAGCAAGCACCGCATTTTCCTTCTGCTGCACTACCCACCCCCCCCAGCAAGAGCTCACGACCCACCCCCCCGTACTCCCGGTAGGAAACAGCAGAGCTTACTACTTTGCCCCATTACCCACTAACCCACGGGCGTGGGCACGTCTATTCCCGAAAGGGAAAACTTTCGCTTCCTGTAGTCGCTCTCGCTCCTCTCCGCCGGCGTACAACGTGAGCCGTTCTCCCCTCCACTTCCCGAGGAAAGTCCATCCGCTGGGCGGCTGGCCACAACAGCCCCTTTCCCTCCAGCTAGGAAAGTCACGCTGCTGCACCCAGCAGCAGACCCCTCTGCACCCCGAGGAAAAGGGGTCACCCCACGACGGCCCGCTCGCTTCCCGGAAAGGGGCCCGCATCACCCCCGCCCCCCGCCGAAGCGCCCCGCTCCTCTCCCCCACGCTGGAGCTCACCCCCCCCCCGCACCCCCAAACTCCTCCCGGGCCGTCACCGCGTCCGCTTCC
This sequence comes from Haliaeetus albicilla, assembly GCF_947461875.1. Taxonomy (NCBI): domain Eukaryota; kingdom Metazoa; phylum Chordata; class Aves; order Accipitriformes; family Accipitridae; genus Haliaeetus; species Haliaeetus albicilla. Next base: position 40,382,074 of record NC_091516.1, read on the forward strand.
ACCGACCCCTCCCCCCGCAGAGGGCTCCGTCCTCCCCCGCTCCCCACTCGCCCCCCGCCGCGGGGAAAGCCCCCCCCCCAGCTCTCCCCACGGCCGCGGCCCGGGCCGCGCTCTCCTCTCCTCCGGGAAGGGGGAGCGCGGCCCGAGCCCGGGAGGGGACGGAGCGCGGCCCTCCCACCGCCTCCCGCCCCCGCGCGGGCCCGCACCGTCTCCTCGGGGTCGATGTCGATCCGGAAGGTCTGCTGCTGCAGCGTTTTCAGCGTGATCTGCATGGCGGCGGCGGCGGCTGCAGGCCGCCCGTCGCGGTCGCGGTCGCGGTCGCGGTCCTCTCCCCGCGTCCGCCGCAGCGCAGCGGGACAGGCGGAGAGGAGGAGCGGGAGAAAAAAGAGGAGGAGAGCGAGCGCGGAGCAACGGCTCGCCCTCTGCCGCGGGGCGCCAGTCACACTCACGGCGCGGCGGGAGGCGGAGTGCGGGCGGCGCTCAGCCCCCGCGCCTCAGGCGACGGCGGGGGGAGGGAAGAGCGACGGGACGGGGGGGGGCGGGGGCAGGGAAGAGCGACGGGACGGGGGGGGGGCGGCGGCGGCTGCGCGCCGCCGCTCGGCGGGAGGGAGCGGGGCAGGCGGCGTGCGCCTGCGCGGGCTGGCCGCTCGCCGCTCCTCGCCCGCCGAGAGCCGGCGTGGGGAGCGGGGAGAGGAGCGGGCGCGCATGCGCGGTGCCCCCGACGGGGTGGCGCCCACGGGCGGGCCCGCCTGCCGCCGCCTGGCGCCGCCCCGGCCGCCTGGCGCCCGCGGCGCCACCTGAGGCGCCCGCAATGCGCCGGCGCGGCTGAGCCGCGCAGCGGGTGCCCGAGGAGGCGCGGGCGGGGGCGTGCCTGCGAGCGTCCGAGGGGGCCGGGAGATGAGGCGGCCGCCTGCGTGTGCACACCGCTTACCGTGGCGGTTGCAGGTTACTCGCACATACATACGTGCGTGCGTACGCACGCGTTGATGGGGGCAGGGGGGCCTGAAGGCTGCAGCCCTCTGCAGGATGGCTGTGGGTGGCGTAGGGTCGTTGAGGCCGGCCGGCCCACCCGCCGTCCCTCCGACGGCTCTGCGGTGGCTGGCAGCTGGGGTTGTTCGGCATCTCCTCGCCGGCACGCGTACTGCGAGGCGGCTGTGCCGCGGAGCCGGCCAGCTCCTTGCCTCGGCACCTTGCCTCGGCAGGCCGAAGGGCACGGGTTGCTCCGTCGGCCTGCGTGTGCACAGCGGGTAATAACAACGCTGCCTTCCCAGTCTCGCCCCACCGCACTGCTGTAAGGCAGCGGGCCCGTTCAGCATTCGCGCAGTGCCTCAGCGGCGCTGAGCGGCGCGCAGATACCTCGGCCGACGCGGCAGGAAAGAAGCTCGCCTGTCACCACAGCGAATCTCCGGTTCGGCATGGGGAGAGGCTTTCCTCCGAGAGGCTGAGAGCAACGTATTGCTACACCTAGGACAAGCTTCTCGAAGACCGAAGGTCTTTTCGGAATCCTGACAAGCCTTACGATGCGCGTACTGCACAAGTTTAGACTTTAGACTAAGTTTTAGAACTTAGTGTAGTTCTCTGCCGTAGTCATCCCAAGCTTTGTAAGCAGCGTTTGTGAGTTGTTTGCCTGCCTTTCCGGAAGTCTGTACCGTCTTCTCTGCGTTATCCTCCCCACCTCACTCCCATCCCACGCGTACGAATAGGGAGCCCAGGAGGTTACTTGCTTATCACAGAAACTGGTGCAGTGGATGGGACAGCGTAGGACCTCAGTTCCGCCAGGGCCGGCTTCAATAGTTAGTGCTTACCTGTGATGAGTTATTAACCTCCGTCTCCCCTGGTACTCCTCGGGCAATGCAGAGAGAGAGAGAGAGAGAGAGACCCCTGCTACAGATAACCCTTAAAGTCGAGCCCACTACACTGGTAAGAGGGACCCCCGCCCCGGCTCCTTATAACCTCTTCCACCAGTAGGTGTGGGATCTCCCAGTGCGTTTTCTTTGTTAAGCAAGGCTGTCTTTCTGCAAAAGAGGATGCTGATGTTAGGCTAACTTAACACCGCCATGCAATTAAACCCCACGTTTCTCAGTATCGTGTAATGCCTTGAGAAATTCTACTCTGCCACGTTGTCAACCTAACATTTGTAACCAAAAACACCTCACCTTTTAGCTCACTATTACAGTAAGCTTGGCTTCATAACACTTTCCTACCAGCAGCGCAGCAGAGCTGGGGCCAGCAGGCTGCGTTTGCAATGCAAAGGGAAAGCAGGAGACACCTCTCCCTGCAGGAGTGTGTGGATGCGTACGTGTCTTGCGCACACAGCTGGTGGTGCTGCTCCTGTCATCATCCACCTCAGGCTCTGACACGCAGCTGCTGGACAGCCGAAGCCTCTTAGGGCTTTCGCAACCAAAAAGAAACTGCTGACTGTTGCTAGTAGGAATCCAGCATTCTTGGCAGCACGCAATAACTTGCTTGCATTGCATGGAGAGCCATTAAAAAAGAAGGAAAAAAAAAAAAAAAAAAAAAGAGCCGTGAGATAAAATATCGCTGGCTATTTTTTGCATGGGTGGTTACAACTTAAAATATGCTGCTTGTTCACTTTCGCTATTGCCCGACACCGGATCTAATTCTGTACTTTGCAGATAGAAGGGATTTTTTTTTAACTTTTCATTCAGCAGTCCAGCTTACGCAAGCGCTGAGCTTCACACGAAAAGGAAAGTACCTCATGCTGAGGGTTTGTGTCAGTTTCAGTACTCTTTTCTGCTCAGAATATGTTAAATGTAAACTACCCATTCTGATTTTTGTGGTTGCCGGTTATAGTAGGAAACGGTTCTGCCCGGTTTGCGGTGGGGCGAGGGTTCATTTACGTGGTGGCTGCTCAGCACTGCTGCGAGGCCTTGTAAAAGCCTCAGCAGAACTGGGAATCGACTCCAAAGGCCGTGAACTGCTAAGGAGGAAGACTTTCCTGACCGTTTATTTGAACTTTGAGCAAACAAAATGAGAAAAGAGAAAGCTGTGATTTGGGGTTTTTTCCCCTGCTGAGTGGTACAGGAACTTAGGACGACTCACTGTATGGGGCCTAAATTAAATAGACAAGTTCTCGGTGTTTCCTCTAGCTCAGCCCCTTCAGCTCCATAAAATAGCTTATGGCAGAGCTTGACTCGCCAGGTCGTTCTTCAGGCTGCTTCCCATCAGCTGCAGAATTGAGGGAGCACAGAATTTTTCCCAGAGCACTCTCGTCTTTTAAGTTTCAGAGCGCTTCTCCTCGGCAGCCAGTGCTTGGGTTTTTTTCATTTTGTGTCCAAAGTATTTTGGGTAATTGCCCTGTGTTCAGGCTGGAGTATCACACTTCCTGGCTTCATTTACAACCGTTTGTATGCTGACTCAGTGAGCGCACAAACCTCTCTTATGCGAATAGAGTAACTTACATTGATTGGAAGGGGATGTGAAATGAAGCCCAAAAGTTAGAAAGAGGTTTTGATGGCAAATGCGTACGGCGATGACTTTTTGGTTTTTCAGAACTCCTGGATTTTCCTTTCCAAGTAACTGGATCTCCCTGGCGCAGTTGCTCCAACTTCACGCCACCGTGGCTTTGTCCTGCTCAGCTCTTTTCCATTGTCCGGGATGCCCCACAAACTGCTGTCTCCCACACGGAGGTGTATGTTGTCATGTCTTACAAGTTGCTAGGCGAAGCCCTTAATTACAGCTGGCCCTTGCAGAGGGGGAGGAAAACACAGTGAAACCAAAATGTGGTAGGGAAGGTAACGGGGAAGTATTTGTGCCTCCGGTACACCTCTCCCCGCAGCCAGGTTTCCTTACATAACCCCAGTGCTTCTGGAAGTTGGAAAGATGCGCATGTTTAAACGGCACAGAGATAGGGACGTGAGTCAGTGCTGTCCCCTTTCTGACTGAAAGAGTTATCCAAAGCCTAGGGCCTTGCTGGTAGTTTATCAGAGTGCGTATGTATGCTGTGGAGCCCACAGCAGCGAGCACTTGGAGCCTGTGAACTCCTAGGTCTCTGTCAGTGATGTTACATTTAACGGAAGGAGCATCCGACTGCCGAGACAGTAAACAGGTCTGATGGAAGCCTGCTTGTTTACAGCAAATGTGCAAAAAAGGACCTGATTCTCGCAGCTGCTGGTGGCCCGGGAAAAGCAGTTTTGCTGCTGTTGGTAACAGACCACAGTCCTTATGCTAACTTGGTGAGGCCAGAGGACCAGGCTCTACTGGGCTTGTTGGGAGAACTTACTTTGTGAAAAGAAGCTTTGTAAGGGTGTCTCATGTTACGATGTGTGGTTCAAGTATCAGGTACTAGCAAAGGCCTTGAAAACGTGGGTGTGGGCTAAAAGAGCATCCCCGAGGCTATAAAGAATTCCGCAGTAGTCAGTTCCCGGCCACAGAAGTACAGCCTTGAGACCTGAGAAAAACTGTTACCATAAAGAGAAAAAAGAGGAAGAAGCTAAGCAAGAAAAACGTTCAGCAACAGGATAATACGCGGTGGGATAACCCCGGGCGTGGGGCGAGCACCGGTGGGTGAGGATGGCCTGTCAGACACCCCCCAGCGATGGACGGCGGTGCCCCCGAGTGATGGGTTCTGAGGTCACCGAGGAATGGACTGTGATGTCCCCGAGCGATGGATTGTTACCACGCGTCCCTCCCTGCTTGAATTCGGGCCCCGAGCCTCAGCCAGCCGGCTCGTGCCCACACTCCAGCTGAGCGGGTTCGCGAGGTCTGGAGTGTCGAGCGAGGCCTTTGCTGAGCAAGTGCTGGTGTTGGGCTCGGGCAGTTGTTTTTTGCAGCTCTCCACGCCCAACCTCAGAGCCGTCCAAGGATCTTCCCCGGCCCTGCCAGGTTCAGGCAGCCGGGGCACCCAGGAGGCACGCTCGCAGCAGCAGAGGTGAGCTGGGAGGGGAAACCTCAGCCTGGAGTGGGTTGCTGGGAGGGTTTCCTTCTTGAGGGACCTGGGCACTTCTTCCACCCCTCCGCGGGCCAGCCAATGACCCTGGCCTCTCTTCCTTCTCTAGCGTGACACCCGCTGCTGCAGCGCCGGTGACAGGGAGCAGCTCAACGTCCCCAGCTCCCCCCAGCCCACCGCAGCACGTGGGGACCATGGCCGCGGAGCTGGACAACCGCTGTCCCATCTGCCTGGACAGCTGGGAGGAGGCCAGCTACGTGATGCCGTGCCTCCACCAATTCTGCTATGCATGCATCCTGCGGTGGGCTGAGAGCAAGCCCGAGTGCCCCCTCTGCAAGAGGAACGTCACCTCCATCTTGCACTCGGTGCAGGCGGACGACAACTTCAAGGAGCACGTTGTCGCACCACCTCCAGTGCCATCAGTTGCCGTCCACCTGGCAGGAGGTGCTCCTGGCCATCCAGCCGCCCACAACCAGCCATCAGCTGCACAGCCGCTGCCCAGGGCTCCTGTGGGCAGCCTCCATCCCCACGTCTGGGCATCCCTCTTCCAAGAGGACCCAGCTCTGCTCCGGCCCGTGATGCTCTGGCTGCGACAGGAGCTGTGGCTCTTCTTCGAGGGTGGCCGCTGGGAAACAGCTGCAGCGCGGAGGCTCGTCCTGTCCAGCCTGCACCTCTTCGGCCTGGACGAGGAAACCCTGTTCCAGCTGCTGCAGGGTGCCCTGGGCGAGTACACGAGGACCTTTGTGCGCCAGCTGATCGACACCATCGTGGAGCGGTGCGGCGGGGAGGCACGACGCCGGGTGGGCCTGGAGGACGCCCGTGCTGCCGAGGAGCGGGAGGGCAGCCCTGCGGCTGCCCCCGGCCCCGCTGCCTCCCAAAGGGGGTCTCCTGCCCCCAGCCCAGCCCCCTCCAGCAGCCGTGGCACAGCCGAGGCAGAAGAGCTCCCCAGCACCTCATCGGCTGCCCTTCGTGGGGGTCCTGGCAGCCCTCCCTCTGCCCCTGTTCCCACCCACAGGGAGCACGACGAGCCACAGGAGGACCCAGAGGAGGCTGTGCCCGGGCCCTCCGCTCCCAGCCAGGGCAGCGAACTCTCCCCCGGGGGACCCCGGAGAGCCCCAAAGAGGAGGGCTGGCAGCCCTCGGGCCTCCTCACCTCCGAACAAGAGGCCACCCCACCGGCCACAGTAGGAGGGTGCCCCAGGAGCTGGCGAAACCAGCGACAGGCCAGCGGCTGGGGCACCCACCAGCCTCCCAAAGGGACCCGGAGACGGTCATTAGTAGCCTAGCGCTCATGATCAAAGCGTACAATAAACGTATCAAAAGTACAGAAGTAGTCTTGCTCTTTCTAACAATGTCGTCGGCGTTGCTATCCCCGCCCGTGTTGCTTTCTCACGTGGCCACAAATAGCTACCGAGGGGACTCGGTCCATACTTTCCCCAGGGGCAGAAGCGAGGAGGACTGTCCTGGAGCTCCTCACACCATCCTCTCGCCTGTTTTTAAAGATGGGGTGCAACATCTGGCGCTCTCTAGTCTTTGGTGCCTCCCCCAAGCTCCACGACCTTTCAGAGACGACAGAGAGCGGCCTCACAGCGACACCAGCCAGCCCTCCCAACACCCTCAGACAAATCCCACCAGGGTCAATTGACGTGTATGGGACAAGATTTCTCAGCAGACCCCCGACCTGAACGTCCTCTTGCTACTGGAATTCCTCTGCTCCTGGAGCCCCGGCCTCTAGGCTAAAATGCCTGGCAAGAGTGTCAGGGAAGACCGAGATGAAGGCGGCACCGAGTACCTCGGCTTTGCCTGCCTTTGCTGTTCCTGTATCACTCAACCCGCCTGGCAAGCAGGCACACGCGTTCCTTGCCTGATTTACCATTTACGTAGCAGCAGACCTGCTGCTCTATTCAGGAATGTGTGTGCCCACGCCCGCGGATTAGCGGGCAATGGGGCTGGCAAGGGATATCAGAAGCAACGTACCTAACGTGTGTTGCTATTTTTCTTTCGCAAGAGGTAAATGAGCGGCCCGTGTTCCATCGCTATACTTATCACATCCTGCATGTCCCACTGATGGTATTACTCCTTTCTCACAATCAAGAGGGTTAGTTGGGATCCCAACACCTGGCCAAGTGTCATTTATGCTAGTAGCCTGGCTCTTACACAGGCATCCCTGTCACAGAGCTTCAGCTACAGGACCTAGTCGTTGAACCCTGTCATCGTCAGTGGAGCAAGTGAATATCAGAGTGCACTTCCGTTCAGGGGGCTGGGCGATTTTTTTTCTTTTTTAAGGGTCCCCAAGTTAGACACTGAGTATTACCCGTCATGTGATTCCATCTACCCTCTTCACGCGTGGGCCATTAATGGTTTAAGATGCAATCCCCAAGGACACAGATGGCAATTCCCGGTCTTATTTTGTTCTATTGCCTTTGCCAGGAGAGAATGATTGTTTCCTCTCCGATAACTGAGGACATGAGTAACGTCTCCTGGACAGGTCTCGATGCACCGATTATCGACAGCGTGGGGATTATTGTGCGTAAGGTTTTGAAACGTGGGGGGCCACTTTCCTAATCCCAAGACTACCGAAACAAATATTATTGTTTACTAATATTTATTAATATTCCCCAATTTAAAGGGTTGTCTGCCGACTCAGGTGGAGGGAGACAAGCAGTTGCGCTGCTAACATTCTGGATTCGTCCAAAGGACGGGATAAGCTGTAAAACCAAATTCTCTTGACCTAGAGCTAGTACCAAATGGGATATTATAATAAGCGGGTTCTCCGTTCTCTCAAAGTTCAACCGCCTCTGATTAGCCAAAGTTTGAGTTTCCCAGCCTGTGTGGCTGTCTGCTTTTCTTGATCGGGTTCTGGTGCTCTTTTCACTCGCCTGCAATGAATCCAGGAGTCAATTCCTTCTACTTTGACTGCAGCATAGGTTTTCAGTAACACGGCGTAAGGTCCTTTCCACCTTTCCTTTAGAGGTTCATCTTTCCAGGTCCGTACGTAAACCATGTCCCCTGCTTGGAATGGGTGAACTGGTGTATCCAACGGGAGAGAGACTTTCCGATTTAGATACCTGTGCAGTGAAGATAAAGTCTGAGAAAGAAAAAGCAAATACGCTTTAACGTCAGCCTGCCCTTTTACATGCATTCGGTCTCCTGTGACGTTAAGAAGCTTCCTGGGATCTGCTACCCCATACACAATCTCAAAAGGACTTACTTTCCCTTCGACCCCAGGAGTTACTCGAATTCGTACAAGAGCTATGGGTAAAATTTCTGCCCATTTAAGGTGCGTTTCTTGACAGAGTTTAGCAAGTTGTCTTTTAAGAGTTTGATTCATTCTTTCTACCTTTCCACTTGATTGTGGCCTCCAAGGGGTGTGTAATTCCCACGTAATCTGTAAACGTTGAGAAATCCCTTGCACTGCTTCTGCAATAAAATGAGGCCCATTGTCAGAGGAGATTCCCTCTGGAATACCGAATCGGGGTATTATTTCCTTCAGTAAGATTCTAATTACCTCTCTGGCTTTGTGGGTGCGGCAAGGGAAAGCCTCTGGCCAACCAGAAAAGGTATCTACCAGTACCAATAAACACTTACAGTTAGGTGACACCTAGGTAGCTCTGAAAAATCTATTTGCCAGTATTCCCCAGGAGTTCTTCCTTGTTTCGCAATTCCTCCTATACCCTTTTCCCCAATTTCTGGATTATTAGCACAGCAGATGGTACACTTCTGTACTACCATGTGGGCTACCCTTTGCATTTTTGGCCCCCCAAAATTTCCTTTTGCAGTTATTGTCAACGCGTCTGCTCCTGTACGAGTCTCCTGAGGTAATCTCTTGAGCAAAGTTTCCATCATTCTTTCAGGAATCAATAGTTGCTTGACCGGTGTTATCCACCAACCTTGTTCATTTTTGGAGCAGTCTATTTGTCTGGCTAACTGATCTTCCCTCTCAGTATATTTTGGTAGTGGTAATTCTAAATGAGGCCCTGGAGTTAAAGCTCCTTCAAGTTTTGGCTCCTTTAGAGCCGCCTGTTGAGCAAGACAACCAGCCTTCTGCCTTCCTTTTATAATTCCACTAGTTCCTTTTTTGGTGCGCTTTACGATGCATTATTGCAACCTTCTCTGGTAGGAGAACCGCTGGCAGCAGTCTCATAACTGCAGTCCCATATTTTACTGGAGTTCCTTGTGAGTTTAACCGTCCCCTTGCCTTCCAAACTGCCCCATGGGGGTGTACCACCCCAAATGCATATTTAGAATCTGTATATGTATATATAAACTCTTCTTCCGTGGCTAAACTCCAGAGCTCGCGTCAATGCTATTAATTCAGCCTTTTGAGCGGATGTGTTGCTAGGCAGTGCCTTAGGCTCGAACGGTTGGGCGTTTGTTACCACTGCATAGCCAGCTCTTCGTTTTCCTTCCAGCATATAGCTGCTGCCATCAGTGAAGAGCTCCACTTCTGCATCAGGCAGGGGTTCATCCTGCAGGTCTGGTCTGCTGGAAGGCTTGCAGCCTTGCTTGCCCTCGCTTCTCCTTCTCTTCTAATTCCTCTCGATTATTACAAAACTTCTATGCAATTGACAACAGCTGTGAGCTTGTCGTGCCACCCGCCCTCTCTACCTTCTGTAATTTTTTTCTGATCTCCGTAGCTGCTTGACCAATAAACAACATGTTAAACAACTTCAAATTGCTAGCATCTTCTGGGTCTAGATCTGTCCGCTTCCGAGCCGCTTCACACAATCTCTCATAAGAGGATGACGGGGTTTCCTTATCCCCTTGCCGCACCTCATGCAGCTTACATCGATTTTTAGGTTTTGGAACCCCGTGCTGAACCCCATGTAAAATTAATTTTTGGTACTCCCTTTGCCCTCTGTAATCCTCCACACGTACTCGGATCCCACCCCCGATCCTCTTTCGGGAGATACGGATCTGCATTAGGCAGCCCCTCCTCTCCCCGGCTCAGTCCCTCTTTAGCCTTTTCCAAAACCGTTCTCCTTTCTTCGGTAGTAAACAAAAATTCTAGGAGAGCCTGCACATCTCCCCGGTTAGGGTGATGAGTTATCACTACACGCTTAACAGTACTATACGTTCCCTCTGGGTTATTTCGGCAAGACCCGACTGCCTGTTTCCAGTTTACCAGGTCAGCAGTAGAGAATGGTACGTGCACATACACTGGTGTTCCCTCAGGCCCAGCGGCCTGTCTAAGGGGAGCCAGAACTACAGGTCTCTGTCCCCTCGTTCTGCTAGACACGGGGCTCACAATCTCATCTCCCTCGTCACTTGAACCGTCTGTTTCTGGCTGTTTCGGGGGGGGCCACCAACAACTGCGTCTCAACTTCTGTATTTTCCAAGTGGCTTTTTCCCATGTTGCAACCGATACAACAAGAAACCTCCTGTTTGTTCTTTCCCTCATCCAATGCATGTGCTCCAATTTGATGTTTACAATCTACCAGCCCGCATTTCTTCCCGATTCATTTATACAAGTGTGTTTATACAAAGGATATCCCAATTACTTCTTAATGCAAAGAACAGATCCACAGATGGTATTTCATCCCACTTTTCAGTTCTCCGACAAAGCAAGGTTAATTGCAATATAGTATTGTATTTCAAAGATCCATTTTCAGGCCACTTTTCGCCCCCTTCCAAGTGATATGGTGGCCACCACCGGTTACAGTAAGCTCTCAATTTATCTTTCTTTAGGGGATCCCCTCCACACTTTTTCCAATTTTTCAGGATGCATCCTAAGGGAGAACAAAGGGGAGTCTCCCGAGAGTAGCATTGCCCATTGCCGTACCGATTCTCATCCAGCGCTCCGTACACCAGAACGAGGGACGTCTCCCTTCGTTACAAAAACGACGTGTAGGAACGAAAATTATCCTCCCGCTCTGTATCTTTCCTGATGCGCCTTACGCAGAGCCCAGACGGGACAAAATGTCCCCCAAATGCTTGCTACTCCCCAAAAGACTTTTCCCTTTTCCCTTATTTATCTCTCAGAAAATACCTCTTTTCCAACAGCGTTGCACCACTGTGTCGCTTACCGCCCGACCGCAGGAGAGGAGCCGACTGGAGTCCCCGATCAACAGGTCGGTGCGCGCTGGAGTCCACTCGGTTCTCTTCTCCCCGCCGGGTGCGGCAAGACGAACCGGGCAAGGCTGTCAGCGCCGTCCCATCTGGGTCGCCAAAACTGTTGTCCCAAAGGTGGGGCCGTTCACCCGGTGTGCCAAACGCCAACATACACACAGAGCAGAGGTATTTCATTCCAAGTCATGTTTGCGCAAAGATGGGGGCTGGGTGGTAATCCACAAAGATAGCACACCTCATACCTAAACGGGTAAGCGATTCATACAGTTTAGTTTTACATGTTTAGTTTCCAAAGCTCTTCCCCAAAACTATTACTGGCAGTCGCTCATCTACCACAGTTTCTATCGGGCTAAGGTTTTCCCCGCTTCGAATTATAGGTACAGTGCTCTTTTATTCTACAGCGCAGGCTCAAGGAGAGTGGGGAGGGGGTAAGTCTTTTTGGTCTCTAACTGAGTCGGTGCTCCTGAGCTCCCCTTGCTGCCCTTACCTTTCCTGCAGTTACCGAAGACCTTTGCTGACTTCATGCCTATTAGCAATTATTCAACTTCCGGTGCCTCCTGGGGTAGCGTGTTCCCTTCTCATCAGTCCTTCAGTTCTTCTTCAGGGGCACAGTTGTTAGCAAGGCATGCGTTGTTTATACAAAGGGTATCACAAGACCTTTGTGGCCTTTTTAAGGTGGCTGAAGTGCATCGCTCCCACCGCCTCCTGTCCCCGCGGGGGCCTGCACCATCTCCTCGGGGCCGAGGTTTACTCGAGGTATGAAACTGCTAACAACCTTCCGCAGTCATTTGTATTTATTGTGCAAGACAACACTGAAGCAGCTTCACACTGTTTGTCATGACAGTAGGGAGCAGCTGCTCAGGTTAACCAGCTTACGAGACCAGGAGGTGTTAGGCAGTGACCATGGGAGCAGTGGTAACTCGCAGCCACTTCAGCCGCTGCCAGCTGCAGGCAGAAGAGGGTCTGGATGTTACTTTTTGTTGGCTTTATCAGTGACCTCTCATGCCTGCATGCCTCAAGGCCTGAAAAAAGTCATCAAAAGGGACTGGAGCCTTCAGACTTGGAGAAATCCCGCTCCGAAGCAGTGGTACTCCCTTGGAAGCGGGAAATCATTGTGTGCGTTTTCAGCACCACACCCAGAAGCGTGCAAATTCCCATTCAGGTTTCCATCAGCACTTGGGACACCACGGATCTTGGCACTGGAGTCCGCACAGAAGCACCTGTAGTTCAGACACACCGACATAAAGTTAGTGTGAGATCAAAATGAAACCCAGCCTTTACTGATAAAAGGGGACCGAAATGTCTTTTAAGTAGGCATTCACATAAGTGGGGTCTTTTATTTTGAGAGCTACTGCTTTCTTGTTGTTACGCTTTTAGCTTGATTGGCATTCAGACAGCTGCCAAGAACACTGGGAATTCACTATCAAATAACAGCGCGGGCAAGTTCATTAGGCTATCATCTTGACAGGCTTCTATATTTATTACACTAACTATGTGGGTGTAGTAATTGTATTAGGAGTATCTAGACGGTATTTCCCATCTGCAGAATCAGCACCAGGCATGGGGAAACCCACAGAAGGTTTCCCAGCTAACTCTAACCTGCAAATTTTCCTTAAACATATCAAAAGTTTTCTCCTTCAGTAGCAAAACCTGTGACTTTCTCGCCCCCACCCCACCCCATACTGAGACTTAAGTCCCGTAAACAGAGCAAGTACATGAACTTCCTGCTTTGAAATCACTGTTAATTCATTTTATCCCATTTATGAAGGAAGCAAGGGACAAGGAGCGGGGAGAGGAATCTCAGTTCAGGGAGTGGCGGCAAGGCATGCTGCCTCTGAGAGCTATTCCTAGAGCGTTGCTTCTGACGGTCCAGCTTCACGCCAGCGCTGCGCCAGCAGTCCGAATCTAACCCCTTCCTACACATTTCTGACTGTTTGTTTATAGGCTCTCTCGCAGTCCTCTCAGTGTCACTGTGCTACTCCAGGATAAGAGGTTTGCCAAGAAAGGCCGATGGGAGCTTGCAGTGGAATACCAGGCTGCATACTGCACGCTGCCCAGAGCATTTCAAAGCAGAGGTCATCTTCCAGGCTTGTCGCAGCCATGGCTAGTGACTCTGGAAGCTTAGCCCATCAGCATCAATGCCCGGGAGAGGCTATTGGCTGGGCATCGGAATTAAACTCTGTAAACCTCTGTCTGCGTAAAGACTGCTTGTCAGTGAGGAGAGGAAGGTACTGACTTCTGTAGGCTTCAAGAGAGTTTATTTGGAACGCACAAATCTTTTTGTCCGTGAAAAGTTTCGTTATTTAATCACTGGTTTCGTTGGAATGCTAGACACTTGAAAGGGAAGGGAATAAAAATGATTGGGGTTTGACAATTGCCAATGTGTGTCGCTGAGGACAGCTGTCTAACGGCTGGGTCTGTTAGCAGGAAGGGCTGGCTGTTGCTGCTGTAGGGGGATTTTACAGTGTTTCAGAGTGCAGACTCTTTTGCCAACTACTTTAACATCTAGGCTTGCTTTGAGCTTCTGTCCCGTCTTTGTCCCTGCCTGTGCTGCAAGAACAAGCACAAATGGAAGCCGGAAGCTGCATATTGGCCTTCTGTAGTTCTGCAGACCTGCTACGGAAAGGCCAGATGTCTCCATATTTCCACAGCAAGGCCAATTATTGCACGAGACCTGAGAATGGCAAATAATGCGGTCAGCCAGGGAAGCCCATCGCTATTTCTGCAAGCTGACCGTCTCACAGTGAGGGTCTTCCCACCTTCAGGGCTGGACTGAGCAGTTGCAGAACGGATTGCTGAGGGCACTGTGAAAACGCCTAGGGAAAGGACATCAGAAATTGGCAGCAATTAATTGGGAACACTGATTCCAAGCATAGTATTTATCTGAAAAACAATGAAGCAAATCCTGCAGGTCTAACTGGGGCTACTATGACTAAGTTACATCAGTCTGGTTTTGTATGACTCATTAATCATATTACAGTCATCACTGTGGTTATCTGAAAGTATTTTAATCTAATCAAAACGCAGTTAAAACTCATTTAAACTAATTTGGCCTCAATTGTACTGCCCCACCCCCCAACTAATCTTTTCCAGGGTCATGTGAGGCGTTAGACACCAAAGTAGAGCCTTCTATAGAGACCTGACTACGGATTTATGCATAACTTGATTTTGAGCATGCACTTGCCAACACTTTGCTTTTTATCCTGGCTGCCAGATAAAAGAGGACAATATGCTATGCTCTGGGGCTTTTGTCACAGTGTTCATAGCTCGTACAGGCCACCTGCGGTGGACTAATGGAGCTGCCGCAGTACGTTGCTTTCCTAGCACGTGTGTAACCTGGCAGCTGAGAGTGTGAGCCCTCTGGATTCATCAGGAATTCACTTGTACGTGTAGCTACTCTGCCCACGTAAAGCCAAATGTAAAACATCACTAATTCCCAGGCCACAGAGACCACAGAAGCATTGCAGTTTGCAGGGACATGGGTAGCTTCTAGTCGAAACTTCTACGTGGAGCGGGGCCAGGAATGAATTCAGACCCCGGTCCTCCGAGCTTTATCCAGCCAGACTTTGAAAACCTCCAAGGACAGAGATCCCACAGCCTCTCTGACTTCTCCTACAGGAAAGACATGGCTGAGGCCTCCGGGACTGGTGTGAAACACTGATGCCGAGCACAGGACAAGAGATGGGGGGATGGAGTGGGCACTGGCGTTTGGTAACCCCAGGCGTGGGGCGAGCACCGGTGGGTGAGGATGGCCTGTCAGACACCCCCCAGCGATGGACGGCGGTGCCCCCGAGTGATGGGTTCTGAGGTCACCGAGGAATGGACTGTGATGTCCCCGAGCGATGGATTGTTACCACGCGTCCCTCCCTGCTTGAATTCGGGCCCCGAGCCTCAGCCAGCCGGCTCGTGCCCACACTCCAGCTGAGCGGGTTCGCGAGGTCTGGAGTGTCGAGCGAGGCCTTTGCTGAGCAAGTGCTGGTGTTGGGCTCGGGCAGTTGCTTTTTGCAGCTCTCCGCGCCCAACCTCAGAGCCGTCCAAGGATCTTCCCCGGCCCTGCCAGGTTCAGGCAGCCGGGGCACCCAGGAGGCACGCTCGCAGCAGCAGAGGTGAGCTGGGAGGGGAAACCTCAGCCTGGAGTGGGTTGCTGGGAGGGTTTCCTTCTTGAGGGACCTGGGCACTTCTTCCACCCCTCCGCGGGCCAGCCAATGACCCTGGCCTCTCTTCCTTCTCTAGCGTGACACCCGCTGCTGCAGCGCCGGTGACAGGGAGCAGCTCAACGTCCCCAGCTCCCCCCAGCCCACCGCAGCACGTGGGGACCATGGCCGCGGAGCTGGACAACCGCTGTCCCATCTGCCTGGACAGCTGGGAGGAGGCCAGCTACGTGATGCCGTGCCTCCACCAATTCTGCTATGCATGCATCCTGCGGTGGGCTGAGAGCAAGCCCGAGTGCCCCCTCTGCAAGAGGAACGTCACCTCCATCTTGCACTCGGTGCAGGCGGACGACAACTTCAAGGAGCACGTTGTCGCACCACCTCCAGTGCCATCAGTTGCCGTCCACCTGGCAGGAGGTGCTCCTGGCCATCCAGCCGCCCACAACCAGCCATCAGCTGCACAGCCGCTGCCCAGGGCTCCTGTGGGCAGCCTCCATCCCCACGTCTGGGCATCCCTCTTCCAAGAGGACCCAGCTCTGCTCCGGCCCGTGATGCTCTGGCTGCGACAGGAGCTGTGGCTCTTCTTCGAGGGTGGCCGCTGGGAAACAGCTGCAGCGCGGAGGCTCGTCCTGTCCAGCCTGCACCTCTTCGGCCTGGACGAGGAAACCCTGTTCCAGCTGCTGCGGGGTGCCCTGGGCGAGTACACGAGGACCTTTGTGCGCCAGCTGATCGACACCATCGTGGAGCGGTGCGGCGGGGAGGCACGACGCCGGGTGGGCCTGGAGGACGCCCGTGCTGCCGAGGAGCGGGAGGGCAGCCCTGCGGCTGCCCCCGGCCCCGCTGCCTCCCAAAGGGGGTCTCCTGCCCCCAGCCCAGCCCCCTCCAGCAGCCGTGGCACAGCCGAGGCAGAAGAGCTCCCCAGCACCTCATCGGCTGCCCTTCGTGGGGGTCCTGGCAGCCCTCCCTCTGCCCCTGTTCCCACCCACAGGGAGCACGACGAGCCACAGGAGGACCCAGAGGAGGCTGTGCCCGGGCCCTCCGCTCCCAGCCAGGGCAGCGAACTCTCCCCCGGGGGACCCCGGAGAGCCCCAAAGAGGAGGGCTGGCAGCCCTCGGGCCTCCTCACCTCCGAACAAGAGGCCACCCCACCGGCCACAGTAGGAGGGTGCCCCAGGAGCTGGCAAAACCAGCGACAGGCCAGCGGCTGGGGCACCCACCAGCCTCCCAAAGGGACCCGGAGACGGTCATTAGTAGCCTAGCGCTCATGATCAAAGCGTACAATAAACGTATCAAAAGTACAGAAGTAGTCTTGCTCTTTCTAACAATGTCGTCGGCGTTGCTATCCCCGCCCGTGTTGCTTTCTCACGTGGCCACAAATAGCTACCGAGGGGACTCGGTCCATACTTTCCCCAGGGGCAGAAGCGAGGAGGACTGTCCTGGAGCTCCTCACACCATCCTCTCGCCTGTTTTTAAAGATGGGGTGCAACATCTGGCGCTCTCTAGTCTTTGGTGCCTCCCCCAAGCTCCACGACCTTTCAGAGACGACAGAGAGCGGCCTCACAGCGACACCAGCCAGCCCTCCCAACACCCTCAGACAAATCCCACCAGGGTCGATTGACGTGTATGGGACAAGATTTCTCAGCAGACCCCCGACCTGAACGTCCTCTTGCTACTGGAATTCCTCTGCTCCTGGAGCCCCGGCCTCTAGGCTAAAATGCCTGGCAAGAGTGTCAGGGAAGACCGAGATGAAGGCGGCACCGAGTACCTCGGCTTTGCCTGCCTTTGCTGTTCCTGTATCACTCAACCCGCCTGGCAAGCAGGCACACGCGTTCCTTGCCTGATTTACTATTTACGTAGCAGCAGAAGCCCTTCTTGTTGCTTCTTATATCACTTGCCAGCACCTCTTTCTTCCAGCTGCTCTGGTGGAAATTCATTGCCTTTGGCAACACGTGGCCGGCACACACATATAGAGGGGCACCGCTACTCTTAGTGGAAGTTCCGGGAGCCGTGAGCTTCAGGGCTTCATATTGTAGTCAGTCCAACTCGTCATTAACCTATGCTGCTCATTTGACAGCCACTTCCAAAAGACTGACCCCCAATCAGGCAACCGAGTACAAGCGTTAAACTTTGTGCTCCTCCATTCCATCATGTTTCTATTGAGGTCTACTCAAAATCATCAAATTTTTACCAAATTAATAAAAGGACTACGAAGAGATGCATCCCAAGACTAACTCTGAAAGACCTTCACCACCAGCCTACTTCCAGTTGAACTGCTTCTCTTGTTGAGAAGAAACTCTGAGCAGAGGGGGTTTGTAATCTGCCTTCTAACTCTCTACCAGTCTCCATCTTTCCCGTAAGAGACTAACAGGTTTCTCCCAGGCTTTGGGAAAAGTCATCGTTTAGACAAGGAGGAAAGCTTTCAGTCCAAAGGGCTTTGCTCTCCTCCTCCTCCTCCCTGAGGGAGGACATGCTCGTCTAAACACTTCTGGTTAGAATTTAGGCTTAATATTCCCCAGTTCTCCCTCCCACTGCCCTTGAAAACATATTTACCACACAGTATACTGCCATACAGGCACTGCTCAAAATCAGGTGAGGACGATGCAGTTGTGTCCGACAATAAACCAGCTAAGGAAGCAACAAACTGGCCAGGGCAACAGGTTTTACCACCCTCAATCAAACTCCATGATCAGCAACAGATTAATGGCATATATTGTGCCTCCTATTGAAATGTCCAGGGGATAACAAACTACTTAGCTCCTAAGTAAATGCTTTACAGTAGCCTTCCTGATGACAACACATTTGCTTCTAGCTACTTCCTTCTACAAATAAGAGAAGCAGATTTTGCTGCTACAAACCTATATTTACAGTCATCTCTTACACCGTCTTCCTAAACAGGACACTCGTATTTAGTCGGGAGACCACCTCGACGGTTGCATGAACAGATTGCTGCCCTAAGGCATAACAGATACAGTAAGCGAGAACCGCCACAGGACAGGAGAAGTCTTGTGAATCCAGTCAGGTTTACAAGGTTAGCCAGTGACTGGAAAAAAAAACCCACACATTTGTACTCAGCTCAACGTAGGATTTAAAATTATTCCAATATTTAAAAACAGCCTCACATGCAGTACGAAGCATTCATAAGCTTCTGTATTTCCTATTTGCATTTACTGTGCTGAAGCTTGCTTGCATACAAACACAGAAGCAGCCTGGTCTGCAAGATAAATAGTCTGGAATTGGCAAGGTACAAATCCAAGTTAAGCTCTGACGTTTACCTCCTGAGCAATTACCTCTGCCTTTCTAATCTCCTCTCCAAAACTGAGCTCATCCACACCTAGGTGAAGTTCATCAGGCTAGTAGTTGCTGTTATACATTGCCCCAGAGAGCAACAGAATTAAGTTCTGATCTCAAAGTTGGCCTCTATACACTTCTACCCTGCATTTCAAATTTGATCCAAGCCCAGAGGAGACACTAGGGCCGGCTTCCTGACGCTAAACAGTGACTAGAAGAGCTGCATGCATGCAGGTTTGTACTAACACATGAACACACAGATTTCAACACGAAGCAGAGCTTTAAGCAACACGGGGAAAAAAAAGCTCAGCTGTCTGCACCTTTCAAAAAAAAAGCAGAGAGATGTGGCTATTGACAGCTCTGAGTGCTCCCTATGAACCCACAAGGGCTTGTTTTAAGGACAAAGTTTACATTCTCTGAGTGGTGACTCTTGCATGGTCACCATGATTAGCATAAACAACCCTCCAGTACCTTTAAGCAGACAATTTTTACAACAAGGATAGTCTCCACAAGCTGGTCTACGCGGGTAAAAGCAATATAGTGGTTTGAGTATGAACAAAATTGACAAGACGTTTTAAGTCATTACAGTAAGACACTTAAAAAAAAAAAGACAACCTTCCCAATACTGCATACTGATAAACTTATGTTGGAGGGGTAAACCAAGTTTTATTTAGATATGCATTAATGGCCTTCTTACAGATAACCAAATAAAAACCAAGTTAGAAATACAAGGCGTGAAGCTCAGACATTCAAGTTGGGGGGGGTAGGGGGTGCGGAGATAAGGATTTCAGCCCCAGTTCTGTTCCTTTCTCTGAGCTTAACATGCCTCTGATACAAAAACACAGGGAATGACAGAGACAGGGAGAACTACAGTCAGTTAGCCTTTAGACCACACTCCAACTCAGGACGCTTACAGCAGTCACAAGCCCTTCCCTCTGCTCTTCACGTTCATTTGGTGCTCCCTGCAGGGCAGCCTGCAGAGGAGAGCCGCTGAGGCTTCCCGTCTGGCCTTTACAGGGCCTACTAGGTAAGACATGCTGCACTTCACCACACCCTGTAAAATAAAAAGTGATCTGTTCCAGTGAGTCCACTCCGCCCAAGTATCCTGTCTGGAACAGTGACCAAAGATACAAACCTTGCTGGGAGAAGACATTGGCAGCCATATCCTTCAGTCCCGTAAATTTACGTAGCCCTATAAATTACCCTTTGGGGAGTATTTTCCTATGTTTCAGAAATACAGTGAAAAGACTTTCAAACGGTTCGCCGGTAAACATGCCCTTGTACGCTCAAGGGCAGTGCTGAGACTGTAGACAGTTGCGCGGTCATCTGCTCATATTATTCTTTAATTAACACAGACTCTCCACTCCCAGTTAAGTTCCAAAGGCAACACCTTCCAGCCTGTTGTTATCTGTATCAAGGGCAGGTATCTTTGCCTACCAATCATCCCTGCAAAACAGACTTTAAATATCAGGGACAATTATGCACAGAGCTATCCATAAGTGCGTACAACCTGTCTATTTGACTTCCCGGTTTAGCGGCCACCTTGGGAACGGCGGTCCAAGAAAGTTTGGATTGTTGAGAAATACAGCACAGGATATTGACAAATTATTAAAAGTACCAAGGTAACTTTTGCTTGCAGACAGCTAAACTGGATAAGAATATTCCAAATAAAACAGTTGTAAAATTACGGTCATAGAGCCAACGCCCTTGAAAAATGGGTAACATGCAAAAACATATTCTAAGATGAATAAAATCAGCTGTAGTCATAACTTACGCTACAAATTATATTGTAACACTCACTAGAATTTAAGGAAAATGCTCCTGAGTACGTGAAAGCCTAGCCTGCTTCAGCCAAGAATTAGAACAACTTCCTTGCTTGAAAATTCTAACCCTCGCCAGGAAACAGGGAAAAAGACGAGCCACCAAAGAAAAGCACTAGCAAAAAGACCCAGAGTTCATAAAATAAACATCAATTATCAGAGAACCTAACTTGAAAATGCTACAGTCTGCAAAAAAAAAAGTATAAAAACGATGAAGAAAAACACAAATGCTCCCTGACACTCTTATTCCGCTAGTCTCCAAAGCTACCATTTTTGCAGAGTCATCTGTCAAACCTCAAGCAGCAAGTACAAGCCCTCCAGATTCACACCTCCTCTGACTGTGCAAGTACATACCAATTAAATCCTAGGAGATGCAAGAGCAACGTAACAATCCTCTGGAAGAGGAGAAAGACACCTGCTGTAAAATCAAAGAAGAATCAGAGAAAAACATCAGGACTTGAGACAGAAAGGTATCTTCAATACCTAGAAGGGTATTTCTGGATTTTGAACAGGATCATGAGAGCATTTTTTCCTCCAACCACTAAGATTATAAACTCCCGGGGAAATATAAAAACAATCCTCTGATCGGCAACTGCTGCAGGATGAACCTACGCTGAAACACAGGTAGGAAGGAGGCCGTCAGAATAAGTTCGTACTTCCTCATAGGTGACAAGCCTCAAAGTCAGATTTTACCATTTCACCCGGCAATATTCTCTGCCTCTTGCAGAACTGTTTCGAAAGTTAATTCTTCTCATAAGTACAATAAACTACAAATTCAGCAAAACCACAATGACCAAAACTAAATCTATTACAATCTTCTTACATCACCAAAAAAAAAAAAAAAAAAAAATCACTTTCTTATGAGATAAATGTACTACTACTTACAATTCATTCACTTATATATTGAATCGCGTTAACCCTTATTCTTCACTAATGCTGCTACATCAGGAGGTGGTTTTCCAACACAAGCCCACAGTTTACCAGGACAGCTCCAAGAAACACGATTGATACCTTTTAAAACCACCCATTATTTGTTTCCACACATCTTTCCTAGCCCCAGACAGAACAAGATCTGAGGCAAAGGATGCTTTAAAATTACATAGGCTTTCAATATTCACCTCCTTTTTCTATCAGCTGCTTTAGTACAGCTCTCAATACATACAAACCCAATAGATACAAACAGAGGTAACCGATAAAATTTTGTGGGTTCACAAATAGTGCTCGCTTTCATAGGGGTTCACAAATCACACTCCATTCATTCAGACGATAGTCTGCACTAATTTATCACTGCGCTCTCTGGAGAGAATTAAAGCAGCTTGTCATTTCCTCACAGGCCCCCCCCCCCCGTGTACATACTAAAGAGTACCACCTCATTGTTGTTACAAAGCCAAAAGGTTTTTTACACCCCCTACAAACCAGAAAACACAAATTCCTTGCTGTGACGTTGTCTTTTGAAAAATAATGAGCATACTATCTCTTTTCCCCTGCAGTATACCTCTTTCACCTGCAAAAATGAAATGCATGCCAAACCTCACTTTTTCCTTATTACATACCCTTTGCATCCTGCTTCAGTTTTGCTGCAGCACACTCCGCACGCGGGTAATATAGCTTCCGTTAGCATCTAGCCTAAATTTCTAGACTTAAAAACCAGGAGCTGCCAGCACCAAAGGGGCATAACACTAGCATCCAAAAATCCCCATACGCACCTTCAACAATAAAGCAGAAACGTACTAAGGATGCACCAGAACATACACAAGCCCAAACTTCCACAACTCGGTGCCCTGCTGACACGGTGTTAAACAAGCAGGCATATCCTGGGTGTTCAAACATTGTGGCGGAACAGTGAAATGTGAAAGCCCATACCATGTGACACAGAGACCGCGGCCAAAAGACTACTGACATCCTGAAGATTCCTTGCACTTCTCTGCATTTCAGCAACTGGGTTTCCAGGTTAACAGCACAGGGAAGCTCAGAAAGAAACAGGACAGACTTACTTTCAACTGGTATTTCACTTTCAAAGAAAGTTAAGAATGTTTGTCGAGGGTTTTTAAAAGCCTGCTTCATGTCTCCACAGTGATAACTACAACAGAAGCACAAGATTTAGAAGCCTACCATGCCATCACCGCCACCTCAAACAAGAGGTGCGGGCTACACAGGTCTGCATCAGACAGAGCTTGTTATTCGCTCCTAACACAACGCTTAATGTGCCCACTCTCTCACAGACAGCCAACAAACACAAGCAGCAGCTTCTATAGGTAAACGCACGCTTTCATTCGTCCTGGTTAAGCCTGGGTGCTCAAGTACTGCACTGCCCCCGCTCAGAACACCACAGTGATTGCAACGGGTAAATCCACCTTGTTCCTGCAGAGCACAAAGAGTCCAACGCTGATTCCCATGCCCTCCAGAGGTTTTACCGCCAAAGCCTAACAAAACCAGCCCTGCCTGCAAAAACCTCTCCATTTCATAACTTCTCCGTTTCTCAGATAAGAGGGCCTGAGGCTCAGTCTCCTCCGCTTTTTTGGTCAGTCAAAATATCTGACAGTCTTCATCTAGCCCTTGCACAAATAAGAACATGCCGTGCTTCAAGCCTAGTTTTTGTTCAGTCAAAATACTCCGTTGGCCAATACTCTAAAACACAACTAAACCAAAACTAAAGCCGCATCATTAATAGCATGTTTTGAACTTTAAAAATTCAACCGTCTGATTGAGCAGGAAAAAAACAACACTTCCTTGTGTCAGAGCTGCAACAAGCCTAACTGGTTACTATGAAATGTGTTGCTTCCAATTCTCCCTGGAAGGTTAGTCTACATGTTCCTTACTAGTTTTAACGACAGCTTTCGATTACAAGCGTAAACTGTTGCTAGAATACTACCTTGCGCTGTAACATCAAGTCTCTTCAGGTTAACTTGGTATTGAGAAGAAGGGGAGAAATTGCTAGAGCCAGAAACCAATTTCAGAGCCACGAGTTTCCTGGGCCTACCACCACTAGGCGATTTTTGGCCTTGTCGCAGCACAGGGCACAGCTCCAAGTAAACAAGCGCACCTCTAGCAGAGAAACACGCGCATACAGTTCAAAGACTAAAAGTAATGTTTCCTGAGCTCCCCAAACCAAACACATTTGTTTCAAGGCCTTAGAAAATTCACCTAAGAAACCAGTGCACTCTGATACAATGGGTATTTCTAAAATTCAGACGGAGAGCGTTCAAACACATACTTGGGAAACACTTGCTTAACAGATTCCCTCTCAAAGCATTTTCCAGTTTTAACAGCTTTGGGTTCTAGCTGAAGGCTCAGGAGTATTCCTCTCTTCACCAAGTTCTACAATTCACAAACTTTCAACCAGAATTTCTTTGCAATTTTCTAAGAAGCAGAGCAAGGAGACGCTAACACTTTTTTCACCTCTGCAGCTAACAAGATCAAGGCTTCACCCTGCTCACTTTAAAACAAAGTTCTCCTCAAATCCTAGCCACGCTTCTTCTACCTTCCCACCCATTCCTAGCCAAAACCTGAAGTCCTTAGGCTCATGAGAAGCATTCTTGTTTCAGCTACTGAGCTACTGTAGCAACTGCAGTTAGAAACAGAGAGTGCAGTCTCCCTTCCCATAACCCAACCCCTAGCTAATGCATTTTGCCCTCTCGTAAGCTGGTGAGGGGTTTCGACCGGCACCATTCCTTCGGTCCTCTCCTTGACTTTACTTCCCCTGGGAAGGTCCTGACCTTCCTGAACACAGAGCACAGGAGGAGAGATGAAGAGAGAGCTCTTCTCAGTAACGGGTGAAGACTGACGTTTTAAATCCTTGAGGGTTTCTAGCACGTGCTTCAGCCAGACGTTTGCCATCTCCCTCTGCCGTGCTGCTCGACCGAATGAGCCCTTAGTCCAACTCCAACCGCCGCCCCTCACTTTTCTTAGGATGGAAGTGGGAGAGGGTAAAGGAACACACTTTCTAAGAGCCGATACAACGTTCCAGAGCGTCACTGCCCAGATGTCACCCGAAAGGCTGCCGCAGACACACCTTCAGACGCCAACCTCCCCAAATCTTTCAAGAGGCGGCCGCAAGGATGTCTGGCCTCGGCCGTCAGAGGCAACCACCCGCGCTCAGGCAAGTGACAAGGCAACTTCCAACCCTGCAGACTCACTCGGGGCCCTTCCTCGCATCTCAGAACGCTCTCTTTCCCCGAGGATTTCCCAGCACTCCCACCTGCCGACAGAAAACACTCGCCTGCAACCACAACGCGTCCTCTCCCCCCTCCCAGTCTTAGAAGGGGAGAGTCCCTGCCACCCGCCAGTAAGGGAGACTAACTCTGTTACAAACCTCGCCAACGCCCGCTCTGCAGGAGACACACCAACATTCGCCCTGCTACGGTGGTTAGCGGAATCTCACACGCGCTCCCCCACCTCCTAAGCGCAGACGCATCCCCGCAGCTCACGCTGTAGGCAAAACAATCGAGCCTCCCCGCAATCACCCACCTTCATCAAACACAGCACACGCTTGCCTAAGCGCACCGGGATGCATTTAAGAGGAAGCGCTCACGAGCTCCTCTCCAGCACGCGCCTCTGCAGAGAAGAGCCCTACAACTCTCCTGACGTTTCCTCTCCAGGCGGGAATCCGCGGAGAGCAAGCACCGCATTTTCCTTCTGCTGCACTACCCACCCCCCCCAGCAAGAGCTCACGACCCACCCCCCCGTACTCCCGGTAGGAAACAGCAGAGCTTACTACTTTGCCCCATTACCCACTAACCCACGGGCGTGGGCACGTCTATTCCCGAAAGGGAAAACTTTCGCTTCCTGTAGTCGCTCTCGCTCCTCTCCGCCGGCGTACAACGTGAGCCGTTCTCCCCTCCACTTCCCGAGGAAAGTCCATCCGCTGGGCGGCTGGCCACAACAGCCCCTTTCCCTCCAGCTAGGAAAGTCACGCTGCTGCACCCAGCAGCAGACCCCTCTGCACCCCGAGGAAAAGGGGTCACCCCACGACGGCCCGCTCGCTTCCCGGAAAGGGGCCCGCATCACCCCCGCCCCCCGCCGAAGCGCCCCGCTCCTCTCCCCCACGCTGGAGCTCACCCCCCCCCCGCACCCCCAAACTCCTCCCGGGCCGTCACCGCGTCCGCTTCCACCGACCCCTCCCCCCGCAGAGGGCTCCGTCCTCCCCCGCTCCCCACTCGCCCCCCGCCGCGGGGAAAGCCCCCCCCCCAGCTCTCCCCACGGCCGCGGCCCGGGCCGCGCTCTCCTCTCCTCCGGGAAGGGGGAGCGCGGCCCGAGCCCGGGAGGGGACGGAGCGCGGCCCTCCCACCGCCTCCCGCCCCCGCGCGGGCCCGCACCGTCTCCTCGGGGTCGATGTCGATCCGGAAGGTCTGCTGCTGCAGCGTTTTCAGCGTGATCTGCATGGCGGCGGCGGCGGCTGCAGGCCGCCCGTCGCGGTCGCGGTCGCGGTCGCGGTCCTCTCCCCGCGTCCGCCGCAGCGCAGCGGGACAGGCGGAGAGGAGGAGCGGGAGAAAAAAGAGGAGGAGAGCGAGCGCGGAGCAACGGCTCGCCCTCTGCCGCGGGGCGCCAGTCACACTCACGGCGCGGCGGGAGGCGGAGTGCGGGCGGCGCTCAGCCCCCGCGCCTCAGGCGACGGCGGGGGGAGGGAAGAGCGACGGGACGGGGGGGGGCGGGGGCAGGGAAGAGCGACGGGACGGGGGGGGGGCGGCGGCGGCTGCGCGCCGCCGCTCGGCGGGAGGGAGCGGGGCAGGCGGCGTGCGCCTGCGCGGGCTGGCCGCTCGCCGCTCCTCGCCCGCCGAGAGCCGGCGTGGGGAGCGGGGAGAGGAGCGGGCGCGCATGCGCGGTGCCCCCGACGGGGTGGCGCCCACGGGCGGGCCCGCCTGCCGCCGCCTGGCGCCGCCCCGGCCGCCTGGCGCCCGCGGCGCCACCTGAGGCGCCCGCAATGCGCCGGCGCGGCTGAGCCGCGCAGCGGGTGCCCGAGGAGGCGCGGGCGGGGGCGTGCCTGCGAGCGTCCGAGGGGGCCGGGAGATGAGGCGGCCGCCTGCGTGTGCACACCGCTTACCGTGGCGGTTGCAGGTTACTCGCACATACATACGTGCGTGCGTACGCACGCGTTGATGGGGGCAGGGGGGCCTGAAGGCTGCAGCCCTCTGCAGGATGGCTGTGGGTGGCGTAGGGTCGTTGAGGCCGGCCGGCCCACCCGCCGTCCCTCCGACGGCTCTGCGGTGGCTGGCAGCTGGGGTTGTTCGGCATCTCCTCGCCGGCACGCGTACTGCGAGGCGGCTGTGCCGCGGAGCCGGCCAGCTCCTTGCCTCGGCACCTTGCCTCGGCAGGCCGAAGGGCACGGGTTGCTCCGTCGGCCTGCGTGTGCACAGCGGGTAATAACAACGCTGCCTTCCCAGTCTCGCCCCACCGCACTGCTGTAAGGCAGCGGGCCCGTTCAGCATTCGCGCAGTGCCTCAGCGGCGCTGAGCGGCGCGCAGATACCTCGGCCGACGCGGCAGGAAAGAAGCTCGCCTGTCACCACAGCGAATCTCCGGTTCGGCATGGGGAGAGGCTTTCCTCCGAGAGGCTGAGAGCAACGTATTGCTACACCTAGGACAAGCTTCTCGAAGACCGAAGGTCTTTTCGGAATCCTGACAAGCCTTACGATGCGCGTACTGCACAAGTTTAGACTTTAGACTAAGTTTTAGAACTTAGTGTAGTTCTCTGCCGTAGTCATCCCAAGCTTTGTAAGCAGCGTTTGTGAGTTGTTTGCCTGCCTTTCCGGAAGTCTGTACCGTCTTCTCTGCGTTATCCTCCCCACCTCACTCCCATCCCACGCGTACGAATAGGGAGCCCAGGAGGTTACTTGCTTATCACAGAAACTGGTGCAGTGGATGGGACAGCGTAGGACCTCAGTTCCGCCAGGGCCGGCTTCAATAGTTAGTGCTTACCTGTGATGAGTTATTAACCTCCGTCTCCCCTGGTACTCCTCGGGCAATGCAGAGAGAGAGAGAGAGAGAGAGACCCCTGCTACAGATAACCCTTAAAGTCGAGCCCACTACACTGGTAAGAGGGACCCCCGCCCCGGCTCCTTATAACCTCTTCCACCAGTAGGTGTGGGATCTCCCAGTGCGTTTTCTTTGTTAAGCAAGGCTGTCTTTCTGCAAAAGAGGATGCTGATGTTAGGCTAACTTAACACCGCCATGCAATTAAACCCCACGTTTCTCAGTATCGTGTAATGCCTTGAGAAATTCTACTCTGCCACGTTGTCAACCTAACATTTGTAACCAAAAACACCTCACCTTTTAGCTCACTATTACAGTAAGCTTGGCTTCATAACACTTTCCTACCAGCAGCGCAGCAGAGCTGGGGCCAGCAGGCTGCGTTTGCAATGCAAAGGGAAAGCAGGAGACACCTCTCCCTGCAGGAGTGTGTGGATGCGTACGTGTCTTGCGCACACAGCTGGTGGTGCTGCTCCTGTCATCATCCACCTCAGGCTCTGACACGCAGCTGCTGGACAGCCGAAGCCTCTTAGGGCTTTCGCAACCAAAAAGAAACTGCTGACTGTTGCTAGTAGGAATCCAGCATTCTTGGCAGCACGCAATAACTTGCTTGCATTGCATGGAGAGCCATTAAAAAAGAAGGAAAAAAAAAAAAAAAAAAAAAGAGCCGTGAGATAAAATATCGCTGGCTATTTTTTGCATGGGTGGTTACAACTTAAAATATGCTGCTTGTTCACTTTCGCTATTGCCCGACACCGGATCTAATTCTGTACTTTGCAGATAGAAGGGATTTTTTTTTAACTTTTCATTCAGCAGTCCAGCTTACGCAAGCGCTGAGCTTCACACGAAAAGGAAAGTACCTCATGCTGAGGGTTTGTGTCAGTTTCAGTACTCTTTTCTGCTCAGAATATGTTAAATGTAAACTACCCATTCTGATTTTTGTGGTTGCCGGTTATAGTAGGAAACGGTTCTGCCCGGTTTGCGGTGGGGCGAGGGTTCATTTACGTGGTGGCTGCTCAGCACTGCTGCGAGGCCTTGTAAAAGCCTCAGCAGAACTGGGAATCGACTCCAAAGGCCGTGAACTGCTAAGGAGGAAGACTTTCCTGACCGTTTATTTGAACTTTGAGCAAACAAAATGAGAAAAGAGAAAGCTGTGATTTGGGGTTTTTTCCCCTGCTGAGTGGTACAGGAACTTAGGACGACTCACTGTATGGGGCCTAAATTAAATAGACAAGTTCTCGGTGTTTCCTCTAGCTCAGCCCCTTCAGCTCCATAAAATAGCTTATGGCAGAGCTTGACTCGCCAGGTCGTTCTTCAGGCTGCTTCCCATCAGCTGCAGAATTGAGGGAGCACAGAATTTTTCCCAGAGCACTCTCGTCTTTTAAGTTTCAGAGCGCTTCTCCTCGGCAGCCAGTGCTTGGGTTTTTTTCATTTTGTGTCCAAAGTATTTTGGGTAATTGCCCTGTGTTCAGGCTGGAGTATCACACTTCCTGGCTTCATTTACAACCGTTTGTATGCTGACTCAGTGAGCGCACAAACCTCTCTTATGCGAATAGAGTAACTTACATTGATTGGAAGGGGATGTGAAATGAAGCCCAAAAGTTAGAAAGAGGTTTTGATGGCAAATGCGTACGGCGATGACTTTTTGGTTTTTCAGAACTCCTGGATTTTCCTTTCCAAGTAACTGGATCTCCCTGGCGCAGTTGCTCCAACTTCACGCCACCGTGGCTTTGTCCTGCTCAGCTCTTTTCCATTGTCCGGGATGCCCCACAAACTGCTGTCTCCCACACGGAGGTGTATGTTGTCATGTCTTACAAGTTGCTAGGCGAAGCCCTTAATTACAGCTGGCCCTTGCAGAGGGGGAGGAAAACACAGTGAAACCAAAATGTGGTAGGGAAGGTAACGGGGAAGTATTTGTGCCTCCGGTACACCTCTCCCCGCAGCCAGGTTTCCTTACATAACCCCAGTGCTTCTGGAAGTTGGAAAGATGCGCATGTTTAAACGGCACAGAGATAGGGACGTGAGTCAGTGCTGTCCCCTTTCTGACTGAAAGAGTTATCCAAAGCCTAGGGCCTTGCTGGTAGTTTATCAGAGTGCGTATGTATGCTGTGGAGCCCACAGCAGCGAGCACTTGGAGCCTGTGAACTCCTAGGTCTCTGTCAGTGATGTTACATTTAACGGAAGGAGCATCCGACTGCCGAGACAGTAAACAGGTCTGATGGAAGCCTGCTTGTTTACAGCAAATGTGCAAAAAAGGACCTGATTCTCGCAGCTGCTGGTGGCCCGGGAAAAGCAGTTTTGCTGCTGTTGGTAACAGACCACAGTCCTTATGCTAACTTGGTGAGGCCAGAGGACCAGGCTCTACTGGGCTTGTTGGGAGAACTTACTTTGTGAAAAGAAGCTTTGTAAGGGTGTCTCATGTTACGATGTGTGGTTCAAGTATCAGGTACTAGCAAAGGCCTTGAAAACGTGGGTGTGGGCTAAAAGAGCATCCCCGAGGCTATAAAGAATTCCGCAGTAGTCAGTTCCCGGCCACAGAAGTACAGCCTTGAGACCTGAGAAAAACTGTTACCATAAAGAGAAAAAAGAGGAAGAAGCTAAGCAAGAAAAACGTTCAGCAACAGGATAATACGCGGTGGGATAACCCCGGGCGTGGGGCGAGCACCGGTGGGTGAGGATGGCCTGTCAGACACCCCCCAGCGATGGACGGCGGTGCCCCCGAGTGATGGGTTCTGAGGTCACCGAGGAATGGACTGTGATGTCCCCGAGCGATGGATTGTTACCACGCGTCCCTCCCTGCTTGAATTCGGGCCCCGAGCCTCAGCCAGCCGGCTCGTGCCCACACTCCAGCTGAGCGGGTTCGCGAGGTCTGGAGTGTCGAGCGAGGCCTTTGCTGAGCAAGTGCTGGTGTTGGGCTCGGGCAGTTGTTTTTTGCAGCTCTCCACGCCCAACCTCAGAGCCGTCCAAGGATCTTCCCCGGCCCTGCCAGGTTCAGGCAGCCGGGGCACCCAGGAGGCACGCTCGCAGCAGCAGAGGTGAGCTGGGAGGGGAAACCTCAGCCTGGAGTGGGTTGCTGGGAGGGTTTCCTTCTTGAGGGACCTGGGCACTTCTTCCACCCCTCCGCGGGCCAGCCAATGACCCTGGCCTCTCTTCCTTCTCTAGCGTGACACCCGCTGCTGCAGCGCCGGTGACAGGGAGCAGCTCAACGTCCCCAGCTCCCCCCAGCCCACCGCAGCACGTGGGGACCATGGCCGCGGAGCTGGACAACCGCTGTCCCATCTGCCTGGACAGCTGGGAGGAGGCCAGCTACGTGATGCCGTGCCTCCACCAATTCTGCTATGCATGCATCCTGCGGTGGGCTGAGAGCAAGCCCGAGTGCCCCCTCTGCAAGAGGAACGTCACCTCCATCTTGCACTCGGTGCAGGCGGACGACAACTTCAAGGAGCACGTTGTCGCACCACCTCCAGTGCCATCAGTTGCCGTCCACCTGGCAGGAGGTGCTCCTGGCCATCCAGCCGCCCACAACCAGCCATCAGCTGCACAGCCGCTGCCCAGGGCTCCTGTGGGCAGCCTCCATCCCCACGTCTGGGCATCCCTCTTCCAAGAGGACCCAGCTCTGCTCCGGCCCGTGATGCTCTGGCTGCGACAGGAGCTGTGGCTCTTCTTCGAGGGTGGCCGCTGGGAAACAGCTGCAGCGCGGAGGCTCGTCCTGTCCAGCCTGCACCTCTTCGGCCTGGACGAGGAAACCCTGTTCCAGCTGCTGCGGGGTGCCCTGGGCGAGTACACGAGGACCTTTGTGCGCCAGCTGATCGACACCATCGTGGAGCGGTGCGGCGGGGAGGCACGACGCCGGGTGGGCCTGGAGGACGCCCGTGCTGCCGAGGAGCGGGAGGGCAGCCCTGCGGCTGCCCCCGGCCCCGCTGCCTCCCAAAGGGGGTCTCCTGCCCCCAGCCCAGCCCCCTCCAGCAGCCGTGGCACAGCCGAGGCAGAAGAGCTCCCCAGCACCTCATCGGCTGCCCTTCGTGGGGGTCCTGGCAGCCCTCCCTCTGCCCCTGTTCCCACCCACAGGGAGCACGACGAGCCACAGGAGGACCCAGAGGAGGCTGTGCCCGGGCCCTCCGCTCCCAGCCAGGGCAGCGAACTCTCCCCCGGGGGACCCCGGAGAGCCCCAAAGAGGAGGGCTGGCAGCCCTCGGGCCTCCTCACCTCCGAACAAGAGGCCACCCCACCGGCCACAGTAGGAGGGTGCCCCAGGAGCTGGCGAAACCAGCGACAGGCCAGCGGCTGGGGCACCCACCAGCCTCCCAAAGGGACCCGGAGACGGTCATTAGTAGCCTAGCGCTCATGATCAAAGCGTACAATAAACGTATCAAAAGTACAGAAGTAGTCTTGCTCTTTCTAACAATGTCGTCGGCGTTGCTATCCCCGCCCGTGTTGCTTTCTCACGTGGCCACAAATAGCTACCGAGGGGACTCGGTCCATACTTTCCCCAGGGGCAGAAGCGAGGAGGACTGTCCTGGAGCTCCTCACACCATCCTCTCGCCTGTTTTTAAAGATGGGGTGCAACATCTGGCGCTCTCTAGTCTTTGGTGCCTCCCCCAAGCTCCACGACCTTTCAGAGACGACAGAGAGCGGCCTCACAGCGACACCAGCCAGCCCTCCCAACACCCTCAGACAAATCCCACCAGGGTCGATTGACGTGTATGGGACAAGATTTCTCAGCAGACCCCCGACCTGAACGTCCTCTTGCTACTGGAATTCCTCTGCTCCTGGAGCCCCGGCCTCTAGGCTAAAATGCCTGGCAAGAGTGTCAGGGAAGACCGAGATGAAGGCGGCACCGAGTACCTCGGCTTTGCCTGCCTTTGCTGTTCCTGTATCACTCAACCCGCCTGGCAAGCAGGCACACGCGTTCCTTGCCTGATTTACCATTTACGTAGCAGCAGACCTGCTGCTCTATTCAGGAATGTGTGTGCCCACGCCCGCGGATTAGCGGGCAATGGGGCTGGCAAGGGATATCAGAAGCAACGTACCTAACGTGTGTTGCTATTTTTCTTTCGCAAGAGGTAAATGAGCGGCCCGTGTTCCATCGCTATACTTATCACATCCTGCATGTCCCACTGATGGTATTACTCCTTTCTCACAATCAAGAGGGTTAGTTGGGATCCCAACACCTGGCCAAGTGTCATTTATGCTAGTAGCCTGGCTCTTACACAGGCATCCCTGTCACAGAGCTTCAGCTACAGGACCTAGTCGTTGAACCCTGTCATCGTCAGTGGAGCAAGTGAATATCAGAGTGCACTTCCGTTCAGGGGGCTGGGCGATTTTTTTTCTTTTTTAAGGGTCCCCAAGTTAGACACCGAGTATTACCCGTCATGTGATTCCATCTACCCTCTTCACGCGTGGGCCATTAATGGTTTAAGATGCAATCCCCAAGGACACAGATGGCAATTCCCGGTCTTATTTTGTTCTATTGCCTTTGCCAGGAGAGAATGATTGTTTCCTCTCCGATAACTGAGGACATGAGTAACGTCTCCTGGACAGGTCTCGATGCACCGATTATCGACAGCGTGGGGATTATTGTGCGTAAGGTTTTGAAACGTGGGGGGCCACTTTCCTAATCCCAAGACTACCGAAACAAATATTATTGTTTACTAATATTTATTAATATTCCCCAATTTAAAGGGTTGTCTGCCGACTCAGGTGGAGGGAGACAAGCAGTTGCGCTGCTAACATTCTGGATTCGTCCAAAGGACGGGATAAGCTGTAAAACCAAATTCTCTTGACCTAGAGCTAGTACCAAATGGGATATTATAATAAGCGGGTTCTCCGTTCTCTCAAAGTTCAACCGCCTCTGATTAGCCAAAGTTTGAGTTTCCCAGCCTGTGTGGCTGTCTGCTTTTCTTGATCGGGTTCTGGTGCTCTTTTCACTCGCCTGCAATGAATCCAGGAGTCAATTCCTTCTACTTTGACTGCAGCATAGGTTTTCAGTAACACGGCGTAAGGTCCTTTCCACCTTTCCTTTAGAGGTTCATCTTTCCAGGTCCGTACGTAAACCATGTCCCCTGCTTGGAATGGGTGAACTGGTGTATCCAACGGGAGAGAGACTTTCCGATTTAGATACCTGTGCAGTGAAGATAAAGTCTGAGAAAGAAAAAGCAAATACGCTTTAACGTCAGCCTGCCCTTTTACATGCATTCGGTCTCCTGTGACGTTAAGAAGCTTCCTGGGATCTGCTACCCCATACACAATCTCAAAAGGACTTACTTTCCCTTCGACCCCAGGAGTTACTCGAATTCGTACAAGAGCTATGGGTAAAATTTCTGCCCATTTAAGGTGCGTTTCTTGACAGAGTTTAGCAAGTTGTCTTTTAAGAGTTTGATTCATTCTTTCTACCTTTCCACTTGATTGTGGCCTCCAAGGGGTGTGTAATTCCCACGTAATCTGTAAACGTTGAGAAATCCCTTGCACTGCTTCTGCAATAAAATGAGGCCCATTGTCAGAGGAGATTCCCTCTGGAATACCGAATCGGGGTATTATTTCCTTCAGTAAGATTCTAATTACCTCTCTGGCTTTGTGGGTGCGGCA
Source organism: Haliaeetus albicilla (assembly GCF_947461875.1). Taxonomy (NCBI): domain Eukaryota; kingdom Metazoa; phylum Chordata; class Aves; order Accipitriformes; family Accipitridae; genus Haliaeetus; species Haliaeetus albicilla. The sequence continues at coordinate 40,415,858 of NC_091516.1, forward strand.
AGGGAAAGCCTCTGGCCAACCAGAAAAGGTATCTACCAGTACCAATAAACACTTACAGTTAGGTGACACCTAGGTAGCTCTGAAAAATCTATTTGCCAGTATTCCCCAGGAGTTCTTCCTTGTTTCGCAATTCCTCCTATACCCTTTTCCCCAATTTCTGGATTATTAGCACAGCAGATGGTACACTTCTGTACTACCATGTGGGCTACCCTTTGCATTTTTGGCCCCCCAAAATTTCCTTTTGCAGTTATTGTCAACGCGTCTGCTCCTGTACGAGTCTCCTGAGGTAATCTCTTGAGCAAAGTTTCCATCATTCTTTCAGGAATCAATAGTTGCTTGACCGGTGTTATCCACCAACCTTGTTCATTTTTGGAGCAGTCTATTTGTCTGGCTAACTGATCTTCCCTCTCAGTATATTTTGGTAGTGGTAATTCTAAATGAGGCCCTGGAGTTAAAGCTCCTTCAAGTTTTGGCTCCTTTAGAGCCGCCTGTTGAGCAAGACAACCAGCCTTCTGCCTTCCTTTTATAATTCCACTAGTTCCTTTTTTGGTGCGCTTTACGATGCATTATTGCAACCTTCTCTGGTAGGAGAACCGCTGGCAGCAGTCTCATAACTGCAGTCCCATATTTTACTGGAGTTCCTTGTGAGTTTAACCGTCCCCTTGCCTTCCAAACTGCCCCATGGGGGTGTACCACCCCAAATGCATATTTAGAATCTGTATATGTATATATAAACTCTTCTTCCGTGGCTAAACTCCAGAGCTCGCGTCAATGCTATTAATTCAGCCTTTTGAGCGGATGTGTTGCTAGGCAGTGCCTTAGGCTCGAACGGTTGGGCGTTTGTTACCACTGCATAGCCAGCTCTTCGTTTTCCTTCCAGCATATAGCTGCTGCCATCAGTGAAGAGCTCCACTTCTGCATCAGGCAGGGGTTCATCCTGCAGGTCTGGTCTGCTGGAAGGCTTGCAGCCTTGCTTGCCCTCGCTTCTCCTTCTCTTCTAATTCCTCTCGATTATTACAAAACTTCTATGCAATTGACAACAGCTGTGAGCTTGTCGTGCCACCCGCCCTCTCTACCTTCTGTAATTTTTTTCTGATCTCCGTAGCTGCTTGACCAATAAACAACATGTTAAACAACTTCAAATTGCTAGCATCTTCTGGGTCTAGATCTGTCCGCTTCCGAGCCGCTTCACACAATCTCTCATAAGAGGATGACGGGGTTTCCTTATCCCCTTGCCGCACCTCATGCAGCTTACATCGATTTTTAGGTTTTGGAACCCCGTGCTGAACCCCATGTAAAATTAATTTTTGGTACTCCCTTTGCCCTCTGTAATCCTCCACACGTACTCGGATCCCACCCCCGATCCTCTTTCGGGAGATACGGATCTGCATTAGGCAGCCCCTCCTCTCCCCGGCTCAGTCCCTCTTTAGCCTTTTCCAAAACCGTTCTCCTTTCTTCGGTAGTAAACAAAAATTCTAGGAGAGCCTGCACATCTCCCCGGTTAGGGTGATGAGTTATCACTACACGCTTAACAGTACTATACGTTCCCTCTGGGTTCTTTCGGCAAGACCCGACTGCCTGTTTCCAGTTTACCAGGTCAGCAGTAGAGAATGGTACGTGCACATACACTGGTGTTCCCTCAGGCCCAGCGGCCTGTCTAAGGGGAGCCAGAACTACAGGTCTCTGTCCCCTCGTTCTGCTAGACACGGGGCTCACAATCTCATCTCCCTCGTCACTTGAACCGTCTGTTTCTGGCTGTTTCGGGGGGGGCCACCAACAACTGCGTCTCAACTTCTGTATTTTCCAAGTGGCTTTTTCCCATGTTGCAACCGATACAACAAGAAACCTCCTGTTTGTTCTTTCCCTCATCCAATGCATGTGCTCCAATTTGATGTTTACAATCTACCAGCCCGCATTTCTTCCCGATTCATTTATACAAGTGTGTTTATACAAAGGATATCCCAATTACTTCTTAATGCAAAGAACAGATCCACAGATGGTATTTCATCCCACTTTTCAGTTCTCCGACAAAGCAAGGTTAATTGCAATATAGTATTGTATTTCAAAGATCCATTTTCAGGCCACTTTTCGCCCCCTTCCAAGTGATATGGTGGCCACCACCGGTTACAGTAAGCTCTCAATTTATCTTTCTTTAGGGGATCCCCTCCACACTTTTTCCAATTTTTCAGGATGCATCCTAAGGGAGAACAAAGGGGAGTCTCCCGAGAGTAGCATTGCCCATTGCCGTACCGATTCTCATCCAGCGCTCCGTACACCAGAACGAGGGACGTCTCCCTTCGTTACAAAAACGACGTGTAGGAACGAAAATTATCCTCCCGCTCTGTATCTTTCCTGATGCGCCTTACGCAGAGCCCAGACGGGACAAAATGTCCCCCAAATGCTTGCTACTCCCCAAAAGACTTTTCCCTTTTCCCTTATTTATCTCTCAGAAAATACCTCTTTTCCAACAGCGTTGCACCACTGTGTCGCTTACCGCCCGACCGCAGGAGAGGAGCCGACTGGAGTCCCCGATCAACAGGTCGGTGCGCGCTGGAGTCCACTCGGTTCTCTTCTCCCCGCCGGGTGCGGCAAGACGAACCGGGCAAGGCTGTCAGCGCCGTCCCATCTGGGTCGCCAAAACTGTTGTCCCAAAGGTGGGGCCGTTCACCCGGTGTGCCAAACGCCAACATACACACAGAGCAGAGGTATTTCATTCCAAGTCATGTTTGCGCAAAGATGGGGGCTGGGTGGTAATCCACAAAGATAGCACACCTCATACCTAAACGGGTAAGCGATTCATACAGTTTAGTTTTACATGTTTAGTTTCCAAAGCTCTTCCCCAAAACTATTACTGGCAGTCGCTCATCTACCACAGTTTCTATCGGGCTAAGGTTTTCCCCGCTTCGAATTATAGGTACAGTGCTCTTTTATTCTACAGCGCAGGCTCAAGGAGAGTGGGGAGGGGGTAAGTCTTTTTGGTCTCTAACTGAGTCGGTGCTCCTGAGCTCCCCTTGCTGCCCTTACCTTTCCTGCAGTTACCGAAGACCTTTGCTGACTTCATGCCTATTAGCAATTATTCAACTTCCGGTGCCTCCTGGGGTAGCGTGTTCCCTTCTCATCAGTCCTTCAGTTCTTCTTCAGGGGCACAGTTGTTAGCAAGGCATGCGTTGTTTATACAAAGGGTATCACAAGACCTTTGTGGCCTTTTTAAGGTGGCTGAAGTGCATCGCTCCCACCGCCTCCTGTCCCCGCGGGGGCCTGCACCATCTCCTCGGGGCCGAGGTTTACTCGAGGTATGAAACTGCTAACAACCTTCCGCAGTCATTTGTATTTATTGTGCAAGACAACACTGAAGCAGCTTCACACTGTTTGTCATGACAGTAGGGAGCAGCTGCTCAGGTTAACCAGCTTACGAGACCAGGAGGTGTTAGGCAGTGACCATGGGAGCAGTGGTAACTCGCAGCCACTTCAGCCGCTGCCAGCTGCAGGCAGAAGAGGGTCTGGATGTTACTTTTTGTTGGCTTTATCAGTGACCTCTCATGCCTGCATGCCTCAAGGCCTGAAAAAAGTCATCAAAAGGGACTGGAGCCTTCAGACTTGGAGAAATCCCGCTCCGAAGCAGTGGTACTCCCTTGGAAGCGGGAAATCATTGTGTGCGTTTTCAGCACCACACCCAGAAGCGTGCAAATTCCCATTCAGGTTTCCATCAGCACTTGGGACACCACGGATCTTGGCACTGGAGTCCGCACAGAAGCACCTGTAGTTCAGACACACCGACATAAAGTTAGTGTGAGATCAAAATGAAACCCAGCCTTTACTGATAAAAGGGGACCGAAATGTCTTTTAAGTAGGCATTCACATAAGTGGGGTCTTTTATTTTGAGAGCTACTGCTTTCTTGTTGTTACGCTTTTAGCTTGATTGGCATTCAGACAGCTGCCAAGAACACTGGGAATTCACTATCAAATAACAGCGCGGGCAAGTTCATTAGGCTATCATCTTGACAGGCTTCTATATTTATTACACTAACTATGTGGGTGTAGTAATTGTATTAGGAGTATCTAGACGGTATTTCCCATCTGCAGAATCAGCACCAGGCATGGGGAAACCCACAGAAGGTTTCCCAGCTAACTCTAACCTGCAAATTTTCCTTAAACATATCAAAAGTTTTCTCCTTCAGTAGCAAAACCTGTGACTTTCTCGCCCCCACCCCACCCCATACTGAGACTTAAGTCCCGTAAACAGAGCAAGTACATGAACTTCCTGCTTTGAAATCACTGTTAATTCATTTTATCCCATTTATGAAGCAAGCAAGGGACAAGGAGCGGGGAGAGGAATCTCAGTTCAGGGAGTGGCGGCAAGGCATGCTGCCTCTGAGAGCTATTCCTAGAGCGTTGCTTCTGACGGTCCAGCTTCACGCCAGCGCTGCGCCAGCAGTCCGAATCTAACCCCTTCCTACACATTTCTGACTGTTTGTTTATAGGCTCTCTCGCAGTCCTCTCAGTGTCACTGTGCTACTCCAGGATAAGAGGTTTGCCAAGAAAGGCCGATGGGAGCTTGCAGTGGAATACCAGGCTGCATACTGCACGCTGCCCAGAGCATTTCAAAGCAGAGGTCATCTTCCAGGCTTGTCGCAGCCATGGCTAGTGACTCTGGAAGCTTAGCCCATCAGCATCAATGCCCGGGAGAGGCTATTGGCTGGGCATCGGAATTAAACTCTGTAAACCTCTGTCTGCGTAAAGACTGCTTGTCAGTGAGGAGAGGAAGGTACTGACTTCTGTAGGCTTCAAGAGAGTTTATTTGGAACGCACAAATCTTTTTGTCCGTGAAAAGTTTCGTTATTTAATCACTGGTTTCGTTGGAATGCTAGACACTTGAAAGGGAAGGGAATAAAAATGATTGGGGTTTGACAATTGCCAATGTGTGTCGCTGAGGACAGCTGTCTAACGGCTGGGTCTGTTAGCAGGAAGGGCTGGCTGTTGCTGCTGTAGGGGGATTTTACAGTGTTTCAGAGTGCAGACTCTTTTGCCAACTACTTTAACATCTAGGCTTGCTTTGAGCTTCTGTCCCGTCTTTGTCCCTGCCTGTCCTGCAAGAACAAGCACAAATGGAAGCCGGAAGCTGCATATTGGCCTTCTGTAGTTCTGCAGACCTGCTATGGAAAGGCCAGATGTCTCCGTATTTCCACAGCAAGGCCAATTATTGCACGAGACCTGAGAATGGCAAATAATGCGGTCAGCCAGGGAAGCCCATCGCTATTTCTGCAAGCTGACCGTCTCGCAGTGAGGGTCTTCCCACCTTCAGGGCTGGACTGAGCAGTTGCAGAACGGATTGCTGAGGGCACTGTGAAAACGCCTAGGGAAAGGACATCAGAAATTGGCAGCAATTAATTGGGAACACTGATTCCAAGCATAGTATTTATCTGAAAAACAATGAAGCAAATCCTGCAGGTCTAACTGGGGCTACTATGACTAAGTTACATCAGTCTGGTTTTTGTATGACTCATTAATCATATTACAGTCATCACTGTGGTTATCTGAAAGTATTTTAATCTAATCAAAACGCAGTTAAAACTCATTTAAACTAATTTGGCCTCAATTGTACTGCCCCACCCCCCGACTAATCTTTTCCAGGGTCATGTGAGGCGTTAGACACCAAAGTAGAGCCTTCTATAGAGACCTGACTACGGATTTATGCATAACTTGATTTTGAGCATGCACTTGCCAACACTTTGCTTTTTATCCTGGCTGCCAGATAAAAGAGGACAATATGCTATGCTCTGGGGCTTTTGTCACAGTGTTCATAGCTCGTACAGGCCACCTGCGGTGGACTAATGGAGCTGCCGCAGTACGTTGCTTTCCTAGCACGTGTGTAACCTGGCAGCTGAGAGTGTGAGCCCTCTGGATTCATCAGGAATTCACTTGTACGTGTAGCTACTCTGCCCACGTAAAGCCAAATGTAAAACATCACTAATTCCCAGGCCACAGAGACCACAGAAGCATTGCAGTTTGCAGGGACATGGGTAGCTTCTAGTCGAAACTTCTACGTGGAGCGGGGCCAGGAATGAATTCAGACCCCGGTCCTCCGAGCTTTATCCAGCCAGACTTTGAAAACCTCCAAGGACAGAGATCCCACAGCCTCTCTGACTTCTCCTACAGGAAAGACATGGCTGAGGCCTCCGGGACTGGTGTGAAACACTGATGCCGAGCACAGGACAAGAGATGGGGGGATGGAGTGGGCACTGGCGTTTGGTAACCCCAGGCGTGGGGCGAGCACCGGTGGGTGAGGATGGCCTGTCAGACACCCCCCAGCGATGGACGGCGGTGCCCCCGAGTGATGGGTTCTGAGGTCACCGAGGAATGGACTGTGATGTCCCCGAGCGATGGATTGTTACCACGCGTCCCTCCCTGCTTGAATTCGGGCCCCGAGCCTCAGCCAGCCGGCTCGTGCCCACACTCCAGCTGAGCGGGTTCGCGAGGTCTGGAGTGTCGAGCGAGGCCTTTGCTGAGCAAGTGCTGGTGTTGGGCTCGGGCAGTTGTTTTTTGCAGCTCTCCGCGCCCAACCTCAGAGCCGTCCAAGGATCTTCCCCGGCCCTGCCAGGTTCAGGCAGCCGGGGCACCCAGGAGGCACGCTCGCAGCAGCAGAGGTGAGCTGGGAGGGGAAACCTCAGCCTGGAGTGGGTTGCTGGGAGGGTTTCCTTCTTGAGGGACCTGGGCACTTCTTCCACCCCTCCGCGGGCCAGCCAATGACCCTGGCCTCTCTTCCTTCTCTAGCGTGACACCCGCTGCTGCAGCGCCGGTGACAGGGAGCAGCTCAACGTCCCCAGCTCCCCCCAGCCCACCGCAGCACGTGGGGACCATGGCCGCGGAGCTGGACAACCGCTGTCCCATCTGCCTGGACAGCTGGGAGGAGGCCAGCTACGTGATGCCGTGCCTCCACCAATTCTGCTATGCATGCATCCTGCGGTGGGCTGAGAGCAAGCCCGAGTGCCCCCTCTGCAAGAGGAACGTCACCTCCATCTTGCACTCGGTGCAGGCGGACGACAACTTCAAGGAGCACGTTGTCGCACCACCTCCAGTGCCATCAGTTGCCGTCCACCTGGCAGGAGGTGCTCCTGGCCATCCAGCCGCCCACAACCAGCCATCAGCTGCACAGCCGCTGCCCAGGGCTCCTGTGGGCAGCCTCCATCCCCACGTCTGGGCATCCCTCTTCCAAGAGGACCCAGCTCTGCTCCGGCCCGTGATGCTCTGGCTGCGACAGGAGCTGTGGCTCTTCTTCGAGGGTGGCCGCTGGGAAACAGCTGCAGCGCGGAGGCTCGTCCTGTCCAGCCTGCACCTCTTCGGCCTGGACGAGGAAACCCTGTTCCAGCTGCTGCGGGGTGCCCTGGGCGAGTACACGAGGACCTTTGTGCGCCAGCTGATCGACACCATCGTGGAGCGGTGCGGCGGGGAGGCACGACGCCGGGTGGGCCTGGAGGACGCCCGTGCTGCCGAGGAGCGGGAGGGCAGCCCTGCGGCTGCCCCCGGCCCCGCTGCCTCCCAAAGGGGGTCTCCTGCCCCCAGCCCAGCCCCCTCCAGCAGCCGTGGCACAGCCGAGGCAGAAGAGCTCCCCAGCACCTCATCGGCTGCCCTTCGTGGGGGTCCTGGCAGCCCTCCCTCTGCCCCTGTTCCCACCCACAGGGAGCACGACGAGCCACAGGAGGACCCAGAGGAGGCTGTGCCCGGGCCCTCCGCTCCCAGCCAGGGCAGCGAACTCTCCCCCGGGGGACCCCGGAGAGCCCCAAAGAGGAGGGCTGGCAGCCCTCGGGCCTCCTCACCTCCGAACAAGAGGCCACCCCACCGGCCACAGTAGGAGGGTGCCCCAGGAGCTGGCGAAACCAGCGACAGGCCAGCGGCTGGGGCACCCACCAGCCTCCCAAAGGGACCCGGAGACGGTCATTAGTAGCCTAGCGCTCATGATCAAAGCGTACAATAAACGTATCAAAAGTACAGAAGTAGTCTTGCTCTTTCTAACAATGTCGTCGGCGTTGCTATCCCCGCCCGTGTTGCTTTCTCACGTGGCCACAAATAGCTACCGAGGGGACTCGGTCCATACTTTCCCCAGGGGCAGAAGCGAGGAGGACTGTCCTGGAGCTCCTCACACCATCCTCTCGCCTGTTTTTAAAGATGGGGTGCAACATCTGGCGCTCTCTAGTCTTTGGTGCCTCCCCCAAGCTCCACGACCTTTCAGAGACGACAGAGAGCGGCCTCACAGCGACACCAGCCAGCCCTCCCAACACCCTCAGACAAATCCCACCAGGGTCGATTGACGTGTATGGGACAAGATTTCTCAGCAGACCCCCGACCTGAACGTCCTCTTGCTACTGGAATTCCTCTGCTCCTGGAGCCCCGGCCTCTAGGCTAAAATGCCTGGCAAGAGTGTCAGGGAAGACCGAGATGAAGGCGGCACCGAGTACCTCGGCTTTGCCTGCCTTTGCTGTTCCTGTATCACTCAACCCGCCTGGCAAGCAGGCACACGCGTTCCTTGCCTGATTTACCATTTACGTAGCAGCAGACCTGCTGCTCTATTCAGGAATGTGTGTGCCCACGCCCGCGGATTAGCGGGCAATGGGGCTGGCAAGGGATATCAGAAGCAACGTACCTAACGTGTGTTGCTATTTTTCTTTCGCAAGAGGTAAATGAGCGGCCCGTGTTCCATCGCTATACTTATCACATCCTGCATGTCCCACTGATGGTATTACTCCTTTCTCACAATCAAGAGGGTTAGTTGGGATCCCAACACCTGGCCAAGTGTCATTTATGCTAGTAGCCTGGCTCTTACACAGGCATCCCTGTCACAGAGCTTCAGCTACAGGACCTAGTCGTTGAACCCTGTCATCGTCAGTGGAGCAAGTGAATATCAGAGTGCACTTCCGTTCAGGGGGCTGGGCGATTTTTTTTCTTTTTTAAGGGTCCCCAAGTTAGACACCGAGTATTACCCGTCATGTGATTCCATCTACCCTCTTCACGCGTGGGCCATTAATGGTTTAAGATGCAATCCCCAAGGACACAGATGGCAATTCCCGGTCTTATTTTGTTCTATTGCCTTTGCCAGGAGAGAATGATTGTTTCCTCTCCGATAACTGAGGACATGAGTAACGTCTCCTGGACAGGTCTCGATGCACCGATTATCGACAGCGTGGGGATTATTGTGCGTAAGGTTTTGAAACGTGGGGGGCCACTTTCCTAATCCCAAGACTACCGAAACAAATATTATTGTTTACTAATATTTATTAATATTCCCCAATTTAAAGGGTTGTCTGCCGACTCAGGTGGAGGGAGACAAGCAGTTGCGCTGCTAACATTCTGGATTCGTCCAAAGGACGGGATAAGCTGTAAAACCAAATTCTCTTGACCTAGAGCTAGTACCAAATGGGATATTATAATAAGCGGGTTCTCCGTTCTCTCAAAGTTCAACCGCCTCTGATTAGCCAAAGTTTGAGTTTCCCAGCCTGTGTGGCTGTCTGCTTTTCTTGATCGGGTTCTGGTGCTCTTTTCACTCGCCTGCAATGAATCCAGGAGTCAATTCCTTCTACTTTGACTGCAGCATAGGTTTTCAGTAACACGGCGTAAGGTCCTTTCCACCTTTCCTTTAGAGGTTCATCTTTCCAGGTCCGTACGTAAACCATGTCCCCTGCTTGGAATGGGTGAACTGGTGTATCCAACGGGAGAGAGACTTTCCGATTTAGATACCTGTGCAGTGAAGATAAAGTCTGAGAAAGAAAAAGCAAATACGCTTTAACGTCAGCCTGCCCTTTTACATGCATTCGGTCTCCTGTGACGTTAAGAAGCTTCCTGGGATCTGCTACCCCATACACAATCTCAAAAGGACTTACTTTCCCTTCGACCCCAGGAGTTACTCGAATTCGTACAAGAGCTATGGGTAAAATTTCTGCCCATTTAAGGTGCGTTTCTTGACAGAGTTTAGCAAGTTGTCTTTTAAGAGTTTGATTCATTCTTTCTACCTTTCCACTTGATTGTGGCCTCCAAGGGGTGTGTAATTCCCACGTAATCTGTAAACGTTGAGAAATCCCTTGCACTGCTTCTGCAATAAAATGAGGCCCATTGTCAGAGGAGATTCCCTCTGGAATACCGAATCGGGGTATTATTTCCTTCAGTAAGATTCTAATTACCTCTCTGGCTTTGTGGGTGCGGCAAGGGAAAGCCTCTGGCCAACCAGAAAAGGTATCTACCAGTACCAATAAACACTTACAGTTAGGTGACACCTAGGTAGCTCTGAAAAATCTATTTGCCAGTATTCCCCAGGAGTTCTTCCTTGTTTCGCAATTCCTCCTATACCCTTTTCCCCAATTTCTGGATTATTAGCACAGCAGATGGTACACTTCTGTACTACCATGTGGGCTACCCTTTGCATTTTTGGCCCCCCAAAATTTCCTTTTGCAGTTATTGTCAACGCGTCTGCTCCTGTACGAGTCTCCTGAGGTAATCTCTTGAGCAAAGTTTCCATCATTCTTTCAGGAATCAATAGTTGCTTGACCGGTGTTATCCACCAACCTTGTTCATTTTTGGAGCAGTCTATTTGTCTGGCTAACTGATCTTCCCTCTCAGTATATTTTGGTAGTGGTAATTCTAAATGAGGCCCTGGAGTTAAAGCTCCTTCAAGTTTTGGCTCCTTTAGAGCCGCCTGTTGAGCAAGACAACCAGCCTTCTGCCTTCCTTTTATAATTCCACTAGTTCCTTTTTTGGTGCGCTTTACGATGCATTATTGCAACCTTCTCTGGTAGGAGAACCGCTGGCAGCAGTCTCATAACTGCAGTCCCATATTTTACTGGAGTTCCTTGTGAGTTTAACCGTCCCCTTGCCTTCCAAACTGCCCCATGGGGGTGTACCACCCCAAATGCATATTTAGAATCTGTATATGTATATATAAACTCTTCTTCCGTGGCTAAACTCCAGAGCTCGCGTCAATGCTATTAATTCAGCCTTTTGAGCGGATGTGTTGCTAGGCAGTGCCTTAGGCTCGAACGGTTGGGCGTTTGTTACCACTGCATAGCCAGCTCTTCGTTTTCCTTCCAGCATATAGCTGCTGCCATCAGTGAAGAGCTCCACTTCTGCATCAGGCAGGGGTTCATCCTGCAGGTCTGGTCTGCTGGAAGGCTTGCAGCCTTGCTTGCCCTCGCTTCTCCTTCTCTTCTAATTCCTCTCGATTATTACAAAACTTCTATGCAATTGACAACAGCTGTGAGCTTGTCGTGCCACCCGCCCTCTCTACCTTCTGTAATTTTTTTCTGATCTCCGTAGCTGCTTGACCAATAAACAACATGTTAAACAACTTCAAATTGCTAGCATCTTCTGGGTCTAGATCTGTCCGCTTCCGAGCCGCTTCACACAATCTCTCATAAGAGGATGACGGGGTTTCCTTATCCCCTTGCCGCACCTCATGCAGCTTACATCGATTTTTAGGTTTTGGAACCCCGTGCTGAACCCCATGTAAAATTAATTTTTGGTACTCCCTTTGCCCTCTGTAATCCTCCACACGTACTCGGATCCCACCCCCGATCCTCTTTCGGGAGATACGGATCTGCATTAGGCAGCCCCTCCTCTCCCCGGCTCAGTCCCTCTTTAGCCTTTTCCAAAACCGTTCTCCTTTCTTCGGTAGTAAACAAAAATTCTAGGAGAGCCTGCACATCTCCCCGGTTAGGGTGATGAGTTATCACTACACGCTTAACAGTACTATACGTTCCCTCTGGGTTATTTCGGCAAGACCCGACTGCCTGTTTCCAGTTTACCAGGTCAGCAGTAGAGAATGGTACGTGCACATACACTGGTGTTCCCTCAGGCCCAGCGGCCTGTCTAAGGGGAGCCAGAACTACAGGTCTCTGTCCCCTCGTTCTGCTAGACACGGGGCTCACAATCTCATCTCCCTCGTCACTTGAACCGTCTGTTTCTGGCTGTTTCGGGGGGGGCCACCAACAACTGCGTCTCAACTTCTGTATTTTCCAAGTGGCTTTTTCCCATGTTGCAACCGATACAACAAGAAACCTCCTGTTTGTTCTTTCCCTCATCCAATGCATGTGCTCCAATTTGATGTTTACAATCTACCAGCCCGCATTTCTTCCCGATTCATTTATACAAGTGTGTTTATACAAAGGATATCCCAATTACTTCTTAATGCAAAGAACAGATCCACAGATGGTATTTCATCCCACTTTTCAGTTCTCCGACAAAGCAAGGTTAATTGCAATATAGTATTGTATTTCAAAGATCCATTTTCAGGCCACTTTTCGCCCCCTTCCAAGTGATATGGTGGCCACCACCGGTTACAGTAAGCTCTCAATTTATCTTTCTTTAGGGGATCCCCTCCACACTTTTTCCAATTTTTCAGGATGCATCCTAAGGGAGAACAAAGGGGAGTCTCCCGAGAGTAGCATTGCCCATTGCCGTACCGATTCTCATCCAGCGCTCCGTACACCAGAACGAGGGACGTCTCCCTTCGTTACAAAAACGACGTGTAGGAACGAAAATTATCCTCCCGCTCTGTATCTTTCCTGATGCGCCTTACGCAGAGCCCAGACGGGACAAAATGTCCCCCAAATGCTTGCTACTCCCCAAAAGACTTTTCCCTTTTCCCTTATTTATCTCTCAGAAAATACCTCTTTTCCAACAGCGTTGCACCACTGTGTCGCTTACCGCCCGACCGCAGGAGAGGAGCCGACTGGAGTCCCCGATCAACAGGTCGGTGCGCGCTGGAGTCCACTCGGTTCTCTTCTCCCCGCCGGGTGCGGCAAGACGAACCGGGCAAGGCTGTCAGCGCCGTCCCATCTGGGTCGCCAAAACTGTTGTCCCAAAGGTGGGGCCGTTCACCCGGTGTGCCAAACGCCAACATACACACAGAGCAGAGGTATTTCATTCCAAGTCATGTTTGCGCAAAGATGGGGGCTGGGTGGTAATCCACAAAGATAGCACACCTCATACCTAAACGGGTAAGCGATTCATACAGTTTAGTTTTACATGTTTAGTTTCCAAAGCTCTTCCCCAAAACTATTACTGGCAGTCGCTCATCTACCACAGTTTCTATCGGGCTAAGGTTTTCCCCGCTTCGAATTATAGGTACAGTGCTCTTTTATTCTACAGCGCAGGCTCAAGGAGAGTGGGGAGGGGGTAAGTCTTTTTGGTCTCTAACTGAGTCGGTGCTCCTGAGCTCCCCTTGCTGCCCTTACCTTTCCTGCAGTTACCGAAGACCTTTGCTGACTTCATGCCTATTAGCAATTATTCAACTTCCGGTGCCTCCTGGGGTAGCGTGTTCCCTTCTCATCAGTCCTTCAGTTCTTCTTCAGGGGCACAGTTGTTAGCAAGGCATGCGTTGTTTATACAAAGGGTATCACAAGACCTTTGTGGCCTTTTTAAGGTGGCTGAAGTGCATCGCTCCCACCGCCTCCTGTCCCCGCGGGGGCCTGCACCATCTCCTCGGGGCCGAGGTTTACTCGAGGTATGAAACTGCTAACAACCTTCCGCAGTCATTTGTATTTATTGTGCAAGACAACACTGAAGCAGCTTCACACTGTTTGTCATGACAGTAGGGAGCAGCTGCTCAGGTTAACCAGCTTACGAGACCAGGAGGTGTTAGGCAGTGACCATGGGAGCAGTGGTAACTCGCAGCCACTTCAGCCGCTGCCAGCTGCAGGCAGAAGAGGGTCTGGATGTTACTTTTTGTTGGCTTTATCAGTGACCTCTCATGCCTGCATGCCTCAAGGCCTGAAAAAAGTCATCAAAAGGGACTGGAGCCTTCAGACTTGGAGAAATCCCGCTCCGAAGCAGTGGTACTCCCTTGGAAGCGGGAAATCATTGTGTGCGTTTTCAGCACCACACCCAGAAGCGTGCAAATTCCCATTCAGGTTTCCATCAGCACTTGGGACACCACGGATCTTGGCACTGGAGTCCGCACAGAAGCACCTGTAGTTCAGACACACCGACATAAAGTTAGTGTGAGATCAAAATGAAACCCAGCCTTTACTGATAAAAGGGGACCGAAATGTCTTTTAAGTAGGCATTCACATAAGTGGGGTCTTTTATTTTGAGAGCTACTGCTTTCTTGTTGTTACGCTTTTAGCTTGATTGGCATTCAGACAGCTGCCAAGAACACTGGGAATTCACTATCAAATAACAGCGCGGGCAAGTTCATTAGGCTATCATCTTGACAGGCTTCTATATTTATTACACTAACTATGTGGGTGTAGTAATTGTATTAGGAGTATCTAGACGGTATTTCCCATCTGCAGAATCAGCACCAGGCATGGGGAAACCCACAGAAGGTTTCCCAGCTAACTCTAACCTGCAAATTTTCCTTAAACATATCAAAAGTTTTCTCCTTCAGTAGCAAAACCTGTGACTTTCTCGCCCCCACCCCACCCCATACTGAGACTTAAGTCCCGTAAACAGAGCAAGTACATGAACTTCCTGCTTTGAAATCACTGTTAATTCATTTTATCCCATTTATGAAGGAAGCAAGGGACAAGGAGCGGGGAGAGGAATCTCAGTTCAGGGAGTGGCGGCAAGGCATGCTGCCTCTGAGAGCTATTCCTAGAGCGTTGCTTCTGACGGTCCAGCTTCACGCCAGCGCTGCGCCAGCAGTCCGAATCTAACCCCTTCCTACACATTTCTGACTGTTTGTTTATAGGCTCTCTCGCAGTCCTCTCAGTGTCACTGTGCTACTCCAGGATAAGAGGTTTGCCAAGAAAGGCCGATGGGAGCTTGCAGTGGAATACCAGGCTGCATACTGCACGCTGCCCAGAGCATTTCAAAGCAGAGGTCATCTTCCAGGCTTGTCGCAGCCATGGCTAGTGACTCTGGAAGCTTAGCCCATCAGCATCAATGCCCGGGAGAGGCTATTGGCTGGGCATCGGAATTAAACTCTGTAAACCTCTGTCTGCGTAAAGACTGCTTGTCAGTGAGGAGAGGAAGGTACTGACTTCTGTAGGCTTCAAGAGAGTTTATTTGGAACGCACAAATCTTTTTGTCCGTGAAAAGTTTCGTTATTTAATCACTGGTTTCGTTGGAATGCTAGACACTTGAAAGGGAAGGGAATAAAAATGATTGGGGTTTGACAATTGCCAATGTGTGTCGCTGAGGACAGCTGTCTAACGGCTGGGTCTGTTAGCAGGAAGGGCTGGCTGTTGCTGCTGTAGGGGGATTTTACAGTGTTTCAGAGTGCAGACTCTTTTGCCAACTACTTTAACATCTAGGCTTGCTTTGAGCTTCTGTCCCGTCTTTGTCCCTGCCTGTGCTGCAAGAACAAGCACAAATGGAAGCCGGAAGCTGCATATTGGCCTTCTGTAGTTCTGCAGACCTGCTATGGAAAGGCCAGATGTCTCCGTATTTCCACAGCAAGGCCAATTATTGCACGAGACCTGAGAATGGCAAATAATGCGGTCAGCCAGGGAAGCCCATCGCTATTTCTGCAAGCTGACCGTCTCACAGTGAGGGTCTTCCCACCTTCAGGGCTGGACTGAGCAGTTGCAGAACAGATTGCTGAGGGCACTGTGAAAACGCCTAGGGAAAGGACATCAGAAATTGGCAGCAATTAATTGGGAACACTGATTCCAAGCATAGTATTTATCTGAAAAACAATGAAGCAAATCCTGCAGGTCTAACTGGGGCTACTATGACTAAGTTACATCAGTCTGGTTTTGTATGACTCATTAATCATATTACAGTCATCACTGTGGTTATCTGAAAGTATTTTAATCTAATCAAAACGCAGTTAAAACTCATTTAAACTAATTTGGCCTCAATTGTACTGCCCCACCCCCCAACTAATCTTTTCCAGGGTCATGTGAGGCGTTAGACACCAAAGTAGAGCCTTCTATAGAGACCTGACTACGGATTTATGCATAACTTGATTTTGAGCATGCACTTGCCAACACTTTGCTTTTTATCCTGGCTGCCAGATAAAAGAGGACAATATGCTATGCTCTGGGGCTTTTGTCACAGTGTTCATAGCTCGTACAGGCCACCTGCGGTGGACTAATGGAGCTGCCGCAGTACGTTGCTTTCCTAGCACGTGTGTAACCTGGCAGCTGAGAGTGTGAGCCCTCTGGATTCATCAGGAATTCACTTGTACGTGTAGCTACTCTGCCCACGTAAAGCCAAATGTAAAACATCACTAATTCCCAGGCCACAGAGACCACAGAAGCATTGCAGTTTGCAGGGACATGGGTAGCTTCTAGTCGAAACTTCTACGTGGAGCGGGGCCAGGAATGAATTCAGACCCCGGTCCTCCGAGCTTTATCCAGCCAGACTTTGAAAACCTCCAAGGACAGAGATCCCACAGCCTCTCTGACTTCTCCTACAGGAAAGACATGGCTGAGGCCTCCGGGACTGGTGTGAAACACTGATGCCGAGCACAGGACAAGAGATGGGGGGATGGAGTGGGCACTGGCGTTTGGTAACCCCAGGCGTGGGGCGAGCACCGGTGGGTGAGGATGGCCTGTCAGACACCCCCCAGCGATGGACGGCGGTGCCCCCGAGTGATGGGTTCTGAGGTCACCGAGGAATGGACTGTGATGTCCCCGAGCGATGGATTGTTACCACGCGTCCCTCCCTGCTTGAATTCGGGCCCCGAGCCTCAGCCAGCCGGCTCGTGCCCACACTCCAGCTGAGCGGGTTCGCGAGGTCTGGAGTGTCGAGCGAGGCCTTTGCTGAGCAAGTGCTGGTGTTGGGCTCGGGCAGTTGTTTTTTGCAGCTCTCCGCGCCCAACCTCAGAGCCGTCCAAGGATCTTCCCCGGCCCTGCCAGGTTCAGGCAGCCGGGGCACCCAGGAGGCACGCTCGCAGCAGCAGAGGTGAGCTGGGAGGGGAAACCTCAGCCTGGAGTGGGTTGCTGGGAGGGTTTCCTTCTTGAGGGACCTGGGCACTTCTTCCACCCCTCCGCGGGCCAGCCAATGACCCTGGCCTCTCTTCCTTCTCTAGCGTGACACCCGCTGCTGCAGCGCCGGTGACAGGGAGCAGCTCAACGTCCCCAGCTCCCCCCAGCCCACCGCAGCACGTGGGGACCATGGCCGCGGAGCTGGACAACCGCTGTCCCATCTGCCTGGACAGCTGGGAGGAGGCCAGCTACGTGATGCCGTGCCTCCACCAATTCTGCTATGCATGCATCCTGCGGTGGGCTGAGAGCAAGCCCGAGTGCCCCCTCTGCAAGAGGAACGTCACCTCCATCTTGCACTCGGTGCAGGCGGACGACAACTTCAAGGAGCACGTTGTCGCACCACCTCCAGTGCCATCAGTTGCCGTCCACCTGGCAGGAGGTGCTCCTGGCCATCCAGCCGCCCACAACCAGCCATCAGCTGCACAGCCGCTGCCCAGGGCTCCTGTGGGCAGCCTCCATCCCCACGTCTGGGCATCCCTCTTCCAAGAGGACCCAGCTCTGCTCCGGCCCGTGATGCTCTGGCTGCGACAGGAGCTGTGGCTCTTCTTCGAGGGTGGCCGCTGGGAAACAGCTGCAGCGCGGAGGCTCGTCCTGTCCAGCCTGCACCTCTTCGGCCTGGACGAGGAAACCCTGTTCCAGCTGCTGCGGGGTGCCCTGGGCGAGTACACGAGGACCTTTGTGCGCCAGCTGATCGACACCATCGTGGAGCGGTGCGGCGGGGAGGCACGACGCCGGGTGGGCCTGGAGGACGCCCGTGCTGCCGAGGAGCGGGAGGGCAGCCCTGCGGCTGCCCCCGGCCCCGCTGCCTCCCAAAGGGGGTCTCCTGCCCCCAGCCCAGCCCCCTCCAGCAGCCGTGGCACAGCCGAGGCAGAAGAGCTCCCCAGCACCTCATCGGCTGCCCTTCGTGGGGGTCCTGGCAGCCCTCCCTCTGCCCCTGTTCCCACCCACAGGGAGCACGACGAGCCACAGGAGGACCCAGAGGAGGCTGTGCCCGGGCCCTCCGCTCCCAGCCAGGGCAGCGAACTCTCCCCCGGGGGACCCCGGAGAGCCCCAAAGAGGAGGGCTGGCAGCCCTCGGGCCTCCTCACCTCCGAACAAGAGGCCACCCCACCGGCCACAGTAGGAGGGTGCCCCAGGAGCTGGCAAAACCAGCGACAGGCCAGCGGCTGGGGCACCCACCAGCCTCCCAAAGGGACCCGGAGACGGTCATTAGTAGCCTAGCGCTCATGATCAAAGCGTACAATAAACGTATCAAAAGTACAGAAGTAGTCTTGCTCTTTCTAACAATGTCGTCGGCGTTGCTATCCCCGCCCGTGTTGCTTTCTCACGTGGCCACAAATAGCTACCGAGGGGACTCGGTCCATACTTTCCCCAGGGGCAGAAGCGAGGAGGACTGTCCTGGAGCTCCTCACACCATCCTCTCGCCTGTTTTTAAAGATGGGGTGCAACATCTGGCGCTCTCTAGTCTTTGGTGCCTCCCCCAAGCTCCACGACCTTTCAGAGACGACAGAGAGCGGCCTCACAGCGACACCAGCCAGCCCTCCCAACACCCTCAGACAAATCCCACCAGGGTCGATTGACGTGTATGGGACAAGATTTCTCAGCAGACCCCCGACCTGAACGTCCTCTTGCTACTGGAATTCCTCTGCTCCTGGAGCCCCGGCCTCTAGGCTAAAATGCCTGGCAAGAGTGTCAGGGAAGACCGAGATGAAGGCGGCACCGAGTACCTCGGCTTTGCCTGCCTTTGCTGTTCCTGTATCACTCAACCCGCCTGGCAAGCAGGCACACGCGTTCCTTGCCTGATTTACTATTTACGTAGCAGCAGAAGCCCTTCTTGTTGCTTCTTATATCACTTGCCAGCACCTCTTTCTTCCAGCTGCTCTGGTGGAAATTCATTGCCTTTGGCAACACGTGGCCGGCACACACATATAGAGGGGCACCGCTACTCTTAGTGGAAGTTCCGGGAGCCGTGAGCTTCAGGGCTTCATATTGTAGTCAGTCCAACTCGTCATTAACCTATGCTGCTCATTTGACAGCCACTTCCAAAAGACTGACCCCCAATCAGGCAACCGAGTACAAGCGTTAAACTTTGTGCTCCTCCATTCCATCATGTTTCTATTGAGGTCTACTCAAAATCATCAAATTTTTACCAAATTAATAAAAGGACTACGAAGAGATGCATCCCAAGACTAACTCTGAAAGACCTTCACCACCAGCCTACTTCCAGTTGAACTGCTTCTCTTGTTGAGAAGAAACTCTGAGCAGAGGGGGTTTGTAATCTGCCTTCTAACTCTCTACCAGTCTCCATCTTTCCCGTAAGAGACTAACAGGTTTCTCCCAGGCTTTGGGAAAAGTCATCGTTTAGACAAGGAGGAAAGCTTTCAGTCCAAAGGGCTTTGCTCTCCTCCTCCTCCTCCCTGAGGGAGGACATGCTCGTCTAAACACTTCTGGTTAGAATTTAGGCTTAATATTCCCCAGTTCTCCCTCCCACTGCCCTTGAAAACATATTTACCACACAGTATACTGCCATACAGGCACTGCTCAAAATCAGGTGAGGACGATGCAGTTGTGTCCGACAATAAACCAGCTAAGGAAGCAACAAACTGGCCAGGGCAACAGGTTTTACCACCCTCAATCAAACTCCATGATCAGCAACAGATTAATGGCATATATTGTGCCTCCTATTGAAATGTCCAGGGGATAACAAACTACTTAGCTCCTAAGTAAATGCTTTACAGTAGCCTTCCTGATGACAACACATTTGCTTCTAGCTACTTCCTTCTACAAATAAGAGAAGCAGATTTTGCTGCTACAAACCTATATTTACAGTCATCTCTTACACCGTCTTCCTAAACAGGACACTCGTATTTAGTCGGGAGACCACCTCGACGGTTGCATGAACAGATTGCTGCCCTAAGGCATAACAGATACAGTAAGCGAGAACCGCCACAGGACAGGAGAAGTCTTGTGAATCCAGTCAGGTTTACAAGGTTAGCCAGTGACTGGAAAAAAAAACCCACACATTTGTACTCAGCTCAACGTAGGATTTAAAATTATTCCAATATTTAAAAACAGCCTCACATGCAGTACGAAGCATTCATAAGCTTCTGTATTTCCTATTTGCATTTACTGTGCTGAAGCTTGCTTGCATACAAACACAGAAGCAGCCTGGTCTGCAAGATAAATAGTCTGGAATTGGCAAGGTACAAATCCAAGTTAAGCTCTGACGTTTACCTCCTGAGCAATTACCTCTGCCTTTCTAATCTCCTCTCCAAAACTGAGCTCATCCACACCTAGGTGAAGTTCATCAGGCTAGTAGTTGCTGTTATACATTGCCCCAGAGAGCAACAGAATTAAGTTCTGATCTCAAAGTTGGCCTCTATACACTTCTACCCTGCATTTCAAATTTGATCCAAGCCCAGAGGAGACACTAGGGCCGGCTTCCTGACGCTAAACAGTGACTAGAAGAGCTGCATGCATGCAGGTTTGTACTAACACATGAACACACAGATTTCAACACGAAGCAGAGCTTTAAGCAACACGGGGAAAAAAAAGCTCAGCTGTCTGCACCTTTCAAAAAAAAAGCAGAGAGATGTGGCTATTGACAGCTCTGAGTGCTCCCTATGAACCCACAAGGGCTTGTTTTAAGGACAAAGTTTACATTCTCTGAGTGGTGACTCTTGCATGGTCACCATGATTAGCATAAACAACCCTCCAGTACCTTTAAGCAGACAATTTTTACAACAAGGATAGTCTCCACAAGCTGGTCTACGCGGGTAAAAGCAATATAGTGGTTTGAGTATGAACAAAATTGACAAGACGTTTTAAGTCATTACAGTAAGACACTTAAAAAAAAAAAGACAACCTTCCCAATACTGCATACTGATAAACTTATGTTGGAGGGGTAAACCAAGTTTTATTTAGATATGCATTAATGGCCTTCTTACAGATAACCAAATAAAAACCAAGTTAGAAATACAAGGCGTGAAGCTCAGACATTCAAGTTGGGGGGGGTAGGGGGTGCGGAGATAAGGATTTCAGCCCCAGTTCTGTTCCTTTCTCTGAGCTTAACATGCCTCTGATACAAAAACACAGGGAATGACAGAGACAGGGAGAACTACAGTCAGTTAGCCTTTAGACCACACTCCAACTCAGGACGCTTACAGCAGTCACAAGCCCTTCCCTCTGCTCTTCACGTTCATTTGGTGCTCCCTGCAGGGCAGCCTGCAGAGGAGAGCCGCTGAGGCTTCCCGTCTGGCCTTTACAGGGCCTACTAGGTAAGACATGCTGCACTTCACCACACCCTGTAAAATAAAAAGTGATCTGTTCCAGTGAGTCCACTCCGCCCAAGTATCCTGTCTGGAACAGTGACCAAAGATACAAACCTTGCTGGGAGAAGACATTGGCAGCCATATCCTTCAGTCCCGTAAATTTACGTAGCCCTATAAATTACCCTTTGGGGAGTATTTTCCTATGTTTCAGAAATACAGTGAAAAGACTTTCAAACGGTTCGCCGGTAAACATGCCCTTGTACGCTCAAGGGCAGTGCTGAGACTGTAGACAGTTGCGCGGTCATCTGCTCATATTATTCTTTAATTAACACAGACTCTCCACTCCCAGTTAAGTTCCAAAGGCAACACCTTCCAGCCTGTTGTTATCCGTATCAAGGGCAGGTATCTTTGCCTACCAATCATCCCTGCAAAACAGACTTTAAATATCAGGGACAATTATGCACAGAGCTATCCATAAGTGCGTACAACCTGTCTATTTGACTTCCCGGTTTAGCGGCCACCTTGGGAACGGCGGTCCAAGAAAGTTTGGATTGTTGAGAAATACAGCACAGGATATTGACAAATTATTAAAAGTACCAAGGTAACTTTTGCTTGCAGACAGCTAAACTGGATAAGAATATTCCAAATAAAACAGTTGTAAAATTACGGTCATAGAGCCAACGCCCTTGAAAAATGGGTAACATGCAAAAACATATTCTAAGATGAATAAAATCAGCTGTAGTCATAACTTACGCTACAAATTATATTGTAACACTCACTAGAATTTAAGGAAAATGCTCCTGAGTACGTGAAAGCCTAGCCTGCTTCAGCCAAGAATTAGAACAACTTCCTTGCTTGAAAATTCTAACCCTCGCCAGGAAACAGGGAAAAAGACGAGCCACCAAAGAAAAGCACTAGCAAAAAGACCCAGAGTTCATAAAATAAACATCAATTATCAGAGAACCTAACTTGAAAATGCTACAGTCTGCAAAAAAAAAAGTATAAAAACGATGAAGAAAAACACAAATGCTCCCTGACACTCTTATTCCGCTAGTCTCCAAAGCTACCATTTTTGCAGAGTCATCTGTCAAACCTCAAGCAGCAAGTACAAGCCCTCCAGATTCACACCTCCTCTGACTGTGCAAGTACATACCAATTAAATCCTAGGAGATGCAAGAGCAACGTAACAATCCTCTGGAAGAGGAGAAAGACACCTGCTGTAAAATCAAAGAAGAATCAGAGAAAAACATCAGGACTTGAGACAGAAAGGTATCTTCAATACCTAGAAGGGTATTTCTGGATTTTGAACAGGATCATGAGAGCATTTTTTCCTCCAACCACTAAGATTATAAACTCCCGGGGAAATATAAAAACAATCCTCTGATCGGCAACTGCTGCAGGATGAACCTACGCTGAAACACAGGTAGGAAGGAGGCCGTCAGAATAAGTTCGTACTTCCTCATAGGTGACAAGCCTCAAAGTCAGATTTTACCATTTCACCCGGCAATATTCTCTGCCTCTTGCAGAACTGTTTCGAAAGTTAATTCTTCTCATAAGTACAATAAACTACAAATTCAGCAAAACCACAATGACCAAAACTAAATCTATTACAATCTTCTTACATCACCAAAAAAAAAAAAAAAAAAAAATCACTTTCTTATGAGATAAATGTACTACTACTTACAATTCATTCACTTATATATTGAATCGCGTTAACCCTTATTCTTCACTAATGCTGCTACATCAGGAGGTGGTTTTCCAACACAAGCCCACAGTTTACCAGGACAGCTCCAAGAAACACGATTGATACCTTTTAAAACCACCCATTATTTGTTTCCACACATCTTTCCTAGCCCCAGACAGAACAAGATCTGAGGCAAAGGATGCTTTAAAATTACATAGGCTTTCAATATTCACCTCCTTTTTCTATCAGCCGCTTTAGTACAGCTCTCAATACATACAAACCCAATAGATACAAACAGAGGTAACCGATAAAATTTTGTGGGTTCACAAATAGTGCTCGCTTTCATAGGGGTTCACAAATCACACTCCATTCATTCAGACGATAGTCTGCACTAATTTATCACTGCGCTCTCTGGAGAGAATTAAAGCAGCTTGTCATTTCCTCACAGCCCCCCCCCCCCCGTGTACATACTAAAGAGTACCACCTCATTGTTGTTACAAAGCCAAAAGGTTTTTTACACCCCCTACAAACCAGAAAACACAAATTCCTTGCTGTGACGTTGTCTTTTGAAAAATAATGAGCATACTATCTCTTTTCCCCTGCAGTATACCTCTTTCACCTGCAAAAATGAAATGCATGCCAAACCTCACTTTTTCCTTATTACATACCCTTTGCATCCTGCTTCAGTTTTGCTGCAGCACACTCCGCACGCGGGTAATATAGCTTCCGTTAGCATCTAGCCTAAATTTCTAGACTTAAAAACCAGGAGCTGCCAGCACCAAAGGGGCATAACACTAGCATCCAAAAATCCCCATACGCACCTTCAACAATAAAGCAGAAACGTACTAAGGATGCACCAGAACATACACAAGCCCAAACTTCCACAACTCGGTGCCCTGCTGACACGGTGTTAAACAAGCAGGCATATCCTGGGTGTTCAAACATTGTGGCGGAACAGTGAAATGTGAAAGCCCATACCATGTGACACAGAGACCGCGGCCAAAAGACTACTGACATCCTGAAGATTCCTTGCACTTCTCTGCATTTCAGCAACTGGGTTTCCAGGTTAACAGCACAGGGAAGCTCAGAAAGAAACAGGACAGACTTACTTTCAACTGGTATTTCACTTTCAAAGAAAGTTAAGAATGTTTGTCGAGGGTTTTTAAAAGCCTGCTTCATGTCTCCACAGTGATAACTACAACAGAAGCACAAGATTTAGAAGCCTACCATGCCATCACCGCCACCTCAAACAAGAGGTGCGGGCTACACAGGTCTGCATCAGACAGAGCTTGTTATTCGCTCCTAACACAACGCTTAATGTGCCCACTCTCTCACAGACAGCCAACAAACACAAGCAGCAGCTTCTATAGGTAAACGCACGCTTTCATTCGTCCTGGTTAAGCCTGGGTGCTCAAGTACTGCACTGCCCCCGCTCAGAACACCACAGTGATTGCAACGGGTAAATCCACCTTGTTCCTGCAGAGCACAAAGAGTCCAACGCTGATTCCCATGCCCTCCAGAGGTTTTACCGCCAAAGCCTAACAAAACCAGCCCTGCCTGCAAAAACCTCTCCATTTCATAACTTCTCCGTTTCTCAGATAAGAGGGCCTGAGGCTCAGTCTCCTCCGCTTTTTTGGTCAGTCAAAATATCTGACAGTCTTCATCTAGCCCTTGCACAAATAAGAACATGCCGTGCTTCAAGCCTAGTTTTTGTTCAGTCAAAATACTCCGTTGGCCAATACTCTAAAACACAACTAAACCAAAACTAAAGCCGCATCATTAATAGCATGTTTTGAACTTTAAAAATTCAACCGTCTGATTGAGCAGGAAAAAAACAACACTTCCTTGTGTCAGAGCTGCAACAAGCCTAACTGGTTACTATGAAATGTGTTGCTTCCAATTCTCCCTGGAAGGTTAGTCTACATGTTCCTTACTAGTTTTAACGACAGCTTTCGATTACAAGCGTAAACTGTTGCTAGAATACTACCTTGCGCTGTAACATCAAGTCTCTTCAGGTTAACTTGGTATTGAGAAGAAGGGGAGAAATTGCTAGAGCCAGAAACCAATTTCAGAGCCACGAGTTTCCTGGGCCTACCACCACTAGGCGATTTTTGGCCTTGTCGCAGCACAGGGCACAGCTCC
The DNA here is from genome assembly GCF_947461875.1 of Haliaeetus albicilla. Taxonomy (NCBI): domain Eukaryota; kingdom Metazoa; phylum Chordata; class Aves; order Accipitriformes; family Accipitridae; genus Haliaeetus; species Haliaeetus albicilla. The sequence goes on from NC_091516.1 coordinate 40,440,873, forward strand.
AAGTAAACAAGCGCACCTCTAGCAGAGAAACACGCGCATACAGTTCAAAGACTAAAAGTAATGTTTCCTGAGCTCCCCAAACCAAACACATTTGTTTCAAGGCCTTAGAAAATTCACCTAAGAAACCAGTGCACTCTGATACAATGGGTATTTCTAAAATTCAGACGGAGAGCGTTCAAACACATACTTGGGAAACACTTGCTTAACAGATTCCCTCTCAAAGCATTTTCCAGTTTTAACAGCTTTGGGTTCTAGCTGAAGGCTCAGGAGTATTCCTCTCTTCACCAAGTTCTACAATTCACAAACTTTCAACCAGAATTTCTTTGCAATTTTCTAAGAAGCAGAGCAAGGAGACGCTAACACTTTTTTCACCTCTGCAGCTAACAAGATCAAGGCTTCACCCTGCTCACTTTAAAACAAAGTTCTCCTCAAATCCTAGCCACGCTTCTTCTACCTTCCCACCCATTCCTAGCCAAAACCTGAAGTCCTTAGGCTCATGAGAAGCATTCTTGTTTCAGCTACTGAGCTACTGTAGCAACTGCAGTTAGAAACAGAGAGTGCAGTCTCCCTTCCCATAACCCAACCCCTAGCTAATGCATTTTGCCCTCTCGTAAGCTGGTGAGGGGTTTCGACCGGCACCATTCCTTCGGTCCTCTCCTTGACTTTACTTCCCCTGGGAAGGTCCTGACCTTCCTGAACACAGAGCACAGGAGGAGAGATGAAGAGAGAGCTCTTCTCAGTAACGGGTGAAGACTGACGTTTTAAATCCTTGAGGGTTTCTAGCACGTGCTTCAGCCAGACGTTTGCCATCTCCCTCTGCCGCGCTGCTCGACCGAATGAGCCCTTAGTCCAACTCCAACCGCCGCCCCTCACTTTTCTTAGGATGGAAGTGGGAGAGGGTAAAGGAACACACTTTCTAAGAGCCGATACAACGTTCCAGAGCGTCACTGCCCAGATGTCACCCGAAAGGCTGCCGCAGACACACCTTCAGACGCCAACCTCCCCAAATCTTTCAAGAGGCGGCCGCAAGGATGTCTGGCCTCGGCCGTCAGAGGCAACCACCCGCGCTCAGGCAAGTGACAAGGCAACTTCCAACCCTGCAGACTCACTCGGGGCCCTTCCTCGCATCTCAGAACGCTCTCTTTCCCCGAGGATTTCCCAGCACTCCCACCTGCCGACAGAAAACACTCGCCTGCAACCACAACGCGTCCTCTCCCCCCTCCCAGTCTTAGAAGGGGAGAGTCCCTGCCACCCGCCAGTAAGGGAGACTAACTCTGTTACAAACCTCGCCAACGCCCGCTCTGCAGGAGACACACCAACATTCGCCCTGCTACGGTGGTTAGCGGAATCTCACACGCGCTCCCCCACCTCCTAAGCGCAGACGCATCCCCGCAGCTCACGCTGTAGGCAAAACAATCGAGCCTCCCCGCAATCACCCACCTTCATCAAACACAGCACACGCTTGCCTAAGCGCACCGGGATGCATTTAAGAGGAAGCGCTCACGAGCTCCTCTCCAGCACGCGCCTCTGCAGAGAAGAGCCCTACAACTCTCCTGACGTTTCCTCTCCAGGCGGGAATCCGCGGAGAGCAAGCACCGCATTTTCCTTCTGCTGCACTACCCACCCCCCCCAGCAAGAGCTCACGACCCACCCCCCCGTACTCCCGGTAGGAAACAGCAGAGCTTACTACTTTGCCCCATTACCCACTAACCCACGGGCGTGGGCACGTCTATTCCCGAAAGGGAAAACTTTCGCTTCCTGTAGTCGCTCTCGCTCCTCTCCGCCGGCGTACAACGTGAGCCGTTCTCCCCTCCACTTCCCGAGGAAAGTCCATCCGCTGGGCGGCTGGCCACAACAGCCCCTTTCCCTCCAGCTAGGAAAGTCACGCTGCTGCACCCAGCAGCAGACCCCTCTGCACCCCGAGGAAAAGGGGTCACCCCACGACGGCCCGCTCGCTTCCCGGAAAGGGGCCCGCATCACCCCCGCCCCCCGCCGAAGCGCCCCGCTCCTCTCCCCCACGCTGGAGCTCACCCCCCCCCCGCACCCCCAAACTCCTCCCGGGCCGTCACCGCGTCCGCTTCCACCGACCCCTCCCCCCGCAGAGGGCTCCGTCCTCCCCCGCTCCCCACTCGCCCCCCGCCGCGGGGAAAGCCCCCCCCCCAGCTCTCCCCACGGCCGCGGCCCGGGCCGCGCTCTCCTCTCCTCCGGGAAGGGGGAGCGCGGCCCGAGCCCGGGAGGGGACGGAGCGCGGCCCTCCCACCGCCTCCCGCCCCCGCGCGGGCCCGCACCGTCTCCTCGGGGTCGATGTCGATCCGGAAGGTCTGCTGCTGCAGCGTTTTCAGCGTGATCTGCATGGCGGCGGCGGCGGCTGCAGGCCGCCCGTCGCGGTCGCGGTCGCGGTCGCGGTCCTCTCCCCGCGTCCGCCGCAGCGCAGCGGGACAGGCGGAGAGGAGGAGCGGGAGAAAAAAGAGGAGGAGAGCGAGCGCGGAGCAACGGCTCGCCCTCTGCCGCGGGGCGCCAGTCACACTCACGGCGCGGCGGGAGGCGGAGTGCGGGCGGCGCTCAGCCCCCGCGCCTCAGGCGACGGCGGGGGGAGGGAAGAGCGACGGGACGGGGGGGGGCGGGGGCAGGGAAGAGCGACGGGACGGGGGGGGGGCGGCGGCGGCTGCGCGCCGCCGCTCGGCGGGAGGGAGCGGGGCAGGCGGCGTGCGCCTGCGCGGGCTGGCCGCTCGCCGCTCCTCGCCCGCCGAGAGCCGGCGTGGGGAGCGGGGAGAGGAGCGGGCGCGCATGCGCGGTGCCCCCGACGGGGTGGCGCCCACGGGCGGGCCCGCCTGCCGCCGCCTGGCGCCGCCCCGGCCGCCTGGCGCCCGCGGCGCCACCTGAGGCGCCCGCAATGCGCCGGCGCGGCTGAGCCGCGCAGCGGGTGCCCGAGGAGGCGCGGGCGGGGGCGTGCCTGCGAGCGTCCGAGGGGGCCGGGAGATGAGGCGGCCGCCTGCGTGTGCACACCGCTTACCGTGGCGGTTGCAGGTTACTCGCACATACATACGTGCGTGCGTACGCACGCGTTGATGGGGGCAGGGGGGCCTGAAGGCTGCAGCCCTCTGCAGGATGGCTGTGGGTGGCGTAGGGTCGTTGAGGCCGGCCGGCCCACCCGCCGTCCCTCCGACGGCTCTGCGGTGGCTGGCAGCTGGGGTTGTTCGGCATCTCCTCGCCGGCACGCGTACTGCGAGGCGGCTGTGCCGCGGAGCCGGCCAGCTCCTTGCCTCGGCACCTTGCCTCGGCAGGCCGAAGGGCACGGGTTGCTCCGTCGGCCTGCGTGTGCACAGCGGGTAATAACAACGCTGCCTTCCCAGTCTCGCCCCACCGCACTGCTGTAAGGCAGCGGGCCCGTTCAGCATTCGCGCAGTGCCTCAGCGGCGCTGAGCGGCGCGCAGATACCTCGGCCGACGCGGCAGGAAAGAAGCTCGCCTGTCACCACAGCGAATCTCCGGTTCGGCATGGGGAGAGGCTTTCCTCCGAGAGGCTGAGAGCAACGTATTGCTACACCTAGGACAAGCTTCTCGAAGACCGAAGGTCTTTTCGGAATCCTGACAAGCCTTACGATGCGCGTACTGCACAAGTTTAGACTTTAGACTAAGTTTTAGAACTTAGTGTAGTTCTCTGCCGTAGTCATCCCAAGCTTTGTAAGCAGCGTTTGTGAGTTGTTTGCCTGCCTTTCCGGAAGTCTGTACCGTCTTCTCTGCGTTATCCTCCCCACCTCACTCCCATCCCACGCGTACGAATAGGGAGCCCAGGAGGTTACTTGCTTATCACAGAAACTGGTGCAGTGGATGGGACAGCGTAGGACCTCAGTTCCGCCAGGGCCGGCTTCAATAGTTAGTGCTTACCTGTGATGAGTTATTAACCTCCGTCTCCCCTGGTACTCCTCGGGCAATGCAGAGAGAGAGAGAGAGAGAGAGACCCCTGCTACAGATAACCCTTAAAGTCGAGCCCACTACACTGGTAAGAGGGACCCCCGCCCCGGCTCCTTATAACCTCTTCCACCAGTAGGTGTGGGATCTCCCAGTGCGTTTTCTTTGTTAAGCAAGGCTGTCTTTCTGCAAAAGAGGATGCTGATGTTAGGCTAACTTAACACCGCCATGCAATTAAACCCCACGTTTCTCAGTATCGTGTAATGCCTTGAGAAATTCTACTCTGCCACGTTGTCAACCTAACATTTGTAACCAAAAACACCTCACCTTTTAGCTCACTATTACAGTAAGCTTGGCTTCATAACACTTTCCTACCAGCAGCGCAGCAGAGCTGGGGCCAGCAGGCTGCGTTTGCAATGCAAAGGGAAAGCAGGAGACACCTCTCCCTGCAGGAGTGTGTGGATGCGTACGTGTCTTGCGCACACAGCTGGTGGTGCTGCTCCTGTCATCATCCACCTCAGGCTCTGACACGCAGCTGCTGGACAGCCGAAGCCTCTTAGGGCTTTCGCAACCAAAAAGAAACTGCTGACTGTTGCTAGTAGGAATCCAGCATTCTTGGCAGCACGCAATAACTTGCTTGCATTGCATGGAGAGCCATTAAAAAAGAAGGAAAAAAAAAAAAAAAAAAAAAGAGCCGTGAGATAAAATATCGCTGGCTATTTTTTGCATGGGTGGTTACAACTTAAAATATGCTGCTTGTTCACTTTCGCTATTGCCCGACACCGGATCTAATTCTGTACTTTGCAGATAGAAGGGATTTTTTTTTAACTTTTCATTCAGCAGTCCAGCTTACGCAAGCGCTGAGCTTCACACGAAAAGGAAAGTACCTCATGCTGAGGGTTTGTGTCAGTTTCAGTACTCTTTTCTGCTCAGAATATGTTAAATGTAAACTACCCATTCTGATTTTTGTGGTTGCCGGTTATAGTAGGAAACGGTTCTGCCCGGTTTGCGGTGGGGCGAGGGTTCATTTACGTGGTGGCTGCTCAGCACTGCTGCGAGGCCTTGTAAAAGCCTCAGCAGAACTGGGAATCGACTCCAAAGGCCGTGAACTGCTAAGGAGGAAGACTTTCCTGACCGTTTATTTGAACTTTGAGCAAACAAAATGAGAAAAGAGAAAGCTGTGATTTGGGGTTTTTTCCCCTGCTGAGTGGTACAGGAACTTAGGACGACTCACTGTATGGGGCCTAAATTAAATAGACAAGTTCTCGGTGTTTCCTCTAGCTCAGCCCCTTCAGCTCCATAAAATAGCTTATGGCAGAGCTTGACTCGCCAGGTCGTTCTTCAGGCTGCTTCCCATCAGCTGCAGAATTGAGGGAGCACAGAATTTTTCCCAGAGCACTCTCGTCTTTTAAGTTTCAGAGCGCTTCTCCTCGGCAGCCAGTGCTTGGGTTTTTTTCATTTTGTGTCCAAAGTATTTTGGGTAATTGCCCTGTGTTCAGGCTGGAGTATCACACTTCCTGGCTTCATTTACAACCGTTTGTATGCTGACTCAGTGAGCGCACAAACCTCTCTTATGCGAATAGAGTAACTTACATTGATTGGAAGGGGATGTGAAATGAAGCCCAAAAGTTAGAAAGAGGTTTTGATGGCAAATGCGTACGGCGATGACTTTTTGGTTTTTCAGAACTCCTGGATTTTCCTTTCCAAGTAACTGGATCTCCCTGGCGCAGTTGCTCCAACTTCACGCCACCGTGGCTTTGTCCTGCTCAGCTCTTTTCCATTGTCCGGGATGCCCCACAAACTGCTGTCTCCCACACGGAGGTGTATGTTGTCATGTCTTACAAGTTGCTAGGCGAAGCCCTTAATTACAGCTGGCCCTTGCAGAGGGGGAGGAAAACACAGTGAAACCAAAATGTGGTAGGGAAGGTAACGGGGAAGTATTTGTGCCTCCGGTACACCTTTCCCCGCAGCCAGGTTTCCTTACATAACCCCAGTGCTTCTGGAAGTTGGAAAGATGCGCATGTTTAAACGGCACAGAGATAGGGACGTGAGTCAGTGCTGTCCCCTTTCTGACTGAAAGAGTTATCCAAAGCCTAGGGCCTTGCTGGTAGTTTATCAGAGTGCGTATGTATGCTGTGGAGCCCACAGCAGCGAGCACTTGGAGCCTGTGAACTCCTAGGTCTCTGTCAGTGATGTTACATTTAACGGAAGGAGCATCCGACTGCCGAGACAGTAAACAGGTCTGATGGAAGCCTGCTTGTTTACAGCAAATGTGCAAAAAAGGACCTGATTCTTGCAGCTGCTGGTGGCCCGGGAAAAGCAGTTTTGCTGCTGTTGGTAACAGACCACAGTCCTTATGCTAACTTGGTGAGGCCAGAGGACCAGGCTCTACTGGGCTTGTTGGGAGAACTTACTTTCTGAAAAGAAGCTTTGTAAGGGTGTCTCATGTTACGATGTGTGGTTCAAGTATCAGGTACTAGCAAAGGCCTTGAAAACGTGGGTGTGGGCTAAAAGAGCATCCCCGAGGCTATAAAGAATTCCGCAGTAGTCAGTTCCCGGCCACAGAAGTACAGCCTTGAGACCTGAGAAAAACTGTTACCATAAAGAGAAAAAAGAGGAAGAAGCTAAGCAAGAAAAACGTTCAGCAACAGGATAATACGCGGTGGGATAACCCCGGGCGTGGGGCGAGCACCGGTGGGTGAGGATGGCCTGTCAGACACCCCCCAGCGATGGACGGCGGTGCCCCCGAGTGATGGGTTCTGAGGTCACCGAGGAATGGACTGTGATGTCCCCGAGCGATGGATTGTTACCACGCGTCCCTCCCTGCTTGAATTCGGGCCCCGAGCCTCAGCCAGCCGGCTCGTGCCCACACTCCAGCTGAGCGGGTTCGCGAGGTCTGGAGTGTCGAGCGAGGCCTTTGCTGAGCAAGTGCTGGTGTTGGGCTCGGGCAGTTGTTTTTTGCAGCTCTCCGCGCCCAACCTCAGAGCCGTCCAAGGATCTTCCCCGGCCCTGCCAGGTTCAGGCAGCCGGGGCACCCAGGAGGCACGCTCGCAGCAGCAGAGGTGAGCTGGGAGGGGAAACCTCAGCCTGGAGTGGGTTGCTGGGAGGGTTTCCTTCTTGAGGGACCTGGGCACTTCTTCCACCCCTCCGCGGGCCAGCCAATGACCCTGGCCTCTCTTCCTTCTCTAGCGTGACACCCGCTGCTGCAGCGCCGGTGACAGGGAGCAGCTCAACGTCCCCAGCTCCCCCCAGCCCACCGCAGCACGTGGGGACCATGGCCGCGGAGCTGGACAACCGCTGTCCCATCTGCCTGGACAGCTGGGAGGAGGCCAGCTACGTGATGCCGTGCCTCCACCAATTCTGCTATGCATGCATCCTGCGGTGGGCTGAGAGCAAGCCCGAGTGCCCCCTCTGCAAGAGGAACGTCACCTCCATCTTGCACTCGGTGCAGGCGGACGACAACTTCAAGGAGCACGTTGTCGCACCACCTCCAGTGCCATCAGTTGCCGTCCACCTGGCAGGAGGTGCTCCTGGCCATCCAGCCGCCCACAACCAGCCATCAGCTGCACAGCCGCTGCCCAGGGCTCCTGTGGGCAGCCTCCATCCCCACGTCTGGGCATCCCTCTTCCAAGAGGACCCAGCTCTGCTCCGGCCCGTGATGCTCTGGCTGCGACAGGAGCTGTGGCTCTTCTTCGAGGGTGGCCGCTGGGAAACAGCTGCAGCGCGGAGGCTCGTCCTGTCCAGCCTGCACCTCTTCGGCCTGGACGAGGAAACCCTGTTCCAGCTGCTGCGGGGTGCCCTGGGCGAGTACACGAGGACCTTTGTGCGCCAGCTGATCGACACCATCGTGGAGCGGTGCGGCGGGGAGGCACGACGCCGGGTGGGCCTGGAGGACGCCCGTGCTGCCGAGGAGCGGGAGGGCAGCCCTGCGGCTGCCCCCGGCCCCGCTGCCTCCCAAAGGGGGTCTCCTGCCCCCAGCCCAGCCCCCTCCAGCAGCCGTGGCACAGCCGAGGCAGAAGAGCTCCCCAGCACCTCATCGGCTGCCCTTCGTGGGGGTCCTGGCAGCCCTCCCTCTGCCCCTGTTCCCACCCACAGGGAGCACGACGAGCCACAGGAGGACCCAGAGGAGGCTGTGCCCGGGCCCTCCGCTCCCAGCCAGGGCAGCGAACTCTCCCCCGGGGGACCCCGGAGAGCCCCAAAGAGGAGGGCTGGCAGCCCTCGGGCCTCCTCACCTCCGAACAAGAGGCCACCCCACCGGCCACAGTAGGAGGGTGCCCCAGGAGCTGGCAAAACCAGCGACAGGCCAGCGGCTGGGGCACCCACCAGCCTCCCAAAGGGACCCGGAGACGGTCATTAGTAGCCTAGCGCTCATGATCAAAGCGTACAATAAACGTATCAAAAGTACAGAAGTAGTCTTGCTCTTTCTAACAATGTCGTCGGCGTTGCTATCCCCGCCCGTGTTGCTTTCTCACGTGGCCACAAATAGCTACCGAGGGGACTCGGTCCATACTTTCCCCAGGGGCAGAAGCGAGGAGGACTGTCCTGGAGCTCCTCACACCATCCTCTCGCCTGTTTTTAAAGATGGGGTGCAACATCTGGCGCTCTCTAGTCTTTGGTGCCTCCCCCAAGCTCCACGACCTTTCAGAGACGACAGAGAGCGGCCTCACAGCGACACCAGCCAGCCCTCCCAACACCCTCAGACAAATCCCACCAGGGTCGATTGACGTGTATGGGACAAGATTTCTCAGCAGACCCCCGACCTGAACGTCCTCTTGCTACTGGAATTCCTCTGCTCCTGGAGCCCCAGCCTCTAGGCTAAAATGCCTGGCAAGAGTGTCAGGGAAGACCGAGATGAAGGCGGCACCGAGTACCTCGGCTTTGCCTGCCTTTGCTGTTCCTGTATCACTCAACCCGCCTGGCAAGCAGGCACACGCGTTCCTTGCCTGATTTACCATTTACGTAGCAGCAGACCTGCTGCTCTATTCAGGAATGTGTGTGCCCACGCCCGCGGATTAGCGGGCAATGGGGCTGGCAAGGGATATCAGAAGCAACGTACCTAACGTGTGTTGCTATTTTTCTTTCGCAAGAGGTAAATGAGCGGCCCGTGTTCCATCGCTATACTTATCACATCCTGCATGTCCCACTGATGGTATTACTCCTTTCTCACAATCAAGAGGGTTAGTTGGGATCCCAACACCTGGCCAAGTGTCATTTATGCTAGTAGCCTGGCTCTTACACAGGCATCCCTGTCACAGAGCTTCAGCTACAGGACCTAGTCGTTGAACCCTGTCATCGTCAGTGGAGCAAGTGAATATCAGAGTGCACTTCCGTTCAGGGGGCTGGGCGATTTTTTTTCTTTTTTAAGGGTCCCCAAGTTAGACACTGAGTATTACCCGTCATGTGATTCCATCTACCCTCTTCACGCGTGGGCCATTAATGGTTTAAGATGCAATCCCCAAGGACACAGATGGCAATTCCCGGTCTTATTTTGTTCTATTGCCTTTGCCAGGAGAGAATGATTGTTTCCTCTCCGATAACTGAGGACATGAGTAACGTCTCCTGGACAGGTCTCGATGCACCGATTATCGACAGCGTGGGGATTATTGTGCGTAAGGTTTTGAAACGTGGGGGGCCACTTTCCTAATCCCAAGACTACCGAAACAAATATTATTGTTTACTAATATTTATTAATATTCCCCAATTTAAAGGGTTGTCTGCCGACTCAGGTGGAGGGAGACAAGCAGTTGCGCTGCTAACATTCTGGATTCGTCCAAAGGACGGGATAAGCTGTAAAACCAAATTCTCTTGACCTAGAGCTAGTACCAAATGGGATATTATAATAAGCGGGTTCTCCGTTCTCTCAAAGTTCAACCGCCTCTGATTAGCCAAAGTTTGAGTTTCCCAGCCTGTGTGGCTGTCTGCTTTTCTTGATCGGGTTCTGGTGCTCTTTTCACTCGCCTGCAATGAATCCAGGAGTCAATTCCTTCTACTTTGACTGCAGCATAGGTTTTCAGTAACACGGCGTAAGGTCCTTTCCACCTTTCCTTTAGAGGTTCATCTTTCCAGGTCCGTACGTAAACCATGTCCCCTGCTTGGAATGGGTGAACTGGTGTATCCAACGGGAGAGAGACTTTCCGATTTAGATACCTGTGCAGTGAAGATAAAGTCTGAGAAAGAAAAAGCAAATACGCTTTAACGTCAGCCTGCCCTTTTACATGCATTCGGTCTCCTGTGACGTTAAGAAGCTTCCTGGGATCTGCTACCCCATACACAATCTCAAAAGGACTTACTTTCCCTTCGACCCCAGGAGTTACTCGAATTCGTACAAGAGCTATGGGTAAAATTTCTGCCCATTTAAGGTGCGTTTCTTGACAGAGTTTAGCAAGTTGTCTTTTAAGAGTTTGATTCATTCTTTCTACCTTTCCACTTGATTGTGGCCTCCAAGGGGTGTGTAATTCCCACGTAATCTGTAAACGTTGAGAAATCCCTTGCACTGCTTCTGCAATAAAATGAGGCCCATTGTCAGAGGAGATTCCCTCTGGAATACCGAATCGGGGTATTATTTCCTTCAGTAAGATTCTAATTACCTCTCTGGCTTTGTGGGTGCGGCAAGGGAAAGCCTCTGGCCAACCAGAAAAGGTATCTACCAGTACCAATAAACACTTACAGTTAGGTGACACCTAGGTAGCTCTGAAAAATCTATTTGCCAGTATTCCCCAGGAGTTCTTCCTTGTTTCGCAATTCCTCCTATACCCTTTTCCCCAATTTCTGGATTATTAGCACAGCAGATGGTACACTTCTGTACTACCATGTGGGCTACCCTTTGCATTTTTGGCCCCCCAAAATTTCCTTTTGCAGTTATTGTCAACGCGTCTGCTCCTGTACGAGTCTCCTGAGGTAATCTCTTGAGCAAAGTTTCCATCATTCTTTCAGGAATCAATAGTTGCTTGACCGGTGTTATCCACCAACCTTGTTCATTTTTGGAGCAGTCTATTTGTCTGGCTAACTGATCTTCCCTCTCAGTATATTTTGGTAGTGGTAATTCTAAATGAGGCCCTGGAGTTAAAGCTCCTTCAAGTTTTGGCTCCTTTAGAGCCGCCTGTTGAGCAAGACAACCAGCCTTCTGCCTTCCTTTTATAATTCCACTAGTTCCTTTTTTGGTGCGCTTTACGATGCATTATTGCAACCTTCTCTGGTAGGAGAACCGCTGGCAGCAGTCTCATAACTGCAGTCCCATATTTTACTGGAGTTCCTTGTGAGTTTAACCGTCCCCTTGCCTTCCAAACTGCCCCATGGGGGTGTACCACCCCAAATGCATATTTAGAATCTGTATATGTATATATAAACTCTTCTTCCGTGGCTAAACTCCAGAGCTCGCGTCAATGCTATTAATTCAGCCTTTTGAGCGGATGTGTTGCTAGGCAGTGCCTTAGGCTCGAACGGTTGGGCGTTTGTTACCACTGCATAGCCAGCTCTTCGTTTTCCTTCCAGCATATAGCTGCTGCCATCAGTGAAGAGCTCCACTTCTGCATCAGGCAGGGGTTCATCCTGCAGGTCTGGTCTGCTGGAAGGCTTGCAGCCTTGCTTGCCCTCGCTTCTCCTTCTCTTCTAATTCCTCTCGATTATTACAAAACTTCTATGCAATTGACAACAGCTGTGAGCTTGTCGTGCCACCCGCCCTCTCTACCTTCTGTAATTTTTTTCTGATCTCCGTAGCTGCTTGACCAATAAACAACATGTTAAACAACTTCAAATTGCTAGCATCTTCTGGGTCTAGATCTGTCCGCTTCCGAGCCGCTTCACACAATCTCTCATAAGAGGATGACGGGGTTTCCTTATCCCCTTGCCGCACCTCATGCAGCTTACATCGATTTTTAGGTTTTGGAACCCCGTGCTGAACCCCATGTAAAATTAATTTTTGGTACTCCCTTTGCCCTCTGTAATCCTCCACACGTACTCGGATCCCACCCCCGATCCTCTTTCGGGAGATACGGATCTGCATTAGGCAGCCCCTCCTCTCCCCGGCTCAGTCCCTCTTTAGCCTTTTCCAAAACCGTTCTCCTTTCTTCGGTAGTAAACAAAAATTCTAGGAGAGCCTGCACATCTCCCCGGTTAGGGTGATGAGTTATCACTACACGCTTAACAGTACTATACGTTCCCTCTGGGTTATTTCGGCAAGACCCGACTGCCTGTTTCCAGTTTACCAGGTCAGCAGTAGAGAATGGTACGTGCACATACACTGGTGTTCCCTCAGGCCCAGCGGCCTGTCTAAGGGGAGCCAGAACTACAGGTCTCTGTCCCCTCGTTCTGCTAGACACGGGGCTCACAATCTCATCTCCCTCGTCACTTGAACCGTCTGTTTCTGGCTGTTTCGGGGGGGGCCACCAACAACTGCGTCTCAACTTCTGTATTTTCCAAGTGGCTTTTTCCCATGTTGCAACCGATACAACAAGAAACCTCCTGTTTGTTCTTTCCCTCATCCAATGCATGTGCTCCAATTTGATGTTTACAATCTACCAGCCCGCATTTCTTCCCGATTCATTTATACAAGTGTGTTTATACAAAGGATATCCCAATTACTTCTTAATGCAAAGAACAGATCCACAGATGGTATTTCATCCCACTTTTCAGTTCTCCGACAAAGCAAGGTTAATTGCAATATAGTATTGTATTTCAAAGATCCATTTTCAGGCCACTTTTCGCCCCCTTCCAAGTGATATGGTGGCCACCACCGGTTACAGTAAGCTCTCAATTTATCTTTCTTTAGGGGATCCCCTCCACACTTTTTCCAATTTTTCAGGATGCATCCTAAGGGAGAACAAAGGGGAGTCTCCCGAGAGTAGCATTGCCCATTGCCGTACCGATTCTCATCCAGCGCTCCGTACACCAGAACGAGGGACGTCTCCCTTCGTTACAAAAACGACGTGTAGGAACGAAAATTATCCTCCCGCTCTGTATCTTTCCTGATGCGCCTTACGCAGAGCCCAGACGGGACAAAATGTCCCCCAAATGCTTGCTACTCCCCAAAAGACTTTTCCCTTTTCCCTTATTTATCTCTCAGAAAATACCTCTTTTCCAACAGCGTTGCACCACTGTGTCGCTTACCGCCCGACCGCAGGAGAGGAGCCGACTGGAGTCCCCGATCAACAGGTCGGTGCGCGCTGGAGTCCACTCGGTTCTCTTCTCCCCGCCGGGTGCGGCAAGACGAACCGGGCAAGGCTGTCAGCGCCGTCCCATCTGGGTCGCCAAAACTGTTGTCCCAAAGGTGGGGCCGTTCACCCGGTGTGCCAAACGCCAACATACACACAGAGCAGAGGTATTTCATTCCAAGTCATGTTTGCGCAAAGATGGGGGCTGGGTGGTAATCCACAAAGATAGCACACCTCATACCTAAACGGGTAAGCGATTCATACAGTTTAGTTTTACATGTTTAGTTTCCAAAGCTCTTCCCCAAAACTATTACTGGCAGTCGCTCATCTACCACAGTTTCTATCGGGCTAAGGTTTTCCCCGCTTCGAATTATAGGTACAGTGCTCTTTTATTCTACAGCGCAGGCTCAAGGAGAGTGGGGAGGGGGTAAGTCTTTTTGGTCTCTAACTGAGTCGGTGCTCCTGAGCTCCCCTTGCTGCCCTTACCTTTCCTGCAGTTACCGAAGACCTTTGCTGACTTCATGCCTATTAGCAATTATTCAACTTCCGGTGCCTCCTGGGGTAGCGTGTTCCCTTCTCATCAGTCCTTCAGTTCTTCTTCAGGGGCACAGTTGTTAGCAAGGCATGCGTTGTTTATACAAAGGGTATCACAAGACCTTTGTGGCCTTTTTAAGGTGGCTGAAGTGCATCGCTCCCACCGCCTCCTGTCCCCGCGGGGGCCTGCACCATCTCCTCGGGGCCGAGGTTTACTCGAGGTATGAAACTGCTAACAACCTTCCGCAGTCATTTGTATTTATTGTGCAAGACAACACTGAAGCAGCTTCACACTGTTTGTCATGACAGTAGGGAGCAGCTGCTCAGGTTAACCAGCTTACGAGACCAGGAGGTGTTAGGCAGTGACCATGGGAGCAGTGGTAACTCGCAGCCACTTCAGCCGCTGCCAGCTGCAGGCAGAAGAGGGTCTGGATGTTACTTTTTGTTGGCTTTATCAGTGACCTCTCATGCCTGCATGCCTCAAGGCCTGAAAAAAGTCATCAAAAGGGACTGGAGCCTTCAGACTTGGAGAAATCCCGCTCCGAAGCAGTGGTACTCCCTTGGAAGCGGGAAATCATTGTGTGCGTTTTCAGCACCACACCCAGAAGCGTGCAAATTCCCATTCAGGTTTCCATCAGCACTTGGGACACCACGGATCTTGGCACTGGAGTCCGCACAGAAGCACCTGTAGTTCAGACACACCGACATAAAGTTAGTGTGAGATCAAAATGAAACCCAGCCTTTACTGATAAAAGGGGACCGAAATGTCTTTTAAGTAGGCATTCACATAAGTGGGGTCTTTTATTTTGAGAGCTACTGCTTTCTTGTTGTTACGCTTTTAGCTTGATTGGCATTCAGACAGCTGCCAAGAACACTGGGAATTCACTATCAAATAACAGCGCGGGCAAGTTCATTAGGCTATCGTCTTGACAGGCTTCTATATTTATTACACTAACTATGTGGGTGTAGTAATTGTATTAGGAGTATCTAGACGGTATTTCCCATCTGCAGAATCAGCACCAGGCATGGGGAAACCCACAGAAGGTTTCCCAGCTAACTCTAACCTGCAAATTTTCCTTAAACATATCAAAAGTTTTCTCCTTCAGTAGCAAAATCTGTGACTTTCTCGCCCCCACCCCACCCCATACTGAGACTTAAGTCCCGTAAACAGAGCAAGTACAGGAACTTCCTGCTTTGAAATCACTGTTAATTCATTTTATCCCATTTATGAAGGAAGCAAGGGACAAGGAGCGGGGAGAGGAATCTCAGTTCAGGGAGTGGCGGCAAGGCATGCTGCCTCTGAGAGCTATTCCTAGAGCGTTGCTTCTGACGGTCCAGCTTCACGCCAGCGCTGCGCCAGCAGTCCGAATCTAACCCCTTCCTACACATTTCTGACTGTTTGTTTATAGGCTCTCTCGCAGTCCTCTCAGTGTCACTGTGCTACTCCAGGATAAGAGGTTTGCCAAGAAAGGCCGATGGGAGCTTGCAGTGGAATACCAGGCTGCATACTGCACGCTGCCCAGAGCATTTCAAAGCAGAGGTCATCTTCCAGGCTTGTCGCAGCCATGGCTAGTGACTCTGGAAGCTTAGCCCATCAGCATCAATGCCCGGGAGAGGCTATTGGCTGGGCATCGGAATTAAACTCTGTAAACCTCTGTCTGCGTAAAGACTGCTTGTCAGTGAGGAGAGGAAGGTACTGACTTCTGTAGGCTTCAAGAGAGTTTATTTGGAACGCACAAATCTTTTTGTCCGTGAAAAGTTTCGTTATTTAATCACTGGTTTCGTTGGAATGCTAGACACTTGAAAGGGAAGGGAATAAAAATGATTGGGGTTTGACAATTGCCAATGTGTGTCGCTGAGGACAGCTGTCTAACGGCTGGGTCTGTTAGCAGGAAGGGCTGGCTGTTGCTGCTGTAGGGGGATTTTACAGTGTTTCAGAGTGCAGACTCTTTTGCCAACTACTTTAACATCTAGGCTTGCTTTGAGCTTCTGTCCCGTCTTTGTCCCTGCCTGTGCTGCAAGAACAAGCACAAATGGAAGCCGGAAGCTGCATATTGGCCTTCTGTAGTTCTGCAGACCTGCTATGGAAAGGCCAGATGTCTCCGTATTTCCACAGCAAGGCCAATTATTGCACGAGACCTGAGAATGGCAAATAATGCAGTCAGCCAGGGAAGCCCATCGCTATTTCTGCAAGCTGACCGTCTCGCAGTGAGGGTCTTCCCACCTTCAGGGCTGGACTGAGCAGTTGCAGAACGGATTGCTGAGGGCACTGTGAAAACGCCTAGGGAAAGGACATCAGAAATTGGCAGCAATTAATTGGGAACACTGATTCCAAGCATAGTATTTATCTGAAAAACAATGAAGCAAATCCTGCAGGTCTAACTGGGGCTACTATGACTAAGTTACATCAGTCTGGTTTTTGTATGACTCATTAATCATATTACAGTCATCACTGTGGTTATCTGAAAGTATTTTAATCTAATCAAAACGCAGTTAAAACTCATTTAAACTAATTTGGCCTCAATTGTACTGCCCCACCCCCCGACTAATCTTTTCCAGGGTCATGTGAGGCGTTAGACACCAAAGTAGAGCCTTCTATAGAGACCTGACTACGGATTTATGCATAACTTGATTTTGAGCATGCACTTGCCAACACTTTGCTTTTTATCCTGGCTGCCAGATAAAAGAGGACAATATGCTATGCTCTGGGGCTTTTGTCACAGTGTTCATAGCTCGTACAGGCCACCTGCGGTGGACTAATGGAGCTGCCGCAGTACGTTGCTTTCCTAGCACGTGTGTAACCTGGCAGCTGAGAGTGTGAGCCCTCTGGATTCATCAGGAATTCACTTGTACGTGTAGCTACTCTGCCCACGTAAAGCCAAATGTAAAACATCACTAATTCCCAGGCCACAGAGACCACAGAAGCATTGCAGTTTGCAGGGACATGGGTAGCTTCTAGTCGAAACTTCTACGTGGAGCGGGGCCAGGAATGAATTCAGACCCCGGTCCTCCGAGCTTTATCCAGCCAGACTTTGAAAACCTCCAAGGACAGAGATCCCACAGCCTCTCTGACTTCTCCTACAGGAAAGACATGGCTGAGGCCTCCGGGACTGGTGTGAAACACTGATGCCGAGCACAGGACAAGAGATGGGGGGATGGAGTGGGCACTGGCGTTTGGTAACCCCAGGCGTGGGGCGAGCACCGGTGGGTGAGGATGGCCTGTCAGACACCCCCCAGCGATGGACGGCGGTGCCCCCGAGTGATGGGTTCTGAGGTCACCGAGGAATGGACTGTGATGTCCCCGAGCGATGGATTGTTACCACGCGTCCCTCCCTGCTTGAATTCGGGCCCCGAGCCTCAGCCAGCCGGCTCGTGCCCACACTCCAGCTGAGCGGGTTCGCGAGGTCTGGAGTGTCGAGCGAGGCCTTTGCTGAGCAAGTGCTGGTGTTGGGCTCGGGCAGTTGTTTTTTGCAGCTCTCCGCGCCCAACCTCAGAGCCGTCCAAGGATCTTCCCCGGCCCTGCCAGGTTCAGGCAGCCGGGGCACCCAGGAGGCACGCTCGCAGCAGCAGAGGTGAGCTGGGAGGGGAAACCTCAGCCTGGAGTGGGTTGCTGGGAGGGTTTCCTTCTTGAGGGACCTGGGCACTTCTTCCACCCCTCCGCGGGCCAGCCAATGACCCTGGCCTCTCTTCCTTCTCTAGCGTGACACCCGCTGCTGCAGCGCCGGTGACAGGGAGCAGCTCAACGTCCCCAGCTCCCCCCAGCCCACCGCAGCACGTGGGGACCATGGCCGCGGAGCTGGACAACCGCTGTCCCATCTGCCTGGACAGCTGGGAGGAGGCCAGCTACGTGATGCCGTGCCTCCACCAATTCTGCTATGCATGCATCCTGCGGTGGGCTGAGAGCAAGCCCGAGTGCCCCCTCTGCAAGAGGAACGTCACCTCCATCTTGCACTCGGTGCAGGCGGACGACAACTTCAAGGAGCACGTTGTCGCACCACCTCCAGTGCCATCAGTTGCCGTCCACCTGGCAGGAGGTGCTCCTGGCCATCCAGCCGCCCACAACCAGCCATCAGCTGCACAGCCGCTGCCCAGGGCTCCTGTGGGCAGCCTCCATCCCCACGTCTGGGCATCCCTCTTCCAAGAGGACCCAGCTCTGCTCCGGCCCGTGATGCTCTGGCTGCGACAGGAGCTGTGGCTCTTCTTCGAGGGTGGCCGCTGGGAAACAGCTGCAGCGCGGAGGCTCGTCCTGTCCAGCCTGCACCTCTTCGGCCTGGACGAGGAAACCCTGTTCCAGCTGCTGCGGGGTGCCCTGGGCGAGTACACGAGGACCTTTGTGCGCCAGCTGATCGACACCATCGTGGAGCGGTGCGGCGGGGAGGCACGACGCCGGGTGGGCCTGGAGGACGCCCGTGCTGCCGAGGAGCGGGAGGGCAGCCCTGCGGCTGCCCCCGGCCCCGCTGCCTCCCAAAGGGGGTCTCCTGCCCCCAGCCCAGCCCCCTCCAGCAGCCGTGGCACAGCCGAGGCAGAAGAGCTCCCCAGCACCTCATCGGCTGCCCTTCGTGGGGGTCCTGGCAGCCCTCCCTCTGCCCCTGTTCCCACCCACAGGGAGCACGACGAGCCACAGGAGGACCCAGAGGAGGCTGTGCCCGGGCCCTCCGCTCCCAGCCAGGGCAGCGAACTCTCCCCCGGGGGACCCCGGAGAGCCCCAAAGAGGAGGGCTGGCAGCCCTCGGGCCTCCTCACCTCCGAACAAGAGGCCACCCCACCGGCCACAGTAGGAGGGTGCCCCAGGAGCTGGCGAAACCAGCGACAGGCCAGCGGCTGGGGCACCCACCAGCCTCCCAAAGGGACCCGGAGACGGTCATTAGTAGCCTAGCGCTCATGATCAAAGCGTACAATAAACGTATCAAAAGTACAGAAGTAGTCTTGCTCTTTCTAACAATGTCGTCGGCGTTGCTATCCCCGCCCGTGTTGCTTTCTCACGTGGCCACAAATAGCTACCGAGGGGACTCGGTCCATACTTTCCCCAGGGGCAGAAGCGAGGAGGACTGTCCTGGAGCTCCTCACACCATCCTCTCGCCTGTTTTTAAAGATGGGGTGCAACATCTGGCGCTCTCTAGTCTTTGGTGCCTCCCCCAAGCTCCACGACCTTTCAGAGACGACAGAGAGCGGCCTCACAGCGACACCAGCCAGCCCTCCCAACACCCTCAGACAAATCCCACCAGGGTCGATTGACGTGTATGGGACAAGATTTCTCAGCAGACCCCCGACCTGAACGTCCTCTTGCTACTGGAATTCCTCTGCTCCTGGAGCCCCGGCCTCTAGGCTAAAATGCCTGGCAAGAGTGTCAGGGAAGACCGAGATGAAGGCGGCACCGAGTACCTCGGCTTTGCCTGCCTTTGCTGTTCCTGTATCACTCAACCCGCCTGGCAAGCAGGCACACGCGTTCCTTGCCTGATTTACCATTTACGTAGCAGCAGACCTGCTGCTCTATTCAGGAATGTGTGTGCCCACGCCCGCGGATTAGCGGGCAATGGGGCTGGCAAGGGATATCAGAAGCAACGTACCTAACGTGTGTTGCTATTTTTCTTTCGCAAGAGGTAAACGAGCGGCCCGTGTTCCATCGCTATACTTATCACATCCTGCATGTCCCACTGATGGTATTACTCCTTTCTCACAATCAAGAGGGTTAGTTGGGATCCCAACACCTGGCCAAGTGTCATTTATGCTAGTAGCCTGGCTCTTACACAGGCATCCCTGTCACAGAGCTTCAGCTACAGGACCTAGTCGTTGAACCCTGTCATCGTCAGTGGAGCAAGTGAATATCAGAGTGCACTTCCGTTCAGGGGGCTGGGCGATTTTTTTTCTTTTTTAAGGGTCCCCAAGTTAGACACTGAGTATTACCCGTCATGTGATTCCATCTACCCTCTTCACGCGTGGGCCATTAATGGTTTAAGATGCAATCCCCAAGGACACAGATGGCAATTCCCGGTCTTATTTTGTTCTATTGCCTTTGCCAGGAGAGAATGATTGTTTCCTCTCCGATAACTGAGGACATGAGTAACGTCTCCTGGACAGGTCTCGATGCACCGATTATCGACAGCGTGGGGATTATTGTGCGTAAGGTTTTGAAACGTGGGGGGCCACTTTCCTAATCCCAAGACTACCGAAACAAATATTATTGTTTACTAATATTTATTAATATTCCCCAATTTAAAGGGTTGTCTGCCGACTCAGGTGGAGGGAGACAAGCAGTTGCGCTGCTAACATTCTGGATTCGTCCAAAGGACGGGATAAGCTGTAAAACCAAATTCTCTTGACCTAGAGCTAGTACCAAATGGGATATTATAATAAGCGGGTTCTCCGTTCTCTCAAAGTTCAACCGCCTCTGATTAGCCAAAGTTTGAGTTTCCCAGCCTGTGTGGCTGTCTGCTTTTCTTGATCGGGTTCTGGTGCTCTTTTCACTCGCCTGCAATGAATCCAGGAGTCAATTCCTTCTACTTTGACTGCAGCATAGGTTTTCAGTAACACGGCGTAAGGTCCTTTCCACCTTTCCTTTAGAGGTTCATCTTTCCAGGTCCGTACGTAAACCATGTCCCCTGCTTGGAATGGGTGAACTGGTGTATCCAACGGGAGAGAGACTTTCCGATTTAGATACCTGTGCAGTGAAGATAAAGTCTGAGAAAGAAAAAGCAAATACGCTTTAACGTCAGCCTGCCCTTTTACATGCATTCGGTCTCCTGTGACGTTAAGAAGCTTCCTGGGATCTGCTACCCCATACACAATCTCAAAAGGACTTACTTTCCCTTCGACCCCAGGAGTTACTCGAATTCGTACAAGAGCTATGGGTAAAATTTCTGCCCATTTAAGGTGCGTTTCTTGACAGAGTTTAGCAAGTTGTCTTTTAAGAGTTTGATTCATTCTTTCTACCTTTCCACTTGATTGTGGCCTCCAAGGGGTGTGTAATTCCCACGTAATCTGTAAACGTTGAAAAATCCCTTGCACTGCTTCTGCAATAAAATGAGGCCCATTGTCAGAGGAGATTCCCTCTGGAATACCGAATCGGGGTATTATTTCCTTCAGTAAGATTCTAATTACCTCTCTGGCTTTGTGGGTGCGGCAAGGGAAAGCCTCTGGCCAACCAGAAAAGGTATCTACCAGTACCAATAAACA
Organism: Haliaeetus albicilla; assembly: GCF_947461875.1. Classification (NCBI taxonomy): domain Eukaryota; kingdom Metazoa; phylum Chordata; class Aves; order Accipitriformes; family Accipitridae; genus Haliaeetus; species Haliaeetus albicilla. The sequence continues at coordinate 40,461,639 of NC_091516.1, forward strand.
CTTACAGTTAGGTGACACCTAGGTAGCTCTGAAAAATCTATTTGCCAGTATTCCCCAGGAGTTCTTCCTTGTTTCGCAATTCCTCCTATACCCTTTTCCCCAATTTCTGGATTATTAGCACAGCAGATGGTACACTTCTGTACTACCATGTGGGCTACCCTTTGCATTTTTGGCCCCCCAAAATTTCCTTTTGCAGTTATTGTCAACGCGTCTGCTCCTGTACGAGTCTCCTGAGGTAATCTCTTGAGCAAAGTTTCCATCATTCTTTCAGGAATCAATAGTTGCTTGACCGGTGTTATCCACCAACCTTGTTCATTTTTGGAGCAGTCTATTTGTCTGGCTAACTGATCTTCCCTCTCAGTATATTTTGGTAGTGGTAATTCTAAATGAGGCCCTGGAGTTAAAGCTCCTTCAAGTTTTGGCTCCTTTAGAGCCGCCTGTTGAGCAAGACAACCAGCCTTCTGCCTTCCTTTTATAATTCCACTAGTTCCTTTTTTGGTGCGCTTTACGATGCATTATTGCAACCTTCTCTGGTAGGAGAACCGCTGGCAGCAGTCTCATAACTGCAGTCCCATATTTTACTGGAGTTCCTTGTGAGTTTAACCGTCCCCTTGCCTTCCAAACTGCCCCATGGGGGTGTACCACCCCAAATGCATATTTAGAATCTGTATATGTATATATAAACTCTTCTTCCGTGGCTAAACTCCAGAGCTCGCGTCAATGCTATTAATTCAGCCTTTTGAGCGGATGTGTTGCTAGGCAGTGCCTTAGGCTCGAACGGTTGGGCGTTTGTTACCACTGCATAGCCAGCTCTTCGTTTTCCTTCCAGCATATAGCTGCTGCCATCAGTGAAGAGCTCCACTTCTGCATCAGGCAGGGGTTCATCCTGCAGGTCTGGTCTGCTGGAAGGCTTGCAGCCTTGCTTGCCCTCGCTTCTCCTTCTCTTCTAATTCCTCTCGATTATTACAAAACTTCTATGCAATTGACAACAGCTGTGAGCTTGTCGTGCCACCCGCCCTCTCTACCTTCTGTAATTTTTTTCTGATCTCCGTAGCTGCTTGACCAATAAACAACATGTTAAACAACTTCAAATTGCTAGCATCTTCTGGGTCTAGATCTGTCCGCTTCCGAGCCGCTTCACACAATCTCTCATAAGAGGATGACGGGGTTTCCTTATCCCCTTGCCGCACCTCATGCAGCTTACATCGATTTTTAGGTTTTGGAACCCCGTGCTGAACCCCATGTAAAATTAATTTTTGGTACTCCCTTTGCCCTCTGTAATCCTCCACACGTACTCGGATCCCACCCCCGATCCTCTTTCGGGAGATACGGATCTGCATTAGGCAGCCCCTCCTCTCCCCGGCTCAGTCCCTCTTTAGCCTTTTCCAAAACCGTTCTCCTTTCTTCGGTAGTAAACAAAAATTCTAGGAGAGCCTGCACATCTCCCCGGTTAGGGTGATGAGTTATCACTACACGCTTAACAGTACTATACGTTCCCTCTGGGTTCTTTCGGCAAGACCCGACTGCCTGTTTCCAGTTTACCAGGTCAGCAGTAGAGAATGGTACGTGCACATACACTGGTGTTCCCTCAGGCCCAGCGGCCTGTCTAAGGGGAGCCAGAACTACAGGTCTCTGTCCCCTCGTTCTGCTAGACACGGGGCTCACAATCTCATCTCCCTCGTCACTTGAACCGTCTGTTTCTGGCTGTTTCGGGGGGGGCCACCAACAACTGCGTCTCAACTTCTGTATTTTCCAAGTGGCTTTTTCCCATGTTGCAACCGATACAACAAGAAACCTCCTGTTTGTTCTTTCCCTCATCCAATGCATGTGCTCCAATTTGATGTTTACAATCTACCAGCCCGCATTTCTTCCCGATTCATTTATACAAGTGTGTTTATACAAAGGATATCCCAATTACTTCTTAATGCAAAGAACAGATCCACAGATGGTATTTCATCCCACTTTTCAGTTCTCCGACAAAGCAAGGTTAATTGCAATATAGTATTGTATTTCAAAGATCCATTTTCAGGCCACTTTTCGCCCCCTTCCAAGTGATATGGTGGCCACCACCGGTTACAGTAAGCTCTCAATTTATCTTTCTTTAGGGGATCCCCTCCACACTTTTTCCAATTTTTCAGGATGCATCCTAAGGGAGAACAAAGGGGAGTCTCCCGAGAGTAGCATTGCCCATTGCCGTACCGATTCTCATCCAGCGCTCCGTACACCAGAACGAGGGACGTCTCCCTTCGTTACAAAAACGACGTGTAGGAACGAAAATTATCCTCCCGCTCTGTATCTTTCCTGATGCGCCTTACGCAGAGCCCAGACGGGACAAAATGTCCCCCAAATGCTTGCTACTCCCCAAAAGACTTTTCCCTTTTCCCTTATTTATCTCTCAGAAAATACCTCTTTTCCAACAGCGTTGCACCACTGTGTCGCTTACCGCCCGACCGCAGGAGAGGAGCCGACTGGAGTCCCCGATCAACAGGTCGGTGCGCGCTGGAGTCCACTCGGTTCTCTTCTCCCCGCCGGGTGCGGCAAGACGAACCGGGCAAGGCTGTCAGCGCCGTCCCATCTGGGTCGCCAAAACTGTTGTCCCAAAGGTGGGGCCGTTCACCCGGTGTGCCAAACGCCAACATACACACAGAGCAGAGGTATTTCATTCCAAGTCATGTTTGCGCAAAGATGGGGGCTGGGTGGTAATCCACAAAGATAGCACACCTCATACCTAAACGGGTAAGCGATTCATACAGTTTAGTTTTACATGTTTAGTTTCCAAAGCTCTTCCCCAAAACTATTACTGGCAGTCGCTCATCTACCACAGTTTCTATCGGGCTAAGGTTTTCCCCGCTTCGAATTATAGGTACAGTGCTCTTTTATTCTACAGCGCAGGCTCAAGGAGAGTGGGGAGGGGGTAAGTCTTTTTGGTCTCTAACTGAGTCGGTGCTCCTGAGCTCCCCTTGCTGCCCTTACCTTTCCTGCAGTTACCGAAGACCTTTGCTGACTTCATGCCTATTAGCAATTATTCAACTTCCGGTGCCTCCTGGGGTAGCGTGTTCCCTTCTCATCAGTCCTTCAGTTCTTCTTCAGGGGCACAGTTGTTAGCAAGGCATGCGTTGTTTATACAAAGGGTATCACAAGACCTTTGTGGCCTTTTTAAGGTGGCTGAAGTGCATCGCTCCCACCGCCTCCTGTCCCCGCGGGGGCCTGCACCATCTCCTCGGGGCCGAGGTTTACTCGAGGTATGAAACTGCTAACAACCTTCCGCAGTCATTTGTATTTATTGTGCAAGACAACACTGAAGCAGCTTCACACTGTTTGTCATGACAGTAGGGAGCAGCTGCTCAGGTTAACCAGCTTACGAGACCAGGAGGTGTTAGGCAGTGACCATGGGAGCAGTGGTAACTCGCAGCCACTTCAGCCGCTGCCAGCTGCAGGCAGAAGAGGGTCTGGATGTTACTTTTTGTTGGCTTTATCAGTGACCTCTCATGCCTGCATGCCTCAAGGCCTGAAAAAAGTCATCAAAAGGGACTGGAGCCTTCAGACTTGGAGAAATCCCGCTCCGAAGCAGTGGTACTCCCTTGGAAGCGGGAAATCATTGTGTGCGTTTTCAGCACCACACCCAGAAGCGTGCAAATTCCCATTCAGGTTTCCATCAGCACTTGGGACACCACGGATCTTGGCACTGGAGTCCGCACAGAAGCACCTGTAGTTCAGACACACCGACATAAAGTTAGTGTGAGATCAAAATGAAACCCAGCCTTTACTGATAAAAGGGGACCGAAATGTCTTTTAAGTAGGCATTCACATAAGTGGGGTCTTTTATTTTGAGAGCTACTGCTTTCTTGTTGTTACGCTTTTAGCTTGATTGGCATTCAGACAGCTGCCAAGAACACTGGGAATTCACTATCAAATAACAGCGCGGGCAAGTTCATTAGGCTATCGTCTTGACAGGCTTCTATATTTATTACACTAACTATGTGGGTGTAGTAATTGTATTAGGAGTATCTAGACGGTATTTCCCATCTGCAGAATCAGCACCAGGCATGGGGAAACCCACAGAAGGTTTCCCAGCTAACTCTAACCTGCAAATTTTCCTTAAACATATCAAAAGTTTTCTCCTTCAGTAGCAAAACCTGTGACTTTCTCGCCCCCACCCCACCCCATACTGAGACTTAAGTCCCGTAAACAGAGCAAGTACATGAACTTCCTGCTTTGAAATCACTGTTAATTCATTTTATCCCATTTATGAAGGAAGCAAGGGACAAGGAGCGGGGAGAGGAATCTCAGTTCAGGGAGTGGCGGCAAGGCATGCTGCCTCTGAGAGCTATTCCTAGAGCGTTGCTTCTGACGGTCCAGCTTCACGCCAGCGCTGCGCCAGCAGTCCGAATCTAACCCCTTCCTACACATTTCTGACTGTTTGTTTATAGGCTCTCTCGCAGTCCTCTCAGTGTCACTGTGCTACTCCAGGATAAGAGGTTTGCCAAGAAAGGCCGATGGGAGCTTGCAGTGGAATACCAGGCTGCATACTGCACGCTGCCCAGAGCATTTCAAAGCAGAGGTCATCTTCCAGGCTTGTCGCAGCCATGGCTAGTGACTCTGGAAGCTTAGCCCATCAGCATCAATGCCCGGGAGAGGCTATTGGCTGGGCATCGGAATTAAACTCTGTAAACCTCTGTCTGCGTAAAGACTGCTTGTCAGTGAGGAGAGGAAGGTACTGACTTCTGTAGGCTTCAAGAGAGTTTATTTGGAACGCACAAATCTTTTTGTCCGTGAAAAGTTTCGTTATTTAATCACTGGTTTCGTTGGAATGCTAGACACTTGAAAGGGAAGGGAATAAAAATGATTGGGGTTTGACAATTGCCAATGTGTGTCGCTGAGGACAGCTGTCTAACGGCTGGGTCTGTTAGCAGGAAGGGCTGGCTGTTGCTGCTGTAGGGGGATTTTACAGTGTTTCAGAGTGCAGACTCTTTTGCCAACTACTTTAACATCTAGGCTTGCTTTGAGCTTCTGTCCCGTCTTTGTCCCTGCCTGTGCTGCAAGAACAAGCACAAATGGAAGCCGGAAGCTGCATATTGGCCTTCTGTAGTTCTGCAGACCTGCTATGGAAAGGCCAGATGTCTCCGTATTTCCACAGCAAGGCCAATTATTGCACGAGACCTGAGAATGGCAAATAATGCGGTCAGCCAGGGAAGCCCATCGCTATTTCTGCAAGCTGACCGTCTCGCAGTGAGGGTCTTCCCACCTTCAGGGCTGGACTGAGCAGTTGCAGAACGGATTGCTGAGGGCACTGTGAAAACGCCTAGGGAAAGGACATCAGAAATTGGCAGCAATTAATTGGGAACACTGATTCCAAGCATAGTATTTATCTGAAAAACAATGAAGCAAATCCTGCAGGTCTAACTGGGGCTACTATGACTAAGTTACATCAGTCTGGTTTTTGTATGACTCATTAATCATATTACAGTCATCACTGTGGTTATCTGAAAGTATTTTAATCTAATCAAAACGCAGTTAAAACTCATTTAAACTAATTTGGCCTCAATTGTACTGCCCCACCCCCCGACTAATCTTTTCCAGGGTCATGTGAGGCGTTAGACACCAAAGTAGAGCCTTCTATAGAGACCTGACTACGGATTTATGCATAACTTGATTTTGAGCATGCACTTGCCAACACTTTGCTTTTTATCCTGGCTGCCAGATAAAAGAGGACAATATGCTATGCTCTGGGGCTTTTGTCACAGTGTTCATAGCTCGTACAGGCCACCTGCGGTGGACTAATGGAGCTGCCGCAGTACGTTGCTTTCCTAGCACGTGTGTAACCTGGCAGCTGAGAGTGTGAGCCCTCTGGATTCATCAGGAATTCACTTGTACGTGTAGCTACTCTGCCCACGTAAAGCCAAATGTAAAACATCACTAATTCCCAGGCCACAGAGACCACAGAAGCATTGCAGTTTGCAGGGACATGGGTAGCTTCTAGTCGAAACTTCTACGTGGAGCGGGGCCAGGAATGAATTCAGACCCCGGTCCTCCGAGCTTTATCCAGCCAGACTTTGAAAACCTCCAAGGACAGAGATCCCACAGCCTCTCTGACTTCTCCTACAGGAAAGACATGGCTGAGGCCTCCGGGACTGGTGTGAAACACTGATGCCGAGCACAGGACAAGAGATGGGGGGATGGAGTGGGCACTGGCGTTTGGTAACCCCAGGCGTGGGGCGAGCACCGGTGGGTGAGGATGGCCTGTCAGACACCCCCCAGCGATGGACGGCGGTGCCCCCGAGTGATGGGTTCTGAGGTCACCGAGGAATGGACTGTGATGTCCCCGAGCGATGGATTGTTACCACGCGTCCCTCCCTGCTTGAATTCGGGCCCCGAGCCTCAGCCAGCCGGCTCGTGCCCACACTCCAGCTGAGCGGGTTCGCGAGGTCTGGAGTGTCGAGCGAGGCCTTTGCTGAGCAAGTGCTGGTGTTGGGCTCGGGCAGTTGCTTTTTGCAGCTCTCCGCGCCCAACCTCAGAGCCGTCCAAGGATCTTCCCCGGCCCTGCCAGGTTCAGGCAGCCGGGGCACCCAGGAGGCACGCTCGCAGCAGCAGAGGTGAGCTGGGAGGGGAAACCTCAGCCTGGAGTGGGTTGCTGGGAGGGTTTCCTTCTTGAGGGACCTGGGCACTTCTTCCACCCCTCCGCGGGCCAGCCAATGACCCTGGCCTCTCTTCCTTCTCTAGCGTGACACCCGCTGCTGCAGCGCCGGTGACAGGGAGCAGCTCAACGTCCCCAGCTCCCCCCAGCCCACCGCAGCACGTGGGGACCATGGCCGCGGAGCTGGACAACCGCTGTCCCATCTGCCTGGACAGCTGGGAGGAGGCCAGCTACGTGATGCCGTGCCTCCACCAATTCTGCTATGCATGCATCCTGCGGTGGGCTGAGAGCAAGCCCGAGTGCCCCCTCTGCAAGAGGAACGTCACCTCCATCTTGCACTCGGTGCAGGCGGACGACAACTTCAAGGAGCACGTTGTCGCACCACCTCCAGTGCCATCAGTTGCCGTCCACCTGGCAGGAGGTGCTCCTGGCCATCCAGCCGCCCACAACCAGCCATCAGCTGCACAGCCGCTGCCCAGGGCTCCTGTGGGCAGCCTCCATCCCCACGTCTGGGCATCCCTCTTCCAAGAGGACCCAGCTCTGCTCCGGCCCGTGATGCTCTGGCTGCGACAGGAGCTGTGGCTCTTCTTCGAGGGTGGCCGCTGGGAAACAGCTGCAGCGCGGAGGCTCGTCCTGTCCAGCCTGCACCTCTTCGGCCTGGACGAGGAAACCCTGTTCCAGCTGCTGCGGGGTGCCCTGGGCGAGTACACGAGGACCTTTGTGCGCCAGCTGATCGACACCATCGTGGAGCGGTGCGGCGGGGAGGCACGACGCCGGGTGGGCCTGGAGGACGCCCGTGCTGCCGAGGAGCGGGAGGGCAGCCCTGCGGCTGCCCCCGGCCCCGCTGCCTCCCAAAGGGGGTCTCCTGCCCCCAGCCCAGCCCCCTCCAGCAGCCGTGGCACAGCCGAGGCAGAAGAGCTCCCCAGCACCTCATCGGCTGCCCTTCGTGGGGGTCCTGGCAGCCCTCCCTCTGCCCCTGTTCCCACCCACAGGGAGCACGACGAGCCACAGGAGGACCCAGAGGAGGCTGTGCCCGGGCCCTCCGCTCCCAGCCAGGGCAGCGAACTCTCCCCCGGGGGACCCCGGAGAGCCCCAAAGAGGAGGGCTGGCAGCCCTCGGGCCTCCTCACCTCCGAACAAGAGGCCACCCCACCGGCCACAGTAGGAGGGTGCCCCAGGAGCTGGCAAAACCAGCGACAGGCCAGCGGCTGGGGCACCCACCAGCCTCCCAAAGGGACCCGGAGACGGTCATTAGTAGCCTAGCGCTCATGATCAAAGCGTACAATAAACGTATCAAAAGTACAGAAGTAGTCTTGCTCTTTCTAACAATGTCGTCGGCGTTGCTATCCCCGCCCGTGTTGCTTTCTCACGTGGCCACAAATAGCTACCGAGGGGACTCGGTCCATACTTTCCCCAGGGGCAGAAGCGAGGAGGACTGTCCTGGAGCTCCTCACACCATCCTCTCGCCTGTTTTTAAAGATGGGGTGCAACATCTGGCGCTCTCTAGTCTTTGGTGCCTCCCCCAAGCTCCACGACCTTTCAGAGACGACAGAGAGCGGCCTCACAGCGACACCAGCCAGCCCTCCCAACACCCTCAGACAAATCCCACCAGGGTCGATTGACGTGTATGGGACAAGATTTCTCAGCAGACCCCCGACCTGAACGTCCTCTTGCTACTGGAATTCCTCTGCTCCTGGAGCCCCGGCCTCTAGGCTAAAATGCCTGGCAAGAGTGTCAGGGAAGACCGAGATGAAGGCGGCACCGAGTACCTCGGCTTTGCCTGCCTTTGCTGTTCCTGTATCACTCAACCCGCCTGGCAAGCAGGCACACGCGTTCCTTGCCTGATTTACCATTTACGTAGCAGCAGAAGCCCTTCTTGTTGCTTCTTATATCACTTGCCAGCACCTCTTTCTTCCAGCTGCTCTGGTGGAAATTCATTGCCTTTGGCAACACGTGGCCGGCACACACATATAGAGGGGCACCGCTACTCTTAGTGGAAGTTCCGGGAGCCGTGAGCTTCAGGGCTTCATATTGTAGTCAGTCCAACTCGTCATTAACCTATGCTGCTCATTTGACAGCCACTTCCAAAAGACTGACCCCCAATCAGGCAACCGAGTACAAGCGTTAAACTTTGTGCTCCTCCATTCCATCATGTTTCTATTGAGGTCTACTCAAAATCATCAAATTTTTACCAAATTAATAAAAGGACTACGAAGAGATGCATCCCAAGACTAACTCTGAAAGACCTTCACCACCAGCCTACTTCCAGTTGAACTGCTTCTCTTGTTGAGAAGAAACTCTGAGCAGAGGGGGTTTGTAATCTGCCTTCTAACTCTCTACCAGTCTCCATCTTTCCCGTAAGAGACTAACAGGTTTCTCCCAGGCTTTGGGAAAAGTCATCGTTTAGACAAGGAGGAAAGCTTTCAGTCCAAAGGGCTTTGCTCTCCTCCTCCTCCTCCCTGAGGGAGGACATGCTCGTCTAAACACTTCTGGTTAGAATTTAGGCTTAATATTCCCCAGTTCTCCCTCCCACTGCCCTTGAAAACATATTTACCACACAGTATACTGCCATACAGGCACTGCTCAAAATCAGGTGAGGACGATGCAGTTGTGTCCGACAATAAACCAGCTAAGGAAGCAACAAACTGGCCAGGGCAACAGGTTTTACCACCCTCAATCAAACTCCATGATCAGCAACAGATTAATGGCATATATTGTGCCTCCTATTGAAATGTCCAGGGGATAACAAACTACTTAGCTCCTAAGTAAATGCTTTACAGTAGCCTTCCTGATGACAACACATTTGCTTCTAGCTACTTCCTTCTACAAATAAGAGAAGCAGATTTTGCTGCTACAAACCTATATTTACAGTCATCTCTTACACCGTCTTCCTAAACAGGACACTCGTATTTAGTCGGGAGACCACCTCGACGGTTGCATGAACAGATTGCTGCCCTAAGGCATAACAGATACAGTAAGCGAGAACCGCCACAGGACAGGAGAAGTCTTGTGAATCCAGTCAGGTTTACAAGGTTAGCCAGTGACTGGAAAAAAAAACCCACACATTTGTACTCAGCTCAACGTAGGATTTAAAATTATTCCAATATTTAAAAACAGCCTCACATGCAGTACGAAGCATTCATAAGCTTCTGTATTTCCTATTTGCATTTACTGTGCTGAAGCTTGCTTGCATACAAACACAGAAGCAGCCTGGTCTGCAAGATAAATAGTCTGGAATTGGCAAGGTACAAATCCAAGTTAAGCTCTGACGTTTACCTCCTGAGCAATTACCTCTGCCTTTCTAATCTCCTCTCCAAAACTGAGCTCATCCACACCTAGGTGAAGTTCATCAGGCTAGTAGTTGCTGTTATACATTGCCCCAGAGAGCAACAGAATTAAGTTCTGATCTCAAAGTTGGCCTCTATACACTTCTACCCTGCATTTCAAATTTGATCCAAGCCCAGAGGAGACACTAGGGCCGGCTTCCTGACGCTAAACAGTGACTAGAAGAGCTGCATGCATGCAGGTTTGTACTAACACATGAACACACAGATTTCAACACGAAGCAGAGCTTTAAGCAACACGGGGAAAAAAAAGCTCAGCTGTCTGCACCTTTCAAAAAAAAAGCAGAGAGATGTGGCTATTGACAGCTCTGAGTGCTCCCTATGAACCCACAAGGGCTTGTTTTAAGGACAAAGTTTACATTCTCTGAGTGGTGACTCTTGCATGGTCACCATGATTAGCATAAACAACCCTCCAGTACCTTTAAGCAGACAATTTTTACAACAAGGATAGTCTCCACAAGCTGGTCTACGCGGGTAAAAGCAATATAGTGGTTTGAGTATGAACAAAATTGACAAGACGTTTTAAGTCATTACAGTAAGACACTTAAAAAAAAAAAGACAACCTTCCCAATACTGCATACTGATAAACTTATGTTGGAGGGGTAAACCAAGTTTTATTTAGATATGCATTAATGGCCTTCTTACAGATAACCAAATAAAAACCAAGTTAGAAATACAAGGCGTGAAGCTCAGACATTCAAGTTGGGGGGGGTAGGGGGTGCGGAGATAAGGATTTCAGCCCCAGTTCTGTTCCTTTCTCTGAGCTTAACATGCCTCTGATACAAAAACACAGGGAATGACAGAGACAGGGAGAACTACAGTCAGTTAGCCTTTAGACCACACTCCAACTCAGGACGCTTACAGCAGTCACAAGCCCTTCCCTCTGCTCTTCACGTTCATTTGGTGCTCCCTGCAGGGCAGCCTGCAGAGGAGAGCCGCTGAGGCTTCCCGTCTGGCCTTTACAGGGCCTACTAGGTAAGACATGCTGCACTTCACCACACCCTGTAAAATAAAAAGTGATCTGTTCCAGTGAGTCCACTCCGCCCAAGTATCCTGTCTGGAACAGTGACCAAAGATACAAACCTTGCTGGGAGAAGACATTGGCAGCCATATCCTTCAGTCCCGTAAATTTACGTAGCCCTATAAATTACCCTTTGGGGAGTATTTTCCTATGTTTCAGAAATACAGTGAAAAGACTTTCAAACGGTTCGCCGGTAAACATGCCCTTGTACGCTCAAGGGCAGTGCTGAGACTGTAGACAGTTGCGCGGTCATCTGCTCATATTATTCTTTAATTAACACAGACTCTCCACTCCCAGTTAAGTTCCAAAGGCAACACCTTCCAGCCTGTTGTTATCCGTATCAAGGGCAGGTATCTTTGCCTACCAATCATCCCTGCAAAACAGACTTTAAATATCAGGGACAATTATGCACAGAGCTATCCATAAGTGCGTACAACCTGTCTATTTGACTTCCCGGTTTAGCGGCCACCTTGGGAACGGCGGTCCAAGAAAGTTTGGATTGTTGAGAAATACAGCACAGGATATTGACAAATTATTAAAAGTACCAAGGTAACTTTTGCTTGCAGACAGCTAAACTGGATAAGAATATTCCAAATAAAACAGTTGTAAAATTACGGTCATAGAGCCAACGCCCTTGAAAAATGGGTAACATGCAAAAACATATTCTAAGATGAATAAAATCAGCTGTAGTCATAACTTACGCTACAAATTATATTGTAACACTCACTAGAATTTAAGGAAAATGCTCCTGAGTACGTGAAAGCCTAGCCTGCTTCAGCCAAGAATTAGAACAACTTCCTTGCTTGAAAATTCTAACCCTCGCCAGGAAACAGGGAAAAAGACGAGCCACCAAAGAAAAGCACTAGCAAAAAGACCCAGAGTTCATAAAATAAACATCAATTATCAGAGAACCTAACTTGAAAATGCTACAGTCTGCAAAAAAAAAAGTATAAAAACGATGAAGAAAAACACAAATGCTCCCTGACACTCTTATTCCGCTAGTCTCCAAAGCTACCATTTTTGCAGAGTCATCTGTCAAACCTCAAGCAGCAAGTACAAGCCCTCCAGATTCACACCTCCTCTGACTGTGCAAGTACATACCAATTAAATCCTAGGAGATGCAAGAGCAACGTAACAATCCTCTGGAAGAGGAGAAAGACACCTGCTGTAAAATCAAAGAAGAATCAGAGAAAAACATCAGGACTTGAGACAGAAAGGTATCTTCAATACCTAGAAGGGTATTTCTGGATTTTGAACAGGATCATGAGAGCATTTTTTCCTCCAACCACTAAGATTATAAACTCCCGGGGAAATATAAAAACAATCCTCTGATCGGCAACTGCTGCAGGATGAACCTACGCTGAAACACAGGTAGGAAGGAGGCCGTCAGAATAAGTTCGTACTTCCTCATAGGTGACAAGCCTCAAAGTCAGATTTTACCATTTCACCCGGCAATATTCTCTGCCTCTTGCAGAACTGTTTCGAAAGTTAATTCTTCTCATAAGTACAATAAACTACAAATTCAGCAAAACCACAATGACCAAAACTAAATCTATTACAATCTTCTTACATCACCAAAAAAAAAAAAAAAAAAAAATCACTTTCTTATGAGATAAATGTACTACTACTTACAATTCATTCACTTATATATTGAATCGCGTTAACCCTTATTCTTCACTAATGCTGCTACATCAGGAGGTGGTTTTCCAACACAAGCCCACAGTTTACCAGGACAGCTCCAAGAAACACGATTGATACCTTTTAAAACCACCCATTATTTGTTTCCACACATCTTTCCTAGCCCCAGACAGAACAAGATCTGAGGCAAAGGATGCTTTAAAATTACATAGGCTTTCAATATTCACCTCCTTTTTCTATCAGCTGCTTTAGTACAGCTCTCAATACATACAAACCCAATAGATACAAACAGAGGTAACCGATAAAATTTTGTGGGTTCACAAATAGTGCTCGCTTTCATAGGGGTTCACAAATCACACTCCATTCATTCAGACGATAGTCTGCACTAATTTATCACTGCGCTCTCTGGAGAGAATTAAAGCAGCTTGTCATTTCCTCACAGGCCCCCCCCCCCCGTGTACATACTAAAGAGTACCACCTCATTGTTGTTACAAAGCCAAAAGGTTTTTTACACCCCCTACAAACCAGAAAACACAAATTCCTTGCTGTGACGTTGTCTTTTGAAAAATAATGAGCATACTATCTCTTTTCCCCTGCAGTATACCTCTTTCACCTGCAAAAATGAAATGCATGCCAAACCTCACTTTTTCCTTATTACATACCCTTTGCATCCTGCTTCAGTTTTGCTGCAGCACACTCCGCACGCGGGTAATATAGCTTCCGTTAGCATCTAGCCTAAATTTCTAGACTTAAAAACCAGGAGCTGCCAGCACCAAAGGGGCATAACACTAGCATCCAAAAATCCCCATACGCACCTTCAACAATAAAGCAGAAACGTACTAAGGATGCACCAGAACATACACAAGCCCAAACTTCCACAACTCGGTGCCCTGCTGACACGGTGTTAAACAAGCAGGCATATCCTGGGTGTTCAAACATTGTGGCGGAACAGTGAAATGTGAAAGCCCATACCATGTGACACAGAGACCGCGGCCAAAAGACTACTGACATCCTGAAGATTCCTTGCACTTCTCTGCATTTCAGCAACTGGGTTTCCAGGTTAACAGCACAGGGAAGCTCAGAAAGAAACAGGACAGACTTACTTTCAACTGGTATTTCACTTTCAAAGAAAGTTAAGAATGTTTGTCGAGGGTTTTTAAAAGCCTGCTTCATGTCTCCACAGTGATAACTACAACAGAAGCACAAGATTTAGAAGCCTACCATGCCATCACCGCCACCTCAAACAAGAGGTGCGGGCTACACAGGTCTGCATCAGACAGAGCTTGTTATTCGCTCCTAACACAACGCTTAATGTGCCCACTCTCTCACAGACAGCCAACAAACACAAGCAGCAGCTTCTATAGGTAAACGCACGCTTTCATTCGTCCTGGTTAAGCCTGGGTGCTCAAGTACTGCACTGCCCCCGCTCAGAACACCACAGTGATTGCAACGGGTAAATCCACCTTGTTCCTGCAGAGCACAAAGAGTCCAACGCTGATTCCCATGCCCTCCAGAGGTTTTACCGCCAAAGCCTAACAAAACCAGCCCTGCCTGCAAAAACCTCTCCATTTCATAACTTCTCCGTTTCTCAGATAAGAGGGCCTGAGGCTCAGTCTCCTCCGCTTTTTTGGTCAGTCAAAATATCTGACAGTCTTCATCTAGCCCTTGCACAAATAAGAACATGCCGTGCTTCAAGCCTAGTTTTTGTTCAGTCAAAATACTCCGTTGGCCAATACTCTAAAACACAACTAAACCAAAACTAAAGCCGCATCATTAATAGCATGTTTTGAACTTTAAAAATTCAACCGTCTGATTGAGCAGGAAAAAAACAACACTTCCTTGTGTCAGAGCTGCAACAAGCCTAACTGGTTACTATGAAATGTGTTGCTTCCAATTCTCCCTGGAAGGTTAGTCTACATGTTCCTTACTAGTTTTAACGACAGCTTTCGATTACAAGCGTAAACTGTTGCTAGAATACTACCTTGCGCTGTAACATCAAGTCTCTTCAGGTTAACTTGGTATTGAGAAGAAGGGGAGAAATTGCTAGAGCCAGAAACCAATTTCAGAGCCACGAGTTTCCTGGGCCTACCACCACTAGGCGATTTTTGGCCTTGTCGCAGCACAGGGCACAGCTCCAAGTAAACAAGCGCACCTCTAGCAGAGAAACACGCGCATACAGTTCAAAGACTAAAAGTAATGTTTCCTGAGCTCCCCAAACCAAACACATTTGCTTCAAGGCCTTAGAAAATTCACCTAAGAAACCAGTGCACTCTGATACAATGGGTATTTCTAAAATTCAGACGGAGAGCGTTCAAACACATACTTGGGAAACACTTGCTTAACAGATTCCCTCTCAAAGCATTTTCCAGTTTTAACAGCTTTGGGTTCTAGCTGAAGGCTCAGGAGTATTCCTCTCTTCACCAAGTTCTACAATTCACAAACTTTCAACCAGAATTTCTTTGCAATTTTCTAAGAAGCAGAGCAAGGAGACGCTAACACTTTTTTCACCTCTGCAGCTAACAAGATCAAGGCTTCACCCTGCTCACTTTAAAACAAAGTTCTCCTCAAATCCTAGCCACGCTTCTTCTACCTTCCCACCCATTCCTAGCCAAAACCTGAAGTCCTTAGGCTCATGAGAAGCATTCTTGTTTCAGCTACTGAGCTACTGTAGCAACTGCAGTTAGAAACAGAGAGTGCAGTCTCCCTTCCCATAACCCAACCCCTAGCTAATGCATTTTGCCCTCTCGTAAGCTGGTGAGGGGTTTCGACCGGCACCATTCCTTCGGTCCTCTCCTTGACTTTACTTCCCCTGGGAAGGTCCTGACCTTCCTGAACACAGAGCACAGGAGGAGAGATGAAGAGAGAGCTCTTCTCAGTAACGGGTGAAGACTGACGTTTTAAATCCTTGAGGGTTTCTAGCACGTGCTTCAGCCAGACGTTTGCCATCTCCCTCTGCCGCGCTGCTCGACCGAATGAGCCCTTAGTCCAACTCCAACCGCCGCCCCTCACTTTTCTTAGGATGGAAGTGGGAGAGGGTAAAGGAACACACTTTCTAAGAGCCGATACAACGTTCCAGAGCGTCACTGCCCAGATGTCACCCGAAAGGCTGCCGCAGACACACCTTCAGACGCCAACCTCCCCAAATCTTTCAAGAGGCGGCCGCAAGGATGTCTGGCCTCGGCCGTCAGAGGCAACCACCCGCGCTCAGGCAAGTGACAAGGCAACTTCCAACCCTGCAGACTCACTCGGGGCCCTTCCTCGCATCTCAGAACGCTCTCTTTCCCCGAGGATTTCCCAGCACTCCCACCTGCCGACAGAAAACACTCGCCTGCAACCACAACGCGTCCTCTCCCCCCTCCCAGTCTTAGAAGGGGAGAGTCCCTGCCACCCGCCAGTAAGGGAGACTAACTCTGTTACAAACCTCGCCAACGCCCGCTCTGCAGGAGACACACCAACATTCGCCCTGCTACGGTGGTTAGCGGAATCTCACACGCGCTCCCCCACCTCCTAAGCGCAGACGCATCCCCGCAGCTCACGCTGTAGGCAAAACAATCGAGCCTCCCCGCAATCACCCACCTTCATCAAACACAGCACACGCTTGCCTAAGCGCACCGGGATGCATTTAAGAGGAAGCGCTCACGAGCTCCTCTCCAGCACGCGCCTCTGCAGAGAAGAGCCCTACAACTCTCCTGACGTTTCCTCTCCAGGCGGGAATCCGCGGAGAGCAAGCACCGCATTTTCCTTCTGCTGCACTACCCACCCCCCCCAGCAAGAGCTCACGACCCACCCCCCCGTACTCCCGGTAGGAAACAGCAGAGCTTACTACTTTGCCCCATTACCCACTAACCCACGGGCGTGGGCACGTCTATTCCCGAAAGGGAAAACTTTCGCTTCCTGTAGTCGCTCTCGCTCCTCTCCGCCGGCGTACAACGTGAGCCGTTCTCCCCTCCACTTCCCGAGGAAAGTCCATCCGCTGGGCGGCTGGCCACAACAGCCCCTTTCCCTCCAGCTAGGAAAGTCACGCTGCTGCACCCAGCAGCAGACCCCTCTGCACCCCGAGGAAAAGGGGTCACCCCACGACGGCCCGCTCGCTTCCCGGAAAGGGGCCCGCATCACCCCCGCCCCCCGCCGAAGCGCCCCGCTCCTCTCCCCCACGCTGGAGCT
This sequence comes from Haliaeetus albicilla, assembly GCF_947461875.1. NCBI lineage: Eukaryota > Metazoa > Chordata > Aves > Accipitriformes > Accipitridae > Haliaeetus > Haliaeetus albicilla. Next base: position 40,478,439 of record NC_091516.1, read on the forward strand.
CACCCCCCCCCCGCACCCCCAAACTCCTCCCGGGCCGTCACCGCGTCCGCTTCCACCGACCCCTCCCCCCGCAGAGGGCTCCGTCCTCCCCCGCTCCCCACTCGCCCCCCGCCGCGGGGAAAGCCCCCCCCCCAGCTCTCCCCACGGCCGCGGCCCGGGCCGCGCTCTCCTCTCCTCCGGGAAGGGGGAGCGCGGCCCGAGCCCGGGAGGGGACGGAGCGCGGCCCTCCCACCGCCTCCCGCCCCCGCGCGGGCCCGCACCGTCTCCTCGGGGTCGATGTCGATCCGGAAGGTCTGCTGCTGCAGCGTTTTCAGCGTGATCTGCATGGCGGCGGCGGCGGCTGCAGGCCGCCCGTCGCGGTCGCGGTCGCGGTCGCGGTCCTCTCCCCGCGTCCGCCGCAGCGCAGCGGGACAGGCGGAGAGGAGGAGCGGGAGAAAAAAGAGGAGGAGAGCGAGCGCGGAGCAACGGCTCGCCCTCTGCCGCGGGGCGCCAGTCACACTCACGGCGCGGCGGGAGGCGGAGTGCGGGCGGCGCTCAGCCCCCGCGCCTCAGGCGACGGCGGGGGGAGGGAAGAGCGACGGGACGGGGGGGGGCGGGGGCAGGGAAGAGCGACGGGACGGGGGGGGGGCGGCGGCGGCTGCGCGCCGCCGCTCGGCGGGAGGGAGCGGGGCAGGCGGCGTGCGCCTGCGCGGGCTGGCCGCTCGCCGCTCCTCGCCCGCCGAGAGCCGGCGTGGGGAGCGGGGAGAGGAGCGGGCGCGCATGCGCGGTGCCCCCGACGGGGTGGCGCCCACGGGCGGGCCCGCCTGCCGCCGCCTGGCGCCGCCCCGGCCGCCTGGCGCCCGCGGCGCCACCTGAGGCGCCCGCAATGCGCCGGCGCGGCTGAGCCGCGCAGCGGGTGCCCGAGGAGGCGCGGGCGGGGGCGTGCCTGCGAGCGTCCGAGGGGGCCGGGAGATGAGGCGGCCGCCTGCGTGTGCACACCGCTTACCGTGGCGGTTGCAGGTTACTCGCACATACATACGTGCGTGCGTACGCACGCGTTGATGGGGGCAGGGGGGCCTGAAGGCTGCAGCCCTCTGCAGGATGGCTGTGGGTGGCGTAGGGTCGTTGAGGCCGGCCGGCCCACCCGCCGTCCCTCCGACGGCTCTGCGGTGGCTGGCAGCTGGGGTTGTTCGGCATCTCCTCGCCGGCACGCGTACTGCGAGGCGGCTGTGCCGCGGAGCCGGCCAGCTCCTTGCCTCGGCACCTTGCCTCGGCAGGCCGAAGGGCACGGGTTGCTCCGTCGGCCTGCGTGTGCACAGCGGGTAATAACAACGCTGCCTTCCCAGTCTCGCCCCACCGCACTGCTGTAAGGCAGCGGGCCCGTTCAGCATTCGCGCAGTGCCTCAGCGGCGCTGAGCGGCGCGCAGATACCTCGGCCGACGCGGCAGGAAAGAAGCTCGCCTGTCACCACAGCGAATCTCCGGTTCGGCATGGGGAGAGGCTTTCCTCCGAGAGGCTGAGAGCAACGTATTGCTACACCTAGGACAAGCTTCTCGAAGACCGAAGGTCTTTTCGGAATCCTGACAAGCCTTACGATGCGCGTACTGCACAAGTTTAGACTTTAGACTAAGTTTTAGAACTTAGTGTAGTTCTCTGCCGTAGTCATCCCAAGCTTTGTAAGCAGCGTTTGTGAGTTGTTTGCCTGCCTTTCCGGAAGTCTGTACCGTCTTCTCTGCGTTATCCTCCCCACCTCACTCCCATCCCACGCGTACGAATAGGGAGCCCAGGAGGTTACTTGCTTATCACAGAAACTGGTGCAGTGGATGGGACAGCGTAGGACCTCAGTTCCGCCAGGGCCGGCTTCAATAGTTAGTGCTTACCTGTGATGAGTTATTAACCTCCGTCTCCCCTGGTACTCCTCGGGCAATGCAGAGAGAGAGAGAGAGAGAGAGACCCCTGCTACAGATAACCCTTAAAGTCGAGCCCACTACACTGGTAAGAGGGACCCCCGCCCCGGCTCCTTATAACCTCTTCCACCAGTAGGTGTGGGATCTCCCAGTGCGTTTTCTTTGTTAAGCAAGGCTGTCTTTCTGCAAAAGAGGATGCTGATGTTAGGCTAACTTAACACCGCCATGCAATTAAACCCCACGTTTCTCAGTATCGTGTAATGCCTTGAGAAATTCTACTCTGCCACGTTGTCAACCTAACATTTGTAACCAAAAACACCTCACCTTTTAGCTCACTATTACAGTAAGCTTGGCTTCATAACACTTTCCTACCAGCAGCGCAGCAGAGCTGGGGCCAGCAGGCTGCGTTTGCAATGCAAAGGGAAAGCAGGAGACACCTCTCCCTGCAGGAGTGTGTGGATGCGTACGTGTCTTGCGCACACAGCTGGTGGTGCTGCTCCTGTCATCATCCACCTCAGGCTCTGACACGCAGCTGCTGGACAGCCGAAGCCTCTTAGGGCTTTCGCAACCAAAAAGAAACTGCTGACTGTTGCTAGTAGGAATCCAGCATTCTTGGCAGCACGCAATAACTTGCTTGCATTGCATGGAGAGCCATTAAAAAAGAAGGAAAAAAAAAAAAAAAAAAAAAGAGCCGTGAGATAAAATATCGCTGGCTATTTTTTGCATGGGTGGTTACAACTTAAAATATGCTGCTTGTTCACTTTCGCTATTGCCCGACACCGGATCTAATTCTGTACTTTGCAGATAGAAGGGATTTTTTTTTAACTTTTCATTCAGCAGTCCAGCTTACGCAAGCGCTGAGCTTCACACGAAAAGGAAAGTACCTCATGCTGAGGGTTTGTGTCAGTTTCAGTACTCTTTTCTGCTCAGAATATGTTAAATGTAAACTACCCATTCTGATTTTTGTGGTTGCCGGTTATAGTAGGAAACGGTTCTGCCCGGTTTGCGGTGGGGCGAGGGTTCATTTACGTGGTGGCTGCTCAGCACTGCTGCGAGGCCTTGTAAAAGCCTCAGCAGAACTGGGAATCGACTCCAAAGGCCGTGAACTGCTAAGGAGGAAGACTTTCCTGACCGTTTATTTGAACTTTGAGCAAACAAAATGAGAAAAGAGAAAGCTGTGATTTGGGGTTTTTTCCCCTGCTGAGTGGTACAGGAACTTAGGACGACTCACTGTATGGGGCCTAAATTAAATAGACAAGTTCTCGGTGTTTCCTCTAGCTCAGCCCCTTCAGCTCCATAAAATAGCTTATGGCAGAGCTTGACTCGCCAGGTCGTTCTTCAGGCTGCTTCCCATCAGCTGCAGAATTGAGGGAGCACAGAATTTTTCCCAGAGCACTCTCGTCTTTTAAGTTTCAGAGCGCTTCTCCTCGGCAGCCAGTGCTTGGGTTTTTTTCATTTTGTGTCCAAAGTATTTTGGGTAATTGCCCTGTGTTCAGGCTGGAGTATCACACTTCCTGGCTTCATTTACAACCGTTTGTATGCTGACTCAGTGAGCGCACAAACCTCTCTTATGCGAATAGAGTAACTTACATTGATTGGAAGGGGATGTGAAATGAAGCCCAAAAGTTAGAAAGAGGTTTTGATGGCAAATGCGTACGGCGATGACTTTTTGGTTTTTCAGAACTCCTGGATTTTCCTTTCCAAGTAACTGGATCTCCCTGGCGCAGTTGCTCCAACTTCACGCCACCGTGGCTTTGTCCTGCTCAGCTCTTTTCCATTGTCCGGGATGCCCCACAAACTGCTGTCTCCCACACGGAGGTGTATGTTGTCATGTCTTACAAGTTGCTAGGCGAAGCCCTTAATTACAGCTGGCCCTTGCAGAGGGGGAGGAAAACACAGTGAAACCAAAATGTGGTAGGGAAGGTAACGGGGAAGTATTTGTGCCTCCGGTACACCTTTCCCCGCAGCCAGGTTTCCTTACATAACCCCAGTGCTTCTGGAAGTTGGAAAGATGCGCATGTTTAAACGGCACAGAGATAGGGACGTGAGTCAGTGCTGTCCCCTTTCTGACTGAAAGAGTTATCCAAAGCCTAGGGCCTTGCTGGTAGTTTATCAGAGTGCGTATGTATGCTGTGGAGCCCACAGCAGCGAGCACTTGGAGCCTGTGAACTCCTAGGTCTCTGTCAGTGATGTTACATTTAACGGAAGGAGCATCCGACTGCCGAGACAGTAAACAGGTCTGATGGAAGCCTGCTTGTTTACAGCAAATGTGCAAAAAAGGACCTGATTCTCGCAGCTGCTGGTGGCCCGGGAAAAGCAGTTTTGCTGCTGTTGGTAACAGACCACAGTCCTTATGCTAACTTGGTGAGGCCAGAGGACCAGGCTCTACTGGGCTTGTTGGGAGAACTTACTTTCTGAAAAGAAGCTTTGTAAGGGTGTCTCATGTTACGATGTGTGGTTCAAGTATCAGGTACTAGCAAAGGCCTTGAAAACATGGGTGTGGGCTAAAAGAGCATCCCCGAGGCTATAAAGAATTCCGCAGTAGTCAGTTCCCGGCCACAGAAGTACAGCCTTGAGACCTGAGAAAAACTGTTACCATAAAGAGAAAAAAGAGGAAGAAGCTAAGCAAGAAAAACGTTCAGCAACAGGATAATACGCGGTGGGATAACCCCGGGCGTGGGGCGAGCACCGGTGGGTGAGGATGGCCTGTCAGACACCCCCCAGCGATGGACGGCGGTGCCCCCGAGTGATGGGTTCTGAGGTCACCGAGGAATGGACTGTGATGTCCCCGAGCGATGGATTGTTACCACGCGTCCCTCCCTGCTTGAATTCGGGCCCCGAGCCTCAGCCAGCCGGCTCGTGCCCACACTCCAGCTGAGCGGGTTCGCGAGGTCTGGAGTGTCGAGCGAGGCCTTTGCTGAGCAAGTGCTGGTGTTGGGCTCGGGCAGTTGTTTTTTGCAGCTCTCCGCGCCCAACCTCAGAGCCGTCCAAGGATCTTCCCCGGCCCTGCCAGGTTCAGGCAGCCGGGGCACCCAGGAGGCACGCTCGCAGCAGCAGAGGTGAGCTGGGAGGGGAAACCTCAGCCTGGAGTGGGTTGCTGGGAGGGTTTCCTTCTTGAGGGACCTGGGCACTTCTTCCACCCCTCCGCGGGCCAGCCAATGACCCTGGCCTCTCTTCCTTCTCTAGCGTGACACCCGCTGCTGCAGCGCCGGTGACAGGGAGCAGCTCAACGTCCCCAGCTCCCCCCAGCCCACCGCAGCACGTGGGGACCATGGCCGCGGAGCTGGACAACCGCTGTCCCATCTGCCTGGACAGCTGGGAGGAGGCCAGCTACGTGATGCCGTGCCTCCACCAATTCTGCTATGCATGCATCCTGCGGTGGGCTGAGAGCAAGCCCGAGTGCCCCCTCTGCAAGAGGAACGTCACCTCCATCTTGCACTCGGTGCAGGCGGACGACAACTTCAAGGAGCACGTTGTCGCACCACCTCCAGTGCCATCAGTTGCCGTCCACCTGGCAGGAGGTGCTCCTGGCCATCCAGCCGCCCACAACCAGCCATCAGCTGCACAGCCGCTGCCCAGGGCTCCTGTGGGCAGCCTCCATCCCCACGTCTGGGCATCCCTCTTCCAAGAGGACCCAGCTCTGCTCCGGCCCGTGATGCTCTGGCTGCGACAGGAGCTGTGGCTCTTCTTCGAGGGTGGCCGCTGGGAAACAGCTGCAGCGCGGAGGCTCGTCCTGTCCAGCCTGCACCTCTTCGGCCTGGACGAGGAAACCCTGTTCCAGCTGCTGCGGGGTGCCCTGGGCGAGTACACGAGGACCTTTGTGCGCCAGCTGATCGACACCATCGTGGAGCGGTGCGGCGGGGAGGCACGACGCCGGGTGGGCCTGGAGGACGCCCGTGCTGCCGAGGAGCGGGAGGGCAGCCCTGCGGCTGCCCCCGGCCCCGCTGCCTCCCAAAGGGGGTCTCCTGCCCCCAGCCCAGCCCCCTCCAGCAGCCGTGGCACAGCCGAGGCAGAAGAGCTCCCCAGCACCTCATCGGCTGCCCTTCGTGGGGGTCCTGGCAGCCCTCCCTCTGCCCCTGTTCCCACCCACAGGGAGCATGACGAGCCACAGGAGGACCCAGAGGAGGCTGTGCCCGGGCCCTCCGCTCCCAGCCAGGGCAGCGAACTCTCCCCCGGGGGACCCCGGAGAGCCCCAAAGAGGAGGGCTGGCAGCCCTCGGGCCTCCTCACCTCCGAACAAGAGGCCACCCCACCGGCCACAGTAGGAGGGTGCCCCAGGAGCTGGCGAAACCAGCGACAGGCCAGCGGCTGGGGCACCCACCAGCCTCCCAAAGGGACCCGGAGACGGTCATTAGTAGCCTAGCGCTCATGATCAAAGCGTACAATAAACGTATCAAAAGTACAGAAGTAGTCTTGCTCTTTCTAACAATGTCGTCGGCGTTGCTATCCCCGCCCGTGTTGCTTTCTCACGTGGCCACAAATAGCTACCGAGGGGACTCGGTCCATACTTTCCCCAGGGGCAGAAGCGAGGAGGACTGTCCTGGAGCTCCTCACACCATCCTCTCGCCTGTTTTTAAAGATGGGGTGCAACATCTGGCGCTCTCTAGTCTTTGGTGCCTCCCCCAAGCTCCACGACCTTTCAGAGATGACAGAGAGCGGCTTCACAGCGACACCAGCCAGCCCTCCCAACACCCTCAGACAAATCCCACCAGGGTCGATTGACGTGTATGGGACAAGATTTCTCAGCAGACCCCCGACCTGAACGTCCTCTTGCTACTGGAATTCCTCTGCTCCTGGAGCCCCGGCCTCTAGGCTAAAATGCCTGGCAAGAGTGTCAGGGAAGACCGAGATGAAGGCGGCACCAAGTACCTCGGCTTTGCCTGCCTTTGCTGTTCCTGTATCACTCAACCCGCCTGGCAAGCAGGCACACGTGTTCCTTGCCTGATTTACCATTTACGTAGCAGCAGAAGCCCTTCTTGTTGCTTCTCATATCCCTTGCCAGCCCTGGCATTTTCCAGATCACATCTCAGCACACCTCAGTAGTGATTCCATATCCTCTCTCATAATCTGTCATAACTTCTACCAATTGTATATCTTTTTTTGTATTGCTCTGCCTTGAATTCTCTGTATACCTATGCCAGCCCCCTGATGTATCTGGTTTTTTTTTCACTTGAGCATCCTGCGTGGACTTTTCTTGTGTTTGGAGAAGATTATCTTTAAAGCTCTGCTAGGCCTTTTGAACATCTTTGCCCTTCATAATTGGCTCCCACAAGAGCTGCCTCCCACGTACTTCTTCCCTAAATAAGCCACAGCTTTCTTTCATGAGGCCCAGGGCTACTCGCCTTCCTAACTCCCCCAGGATCTTGAACTCCTCTGTGTCAGGATCATTACAGTCATGGTTCCTATTCATTATCACAGCCCTGACCAATTCTTCCTTGTTCTTAAGTAGCGCATGCAGGACAGAATCACCCCAGTTGGTCCATCTAGCATCTGTGTTATCCCTGTGTCCTGGTTTCAGCTGGGATGTAGTTAACTGTCTTCCTAGTAGCTGGTACAGTGCTATGTTTTGAGTTCAGTATGTGAAGAATGTTGATAACACTGATGTTTTCAGTTGTTGCTCAGTAGTGTTTAGACTAGAGTCAAGGATTTTTCAGTTTCTCATGCCCAGCCAGGGCACCTGACCCAAACTGGCCAACAGTGTATTCCATACCATGTGACATCCCATCTAGTTTAGGAACTGGGAAGTGGGGGGGGCAGGGATTCGCCGCTCGGGGACTGGCTGGGTGTCGGTCGGCAGGTGGTGAGCAATTGCCCTGCGTATCATTTGTACATTTCAATCCTTTTATTACTACTGTTGTCATTTTATTAGTGTTATCATTATCATTATTAGTTTCTTCTTTTCTGTTCTATTAAATCGTTCTTATCTCAACCCAGGAGTTTTACTTCTTTTCCTGATTTTCTCCCCCATCCCACTGGATGGGGGGGGAGTGAGTGAGCGGCTGCGTGGTGCTTAGTTGCTGGCTGGGGTTAAACCACGACACCCTGACACCCACCAGAAATTTCCCTGGTGGCCTTTCCCTTGCAGCAGGTGCCAGGGATGTTGCAGTCCCCCAGGAGAACCAGTGCCAGTGACTAGAAACTCATCCATGCCAGGAACACTGTAGTTTGCTCTCCACACATGGTGCTCTAGCACAAACATAGAAACGAGGAATGTGAGACTGGGCCAGCATATGAAATACGACTCCTTATTTCCTGGAAACATCTTAAAATAAATTAAGGTTGTTTTGTTGTTGTGGTTGGTTGGTTCAGGGGTTTTTTTGTCCTTCTGAACCTAGCAATGAAGTATAATGGGTCAGAAACCCGCTCTTCTGAAACTGAATGTCTTCCTGTCTCCAGCATAAATGTATTTGTGATCAGTTTAAATCTATGCGGTCTTGGAGCAGCATGGCCATTCAGGATTTCAGTATTCATACTGTATTCATGTACAGTAATTGTACTCCTCTTGGCTTTCATTTTGTGAGACTAAATATGCCAAGCTTCTGTAGTCTTGCCTTCTTTCCTATGATTATTTTAGTTGTCCTTCTCTGCACCTGTTCCAAACTGATTTAACCTTTCCTGGACTTGAACCAGACCCTACACAATATCTCACTAGTATGATCTGTGCTTTTGGATCTTGCTTTGCACCTGCCCTGTGAAAGCACTTGCCCTTCTCTCAGCACTGTCTTTTTAGTAACATGTAGATACCTTAGGACCAGTTATGCACACTTGCCTGGCTGTCTTGGCAGTTTTCAACCACGATCTCCAGCTTAGGGCAGAAATTCTTGCTATTGTTGCTGAAGGGATGACTTTGGAATCTGTACTGCTAACATTTATATACCTTCATCCAGTTCTAAGGGTCACATCTTTTTCCACATGGACAATACCTGATTGAGCTAATCACTAAGATTCTGCACAGTGTTTCCACTTTTCGCAACAGTCATTAAAGGAAATTTCCAGTAAGATGAGTCCAAACAGCAGTCCCTGAAGAATATCTCACATAACTTACTTCCAAATTAATGATCCCCTGCTGTCATTACAGATCCCTCTGTGCCTCTTCTTCCTATAAACAGCTTCTTAGCTGCTATACTATGATGGTACTAATCCCCATTTTTGCCAGTGTCACTAATTTTTTCTAAGATGACATCAAGTCAAATGGATACTTTTTCTTCAGTGCGAAGGGCATCAGCAGAACATCAGTATTTTTTGGTGGCTTTTGGCACTCAAGGCTATTTTTATATCACTATAATGGAAGGTAGTATAGCCTAGACTGCGCTAGCAAGCACAGCTTTTTGGATTGCTTCAGATGACTTGGGCTGAATGATACTGTTGTGTCTAGACACTCCCTAACACACAGGTGGATACACATGTACAGACACACATCCATCCCTGCTCTGTACTTCTACCTTCCCTTGTACATTGTTGTTGTCATTTTTTAGCAAAGCATTCACAGATACTCTCATGCAAACTGCCACAGCAAGTGTTTGAATGCTAATGGGGCAGCAGACTCACTGGGAACGTGCCTTGCTTCATTAGGTGACTGAGAAGCGTGCTGGGTGCTGTCTTTTAGAAGAGATCTGTACAGATTCTTAGCTGGCTGTAATATACATTCCAATTGAGCACTACTTACGAGCCAAATTTCAAGGTTCAGCAAGCAATTCAACTAGGGCAGAAGGAATAATTAGAGTTGTGAAAGGCTGAAATGTAAAACAGATGAACAGATTGTTCCTTTCACCTGCCAGACCCTGGGGAGAAAAAAAATTCAGTTTCTAGATAACAGCAAACTCTCTTAGCTCAAAGGGACCTTCCCTCCCTCCCAAAGCCATGAATGACAGTCCAGTGTAAGATTGCATTGCACACTTCAGTATCAAATCTTCAGTTAGCATGTTGTATATTTCTGATACCCAGCTTATCATCAGGATTCCTGCACTCATGGTAGCCTGTGCAAATACAAGGTGCTTGTAAAATACCATGTCTGAGGGTGCTGTTACCAAACTGAGCTCTGCAGAGTCCTTCAGGTCCATTAATGGACTTGCCTGTTTAGCTGGCTATTTCACATTTAGGGTTGGGTCACTACTGAACTGCTCATGTAAAGCCTTTTCTACTGCTAACTGAAGCAGGGATATGTCACCTTTAATTCATATACCCCGTTCCATTACAGCTTTTCTGGCTCTGTCTGCACTGTAGTGAGGGATTGCAGTACATGTGAGGATACCAGGTTTGGCTCTGATTACGCATGGTTACCAGTAAAATGAAATACGGATAAAATGGAGGGATGTTTTTCTTGGGATTTAATAGCATGCTTTTCCTTTTTTACTCCCAACCAATTGGTTTTTCTTCTACTGCTGTGTTCCTAGGCTTCCAACTGCAAGTTTAAGAGGTAGTTCAGAGGAGTGGGTAGGGCACCTGACTGGGAGTAAAGAGGCATGCCTACTAATCCTGCCCAAAGTAACCAAACAGCTAATGATTTTGATTTTAGCTGTATGTGGTTCTGTCCTCTCTGTGAGGAGGACTCAATAGATCTGCAAAGTGCAATAACTTAAAAATTAGCTTCATAATTTTTTTTTAATTAAAATGAAGAAGAAAATTAAATTACCAGCAGTGAGAACAAGAAATAACAGTCATCCACTAATTGTTTGTTGGGAGGCAGGTTCAGTGAAGGGGAAAATCAAATTAGATAGGTATTGCTGGGTTTGTCTTCATACTTTCTAGGCTAAATGGTATTTTCTGAGATCAAGTAGAGGACCAAACATGCAGAAATGCCATTTCAGGATTTATGCAGTGTTCACTTGCATGTCTGGTTACAAATATTGATGGTTACAGTAACACTTACTTTCTGCTACAATTGTCACATACAAATAAGATAATTAGGAGTGCAAAAGGCCTGAAAGGAATAATTTGTTTGAGGTGAGAAGGACTTTAAAACTGCAAAGCTGAGCATAAACTCATTCAAGTTGAGCATAAAGGGCAAATATCAAATCAGGCAAAGCAAGCAGATTTTAACCAAGCTTCAGTGAGATGCAATGGAGATGTCATGCTGTCCAAGTTAATCTGCGCTGAGGAGAGAAATTAAAGGAGTTATCAGGAGTTATGAATTATTCTTTCTCCTGCTCACTGCTGTTGCATGGCTGCTGTAAGAGGAGAGACTGAACAGATTCTGCTTCCATAGATGTGCACACTTACAAAAAGGAGCAGTGGAAGGGTGATAGGGGTAAATGGAGTGAAGCTGATAGTGGAGCAATACTAGTACATGATCAATAGCGCTTCATGTTGAGCGGCAGAAGAGTACAATTGGCCATAACCCTCAGCAGTATGGTGCTTCTTATAAGAGACAGGGCTTTCATGTTTCCAGCTGAGGCACCAGAGACAGACAGTTCATGTGAATTACACGCTTTTGCATGTATACATGCTGCCCAGTGCACTCAAGATACAGTAAATCACTTACACCTGCTGAGAAGGCAGGATAGAGCATGTGCACTGTGCGTGGAAGCCCAACAGTTCTTAGACACAGCTATTCAGCACAGCAGCCACATGTGATAGCTGCAGCTGGTTGCCATGGTCTCATCACAGATTTCCAGCAGTACAGAATACACTTTTAATTACCAGCTGGCAAAAAAGGAGAGAGCAAAGGACCATCCAAAAGAGGCAGAAAGCTCTACAACCAGGACTGCAATGGAGATGAATTGTCTTAGCTAGAAGATTCATGTCTGCATTCCCCACAGAAAACAATGATAAAAATCAATGTTGGTCACCCCTACAGTAAGAATGTAATTTTAATATGATAAGTGATGATTTTGTCACTCTTAATATGCAAATATTGACTGTATTGAGTTTGGAGAAAGAGAATCATAGAATCATTTAGGTTGGAAAAGACCTTCAAGATCATCAAGTCCAACCATCAACCACGCCCACTAAACCATGTCCTGAAGTACCCCGTCCACTCACTTTTTGAATACCTCCAGGGATGACGACTCAACCACTTCCCTGGGCAGCCTGTTCCAATGTTTGACAACCCTCTCAGTAAAAAAATTTTTCCTAATATCTAACCTAAATCTCCCCTGCTGCAACTTGAGGCCATTTCCTCTTGTCCTATCTCCAGCCACCTGACAGAAGAGACCAGCACCCACCTCACTACAGCCCCCTTTCAGGTAGTTGTAGAGAGCGATAAGGTCTCCTCTCAGCCTCCTCTTTTCTAGACTAAACAGCCCCAGTTCCCTCAGCCACTCCTCATAAGACTTGTGCTCCAGGCCCCCTCACCAAATTGGTTGCACTTCTCTGAACACACTCCAGCAACTCAATGTCTTTCTTGTAGTGAGGGGCCCAAAACTGAACACAGTACTCAAGGTGCGGCCTCACCAGTGTTGAGTACAGGGGAACAATCACCTCCCTGCTCCTGCTGGCCACACTATTTCTGATACAGGCTAGGATGCGATTGGCCTTCTTGGCCACCTGGGCACACTGCTGGCTCATATTTAGCCAGCTGTCAGCCAGCACCCCCAGGTCTTTCTCTGCCAGGCAGCTTTCCAGCCACTCTTCCCCAAGCCTGTAGCGCTGCATGGGGTTGTTGTGACCGAAGTGCAGGACCTGGCACTTGGCCTTGTTGAACTTCATACAATTGGCCTCAGCCCATTGATCCAGCCTGTCCAGATCTCTTTGTAGGGCCTCCCTACCCTCAAGCAGATCGACCTTGCCTCCCAACTCGGTGTCGTCTGCAAACTTGCTGAAGGTGCACTCAATCCCCTCAGCCAAATCATCGATAAAGATATTAAACAGAATGGGGCCCAACACCAAGCCCTGAGGAACACCACTTGTGACCCACCACCAACTGGATTTCACCCCATTCACCACAACCCTCTGGGCTCGGCCATCCAGCCAGTTTTTCACCCAGTGAAGAGTACACTTATCCAGGCCACGAGACGCCAGTCTCTCAAGGAGTATGCCATGAGAGACAGTGTCAAAGGCCTTGCTGAAGTCAAGGAAGATAACATCCACAGCCTTTCCCTCATCCACTAGGCGGGTCACCTGGTCATAGAAGGAGATCAGGTTGGTTAAGCAGGACCCACCTTTCGTAAACCCATGCTGACTGGGCCTGATCCCCTTCTTATCCTGGACTTGCCATGTGAGTGCTCTCAAGACAAACTGTTCCATAATATTCCCCGGTACCGAGGTCAGGCTGACAGGCCTGTAGTTCCCCAGATCCTCCCTCCGACCCTTCTTATAAATGGGAGTCACACTGGCAAGCCTGCAGTCCTCTGGGACCTCCCCTGTTGACCAGGAACGCTGACAGATGATAGAGAGTGGCTTGGCAAGGACCTCTGCCAGTTCCCTCAGTACTCTTGGATGGATCTCATCAGGTCCCATAGATTTCTGAGTGTCCAGATGGCGTAGTAGGTCCCTAACTATTTCCTCCTGGATTAAGGGAGGTATGTTATGCTCTTCATCCTTACCTTCCAGCTCAAGGGGTGGAGTACCCTGGGGATAGCTGGACTAACTATTAAAGACTGAGGCAAAGAAGGCATTAAGTACCTGGGCCTTTTCCTCATCACTGGTTGCTATGTTCCCTTCTGTATCCATTAAAGGAAAGATATTCTCCTTGGGATTCTTTTTACTGTTAACATATTTGTAAAAACATTTTTTGTTGTCCCTTACAATAGTGACCAGATTTAGTTCTAGCTGAGCTTTTGCCTTTCTAATTTTCTCTCTGTATGATCTAACAAGATCCCTGTACTCCTCCCAAGTTGCCCGCCCTTTCCTCCAGAGATGATAAAGTCTCCTTTTTTTCTTGAGTCCTAGCAAAAGCTCCCCGTTCAGCCAGGCTGGTCATTTTCCTCGGTGGTTCAACTTGCGGCACGTGGGAGTAGCCTGGTCCTGAGCCATTAAGATTTCCTTCTTAAAGAATGTCCATCTCTCCTGGACCCCTTTGCCCTTCAGGGCCATCTCCCAAGGGACTCTTTCAACCAGTGCCTTGAAGAGACCAAAGTTAGCCCTCCAGAAGTCCATAGTGGTGGTTTTGCTGACCACCTTCCTTGCGTCACCAAGAATTGACAATTCTATCATTTCATGGTCGCTAAGCCCAAGACGGCCTCCAACCATCACACCTCCCACCAGTCCTTCCCTGTTCGTAAACAACAGATCTAGCAAGGCTCCTCCCCTGGTTGGCTCACCCACCAGCTGTGTCAGGAAGTTATCTTCCACACACTCCAGGAACCTCCTAGATTGTTTACTCACTGCTGTGTTGTATTTCCAGCAGATGTCTGGAAAGTTAAAGTCCCTTGAAGACAAGGGCATACAATTCTGAGACTACTGCCAGCCGCTTGTAGAACGATTCATCCGTCTCTTCAACCTGGTCGGGCGATCTATAACAGACTCCCAGCACAATATCTGTCTTATTGGCTTTCCCTCTCATCCTCACCCATAAGCACTCCACCTTGTCATCAGAATCATGTAGCTCTGTACAGTCAAAACATTCCCTAACATAGAGACCCACCCCACCACCTCTTCTACCTTGTCTATCCCTTCTGAAGAGCTTGTAGCCATCCATTGCAGCACTCCCGTCATGGGAGTCATCCCACCATGTTTCCATGATGGTGATTAAGTCATATCTGTCCTGCTGCACAGTGGCTTCCAGCTCCTCCTGTTTATCACCCATGCTGCATGCATTGGCATAGATGCATTTGAGCTGGCCTATCGAATCTACCCCTAACATCGGCACGCTGCCCCCAGGCTCATCTCTGGTGCACCTAGTTTTATCCCTTACCCCCTTCAAACCTAGTTTAAAGCCCTCTCTATGAGCCCTGCCATCTCATGAGCAAGGATTCTTTTACCCCTTTGAGATAGCTGGAAACCATCTGTCACTAGCAAGCCTGGTGCCGTGTAAACCTCCCCATGATCAAAAAACCCAAAATTCCACTGATGGCACCAGCCTCTGAGCCATGTATTAACCAGGTGTGTTTTCCTGTTCCTTTCAGTGTGTTTCCCTGCCACTGAAGGGATTGAGGAAAACACTGCCTGTGCTCCCAATCCTTCCACTAATTTTCCCAGTGCCCTAAAGTCCCTTTTGATTGCCTTTGGATTCCTCCCTGCAATCTCATCACTGCCAACCTGCACAACCAGCAATGGGTAATAATCAGAGGTCCGAACCAGACCAGGGAGTTCCCTGGTAATGTCTTTTGCCTGGGCCCCAGGTAGGCAGCAGACTTCCCTGTGGGATGGGTCAGGTCTGCATATTGGGCCCTCTGTCCCGCTCAGAAGGGAGTCGCCTGCGACAATTACCCTCCTTTTTCTTTTTCCAGAGGCTGTGAGAATGCATGGGGCTGCCCGACTGAGCCTAGGCACCTCCCTAGACAGGACTTCATCTACAGCCTGATCTTCACTGACCTGGTCCTCAAGTCCCAGAGCCCCATACCTGTTGTGTAGGGGCAACCAGGAAGGTGAGGGAGGCCGAGAGGGGATTCACCTGCCTCCCCGAGCAGGGACCTGTATCCATTCCCCTCCATCTCCGAGGTCCCCTCCTGCCTGGTGGCAGGAGGGCAGGGGAACCTCCGCCTCTTGCGGAGCCTCCATCTGCTGCCTCTGCCTCAGGGATGGTAGGCGTGGGCCCACCAATCTCTCTCCCTCTCACACTCCCTGATACTCCTCAACCTTTCCACTGCCTCCTTCAGCTCTGCCACCCGGCTGAGCGGATCATCCACCTGGTCACACCTCACACAAGAGGTGTCCCCGCTGCCCTCCGGCATCAGTGACAGACGCAAGCGCTCCCTGCAGCCAGAGACCCGGACAGCTGCACGTTTACATAGGAGCTCTGTCTGCGTCGCCACGTTTTTCCTAACAGCAGTTTTCACCCGAGCGGTGACCGTACCTGGGTCTCCCTCCGGGCCGACGCCCACCGCTTGAGTAGCCTTCTCCCGCTGGGAAGAGGAAGAGGGGGGGGCTGCGCCCTACTTGCACTCCCTGCCTGCCCGAACTGCCGCGCCAGGCCCTGGTCGCCCGCGCTCCTCAGGGCCGTTCAAGTCTCCCGCGGTTGCCCCTGGCAAGGCCCACGGCGCCCAACGCCAGCCTCTCTCGCGAGAGCCGCCGGCTCTGGCCCGTCCCTCCGCTCCTCCCCGGCGCTCCGGGGCCGCGGGAACCTCCCGGTCCAGCTCCATCTAGCGCTCAGCCGCCCGCTTACCCTTGCCTCTGCTGGCCTCGCCGCTGACTGAATGCTGCTGACCGTTACACAGCGTTTAAATCTCCCGCGGCTGCCCCTGGCAACGCCCACACCGCGTCAGCCTTTCTCGCGAGAGCTGCCTAAATAGTTAGGTCATGCTTCGACATGCATTCCACAAGTATCTGATTGCTGCTTCAGAGAGAAGATTATCAAATCTTACTGCTCACTTATTACACTGTCTCATTTTTCTCTCCCGGGGACATTCCTGTTTGCTCTCTGAAGTGGGGATATCCCAGAAGGCTTACTGTTTTGCATATGTTACAGTATTTAAAGCTCATCAGTGTGAAGGTCCAAACTTGCAGAGCAGAAAGTTGGAGTCCAGTTAAATAAACTAAAAACCTCACTCTTGTGGATCTTCAAAGGACATAAAGTCCTTCAGGAATCTTTTAACCCTGGAGTTTGATTTGTCATTCTTCTGTGGTTTACAACTAAGATGTAAATCTTAAATCATCTGTCCCTGTAGTTTCTTCTTATGTTTCTCATTTTTGAAGAGTAAGTCCTCTTGCATAAAGTTAGACTTAAGCGCTAAGTTTAGGCCCCAAACTGAGAGGTTACTATCTTGAAAAAGAGTCTTGCTGGAGAAACTTTTCCGGAAGTTGTGACATTGCTGTCCACTTTCCTCTTTCCCGAAATGGTTATTCCCTCTTTGCAGGGAATCAAGATGTCAGTTACTGATTTATATCTCCTTTTATTCATCTTTCTTCCACTCCCCGGAGAGATGCCCAGTTCCAAGAAGGATTTGTTTCCTAATTCTGAAGTTATCTTGTTAGGTACCCATCCTCAGATTTCCCTGTGCCAGAAGTACCACTTGGATGCGTCAGGCTCACTGCATTCTTTTTACCCATCCAGCAGATGGCATCGAAGATCTAGAAAAGTTCGTCCTTCATCATACTGTCGGGTCCTGCAGATACGCTTTCTTTTTTCTTTGACATCTTAGATTTAAAATATAGTGATGCTAACGGGATTATTTTAAGAGACTTCGGATTAGTTTGCTATTGACTTAGAAAAGTTATGATGATAGTATATGTATATATTTTTTAAAGTTGGTCATCTTTTCCTGAAGCCTAACAGTCTGGAAATTTTAATTTTCTTTTTCAATGTACTTAGAGCAAATTTAAGAAGAATTTATCTTATCCTGCTTTCATGTGAGGTTATGTTTTATTTCTCAGTTTGAGTCTGATTTCTCAAGTTCATTATTAAACCAATGTCTGTACTCCAAATATATGCAGTATTCTGGCTGTTGTGAATACTGACATAGGTAACATAGCAAATGTTAATCAAATGTGTTGAAATAATACTACTTCTAAATTGCACTGCTTCCTGACATTCAATTTCACAGAGGTGGCCCAGTTTCAATAACTTAATGAATACTCAGTTCAAAACTACTGCTGATATGCATTAATAAAGGCTAATACAAAAGCCTATTATGACCATATAAGGTCTAATACATTCAGTTGCACAGTCATACATTTATTTAGTTGGCTCCAAATACTATACTTCATTAGGAGAAAGGAATTTGTTATTATCACTTCAGTTCTTACAAGAAGTAACATATAATCCATTTGCTCTTTCATTTCCAGGATGGCAGAAGACAGCTGACTATCTGTGTCTGATCCCACACATGCTAGTCTCCATAGAAAGATTCTTATGCCAGTTTCTTTCCCAGCAAACACTTCTAATGGGTGCCAAGACAACAAGAAATAGTACTAAATTACTGTTTTTTTCCTGTTGTTCTTCTTTTTAACAAAAGCATTTTAACTCTGCCAGCCACAGGAATATTGAATTACATATAAGGTGGGGTCAAAATAATTCTTTCAGTTCAATGGAAGTCATGTCTGGTAGAAGATTTTTTTCTGATCCTCAGAATAAGCAGTTCAAATAGTCCTTTAGCAAAAAAGTATTGAGGTATTTATCCTTATGTACTGATGAAATCATTGATAGGCAATTAGATCTCATCCCTCAGTTTCAAATCTGAAGACTCAAAGGTAAAATATCTTCAGCTTTGATTGGAATCAACCTTAACATTGAATCACCCATGCTATTTAAACAAGTCTGTCTGTGGTACTCAAATATCTTTTTGTGTCATCCTGATAGTAACAATGAACAACTAAGTAGATAACAGAAGTTTAAGAAGTGAAGTCCATTTTCCCCGTAAATAAGACAGCAAGCTACCTTCTGTGGCAATGGGATTTTACCTGACTTTCTTAATCATAGATTGTTCAAGCTGTACCTAGACATTGGATAAGTCATTTTTGCCTGTTCTCTGTTTATCCATATTAAATTCATTTACTGATGTTGAGAAAACATCAATGTCTGGATCAACAACTTTTTATATCCCTCAGTGGCATGCATTCTGACCAATGTATCTCCTTAAGCATTTCTGGAAGTATTGCTTAGATTTTGGGCAGAAGTTATATAGCACATTCTTCAATTCAAGTGTCTTCCTCTGTGATTTTTTTCCACATTGTTAAGAATTATATCTAATATTAATTCTAATTCTAACTCTGTATATTCTTAACTCTTTATACTTACCTAATTCTCTACGCTTAATTCTGTTTCACTGAGATTATCCGTGCTGGTTAACAATAGGGTTTTTTCAGATATGTCGTATGACAGAATTTATCACATTCTTAGTAAATAAACAATATGTCCGATGTTAATAATATTCCTTTAATGGTTGCATACTTGCATAACTTTCCCAAGAAGACTAATAATACCCATTCTTAAAAGACACTTCTGAAAGATTTTAAATTTTTTATTTACTCATTTAACATATGTATTCATTTCATTGATACTTCACCATTGAGGCAAATAAAACTAACCACCATGGAAAACATGATATGAAATGCTGCTTGTTAAATATTTAATAAGTACTGAAAATTACCAGTTTAAGCGATCATGTGGCCAACTCAGTAGTTTGCTACTGGAAGCCAAAATTTATTCTCAGAACAACATGCAGTTCTGAAAAAGAAGGAATGACAGGGGGGAGACATTCATCAGAATCAGGTTTTGGTTCAGGCTGCTGGAGAAGGTCTTAATGCTTGCATCCACTGCAAGCGGCCCAGACCAAGGCCAGTGATCTGTCCAAAACCTTCTCAGAGCTCCAAGTGTGTGAGCCCCTGTGCAGGGCAGATCCTTCCCAATGCCACTCCCACAATCTCCTTGCTCACTCTGGATGGCAGGCTCTCTGGGACATGGATTTTACCATCTGAGAATGGGCAGAGAGCTTCATCTGAGCCCTTAGTTGCTGCTGCAACACAAATAACAATGGACTTTCTATTGTTCCAGCAGAATTCCTGCTCAGATGAATCTCCTAAAGCTCTCATTTTTACAAAATGGAGGATGGCAATACCCAGATTGCCAATTCCACTGCAGGAGAACAAGTTGAATTTGCAAGCACATTTTAGCTGCTGGCTCTTTCTTTGCCATCATCAAAGTTAGTGAAGTGGTAGGGAGGGTCAAAGAAAGGTGAGGCATGCTTGCAGCCAAATTGTACTGATGTCCCCAGCTTCTTTCTTTTCATGGAGGCAGTGCAGCCTGGCTATGACTAAGCTTAGAAGGCAAGGTTCAGTCAGCTTTCATTGTCTCTTTAAATGTCAGCTGTACAAAGTAAATGACAATTAAAAGGCCTTGTCTGTTCCTTCAGCTGGTAGCTTGAGTTTGGAGTCCTCCTATCCCTACCCTAACTGTTGGTGGAAAAGGTCTTTTTCTCTTGTGCATTTTGAAATCTCAGGTGTTCATCTGCAGCCATAAATTTGGATTAGGTCTATCTCGTGTATGAACGATCAGCTCTCAAAAACACCTGACTAATTCTTTGTCTCTCTACTCCAGCTTACTAAAGAAATAGCATACAGACTCACAGCAAATCCTGTGCAGACATCCAGGACATGGTCTGTTCCCATGCCTTTTGCAAGAAAACCATTCCTTTGTTGGAAGAGCCTTCATCTGATTATCAGCAGTTCACTCAAGCGGTACATGCAAGCAGCTATCCATCCTTCAGCTACCCTGATATTTGCTGGGAAAGCAACACAGTGGTGCGCAAGCAATCTACATTTCTGTGGTGAGGCCATAGTGTGTCCTAAGGTAATTGCCGCATACACTGACTAGGAGTGGTGCTCTTCTGGACCTACTCTTTACCAATAATGAAGACTTTTGGGCAGCTTTCCCTACAGCAACTGTAAGATTGTGAAGTGTAAGGTCCTAAGGGGCTTGAGGAAGACAAGTAGCAGAATAAAGACCCTGAACCCAAGAAAGGCAGATATTAGCTTCCTCATGGAAGAGTTAGGAGAGATCCCATGGGAGACTGACTTGGAGAGCAAAGGAGGTCAGGAGTACTAGGAGATTTTCAGAGACAGCCTTCTCAAAGCATAAGAGCAGTCTACACCCTTCATCAGAAAAAGGAACAGTCATAACAAGAAAAGAGCCTGGTTAAAAAGTGAACTACTGAGGGAGCTCAAATGCAGAAGAGAAACATGAGAGAGAGAGAAGAGGTGAGAATCCCACAAAGAAATACAGAAATACTGCTCCTGCATGCAGAAATGTAGTTAGCAAAAACTCAGCCAGAGCTCAAACTAGCAAAAGATGTCAAATACAGGAAAAAAACCTTACTGGTATGTTACCAAGTAGAAGTACAAGGAAGCAGTAGGTGTGCTGCTGAATGGGCCTGGAATGCTAATTAAAAATGCCCACAAAAAAGACAAAAGTACTCAGTGCCTTCTTCACCTCAGTCATCATGGGTGAGGTCAGCCTCCAAGTCTCTGCACTGAGAAGCAATGACAAACAAATGTGCAACTACCAATAGTGGAGGAAAGTTGAATTAGGGACCATGTCCACAAATTGGACACCTATAGACACCTTCCCCAATTTCAGGAGAAAGTCTGTCTGGATATAGGAAAAAAAATTCACCATGAGAACAATTAGACATGGGAGCCAGAAAAGTAATGGACTTTCCCTTGATGAAAGTATTCAAGACTCAGTTCAACAGAGCCCGGATAACTTAATCTAAGGCACTGCTTTCCACAGAAGGTTGAAGTCCCCTTCCAGCCTGGACCTTCCTGTCATTTTTATGACCCTCTTGGTTTCTGGAGCAGGATAACATTGAATGAGAAACAAGTGATCTGATTGCAAAACTGCTCACCATCTCTAGGGACCACTTCAATAAACACACATACGTAACTCATCCCTTCGGCTTACACTTTATTTCACTTTTTCTTGCATCCCTCCCAGTCCTGTCCCCCTCCACTAAAGATCACAGTAGATGCTGTAAAGAGAGGTTTTATTCTCCAAAATGCTGAAGTTTTTATTCTTAATGATTTGTTCATAATGTTCAACCTTTGGTGTCTGGCGATGTCTATTGCCTTCTGTTTCAAGGTCAGTGAAAAAACACCTTTTCTTAATGATAAAATTTTGCTGTAATTTCTGGTATTTGCAGCTACTTCCCAGGTTATACCTTATAGAACAAGATGTGACAACTTCTTTATAGCTCCCACTTGAATCATTTCTACTTCAACCCTCTGTTGTTTTGGTACATCCACCTCTGAAAGATTTTGTGCTACCACATGGAAAGAGCGAGGCAACCATTTGTACTTCTGTTCCAGGAAATTCTGTCCTCAAAACTCTCCCTCAAACATTTTGGCATGTCTCCTGACTTTTGAGGTCTTAGTGAGGAACATCTGAATTTCCAGCCTGAGCCACAACAATATCCAACTAACCCCTATGTTTTTCCAGTAGTGAATAGCATTTGCTTCTCTAAGGCACACTGGAGGTAATTGGGGTCTCACCTGACAGCACTGGTGTATAGGAAAAGGCTGTGCTGTCACTAACCTGCAGATACTCACCCAGCTGCTTTGAGTGTTTTGAGTCCCAATGTCCTCAGCCAATATTGGTGTGATTCCAGGCTCTGCCTCTGTCTCTTGGACATGGCACAACCTCTGTGGCAAGAGTTTCACAGGCCAGCCTCTGGGACTGGTGCTGATACTCAGTGTGCTCCAGCTAATTCCTTTCCACAGCTGCAAGCCCAGGAGCTCTCTGAGTTTACCACACTGTTCTCCCAGGACACACATGAGTTCCAGCAAGCCTAATTACTTTTTGGCTGATGCAAGAAATACAGAGGGGAAAAAAACTACCAACAAAAACAGGGCAAACTCTACACATTGGCCTGCTTTTTTTGCCCTTGTTGCAAAGCAACCTTAAGGTTTATATTAGAGGCTTTTAAAGAGTCCACCCTTCTCCCTCTCCCCTTTCCCTCCTGAAAGTCCTCTTTTCCTCTCCTTCCAGCAGCTGTTTTTCTGCTCCTAGTCTTCTCATTTTTTGACATGACTGAAGAAAGAACCCTTCCTGGATTGTCAGTAGTCTCCTTGTCAGGAGCCTCCCAGATCAGACCTGTCAGATGTTCAAAATCCATCACTACCTCATCCACAGCTTGCTTGTCACCCTGCCGAGTTTTGGATTGGAACAATTAGTTTGCCTTGAGCTGTTGCCAATTATTTTGCTGCCGTGTGATTAAATGGACTGTAATTGAATAGCTGATCACTTGGATTTAATGACCCTCCACTGTTGTACCTCGCCAAGTTAAAGATTTTTTTCTTTCTGTCACCTCCCAGGGGACTTTAGCTGAATCTGGAGGCAAAAGGTCACAGAGGAGACAAGCGTGCACAACAATGAGAACAGAATTTGCAGTGATATAGAATAACATAGAGCCCCTAATATCAAACAGAGTTTATAAGCAGAATGGTTAACAGGTTGTTTTGCATACACACAGCAAAAGTGCAAAATGGACTTGCTTATAAGAACTACGTCTCCTTTCCTAATTAAGAAAACCCTTTTATTTAGTGTACAATCCAGTTGGATTGAAGCACACTCTTAAAGGCAAACTTATATGCTCAGGAAAATGGATTCTTCATCTATGACTAAGATTCGTATACTAATAAGAAATAAGTGTTTGTTTCCCCAAATCCATCTCCCAGAACTTAGACATTTTTTATCTGTTTGTAAGTTAAACCCTGCCCCCCCCAGCCTCACTAAAAAAAGACGTAGTTTGTTTTTAATGTGTCTATACTAGGTTTTGTTTAATATGTATGTAACTCATCTATTGAAACTGTTACAAAATTAAAGATTTTTTTTTTTTTAAGTCTTGGACTGAAACATTGTGGCCAATTACAGTCTGGACCAGCACATTTGAGCACATCAGGAAAGGATGTCGGTGGTTCAGCGTCTTGTTTAGGAAAGAAATCATGTTGTTGCTATAGCACAATCTGTTAAGCAGAGCTTTCAGCAAATGTTTGTTTCTGGGTGATTAGCAACAGCACTGATGTGACTTTTGCAGTTGGAGTGTAGATCTGATGTATTAAATCGATTTTGTGCATGCAAAGCAGTCCCTCCTACATTCCTTGATATTGCAGACAGCCAAGCAATGATTCATCAAACCGAAGTCCTCTTTATGAGAAAACTGAATCATTGAAGGCCTTCTGTGTTCAGATTAATGAAGAAAAAGATACTATCATTCATTCATATTCTTCTGGTATCTGCAATGCCTAGGTACTGCCTATGCATGTAATGGCGTGTTCCTTGCCCTGAAATGTTCCCAGTTCAAAGGACAGATTTTTCAGAGTGTATTCATGATGATTACACTGTGAAGGTCCTGGACCACCGAGTAAGCCCAAGCCATACATTTTCAGATCATTACTGATTTTTGTTGGTTCATAAGTGTCTTTATCAGGATTGACAGGTTGGTTCTGAACTTCGGGTTTTTCTCAAGGTTTCAGGATAAGATGCTAAGAAGAAAAACAATATCTATAAAAAATACCCTCACAGTCAAAACATACATATAAAAAACCAAATTTGATTTAGCCAATGGTCAATCCTATTGACCTTGAGAGAAGAAAGCTAGGTAAGGAAGAATTGAAATGAGGTACAATGGATGCATTTACAGACAAGTCATACCATGAACAAATGAAACCCCAATTCCTACTGTGTTTGCCTGCATGGAAGCTCCAATATCCAGTGGGATAAGGTCGTGCAGCTGGAGATGATGGTGTTTCTGTCTTCCCTATCAACCTATCAACATATTTTCATGGTTCTTATGGGAACATCATTGCCAGCTTTGGATGAAATTGGCAAACAGTTTTGGAGGCCATATAGACTGTTTTCACAGAAGCTCAATCCTAACAAGACCTAGGTAAACCAGGTCCACTACACCTGCAGGTACTTCTGTGTACATGCACCAGTTCATTTTTTGCTAATTATAATTATAATTATAATTATTCAGATGCAGGTACAAACATCTTTGGATTTAATGTAATCACTAGGTAAATCTGGGTGGGAATCAGAAACTCTTGGTTTGCATCTTCTGAAGTTGATTATGTGCACATCCATCTGTGCAAAAGAAACATGATTCCCTCCTGCAGACAGCTGATAAATATCATGTCAGCTCTCCTCAGCTGCAGAATCGCTGGCTGATCCTGTTGTTTTTCTTTCATTGTTATTCTCACTGGCAGCAGGAACCCTTCAGCAGTTCTTACTTTGGGCCCTAAGTGGGAGGTAATGTGCGAGGCACTCAGCCACAGCACCCCAAGGCATATCCTCATCTGTTTCACCAAGGACCAGCACTGGGAACCTGAGCACAACACTTCATTTGTGGTCTGCTGGCTTCTTCTCCACAGTTTTTGTTTCTCTTGTCTATTCAGCCTGTAATCTTTTCAAAGGCTGGGACTGTCTCTGACTGTCTAGACACACAGGACCTATTACAATGGGACATTGATTTCTGATGGGGTCTCCATCTGCTTACTGTATTGCAAATGATTACTGTTAACTTTAAAAGAGCTGCATTTCAGCATGAGGGTTCAGCAATAATAAGAACATTTGGACTATATTACAAAGTTAAATAATGCCTCGTACTAATGAACAGAGAAATAATTTATTTCAAAATCACAGAAGTTTGTAGGTTAAAGGTGAATTATGTGGCTTTAATGCTTGGCTAATGAAGTATGCTCTTGCTTTCTTTCTCTGCTATCTGCTGAAGCTAACTGAAATGTCTGACAAGTTGCTTAGTTTTTCTGTGCAATATCTGTAGTATATATTGTTATTTCTTTGCCCCCCCCCCCTTTTTTTTTTTTTGTCATCTCTGCAGGCTCTGAATGTCTCAAAGCAGCTCAAGAAATTACCCATGGTACATAGATGTTATTGCACCCATTTTACAGGCAGAAATGCAGAGGCATGAAGTAATCAATAGACATGTAAAAATAGACATGTAAAAAATATGTTACTCTTCTAGGAAGAGAAATCCAGAGGCCCAGTCTAATAATTTAATCATGGGTCTAGTCTTTCTACAGTACAGGATTTTATTGCAAAGCCTCGCGGAAATCTCTCAAGATCTCTGTCTCTTTGACTTATGAAAAATATGAAGTGTGATTCTTGCTAAGATTATTTTTTTGAGTTGACAAAACCATTGCCATCTCAAAACACTTCTCAGAATTGCATCTTTTGTCTGATTTTTCACATCCTTTGCTTCTGCTTGTGTAGACAGCAAGAAGATTTTGAGAACGTGCAGCTTTAAAAATATTCCTTTCTCCCCCACTAATGTGGCCACCTAATAAAGCAAAGGAGAGGTACAGGACAGTGTGAATGATTGGCACAATATAGATTAGTAGCAAGAGGTAGCCCTCTGATTATAGGATAACAGCTGTGATACTGTCACAGGCTCCAAGAAGACAGAAATAATGTGTCTGTGGTCAGTTGTTCACTGGAGATTCAGTGTTAGCAGCTATTGATACCAAAAGCAATGCTCCCTGCTTTTGTAAGAGTACACTTTGGATTACACAGGGTGTTCTGCAATCTTGCTTTTGAAACATGCCCAGCTCACCAGTTGCCCCAACCTCAATAAAAAAGCCAGCAAAGGCTGCTATGCAGAGCAGCATTTGAATAGCCAACAGTCAATTTGCCAGCACAACAATTCCGCATTGAGCTGATTCCTAGATATGAATATCCCTTTCAGGGCGAGCTTCCCAAATGAGGGAAATCCAGAAGCTAGCCTTTGAGAGTGAAATTCCCTGGGAATTCAGCATACGGCTTTGCCTGGCAATGTTCCTACCCAAGAACCAACAAAAAGCAACCGGCTCTAATCCTTCTCCTTATGTATTTTGGCATTCCATTTAAAAAGAAAATAAAAATGAAAATCCACCTTGCTCCCATATTGGAAGAAGTCCAAGATACACATATTGGGAGTACAGGAACTGGCATTTAAAGTCCTTCTGACACTTTTTATGCTTGGTCTTTGATCACACAGAAAAAGGCAGTTTCTTTTTGCCTTTTACGGTCTTAAAACAAAAAGTTGCTCTTGGAAGCTTTCTGTATTACAATTTGGTGTTCAGCTTTGCTGATAAAACTGTTCTAAATAGTGCCATAAAACAACAAACACCCCAATAATCCTGGTCCCGGCTTCCTCTATGTCTTTTCTGAACCACGAATTTCATGAAGATTAAAATAAATGTTTGATCAAAACTGGGCCTTTCTTTTTGTTTTGTCATTTGTGTGACCATTCAACAGTTTTTCTAAGATGATTTTTTTTTTAAAAAGCAGCAACTCTTTGGGAGTTCAACACTAAACTGAGATGCAAACACACATGATTTTAATGTCATAAGTGGTATTGCGTTTCAGGTAAAATGAGGTCTGAGATAAAGCTGTGGGGAAGATATAGTGTGAGATGATAGCAAAAAGCCATTTATGCCACTTTTGCTGCCCTTCAGGCATGCTGCCCGTAGACAGGCATATCAGAACATCTGATCCAAGTTTTTTATAAACTCTGCTGCTATGTCCAGATCTGCTCTAAGTGATGTGTTGTCTCTATCAGGCATTTAGTCATGCAGGGTATTAGCTCCTACTATTTGTAGAGAACTTGTGTTCACTAGGACACTTTGACCTTTATATGGGAACAAAACCAAGACATTGCAGTTGTCCAAGTGATTTATAGTAAAGATGTTGTGAATTGACATTTAAAATAGGTACCATTCTCATGTAGCAAATATCAGGCCTTGCATTTCAGCAGATATCACATCTTAATTTGGCTGTTAGGGAACAGTCACATCTTAGCAATATGAAACAATCTTGTCTATCCCATGAGCAAAAGCTCAGAGCAGTCCACAGGCTGGTAAAGATCCAATGGCCTGGAAGATGCTCTCCTCCTTATCAAGCTAATCCACCTCTGTCCAAAGCAGGGGATGGGACATCTGGCCATGGAGGACCTCTGGGGATGCCTAGGACCAAGTTCATATGGCCAAAGCCACCATGCTCAGCACCCTGCTCCTCCCAACCGCTGAGACCCCTGCTCCTGTCTGCAGGGAACTGGGAAATAGAGGTAACTGCTTGTCTACATGTAACTCTGTAGCATTCCCTGCACTATTGACCACTGTTTCACTGAGGCAATAAACAGTCAAACTCCTTCACTTGGATCCTGTTGTTGTGTAGTAATTAAGGTGTGTGTTTTTCTCTCCTAACTTAAACTACAACCCGAGGCTAAAGGCAATAGAATAAAATTAACCTCCAGCAGAGGCCCCAGTTCATGCCACCACATACCTTGATTGACAGCAGCATTTCACAGCTCTAGTGGAGATCTCACTGAGCATGTCCTGAGGACATCACGCAGTAATTTTGCTGTTTCATTTGCCTGGTCATAGAAGCAGATGTGCGCGTTGTAATTTGCAAGAGGTGGGGGCTGTTCTGGGGTGCACTTGCACCACAAAGTACAGTGTAATATTAAGTCTAACCTCAGCAACACCCCACTCTGCTTGAGTTAATCATCAGAGATGTACAGGCAAAGCCTGCAGACTGCACAAAGGTGAGCTTGCAGGCAGGAGCAGGATGGGACGTGGCACACCCCTGCAGATAACCCCTGTCCTGGATGACAGAGCTGGTGCACTATACAAGTGACGGGACACTGCTGTGAAGGATGGTCTGGGGTGGTGCCTTCAAAGGGCACTGTACTATCAATACAGCCAATGAAGAACTGCCCCAGCAGAAAACAAGGCCTCCTACCACTTGAAATTCTTGGCAGGATCCTTCATTTGCACTGTACACGCAGGTTTCCTTTGTGGTTTCCTCTTCCCCAGTAGCATTTTATTTCCTCCAGGTTTAACTGAGTTCTGTATGTTTTCTTTAGCCATTTCACTTGCCAGACTTACTGGTTCAAAGTGGTTTGGGTCCAAATGAAGCAGCAAGGAAATGAAGTTCAGAGCAAATGTGCAACTTTTCGATCCAGAGTTCTTTCGTTCTTCTGATCTACTATATTAAAACTTGTTGAAAACTGATTTCAGTGTCCCAGAGCTGTAAGGCTTGAAGCCTTAGAAAGCCCATAGATGACTGCTGAAACAGCAGTGACTGTTGTCAGGCTGATGAGGGTTAGGTACAGCTCAGCTTCTGTCTTGTCCTGTAGGGCAGGAAGCTCTTCTTACAAGGTAGTATTAAATCAAGCAGGATTTGTTCTTTCATTCTCCTCTTGGGCCTAAGTAAACCAATCAACAGTGAGGCTGTTCAGGGCAAGAGACAGCAAGTCTATTAATATTCTAGCAGATGTCCAGGTGAGCAGATAGCAAAAAAATAATGACATCTTAGATGTGGTCCAGTCTAGATCTCTGAATATGCTGTGCAGTTTGGAGAGGGCAGAATTCCCAACCTGGAAAGAAAAAAGTATCTGCTTCTACCCAGTGGTACTGGTTTTCCAAAGAGCAGGCTGTTTTGATGATAATTCTGATCCCAAACCTGCTGACTTCTCTATCTGCTATGTATTCTTTTCTATAATAAAAATACAGTATTTTGAATAAAAGAGCATTGGGCAAATAGCATGTTCTGAGATCTGATCCCGTTCTTCTCCATTTGGATTGTGCTGGCTTTCATAGCCTGCAGCATCCAGAAATGCAATGAAATGTTGGTTTCCCCGTACAGCAAGTACAGGTCTAACTACACAGCACAACTGTTTCAGTGACTGACTTGGATCTAACTCTGGTTTCACTTCTGCAGCTGCACATCTGGAAGTTGCATCTGTCTAGCTAAATGTGGCTGCAGATTAAGCTGAAGCACCCCAGAATAGATTGTGTGGTGTTACTTTCTAACCACTGACGTGGTACGGAATCATATTTCACAACATTTGTCAAAGTAACAGGTTCAGCAGAACTTTTCATAGGCATTAGGGATTGTATATTTAGAGCAAAACACCTCTTGAACAGTAGCCAGTGGTGAAGATTCAGCTGATTTTTACAAGTGCATAAACCACTATGGGGGATGTCAGCACGCTCTCCAGGGCATCAGTACACATTGCTTAATGTGCAGTACCTGGATAATCAAGCCTAAGACCTGAAATTTCTTCTCTAGTCCTCTGCGCTGTTCTTGCCTGACACTGGTCTCTTATTAGAAACAGTTTATCGTGACTCTGACCAGTGCCCCCCCTCTCCATCCTTGCTGGGCAGGCGTTGAGGTGCTGCTTACTTTCAGTCTCCTGCTACCAAAGGTTTTCTACTTTCATGGAAGGGGCAGCAGGAGGGGGCATGTGTCTTTGTCTCAGCTGCCAGTGTTCACAGCCCAGCATGCTTACTGGCAGGCAAAGCTAAAACCCTGATGGAGAACAGAACAGTGGAGGTGCAGACATATGCTCTGGTCTCCTCCTCCCGTAATGTGGACAGTAACCTCCTGTAGAGAAATGAAATTTTAGCCCTTTCAGTTATGGAGAAATTCTCTGAGACACAAAGGACACATTAATCAACACAGCAATGCCTGCTTCACCTGCCAGAGGTCCTAAGACAGGGAATTAAGATAAATTTCCATTTACTCAGTGGAGTAATAGCCCAAAGCTACCAGTTCCCAAAGGGTCACAAGTTGCCATGTTCTTTGTCGATGGCCTGTTTGGATTCTTTTACCTGCAGTAAATGCAAGGTAATACAAAGTACCCTAGGTCAGAAGAACAGTGAGACATTTCATTTGCTGTGAAATGCCACAGAAAGAGCACACATACTGGTAGCTGGTGCAGAGTAACAGACATGTGGTACCCATTGTATGACCAATGTTGAAAATCTCATGAGCCTGCAAGTAAAAAAAAAAAAAAAAAAAAAAGAGAAATAATCACATTCTGAAAATCTTCATGATTTTAGAACCTCCACTGGATTTGGTTTTGTATGTAGTAAAGTTGGCTCACCATAAAAAAAGATGTCTCTTATTTTAGACAGCTACAGTTGCTGAAGGTCTGGATAAAGATCAAGTACAAGACAGTTGCTTAGGATGCAGGTGGGCCCCCTGCTATCATATATCTGATTCCTGCAAGCTTTTCTTCCTGGAAGACAAGGAGGAATCTGGTACACCATTTCTTTAGGAAGAGAGCTATAAGGAATAGAACTATGAATGTGCCATTCACAGCCCTCTTTCCCTTGCTTAGTAAGATCTCCTCTCTTTCCTCATCTCACACACGGGAACCTGTGCATTACACCCTGGCACTGGTGATGTCTCCAAGTCAAACCAGAAGCTGCCAGGTGCCAGGCCTCAGATTTTTGTAGTCTTGACCCCTTAGTCATGAAAGAGTGGATGTTCATGACTCTGCATGGGAACACCTAACTATCTCCTTTGCTTTTCCTGCTTGTTTACTTTTTCCACAAAATCCTACCCCCTTAATTCTCAAGTTGAAGTAAGAATTGATTCCCTGCTGTGTCTGATAGAGCCACACTCAGTGAGGAAATGCCTAGATGTGTCTTACTTGACTGGTATAGATTTTGCAGGAATTTTACTCTTAGCTAACTCTGTCACGGAGCAGGAGCAGCCAGAGCACTAGACACTGCTACTCAATGGGATATGTCAGTTTCCAGCTCAGGAGTGATAGCTTCAAACTGTTCTTACAGTCATTGCAGCGTAGCTGCTGAAAACCTTCTAATAAAATCCGCACCATGGAAAACAATGTCAGAAAAAACACTGCACTTGTTTTGTTTCACCTCCCATCTAAATCATACTTTGATTTGCCTTTGCTGCTAACAATCAGTTGGACTGTCCCACCAGTGAGGTAAAGCAGAGGCCTTCCCTAAGCCATTTCCTGGTTTATAGCCACCAGTGGCTGGAACAAATGTTCTGGGATACACTTATGCCCTTAGGTCCCAGTGTGGTGATGTTCTCATGTACTGGATGTCCTGTACTTACTTTTGGCAGGAGATTCATTCATAGGATGTACTGTGCTCCCAGAGAATTCAATCTAGCCCCTTGCTCTGTACCTCCCCATGATGTTTAGCCATGCTATTTTTGCAATGGATTTCTTCATTTCAGTGGCTGTAAAAAGGAAGCAGCTCAGTATGGTACTTTCAGGCAAAGAACCCTTTGTGGAATTCCAGAAAGCTTTTTTAAGTGAGACTGTCTTAATGATGTCTTCACTGGGTTAATAATCTTTTCAGTTTTGTACCCTTGTAGATCTACCTTTTGCTGGGATTGCAGCCTTGGCAGCTGTTGGTGAACTCCCCAGTAGCTCTGTTGCCAGTTCAGCCTGGGAGCTTAAAAGCTCAAGGCTTTGGCTTCTTTCCCGCAGCTCAACACAAGGTAACAAACTCTTAACTGGGAAGGACGGGGCTCTGCACCGAAGGCTTATTCTGTGTGTTAGAGTAGGCACAGATCTACTACTCGAGACCAGGTGCCAGTTGCCATGTGAGCACCTGGTAAGAGTCAGCACCTGCCCACAACAGACCTTTACAGCCTGCACCAACAGGGCTTGCCCAAGGAGGAAGTGGCTTGCCCAAAGCTACGCAGATGAGGCCACATCACCTCTGCAGGCCAACGCTGCCTCTGTCAGGACACCTCTCTGAATTCCAGATGTGAGTCCTCTAAACTTGTCCCTGTCATTTTTTCTGCCGCGCAGCTCCAGGGCCTGGCCTCCTGTTTGTTTTTCTTTTTTTCTTGTGGAAATTCCTGAAAGTCTTCCAAGAGGTTAGCAAAGTGTTATCTTGCAGAACTGCCAGCATACAAGGTAGAGAAAATTTTACAAGATCAAACAGCCCTTAGAGCTTCCTGCCAGAAGCTGCTTCTGAGAGCAACTTGTAAAACTCAGTGCTGATGACTGTGAACATGACCCCTGGTCTTGCTTTTGTCTCAGTGCAACACCAGAATCATCACCTACACCTAATCCAGACCCAGCCTGAGGTTTGAAGAGTGCCCCGGACTTCTCATCTGTACAGCATGCTAATCAGGTTTTTTTGCATATAAAGGGGCAAGAAATTGCTGACGTTTTTGAAGAACAGTTCCCCCTGCTTTTTTTTTTTTCTTTTCCCCTTGAAATTAGATTAGTAATTCCCTTCAGGATTTCAGAATGTGAAAATTTGGATCAGCTCTAACACTCACACATCGTAATATACTTTATGTACTTATTTAGGGCCAAACACTAATCCCTGTGCTCAGTTTTCAGACAGACTGCTTATTCCTTGCATAGCCTCTCTGTTTCACAAGTACCCAAGCAGAACAGCCTGTCAGCCAGAACCTGGCACTCCTGTAGGCAATAGGATGAAGAGGGGAGAGAAATGTGATTTTTTGATCACCAGTGCTACAGGTGGCTCAGGAGAGACAGCTTGGGAAAGAAAGAGCAAATGTGCAAGAGCCAGAATAGAGGCAAGAGCTGATCTTTTTTTTCCCCAGATGAAGGCAGGGAGAAATAGAGCTCATGACTCTGACTTACAATCCACTCCCAGGCAGTGTAATTCAGTGTTGCTTCTTACTATGGGCTGTTAGCAACACTTTCCTATATATGCATGTATTTATCACTGATTGGTCCTAAAGGTCATTAATTTTGGTGTCCCCCTGTCCCATTCACAAGCAAGCCAATTTCTTACTGGTAGAAATCATGAGTTCCTTCTGATCCTTCCACTTGATCGTTGGAATTGATGATGCAGATAAGAAAGAGTAATGCTCATACCACTTCTCCCAGTGGGAAGTTCAGTAAAAAGCTTTCCTCCATATTTAAGGCAGTTCCCATAACTGATTCCCTTTGCTTATTTAGGCACTTCCTTACTTTGTTTTTGTTCACTGTGGTATTAAGAGTTCATATGCAACTTTTTAAAATAAAAGGGAAACTTTAAAGTGATGCTGTCCCCTCATCGAAGCAACATTGCTAGGTTTGAGGCTTTCTCTTTTGCCCGTGTATTTTGCAGCCCTCAAAGAGGAAGCGTGTGGGTGTCATCCTGGCCTCCAGAGCAGCCAGTCTGATACCCAGAGGTACACCAGAGGAACAAGTCCTCTCTGCTGCTTTTTCCCTGCTGCTAAGGACACTCATTACTGCTGGCCTTTAACATGAGGAAATCTTACTTCCTCCAGCCTGATGAGCAAATAGAAGAGTGAGAGCACAGGCCTCTTCCTCTCTGCTTCCTGCAACAACATTGTCTTCCTTCTGAGGCCCTCAGGTCCACCCTTGCTCCTATGAATGAGCCTTTGTCATACATTAAACCCCACAAGTGTCAAGTCTGAGCATTGTTGAAATGTTGTCTCCATTTCCCTTTGCCCTGCTTCCACCCACCTTTTTGCCTCTGTCCTCCTCCAGGTTTGCCTCATTTCCTTTTCCTTTTCCTGCACCAGGCACCCACTAAACTGGAGCAGAAAAGGAAAAGAGGTGTCTTGTACAAATAGGCATGGAGATGGGTCATAACCACTGAAAAAGAAGTTAAGTAACACAGCAGCACTCTTATGGGGCTTTCCTCTTCCAAGCACTGTGATTTTTCAGTTGGAGTGTAGTCAGTTTATAAATTTGCTATTAGACATGTTCATGGCAGTGTAAGCGATCAACAAATTAGCACCATTTAATTTCTTTTCATTGCATCTGTTGGGCACTCATAAAAGAGAGCTGGGTTTTTTGTTTGTTTGCTTGGTTGGTTTTTTTTTTATAAATAATCTTGGAGTGCTCCAAGGACTATAGCAGTACCGCATCAGAGCTCTGGCACCACATCGTGCAGACCATACAAGGAGAAGAGGTCAGGGTGAGGTGAGCGCTGAATTCTTGCACAGCGCCAGAAGAGGCTGATTGGGAAATGTATTGGCAGTCCTCACCCCCCCCGCCACCTTGCGGGCCCCCGACTCCTGTGCCTATGGAGCCCAGGCAACTCTTCCCAACCCCCTTAGCAAGCTAAAGGCTCCTTGCCCTGGCAAGCAAGACAGCTGGGACGGCGGCCTTCACCGAGCCATCAGGCAGCTCCAGATTGAAAGCAGCTACGATGGTCCAAGCCAGCATGTTGCCTCTGCATGACCAGATCTGGTAGCTGGTCGTAGGTGGCCTGCCAAGCACCTCCAGATGGGAGGGCATGGGTCAGCAAGTCCCATGCAACAAAACAATGAGCTCCAACTGGTGGGCCATGGCAGGAGGGTGCCCCAGTGGATCCCGGCTAGGGTTATGCGAGGTTACACCCTTTCGTCCCCCGCCTGATGCCGTGCCATAGAAACATGCTGAACTTTACCAATGTTTTCCTTTTTTAATACATCAAAGTGATTTCTTTCTTTTTGTAGCAGAATAGCTCTGATTTGTATGTCTGTACCAAAGGTCAAAATTAGACCTGCCCTTGCAAAGTTCCTCAAGGATTTTGGGTTAACTTTTACAGCTGTTGGACATTTTGTTGACTTTTAAGCATGTCCAAGTGTGTCTTCTTTGATTGCATGTCTTGCTGGTTGACACTGGTCAAGCCAAGATGAAAAAACAGAGGCTTTGGCTTTGAAAAAGCCATATGGTTGAGTGAGCAGGAGTCTGGTAAAATTTAATTTACTTTACTGGGTTACATTCTTCATTTGTATTTAAGAGGCTCTTTCTCTGGTGGGTGACATTTGGCAAGTCACTTCACCTGCCTTGTTCCCTCTTAAACTGTATTAACCCATCCTGCCTATTTTTAGACTCTAAGGTCTGCAAAGCAGGTGGTGTGTTTTGGTTTGCTGTCGCTCAAACCTTGTCTCCAGCTTGCTTTTAAATAGTATATAATTTAGAGGTGAACATGTTCAGACAGGACCTGGACACGGCCACAAAGTACAAACCTGCTACTTTGCCTGTGTAGGTTGTATTGACACCATCCTGCTCTGTCCAGGAGATCTGCCAGGAACTTTCTTCCTAAACAATGAGTAAAGTCGGTACTTTCTTGTGGCCAAAGGTTGTCAGGTGGGAAATTGTTAAAGCATTCAGAAAGAAATGATGGAAGGTGTAGTACTGCAACGAAACAGTTTGACTTCTTTATTATAGAGCAGCTATTATTCTTGGCTTAGTGCAAACAGTGGTAGAAAATAATTTGATTTAGGATCCTATCCTAGATATTTGCCAAAGGGCCTGAGCTGTGGTAGCAGTCTTGCAATGCGTACCCAGCAGCAAACGGCTCTGATGTCAGGGTAACCTGGTAGTTACATGACACAAAATAGGCAGTGACCAGTGTGACTGACAAAACAGTTAAACTTTCATAACACAGAAGCTGTGAGATAAATTGTTTTGTTCTGGAGAAACAAATTAGTCTTGCATGAAAGCACAGACAGAAGGACAGTATCATTAAGATATGTCCCATTTAAATGCTGTGTGGGTGGAACACTCTAAAAGCAATCTGCTGAAACAGTATCTTGCACTTAAAGCACTCCTCCAGATAAGCTCCTGCCTCTGCCTCCCCCCCTTTTTTTTTCAGTGTAAAACTAGGCAACTAACTTAACTACAGGGTCTCTTAATTACCCAGGCCTAGGACTGGATCACTGCGCTACTGTCTGCCATCATTTCTCTTGCCTCTAGAGACCAGTGACTTTTATTTTATTGTATACCTTACGAGTCCTAGTGTTGTGGAGCCCTGAGCTTGCTTGTGGTTTCAAATGTTATAGGAGTACTGTGATTGGATTTTGTTTATATCATTGTGCTTAAATCTTCCGATGCAATGCAAGCAGGGGATACTTGCATCATGTCTGCTGCTTGTATGCTGCATCAGGATAGTTCAGTTATATTAGGGAAAGATGGGTCACATTCGCACAAGCTGTCAAAGTGAGAGCTTTGAAGTGGGTTTGAGAAAGGAGCCTCAGCCAGCATCAAAGTGGGCAGCAAGAGCTTAAAGAGTAAGTTTGTCAAAGAAAGAATAAAATATGGGGTTTACACTGTAATTTTTTTCCACTGGCAGAGGTCTATTCTGTGAGCTATCACATTTTCCACAGTGTCTGACTGTATGCAATAGGAACATACCTTTTCCACCACTTAAACCAAAAAAGGTTGGCAAACTATGAGTGCAACAAAAACACAGGAGCGACAGCATGTAGATGAAGTCAGCACTGTGCTGCAGTAGGCTGCAGAACCAAAATAGCCCCTTTGGTACCCCAGGAAGAGTACAAAACAGCTTACTTCTCCTTTCTTTCCCTTCTGTCCTGTTTTTTTTGTGATGCATATTTTTATGTCTGTGGTTGAGAAAAACCCAACAAAATCAAGTCACTGAGCAGGCATGCGCCAGCAGACCTCATTTCTAAATCTCACATTCTCTCTTCAGCATCTGTTTCTGCTGTAGATATTCGAGTTTTGCTGAGTGAGCTATGAAGGGGAAGCACTCTCTTCTATGAGGGATATGGGCAGTGGGTTTTGCAAGTTGACAAGGAGCTTTCTGAGGCTTTTTTCTGCTCAGGATGTGGAATTTCTGTTGGGGTGGTGGGAATGCTAAAGGCTTGTCTAGACTGAGACAAAAGGTGTACAGTGTTAGTACACTGAAACTTACATGTTCCAACGTGTTTAAAAGATCTTTCAGTGCACATAACAGCTAGGAGGAAGTCAATTTTTGCTAACTTCTTTATAGTTAATTGTAATTCCTGAGGTATCTGGGACTCACTTGAAAGTCACTAGATCCAAGAGTTATGTGAATTAATGAGAAATTTCAGCAAGCAGCATAAAAATCCCCAAACACAGAAGGCAAATATATCAAGTACACCAGGGTCATTGTCTTTCCCAAACCACCTGTGGGCTCCTTGGAGATTATGAGCTGGCCTCAGGTCACAGCTGCTAGATAAATTGGTGTGGTTTAAGCCAGGTGGAAGTAATACTAGAGATCAAGGGATTCACTCTATGCCAGCTTTGTTTGCTGTTAATGGTAGACCAGCACACATGCCAGCTCCCAGCTTCCTTGCCAGCTAGGCTGAGCAGGATGTATGTAATTTTAACCTAGTTTAAAAAAAGAAAGTCAAAGTTGCAATCTTTTGCCTGCTTTGTGTGACATACTGAAACAGAGATGCAGCTGCTTATCCAGTGGAGCCATGTTCAGTCCAAAACCAGGTAGGCAGATGCAAAGGCAGCTCAGCAACCTGCTTGTACTCACTCCTTCAAAACCAGCCCTTTGAAGAGCACTGGAGTCGGACTTGCATGCAAATCGTGGAGATGACCTTCCACCACCACATGGGCCCAGGAACCAGGAAGCGCCAGCTGATCTAGGTCCTTGTGAAGCAGAAGCTGAGACGAGATGGCAGTGATGTACTACTGTGGGTGAAACAAGAAAAGGAAAGTAAGTTTGTAATGTGTGAACAGGGTTTTCATATACAACACACTCAAAGAAATTCCCTTCTCCGCTGGATGGCAGCAGTACTGTATCCCAGTTTGGAAACCATTCCCAGTCCACAGCACAGCTGTGGAAATGAGAAGTCTAGAAAGTGGCAGACTGGGAGAAAGATTGTCTCTGTTGAGACTAGAAGAGTTCCAAGACAAGCATGACAGAAAGTGTCAAGTATTTAAGAAGGAGAGGGAGAGAAAGAGAATAAATCTCCACAGCTGGAGGTGTGATGGGTTCAAGTTGTGGCAATGAAGCTTGGACTAGACCTGAAGGGAAACATTCCTGCAGTAGGAGAGGTGGTGGGGCCTCTATTAGGGGTTGTCTTTAAGAGCAGGTTAAGCAAACGTCCACTGGGTATAATCTAGATACAGCTGAGTCCATCTTGGGCCCAGAAGGCGGACTTGATGAACTCCTGCTGTCTGTCCTGAAAGACTTGCTTGCCTTTTAGTAAGGTTGATGGCAAGAAGGGAAACATCTGGGCCATTCTAAATAGGACCAGTTGCTAGGCTTACCTTGGAGGTCATGTCAAATATCCCCTTTCCTCCCCCACCAACCTCTTCTGTTGGATAGTGTTGGATATACCGTGCACTGTAGAGAACACTACTGGTTTTGCACTCACAGAGCTGCTTTCTTTGGTTTTCTAGAGATCGATCCTCATCCTTGAATTCTTGGTTCACCACTGCCACAGCAAGAGCTAGCTTCATGCTATGCCAGTGGGGCCAAGGATGTGGCCATCGTCCTGCTCTGAGTGGACGAAATGTGCAGTGGTCTCCTCATTCCAAATAAATATACTTTTTCTACAAACCCAGTGCTTCGGAGAGGCATTGTGGGTAATTCGTCCTTCCTTCCAAGAGAGCAGATGAGCACAGTGTCCTGGGCATAAAGAGCTGGAGAGCCATTTTGCACTCATATAACCCAGGATGCAGTGGCAGCAATTCCCTTGGGCTAGGAGCTGCTGTCATAAAATGGATCAAGTCTCCAAAGCACTGAAAGGACTCACTAAGCTGAACATGTTCAAGCTTCTCACCATGTCATTATGCTGGTATTTAATGGTGACTCACTAGCAGCATGGCAGGTGGCGGCAGCTGCGTTAATGCCTGTGGCTTCTATCACCCACTAGCACAAATATTTTTACCATTGTTATCTTGAAAATAATGTTTGAAATATGTGAGCTCTGTCTAAAGAAGCTGTTGTCTCGTTGCATGTCTCTGCTGCAAAAAGAACACTAAGTTTCCCCAGTTTGATACTCTGCCTATCAAATAGAGATAATACTGCTGACTTCCTCAGTAACTCATTAATACTTGAGAAGCCTCTTGCAAGATTCATTCCTGCAAGCTCTGCAAGGAGGCAGGCAGGCAACAGCAGTGATGCTTACACCAATGCTGCTGATACCTTATGAAAAGGCAGACCTTACTGAAAAGCAGTTGTAGCACTTCAGTGCCTAAGTACAGAAAGTCCTTGATGTTGTTCTGCTTTCCCTCTCACACTCCTCACTCATTCCAGCATATCACACTTCATCTAGTCAGTTCTGGAGTATGGAGACCGTGTCTCTCTTTTTTTCTTTGAAAAATCATTTTGGAAACTGCTTGCCCAGGCCAAAAATAACAAGGAATCCTTGAGTGTCTGTCTTTCCCCAGTGAAGGGAATTGTATGGAGCAGCTAAGTGTGTGACACGCTGGTAGCATTACCTCTTTGATAAATCCCAGGAGGTTACAAGCTGTTGCAGCTCCACTTGTAAAATCTTTGAGGCCCTAGATTGTTGCTGAAAAACTCGGAATAAAGAACTTATCAACACCAATTTAGTGTAGATAAGCAGACACTTCTTTGTTAACGGCCAGGTGCGCGGGCGAGTCCTCTCACAAGCCACGCACCCCTAAACACCAAAATCATACACCTTATATTGAACTTATTCATACATATTCATTAGATTTCTGAGAAATGTTATACATATTCGTTAGATTTCTGGGAAGTTATTAGCATATGTAAATGTCCTTTACGCAGGCGCAGTGAAGGTCTCTGGTGGTCTTCAGAAGCCCTCTGGTGGTCTTCCATAGTCTTCCTCACTTTGTCCGATAGTTGACCTTTCATGTGATTCTGCGCAGTACGATTTTTGCCATCATGTATTAGATTTACATAAAGTACATTCAATGTTAATTCTTGAATTTAATATTTCTAGTGATTGGCCCTCAGTCACACCACCTTATCAATATTCTTATACTAAAACAATCATTGGTTAATCTCACTTAACTCTATTGATTGGAATTCTCGTTAATTAGATCGAGGTAAATCTTTACCAAAGCTTCCATGGTTAACTGATTTCAGACAATACTCGAATTCTTATAGTTACACATAATACATTTTCTTAAGTTCCTAAGTTCCTATTAATTTGAAATTCTGGCATCTGTTATCTAAGTTCTAAATGTTCCTACTAGATGATTTTAACCAATTCCTCCGGCCTTGGTACAGGGCTATACAGGGGATTTCACAGCAGCTGTTAGTTGTTGGTTAAATATATAGAATGCAATATATAATTTTGCTAAAATATTTCTTATAGTTCCATATTCCTATTAAAATTAAATATGATTAATTCTAACTAATAACAAATCAGTAACAAGATGAAGCTTTGTGGTACCTTCCAAGGAAGTCTGTAGCCACAACCCCCGCTTCCTCTGCAGCTCCAGCTGGGTTGAGAGCTGGCACTCAGGTCTTAAAACTGCCCATGCAGTGGTGTCTGAACACCTTGTGGGCATGTTTCGTTAGGGGATGTGCTAGTGATATGGGTTGCATCTCCTTCACTGACCTTTTGCAAATCAGGATGGGAGTTCCCTTAAACCACTAGCCCAGCTTCCCCTCTTTTTTCAGCACACAGCATGGGTACTTTACTTTGCTATTAGTAACTCATTAAGGATCACAATCCCACCCAGAAGTGGCACTGATCCATTCTTTATCTTTTCCAGTGAAGAGCCTTTAGAGCAAGAAAAAAATACAGATAAAAAGTTGGGGGTTTTGTTTTCTTTGTTTGTTTGTTTTCTGGAAAGCAATTTAAGCAAAAGAACATAATTTAAAAAAAATATTCAGTTTTGCTGGTGCAAATCTGGTTTTGATTATCACAATGTCAATTTTAAAGTAAAACACCTCATTTTCTATGTAAAGTCAAACAGTTTTCCGTTTTCATTCATATCAATGCAAAGTGTGGAGAGCTTATTTTTGTTTTCCTCAACTATTACAGAACTATGTCTAACTTTTCTTCAAAAGTCTGCAAGGAAAAAATACCTATCTCTGCCACATCTATCCAGGACTGCTATAATTACAATATCAGCTGGCTTTTTGTGTGTGTTTTGCATGTTTACTGCATTAAGAATGTAATAAATAGCAGTCCCAGTTCCCTGTGGGAACTGTGAAGTATTATTGCAATATAAAATAATTAATTT
Organism: Haliaeetus albicilla; assembly: GCF_947461875.1. NCBI lineage: Eukaryota > Metazoa > Chordata > Aves > Accipitriformes > Accipitridae > Haliaeetus > Haliaeetus albicilla. Next base: position 40,519,515 of record NC_091516.1, read on the forward strand.
GTTATTAATTAATAATAAGCCAGGTCCAGCAAACCCCATGAGGAGCCACCAGGAGCGGGGGCCCCCCTGCAGCCTGCATGGGGCAGCAACTGCCCCTGAGGCCCCCTAGCCCCCCTCCTGCCAGGGAAGCCCTGCTCCCATTTCGAAGCTCCGAGTGGACACCATCCATCCTTGCTGCCTGAGCAGAGCCCTAACCTGTAACACAGGGGCTGGTAGAGTAATCCTTCACAACAGCAGTACCAAAAAAAAGGAGGGCGGTGGGGGGATCTGTGTGTGTGTAAAAATCAATGTTGTGCTACTTTGGTCTGCATTTTATAAGGAAAAAACCCTACACCCCTTTACTCATGGAAGTTTTTCCTTGCTTTTTCAAAAGCAACGCCACCACACACCAGTGATTGGGATTGTACTGAGACAGCATGACACATGCACAACAACTGCACACAGTGTTTCACTGTGTTGACAAAGACAGTAGGGAGCAAACATGCACAAGGGGAGTATCTTCCCTGTGGATAAGTTGCAAGGACTTTGTTCAGGAAGTCAGCAAGTCAGTTTCAGAGTGAGCCTGATTCTCACTTTCAAACTAGTTCCCCCTCCATCTCACCCTGGTGTAGACCTGAAGAGACCCTCAGGGCTAGTGACAATTGCATTGACCTTGAATGAATAACCCGCCAAAAGATTTGAGCCTCCTGTGGTGGGCTGACCTTGGCTGGCCAACAGGTGCCCACCAAGATGCTCCATCACTCCTCCTCCTCAACAGAACAGAGGAACAAAATATGACAAAAAGCTCATGGGTCGAGATAAGGACAGGGAGATCACTTAAAACCTACCATCATGGGCAAAACAGACTCAGCTTGGGGAAATTAATTTAATTTATTGCCAATTAAACACAGTAGGGCAATAAGAAATAAGAACAAAACTAAAAACACCTTCCCCCCACCCCTCCCTTCTTCCCAGGCTCAGCTTCACTCCTGATTTTCTCTACCTCCTCCCCTCTCAAGCAGTGCAGGGGGGCGGGGAATGGGGGTTGCGGTCAGTTCATCACATGTTGTCTCTGCTGCTCCTTCCTCCTCATGCTCTTCCCCTGCTCCAGCGTGGGGTCCCACCAATGGGACACAGTCATCCATGAACTTCTCCAACGTGGGTCCTTTCTACGAGCTGCAGTCCTTCAGGAACAAACTGCTCCAGCGTGGGTCCCCCCTGGGACCTGCCAGAAAACCTCCTGTTCATGGGCCTCAGTTCCTGCCAGGAGCCTGCTCCAGCATGGCCTCTCCATGGGCTGCAGCTTCCTGCAGGGCACATCCACCTGCTCCGGCATGGGGTCCACCATGGACTGCAAGGGGACAGCCTGCCTCACCATGGTCTTCCCCATGGGCCGCAGGAAAATCTCTGCTCCAGCGCCTGGAGCACCTCCTCCCCCTCCTTCTTCCCTGACCTTGCTGTCTGCAGGGCTGTTTCTCTGGCATTTTCTCATTCTTCTCTCACAGATGCTGCTGCGCAGCATTTCCTAGCCTTTCTGAAATATGTTATCACAGAGGCACTACCAACATTGCTGACTGGCTAAGCTTTGGCCAGTGGTGGGTCCATCTTGGAGCCAGCTGGAGCTGGCTCTGTCCGACATGGGGACAGTTTCTGGTGTCTTCTCACAGAAGCCACCCCTGTAGCCTGCCCCCCCTGCCACTACCAAAACCTTGACACAGAAACCAAATACACCTACTCTTAATGCTTCCAGTTTCTCTGATACTTATCCTAAAGATCTTCCCAAGTATAACCAGTCTACCTTCCTACTAACATCCTTTGTCAGATGTCTCTCGGTAGGTGCTAGGGCCTCCAAATTTAACCACCCATAGAAAATAGTCCATTTAAAAAAAAAAAATAAAAGAGAAGAAAAGCAAAATTCTAGTTCTATTAATTGTAGAGGGAAAAAGATTGAAAATCAAAATTCAGGTGATCACAAAAAAAACCAACCCATGTTACTCACTAAGCTAGAGACGTTAGCTGATGACCTTCCCCAAAACCTTCCAAGTCCCAGTCTGTCATTCTATTTGTCTTCTTGTATTTCCTGGATTGCCTACAAATGATCACTAAAAGTAGTAAACAGTCAAGAGAAAATGGGCTTGGAATATTGAGAGGCCACAAAGGAAAGAAAAAAAGCCTGAGAGTTTATATTTCTGTTTTAAATGTGATAATTCAAGATCTTGCACCAAATTGGGACAATTACACCTTTTCCTCTAAAAAAACAACAAAATCTCCAACTCACAGATTGATCAAATAGCTCAGGAAAAGACAGATGGTGTTCTCTGCCATCGCAGTTAATAATATGCTGTCAAGCCTAACAACAGTAAACAGCTCCAGCATCAAGGCCAGCAGGATTTCTAATAAACCTCTGGGTGCAAAACAAAGTATGTCAGGACAAGTGCCCTGCTTTCTTTCACTGGGCTGCTTCCCAGCTGCTGCCTGTTTGGGGTGCCCCCCTGCCATGATTCACATGTAGTGAAGATGTGACCCTTTCACTGTTTTATTCCTTTTGGGCTTTTTTGGAACATGAATGCAAAGAAGCTTATCATTCCAGATTGGGAAAACTGCCTGTTTTTACCTCCATGACTTAGAAAGCCTTTAAGTCACGGATTAATGTCACGGCTCAAGGCAATGCAGTGGAGTGGTTTTGGTGTTCATGGCCCACGTGGCCGTGCAGACCTCTTCCTTTGCATCGGTCATGCTCAACAGCACAAGCCCTACCCTGATACGCATATGTGACTTTTGGTCAGGTGAATAGCAAAGCCAACAAGCTTCAAAGAAGCATCAAACAGGAAAAAAGAGCTGACATGGGGCTTCTGCTTTCTGCTGAGGGGCATAACCAGTACTCATGCTGTTAAGCCTCCAGGGACACATGCTCTTTGCCATGTTCAGCTCTTCATTGACTGTGCAAAATCCAGAGGTGTGTTTGAATGGAGTGAAGATTTAAGGGGATGAGAATAATTTTTTTATTCTTTTTGTCTTCTGGAAATTACAGATGTATCTCCTAACCTTTACCTGTATTACCTGTACAGGTTTACACTGCTCCAGCTGTGTGCTGTATCACATTGGGAACAAAGAGCGCTGTGGAAAGCATCTTTCTGTCCACCCATGGAGATCTGTGCTATGACGAAACCTGTAAAACCAGTAAGTGACTGTAATGTAATGCAGGCTAGGGTAGCAGGACTGAGAAATCCTGCTTTATATTAAAAGCTCTTCAGGGCAGCATGCTTCTCTTTGCTTAACGGTGTAAAGGGCTAATCCTGGTGATCCCATCGTATTGTGTGGGACCTTCAGATAATGCTGCCATAAAGTTAATGAGTGGTTCTCATTCTAGTTCTGTCCTCTTCAAACAAACAGCTAGGAAATCTGGGGGAAAAAAAAAAAAAAGCAAAAAAAAAAGGAAACAGAAAACCCACTGTAAATCTGGGAAGTTATGCTGAAATAAGGCAAGGATGAAACAGCTCTGTCAGAGCAAAAGCAAGTTCAACTGACATGCTCCTTTTGAGGATCCCCCAGACCTAACCAGGTCTCCCTTCCACCTACCACATGGGCAGACCTTCCGAACCACATGGCTAGGAGAAAGGATGAGACAATCTGCTCTACCTTAGCCAGATGAGAAGAGCCTGCACATAGAGCAGCTTTCCTGCAGAGCAGAGAGGTAGACAGGGTTCAGTAGGTCTCGCCACAAACATACCTAAGTTTAACAGCAAAATGAAACCTCTTAGCCCAAACATGCACAGCCAGGCTCCAGCCTCAGTCTTTCTTGAGGGTTGCTTTCTCTAAACTCCATGGCATGGATAATTTCAGTGACGTTCAGCACAGGGCAATCCGTTAAAATCCAATGCAGTGTAATGCTCCTTGTGTCTTTGCTGTCCTTAAATGTACTTCCTTTCTGCTACACTTCTATTTCAATATTTTGTTGCTAATTTCTATTCAAACAGTAACAGAATAAAAAGTGGCACTTAGAATGCACAAGGAAAAAACCCAAACAAGATCCTTAAAATGGACAAATCCAACAGCAACATTAAAAATCTCTGTGAATGGAGGTTTCTATGGTTTTTTTTTAATGCGGATTTAAATAGAAAATACTTCAAATATATGAGGGTGGGACTTCTTTTGCTACTCAAGCAACAGAACTTTGTCTCCTGTGTACAGATCAGATTTTCTTCCTGTGATATTTGAAGTTACCATTGTCTCATAACCATCCTGATGAATGTGGTAGCCTACTAGCAAAATCATATCAGCCATAATCAAAACACCTTGAGTATCTGTCCTCTTTGCATTTTCACAAGAGGCATGATTAAATTTAATTTCTCTTTTTTTCTCCTTTTCTGGGGGTGAGTGACCTCTAGGGAGACAGTTGGCTAAGCCACTACATGGGTGGGTAACCCTTCCTGATTTTTTTTGGTAGGAACATTGGAGGTTTAAGAGCAGAGCAAATTGCTGTTAAATGCTGCCCTTGTTAGTGCTTGGGAGAAGCGGGGCTGGGAGGAAAACAGTGGTGTGTAGGTCCGTGATCTGAATACTCTGCCAGGGCAGATTCAGACCTGGTGCATGGCATCTGTTTGATGTGTGAAGGGCACTGAGTGTGCCGAGCCCTGCTCCGAGCTCACCTTCCCACAGCCCATGAGGGAGGGCTAAAAGACGTGTGCCTGTTTAATGTGCACACAAGAAGCCCAAGGGGAGCTGGGGAATAAGTCTTCAGTTACTCAGAGGTTTGCTGTATGGTGCAGAGGAATACACTACTCTCCATGACTCACCAAAATAGAAATAGAAAATGGATGGGAATTGCAGCAAGAGATTTGGGAGTGACACAGTGGGAAACAAGGGGAGAGAAAGAGCAGAAATCATGGGAACTGATTTTTTTTTTTTAAAAAAGGGTTATGGTAGGTGTGGAGGAGCAGTACAGAGAAATGTGCATTGGGAGCAGTCCTGATCTGTTGAGTCTGCTGTGGGACAGGGGGACAAGAAGGTATCTGCTGGTCCTCCCTGGGCCTGTTTTTAGATTTATACAAGCCAGTGGAAGTGCATGTGTTTATCAGTGCCTGTCTGTCTGAACAGTATGGCTATGGCAGGATTACAGCTACCCTAAACAAGTTCCTCAAAACTCCTGCCAAAGCAGGAGCACCTCACCTCCTACTGAAGCTAGATTGAGTCTCAGTGGACTGCTTTGGATGCAAGGGAAAGGGGAATCAACCCTCAGGTCCCAAAGGAATGATTGCATATCAGCATTTTAGGGCAGGATTATCACTTCTGTGCACACCAGATCTGAAGCATGCCTGTAAAAACCACAGAGAGGAACAATTTTCAAACACTGCAGAAGGGAAGCAAGCAGACTCAAGTATTAGAAACAGCTGTACACCACAGAGCTATAGCGAGTCATCTGTCCCACGCCCCAATGGCATGAGGAAACAGTGAAGGCACAGCCAGGCACCAGTCTCAGTCATAACCTCAGCTCTGCAGGCACGTGGAGTGAGGACCCCACACCAGCTCTCACCCCAAAACTTGAATGCAGAACCTTTGTGGCCAGGAAGGGCAAGTGGCTGAGGTCATGCAAATGCTCCAAAAAGGCCATGTAAACATTTTTTTCGAGGAGGCATACACCTTGCTTGAGCCAGGAGGGCTGGAGTTGGCAGGCAGTAACAGCTTCCTACCACGGATCTGTCTGGGATGCTCTAACACAGTGGGACAGTGGAGAAGCACTATTTCTCTGCAGCAAGCAAAGCAGGAGACACACAACAGCCATCCACCAGCAGCATCCAGGGCTCCACCAGAGGTCTGCTCCAAGCCAAGCCTCAAAAGAAGAGGGCAGAAGTTTCTCATGCTGTCCAACTTGGTCTCAGCACCCTCCTCACCACAACTTGAAGGGAAGGGAAGGGAAGGGAAGGGAAGGGAAGGAGAGGACTGTGTATAGTCACAGAGAGGGGTATATAAGACAGACCCAGTGCTCACCAGCATTTGCCCAGGATCCTTGAGTTGTATCTTGAGGATCACTAATTGCCAGGGATGGTTCATCTGCACCATCTCATGTGTCAAAATTGTCTCTCCACAGTGTAAGTAAGTACCTGACAAACAAGAGGTCATTGTGCAGAGTGCTGAGCCTCTCCTGCTGCAAACTCTGCCATTTTGACACCAACATGAATTATGAAAACACTCCTGAGGAGACCTCCTTACCTATGCTCAGCTTCATTATCAATATTCATTGGTAGAGGAAGAAGAAACTTGGAAATTCATTTGTAAAATTCCCACAGGTTTTTGCCGATCCATTCAAAGTGATGTTTGATCAATCAGTCCAATGATTAGGACAGGAATATGTGAGTGGGTACTCAAAGGGTTAAACTGCCTGAGACTCATATGCTTGGCAGGCAGCTTGGGTAAAAGTGACTTCCCTCTCCAAACAGAGTTTTCCCAAGCTTTTGTTTCCCACAGGATAAAAAAGGAGTGAGTGCAGTTGGGGGAGTGATGTAGGCTGGGCAGGGTGGAATAAAGAGGTGAAGGCTGGGAGGCTGCCACTGAACCACCCCCAGCATCTTCTTCCAGATGTCAGGAGACTTCGGGGTTGAGGACTGAGAAACATGGCATGATTAACCCCTGGTGCTGGAAAGCAGGAGCTGCCACCCGGGGAGCACAGGCTGACCTGAGGGTTTTGAGTCTGGAGCTGAGCAACTGCTTGATTCCCGAAAAGGAAGCTCCCGCACAGACACCAAGAGCCCCCAGCATTCTGGTGGCACATTGCATGGAAACAGCAACAAAGCAAAAGGGGACAGGGATTAAAACCAAGCAAGCCAGAGATTTCCAGTGTCTGAATCACAAGTTTAACATCCAGGTCTGCATTATTATTTTGTGAATCGCAAGCAGTAAGTCTTGGCCCAGTCTCATTTGTACGCTGGGAGTGAGAGGCTCGGAGAGCAGGGCTGTCCTGTTTCATCCTCTAATCTCCAGAACACTGTTCCTACAGCCTCTGGACTATGTGAGGAGGCCAGGTGGTGGACCTGAGTTTGTGGTGGGGTGGTGGATGGAGCCGAGCCAGGGTGAGTCCAGGGGAGGCAAAAGCACAGGCGTGGTGGGGTGAGAAGGCATGCTGGATGATGGCTCTGGGGACAAATACGAGAGCCAGCCCTGTGCTTTTGACACTTCTTGATTCCACAGAGAGGCAGGGAAAAATGCTTCAGGAAAGTCTCTCTCCTATACGAGATTTCCTCCTACTGTTTCTCCTGGGTGTGACATGATCCTGTCCTGTGCTAGATCATCTACACACATTGAAGAGGAAAAGGTGGGCAGGATAGCTTTTAAACCGACCAGAGAAAAAAACGGTGGAGTTCAGTAAGTGCCTTCTAATTTTGGTCCTTTAGAAAAATGAATCCAAAGGATGTAAAGAGATTTTCAAATGCCATGAGTTTCAGCCTGACTTTGGTGTCACTGAAGTCAGCAGGAATTTTACTCCTGATTAACAATGGGAACAGAATGAAGTCGGGGCTGAGCAAACCCCACCTTTACAGAGCAGTATTGTTCCTTCCCCCCCTGAGCTGAGCAGAGGCATGTTTCAGATAATCAGCCAGAAAGCCTGTGTTTAATGTCAGCCGAAGCAGGGAAAGTGTTAGAAGCCTCATAGAAACCCTGGAATGTAACACTGAAACAGGAGGCTGTGTTGAGCGAGGGATGAAAAGATAAACCAGGCAAAAGCAGTGCACAGGGACTCTGACAAAGAAAGATGGAAGGAGGGAAAGAGAGAGCAGGAAAGCTTGGGGAACAAAAGTATGGACTCTGCTGTTACCCGTACTGAAACAAATCCTGCTGAAGTCTGTGACAACTGAGTGTATCTCCCTGGGAGCAAATTTGGGGAGGATGGGAACACTTGCCTTTTTTGTTTATCACAGGGGAATGTATTTATACACCTATTAGGTGTTGTAGCTGGGCTACACAGATCTGGGTGCAGCAAATAAGTGCTCTGTCCCAAAATGGAAAAAAATAAAACCCAAGAAGTGCCCATTATCAAACCAAAAGGTTGATATTAGGAAGACCAAATTGTATACACCCTAAAAAAATAGCGACATTTTCTGACTTAACGTCTATTACTGTAATGTGTCCACAGCCATGTTACATTAGATGTTTACTCCAATACTAACATTGAACAGTAATTAAAAGAAATAAAATCCAGAGAAGAAAATGCATTGCTTGCCTCTCTCCTTTATATTTGTAGTGGTGAATAGACCTCTAGTGGCAACAGTAAAAATATCCTATCAAGTATAAATAAGCTCTTGGGTAAGAAAATATGCTGTAGATAAAAAATACTTCTGAACAAAGGTGAAAGTGAGGAACAGGTACCTTGAGTAATCAAACGTAAGATTTCTGCTTGTGAATAACAACATTATCATCATCTCTGTGTGCTATTAATTGTCCAGTGGTCTTTGCTGGTTTTGCCAGAGCAAATAATGTTCGTTGTGAAAAACAGTGGAAAGTTTCCTCCTAAGAGCTGTCATTCATTTTGTGCCTCTTATAATTTTTTTTTTTTGTACAATTTCATCGGGATTAGCTTTTGTTCTTGAAGCTGAAATCTATACCTTTGAAATATGAAAGAGTGTGAAACAGTGCAGAAAATCAGCAAAGATTCAATCCATATTCAGGGCAGTGGGACAGCATTGCAGAGCTGCCCAGCTGAAAGATTTTGCATACTCTACAAACCCAGATGAATTAATTGAGGAAAGGTTAAGATAGAAATCTAGGTAAAAAGACTTTTACCTCTAACTACTTCTTCTTAACTATCATTGCAGTAACACATGAGTTTCTCATCAGGAACAGGATTGGCCTATGAATTCATGTCAGTTATGGCACTTCTTTGAAGGTAGGCAGTTTATGTGTCCTTTCCAAAAGAGAATCAGAAATTTAAAATCCTAAATCCTATTCATTTTCAATAAGGCATTAGATTCCCAAGAGGTTGAGTTAGCTTTGAAAATGACAGTGAAGCACCTGAGAGTTTCTGTTTAAACCTCCAACCATCAAAAGTCCATGTTTTGCAACTAAAGAAGAAACACAAGGATTAGAAGAGCATTGTTACAGCAAGGGCGTGTGTGGATTAGGAAAGGGAGGCAGAATGAAAAGCAAATAGGAAGGGAAGGTGGAGAAAGAATCTAACAGAGACGTAAATACAACTATACATATGTATACACGTACTCTAAATAAAGTGTCAATTTGTGCTGATTTGGCTATATGCCAGGGGATATTGTCTATCACTAATATGAATCACAGATCTCTGTTTTGCTTAAAACCCAGCATTTTTAGGGTCAGATTACAAACTACCTCACACATAGTCCTGAAGAAAAGCTCACGCACAGGCCTCTCTAACCTGTAGTAGGCTGGTGTCTTCAGAAGTGACTAACTGGTCTCCCCACCCTGCTTGTTAATGGTACTGGAACTGGGTGGAGTAGGTGGGAATCAGGTCCTGAGGTCTTTGTGGACAACAGCACAGAGAGTTTTGGACCACAGGAGAGCCCTCATCACTGTTCCTCCAGCTTTTCCTCCTCAAGGTCCCTGGCTGGGTTTCTGGCATCTTCTTCTGTTTGGCTACAAAAATCTTTGAATGTCAGAGGTTTTATGTCTGGTACTGACCTCAAAAAACAGATCCCCACCTGAAATAAGGCTCCTTTGTGCTACCAAAGCAGCAAAAAGCAGCCATTGAATAACAGAAGAATAGACCCAGATTGTCTCCATCAGCTTACTAATTGAGATGCTGTGAGGGGTCCGTACTGCAGCATGAACAAATCTTGAAGAAACTGTAATGACCCCAGCTCTGCATAATACTGCTGTGCTTCCATGGCAGCATCTCAGGACCTCATGCCTTTCATTTTCCTTCTGTTTTCACTGAGATGGGGTAGCAGCAATATTCTTTTCCTCAGGTGGGGAGCTGCTGCACCAAAGGACTAAATAGCCTCATGTGAAAGACCCACAGGTGGAGCAGAGAGCTGAGCTGAGGGGGTGGGTCTGCCCTCGTCCACCAGTGCCACTGTCCTCCCCAATGAGCACCCCAGCAGGAGCCAGAGAGGCATCAGCCACCTGTGGTGGAAGCACCTCCACTTGCAGCCAGGTTATGTAAGCACGGTTCCTCAAGCCAGTGAATGGCTACTTGGCAAAATATTTGCATGCTTGAATTGCAGACACGGTCCTGCACAGTATCCTTTCACAGGAGTGGAGGTTTGGTGGTGGTGCTTCTGTCCATGCCCAATAAAGTGCATGAGCTGGATCTCTTTTGGCATGGAAACCAGTGCTAAATTGGGGCAAGTATCTGGCTCCCTGAGTGCTGTTAGTTCAGTTCATGCAGCTGTAGACACAAGGAGTCAGTCTATGCTTTCATTTTAGAGAGGTCAGGTTGCCTTTGCAGCTAGAAAGAGCTAGAAGTCTCTCTCCTTAGTTTTTTCCTCACAGGACAATAAATCCAGACAGTGTAACCTTGCCCTTTAAAATTTCCTTATCCTTTTTCTTTTGTCTTTTCTGCTGGAAGTTAATATTGCACTTGTCATCCTCGCTGGTGTCTTCTTCCAGGCAGTATTCTGGTAGCAGAGCTAGCAGAACCTAAGAGCAGGCAGCCCAGCTCAGCTGCGGTGAGTGCTGCAATACGTGCAACGACAGGCTGCTCTTCTCTTCAGCATGGTTTTCCCTTTTCTGGCCCCTTTTTGCTACTTCTGCTGCCCGAAGGCATGGGAGTGGAGCATGGCTGCCCTGATAGTGTCACCTGAGGGACAGCAAGGTCTCTCAGCAGGCACTGAGCCCCATGTCTCCCTCCTCCTTGTTGGGGTGCAAGTCAGGGAGGAGGGATCTGCACTCAAGGGGTATCTGGAGTTGGCCAGGGCTCTGCTGGCACCTGATCCATAGACATCTCCGTCCACCTTTCCATCTCCGTCCGGCCAGGGCAGCTCGCAGTGCCCATCTGGCCACATGGCACCTGTGTCAGAACTGGCACTTAGCTTAACCCTAGTCCAGTTCTTCTTGAGTCTGGATGCTTGTGCTTTATCGTTGGTCTCCAGTCTTGCTTTTCTGCTCAAGTTATTGCAGCAACAATGGGTCTCTTTCCTTTGTCATGCTGCATTTATTTGAATATCTGCTAGTGGATGACTGCAAGGGAAATAATAGCATGTTCTGGCTTAACTTTGGATAAGAGTTTACTCTTTGACCTCAAGGGATCCACATCATGTGCATACCTATGCCAGCCAGAGCACTGTCACACTCTGAAGGCTGCTGTTCTTCTTCCTCTTACCTCTGTGTCACTATTGATTAATCAATAAAGTAGCCCAGATGGTCCTTAAACTGAGAACATGGCCTCATGGTGCTAGGCCCTGTACAAAGTACTCTCTTTCCCTGAATGAGCTCGAAGCAGAGGTGTGGATGAGTGCCTTACAGAGCTGGATTTCAGGCTGAGAGCACTTCATAGAGCCACACAGAAAATCGAGTTTGGAGCCCAAAACCAGTTGTCCTAGTACAGAGCTGGTGGCCGCAAACCTCTTCTTTTCCAAAACAAAGAGAATGGACAAGGTTGGTTGAAAGAGCAGAATAAGAACAAGCATTTTCCAACAACTTTCAGTAAGTGTTTTCATGGATAGGGCCCCTAAAAGAATAAATCTTTCAGGAGCTAATTCTCTCTACTCCCACCCTGATGCAAACTGGGAATGACATAATGCTGTGGGCAGTGGGGGCACACTGGGAGAGCCCAGCTCCAAGTGGTGATAAAACGATCCCTATCCATGGGTATTTTCAAGACCTTCCTGGCATGGATTAGGTAATGTGAAACTGCTGTCATAGCTGTCATTATCCAAACTCAGCAAAGACATCAAAGAGGAGAAGCTGAGTGGACAGCCTGCCTCAGCCCCAGAAAAGGCTCTTTCTCAGAGGGGGTGAGAAACGCATCTGGGCAGGTCTGAGGAAACTTACATGGCTTGCTGCTCTTGCTTTGCAGAGGGGATGGTTTTGACTAGTTTGAAGGATGTGGTGCAGATTGAATGCTCGTTTCTCGCTGTCACAAAGTTATTATTAGGCAATGTGCTCTACTGGGTGGAGCTTATCTCTCCCACCCCATCACTGAAAATGCAAAACCTAGTCAACCAAAGCTTTTAGGTCTGCAGCACAGAGCAGCTTAAGATGTAACTCACTAGGAAGGAGATTTTTTAGGAGGAGGAGAGGGACATCAAGCAAAGTGAAGCCTACTTTTGATCCACTACTGCCTAAACATCACATTTTGATTTCTCGTGTCAAAATGACATCTGTTACCAAAACTCTTTCTACTTATTTATTTGCTTTCAAAACTCAAGTCTCAGCTGAAAAGAAATGTTTTCATTCAACCCTAAAGATTTTGTTGTCTCTGAACAATTTTTCCCCACTACTTTTTGTTTTATAAGGGAACAGTCAAACAAAAGAGTTTTAAAAATTGTCACACAGCCAGTAAAACTGAAATAAGTGTAAAGACCTCTTTTTCACAAAGTTCAAGGCTTACCAAACTTTAATATAGATAAGATAGTGCAAGTTTCAGCATCTCTTGCCCTCTCCCTATCTTTAACTACATAGCTTATTGGCATATGTTAAAATGCACATGGAAGAGCTGCAGATTCAACAGTGCCAAAGTGATGTAGGAGGATAAGATAAGCCCCACTGAGTGTCAGTGGGAGCTCAGAACATCAAAGCCTTCTTCAGAGTTTTTAAACCTTGATTTAAATCTGCACATACCTGACTAAATGTTATTTGTAAATGTTATGTGGCCCTCTTCACTTCAGAAATGTAGTTGTAACAAAATGAGAAAGTAACTCCTCCTTTTCACTACATGCTGTCTGTCTTGCAATATGTCTATTATGTACATATGTAGTGCATATCAAACATCATTGCGGGGTTGGTGGTGTCAGATACATCACCATATGTATCTCCAATACCCAGATCAGGCTTCTGAGATCTATTTAGGTTTCCAGCTTCTTCAGAAATGTTATAAAGAAATAAGCAAAGAGGTTACCAACCTCCTCACAGAAACACCCTTTTTGGTATTTGTTTGCTGATAAAAGTTTACTAAACCCTGTAGTGTTCATAAGCTATTGAAGTCCATGTTTGCACTGTAATAATAATTAAAATATCACCAATGGGAATCTGGCCCTGTGTGAACAAATCCTTGTATGACAATTAATGTAGTAGTGAGGTTTGCTCCTAGAAACAATTAAGACATAATTGGATGAGTTGATCCAGAAAGCATATGGTTTATTTATGAGGTGGAGGGGGCAGCAGCTACTTTCAACATGGCACAAATTAAAGCATGAGAATAGACTACATTATTGCACTCTAATTAATTGAACAGTTTAAAGTCTGTTTTTAATTTCGTTATTATCACAGGGAGAAAATCGCCTAATCATATGATTTCACAGCCTCATTTTCGCCTCCACAACTCCTTGTGCAGCCAGATGATGCCACCCTCAAATAGATCACAAAGCAACCCTTCATTTGTTGCATGCAACACTGCCACCACTACCTCCCTTCTCCTTGTGGTTTCGTTTGCATGGGGCCGGCTTCTCCTAGCACTGAAATAAGTTAATGCAAGGTAGAGCTCATCACATGGTGACAGGCATATGGTTTGGCAGTACACAAGAGAGCCAGAGCTGTTGGAGGTAACTTAAAGGATGCCCTGAGGACAGCCAGCTACTGGATTACCCACTAAGCCTTCCTCCTCTCTGCCCAGCCAAAAGTCATCTCCAAAAAGCTGACAGGAAGAATAGCCTGGGGATTAACCTGCTTTTCTGGGAGAGACCCCAGTTCAGCTCCTTTACTATGCCATGGGCATCCTTCCTGACTGAGGGCTGGATTCACTGGTTACCTTCTGCACTATCCATTGACTATAAAGTGAGATGACCATGTTAGACTATTCAAAATCCAAAGTTAGGCTAAGATCTGTTTCATCTAGGTCCATTACATTATTTCCTTATATATGAAATAGAAGGCAAAGCATTTCCCTCTTCCCAGCAGTTTCTGAGACTGAAAAATTGAAAGAAAGCTCATAATGTGCACAAACTCTATGACAATAGGGGCTGTAAAAACACAAGCAAGAAGAAGGTAGGTAAGGTCTCCAAGATGCCTTAGATAATTTGCTTGAAGATTGCATACATCCGGAAAGGATGAGGACGTCCAATGAAAACACCTGTAGTTCCAGTGCTGGCAGGTGACTGATGTTGTGCAAAGACAGTACTGAAGCATGGCTGTAGTGTGAAAAGTGCTGGTCTAAATGACCTCCTAGACTTCCTCCCACCTGTGCTTGGACCTCTTGAATTTAAGAACAGTCTTTTCTTTTGGGCCTGGTGGTTACCCAAAATAGGGCAATACCATTCATAGTGTAAAAACACTCATACTCTTGCAAGAGAATGAGCAATCAAGCAATACCCCAAATCTCACAGTGAATAATGGTCTCAAAATGAAAGGCAGCATTTACTGAGAAGAACAAGATGAGCTCACAACACCTGGAAGAGTCTTTATGTTCATGATAGGCAGAAAATAATTGGATTCAAAGAAATTCCCTCCTCTTTGATGTCATCACCCCAGCAAGAAAATGAACTGGTATCATGAGAAGTTAGGTCTACACCACTGCTGTGGATCAGATCAGCTGAAGCCTGGTGGCCTCCACCCTAGTCAGTATGCACTGGTTTGTGTCAACAGTGCATAGAGCTAGAAACTGCTGGAGGAGGCAAGCTGCATTCGCATTGTGCTGACTTTGGCTGACTGGTATCTCCTGATACCTGACTCAGTATCAGAAGAGCAACCAGAGGTGTGAACAGTAGTGCATTTTGACACTGGGCACTTCAGCTACTGCTTCCCGAATCTAAGGCAACTTCCCCATTGAAAGAAGCATCTACTGTCTCAGTCCTTAGTAGAGCCTAAAGAAAACTTTGGATTACTGCAAACAAAAGATTAGATAGAACCTATTTGTCTGTCATGTATTTTTAACCGCTTCTGTCTCCTGCACAGGGTACAATGTAAGGAGGTTATGAAGAGTTAGCTATGCTGGCACCAAACACTTTTCCCAAGCGACACCATCAGTTACAGCTTTGGTGCAGTTTTCCAGCCTGGGTTGTTTAAAAGGACAGAAGTCTTGCCTACATGCTTTCCAGGGGTGCTTATTTACAAGCCCAGAGGAGACAAATTCCAGCATACATCAAAAATGGGACTCTTGAAACACATCTGGATGCCTGCAAGATACACTTAATTGAGTCAGTATCCCACTGGAAATCAGGGTTTAATTACTATTGCATCAAGAAAAAAAGCCACCTTTATATATATAATGAAATATACACTTCAGAGCTGAATCAACAACACAGTCTCAGGCTGGCAGGGTAAACTGGATCATCTACAACTTGGTGCATTCTGTTAAAAAAAGTGAGATAAAACATAGGTACCACTGCTTGAAGAAGTTCTGAACTTGAGCAAACTAGTTCAAGTCCTGAAAAAGTTGGTGGTTTCTTATATAACAAATCATCAGCTAAAAGAATCACTAATAAATAGGTGTCTTAGGCCATATCTTTGGCTGGTAGAACATGCAGACACATCCATTATCACCTTTTCTTTTTTATATGAGCCCTTCCACCTCTGGCTGTTGCAATAAGAATGGATTCAAGAATCAAAGGAATTCATAGGAGCAGTGGGGAACATAAAGCCCTGTATTATGCATATGAAATACTCATGGTAACAGATAGTCTTGGGCAGTCTGTGTAATTATTGGTGAATATTATAGGAAGTTTTGGATCACTGACAGTAAAAGTAAAAGTAGTAAAAGAAAGTGAAGGAATGACACTTTTAAAGTTTTGTCCCTTTTCAATGCCGAGTGAGTCACTGTACTCTGGCAGTCTATGAAAGTTACATTCCTGGTTATATTGCTTGGTGAGGAAGAGATTCCTAATGTCTTTAGCGAGGTTGATGAGACCCAAAGCCAGCATGGAACCTCAGCTATAAACCAGGCCTGCGTCTAAACTCTGCCTCCTTTCCTTACACAAATCTCTGTTCCTATGATGGATGTCTGAAATCAGCATTTTCCTGCATGAGGCAGAACTGAGACATCTTTGCATGCTTCCTTTTAGGGAAAAGTTATTCAGTGAAACAGATTACCTCAGCATAATAAAAAGTCAATCATCTGCAACAATATTCAGGTAAAGACTGTGTTCAACATTTTACTATTCAATATTTTTATTGATTTGAGGGACTTGAAAGCAATTTCAAGAAAAATGTGAATCTATTGCAGGAAATGCAGAGGAGAATGACAGTGTGATTGAAGGGCTGGAAATCATGACCTGCAAAGACAGACTGAAAGCGTTGGTGGCTGTTCAGCTGGGAGGAGAGCAAAGGGAGCAGTCCTCAGCTATGTCCTAGGCTGCTCTGAGGAAGAATGGAGTAACATGTTTTCCACTTCCATTGTAGATGGGACACAAAATTCTGCTGTGAATTGCAGGAAAAGGCCTTTATCTCTGGCTTCAGGAAACAAACATTCAAACAGCAGGAATAGCTGAGCCCTAGAGTATATGTATCACACCTCCATCTCTGGAGAGATGGAAGAAAAGATTAGACATACATCCATCTTGGATAACTTGGGCAAGGCTGAACTAGCCTTGAGGCACAGTGATGGAGCAGATACCTCTTCCAGGCCTGTATTCTGTACTTTCCTGTTTACAAATTGACTTTTTAAATAAATCACTTTCATGAGAAGATTATTTTAGTCTTAGCTGTATGAATGGGTTACTGACACTCAGATTCACTTCCTCCTTTTTTTTCTCAGGCTTGTTTGTGGATTTCACATTGCAGACAACCTGAAAGCAGACTTTTCTATCTGTCTGATCACTTCAAGCATGTCCGTTGTTTGGAGACTGACACAGCTGAAGATGGTGGCCTCAGAGCACGACACACGCTCACAATATATAAGGTGGATGTATTCTGAAGTCTGCAAGATCAATCACATGGTGACGTTACTGCTGCTTAATGAGTTGCTCGGTGTCAGCCTAACTCACAGTAAAAACAAAAGTGAGAGAAGAGATCTGCTGTGAGGAGTCTGAGCTGGCCAGCCTGACCACAAGCTCAGCTGGTACGAGGCAGCATCTCCTCAAGCCATGGCTGGTCATGTGCTTGAGCCCCAACTATCCTGATGTTACCTCCCCAACTCTATTTACTCATGAAGACCTTAAAAACATTGGGGCAGCCGGGTTTGGAAAGATCACACCTCTCTCAACCCTTCGGTGCTGGAGGTCTACATGGAGGCAGAGCTCTAAATTTCACTCATGTTTAGTAGCAGTTAATTTCTAATTAATGAGCCTCAATTCCCCTCTCTAAATATCCTCACATAATTCAACTCCTACTCCCAGTTTTTGTGAGTCTAGTAACTGGGAGTGCCCAACTCAGAAATTATGGGCTTGCTTGCCAACTGCAGGGAAATCAGTATGAAATCAATAGTTTGAAGCCCTGTGGATTGTGTTCCTGCAATGGATCATTTCCTCTGTGCTGGGCGTTCAGATGCAAGATCACACATGGTAATTTAGATAAGAAGGAACTTTGCAACAGGGCCATGTGATAAGAGGATCCAGAAACCAATGCTTAGGGGACAAGAAGATTCAGAAGAAGGAAGGGCTAGGAGGAATTTCCTGTTGAACACACAGACACATACACACACACAGAAAAAAAAACAAAATAGCTACCTGAAACCCACAAAACATATGGCTTACCCCAAAGCTGATATTCACTTTTACTATTCCTTGAGTGACAGGAGGGATGGATGCATATATTGTATGGAAGGATGGCAAACCATCACCCTATCCAAAGGCATTGCTGTTAACAGAAAGATACTTATCCACATCAGTAGTTGTGGTGTTTTTAAGGGCTTGATCTGATTTGTGGCAATTGTTGGAGAGGAAAACTTCTGTTCCATCCATCAGTCTGGGTGGATAAGGGCCCACATCCTTAGCTGCTGTCCAAAAGCAGTGTAGCTCATGATCGTCTGTACAGATAGGCTTCCCCAACACAAAACTTAGCTGCCTGCCAGCAAAGTTCCCTAACTCTAATTTTGGTCTAGAGATAGGAGAAACATTCCCAAAAGTGTTGCTGTGGCACTTGGATCAAAATGAGTGTTATCAGGGGAAGCGGGAGGAGGAATCAAACAGCTTTTTTCCTAGCATCTCTTTTTTCTCCTTATCTTTTTGCCTCACAGCCTAAAAAGTTGTAGTTAGAATATGTTTTGGGTTTCTTTTTAAGAAAAAGATAAGCAGGAAAAAAAACCCTCCAAAACACTAGCCCAAAAAGCAGAGCAAACATTCTGCTTTGAGATTTTCTTCAGGAAAAAAGTTTGTAGGAAATCACCTTTTTCAGTTCAGAGAAGCATCCAACAATCCCTTATTTCCCTCCAAATAGAGCGTTTCTCATGGCCAATTGTTGTCATGTTTAAAGCAACTTGAAAAACATAGCAGCTATCAAGAACTACCCCAAATGTGTTATTTTTTCTTAAGAATTTCAAAACTTTGAAGTTCTTCTTACACCACATTTGATACTATCACTATTACTTCATTTCTCTGGCAATAGCACCTAGCAACCTCAGTCATTTTGGCAGATGTTATGCAAATATATAGGTCCATTTACACTTTTTGCATGTCAGCCACTGAGCTCTTCTTTTATTGCTGGGACTTATTTGCATAGCTGGTTAGTGTTACTATGCCACCTACCTTTCAGACACCCTTGTCTCAGCCAGATGTCTCCGAAAGCTTGTCTAAGTATAAGCAAGCCAAGACTTGGTTGAATCTCTCTTCAAACTGTCGTACTCCCAGAGACAGTTTTTTTCTTGCCTCTGGGCTGCCCCTTTTCAAAATTGGATGCACCAAAGCAGATAGATCAGGAGAGCTCAATTCTTTCTAAGCGCTTGCTGGGCAGTATGTCATTTATATTCTCCTCACTTTTAGAAACCCTTCTCAGGGCTTTGTTTGCTTTTCAACTGCTGCCAAACATTGTCCAGATGGTCTTAATGTCACATCACTGTAGGTCTTTTATTTTCTAGTCTGTGCTCTGTTTTGTCCTTCCTTCCAAGCTAATGTCTCTAGGACTATTTTTGGCCCCTTACTTCATTTCCTCTCCCTTCTGTACATCAAGCTTGGTGAGTCACACTCTTCCGTCCAGGAAATCTCATTTATTACCCCAATTGTTTTGGACTGAAAGGAGGAGAAGAGCAGTCATGTCCAGACAACTTTGTTTGTGCTACCCCAAAGTGGCTCACCAAGGGTTTAGGTACTTAACACCCACTAGTTACTCTGCACACACACAAGGCTGCCCTAAGGTGTGTAACGGCACTGACTGCACCTCCAGGAATGTGCTTTGGAGAGGGAGCATCTTGCCAGGACCCTGCAGTTATCACATGCTGCTGTATTTTTTAACAGTACCAGGAGATCCAATTCTCACCTATACACACATGCAAAAGGTAGCCATTTATGCCAACAGAAGACAGTATACAAACGTTGAAGTGCAAACATTCACTTGATATTGCTCCACATGCAGACCAAATAAAGAAAGATGCACACAATCTTTGGATCTTAAATTCAGACAAGTGGACAATTTGCTTCAGCATTTTCCTTACCAGTGTGATCATTAGAAACCTTCATTTCCTTTCTTCTTCTTACTTTCTCTCCTGTTTTACAAGGATCTATCCACTCTAAATATAACTCCACCATAATGATTCCTTTTCCATTCTTTTGGTCCCATTCCCATTTTCAGGGAAGAAAAGTTTTATGACTTTTACTACTTCCTTCCAAATTCTGAGATACCATTTTTCCAAACTTATTGCTTGCGTCATTGTCCATAGTTTTGATCCTGCCCTGTCTGCTCAGTTTTAAAACCAAATCCTATCTAAATGTCACATTCCTCCAGAACAGGAAGCTCTTTCTCTGGGATGCTACCATCAATATCAGCAAACATGAAGGCAAAGAAGTTATTTAAGCCTCAAGAAACAGCTACTCCCACTCTTCAGAGGTGCAGTAGAGGAGACTTGTGGGTTTTGGAAACAAGGCTGGGCATGGTGGCAACCTAAAGTTGTAGACCCATTTGCAACCCTTAGTTTAACAAACCTGATTCATGATGGGAGTGGGAAAGATTTCTGATTTAAGAAAGAAGAGTCTGTGTTCTGCCTCTCTGTTGAGGAAGGACAAAGTCAGGTAGATCTCTCAATTGTTTGCTATCAAGCTCTGAGTAACCAGTGCCACACTCTATCCCCAGACTCTAGTAACTGAAATGTCATGTACAATGACTGGTACTTATCATCTGAACTTGTCCCTACTCCATAAATCCATGAATTGAGACAAAATGGCAGAAGGATGATGCAGTTCTTCATTTAATACAATCAATACAGTGTGAAACAATACTCAGCACCTAAAGCTGTGGACGCCTTGTCGAATTTCGATAGCCAGATGGGGGGAATTGGTGTATCCTGGAGAAAGTCTAATGCTCTGCAAGTTTAAACACTGGGAAGATAGGGCCCATTTGTGTAACTGAGACCAAACTTGTCATCCCTCTTGCTGTTAGCTGGTCTATTGCACTGTAACCAGTTGTGTGAGAGATGTCAGATTTGCTGAATCACGCAGTTGGGTGCAGTTCAGAGATGTTCAAACCAGTGCCAACCAACTTCATTCTGGTATCGGAATAAACCCATCAGTGTCATACCCAAGCTAGCACAACTATGGGAGCTGAAAACACTTTGTAAATGGAAGAGTTGATTGATAGCACCTCAGGAGTCCTCATATTGTGTTCAATTGCCATTAGACTTCCTAAGACACAGAGCCAAATTCTTGCATCTGCTTACTTACTGGTGTAGACAAAATCCCCTCTAATTCCAGAGAAATTACTTTGGAGCCACATACTGCCATGTTAGACAGTTCCCAAGAGGAGAACTTGGTGTTTGCTCCCTCACCCAGCTCCAGAATTACAAAACCAGCTCACAAGCACTGCAAAAGTTTCAATGGGGAAACAGCCTTTGTGTGCTTACCAACTTAAATCATGCAGCAAAAACTTCTGCAGCCAGCAAGTTAACAAGGAAGCAAGATGCTAAGAATCACAAATCCTGCATACAGATTAATTTTGATAAGGAAGGAAATTTTTTCCTTTCAATCAAAAAAAATGAAATCTACTTCACAGAAACCCCAGGCTGACCTGATTTTTCTGAAAGCACCCAATTCCCATAAATCAAAGACACCTGCAATCATTCAACACCTCTGTGAAATCAGGACAAACCTTGGGCTTTTCTTATTTCCAAGACTAATATAATACAGCAAATGCAAGCCAAAAGATCCCTTCCAGCCTCCCTAGTAATCTCCTGAGAGTCGTCCCGTACATCCTAACACAATGCTGTCAGTTGGCTGATGGGGTCAAATAGCATCCAGGTTAAAACCAATGCAATCCAGAGAACAACAGTTTCAAACTCAGTGGGCTGGAAAGTGGAAGGTATGCTGTTCCTTTTTTTGTGTGCATACACAGTGTGACCTTAGGCATATTTTTCATACTGAGAAAATGAGAGTGAAACTCTCAAAATTCACACAGCACCTTGCCTGCCCACCAAGATGAAGATCTGGGACCTAACAGCTCGAACCACAGAGATGGCCACAGGAACTTATCAAAGCCGTATTTAAAGCAAAGATATATTTTACAAAATTTAACTTAAAGGAAGTGCAAAAATATATACTTTAAAAAAAAATAATCTTTCCAATCCCACCCCCATTTCTCAACAGGTTGTGAATGGTGGGGGAGTACAGTGATATAGGTTGGGGACTGCAGAAACCAAAATCCCCAGGCACAAAAACTGGCCTTGGACTTATTGCTCCCTCTGTCTGTAACACACCTTTCATTTCTAGAAAGCAGAGGCAACGATCCTGACAACTTTGGTAAAATTCTTAAACTCTAGAAATAGTACTGTATTGTACTGTTTGGCACTTGGAGCCTCATTCAGGGTCCTGGATCCAACCATACTGGATTCTGTGCCAAGGTTGCAGATAGCCCCACCTACAGAAAGCATCAGTATCAGTGCAAGTGTTCAACACTAGAAAGGCACATATAGACAGGGAAGAGTACAGAAGCAACAAATCCACTGGTCAATGTAGGTCAGACAGTGATCTCAGCACAGCAGAAACCCAAGCACTCTGAAGTGGGTTTTAGAGGACTCTGTGGCAAAAAATGTTTAAGGAAGGATTTGGAGGAGAAGAGGGGGCAGCTTTGCAGGCAGTGCAGCTAGTGGGAAAGGTATGGGAGAAAGCATCAAGGTGCCTGTTTAAAAGCCCCCCAGTCAGGAGCGTGGGCTGAATGCAGTGTTCAGCAGAACCTGAGACCCAGGGGAAACAGCAGTCTTGTGTCTGATGCTAGGGAGAAAAAGCAGCTAATGAAAAGGTGCAAAGACAGCTAAATAGCTAAACAGTCGCTGCAGCAATGGTCAGGACAGAAATGAATAAGGCAAAGTAGTGCTTGTTAAGGTCAGAGAAATGTTTTGGTAGTAATTGACACACAAGATTTTTATTTGCATGGGTGGGTAGAAAAGGCTGGTTTTTTTGAGATGTTATGCAGACTAAATAGGAAAAGTCAGAGCATGGCCTAAATGCATAAGTCTGGTGAGAATCCCAAATCAAAAATACTTATGAACAGTTTTCCCCCCACACTAATAACAATAATAATAATAATAATAATAATAATAGTTGTTATTATTATTGTTCATGTTGTTATTTCATCAGTTCTAATGGTTACATTTATTCTCCATCTGTCAGGCAGCTGCTGTAGAGCAGGGATCCTCTGTGTATATATAGCTACTTTTGTGACCCAAGTAATTACAGAGTACTTCAGAGCTTTTTTCTTCCCTGGGCACCAAGGAGATGACATGCCTGAAATGGCAGGATACAGGTTTGGTCTGTGACTGTGGATCATCACTAGATTGTTTCCTGAGCTCCTGTCACCACCCTGTAAAGTTTAATGTGAGCGGAACGGAAAGCAGAGTTTTCCTCTCAGACCCTCCACTTCCGCTGCTTACAAAGGAGGATGAACACATCCCACGTGATCTTAGCACTTGAGGTAGAGCACACAAGCCTGGCAGGTGAGAAATAAGGGACATGTCATTGCATGTTGATGCACAGTGGATCGGGAGGTCACCAGCAAACTGAGCATGCAACTCCACAGGGCACTTCTCCAGGCAATTCTGAGAACAGTTGTACTTCAACAGGGCAAGGCTGACCTTTGGTCAGGGACATCTCTTTGTCAAGAAGTACTCATTTCTTGTTTTCACACCAGCTAGAAGCAGAATACAATGCAAGTGCTACCATTGTCCTACCATGCGTTGAATTCTTTGTGTCAAGTTGCACTCAACCTCAGAAGGCAATGCTCAGACACAGTTGAGTCCATACTACTCACTCCACTTCACATATAGATGCTCAGCACTATTACGTGAGGTCCCTTAGCTTAGCAGAAACACCAGTGGTATTCTATGCTTTTGAAATGATTTATGTAGTGAGTTCCTGAAAGATCCTCAGTTTTTTGCACTCCAGATACTAGAAGCAACAACTCCCAGAGCTTCACAGATTTATAAGCCACAATTTACTTCACTGCAATCACTGTTAGAAACATTAAAGAGCTTGATCTAGCTAGCTATTTATAAAGCGACATCTGAGCACTTTCCAAATCACTGAAAAAGCTCAAGGCTGACTCATTTTGTTACTGGAACCAAAGGATGGAATTTCAAAGTACCTGACCATACAAATCTGCACCCCTGCATATCTGACAGGGCAGCAAAGGGTAGCGTATGCCTCTGGCCAGATTCTCGGGGGACACAAAGGAAAGTAAATCCATCAGAATCAATAGAGAGGTGCTGATTTATGCCAGCGGAAGAGCCGATGCCTTGGGGGAACTTCACAAATGCTTTAGTCACACATTCCAGTTCATCAAGAAATTTTTCTTGCAGGGACACTGCAAGATGCATGTATGTGCACGTGTGAAGTTAGCAAAGTCTGTTTTTTTTAAATCTTTTTTCTGCCACTGGGCGGGAATAGCTTTATCCAGGCTGCTTATGGACTGTATGGCAGCTATTAAAAAACTAGGTCTTCCCCACCTAGTTCCATGCTCTGGTGTTCATGACCCCTACTACGCCTGTACCTACTGGGCCCTCACCTTTCTCATTTTTCCCTGCCCAATGCATCTTCCTAACATTGTGTCCTGCCCCACCTACATGCCACATCACCATCATGCAGCACTTTTCTTGGAAATGCCTCAGGCACCACAGAACATGATATAGAACAAAAAATTCATGCCACAGCTGCACACAACAGAGTTCAGCAGCTCCACTGTCACTGCCATACATTGGGAAATATCATTTAGGAGGTGTCCTTCCATTACATTAGTTTTTCTCTTTTTGCAACACCCTTTTAGTATTACTCAGGGTTTTACTGTATTTATTCAATCTTCCTGGAGGTAATTTGACAGAACTCAACATCTTTTTCTGCACCAGCATGAAGTGCTAGAGGAGGCAAGAGCTGACCAGTTAGAGTGGGGAAGGACATGCTGACAAAACTTTTGGGGTTTTTTTCAGTCTCTTTCACTGAGAGGATGTAGTGGTTTAACCCCAGCCAGCAACTAAGCACCACGCAGCCGCTCACTCACTCCCCCCCCATCCAGTGGGATGGGGGAGAAAATCAGGAAAAGAAGTAAAACTCCTGGGTTGAGATAAGAACGATTTAATAGAACAGAAAAGAAGAGACTAATAATGATAATGATAACACTAATAAAATGACAACAGTAGTAATAAAAGGATTGAAATGTACAAATGATGCACAGGGCAATCGCTCACCACCCGCCGACCGACACCCAGCCAGTCCCCAAGCGGCGAAAACCCTGCCCCCCCACTTCCCAGTTCCTAAACTAGATGGGACGTCACATGGTATGGAATACACTGTTGGCCAGTTTGGGTCAGGTGCCCTGGCTGGGCATGAGAAGCTGAAAAATCCTTGACTGTAGTCTAAACACTACTGAGCAACAACTGAAAACATCAGTGTTATCAACATTCTTCACATACTGAACTCAAAACATAGCACTGTACCAGCTACTAGGAAGACAGCTAACTACATCCCAGATGAAACCAGGACAGAGGAACAGGCCACAGACATGCATTTGAACAAGACAGGTGTCACTGCAAGGGAGTGTTACAGTTCTGGGCACTGTGTGATCCTCAACCTTTCTTGAACTAAGCAAACCTCTGTGTAACAAGAAAGACTATTGAAGTAGCGCAAGTCCACTGACAGTTGAAAACTCTGTTTATTGCCCTTAGTTATATCTCTGGCAAGGCACAGAGAGAGGAAAAGACTTCAGTTTTTCAGGCAGGATCTTGTGGTGGGAGACAGGAGGGAAAGAAGACAACTACTCTGTGGGATGATTACACGTCTTAAGGCATGCTCCAGCTCCCTGACACGTTGGTATTTTTCAGCAAGATAGTGTGAAGTGCATGCACTTCTTCAGGACCCACTGTTTGTGTAACTCCCTGGTATCCCTCCTGGGCTTCAGAAGGTGAAAAACCAAGCCTAGTGAGGTCATGGAAAAACACCAGGGAAACATTGCCTGACATGCTCTGCCTTTCCTCAGCCTGTGCTGTTTCTGTAATCCTGACCTCATCCTTTTCTCTAGTGTCCAGCCTGGATCCAGAGATGGTAACAGAAGCTTGTCATCTCAGTTGCCCTCCACTTTACCAAGCTTCAGAGGAGTTGTCAGTATGAAGGCCCTGACTCCTTGCCTCCTCTGCTGCTGTGGCTGAGATGCCATCAACCTTTAGAGCCCCCTTCTCCCTGCACCTTCACTCCAGGTCCACAGGGATGAGATAACATGGCTAAAGCCATATCCCTCGTGTTCACTCTGCTCCCATCAGACGCCCGCCCTCTGCTCTACCTTTAACAGAAACTGGAGAACATGGATTCCTACCGCAGAGTATCTGTTTCACTTTAATTAAGTCTCCAGTTGTTAAAGGGTATCAAGTGTCCCCTGCACCGAGACAGGCAGATTTGTGGGGCTTGGTGAAACAGGAATGCGCAAAACCAAACAGGGCTGTTTGGTCAGGGATAGGCGAGAGTACAGTCAGCGAGGACCTGCTTAGATTAGGCTGCCCGCTGCCCTGGCAGGGATACTTTTCCCTGCTGGCTGCGACACCTTCAGGGGGGCTTCAGTGAGGGGAGGCACAGAATTTTGGGTCCTACTTATTACAGGCACAAGGCAAAAAGCAATCAGACCCTGCCAGCCTGTCGTGCCCCTCCCCAGTTCTCCCCACAGAAGGGACAGGAGGCCTCTGGGACCATGCCCACAGCAGGCAGTGGGAAGGAGAAACTGGAGTCCCCAGCCAAACTGACAGCAGGTGCCAAACTCCAGGGAAAGAGCAACGGCAGCTCTGTGGCAGGTCTGAGCAGCCAGCTCTTCCCAGCCAAGGACCCTGCCAGCCCAGGCGGCCAGTGTGGATGTGGGGGGACGTGCGACACATCCACAGAGTGAATCCCTCGGACTGCTTTTAATCCTCCGCCACCTTGAGATGGAGCTTTGGCTCCTCACATGTGCTGACGAACAGCTGAAGCACGGGAAAAGGTGACAGGGTCCCTCCCTCCCAAAGAGGAGAAAGGAAACAGTGTGCTTAAATCAAAATTAAAATCCTCCATTTCAAATTGAACTTTCAGCAGTGTACTGTTTCTAAACAAAGGCCATCCCTTTCAGGACTTCAAACAATTGAAACCAATTGTTTTGATTCACAAGGAGATTCCAGCCAGAGCAATGCTCTTGCATGGCAGGTTTTGCATTCATTGAATCAGCACCTCCCAGCAGAAAACCTTGCCTTTGGAAAGTTTCCAACCATCTCTGCTTTGGAAACAGTGCTTCAGGCAAATCACTCTACCACATCAACACTGAATCATAGTTTAGATAGAGATAGAAATCTAGAGGATTTCCAGAGCAAGCTGTTTCACCACACCCTTCATGCAAAGTCTTTTTTCTACTTCCAGTTCTTGCAAAGGGCAATGAGCATTGTTGTAAGTGTTTACATTGCTGCTCTCTGCCAAATTAACATGATCACTCTCACCACCACAGGACCTTTTAGGTAATGCTAATTACTTGCAAGAAACAATTTTAGAAGCACTAAAAGCAACCAGGATAAAGGGTATAACTCCAGTGAAAAACTCTACTCCAACAAACAAGCTTAAATTGTAAATTTTGCAAAAATGCCAGATTATCAGATGCTCCCAAATTTTGTAAAAGCAAGTTACTTTCAGCACATATATCATTGCTCTTTCATACATCATTTCACGGTCACTGTTGTATCAGAAGGTAGGTAGTGAGAAGTAAGCAAAGAACCACCTAAAATACCAGTCCACGTTGTGAACCAGGTTTACACAGACCATTTGATGACCACCTGCTTTTCAAAAGTCACTCTTTGCCTGCCTTGAACCTCCTAAAAAATGTACTTTCACCATATTCCTGCTATGTAGGATAGCATTGTCCCCACTGACTTAAACGCAAATCATGGTGTGGTGTAGAAGACTGAACACAGCTCATCTGAACCTTACCCCCAAGCCTGACCTTTAAGACGATCTTCCCTCTTTCAGTTGCACGTGGCAAGTCTCAATATATCATCATCAGTGGGAAATATGTAACTGCACCACTGAAAATAACTGGGAGACATGGAGGTAACTGAGACAATGCAGAACTGCCAGAACCATGGCAGCTGCTGAGGGCAGCTTTACAGTTTGACATTATGCACATCCAGGTAAATGATTATTTTTACATGCATTTTCCTGTGGGCACAAGAACTAGCACAAATATACAAGGAATTTTTTATTAATATCACTTTGTGGAGAAAGTATTGAAAGCTCCATTTCACCAGGGACTGTTTCTGGAAGGGGAAGAAAACTAGTGGAGTCTTCCTCCCAAAATCTCTAAAGTGGGTTAAACTAAGACATTCCTTCAAAAATGTTAAATCTACCATGATAATACAGGGAAATACACAACCCCTTTCCTGCCAGAACCTCGTTTAAATTAGCTTTTCCACACTTTTCTAAAAGCTTCTATCAGCTTTCAGTAACAATAACAGGAGACTAAACACTGCAGACAAAGTACTTTCTCTATGCTGAACAGCTGAAGAAAAAAAAAAGAAAAGAAAGAGAGAATGGGGAAAGCAGTGGAGCACCAAGGCTCTCCCTGTTTCTGTGGGGGTAGATCCTCACGCTTGGTTTGA
Source organism: Haliaeetus albicilla (assembly GCF_947461875.1). Lineage (NCBI taxonomy): Eukaryota > Metazoa > Chordata > Aves > Accipitriformes > Accipitridae > Haliaeetus > Haliaeetus albicilla. The sequence goes on from NC_091516.1 coordinate 40,547,773, forward strand.
GTGCCTTGTGGCTTCAGCAAAACTTTGGATCAAGCTCTGAACTTTGTCAAACAGCTTCTTGGTTGGTCTCAGCCTGTGCTGTTTCATTCAGGCTTCAGCACCCTGTAGGAGAAAGCACTTTCCTTGCTGCTTTGTGCTGAGTGACTTCCTACAGCTTCATTCAAGCTGGAGCAGCCTAGCCCTGAACCTCTGCTGAAACATGCAGTGCTGCATAAGGGAGTGAGTTTCCTAAGTCTTGTTAAAATCAATGTCTCAATATCATCCACGCTGCCTGGAAAGTTTTGGCCAAGCTTCATCACTAAGATAGGATGAAATATACCATCTTGTAGTGGAAATATTAATTTGTTACTTTTCTGAAGTGTATCGAACATGAAAATCTTTCATGTTATTGTATCTCTGTCTTTTCTTATCTGCAATATGGGCTTTCTGGGCCCCCTGTCTACCCCAACCAATATTTTATATAAACCTGGAGTGCAGAGCCTGCACTGACATCTTAGAGGATGAGCCAAGTGACTATCATTCAAATATTTATTTCATGAGAAGTTAGAACATTTTGCACTTTCCTCCACAACTCTTTCAAAAGCAGTTCATTTCTTCTTGCTGGAAGAGTGCCATTGTTCATCTGATGCTAAAGATAGGGCTTTGCTGTTTTCTTTTAAGTCAGCGATTGGAGGGTGGAGAGCAAAGAGGGAGTTAAGCTTTATTATGCTGCCTTGTCAAAAGGATACAACATTATGCAAAAGGAATGATGTGGAACAAAAAATTGCCTTCTTTTCCATGCACTCTCTCTCACTGGCATACAGATTTCAAGTGATATTCTTCCTTCGCTTTGTCCGGTAGATTGGAATTCAGATGGCTGTGTCAATTAAATGGCAGGCACTTTGTGCACCTTGCTGCCTCAGTCATTTAGGAAGCAGCAATCAGTTTTCTGTTGCCCTCAAAATTTCCAGATTAATGAGGCAGGAGGATGGCGGTGTTTGTCTGGCTTTAAATCTATCTTAAATATGCATTTGATCTCTTTAGCGTTGAAGCCTGTAGTCTGGAATGAACAATACTCCCTCAGAGTAAAGACAGGCAGAGTGTTACATCCACAGAAGGGCAAGCGGGGCACAGAGGCACTATGTGATTTGCTTGGGGTCACACTGAGATTGCATGGAGAAGCAGGGACTCCAGCTTACAGCTTCCCTATCTTTAAACTGGAGGCAAACATGGAGGGACTGTGATCTACCAAGAGAAAAGAGGACAGCCAGTTTCTTTTCTCTGTGGCTTCACAGGATAAACCAGAAAACACTGAGTGATACCCCTCCTGATTTGTTTTTCTAACAATGTGTGCCTACCTCCCAGCTGCTCGCCTCACTGCAGCATGTTGTGCAGCAGGATCATTTTATAGCCAATAAAGTGTTTCTTCATGTGTGTTTATCATCCTTGAAAGTGGAATCCCTCATGGCTGAACGTCACTCGCACGGTGCGCAGTGGGGAACGCATGGCAGACTCCCAGCGAATTCCAGCGTTGAACATGATTAGCTTCCTTGTACCTCTGAGGAATAGTACCAGGAAATTGCTAACACTGTAAATTGTCTCAAATATGCACTTACTAAAGCCTTTAAAGAGCAATTACTGTATGTTAACTGAACACCAATCAACTGTAAAAACAGCAGTTATGTGGATTTAATAGGTATATAAAGGAGAAAATCTCACCACCCTGTGATTAATTCTAAATCACATAAAAAGTGTAACTTGTACACTTATTGCTTATTAATACATAAAACATGTACAGCATGTTAAAACATTTAATTAGCACTTAAATAACAGGCTAAAAGTTAAGTATCAAATTATCACTAAAATACTGTTGAGCTCTTCATTAACCATGTGAGACAACCCCCCAACATGCAGTGCTTAGGTCATTCTAGCAATTAGGTGCTTTCAGTTATCTGTCAGTGATCTTATATCAGCTGTGTCTCATGGTCTGTCGGGAACAATGATATATTATCTAGTTTCACTGTCTCCAGAATCACCTTTCTTACAATACAGGACATTTCCAAGAAAGCCAGAAGACAAAGAAGGGACAGCAGGAAGAGATACTCCTGAGCAAAGTCTTCAGCTCTCATTTCCATGAAGCTGTGTTTAAAAATCTGGCCAGTAGAAGATATGTTAATAGCAATTCTCAATGTGGAGAACTTCATCAGTAGCTATAAACATCTCAGGAGGGACAGGAGAGTAAATCTGCAGCAAAGGTTCTCACATGGAAGAGGAGATCAGTGGTAAATGACAACGGGGTTGTGGCAGAGGCCAGGGAAGAAGGGAGCCAAAACTAGAGAGCTGGAGGCCTCCAGCATCGTGAGGAGGAGAGCAAGTGACTAAATATCACAACAGGAGTTTGAAAAAGTAGAAAAAGGTGGGGGAGGGAGGTGCACCTTAGACTTGACCTGCAGTCAAGATGGATGTTTACTAGGGATCCCAGAGGGAAGGAAAATAATAGCTGGTATATGCCATTGGGAACTTCATCCAATCATGCAGTCTGTTGACAGAAGGAAACCACAACGTAGAATTACCCTTTGTTTAGTCTAAATCAGCTGCCAGTATGCACATACACCACATGAAAGGCGAAACCTGAACATGTTCCCAGAACGTCTTCCTGAAAAAGCCATCTGCTGCCCAAGCTAATGTTACCACCCTCCCCATCACAATGAGTTTTGAAAGGGTAAATTCCATTTTCCAGGCAAGATAACACCCTCACCTCAGCAACATAGCTTAAGGCTGCCAAGTGCAGTCAAGAGACTGGTTTCTTCACAAGGCTATCAGCTATTGTGTGCAAACTCACAGAAAAGGCACAGGTGTAGAGGGGTTTCCATGCAGCCAGCACAGCCCATCACTCTTGTGGGTTTGTGAAGGGCTGTGGACTTGCACCACAGCTTCAGAGAAAAGAAGGGATTGCTAATGGCCAGCACAGACAAAGGCAGAGCTGCCAGCAAGCTGGACAGGTTATTGGAGGGAGACCTGTGCTGTTGTGCTTCTCCGCCTGCAGAAGGAGGTGGTAGAGGAAGGACACCCAACCAGCCCCCTGACTTCTGTGGGGCAGATGTGAAAGTGTTTGTTCAAGAAGAAGGCCCAACAAGAGGAGGCCATCTATTGGCCCCAGACAGGAAGATGCATCGTTGCTTCTCACCAGAGTGGGTAGAAAAGCCTCCCTTTCCTCAGAAGCGTCATTTAGCAGACCCCACAGAGGTGGGCAGATCTGTTCCCCCTCAGAAAAAGGATGTCCACTCACTAACTTGGCCTAAATTCTTTGACTATATTTGATTGCATTTTTTCTCATCTTGATAGTAAATCTGAATTTATGGTACCCCAACAGCTTAAAAGATATGTCATGCAGAAATTAAAAAAATTTGTGCCTTTCACACAAAAAGGTTTAACTTAAAGCAAATATTTAACTTAAAGCATTTTCCCTCTTGATACAACTATATCTGTGCACTTACCAAGAGGACAGATTTAAATGTGAGCAGTTATGGGTCCAAGAGATGGATAGCTCCTTGCAGTGGGTTGACCTTGGCTGGCCAACAGGTGCCCACCAAGATGCTCCATCACTCCTCCTCCTCAACAGAACAGAGGAACAAAATATGACAAAAAGCTCATGGGTCGAGATAAGGACAGGGAGATCACTTAAAACCTACCATCATGGGCAAAACAGACTCAGCTTGGGGAAATTAATTTAATTTATTGCCAATTAAACACAGTAGGGCAATAAGAAATAAGAACAAAACTAAAAACACCTTCCCCCCACCCCTCCCTTCTTCCCAGGCTCAGCTTCACTCCTGATTTTCTCTACCTCCTCCCCTCTCAAGCAGTGCAGGGGGGTGGGGAATGGGGGTTGCGGTCAGTTCATCACGTGTTGTCTCTGCTGCTCCTTCCTCCTCATGCTCTTCCCCTGCTCCAGCGTGGGGTCCCACCAATGGGACACAGTCATCCATGAACTTCTCCAACGTGGGTCCTTTCTACGAGCTGCAGTCCTTCAGGAACAAACTGCTCCAGCGTGGGTCCCCCCTGGGACCTGCCAGAAAACCTCCTGTTCATGGGCCTCAGTTCCTGCCAGGAGCCTGCTCCAGCATGGCCTCTCCATGGGCTGCAGCTTCCTGCAGGGCACATCCACCTGCTCCGGCATGGGGTCCACCATGGACTGCAAGGGGACAGCCTGCCTCACCATGGTCTTCCCCATGGGCCGCAGGAAAATCTCTGCTCCAGCGCCTGGAGCACCTCCTCCCCCTCCTTCTTCCCTGACCTTGCTGTCTGCAGGGCTGTTTCTCTGGCATTTTCTCATTCTTCTCTCACAGATGCTGCTGCGCAGCATTTCCTAGCCTTTCTGAAATATGTTATCACAGAGGCACTACCAACATTGCTGACTGGCTAAGCTTTGGCCAGTGGTGGGTCCATCTTGGAGCCAGCTGGAGCTGGCTCTGTCCGACATGGGGACAGTTTCTGGTGTCTTCTCACAGAAGCCACCCCTGTAGCCTGCCCCCCCTGCCACTACCAAAACCTTGACACAGAAACCAAATACACTCCTAATCTCTGGAAACGGAAACATGTCTTCAATAACTATCAGCAAGAGTACAAGCAATCCTGATCTCATCTAACCTGTAAAGTAACTAATTTCTGTCCTTACCAAGTGTTTGGACAATATGAAGCTGCTGAAAGTAAACAAATATTTTGTGGAAGGAACATATTTCTCCTCTGTCCTGGACCTGAACATGTCTTGAAAGTCACTGGAGAGAAGTGGATCTTCTTACTCCATGACATAGCATGTCAGGTCTTCTTTCTTCAAGGGGTTTTATTCTTGGCCCGGCATTTGTTGCCTAGTTCTGTGGTGGGTTTAGTGTCCTTCTATGCACAGGAGAGGATGTTCAGTGTATTTTTCAGGTCTGAACTAGTTTTATGGTTAGCTTAGTTTGGCTAACCATAGCCAGGAGCTAGGATCCAGCTCCATGATGCAGACAGACCCTTCTGGTTTTACATTCTTATTCTGGTAAAAGAGAAGTGAAGGTCTTCAGGCTAAGGCCATGGACAAGGACCCAACTTACCAGAATTTATTTTCTGGTTTTGATAGACTTCCCCAGGACAACATTATTTCCTTCACTTCCTGTACCAGTTCTCCATCTAGCAAATGGAGATATTAAAACCTGCTCCTACAGTAAGCCGTGACTTGTTTTTCCATTAGATGGTAAGATTTTTGGTGAAGGGTTTGTGCTCTGTTCATACTACAGCAAGCACTACAAAAATATTTGTGTGATGTGCCTTCTTTATGCTATTGTCATGTACAATAAGATTAGTGTCTTGTTCCATTTTTTATCCCATCCTCTGCCTATAAATTATGCTCTTTGAGAAAGCATTAATGACAAAGGATACTAGAATAAAATTCTAACTGGCTTTTGCTCAAATTATGACTACCATCAGTGAAAAGAAATATGAGAATTAAAATAATTTAAATATTTAATTAACAACAGAAGCCTTGCTAGTGCTATGGATCCTCCATGAAGGGGACCTTGAAATGGTGATAGGAGACATTTATAAATAGTTTTAAGCCCTTCTCTCTCACTGGAATATAAACAGGAATTAAAGTTCAGGAATTTTGAATGCAAGTTTGTACAACTCTTCCTGCTTTGAGCAGACTCAAAGTCTAAACATTATAGTTTTAGTGAATGTTATTCATGACACAGGGAAGTTAGTTAAGAGAGGAGTATCACTACCTTTAAAAGAAAGAAGTCCCAGCCTGAAATTGGACGCAATCTGGACTAACTGAAGCCGTGCTGGTAACCTGCTGTTGAAGAAGCAAATGAGATTCTTCACTGCTCACAAACAGCTAAAGATGTCTGGAAAACTTTGTGCAGAACAAAACAGTCCAGCAATGAAACAGCTGCACAGAGAAGTTATTTAGGAACCATCAATTTAGATGTTCAGATTGGAGATAGATCTGAGCCATGAAGTTTTGATCAGGATTCAGACATGCTGTAAGTTTTCAGTCTGACCTGCCATGGGGACTGGGCAGTATTGAGCTCCTGACTTCTCCAAAGCTTATGCACAATTTGGATCTGAGAGGATAGCTTGCTCCCAGCTCCAGCTCTAAGAGGAGGTCAGACACCTCAGTGCTGAAAAGAAGTACTTGCATTGTACCTCACTTCATCCTCTGTGCTGAGGTCTGTGAGGAAAAGCACTATGTCAGCATGGGTCGTAGTTACAGATAACCCCATGGACAGAAAAAAAATTAGGAAGTACCGTGACTCTTTGGGTTTGCATATTCCTTTTCCATCATTAGCTTTCAGATGACATTAGGCATCTGGAAAATATAAGCATAATGGCCAGGTTTGAGATACTTAAGTTATCTTAATAAAAAGGCAACCCACCTACATGTGCATAAGAACAAACCATGAACTGGAGTTCTTGTTATTCACAGAAAGTATGACTAAAACACAGAATCAGTCATTAAACTCTCATAACTCAGTCAGAAACTCACTTGAGTGCTAGAGAACAGCTCATCTGTATTACACCCTTGCCATTTCATTTACAGCCTTTGCTAGTTTTTGTATCAAGATGGAGCTCTCTGAAATCGAATCTGAACACTCTAATTGAGAAATCTTGGAGGCTTATCTTATTCAAGGTTCCCATTTTGTATGAAAAATCAAAATTATCACCTCTTCCCTGAGCCGTTTAACCACCTGTGTGCATGGCACTTTTCCATTGCTAATTCATGGTGGTACCTGATCATACTTCTACTTGAATGCAGAGTGTATAATCACAGAGTTTGCTCTCAAGGATAACATTGAGGAGGAGGTCTACTTTTTTTTCCCAGGCAAAGACCAAAAGATCTGCAGCAGATGACTGAAGTCCTCTGCTCCAGGTGAATATGGGCTCCCCATGAAAATCAACTCTTCCATGTCTGCAGTCAGAAAGAAGTGCCAGGAGATCCTATATCACAGATATAGGATCACCAGCACACCTATAATACAAACTCCAATATTAAGTTCTGAACTCACACCTCCTGCAATGGTAAGCATGATTTCTAGATGTTTTCAAAACCACTCATATGCCAAAGGATGCCAACAGGCCCCCTGAGACTTCTAAAAATCCCATGCTACTGTTATGAATGTTGAAAGGCAAGGACGCTGCCAAGGAAGTAATGCATTTTCTTACTTTTGCCACCATGTGTGTAATCATCATATTGGTTTGGAGACCCTTATCCCTTATTCCTCTTTTCCATCTCACTCTAAGGATCTCCCAGACTTCACAGTGTCCCTGGGAACACTCCATTTGATAAAAAGTAATGGGAAAAGAGCATCTCCTTGTCAGCTTTCCAATTAAATTACATGGAAAGAAATCTAAGTTACAGCATGAATTCCTGCAGAATGAGGTCCTAATTGCTAAACATTTACGTTAAATTGAATAAACAACAACATATATTTAATCTGATGATAAGAATATAATTATATTTTTGTTCCTGCTGTTAATTGAGTTAATTACATGGAATATGCTATCTACATCTGATCGCCTGTCCTTCCTGCTTTTGGTGAATAGGACAGAAGACCAACCAGTTCCTCAGAGAAGGATCAGACAGGTTTAAATTCATTCACCCCCAAAAAGCTTTTTTCTGCAACTGAGCCAAAAAAGCACACATCCTGTTTGCACCTCCCCTCCAGAGCAGATCCTAAGGACTGATGAAGGCAAGCACAAAGATACTCTTTTGACTGCCAGATGGCTTATGTCTGGTCCCAACCAAAGGCTAGCAGACAACTCTGTTTTCTTGCCTTGCTGTATGCTCCTCCCTACCAGGCAGGGATGGTGTCTGTATAGTCTCAGTCTTGCATGTACATGAGGCTGGGCTTCCTTTAGCACGGACAACCATGATAATGTTCTCAGTCTCCTAATACAATAGCCCAACTTCTACCAGATCCAGTATAGCCAGAGTTTGTTGTCTGGTTACTAGGAGTAATCCTGCAAAGGAAGGTGGAAGAGGTGATTACAGGAGCAGCTGAAGAACAGGGGAAGCAAATCTCATTTTCTAACCTGTTTTCCAGGAGGAGACTCCTATAGTAACAGGAAGAAATACCCTGCAGCTGCAGCAAGATGGCTCAAAGACCTTACTTCTTTCTGCAGGCAACATGTTTTTAGTGCTGTTTAATTACCTTTGAGAAACCAAATCCTTTCTACTTCTGAATGACTATTTTTACTTAAATCTTGTGGTTTCAACAATCACATACCTGAGGTCCTGAACAGTCTAAGCAGAGGAAAACATTTTCTCTGGAAATAACACATCAAAGACTCATTGCTTTATGGAGCTTGCCTTCTAATTATCTACTGGTTCATACAGACCAAAACTACCACTCCTTTTACTGCAGCATGTCTGCTAGAAGTCTTTCATGACTTCAATCTAAATGATTCCACAAAGACTTGAAGCATCATTTGGCCCAGGAGCTTAATATGATTTCCTTCAGTTGCAGAGAGAAGTTGAAATTTCAGTCCAACATTTTCAACACAAGCTAAATTAATTTGAGGCATAGCTGGTAAACATATTTCTCTCTTTAAACACTACTGAGAGCACAACAGAACAGCTGCAAAGAGACACATTTCACTTAGATTTGGAAGTCATGCATGTACAGTTGGCTAGTCTGAGCTAAGCTCTTCATTAATAGAAGTGTAAACTCAATAGAGAATTCAAGAATCAAGCTGAGGCATATTTGCTTTTACACCAACTATTCAAAGAGGCAAATTATTTGAGAAGAGAAGCATGTCTCTTCTCATTCCAGCAGCTAACTTCATTTTTTCCTAAGCATCCTAGCTGAAATGAATCAATTGGATTTCTTGACAGATTATTTTATGTACATGAAAAATGCATTTTATGAACAACGTAAGAATAACAGATGACACAACTAACTTAGGAAGCATTTCTTTTTAGGAGAATAAAATAACAATTTTTTTTTAACACAAAAGTATTTTACCTGTCAGTTCTCATCAGAGAAACCAAGAGTTCAGTAAAATTTAAAATGGAATTGGTAGCAAAAGTAGTGTAACTTTTATTACTATAACATAAAATGAATATGAAATAGGTAGGGCTCCTTCTGCTTCTGTGCATAAAGCTATCATCAAAACAGATTGAGACTTTCACTAGGGACAGATTATTCCCTTCCTGCTCACCATGGGATTTCCTGCTTTTTCTTCAGGAGTCAAGACACTGAACTAGACAGGGAACAGACCTGATCTGATCAATTCCCACATTCTGCTAGAAAAAAACCAGATCGCAAATGCAGTAAAAGAAAAGCCAATAGTGCTACCTGACACTTAGCTGCACTCTCCATCTGTTGCTACACAATGGAGTGCATTGCATGAGAAGTTACTTTATTTTGCTTATTTTTCATGCTGTTTTCCTCATTTTTTTTCTAAGTTGACAGAACTTTGTATTGGATTCCTCCAGCTGTAACAAGCAAGAATACTGGCTCAATCACAAAAGCAAAGCAAAAACAAAACCCCACCACACTGACACTATTTTGTTGGGTATATTTGACTTGATTTGTAGCATATTGTGGGAGTGCTGGAGAAAACAAATTGTAGAATTCAAGTCAGAACTAATTAAATAGTTTGGGCCAAGATGAAATGCAGGAATACAGATCGGTATCTTCTCCTACATGATAGCCATTTTCTACATCTAAGAGCTGGTCGGTGCTGTCCCCTGCTAATGATGCATATAAACCCATAGAGAAAGCCTGATAAAATTTGCTTTGATCTTGCTAAGACATCATTGCCTTAGGTACATTATATGTCACTAGGCATGCATTTAGATGGAAAGCATGCCTTTTGGTCAAAAATGATTGGACATAGAACAGACAGAAATGCTGGTCAGAGAAGAGTCTATGAGTCAGTGAGCACTTCCTTGAAGTAGTTCACACTTCACCAAAACCATGGACTTGCAAAAAGTCAGAGACAAGCTGGAGATATCGAAGGTTAAGACAACCCTGAAGAAATAGGAAAATAGGAATTTGAAATAGGAAATGGGCCTGGGAGGTAATTCTGGAGGTCTGTGGTCCAACCTGTTGTCACAAGCAGGTTTATTGCTAACACTAGAGCAGGTCAGTCATGGCTTTGTCTGTATGAGTCCAAAAAACCACCAACAGTGAAGACATCACATGCTCATGGGTTGACCTGCCCCAGTACTGCACTGCTCTCCCAACAGAAAAGCTATCCTATTGTCTTACCCGACTGTCTTCTCCCTTTAGAGCCACACACATATATGTCCTGCATGTCCAATGAATCATGCTTCCTTCTCTCCCTCTACCCCTGCAAAATATGTGCTGTACATCCACACACAGGTAAGCAACTGCAAATGCAGCAGGAAAGATAATGCCTTCAGCTAGGCTTTCCAAACCTCAGCTGATCCAAATAGACATTAACTTCCTTTACCAAGACTTTGGCAGGATGCTTGCTCTTTGACTTATGCCACCCAGCCCCACCTTTGGTTCACAGGGTGTTTGCACCCATCCATTTATCTGAGGACAGTTTGGTATGTGACAGATGAGAAGGCAATAAAAGGTTTACAAGCTGCATCCTGGAAGGACTGTAGCCTTCAAGGCTAAACTTTGTACTCCAGACTGCTCAAACTGAAATCCCTGTTTCCAGCAGTGGTTGGTGTGGGGGGCATGGAAGTAACCATGCTGTGAAGAAAGAAAGAAAGGTTTCTCTAACATCTTACACCTATCTTGGACCAAAACATTCCCTTTTCCAAAATGTTCTTACCCAGAATAATTTCCTATTCAGTAATCTTGTTGCTTTGGAGCCAGACATCTGGCTTTCATGATGGAAAAGTCTGCTTTATCACAAAAATATTGAAGAAAGACTTCAAGGTGAGGAAGAGTGGAGAAACTTGGGGCAGTTTTCATTGAAATGTACTGAAAAATTGCAACTGTGTTTAGATATTTTCTTGAAGCCAGGAGATTGACTTTTGGTGCTTAAGTTCACATGAAGTCTTCTGTGCAGCATCAGTTTCTAAAATAACTGAGCCACAAGTATCAACATTTCACATAGCCTCTATCACTTCGTAAAGAGTGGACTTTCCACTGGAAACCCTAGAGTTCTGCACTATAATCCTTACTTACCATGACCCTGCCAATCCTCAGTGTTGGTCTCTGAGTCACAGGGTAACCCCAACTGCTCAACTCCTCTCCAGGGAGGTTGTATGTTTGGAAGGGAGGGAGATAGCGGTCTCCATTCCCATAGCAACTCCTGCAAAGCCTTTGCACTGGTGTGAATATGAAAGCAAGATCTTTGCATGGAGAGCATTCAGGCACTGTACCTCTAGACTAAAAGAAAATGCCAGCAGTCAGCTAGCAATAACGTGGCAAACATTTACCCAGACTTCTTAAGAAAAGGAAGGACAATGAGCCTGGGATTACAGTGTGTGCAGAACATCAGTTGTCCCACAGCACAAATGCTTCCTGTGAAGCCCAGGACTCCCAGTTAAAAGAAAGGGAATTGTCCGGCAAAGCAGAGAAGTAATGTGAGTAAAGGATCATGTTGGTAACTGTTTCCTTTGCCTTTTCCCTCCCACCCCTTTGTTATATTTCAATTCAGCACAGGAATCTCAAGGCAGATGATCCAGTCACATTCAGCCAGAAACCTAAAACTGGGACGATCGAGGGCATTGGTTCGAAATCACACAATCCTGCCACTGAGGTGAATGGGATAATGCACTGTAATACTCTAGAAATATCCCAAATTCTTGCATTACATCAGTTATGTAATTCTTGTTAGTGATGTACCACTGAGCAACCATTTCCCTTTTTAAATTGGTTGAAGTGCAGGTTACCTCTGGGCTAGAACATACAACATGCAGATTATTTGTAGGTCTCCCTCATGAACAAATGTTTCCAGAGACTGCTGAAAAAAGGCAATGTCTAACAGACTAAAATGCACCCTCCCTCCCTCCCCCCCTTTTTTTTCCTGTGTAAACATAGGATCAGGAAATTAGTATTTTAACAGAGAAATATTTTGACTCCTAGGGACAAAGGTGGAAGAATGTAAAGCTATCAGGTGATTCAAGCTTCCATACTGTTTAACATCATACACATTCAGTTGAGATCCAGTTCTAGTACAATCAAAAAGCCACTTACACTGGAAACAGGATCTGATCAAAACAGACCCAGAAAAAAAACCCTGACATCTTCTGAATGTGCATTTAAATATCTATATTTAAGCAAAGAAAGATTCCAAGACAACCCCGCAAGTATAATTTTAAGTTTTCAATGGACAAAGAGGAAAAAATAATGCCTCCATCTTACTGGGTGTATATTCGACTCTAATTTAAGTACAGCCTCAATGCTGGATCCAGTAGGTCATTGGATATTGGAGCATACAGTATCCCAACTCATGAAGAGACTGAGTTGCTAATCCAAATACCAGCCTGTCTACATCTATTTTGATCTTTCAAGACAGCTTGCAAAATTCCTTCATTTCTATGTTTGGGTTCAGGAGTCAGCAGACCTTGGCAGTGTGCCCTTGACCTCTAACGGATGTTGGGCTGGTGGATATTCAAGGTATTCTTTGGAGAGGTGGTGGACCCTAGACCTGTGTAAACTTGGGGAAGTCACCCCCCCCCCACCTGTAAATCCAAAGTTCTCAGTGAAATAGGGGAGGAAAAGGTGCTTTGCTCCCTCCCAGAGCTGCCAGTTGCACAACCAGTAACTTTTACAGACCCATCATCAGAATAGCCAATACAAAACTACACACACACAAACACACACTCTTAAAAAGTTTTTATTAATTTTCATTGTTTTTTTTTTTAAAAAAAACAAACCCGTCAGTGCAACAGTTCAGTATCCCCTTCCTATCCCCCATCAGTAAGCAGTAATTTTAAAATCAGGAAATACCGAGTGCTGAAGCCAATGGGTTAGCATTTTGCTATTATTTCCTTCTGTCAAACTCTGAAAAAGTCCTCTGTATAAATTAAACAATGAAAAAAATGTTATTTTCAATTCTATGTCATTACAGTCAACAGAATCATAATAATGCATCTATGTGTGTCCACAATATATCAGGTATACATTTTTGGGAAAAGAAAAAAAGGAAAAAAAATATGATATTCTAGGCTTGTTAAAAGGATAATGGTCCCATATTTTTTATTAACAGGTTAGCAAAACAAAATCCAATGGATTACAATATTTACATGTTATTTGAAAAATAAAGTAGTGATAAAAGCATGTCACAATCATTATTTCTTTTTTTTTTTCTTTTTCATTTTTGGTAACCATTACAAACACCCAATCCAGGTATGGAACTGTTTAAATACATTTGAAATGAGGCCAATTAAAAACAAATACAGACACAAAATGTGTATTTATACTTGTCCCTCCAATGTGTTTTTCCATGACGTTCCCTCCCTACTTCAAAAACAAAATAAAAAAAAGCCAACAAAAAAATCAAAAGAATCCCCCTAACACACAACTGATGAATCCCCAAAAGCAAAACACCATGCTTCTCAAGTAGCACTTATTCCACAAATGCAACATTTTTGCCATCAATTTTATGTGAAGCTCTCTAGGACACCGTTTCCTCAGCAGCTTCCTATTTTCCCCCCTCCCCCTCCCCCAGATCCCCCCCAAAACAAAAAAAACAAACGAAGACACATGCATTTCTAAAACTAGGTTTCAGTCAAGTACTTTCTACTTTTTGGAAAGAAACTCTTTTTTTTTTTTTTTTTGTTCACAATCAGAACATACCACAGGCACCAGATCCTGTATTCATTGCTCAGGCAAAAGTCCTGTTGAGTTTGGTAGGCTTTCCACCCAAGAAGTAGTGCAGGATCAGCCACTTAGGTATGCAGGTTCCTATTCATTCTACACTGCTCCCCTCATGCTCAAAGCTAAGGAGGAGGGGAAAAACTTAGCAACTCCATCTGGAATCGAGTAAAAGTAGTTCTCCAGGCTCAATGTCGTATGTAACTATTTCACCTCCGCTTGCAAAAGATGTGTTAACAGACACCCCTCCCTCCCACCACACCAAAACAAAAAGAAAACACGCACACCACAGACGGAAGAAAAAAGGCAGCCAATCTTAACGAAAAGTTACTGGTGTGAGACTGATAGATGTTAGTATGACAAGCAACAGAATGGTTATGAGGACCTATGTGTTTGGCCCGCGAGCTGCATAGCTGTGCCGTAAGTTTGGTTCTTTAGTTTTTAAAAAAAAAGTTAAAACTTCTTTGTTATTTCCATATGTTTAAAATTAACAACAACAACAACAACAAAAAGTTCTATTCACAAGATCTAGTCTCCTTTCCCTGTCCCCCCCTTGAAAAGAAATAACTCATTTTACATGAGAAACTTAATTGTGCTGTATTTGTAACACCTCAGGCTGATAGAAAATAAACATGTGGCAAACAAAACCGCACAATCAGTCACATGAAATCTATCAAATCCTAAAATTATAACTGAATACTAACAAACAGCTTACCTGGAATAAAGGATGACAATTCACAAACAGTTATCTAGGAAGTAAAGTCTCTCTCTCTTTTTTTGTTTTTTTTTTTACTAAAATAATTAAAAAAATCACAGTATTTTAAGAAATAAAACCCACACTGGGATTTTAAGCACAATTTGTTTTCCTTTCTTTAAAACTTTTTTTCTTCCTCCATTCACCACCTTGCCCAGCAGTCTCTCTACATTTAACCACAACAATGACAGGTAGTACTGACAAATGCAGAGATCTCCCTTGGTTAATTCTGAGGTACTAGGAAACAGGTGACTGTTTTAAGCAAAGCAGTTTCTGTTTTGTTTTTGTTTTCTTTTTTTTTTTCCTCTTTTTTTTTCTTTTCTAAAGCAGTTGCGTTCAGTCTGGAAAAGCGTTATGTATTAAAACTAGAAAAACGCACACAAATTTGTGCGTTGAAAAGTTGTCCCCCCCACTTCTTCCATGCTCACGACGCTTCCATTCACAAACAATCCAAGTCTCCACTGCAAAGCACGATGTGTAATGTAGGAATACGGGGAGTTGCTTCATTAGTCCAAGATGAATGTAACTTCCCATTGTCAAGATCCAGAAGAAAAGATGCAGTGATGTAATGGAGCCACTTATTCCATCACTTAAATAACTTTAATATACACACACTCACACAGGTACCAGTGCTTTGAAAATAGATCATTCAGTCCTAAAAGCAGCTTTATTTCTTCCTTCTGCCCACCCCACCCACCCACCCCACCCCGTTCATCACTGTTCAAGTACGTTGATTAGAATCACACCAAATGCTTATTCGTTTTTGGCCTCCGAGTTGTCTTGGAGAGGTTTGTCAGCAGCTACCACGCTGACTGCTGTTTCACTGTTGTGGGAATAGTCCACCACCATTTTCTCAATGACTTCTTTTTCTTCTGGCAGTGTGCTAACAGTTTCTTCTACATCCTCCTTTGGCTGGCTGTCCTCACTGGTCCTGTGCTTGCTTTCGTTCAGTGCCCTGGAAAGCCAAGCAACAGAAAACAGAAACATTTACAGTCGATATGGAGAACAGCAAAGCCAATCTGTGCATATCACACAAGGGAGAAAACCAGATCACTTTCTAAAAAGGTAGACGCAAGCAACCACACCACTGCCACCTCATGCTCAAAAGGAGAGGCAGTGGAAAGAAGCTACCTACCAGTGGGACCCACGACATTCTAGCTTTGAAACCAAATCTTTATTTGCTCTACAATGGGACAGAGAGAAGCTTCATGAGAGGGAAGAACTACAATTGTAACTTTTAAAATTTTATTCTCCTTTTCCCAGTCCCTTGTAAACAAGACTTACAAGGCACCAAACAAAGGCACAGGAAAAGAATACTTTTCCCAAAGAGTTAATGATCCAATAAAAATTTTTATAGGTTGCAACATTTCAAGTACTCGTATTTAGGCAGACAAGATTAAGGGTAAGAGAAGAAATATTTCCCATCTCATCACAGTTAACCTACAATATTGTATTTAAATGTCTTCCACATGTCAGCAACCTTGAATGAGATCTACTCTTCGAAGAAACTCTGGTCAGCAAAGAGATCTCTGCTACAGACGAGATCTTCATCAGAAGAAGGAAAATGATTCTTCCAGAGATGCCTATCTTATCTGTGATGCGTATCATGGCACAGCGTGCAAACTGCTATAAAAAGGCAAAGATCTTCACTATGAAGATGAACTAGTGAACTTCACTGTGCACATTTTAGAAGGAGTTCATTCAGATTGATTTTACTTCCCTTGAAGGTCTTGACATTTCTCTGCACATAAATCTTCGCACTGCTATGCAAGTTTAGCTGCAAGCATGCAAAAGAGATATAACAACAAAGGGGAAAAAAAACCCAGTTCCTTTGTAGAACATTCCATCTAATTTTCTGCCATTTTTATGCTGCTCTGCTGGCAGGCAAAATCAACAGTATGTTTAGGTAAAATTAATCCTGGCCAAGTGGTATTCATCTTGGCACAACGTTAAATTCTAGAATCACAGTTAAACCCTACAGTCTACAGCCACCCTGGGCAGCAGAGTTAAAAAGGATGAACAGGACTTCCCATGCAGAGACATCTGATGACTGTATCCACACTTGTGACAGACAGAATTGTTCTTCATAGAACTGTGTTTGCCTTCATCACAGAGCTTTTTAGGAGGCAAGGAATGGGGTGCAAGGAACGCACAGAGATCTGCTGTTACTCTGGCTGTTTGGCAAAGGAATGTAAACCAACTTACATGCCATGTCTCAGTACATGTCGCTCCCACTCAGAGCCTTCTGTAAATGATCGGCCACAGAACTCACATGGGAAGCGCTTCTCTGGAGCACCACTATCAGGAAACATCATGGGATCTGGAAAAAGACAGCATAGCCCGTGAATTCAGAAGTGCCAGGGCAAGAAGGGACCACTGTGATCCTGCTCTGATCCCCTCTGCTGCACCTTCTCATCCCTGAGAAGCAAAAGGACTTACCTATCAATTACTTGTGTTTGTGAAAATGCAACTCCCCCAAAGCAAACTGACACTGCAAGCGACAAATCCCATCCTAAGTCTTAAAGCATCACTGCAAATAAGGGTAATGAGTTACTACTCCCTGTTCCTGTATTTCAACAAATTAAGAGACTGTGGAGTTTTAATTCAAAACCAAAACTGAGAAGTTTAGGGCTGAAATGGCTTGAAAGCAAAATAAAAAATCACTAAAGCCCATCTATAATTCTTCAATTCATAGTACAAATTTTCGGAAACAAAGACCCAGTATATTTAATGTGATCCTCATAATAATTAGATATCCCTTCATCATGAAGGCTTGTGGGTTAAGTCCTGCATCTTAACTGCATAGGTGTTTCATCCCAACCTAATCTTTTATACATTGAGACCTCATTTGCAGAAGTGTCAAGCACCTAGTAATACAAGAGAAGTCAGTGGCAGCTCAGGGATCGGTATTTCTGAAAGCCAAGCTCCATGTGAACACAGACAGCTTTAACAAAAGATGAAACATTTTCTCACAAATTAAGAAAATCACCACATAAGCCATTAAAAATAATTGCATGGACTATCTCACTTGATTCTTTTGCTGGAAATGAGACAGCACCATCTGCTCAAAGCATTAATTCCTTAGCAGGGATTATCTTAAGCAAGAAATCAACAGAATGTCTTTCTGACTCCTCCCAAACTACATAAAAGAAAAGGGATTTTGCTTCATTTTGGTTCTGATCTCTGCTCACTTGATTTCTTCACTCTCAGATTTACTCTGTTCAAGATCAGCCTATGAACTTAAAATTGCCCACACATTCCCTATCATCCATATGTAAGTCCTGTAAATGTATTTTTGTGACACACTTCTCACTAGCCTTTACTAAAGTTCTATATGGAATGGTTCTTAACATAAGTTTTTGCCTCTTCTCCCTGAAAGAAAAAAAAAACCACTTTGTATTTCTTACTGTCAGTGATTTATGTAGTTAAATATCACAAAGCAAGGTGCTATGTCAAGAGGAACACCAGAAAGTAAGTCAATGCCATTAGTTCAGTTTACATTTGGATTTTAATACCTTATGTGTGGTACAAATCTATAAAGACACTGCAACACACAGACGAGTTATGGTACAGGGACAAATATTTATGGAAGGTAAAAGTTTTAGAGGCAAATGCTGCTGTTCGGTACAAGAACATACCTACTGTATAGTACACAATAGCAAGTTTATTCGGGGCCTCTGCAGAGAGGAGATATGCAACATAGAGGCTGTTTTGCTCAAATAGGGCGGAGTTAGGGTGGTTCAGCCTGGAGAAGAGAAGGCTCTGGGGAGACCTTGTTGCAGCATTTCAATTCCTAAAGGGGGCTTCTGAGAAAGATGGGGAGAGACTTTTTACCAGGACCTGGAGTGACAGGACAAGGGGTAATGGTTTTAAACTAAAAGAGGGTAGGTTTAGATTGGACATAAGGAAGAAATTTTTTAAGATGAGGGTGTTGAGACACTGGAACGGATTGCCCAGGGAAGGTGTGGATGCTCCATCATTAGAAGTGTTCAAGATCAGGTTGGATGGGTCTTGAAGCAACATGATTTAGTGAAAGATGTCTCTGCCCATGGCAGGGGGGTTGGACTGTATGATCTTTAAAGGTCCCTTCCAACCCAAACTAGTCCATGATTTATACTTGCAACTCCCATTAAGATTAGCAAGTGCTAGTCTAGTCAATGCATCACCTCTTCAGAACACACTATCGTGTTCACCCTACCCCACGATCAGTTTTGCTTCTAGGGCTGTGAATTTGGACGGCTTCTCTGGAGGAGTATCAGAAGCTGCCCTTCTCTGAGGCCTGCAGAAGAGAGGTAACAGACTGCACAGACACCTGACCTCTTTGCGGTTTTCCTGCATCACACGTACAAGCACTCATGGACATTTATTTTTGTCTGCTGTGGAAAAACACCTCTCGATTCCAACTTCTGCTAAAACCAAGACATAAAGGTCAGTAAAGATAGGCAGTCCCTCTGGGATGCAGTGCCTACAAGGGGGAGCTGTTCTTTCCACGGTGTATGCCAGAGACCCTCTTTTCTCCCCCTCATCTTCTTCCTCCCAGGTCAACATATCTTCTACCATCCGTTACCAACAGCCAATGACGCCCTTCCTTTCCCATCCAAGATAGCAGTTCAGCTCTGCTGAACTCTGCTGCTCAGCTCTGCCTGTGCACATGGCCAATAGCCCTTCTTTGGTCCACTATCCAACCGCCCATTTGGAGAAACAACACACTCTTTGCACCTGCAGTACTGCACATACCAGCCAGAACATAAAGTGGTGAATGTAGGCAGCTGTTTGACTCACGGAAAGAAATCCTGGTTCTGCCACAGTCACAGACTTCAGAGCGTTCAGACAGCATTTGATTCCAGATACTCGGAGCACACAGAGGCACTCTCAGCAAATCCCACTTCCTGCTAACACCACAAAGGCTAGAATTGTCAAAAGCACCCGAGTGGCATACAGGATTACACAGTTTGATGTGGTTTGAAAGCTGTGACAGCATTAGACACTGTGACAGACTATTTAAAACCATAGGTCTGGTCCTCTGCTAACAGGGCAAACCATTTCTGTGTTAGAACTGTCTTCTGAAAATCCACAGGGAGATGTCAGCATGCAACTCAGCATCCAACCATGCCTTCAGTTCCTGTCTCACTGGGACATTTTCAAAAAGTGTACCTTGCATCTTGCACCTTATAGTGGTAATCCACAACTTGTTGAGAAAAATATAATCAATACAACTGGATCTTTTCTAAATACCCTTGCTATAGTAGGCATAATGGTTTTCTGCATTTTCTACCTATTTTACTATCATGTATTACAAATGGTTACAGATTAAAAAGAAGAAATAACAATGGTGAAACATTGACCCTACAGGGTAGTCAGGAAAATAACTCCAAAGCAAACTTGAAAATATGCATGATTTTTTTAGACTGGTCAACTGAACAAGCACGCAGAAATCATTTTAGCCAGTCACAGATTTAAAAAACACGGATAAGGTGAAAAAAGTACAAAATAAAAATTAGAATTATGAAGATACTATCCCTTGCTCAACTATTGATCACATGAAACATGGGGATAACACTTATCTATTATCCCTGCAAATTTAGATTTCCAGCATAAAGGTGGTATTTTTACATTTTCACAAGCGTAACCTAAAGCCAATTTAAACAATGAACTTCACCTTGGGCTGTCCCCCTCCCCATGGTGCATTTACAGGGATTTGTAAGCTTGGCAGATAGCACCTTCTTCTCCTTGGTCTAGATGCCATGGCTTGCAAGGTCACTTCAGCGCCTGTGCTTGTATGTAACGCTAAGGTAATCCTCACAAGGACAGCATGACTCTTCATCCCCTGCTAGCTGTGGGTCTATAGAAAATATTAATCAGTCTGCTACATCTGCAACTAAGGTGAGCTGCTCCTTTAGTCAAATCATTACACAATCATTAGTCCAGCCATGAAGCTCTGAGGGTTGAAGCTGTCCCCAAACAGACACCCAAGCATGTTTCCACATGAGTTACTAATGTTGAACTCTGAAATGCATATAAAACAAACATCTCTTTAGGTCCTCTGATTTTTCTGCTGCTCTTGTGAAGGGTATTTTTCATTAAAACATAAATGGTTTCCTATCCAACTTGCTTCCTTTCTCATTTAAATAAAAGCTATCACTAACCACACTTGAAGTGAAGTGGTGGTGATAAGCGCAGACTGAATTTATGCTGCAGGGACACTAAACAAAAGCCAAGACACTGGGGTCTTGCTATGAAAAGGTAAAAGCATGATCTGAGCCCCTCCTGTTATGTAAAGAACCTGTGAACCCAGAAATTGGAATTTTTCAATGTCTGAAAATATGTAGGGAGACACGTTTTCTTTTGTGAACTCACTCCTGAGTGAGTTTGAAAGCTTAAAATTCATGAGGAAAAAGGTAAACATGGTGGCGTACCTTTAGTTAAAGTACATAGAACTTGGCTTACTGCGGTCGTCAGCATCAAGAGGGTGGGTGACCCCAGGAACCTGACATTCAGACATCATAGGTCTAAGGATGTTAGAGTTGTGAACATACTGCATTTGACTGACGAACTGTGCACCAGAGCAGACTAGACAACACACAGTTTACATCAGATACTGCAATAACCTGATTTTCATGGGGGAAGGTTGTTGGAAGGGAAGGAGAAGAAACCTTTAATTCAATTTACAGAGAACTTACTTTTTTCCCTGCTGATCTAACTTGGACCAAACCAAAAGCATGAGCAAGCACATGGCCTAGCCTTGCTGAAGTCAGTGGGATTAGTCTTAGATACGAATTTAGGCAGATATTTAAATACACAATAGTACAGGTGGGGCATGGACCTACCCTGGCTCCAGAGCTGCCAACTGCAGCAACGGCAACAGGACTGACACTGACAAGGAATGCTGGACACAGAGTTAAAAACATCCCATAAAAAAAGTTTGGCCACAACCCCTTCATCCCTTGCTTGAACAATGCCGAGTGAAAAGCTGAAAATTGGTTACCAAAACAGAAAATCTGACAGACCACTAAAATACTCCACTTATGTAGTTTTCCAAGCCCTTATAGATGTTATCTGCATGGGCAGAGAAGTCACAGATGCTATCTGTGTTTTCTCATAGTACGTATTTTCCGAACAGCCAGAAAACTTGTAATAAGGATTAGAAACACAAGATTCCCCCAGGAGCATCAGTGTCTTCACAAAAGTCCCATTCTGCTCCTGCTGGCATGCCTGCATGGCTCTACAGGAATGTGCTATAGAGTCAACAGCTGACCTTGCTTGGTGGGACTGGTAGGGCATGTTGCAGTGCCAAAAAAAAAAAAAAAGAAAGAAAAAAGGGCTGCACTGACCTCTCTCTTCAGTCTTGGGGCTTAACTCTTCTTCTTTTTCTTCTTCATCACTGCTGGAGCTCTCTGTTTTCCCCTTCATTTGTTCCAACTGGTCCAAGTTAACCCGTCCAACCAGCTCAAAATTACGACTCACCTTTGAAAGAAACACTTTTGTCAGCAATCAGCACAATCAGTAGCTAATCAGAAAAATCATCACATATGCAGAACAAAATCGAGTACACCCCAATGCCTGCTCAGCTAGATGTGACATGCAGTCACCTGATCAAATTAACACACATTTCTTTTCAATGATAGTGATTCTTCTTTTGCTGTTTATTTTGCATTTCTCATTTTTGGTTTTCAAAAATTAATGACATTCAGTAAACCGCTCTCATTTCTTCCTGGTTTTGATGTATTAAAAAAAAGTATCCAAGAAATGCAAAACACTTGAAGTTGTATTCTCTTTTTATGGGACCATTCAATGGCTGTGATCAAACACTGCTATTGCACATCCACATTGAAGGAAAATTCTTTGTGACTGGTTCATTCAGCTTCATTCATGAAAGGTTGGGTCTTTTACTAAGCACACGTGTGCCACATACACTTTCACTCATTAATAACAGATTAATTTTCATTATGAAGGGCTGCAAAGTGCTTTGCAAACTGATACACAGACTATAATGGGAACACTTCACCCAGCAGTCAAATTCAGCTAACCCTAGGGTGAAATGCACCAGCTACTTAACAGCTCACAGCAGCAGTATGAAAAGAGCAGCTTAGGGCACGGAATTCAGGAACTCCACCACATCCAACAGAAACAGCAGAGGAGCACTCCAGATTTACAGCAGAGGCAGCGCATGGAGCATGACACTAGGGCTAGTATTTGTTGGATGAGAAGTGCCCTCTGAGCTCATTGATTACTGCTGGGAAGGATTTTGGATTCATCTGTCATGCAAAGAGACAGCCCTCCAGCAGCACAGGCACTCAGCCACAGAGGCAGACAGGATGGAGACGGAGGAATGAGCGCAGAACAACACCTCCTGCAAGATGCTGAATGAAATATCAACACCCACTAACTATTTTTTATCCCTTTGTGGGAAAGGGAATGTGAATAAACCTAAGGAGCATGTGAATTAGACTGTAGTATACCTTCAAATAGCAAACTATCCTAAATGCGGTGGTATGCAGATTCCTAGCACTACTCTGTACAGACTGTTGTGATGAGGTTCTCTGATTTAACATGTTACCCACTGAGATTTAAACAAACAAGACCTCATGCAAGGCTCTTAATTCAGTTCAGCTCATGCACAGGAACTCTTTAAGGTGCAATATATCTTTTGGGTGTCGGAGCCCAGAACTTGGACACAAATTAGATAAATTAGCAGAGAGAAATGAGGAAAAGATACCCTAAACTACTGGCACTGTCACTGCAGGTCCAGATTGGAAGGGAGAGCTGAGTAAGGGAATCATCTTCCCAGCCTGATGCACTGTGTCTAAAGAATGAGAACTAGTGCCTCCTGGATATGCCAGGTGCCTAGCTGTGGTGATAAGGAGACGTGGAGCATCTCGTGTACCGTGTGAATTGCAGAAGATTCTCCAGAAGTAATAAAGAGGGAAGATAAGCATAGCAGGCCAACATAAGTTTACAGAGTTTGTTTTTATAAGACAGCCAAATATTTCTGAAGCATGAAAAGTTTTGCTGGGACTGCTGCTGCTGTCAGCATAAATGTATTTGGCTGTAAGGAAAGTGTCATTCAGTCAATGAAGTAGGAGTGAGTTTTTAGCAAGGACCTGGGCAGCTCAGCTCCAACAGGCGGAGGCATATAGCTGCGTCCCCTGGAAATGTGACAAGGAAGCACTCTAAGAAATACTTCAAAACACATCTCAGTTCTAGAACTTAAGTGTCTCTCAGCTACACAGCTCACAGTTGCAGAAATTCAAAGCTAACAGTCTGTGGAAAGCCTCTAATGACTTCTCAAAGACTGGATCAGGTCTGCACTCAGGCACTCCACAAAAACTCCAAAGCAATCTTAACTTAGGACCTGGTTATACTTGCTGTTTATCTTTCTCTTGTTAAATGTAAAAGAAAATGTATTGCCCTCTTTGTTATTAAAAAATGCATGGCATGTCACGCTGCTGAAGTTGCCAGAGCTATCTTATGTTTGGAATCTCCTGTCTTTTAGAGGGGCTGAATCACACAGCCCTGATATTGATTCACAACCCTTTTTTTTCTCTCTTTAAATAAACCTAGCATAAAGTGCCTCTTCCAGATAATCATACTCTGCATACAACAGCCTGCCAATTCTGATCAATCTGAACAGCTTTAGAAAACATCAATTTCGAGTTTCTAAAGAAAAAAAGAAATAATAGAAAATAAAGGAAGTGAAGCCCAACAAGGGATTAGTTTCCAAGATTTGGGGAGGGAGAGAAAAAAATCCAACAGCAAGTTGGCTACTCAGAGTTGACATGCAAGTAAACTAATACAGCATTTGCAAAGAGTAGATCGCTACGAATTAAAACTGTTTGGATGTTACCTTGTGCTCATCTCGAAGGTGAGCGTCCAGCTCCTCTGTGTGTTTGGTCTCATAGTAGCAGAGTTGGCATTTGTAAGGTTTCAGTTCATTGTGCTTCTCTATGTGCTGCTGCAAGCTCTCATCACTGGAGCAGGTAAAGGTACACTTATCACAGCGGAAAACAACTCCCTGCAAGTACTTTGACAGTTTGGAACGGCAGACTTCAATGGGAACGACCCGCTCTTCTGTAGGGACAGGACAACATTCACTTAACAAATTTTATGAAATATCAGTCCCACATGTCAACTGTTTGGGCACTACCACCCACACAGGGAATAGGGTCTGTTATATAGGTAGGCAGTCTATCTATAAAGGAATGGGAGCTAAGCTGGACCAACACAAAAAACACAAGACAACAATTCTTTGTCCAATGACAGGGTTATTCCTCCAAGGCTACAAATGCAGGTGTCCTCACTAATGTAACTGCTTATTGGGTGAAGAGGATGGAATGGAGGTTTAGGAGCAAATACGACTCCATCTGTGAGTCAGAGTAGCAGAACCTGGGAATACAAAAGCAACCATAAATCAGCCAGACCGAAAGTCCATTTTCATTCAGTACTTGAGAACAGCCAGGAACGGCTGCTAGAAATGTAATAAACAGGGAAGCTGCAGGGTGCTTCCCAATGCATCACCCTGCTGGCTCTATAAAAATCATAGCTGGTATCCTCAACATCACATCTAAAGCTATTCTCTGGGGACTGAGAGGGTAAGCAAGGCAGCACCTTTCCCTGGAAGGGGCTGTGCAGTTCAGCCAGGGGCAGAAACTTCCCAGCACACCCACAGCTTTCAGAAAGCTCAGATTCAGAATGCACACATGATGTACTGAAAATGCTCTTGATGAGTTTTTAAACTCTCCACTTCTCAAACAAAGCACTGACATTTAACAGAACAGCAATTAATTTCAGTAATTTGACAGAGACAGAATCCAATCTGTCTAACACTCATCCACTGTGGTTCCCCGAGCTGTGCCACAAGGGAAACCCCAAATTTGACCCTTCAGCTGAGGGTGACCAGAAGATCCTCATTATGAGCTTTTGTTACTCAACTGGCCTTTCGAACTAAAACACTGAAATTTAGTATTGTTACTCCTTATGGACTGCAAATTAAAGGAGGAGTTTGATTCTCCTCGTGCAGGTTCATCCCTCATGACAGACTAAAACAAACAAATGAAAAAACAAGGCCTGAATCTCAGATGGTAGACATGAAGGCTAGGGGAATGCAAGACGTGGCAATCCACATATGGATCTGAGTCAATGGGCCTTTTTCTTTAGAGAGGAGGGTAATATCACATCCAAAGACAGCTACAGAAATACAAACTCCCTTAGGGTTTCTGGAAGGTGACAAAAGCTCCACTGTTCATTCACTTTTGGCCAATCCACATGTTACCACTGCTCACAAGACATTTTTACAGCCCAACAAAATACTGCATCCTGCTCAGCTTCTCCCTGAACACAAAAGTTATCCTATCTCATAACTTCCTCTTTGGCTACCTCAAAAAGCGGAGGTTCTTCCCAAAGCCATGCCTTAAAAAAAAACCCTGTGGACTTGTAATTTTTTTCTACACCAACAATAACTTCTCTAGCTATAAAGATACCAAGTTGTGGCCATTCAGGGTGGGAAAAGGGGAGGGGAGAATAGGGCCTAAGAGACAACAGAATTTAAAGCTGTGATTCTGGGGTCATAAGAAGACTTTTTACAAGGTGGTTGTAGCTGTGTGCTTTTGAACGCACTGAAATAAGTGACACAGCTGGTTTCAAAATTGAAAAAGTCAAGTGAAGTTTTCAAAAAGAGAAATACAAATTAAAATACTTGAAAATTCACTTTTGCTCTAGTACCTGGCATAGATTTAAAAAGCTCAAATATGGGATGGTATAAAACTTTTTATCTACCAGTGTAGAGTAATGCAACATTCCCTAATTCACATTAGCAAACCCTATTACCTCACAATCACACACACACTCCCCAAATCAAAGGCAGCACAGTAACATGAGAAAAGCAAAACAAACATCAATTCTAGCCTGAAGGATTTCACTTTCAGGAGATGATTTAAAACTTTTACATGATGTGTCCGTGTCAGTGAGCTTCTTCCAAGCAAAGACTTTGGAACTTGCAGGGTGTATTGGTTTTATGTGGCAAGGTTTTGGTAGCGGGGGGGGTTACAGGGGTGGCTCCTGTAAGAAGCTACTGGAAGCTTCCCCTGTGTTCGAGAGAGAGCGAGCCCATACCAGCCGGCTCTAAGACGGACCCGCTGCCAGCCAAGGCCGAGCCAATCAGTGATAGTGGTAACGCCTCTGTGATAACATTTTTAAGAAGGAAAAAAAGTGGGGACAGTAAGAAAACAGCCGCCAGAGAGAGGAGTGAGAACATGTAAGAGAAACAAGCCTGCGGACACCAAGGTCAGTGCAGAAGGAAGGGGAGGAGATGCTCCAGGTGCCAGAGCGAAGATTCCCCTGCAGCCCGTGGTGAAGACCCTGGTGAGGCAGGCTGTCCCCCTGCAGTCCAGGGAGGTACACGGTGGAGCAGATATCCACCTGCAGCCCGTGGAGGACTCCACGCCGGAGCAGGTGGGTTCCCGAAGGAGGCTGTGACCCCGTGGGAACTCTGCGCTGGAGCAGGCTCCTGGCAGGACCTGCGGATCTGTGGAGAGAGAAGCCCACGGAGCAGGTTTTCTGGCAGGACTTGTGACCCCGTGGGGGACCCACGCTGGAGCAGTGTGCTCCTGAAGGACTGCACATCGTGGAAAGGACCCATGCTGGAGCAGTTCGTGAAGAACTGCAGCCCGTGGGAATGGCCCACGTTGGAGAAAGTTCATGGAGGACTGTCTCCCGTGGGTGGGACCCCACGCTGGAGCAGGGGACGAGTGTGATGAGTCCTGCCCCTGAGGAGGTGAAGCAGCAGAAAATAACGTGTGATGACCATAAACCCCATCCCTGTCCCCCTTGTGCCGCTGGGGGGGCTTGGTGGAGAAATCCGGGAGTGAAGTTGTGCCCGGGAAGAAGGAAGGGGTGGAGGGAAAGTGTTCTGAGATTTCGTTTTATTTCTCATTTACCTTACTCTGGCTGATTAGTAATAAATTGAGCTAATTTTCCCTAAGCTGAGTCTGTTTTGCCCGTGACGGTAATTAGTGAATGATCTCTCCTGTCCTTATCTCGACCCGCAAGCTTTTTGTTATATTTTTCTCTCCCCTGTCCAGCTGAGGATGGGGGAGTGATAGAACGGCTTTGGTGGGCACCTGGCGTCCAGCCAGGGTCAACCCATCACACAGGGTTATTTGGATCCAGAACCTCCTATTTTGTAAGGTGATGCTCTCATCTCCAGCTTGCCCCTACAAAGCTCTGTTTATTTAACTACTCATTTAGAATGCATTTATCATACCTGGGCAACTGACAAACTCACAAGCAAACCATAAAGCCCCACAGACAAATTGAAAGAGGTAGCTTCTTCATCCATGTGTAGACTTCTTTAAAGTTCAGCAGTGTCTAAACAAAGACTACTGTATACGCCTCACAAAAAGATGTCCTGAATTGTGGAACATCTTAGCAAGAGGTGTAATTAAAAAACAACAATAAAATAAACACCAAAAAGCATCATCTTGGTTTAAGAAACCAAATCCTTTCATTAGACTGAAATATTTGGGCTAATTGTCATGCAGATCAGGGATTAAATTGAAAGGCCATTAATGCACTAGGTATTTGCAATACAGTAGCTCAAAGCAGACATATGTTTTTTTTGCTCGAGGCATAAAAGAACCCATGACTCTATCAGTCCTTAGTTGTAAAGAAAAATCTTTACTCACCGACACACCACAGCATATACAAGTTATTTCCTTCCCTTAAAGGAAAACCAAGTACAAAAACCTAGTTCTACTATCAAGACACAGATCAATTATTTGGTCATGTTGGGTGTTTGAAAATCTGCATTTTTGCCTGCAAATCCAAGCTACAGTAACAGAACATGTAGCATTTGCATTCCAGCAGCCAAAAGCAAGCACAGCACAAGGTTCTGCATGTATCAATGAAGCTGTGTGTACAAGGGATGCCAGAAACAACCACGTGCAAGGAATCAGGATATGTAGCAACGAAGCCTTTGGGGAGGTAGGTGAATTTGAAAATTTGACTTATCTTAAAGTTACTATTTATTCAAGAGAAGCGGGTGTGATTTCTCTTAAATGGAAGAACAAAATCACTATGTGTACCATGAAGAGAATAAAATGATCGGTAAAAGAAGAAAAAATAATGCCCCAAGGTAAAGTAGACCCAATAGTGATCTTGGTAAGTTGCATTCAGCCCTGGAAAATACCAATGTGTTCCAAAATGTGTGATGGGAATGTTACTGAAGGCATAATGAAAACTAATTGCATTGTCCAGACTAAATTAAAGGCCAGCACCTCTGTGCTGGCCACAGAGCAAGCATTCACTGTCTCCTCTGTATCTCCTCTCCCCAGGCTCACCTGTCACAAAGGTCAGGAAGAACTCGAGAGCCAAACTTACTCTCTTCACATACCTGCCTCTAGCTATGTCAGTTGCCTGCTACAGGCCACCTGTAATGAGTCTGTGCTCCATCTGTACCCACAGAAGGGATGGTGAACTGCTTTTACACTGATGAGGAATAGGTGATACATGGAAGAAGGCTCTCGGAAGCTTCCTGTTTGCCCTCATTCTTAACGGCAAGCAAATTCCTTGCCTAATTTTTTCTCACTAGGCATTCAGGCTCCTAGCTGATAATGCTTTAGCCCTGTAAAACATGGCTTCTGCAGCCATTCATTAAGAGGCATATACTCTCCATTTCAAGCACATGCTGTTTCATCAAGGATTAGGGGTGCAGCAACTTAGAAGTAATATAAGAGTCATGCATCTGTAAACATGTCTTTTTACACAGGAGGAACATTAACTATGAATGGATCAAACCCTTCACTCTTGATTTTACACACTGCACCACTCCATCTACCTCAAAACTAAGTTTCTTGGACCACAGCTCAGGGCTATGCCCTTGTTTTACCAATGCAATGGCTGTAAAAGAGGAAGGCTATCTATCTCAGACTACATTCACCATCCCTCAGTCTCTCTTTCAGTGCATGTTAAATCTTATCAAAATTGTCTGCTTCAGCTGCCACACAATTAAACACAACAGTAAAGGGCTTTTTTAACTAGATATATGCACCAGGAAGAACTTTAAAGAAGGACCCTACTTCCTTTATTGCCTGGATGCTTGACGCCAGAGATAACCCTTGTCCATCCCTCAGTGGCCTCTGAGATTCTTTATCAGCTATAATCCCATTTGCATTAAAACTTCTTGTACTCTGTTTTACCTCTCCCAACGCTTTAGTGGGTATACTGTTATGTCCTTTGCTATCAGCTTTGTTTCAGCAGCACAAAGGCTCGAGGTTGGTTTGTGCAACTGAAGCAACAGCTCTGCAAAAGAACAGACCCACAGTGTCACTCAGGAGGTAACCACCTCCTTCCAGTGCTGTACAGGCAGTACAGCTCCTTGAGCTCTTGAAGTGCTCTTCTACTTCAGCAACTGGACATTCCCAGTGTCAAGTCTATGCATAATGGAAAATACCCTAACTAAGCCCATCCAGTTCTCCCTCAGCCTGTATATATGTATTTTAAAGGTCTGGCAGTGTCCACTGGAGCCCTGGCACAACCACAAAACAAAGCACACCTCGGCAGCACTTGGAACCGCACAGTCCTCTGCACAGGGGTTAACTAAACCCTCTTCTCTACAGTGAGCTAATTCTGGAGTATGCCCTGAAGCTGGGTGAAATCCAACATAACAACACCTTCAAAGGCAGGAAGTAAAAGCTAAAGCATCTGCGAAACCCTTGCAACCAAATAAGGCAGCTTTGTAATGTGCTTTCTGAATCATGGCACGTCATTTTTCTCAGATGTTCCCTCTGAATAGCCCTGCTAGCAGATAGAAATTTGTATGAACTCTGCCAGCCTCACTGCTTTGGTACAAGAAGGACTTTAAGCTACCAACACTGAAAAGTGGTATGTTACAAGGCATTACGATAGCACTTGTCACACCAGGATCTCCTCCAGGAAAAAGATGGCATGCAAAACTTGTGTTTGCTCACCACCAGTACCCTACTGTGAAACTCGGCCCAACCTGCAAACAGGCAGAGTGCCATCCCAACACATGGCTTTAGATTTCAGCAGCCAACAGACCATCTACAAGCATCAAGTGTGATAGCTATGGGCAGGAATCCCAGCCCAGAGAGCCCAAACAGCTGTCTCTTCTGAGCTAGCAAGCCCGCAGTTAATAGAATATAGAAATCCCTAATCCCACTTTTAGCTGGCTTTAAAGAAGGGAGAGGTGGAGATAGACAAGGAGTCTTAAAGAAAACCAAAAATATTATAATTCTTATTTTGATCCTAAGAATGCTGAAGAGAAAAAAAGCAAGCAAGTAATCAAGAGATATTGTGGGGCCTCTGATTAGTTGATATACCTTGTCACAGAGTTTATGATAGTAAGGCCTTTATAAGACACATAAGCAGGAAACAACTGCGGCCTAGATCAGAGCTGTAAATTAGGGCCTCTTGCTAAACAGGTGTTTGATGACTGTTAACCTCTCTAGAGGAAAAGCTAAAAACAATTTTAAATCTGCCCTGTTTCAGCACTGGCTAACTTTGAATTTTACAGGAGATAAGTAAGATGCATCATTTAGAAATGAAACAAAAGATACTCAAGGGCTGATGACTTATTTAACGTACTTGTCCTCATGTACAGAGAGGGGGAAATTTAATGATATACAGAGAGGAAAACTTAATGAAACCAGTCTGAAAGACAAGGGTGTTGTTCAGCATTCCCTTCATCAGATACAGACACATACGGCGATATTGTTACCTCTGTGCAGAACTATATGGTCAATCATGTTGCGTTTATATTTGGTGTGATATAGGCAAAGAGGACAGCGAAGGTCTTTGGGTCCTTCCTCAGGAACTGCCGAATGCCCAGCTTCCACGTGCATAGTAAAAGCAGATCTGTGAAACAGGAGGGAGAGATGGAAGCAGTCAGAAGAGGTGTGCAGGGAACGATGAAGTGTCACAGCTCTATAAGGGACGTGTTGTGTAAAATGGTACAGATACCACTCAGCCTTGTCTTCACAGTGCCACATGGCATTTCAGTGGAGCTATTCACAGGAGTAACACATGAGCAGAGGTATTTGCAGGCTTGTATCCTCAAGTAACAAACATTCACTCTGACAAGATATTCTTTTGCATGGGTTGCTCTATAGTCACATTGCTATAGTTAAGATAGCAAAAGAATTCCCATCATTCATGGTCATTATTTGTCTTCAGGATGAAATATTCAGTGTACTTTCTCTGGCAAAGATTAAATTTTTAGCAAGTTGAAAAAAATCTATCTACTGTTCTGGACCTGCAGAGGTGAGGACAGACTTATTTCTGGAGGCAGATAATGTCCTTAACCATCTCCGTCTTTGTAGGACAAGCCCAAAACCAGCTAAAATCTTTAGATTTGGGATACAAACCAGACTTGCGTTCACAGTGAGTTTGGCACTGAGTAGTTAAATTTTAAAGCATCAGCTATAAGGATCTGAAAACCCAAGATTAAGAATAGTCTAGTTATTAATGTGGAGGAATGAATGAATACTCCACAGTACTTTTGAACAAAAAATTTCTTGCTGGCATTACATTGGCTGCATACTTAAAAGTTGCAAGAGACATGCACGCAGAGGAAATTAACTGTACACCAATTTAACCACAAGCTCAACTACTGAAATAAGAGGCGTCTGTAAACTTGGGGCACTTGGTCATTTTTTCCTAAAGCAGTGGTAAAGCTTGCAAAAGCTAAGGAGCTTGCCACATTGAACTAGAGTTAGAAGTCTCTTTGAAGTTCTTCAAGACTGTTAGCTTGACACAAAGCAATTTCCTAACACAACTGGCTTTGGGCCCAGCTCAGTGATCACTGAATTCTACAGGTGTATTTCTATCGAGTTCAGTGAGTGCTTTCATGCATTTAAGTTTCTATGGTAAGTTGAAGAGGGGATTGGTATGGGGTTTTTTTGCCCCCTCCCCCTTTTTTTAAAGACAAAAACCATGCTGTGTTTCTAAAAGAAGCAAGATTTAAACCCTGAATGTTTGAGACACCACATGACACTGCTAATCCCTTATGCAACTATGAACGTGTGTAAATGTTGCTTGATTTAAGATGATTTCATTTCACTTCAGGTAGAAGAAAATGGCACTTGCAAGACACAAACAGAATGAACAGACCTGGCAATTGCTGGTAATCTTTAAGAGAGATAGCAATCAGGATATAAAGCACAAGCAGCAAATTTTACCATAGAGGCAGCAAGGGGCTGAAGCAACAGAGGCTAGAGACATGAAACTAGAGGTTGCTCTTGTTTGGATTCTCTCAGGTTTGTGCTCAACATTTTCTTCCAACAGAACTCCTCCCCTTTATCCAGTCATACTGCTTACTGTGACCAGTCTCCTAAGAACTTAACAAGTTTGAGGCCTCAAATTCAGCTGAGGGTGTTATGCTCGAGGGTCTAGCATATCAGGAAGAAATGATGAACAGCATAGGTGCACAGGCCTTTATTTTCCTTACAGAACAGCAGCTAAAAACATACACATGAACACACATAGCACCGAGTTTTTAAATTTTGCACATCTAATTGGATTTCTGAAATGTCTCTATATGCTGTCAGATATACTAGAGAATGCTTTGCATTTCAGCTAGATAGATGGTGGGAGAAATAAAATTACATGAGAGAGGTTTTTTTCAGAAAGGTGATATAAATTCTTCTGTCTCTGTAGGACACTTGATTGTTCCATGCTTCATATCGATTGCACCAGAAAATTACCTTATTTTTGTAGAGAAGATTTGCACAACTGAGGATAAGGATAGCCCTCTACTTGTCTATGCTGAGGAGGAATTACTACCTGTACCATTTCCTCCAGCAAGTAAATTGTCACCCCACTGGACCTGTTGTTTGAGAACAGAAGGACTCGTGGATGATGTGATGGTTGGAGGCCATCTTGGGCATAGCGATCATGAAATGGTAAGAGTTTTCGATTCCTGGAGAAGTAAGGAGGGGGTCAGCAGAACTGCCACCTTGGACTTTCAGAGGGCAGACTTTGGCCTGTTTAGGGGCCTGGTTGACAGACTCCCTTGGGAGGCAGTCCTGAAGAGCAAAGGAGTCCAGGTAGGCTGGACATTCTTCAAGAAGGAAATCTTGGAGCAGGAGCAGGAGCAGGAGCAGGAGCAGGCTGTCCCCAGGTGCCGAAAGGTGAACCTGCAGGGAATAAGACTGGCCTGGCTGAACAGAGAGCTTTGGCTGGAACTCAGGATAAAAAAGAGAGTTTATGACCTTTGGAAGAAGGGGCAGGCCACTCAGGAGGACTACAAGGATGTTGTGATGTTATGCAGGGAGAAAATTAGAAGGGCCAAAGACCAGCTAGAACTTAATCTGGCTACTGCTATAGAATACAATAAAAAATGTTTCTATAAATACATTAGCAACAAAAGGAGGGATAAGGAGACTCTCCATCCTTTATTGGATGTAGGGGGAAACATAGTGACAAAGGATGAGGAAAAGGCTGAGGTACTTAATGCCTTCTTTGCCTCAGTCTTTAACTGTAAGAGCAATTGTTCTCCAGGTACCCAGTCCCCTGAGCTGGAAGACAGGGAAAGGGAGCAGAATGAAGCCCCCATAATCCAAGGGGAAACAGTTAGTGACCTTCTACGGCACTTAGACACACCCAAGTCTATGGGACTGGATGGGATCCACCCAAGGGTACTGAGGGAGTTGGCAGAAGTGCTCACCAAGCCACTTTGCATCATTTATCAGCAGTCTTGGCTAACCAGGGAGGTCCCAGTTGACCAGAGGTTAGCAAATGTGATGCTCATCTACAAGAAGGGCTGGAAGGAGGATCCAGGGAACTACAGGCCTGTCAGTCTGACCTCGGTGTCAGGGAAGGTTATGGAGCAGATTGTCTTGAGTGCCATCATGTGGCATGTACAGTACAACCAGGGGATCAGGCCCAGTCAGCATCGGTTTATGAAAGGCAGATCCTGCTTGACTAACCTGATCTCCTATGACAAGATGACACACTTAGTGGATGAGGGAAAGACTTTGGATGTTGTTTACCTAGACTTTAGTAAACCCTTTGACACTGTTTCCCACAGCATTCTCCTGGAGAAACTGGCTGCTCATGGCTTGGACGGCTGTACTCTTTCACTGGGTAAAAAACTGGCTGGATAGCCTGGCCCAAAGAGTTGTGGCAAATGGAGTTAAAGCCAACTGATGGCTGGTCGCAAGTGGTGTTCCCCAGGGCTCAGTACTGGGGCCAGTTCTGTTTAATGTCTTTATCAATGATCTGGATGAGGGGATCAAGTGCACCGTCAGCAAGCTTGCAGATGACACCAAGTTGGGCAGGAGTGTTGATCTGCATGAGGGTAGGAAGGCTCTGCAGAGGGATCTGGACAGGCTGGATCGATGGGCTGAGGCCAACTGTATGAGGTTCAACAAGGCTAAGTGCTGGGTCCTGCACTTGGGTCACAACAATCCCATGCAATGCTGCAGGCTTGGGGAAGAGTGACTGGAAAGCTGCCCAGCAGAAAAAGACCTGGGGATGTGGCTGACAGCCAGCTGAATATGAGCAGCAATGTGTCCAGGTGGCCAAGAAGGCCAATAGCATCCTGGCTTGTATCAGAAATAGTGTGGCCAGCAGGACTAGGGAAGTGATTGTCCCTTTGTACTTGGTGAGGCCACACCTCGAGTATTGTGTTCAGTTTTGGGCCCCTCACTACAAGAAAGACATTGAGGTGCTGGAGCGTGTCCAAAGAAGGGCAATGAAGCTGGTGAAGGGTCTAGAGCACAAGTGTTATGAGAAGCAGCTGATGGAACTGGGGTTGTTTAGCCTGGAGAAAAGGAGTCTGATGGGAGACCTTATTGCTCTCTACAACTACCTGAAAGGAGGCTGTAGTGAGGTGGCGGTCAGTCTCTTCTCCCAAGTAACAAGCAACAGGACAAGAGGAAATGGCCTCAAGTTGCGCCAGGGGAGGTTTAGGCTGGATATTAGGAAAAATTTCTTCACTGAAAGCGTCGTCAGACATTGGAACAGGCTGCCCAGGGAAGTGGTTGAGTCACCATCCCTGGAGGTATTTAAAAAACATGTAGATGTGGCACTTGGGGACATGGTTTAGTGGTGGACTTGGCAGTGTTAGGTTAATGGTTGGACTCAGTGATCTTGAAGGTCTTTTCCAACCTAAATGATTCTATGATTCTATGATTCTAAAACCTACTGTAAGGACTTACTGTGCTTTCGTCTGCAGCAGATGGTACCAGCTGTTGTAGGAGAGAGGAAAATGGATTACATGGATGCTGCTGTGATCTGGCATGGCATTTCCTATGTTCCTCTCCCTGGTCAGCAGTGGCCATGTTTCTGTTAGCTACAGCCAGCTCTCAAAGATCTCAGAAGTCTTTTCAAGTGCTAAAATACCCCTTATGAGTTGAGTTTATCTGTTTTGCACAGTACTTACTTAAAGCCTGTATAAAAGGAACAATCTTTGCACTTGAAGAGCTTCTTCCCTCCGTGTTTGTCACGGTAGTGACGCCGAATGCTCTGTATGTAACCCGAGGAGAATTCACAAAATTCACAGTTAAGGATGGCTTCCGTTTTTTCCACTCCTGCAGCACTCCCAGAAAGTGGGATTGGGCTGATGTTGTTGTTGTTCCTGGCCAAAGCTGCAGACTGGTAGTGGTTCAACTGCTGCTGAACATCAGGAGGCTCAGAGTATGAAGAGTCTGTAGAAAAACAAGAGGGAAGTTGTTATTCCAGGTGGATCAACAAATCCAAAAATGTTTGAGGCCTGCTCCAGCACCTATTGGCTTTTAGAGGGGTTGATCAAGATGTTGGTTATGAAATCCGCCGACAGCTTTCTGAAGGGTTAAGAAAAAGAGGTGTAGCACTTCTTAATCTAATCTAATGTGTATTCTACAATTTAAAAGGTGATCAGTATAAATTATGCTCTTTAGATCTGATTTGGGGAGGAAAGAAAGTGACAGATTTAAATTTAAAGTAGTCTAAAAAGAAGTCTGGTTTTAAGACACTTAATTTGTGAAGGTAAAGCACATTAATCATACTACCAAGTGTTTATGTGTTTGGTGCATAAATCAGACCAGATACTCTTAAATATCTTATGCCAGTTTACACCAGATGAAAGTACGGCACAGGATACACATAAATAGCCGACCTAAAAGGGAAAAGAAAAAAAAAAAAGAAAGGAAAAATAAATGGATACTCTTCCTTACTCATTCATGGAATTATTTGAGAAACTCACACCAAAAGTTAACTTTAGCGAAATGATACAATTTTACTTTGTCACACTTGAAGCAGTCTTCACAAAAAGTAAATTCAAGTTCTCCTATCTGATGATGTTTGAAATGAAATCATTGGGAAAAAAGATATTTCATCACAAATTCCAGTAAAGCAAACTTCTAAACCGCATTTCCTTAGAAGCTGCTAAGTTTTGCTATACTGAGAAAGAGATCTCTTTATACAGATATGTCTGTATAGATGCATCCCTTCTAAAACGCAGCAGAACTGTGTCACACCATTTTAATGGCATGTGGAGAAACACAGTCGAGATGTCTCAGTACTGAAACTGAAAGCTATAATACTTTAGTTGGATCCCTCCAAAAAGGAGCGGGGGAGGGTGGTGTTGAACCTTTACCAACACACTGCTTGAATGTGGAGGTTAGGAATTCATCTGCTTTGTCCTATATAACCCACAGCTGCCCATGAATGGCACAAATGAAAGCAGATGAATAAAGCACAGATGAATTTCAGTGTCACTTTCCTGAAAAGAAGACAAAAGGCTCTTTTCTTTAGCTTTCTGGAAGAAGGGAAAGGGTAAAGGGGGGGGGGGGGGAATGGAGTCGGGATACAGACTGTACCAGCCACCTCCTGCTTTGATGGGTGCTTCATTTTCCGAAGCTTAATTCCCCGAGGCTAGATATGTAGGAATTCTCTAACAGAGGTACTTGTGGGAACTTAACACCATCCATTCTAACCAATTAGTACAGAGAAACAAAAGGCAAACAGGCCTATACAGCACTCAGTCTGGGGACTTCTCCACCTGCCTTCAAAAGAGTAAAATGCTTGCTTTCTTTTCTCACTACCGCAGAAGGGTGTTATACATGCCTGAGAAATGAAAAACAAACTAACAACAACAACAACAAAAACCAAAGACACAAACAAAACACGAGCAGGAGATAAATGTCTTCAGGCTCCCCTGGCTTCATCACCAGGTGTGCAGCAAAGACAAAGGCAGACACATGAAAGATTCTGGTAAAATGAATGAAATACTTTTTGGTTTTCCTATCCAAGCCTCATGAACTGAGGCTAGATTACAATGAAGCATTTATTATCTCTCATTTCCACCACTTCTACAGCAGGTTTGCTAACCATGAGGGCTCACAGTGAGCTCCACCCATTGTGTTTGAAACAGGCTCCCCATTTCCTTTACTTTGGCACCAAATGGGCCTGAGGAGCTGTAAACTTCTGCAGAAGTCTCTTCTCCCTCACAGGCAGCAACTGTGCTCTCACCCTCTTTTGGAACAGGACCTTGAGGCCCGAAATGATGCATGGTTCAGAGCTTGCATATCTGCAGCCTGGTGTCTGGGCTATCAGGTTCAGTATTTAGGAAAGCTAAAGTCCTGATAGAATTAAATCTGGCCAGGGATGTCAAAGGCAACAAGAAAAGCTTCTGTAGGTACGTCACTGATAAAAGGGAAAATGTGGGCCCTCTCTGGAAGGAAATGGGAGACCTGGTTACCCAGGACATGGAGTAGGCTGAAGTACTCAATGATTTTTTTGCCTCAGTCTTCACTGGCACTTGCTCCAGCCACACCACTCAAGTTGCAGAAGGCAAGGCAGGGACTGGGAGAATGAAGAACTGCCCACTGTAGGAGAAGATCAGGTTTGAGACCATCTAAGGAACCTGAAGGTGCACACGTCCATAGGACCTGATGAGGTGCATCCACAGGTCCTCAGGGAACTGGCAAATGAAGTGGCTAAGCCACTATCCACCACATTTGAGAAGTTGTGGCAGTCTGGGGAAGTTGCCACTGACTGGAAAAGGGGAAACATCATGCACTTTTAAAAAGGGAAAAAAGGAAGACCCAGGGATCTACAGGCCTGTCAGTCATACCTCTGTGCCCTGCAAGATCATAGAGCAGATCCTCCTGGAAACTATGCTAAGGCACATGGAAAATAAGGAGGTGACTGGTGACAGCCAACATGGCTTCACTAAGTGGAAATTGTGCCTGATAAATTTGGTGGCCTTCTACGATGGGGTTACAGCATTGGTGGATAAGGGAAGAGCAACGGATGTCACCTACCTGGACTTACGCAAAGCGTTTGACACTGTCCCACATGACATCCTTGTCTCTAAATTGGCGAGACACAGATTTGATGAGTGGACCACTGGGTGGATAAGGAATAGGCTGGATGGTCACGCTCAAAAGAGTTGCGGTCAATGACTGGATGTCCAAGTGGAGACCAGTGACAAGTGGTGTTCCTCAGGGGTCGGTACTGGAACCCATGTCAGTGACACGGACAGTGGGATCGAGTGCACCCTCAGCAAGTCTGCTGACAACACCAAGCTGCGTGGTGCAGTCGACATACTGGAGGGAAGGGATCCCATCCAGAGGGACCTTGACAGGCTTGAGAGTTGGGCCTGTATGAACCTCATGAAGTTCAATAAGGCCACGTGCAAGGTCCTGAATATGGGTTGGGGCAATCCTAAACACAAATACAGGCTGGGTGACGACTGGATTGAGAGCAGCCTTACAGAGAAGGACTTGGGGCTACTAGTGGATGAAAAACTTAATACGAGCCAGCAATGTGCGCTTGCAGCCCAGAAAGCCAACTGCATTCTGGACTGGATCAAAAGAAGTGTGACCAGCAGGTTGAAGGAGGTGATTCTTCCCCTCTGCTCTCATGAGACCCTACCTGGAGTACCGCATTCAGCTCTGGGGCCCCAAACATAAGAAAGACATGTACCTGTTGGAGCAGGTCCAGAGGAGGGCCACAAAGATGATCAGGGGGCTGGAGCACCTCCCCTGTGAAGACAGGCTAAGAGAGGTGAGGTTGTTTAGCCTGGAGAAGATAAGATTCTGGGGAGACCTTATAGCCTTCCAGTACTTAAAGAAGGCCTACATGAAAGATGGGGAAGGACTCTTTATCAGGGAGTGTAGTGATATGATGAGGGGTAACAGTTTTAAACTGAGAGAGGGTACATTTAGATTAGATATTAAGAAAAAATTCTTTCCTGTGAGGGTGGTGAGACACTGGAACAGGTTGCCCTGAGAAGTTGTGGACACCCCATCCCTGGAAGTGTTCAAGGCCAGGTTGGATGGGGCTTTAAGCAACCTGGTCTAGTGGAAGGTGTCCCTGCCCATGGCAGGGGGGTTGGAACTAGATGATCTTTAAGGTTTCTTCCAACCCAAACCATTCTATGATTCTAGGATTCTATGAAAACCAGTGAAAGCAGTGGAAAGATAGCAACTGACTTGAGTTTGCTTCCAAACATGCGTTTTAGCACACAGCACAGAATGAACTGCCAGCAAATAAGAAACAGATGGTGAGGTTGAGGTTTTGGATTTCTTTATTTATTTTTCAAAAGCAGTACCTGAGAGAAGGACTAGGGAAGCAAATCCACAGCACAGAGCAACAGCACTGCCTTAAACTGGCAGAGCACTCCTACATGGGCACCTTCTCTATTTCCAACAACTCTGCATGTACTTCAGTGCTGGGCTGACTGAAGTTGGTGATCAAATATTATAAGAGC
This sequence comes from Haliaeetus albicilla, assembly GCF_947461875.1. NCBI lineage: Eukaryota > Metazoa > Chordata > Aves > Accipitriformes > Accipitridae > Haliaeetus > Haliaeetus albicilla. Next base: position 40,588,004 of record NC_091516.1, read on the forward strand.
CTTCGCATTTATACAAGCCTTGAGCTGCTGTGCAGCGAACTGCTGAACACCTTCTGGCAGTGTTGCTGCAACAACAAGATGCCTTGATGTAAGAGTGGAGAATGAAGGAGAAAGAGAGCAGAACTTTTCCCCCAGAACTGACCAACAATTGAGTCATGGCTGTACACAATTCAAGTTCCACCTCAGTCTTTTTCCTGCACCTCAAACACAAAGGATTGGGAGCACTCTGGGAAAGTTTTACAACCTTGGCCTGGAGCAGGAAGAGGGTCTAGCCATCCATGTTTGGAAAAAAGTAAAATGGCCTTAGAAGCCTACATCAAAGTCAGAAAGCAGAAGAAAGACATTAAAAGAAGCAAAGGTAAGAGTTAAGAGAATTAGTATTCAGTAATGTAAAACACAAAGGCAAAGAGAAAACATGAAGGGGAAGAAAATGAAGAAAAATGAAACACCAGGAAGTACTGATTATAGGTTAAGGAAAAAAAAGGCATTTTTTCCTTTGAACAGCCTCGAGGCAGCACAAGAAAATAAAGCATGCTCATATATGTAATGCAAGGAAAGAAAAAGGAATAATTAGCCCTGACTGATTTAAAACAATAAAACAAAAAAAAACCCACACCAAAACCACCCGAGATCTGTTTTTAAAAGTAATTTTATCCAAAATGAATGGAAGGACTTCGCCGTGCAACTCCAAAAGCAAGGTAAGTCATGGGACGATCTGACGTAAAAGGAAGGACACCTACAGTCATACCAAGAGGCAAAAATTAACAGTAATTGATGTAGTAAAAAATGGAAGAACAGTACCAATGCTGCAAATCTCAATTTTGAGATTTCACATATCACATCTGCCTACAGACTACCTGTACAGGAAGAATAACAAGGCTAGCTAGTAGTGTAAACCCTGCCAGCACCTACAGATCTAAAAGGCCACAGAAACTACACTCAGTATACAACAGCATTCTCAGATCCAAATGCGGAAATGACTAGTTGAAAGGAAAGCAGTAGAAATGAATGTCCACATGATGACTCATCAGCACAGCCATACCTAAATTACTATTGTATGCTGGTAATAATACGTAAGTCTTACAGTGTCTCTGCATGGGGTGAAGAGAGACAGCATTTCCAGAGTGCCTAAAACACTTAAATGCCTGGTAAGTGATGTTGCCACCCTGAAAACTTTATTCAGAGTACAGACACAAAGACTGGTACAATGAGTCTGTCAACAATACTGGAAGTTACTACCTCATCCAAAAAAGCATTCACAGTCTCCACTACAATGCAATACAATGCAATCATGAAGATGCAGCTTGATACATACCTGCATACCTTGGGATCATGCACTGGGGAAAAATATACAATGAAAACCTACTACAGAAGCAAAATGAAAATCTAAGTTTTCATGGATCCTCTGCAGCATGTAACATGTTTCAGATACCTAAAAGAAGAAAAACTTGGGAACTTTTCAGAAGAAAAGAGTAACTAAAGATTCTGATCTGAATACATAAATTTACTCAGAAATTAAATGATGTTTTAGTTATTTGTAGGTATTTTCAGAGCTACTGATGAACATGTAGGCAATGGCAAAACACACTAAAACAAGACACCTAAATGAAACAACAGACCAGAAATATGCCTGGACATGTCTAGGTAAGAGACACTGAGCAGCAGTTGAGAAACCAGAGGAAAAAGTACCTATTAAAGGAAAGAAATCAGACCATTGCTTCATCCTTCTAGGGTGAACAGAACCAGACACTTCTAACACAAGCATTTGCATGCCTGCACAGTGAGGGACAGGGATGGAGGGAGAAACACTGTTCAGCAAAAGCAACTCTTTGAATACACTGGATAGTGAGCTCACTGCATGTGCAAACTACTAATAATTGAATAGCTTTATGGCCAGAAGGAGACAGTGGGAGAAAAAAATGAAGATGTCATGCTTTCCTGGTACATCCACATGGAAACATCAACCAAAGTCAAAAGAGATCAGCACTTGTATGACAAATGAAACTGGGAAAGGGGATGTTTGAATCCTGAGATAAGAAAAAAATCAAAGAGAAGGTATAGATAACAAGTGCTTAAAAACGCTGGGGGGGGGGGGAGGGAATGCAGTAACAATACAGGCCTAGGATGTTATGGATCTGTGAGAAAATGTACTAAAGACAGTAAAAGGAAAATATTTGGAATGCTACTTAATTTTCTCTGAAATTATTCACATAAAGAGAAGATTCCTACAATGAACAACAGAAAAATTCCAAGGTATAAGATAAGTCTGAGTGGAACTTATGACATTTAGGAACATAATCCCTTCTGAAATTCAACAGGACTCAAAATTACAAACTCACTGAGTAGTAGGATAGCATATAGTCATGAATGGCAACAGCTTGAAAAGTGGGAAGGTGGCAAAGCAGGGTGTCATACAAAGATTGTCAAGACTACACACAGTTGTTCACTTTATGCCATGCAGCACTGACCTGGAAGGAAGAATATGTGGGAGGGTGAAATGTTCTGCCAATAAATTAAGCTGAGGGGAGGGGAAGATAGAGAAGACTAAGATTCAGAGGGATGCAACAAAACATTCATGAAGAAGCTTAGGGAACCATGCAGTACAAGGAAATTTTATTCACTTCATGTTTAAAAACAGAATATGAACCTACTTCTCTACCCAAATTCTGATTTCTACTGAAGAACCTTTACATTGCTAGGATGTTGTGAATGAGATGTAACAGAAATAAACTTTGTGTCATTGTTTGCACACTCCAAAACACAAAAGAAAAGAGTCATCACAGAGGAAAGAAAATAAAACCCTGGAATAAAATTGCCATTTAAAGGATTTACACCAAAAAAAAACCCCCAAAGCCCAAACCCCAAAACCTTGTTGGAGGAATTTATTTCAGCTTTATCTGCAAAGGCCATTTCTTGGATCATTTTGGACCAGCTTTTTGAGAAACATATTACATATATGTCTAAGACTCAGAAGAGGGCAACCGGAAAGATATATGGACTATGCAAACTTGTTTATTCAAAAGAGGTGAGAAACTATATCAGTGTTTCTTTATAACTTTGAATTCCCTTTTGAGCTATGTGCACACCTATCTCTGAATGGAACTGAGACAGGATATATGCTATGCAGCTTCTTGTACTAACATCAAAATCATTTCAAAGGGACATAAATTTCATCTAAGAAGAAGATAATAATGAGTAATTTTATCTTCTGAATTCCTTTAGACAGAGAGTCTCATACTGCTGCCTACTGAAGAATCTTGGAGTTGAGATCAAGGAGAGAGTGGCTACAATACTCTGTGTAACAGATGCAAAGGAAACCAGTAGGAATAGTAGGACTTAGGAAGGACTAACACAATTGATGAAGTTAAGTTATACCATATTATTTCCATCAGAAGAGAAGGGTTGGTCCAAGAGCTCCCCATGCCCTCCTATTTTTGAGTATCCAGCACTACCAGTAATTCCTATTAGTGTTAGCTTTTGAGACAGGCACAAATGTTCACGAACACTGCCTGAATCATTACCCTGCTCTGCTAAAGCTGTGATTTGGAAGGATCCGTTTTAGGGGTCAGGAAACACTTCATCATGTAGCCATTTAATTTCTTGCTATCCCTTCTTTGTCATCTGTCCTCCCCACAACAAAATTTCTTTCCTGGATTCAATGCAATTTAACTTTCCTACAGTTCTTTGGGTGGCTTGGCCAATTACTAGTCACATTTAGGCTGCAAACAACCCCCTCATCATAAACTAGGCTCTTTCCGTAGCTGCTCTACCACTTGCAACCTTTGCAACTTCAGTGCCAAGCCACTAGAACTTTCTAACCCCACCAGTTGCTTTGCTCATTGCTGTTTTTGCTTGCAACACAGAGATGATGTGTGGGGACTGCATTGTGTTTCTGTTGCTCTGGCATTCATGTTATTTCACCTCTGTTCATCCACTGTTCACCTTTGTTTATCCACTGCCTTCTCTTTAAAGAGTGCTTCAGGCTGAGAATCTGCTGCCACTGGCTTATACCAGGTGGACGGTTCAAACTGTTAGTCATGTTTCAACCCTATATTCTTATAATTTGTTATTCAAGGACTAAAATTCCATTGTCTAAAAACAGAGTGGCACTTAAACCAAGAATTCTGATACATGTCAAACACTGGTATGTCCATGTGCTTATATATTTCCATAAAATGCATAAAATAAAAAGTTGCCTCAGTATTCCATATTCTGTTGAGCTAAACTCAAACCTCATAAATGGAAGTGAACTTACAGAAGAGAGGAACACAAAAAGATCTGCAAATAGCTTTAGCAAGAGACTGATTTAACCAATCTGCCAAAAGGACTTACTGGTAACAGGTTCTCTTCTGAATTTACAAAGATTTCCTACTTCAATTGATTCTTCACTCAGACAGTAATCTACAGAGCAATTTTTTTTTTGGCACTGGTAGCTGAACCATTGTCATGCTATTATGCTCCATGATTTCCTTCTCATTTTTAAGGGTAATTCATCAGATATTTTTCAGAAGCACTCCACATTTTCTTTTCTATTGCTCTGGCCCTCTAAGTATTTGTATTAATACAAACACACAGCCACAAACAAACATCCTGCTGTCACCTAAATGCTCACTTGCATCTAAGCTTGAAATGAAGAGGGGAAAGAAATCCAGCTTTGTCAAGTGCTACGTTTTTGCGTTCTGCTCTAAAACTGGCCCTAAAATTACAGTGACCATATATGGGTGCTGAGGATCCATTCTAATCATAGAGCTTAGGAACTTGTAATTTGTTCTGGAGACCTCCAGCATACACCTTGACATTATTATTATTACTACTACTACTACTACCACCACCACCACCAACAACAACAACAACAGCAGAAAGGCCTCATCTCTATCACCACCTCTGAGGTCAGATCACTTTGGGCAGTGTTTTCAAGCATTGGTACCGAAATGTAGTAACAATGTGTCTTAAAGAAGAAATAAATCCAGCTATTTTAATGTCAAACTTTGGGCTGTCAACTATGATGATGATGACATATGTCCATTTCAACAGAGCCAAAATGAGCAAAGGAGTTTTACCTCTCTGTCAAGTACCAAACCCCTCTAGCAGGTTTTAGATCAGTGGAAAGTAACTGGAGTCTCAGGGACTGGGAGAATATCAGTTAGCTTACACAAGAAGGCTACTAACATGTGGGAACGATAGCCTGCAGAAACGCTCTCTTGCACAGCATTGGTCAAGTCATACCACATATCCCTTCACAGCAATAGCATCCTTTTTACTCTGTATAGAATGATCACAAATTCCAGGGACAGCAGTAGTATGTGACACCTAAGACAGCATCACCTACCACTTTGTGCCCTATCTTGAACATAAAAAAAAAATCAAGAGTCAAAAGAAACCAAAAACCTCAGGAAAAAAAACCAACAGGAGTCTAGATATGCTTCTTTCTTTGCGCTGTGGGTGTAATCAGGTCATTTCTGTATGCCCGGAAGGAATGCAGAAGATGTTTCTTCCTTCATTTATTACTTGATCCACCCAAACAACTTATTCTGTCTTCTCTCTACCCTAGTCAAGTCTTTCAGTATCACAGCAATCCCATCACAGCAGGCTGGCCAAATCCATACAAAGACTGACAGCACCTTCTCCCAGCTGCATGAGTTCCTGTCTCTACCCTGTTGAATCTCAATTTTGCCTTTACCCTTTCAGTTCAAGCACAAAAAGCTCAGGACCAGAAAAAAGCACAATGAACAGCAAGTTGATACCCCTCTGAGCACAGCCAGTAACAGAATAAACATCTCCCTCTGTTCCACCAGGCACAAAACTGTTCTCAACACGCTGTAGGAAAAGGCCAAAAGCCAAACAACTATACACCAGTGGAAGAGAGCTGCACAGAACAAGGTCATCCCCAGTGCCCTAGGTCCTTGAAACAGTGAGGAGTTTGTTCAGTAAACTTAGAGGTGAACAAGTCCTGCACTTGTTCTACCAGTCCCTGCCAATCTGATGCAGGAGAAAAGTTCCCATCTGATCCAACATCTGATAATTAGTTTAACGCTGCCCACAAGAAGTAAGATGCACCAACAAGTACCAAGAGTTTTAACAAGCACTGGCAGGCAGTGTGGCTACTGGCAGCATCCCTGGGAAGGAAAGACAGGCAAACTCTGAGGGGAAAGCAGAAACATGCTCTAAGTTAGAGAAAGAAGGAACACAGCTAGGGGAAAAAAAAGCAGCCTGCAAGGAAGAAGGGTTAATCTGATACTTCAGCATGAGCATGCAGCATCACTCCTATGGGGCACAAAAGCAGGGAAACAGACAGAACAAGTAGACAGCTCTTTGCAGCCTGACTGTAACTACAAAAGCAGAGACACCTTCTGTTCTGCAGTATGCAGATCACCATCTTGCATCCTTAGCATGAATGGTATCCTTCCAACTCACCTTGCAATTAAAGCAATTCGGTATTGAAGCTTTGCCTGAATTTGCCCTGTAGTCACTACTGGCTCTCTGCCTCCCCAGTCAAAACAACAGTCAAATAAAGGGTCTCAGACAAAGAAAAGGGTGTCGCCCCTCCCCCCAAACAAACAAACAAACAAAACACCAAACCCCAAACTAAATACAAAGAACAGGCTATTCTGCTCCAACACAAGGTTTCTGGGCTGTGAGGACTCTGACTGTTGTGGTCTTCCCCAAACAGCAGCAGCCATAAAACATAAAGACACAGTAGCAACAAGAGAGAAAAAGCACCAAAGGTGAAGAGAGGAGTCTTAGGAACTTTCTGCCCTGATTGGAAGGTTAGAAAAATACCTCTTATCAAGAGCAACAGTGCACATCAATAGAAATAAACAAGTCAGCCACAAACTATGGTAGGGATTAAAAAAAAAAAACAACAGCGGCAGTATGTCTGAGCATATAGAAAGTTTGCCTCTCTTCTGAAAGGTGAAAGGAAGAGGGAGATGTGTGGCTCTAGGGCTGAGTGGATCACTGTAACAATCCTGCCTCACTGGCACCAGCTGAGAGGATTTTGTTGAAGAGGCTCCTTGCTTCCCACTGTTCTGATAGTACATGAAATGGCTTTAGCAAACTTGCTAAAGGCCCTCTGCACCCCTCAGGATTTCAGCTGTCAAGCAGCACAAAAGACACACATCCTGATTATGCATTATCCACTTTAAAAATTGTACAGAAATGGGAAGGGATTTACAGTTCTTAAACAACAGTCCCAGAAGCAGAACTTAGTCAAGCAGTTTTGTACCCAGCCTAGCTCTGGCAAAGCAAGCAGATGTATTTATATTTCAGTCTCTAGATGAGGCAAAGTTCTTTTCCACTGGCAAAGGCTAAAGTTCAGAAAAAGCTGGAACAGGGCACTGGGTGTTTCACTTAGCAGTTTGCAACGCATTTGCTCCTGCAAGTAATTAAATTTAACGTAGATGTTGACATACCACGTACTGGGAAACTCCAAAAATCTTCTAGTTCTGACCCTGCATGTGTTTTGTGATCTGTGCTGGTATTAATGATAGATCCCATTTGGCTTGCACAACAGTGAAAAGCATGATTATTGAGCTTCAAGGGCACACACAAAGTGTGCTGCTTTCTACATTCCAAGAACTGGTTACCACTATAAAGGAATGGTTTTGTACAATAGCAGCATGACTGAGAAGACATTGAAAGCCACATCCAGGTCTGTCTAATCTATCACTTGCACTTTACTGTTCTGTTTTTACAATTCAATATTCTTAATCAGTAAAATTAAAAAACTATTATTTTGAATTACTGCACATAGTAACGATACAAATGAATTTATGAGGCTCCAAATCTGCCAGCCATATGCGTAAAGAGTAGTACTTTGCTCTACAACGCAGTTAGGCCAAAGGGGTTATTTTCACAAAATAAAGAGCTACTCGAAAAAGCAGTAGTACTAGCTAGGGCAATTTAGGGCAAGTATTTTACATGCTCCCAAGAAGCTTTTGCTGAGGCTGAAGTCATAACACAAAACTGTTTATCAGTCTACTGAGTCATTCTGCCTTATGGTCTTTATGACAATAGGTTGCACTCATGGATTTCTCCAGTTTATAAGAGGAAGGCAGTCCACCACCACCACAGCCCTTGAATACAAGCAAACATGCGTAACACCAGTGCTTACACAAATGTCTGTTGCCATGTGCCTTCTCCTTAGCTGATGATCACTTTGCAGGTAAACCTCTTGCTATTGTTCCTATTCCTGTTTTCTACTCTTCAGTCACACAATTTTTGTGTCTGTCTTGCTTCCAGCTCTTCCTTATTGAAGAAAGAGACTGTAGTCTTCTATTGTTATGCCTTGACAATGCAGATTATGGGATTCCATTGCCTTGCACTTAAGTCAATAGGAACAGAACTGACCCTGCATAGTGCAACACTGGAAACCCTTATCTGTGACACATACTGCCCCATAGGATGACAGTATCATCAATAAATCCATACAACCCTTCTGAGCAGAGATTAACATGAATCTAAATTCTGATTCTCACAAAGACTGTGAAAGAACACAGAAACAGATCTTGTTAGGGCATTCACCCAGTCCTCCTAACAGCTTGTAATATTTCAATTTACACTGAATTTTTACTGTGTAAGTTCTCAAAAGTGTTAAGCCACATTTCTGTCTAAAGGGCAAATAAGTAAGTAAATCCAAACAAACAAAAAAGCCAACCACACAAATGCAAAGAAATAGTCAAACATCACCACTTCTTTCTTGCAAGAGGAAAAATACCTGTAAACTATGGGGAGAGGAAAAGAACATTTTACCACAATGGCAACCTTATCATTTCAAAAGAGTTGGACACCACAAACCATTTAGTGCCCCTATGCTATGCAAAACAGAGAAAAGTTGCACTGGTGATCAATATTTGCTGGGTTTTTTTAGCTGCTTGTAAGACCCCGTCCCCCTCCAAACATCATCACCCCACCCCCTAAAAAAACCTGAGTCCTTTACCTCTAGTCAAACTAGGATACAATGAAAACACATTCCTTACATATGAAAATAATGCCAAACACACAGAGAGGTAGGATACAAAGAGCAGCATCTTCCAATGATGTCTCTGTAAGAAACTTCTCTGCTAACTCACCGAGACTGTCACAGTCACCTTCTTACACTACTGCCTTGAGAAAGGCATACAAGCACTAAAGTGGTTGTTGTGCTTTCTAATGATAATGAGGTTGCCAGGGATGGGCCTACCTAAAATGTTCAGCATCTGCACTTTAACTTCACTTCCATGTAAAGTATACCAAGCACCCAAAACATCTCCAGGATATACAGCTGAACGCTTCAGATACACTTGCTGCTACCAACACAGAACTAAAAGAGATGAGTCACAAAAATTTAAATATATTCACATCTTTTAATGAATGGATCAATCTATAAGAACAAAAGAAATGTTCTAAGGGAGGCCCCTCAGGGAACAATTTCTGCAGAAAAAAAGAAACATCAGCAGAAGTTCCACTGGGCTGTTGTCCCAGAACAGTTCTATTCAGACATGCACTCTGCTATTACAATTCAGTACCCTTTTCCATTTTCTCCATTTTTACAGGGCTCAACAATTGGCAAGGTAAGTTCTGCTAGCTCCTCAAATCTCCGCAAGTCATCCTGCTCTATTTCCTATTCCAACCACAATATTATCCACAGACAAGAAGAGACCCTTTCTGCAACCATTTCAATTATACTAGCCTGCTGCATACCTACCAACCTACAAAACAAGTTCATAACAATGTGAGACAACCTTTTGTCTGCCTTTCACTCCAGTCCTAATTCAATTTTGCATCCCCAGTGAATTAACTTGATCACAGCCCACACTGCAGGTCATTTATACATACCAACACATGCAAGATTCAACTATGGCACACCATGTTAGCCCCACTTAACACTGGCTCCAGCTAGACAGCATAGTGCCTGTCACACAGACCTGCATTTCCTTTTATTGGGACCAGTCTTTTATCTAGTCCTATGTATCACCTGCAACTTGCAGGCCTAGGCCACAGAGACACTGATTTATTCCCTTCTAAAAACCAAAAATAAGTGATGTCATAAGAGAAGCCACCATTAACTTGATCTGCAGCCAATCTCCTAATGTCAAACAAATTCCTTAAAACAGGTTCTTCCTTCCTCAAGCAATGCTGAAAATGTTAACGTGATTATTGTAACACCTGTACTCGTCTGGCTAGCTCCCCAGTAGGTGGCTTCTATTATTGTCAAAGTGACTTAACCATTAACCCTGTTTAAAGATGATCAAGCTAACCGGGACAAATTCTGCCTTGGTTTCAGGCTGCAATACAGATCTAGGTAACAGAGTCAACCTCATGACATGCTTTTGTTAATAGACTCATCATTTTATGTATTTTTAGGAGGAGTTCCTAAAGGCTGTAAAATTGCCTTCTACAGAGATCTGCACTCCAATTTTAACTTCACTAATCATGACTTTGAGCTCTGGGAATAAGCAAAAAAAGAAGTCAATGAACCATCCTTCCCAAATTCAAATATTGTCCTTCTGTATCTCTCAACAAACCATTGCTACCAAAAAGTTGCTACTCACAGGAAAGACTAGGACAGCCACTGAAAATTATTTTCCACTTTTTAGTCAGTAATGGAACATTTTTTTTAAAAGCAATAAAAAAGCAGTAGAATACGTCACAATATGTACTCTACTTGTTGGATTAGTTTAAGCTAGCATTAGCAAAAATAAAAGCTCAGTTAGTAAGTCTTCATTGCATTGTTCCAGACATCCTTTGACAAAAGATAGTCTGAGAGCAGCTGGTCAAAATCTTTTTATAAGATTCTCATCCCAGAAGTGACTTGCTGAACCACAAAAACATTATTCATGTCTCTCTTTTTCTTCAATAAAGTAATTCTATGCTGATTACTTTTTTCTTTAAATTCCGTTCTGACATTTTTCTGAACTTACTTCTTATCTTTCACTCTTTCTCCTTTCACACTTTTTTCTGTTGAGAAAGGAAAGAAGGGAAGATGGGAGACCAAAAATGCTACAAAATGATTACTGATAATATTTATTTCCCATCCATAGTTCACCAGTAACCCAAGCAAAACAGCATCAACAAAAAACTCTAAGAACCTCTCAAATTTCTGGAAAAAAGTGGGGTTTTTTTCACCTCTTCTAATATGCCCTCCATCCATCCCAGTTCCTTGAACACCTGCAGGTCTGAACCTTTTATTTATAGTCACCTACATTCTCCTCCCATGTCAATGCAACTCATCCAGGAATTAAGATTTTTTTCCCCAAAGACCAGCTCTTTTCTTCATTGGCAGGAAGTGACACCCAAAATGTGCCTCATAAGCTACCACTTAAAAGGCCTTAACACGTGCTGTGATACCACACACCACCTCTTCTATGAGTCTGCATTTTCTCTGTTAAGTGTTCCTTCCTCTGCTGCTTTCCAAATATCTTCTGCATACTCCTCCAGCACAAAGGGATTAACAGCTTTCAAAGAAAGCATGGAAAAGAAAATGGTTCTCAGATTCTCCTTCCTGCAGATGCAGCTTAATATCTGAAGGTACTTTTGGTGCCCTCTGTAGCAAGGACAAGAATAATAATTATGTTTACTATCATTATAGGTTCACATTTTAAACTTAATCACATGGTTTCACTGAAGTGCTCTACTAACAAGATAAAGGGGTGTTTTTCAGGAGCATGGATGAAATTAGACGATCCCTTTCCCACTAGCTATCACTAGAAGCCCTGCCTTTGAAAATTTTCTACAATTTAAATCTCTGCTAAGAAGTAAAGCCAGCATTGACATATTCCAAAGTCAACTGGTGACAGGACAAGTTAATGTAGTATGAACTGGTGAGCATCTAAAGCAGGTCATGCCCTACAACACCGTGTTTACCCTTGTTTTTGATGCAAGTTCTGTTTTTTCTTAATGATCAAATTAATCTACTTTTTGGGCAAGCTGCCTACTGTACGTTTTTTTGTAATAAAAATATTAAGTGGCACCTTAGACAAATTCTTGCTCTGAGGCACCTCTTACCATTAGAGTCCTCCACTTCTTCAGCAGGAGTGTGGTTCTTGGAGGTGTGGTGGGCGTGTGAGGCTGCAAGGTTGACAATGCGGGGTCTTGGTAGTGTCAGTGCTTTCCCATGCACTTTCAAGGAGTGCTCTTTCAGCTGGCTGATTGTCATGGTGGAAAATGAGCAGGAGGAACATTTGTAGGCATGTTCACCTGGGTGAGCGAAATACAGGCAAGTCATCAGCTCACAAAAGAAACAAAATGGGGCCCCCATACTTCTCTTACTGAACTCGGCAGTAAAATTCCCATGGACTCTTCAGCGAAAGACTGATCCCAAAGAGAACAAGCTGTGTGCATCTCCTTGTTGGAGCAGTCTGGAGTCTGCGGGTACAGGCACCTGCTTTGGACCAAAGTATTGCTTTCTGACAACTGCAGATCCTTGTAAAGTGACGGATGCCAAAAAACAGAGACCAGACTCTTAGCATGCCTGTGTTGCATGATATGAGAAGAAAACAGACTCTGGGATGAAAATGGAATCACTTAACTATAGCACTTCCAAATTTCTTTGGGAGCACAGCAACTAGAGAGGGTGAAGTCATCAGTTTCTGCATGCAGCACATCCAGCATCATTATTAATGAAGCAAGAAGGACACTACAAAATGCTAACAAAGGTCCCTCCAAAAAATAAAGGGCGGGGGGGGCAGGATTTACATTTGGGAAAGGTCACATTTTCCTTATGAAAAACCTGCCATTAGGCAGAGGTAATCTTCATAGAACTGGTAACCAGGTCAAGGTTGGTTTACTACAAGAAGTGAACATGGTAATACCAAGAACAGTGCGTATCTGTAAGGCTATGTGAAAGTGTGTTATGAAAAAGCACTAAAAGTGAAAGAACAGAAGTAATGAACAGTAGTGAATTTAATTTTGAATACATTCTGAGCCATAGAGACAGCAAACAAGGGGAAACAAATCCTGAGACAAGATTTGTTTTGCATTAAGCATGGAGGCAATTGGAACACAAAGTGAAACTGTCCCAACACAAACAACGTGATATTATACAGGTGCCAAGTTATTGTTTTGGAAGTGCCACTTCCACGTACAGGAGTAACACCGGCCACATATGAGCTGTACATAAAGTGCCAAAACTAATATAGGAGTGAAATATTCATGAATAGTAACAGAAGAACAAGAGTTCTGGTAATGAACGAAGCAGAATATGTTTTCCATCTCTCAACAAATTTAGCAGACAAGGTTCTCAAACAGCATTGTTTCTAACACCGGAAATAAGTGAACCAAAAGAGAATGTGAAAACACACATATTGCAGCAAGTCAGAGTAAGCACACCTGAAAAGATTAGCAACCATCCTACATAAAAATAATTCCCACCCCCTCTCTTCCAGAAAAACTATGCTAATCATGGGGACACAATACAAACTCTTAAAAAGCCTCTTTTGGTACATCTGAAATAGAACAGATCACTTAGAGTCTGAAATGGTGAAACAAGAAATTGTCCCACATGTTTTTTCAAATGACATTTCTCACCTGCATATCGTATCAATTATATATTACCTTTTTACAAATAGAAGGAAACATTTTTGTGTACCACGTACAACAAGTTGCTCAATGGAACAGGATCATATAAGGACAAAAGAAACTCCAAGGTATAAGATACCAGTGAGATACAGACTTTCATGGTTTGTCAGTATAAGAGATTCCTGGACGACAGTAGGCACCAACCGTTAACTTAAAAGCACCACAAGACATTAAAGCAAATATAGGATGAATATACATTAAGCGGTCTAGACACAACTAATAAATATACCCACTATTCAGCCATAACAGTTCAGGTGGACATCAGCATGAAAGGATGTGTTTGCAGAGGAAACGCTACAGTTTGGCTTAACAGAAGCCTTCTGCACTTTTTTGACTGCTAGCTGTGCATTTCATAAAATGATTATATTAATACACATACAAATAAATAAATCTAAAAATTTACGTAGTGGGTCCCAACACCCAATATGTACTCAAACCATTATGTTCCAAATTACACAGAAACTGAGCAGGGCCAGTACTGTCTCACAATCATCCATTTTGTGCATGCAGCACCTCCAGTGTCATCACTAATGAAGCAAGGACACTAGAAGATGCCAACAAAGGCCCCTCAAAAAATATAAGAAAAAAAAAGAACAGGTGAAAAAGTTCAGATGAAAACAACAGACAGAGCCCATTTAGTGATGCTGTAAAGTGTTCTGATCCATGCCAAAGGAGATGGCAGATGAAAAACAAATGCCAGAAACACTGACTGGTACCAGCTGTTAGGCAAGAACGCATTTTATAGTCCACTGAATTTTGACGCATCCCCAGAAAATGAGGGAGAGAGGCAGACTGTAAAAGACTTCAGGATTCAGGGTTTTATTGAATTTTAAAGATCTCCAGGAGACTTCAGAAAAATTCAAGGGGATTGAAGTTTCCACTGCTAAATAAACTGATAATGAGATGATTGACAGGAGACAAAAAATGGTAATAAAAGAGAGGTTCAAAGAACCACCGTGTTATTGAAAAACTGGGGATTCTGAGGAAACGTCTTCATAACACATTTATTCGGTAGTATATATTTCTGAAAGATTGACTCAAAACACAGCAAAGCAAAGCTCTGACTGAAAAACATACAAGCAATTTTTCTGTGGTGTGAATATTCATTTGGTAGAAATGGACTGAGGGAGAAACAGATCATAAGCCTTTGGAAACCCTATTACACAAGTCATTGTGCAAGCACTATCTAGGCAACCATGAAATTGTGTTCTTGTATGATGCAAAACATGGTCTTTCAAGGAGTGTCCACTAATCAAGTTCAAGAGCATGAATTCATAATAAATAAATCAAGGACTTACATGAAGAAGAGTGTGAAGTAAATATTAGTTGCATGCTAACTTTGGCTCTAAAAATCTGGCAGGTTCAAACAAGGTAACACAAAGTACCCCAACTGTACAATAGCATAAAGAAAACATTATTTTATGGCTGGTGAAGATAAAGAACCATGTCACCTCCATACAGGATGTGGGACTCTGTAAACTGGAACTGCTGCATACAGCTGGATTTCCTAGAAGGGACAGAATGCCATGGTCCCATACAACAGTAGGTTGGCAAAAATTAAACTAATCCACAATACCCATGCAAGTACAGAAAAGGGTCCTGGCACAAGCTCTGTGAAATCCAAAATCAATACAGGAAACAAAGTACAAGCGACCATCAATCCCTCCTACATTTTTGTAAATGACAGGTGCGTTTGGATCAATGTTGACAATTACCTTTTTTTTAAGCAGCAGACAGCTATAAAATCCTCCTGCCTTTCTTCCCCATTTTCCCATCTTCCTCCTCCACCCCAACCTGAGTATATGACATAGCATAAACAAATAATAAAGAAAGGAACATACTTCTAGCCCTTTTGTCATCTGTTTCAGGAGTTTCTACTTGCAAGTTTTTAACAACTGGGCTAGTTTGCAGTTTTTTAGATTGGTCAATATTATATTATTTGCACCAGAGTGCATGTTTGGACTGTGGTTTGAGGGTTGATTTTTTTGCCCTTTTAATCAAAAAGATGCAATTGTGGAGCCAGTGGGTTTTGACTCCAACCTTCTGATAACCTTTCAATGCATGATGTGTGATGGTGCCAAGAGTCTAGGGCCAAGAAATAAAGATAAGAAAATTCTGAATCTCACACTTTTTAATAATCAAAGGTGCAACAATTTGAGGTGACCTATCTTGTATGGCACATCACCTTCCCAATTCCTGTTCATCAGAAGCATGTCTCTTTGCTTGCTTGTATGGATTCCGTACTGCAATACAGAGATTTGCAAGACAAATTTCCACGTACGATAATGGAATTGTGCCATTCTCAGCCTGCTGCAGAAAGACCCGACTCCCAAAGTTTGCAGTGTTTTGTTTTAATATGAAAGCCAGTGTAAGAGTCTACCAAAACCAAGATGCAATCCACAATCCTTTTCCCAGAATCACCTAAAGCACAAACATAAAAACAAACATAGCAGAGCAAAGCTCACTACCAATCCGTTAAGACACCAATGGTATAAACAGATTGATTAAATTCTCTTGGAAACAAGCAGAAATAATAAGAAAAAAATCATTAATATAAAAGAAAACAGAAGAAAATTAAGACATTCTTGAAGTACTCATCACTGTTTTAAATTCTTGTCCTTCCAAAAACATTACTCAAACTCCCGCTGATTCCAACAGGTGCGTAGGCTGGCCAATCCTGCCTTGCCTTTGAAAATCTTACCCAAATTTGGTGACAAAACACGTGGTTCAAACCAGCATCTCTGATCAGCAGCAAGAATACATGGGCCATTTCAGCTGCTGCACTGCAAAACTGAGAGAGAGAACTTACCAGCGTGAGCCTTGAGTATATGGGTTTTCAGGCGGCTATTATAAGAGGACTTGAATGGGCACAGTTTGCAACGGAATGGCTTATGGTGTCCATGATGGGTCTGCATATGACGATCCAGACTTGAAAAGAAAAAGACAGAAAAGGGAAACAAAAAATGGTAAATAATTTCAACTATTCCTTCAGATGCAAAGCAAAACACTTAACAGCAATAATAAATTAAATAAGAGGTAGACCAGGCTCAACTATCCTTTCTCATACTCTCTCTTGAAATTCAATAGGTCTGCTTAAAGAAAAAAAGTACAATCTAATCTGAGGAAAAGGAGCAGAGCTGACACCAATTCTGTTAGCAGAAAGCAAGCCACTTAAATAAACTTATAGGGCAAGATTAGTATAAATTAAATTATACCTGATCCAGATTTAAAGGACCAGTTGAAGAAACAAGAAACAGACAAGAACAGTAAAATTATCATTACAGAATTTTTCTCCTGGGAAACATTTTTGTCAAAATATGCCCTCTTTTGTCCTGTTGATGCAGGGGGACAAAAAAAGTATTTTTCACCAGCTTTACTGAGGAAGCCTTCTTTTGGTTACAGCAGCAGAAGCACATTAGACATCCTGCTCTGGGGAGGGTGCCAGCAGGCTGCAGTTGATGAGTTCCAGGATTAAAAGGCAGCAGAGTTTCAGAAGTAACTGTGTAGGAGACTCTGCATGAAGCTCAACAAGAGAAAGGGTGGCAAAGACCAGCCTCCGTTTTCTTCAGGGAAACTGGAAGATACCGACAGCCTGAATACTGGGGGTGATCAGAACCTGCTCTTTCCACAGTTTCCCGTAACAGCTTAGTAAGTTTGGAAGGGAATAAAGGATGTCTTCCACATTTTCTAACAAAAGATCAAATTCATTCTATCTGTGGGAGTCCTGCAGAGCTCTGCAGTTCCTACAGTGTGGCTGACAGCCATGAATTCACAGTCTCCAGGTGGCAGGCAGGTAGTTTCAGCTCAGGTTGTAAACATTTCCAGTACAGCCTCTTCTTTGGGCACATTCATGCTTTGTGATCTACTCTTAGTTTGAGTCATCTTATGCGTGGTGATAGAACAACAGCATGGCAGATACAGCACACTGGAAGAGTGACAATTTGCCAAAACTACCCCCCACCTGCCACCTTAATTCTAGATGTATTTCAGGCATATTTCCTTTTATTTTTCCTAAATTTTCCTGTTCTTTTTTTTACTGAATATCAACACATAGATCAAGTGGCAGTTGTTACAGCCCTCTCACACTACATAAGATTGTCACGGGATCTTTAGTCCCACATTGACAAGAGCTTGAGCCAGAAAAGCTGTGTTTACGAGAGCTAACACTGAAGTCTGTGTATTCAAAGATCCGATGATAGCAAAAAAATAAAAAGTGAACTTATGTCTTCTCTCAGGGCCACTTCATACAAATACAATTTAACAGAAATCTGGGATGGAGTTTGTGGCAAGATGAAATGTACAGCTTTTCCAGAGAAATGGGAAAAAAGTCTCCTAAATAAGACATTGAACACTTGCAGTGAGTAGTCTATAGAAAAAAACTTGTTTTAAAGAGCTGACAGGGAATGAGCTTACTTAACAATTAAAGCAGACTGCCAAAGATGTATGTAATACATATCAAGCTATTCTAAATATGTACCTTAAGGTGTTCTACACAGTAATAATTAAAACTATATTCACAACCACATACTTTGTGAGCAAAATTCTTCCAAAGGCAGTTTTTTAAGTGTTGGTCAGATTTGGGAGAACAGTGGGCTGTTTAAACATTTGATCTGGTTTCTTTCACAGACTTTATCTCCCAACAGAGTAATTGCATCAGAAACAAAAACAAAAGATGAAGCAGACAACTTCAACAACAGCGACAATGCCTATTATCAAGTTAGATGATACCTAGAGATTTCTTCCCTGCCATCCACTACTTTCAACTTACCTGTCCTTCTACTAGTAGGACATCACTTTATTTGCTTCCTAGGTAGGAAACAGAGTGACTAGAGACCAAACACAACACAAATCTGATTTTGGAAGCAAACTAGTTTATTAGGTAAATAGCAGGTTCTGTAAGCTACGTGAAGTAGGGGTGTCCCTCACTGTCAGCCTTGGCAAAGCAGGGTGGGATCTACCCAGTAGTACCCATCCTTCCCCTGGTCCCTTTCTTATTGTTGGCTGCTCAATCCCACGGACCTTTTCAACAAGACAGACCAAACTATGGCATCAATTTGCAATGCTGTGACACTAGCCAAAATCTTGCTTTTTAACATAAGGAGTTAAAAAATGCTTTTTATCACACTTCCTCTCCTACATGCATTTGACTGCAAAACAGTGATTGCAAAACAATTCAACAAATTTAAGAGCGCTACTGACAGTGCTATGAATGCCTACATCAAATAAGTACCTGGATCTCTCTTCTTTTGTTAAAACAGTAAATAAGCAGCTCTCTCCCCAGAAATTGGAGAAGACATGTACCGGTGAGTCAGTCCAAGATGCCAGTGGAAAATACCCCACAAGCCCCATTTTTGGGGGGCATGCCTTATATATATGATTATGATTAAGATACTTTTAAAAACTACCCAGCTTAAAGAAAGTCAACCTTAGGGAAACAAATCATAAGAAACGTGACTATTGATGATAACTACGTATTTTTCACATGCTACTTCAGACAAAAAAACAGGCTGAGGGAGTCACTAGTATACCAGACTGGTGTGAACTTGAAATATTTGTAGACTGAAATAGCATACCATAATTAAGAAAAGAAAAAAAATTAATTTTAAGGTAATTTTATGACAGTTAGAGTTGTAGTAATTATAAACAAGGTAGTTATATGCAGCAGAAGTTCCTTATATATGAAAGATTAACATGGCAAATACTTTTCTCTCCTCTTCTTGGCTTGTTAAGTCTTACGCATTTGACAAGGTTGCGTAAGTGGTGGGCTTCACTGTTTGCCTACTGAAAGAAGTCTTATTCTTTTGCTTGCATGCTTTTTCCCTACACACACAAAAAAAGAGCTTAAATAAACTCAAGAAAATATAAAGATGCAACTTTTTATAAATAGCTACTCGTAATGGCCAAGATTTTGCAGCATGGAAAATACCTAAATGCTGAGAAAAGTGTTGCTCAAGATCAAGTTGAGTGCACTCTTCTTCAATGTCAACCTACAAAACAGTAGTGCTAGTTTGTGCTTCTTTTGAAAACAAAAATAAAAGCCACAACTTACTTGTGCCTGAAAGCAGAGACAAAGGAGCAATACTGGCAGCTGTACTTGTCTTCCCGGGTAAACATGGCCAGAGCCAAATGACTCCTCTCGTGAGATCGCAGACCCTGCATAGACATCAAAACCCGGTCACACTGGCTGCAGTGGTAGCCCCCAGGCCTGGTATCATCTTCCAAGGATGCTCCAGATTCAGCTTCTGTAAATTCCACAATGCCAGGGTCTTTGGCTCCCTCACAACCCTCCATCAAAGTTGTGTTTGAAGGATCTTCAGCTTCCTGCTAAAAAACACATACCCCCCCAAAGCCATCAATTCTCTCTCCCTTCTGCCCCTCAGTCTTTCTCATGTGTTCATTAAAATGCCTAGGTTTCCCACTGCATTATTTTTCTAACTATATCCCTACACAAACTCCAAATCAATGGCTTTCTGAAAAAAGGGCCTACTCATGGGAGGGAAAACCATAATTATATCTATTATATACATACTTGCATATGTAGAAAAAGAATCTCACTCCCTTGATCAAAATTGTGTCAGATAATGCAAAAATACAAGAAACCAAATCAACTATCTTTCAATAGTCTTGATCAGATAAACATTAGTAAGGTATAGAGCAAGTACATATTAGTTTATTTTGCTCTAGCTTACAGTGTAACTACACTACAGACTAATACAGTAGTCTAGTCTGCAGCAGACTTTGTCTATCAGTGTCAAATTCACAAGAAAGAAGCCGGTACACTAAGACCCTAGAATCCTTTTTAAAAATAAAAAGCAAACAGAAAAAGTCCTTTTTTTTAAATCCCTTGCCCTTCCTTGGCCTTTGCCTTGCCTTGCCTTGCCTTTCCCTTTTCTAACCAAAGCATGCATTTTTGCTGCAACTTTAATAATTTGTAAGACTATTTCCATCACTTTCTTTAGGCTATGGATTTCAGCTTTTGCTCCCTGCTGCAAAATTTCTATTTGCTCGAAGAAAGCACTGACCCTACATATACTTCACTTGAGAAGCAAGGAGAAGAGGAAATGGTCTATTAGGAGGGAAGCATCTGAATCTGTCAGTAGTACCAGGTAAGGTAAAGGAAGGTCAGTGGCAGGGCAATGAAAGCTCTCTCAGATAGCATGAGTTAGGCTATGAAGGATTTGGCTTCCTCACAAGCAGACAATGTCTGAAAGAAGCACCCTTAAGTCAGCCAGCAGGAGTCTTTGCCAAGAGCTCACTGCAGCATGGAAGAATACACAGCTAGTTCCCACAGCCTTGTTGCACTTTCAGTACCCTTGCCGATATCCTGGAGATGGGGCTGTGGAGCATGGCCTATCCTTGGAGATGTCCTAGAAGGCATCCCTTTTCACAGGGAGAAAAGAACAACACAGTTACACCTAATCACCTGAATGGGACCAACAGCCGGCCGTTGAATGTTTTGTTTGGAGCCAGCGTGCAAATTTCATGTGGAAAGGTGAACCACAAGCAACTTTGCACATTTGCATGTGCATACTTCCTCTTCTTGGAAAAAAAAAAAAATTTAAAGAAAAAAAGAAAACGAGCAGCTCCTTTAGGGTTTAACTAAGCAGAAAAGTAGCCCAGAATAGCTGAGAGAAAACCTCCTGCTCATAAACCAAGTCTTTCGGTCATCAACGACATCAACTCCTCTGTGGCTGAGAAGAAATGAGAATTAAATAGTCTTCGTGCCCCTGGATTAAGAGTGGAAAGAAGTTAAAACATCTTAAAATAAACCAAATGTACTTCAGAAACATAGTGTTAGATTAAAACATCATGCTGAACTGGAATACCCAGTTCAAAACCCATGCAATTTCACAAGAGCCCTCCATAGATTTTCAACCAGTCCTTTATTTGAAACAATGCAAGAAGTTGCAGTCAACTTCAGTCACCTTTTAAAAATTCTTACCTTTACTGTAGCTGACACAGAAGAGACATTCCCATACTGGACATGCTTGCGAAGGTGATTACAGATGGCTCGAAGTGTTGGATGGACTTCCACGCAAAATTTGCATTTGTAGCCAACCACCTTTCTCTCCTTAAGTTTAGAAACGTCTTCCAAGTGTCCAAAAGCCTGTTTGAGTACATAAACATAAACCACTGAAGTATGCTTTGTTACCTCATTTCTAGGAACACAGAACAGATTTTACACCTGAAGGGAAATTATGCTTGATGTACACATGTCCTGTTTTGCAGAACTGCAAGGTTGATTTTCGCTGATGTCTATTAATGCCTCCAGAATAAGTGGACAAGATACCTGTGCAGCAGAAACCTTCAGTTTCTGTGCAACACTGGTCCTCTAGAAGACCATTCAGTTTGGCCTGAAGCTGTGCTCTTCCATAACACCACGACTTCCCCAACAGCCATGTGGAGCTTTTCCACAGCAAGTATATTTCAAACTGAAGCAGAAGGAAGGGGCTAAGCTGGCAAGAAAAGGAGCACAATTTGGCCTTCTGGTTATGAGGTACTTGCCCAAAGCTTCAGTCACCATCATGTTAATATTGAGTGTTTAATCAGAGAAAGTACTGAGAGAGACAGAAGGTTGAGAAGGAAACTGATGTGTTATTCAGAGGTACATGGAAGAGGGGGATGGGACATTTTGTAAAGAATCTGCAAAGAAGTATATGGCAGCCTTGCCACAAAAGAACAAGTAACTGTCAGATACAGATGGCCTTCCAGAAGGGTGGGAGGAAGGAAAGAAGATACTGAAGGAAGCAGTAGGAAGGAGCAGGGCTTCCTACAGAACCTAGGGAGATGTGGAGGATGGATGAGGAAATTAAAGCAGAATGTGTAATTGACTTATGGAGCTCAGTGGCACGCTGACTCATTCATTAGCCTGTGGTCATTTGGCTGTCACAGAGAACATGCAAGTGGGCATTAGTGGGCTCCCTGGCAGGGAGTGGGGAGCAGGGAATAGAAAGCAGGGAAAGAGACCAGACACACAAATCCTTACCCTTTCTTGCTTGAAATCTGCAAAAGCACCATCTGCATATTTCTGCTTGCTCAAAAGCTGCTTCCTCCTCTCCTGACGTTTGGCACGCTTCTGGAACTCCTCGTTGTGACCATTCAAGTGTGCGGTCAGCTCTGCCGTGCTATGCAATTTCGTATCACAGTGCTTGCACTGGTAGACAGGGTTCTGAGAGCGGGTGCCACTTCCCAGTATGGTAAAGTCCCTCTTCAAATCCTTGCTGTGGTGGTCAGTGTAATGCATGCACAGCAGCTCTGCTGTGCTGAAGGACAGCTTGAAACATTTTATGCACCTGAAGGGAAGCCACTCAATTTCCTGAGCCTCAGTCTCCACCTCAGGCTTTTCAAAGTCATTCCTCTCCTCAGCTGCAGTTGGCTTTTCATGCTCATCGGCATACACTGCAGTGAAGTAACCCCCCAGCTTGCTCGCATGCTGCTTCTTGGGAAAAACACCAGGGTGACGCTTCATGTAGTGGGACACAATACCCTTTTTGCTGAAGGACTGGAAGGAACAAAGCGAGCATTTCTTCTTCTCTACAGCCCTCCTCAGCTCCTCACTTAACTGAGGAGTGTCATCCTTGGGAGGAGATGGAATGATCACTTTATTGGGTTTGTCGCTTACCGTCCTGGAGGCTGCTAAGCAGTGAGTGTAGTAAGCGTCAATGTCATGTCTTTTCTGGTAGTGTGCTGCAAGCCCTTTGCGGATGGGGTTGGTGTATGAACACAAAGCACATTTGAAGAGGTTGTTCTTGCCCTCTGGCTGTGCTCGGACATTGTTATGTTTGATGCGGTAGTGCCTAGCTATCCCCTTCCGGGTGGAACAAAAGTATTTGCAGAGCTGACACCGGAAAACAGTGTGAGACACTAAATGAGAACTGGAGAAATGAGGTGCTGGCACAGAGACTTCTCCAACATCCTCAGCAGCAATTTCTGGGGAGGCCTTGATTTCAGTCACCATGTCTGGCTCCACTGATGCAGACACTTTTGGTGGTGACTGGGCAAAAACATCAAATTCAGGTTGATTGTGGTATTTCTCATAGTGAATTTTCAGCTTCTCAAGTGTTCCATGTGTGTAAGGGCAGAGTTTGCACCGATAAGCACCATAACCTTGCTTAAAAATCCTACTTGTCTCTTCCACATCATTCTGAGCAATATCATTCGACTGCTCCACATCATGCACAAAGTCTTCAGCAGTGACCTTTACTGATGGGTGCCGTTTCTGGTAGTGTGTGAGAACGCCATGAATACGTGTATTAATGTATGGGCAATGCCTGCATTTATATACAGCCCCTGGGTTAATGTCTATATCCTGAGCAAAGTCCGCAGCTTTCACCTTCATGCCAGGATGCTTTTTGCCATAATGTGTCAGGAGACCATGCAAGTTGTTGTACTCGGACTGGCAAACTGTACACTGATATGGAGTGGAGGAGATAGCAGGGTTTGCAGAAGCCAGCTGGACAGTTTTTTCCTGGGAAAGGCTGGGATCTTCTGCACACTCTGCATCCTGATCCATCTGTGATGTTGTTATCTGGTCCTCAGAATCCATCCTGGCCCCAGCTTCATCAGGCTGTGGGATGGATTTCTCAGCAGCATCTTTCTCCTTAATGATATCTAACAACACAGATTCATCTCCATTCATGGCCCAAGGGTGAAATGCTTGGTAGTGATTAGTAATATCCCAAATGGAAGATGCTTCAAAAATGCAGTCTCTGCATTTATAGGTCTTTATCTCTGTTGGCATCACTAGGGCAGGAGGGGAAGGATCGGGACCTGCCCAGAGTTTAGTTGCCATATAGGTATAGTCAACGTAATGCTCGGGATGTCTCCTTTGGTAATGCACAAGCAAACCACTTGGCTCTGTGTGTGAATAAATGCACCATTCACAGTGATAACCAGCTTCTATCAAGCCATCCAGAAATGCCCATCTCAGAATGGATGTGACCGTGGCCTTCAGATTCGGATGGTCTTTCTTAATATGCTTCCTCAATGCATAGAAGTAAGGTGATGTGTAGCTACACTGCCTGCATTTGAGGGCTCTCAGCTTTGACTTGTCCCGTTCAGTGCTGGAGGTGTGAGCAGGCACGCTGCCAGTTGATTTCTTCTGGCTGCGATCACAAAGGCTTCTAATGGTGGCTGTATGCTGCCTAATCACATCTGCATTAGCTTTGAAGTCACGATGCTTCTTTTGATAATGAATGAGCACACCTTTCACAGTCCTATTTCCATAATCACAGTGTTGGCAGAAGAACATTTCATTCTCGGGAGGATTCACAGAGGTCTCAGATCCACCCCGGCTCAACTGCTGCATTGACACTGGTGGCCTCTGAATACCAGGTGGCAACTCACCAGCCCTCATCATTGCTGCGGTGGGGGGTGCCTGTCTGATATATTTGGCAGTGACCTTTATCTCTGGGTGCCTTTTCTGGTAGTGGACAAGCACTCCCACAACTGAGCGGTTGCTGTATGAACAGTGTTTGCAATAGTAGAGTTCAGTAGCAAGGTCTGGGGGTGGTGGGGGTGGAGGTTGAGAAGCCAAGTTGGACAATTTTGGGGAGACGGGTGTCCCCAACTCAAAAGACATCTGAGCCAGGGCAGAGCCCCTGTCAACCGAGACTACACGCATAGTCTTCTGAATTCTGAAATACGATGCTTTTTCTTCAGGGTGTTTTTTCTGGTAATGCACAAGAACTGAATGCATGTTAGGGCTTGCAAATGAACACACATCACAGTCATAAACAACCACAGTATTGACTGAAGGTTCCTTCTGATTTTCACATTCAGAACTAAAACTCTTGGCGGCACTTTTGTTGAAACCAGCTGGCACACCAGCCCCACGAGCCACGGGGGTGGAGGTTGCCATAGTTTTTGGAGCAGAATTCAAGATCTCTCTCAGTGTCTGAGACTCTGTGTTCAGCCCTTCTTGCTGCTCAACAACGTAGCTTGAAAATATCATTGCATTGTTAATTTTCACTGTGGGATGCATTCTTTGGTAATGTGGCATCAGGCTTCTAACATTTGGGCTTGTATAAGAGCAGAAGCGGCAGCGGTAGATCAAATCAGAATGATCAAAGTTCAGTACATTCATAGCTTCAGGATGATGCTCTCCATAATGCTGCTGCAGGTCTTCAAAATTTGTGTAGTCAATATAACACTCAAGACACCGGTATACTGCACTGTGATCATTGGGATCCAGGATATACCTAAAGCTGAATTTAATATAAGGATGCATTCGCTGGTAGTGGGTGCTAACGCTCCTGGCAGATTTGTTGCTGAAATCACAGTGTTTACAATAGTAAAGCCTGCCAGAGTCATTAAACTCTGAATTCTCATTGTTCTGATCAGTACCATACATGTTTGACTGGCTCCCCAGAACAGAGGCATTAGGGCTCTGATGGTCCTTCATGCTGACAGAAGAGTAATAATCTTCCTCATCTTCAGATAAAGTGAGCTCAATCTCTGCTCCATTGGTGGAATTGTAGTCATGCTGCATGCTTCTAAAGTTTGTCTCCTTCTGGGAATCATTAGCCTCTCTGCCCCACATTTGCTGGGCTGCATAAGAACTGGAAACCTCTATCATTGGTTCCGTTTGCTCTTCTTCTCTGTCTAACTCCACTTCGATCTCCACCTCATTGTCCTCCTCCTCTTCCTCATCATCCTCTACATTAATCACAGCATCTTCTTGCTGTTTGTTTTGGTTGATTTTGCTCTGCAGGTTGCTTGCTATTTCATCAATTCTAGTTCTCTTTTTCACTGGAGAGAGATCTAGAGGGAAGTCATTTGACACCTTCCGAGGGGCTTTTGCAACAAAGTTATTTTTAGATGAGAGCCCAAGGATGGAGGTCTGGCTCTTCTTCACTGTGCTGGAAGAGGGGTGAGCATCTGCTTCACTCTCTTGTGGTACGTTCGATGGCGGTCCATCATATTTTGGCAAGTTGTCACAGAACGAATGCTTGTGCTGCTGATGAACTCTGAGGCCTTTCAAAGTTGTGGTGGAATAATTGCACATTGTGCACTTGTATGGATGCTGTGAATGGGGCTGGGGTGACTGTTGCTGCTGTTGCTGCTGTGGCTGCACAGGTTCCATCATCCCAGTTGACTTCCTGCCATTTATATTTCCACTCTCGTAAGACACTGTGCTGTCATTCAAAGAAGAGGCAATGCTTTCAGTCTGAGAGTTCATAGTGTCCCAGTCTGATGCTGTTCCTGTGTGACATTGCTTGTGGGCACCAAGCTTTAACGAACTCTTGCAGGTGAAAGGGCATTCATCACACTTGTACACAGCTGTCTTCCCAGACAGGTGAATGTTCTCAATGTGACGGGAAATGCTTCGGCGGTGCATTGTCAGGAAAGGGCAAAAAGGACACTGGAACCTGTTCATATACCTTCTAAAGGGAATTCCCTTTGTTTCCAATAGTTTGTTGCCATCAGATCCCATCAGCTGCTCTGCAGACATTCCTGAGGTCTGGTGATCCATGGAGTTCAAGCCATTCTCGCTGTCCATTTCATTTAGCTCTTCATCTGAGCTGGAGTCATTTAGCATACTGCTTGTTTCCAGGTCAGCAGAAGAATTCGTCATATCAGCAATTCCATAGCGGGATCTGTCAGACAAATTAACCATGCCCGAGTTGTGAGGTGACTTAGGCTTCATTTGAGGGTAAGACACAGAAGAAAACTTGGAAGATGTGGAAGAGTTGGGCCTGATAAGGGAATTGCCTACAGAGCTCCTGAAGTTTGAGACATTAGCATTTGACATCTCACGTCCTGTTGTATTCATGGATATATAATTGGAGTTTGGAGAGGGATTCTGGGCAGTTTTACTCTGTACATCAGGTGCACCGGTTCCGTCTTGTTGCTGCCTCAGGCTTGACAGTATTTTTACCATGCTGCGGTGCTTCTTCATCATGTGGTCACACCAGCGCTCCCTTCGAGGTGTCTGGTAGCTGCACCATTCACAGCAAAAGTTGCCCCTAGACTTTGTCAGGGGCTTGACCATGGATTCCAAAATGCTCCGCTCTACCACTTCTGCAGGCAGTTCCTTGCAGGGTTCCTGCACTGGCACAGAAGCAGACGTTGATTCAGACATAGCAGCAGCAGCAGTAGGAGGAGTTGAACTCTCTTTCAGGTTGTTTTTGTGATACATTTTCTGGTGCTTAATAATCCTTGCACGCCTGGGTGACTTGTAGGTGCAGAACTGGCAACTGAAAACTTTGCCAAACCCTTCATGCATCATGATGTTGTAATTTAAGGAACCAGCAGTTGGTGGCCCCACTGAGCTCCCCCCAGCCTGTGCTCCATGAACCTTCCTTGTGTGCTCTATGAGGAGGTTTTTGGAACGGAAGTAACGCACACAGAACTTGCACTGGAAAAACTTGTTGGTTGGTTTAGGATTTGGAGCCATGTGCTGACCATAGAAAGTCTGGCTCTGGCTATAGTAACTTCCAGTCCCCATCTGACTTGTTGCATTTTGCCCTAAAATGAGAATTAAGGTGTATATGTAAATAAATAAAATGAAATAAAGAAGCTTTTTTTCTCCACCCACCCTGTATGCATAAGAATGCAACCGCATCCTGAATAGATAATAATCACACCAGGATTCCCTCATTTATTTATGGTGAGACCTACATATCTGGCAATGGTCAGAAAAATGACCATTATGCACAATTTCTCCATATATATGACCGTGGTGCACAGTCTGGGATAGGTAATTTCCAAAATAATCTTCTTGAGGAAAAAAAGAAAGCTAGTACACTAATAAACTTGAAAATTTTAAGGTGGTTCATGGTAGCAAAGAACAACCATGAAAATCTGAAAACCCAAAAGCAATATGAAGAACTACATGAAAAGCAGCTGGGAAATAAAACCATCCTTCATGCTTGCATGTACACAAAAAGCCGTGGTCAGAACCAATATGGCTGAAGCTAGACATCTGCTTTGCTGACACAGCAATAAAGATAACGCGAGTTTTTAAAATCACATTAAAAGTAGAAACTAAAACACACTGAAATAAGCCACATGTAAAATAGGGCGTTAAGAGTTGAGATTAATCCAGTTGAGATTTACCTGCTATTTCATCTGCAATTGTAAATTCATCCTTTACAGATGAAAATTCAACCTCGGTCTGGTTGCTAGCATTCATGGAACCAGACCTTGGCTGGCTAGGACTTTCCTCAGAGACATCAGTTGGCTGCAGAAAAGCAGTGTGAACATCCTGAATGTGAGCTTTTAGGTCTTCATAAGATGGAGCTCGAAAATCGCACCCATCACACTGCAGCACCTCCATGGTTCAGGGATGATCTTTTACATTAGGAAACTCTGCAAGAAAAACAGGTGAAGGAGAGAAAAAAGAGATGTTTTACAGTAATGCCATTGTAACAGATCCTGAAAATACCAAGCTTATGATGACTCAGTCATTTCCAGAGATTCCACAAATACTGCGGCATAAAAGTCAGTCTTTGCTTACCACATTAAGAGGCATCAATTCAGATTCACATAAAGTCCTATCTAGGTAGCTCACAAGTTGCTGACTCAACTCTACAAAGTCAACTTTCTGACAAGTGACTATTGATTCAATGGACTTTGTCCTCGTGGCTTTACCATTACACATGATAGGCCTGTTGCTCAGAAGTTTGCTTGTTCGAAGACTGCAACCCATATGCTAGAGAAACAGTACATTACTCCCAGTCTTGCACTGAAATTCACAATCGGAAGACAGTGGCTTCGAACCTTCCTGGAAATTGCCAAGTCCTGTCTAATTCACTACCATAGATCAAAAGCCTTCACAGGAAGAAACTTGCCTTTCTACTCAACATCCTATCAGTCCTGACGTTGATGGAAACCTAGACATAACTACAATGTGAGATGCAGCTATATGAACCCCAGGCAGAATGCTTTGCTCTGCTCTACTTCCACCAAGCTTTGTAAGGGCATCTCTGATCTTTGATAAAATGTTTACAGTTTCATTTTAGTCTATTCTGGGGACATGACCTTTGTGCGTTAGCAGGCTGGGGGCTGGAGAGAGCTGGAGAAGAAAAGGACAGCAACAGGAATAGGAATACTGAAAATGGAAACAGGAGTTACAAAGACTCATGACTTCCTCGATTTATGCAAAAGCCCTGCATACCTTGAAGTACAAAGCAATATAAAAAAGGGTAACATGAAGCATGGTGGTTCAGCTTGTGACCAATTAATCCTGCAATGCAGTTGTATGTTTACACACCATCATGAAGGAGAAGAGATACAATGCACAAGCAGCACAAAGACTTAGACCCTCCTGCCCTATGCAGTACCTGGGCACAAAAGCAACCTTCCAATGTTAACACAGGAATTACTTCTTTAAGCATCCATGTGTTGCACTGGGAAAGGATGATAAACTGAGCATTTCACAAGGGCAGCCCAAAGCACTGAAAATTCCATGTGTTTATTGTATGTAGGGTATGAAGCTACTTCCACAGTGAGGAGAAGGCTCCAAAAACTAAGGCACAGAAACAAGTGAGGGTAATGCATTGGGATTTTATATGAAATAATGCTTCTTCTGATAGCCTGCTAAAATAAACTTCTAGCAAGTCAAATTCTGGACAGCCTAAGCACAGAGGCTCTCCACATATTTACCTACGTTACTGTGCAGGCTGCACTGTGTCCTTTCTCTCCCCCCACTCTCCCCCACCACCAATAAAGAAAATGACGCTGCACCAGCTTCTTTTCAGCTAACAAAGTTACAATAATCGAGATACTCAAGCTTTTATGTGCAAGCACCAGACCAAATTGTGTGGAAGAGGTTGCTATCTGCTCTGGATCAAATTACAGCAGTGAGTGAAGCCCCACCCCACGTCTCCTTTAGCACAGTCCATTAGACCTGAAAACAAATTTTTCCATGGAGCAGACGACTCCTGCATTTAGAGCACTTCACAGAAAAGCAGATCATCCAGTTTTCACTACCCATCCCCCAAGCTTAGTCCTTTCATCTCAGCCAAACAAGCCACAGCTCTGCTGAATGTGTTTATCACACTTTCAAGAGATATGAGCCCCTGCGTCACTGAAGCTTTAAGACTCACTAAGCTGCCCTAGTCCTCTGAGCTTTGGGAGCAGCCATTTTAGCTCAGACAACTCCTGCACTCAGAGGCTCAGAGCTTCTCGCCTGTGCACAACATGGCCTCACTTATCTCAGCTTCATCTCAAGCACACCAGGCTTTTTCTTTTTTTCCCCCTTTTTTCCTCCTCCTCCTTGGGTGATGCTTGAAAAATCAGCATCCCCAGAACACATCTCCCCTTCTCCTGCATGACTTGTCCCCCAAATCGTGTTGCTGCAGTCACCCTGCACTGCCCAAGGCAGAACCTTCTTCCCCTGAGCAGATCACCTGCAACCATCTCCTAGCGTTGGTTCCCCTGTCCCATGGATGATAAATGTGATGGTTCATTCCAGAAACACAGCATTACAGCGTCAAGACACTGGTCCAAGCTGTCTTACTCTTACAGACAGAGGCAACACACAGCTGAGCCTCGGGGGGGGCGGGTGGTCCGGGGGGGGGGGGTAGGCGAGGGGCCTCCAGCCTGCCGGGCACTGGGGAGCCCTCCAGCTTGGCGCAGAAGACACACCACCCCACTCCCCTGCCAGATTCCAAAGTCTAATGACCTTTGTTAATCACCAGCCAGCCTGTCTGCATCAGCAAACCCTGCCAGCAGACACACCCTTCACACAAAGGCTGTAGCTATGCCTTTTAAGAGAGGTTCTCTGAAAGCTCCATTGTGTAGAAGAGAGGAAAAACAACACACACACACACAAATCTCGCTCTTCCCCACTCATGCCCCCCCTCGGAAAACTTCAGACCCTTTAGAAACACCACCACAAAGCACTTTAAGCTCCTTTCTCTTCTGGAAACTTCCTCCAGCTTACAAAATAGAAAACCAAAAGGGAGAGCAAACCTGAGGTTCTGAAAAAAGATAATCTTGGCAGCTTCAAGAGGTAAAACCCACCACCATCCCCATCTCCAGCAGTCATGATACACTGATCCTTGAAGAAGGTATCCTCATGGATGCTGGCTGCTGTCTAGACAATCTTAAACCAACAGTACCCTTCTGCTGCAAATCAGAAGAAAGAGTTGAGAGATCATTAATTGCTGCTGATTACAAAAACTGATCGAGACTTTCTAATGGGTTCCAGCTTGAATCTCAGCATGGTCTGTATCACAAAGTCAGCACCAAGTCAGAGAAGAAGTTAATCTTACTGCAGTTAGGAGGAGCAAACATCAGGTACAGCTGAATGGACTTAAATTCGATGTTTTCACCATGCATCACACTGAAAGCAGGATGAAGCATTTTGTAAGGAATTCTGCTCTAGCATTTCCACATTCTTCAAAAATCGGGCATTGCACAAAGGTGAAGAAAACCACAAACTGCTAGTTTGAGCTTATATATCAAAAAAACTGAAATACAATGTGTGTCTTTCTCTCATCTTTTTTGTCTGCATGGGATATGAAACTGAGAGAGACCCATCTACCCACCAGCAAAGAGCATTTTCAAATGCAGATGTTAATACACTGGCAAGAAACACACCCCAAGCAAAGGAGACAAAGCAAGATTTGCATGTTTTCATCATGACCAGCTAAAACAATGCATTCCATAATCCTTTAAAATTTCAAACAGCACAATAAGAAAATTTAGAGGGGAATGGAGGTGGAGTGAGAGAGGAGTTACCAAATCCTCAAGAGCAGAAAAGGAAGTCTGGAAAAAAACCCCAACCAACCAAACACAACCACCATGAAAAGAATCCATAAATCCCACAAGCCCTCTAACATATTCACAACCAATCACTTCAGACCACATTGCCTACATATAATGTGACTTCTAAAATACCCTTACTAATGCAATGCTAACCTCACCACACAGATTATTAGAATGCCATTCTCTGACTAATTTGCATTTACAACCTCTTAAAATATCTGGCTTTAATGCTTAATATGGAGGTTTTGTCATTTTCCTTATGAGGGGAAAGCTTCCGAAATATTGGGCAAAAGATTCTCAAAGCCACAGTTTTAAAGACCTAAGGTGAAGTCTCAGATTGTCTTTGACATCCTCCTCTACACTCATAAATGTGTGAGAACATCAGAGACACAGTTGCATTAGATTTCTAGGTTTTTAAAAATCCAAAACAAAAGATAATTGTGCTTGTTGAACAACAGTCATTACAGAATTTGGCAGCAGCCAAAGTAGTACAAATCATTATGTTTAGGTTTGGTTTAAAGCTTCAAAATACAAAATTAATTGTGAAGCCCAAGGCACTGACCTCAAAATTGAGCTTCTGTGGTTTGAGTACCCTCCCGTTATATTTTGAGATGGAGTCAGCAGAGCTTCTAGAAGTTAAGAATACACACATGCACAACCACAACTGAAAAGGTCAGTCAGACCACACACACTATGTGAACTTCCAGCTCAGTATTAGTAACATCTCATGTAAACCAAAGAAATCTTCAGTTCTCCAATCCTTCCTTCAGTCAGATCATCAGAGGCATCTTCATCCCTACCTCATACACACAGGTTGCACACAGAACTTTAATTTTACTTTGTGCCAAGGTGGAGCTGAAAGAAATTTCTTCACCAAAAGGGTTATCAAGCACTGGAACAGGCTGCCCAGGGAAGTGGTTCAGTCGCCATCCCTGGAGGTATTTAAAAAACACGTAGATGTGGCACTTAGGGACATGGTTTACGGTGGACTTGGCAGCATTAGGTTTATGGTTGGACTCAATGATCTTAGAGGTCTTTTCCAACCTAAATGGTTCTACGCTTCTATGATGTTACACACCCCATCACACCAGCAGAAACACTCCCAAACCCCTTTCAACTGGACAAAGTTCCCCTGGAGATGCAGTGTATGTCGGGGCCCTGAGGGCACCCACAGGCCTCACTCTTCCTCAACAGCCGTCCTGGGGCTCCCCCATGGCCCAGGATCCCATTTCATGCCCTAGCGCCATCAGCCCCTGCCCCAGCAATGCCGCCCTGCCCTGGGCCCCCCGCCGAGCCAGGCCCAGCGGCAGGCCCACAGCCCCACCAGGCCCCAGGGAGGTTCCCAGTGCCCAGGGTGGAGGCTGCCCCTGGGCCTGCCCTGCTCCAGGCTTGGGCACTGGGAGAGGCCCTGGCTGCCAGGCCCTGACCTGCCTCTCCATGGGGATCCCCAGTGGCTTCCATGCGGTACGCTGGGTCAAAGCAGACTGGCATGAACAAAATGTCTTAGCAGAGGCTGGAATACACACCCGAGTAATCTTTTTCCTTCAGAACATGCAGGAAGCTTCAGTGTTGATCTAATCTCCCTGCTGCCTTTTTCTTCCTGTTGGAGATCAACCTACCAGAAATAAACTACCAAACACTACAGCAATGTGATTCACAAGCAACTAATTACAGACATGACAAGTTTTCAAAATTCCCTTAAGTAACACCGCAGACATTTTTCCCTGCCAGAGAAGCCTGGGTTTTACAAGGCAGCAGTGCCTACAGCTGTGGCAAGGAACTTCCAGCCATGCCACCTGGGCTCCTGGCCATGTTCAGCTCACATATGATGGAGCTGCTGCTGAGATGTCCTTGGGTTTGGGTTTGGCTTGCCCTTTTTCTTTTTGTCTTAAACACTTTTTATAACATAAGATCACAACAGGGAAAATTAGGACTAAACTAGAAAAATCACAGGAGCAATGCAAACATTTATACGTTTGAGAAACTGGAAACCTGAAGGCTCTTCTACCTGGAGGAAGCCAGTCTCATTTTCATTTATGACAAAAAAAACCCAACCCATAATTAATGAGGAATTCAAAGAATATTCAAAGAATTCACCTCTCAATTAGTGTCAGGCAAACCTACTCAACTCATGGGTCTTTTTCAGTGACCAAATTCCAGTCAAGCCACTGGGATTCTTGGTCCTCTGAGGGTTGTCTGTGGAGTTACTCCTCCAAGCTGGTATCAAAATAAACTAAATTGAAATGTCATTTCTTTTTTCACTCTTTTTTTTTTTTTTTGATTGAACTGGATTTTGATAGAACTCCGTGGGTTGGGTTGCAATGGTCCACTCCAATATACTTACTTTGTGGTTCATATTTTCATGTAAAGGACTTATGGTAAAATTTTATCACCAGTTACAGCTTTTATTATCAAGATCTCCATACTGATGTCCAGTTTGGGGTTGTTTATTACATTTTGAAACTCAACAGTTAGACCCATGAGAAAAATAAATTTTCTGATACCTGTGATCCTGTTGCCCATTTCTTCCAGTTAATATTTCTGTTGACCTACATGGAAATACGTATTACAATGTAAGATATTTTCAGGAAAGAACTTCTGTAAGAGGTGTGTTACAACTCAACAGTAAAAACAGTGATCTAAATTGAGCAGAGACGGACTCATTTGCTTCCTAAAATGTATTTATCCAGCCACCTGGAAGACTGTTTGAACCTGAAGTGGGCTCCAGGTCTGATTCCACAAAAAGAGGTCTTCCTATTACACATTCTTTGTACATTATATGCCAAACTTTCCCGAAATCTCCCATCATGGGAGATGGAAAACAGGACGACCAACTTTGTTGATCCCTATACAGTTTCTATTTACTTATGTCCCTGAATACATGCATTCATTTAACATACCTGATACCATAGTATACATCACTGTAAAGCTACTGCACAGCTTGCAAAATCTTCTGCATTTTAAAGGAAATATTAACCACATTACTCTTAAAGCTTGTGGAAGAGAGGCCAGAAGCATAGATGGGTTTTTCAGTTCAAGAAGAAAATAAGGATTCACAGAACTTCTGGTTATTTTTCTTTGGGGGAACTTAATACAGAAAAACATAAATGACTTGAAATGGGTCCAAATGATGGATACATTGCTATCAGCTCAACTGGTTCTCCAAGATTATGACTTTTCAAAAAATGGAAAAAAAACCCCAAACACAAAAAAAACATAAAAACACAGTTACTGAACATTAATGCATATTAGCCATCTCACTGTAAGACCCTAGCAGAATGAAGGTATACCATAGACTTTACAAGGAGGTATGAAAGAAAGGAGAATCACAGACAGCAGCAAAATATCAGCTTCTGCGAGGTATCTTGAGGAAAAGACTGCAGTCCCTAGCCTCAAGCAGACACAGCAAACTAATAGTTGTCTCACTGCAGAAAACACAAACTTCCCTAGCAAGGAAGACAAAAGTCCAAGATGGAATACTTGATCTTACACCCATGTGTTACTTGCAAGGAAATCAAATCAACAAAGACAATTCAGATATAAGTAACCAAACTACAAAGAGCATCAAGCTGGGGCTTTATTTATTCAAGCTATCTAAATGCTGATGACTCCTTTTCCATTTCTCACAAATAATGTCTTCTTTGTTTGGGCTCCTGGAGTCTACATATATATCTGTTCTTTTTAAAAAAATAAATGAGGAGGCCACCTAAATGCCTGAAGGATACTTTCAAACTTCAAAACTTGTGAAATAAAAGCAGATTGCAAATAAAATGCCACAACTTGATTAAAAGACAAATTCAGTGTCACACAAAGCATAATTCTGACTTTTTTTGTCTTTCCTTCCCAAAGGTTAGCGGTGAGGCATTACGTGATACAGAGCATGGGCAACTGAGTCTTAGGATGAAGAACTTCACCTATGAGAAGGCTCTCGAATATTAAATGCTTTTGCTCCAAGCAAAATTAGGATGGGTTTTTCTGATCTTCTGAATTACTTTCATGGCAAGTTATTAATCCCTACAGAAATCAAAAAGACTCCAAATATATGTGAGAATCTGAACAACTAAATGGTCAGAGTAGGACATTTTCCTTTATTAAGTATGGCAGGTACTTAATTTACTGCACAAAAGTAGTTGTGGAGGTGCAAATACAGACACACAAGACAGTTTTGTCAAGTTTTCCTGTGGTTCACCAGAGTCAATAAACATAATAGTGCTTTGGCCATGTGTTACAAGAAGATGCAACAACAATCTTACTAGGAAGGGGGGAATTTTGATCAGATAGGTTCCTTTTTTTCAAAGAATAAACTTAGTTTCCTTTCCTACCAGAAGGTGAAGAAGAAGAAGAAAATGAAAACACACACACAAAAAAGCATTAAATCATTTTCCTAGTCAAAACCTTTAAAGAAAATATCTGTTTAAATCATTCCAGGATTTAAGAGGAAAATGGAGCAGCATAGGGCAAAACTCTACAGAGTAGAAATGTGGTCTGCTAGTTGGTTCCCATATTAGATGCTCACAGGAAACAAGCCAAGTCATCCACCTCATTGACACAACCCAACCTCTCAACACTATTCTGCATAGACATACGTGTTCAACAGGCAAGTGGGCTGGCGCAATGTAGGAAAACAGATACCAGAGCCAAGCAACCTGGCTTTTGTGCCCTGCTCCTTAGTGCTCCCCATATGGCATTATGCAACTGAAAGCAGTGGGTCTGGGGTTTCTGATTTCCAGCCAAGACTGTATTGTTCATTACCTCAAGAAATCCAGTTCCTATGAGTTAAGAGAAGTGCACATGGACTTCGGAGAGGAAAATGTCAGTAGGTGGTGCTGAAGAACACGGCACCACTCTGCCTGGGTACTCGAGAAACAACCTAACCTAATTCCTTCTCGTGCATTGCAAATAACATCTTCCAGGAGCTCTTTACACAAAGGATGCATTACCAGCCTCACCATGGAAAAAGCAGGGGGAGGAGCAGGCTCCTCAGGCTGGCATAACCCCAGCAAAGATCTCTTTCTTGCCAAGAAAAGTCAGAGCCGTTATAAAGGGGTCCTGCCAGTGGCAAATCAGATATGACAAACTCAACCACACACCCTGCTAGACCATGAACTGAAGTGGGAAAGAGCAAAGCTGTGACTGAAGACAGAAGAGATTATCTCCTGATGGCCATC
Source organism: Haliaeetus albicilla (assembly GCF_947461875.1). Classification (NCBI taxonomy): domain Eukaryota; kingdom Metazoa; phylum Chordata; class Aves; order Accipitriformes; family Accipitridae; genus Haliaeetus; species Haliaeetus albicilla. The sequence goes on from NC_091516.1 coordinate 40,625,446, forward strand.
TGCCCTTAAATGAACCCTAAAACAGGCTTGCACAGCCTTTAGTGCCTTTAAAAGTAATCTTGCCGTTCGCCCCAATCTACATGCTCTACTCCATGGTCACTTACAGTGCTAAGTGCTGTAGCTGGCGAGTTGCAGTCATGCTTTAGAGAGGACCAATCTTAGTTTTCAAGGAGCATGGTGCTTTTACAGCAGCTAATACAGCTTACAAACTGGTGACAGAGCTAAACCCTGGGAATGCGTGAACTGCTGGATTATTTTAGGGGTCACAGAATTTTAATCTTAAGAGATCTTAGATCAGCCAACACAGCTGGTTCTTGAAACACAAGCAGGCACTCTCAGTGTAGTCACAGAGGTGGAAATCAAGTTACTAGCACTCACAAACCACAAATGCCAAGGGCAAAGCTCTGCTTTGTGACTGCTCCTGAAAAATGTCTTCAAGAAGGCAAAATAAAGAGAGATTATCGACATCTTGAAAGACGGATGTGAGAAGATGCTTTGCTGGACACATGTTCCTCCTTAAGTGCAGACGCTGGACCTATGTCATAGCAGTAGTGACAGAGACTGAACTCGACTGGTGGGGGGAGTAATCTTCCAGGCAAAGATCATTTTCATAATACAGCTCCCAGTTAGGTGGACATTCAAGACTCTCTAAGTAAGAGAAATTCACAGGGCAGTCAGGAACCAAAGAAATGTTGCATGGATCAGATCCAAGCAAGTCAAAGCCCACTGCCTGCCTTTCATCCTCAATGATGCAGCACTCTCCCTTAGTCCATCCTGAGATCTTATATGCTCCAGCGGTACTCCTTTAAAGGGTTAACCCCGTGCAGAGAGCATGTGGAGAGGAAGAAAAAGGGCATTCAGAGGAATGGATTTAACCCTATAAAACCAAAGCGCTGGAAGTCATGTTCTGTACCAGCAAACAAAGCCGAGCAGAACAGCACATCATCTCATGTAGGCCCAAACCCACCTCATGCACGACTCCAATTATAAAACAGGATCCACGGCTGAAACCCTACTGGAGCACAAGAAAATGCTGATTAACAAAGCCTAAAGATTGTTCTGCTTTCCCAGCCTACTCCTCAGAATCACTCGTTCATTTGAGGAGCTCCACTGACATCCTAGCTATTTTAACACCGCCTTTGTCTCCAGCTATCGCTCCCCTTCCCCCAAGCTTCCTGCTATATTTGACATTTGCTGGGCAGCAAGCAGAAGCCTCTTTGTCAGCCAGTTCATTTCCTCAGGTAATACAAATCCATCACTGACCCATTTAAAATGCCAGACAGAATACACAGTTTTATTTGCCCACTGACTCACTCGCAGTATGGCAGCCAGCATCTCTGCCCCAGGTAGAAGAATATATACTTTTCCAGTATTTGACAGATTTCAGAATAGTGATTACAGCTAGGCTGCTACTCTTCTCCCTGCTCTCTCCCAAAAGATCTTTTCCACCTGTGCAAGTGAAGATACTCTGTCTGTTTGGGACGGTGGCAGCAAGATGCTGGTCTTATACTGATGCCTGAAAAATTATACTGCTGAAAGGAGGAACAACAAGTTACAGCTAACACTCACGTTGTCCAAAATAACTTTGCTTTGTCCCAGATAACTTTTTTCATATATACAGAGAGAGTCCATTGGATTACATGTTGGGATGCAATATATACACACTGGAATGCAATATCCTGGGTCCAAATAAGAACCTTGTTTCTTTTACTCCCCCTTTAACCAACATCTCCACCCACCTGGTCCTTCCGGGAAACAAGTTTCTGCAGTTGGTATAATACATAAAGCCCAAGTACAAAATACTTAAAATAGCGTACTAGCTCAATCATCATCATTTATGTGATACATAGATAGCAGACAGTCTCTAGAAGAAACTAAGGGGAACATTTACAATGCACTTCAAGGCTGGGATTCAGAGTGATCCTAGGATTATGGATCACATTATCTATGAATTGACCAAGTTTAATGGAAGTTCGCCAGCCAGAAATTGTTTGAATCAAAGAGGCATTAGAAACTATTACATTAAAAACAGGAAAAAGCTGCTACTCTCTGTCTATAAAAGAAACATACTTTGTTATGCAGGTAATAATTAAGAACAATCTCCCTCACAAAAAACCTCTTGTTAACCTTATTTCTGGTCTTTCCAACAATAAACAGTCCTTTCCCCTGACTACTCTGGACATACTCAAATTAAGGAGAAAACTATTATTAAAGCTGTGGTAAGATGTTGAAGCTGCTAATGGAGTTCTTCTGTCCTAGTTTAATCCTTTTTGCTTTAAATAAGCTGTTTGAGGGTCAGCCACTAAGATACAATTTCTTTTTTTTCCTCCTAAGAAATATGCAGACAGGAAATGGACTATGAAGAAGAAAAAATAACTAAGACTTTCACTGTAATAAAGCCCATGGCTAAGGGGGCTGAGATTATAACCAACTGCATCCTTCAAAAGCTACAATCCTTGCAAGCATGTAGACACTACAGAACTATTGCAGCTTTTTTCTCTTCTGCAACTACACAACACCTTGGTTTTTTCTGCTGTTGTAAATGCTTTACATTTAACCATTTAAAACTGAAAAAAAAATCAAGCATTTTAAATAACCAGGAAGGTAACAAAATCCCATTTTAGAAAAAAAAAAACAGTTCCCATTGTCCTAAGAATACTCTCATTTTGAAGAAAGTGGAACCATTCTTGCTTTACCCTAAAGATACAGGGTGAAAGTTCGTAAGAGAAATTAGTTGTCAAAACTTTATCCCAGAATACATAAACAATTGCCAAACCATATATAAAGAAAACAATGTCTCTTATGATGAGGGAAATTCAGTTCAAGACTAGTTTATCAATATAAAAAGGATCTCTTTGAGAAAAAAAATTAAGGGAGGCCAGGAACACCCTGTTCTTACATTTTCCAGCCATCCACTCCTTCTATTTAACCCAGTGAATTAAACTAACAACTTCCCCAAATTTACAAATAGTTCATTGAAGATTTTAGCTACCTCAGGTCACAGCCTGACACCCAGCCATCATGTTTTACTCAAACACTCTGAAATAAGATGGCATATCTTCATTATGGAAAAAGAAAAGCATCAGACAGCCCACTTCAGAGAAAGTCTCTCGATAAATTAGTTTCCTTAACCTTTGGAAATCTGTGTAACCTGGAAACTGAACCCAAATGCTTGATTTTTGCAAGAAGCAGAATGTAGAAAACTCAACACACTCTGTTTAAAGCAAGGTGAAGACTGGAAGAGATTTTCAGTTTTCCTGGCCTAAGAGAAGAGACTTCTTGGGTAAATTCAAGGTGGAAGGACTTTTTAGAAAGTGCTCATGTATGCGCGTAGTAAAAAATGTGACCTTCTCCAAAGAGGAAAAAAAATGCCATGAAAAAAACACCAAGACTCTTAGACAAATTCAGGAAAAGGCAGCCCAGTGGCACCTTAGACTTCACCAGGAGTTTGGTTTTGCACATAAATACTAAGAAGCCACAAAAAGAAGCCTGAAGAGAAGCATTAGACAAATGACCAAGAAATGGCCATCTTATAAGCTTTATCCTCAAAAAATCTCTTATTTCATTGCAAATGCAGGTATGTTATTGAAAATTCATGAGACAGTGGCTCTTCAGGACACGTATTCAGCTTTTGGCTACAACCAGAAGCCAATCCACGCTTGGCTCTAGGAAAGCAGTCCAGGCAGCAGTTCTCCTCTCTCCCCATTGGTACACTAGCCATTGCTTTAGCTGCAGAGAGAGTAACTGCTCCAGGGATATTCCCTCTCTAGAATCGAGGGGACAGAACTCCTTGACTGCCAACAGCTCCACAACCAAAACACAGAAATAAAATGAGGTCACTGTGTATCTGCATATGGAGCAGATCCGTTTTGTTCTGAAGGATCCACTTAGTGTTACTGTTCTCACTAGAAGCCCTCTGCAACTGACCTCAGCATGACTTCCTACAAACACTTTCATCAAGCCTCCACACCATCCTGCATGTCACACCAGGCCACATGGGTGAGAAGAACCAGAAGTGAGGTTGTACCCACACTTGGACATGCTTTTGGTCTTAAGGAGGGTTATTTGAAACTGCAATAGCTCTGTCTAAATAACTCCATCGGCAGACAAACCTTGACATTTACTCTGCATGCAAAGTAGATGGAAGTGTGTAAGATATATTTAAAGCTAACAAAGATGGCAAAAACATTTTTAAAAATACCTGAAAGAACCCAGAAGATTCAAGCCCTGTGATGGCTTAAAACACCCAACAGAACTTTCAACCTGATGAGATACAAACAAAAATATGCAATATAACGTGCCTTTTAATTAATCTGAAAACTTCAGAAGTAATGTTCTGAAAGCAAAGGAACAGTCATCTGGCTCACAATGTTTTCAAAAAAGAGAAAGAATATTCACCTATGGTAATGACAAAGACACGCATGCTATGTTCTACAGTTCCAAAGCAAAGAGGTACATAATTGAAATTGGTTTTATTGATGATTATAGAACTACTTAAATAAAGGAAACAAAGTTTGACTGAAAGGGAAAGAAGTTACAAACTTCCCAATTTAGTGCTTTTCCTAGAGGTACACATAAATACTTCAGGTAGATAAAGTGTCATTGAATCCTACAGCTCAAGAGGTTTTAAAATACAGCAGGATTACTTCAAAGCACAACCATATAAAGATATTCTTTTTTCTTCTTCTTACTAAAGGAACAAAGATGGAAACAAGCAATTGAGGAAAAAAACCCTAAACCACAAAGACCATAGACTCAACTGTTGTAAAATTGTGTGTCCCCAGATTTATGCTGCTTGAAAAGGACAGGAAGCATCTTTTCAACTACGCATGGAGAGGAGACATGGACAATCACAGAGATAAACAACACATCTCTTTTCAGTAAGAGTCCACCTAAATGAACAGCCCTTCAGACAAAGCATTCAGCAACACCACTTGCCAGTCAGGTCAATCTCCTCCCTGTTTTTTCATCCCACAAGAGGCATACATGAACCTCATGACACCAAAATACATACAAAGAGTATTTTGAGGCACTGCATTTATATTAGCCAACATCCTTTAACACTATGGAAGAGAAAAAAAGGAAGAATGTAATGTGTTTTGTAGTCCATTCTAGACTTTTTTTCCCTTTAAAACTCATTTCAATAAAAGGCATTTGTACTTTTTTGTTTCTTGCAACAAGCATTCATTCAAGCGTGGGTTCTTGTTTGCAGGAATGTATGCAGAGTGAGAGATTCACATTAATTTAGGACTTCATTGACAAAAGAGTCTATACCAAAAGTATACAATCAGTCCTGCAGAAATTTCATTTTCCCTTCTGCTGTTTATGGAACACCAAAGCAAGACAAAAGACAGTATCAGATGTTTCAGGTTTCCATTCCATTATCACAAGTCATTTAAGTCAGCAGAAGTGACTTGCTCTCAGAGAGAGAAAAGACTGAAGTATTCCCCTGGTTTTCAGACAGCTTCAAATTATTGAACAAAATCTGAAGACTCACAACCTGTAGGCAATATGTAAGGAACAAAAAGGCAGAATTAAATATATCAAGTAGCAATACTGACACTCTATTCCATGCAGTTACTACCTATTTATTTGACTCATGCAGCTTCAGGCCACACTGTTGAAGGCTGCACCACGGAGAACCTTCTTCCTTTACCTGGTAATGGAGAAGCACAGGAAGTGGAGTAGCCTGGCTCCAGGTTGCACAGCTGGTCTGTGGCACAGCCAGGAGCAGAAAGCTGGTTTCCAGTCTCCAACCCTTCGCCATTATGGCACGCTACCTTTCTGTGCCACTGTCCCTGAAATCCCAGTCCTAACTTCTCACAACTACAAATGAAAGGTTCTCCAGCACAGTGGAAGTTAAAATTTCAGGAGCAGGGGTAAATCATACACCACACACAAGGATATTACTGATGCTCTTTATTTATCTTCATATTTACTTCTTAATTGGGGTTGCCATTCCCAGCTTTCTGCACAGAATCCAGGCCTTTTGCTGAAGAATTTAGGTCAACTCAGCAAAACGTCTGCAGAGCTGAGAAGAATACAAAGGGAGACAGAGTTTAGGGATGGTGAACATGGTCTCACCCTCATATTGCTCGAGATCACAGTAGGAGGAGGGACATGGGAAAAGGATGACTATCCAAAAAGGGAGCTTTATATGGGGGTGAGTAAGAATATTTGTTCTGAAGGATTGAGAGCTAGAAAAGCTGAAATTTTTACATGGCTTGAAAGGATTTTCTCTTAATACGATTTTGCCCAAACTGCTGAATCCTTCCACTCTTTTCCCAAACTCTTCTAAATAACGGGCAACATATTAATAATTCTTCTGTTCTAACAAATGTCTGGACAAAAAACCCATCAAAACTTACCAGAAGTCATCAAAGGGAATCTTCTTTATAGCACCTTAATAAAATTATTTGTAAGAGGAACACTCCAAGTCTTCCTCAATGTCTTCTGTAAGCAGGAGATATTCATGACCAAAGAAGAGGAAGTTTGATTTAATCAGACTTCTCTTTCACACGTGCCAGCTAGAGCCACAAAGCGTGTGCACACTTCCACTCCACACTGGCTAACAAAATTTATGAGAACAAACCGAGCAATTAGTTTTCACATGCTGACAGTTGCACCTACCCTTCATTGTTAGGACATTACCACAAACAAGATCCAGATATTTTAAGGATTTAAAAAAAAAACCCAAACATTCAGACTGTAAGACAACCAAGTCCTACAAAAACTTAGGCTACAGCATCACCTTCAGTGTATGTTCAACTAGTATGTAAAGCTAGTATGGTTTCTCTGAAAAACTTCAATAACATAAATGTCGCAGTTTGAGAGTCTGGATGTCTAAGAAAATACAACTTTCCAAAAAATGTGATTAGCCTGTGCCGAGAGCCATGCACAGCCTACCGAGAACTCCTGATCCTGTTTAATGTGAACCCAAACTCTGCAGAAGGAGCTCACAGACACAGAGCAATCTCTGTAGTAATCCAAGATACTGCTGGCATTCCTGTTGAATGAAGCATACTGAGCATGCTTCATCCTATGTCTGCAGAGCAGAACCAGCCTGAGCTCTGCCAAAAGCCAAGTGTGTCATGGGCAGCTGTGACTGTTACTTTTCCTGGGCAGAGATACAAAGTGGTAGCACCTCTTCTTTGTTTTTTTTTTCCCCTGTAGCTGTCAACTGAGATATACAAACACGCTTGCTGCAGCTGGAAGAAGCCTCCCTAAAATCCAGTTTGCGTTTACAATGAGAAGCATCTGGGGATCAGGTTTTTTCCTGGAAACTGCATCTGCCCACTCCATGCAGTCAAAAGCGTAGGCTCCAATCTTTTAGCACACCAGCTTGAAGCAGCATACAGACAGGTAAGAATGTGCACAGCTGCTTCACACCAGGCCACTGGAGGAACTCTGACCTCCCACCCTTGTCAGCCCAGCTCCCAATTATCAAGCAAAGTCTGGAAGTTTATATGACATCAGCATTTTGGGGAAGCAGGCAAAAAAGGGTTAAATCTTTCACCTTCTTCATCCCTGTCTACCTCAGAAGTGATCAAGAATTGTATCTTCCAATTTTCTTAGACTGTTTGTCTGAGTAGTGCCACCTTTTCTTTCAAAAGATCATTCCTTTCTAATATAACTTACCTCACCTTCCAAGCTGTATTCCTGGCATTAAACCTTAAATTTCTGCTTTTCTGCCGTAAGTAATTCTTCCTGGTCTATCTACTACCTCCTCCATAGGCCTCTCCTTCTCCAGGTCTTCTAGAAAGATGCAAACTAATCATCTGCTATTTCCACAGCCTAACAGAGAATGATGCTGGTGATGTGTATCTTCAAGGTAGCTCTGAAGTCAAGGGAGCTGGTCTTTCATTTCTTATGAAGATATCTGGCATGCTGGTCACTGAGCACTCAGTATGAAATAAAAGCCACTGCTTTTATCTCTTAAGGAGCACATTTTCAAAAAAGACTGCTCTGCCCAGAACCATTACTCACTAGGGCAGAGAAAATAAGGGGACGAAAGGGAGGTCTGGGAAGGGGCTACAACAGACACCACCAAGAATGACTGCCAGTCATCTGGTCTTACTGTCTCTCAACCCTGCTGCTGATGGGGGGCCTCCCATGCACTCCAGAAACTGGTATCTGAGGCTGCAGAAGTCTTAAATTTCTTCCTCTTTCTTTTTGAGGAACAAGACTCCCTTTCTGGTTCTCATTGTCTGTTGCTCTGAACTCAGTAACTGATATAACTGTGGTCAGTCAAGATACTGTGTATGTGTGTATGCTATGTCTGGATCCTCAGGAAGGCAGCCTGGTATTTTATTTTTAAACTTTGGCTCCTGTTGCACAGCCCCACATATAATGGCTCCACTCCTGAAGGTTGGATAGTCTTCTGCTATCAGTTTTCAAAGAAAAACAAAGCCATACAAGCCAATACCACCAAGAGAACAGGAGCAAAGTTCTCTCCTAAAGATTTTTGTTCCCGCATAAAAAAACAAGAGATCACAGAAAGATTAAGCCATCAGTGTCATTCAAACATTCTGCTGCTGTATTCTTACAAGCTGCAGAATCTTGTGCAAGTCCCAGTAACTGCTGTGCTTTTAGAGATTTCTTCAGGTTTTTATTTCTAGAAATTTGCTGGAGTTCTGCCAATTTTCCCAAGCTGAGGACCAGACCGTTATGTGGATCAGTACTTATTACAGCCTTTTATTATGAAGTGGAGGGTCAAAACAGGACTAATTTTCTCCTTACCTGAAAGCAGAACCTGCAATGGATCTTCAAGGTCTCAGAAGCTGAAGGAGGCAGAACCAGACTTGCTAATCACAGGACTGGTGCTACAGTTCACCCTTCCTGAAAAGCCTGCCCTTGAGATGTGTTCCAAAGCTGACAAACTAACTTGCATCATATACCTCTAGCCACCTGCAGTACAAGATCATTTTGGCAGTGAAGCTTCACTGTGAAAAAAAAAGTGGTTTACTTTTCAGCTGAGCACACAGGGGCTGTATCTGTAGGCTTGATTACTAGAAGAAAGGAAACGTTGAAGTTAAAGACAAGAAGGCTCCTTTGCACCCATGCCTGGGACAAAAGATTTTACATAGAATGTGGGAGAGAAATGGAGAGGGAACTGTTTGCCAGGAGGAAGTTACCTTCTTACCTTAACTTTACTTGCATTTCACAATGGAAGACAGCCACTAATCTCAGTGTTACTTACAGGTTAAAATAGTCATCATTCCAAAACCAAGAAACAGAGGAAACAGCTCAGACCTCTTTCTCCTTCTTTATTCCTGAACTGCTTTGTTCTTCCATTGACTTCTAACTCCTCCAGTTAGAATTCTGCAATAGAGTTCTGAATCTTGAAAGCAGTCTTCCAAAACTGAAACTACAAATTAAGAACTGAAAACAATTTGTCAACTGGGGAATCAAAACTCTCCTTCATCCTGCTGTAGTAATTGGTTTATAAAGTTAAAATGAAAAGCATTTACAGTGAGGCCTCTACTGCAGCATGACCTTCGAAACCAAGCTAATGTACCATTTTTCCCAGAAACTGACTTGTTTGTGCATCAGTTATCGAAAAAAGAGGCTCTAATGATAGTGCTTATTGTTAAAGTCTTTCATTAGCACAGAAGACAAAAAGAGTTAATCTCTTTCCTAGATTTATCATCCTTAACAGACCAAAGTCTAAGGTTTTGAGAGGTGTCTAACAAAAAACTGAAACAGATTACTACTGAAAGGGTCAAGACCCTTGAATCTACTGAAATGCTTTCATAATATAATTGGTGGGATATCTCTAATAGAAAGTCAGGTTACTCTAGGAAATTGACATGTTGACAAATTCTGAGTGGGTTTTTATGCCACAACCACCTCTGTGGTAACTGCAGGACCAAAGTCTCTAGTTCTTGTCTGTAAAACCAGGACTGAAGTTCTGGGTGACCCAAGTGCTGGGTTGTAGAGTCCAAAGGAAGCCAGAGGTCTTCTTCCTGGAGGATTTACTGATCTTTTAGAAACCACAATGGCAAGTCTATAGTAGCTCTGGCAGGACTACAAAAACCCTATTCCACTTCTTTTCCTCTATTGAGCGAACAGGAAAATACATCTAATTTTTAAGACGAGAGCAGCTTCCACCAACCTTGTGCATAGATTCCACTTTGAGAACAAAATGCAAATCATTTGTCCATAGTTTAAGCCTGGACCAGGGAAATGGAGGAAAACCCACTACAGATAACCAAGCCTAAACTGATAACTACAAACCTGCTGTCATCCTTAGCATTTCACTTAACTTGGTTATTTTGCTTCCCTTTTCTTTGCCAGGTGAGAAGGACTCTTCTTGCGTGTTCTGCTAAAACTCAATCACCTCCTTAGACTCCCTACACCTTCAAGTTACAGCATTCCCATCAGCTGTTCTTTAAGACAACTAATCCCTGACCTGACATGAGACAACAAGTGGGAGTCACCTTGCTGAAAGTTCACTTTCGACAACTAGACAGGTGTCCATGTCCAACTCAACGGTAACAGTCGAAAGCCTGTCTCCCACCACAGCATCTGAAGAGAAACTACACTTAGTCTTGACACCTTAGGACTTTCTACAGAGTCCATTAGTTATTCAATAGCTCTTAATCTATTTCCACTGTTAAATTAGAAATAAAGAACTATTTATATAGCAAACATTTTCTAGTCTTAGATTCCAGCCACTGCATCTTGTTACAGCTTGGTACCCATTCCAGACTTCTATAATATTGGACATAACCTGGCAAATTAACTGCTTTTAGTCCTCTAAATGTCACTTCTGAAAACCTCTGAAAGGGAGGAATGGACTGTCTGAAAGCTCTCACTGTGAAGCACAATGTTCCAGACTTGAAATCATTACTATTCCCAGCATTTCCATGGTCATTTTTACAGACATGCCAACTTCAGGAATGGATTTAGTATTCCAAGAGTGGTACTTGCAAAGGTCAGCAGAGGGATGACAGTATCTCCTGTGTTTATACATCTAAATGCTGTACTAGTCCACTTAGCTATTCTAACCATTTTGAATAATATCTACTACTTTGCAGGATCACTGTTTTCCGATTTAAAAGGAAGACAGGACTCTTAAAGTTCACATAGGCTACAAAGCCAAGACATTTCATGAGTAAGTCACAGAGCATTTTCTTTTCCACATTTTCTGTCCATTACAGATATAAACTGAATGAGGAGCTTTTAGGTCTGATGTATTTTTAAATAAAAATTACTGGTGTAGAGAACAGAAGGAAAAAGAAAAAGTCTCTTTAAATCCTGTCAGATACCCTTCTTGTCTGACCTGTGGGATGCTTTTGTTTGCAATGGAATGGGTCCAAAATAAAAAGGAAAACCCTTGCTTTTCTCTTTGGGATCAAGGGCTCTCAAAGGCATAACACTGGTGTTATTTGTTTGATCTATCAAAGCAAGGTCATTATCTATCTTTGGTCATGGAAAGCCCCAAAAGTCTTTTCTGATACACTAGAAAAGCCAGTGGCCAATAAGACCCATCATTGCTCTGCACTCTCTGCATGAGATTTTCTCGTCCCACAGTCCCCTTCTCCTGGAACTGCAAAAGCAGATGCCTCCATCTGGATGATCTCTGAGGAACTGACCTAATTCTCAAGCCCTTTTTCTTGGAAAAAATAAAGCACAAAAGGTGTTAGACTTAGATGTAAAGATTGTACAAATACATGTTTTGATTATTTCCCTTCTTCAGCGTGACTCATTTGTGAACATTTGATGACAGCCCAAAAATTTGCTGTTGTCTTTAAGTATAACAGGTAAATTCCAAAATTCAACATTTGGCCACAGGAAGTTCAGACATCCACCTTGCTTGACCTGATGGACAACTGAGAAACCAAGCACATTGCTCTTGTTCAAAGTTTCATGCAAGCGAACCCTTCATGGTTCCACTTTTATTTAGATCACGATACAGCCTTTTTGTGAAAACATTATCAGCTTTATGATTGGTACAGTGCTCTGACTTTTCAGAAAACAGTGATTGGTCGAACTGTCTTTTATCTTAAGGAGTTCTATTATTAAGAAAATAATATAAACATCCCACAAAACAAAGATAAGATCTGCTTAACATAAAGTTGGGAAACATAACAGCTTCAAAGGGTGCTTTTCTGAAGATCTCCAAAACTAGCCAAGATCCTCTGCTGTGCCTCCTATTTCCTGAAGAGGTGAGTAAGCAGAAGATAGTAAAAAATTCTTTTGCAGCCTTCACCAATAGATAATTGACTTTTTATCTCTGCTTAGCACCAGGCTGATACTGTTCTTTCAGAAAGCGCTCACTTTCAGACCCAAATCTTTATCACTTGGGAGAATGCTCCTTGATTTATTTGTGAGATTTATGCCCACCCTGGAGATCTTTCCTCTTGTCCTCACACCCAGGAATTGTTTGAAAGCTCATTGAACTCTTTTCCATTAGACCTTTTTTTAATATACGCATTTTTGATCACCCTGTCCAAATAACACCAATTTTGTTTAGACATGGTGTAACTGTGGTTGAATAAAGGAGGCAAAGCACCTAGTATCATTATTTCCTCTCCCCAACAGTACTTCCTCTATGGCAAAGCAGCTGGAAACCCATACTGAAGGTTCTGTTGGTCAAATCCAGCATGCCACATCCTCTGGGATGGGTTTTAACCCCCTCCTAAGAATAAAGAGAGGGAATTTTCACAATTGCTTTTGGATACTAAACATGCAGATCATGGCAGCCCAGTCATCATACTTTTCAACACAGGCTTCCACTCAAGGAGCCTGATGACTTTCTGATGTGCTTTATGAGTAGGCTCCTAAAGCAGCATCTTCATCCCCAGTGCACACTAGTGATGGACTCTGTCAGCATCCTGTTGAACTAATTACTTCTCTTTTGAACTGACATAACATTCTGGACAGTATGTGGGAGAACGAAGGATGGAAGGCATCTCATGGATCAACAGGACTGGTTCTGTTATCACAGACACAAATCTAATCTCCATTAACTTAAAGAAAGAAAAATAGCATGCTTGCTAAAGAAATGACAGCTATGGGTCCCTGAGCCAAGAAAAGCTTGATTTTAAAGAAAAAGAAGAAATAGAAAAAGAAAAAGAAAAAAAGAAAAAGAAGAAAGAGAAAAAGAAAGAGAAAGAGAAAAAGAAAAAGAGAAGAAGAAAAGGAAAAAACTCTGAATTTTCTCATTTATAGAAAAAGTCCTAAATCGTTCTTTACTAGGAGGTCAGAGTTAATTGGATTTCTACACCCACTGAGCCTCTTCAAGGTAGGTTTGGTCCCATATTCCAGGCCTCGAACATTTAATCAGCTTCCTAATAACAGTTAAGATTTTCTAGGCAGCCTACAGAAGAAAAGTACTCGTTCAATACCAGTAGTCCATTGCCACACTTTCCTGTTACAAGCTTGTCAGCTTGCCAATGCAGAGAACTTCTAGAACTCCTGCTTGCTCTATTCCCACAGAACACAAAGCAGCATATTCCTTCAGAAGCTCTGTTCAACCTCCCTTTCTTCTCTATGAGCCTGCATCTTTGAGACAATGGATAAGAGGAGGCGGACCACTTCCTCCATTCATTTGCTCAGCCTGCTGAAACGTCAGATCTGTCTGATCTTGCAGCAGAAGCATTATCCTTTGTTCTGATCAGGTTGCACAAATAGCTGTGCTTGTGTCAATCCCCAGAGCAGAGATTTTTTTCATGACCAATATGATTACAGCTCATGCAGCACATTGGGTCTTACTAAAAATGTTGCAGTTCATTTTCCCCCAGATCCAGGAGGATTTTCTCCTACAAAAATACCATTCAGTGTTACACACTGAGGAAGAAGGGGAAACTGTAATGCTGTCACTACAGGTATCCTAGCCAAATAAGCCAAAATATTCATAGCCTCACCAAATGAGCCCAGAGGCATAAGCAGCACATGAAGGGCCTTGAGTTGAAGGAGTTACAGGGATACAAGATGATTATGACTCCCAAGACATCCCACCAGTTCTCTGCAGGTTAGGCACTCCCCATGCTGATCAGCAACAGCTGCCTTTACAGGTCCTGACAGCTTACTTCTTCCCACACAGACAAATTGGGCTGGCCCCAGCCACCCCCACCGCTGTGGTGACATACCTTTGCCCAGAATTCACACCTGGACTGCTTGCAAGCCATCTGCAACTGAAGAGACACAGGTTAGCCACTGCCAGGTTAAACGAATATTCAAAGCGGTATGTCTGGTAAGCAGTTCAGTTTCCCACACTGACAGAAGAATAATAAATCACCATATCTACTGATAGAGTCATGAGCTCTCAAAAGGTTACAAAGCATGGCTTTAATTTTCCCTTCCCCCTGTTCTACCATAATGTACACTACTTATGAAAACAATCCCTTCCTTTTCCTAGGGCAGAAAATCAAATTAACCAGAAAACACAGCCCATAGGTTCCTCAGAACTTCGGCCTGTCAGAAAGTAGTCATTCAGGTTGGAGGTTGAACTTTATCTAGTACCTCCAAATTTCTTATATTTTTGCCTAAGTGTAAGTATGCATGCTGTGTCGTCTCTGATATCAGGTAAAAGCCTGAATCCCCATTTCTGGCTTCTAGCCAGGATTTAAAGAGGAAAAAAATTTGCTAATCCATGGTTTGCAATGAAAAAAACACCTACCACAGGGGAAAAATCCTCCTGCCTTTAGCCAATCTAATCTAATCTTTCCTCACAGCTGTAATACCACTCTGAGTGCTTCACTCCCTAACTTTAGCTTCACATATGGAGCACAGGGAATTACTGATACAAACCTTTTGTACAAGGCCAGTCTGAAAAAAATACGTAAATGAGTCTGATTAACACTCCTGAGTTTGCAAGCAGAACCAATACAGTTCCATGAAGGTACTGGCATTTTTAGTAACTACAACACCCTCCAAAATGCAACAGCATTATATAGTTTCTGTTTTGTAAAGTCTTTGACTTTCCTTCTATTATCCCAGTCTTGCTTTAGCACATATTTTATATTAGAATGCGTTCCAGGAGGCATATGGCAACAGAACTAGGTCAACCATTAACCAAATAACAGGAAGCTGCTCTGCAGAGCACACCCTTCAAAGCTTGCTTAATGAGCTAGCTCTTCAATGTGTCCTTCACTGAGGTTGAAACTAACAGTTCCACAGGATTTTCTTTAAAGCCACAAGGTCACCCAAGTTAGGCAGCTACTGGACATGACAGGCTCTGAACAGCCATCCCGAAGTGTAAAGGCATCTAGGTCAGATGTTAAGAGATGAAGAACGCTCCACAGTCATGCATGGGTCATTGAACATCAGGAACCAGTTCTAATAATTTCTTCATCTTACCTGTGAGCAGAACCCATTCCATCACTAATCTGCTCCCACAATTTCAGCAAAGGACACAGGAATTTGCCTTTGTAGTGCTTGTGGGGAAGGATACCATCACTAGAGTTACCATCTCTCTGCCTCCTTCCATGCTTTCCTTTCAGAGTATGGCAAATTACTTCCCAGATGAGAGTCAACTCCAAACACTTGTACAGTTTGAAAAAAAGGACTGATATTAAAGGTTGCAAGTCAGTCTCTGACTAAATTCTTCAGGTCCTGTTTTCCCCTTGATCTTGTTGAGATACATACAGGACTTAACATGATCTGTCAAATCAGGGAGAAAAAAATTCCAACGTCATTGTTAATACCTTCATCTGTTCCTTCTCAAGCTTACCAATTGCTTCCACTAAATATCCCATTCCATGCTTTTAAGCAACCACAGATGCCCAGGCTTGAAATGTAAGTTATTAGGACTCTGAAAAGCATCAGGCACTGCACGAAGGAACAGAATCCAGGAGTAACATAGAGGTTAGAAAAAGTTCTGATTCATATTATACTGTTAACGAAGCAGCAGAGATGGCCCGATCAAATTGTTTCTAAACAAATAAAGCACTAACACTTGCCAGCACTCTACTTGAAAAGACATTTGCATACAACAGCCATTGATATCCATCGCACAACTGTTGCAATAACATGATAACTCAACAGCCGTGTACCAAAAAGCAGTATCAACTTTTCAAACTCAAAAAAGGCAACATCAAGCTATGTGACTACAGTCAAATCTTGACACGAAGCATATATGGGTATTAATATTAGTCTTCCAATACCCTCAGAAAAATGGATACAGCCTCTTATCTCTTTATCATCGTCTTTCTTTTGGACAATATTTCTACAAAACAAAACATTTGGAGATCTTGAAATCATTATTTACCCAAATAAAGCCAACACCAAAAAAATCCTCTCTACACCATAGCCAGTGGTAGACTTATGTTTCTCCGCCATTTCTAAAAGGAAAGTGTGCTGTGAACACATATGTATCAAGAGTTTCCCCAGTAGTTCCCATCTATCTTTGTGACAGAAAAAAAAAAAAAGGCAACACCCCCCCCCCAACCATGTCCAACAGACATTCTCCTACTAGTGCCTCCATAACTCAGAACTGCTCTGTAACCTGATGTTTATAAGATGGGAACTGAAGTCCATCTTTCTGGTGCTAGATCCTGCTGGTCTACCAGATAATAATTCCAGTTCCTAATTATCAGACACAGGAAATGATGAGGCATCCATGATGACAGAGAAAACAGTCAGTGTGTATGATCATATGTCCCTGCAGATTGCTTTGTATCTTAAGCGACAGCTCCTTGCTGAAACAGGCTAACTCAGTGGAAGACTGCCAAGCATGCTGTGGTGAGATTATCATCTTAGTTGTTATTTATAATAAACTATCTTCAGCAAATAGCACCTTTTTTGGTATGAAAAAGTCATGTACAATGTATTTTCTTCGCAGTATAGAGATGTTCTATGAGAAAAGGTACAGACAAAATCTAGAAGCACTACTCATTTGCATATGAAGAAACATTTCTCATGAATGCTCTCCAGTGTGTTCTAAAAACTGTTCAACACCACTAGAAAAACCACAAAATTACCAGCTACTAGAAAATAAAACCTGCAAGGGAAATTACATGGACAGACACAACAGAGCAACCATACCTTACAAAAAGTATCTTGGTTTGCTTGCATCCTTAATACTTTTGATGCTGAAACAGCTACCACAACTTGGAGTTATTTATGGAACCAAGAAAAAGTTCTACCCTGAGAGATGGTGTTTGAATTTCACATAATTCGTCAGTGCGATTTCTTTTCAGGTGTCCTATGCAGAAGTGCTAGACTCCCATAGCTTCAACCAAAAAATCTCCTGAATGGAGCCAATGGAGCAAGGAGGACTGCATAAGGATGAAGTTACTGCAGAACAGAACAAACAGTCTCCACACACAAGCCACGTTTTATATGCATCCCCTCCTCCCATCACCGAATTGCAACTGGGAAAACATACCTGTGGGTTGACTACTCCCGCACTCCCACTCCAGTTCTTAGGAACGTATGAAGAAAGTCATACCTTTGCAGGGCTACCACAGAACAGCATCTAAGACAAGGATTCATTCAAGGGGAGCTATAATATTATTCTTTGAAAATCCTGCTGAACAGGCAATAGAAACCATGAGAGCTCTGATTATGAAGTTCAGCTCTGCCATGCCTGTCAGGAAGCAAGCTCTGGTATTCTAGACTTTCCCAGGCTGCAGCTACAGGAAGATATCTCCACACGTTTTGGGGTAAAAAAAAAAAACAACAAAAACCCCCAAACGAGTTGACCAGTCTGTGACTGAGCTGACAGAAGACATATTACTAGATTTTTAAGTCCACTGAAAGCTTAGCAAGCTTATTTAGAAATTCTTTTTCTGCAGATTTAGACAGTCGTGTAACAGTATTTGGCTCTTAAAAAAATGGTGTCACAGCAATTTGCTACTAGCTTTAACCAAATAGGAAAAAGAAATTCTAATAGGACATTCCTACTAAGAAGAAAGCAGAAACAATAGCTTTCTACCCTTTCGTAGTAGTTACAGAGTTTCAAAGTCTACACAGTATCACTTAAAGTATTTCCTACCTTTCTGCATTTCCCAGCTGCAGTACAATGTTCTCAAATGGTTACAGCTTTTGAACAAACTGTCTCTGCACTAAAGCCAAAAGGATGCACAATGAAACTTCATCTGGAGCTCAGGACTTTCACATGACTGAACTGTTCTTTCTCCAGATCTGCTTAGCCCTTCAGCCTCCCCCCAGCCCCTTTTATAATCCATCAGACATGCTTTTGGAGTGCATTTCACTTGTTTAAAAAAAAAACAAAAACAAACAGGTTCAAAAAGAGAAAGAAATGAAACCCTGCTGGGCTGAAGTTTTCAGATGACAAAGCAGAAGGTAATTGTTTAATACCAAGTATGAAAGCAGCATAAAAGGACAAGATGCAGAGGGGAAAAATCTATTTAGGCTTCCTGCACTGGCATGAAATGGCTGCTTTCCTTCTTACTGCCAGCTCCCATGCTTCATGTTGACATTACACATCCTGTACTGTAGATCCACCCCCATGCTGATGCTTGCCCAACAGAATTATCTCCTGCGTCACAGCAGTGGTAACAGAACTGCTGGCTCTGCAGATCTGAAAGCACCATTTCAATGCTTAATAGATGCAGCAACTGGACACACTACCAGATATTCTGGGTTGGTTTGTGGCACTCTCAGCGCTGTATTACTTGGCCTAACCTTCTGTTAACCAGATGGTCTGTTCTCCCCTTGGGACCAAACCATTAAACTTTATTTTATTAATTTCTACCCAAATGCAGGGCCAGTTTACAGCATTTGTGTCTAGTTTATCTCCAACAGGGTTGCTAAGATGAAAAGGACCTAAAAATAACTGGAAATGCTGCTTCACACCAACAGAGAACAAGATCTTTTGGAGTAAATATTTAAGTGATCTGCCAGATGAACTACCATAGCAGTATGAACCACATGGATAGCAACTTGTATTATGTACACATATGCAAAGGTACACACTCCTGTCATTGTAAAAGGGCCTGGGCTGCATTTTCCCTGATCCAAAGCACCTCTGTCTTGAACAGGCAATTACCATATTAGTACCTATTCAAACCAATCCCTTAAAAAAAAAGTGTGAAAAGCCATGGCTTCCAAAACCACCACAGTTAGTGATGGGACTCCAGAATGCATGAACCTCATCTACAGGCAGCAGAGCAACATGAATGTTCTCACTAGAACACCTACAAGCTCATATGAAACCATATTTCAGGGACATGCCAGCATTAATTAAAGTCAAAGCTGAGTATTTACAACATACATGCTCCTCCTGTCAAAATAGAAAGAGTGAGAATGAAAGAAAAGGAGCACATGAATGAAAGTGAAAGAATTATCTAATGCATAAGCTCCTGTTGGCTCTTGCAAATCAGCTACAACCATGCCCTCACATGCAACCACAAATGAACATCTCATGTATGTAGGTGGTAGTTGTTGAAAGCTAAGGGCATCTTCTATTCAAGATGTAATTTCTAAACGCCTCCCTGAAAAATCCACAAGAATTAGTCCATGCAGCTAAGGATTTGATCTTCAAATGTTTACTCACACGAGTAGCTGCAGTGAAATTCAAAATCAAATCATAGCAACTATTCACATGAATAAGCTTTTACAGTATAAAGGCTTTAGCCCCCATCTTCTATTATCTGCCAAATGTACTACAGTAACAAGAAAATGCAATGGTAGCTGAGGTCTGACCTATTAAAAAGCCTTTGTTAACGTTCCTAACAGTGGCAGTGAGGATTTATTAAATAAATAAATAGAGCATACATGCCTACACACAAAACAAAATCCTGGGAATGTAAGAAGAATCCTGTAAAAGTTGCTGTTTTACTGCCTTCCAAACAAAATAGGAAGCCAATCCACATAAAATCTAACCATAATAAATCATTAAAATCTGTTCTTCATGGCTACCACTACAGTGCAGTGCTTCCAAAGCAAGGCTGGATTCACTGTTCAGATTGCTGCATGCACACATTTGTCTGAGGCAGTCCTCTCAATCTAAAGCTCCAAATCTCTGCAGGCTGGGATGTCAAGTATGTTTAAATAGGACAGCACTGCTATTATCCAACTTCCCACATGTGACTAACTTCTGATGTGGAAGAAGATCACAAACCATATTCTTCACGCCTCTCAGGCAACTAAAACACTGTTTTGGTCACCCACCATTACTAAAATTCTTACTCAGACATGAATAACCCTCCAATCTGGATGTCAACAGATCAGCAAGCATTGCCTTCAGCTCATAAGCAGACTGCTTATTTCACCTGTAAAGAGGATTAGATGTCTTCAGCACATCAAGGAAACAAGCATGAGAACAGACTGTGTGGCATTTTAGCTCCATCTATCTTTAAAATTTCCATAAAATTTTTTTATGTCCCATTTAAGTTACTAACTCATCATCATATGACTGGCCTCCACTGCCATGACATACAAAACTTCAGTGTATGGTGACAGGCCCCCCAGAAAGTCATTCCACAACCTGAAACATCATCTACCCTTCAAACACACTAAAAATAGATTCCTCACCCCCTTGAGGTCTCAGCAGCCCATCTGATATTACAGTACAGTATTAACAAACCTATGTAGACATGAATTCTTAAAATAAATATCTTCAGAGATAAGACCAGAATACCAGCAAGCAAATTATATTCCTGTATACCACTGAAGGAACATGGGCGAACCTGTGGAAGCACTAAAGAACCATGGAGGGCAAGGAGCATTTCGTGTTCATTTTGCATGGGCACACCACAAGCAACCTTTGGTCAACCTGTTTGTCATCTTGCCAAGCAACTTCTGACTCAAGGCTTCTGGTCTGAAAGACATTTTCTTAATGCAACCTCAACAGTTTTTATGTGGTTCCTTGGGAGAACAACATGCTGAAAATCTTATATTTCCCCCCTGCTCCACAGTAGAAGGAGAGAAGCACATTTGTAGAGGGTGCAGAATGGAAAATTCATTGTAGTATGTTATCACCTCTGTAATCTGATAATTTAAAAATAATTCAGGTTTACTCATTTATTCATGCAGCTGGGAGACCCAAATATATTGACGCACTCTTTCAGCAGCTCCAGTGAGTAATACAGTTATGCCCTTGGAGCCAGGGATTTCAGGTCTCACACATACACAGATAACCTGGCAGAAGAAATCTGCATGCTCTTGAGAAACAACAGCTTCTTCTCAACCTACCAGGGTGGAAACACACTAGGAGCCAGCACCACCAAAGGGTTAAATACACGAATCCTGCAAGTCCTGAGCTGAGAGCCATCATACATGCTGATTCACAACATGGCCTTCAGTCATATTTACCTCCAGAAGGCCTGATAAAGTCCTCCTCTCCCCAGGTCCTGGTGGTATCGCACACTGGGCTGTTTTACACCATATGCTTGATCACAGACAAGAGAACTTGACCTCTATACAACCTGACATAGCTGAAAGCTGATATGCTTTCTCCCCACTGCCCTCCCCCAGCAAAGATAAAAGGTCATTTAGACCAAAAGGAACGGTCCACACTGACTTCAAGTTACATGAATTCAACTTTTGAGATGCACTCCTGGCCAGGAATCCAAATCCTTTCTTGCAGGGCTGCAAGCCACAGCCATATGAGAGGGTAGGAACAATTCAACAGTCAAGAAGCTAACTAACCAGGCTGAGAGCTGTCTGGCTGCTCTCAATTTTCCATCAGCCATTTGTTAACATTTTTACACTTGTCAAGTTATTTAGCTGAGCATGATAGACGCACAGTTTCAGAGTCCACCAGTGCTGGAGGTCCTATATCCTGCAGCCAGAGCCACCCAGATGTAGAAAAGGAAGGGAAAAACTGAAATGCAAGATCAGAGCTTCCAATCAAATAAGGAGAGAAATCATTCCAAATTTGTTCATATTGACATTTATTTATTTTTCTGACAGTACAACTTTTCACACAATGCAGTAGAAAACAAGATGACTCCTTATGGCCATTGCCTTCCAAACTTTGCTGCATTACCAACTAAACTAAGTAGATATTGTATATATAATCTCTTCTTCCATACTCACCACAAGCAGCAACACACCTGAGAACACACCATCAGTCAGAATCAGTAACATTGTAACAAAGTGGCAGGTAACCCTAGTTCCCATCTCTCAAGTGCTTGCGAACAGCAGAGCAGGTCTGCTCCAGCCTCACACACCAGAACCACTCCCAAAAGGAGATTTTTTCTTATCTACATATTGGTTTGTTTCAACACACACAGCAACAGAATCCAGCACCAAGGTCTTAATTTCCAATATCCTTCTTAAATCCTAATTATGCCTATTTTACTGGGTAGAGGGATGGATGGTTGAAGTAATTAAAAAAAAATTAAGAGCAAGGTTTCAAGGGCTGTACACTAATTCTTTGGTCTCCTTAGTGTTTGGTCAGAGAGGCCTAAAATCCCATTATAAAGAGCCACATGCCCACAAATCTAACTAAGTCTGACTGGAACTGAAGTTCCAAGTGTGAGTTAAAACAAATAAATATTCAGGAGCTTCTCCAAGTTCTCTCCAGAAGCAGTTTGCTCAACTAGAGATGCACACTCATGCCTGATTCACTGCATCCACCTCAAGACCAGCACTCCTCTAAGCTATCTCACAAGTTTAGCAAAGACTGGACTGTCCACTTTGTTTAAAAGGGGGGGGGGGGGGGGAGAAGGGGAAAGGGAAGAGGAAAGGGAAGTGGGAAGAGGAAAGGGAAGTGGGAAGAGGAAAGGGAAGTGGGAAGAAGTTGTTAAACAACCACCACCGACATAAGCCACCTTCACCAATCCCTACAGAACTTCTGACCTAGAATCCATTCAAGCTGTCAATTTAAGAACAAGAGGTAGGCAGAAAGGAAAAAAACACTTTTCAGCATCATCAAATAGCTGAATTCTGGCATTCGGACCACAGCAAGGCCTTTATTAATGATCCCTTTCCCTATCATTTATTAATGATACTTTCCCAGATACTAAATTAAAGTCTTCAGCAAGTCAAAGTCAAAGAAACGTAGATGCACCACCCTGCATGTCACACTCATGTTAGACTGAAATCTTCAGCACATGTAGTCTTCCCTTAGCTACCCTGTTTACCTGATAAAACTCCAAGTATGGGCTGCTGGAGCACAGGTTCTGTGTCACATTCCCTCATTCTGCTCTTTTCTGTGCCAGCAATGAGGTCTAGGGACAACGTGTGGGAGGAATGTGTTTGCCTGGCTCCTGTGATAAGTAGCTATTGTATTATGAATGCATTTGCATGACAACAGTCCAACCCAGTACGACCCATCTTCTCCCCAAAAGGAATATCCTGTGATGCCTTCTTTCCACAACCACTGATACCACCCTGAAGCAGCACTATTTGAACCTTAAGAGCTGCAAGCGGGAAGGAAGACTTTGCTCGGAAGGAAGAGTTTGCTCATTCGGGCAGTGCAAAGAAGCCCCTATTGTCCTACAAGGCCACGGAAACAGTGACCACATGTACATCAGAAGATTCCATTTTTAGCATCTTTCAAAACAAAGTCTTCTCTTTCACATTGTCACAAGCACATTGAATCCTCAGTCTTCCTATATCATTCTCTGCAATGTCTGCTTTGTTTTGTCTTGAAAAATCATTCGCCTGCCTCTCTACCCCACGCAATTGCTCTATTAGCAGCAAGTTTCCACTACACATAATTATGGCATGCCTTAGCCTACTTTTCTGTTTGCTGAATAGCTCTGCCTATTTTCTACTTGTGCTGATGCTACCATTTACTTTTCCTGACACACTAATCCTTGTATCCTTTGAAGGCCTGACTTCCTCCACCCAGCAGCTGGGGTTCTCAGGCCCCTTTCCAGAGCTTTTTAATAGCAACAGTAATGCCATCGCTGAACATCCCACTTCTTAATCTTCAGGTCAGCATAGAGCCCGTACCTGTTACAAGCACTGCAAATACACCATCCAGTGCTGCTTACCACCCATTATCTAAATGACTAGCAAGTTATTAATTGTATATCCCTGGCATTGAAAGAAGGAAAAACACAGGCACAAAATGCAAGCACTTAGCTTCTTCTCCCAAAGGCATGAAATAACTCTCCAATTTTCTGCATAATCCCAATTAGATTGTTTTATCTTCCACCATGAAGCAACAAGCAACGTACTTCAACAACTGAATTCTTAATTTAACTAGTTCAAAACTAACAGAAGTAGTCCAGTGAATCAAGTGTTTTCTCAGAATTATTTGTCCTCAACACACTGACCTTGCAATGATTGCTACCCCAATAAGCTCTCAGTAAGTCCCTTCTAATCACTCATGACATTGATGCTGTGCCTACAGCTCTTTATGCTGACATTATTAAACATGTATTCTTAAAGAGACTATATTTGACTCCACTCAAGAACAATGACTGCACATCCCGAGATGTCTCATTTCCATTTTCTTCAAATTACCAAATAAACATAAACTGATTGTTTTTCTTGAGGGATCTTACCATCTTCTACCCAAAAAGCTGCTTTTGGCCCAAGCCAAAAACCTATTGTATTCCCTGTAGACAGCAGCTGTGGAGGTCCATAATTATATCGCAAAGACTAGACAAAAATGAAGAGAGTTTTCAATCAAGGGGAAATAAAAGGCATAGCACGGTTGCTAGGTCTGGGACTCATGTTCTGATAACCAATGTGTCTCAAAAATTACTACAAAGCAATCACAACTAATGATGAGGAAAGGCTCTTTTCCAAACACTGCTTAAAGAAAAGTTCCTTCAAGTAGTGATTACGCAAGGATATTTTGAGTTACTGCAGTAACACATGCTGCCTAAAGCTGAACAAAGCAACTGTACCAAGATCTTCAACTCCTGAAGAGCTGAAGAGAACACAGAAAAAATTAAAATTGTACATAAGACTGTGTGTTTCAAATATAAGACACCAGAAATAAAGATACTCCTTTTCCCATCTCAAATCCTCTCTTTCAAAGCCCTTCAGAGTTGTTTGTACTGCAACATCTGGCACAGCTTCATGAAACTGAAGAGATGAGGGGCAGACTTTAGATCTTTGGTATTGTTTTTAAAGCTAAAAGAACAAAATGGAAAACAAACCCAAAACAATCTCATGTGACTTTTTATTTACCTATGTGTTCAACTTCACAAATACAAGCTGAAAGCAGAAGAATACTTCCAAAACTCAGGACACAAATGAAGACTGCATTCCATTAAATCTAGTCCCCTCATTTGGATATTTCTACTAAAGCCTTTTCACTACTACCAACAAGATAATTATCATAAGTTGAGCTATCTCCCTTCCTCCCCCCTTTTCTTCTTTCAGCACTGGCATACAAACCATGCTATTTTAACTTCTTTCCTGTTCTCCCAGTTCTTCTGGAACATTTTATTTTCAACAGTCAACTCATTTGGAGAAGTGCCATGCTGAAGTTCAACCGTTTACAATGTTAACTGTGTCTCTGCCAGCAGCTGAAGACTTGCATCACACCACCTTCTCCAGCACCTCTTGATTAAACAATTTGAGTTCCTCTCTCTGAGAGGTTAGCAGATGTTTAAGCAGCCTTCATTCTCATCATACTCCTCTTTTTTTTTTCTTAAAAATTATCCTCACTCTCTGAAGAGTAAGGTGGCATTTCTCATCCCCTCCTCAAGTAACACTTCACAGATCTCCTGCTCACCTCCTATGGACTCATATTATATTTCAACACTACCTGACAGATTTCTATCAAACCCTTTTGGGCAGATTGCTCGATTATTTAGTACTCTAGAACAAAGCAACTGTTTGGAAAGCAAGCATTTAGACTGATGAAGTTCAACATTTTTACTGAAGCCAGTAATTAGAAGTTCATACTTGATCACATCTTGATCAAGTATGCAAATTAAGCAAATCATACAGTTCTGGCACTAGCAGCAGACCATCTTCATCCAGAACAAGTCCACAAAATACATTATTTCATTTCAAAAGAGAGAAATATCTGTGAAGAGAGAGTTTACATTATTTTTCTACTACAGTGGATTGGAAGTATAACAAAGGATAAGGAAACAAAATACGTGAAAAGACACAAAGACATATTGGCCTTTGCAGATCTTTCCTGATGTGTCAAAACAGGATCTCCTTCCTCTAACAGTACGCTTCTTCAAATCACTCTTTTCAATATTTCACTGGGGGTTTTTGGATACTACATGTTTTGTCCCTAAGTTTGCTTCGTGATAGGTTCTTAACAGGGCAGTGTTAGTTAATGAATACTGCACAGCTATTCACCAGTTTCACACTTTTAACTCCTTTTTCTGCAGTTTCTTACTACAAAGCAGTGTTCTTCTGCTCAATTTAAGAAATTATCCACATCATGCAGAGAAAGTGTTACAGCAAGCTGGAGCAATCTCAACTTATATTGTAACTCTACACATGTTGTTTGGAGCAACAGGAAAACTCAATAGGAAAAACTCATTTACACTTGTTCCTGGGAGTTCCAAATTTCAAAACATATCTTTGGGCTTTTCTGAAGTAACCTTCCTCAAACTGTAAGCTGTACTATTATAAGACTTTAGTTCTTCCCATTTCCTTTTTAAGGCTAAAATTAAACTTGTCCATTCCTTGGGGCCCAGAGTAACATCTGCCAGATGTCCAGACATCTATGTTGAACACAGTTTTTCTCCAATACTTATCAACTCTCTTTTCAATCACTCATGTCTTCATAAAAGTCAATCCTCCTTTAAGTCAAAGTTCACAACACTAAAGAATTTGTTATAAAATTTACTGAATTGAAATGATCATCTTTTTTTTTTCCACGTCCACTTGCAGTTGTTCTACTTTCCATTTCCAGCATCCAATTATGTACTCATGTTCTTCACAGTCTGAGCACACACAACATATTTTTAGTTTTCCTCTTGTAACAAAATAATTTTTTAAAATTATGGAAGGAAATTCTAAACATAACCTTTTAAATTTCTCAGCAATGTAATCCATTATGAACCTAGTAAAAATGTATAAGGAAATCAAATCATTGCTTAAACATTTTTAAGCACTGGTCTATAGGCTATGTATAATAGGGTTGAGAAAAGCGATTAAGAAAAGCAAGTTTACATACTGAAGAATAAGTAGGCAGAAGAATATGAATGCAGTTTCTGTTAGAGCTTCCACCATGAAAAAGTTCTGGGTGCCCACAAACCAAAAGGAATTGAAAGCCATTGTCCAAATGAAGAAATTTGTGCCCAGTTACAAGAAACATTCAAGTCACCACCATCTCATGAATTATCTTTCTAGATCTCCTTTAAAACTCACTGTTGGGTTTAGGGGTTTTTTTAGATTTGTTTTGTTTTTAAAAAGAAAAGAAGACCCTCAGCTCATATTTTAACAGCTAGGTGAAATTCAGTTTATCTGGGCAGAACTACAGCAAGTAACATCATTAACAAGACTATCATTCCCTAAAGGGATTTCAGTCTCACAGTGAAGAACCCCCCACCCCCCCCCAAGAAATAACACCACTCTCAATCCAACTCAAACTACTGCCATGATGTTTGGTTTCCTAGGGTGTCTGTCACCACAGGAGAGAGGTAAGAGGCCCTCCCATAAAGATCCTCAGCTTAAATCTCAAACTTGTTCTTGGATTGCACATGCCACATTCAAGAGCTATGTATCTGTAGGGCACATTGTAGTGCAAGCACTGAGTTGACCTCTCAAGACGTAAAAGGAGATTCAAAATTCTGAACTATGAAAACAAGCAGATACCTAAGAAGATGGCATACAGTCTTCTTATACTGGAGATGGGTATTTAGGATCTGACCCAAACAAGCAAAGGTCAGCGGGGACTTTTGCAGTTTCTTCAGCGCCTGCTGATTTAGACCTGTGTAGAGACTGCAAAGGGCATCAAAGAACATCACTTCAGGGGGAAAAAAAATGAACAGTTAACGTCCCTCTTTACTTTGTCAAAATGTAATATTAAACATACCTGAAATGATATATTCCATGGCCCACTTCTGAAAGATGGAGACAACCACAGTATCTCAGCAATTTGGGTGATATTATCAGCAACCAGAACTTAAGAAATGCACAGCTGATAATGCCATATCTTTCCCAAGTATATTAGATTATATACTAAACCATTTCTTCGATAGCAAAAATAAAACAAGGGCATTGATTTTAACCTTGCAGCAGCTGGATCTCAAGTCCATCGCTAGTCATTGCAATCCTCAACTCTTTCTATTCTCTTTGCACATCTGGGAGCATGTTCTGATTCAGATTCATTGGTCCCCTATCCTGTCACTTACACCTCCATATGTAACACATTCCTTCTGAAACTCTTCAGAGTAACCTATGTATGAACATTACTGACACCTTTCTATGGAGCTGTGCCTTCAAGCTCAGTAGCACTGCACTCTTGTACCCCCCTCATGCCTTTCAGCATGTAGTTTGAATTTGGGGGGAACTGCATCTACTGTGCAACTGATGTGCAAATTTAGGTTGGTGGGAAAAGAGTGAGGCTTGTTTTGAGTCTACTCAAAATGGTTTCAGATTAAAAGGTGGGTTAAAAAAAAGCAGACAAATTCCTGTTCAACTGCTATCTCACTTTAAAGATCTTAGGTTTCCATAATGACATTAAAATCATAACAAGAATGTTGCCATAAGTTTTCAGGAAAAAAATTTTAAGACACCAAAAAGACAGCTGTGAAAACCGTTTCTTTTTTTTTCTAAGAGAAATCATGTATGTTATGATGCTCTGAGGAACCTACTAAAAGCCTGCCAGTATCATTTTAATGCAACCTAGTGTGTGGGGAGAAATATTGCATCTTAATTTAAAATACATCCAAAAGAAGGAATGCTCTTGAAAATCAGATGTTAAAAATCCCCCAAAACAAGCATCACCATCATCATCTAGAAAAAAAATGACATTTCATGACGTTCTCTGGAAGAACCTGAGCAGCCTCAAGCTGCGTGCACTTACCTCCAAATGCTTTCAAAAAATCTATAAATATATGCATATATGCACTATTTCTTTGGCCAACTGATCAACCTCCTAAATTCTGTGGTCTTTAACCAAAGAAAAATATCTAGAAAGGTGACCTCCACATGAAAGCATAAGAGCAAAAAAGCCTGAGGATGTGTTTCTCTGTGTGAAGGAGAATCTGAGCAATTTCCTCCAATCCTCATTTCCTGATAGCATGAAGTCAGAGAGAAGACCCATCACAATGTTGTACATTGAAAAAACTGAAGAAACCTTAGGGGAAAAAATCATGATTAAGCCAGCTACTGCCAGCAAAGCTTCAAAACATGGAGAGACATCCACGATGTTAGGAGCACTTCCCATCTCAGCTTTGTCTACTCTCTCTCTCCTCCATTTTCTGGTGGAGCTAGAGAACATGACATGGCTTACCTGACTCAGATCACAGCTCTCTGCCAAACTAGTCACTTCCTCTTAGACATGCAAGCAGCTTCATGAGACAAACAGACCCCCACAGACACACACAGAAAAGCAGCAGCAGAAAGCACTCAAACTTGAAGGTCTTTCTCCTTCCAAACACCAGAAAAACGAATGAAACTTTTCCTTTTTCTCCCCCAAAAGAGGGAGGTGAGAGGGGGAGAAATCCTATCAGATCACAACTACATGAAGCTCCAGGAGGATCAGTGTGGAGAATAGAAACCACAATGCTAAGAGGAGCCGGGGGGGGGGGGGGGGGGGAAGTAGAAGGTTACTCCAGAAGACATAAAGAGCCTGTAGACTGTGTGTGCATGTGTGCGAGAGCGAGGAGAAGCTTTGTGTTGTGGAGCCTGGACTGGAACCAAAGCAGACAGCTTGCAAATGGAGGACAGGGAGATAAAGAAAGGGAAAGAGGGGGAGAGATAGGGACAAAGCTGCTCCGGGTCGTTGAGAAAGGGGCAGGGGAGAAAGCACCTTCTCCCTCCCCTGGTTTAAAGGTAGGGACATCGGGGAACTGAGCAAGAAGAAGTGGGCTCCTTCCCCTTCCTTTCTTCCCTTCTCTCTTTCTCTCAAAGGAGAGCACAAGCGTGTGTAATGGCTCCTGCTCTCCAGCTGAACGCTGTCCTCCTCCAAGCAACCTCCTGCGGGCACCACCAGCCCCCCAGCCCCGACGCCGCCGGGGACCCCCGCATCCCAACTCCAGGAGAGCCGTGGTGGGGGCACCACCGCCGGGGTGAGGGACCAGCCTCGCCAGCGGCGAGGAGGAGGGCAGCGAGAGGGGACGAGGAGAAAGAGAAGGAGAGGAAGAGGGAGAGAGCAAGAAAGAAAGAAAGAAAGAAAAGAAAGAAAAGAAAGGAAGAAAGAGGTCACCCGATTGCCTGGGTCGTGCCAGCACGGAGCTTTTCTCTCCTCCGTGTCTCTCCCGTCTCTGATCCAAGTCCACACGCACAGCACCATCCAGACCTCGCACACACACACACATATCCTCTCGGGCACCCCCCCAACCCGAAAGCTCGGCTGATATCTCACTTATCTCCCCATATCTCCCCCCCCACACCCCTTAATGCAACAACAAAAAATTAATTAACCGCCTTCCTCCTCCTCCCACCACCACCACCACCACCACCAGCACCTCCTCCTCTTCTCCTCCTCCATGCAAGAGACTTCTCTCTCAAACAAAACACCCCGCTCTCGCTCCCCTCTCTTCTTTTTTTTTTCCTTTCTTTCTTCCTCCTTCCTCCGTTGACCGAATGAATGGATTTCAGAGGAAGGTGGTGGAAAGAAAGAAAGACAGAAAAGACCAAACAACAACAACAAAATATATATATATACACAGACACACGAGAGATGATCTCTCCAATGCCAAACCGGAGATGGGTTTTAATTGCAAGAACTTACAGGAGCGTCCCGGCACTGCTGCTCTTGCTGCTGCCTCCTCTCCTCTTCCTCTCTGCCTAGCTCTTCTTCTTGTTATTGTTGTGGAAGTTGTTT
Organism: Haliaeetus albicilla; assembly: GCF_947461875.1. Classification (NCBI taxonomy): domain Eukaryota; kingdom Metazoa; phylum Chordata; class Aves; order Accipitriformes; family Accipitridae; genus Haliaeetus; species Haliaeetus albicilla. The sequence goes on from NC_091516.1 coordinate 40,656,236, forward strand.
TGTGAGTCTCATGTGCTCCTTGCCAGGTCTCAGCAATGGAGGATCGCCATCTTTCCCTGCTTTTCCCCCCCTCTCTCTCTCTCCCTCTCCCTCTCTCTCTCTCCTTCACTGGTTTGCTGCAGCTGCAGATGACCTGAGATATCCGTCTCTCTCTCTCTCTCTCACTCACCCTCTGTGTCTCTCTCTGAATAATGAGCAACCAGAGGGAGAGAGAGAAAGAAGACAATCTCCTCTCCTACCACACAAAACGCAAGAGCACCAGGGGGTGCAAGAATCCTTTCTAACAACAACAACAACGTGTAGGGGAAGAGGAGGAAAAAGAGAAAGAAAAGAGAAGAAAAGAGAGGAGGAAAAGGCAAGAAGAAAGAGAGGGAGGGAGGTGGAAGAGGAGGGGGGAAAGCAAGCAAAGGAGAGATCCAGGAGGCAGACAGATGGAAGAGAAGATGGTAGTGATAGAGGAGGAGGTGTTGAAGATGAAGGAGATTAAGAGGAGGAAGGTGGTAACAAAAAGTTAAGGTCTGGGACACTGAATCACTCACAGGCCAGGGAGGAGGAGAAGAAGGGGGAAAGATCTGAAGAGCTTCCCCTTCCAAGCTGTTGCCTTCACAAAGCTTCCTGTGCAGGAGCACTCAGCAGCTCCTGTGATGCTCGGGGAGCCGCTCAGATGGAGCGCTCTGCTAGGTCATAGCTCTCTTCCAGCCATGGCAAAAACCGGTTTCTGCATGCAGATCTGCCCCTGAGGTGATCCCTCAGACGCATCCATCTAGAGGCTAATCTTCCCTGAGCAGGGTAAAGAACATAAATGGAGCTGGAGGTTGCAAAGTATAAAACCAGATCTACCACGTGGTTGGTTTTTAATCCCCCTTCCAGCTCGCATTTGATGTGGAGAAAGGACACTCGAATTGTCCATTTCTGGCACGTATTTTGAAGTCTACTCCCGGAAATAAAGACAGTCATCTCCAGGTTTTTTATTTCTCACAAGCACTTAGGAGAAGAGAGAGCTTGTACTACAGAGCACCAAAATCACTTCCTACATTGGTGAAACGGTTTTGGCTGCAAAATAAAATAAATAATTCTACTTAAAGTAACTTTTGTGCCTTCCAACACCTAATTGTCTGCTCCTTTGTGACTGATTATTTAAAACCGTGGAAACTAACGATCAAGGCTCACAAAGAAAGGTATCTTGGTGATGAAGGCAAGCAGGCAAAGACAAAGCGGCTGTAGCCTGCATTTTCATTTAGTCTCGTTTCTATTAAGCATTGTGCTGAGCTTCTTCTTTTGCTTGAAACCCCCCTCCCCCCCCCCTCCAATCTTCCTACAGCACCAGGTCAGATTCTTTCTAGGGTTACGTCTAGCATTGGGCGGGGGGGGGGGGGCGGGGCGGGGCGGGAGGGGGGATTAGGGGTTACGTGCAGACTCAGAAAATCAATACACGGGAGTGAGGCAAAATCAATTTGAGCACAAGGGCATGACTGGTATTGGAACATCACTGGGTTTTCTCAAGCCCTCAAGCGCTACAGCTTGCATGGGTGGAAGACAGACTAGAACCACAAAGGTCCGGTTCGGGTGAAGGGGGACATCCCTCCCCTGCTTCGAGGAAGTTTTATGTGAGTGGTGAAGCTGGGATGATCTTCTTAAAAGAGTCCAGATTTTACTGGCTCTGGGAGAGGTCAGGCATGTTAGAACTTCATTGTCTGAACTCTCCCAGTTCAGCTGAAGACCAAATGCAGAAATGCTAACAATAGCAATAAAATAAAATAACAAAAATCGGTCGCCCAGGTACTAGTCAAATATTAAACCCATGCACTCTCCGATCTTCCCATCCACTAGACTGCCGTGAGTACAAAGCACACAGGCAGGATCTCTCCCATTAAATCTTCTCTTTCTTTGAGCCGTGCAAGTTAATCACTAAACAGGAGAAAGATCTTCTCCCTCCTCCTCTCCCCTCTTTCCGCTCCCCCCCTTCTCGCCCCAAACAAGTGCTGTGAGAAATAGGAGGAAGGATAATATCTGGGCAGAAGGAGCACTTTTGGATTTAGAGGATCCTTCTTAAGGAAAAGGGGAAAAAACATCAAAACTGAGGATTCCTACTAAGACTACTGGTTTCATGCAGACAAATGAAGCGGACACCTCCTAAGAAGCTGATAAAAGAACATTAAGGAAAAGGGAGGGACCGTCTTTACGGCTGCCAGAATGTGCATGTGTTCTGCCTGCAATTTTCTATAAATCATCCTCTTCGCAGGAAGAGAGCGCCTGGGCTTTGCAATCTTTGACGTACCATCAACGCCGAGGCAGATAATTTACCTCTTTGTCTCTCAGCATTACACTTTAAATTAAAACAAAACAAAAAAAAAAAAAAGAAAGAAAGAAAATAGAGCAACCCCACAACCCCAAAACACCTGACTTCGGACCAGCCACCCTCCAGGGAAACAACAATCCCATTTCAAAATGAAGGCTCTTGGGAGGAGTAGGCATCAAACCTCGGGGGGGGGGGGGGGGGAGAAGAAAGAAAGAAAGAGAGAAAGAAAATGTATCTTCATGGAGGTAGCCTGGAAATGTTTTCCCGCCCTATCCCCCCGTCCTTTGGGGGAGGGGGGGTGGGTGTCCCTCCTGCGCCGGTCCCGTGGGGGACCCCCGTGCGCCGGCGGGGAGCGCGGGTGTCCGAGCCCCCACCCGGAGTCCCGGGGAGGAGGTCGGGGCGGCCAGAGGAACCCCGGCGCTGGCGGGCAGTGCGGGGGGGGCACGGGGCGGGAGGCTTCTCCCTTGGGGTCGGGTGGTCCATAACTTCCTTCCGCAGGCTTTCTGCCATCCCCGCCGTGCTCCGAGCGCCGCCGGGGAAAGCCAACAGCGAGATGGACACGCTGGGCTGGGAGAGCCCCACCAAGAAGCAGCCACCAGTGAAAAGGGTGGGGGGAGCCTCCACGGACGGCTGATTTCGCGGAGGAATCGGCGCTTCTGGCTGCCGAGTCCAGTGGAGGCGAAGGGGGCAAGTCCGGGGGGTGCAGGACCCTCCACGGGTGGTGGGCGGGCGGGGGAGGGCTTTAGCTGCTGGGCAGCCCCCGTGGCTCGCCCCGGTGCCGTGCCCGGCAATAAAGAGGTTAACCGTGCTGACAGCCCCCTGGTCCTAATTACCCCGGCGGGTTAACAGTCCCATTAAGGGGAACGAAGATAGTTTGCACCTCTCCGGGTGCCGGCGTTTGGGTCGCCGGGGACGCCTGGGGACGTCGGGGTGCAGACAAAGGCGCCGGTATGTCCTCTGGCAGGCAGCCGGGCTGCGGGACGGGAGTGGGAAAGCCCGGACGGAGCCCACGGTGAGGCTCAGCACCCCCGCTCCCCACCCACGGTTGGGGCGGAGGCGGGGGGGGGGGCGGGGACGAGAGGGGATTTCAGCTTCTGTGCGTCTTCCCAGCAGGGATTGTGTCCCACCGCCGTGTTGGCTGAAGCCACGGGAAGGGGATGCTCCTGGTTTTAAATAAAAAAAATTAAATCGTCTCTCAGCGACCTGTGGTAGATCGACGATGTTCAACAATGTACCCAGAGGAAGGAGGGCCTGGGGTGGGGGAAAAAACATTTTCCAGTCTCTCAGACTGGCTACATCTTTCTGCACCCAGAAAACCCCAGCAGCCTGGGCCTAACCACTTCATCCCCAGGCCAGATCTATGCTGGTGTGCAAGGATCCAGGTTTGCATCACCCTGGGTGACACCTGCAACCTGCTCCTATGACCACTGGAAGCCCATGGGGGCTGCATGGTGAGCCCCACGGTGGCAAGGCCACAGGCAGAGGGGTGAGCAGACCACAGAAAGCTCAAGATAGTGCTATTCTGCCTTCCCATTTTTTATTTTTTTAGCCAAACCCATTTCTCCATGGGCTCTAATTAGCTCCTTGGGATGGGACACTGGTACATTTAGCATGGACAGTGAACACAGCCTTAGTGAGCAGGAGACATTAGGAAAGCAATGTTCAAAATAAGATGCTGAAAGCACACTTCTTCAAACGTAGTCAACAGTGAGGCAATGTTGTTAATGTCCCCTCACAGAACAGAAAGTGGCTTCTTTTCTTCCTCCCTAGATTTGGAAGACTTTCTTCCTTTTCCTGCAACAAGTTGGAGTGAACTTCCTATCTATTCTCCACTTCTTCGTGGTTATTTTATTCTACCAGAGCAAGGTGTCGCAGTCCTTGTGCAAGAGGCAAGCATTGTATCAGCTCACTGAAGAACTGAATAACACTGTCTCTGTAGAATATTATGTTCTGCAGCTATTGAGAGAATTTCACTTTCCTATCTACGTTTAGAAGTGCGCTGTTCTGACCTTTACTCTGGCAACTCACTTATTTCTTTAACTGCCAAGGGCTTCCATATTGTGAAGGACTTTGAGGAGAAACTGGTTGGTTGGAAGCAGAGAAATCCTTCTCTGATCCATGAAAGACAAGGGAAATCTAATCAGCAAAGTTTTCTTTTAGCAAATACTCTCATAGAGGACAGTGGATTCAAGAGGGTTTACGTGTAAATAATCCAAATCTAGGCTCTTAAGAACCCTTCAGAAAATTCCTCTATTAAACCTAAAACTTCCAGCCTGCTAATAAAATTTGGAATGTTTTATTTCTGGCAGAGCTCAGACTAAAATCTCTAACAGCAAGCTCTTCACTGTAAGATCACTTTGTTATCTGCAGTGACACCTCATAATGTAGTACACATGTTGCAGACCTGTAGAAAGATACATTTTTATATTGCTGGGAAAATTTAAGAGAAGTATACTGGTGAGGACCAGGTTGGGTTATTGAAAGTCACTTCCTTATCTGACAGATACATAGGTTGCAACTATTAGAAATACAGTTTTTGCTCCTTTGAGAAAACTGAATCTTCAGCAGTCAGATGTTTGGGCAAACTCATGGTTATATTTTACACCTGTCCCCAGGCTTCCTTAGAAACTCTACACCAGGACCAGGAGCCAAGAAGCCACTTTACAAAGAGAACCAGTCCTGCTCCAAAACCTTTTGACTTAGGCCTGAGTCAAGACTAATGGGTGTATGGTGTTGGAAGGCTATGCTAGACTTCAGGATGGATTTGGTGAGTACCACAGGTATTCACTTCTCCAACCTAAGAACATGACTAAAAAGAGCAGGCAGCAGAAAACCTTGTGTTTAGAGCCCACTCAAACTCCCAGTAGAGTTAATGAAAAAAATTCCTTCGGTATTAAAATTAACTGGGTTGAAATCAAACAGAACACATCCTTAGTAACTGAAACATGAATCACAAATGGCCCTACATCTTTAGTAAGTAATTTGTCAGTATATATCCTCTTTTCAATGATCAATTAGATTTAATAAAAGAATAAAATGCAGCCTAGTCGAGAAGGTGTTTTATCCATCACCAGAAGACAGGCAACAAACTGATTTTGGGGAAATCCATAATTACCATGACAAGGGTTTGCTAAGCAACTAAAGGCACATCCAGACTTCACCTCTTACTGTTAAAAAACAGTGACCATGCAGCTTAATTAAATTCACTTTGAACTTTTGAAATTTTTAGAAGCAAAATATTCTTTGCTATAAGTGCAAATTAAGTTTTATGAAATTCAGTTTTTCCAAAGACACGGCTGGATTTCATTTAACTTCTGTGTGGTTTTAGATGGAGTCAATGAGATTGAAACTGCAGTTACTTTACAACATCAGACCTTCTGAATCATGACAGGTGTTTGCTGGTTAGTATAGGAACATTATATCCCAACATTATATTATACTCGCTACTAAGAAGACTTCAAGAGAGAAACAGTTTGATTTTGTCTTCAGAAGAGGTAGGTACTGAGTGATTTGTGAAATGGTTTTGAATTTATTGGTCAGATACAAATGGTTTCTGGCTATATTTACTGGTCATTTTTCAGTCCCCCCACCCTGTATATTTTATTAGATTTATGCAATTCAATAGAAAGCCATTCTTAACTTGCATACCCGTGAAAAATGCATTTTCCCCTTTTTCTTTTTTTAAGATCTAAACGCAACACTTGCATCTCTTGATCTGTCTCTCTAGCACTCCAGTATTTTTAAAACTTAAGCTCTCAAATGCCAGTCAAATAATTTTTATTCTGTATGTCCTAATCAACCTGTGTAATATACAGCCTCTGATAGATTTGAGTTCCACTTCCTAGCCAGTATTTCTGATATCTAATTTTTCTACACCCACCATAAAATTGAACAAGGCCATCTCTGGCTTTGTAGGGAAGTGCCTGGTACTGCTGAATAATCTGTCTGGTATATGCAGTTTGATGACATTTTTATTGATACATTACAAATTTAGCCCAAGTTTCATTTTTTGCAGCAACTCCAGTAGGTATTTTCATTTCCCGTGGAAGCATTTCAGGCATAGTTGATTTCCCATCTTGCATGTCTTTGAAGATATAAAAAGGAAACAATGCATTTTATCTCCTACTTTTGAACTACTTCAGCTTACAGTTTATTTCCTAATTAAGTTGTTTCTTCTTCAGCTTTTGCTGAAATCCCAGTTGTACATATGGGTCAATTCCAGTTCATTTTCCCTGTGAGCATAGGGATGCACACTGCAGGAAGTTGAACACTGACAAAGTGCATGACAAAACTCTGTTCTTCCAATAATGTTATTTGTTTTGGGCACACCTTTCGCATCTGTGAGCTTGTCACTGCTACTGCTAATCTGGAGATGTTTCAACAAATGCTGTTTCAGACTTTTCTCATGAACTTAAGTTTGTGACCAACACAAAATGAAGGTCTTCCTCATCCATCTGCTGTACATTTATCTCTGTTAAAAGATTGAATTTTTTCTATTCGCATGTATTTATGGCATATTTTTTTTCGTTCCACATCTCCACATGATCAGCCAAATCTTCAACTGGTGTAATTTGGCTGGCTTCATTACTCCAGTGGATATACTGCTACTTTAACCCTTCTGAATGGCTCATTCTTACATCTAATTGGGTTAATAATCTTTACCTATTACTTTCAGTGGTTTAGATATTTCTCTGTTTACTTGTAGGTATTACGTATTAAAATTACATGGTTTTCTGCATTGATGTTTTCACTATGATACATTGATATCTCGTAAAGTGTTATTCTGTTTTTAAAATTTGTATTTTCTGCTGTCCTTTCTGATCTCTCTAGAGTTATTCATTTTCCTAATGCCCACCTTGACTTCCTATGTTTTAAACTGCAGCATTTTGCTGAATTTGTCTCTGCATTAATTTATTTCAATATGCTATATTTCAAAGGAGCCTTTCTTCTGTAATATCTCATCTATACTAGTTTTGTGCCATTTATGAAGAAGACATTGTTTCCAGTTTTCATTTTTGCAGATAGCTGTTGTGTTCTCTAGAATTGAAGAGACACCATTTGTAATGTGAATTCATATTTACAATGCCCATTAAATACTGATCTAGTCAGAGATGGGCAATCATGTTGTCATGAAAGATAACTGCATATATAAGAAGGCAAGTGCTATAGTGTAAATTTCAAAATATATTTCATAGCCTATGGCCATTCTTATTTGTCTTGAGATTGCCTGTAATAAAGTTTCTACACTAACACGTGGAAATGTCTTGGTGTGTTTTGCTTCCTTTTTGGCAGGACCATTTTAGTATGAGAATTTTCAAGCTCTTTTATGGAAACCCAGGCTACATTTCAGCCTTCAAGGTGACTGGGTGGATCCTGTTAACAGGGAGAAGGTATGACAAAAGAAAGACACAAAGAATAACACAAAAGGAAGTCCATAAATAGTACCAGTACACTTGGAAAAAATCCTCACCTATAATTACAAAAACATTTCAGCATCCCATTCTGTCTTCAGAAAGGTAACAATTATTTATACATATCAATCTCTATGTAAATGCCACCTGTCCAATCAATATATTAATATTTGAATTAATTTCAAAAGAAGATAGCAGAAAAAAAGCCATCATTTCCTCAGTAATGAACTAATTTATCTGAAAATCTGACAACTGCAAGTGGGTGGTACTCTTTTCTGTGTAGTCTTACAAAAGATATTGCTGCAATCAAGCTGGTACTTACTATTCTAATAGTAAAACATGCCGAGCATCAAAACTTGACATGGAATGTAATGAGAAGTGATATGATTGAGCAGAGATTTAGCAGAGATGTTAGTTATGTTATGTTAGCACGATTTCAGCTCTGGGTCTTGAAATCTTTATACACACACACACACACTTGATGAGTGAGACAATTTCTCGTGGAAAGTGTACCTTAAGGAAAGTTTTGGAAGAGAAAACAAAGGAACTATGGCCAATGCAGGGAGAATGCTCTGATTTTAAATAGCCAAATAGAAGAGGTTGTTATGACATATGTACAGTGCCTAGTTCAACAGGATCCAGTTCCACTTTCCTGGTCCATCTGGTAATGTACTGCAAGCAATAGGGAGGAGTTCAGCCATGTCAAGTCCTTAAAAGTAAGGGATGGATAGGGCAAAAGCATACAAGTGCCAAAGAAAAGCAAGGTGCTGTTTAAAGAGGAAGAGGAAGAGGAAGAGGAAGAGGAAGAGGAAGAGGAAGGGAAGGGAAGGGAAGGGAAGGGAAGGGAAGGGAAGGGAAGGGAAGGGAAGGGAAGGGAAGGGAAGGGAAGGGAAGGGAAGGGAAGGGAAGGGAAGGGAAGGGAAGGGAAGGGAAGGGAAGGGAAGGGAAGGGAAGGGAAGGGAAGGGAAAGGAAGGGAAGGGAAGGGAAAGGAAGGGAAAGAAAAGGAAAGGAAAGGAAAGGAAAGGAAAGGAAAGGAAAGGAAAGGAAAGGGAAAAGAAAAGAAAAGAAAAGAAAAGAAAAGAAAAGAAAAGAAAAGAAAAGAAAAAAGAAAAGAAAAGAAAAGAGAAAAGAAAAGAAAAGAGAAAAGAGAAAAGAGAAAAGAGAAAAGAGAAAAGAGAAGAGAAAAGAAAAGAGAAAAATAAGAAAGAAATAAAAAGAAAAAGAAAGAAGAAAAGTTCAAATTTGACATGATTGTATGGAGTAACCAGAGAAGGGGATTTAGGAAAGCACTGAAATGTAGCTGTAATGACAGGATGATATTTGGCAGTAATATTTGGGACAGATTGAAGGGGACATAGCAGGTATCAGGAAATCCAGCAAAACAGTGATTGTAGCAAAGGTAATCAAGCCAAAAGTCTGCAGAACAGCCACAAAGAAATTAATAGCTTCAGGGAAAACAGTAAGGATTCATGTTTTGGATAAAAAAGTTGAGGGCAACAGGAAGTTTGCAGCTCTTCAGAAAGAAAAGTAGGTGGATTACATATGCAGGGGATATAATCAGGTCTATGCTGCAGCTGGTTAGATCCAGTTCAGTTGATTTTGCATTGATGATTGCTCCCTGACTTTGCTACAGATTGTTATAGTTGTTGCTGCTCATCTGTTGTGTTTTCAGGTGATGATTTTTGCTGCAGCTGTTGTTACCTATGGAACCTTCTCCCTGATGCCCAGCTGTTCTCCGAGGTCTAAGTGTGCATGTTGTGTAGTGTGTTTCAAGTCATTGTGACTGCAGAGGAATTCTGATAAATGTACCTCAAATACCAGCTGATGCAGGTACTTCTTCTGAGGCTGCAGAGAGCCTGAAGCAATAGCTCCAAGAGGTTCGAACCTTCTCATTCATCTCAATATGTTCTTAAATTGTCATTCTTCACCTTCTAAGTTAATCATCAGCTTCAGAGCTGGCCCCACATTTTTAACTGTTTCTCTTTTGATCATTTCACAGAAGCCCTCTGAAGTTTTTATTCCCTAATTTCAAAGTGTTCTTGTGCCCTCCAGGTGAGAAAGTTTAGAGCTGCAATGATATCTATTTTCCCTCTCGACAACTTTCAAGCTGCAGATGGGAATTGCCAGTGTAAGAACCCATGGCATACTACAAAAAACATAGGGACTCCAATAAATTAATTGGTTTGCCTACCTACTTAATTGTCCCTGGGATTAATGTACTGAATGATTAATTGCCTTTATAGCTAGTTAATCATGGCTTTCAGTATCTTCAGTGTAAAATCAAGCTGCCATGTAATTTCATGGCAACAAGAATCCTTTGGTGTACCAACTCAGGTGTCTTTTGCTGGCGAGGAGGCATGGAGCTCTAAATGTCTTTCTCTCTCTTGATCTTACACTCCCTGGGTTAGAGGGCTGGTGTTAACCAGTTTTGTTCCATCAAACACTACCTAATTGCACTGACCAACTATAAATTCACAACACTTTAGTATTCTACAAATTTATTGAAACATCCATCCTTCTCTTCCTTTAAGTTAAAAAATTGCTTTTCATCCTTTGGGCATGAGGGTTGAAGAACACAAGCAGAGAAGTATGAGTCATAGGAGATGGACACTGCCATTCCTGTGAAATGTGCAGCTCTTGTCTCAGTATTCACAACCAGAAGGACTCCAGTTTCCTAGCTAACATGTCCATCTATCAGAATTTGTTTTCCTTCCCTGAACGAGCATGACTGAAAGCCATCTTTGGACTAACAGGCTCTGAGATACCCACAGTTTAGCCTGATGGATACACCTAGCCAACCTTGTGTCTTTCCTCTCTCATAAGGATTTCTTTGCCTTGCTAAGGGCTTCATTACACTGGGAAACTGACCAGCCAAGCTATAGCAGTATCATTATTTCAACATAACCAGTCCATTTCCTGTATAGACAAGCCCTTAGACTAATCTTCTTGCCTGACCCATAGCCACAGTTGCAGAAACCTTGGAACATGTTTTGGAGTCTTATTCCACTCCTAGATTATGAAGCCTGCCAAACTTTTTCATTTTGTTCAAGGCTTCCTGCCATTTCAGCCCTGGAACCCATCTGATTTCTGATCTCTTGCCCATCAGCCAAGACTCTTCAGCCAAGCCACATACATCCTGCCACCAGGATGCTTCTGTTTTTTGCCAAGTTCAAAATCCTTCTCTGTTCTTCTGTCCATGGATATCTAACCTTGTTCAAACGTGAACAAACTAAGCAATGGACAGCTTGAGGCCAGAATGCACGTTTGAAGTTGAATAGGTCTATGCCTTTTCCTTATTGCTAATTTTCACATAGATGGATGTAGAGGTCTGTCATGGTTTAACCCCAGCCAGCAACTAAGCACCACACAGCCGCTCACTCACTCCCCCCCTATCCAGTGGGATGGGGGAGAAAATCGGGAAAAGAAGTAAAACTCGTGGATTGAGGTAAGAACGGTTTAATAGAACAGAAAAGAAGAAACTAATAATGATAATGATAACACTAATAAAATGACAACAGTAGTAACAAAAGGATTGAAATGTACAAATGATGCACAGGGCAATTGCTCACCACCCGCTGACCGACACCCAGCCAGTCCCCAAGCGGCGATTCCCTGCCCCCCCCTTCCCAGTTCCTAAACTAGATGGGACGTCACATGGTATGGAATACACTGTTGGCCAGTTTGAGTCAGGTGCCCTGGCTGGGCATGAGAAGCTGAAAAATCCTTGACTATAGTCTAAACACTACTGAGTAACAACTGAAAACATCAATGTGTTATCAACATTCTTCACATACTGAACTCAAAACATAGCACTGTACCAGCTACTAGGAAGACAGTTAACTCTATCCCAGCTGAAACCAGGACAAGGTCCCTGCTCCTGAGAGAGCTGTGTAATATAAAGGCACCAATAGACTCCACTGTCTCTAATGTTACCTGATGAAATCAGGAAATTCTTTTGATTCTCGGGTTGTAAGTGCAGTTACTCCTGCAACCTGCCAGTTTGTCCCTTCACTGGAGAAAAAAAAATTATCGCCACATCAAGATCACAGTCCAGGCTTTTTTCCTCACAATTTCAACCTTATTTCTACCAAGTAATGCAAAGCTATAGTATTGTCAGGGCCTTCCTCTGCATCCCCAAGGTCTCTAAATCTCCACCACTGACTGCCACCAGGCTTAAGCCTGCCAACCAGGTCTTTCCTCTTTCATTTGCCCCAGCCTTCGGGACAGCCTGAGGGACCCACTTACTCTCCATTTGAAGTCAAGGAAGGGATGTGTCCTTACTTCCAACCACATCTTTCATCCTGCTGTACCAACCATTCTTTGGCAGCTCATTTTTCTCCACTGAGTACTCAAGGTTGAAATCAGGGCTGGGAAGGGCCTTGAAGACCAAAGAGCTGTCCTGGAACAAAGTGTTGCAACAAAATGCTATAAAGATGAGGAACTGCATGTCTAGAAGTCAATCTAACCTTTTCCTTCGTCAAAAAAGTGTATATGAAAAGTAAAAAAAGCTTTAAAATTTTTAAACTTGAATACTGTTGATTATTCTCTTTGGTTTATTAAGAAATACTCTTGCAAGCAAGGACAGAAATCCAGTTAATCCCATTCCCTGCCATTGGCAGAATGATTGTCTTCTCTGTGGTCTTGGGAACATCATTCTCTATTCTCTCCTTTCCTCAGAAAGGTAAGAGAACAAGATGCAATGGCTTACAGTTGATGTTTCCAAGAACCGTGGGTGTATTGGGTCACTTCAGCCATGCAATGAAACCCGATTAAACCTATTCTAAAGGCTTAAAAAACACACCACAAAAGGCCACCAATGAATTTTGGCACTTATTTTAGGTTTCCTTTAATAAATGGGTATGTTTTGTTTAATAAACATTAAATAAAGTTGGCTGGAAAACACACTTCTGATTTTATGGGAGCTTGAATATTTTGAAATTGGGTTTTGGTTTTATTCAGAAGAGGAATTAAAAAGTTCTTATGAATATTTCAACACATTTAATTTTAATGATTCATTTTCTGGTCAAAAATAACCAAAATCATAACATAGCATTTTGGTAAAACTGTACTTTCCAAAGAAAACTGTTAACTCAAAAATCAATTAAATAATTCTTGTTTGCATCTATGCATGTATCTAGAAGTAAGTCATAAACTAATGCCAGCTGATCCAATTTTTTAAATAATTCATTAGCAAGATATAAATGGAATTCCAATAACTTGCTGATAGCCATAGAGTGGGGTTTTTTTAAAAAAGGCTTCTCTAACAGAGGCTTGAATGGAAGAATAGTTGTACTGAAATATCTTCATTTTTTATAAAATTTTTGTTAATATAGAGGTGGCAATTTGAAGAGTTTTAAAACATGGATTGAATGTTTTCACAGCACTTTTATCACAATACTTTAGAAGTTGTTAACATCCCAGTTTATTAAACAGACTCATCCCCTAGTGTGTGAATTTGGGAAAATTATAACCACAGTAATTGAGATTTACAGAACAGTTTAATGGGAATTTTTTTTCATTGATCATGGCAAATTTGGTAGAAGTATTTGTATTACAGTTATATAAACAACTTCAGTATAAAAGTGAAGTAAGCATCTTAAAAAATTGTGTAGGCATGGCAGATACTGAAGCCTAATACTCATTGAACTAATGTTTCTCAGGCAAGCATTGTCAAAATTAGGTTGCTTATCAGTATATTCAAAATAATGAGAGGAGTAAAACAGGAAAGTGAACAAACCAAAGTTTGAATGACCACAGTTAAGTAGAGTTGTAATAAGGGTGAAACAACACGAAAGCTACATTGAACCTTTCAATACCAGTGTTGCCTGAGGAAACATGCAGTTAGCAGGCAAAGTGTCTGTACTCAATTTAAGGCATAGGTGGATTTGGCTGAGTAAGTGCATAAAGAAGGAAGGGAATGATCACTAATTATTCTACTTCTGGCAGCTGTAAGCACTTTACTTTTACTACACGTAGCAAGGAGCGGCACAAACCATCCTTGATCTGCATATTGCTAATGCAGTTGCATTGCTTTCTGTACAAGTTTGCAAAGTGTCAGTGTCTGTTGCTACCTCTGATATGTGAACGGTCCTGATGAGTCCCATGCACGCAAGTACCTACAAGTCCTGTCCTTCAGCAATTTGTTGGATTGGGTGCAGGATGCTTGCTGGATATTGGATTGCCAAATATAGGAAACAATTTGTGGGAAAATAAATCCTAGTCCAATTTGATCAATCTGGAAGCCTTGTTTCATAAATAAAAAAGTGTCCTGACCTGCTCTCCTGTCCTCCTTCCACCCAGTGTTTTTCAGCCCTCCCATTTTGTCACGCATGTTTGGTTGCAGAAGTAAGTCAGTGTAGCAACAGAAACCATGGCTTGCAGGGGATGTATCTGCTGCATTGTGTGTGTGCTCCATGTTGCTGAAGGCAAAGTAAGATTTTTTTGAAGATCAAAGGCTTCCTGTAGTGCGATCTGTATCTAAAAAAGACTTCATACACGTCATGAGCTTGCACCTTTCTGATTCATTCCTGTCTTAGGGAACTGCTCACTCACTACCATCTAAACAATATATGTCATGAATCATTCATTTATTCCACTCGAATGGAAAGCTTTCCATCAACCACAATGGGGTTTGACTCAAACCTTGAGGGCCTGATGCATCTACTCTTTCTTGTACTGAGTGGTGCTTCACTTTGGATGTAGTCCCACTGTCCTCGCTAGAAGCCTCTGCCACCTCTTCCACAGCTCAGTCACAGGCTTATTGCTCTTCCAGCCACATGGGCGGGAAGCACATCCTGCCTCAGAGCTTCAGAGCAGAGTGGGGAGGGAGGAGCATCCTTGCTGATTGAGCCCCTTTGGCCTTAACTTTACAAGCAGGGGCAGAATGCTTCCCCTCTCTCCTTATCCATGACCCTCTTTCATGTCTTACCTAGCAAGGCAAGCCATCAAATGCTTCAGCACACAAAGCAGCAGGATGAGCAGAGCTTATGGGCTGCCTGTTGCACTCGTTAGCATTTTGTTTGCATTTTCAGGTGGTTCTTTCCAAAAGATTAGCTCCCTCCTGCCGCGCCTCTAGACCAATTGAGAAAAAAATGTGTTTTCTTCTAGGAGCACTTGCACTTTGCTCTTTTATAGAAGAATCCATCAATCCCTCTGTTCAGAAAGGATTTTAATCTGGGGAACACAGTCCCATGGGGTCTCAAACAGCTTTTCTTCTCTTTTCCAAGGTAACAAGTGCCCTTCATTCCTGTAGCAAACTGGATCCCCACACTGGAAAGGCAATGCTTACTGAACAGAACAGAGCACCCTGTCAAAGCTTGAGCCCATGCTACGAAATGGCCTTATAAGGACAATTGCAAACTGCACCACTGTTTAAAAAGGAAACTATATTTCTTTGAAATTGCTTTGTTTCATGCAAATATATAGCCACAAGCATATATATATGTGAAGGCTATATGCATGCAAACACATATAACTGTGTAAGAAGTACACCTGCAAGCCCAAACAACCTGTTGAAAGAGGGTAAGAGAACAGACGTGCGACAGACCTCAGTTGGCTTGCTTAATGCCCTACTGGAAATACTCAGAGACCCAAGTGATGCATGTGCTATATGAACCCCAAGCAGAAAAGAACAGAAAGCTCTTCAACCAGTCAAAGTAAGTTGATTTTGGCTGGGCTACTAAAGAACATTTGATAAAGTCAAAGTTTTGGCAAGCTCCAGGCTCCTCAATCCAAGCTCAATATAGTGTGGATTGTTCTACAGAAATGAAGGGATTGCCTGTTCTATTTTGGCCAAATAGTTCACAGGGTTGAGTATTAGTAACACTTGGAGTGACTGTCGTCCTCATGGTGTTAACTCCCTGAGAGGCCCTGAGATTCCTCTATGTTTAGATGTTCCACTGCACAGTGAGTAGTCTCATCCCATGTGGGTTGTGCTTTTGTTGTTTAGATGTGTGTGTTATCTCATTCCCAATTAAATCTAGGGGGGGGGGCGCTGGGGGAGGTAGTGGTGTTCAAGCTTCCTGAGGTGAATATAACCTGTTTGGCCAGACCTGAAAATCTGAGCTGTGTTGAAGTAAAGGTGAATGATTTGACAGGGTGCTATTCTCTGATACCACATTCAAAGACCTCAGTTTTAAAGCTCTGTTCTGGGGTGCAGCAGGTCAGATATATTTGTTGGATATTCTGTCCTGTAAGCCAGCTGTTGTTCAAAGTGTGAGTCTGGAGTAAATTGACTGGAAGCCCCTTCTAGCCAATCATGCATGACACCAAGTATATGGACACATGCAAGTACACGACTTAATTCCCACAGCGTGTAGCAATATATTTAGGTTTGTAGAGGCTTATCTTCAGGGTTTTTTTTCAGAATCTGAAAGACTGTACCAGAGAAAGATGTCTCTGTAGCTGTTCTGGCCTCATATTCCTTCAAATATCTGCTATTGGTCGTTGTCAGAGACAGGATCAATCTGACCTAACATGACAAATCTTGTGTACCTTAGGTAATTGCATGGTTGTTTGGTTTTTTTTACTTCAGAATTCTGATGAATGGTTGAGCAAGATGGAGTCTTCATCTTGCCTGGTGCTGTTAAAATAAATAATATTAGTAAAGAAAAAGGGAACAGATTAGATTCCAGAGTCTTGGCACTACAACATCTCTGTGGCATGATTTTCTGCGTTAGGAACACAACTGACATAAAAAAATGATCTATATGTTAAGCTAAGCCAAAGTAGGCCTCAACTTTTCCACGGAAGTTACACAGGCTTTCTGATTCCTTGCTATTTATTTAATCAGGAATGCTTATGTTTCGGATTAAATTCCTTGTTCTTAAACTCTTAAAATTGAAGAACATGTACTTTTGTACCTCTAGGTAAGGCTGAGATATAGGTTAGCAAGAGGAGCCTTATCTTTTTATTTTACCAGGCAGCAAACAAGCCAGGCATCCTTTCAGAGGAGGAATCCGAGGCATCCTTGTGACGGAAACATGAGCCACCTATGTTTGTTGTGGGCATGCTGGCAGTGCTGTGGGGAACAAAATGGTGTGCGGTGTGAATCTGCATTTATGTTCCCACATCCTTGGCCAATGTGGTGACATTCGCTTCAATGGAGCTGGGTTAACTGCAGTGGTTAACAAAGTGCCCGATCCACTGCAGACATCCAGATGTGCACAGGAAGTGGTGCCCAGCAACATTTGATAATTTGTAATTTTGTGCAATGAAGGCTATATTTTCATACCTTCCCTATTGATTAGGCATGAAGCTCTAGATGTTAAGGACTGAAGGTCGAACCACTTAGCTTCTCTCACAGAAGTCCTGTGATGAACTCCCATTTTTTTATAGGCCTGTCTTCACTGTTTGATAAATTTATGGTGTCAGATATTAACTACTAGGCCATCACTTCCCCTCATGACTTTTTAATAAAAAAATGGAAATTCTACAAGATTAAGTCATTCACATGAAGTAACCACTTAAATCTAAACTTGTCAGTCTTTGTTAGCTATATTCCAAACTTTCTCTATTTTTAATGAAAAATTAACGTTTTTCAAAACAAGTAGAATATATTGTCTGTGATTACTTTTTTCATGAGTGAAAAAAAGAAAATTATGAACAGTTATACTATAAACATGTTTAAATTTTGCAATGTAAATATTCAGAAAAAAAGAGGTTTCAGCTTTTCATTAGCATGAATACCAGAGAGCTAAATAAGAATTTCCCTGTGCTTCCCACTTGACTTAACCTCCTATTACTTAATTTGATAGTGGAGTATAAAAATGTGAAACATGTATTTTGCATATCATTTATAAACAGAGACATCTCATGTATTATAAAGAAGTTCTGTATATCTTTAAAGGAACCAGTCCTTGGGAGAGGTAGGTTGGTGAGAGGCAGAATAGAAAGACCAAAAAATGAAGTGCAAGTGCTGTAAGTGGAGAAGTAGTTGGATGGAATGGTAAAAGGATATAAGAGCAGAAGTCTGAACCAGGGAAAAAGGATTTTAAAGCTCTCTTGTGCCCTCAAGATACTTCACTTAATGAAGAAAAAAGTCCTCTATGAGTGGCAGAAATAACAAATTTTTATTTTCAACATCTCTTTCCTGTGTGGTTTTTTCCCATCTCTAATAAACGGTGAAGTTATTAGCCACTCCCAGGGAGAGAGGAGGGAAACATCATACACTCAATTGTACAAATGGCTTCTCACTGGAAAAAAGGGCTGAAGCTATTGTAAAGTGTGTGGAAGCAGAGTAGGGCCAAAGCTAAGTACACCCAAGAACCAAGCAAAACATCCCAGGTAAAATTATGGCCTACTGATGTGAATGGCAAAGATTTCATTGACTTTACAATGCTGGGCTTTCATCCCTATTTTTAATTGTCTGCTTAAGGTAAACAGCTCTTTCTCTTTTCCATCAGGGTAAGATATGAAATGTTTAATAGCCTTCTGGTTCTTGATTAGCCAAGATTTCCCAGCTATCTGGGGATGAGTTAAGATAATCTAAAATTAAAAAGTGCCCCAGCTATGAGGCTGGGCAAAGACACTACCATTATCTCAGGGTGAAATATCAGAAGGCTGCAATGCTGGAGGAGAGGCTTAGCACATCGACTTTTCTGTTAAAAAAAATAGTACTTCTGATGATGCAGTGATAAAGCTAACATGGTTATGAAGGCAAGTGACTACAGACTTTCCAAGCTTAAGGATTAAGGTTTTAGGTTAAGCAGTCCTTCTGGACAGAAAGGGGGAAGGATTAAAAATCAGAAGGAAGATCAACTGTCTCTGTTCATAATATGGGTGATAGGTAAATTGGAAAAAGCACTGTTGAAATATTTTGCAGTTGGAACATCAGGGTGAATGGACATGCAGGGCCACACAGCAAAGGATGAGTCCTCATATGTTAAATCCCAGCTGTGTGATAAGGAGTTTTCACATGACATGGGGCTAATCTGTTTACAGCGATGCCGATGATCTCATGGTTTGTTTGTTTTTGCTTTTGTTTTGTTTTTTCTTTGGGGTAATAGACTGGCATAATCCATAGATCTGAATCTGCAGAACAAAAATTTAAAATCTCCTTCTGCTTCTCAATCCTACAGACATATTCAGAGTCCTCTCTGAGCTCTCAGCAAGAAAGAAATGGTCCTTCAGAAGAGAAAGTGAGGGAAATCTGTCTCATTATTTATGCCTCCAAATTTTCAATGGCCAGAAAGTGGACAATACACGAATCTTTGTGGTGTGGGTGTTTAGCTATTCTTCTTTGTTCTGCTGCAGACACAAGCCCAACTCCCGTCTTTTTCCTCTTAAGCTCGGTTTGCAAAAACTTGAAATTTTTACAGAAATTGATTTTATTTTTTGCTAGAACTTTAAAAGCACCTGAAGTATTTTTATACTTCACATGCCTTCTCAGTGCACAAAAGTTATTACAGAATTGGGGAGGGAGGGGGAGTGATGTGGGAAATCTTTCCTATCATCTCAAATATTTACAGGGCTAGAAGAATAAATATCAATTGCATAGTTTTATAGAAAAAAAAAACCAGGACCATTTAAATTTCTGTTACAAGACACAGTGAATAAACTATGACTTTTGGGGAAAAATAGAATGTTACAAAGGCTGAGTTATAATCAGCTCAGCAGAGGTCATAGCAGGTTGATCCAACAGCCATCCTCACTGAGGTCCCAGTTCCACACAGCATTTAAATGCATGCTTAATTTTAATCACATACATAAGTCCTGCATGACCTTAATGTTAAGCACGTGCTTGAGTGCATTGCTGAAGTGTGGATGGAGAAATGGTTTCATGAGTGCTGGAAGCAAGAAGAAAAAGCCCCTTACTATAGGTCTCATTTACAGGACTCACTGTAGGATCAAAGACTTCAGTATTAGTTCTGAAGCAGGAAATGTCCATATAATGCTGTGAAGCAGAGAACAAAGGTAAATAATTTGTAAGGGAAGGTGTACCAGGAACTGCAAAACATGCCCCACAGGTTGGCTGTGCACTTTTCTTCTGTCTGGGCTGTATTCAATCCTATGACCCTCATTCTGCAAGGACTTTAGCAAATGCTTATGGTCAGTAACTGATTACTTCAATGGGAAAGCTAATCACAGGTCAAAATTCAATTCATATTCTGCTTTTGCAGAATATAATTCTACACACACTGCTCATTGATACAGGGTTGAATTTTACTGTCTGCTTCCTTTTCTTCAGACTTTGCTGTCATTATTTTGATTTTAAGTAAGTTTTCCTTCTGCCACAAATTAAAAAGCCCACCCTCCTAATTCAGGATAAAAGATGGGGAGAGTTTTCATGCTAAGATCCTCAGACTGATATCCTGATGGTAGTCAGGTTTCTCAATGATATTCGCTTGCTGGTAGTGCTAAACTACTAAAAGTATCTTGATATTTATACCTGGATTTTTGCAGCTCTGCTGCTTCGAGCAAAGCTATGTTCCAAAATAGGAATGGTTCTTCCCCTTATTTATTTTCATCATTCTGACAATTAAACTGAACTCTGGGCAGACAAGGAAAGCATGTTAAATGGGGTCCTAACATCAGTATAGTATTCACTGGGCCAAATTCTCTTCTACTTATATCACTACCCTGTCAGTGAGACTTCGGTAGAGTTTACTCATACTGGTTTAAATGGGGAAACAACTGGATCAAACAGCCTCCAAAATGAAAATATGGTGTAAGAGAATCACCCTAAGCAAAGATGTGGGCTCTCCTAGTGCAGTCCCCAGACTGGCACCCAGCCCAGTTTTGCCTCTCTAAAGTTCACAAGTCTCTTGCACAAACAGCTCTGCTCCTCCACTCATACCAGGGGTAAAAAAAGACTCTTCTTGCCTTACTCATAAAAGCCAGCATGATAAGGATTACAGTGAGCCCCACAAAACTGATTTTTATCTGATGGTGTGTTGAGGGTGAAGGAGGAGCTGGTGTGGTTCACCATTCACCACCATTTTGCTGTGACTCTGGCCAATGCGGCTGGCAGCACATGGACTTCTTTAGCAATCCTGCTGTTTGGCCTCAGCCAGAAAGTGTGTTCATGACTTGAGCAGATGTTTCTGCTTTTAGGAATCAGTCGTTTCCTCTTTTCCAGAAGCACATGCCAGCACAGTCAAAATCTGGAAACCTGCTGCTTCACAGTAGGTCCAGAGTCTAAACTGGTACTTTACTAGAAAATGGTAATAAAGCAGTTTGAATTGCTTTTCATCCTTCATGCTCTTAATGGCTTTCAGGTTCATATGAGACCAATCAATTAATCCTGCTTCAGACCTAGAGGAATGGGATGTTTCTTACCCTCTGAAAGAAGCCCATAACAAAGATTACCAATCTACTTATTAAGACTTATGTCAGCAGTATAGTCTAACAGAGCCTCCAGCTGGGGTTGGGACTACAGATTCGCAATCTTGTATAAGCCTAATGTTCACTAGTCATATGCTAATTAATTGCTAAATCACAAAAGGCAAATCATAATTATTGTTTCAGGTTAGCAATTTTCCCTGACCTGATTGCATGCTTGCTGTTTTGAAGAATGAAGGAATGAGGCTCATTTAGGAACATTTACCTGTATAACCTATGTTTCTGGTTCCGTTTGCTCTTGTTTTCAGGTGCAGAAAAATTCTTTCTGATTTGAACAATTCTTGGATAGATTCTGCTACCCTTCATCATTCTGGGAGATAAATCAAGAAGTAGGATAGTAAGAATGAGAGTAAGAGCCCACAGAGTTGAAGTGATTATGGCTCTGGTCCTGCAAAGGTTTTTGGTGGCCTGAGTATATCACACTGTAGACAGTCACACTCAGCTGAATTTGTGCAACTAGGGTACTTGCTGTGTCCCATTTCAGGGCTTCCTTCTGGAGGCCACTGGTACAGCAAACCCACACTTTTCTAGCTTCTCTCTTTATTTTCCCGATGTTGTGCTAGTGCTTGGTAAAAAGTTTCTGCTCTAGTTGTAATTGGTGGACGGCAGCATAGAAATTATTAAATGCTCTTCCAAAAAGCCCACTGAGATCAGAAGCAAAGCTCCTATTGATCTCAGGCACACAAAGTCAAGCTCTTATTTAATAATTGGTAATGGCATATTTGAAAACTCCAGATCAAAGAAAGCTTCCCCAGTTCTTTTGTAACCTGGTTGTGTGCACCCAAAACTCCCAGTGAGGTTAATGGGACATCAGGAAGCCTTCTGGCTCACAGTCAGACATATTCATACATTAGGGCTGGCTGACATGTGGCTGAAGTCATGAGGATGCAGAGGATACTGCTTTGGCTCTGAAAGCTCTTACTCAGCTTGCTATCTAAAACTGTCCCAACCCATCAAGCCTAACGTGTTTAGATCTCTTCCAATCGTTATCTGTTTTGTGGTGAGAAGGTTGACTTGGCAGCTTTGAAATGACAGTCTAGAAATTGGAGTAATCTCCTTGCTAGGATTAAGGTAGTTCTGGCAATCCTGAGAGTAACTGCACAGGAGGGGTGAGACTGCTGCATAAATTCCTAGTCTGAGGTTATGTCCCCAACAAACAGATGTTGATCTGCCCACTGTTACTAGTCAATCTGAACCATTTTGATGGCTGCATTGAACCAGCTAAATCTCAGGACTGTTGCTCCCTGCTGCTCTGTTTTCTGGTTTTAAACTGGGACTGCAGAGGAACAACCCCTGGCAAAGGACAGCTGCATGGGTTCTTCGAGGAAAAAAGGAAACCAAGAGAAAAAGAGGGCTGCAGCTCCTGAGCAGTAGATGACTCAGGAATGCTGAGGGAATTTTCTAGCAAGCGAGAAGCTGCTGCAGATGAAGAGGCATTTGCATTCGGTTCCCTCCACCCTGCTGTAACTCTAGCTAGCCAGTGAATCAACACAGCAGACATTCAGTGGTACTGGCCTCAGCCCAAGTCTCCATGCCAGACTCCTAGCACACCTGTTAAACAGATTCCTTTCACCCAGCTTTCAGCTAACGTTTCAGCTGTAGCTGGTGATACGCCTCGCCTGCTGCAGTCCTATGGCTGCTAGCTACAGTCATCACTCATCATACTTCAGTACTCACCATGGCACTGGCATGTCAAAACCAGGCAATGAGCACTGTCGCCCTGAACCATATGGGATAATGCACATGGCTGCTATAATATTAAGGGCACAGGGAACACACAGTTGTGTTAGTTTTGGCCAGCACTAAGGAAGGGTGATGGCAAGCCCCCCAGTGTGCTAAAACACAACCTGTTTACAGATCCCGCCTTCTGTGCTTAGCACTCCATCCATCCAGGAGCATGCACTGACAGCTCCCTGCCCAAGCACCATGCTGTGCTGTGCCATCCCACCTGAGGATGGTGAGAGCTTCATGGCCTGGGTGAGAGCTGCAGATAGGGATGCTGGCCAGTGTTGGCACTGCTCTTCCCTTCCAGATACTCAGCAGGGGCACCGTGAAATCTGCTGTTGTAAAGGACTACCAACAGCATTAGAGGGGCACCTCCCCAGAAGGTGCAGAGCTGTGAGAATGGGGAAGTGGGGTGTGAGGGGCAAGGCTTCAAAGGGAAAGTGCAGCTTACCTGCCCTCCCTTGCTGCTGAGCAGAGCACTTTGAAGTTCAAATTTAGAGTCTGGAAATAGGAGTTGATTTAAGCTTATGATGAATTTCTTAAGAAAGAAGGGGAAAGGAGCTAGAGGGAGAATAGGAGAAGCAGCAGCAGATGCTTGAAAGGACAACATGGGCTTCAGCTGCCTCTGGAGTAAGCTGTAACATTTTAAAAGGCACGTCTTCTGCCACATAATGCACATAGGGATTAAGGGGAATACACAATGATATGGTACTCCTCCTCCCCTCTTTTACCTTGTCTCTTTTTTATGTTTAGAAACATGTGTGGAGGGTTTGTGCCTTAGTTTTTGATGAGGAAGTTCCAGGTTTGCTGTAATTAGTTTTGGTCCAATGTTGTGATACCAAGATTAAACTGGCTTCTCAAACAGTCTCTGGATGGTGATCAGTGCTGGGAAGTCCATTGGGGAGTTCCGGTAGAAGATTCTCACAGATACAGCAATTAACAATTTCATCTGATCTTCTGGCTTAGAATCAGGACTTTTGGAAACCTCAAGGAGAAAGAAAAGGTGCAGACAGGTGGACTCCACACACAAAGGTAGGATGATTTATTCCATCTCAATATGCAGTTACATATGTCAGTGTTTGCAAGTAATTTTTTCAAATACTGTTCCTGAAGCCAAAGTTGGTCTTGTTTTTCACAAACGTAGAGATGAAGCTACAATACTTGCAATATAAGACAATTCACTGATAGTGATCGGTGAAATTCACAGCTACTTCATTTCAGGCATCCCCATCTGACAAAACACTGGGAGCAGGGAGAGTTTTGGAGGTTCAGTCTCTCCCCAAGAAGCTACAGAGAAGGCATTATCCAGGGTAATTATGAAGGAGGCTTAGACTTCTCTCGTGATTGTGACCCAGCTTTCTTGATCCTGCTCCAAGTTAACAGGGCTGGAACTGGCTCTAAAATGTCTGGTTTGAATGCTCCTTTCTTGCATTAGGACCTTTTCTCTCTCTGTGGTTGGTTAGCACAGTGGCTGTTCTCTTACATGGGAAATGCATTGCTTGTGTAGGCTTCATTGTGGTGAAATGGAGGTCTTATTCTTTTAGTTAGCAAAGTCATGTGTAAGATGTTTACTCTTAGCACTGCTCAAGGGCAGTGCTAATTTTTTTTTGTAACAGTCTTTTTTAGACAGAGAAGTTGGTGACAGCCATAATTTATTCATGGTGCTATGCAGCTTGGCATAGCATGTCATACTGGCCTGCAGCAACTGGAAGTAGTTATTTTCTTAGGAAAGTGTAGAGACCAAAACTGATAACACACAGTGACGTACAGGAATCTGCTTATGTTTAGAGAAGATAATGCACATCAGCAATGGGAACTGCAGATGGCTAGGAGTTCTTGTTTTCCTCATGGCTTGTCCTCTTTCACAGCTCTCCTGATGTAGGTGTGTTTGACTTCATAAGAAGAAGTTTACAGCAAGTAGAAATTATTTGCATATATTCATACTGGTATTCAGTTAAACAATCATAGAGAGTTGTGTTTAAGAGCTTTCTCTATGATTCCGAAGAAAACACATGACGATATAACCAGGTCTGCTCTTTAGGGATGAAAACTCAAAGTCACATCTGCTCTCATTAGGTTCAAATTTGGTTATGCTGAACACATGCCATCATCACTATCATTTCCATGGTAACACATTGCAACATTATACTATTCCAGTCATGTGACAGAAGGTCAGGCTGAAAAGAAACCTGGGCTGGGAGAAATGAAGCACTTGTGTCTTCAGTGGTATTAATAAACAAAACAGCTACCAGCAAAGTAAATTGGCTTTTGTATAAATACTCCCTTCCTCAAGCTTGCCTGAATGAAAAAGCTGTTCTCTAGGGATTTGTCTATTGGTTTGGTCTGACTAGGGCTATAGGCTGCTTATTCTTCTCCTACAATCTCTCTACGGCTGGAGTGCTGGGTTCCCACAGAATTGTTGGGGGGGGATCTAGTTTCATTTTGCACAGTTTCTATTAAATTAAAAAAAGAATATATCTTGGGAAACGAGGCAGTCAGCTTCATGCAATTTATGAGAGTTAACCTCTCTGTTCAGCTGATGGAATGCCATAAATTATGTGCTTTATTTTTTGATAAAGTTGTCTGTGCTTGTATTCAAAGAGAGGGAAAAAAACCAAAGCTTTAAGACTGAAGGAAAGTCTGAATAATTTGAGTTCATATTAACTTTTAAGAATATCTGGATTATACAAAAAATAAACAGAAAGATAAGAAACTCAAAATTAGGATGGTTGCTCTTACTCCTGCAGCCCTGAGGTCAGTAAATGTCCTTCCTCTGATTTTAATGGCCTTTATCAAGACCTTCAACAACCGTAATGTCCTGATTCTTCACCATTATAGACAAGAAAAGCAACAGGAGTATCACCTTTTTTTTACATCCAAACAGTTTCTCAGTGTATGCAAGCTGACAGTTTAATATGCCACAATTTACAAAAAGTTTTGGAAAACCTGCCTAGCAACATGATTGTATTAGTTTCACCGTGAAAATCCAGAAACATAATTTAGTGTTTTTTTCATTGTAAATACAACGAGAATCACTTTCAAAGACAATACTGGCTCAGTTTCTATTTCAAGAATTAAAGCAAAAGTTAATTAATTAGCATATTTCATATCTTTGAAGTACAGGTTGTACTAAAATTAACCAGAGAGAGCTAAATCTGCAATAGCATAAAGGGGAAGTTAAGATAGCAAATGCACGTTGTGGGCCTTTAAAATCCTGCCCCTCCCCATCATTTCAAGGGCAATCTTTCACTTCTCCTACTATTTCTCACTGAAAGAAGGGCACATGGAAAATTATGGAAAAAGCAGTAATTTACTATGGCCATTTCCACTCTGTATGCACTTTAAAAAAGCAGAGCAAAAAAACCCAAAGACACCCAACAGCCACTGAGAAATAACATCCAACAAGATTTGATTTGCAAACCACAGATATCAAGAAAAAGGGCTCCCTTTGATTTTAATGGTTGGACTGGTTTCATAATGTCCCATTATGAAATGTGATGCCAATCAAGATAAAAAGTTAATGCTTCTGCATTTCTAATTGGAAAAAAATGAAGCTGCAGAAGATCTTTCTCTAAGTATGTTAGTGGAAAAGCCACATTTTATCAGCCTGCGTTTTTTATAAAATGGAATTAGCATCATTCAGCCTTAAAGAAAACTTCATTAATGCCAAGATAGGAGAAAAGGCTGTTTATTTATTCATTTGTGCAGTCTGTTGTCAAATTTTTAATATTATTATGTTCCATAAAACCTTAACAGCCTAAATACGTAAGATAATAAGTAGACATAGAATGATAGAATAATTTCAGTTGGATGAGACCTCTGGAGGTTGTCTGGTGGTTCAGCATCCTACTCAGACCATAGTAAGTTAGGTCAGTTTGCTCCAGAACTTGACTGGTTGAATTTTTAATGTCAAGGATAGAGGTCCCATAACAACTCTGGGCCTCTGTTCCAGTGTTTGACTGCCCACACTATGATTTTTTTTTATTTAATATGTAATCAGAACTTAGCTTGCTGCAGTTTGCATCCATTGCCTCTTATGCTATTGCTGTGCAACCCCAAGAAAAGCCTGGCTTTATCCTCTCTATATGCTTCCTGAAGGGCTGAAGACTGCAGTAAGGTCCCTCCTCAGCCCTCTCATCCTAAGACTCTGCAAACAAGACTGAGCAAAGTAACTTATAGGAGAGTTCTGGAAGGAAAAGGTTATGCAAAAGATACCTGATATGACATCTACTCAGCATTATTTGCATGGGAGAAGAGCCTAGAAACACCTGTTAGGAACACAGTGTCTCTGCTCTGGGCACTGAAGAGGAACTATAGCTGCCTGCACACAAATGTTTTGCAGCAACGGACAGACAATAAACAGACCAGAGGAGAAATAAAGTACAAAGGAGTGAAGCTGTGATCCCATTAACACATTGTGAATTCACTGAGAGGAGCAAGATGGTGGCAGAAGATCTTAAGAGTCATTAGAGTTTTCATTCTGAAATAATTAATCAGGTCACCAGGGCTATAAATACTATATCCAAGGAAAAAATAGAGGGGCTCTATACACACACAGATATCATCTGACCCTCCTACCTATATGCCAAAGGTATTACTCATATAATACATTGCTAATATGTCTTGGCTTAAGTGTGACTAAACATCTCTGGGCAGCTCTTCACCCTCAGAGCACTTGTAAGCAAATCTGGGTAGCCTCCTATTTGAATTGGGCTGTCCACAGTAAGGAGTCTTGTAATAAACTGTCAGTATAACTGGAATTATTAAAACTGTCAGTTGGGGTTTTTTTAAACTTCTCACATTAGGAAGAATCAAAGAGAATTAGTGTCTTGTATCCACAATCAGACACATCAGACAATTAAACCTACATGGAAGATGGAGGAGAATGCCTTGAACTGAGACCATGAGCAGAGAGCCTGTGTCAGACCTTGGGTCCTATTTGCTGTAGCAGCCCTTGCCATAATTTAACAAACATCTCTGGTCAGCAATATGCAGGAGGAGAGCTACTGTCGGCGTAACCTGCAGTATCATACATTCAGTAGATATGTGCCTCACTGTTAGCTACAGAGAGAACTGAGTTCATTAGTGCCAAATCAGAGTTCTCTGCTTGAATTGCAGTTTCTCCCCGTGTGCAAATTCTTTTTTGGAGCTAAGTCCAAACAGGGGATGTAAATATATGCATCTGAAGCTAACAAACAAAATCCTGTTAGCTGAAGGGCAGCCAGTAGGTGAGAAGTTGTTCTTTTTCCTCTGGATGTGTTTGCATATGACTGTTTTTTAGCAGCATTAAATACTAAGAGAGGTTGCCTTGAAGAGAATTGCTGAGCCTAAATTCTAAAAATCTCTTGAAAGAGTTTTTTTAGTAATTATATTCTTATCTTCATGGAATTTAGGAAAGAAAAAGTGTAAAATTAGACCTTGTTCTCCTGCCTTCCTTCACCCTCACCTAAAATCTTTTCCCTCCATCTCAAGGTTTCTCCTGTTAGTTCAACTTTTTCTGGAGAACCTTTTTGCAATTTATACTTTTTTTTTCTTTTTTTTTTTTTTTGAGCACATTTGCTGGAGTGGACACAATCTTTCCCTGTGCATTGAGCTTGCTTCTGCCCACTACAAAGAACAGAAGTTTCCACATATACTGAAAGTAGATTGTTTCTTGCTTTAATCCTGTTTCCAAACACTACTAGCAGCAGAAACCCAATCTGCTGACAGAGGTAGGGCCATAGTCCATTGAGGTAATGGACTCAAAAAGTGGAGTGCAATAACTTTTGAATACAATGTATGAAGGAACATATAATGGAAGACACTGCATGAGCCTCAGTTCATTTTGATGCTAATCACAACTGATACAGAGAAAGTAATTAATTGAATAGATGCAGGACAGTTTACTTCAATATTAGAGATCAAGTTCACTTTCTGATCATTGAAGACACCGATCAATAAAGCCCAGTTGGACCCTCCACGGCTGGATACTTCATTAAGCTGCTTGCTTAGGGCTCATAGAATTGCTGGACTTTTGCTCTCGTAGCATTCCAGTGGTCTAAGCTACAACATCCTCCTTTGGCCCCTTTGCTTGGCACAATGCTGACGCTCTCCATATGTCGTCTCTCCATAAAAAAAGGAGATACAATCCAGCCAGCCCAGCACCCTGGAGCAATGCTGGTCATCCTGACTTCCCAGCATGTGGCATTGTTTAGAACCAGAGATAACTGAGGACAATGAAATTCACCTCCTTTCTGGGAGTTACGTGCCACCATTCCAGCACTTTATCTCACAGAAGGAAAATACAGCTTTAGACCAAATCAAACACTGTTCTGCCTGCTTGCCTCACCCTTCTTTTTCCTTTCTGTCCCTAGGCATCCATTAAAGAGTTCAGGATGTTCCTTCCTCCGCACAAGTCCTCCTCTGAATTGTTCAGCAGCTTCACTGCAGTCCAGCCAGTTTCCTTCTCGCTTGGCTGATCCTCCAAGTAAACAAAAAACACCTGCCAAGTAAGTACATCCTGCTCAGGGGTCCTCATCTTGGAGCTTCCTCTCCTGCATCTCATCCCTTGTGTTTTTTTTTCTAGGGCTGCATTGATACCTGGCTCCTTTGTTCTGGCTCCAGGAAAATTCCACTGCCTGGAGCCTGCCCTCAGCATGGACTCATGGCCTCAGCAGTCCCATTGCATTACGGAAGCTTTCACATAAATGGAAGATGTTTAAGTTAATGATCTCCCATTGTTAACCATGTGTCACCCCCCTGTGCAATTTCAGTTCAAAATGGTGGTAAAAACACGGCCAGGAGGGATAACTGCCTACTTTCAAAGCAGGGTTTCCATTCTGCCAAGGAAAGTCCTGCATTATCAAGCAGAATTAATAAGAAGTTCAAGCTATTTCCAAATACGCAACTGTGCCAGTAGACTCTGGTTCACATTTGATTTCAGAGAAGGTTTTCTGAATTGACCAAAGGCCACATAATTAAGTTAATAGCTAATAATCTATATATGTAGTTTAAAAGATGTTTTTAACAAATACCTGGATGAAGCTGATAAAGCATCTTGAAGAAAGTTAATTAGATCTCTGTCTTCAAAGCTGATTTTTTTTAGTATACTGGTGTAGCATAGCTGGAAAGTATCTTGGAAACCCCTTAATATTGTCAATATTTAAATAAATGTTAGGGCTTTCAAGGCTATTTGAGACTGAGATAACCAAGCTGCATTTGGAGAGCACCTTGGAATTTACTTATTAAATTTCATCAAGTTTACTTCTCTCCACTGTGCTCAGTTCCTCCCTTCACCTCTTTTTAAAATTTTTTCTTTTTTTCCTAAATTAATCTTTTGGATTAACTTCTAGGTCATAAATTTAAGAGCGAATAATTCAAAATCTCCACCGTGAGTTTTTCAAAATTGCATAGCACTGGCCAAATGATGCTCTCACTGAAGTAAGCAGTAAAACGTCCAGCAACTTCAAAAGCAGCAAAGGTAAGCCAACACAGAGTCCTTATTAAAACCCCACCTTTATTACTTTAAAAAGAAGGGGAAGTTTAAAAGGACTAACTAAGGAAATTCAATGCCCAAATCCCATTGTAATTCAATAGGAATGGGGCGCCAAATTCCCTTAGGCTGCTTTGCAAATTCTCTCTCACAATAGATGCCAAACTGGCTCCCATAATGAGCCAGTCATTCTGTAATGTCAGAGGGTCAAGGTGATTGCTGTGTGGTGATACCTGGCCATAGCTGGAATAATGCAATACTGTGGAAGTATTGTGTTTTCATCACTGTGGGTCTGTGAAACAAAATCATCTGAATGAGGTTAGAGTGGGTTAATAATGACCCAGCTGGAAGCAGGAGAAGATGGGGGCTGGTTGTTGGATTTAAGAGGGCCGTTAAGTATCTCTAGGATGCTACACCTCCACCTCTAGGAGCCTCTAAGCCCTAGAGAGAGAAATGTGACAAGGAACTTACTGGCAAGATCCAAAGGCTTGAAGCATTTGTTTAAGATATCACCCAAAAGATCACATACTGGTTTTTATGGTTGTCTCTCCAGATCAAGTAAAGGCAAAGCTGTAGCTCCTTCCTCAGCTATCCATCCCTTGAGCACACAGGCCAGGAGATGTCAGATCTTCCTCTCCACTTGCTGGCAGGCTGGAAAAAGCTCTCCTCCTGCTGCAGCAGTGATTTGGAAAGCTACATCCAGGAATGGCAGAGCCTCCACCCCACGCTAAGACCTTCCACACTATCACCAGCCCTGCTTTTGGTCCTGTAGTGTTTGCAGCAATGCTTGTCATTCACAGCTTGGTGTGCCAGCTCCCTCTAATGCTCTGTCTGTCTGTCTGAATATACACCTAGAATAGCAGAGGGGTATAAAGCTACTTTGGGGAAAACAAGTTCACCTGAATTCATACACAAAGTTTTAATTTCTCCAAAGGAAAAGGCCCACAATTGTTCCCACACTGGCATCAGTCAAGAAATCATTTTTACTGAGGTTTATTAATCCTTCCTTCCATTTCAAAAGAAGAGCCCTCTCCCAAAAATTAAAATAAAACCGTCCTCCCCTCTTTTGCCCACTCTTAAGATTGGTGAGCTTTGTGGGCTGAACCAAGCATTTTATATGGTTTCTTTCATTCAGTTTGATTAACTCCATATGGGCTTGGATTCTCAGAGATTTTTTAATTTACAACACAGAAGGAGTATGTTGTTTTGATAACTCAACATTTTAAACAGATCAATTTTTGCATTAGATGAACTGTCTTCTTTTTAGCTCAAAACTGCCTACCAGAGACCAGGGGAAAGAACCCAACAGTGCCTCAACAGATCATTTGTTTCAAGTGGACTCAGCAGGGGTCCCTTCAGAGCTGTGTTCCTCATGCTCAAATTATATCTTGTGCTGTTTTTAGCAGGCAAATTCTTAGATTATACATGCTTCGGGTTTGTTCATGGAGTTAATCAGGCTTCAGGCACTGTTTCATTAACAATTCCCAGCAACAGAGATTTCCAGTTTGTTGGTATTATTTACAACAGAGTAGGTTAATATCACGTATTAGGAGGACAGCATTGTGTATCATCACAGGGATATGGTTTCCCTTTGTAATGAGGTATTGTTTAGAGGGTGTCCAGAGCAAAGCCAATGAAAGTGTACAGAAACACTCCAGTTGACTTGATTGGGCAAAGAACAGTTGTTTAACATCAAGGAAAAACTCAGAGTTAACACCCCCCCTGCCCTGAGTGCAGAATTATTATTTGAATTTTTCCAATTATTTTCAGTTCAGATTTCCTGAAAGTAAGTATGAAAATTCAAGCCGCTAAGATACTACAATTACCTCCTCTCCTTATATATAGCAAATCAATCATGCTGTACTGCCTGCAATATGTTTTATAGGAGACCATATCTGAAGTCTTACTCATGCTAACTGTGAAGTTACTGATGTGTGAAAGAAACAGCAGATGGAGCTGGCTAGAGGGTTAGCTTTAGGGTTGCTGCTGGGGACAGGATATAATTCTGACAACAGTCAGCTGTATGTTTTTAGGTGGATACATCAAGGTTCAAAGAGGACCCCATATCTGGAGTAATCTAGTGTTATGGAGGAGGACAACCATGGACAGCCATATTGTTTTTCTGTAAATACTGCTTGCAAACAAATATTTGATGTTCATTCTTCCTCAGGATGGTGAGGGCTAGCAATTAGGAGGTGGACAGGAAGTCAGAATACTTGAAGTCTTCTCTTTGATTTTGTTGCTGAAGGAGTAGGTTTTTTGAGTGAGTAAGACCACCTCCCAGTGTTTGTCTTCCTTTTTGTCCACAGGCTACTAAGAGCTTCTGGGCATGCAACTATTCCAAATCAACTTCATGCAGGAATGTTTTTATTCAGAATAAGCATTCATTTTCACAGTTTACTTTAACCCACTTTGAGAGCAGCAAGGCATTCCTAACAGTGAAAGCAAAGAAATAAGTGCATGTGTTTCACCTACCTCCACAAAGCATGAGAGGGAAATGTCTCATCCTCTGATTTCTGAATAGGTAAAGCAGTCACTGCCACTGAGCTACTCTTATTCTAGAGAATCCTCCTGTCCACAGCCCCACAACACTGAAGACCACAGGTGGTCAAAAAAAAAAAAAAAAAAAAAATTAGTCAAAATTTCTACTCTAAAGCTTTGGTCGTCATGCATTAGGACCTTGACAAATTACACCAAGTAACTTTTTCCCCTTCAGGTGGTTGGTAAAGGTACATTCTTCTCCTAGGGTCCAGCTAGAAGTGGGCACAAGGCAAAAAGACCTCACGGGCAGGGTGGCTTACATGTAAGCTTTCCTGAAAAATCTGTGACCATGCAAAAGGAGTCTAACAGGCAGCTATTTAAGTTACGCAGTCACCAGAAACAAAATATCCCACATGGACAGGCCTTGCAGTTGGTCTGTCCTTCTATCTATATATTCTGCCAGCTTTTCCAGACACTCTGGACATCTTACATTAATTCCTTCAGAGTCATTGTAATCAGTGAGCCACAGAGCCTCACTCACATCATCATGTAACTAATAATTAATTATAATCATATAGCATTTTATCAGTCATTTTGGATTTTCCGTTACAGTGCCAACTGTATACATATATTGTTATATCATGCTTTGTATTTATGTTATTCACCAGAAATGCCAAAGAGAATATAAAAATATGCTTCAAGTAATTCAAAACTGAAACTAGGGCTGTCAATTCATCTATCTATGTCATTTGAGGACAAGCAAGCAAACTCCTAGACAAGAGTGAAATGTACACTTGTCAATGTATTTTTGGGGGGAGAAATGCAGTTTTTCATAAATGAATCCCTGGTGATGCACAAAAGCAGCTTCTTTATTTTTGCATTTGATACTGTGTAGATGCTAAAAACATTATCCTGGTAATGTTGCATTCTGGGCAAGGACCACTAAAATTTCCTATCAGCAGTATCACCAAGCTTATTTAAATTGTCATATGTTTTAAAATATAACTCACCCACACTGGCCTTGCCTAGTTCTGTTTTATAGTGTCAGTAATCTTCTCTGAAGCTCTTTTCATGCTGTTGCAGTCTGTTAAGTAGATTACCTGCTAAGTCTCCTCTGGACAGACCAAGTAACCCACCTTTCACCTGTCCTCCCCAGGAGGCTTTCTTGTCCTCCTCCATCCTCCCCAGCCACTCAAACATCCAGGCAAAACAAAAAACTTGCTTTCTAGGGGTTCAGAAATAAGCTTACTGCAGCACAACTGAGAGGGAGGAACTAAAATGCATATGGGAACAAGGATGTCCCAATACCTTGGGCATAAGCTTGACTGGGAGTTCCCACTGCTGTTATCAAGCATAAGCAGAAAACATATGTGATCAGAACTTTAAGTGAAAGCATTGGCAAAACTGAAAGATTTTCTTAATCATCTTTTGTTCCTGACAATTTATTTATTTGTGCTTCTCATGGATATTACAGCACACAGGGACAAGCACAGTCACTTACTTTGTTTCTTTCTCCTGAGGTGATCTAAGGACTCTATGCCAATAGTTTCTCCATTGAATCCATAACCTGAACTGTAGCTTACCTTTTTGGAAAGAAGAAACCAGTGAATTCCTAAACCAGTCATTCCACTGATGTCTTTCCCTGTATTTCTCCTCTAATTTTGTCAAGCTTTGTGTCCCACTCACTCAGTGTTGCTTTTTGCCTTCTCTGCCA
Source organism: Haliaeetus albicilla (assembly GCF_947461875.1). Classification (NCBI taxonomy): domain Eukaryota; kingdom Metazoa; phylum Chordata; class Aves; order Accipitriformes; family Accipitridae; genus Haliaeetus; species Haliaeetus albicilla. The sequence continues at coordinate 40,690,679 of NC_091516.1, forward strand.
CGTAAAAGAACGTATCAGAAACCAGTGGATGGTGACGGACTTGCAGGTTTGCCTACCTGCCTTTGCACATGGCTGAAACTGTCATGATGCTGCCTTTCTTCTGAGTATCTGTGTCTCCATACACCTGTTTTTCTCAATTTATTTTGCTGCTTATGGCAAATTTCCATCCTTGTTGTCCACAGGGAAGAGGGGAAGGAATCCCAGAGATTATCCCTCTCCTTCCTCAGAAATAGACCACTTTGTTCAAGTGCCTGCTTTGCTGGTTTGGCAAGTAAAGGCTTAAATGCACCTCTTTTTCCTGCTCACCAACTTGCAAAGCCCTTCTCTCTTTTTTTGGCCCCATACACAGTAAGCTATTTGCAGAAAGCTGAAAAGCTCAACAGAGAAAAATCAAGGCCGTTATTTGATGAACACTGCTTTCTACCAAAAAAGACTTGTTCATAGTTCGTCCTTTACCACTCACTGCTGCCCACTCAGTTGTACCAGCTCAAGTTTGTTGCATTTTTTGCAGCAGAACAGAATGACAAAAATTGTCTCAGTTAAAAAAACTCCTTTTTTTTTTTTTTTTATGCTTAACCCCACAAGCAATTGTAATAGCACAACTGGGGAAGCAGTTAGGGGGGAGAGGAGAGCAGCAGAAAGGTGGCTTACACCAGCATAACCATTGAAATGGTTCATTGAACTGTGGCTTCAGATAGCTCCACCTCAAACACCCTATAGTTCTGTGGAGAGACCACTGTCTCAGAGATTTACAGGAGAAACTAAAGGCATTAATTCCTCCATTTGGTCTCCTGAGTCTAAGCACCCCACTAAAAAAAACAAAGCCCCAAAGGAAAAACAACCAACCAACCCTTTCTTGGCTTGGAAAATGTGACAGAAACTCTGAAATTTCAGGTAACATGTTTTGGATTGAACAGAATGTTTCATTCAACCTGCAGAGGGGTTTTTTTTTGCTTTTTTTCTCTTGAGTTACTGAAAGGCAGCTATGTTATCAAACAGGTATGCTACTCTGTGCTCAGCAAGCCTGCCTGCCCCGAACTCCTCCAGGTCCCATCAAATGGAGTGCAGGCACAGAGTGAAAATTATTGGCTCAGTGAACATCACTCAGGTCAGATCTGACATCCACCTGTGTCAGAGAAGTCTAACGTTAGAAAGCTGGAGCAGAATCCTGGCAGTCTGTGGCTTTGAATTAACCAAAATGCATCTGGAATGACCAGCCTGCAGTGCTAACACACAAACATAACAAAAATTTTTGCCTTCCAAAGGAACTCTGCTGTAATTAGAAAGAAAAGTCATTCTATCAGTTATTCACCTGAATCAATGGTCCATTCCCTCCATTGCTTCCCAAAGCAGGAGCATCCCTTTAGCAGGATCAATGCTTTGTAATTTTATCCTGAACACAGCTCATCAGGAAGGAAACTTTGCCTTTTTGCTAGATGTAGAAAAAGGCATTTGATTGTGTTGGGTCACTCCTTACTTCTTGTAAAGTTGTTTAGCTCAGAGGTGGTTTGGGTTGTTTTGGGTTTTTTTTCCCAAACAAAGAGATGAGCCTTAGCAATCAAGCAGCCTCTCTTTTTTTCTCTACAAACAAAACTAAAACACATACTCTAAACACCACTGTGTTACAGGCTTTCTAAGGACTTTGCAAACACCTTCTCTGGGGAAGGCTTTGGCACTATCCCTGAATCAGAGGCAAAGTGTAGTTTTTAACACAGGGCTGGCTTTTGAGTGAAAACAGTATACTGTTTCTCTCTGTCAGGTGTACACCATTTCAATGCCTCTCCTGACACTGCTGGCAGAGTTAAGTCCAGCTCATTCCCTCTCTCCCTGCCTAGTAGATTCAAGGGACAGAAAGCTCGGCTGCCCTCTGCCAAGTGGGCTGCAAATGCCACAGTCTGGCTTGAATGGATGAGTCTGTAGGGGCCACATTCAGGCACCGGACACCTTTTTTGGGTCGTTAAGATGTGTTCCTGGGTGTCTTTCTACCATGGATTAGGAAGTAGTCTAAGGTACTTTGTTCTGTGACACAGGGCACTTGACAATGGTGACGCATAGGTAAGAGAAGTGGTGGTATATATGGAACAATATCTATTATTACATGTAATAAATGTCCCAGATGATCGGTTGTCTGCTCTCTCTGTGCCTTCAGCAGTGCTGAAACATGACCAGAAATTGTTGCTGAATAAGTAAAACCAAGAAGCAAATTCAAATGAAAACAGAATTCACCAAAGAGCAGTTTCCCTAATATGAACTGCTCATTGACAGTTATTTTTAGACAGGGACATCCCAAGCCCAATCTATTTGACTCTCGGCAGATGCTTCCCACATCAAACAGATCCAGCTCATGTTAGAGGCAATGAAACCTCCCACCAGCAACCCTCCAAGCTGGCTCAGGGCCCATCATGAGCCGTTTCTTCTCTTCCACTTGGTTCTTTAATTCAGACTTGACAACCTAGGATGCAGATTTAAATCCAACTACAGGACAACTATTAATAAGCCGACAAACACTGAGGATGAGAATTCTCAGCGAATTTAAAGCTGAGGGATGATTGCCAAGAAAATTTGGCTCTCGCTCCCCTGTTGCTTTGATGCCCTTGCTTTCCATTCTCACAGGCTAAGAAAACACTTTTTCCCTCCTTTCTGCTCTCTCCCTAATCTCCCCAGGTATAAGCAGTGGAAGAGATGAAGCCCTCTTTCAACAGCTGCCCAAGCCTGCCACTCCTCACTTGTCAGCCAGTTCTTCCTGCCTTTTAATGGTTCTGGCAACATCTTACTCTCCACGGCTCGTTTCTCACCACTGCTGCCAGGCTGGAGAGCAAGCTGGACCTGGGGTGGGAACAAGGCAGGCAGCACTGGGCCCAAGAGTTGTGGGTCCAGATCACATGGCAGAAGTGCTGTTGATGGACAGGCAAGGCAGTGCAGCACCCTTTCAAATGCCACCATATAGCACCTCTTCTTGAGAGGCAGTGTCCAACCTCTGTGTAGAATTCACACAATGGGCACAGGAAAAATGGTAAAGGCAAGAACATAGCAGAGAGGAGAGCTCTCAACCAATAGCAGTTTTGCCCTCCAGACTAGGAATTTTCAGGTGACCATAAATATTTACAGCTTGGGTCACAAGAACATAAATTCAGTTAAATAGTTTTGGCTGGGGAAGGGGGCAAGGGAGGATTTGGTTTTGTTTTCTTTGGGGTGTTTTGTGTTGTAATACTATGTTCCAGCAATTTGATTACATTTTGTGTTTGGGGTTGGTTCCCCCTCCACCCCCCGAACGGCTGAAATAATTTGTTTTGACAGTGCAGGAAGAAGAAGCTGGTGGATCTTTTGTTTTGAAGAAGTGAACGTCACTTAAAACATTGACCTAAATTAAAAAGGAGGAGGAAGTCACACCAAAGATTTATAAGATCCAAAAAGTTAATCAAAAGTTTTCAAGGCAAATCAAGCATTCTGGATTGAAACAGTCTGAAATTTGTTTTTCCATTTGCTGTCTAGTAGAAAAAAAACACTCAGAAAAAGCTATTGGATTTGAACCAAAGTTTTTTCCCTCCAGTTTTTTGCCCATTATTTGACAAGCTTTAGTAGCCAGCGTGGTTCCCCAGAGATTTTGGACATCTTGCTGTGAGCCAGAGACTTCCCATATTCTGATGTCTGTACACCCAAGGATTCAGCGGATGGCAGCTACTTTCGTTTACAGAAACCAACCACCATGTAAACACTAGCCTGAAGGTAGCAGAGGACAGCACTGCGTCTAGAGGACTCTTCCATAAAACATATCCAAGTTATGGCTGTGTCTTTTCCTATGAAGGGATTATTCTTTTCTTCCCCATGCCTATGGCAAAACTCTCTTCAGTCTCAATGGGAGCAGGGTTACCCTGCCAAAATTTCAGTAACCAACAGGGCCAGCTTGAAGTCAGTTTTCTGGCACTGGAGGGAGAGTTTCATAACCATGCATCACTGTAAACTATACCAAGGAGGATCCTCCTCCCTGCCTTCCTCTTTGTCTGTTTCCTCAAGCAACATAGCCGCTGACAGGCACACCAGGGACATGGCTGGCAAGCAGTGGGAGATGCTGTTTCACTGGCAACCAGTGACTAGATGAGTGTGTATTTGTTTCTGCTTGCTTCCCATGAAATATTATTGACCTGAGTGTGCCATCAAAGAACGGGAACCGTCAGCTGTGAAACCAAAAAAACCTACTGCAGGAATTGCAAGGCCATTTGAAGAATTTGCCTTTTCTGTCCCTGTGAAATGGGACACCAGGCCAGTTGTGCAGCAATATGGATCAGTCTTTCCTCATTCCCTGAGGGAGGCTGGCTGCTTGGCAGGAGTTTTGCTGGCATTGCTGAAAGCTACAGTTTGACTGGTGCAAGCTGATGAGTCTTCCCGTCTGCTGTTCTCCTGCAGCTGACCTCTGCTCCTGCTGAATCTCCCTCTGCTTTCTGCTGGAGAGTAATTCCTTCAGACACCTCCCACAGCACGGACCAAACAGAAGACCAAAAGCCAGCCAGCTGAGGAAATAATACCTAACTTGGATGCAAAGCTTCAGGGCTAACCTATGTCTACACTAAAAACATGTACTACACCAGCTTCAAGATCCAGCTGTCCTTTTATGTACAAAGACCCTGCTCCAGCAAAGCACTTCAGCTCCTGAGTACTTGCCTCCTCCTATGCTTCGATTCATTTACAGTGTCTTAAAAGTGTTGCTGGATCAGGGCCTACTTTTCCTCAGCCAGCCCTGTTCTCAGGCCCCTTATTTATTTATTAGCTATTAGATGACTTTTCTTTGCTAATTTTCTTTTTTTCTGCCTTGAATCATAACATTGCCATTGGTTCTTCAGGTCTTTATTCCAATGATTTCCAGGGCAGCCTGGGGGGGGACTGTGCACAGCCATTTCACCATGTGCTGCATCTGCTGATGTGAAAGGACAGAGTGGAACAACCCCTGTTCTGCCTCTTCTCTAGCAGTAAATTCACACCTGTCCTAAAAACTTTATGAGATCAGGCCTTGCAGCCTTTTGCTGATGAACAAGGGTGGGTCCTTGCTGATGCTGGTGAAGATGGAGTTGGGGAGAAGCAGCTTTGAATGGGCAGCAAGACTGGTTTGAATGTTAGGGCTGGCTTTGAGCAACATAGGCGTGTCCTCTTGACCCAACTCCTCCTGCAGGGAGCCTGTACACATGACATGGCTGAGGCACTGGAAGCAAGTTGTGAAAGAGGTGAAAGCGTGTGCCCACTGCCTTTTTCATACACACACACACTCCTCCACAGCCTGGTGCGGTTCCAGCCTTGTTACCAGCTGCACTTAGGAAACAAGCTGACCCTGAGTAAGAAGCAGACCTTGCTCCAACACATTTGTGGTTTGCACAGCTATGATAGAGGAGGAAAACAGAGGCACAGAGAGATTAAATGACTTGTGAAAGGTCATATGACACCCTGTGACAGATGCCTGGGAAAAAAAAGGGGATACACCCATGTATGTGCTCCCTGGGATGTTTCTTTGGCTGGCCGTTCCCCCCTGCCATGTCTTTTCTGTTCTGCCCCCTCACAGGATCATTTCTTGTTCTGGTTACCAACCACAGGTTTTTTTCCTTTTCCTCTCTTCTTTGTATTTCACAACCTTTGCAAAGCACAGCTCATGCACAGCAAGGCCATGACTGAGCAAGAATCCCATGATGTGGGGTGCAAGGAAGCAAGGTGATTTCATCCAACACCACACATGACAGTCAAATGCTGCTGCTGCTTTGCTTCAGAGAGTGTTAATCACCACTGTGAAGGTCTGGATGATAATCTGAGGGACCTAAATCATACAAAGGAAGAAAGATGGAAAATATAAAGAAGGTAAGTCCTTGTCCATTTTTTGTCTCAAGTCAAGCTTTCTTTTCTTGCTCTAATAGTTCAGCTTTATAGCAGAACTCTGTAACTTGTATTTGTTGACCTTGTATTTGTTGAACAAAAATGTCACCAGGGAAGGTGCTACTCCAGCACCAAATACACTGCCAAAGCAGCAGTCCATAAAGTCAAGTCTGTAATGAAGTCCAGCCAGGGTGCTGCTGCCAGACCAAGCTCTTCATGGTGCTCTGTGGTAGGTAAGATTGAAGGACACAGACAAAAGTGTTTGTAATAAATTGTTTTCACAAGATCCTGTCCTCCCAGACCATGGCATCAAGTTAACTCCAGCAAGAACTGAAGAAGAAACCCCCAAAGGGGTAAGGATTTTATATTGCAGTCAGAAAGGTGCATTCTCTATGGACCTTGCCTGATTTACATCAGCCCAAGATCTCATCCATAGCAAAGCATTACTTGTGTCATGGCACAATGCTCCCGCAAAAGCCAGCAGTTCCTTCTCTTCTGTTCACCTAGCAGTTCAAGTAAGGCAATGTGAAAAGAGAAGCTGCCTCAGTTTCTGATAAATGAGGTACTGGAAGCTACATAATAATCCATCTCATGACACAAGCTGGAAAGTGATTTTATTCTGCAAATTCTTCCATTTCCCATAGCTGTGTATGAAGGTCTTTGTAATGGAGGCCACGGTTCCATTTCCTACATATTACACCTTTCTTTAAATTAGCCTAGCTATGTGAAAGGAACAGAGTCCAGGGCTTTGAAGCAATCTTTTTTTTATATATTTCACTACCAATAAATCTTCAGCTTTTTGCAAACCAAGGAAGGAAAATAAACCAAAATCATCCAGGAAAAAAAAAAAAATTAAAACAACAACAAACCCCCCAATATAAACAATTTTTTAATGTCTGTGTTTGTTTGTATTTGCAAGTCCTGAATACATTCTGCTATTGTACAGCTCTATAAATGATCACACAGACCTTATCGCCACACAGAGGATAAATATTCAGCTTTGTGATTTTGCCTGCACCGTATCTGTACTTAAACTAACAATTTGGAAGCAGCTTCAAACTGTCATGTCTTTCCTAATTTTTTCCTCTAAATTTGGAAATTCTACTGAAAGTAGCTCTCACTCAATTTGAATTTTTTCTCAGATCCAACCCAGGGCCAATAAGGCTTTAAAAGTGAGAGCATACACAACACAGTTCTGCACACATTTAAACTCTAAAATGATGCATTTTTTCATAACATGCTTTTTGCATATGTAGTAGCAGACAGTGGTGAATGCTATAAAACTATTATTCGTCCACAAAGTGGACAATTCTGGTACCCAAGCAAGCTTAGAAATCTCTGAAAATAATACTTATGAAATTATTTCTAGAAATTTTTTTCAAACCCCTTAAGACTTTCTTTTTTTTTTTTTCCTAAATCATGATGGCAAAAGGTTTGAAAAATATATTAATTGTTAATTTGATCCTCATTTTTTAGGGAAGCACCATAATTTGGATCTCAGGCGTTAAAAACTTCAGTAAAAAACATGGTGCTCAGAATTATTTTTAAGGAAATATTTTAATAAGCTCTTTACTCATTGGGAATTATTTTTAAAATGACAAAATGACACCATTCCAACCATTCAAATAAAACCCAAGGAAATATATATTTACAATTTTTTTGTCTGATTATCTCCTGGTCTGCTTTTGCTTTTACATGATGTAGGCATTCCATAAATAGGTGTTAGGACTTTTTTACTGTGCATGCATAGTGTACAAAAGTTCCCAGGATCAAGTTCTTGGTGTTCAATGCATCGTGCAATGGGGTCGCAGTCTCTCTCAGGCCTCTATCATCAACTAAAATAAGGATCAAATAAATGTAATACCATACTGATGATGGTTTGTGTGTTGCTGGAGCACAGTTAGAGGTCAGGCTTGCCATATAGAGATACTGAGCTTCCCTATGAATGTAGCTGTCCATTATCCATGCTAAAGGTCTTTACATTTGCCAACTGTACTTACTTTTCTACTTCCATAGCTGGTTCTACACAAAGATTATATGCACAGAAAGCAATATACATATTACTAACAGACTAGCCAGGCACCAAGACCCCAGTGTTGCCGTCACTGCTGTGACCTAGAGACCCTCCAGTCCTTCAGTACTGGTACTGAAGGTGCTTAACTCTGTGATTTGGATCCTATAGACAGGCAATAGTGCACTTGTTCAGAGACTGACAGCTGGTTTGCAGGCAGAGCCCTGGCCAGAGGAACCAACGGATGCTGATGGGGCTCCCACCTGCCTTGTCCACCAGCAGTACCCCAGTAAGCTCCCCTGCATCTGTGTCTTCCACCCTTCATCTTCTGTCTACAAGGTAAGCGGAGATGTTTCCCAAATGGACAGAAGTTTGTGAATATTTTGCCCCATCTGCATTTTTCAGTCAGCTCTAACTGTGGTTCCTTCAGCACACCAAATCTCTCTTGCTCCTTCATTGTTTGACAAACAGCTGTTTTGGAAGGAAACATAAAATTGGTGTTATCTCTTAAGTTTGATTATTACCAGTCATGGCACCATGCTTTATGACCCAATATCATTAAGTATACATCAGCACACAATCCTACAGTAGATGCACATTTTTACAACAAGTTAGGTCTTTTAAGTAGCACAATGATGACTCAGCTAATCAACTACAATCATAATTATACTTTTGTTTAGGAGCTGATATACTTCTTGAGTTGGTTTCCAGTATATGCATTCACCTATGGTCTTCATTCATGTTGAGGCAACCCAACTGCCTGATTAGATACATATGAACAAGTAAAAGTGGGATTGTCCTTTTCACATCTTGTCCCAGGTGGAAAATAAAGCTGGCTGAAAGGATGTTAAGGGATCATTCAATATTCTGTCCTACAGTATACTGTACTAGTAATGTATTCAATTTTTTTGTTATTTTATACGTTCATATTGAGGGTTCAGAAGATCTTTTAAAAATATGAAAGTGTAGCCAATATAATATTTACCATGTTTGCATTGCTTCCTAGCCTTAGGTCTTCCAAGAAAATGAGATATGACATTTCATGATACATGTATTAATTTTAACTTGGGAAAGAAAAAATGTTTCTGAACAAATAAGTAAATAAATACAAAATCATCTCGTAAATATTTTTCTAGGTTTGATGGAAAGTCATATCATTCTGTTGGAGTAATGTTGCCTTTTCAGAGGTTTCACCAGAAACTGCTTCATGTATTAGACTGTTCAGAGCGAAATATTTAGAAAAAAAATCAGAACTAATAAGCTACAACTCTGGATGCTGCGTTTACAATGGTCAAATCATCTGCTGACAGAGATTTCATCAATCAGTAGCCCTTACTGAGGATTTCTGGGCTGAAGACTTTTACATGCATTACTATGGGTTTCTGCATATGAAAGGAAGAACCTGACAAAACTATTCCATTTTATCTCTGTTCCAGGAAAATGGGCCAATTCTCAGTTGCAATACTTTGGAGAATTTCCTGTCTGGTAGTTCAGAAACTGCCAAAAGCAGGGTGTAGAAGCCAGAAAGTACGCTGCTGTCATTGGCCCAAACAAACAAACAAAGATCCCCAACAGAAAATAACCCTCCCCAAAATAAAAAGAGTTCTAAAAGATCAACAAAACCAAAAATGGACCAGATTTTAAATGAGAGGCTGTGTTTTATATATCATGTGGCTAGACATAGTTTTTGGAAACAGTCCAGCTCAGCCCACTTTTCCCCACCATCTGTCAGCAGTAGGTTTGCTGACTGCAAGAGCTTAGAGGCAATGCGTAAAAGGCGAGTGTTAGACAATTGAGTTTAAACATGACAAGAGCAGGGAAATTCAAAGGCTTGATGATGTAATGTGCTAACACTTGGCTGTTGTGAGAAAAAGAGGAGGAGGAGGATAACACGTTACAGAGAACAGGGTCATTCACCTTTAGGCTGAATCCTCTGGCTCTTATCAGTTTGTACCAAGACCCTGACATTATTTAAACATGTGGTTGGAAGTGTTTATTTTAGACATAGGCCAAAGACATTTGGGGTGGCAATTTAGATGTAGGCTATGGCCCCGGGTTTAGATCTGCCAACAAGCCAAGTCACATTCTAGGGAACTGAAAACTTCTGAGATCATGAGATTAGTCACAAAGCTGGGGACCACCAGAAGATGAGCTGTCTGTGAGTTTTATGCCCTTTGTCCATCTTGCAAGAAGAGCTGGAGCAGAGGCTTCCAGCATCCTTGTATCGGCCTCATTTGTAGACAAGACCTCTACCAAATGCCCTTTCCTCCCACCTTTGCTGTGAGTCTACAGCAAAGAACAAAATGCTAATCATCTACTCATCTGTGGATTCCCTTGACTTAAAGAGGTATGCCAACTCACAAGAGTGAAGTTGAATAAGGAGGGGGCAGTCTAGCCCACAGGGGGCTCTTCTCAGACATTTCATTTGGAGGCAAAACTCTGAACAATGCTCAGAAGATTCTGTTTTTTGCCAACCAGGACTTGGGGAAATGGATTCATTCTCCAGGCAAAACAGGATTATGGTGTAAAGCTATGCCCCTTGCAAAATGGGAGAGTATTTATATCTCGTAGTACAATCTTGACTGAAGTTTTATTTATTTCCCCCAAATTCCCTCCTGAAAGGTGTGTTATCAAAATGAAACTTAAAACTGCTGCATGTATGATGTAAGAGCATATGTCAGATATAGGGGATTAGGAGGTTGGGAAAATGCATGCTACGAACAGAAGGATATCTGCTGAGCTTGTGACACTAATTATGGGTTTTGGTCTTATTCATGTTATTGTAAAAGCTTCTTTGAGAAATGTGCTTCTCATCTGGTCTTGAGCATCAGGCAAAGGGGTTTCTTAAGCTCTCTTTGAACAGGGCTTTGTTGGAAAGACCTCAGTTCAGTCTAGTTAAGCTGGCTGCTAAAATTACAGCCAGTTTGGGAACTGGCTATTAAAAACTCCTGAATGAGCTGTGTTTCCTCCTGATGCTCATTGCTTGTCTGCTGGGAAAGCCTGTGCTTGATCCAACAGACAGCTCCTCATTGTCCTCCTCTCTCACCCACACTGCTCTGGCTTGATCCCAAAGTTGCCTCTGCCTCACATGCATCTGATGCTTAGCTCTGGATCCACCACATCTGCCAGCCTCACCTCTGGTATTCAATGGAAGATGAAGCCCTACTTTCAAAGGCTATTTTCTGTCTTTTCCAGTGAAGAGATGCAGAACATGGGGCTTGTTCTGTCCACTGTACCACCAGAGTCTGTTCCACTGAGGGACAGTGAAAGAAAAGCAAGGACAGTGGCTTTGCATGTTTTTGTTTCTTGGCAGAAGAAACTATCTGTGGGCTTTACTTAAACTGTGGATTTGCACCATTGGGCATGACAGCAGAGCCCAGCCCCAGAAGCAACAGACTACCAGAAGTCTTCTGAGCGCAGTATGAGTAGGGGAATGGATCAGCACCTGTGGACTGATTATAGATTTCGATGTGGTGCCATGCCTAGGATCCATGCCAGTAAAAATCCTTATAAAAAGTGTGGACAAAATTTACTGCATACCTGCCGTAATCAGTTTTAAAATCGCAACATTTTCCTTGGGTTTGGTTGGGGATTTTTGTTTTAAAAAAAATGGTAGGAGGGCAATTTCATCTTTAGATCAAAGTTATAAAGCCTCAAGAAACCATCTGAAACTTATAAACTCTCCATTTTGTTTTACATTTAGATAATTAAAAAATACCAAACTATATATATTTTTTAATTGGGATTTAAAAAATGACTCCCAGTCACATACCTTGTAAACTAAGTTTTATTGAGCAGTAAAGTTTATAAAGCTCAGTTAAAACAACTTTTGAAAAAAGATTTTTTTATTAAATGAAATACTGACGAACTGGTGAATATTGTAATCAGCTAGAAACTGCTGCCTGAGGAGAAAAAAAAATCTATATTTGAAAAAAAAAAGTTAAAGTTCTTTGTTTCCATTAATATATGTTCCTATTTTGTCATAACCTACAAAAGTCACCATGACAAGTGACTAAAACACAGAAAAGTGGTTTCACTGTTGAATTCTAACAGTTTAAGAAATTCCAAAACAGCTGTGGCTGCTTGCCTGTAGGCATGTTCATACAGCAGGTAAGATGGCTCTCCTGAGCAAACCCTGTCTGGAAACCTCCCCTCAGTGTTTTGAGGGACATGTAATGACTCTGTCTCTTCTATCATCCAGCAGCAAACCACTTACCACAGTCTTAAAGGCAGTTTAGAAATGCTGAGGAAAAGAAGGACACCCCTGTGTCAGCCCCCGTTTAACTCTGAAGGCAGCCTAAAAGCACAGGGTGTACCAGCTCACTGCTGAAGCTTGCCAAGAGGCAGCAATAAGTCCTGCCCCAACCTGAGTGTTGCCAGCATCATCCTTTGAAACACCTGATGGGCTTAGTTGTGTTGTTCCTCGGGTCAACACAGCTTCCCCAGAGCAAGGGAGGGACAAGCCTTCCTGCCTCAGGCTGAGCTTATGGCCAGATCTGCAGGACCTGAACCTCCTCCAGAGGTGGAGGTCCACAGAAGAGATCCCAGCCACAGCGCTTTCGCTGAGAGCAGGTCCATGAGGGCTCTCATGTTTTTCACAGTGCAGTTCTGGATAGAGCTAGTCAACAATTCCTAATATACTTTGATATAGCCAAAGTTAAAGCACCCCATAAATACAGTCATCTGGTTGAAACAAAGTTGAACTGCTTTTTCGCAGTGTCGTATATGACTGTATTGCGCTTTACAATTTAAGAGAGGCTCAACAACTGTTGTCTCCTTTTCTATGTAGCTTTCAGCCTCTACTGAATTTCCCTTAACTTGACATATCCTACACAAAATTGCTGAGCTCTCTGAGATCTGGAATATGGCCAAGTACCATTTTGTTGTAAAGTGGGAGACAGAGATATGTAAGATTCATACACAGATTTCTAAACTGTGCGCTGCTTAAGTGGCAGAAGGAAAACCTAAGTGCTTGCTGTAAGTTGAGCCAGAACATTCATCGTTTTTACTATTTATTTCCAGCATTTTCAACATTTTGAATTCTAATTACTTTATTTTTTTAAAAGCATAATCACAGCTTGCATATATGATCATAAACCCCGATAAATCTGGGGAACTACCCAAGAAGCCAACAGACAAATATTAGCTTGTATCTCTCAAGAATCCTAGCTGCAATTCTTACATGATTTGCAAGACTTGCTGTTTCATTGTAATGATTATGTGGCCAGCTGAGGCTTGCTTAAAACTACCTAACTGGTGGATTAATCTAGACTAATAAAGAGGTTTTATACATACATTAATGTCTGTTGTGAAAAAATCATTATTGTGTCCCTGGTCACAAAAAATGGAGTGAATGAAGTCTTACTTTGTTCTAAAAGAGTGGGTAAGGGAGGAGTGAGGTACAAGGGTCAATGAACAATAAAAAATTAAGATGAAATTGCTCAAAAATGCACAGAAATTACTGTTGTAATGCACAAAAATGTGAAAGATAAAAGTAGGTTGATCCTTCTAGAACCTTCAAACCTCCTGTAGGTAGAGTGGCAAACCAGTGTTAGCATGATCATGAACAAACAGAAACTTAACCAATCATCAGCATAGAAAAGTACAAAGTCGTCTCATGCATTTTCCATGTGTAATTTAGAAATGGTACTCACCTGACACTATGTGACTTTCTCCAGCTGGTTGTTTTGAGTACTAGCCCAATTCTGACCACTGGGATTCCCAGCAATAAGAATTTGTCCATGCTATAGGCCCTGTGCTGTTGTCACTTCCGAGCATAGACAGCAACAGGAAGAGTTTTCCTGTTAGTGTCGTTACACCACTTCTTCAAAGGATGCAGGCTAAGCCAACAGAAGCTGTTCACTGGCAGCATGGCTGTATCCATTTGGGAGGTTTTCTGGTAGGAAAGAGAGTGAGACTATCTGCTGAAACACTGTAGAGGAGATGAGGTGTATGTGGAAGAGTGGTGAAAGAGAATGAGCCAGGTTACGTAGTAAGTTTCAGATGACATAGGTTAAATGAGAACTGTTGAGTTATTTTACACAGCTTGCATCAAGCAGCTCATGATCCTGATCACCATTATGGTCTCTCTGTCTATCAAGACAGATTATAGTAATCTCCATGTCCCTTAGTCTCTTCTCAAGCAGTATTCTTGAGTAAAATGTTGGCTTCAGTCAAGTCAAAAGGCCAAGAGGATTTCCTCCTCTAGACATAGTGGATCTTTTGGAGAGCAAAGTATAATGAGAACTGAGTCAGGCTCTCTGTATCTTGCTGAGGAAAGACCACATAAACAGCTTCCAAAATAACTGCTGAACTGTGTCATCTTCCCTTTCAGATTATTGCATCCCAAGAGTTTTAATTTAGTGCTATAAATGTAGAAGGCCATGCTGAAACTGCGACTGTATTACTTTGCACTGCTTTAATCGCAGCGGTGCTGTTCTCTGGGGAAGTGCTCCTGATCTACGTGGCTGCAAAGCATGGCCATGGCTGCAATGATCAGTAACTTAAAAGTCTTCTCACAAGTGTCAGAGAGACAGATAAAAGGAAAGACAGCTGCTCCAGTATGGCAAAACTTATACAAACTAAAGGTCCAAGGAAAATGTTTAGAAATTGAAACCTCTGTCACCTCAGTGTTCAGGAGGATGTCAATGCTCTGTGGCCAATGCTAAATGGAGAGTCAGGGGCAAGGAGCATCTCAGCAGCTTTCCCAGCTGAGTCCTTAGATGAAATTCTTGGTGCTGCATTGTTCCTTACAGTAAATCCAGGGCTGAACTCAGTGGGAATCAACCATGGTTGGGGTCTCCTAGTGATACTGCAATATAAATAACAGCAAAGGGATACACTGGCAAGCCACAGCATATCTCAAGAGGTTTAGGCAATCATAAGTATGTATTTAAGAAGGCCAGAGGTTGAAATTATCAAGGATCTCTACTCTGCTGACTGCCTAAACATGTACAAATGCCACGGTTGCATGCTGGTATTGACTCCTCTAGTCATTTATTATAGAGGTGACAAATGCTGGGGAAAAGTTGCATATAATTTAGAGTTGATCTGAAAATACTTACAGAAGCATGTTGTTGACCAACCTGTTCTTCCAGGTGTGACTGTTTAATGTGTTTTCCTGGTTGCCTTGCTGTGCATTGCAAACTCAAATGCAGCTAGATGAGTGCATTCTTGATGTCCTGTTGAAGAGGGGGAGCCTTGAAGTCTTCTCAGACTGATTTGCTACAGCAGCAGGAAGATGGATTTAGTTTTCAGGTGGTTGTAACAGTCTGAATGAGATGACAATCTCATGCTATCTCATACGGATTGTTTATACTGATACCGTAAATAAACCTGGGGGTGTGAGGCACATTTTGGCCTGCTCTGGCTGGTGCTTTCTGATGGCTGTTAAACTATGTTAATCAAAGGTGACAGAAGTAAAGCTAGTGTCATCACACTGCATTTACACTGGGGTAACTGGGGCCAGAACATGCAGAAAAAAAATTATATTACATAGAAAATATGTTCCAATACATAATGTGAAACATATCCAATATCTAATATGTGTTACACTATATGCATAACAATATATGCCTAATTCACTGTAGTATGTGAATATCATACATATTCATTGTAACAGTAATGATCTTGAAAGAGACTGAGAGCTTATTTCTTTTTTCTGCTTTGAATTTATCCATGAACACACTTCTGGTTACTGGAAGCAACTGTTCAGTGGTGAGGTGGGGGACCAGCAGAGAAGGATAGATGGAAAAGCATTAGCAGTAACGTGGCATTCATCACACACAAAACATGCATCAGCTGTGATTCCCTGTCCCTGTCTCCCATCTGCATCCCCTCTTCTCGGACAGTCATTCTTGGTCTGTGGGTGTGACTTGGTGCCCTCCTGGTCATCTCAACAACTTAGAGGTTTCCACCATCTTAAACAACAGCATGGGAAGAATTTTGAAGGCACAGGGGCAAGTATGTGTGCTATAGTGGTCAGTGGGAGCTGGATGGCTACCAAACCTATGTGCCCTTGTCATCCGTGTCTGGATAAAGACATTACTTTGGGCATATCCACAAAGAATACTGCAAGTAGCCACAGGCTTGCACTGCCCATGCTTTGTGAAGGCTGTGAGCCATTAAGAAAGCATGCACACACCATGCCCAAACTAATAAGCCCTGCTGGGGTCATGGTGCCAGGCAAAAATGACCGCATGATGAGTGCAATGGGGTGGGCTCATGCTCTGCTAATTTACAGTACAAGCAGACTGAGCTGAGGTCTGCCAGCCATGCACTGTGCATATGGTTGTCATCTCCTGTGGTTTGGGGCAGCCTGAATGAACCATACAGGGGGCTGGAAGTGCAGAAGGGAGAGGACTACAGCCACGTGCAAAGCCTTGCTGAGATATCCTGTCCAGTTTACAGACCTTTGCTGCCTTGTTCCTGTTTCTGCCAGCGCAAAGAAGAGAGTCTAGCCTATCCTTCCAGAGATTTTTAAGCCTGGGGGAAGATCAGCAGAGGAGGGGAAAGAAGGAAGATTTTGGTTGAGGAGGGGAAGGGGAGGGAAGCTAAAAGCAACTGTGTGGCTGTGAATGCAGAAAAACAGGATGAGAAGTGGTGGGGCACAGTCAAAGAGAAAGCTGGCCACACAGCTCCTCTTGAAGTGGAGGAGAAGGCAGATCAGCAGCACTTGCTGCTCCAGTTAAATCTCAGCGAGGCAACTTCCACCAGAAGAATGCCTCCTGAGGGGGGGAGAAAACAAGCAGAGTGTCAGGACCAGCTGGCAGCTTGAGAAAAACAACCGTACAATTAAACAGCACCACTGGGAGCACTGGACGACTGCCCCTGCCTCCTCATCGTCACTATTCAAGGCCTGTCAAAAGAATAATAAAAGGTGCTATAAAGAGAAGACAAATCTCAGGCAGGCAGAGCAGCAATGGGACTGGCCAGAAGGCATAGCAGTTGGAGCTGGATTCCTAAAGCTGTGTGAGCATTTAGGGGCTTGCGGAAGTGTCTGGCTTTGGAGACACACTTTCTGTCTCCAAAGGTGACAAGGCAAAGTGAGCGCCTGCTCATGACCTTACACCATGCACAGGTCAGGCCCTTCTGCTGATCAAAAATGCATGAGGATCAGGCTGTCCCTTTGTTTCTTTGTGGTTTTCATCCATCAAAGTGGTGAAGAAATGCTGGAGTACAGGTCTGTCAGACCCCTTGTCTGGAAACCACCTGGCAGCCTCAGCCCGGTCCCAATCTTCATCCACCTCTGCACCTCCCTCCTAGTGCCAGTACTGCAATGCTGTTCCGGCATATCAGCATATGCCACCATGAGAGGCACCTCACAAGTGTCGCTCATCACAGCCCTTCATTTTAAATGACCTGATCCATAAAAGTTACCTGCTCAGTCTTGAGAGGAGCCAGAGATGAAATTTCACCCAGGCACGGAGATAATTTTTGCTGTCTCCAAAACAGGAATCCTTGAGAAGGACAGATTCCTCCAAGCAATAAAGGCTAGGAAGGAAATTGTTTTTGAAGGCCAGAAGCCTATTCTTTCCAGATTTAGGCACAGTGATAAACATCAAAAGGAAACAATGGATACCCACTTCTGCAGGTGTTTCCTTCATACTTAACTGCTCCCCTCCAGCCTGTTGGGAATACTGTTCTTGCCTATTGTTTGGTAAATTCCAAGAATCATATTTATATCCATTATGTGAAGGACTGCGTGCTGGGTACAAATTCCCCCATGTGCGGCTACAATGTTGTGCCAACTGGAACACTGGGGATGCCAAACCCCAGCTAGGTTCCCCAGACCAAAGTCCTAGGACTCAAAGCCACTGTACAGTTCAAGACACTATCATGTTCCTCTAGTTAGAAAACAGAAAATAGCAAGTGTTTGCTTTCACAGACATTTTGTTTTCAAGCATTAGAAAACATTTCTTCACACCCATCTCCACCACGCCAATAGCAAGACCTGCTCTACATTGCTGCAGCTGACCTGAAATAACATGCCAGTTATAAAAATACAAACATAAAAAGGCTACCCAAGGAGACATGGCATTCTTAAGCCCAGCTCAGAAATTTTCCTAACCAAAACAGTGGTGGAACAAACAAAAACACTGGATAAACACCTCAGGAAGATGAGCTCATCCATCTGGTGAGCCCTACTCCTGGAATTTTCTGTCTCCACCTTTTACATGGCAGAAGTGAATGAGACAGAAGGACAACTTCTGGAAACAAAAGTCAGATGAGCAAATGACTGAGGATATCAAACTTGGCATATTGATGCATACATACTACTAGATTAAGCAACGTCTTGGGGTGGGTCACTCTTAATTTTCTGCCTGTTTATATGTTATATATATAATAGCTATTCTAAAGTAGCTTTTCTGTGGCATTGCTTTAAACTCTTTACAGTGAAAGAAAGACATATGCATTGTAATTTTCAGATAGGGAACCAGAGTCGCTGAGAGATAACAGATGTTTCCGAGGTAGCATGGCATGACAGCAGCACAAATGGGAAAATACAGTCCTCAAGTCTCTCAGTGAAGCCTTTTCTCCCCACAAGCAAAATGCATCTACATATGCATGGATACTAGTGTGCATACTTAGAATATGAAGTCCCATAGCCTGAATGAAAGGGATAATTTCCTAATGCAGTTGGAGTTTATCTGTTAAGACACCACAGAATCCAAACCAAGACTTGAGATTCCCAGTTTCCACCTTCTGAGATCTGTAATGTGCAGCTTAGGTGAACCACTGCATATTAAAATGACAAAAGGACCATCCATCAACAGATAGGAAATTAAATTATAGCAACACAAATTCCAATCAAATACCTATACTCAAATCTCCAAGTCTACCAAACTTCTTGAACTTTCAGCAGCAGCAAACTCACTTCAAGCATTACTTGCCTTCTAAGAGAGTAAAACAGTCAACTTGAAGTTGAAGCCAGTATGGATCTTTGCAGATGTTAGTACAGCCCATCAAAGCACACTAAGTGCTGCTAATTCACTCTCCCAATACATCCCCTTTTATTAAAAAACTTTTCTTTTAGTGTGTGGGAAAATGAAAGCATTCAGCTACATGCCAGTTGTCACCCAGAAATTCTATGGCAGAGAAGTTCTCCAAGATATGGTCTCTGATGGCCCAGAACTGTTTCTGTGGTGGACATCAATAAGCCTTCTATGGGTGTTCCTCCAGAAGAATGCAAAATGCAAACTCACCATACCTACTACTTGCCACTTGCTCTGGGAGCCACTGTTGACTGAAAAACAAACAAAACCCCAAATCCCCCCCCAAACTCACCCCCAACTGCAGGCAAAGAAAAAGTCTTTCCTGAAGAAAACCAACTTGCTTTGTAAAAGGTTATTTTGTTTCAAGCAATGATGGAGAAGCTATGGGTTTCCAACTTAGAAAAATTCTTCAGTTCCCAGCTCCATTTTTACAACTTACCTTCCTCCAAACCTGTGTTGAAACCCAATATTTATCTCAGAATTTTTGTGTAGTGGTTATATTGTGCATTTCTGATGTGGCAAAAGATAAAGGACAACATGTATTAGTCAGCAGAAGGAAACTTTTAATTAATTATTTATAAGCTTTTTTATAGTGCTCTGAGCACTTCCAGGACATTAATGACTATCCTTACAACACCCCACAGAGGTCAGTCACCAGTAATGCCCTCATTGCTGAGAAACTAAACAAAGGACACAGAGCCAAACCTGAGCTGGAAACGGGAACAGATCCTCAGGTCTTTGGAACTTCTCTCCTTCATGCCATGCAGAAGACTGGTCTTCTTTACTGTCCCATGCCCACATCTGCTTCTCCAAGCATTTTACATGTCAGTCCCAGAAAAACTGACAATGTCCTTAATTTTAACAAGCGTGTCCCAACAAACACAATAAGATCATTCATGGTGCTTGGAGCGAAGCAGGTGGGTGAGCCTTTCTGGGTTGACTATGTCATTTGGCATGAGTTCTTTGTTGCTTCATGGAGCTGAAACAAGATGTGTGAGGAAGAGTGACTTGTTTATGGCATCCTGATAATTAATAACCATACTGGAAAATGTTTCTAGATACATACATACCAAGTCCCGAAGCATGACACACACTTTGATTCATGTACAACACGTGCTCTCCAATACATAAAATTCTCAGTGGCCTGGAGTTTGTCAGCCTGTTGATTCTGCTGAAACATATGTTGGTCTTTTGAGGGAGCTGTATCATGAGCAATTTCAAAAATGTCCCAATTTGGAAATGTAGCTGCAGACACTGTTTTAGAGGAAGTGCTTTGTGATTGAAAGCTGAAGCTGCACCATGCAGTTCAAATTAGATTTGGACATTGTGTGTACTGTCAATTTGGAGAACTCTTCACATGCTTGCCAGCAGTTTGTAGGAAATATGGGCATGAGCCACAGACATCTAGTCCTCCAGCTTCTATTTAGTTTTAATAAGACAAACCCCTTGAAACAGAAAGAGAAGGAACCTTTAATTTCAACAGGGAACACACAAAAGGGCAGGGCTGGAAGGAATGAGAGAACAGCTTATTCCTGCATAATCTCTGCTCTTCACATGATCCGTGGCCTGCTGATCTCAGTTAGTTCTGGGGAGAGTAGAAACCAAAACTGTGAGAGAGGTTGTTTGGAGGAGAGAAATAAAAGAATCAGTTTGGAACTAGCTACTTTCTCATAACCTCACTTGTTTCATTCACCAGCTGTTTTTCTGAAAAGTGGTGAAGCAATAAAACACACCCTTGATTACCCTTTCTTTCCTTCTCAAATCTTTTTAGCCTTTTTTGAAGTTGCAGAAGTGTGAGAAAATCCAGTTGCGTTCAGGGTCTGATCCAGCACCCACTGCCCTCAGCAGGCTTTGAATAGCATCCATGGGCCTGGGTTTGCAGAAGGCTGGATTCAGAAAGGCACTTAATCACGTTAGCTGAAGTCCTGCTGATTTCGCTGCAAACTTCTTCCATCATGCTTGCTAAAGATGAGGGTGCTGTGAACAATTTTCCCTTCACTGCATACGTTTAAGTTCAGCACAGCAAAGAAAGCTCAAGCTGAGCTGGGGCCCAGTTGATTCCAATGGGATTAAGCATTTGTTTACAGGCAGGCATGTGTGTAAGCACCTTCCTGGATTACAGCCTTACATCTACTCAGGTCAAAATTACTGTGCTTGTGCTGTGCTAAAACAGGGCTTTATTGTCCTTTGAACTGAGGGCTCTATGTCTAGAATCCTCTTCCCTCTGCTTTGATGGTTGCACTGAAGGACATCGTGGGTTCCTACAGTAAATATGGCTCCATGCAAATCATGACAATTTTTTTCCATGGGCTGCTATGGAGTTAACATTCACTTTCTCCTGCACAGGACCATGGAAAAATTTAAGGTTGACTAGCATGACCATTCCTCCATGCAGCAAATTATAGATATTATTTAAAACAAAAACCAAACCCCAAACACAAACCACTATAATCCAAATCTATATTTGATATAAAGCAGGCCAGCTCCTTTTACCTTTTCTTGTGTGAGCAATTATTATTTGAGTTTTAACCAAAAGTATATACCAGCTGTGCTTTCATGACTACACTGGCCTTCTACCAATTACATGTAAATTATGCAATTATATGTAAATCATGGAATATAATAGCATGGACCATCTACCGTCATACAAACATGTTCCACAGCCCACTCTTCTAGTGGAACACAATGATGCCAAAGCAAATCAGAAAAAGACAAAGGAAAGAAAAGAACTCAAAGATTGTAATAATAATAATAAAAATTAACACTAGAATAAGAAGTATTTACTCATAGCCTGATGCAATGCAGACTGAGTTCAGTGAGATCCTGTCTGCTGATTTCGGTGGGAAAAGGATTAGGTCCTTCTTTCCTATTCATGGAAACCAGAGAGCTGATGCTGTTTGCTTTTGTTGTTCTCAGCAATTTAATCTAATTTACCTAAATCAAAACTGTACCCTTTTTTTAAAGTTTTTGACTAGGAGACACCAATGAAGTTTAGTCCTTCCTCAACCCCTCAGCCTCAAGTTAGCAGCAGCAAATACAAACATCTGGGACGAAGTAGAAAACTGCATCCCAAAGAAAAAGCCAAGCAAAATAATTACACATGTATGTGAACACATCCTTCAGAGTGGGCACTACGCATGTCCAAAACACAGTGCCCACTGAGGAAGCCTGGGTGAAGCCTAGACCCTTTGCCCAGGCTGACTGCCTGATAGCAGGAAGACTCCTGAGAGGTGCAACCTTAACACAACGTGCCTTATCCAGGATTCTTCATGCAGCCAAAGGGATAGCTGTCCCTTTTCTTCCTTGTGGCTCTCCAACTCTGTGCCTCCACGTGGGACCTTTGGGACATGCATGGCGGTCAGTTAACAGCAGCACTATCTTCTGCAGCAATGTGACATCCCAGCCAAGATAAGAGGAGTAATGCATGAGAGCCTGGCCAGACACCCAGAAGAAAACAGGTCCACTGCTCAGTGTCTGAGGAAAAATGAAAGGACAAGTGCAAAGCAGGTGGGGACTAGAAGCACATAGATTTAGGGCTCTGACTCATGGCTGCAGATGGATTTAGCTGGGTTAGCTAAGGCAGCCGCTGCCTCAGCTGTTTGCCCCAGTGCTCTGCCAAAGGTTATTCTGGGCTATCTGAAGGGGATGGGGACCTAGTCATGTCACGTATGGACCAAAGGCACACTGGGGAGGCTGTTGCAGCTCAAGGGCAGGTACATTTCCTGCTCATCCGCTTGGTGCTCCCAGCCTGCCAGTGGGAGTCAAGGCCCTAAGCAACAGTACCACAGGAGGGCAGGCGCCCAGAGCTGCCCATGTAAACCCTTGTAAAAGTGCCATTGGGATCATCACACGAGTCTAAAGAAAGATGGTGTTCAAGAAACACATTATTCCCTTTTAGAGGTCAGTAGCAAAATTTCTCTGAGGATTTTTGAAAGTAATGACTTTGGGGGACCACAGGTTTTGGTATCCAGCTCACAACACCCAAAGCACTTTTATAAAATAGGTCAGATGCTCAGTATCTCAGGAAAATAAGGCATTGTAAGCTCAGAAATGAACATCATTGTTCCCCCCAGAGGTAAGTGATGCCCCTGAACCTATAGACTGCTACTTCCACATAATAACTGTATGCACTGCAGAAGAATGACACCAAAATGTGGCGCTCTTCATACAGAGGTAGCATAAATTATCTCACAGTCTGTACCTGCAGGGACAAAAGTGGTGGAGGAGGCTGGCCATGCAGTGTATCAGAGATGCCCTGTGCTCTGCCCCAGCCTCCATGTGTTTTGAGGTGATGCAACACCTCCCTTTAGCAGGCCTCCCCTCTGAAGACACAGGTGAGGAGAGGTCTCCAGCTGGTGTGGCAAGGTCCTCTTGATACAGAGCCATCCCTCTAGAGAAGCAGGTGCACTGTAAAAAGCAGCCAGTGCCATGATTTTGTGCTCCCATGCTGGCTCAGGCTTTGTGCTCAGTCTGGCTCCTGTGCTCCAGCATGCCCTGCAGGCTCCCCAACAGTCCCCTGGGCAGGCTTTGGGTGCATAGAGCTAGCAGCCTGCCAGCAGATAACTTTAAAGCAAACATGAGTACATCTACATCAGCCTGGAGACAGAGCAGTGACAGCAGGGTGGACATACCTTGCAGCTAGCTAATTCAAACACGTCATTGTCTGAGGCATTGGCAAGACTTTTTAGGGCCCCCACTGCATTTTCTCTAACTAATTAAGCTGAAGGCTAGGCACAGACCTCACTGCCAAGGCAGAGTACCGAGTGTCCTGGACAATGGGTCCTTCTGGGTAACCCAGCCAGTTTTGCTAACAGGGACAGTCCGTTTGGAGTGATGAATGCTACCTTATTGGCTCAAACTTGTTAGACATGCTGAATTCTCTCAACATGATCTCCTAACAGAAGAGCACAGAATACAAGCAGGCTTGTATTTTCCTGCTAAAGCATTTATGAAGAAACACAAAGCCTTAAGAAATTGTGCCTGCTGGTTCCTCGCCTGCATTACCCACATTGAGCTCAGTGCTGACAGAGTTTGTTGAGATGTTGGGAAATAATGTGGTTTTGGAAGACTAAAACTATCATTGCCTCTGATTAAAACAATCCAGCTCCCAGTTTGGTAAACATATATTCCAGCCTCTCTACTTATGTTCCCAGTTTCATATCTGAAACCCATGATTTCACAGAGGCCAGTTATGCACCTTGAGTGAAGCGACATAAAATTACTTCCAATATGGGTCTGGAAATAGCCTTCCCCCCTCCTTCTCTTTGCATGTTTGTGCAAGCGTGTGTTTGCACGTGTGTATGCTCTTGAGTTGACTTGTATTAAAGACTGATCTCATTTGTGTCAAACATGCCACCTACAGGGAGCATTTTGGAGCAGTCAAGTTACAGGAGATGGATAAAAAAGAAGAGGAGGTAATGAATATGGAGTGTAAATGCCTTAGCAAAGTAATGGAGACGTGTACTAACAGCAAGTGAAATTTGACCTTCTGGCTGAAAACCTGATAGTGAACCCATTGGAGAACTTTAGAAAATTGGATCAGCCTCAATGGGCACAGAGTAAACATTGGGAGTGCAATACAGTCTTATTAAACATAATGCACATTTAATGCATAATTTTATTGCAACCAATTTCATGCTACTGCCTTAAATGAGTCTGGGTCTACTTCCACTGTAGCAGTCCACTACCATTAGTGCCTCTTAAAAGAATTGCAAGGCCAGTAAACTATCACTGGTCTGATCTCTCCCTTAGCCCATACTTTCTGCTTCATAAACTCTCCCAGCTCCCACAGCTTGTAGTGAGATCTTGTCTTCGTTCTGTACGCAGCTTTTGAAACACTAAACTGTTTTGGCAAGTCTTCACAGATGGGAATGTTACAACATTTCCATTTTATGCTGGTGCAGTAAAGCAGTGAACCTTTGCAGCTATAGATCAGTCGGCTGAATCCCAGCCTTACAACAGGAGTTTCTGGAACCTATACAATCAGCTTGGTGCTGAAGATTTCTCAGGCACAGCAGGCAAAATCCTATTTTTCCAGGTGACAGCAATAGTGTTTGCCCTCTGACAGGAACAAGGAATAAGGAAAACAAATGATGCTGAGTGCTAAGAAAGTGAGTAGTCCCCCTCACAGACTGGTTGAGTATGGCTGGATTAACACATAAGAAACTGCAAAGAAGGAACAATAAGTGCTTAATTTATGCTATCAGAGTACAGAAATTCACACCCTGAGTTTCCAGTCACTGCTTGCTGAGATCTTCAGAGACTTCAGAATTGTCACCTGCAGCTTGTAGAAACACCAGCAAGGTAAGAGATGTTTTAGCGTCAGCCTGGGACTTTCTAGGTGTAAGAGACATCCTATGTATAGTTGAGCCTGGATTTTCAACACCCTTGAGCTTCAGGGATGTTTCAGTCCAGAAACCTGATCTAAGCCCATCCTTAGATCTGAGATCAGTCCTTTATGTTTTATCACAGTAAGCTGTTAATAACATCTGCAGAACAGTGCTGCTGGAGCTCTCTGCAGGGGTTCTGCTTGCTAGGCACCACACATATGTACACAAGAGATACCTCTTGCCTTGACAAGCTTTAGGATGCAGCTAGTAGCAAAATGCAGCTCAGGGGTGATACACACAGATGAGTGGAAGAGGCTACCACTGTTGTCACAAAGTGGTATGACATCATGAATCAAGCCTTCAGTGCTAGTGAAATAACATACTGGTTGCTTTTGATTCACACCCCAAATTTTCAAGACCTCCCCCCATGATCACAACAGTTAGGACTCACTTCAGCATCTTTAGCCACACAGCTATGGAGCTGGAGGTTTTCTGAAAAAAGACCCAAACATTGTGATATTCTTTATTCAAATTCTGAGTATGGTAACTGAGGAGGGCTAAAATTAAGACTACTGGAGTCCTGTTATCAGGGTCTTCTGGAGCATACAGGAGTCCATGAGTTCAGCCCCAAAATATAGCATGCTTCTGTTGATGTTACTACACAAAGTGTAATCTCTGCTGTCCCATTCATTTGGACAGTGCAAGGGACTTTAAGACACATCAGAACTGGACCTAATATTTTGCACTCCCACAGAATAATTGGTCTTTCTTGTGGTTTTGTGGTATATTGAAGTTTACAGTCTTTGGTGGACAGAATAACTGGGCACCTTTTCTAAAATTCTATGTGTATGTGCACCTTGAACTTCACCTGGTCACCTAAGTGGCACAGCAAACCTATGTAGATAGGTTCAAGAGTCGGGGCACACTTTTAAGGATATATATGATTTTCAATAAAAGGACACAATTTATATCCCTAAACATAGGTGATGGTTTTGCACATTTATGGAATGATGAATTATTGACAAGAACTCCATAGATAAGGCTTTTGTTGCCATTTCCTCTAAATCAAATGAGGAAGATGATACATATCTGATTGTGAACATACTTAAAAAATGCTAGTCATGCAATTTTCCCCCATGTGTTTAAAACAAAAAATGATACAAAAGTCTTAATCATCTTTAACTCTAAATAGTGTTTAATTAGCAACCCAGCAGCATTTACAACGGTAACACATGAATAACTCTGAAAAGGAAAAAAAACCCCAAACTTCAACATCGGTCTCACCAGGATTTGTAGATTGGGAAGAAAAATAAGTTAAAGCAACTGAAAAGCCTTATGATGCTGTCATGTCAGGTTGTGGAATTTACATCTGGTGGGCTGGATGTAGCCTGTAACCTCATTTCACTTGCCCATGTACATATTATTTTGAGGGGAGGGATAGGCTGGAGGTGCAAAGTGTAACTCTGGACTTCTACTGAGGGATGTGCAAGTGGGTAGTTCACCAACGGCAGGAGCAAAAGGTTTGTTTGGCCTCCAGCAAAGGAAGCATTTCACTATCCCTGCTTGAAGTCAACCTACATTTCAAGAAGATGAAAGGTGCCCAGCCAGACAATGGCTGTCCTATTTATACACTGCACATGTAAATGTGTATACCTACCTTTATATGCATTTTCCCAGCACATGCATGCAGACAGACACACAGCTGTAGAGAGACAGGCAAAGACAAGGCTCTAACTTTTCATCTGAGAAGTTCTTGCTTTTCCCACACAGACATGTTAGGAGCAAGGATGCCCCAAACTCTCCAAGGCTTCTTACAGAAATAGAGGATGCTCTGAAACCTAGAGAGTGCTGCAGGCAAGTGCACATCTCTGGCTTGTAACTGTGGCTACTCACCCACAAATGAGGCTTGCTCAGGCACCTCCCAAGCCAGAAAGGCTTACCACTCTTTAAGGTTCCCAGATGAAATACAGTGCGTATGTCTGAATAAACTTGTCCATCTTTGTAGAAGACCTGGTGGAAAACTGGAACTTTAAATTTGCTAAAAGATGCTAGCAGATTTGACATCACCCACGTCCAGTTGGAATGAAATCTGGAAATTACCTATGAAATTAAGTTTTTTTTAATACGGTATTCCGGAAATACCAAACTGACTTTGCTGAAGACAACATTTGCCTGTTGAAGTCATATGTTTAAATAGACAAGCCAGGTGTAGTTGGAAAAAGCAGAAAAGATTTCCACTCTTAAAAACTTTTCTTTATGTTTGAAATACTTCAAAGCTAAAAAGAACTTCTCTGAGCCAAATCAGATATGTATCTGTTAGACCATCTCTGACAGAAAAGTTAATTGGAAACTATAAACTTTCTCTTGCTTATGTCCTGAGATTATCACAGCTGCAGTAAAACTACCCCTCCTTATAGGAATGCTTCTTTTTTGGTCTTATGGCTTTGACCACTGCAAAGACAGCTAACTTTTTTCTAAAATTTCAGCGAAATCCTTCAAGTTTGTCACAGCAACATCTTCCAAACTGAAAATAATTCTAATGCAAAATCACCAACAGATTATGTTTGGGTTTTTTTTCATAAAGGTTTAAATTATTACATCAGTGCATCAATATCTGTTGCTACGCAGACACATTAATAATCTATTGCTTTTAACAGTGGGTGGTTAAAGCAGCTTCTACTGGTGTATCTTATACTTGTCATTTATTACATTCATTGTTATTTCTGTTACAGCTGTACCTGGAGAAAGATGTCTCCATTGGTCCAAAAAACTAAAAAAAAAAAATTTTGTCATAATTTTATATTCTGAAAGAGGGTATCACCCTGGCTTGATTTATCCTGAAAACACAAATCAATAGAAATCAGAGCTTGAAAAAGAATAACACAAAGCAAACAATTAAATGGCTATATTCTGTGGAGAACTTATGAAACTCACTGCCATAGGATGTTTGAGAGAGATGTCTTTTCAAGGAAGACCTACCTTCCATCCGTTTTCAGGACAGAAGAGCATAGTGAGGTTGACTACACCTCAAGCTTTCAGCCAGGGTCCATATCTTTCTTTCCATGTTGTGGTATCTCACGTGCGGGCAAATTGTGTGAGACAAGGTGGTGATAATTCAGCATCATGAAAAAACTTAAATTGTCACATAGGCAATGCTGTGCTGAAAGGAACATTATCTTTTACAGCAGGCCAAGACCCTGAACCTTTACGTCTTCCTACAAGAAGTAACCAGAAACCACATAACTGTTCTTGCACTTTTCTAATTTCTATATCAATTTACTGTAATCCTTGTGTGATAAGACCAAAAATGTATTTTAGCTGTGGGTAGGTTTTAAGACTGCATTGTTCTAAACCCCTGAATATCAGGATTCTTGACAGAAACTGTGCTAAACTCCAAAGTCTGACTGTATTAGTAGAAGCTGCTATCATATAGACAATTTAATAAAGATTTCAAACCTTCCTTCTGTGTCCTAAAGCCATTATTCACTGCTAAAGGACTGTAAATCACAAAAAGTCTCAGAAGGCTTTAATTTGAAATATATATATAAAATATAAGTAGCTTTAAACCAATCAAGAAATTTAATACCAGAAACTAAATTCCCTCTGTCTTTAGCCTGTCCCTTGCTTTAAAATACGAAACTCATTTAAATAAGAAATGTGGCTGTTTAAACACATCTGCCATGCTGGAGCAGTAGATCAAGTCCTCTATGCAAAGCAAAAAAGAGGGGATGTCCATTAGAGAAGATATGGTCAAGTGACTCAATAAATAGATACAGGAGGAGGAGGGCCTGTTCCTAGTCCCACAGCTAGCTCATGGAGTAGTGTAGTGTGAGAGCAAATTAATTTTCCTCTTTAAGCTCATTTTTCTCCTTTCACTCTGCTGTGAACTCCTTGGGGCAAGGCAATGTCTCTGGGCTCAGCTGTGCGGGAAGAGACCTACCAGCTCCTTGGAAATGCTAGAGTAGAAATGGGAGGTCCCTGCTCTCATCTGCATCAGACACTTTGATACTGCTCTCTCACTGGGCATTTTCTCCCTCCTACTCTGCTGGCTTTCTTGTGAGCACCACAGCAAGGTGGTGATGGTGGGGACATGAGGCATATCCACATTTGGCTTGGAGGTAGAAATTGCTAATAGAATAAAAAATGCTGCCGACTGATTTCTAGAAGTTCAGGTTTAATGTTATGAGATTTCAACTGTCGGGATTGCTCCTACTTGTGAAAAAGCCCTGCACCAAGTACTCAAGTCCTATGGTGTTTGCAAAGGACAAAAGAGGAAAGGATTTAATCCTAGGAAAGCTGCCCTGATGGACTGCAACCACGTCACCATGAACACATATAAAAATGGGGTGGACACAAAGAAAATCTGATGTTTTTTTCTCAGGTTTTAGCCTACAATAGGCTTTTCTACTGCATGAGAGAAACAATGAAGAAAAAAAAAAAAGGAAAAACTGAAATACAGAAAGAAAACCAACCAGAAACTCTGCAACAAGGGTATGTTTCAAGAGTTCAAGAATCATACTCCCACAGCTTAGTGGTCTTGGCACGATAAGTTAATAAACCAGTGGTTTTATACCAACTGTCCCTTGACTGAGTGTCAGCAATTCTAAGCTCGTCTGCCTGGCAGAAATTAATTTGATGCTCCTAGCTTGTTTCATACTGGTCAATAATTAATTTTATGAAACATCCTCCCCTTTCTCCTTGTCAGGCAATATTGGCAGTCACTCCTCAGGAGAAGCACAAGACAGTCCAAGTTCTCAGACTCTTTTCCTTCTCAGCACAGAGATGGCAGAAGCAGCGACAAGTGACAACCTTGCCTGGTGCTTCTCATGCCGAAACTCACAAGCAGCAGCTCGGAAGGGAAAATTACCTCCAACAGAGGTGAGACCCTCTAGCTCCAAGGGAACAGCACTGATTTCCACCCCAGGAAGATTTGGCCCACCCTACCCAGCATGGAGGGAGAAACCAAAACACACATCCCTTGGATGGCTGGAGCTCAAGTCACCATTTGCCTGTCTGGAGCAGGATAATTTTTCAGACACCAGCTGCTGCGAGCTCTGTCCTCTTGGGCACACTTGTTATTGTGTTACAGACTGCCTGAAGAATGTGGGATGTCGCGGAAGGGAAAACGATTGCAACCTCGTTTGCACAAATAATCTGAGGACTTCTTTATGTGAGAGCCTCTACCATGTGCAGTGTGTTCGTAAAGCAATAGCCAGCATTAGGAGAGAAAGGGGTGGGGGAGGTTCGGGGAAGAAAAGAATCGGGAGAAGAAGGAGAAGAAGAAGAGGAAAAAAGCAGGCTGGCAACGCTGGGGAAGTACTTTTGTGACCACACAATGAGATTTAAGACCGGATGGAAGTGGTCCCCCCCTGCTCACTCACTCCCTTGCCGCGTCT
This sequence comes from Haliaeetus albicilla, assembly GCF_947461875.1. Lineage (NCBI taxonomy): Eukaryota > Metazoa > Chordata > Aves > Accipitriformes > Accipitridae > Haliaeetus > Haliaeetus albicilla. The sequence continues at coordinate 40,721,262 of NC_091516.1, forward strand.
CCTCTGTCTCTGAAAGAGTTACTCGGGAGGATTTCAAGGGTAGGTTTCTAGAGCGACACCATGTCTAATTATGTACAAGACGGAATGAAAAGGTGTAGGCCTGTCTTTCCAGCTCAGAAAAAAATGTGGTGTCCTGCGAATAAGAAATGAACAGACTGACCTTTTCAGAGCTGCTGAAAGAGAAAACCAGATGTATTCCTCAAGAGTCACTATGACTGAAGGGTGATAAAGGCTTGCATTGTGCGCTTGAATAAAAGGAAAGCTAACCAGAAAACAGCAGCTGATAATAGTCGGGCCAGGCTGTGCTATTGTCCAAGGCACAAATGTTCAGCATTGGCCTAGACCACACTGCTGGTATATACAGCACAGACTTGGGGGAGAAAAAAAACGGGGGCAGTGGGGGGGGAGGCAGCTTTTTTATTCCTGTTACCTACAGGAGATTGTGTGAAACTGCTAGCAGTTACAAGACCACAGAGGAAGAAAACGATCTGGGATCCTTTCCCCACCACGCACAAACACAAACATACACGTGCTCCATTTCTAACATTATGTTCCTGTAAGATCTGAATCTAACCATCTGCCAAATGAATAGACAAAACCCAGCTTGTCTTCCACGGTTCAGATGTAAGGGGGTGGATAAAGAGGAAACATCACACTTGGTGAAGAGGCTGGAGCTTTCTGCACTGCAAAACAGGGGTCTCCAGAGCTCGGGACAACCAGTGAGAAACAGCAATGGCTTTAATACACCCAAGGACCAGGGGCTGGGTGGGGAACACTTGGAAGTCATGACCATCCCCATATGTCTCTGACACCACCATAAAGCCCAGGGAAAAGGCAGGGGTGGGGAACAGATAAAGGGGAGGAAAGGAGCGATTTGTGGGAAAAAAATAAAAAGACAGAAAGCAAACCCCAGCCCTCAGCATCTCCCAGTCTTGGGGAGCAAATTGGCTTCTCCCTGGGCAGCAGCCACTTGCTTCAAACCCTGCTGCTGTGACCTCTCTGGATTCTTCAGCAACACAGAACTGCCAAAGAGTCTCTCGGCCACTTTTGAATGTCATGTCACTGTTTGAGAACCAAGGCTGGGTCTGAGTGAGCAGATCTTGCCCATTGGAGATTGTTATTTTTAGAGTGGGCACGATAAGCTTCTGCCAGGCACCATTTGCAGCCAACCACGTCCATGCAGAGGTGTAAATCAACCCCAGTGCTCGCTGGGAGACCTTGCCTTTTCTTATTTAAATATGTTCTCTGAAATAACTCTTTGGTGCTGTTATCTGTGAATGTTGTGGGAGAGGGGTTCCCTGCTCCTCGCTGCCCTTCCAGAAACAACAGACATGCAAAGAAGCTGTGGCAGCTTTTTTTTTATTTATTTATTTTTTTCACAGTGTTGGTTTTGTCCTTTACAAAATTAGTTCAAGGAGATTTATTGCTGGCAACAGGCACTGAGGGCTGGCCTAGTGCTTCTCTGCAGAAGATTGGATAGGGTGTTCCCACCGCAAAGTGCTGCAGTTTGGCCGTCAGAAGATGAGGTGGAGTTTGCTTCCTGGCTACTGATGGCACGACCTTGGGTGCATCCCTTCACCTCTCCCTTCCTGCCCCAGTTGTCTCAGAGCTGTGCACTTTTAAGGAAGTCCTCCAGAGTTGGAGCTGGCTGCCACAGTGCATACAGCTCCTAGCACAGTGAAAAGCATCACTTCAACAGAGGATGGAGCAGCTGTTTGTATAAGGAATTAACTATACCATCACTACCAGATACAAGTCCTCCACTGATCAGTGAAGCAAAGAAACATGGGCTTAAAGGAGAAGCACCAGAGAGAGGACACAGGTATCTGCCAGCTGTGAAGTCAGACAGGAGTGAGTCTATTTCCTTCCACTCTGCCTTCCCAATGTGTTTCAGCCCAAACTTGGGAAAATGACCCCAGGGAGCAGGCTATTTTGAGGCTCCTGGGCCGTGGCTTTTCTGCTGTGATTACCCTGCAGGCATCTAATTAGTAGCAATAGGGCTGCCTTTTCTTTCTGATCTCTGCAAGGAACCGTACTGAGAAGCTACCAACTCATCTCATGCTGTACCCACAAGACCTATACAAGCTTCCTAGCCAGTTAGCTTTATTTTTCCCATGTCAACAAAAGTAGGAGAGATTTGGGGGGTGGAGTAGATGGACAGGAGAAGAGAGAAAGTGATTCACAGGGAAATAATGTATTCCTGCCTTACATTCAGAGAATTAAACAGCACATGTATACACACACGCACACACTCATGAGGCTGAGGAAGCAGGCTGAATAACTTTCAAAAGGCTTGCTGCATCTTGCTCCATGAGTGGGTATTGCTTGGCTATTTCTAAGAGACAGACATTAAAATCCGCAGCACAGTCATTTAGAATTTCAAAGGATTCTTCTTCAGGGGGTGGAATACAAAAGACACCACAGTTATTCACATAATACAAGCAAGGCTGGGGAAACAGCAGCATGCCATTAGGTAAGACTGAGGAGAAAACCTTTCTGGAGAAGACTGAGATCTATTCATTGAAAGTAAAGAAGTGACCCTAATAATTTCTTATTTATGCATTTATCTGTGTATATATGTGTAAGTGTATGTGTACGTATATAGAGATATCTTTGTGCAGCTGTGTTTTCTACACCACTTGGAGAAGAGCTTGAGAGAGGATCTGAAATGTGTGCAGAAAAGGAAAGGAGGGGGAAAAATATATTCAAAATACATCACACATCATCCACGCATCTACACAAACATGCTCGCATTTCTTTCACCGTGAGCTTTGGGTGTCAATCAGCAGAGAACAAACAGCAAAATGAAAACCAGGAGCTCCTTCTGTTGAGGTTTTATGATAATGTCCTCCAACATTTCCCTGGTTTTGTTTTCAATGTGCTAAACTAACTGTATGGCTGGAGCGGCAAAGAATGCAAAGCTCACACATGTAAAGCATTGTGTCCTCTGACATACTATTACACAGAAGGCTCACAGTTCCCCCCTCTCCCTCCCCTTCCTGGTGTTGATGAATTACATGAGATGAATATCACAGATCTGGGGTTTTTAAACCGTGAGCTTAGGCAGCAACAATGACTGCAAAGCAGACATCGTTGTCTGAACCTCTATTGTTTCTATTTCGGGAGCACATTGAGTGATTAGTTTGGGTAACAGTAACATCACATTACCTTCTACAGGCTGGAAATGTCTTTTAAAACTGAGGCAACGCTGAAGCCATGTGATACAATACTGTAGACAGAGCCAAGTGGAATACATCAAAGAGTGCCTTGATGCAGATGTTTCATGCAGAAGAAAATTAGGTCAGAGACCACTTCAATTTCAGCTTCTGCCAGGCTTGTTTGAGAGCTTCCAGTGAATTCCTAATGAATAGCTTCTAGGGCACTTTTCTCTCATTCAGTTACAAACTGCCACAGCCAGATGAGCTTTCCATGTGGAATTTTTTCTCATTATTTAAAATACTATTACTTTGTGTTCACAGATTCCAGAATCTTCCTTACAACAATAGCAACAACTCCCCCTCATTCACCAACCCCCAATAAAATATGAGGGAAAAGGAAAAGATAAGAAGAATAACCAATTGATACACAAAATTGATACACAATGTATGCTATGGGGGGGGGGGGGGGGGGAACAGGAGGAGGGAAGGAGGGAGAAAAAGACCCAAACCTAGCCTTTTACCAATTTTATGTAGTAAATAAATACTTGCTAAGGGTCCTTCTCAAATGCAGGTCTTTCTGAATCTCAGGTGCTCAGAGTTGTGGAGGCAAAGCAGTCCGCAGAAACCCAAGTGTTTTGTTGATGTTTTGCCTTTTTTCTTCTTTTTCTTTTTTTTTTAATATTACAAGGAAGATTTTCAGTGAAAAGACTTTAGAAAAGAAACAACTTTCCCCCAGTGGTAAAGATGTCACATCTTGTTCTTCTTGTTCTTTACCAATCATAAGAAGATTTTTTTCTTTTTTTAATGGCAAAGAGTGAGATGCTTTAAAAATGTTTTTACAGCCTGTGCACATATCAGCTGGCATTGCCTGCTATAGCCATTGGCCCTCTGCACTTCTGACAGGAGAGCAGAGTCTGCTTCAGACCTGCGCACAATGAGACTATACAAAGCCTTCTGAACTTCTGTTGAGCCACACTGTCCATCCATCTCTCTCCTGAGCTCATTCCCCTTTCATGAGTAGCTTTGGGGGGCTCTTTTGAACCTCATGACTAAAAAGCAAGTAGCAAGTGTGTTCACTAAGCAGTTTAGATCAGGTTCTTCTTTAAAACTGAATATAAGCTAAGCAGAGCAGTTTGCAATTCCATACATGGCATACCTCAGGGACTGCAAGGTTATGGCACTTAGAAATATAAACAATGGCCTAGCACCTTCCTCATCAGGAAGAAGTCTCCAACACTTGTAATGTGGGTGTTTTCAGTGTGGCCCACCTTCACTCTGGAGTAGAAAAGCAGTTCAGCAAGCTGTGAGCCAGAGTCCAAGACTCCAGTCCAGGCCCAGCCAAAGATGACCTTTTGGGTCTCACGTACATGACTTAATCCATGCTATGCCTGATTTTTTTTTTCCTTCCTATGGTTGGCAGGGGGACAAATCTGAAGGTGGACTGAAATCTATAATGATTGGGGTTATCTAAGGAGCTAAGCAGGTGCTGGACATGACATATTGATAGGGTAAAGATATAAATCTGATTGTTGAGATGAGAAAAACCTTCTCACTGGTTACCATCCAGACATGCAGGGAGGAAAGTCTTCATATAGCAGCAAGATCCCCTCTGACACAGAATCAGGATCACCTATGAATAATTTTACCTTGCAATCCTGAGTGTCCTGTACTCCACCCACACGTTGCACAGGATCAAATCGAGACCAATGACTCAGACTGTCATCGGAGAGAATCCAGAAACTGACATCAGCCTCAACATGTCCAGCTGTTGTTGTTCACTGAGTCGCAGACTCATGACAGAACAGTGTGAACTCCCTTGTGTTCCCAAGGGCTTAGGTGGAACTAAAGCATAATATAAATGTGCAGCAGAACAGCCTCCGTTCTGCATCTCCATTTTCTTGTGCAGAACTGAGTCCTACAGAAGTTCATGGGTGTCCTTTTGTCCACTCCAGGCAGAACAACTGAGACCCTCACCCATCAAAGCCAGCATTTCAGAGGTGGTTTGATGTTTAGGATGCTTCCAAATTCACAGTATCAAGTTAAAGCACTGGGAACGGATTTTTTTAGACATTTTTCAGACCATCTACAGCTGGAATTTTCTGTCCAGCCATGAGCATGCAGAAATGAAGGACCACAAAACCAAGTTGCTTTCTAAACCCAAGTTGCTTGAGATGACCACAGAGGGTCAAGGTCAAAAATAGACCCCTCAGCTGAATGACTGATGGCAGGAGCAGGACATCCCTGCTCATGTGCACATCCACCAGCCTGGACACAGCCTGGACACAGCATGACAATCTTTTGTTCCAGCACACATCAAGACCCACTCCAGATATCACTTTGGTGACACACTTAGCTAGGTGATAGGTAATCCTACTTTAGAGGAACCAGTTGTCCACAAAATGCTCCCCCCCCGCCGCCCCGGCTGCTCTCCTGCTCTGTGTCCTGACTCTATAGCAGATCTGTTCTTCTCTTCAGAGGCTCTCATCTCTTCTAGTCCTGACACCAAGGGATTTTTTGGGGACTCTCCTACAATCAAGCCCACTCAAGGAATTCCCAGACAGACTAAATAGGAGCACAGGCATCTTTCCCTCACTCCATAGTTTGAATTCCTAGTCTCTCCTACAACTTCAAGATCTCTGTATATCTGGAATGTTTGTGCCCTTCTCCATGAGGTTGTTCTCCCACACCCTCAATTCTTAGGGCCCACCACAAAGACACAATGGTGCATCTAAATGAACTTCAATGCACTTCTTTTCCACCTCAAGTTCTCAGCCCTTGTAGCTCAATAATTTGTCCTATTTCGTGAACTTCTCCAGGGTGTAACAGATCTCATATACTTTTGTAACCTGCAACTTGGCTTAAAAAAACACATTATTCAACACCACCACACAATCCTTCCATAAGGGAAAATTTTGTAAAATACACTGGAATTCAGTTCATCATGCATATCATTGAGAAACTTTTATTCATTCATCAGTGGCTGCTAATGCATATAGGATACTGGGATGGAAAACTGCTTAGAAAATTAAAACATACCAAAATAACCCACTTACAGGAATTTAGTTTTTCAAAGTAAACAATAAAAGCTGTCATATCTACCACCTGTTTCACACAGGAGACCACAGCAGGTGATCCTGCTGGCTTTAAAAGCAATGAAGTTCTTTCTTGCCTGACCACTAACTGTAGAGATGAAAGCTTTCTTTCACAGCAGAGCAGATACAACTTGGCAGTAACTGTGACCACTTCTCATCGGTGTCCTGCATGCAGTTCCAGATATGGTTGCTCTCCTTACCCATTCAGCCACTGGTCTCTCTAGGGATGCTATCAGCTGCTGCAAAGTGAGGCTCTGTTGTGGACACTTTTTGATCCAGATCTGGATGGTGGCCATCACATTTATATTTTACACAGAGAACTGGACAGCCTTATATAGGAACAAAAATGCCTGCTGTTTGTTAAGCAGTTACTCTTCTGTTCCTGGAGGAGCTCAGTTTCTTGGCTGTACACAGCCTCTTGCTCTGGGTTCTCCTGGCCATCAGCCAGGACCCAGGTAGCATCTCTGCCCTTTCCCACAGAAGCAAAGGGCAGACCATCTCTCACTGCAGACCTGGATGGAGTAGGAGTGAGGGGAAAGTCTTGCACATAGTGTTATCCGCACAGAAAGAAAACTAGAGCACAAGTGTTACTGACAAAGCTGTGGTCCACAGGCATCACTGAATGCCACAGGGCTTAGTCCTTCATCACTCTGGGTGAAGCCAAAGGGATCTGATGTTTTTGAAACATCCAACGTTCAATGTTTATTTTGATCACCTAATTTCCAAGCAATCCCCCTCTTCTATGGATACTCATCCATGCAGTCTGATTCTCAATACTGGAGCTCAGTTGATAAAAAAAAAGTGCCTACCATGCTAATTATTTCTAGGCAAGGTTAAAACAGTTTGCACAAAGAAGGGGTGAATCTCAAAGATGGGAAACACATCACCCACCCCACCACCAGCATAAATGGCAAAAGTTATATTGAATGAACTAATTCATCTGCACAACCCATCGAATTAGGAGTGTTTTTAAATAGCCTCTTGACTGAGAATTGATGTCTCATTAATCTAAAGTATATCACAGTGAGAGCCCTAGTAACGCCAAATAGAATAACTCTCCACATTGCAGAGACTGAAGCAGAGATTTTACATTTAAAGACTGCAACTTCTGCTGTAAAACTCTGAAGGGCTGGTAAGTACAATTCACCGCGTTTACGAAGGTATGGGCATGCTGTGTGGGACTGGAATATACTGCCTCAAGGGGATGTCACAAGAGCTGTGCAGCCAAATGCTTTCAGAGTCAATGTCACCCATGGATGAAATGTGGCCAGTGGTCAGAGAGGAGAATGTTGCCTCAGTGACCTGGTTCCATATCTGACTGCAGCTGTCTCGTGTTGTGAGACAGTGCTTTTCTGTCCTGTTTTCCAGCAGCGAGCGGAACAAAGGTAATGCCAGTTCCCCTCCAAATGTAGATGGGCATGGAAAATTCAGAAACTGTATTCAGAAGGTCCTAGACAAAAGCTGCTCAAAAAGCAAAGCAGCCATCAGCAGGCAGAGTTACACCTAGAGCTGGGAAACAACTAGCATTCTTTTCTCTTATCTTTCCTTTTAACAATCATGCTTAGATACTTTGTTTTTTCCCAAAACCTGCTTCCTCCTCTTGTCCCCACTCCTCTACTAGCCCTGGCTGTCTGCAGAATTTCATTGAGGCTCAGGTATTTTAAGTTAGGGATAAGGTGGAGTTTCTGCTTCAGAAACTTAAATTTAGTTATGTGCTGAAGCAGAACATTATCCCAAAATGCTTCATTATAAAAATGTTGAACCAAAATATTTGGACTTTTTCTCAGTTCTCTATTCCTTTTCTTGTCTTGGGAATGGCAGCAGGCTAGAGACACAAATCTGCTAATAATTTGAAACTGCAATTTTACAAATAAATGAACTTAAAAATGTTCCTGTGTCTAAGGATGTCTAAGTGGAGCTTGTTTCAAGGTCTGTTTGCTGAAACATATGGAAATTTAAGGCGTCACAGGGACTGACAGGATGGGCTGAAGTGCTTGGGAAAGAAGCAATGGTACCAACAGCAGGGACTCAAGAGACACAACAGATCCAGATAAGCCTCTTTGCCAGCCAAGAAAACTGCAGAAATGTCCCAGTGCCTGTGCAGGAGCCTGCTGACCATCACATGTGCTGTTTTGCAGCAGTAGGCTCCTTGCCCTCACAGCATGCTTCCCCGTGCCTCCGCCTGCCACCCTCTCCTACCAGCTGCCAGGTACTGGCACTTGCTCCAGGTGCTGGCAGCTCTTCTGGTGCCTCCTTTCGAAACCAGAGAGTGGCCTGGGGTTTCACATCCAATAGGTCTCCCACCCACCCTCATTTTGCAAAGGCCCCTTAGCACTGATCACATTGGCACAGGAGCCTCTGTGGCTTGTGAAAGGTACAAAAGAGCTTGCTTAGAGTAGGGCTGGGGTGGGCACTTATCAAGTCTAGGGTCTAAGTGTTTTAAGACCCTGGTGGAAGATGCTATAGGACCTCCTAGTGTTGCATGAGTACCAACCCAAGGGAGTACTAATACAACTTCAATGAAGGGCTCATCCAGGCTTTTACCTGGCTTTTGCTCTAAACTTTCATTCACCTTAGTGTGTATGGGCTTTGAATCTGGACATAGGCTATTCTTTAGTCTTTTTGTCCAGCATCTAAGAGGCACTATTTTCATGATCTTCTACCAGTTGCAGCCCTTAGGGTGCTGGGATATGCTCAGATCCGGTTGCAACTTGTGTGGGCATGGCTGAGGGCCATTCAGCATTTTGGCAGTCATGACTGGGTTTGAGTAGTCTTTTAAGGACCTGGATAAACTCTGAATAAGAGACATATCCTATGTAGGCTGGAAGCAAGTGATCAAGAAAAATCATACTAAGTCTCCTCATTTGTAAATAACTGCCCTGTTCACTACAGGCCTTTTTTTTTAAGAAACTGTTGGGTTGCTTGCCACAGTCACAGCTGAGAAGGATAATAGTAAAATGGCAGCAGGGAAGAACTTTGACATCTCCCAGAGATGTAAGGGGTAGAAACATGTGCTCACCATCACAGACAATCTGATATTATAACTCCAGACAAGGCAAATTTTTGGAGAGCCAGAGCAGCCTTCTTGCCTTGCCAAGCAGAAACTGCCCTAGTGCTTTCTTGGTCACCGACTACAGAGAAACCTAAACCTGTGGCTGAAACCAAGAAGAGCAGTGAGAGGGACCAAAAGCACTTTTCCAGAGGTTAATGAGCTTCCTGCAGAGAGCAGCAATCTTCCCACTCCTTCCACAGCAAGCATCTTCGTGCCCTGATGGGTCCCCTTCCATAACTATTGACTGCCCCTTTTTATCGCTACAGAACCCTCATAGAGTGAAGTTTAAAAAGTGAACTCATAGGACATGTGTAAGTCACAATGGATGCCAACAATTTCCTCACACTGTCACTGCCAAGTACCAATGGTCTAGCTATAATGCAGACACACTTTTCAAAATTCCCAACTAAGTCAGCAGCTCCAAAGGCAGGACACATTCCCTCCAAGCACTAACTTGTTGCTAAGTACTGTAAGTCAACAGTTGGCTTCCTGCCTTCCTCTTAAGCTATCTACCATCAAAACATGTCAGAATGGAGAAACATCAGTTGTTGTCTGGTAAACAGAAGCAGATTTTTTTTTTCCTTATCCTTTCCTGTTGGTCATCTCCTTTGCATCAGCTCCTCACTGTGCTGTTATCAAACATGCATTGGACAATACTTTATAAGGGGAGGGAACCTAAACAGAAGGGTGCAGCTTAATCACTTTTAAAGAAACCTGTCAAACAAAAAGCTGAGGCATCCCAGAAATTCCTGCCCCATCTTGTTTTGGAGTAGGCAAAACCTGCTGCATAAGTGCCTAGTGTTGATCCTTCAAGTACATATGAAAACAGCAGTAGTTCTAGTGTATCACAACAATGTATCATCACTAATTTATCATCATACTCTTGACAGCAACAGAGACACTGGAGCAACATCCTATATGGTACAAGGCTAGCCAGTGCATAAGACCTTTCCCTGTGTCAGTAGGTCACTTAGAAATAGGACATAATTGCCCCGGAAATTCAGGACAATCTCACAGGAACTGAGAGACTAGGTGAGCAGAAGAGATGCAACTTTAGCAAGGACAATTTTTTCCTAGGCATATGGTATTTAATATACACTGATCTCTGATTCTAAGTACTAGCAGGTACTTTGGAGGTAGTTTTATTAGTACCTATGTTATTCCAAGAAAAAAGACTTTTTTTAATTTCCTTGAAGAAAATGCCAGATAGGACCAAGAAATAGTTAAGAACTATATCAGTGGATGCTTCCAATTGGCTTCAGAAGTCTATAAATAAGCAGATCATACAGACAGTTGGAAATGATTCAATCATTACTGATAATCCAGGGTTTACAAAATGAACAATAGGACCTATGGGCAGTAATAGCAAGGACTGACCAGGCAAAAACTAAGCAATAGGAATTGATAAAAGCTAACATTCAATCTTTGAGGATACTGTATGTCATCTGATTCAACTCCAGACTCCATTTGTGAGCCAAAATTTATTCTGTAAAAGGTAAGTTGGTAGAGGGAGCTAGGAAGGAGAGGGAGAGTTCAACAAGTTGAGCTCTAGCAGTTTCTATGAAAACTTCTGCAGCTGACTAGCTACAGTCTTCTGTTCACAATATATTATAAATACAGCTAGGTGTAGCAGGACTGGGAAAAGACTTAGGGTATTGGTAATGTAATGCAAACGTCCGTTAAAGACAGTAAATGCAGATACAAACAGAGACAGCTTAAGTTCCAGTTCTGTCTCCCATATGTACCAGGGACCACACACAGCTTAGATTTTTACAAAGCCCACAGAGAAAGAAGCTGAATAATACACTGCAAGTAAACAGTTTGGTACAAACACCAAATTCTGGTTCCAGGCATATCCTTCTGAACTTGTAGAAACCTCTCAGATGTCAGAAGGGTTTTTAAAATACATTTACTTATTTTTTAAAAATACATTTACTTATTTTTTAAAAATATATCTCATTTGATTTGTCCTTTTGAATATGAAGCTTCTTTAACCCAGCATTTCAGGCCAATTCACTGAGGAAATCTGGCTTTCAACTAAGTTTTGGAAGGGACTAGGCAGCCTTGGTAGAGAAAAAATGAGAAGGAACTTGGTCAGCCTCTCTGATTACCTGTGCAGATTGGTCCTGCTATGTTGGAGACAAACCGCCTGTTTACTTTGTTGCTTTGGCACAGGCTAGTAGTCTCAGTTTCAAAGTACCTCATGAATCCAGGTCAACAAATGAGCCCTGGCACTGAAACAAGTCCAGCACAATGCAATAGCTTCAGGGTGTAGTCATGAACACTGACTGAGCCATGGACAAAATATTTTCCCTATTCCTTGATGACACTGCACTTGGAGGAGGTTGTGGGAGGGAGAGGTATCAAAGACACTCTGGAACATCCTTGGCCCACTCAACCACATGGCTGAAGAAGGTTTTCCAGTCCCACAGCCCAAGATACTGATATGATCGCAGTCATGTTTGTCTGCTTTTGACTCCACAGGTGGAATTAGTGTGTATGTGTTTGCAGCTGAGTCAGTTCAGAAAAGTTCTCAGCATGAGTCTGTAGCAAAGGCTCAGTTTAATGCCTCTGGACCCACACGAACATGCTTTAAACATGTGGCCATCCCACTCATGTCTTACTAGCACAACAAAGTTGCTTATTCATTTTAAGCATGTAAATTCTTTCTTGGCATGTGTGGTGGATTGACCCTGGCTGAACACTAGGTGCCCACCAAAGCCGTTCTATCACTCCCCCCTCCTCAGCTGGACAGGGGAGAGAAAATATAACAAAGGGCTCATGGGTCGAAATAAGCCAGGAGAGATCACTCACCAGTTACCGTCATGGGCAAAACAGACTCAGCTTGGGGCAAATTAACTCAATTTATTACCAATCAACCACAGTAGTGTAATGAGAAATAAAAACAAATCTCAGAACACCTTCCCTCCACCCCTCCCTTCTTCCTGGGCACAACCTCACTCCTGGATTCTCTACCTACCCCCCTCAGCAGCGCAGGGAGATGGGGAATGGGGTTTATGGTCAGTTCATCACACGTTATTTCTGCTGCTTCATCCTCCTCAGGGGCAGGACTCATCACACTCTTCCCCTGCTTCAGTGTTGGGTCCCTCCCATGGGAGACAGTCCTCCATGAACTTCTCCAGTGTAGGTCCTTCCCACGGGCTGCAGTTCTTCATGAACTGCTCCAGCATGGCCCCCTTCCATGGCGTGCAGTCTTTCAGGAGCACACTGCTCCAGCGTGGGTGTCCCATGGGGTCACAAGTCCTGCCAGAAAAACTGCTCTGTGGGCTCCTCTCTCCACAGATCCACAGGTCTTTCCAGGAACCTGCTCCAGCGTGGGCTTTCCACAGGGTCGCAGCCTCCTTCGGGCATCCACCTGCTCCGGCGTGGGGTCCTCCATGGGCTGCAGGTGGATATCTGCTCCACCATGGACCTCCATGGGCTGCAGGGGGACAGCCTGCCTCACCATGGTCTTCACCATGGGCTGGAGGGGAATCTCTGCTCCGGCACCTGGAGCACCTTCTCCCCCTCTTTCTTCACTGACCTTGGTGTTTGCAGGGTTGTTTCTCTTACATGTTCTCAATCCTCTCTCTGGCTGCCATTTCTGTCTGTCCCAGCAACTTTTTTTTCCTTCTTAAATATGTTATCACAGAGGCACTACCACTATCACTGATGGGCTCAGCCTTGGCCAGCGGCGGGTCTGTCTTAGAGCCGGCTGGTATTGGCTCTGTCAGACACAGGGGAAGCTTCCAGCAGCTTCTCACAGAAGCCATCCCTGTAACCACCCGCCCCCGCCCTGCTACCAAAACCTTGCCACACAAAGCCAATACAGCATGTTTGCAGTCTTGTATTCAGAAGGGAAATGAAGACATCTCCCTTTGAAAGACATCAAGCTGACTTGCAAACTACCATGCCATACTGTCATCTCCTCTGCCAGAAGAGATGAAATACAAGGTCTGCTATTGCTTCACTGAAGAGCTGCTTGGTAAGATCTCATAACAGGGAATGGTCAGATGTCTCATCCTTTCATTCCATGGGAGAGATGAGGTGGAAAGGCTGCTGCACAGGGCAGCTTGCCACTGCTCAGGTCTGGCCTCCTAGACCTTTCTGGTCTTTGAAAGCAGTGACTGTAAGGTGAAAAAACACAACTCACCCCAGCCAGTGTGATCAAAGCAGCGTCAGGCTGAAGAAACACAATAAAAAGATACTGCAAAGACATTAATCTACAAGTCTGAGGGAAATGAGTTTCAATCACTACTGGTTTCTGCAAATGTATTTAAAAGGAGAATTATTATTATTATTATTATTATTATTATTATTTTGTATTTTTTTTTTCCTCCAAAGTGGTTTCTCTAAATTTTTATTTTCCTTGATATGTGTCCATTTCTCAACAAAGCTGATTCTTTTCTTGGTATACCTGTTATTCTTCTTATACCTCAGGCTAGTGAGGCTCTCTTTTACTGTTTCCTTGACTTCTCCCATGCAGTGATTGGTGGTATCATAAAGGGTTATTACATTGTTCACCCTTGCCTCTTTCTTCTCAGACACACCCTAAATTATGCAGTCCCCTCTCAGAGGTGAGGCTACTTTCTCCACTGCTGCAGTTTTCAGATCCTATATCCTTATTCTTGGCAACCTCCATATTGTAAACCACAGCCTGCATGTGGATCATCTCCAGATTAACCACATCGATTGCCCTCTTCTCTCCAATCTTAAAACATGTCTTGGAATATTTCCTGAATATTCTGCCATCATGTAAAACGTAGCCTCTCCAAAACCAGCGTTGATGATACCCTGCATTTCCAGGACATAAGAAATATCCATCCTCTGATTCTACTTCTGTCTTACAAACCTACCCATTTCCTTATTGTTTCATAGCTTTTGCCCCACCAGGTATAAGGGATAGATGAACATCTGTAAGGATTTAACTCTTTGCCTCTGTCTAGCATTCCTGAAGGGAGCTAATGATGAGATGATCCCAGCTTGCATATAGCATTGTTGTCTTCCCAATAATTTTTCTATTGGCCATTGACACAGCTATGAGTTGCAGCATAGGTCTTGCAGCCCAAAGACAAGGCAAATAAAACACAGATCACCTTGCATCTCTCCCAGCTTCTATTTTTTTCTGGGGGCCTGTGACACCTTGGTACAGATGAGTACTCAGTTTAGGGGCCTGCCAAGTTTATGGCTGTCTATCTGGTCTGCCCAAGAGGTTGAAGCATTTTAGCAGTGCTGTGAAACTCATTCCTGACTTTCCTCTTTTTCTTTCTTTTCCATTTTCCCCTGCATTGTTTATGTTTTCAAGTGATTCCTTGTAGTTGGACTTTTCCCCTTGGTGGATCTAAAGCTTCTGAAACTCTTTCACTTGTACCAAACTAGTCATGGTTTGGAAAACATGACTTACTATTAGAGAGTCAAACATATCTGAACTTCCTGCACACATTTCAATGTATGATGATGGTGAACTGTGTCCTTCTACTACACATATGGAGGATAAATATTCACCTCTTGTTATCTGTTCAAAAGCACTTATGAGTTCAAAGCTCTGGGAAAAACAAACATCCCCCTCTACCAAGAGATGAAAAGCACATGTAAACCTATGCAGAACAGACCATCCTAGTAGCAAAGGAAATGGAAAGCATATTTTCCATAAGGCAGCTAAATAGCGTCCCTGTGCTGTAGTTGCAATGAAGTTCTATAATTGGGCCTACAGTTAATGAAATTCCTGTAGGAGACTGTCAGAAGATTTAATTTCACTCTTTACTGAATTATCAGCACAATAGTGAATCCCGTATGCTAGCTTTTCATGCTAAAGAAGGAAAATTGCCAATCCAGAGAACAAGATTCATCCAGGGGGAGGCCTCCTGCAGCATGGAGGGGTCAGCTGTCATTACACGCACAGCTTGTTGGTGCAAATATATCCCTGGTGAAACTCCTTTAAGTTGTATGAAATCATCGTTCTCATCTCCAAATAGAGACAATGAGAGAGATTGGGGATAATACTCAGTCACAATATCAAGTGATGCTCCATGGACTAGCAGATCAGGCTGTTCAGTAGAAAATTCCACCACGTGTATTGGGCCCACAAGTTGTCTGCAGTGCAAGGGGAATATGGAAAATGAAAATGTAGGCAATGAGGGGGAGATGTAAAATAATGGTTCACATTTTATAAGAGACTGCTAAAGTAGCATCCTTCTGGAATGTGATAATGGCAGGACTGGGGCTCATGATAGAAGCAAATTTAATCTAAGCATTGTGTTCTATTTCAACATGTCCATTCACGCTGATACTTCAGCAAAACACAGTTACATAAAGAAAACATGCAATCATTATTCCCAGTTGCTGTGCACCCACTGTTACCTATGCCTTTGCAAAGTGAGTGCTAAAATGCCAGTGTGTCAGGATGGCAGAGTTTTCTCCTTAATTTGTAAAGGCAGATGGTGAAAGAACCAAAGGTAATGCAGGATGTGGAGCCTAGACTACCGGATTTTATTCACCAGCTTGCTTATCTCATATTACAAGTGTGCAGGTGTCTTGTTTGTTTTGATTCTATTGGCTAACTCTGTGGAAAAAAAATTAATTGTGGAGGGGAAGTCAATATTTTGTTTAGTAAGGAATGTATAGTTGGCTATCTAAAGCTGAATGTAAGATGCCAAATCAAAATTTCATGTAAAATTGCATGTTTAAATTTCATCTGAATTTTTACCCCAAAGGTATGGAAACTGAAATACAGTTCCCTTTTTCGTTTTGAAAAAGGACAGAAAAATGTTTTATATCTATTTTTTTTTAAATTGAAGTTATTTTTATTTAGCTGTCATCATCAAAAAAAGTATTTTCCCCAGAAAAAAAAATCAAAGGGATAAGTAAGCTTTATTTTATTGGAAGCCCATATTTGTGAACAAAAATACCAAATTATGTTAGTTATAATAGCAAAAAAGGAGGTCTAGAGGACAGGACAATATGCAAGACATTCAGTTTTCTCCAGTCAACATACAGTCACCACTAATATCCCTAGCTAATACATCTTTTAGGGCTAATAACAGTTAACATAGGCAGAGATGATCCATGAACTCAGCAAAGGACAGGATAGCACAGATGAGAAGTGGACAGCACCTTTGTGGTGAGTTGACTAGCTCCAAGTGATGAAAATGGTGTGTTACATCCCCAGACTTCAGTACTTCTGCTTAAGAAAGCTTGTGTTGGCTTTTATACAGCACTGTGAGGCAAGACAAGCTCTCCCATATGGACTCCAAATGTTTTAAGTCAGATCTAAAAGCACATTGTTCAGTTATGATCTCAAATTAGTGATGATAATATCCAATAAGAAATGACGTAATTCAGGCTTCTGAGGGAGGGAGGAATTTTACAGGGCTTTAACATTAGAAAGAGTATTAACGGGGAAAACAGGATCTTCTCTACTCCTTTTAAACCAGAAGGAAAAAATACCATGTTTTCTGTTTGGGTATAGTAAGAGCTCTGCCACCTGCTTCAATATATTTTAACCACTGAGCTTTTGCAACAGGGTATTTAATGTCAATCTGACATGTCCCCTATCCTGGAGGACATCTATAAATACCCTTTCAAGAATTCTGTGTAGATAAGACATATGGAAATATTCAGTGATAACTATTAAAAAAATTGGATAGACTATCTTCAGCAAGGAGCTCAGCATGAGCATGCTGTTCAGTTTCACTGTTTAATTCCTGCATGAGACTATGTAATATACATCAGAGTAAAATTTTACCAAATTGTTAAACATATAGTAAGCTATCACTACTTACAGGTCAGCAGCTAATTATGTTTCTATGGGTTTCATTCTCAGTACTTGTTAAGGGAAAATACAAAGTGAGAATAAAGTCATGTAAGCAGAGGAGCACTGCTATTACGTCCAATGTTGCCTAGCTTTGAGACAAAGATGCTACAATGCTTAGTTACAGTTTTATTCCATATTTTTCATTTAATTGATGATTTTTCTCTTTTTAATCCAATCTCTATGTGCCATTCAACACTATCAAATGCTTTCCCAAAAGGTAGTAAGATCATGAAAGTAAATAAATTCTAAACAAGAAATAATGAACAATATTGCATTGAAACTGACAATCAAGACGATAATCAATTTAGTTTAGGGGTGGAAGAAAGGAGACCTGACCTTGTAGCTGCAAGTAATATTCTAGATAATGCCAGTTTCTAGGAAATAATTCCATCTTTTGATATCAAAATATGATTAAATTATTACACAGCACCAACATCAACAGGGTTTCACAGTACTTAATAGGAAATTAAACTCTGGAAGTCTTCTGTTCTGCTTTAGAAGTTCTGATTTCACTGTATTCAAAACCCTTTCAGGGGCTGGAACATATGACACAATATGTAGAGACTGGAAAACCTGATATTTTGATCAATACACTTTAATGTAAACTAATATGGTTATTTCTGTTTCTCTGTTTTTCCCTTGCACTTCATTACACTTGGTACACCAAATGCCATGGAAGTTGACAACATTCAGTGCAAACACCGGCTGTAGTTGCCCTGTAAACAAATCCAGCTGTTCCATCAGTAACACCAACATCAGGGAGTACTAAATGAACTTGTACAACAGGACATGCCTGTTGCACAATGACCTTGACAAATACATGTGAAGTGGCAAACTATGGGGCATATTTCCAGATGTAGAATACTCTTTTTCTTTTTTGTTTTTTTCTTGGACTCAGGATATAGACTATTTGGGGGACAAAACATGAAGAAACATGTCATTTTTTTCCACACTGAGGATGAACTTGCAGTTGAGTTGCAGGCATATTTCTAAACATACTTCTCTTCACCTGTTCAAGATACCTGGTGAGAGAAATACTCAATTACTCCCACAATACTTTTGCTTGAGTAAATCTTGCAGTTACGGTTGCACCTTCCACATCAAAGTGCTGTGCCCAAACCCTTAGAACATTTTAACCTGTGTAGTTCAACTAAATGATTTGTTGAAATAGAGAGTTGTGGATGGAAAATTACTAATAATGAATTACAAAAAAACTCAAAAACTGAGCTGAGTACTTCACCCATCGGACTAATTCTCGAAAGAGAAACTGATTTGGGGACAGCTGAACATAAGCAGTCACAAATGAGACAGTAAGAACGTGAGTATCAACATACATTCAAAGATCAAATGAGCATAAATGAAAGGGAAAACACATTTTGCATACACACAGATGCAAGTCCTTTGATAAACAGGCATTGAAGAAACTGAAAAACTTTCAAACAATGTGAAAGTGGGATGACCCTTCCCATGGCCAAAAGAGAAAATAGGACTGGACAGAATCCTAAAAGGCTATCTAATCCTTCTGCCTAATCTAAATCAGTATTTTAACCACACCTATATAGTTTTCAAGAAATGTCCATTCAACCTCCAGTGAGATACATGCCAGATCACATTTTAGGAAGTTAACAAGAAGGAATATGATCAAATGTGGGTCTGCCTGGATCCTACAGCTCTGAAGAAAGACAGCATTATTTTAAACCTAACAAACCAGTTGGAGATAAAATTGCTTAAATATCAGCTGACATGCCTCAGTATTGACAGGTTAGCTTAGACAGCAAGTTACTTGTGCTGAACACTTTAAACACCCAGTGGGAAAAATTCAAATTCCATGGCTTAAGTCATGGAATCACAATCTGCTAGAGAATTGTTTCAGCTGAAAAATGGTGCTTTTTTCAGTCTTAGCAGGTGTCCACAGCATTGCAGGCAGTATGATAATAGAGGCATACACTCAGCAGGGACATGATCAGAAGCTAGGAGAGGTCACAAAATGAGCATAAGCAGAAAACATCAAGTTTAATCAAGAAAGAAAACACAATTCAAGACCAAAAAAAATGAAGAAGAAGAGAAGAAGAAGGAGTTGTGGCACATTCTTTCACATCAAAGAATCAGGACAGTCAAGATCACTGTATAAGGACTATTGAACACAGCATTTGTTTAAAATAGAGAACACAGTGATTGTTACAAGCTTTATGGCAGATCCTAAAAGAGACAGGGTGGGAACTGACTGAAGTCTACATTGTTACGTAATCCCAAGCCTTTCCCAGTAGCCCAGAGATACTTAAAATGAAATTTACAACAACAACAAAATCCCCACAGGGGTCAACAACACAAAACTCTGTCATGTCCTTATGGTCAGATTATCAATCCAGCAAGCAATAACCTTGTAATCAGATGTGCTGATGAGTAGCATATTGGGGCATGCCATGTAAGACAGTATGTCTGTTTCCATTCATAAAGCATGGCTTCACTGTGCTAATATACTTGAAAGAGACAATCCTTGCTCTAATGAATTTTCAAGCTCAGCAGAGGCAAAAAACCCATCCAAGAGTAAAATCCAAATTATGCACATATGCCAGAGAAATTCCTTGCTGTCTTAATCAAGGAAGTTTTGTCATGGTCTCCTTGAGTGAGACATTCAAATATAAAATGATTGTTAGTTCTCCTGAAGCTATGTAAACATGTTGGAAGAACAGCTGAAGTAATGCAAAGAAGTCACCTACATACCTTTATGGAGTCTAGCTCAAGCAGACCACAATCAACTCAATACAGAAACACTGATACAGCAACTTCTAAAAGCACTACAACATGTCACTGAGTGGCAGGCAGCTCCAAATTATGTTAGTTTGATATTTAATAGCAAAGAACTTTAACAGTGAAATTTCTTTCCAGAGGGCATTGTGAAGAAAAAATGACTAAAGCACAAGATACTCTAACAATGAGTTATATATATATAATGACTTGTCAAGTATCATGACAATAGGTGCACTGGAAAATCCTTTAAACTAGCTATTCTGTGAACTTCAAATTTATCTGTAGAGCACCAAATTGTCTTCTTGTACCTAGAAAAGTGGGGTTAAACTCTCTGATCAGGTTTCTGGGACATTAGAGCAGGAGATTGGACTAGATGACCTCCTGAGATCCCTTCCAGCCTAAATTAGCCTTTGATCCTGTGATCAGCATGAAGAGTCTGAAGGCCCTGTACAACAGAAAGAAATCATTCTGCAAGCAGCAAAACCGAGAGGCAGATGATCTCTGTGAAACCCACATGAGACACCAACAAACTTGCTAGGCTGGGAAGGGCATGGCAGTGTTTGAGCAACTCCTTGATCCAGTCAAGCCACTGTTAGGGACACAGAGCTGCTGCTACTTCACCTGTAAGATAAGTCTCACCTCCGGTCAGCCAGACCTTCTGCTCTGAGAGTCAAAGTCTCTCCCTCAGCTTTTAGAAACCAAGCAGCTGAAGGAGGTCCACAGATCTGAGAGTTACGTCAGGCAAATGCCCTTCCAGAGGGCACAAAGCCATCCTTGTAGAGGCCTGCTATGTTCCTGAGAGGAGTCATTCTGAGAGGTAGACTGTGAAGCAATTCAGCCAAGGTCTGGCCAGCTTTTACTCTCCTTTTTTGGGGGTTGTTTCCTTACGACAGTGTAAATCTTCTGGCCTTTCTCACTGGTTCACTTTCAACATGTGAAATCAGCAGCATTGTGATCAAACAAACAAACAAAAACCTGTGAGCACAAATAGGAACGGCCAAATGCTCTGCTGACATCTCAGTGTCTATCTCAATTAACTGAGTCCACCTACAACTAAGCAAAATTAACTCACTGAGTTATGCTTTAACAACATTGAAACCATTTGTTCTCATTCTGGTCACTTCACTGCATACAGTTCATTTGTTCATATATGTCTCTAATACAATATTAGAATCCCTAAGTTCCAGTAACATTGTCTTGTAGATACCACCCCTGAGGAAACATAAGTACATCAGGGAGCACAGGTTTCCTGATCTGAGCAGATTGTCCTCCTTATGTTGGCCATCTACAGTGAGGATAGGATGTGGCAAAAGTGGAAATGAGTATTGTGCTGTCTCAGCCCAGCACAACATAATGACCCTTTACCTATGTTTTGGTCCTTGGTGTGAAGGTGATGCAGACATCTTTCATTTCTTTGGGGGCATTCTTCTGCTCAGCTTGGGTTTGTTGCTTTGGTGGGTTTTTTTACACTAAATCAGTTCATTCTGCCAAGCTTGGCCCAGAACTGGGACAGGGAAGGCGGAAAGCTAAGCAAAAACTGAAGTTTTGTTGTAAAAGCAGAGGTAAGTGAACAATAACAGCAACACAAGTGTAGGAAGGAAGGTTTCTGTTATACAGCATGCTTCTGTAATGAGGCATCAGAAAGCACAGCAGTCTGCTCTGCCCATTGCCAGACTTGGAAGAACTGACAAAATGGCATAGTTTTAAAATAATAAGGGAGATTGAGCATTAATTCTTAACAGGACTTTCAGAGTTGTGGTTTTCAGATTTTGTCACACAGTTTCATTCCCAGAGAGCTGAGATACAGCAAAGGTCTTACATCTGCTTGGGACTCTGGTACTAATACAATCACACCAGCAAAACTTCCTGAAAAATTACAGCCCCACTTGTGTAAAACATGTTTAGCATGGTGCAGCTCCCTCTAGGAAAAATCAGTGCTAAGCTAGACAAGTTTAAGCCACCACTGCATCCTCAAAAATTGCTGCAGCAGCAGTATGGTAAATACAATGGTCCAAGTTGCTCTCATCAAGAGAAATCTACAAGTGAACAAGCTGATATGTATCATCCCTTACTGCATGAATACGCGTTCCTTCAGTCACAATGATTAGAAGAGGAAGCACAGCCTACAAGGTCTCACTGAAGCCCATGAGAATTTCATCTTGGCTCCAAAGAGAGGAGATGGAGGTCAGTGATGAGCACTTTGGAACATTCTCTCTACTACAAAGATCTCAAATCCTCTCCCATATTTGGAAGCAACTCCTAGCAACACATAGGATTTCAAGAATTTATGGAAGTAATTTAGTCTAGTAGCTGTTCTCAAAAGTAGTAATATTTGTATTGTGGTAGTACCTACAAACTAGGTGTTAGACCCATAAAATGTGGAAGAAAAAAGACATTCTTTGCCCAAAAGCACTTGCTGTTTTCATACAAGAAGAATGCATGACCTTTTAAATGACCCATTCTACATGGATCTCAGTGAACAACCCAAGTAAAGCCAGAGATTTAACACCAATGTAATTCCATTGAAAATCAGCAGAATTACATCAGCATGAGATCAGAAAGGGGACATAGGCCCAGATTCTGCAGACACTCACAGAATGTAGGAAGAGGTGTAGAAATCAATTTGTATGGGCAGTAACTGACTTCACTGGAGGAAATGTGTGCTCAAACCAGCAAAAGGGAGCATACCAATGTGGTAACTATAGCAGGCATCTATTTAATTATATCTTATGTTTAAAGTGTTCCATTTTTAATTAAAATCATTGAATTGATCAGTATAAAAGCAACCATGGAATCCTCATACTTTGAACACGAAGAAATAAATTATCATTTATTTGAGGGATTAGTGCCGTCTGTTTTGATTTTAATAAAGATAAGAGAGGAAAAACAAAGACATGGATCCATACAACCCCATATAATGAAGCACATGGCTTTTCTCTACTCAAACAAAGGAACAGATATATTAAACATACAGTACAGATTTAACAAACCATCATTTGTTTTCTTTGTAAAGGTTTTAAAAGGGATTTGGAAATTTGTCTCACTCCAGAATTCATGCTTTACGTACAAATTTTAAAGTGACTTCTGAATTACCTTTGACAGATTTTGCTGCATCAGGGTCCAAAGGAGAATCTCTACATATCAGTCCATCAAACTGCCCTTTCAGTCTGTGGACTGCTTGGGTTTGGGTGATTATTCAGGGAATCAGCAACTTCCTTAAAATACAGGGAAGACAAAATTCTCTAAGTGCTAAAGATGTCATTTAGAGAGCAATGATGGATGAATCCATGGTTTTGACACTGCAGCAGGCCACAGGGACTTGGTTCTACTGCTGGCTCTGCTGCAGGTTTCCTGTGAAACAGCCAGCAAATACCTGTGTAAACTTTTCACAAATACAGAGTTTTAAAGGTGAGGATGCACCACCTAATACTTTATGCATTTGGCCCACATCACTCCATTAAAACATTGTTTTGAAAAAGATGGAAAATTCTGATCATTACAAGAGTTGGTCTGTTTGACGATGAATTAGTCTCACTGTTAAAAACAATGCACTTCATTCTTCGCTAACAGAGGGGAATTCAAGTGAAAGCAATTGTAACCCTGAGAAAGAGTATGGAGAACACCAAACAAACCCTGCAGGAATTCAAGAAGACAACCGTCAGTAAACTCAGGGTGTGGGTAATATCCCATGGGTGAAAAGCCCACAGAAAAAGGGAGACAAAGCAATACTAACAACACAAGAACAACTTATCCCAAAACTGAGAAAGGAGAGAAAATAAGGGAGAGGCAAATCTGCTTGCATCACGACTGCTGCGTTTTACTGAAGACAAGGAAAAAAGCATGCAGGAGATAAAAAGTAGGTCCAGTTGCAAAGACAAACACAAAAGAATAGCATGAACACACAGGATGAAAAACACAAAACACAAAGCAGTGATGCAAATAGAACAGAAGAATAACTAAAATGACAAAGTTCCTCAGTAAACAAAAAAACCCTCACCAAACAAAAACTCTCCAAAACCTCAACAAAGGGAGATCTTGATCTGCTGCTAAATGGGTAGAGAAAGACACTGACAGGTGATGCCAAAAAGGTGGTAGTATCTGATGGTTTTTTGCTTCACTCTTTAGCAAAGAGGTCAACTGCAACCAGGTGATAAGTCCAATGAATGCCAGCAACAAAGAGGTAATGTCAGGCCCAAGAAGGAAAAGAATGTGTTAGAGAACACTCTGATAAGTTAGTCTTATCAAATCATCTCCACCTGATGAACTTTATCCCCCCAATACTTAAAATAACAGGCTGAAGCAATTTCAGAGCTGTTAGTGATTTTCTCTGAGAGGCCAGAAGAAAGGGTTATGTCCTAGAAAACTGAGAAAGAGCAAATACCACACGTAGCTCTAAAAATGAGAAGAGGGAGATGGAGTTGTAGGCCAGTCAGTTTAACCTCCATTCCTGCTAGATGTTGTGCTAGTATTTTGAGCACTTGTCCCAGACAAACTTATCTGTAAACACTGAGAGGAAAACGGATGAGCAGCAGCCAACACAGGTTTATGAAGAGCAAATCATATCAAAGTAACCTTATCATGGTGGGAGTCTGTTATAGACCGCCCAACCAGGATGAAGAGGGAGATGATATATTCTATAAGCAGCTGGGAGAAGTCTCACAGTTGCTAGCCCTTGTTCTTATGGGGGACTTCAACTTACCAGTTGTCTGCTGGAAATACAATACAGCGGAAAGGAAACAGTCCAGGAGGTTCCTGGATTGTGTGGAAGATAACTTCCTGACACAGCTGGTGAGTGAGCCAACTAGGGAAGGCTCCCCTCTGGACTGGTTTGTGAACAGAGAAGGACTTGTGGGTGATGTGATTGTTGGAGGCCATTTTGGGCACAGTGGTCATGAAATGATTTTTCAATTCTCGGAGTAGTAAGGAGGGGGGTTAGCAAAGCTACTACCTTGGAGGACTTTTGGAAGGCAGACTTTGGCCTGTTTAGAGGCCTGTTTGACAAAGTCCCTTGGGAGGCAGTCTGAAGGCTGAAGGCAGTCTGAGTCCAGGTAGGCTGGACATTCTTCAAGAAGGAAATCTTAAAGGAGCAGGAGCAGGAGCAGGAGCAGGCTGTCCCCAGGTGCCGAAAGGTGAACCTGCAGGGAAGAAGACTGGCCTGGCTGAACAGAGAGCTTTGGCTGGAGCTCAGGATAAAAAAGAGAGTTTATGATGTTTGGAAGAAGGACCAGGCTACTCAGGAGGACTACAAGGATATTGTGATGTTATGCAGGCAGAAAATTAGAAGGGCCAAAGCCCAGCAAGAACTTAAATCTGGCTACTGCTGTAAAATACGATAAAAAATATTTTTATAAATACATTAGCAACAAAAGGAGGCTAAGGAGAATCTCCATCCTTTATTGGATGCAGGGGAAAACAGTAACAAAGGATGAGGAAAAGGCTGAGGTAGTTAATGACTTCTTCGTCTCAATCTTTAATAGTAAGAGCAGTTGTTCCCCAGGTACCCAGCCTGCTGAGCTGGAAGATAGGGAAGGGGAGCAGAATGAAGCCCCCATAATCCAAGGGGAAATGGTTAGTGACCTGTTACACCACTTAGACACAAGTCTGTAGGGCCAGATGGGATCCATCCAAGGGTACTGAGGGAGCTGGCAGAAGTGCTCACCAAGCCACTTTGCATCATTTATCAGCAGCCTTGGCTAACTGTGACTGGAAGTCAGCAAATGTGATGCCCATCTACAACAAGGGCTGGAAGGAAGATCTGGGGAACTACAGGTCTGTCAGTCTGACCTCGGTGCCAGGAAAGGTTATGGAGCAGATCATCCTGAGTGCCATCACATGGCATGTACAGGACAACCAGGTGATCAGGCCCAGTCAGCATCCATTTATGAAAAGCAGGTCCTGCTTGACTAACCTGATCTCCTTCTATGACAAGGTGACCCACTTAGTAGATGAGGGAAAGCTGTGGATCTTGTCTACCTAGACTTTAGTAAAGCCTTTTGACACTATCTCCCACAGCATTCTCCTGGAGAAACTGGCTGCTCATGGCTTGGATGGGTGTACCCTTTCACTGGGTAAAAAACTGGCTGGATGGCCTGGCCCAAAGAGTTGTGGTGAATGGAGTTAATTCCAGCTGGCAGCTGGTCACAAGTGGTGTTCCCCAGGGCTCAGTACTGGGGCCAGTTCTGTTTAATGTCTTTATCAGTGATCTGGACGAGGGGATCAAGTGCACCGTCAGTAAGTTTGCAGATGACACCAAGTTGGGCAGGAGTGTTGATCTGCATGAGGGTAGGAAAGCTCTGCAGAGGGATCTGGACAGGCTGGATCGATGGGCTGAGGCCAACTGTATGAGGTTCAACAAGGCTAAGTGCTGGGTCCTGCACTAGGGTCACAATAACCCCATGAAACACTGCAGGCTTGGGGAAGAGTGGCTGGAAAGCTGCCTGGCACAAAAGGACCTGGGAGTGCTGGTTGACAGCCGGCTGAATATTAGCCAGCAGTGTGTCCAGGTGGCCAAGAAGGCCAATGGCATCATGGCTTGTATCAGAAATTGTGTGGCCAGCAGGACTGGGGAAGTGATTGTCCCTTTGTACTTGGTGAGGCCACACCTCGAGTATTGTGTTCAGTTTTGGGCCCCTCACTACAAGAAAGACATTGAGGTGCTGGAACATGTCCAAAGAAGGGCAATGAAGCTGGTGAAGGGTCTAGAGCACAAGTCTTAGGAGGAGCAGCTGAGGCAACTGGGGTTGTTTAGCCTGGAGAAAAGGAGGCTGACGGGAGACCTTATCACTCTCTACAACTACCTGAAAGGAGGCTGTAGCAAGGTGGGTGTCAGTCTCTTCTCCCAAGTAACAAGCAACAGGACAAGAGGAAACCACCTCAAGTTGTGCCAGGGAAGGCTTAGATTGGATATTAGGAAAAATTTCTTCAGTGAGAGGGTTATCAAGCACTGGAACAGGCTGCCCAGGGAAGTGGTTGAGTCGCCATCCCTGGAGGTATTTAAAAGGCATGTAGATGTGGTGCTTAGGGACATGGTTTAGTGGTGGACTTGGCAGTGTTAGGTTAACGGTTGGACTCAGTGATCTTGAAGGTCTTTTCAACCTAAATGATTCTATGATTCACCATTTTCATTAATGACTTAGATGATCAATGGAAATACAGTTACATCTGCAGAGTGCACTGAGGTCGGAAGGGTTGCAAGTGTGCTTATGAGAAGAAAAGTTATTTTGCCAGCTAATAGAACTGGTCTGAAGTTGGCAGGATACAATTCAAAAGGACCAGGCTGGGGATAACCAACCACACAGATATATGATGGAGAAACAACTGGCTCACCAACGATTGCATAGAGCAGCATCTGAGTTGCAAGCTGAAGATGAGTCAACAATATCACACCACTGAGAGAGGCTGACATCATACTCACATGTATGAATAAGAGTGTCATCTAGCAGGCACATGAAGTAATTCTCTGTGTAACCCCTCAGCCAGGACACAGTGTCTGGCTTTGGACTTCAGGAGAGACATAGACCCCCCTGGAGAAATGGCAGTATGATCGAAAATCTTAAAAACATGACTAAGAAAGAAGGACCAAAGGAGGTAGGATTGTTCTGAAAAGAAAACTGTGGTGAGTCACAAAGGTAATCCTTACATACAGTTGAGTTGCTGTGGGAAGGAAAGTTACAAATGCTTCTCCACACCCAAAGTCTTAAGGATGCAGCAAGGAAGATTTAGATCAAGCAGACATCAAGGGAAACTTTCTGATGGTAAGAATAGTTAATGACTGAGGAGGATTGTCCATGGAGCTTGTGGAGTCTCCATCTTGCCAGCTTTTAAAAGAACAGGTTGATGCAAGTAAAGGTAGATACAAAGATAAAAGATTGCTTTTTAAATATATCCTTTTGTCTTTCATATTGCTGTGATTCAAATGCAAAATGAGAACTGTATTGCTTACCAACCTCAAGGGGGCTTTCCAAGGACCATTAATGAGTATTTACAAGACACTGAGTGCTGCATAGATATGTACTCCAATGTAATAGATAAATCACAATCCTCATGTCCAATGAGGGGGGGGGGGGATCAATGCTGCATTCTTTCTAGTCTCATTGTCATGGATAATTGATTTGAAAATGTTACATGTTAGATGTGGAAACTGAGGCAGGGGACACAACATGTGCAAAGTCACGTGGCAAATCATTGCCAGAGCTGAGAGCAGACCTCACATATTTTGTGGTCACTGAACCACAGCAGCAAATGCCTGGAGCATCAGAGGCCCTGCATCATGACCTGTAATGTGTGTTCTGGCACAGAGACAAGCCATGGTTAGCTATATAAAATACCATTGTCCTCTCTGGTATCTGAATAAGAACATGCTGCCAGCCATCATTAAGGTCTTAGATGGTGCTTGCTATACTTAAATTTCTATGAAATTCAGGTGTATTCTTCAAATATACTTCTACAAGGTAGCCAGATAGGTAGTCAGATTGATACAACTTTATTATGATTTTTCATGTGGTGTCAGTGGGTTTCCCCTGAAGAAATGACTAATGACATCAGTTCGCATTTCCCCAGGTTTCAGCCAAATCACAAGGACTTGGAGCAATATACATTCAACAGAGCAGTAATTAGAAGGACCCTTGGTTATCCTGGAAATGAGATTCAGATGGCAGAGATAAAACTGGTAGATGCTAAAACACAGACCCCCTCTCTAAAGTTCTGGGAGATGAAATGGCCCTGCTGTATATCACATCACACTGCAGTAAATTGTGGCTGATGAAGTAATGGACATGGGAACTCTGAACTACTGAGGTGCCTCTAAATGAGCTCCGGACTCCAGAGTGCTGAGCCCCCTCTTGCACTAAGAGTAAGCAGGAAAATACATGCAAGGCTTCATTCTGCCTTTCAGCACAGGAAAAACATGCTCTCTGCAGCGAGAAAGCCTGTGAGGAGCATGGCTCCATCCTGCAGGGTGCTGGAGACTCCCGACAGCTCTGCCCCTTTTTCCCCACAGATGGATTTTGTTAGGTGGGCAGGACTTTCAGTGCCTTGACAACTAGTAGCACAGCTCTGCTTTTCAGCCATGGTAAGTGCATGCAAAGAGATGGCTCCTCAAGGATAAGGGATATTTCCAGTACAGCAGCTAAAGTTTTCCTTGTGACAGCAGGAGATGCTGTCGAGTCCTTATTTGCTGGATTTACTAGCTTCCATGCAGGCATGCTGCCGGGAGACCGCTTGCTGTTTGATGGGGGCCTGAAGTTTAAAGCTGCTTCCAGAGTTTTGTTGAGACAGACAGGATTCTGTCAACAGCACACCAGACAGAGAATCGTTAATACGAACACACTTTGGGATGCTGCTGTGTGCATGCTCTCTTCCTGGTGGTTGCAGTTCTAAACTAATTAATTTCTGTGATCTGAACTGTTGTCTTTTATTAGTAGTATCAGCATGTGCAGTGCTGCATAGTTATAGATGATGTGCTCTCTCTGGGGATCCTATCAGCATGCCATTGTAGGTCTTCACAACATGGAGAGAAACATCTCCTACATTTCCTCGGTAGTGTCAAAATTTTTCATGTTGTTATTTATTTCCCTTGAACTCTTACTGCTTTCTCCCTCCTTGTGAGCTCTGTGTTTGCTCCTTATGGGTTTCAGTGGCTCTTCAGCTCTGTCCTTGACTCCCACTGCTCAGAATGACCTTTCTGATAATTCTTCTTCCCTCCCTGGGGCTGAGGTTTGTGGGTAAGGAAAACTCACAGTTTCCTTGGGTAATCTGACTTCATTATTTTCATTGTCAGGGGAGCGTGAGGTTCTTTTGCTCCTTGGTGCACAGCCTTCAGGATGAGTGATACATGGGTTTCTCCTACCTCATGACAGATAATCTTGACAAGGCTCCTCTTCTCTATTGCTTGTCTTACGAGGTACAGCACATAAATATAAATAGACACACACGAGATCCTTCTCTGTGCATGGGCCCATATCAGCTGCACTGCAAAGTCTTGTGGGATTCTCAGCTCTTTCTTGTAGCTCAAGTAGGGCTGTGTCAGCCAAGATTCCCAAAAGTGCCTGCTGAATTTGGATGCCCTCTCCAAGCATCTTTTAAAGTGTCCTGATTTGCAGAAGCTGAAGGGCAATTCAGTCACTAATCACTGGCCTCTTCTGGAAACCTAATACAGGGCGTAGCTGCTTCTTCCAGAGAGTGCTCCACTAATTGTTTTTGTCATTTCATTCTTGGTCCATTTCACTCCCAGCTCACTTTTTTTTTTCTTTTTTTCAGAAATGCACAAAATTCCATCTTCCACCTGCCCTTGGATGGCAGCTAAAGTCTGCTTTTCACTGAAACAGAGCAGTTGTTTGGCTGCAGGAGACACATAGCTGTGCATCAGGATTTGTGAACTTGGGTGTCACTAGGGTCCTCTTGTTTGCTTGTCCTCTCAAGCAAAGAAGAAAGTCCTGATGCAGATTTTTGCTACTGTGCTTGGAGTCTACTTCTACTTTGCTTAACACTGGTACATGAGCACCTCTGAATCAAGCCCTCTTCATCAGCGCTGGAATGAAAGCTTAACTCACTGTTGGCCATTTCTTGACCCCACCATCTGGAGCACATCTACCCAGCATATCTGGTAGCCCTTGTACTGGCTTCCATCGGCACTTGCTATTTTTTCTGTGTTTTACTTGGTCTTTTCAAAAACATGCATCTTTGTCACAACAGACTGCTGTATTCTGAGTATGGATTTATCTATGCAGATCCCATTCCAAATAACTATGTAAATAAAATGTAATATTTTTTCTCCACAGCCATGCCGTTTGTTTTTCACCTGGAAGCCGGAACATTTATTGATGAATCCATATTTGTACTTACAGCAGCCTCTCCAATAATTTCTTTAGTTATGTTCTGTGTGGTTTGTAATAGTGCGTGTAAGTGGAAAGAGAAGGTATGCAAATATCAATAATAATTACATTCTCTGTATGCAGATTTCCTCAATATTTCTTGAAATTCATCTTCTAAATTACTTTTGCACAATTTAGGCAAATGTAAACATACATTTTAATAATTGTGGAACAGTTTAGAGTGCAATCTCTACTCAGTTAATCCTCTGAATTAAGGGACTACTGTAAATAAAGATAATGTATATACCTAGAAATATGGTTGCCTTGATATTTGCATGTTTTACAATTTAATGGGTTGCTCTTCTAATGCAAAGTGACAGTTTCATTGTTAGAGTAGATTTAACCATTTTAATCAAGTGCAGGAACACCACAATTGATTTAAGAGAAGTTTCCAGAACTAAGGCCTAATGCTTTTGAATATGCAGAGTTCTTTAGTCAATGACGTTTGCCTACTGCCATCGTGTATTTTATCTAAAAATAATACAGTCCCAGACTTCCACCATTAAAAGTAGTATATTACCACAGAGTCCATATTTGAGAGATAAATGTATTATTAATGCTCGTTCCTCAGTCCATTATTGGTTTTACAAAGGCTTCTGATAGTCTTTGTTGCTCCAAACCTGGCTGATACCTCTTCCACTACTTTGAAGTCAATAACATGACCAATAGATGCAGTCTGAAATCCCAACAGCGTTCTGGTGTTAAAACACTGGCTGTCCATGGAGCCACCTCTCCCAGTCCCTTGGCCTTTTGTACCACCACTGGCCCACCAGCACACTAGGCCTTTTTTCTGGTCTCCCTTCCCTAGCGTTTTAAAGGACCACAGCTCTCACAGAGCATCTGAGACACATCACACTCTTTCCAGCCATCTGAGGGTACTGGGGCTCCCTTATTCCAAGATGTTGGAGCTTGGTATCTTTAAAGTGATTTACAGCAGCTGCAGGCATCTTCTGCTCTGCATGTGATGTCTTTGGAAGCAAATGAAACAACAGGCTGAAGACAAGCCTCATAAGAGCTGTTGACACATCGTCTGTTTCACTAAGGTTCAAATACTCTACAGCAGAATGCAACAACAAAACTCATGCCTTCAAACCACGATGCTTTCATATAGGGGTTGATCCACAAGCCAGGAGAGAAAAAATGGATCTCACCCACCTTGGCCTCATCCCAAAGCAGTCTTACTGGGGATGTATCTATAAATCAACCACAAAGCCATCTCCAGAAAGGGGCAATTCTGATTAAAAAACATCACTTGCACAGAGCTGTAAATTTAAAATGTGCTTTACAGAAATAGACTGGTGAGTACTTTCCCCCAAAAGAGCTGACAGCTGTCTGAACCCCATTGAGCTACAGGGACCCTTTTAAAAGCAGTTGCTTACTCAGAAACACGAAGCTGCCTGTAGCTAGCATTCAATAAATCACCACTTTCAACTTTGGTTGCTCATTCTCAGATGTGTAATCAGAACATGGATTCATAGATTTTGAGGCCAGAAGGGACTGCTCTGATCATCCAGTCTGACTTTCTGTATAACACAGGTCAGAGAACATCACCCAGTGACTCCTGCTGTGAAGGGAATTATTGTGGCCCTCTATTTCAGATGCTGCTATTACAATCGCTGTTGACCAGTGAAACATGCTTATCCCGTATAACACTGTGCACATCACCCTATTCTGGAAACTTTCCAAGACAGCAAGCCAGACTCTTAGATTATATTTGTTTATAAGGAGAAGAAACAAAGGAAACAATCCCTCCAGAGAAAATTTGATGCTGCCCACCACCTTGTGGGGAACATAGTACTGTTGATGAGGTTGAAAATAACAGAAAGCACATGGCTGGTTTGGTGTATCCCTGGTAGTTCCAGCACTCAGGGCAGCAAGGTACTACACCAAAACCAGAGGAAAATAAAACCTCCATTACAGAAAATAGGGATACACACCCTAAATACTCCCAGGGGACAAGAGATTTTGTATGCCCCATTTTACAGAGAGTGGAAAGGTTTGTAGAAAGACACAGTATCTTTTATTAGACCACCTGATAGATTTGGGGGATAGAAAGGGCAAGGTATCAGACATGCAAGCTCTTCTTCACATCTGAAATATAATTTTATTGATACTGGCCTTAGGGTATCTCAAAGGGCCATGGAGTATTTTTGCCTCATTTCTTACAGAAGAAAACTTGTGTGTTGTCTGTCTGTCAGCCCCACCTAATTGCTTTTGAATCAGTCAATCGATTTCAATCACATTGTCAAGGGGAGGGGTAAAGGCATTCTCTCACGTTTAAAGAAAATAGGTCACAAGGTAAAAGACAGACCCAGATGTGTGCCCCTATGAGGAAAAATTGCAGGTTGATCATAAGACAATCCACACACATGAGAAAAATAGGAAAGCAGTTTTCATCAGTTTTACAGGGTGCAGTACTATTTGTTTGCAAAATCAAATTGCCTTCAAAGGGTGTAAAAAAATAATCCAGGTGTTAAAACCAGCTTCTCTGAGCCTGCCTTAATCACCTTCCCCAGTTCACTGTCCAAATTGGCAAAGTTTGCTGTTTTCCATACAGTAATTACAAGCACTTTTTTCTTAATCTGTGACTGCAACAGTGATAGCTCATGGCTGTGGTTACTGAGAGCCCCAGACAAATTCCCTTCTCCAAACATCTAGCTGCTGACGGGTGAGCTTTGCACTGGAGCACAGATAGAAGCTATGAATCAACATCTGTGCTTTTGCATAAGATGTGGCAATGG
This sequence comes from Haliaeetus albicilla, assembly GCF_947461875.1. NCBI lineage: Eukaryota > Metazoa > Chordata > Aves > Accipitriformes > Accipitridae > Haliaeetus > Haliaeetus albicilla. The sequence continues at coordinate 40,754,740 of NC_091516.1, forward strand.
CAATCTCTATCTCATGAGACCCTTGCTGTTTACTGAGGAATGGGTTGAGATCTAGGTCTGGAGTTCCCTTGGGTAACAATCTGCAACTGGGGAAGCTCCTCAGGCTGTGATTTGCTCTGAAAACCCTTTTTTTCACCCTGTCAGCTGAACCCTGACGAGGAGGGAAAAAACAGCACAAAAGGTGTTGAAGAGACAGAAGGTGTCAGAAAACAGTGATTTGACAGCTCTTGCCTTGTGGGCAACTGTGCTGACACAGGGCTTTCTTCTCTTATGAAGGTGTTTTGAAGTCTTGTCTCATTCTGTGTGTCCAGTAGCCTTCCCTACTAACCTCCCCTAAAGACTGATTAAAATGCAACCTCGTTCAGCTTCTCCTGTGTCTCCTCCTTTTCCAACTTCCATCCTTCCATCCACATGCAGAAGTCTGGGATTTCTTCCTGCTCTTAACACTTTTTACTGCAGGTCTGCCCCCAAATTTGATATCATTCTTGGTGAAATGGGTTACCTCATACTCGTAGCTGCAGACTGGGAATCACATAAACTAGTCTCCACTCCCAGCTTCCTGCCTGATCCCAGATAGGTGACTGAGCCTTACCTACAGACCCTTTCCTTAATCTGAGGTTACTAACCTATTACACAAAGAAATAAAAGCTCATTCCTGCTTTTGAAACACATAGGTGTGCAGTGGAACTACCAAGCATTAAATCTGTATCTGGTTCTCTCCATAAACACCTCCACAGTGGTAGGGCTGAGTTAAACTCTGAGTCCTGAAAAGCAGAGCACGGGTCTCGGGCAGGAGCTCAAGGTGGTACCACAAATACTGGGGCAGCACAAGAGCAAGAGTAGCCCCTGGTACCAAGGTTGCTGGTGGGAGATGTTGCGTGGAGCTCTGGGGAGGAGGGAGAGGGAGGACCGTGCTGGGTGGTGGACGTGGAGTGTGAGGAGTCAGACCAGAGAAATAGCTGGGCTATGCTTTTTGCACTTCTGCTGTTGCGTTTTCCTCCTCTGTAGTCATTGAAACTAGAGCTTCCACATCCCCCCGGTTTGACTTCCTCTATATTTAGCTACTCTATCTACTTACTTAACCAGGAACAATAATTTCTCATTTATTAAAATCCAGGTATGTTAGACACAAAGAAACACATAGTGCAATTAGTTGTAGTAAAGTTAATGCTGTCCTCCAGGGTTCTTCTACAAAAGCATCTCGCAAACAAAGTCTTGCCATTACCAAACTCTCCAATCGTGTTGCAGGTGCAAACTTTAGTGTTTGACCCATCAGAAGACAGGAGTATGAAGAGATAATCCAGATTTTCAGCTCCATAAGAAGACAAATTAATACATATAACCAATACCCAAGTATCAATACACAGCATGATGCAGCTCTCAAAAATACATGTTAAAACAATCAGTTAGTTAGGAATATGGATTTTCTGTCACATGCACCATCTCAGGCAGCTTCAAAGTGTAGTAATAAAATGTTAGCAACCGAAGAACCTGCAAGACTCATTTCAGCAAGCCTTTTTTTAAAACAGAACCTGTATTATAACCAAAAGAAGTGATACATTTATTCGATCTATTTTAGGAACTAAGTCAGCTCAAGGTCAATTGCTGATCAAGAACAATGGAGGAAAACTAGGTGAGATAATTTTAAAGCTGTTTGAATTAAGACACAGATCCGACCTGTTAGAAAGCTAATTTATAAGAAATTATCTCAATGTACGTAATTCAAGTGTTTTTACCCTGGTACCCTGAAGAGGTTGATCTACATATGAATTAGAAGATATTGCTATAGATAATTTTCTCCCCAAAACTCCCCAAATCAGAACTCATACATGGAAAACATGTGCTATGGAAGAATGATCTAGCAGATATGAAACTTCTGTTTCCAAGGGAGTAACTTAGTGTTTCAGGCAATACACAGTGCAGTCTCCAAAAAGGCACCGTTTATCCCAAGCAGCAACTGAGATTCCTTCAGTGTGGAATTAGGCAGCCCAACACATTCTGGACTAGCCGAGCTCCTTTGGTTAATAACCAAAAGCCACCTGCAGAACTTCAGTAAGCAGCCTTTTGTCCTCCTTTAACAAGCACACTCTCTCACGTATAGAATACCAAGTTTCGCTGAAGACAGCCACAGCTGTCTTCCCTTTCCCTGCAAATGAAAGGGTCTGCACTCCTGCTACAAAATGGTTATCAAATGCAGTGTCAAAGCAAGTGTTTCCCCTCCATTGTAAGAGGCAAGCTGAATACTTTCGGCACAGCTTTCAGTGTCTTCAGACCCAACTGCAGCTGCACACACTCCAAACATTCTGCTGGCGGCTTCCTGTTTGCATTCCTGGGCTGGGGAGAAGGAGGACATTTCTTTCCAAGTCTGCTGCCTGCTCCTGGTTTTCCAGCTCTCTCTGTCTTTCTGCCTCTCTCTTTGTTCTTCCTTTAGGAAATCTTTGAGATTCATGAGCATAACAAGAATCCCTTCCCTCTGAACTGTGCTTTTAAATTGGCTGGTTGTTTCAGAAAGGGGCGGGGGCGGGAGGGGGAGGGGAACCCCAACAAAAAAGACAGCCACACTAGCCGTGACAGTGTTCATTTACACTAGCAGCATTCTGGTGCTAGAGTGAACCCTCTGTGCATGTGTGTGTGTGTGTGTGTGTGTGTGGCTTACACCGAGATCAGTAAGCCAAGTACTGTCCAAAGGTACAAATGCCATTGTCTCCTGCCGATGCCAATGAGGCAGGTTTTGCGTGCACAACTGTCGAGCGAGCAAGCTCTTTCTGGGGCTTTATATCCTCTCCCACTGTATTCAGGAGACCACACTCTGCCCTCCAGGAGGGCTCACTGGGAGTCAGACATGCACATCTGAGGTCCAGATTAATGTCTGAATCAGTGCATGTGACTCAAGGATGCGGTATTGGGACTGACAGGCCCTGACCATCATTTCAACTCTCACTGCAGCTATGAATACTGATGCTTCTCCCTTGTGGTAATTTTCCTTGGCCATTTCTGCAACCACGAGGGATCACCTCCTTTTCTCCCATCTCTTGTTCTTTCTTATTCAGGGAATCCTTTCTTTGCTGCACCTCTGCTAGTATTATTGTTAAATGTTTAAACCTTGTATCTGAAACATCCGTAAAATGCTTTAAAATGAGAAAATAACTTCAATCATTTTGCAGAAAGCTTAAGTTTCATGTTTGCCAATGATGCTGCAGGCAGATCTCAACCAGTGGATTAATGTTTCTTTTACAAAGTGAAGACACCTGATTTCTGTCAGCCCTTGGCTTAAAAACGCACCATCAGCCACGGCTTCCTAAACAACCATATCAAATAGACAGAGAAAAGCAACCAAAACAGTAATCAGATTCCACTGAAGGGACACCAGCACAACACCTGCTGTCCCTGTCCTGCTTTCAGGAAAAGGACTTCTGCTGTGCAAAGAACTCTCTGGAGTATGTAGGGCAGATAAAGTTACAGCAACTTAAGAGGATTTTGTTTCAGCTGATGCTTGGGAAAAGGGTTGACCCAGAGAAGCTCTTTCAGGAGGTGTAGAGGCTGGAGTTGAAGACTGACTTGTGTGACTCTGGCACTTATTTCAGTAAGTATTGCAGAATTATGCTTCAGCAAGAGAAGTGGTAGGTGTTCGACTACAACATAAATGGATGCACAAGTTCTCAGAGGTGCTCCTACATGTGAGCAGGAGGGGAAGGACTGTGGAGCACGACTGTACAGACTCTGACAGCTCCAAACGCCTTTTGTTGCTGTTCTGTAACAGAAGTTGTTGTGTCCTCTGCACCTTGGGAAAATGAGGGGAAAATAACATATTTGTGTAACTGCTGGCAGGCTTTGCCAAAGCAGCTGCCATAGGCTCCATGTCAAAGCACCAGGGGAGCGCCTAATCCCCTTAGAAATTCAAAGGCATGTGAAACATTCTGTCATTACACTGTCTCACTTCTACTCATCTCTTGCTCTTTGACTCTTCTGCATCCAGTTCCAGCTTCAGACAAGGGAAGCAGAGCTCAGTGGCAGCATGATAAAACCACATTGTCTCCAAAAAAAAAAGAAAAGAAAGGCTACAGTCAACAACTGGCTTTAACTGGACGAATGGGTCAAAGAGACAGTCTTTTCCCACTGCAGAAGACTGTGACATGGGGCACGGGAACAGAAGGGGAGTCAGGCAGTCCCTACCCCTACCACGAGCAAGCAGTGCTGTGCATGTGCCATGTGTTATACAGGAGATCAGCTGAGAGAATTACAGCAAGATCTTCTGGCTTTGAAAATGGGTGGCCAGAACTACAGGATCTTCATACAGTTGTCCAGCAATGTTAGATTCAGTGGACACGCTGGTTTATGCCAACTGATGCTTCAGTCCGAAGAGTTTTATGAGATTTCACTGAATTTGAAATAATAGAATCCAAGTAAACAACAACAACAACAGTTTTTACACATAGGGGGGGAAAAAATGTATCTCCATGAAGCCAGACTGACTCAGCATCATAATTTTTTTCTCTGGTTTGGCTAGTCAAACCATTGGCAAGCCAAATCACTTTCTTTAGTGAAAAGTTTGGCTTCAATTTAGGGGTGCTTTGCTGATCCAGAAGCAACATTGAACCCCATTTTCTCCACATCAGCATTGCACCTGGACAGTTTTTGATACAGCAGAAGAAAGCTAAACATGACTCAGTGAGTTGGGAGTAAGGTGCACACTGATCTGCTTCTGCAATCATGGCTCAGAGACAGCAATCTGAGTTTCTGATTCTTTTGCATTTTGGAGGCAGTGAAGTGAGGCCCTCTGACAAAAATATCACCCAGTGTGTTTTTATTACCACATAATCCATGCCTTTGCCACTTGTCCACATACCACTCTTTAATGCAAACCTCATGTCATCCTGCTCTTTTCAGGTCCTGATTAACTCTAAAATGCCCAGATTTACAAAGCCAGTGGAGAAACAGATCCTTTCTAGTCAAGAATGTAGAAGGAGAGGGGGGAGAGAGACCCAGAGGAAGAGAGACCTCGAATTGCTTACTGCTTGGAACTGATAAAATTAAAAGTAAAAATATGGAAAGAATTTGCTTCATTTGATGTCTTCTGTGCATACAGATGAAACATCACTTTATATTATAAAGTATGCCATATGAAAAGATATGAAGTACAGAATCAATCTGACAGTTCCTTATTTTTCTGGGCAGCCAATGGTGTCAGTAGCAAGTTTTTAAAAATAATTTTTTTACTATCTGGAGGGTGGAGAACCAAGGTTTCTGCTGCCCCTTGCGTTTGCTGGGTGAATACTGACAAATGCAGTTGACTTGTATGAATTTTAAATCAGTGCTTGATCAGGTAACCTCCCAGGAAACAGTTTGGGTTTTATTCAGAAACACAGTAATCAGACAAGTCTTATTCCAGCTTACTTCCAAAGCCGCACAAGACAAAGCCTCTTCTTAAACAAAAGACCACAGGACTGAGAATTGAGAAGGTTCATTTCATGGGAGGCTTAGTAAGATTTTCAGGAAAGTAATGGAAGTTTCCACTTCAGTATCAGACAGGTTACTTGACTTTTCTGAGACATGACCCTATTATCTGCATGATCATCTAACACATCTGGAGGTTCTGGAGAATACCACAAAAATTGCGGAATTCTGCAATGAGATTTTTTTTTCCTCCTGTTGGTAGCTCAGACTGATAGTTCACAGAAATCTCCATAAGACATCAGGAACAATCATCAGCTCTACACCTACTTTCTGCAAGGATGTAAAATTTTTGGCTGAATTAATACCACACTACACTAAAGACGTGCAATATTATGTTGCTTGACACAGAAACAGCAGCAAGCATCCAGCTGACCACCTAAGCCAATGCTGGCTTCCCCTGAGTCTCATCAAGGGAAACACAGAGGACAGCCTTGTTCATGCTACAGCCACTATTGCACAAAATGAGTCAAACTTTTACTGTTATGGCAGTAAGCTTAACAGAGAAAATTTTTCCTGAAAAAATTATGCAGTCCCATCTATTATAAGATGTTTGGCATGATAAAAATCTGGACGTTTGCCATTAAGTTGCAATAAGTTCAGCAAGTAATGCTGATAGGATTTGAACATTAACTCACCAATGGAGAATGCCAGTGCATTCGTAGGATCATCAGTGTAATGGATTCTGGCATTCCCCTCTTACCATCTTTACAAATGTCACTTTCATTCTATTGTAAATTAACCCCAATTTCTTCCAAAGCTCTAAAATAAGGCTTGCTTGCAAGCAACCAGCCCCACCTACCTTGCTGCTGAATATATTACACCAGGAAACATGTACGAATAATATATAGACAAATCATTAAAGATATATATTGGACATTGCCTAATAAATGCACAGACTTGATGAAGTATTACCTTAGACTTTATTTTCTGCCACTGGGAAAGAGCAACCAGAGGCACAAAGTGTCCCAAGTAAAACGCAGCAGAGTTCTTCAGTTATTGATCTGGTTAACACAACATGTTGGCTCCCAATTTGATGTAAATCAGTAAAGGGCCCTTAAAGTGAAAGACGCAACACCAGTGCACACCACTGATGGCTCTGCCCTTAACCCTGCCCATTTAATATTGGAGAATTTTATTGCTTACTAGAGCGTAGTCGCCTATCCCTTTATCAATTATTCATTCTGGAGAGCAACCTTCTCTATGCAGTAGCAAGAAAATCTGTAGGTTAGATCTAATTTACTCTTTTAAACAGTTTACTCCAGTATCAAGTATTTAAATTGGCCTCACTGTGCTTTCATACGTTACAGCCATATATCAAAGCAATTTGTGCAAATGCCAGCTGAGCAGCCAGCTACATGTATCATGTATTCTGAGATTACACAGTTCCAAATGCCTTTGTAAAGCAAACCTTTCATGAATAAATCAGGAAATACCCTGATGCATGCTTTATGTAGAGCAAGGTATTCTATTTAGGTCACAGGAAGGTTCTGCCAGGTTTGCTAAAATGAACAAATCCCCAGCGTGTACTCTCACTCCACCACATTTCATAACACAAGCAAACATCTCCCCCTCAGTCACCACTGTGCATTTGTGACTGCTGATGACCCTGTACTTGCTAAGCATTGGCTTGATCACTTGAAGCTCCAATAGCTTGCAAGCCAGAAGGCAAACTGCTCTGGTGCCTGTGGCTGTCCCACGCAAGGATTGACAGTGGTAAAAAGAATAGATCCAAATTAAAACTCTGCCTCTTTCTTGCAGGAAGGAACCTAGAACATGCACCTTTTTCAGAGGGCTGAAAGAGGAGTGGACAGCAGACAGGTCAGCATAACATGCGATGAAACATTCTCAGTGCCATTTGTGGTTCTTGTCCAAGGACATGACAGGTAGATGAGAATCAGTCCATTAAGTGCAGAATACCTAAACAGCAAACCCAAGCTATGCAGTCATCCATTTCCTCTGCCTTGAATTCAAGATGCTGTTGTTGGTCTGATCACTCTTCCTGCAGCGGAAATGTCTATGATAAGGTTCCAAGCAAAAGGATTTCCAGATTTCCAGACAGGCTGAAATGATAAGTTATCTAGAGCGGAGGAATGAGAAACTAAATGCAGAGCTTGGTTTCCCTTTGAAAGATCTGGCAGTAGACAGGGAAAATAGGGGGGGGAGGGGGGAGGAGTTTAAGGAAAAAAAAAAAAAAGGGAAACAAGAAAAATGCTAACAAAGTTAAGGGGGAAATAAATCACATCCTACCAAAAATACCAAACAGAGAAATTTTCTTTCTTCAAAGACATGGTTTTGCGAGTAGGGAAACAGAGCCTCATGTCATTAGATCAGAGGGTTTCCACAGAACATTCCAATCAGTGCTTGCAGAAACATTTCCAACCAGCAGTGAAACTTCATGAGTGGCTGAGGACAAAGACTGGCCATCTGCATGATTCTGCTTCCACTCTCCCTTCTACCTCAGATACTACCCACTTCGCTCATGAAACCATCCAGCCACATCTCCGACATGTGCAACATGCCACCCCCCCTCTCCTGGGCATCCTTCATGAGTGTTTGACTTCCCTTCTTTCCCTCTCCATTGCTTCCCTCTCTTCTCCACCATATTCCTGATTGCACAACACGTTGGCAGCTCACACTACTAGTTCTCCCCCATCCCTCCATATGTTGGCAGGCACTGTGGCAGAGCAGAGAAGAGCAGCAGGGTGGGACTGCAGTGACCTTGAGCAAAATGAGATGCTTTTCTGGGCCTCAGTTTCCTCCCTGTAAAAGGCAGGTTTTATTCACCGCTTCTATAAAGCACTTCAAAGTATTTTGATGAATGAGGCCACGTAACACCCAAGCATCACAATTAAGCTCCCAGCCCCCTTGGAGTGCCTTCTCTGCTTCAAGACCCCATCAGAGCTCCCCTCTCCCCCCAGAAAGGATTTTGCTGTTTGCCAAACAACTGTCTTACTACCTCGCAGCAGCAGTCAGTTTATCAGAGTCCAGCCCTGAAAGAAGGTACTGGAGTAATGCAGACTGTTTTGTCTAAGTCCAGTACTCTGCTTTCAACATTATTTGCCAAAGCTTTCTGTTTGTTTGAAAATTTGCTGGCCTGTCTACGTAAGTATTGAAATAGATTAGTTACTAAAACAGCACAGTGGCCTGTGGAACATCTCCCTTCAACTAATGGGAAATCTTCAACCAGTGACACTTACAGCAAAGCGTAAATAAGTCCAGGACATTTTCTTAACTATTCCAAGCTCTTTTTAGATCACAGCAGAGAACAGTAAGAGAAAACTGCTTTCTGTACCACTGATGTCTGTTTCATGCCTTTCATGCTTTTCCTTGATGTAAATTGAACCTGGATCAAGTCTGAGGAGATCATCAAGACTGAAGAAAAAAATAAGCCAAGCAAGAGCAGGAACAAAGTGAAGAAAAAGTAAACCCCAAGGATATTAAGAAAGAGAACTACAAGGGAAAAAATATGACATTTAAGGCTGTTAAAAATAAACCAGGACAAAAAAATGAACAAAATGGATACAATTAGAGGGATGGTACCAACCTAGCCATAGCTATGATATTAAAATCAGTTTACTTTTATCTTTTTTCCCTCAGAACCACTGGGGGGTTCCTATCACACTCCAAGATATATATTTTTGCACAATGAAGGCAATGCAAGCCACACGAATAATGGGGAAAAAAAAAAAAGATATTTTCTTGCAGAATCCTTGTTTTTCTTTTTAATTAACACATTTTAAGGTCCTTTTTGTTGCCTTTCTGAGTCTCCAGAGCATACTTCGGAAATGTTTCCCAGCCTCACTGTTACAGTAGGCGCTAAAAACTTGCCTGTTTCAAAATGCAAGCCAAGATGCTCAGGTTTCCAGGAAGTGAATCTTGACAAGAAACACCAAATATCAGGAGACTCATGATAAAATCACTAGTGCCAACAATGCTGCACATTAAGATTTTTTTAAATTAATATTACCTCGGGGATTAGCAAATGGTCCCAAACTACACACACTGTGACTGAAAAACACTCTTAGCACATTAATCTTCTCACTAATGATTAGCAATTTGTATTCTAATGGGGCCTGTAGGACCCAGCCAACATTGAGGTCCCGTTGTTCTAGGGCAGCGTGTGCACACAGTGGGGCTGTCGAGCAGGCTTACTGATAAACAAGGCAGACTAGGAGTCAGAAGGGAAACCAAGGCACACAGAGTTGAACTGTCTTGCCAGATATCACACAGCAGGTCTGTATTCCAGTCTCATGGAGACCAAAAATAAATATATACAGCTCTTCAGGCTCAGGAAAGATCTTAATTACTCTCAAACTAAACTAAGATAAAAAGAATATAGGATGAGTGTGTATATTCTTCACAGATAAGTTGAACACCAGCTGAGATGAGGAACAGAATTCCCTCAGGAGTAATTTTTTGTTAATTGCACAACTTCAGGCGCTTTCTTGGAAGTCCTTATAAATTGCAGACATGAATTGCTACAGGAGGGTCACAGCTTCTTCTGAAACATCAAGCACGGCTCACTGGTGGAGGGTACAACAGGGAGTATTGTCTATCCATTGGCATTTCTTAAAGATGTTAAAAAGCCAGTGAGAAACTGTACAATGCTACTGCAAGCTCTCTCTCTTGCAGCAAGATGTGAGTTGTATTCGGGTAAAAGGCCAAGCAGCCCTGGTTCAGATCTTACTACCCTTATTTCACACAGATGTAATCCCACTTTTGTAATCCTGCCTGTGACCTACATGAGAGTGGGTGAAGGCCATACAGATCATACTAATCAAGGAATAGTTGAATAATGTATCAACAGATGATGCCACATACATTTTAAATAAATATATCTCTGAATGTTTAAATAGCACATGCTCTCACATACACAGAGAGCTACATTTTTTTAACAGGGCTGATAACACACTCCCTTTTTCTAAGAAGGAAGATAAATTTCAGTGTATTTATAAACAATGTTCTACACTTCTTCTTCATTAATATTCACTCCTCCCACTTTTGGAAAATTATCCTACATCCTTCCTATCATTCCTACATACTTCCGAGAGATTTTTAAGGAATTACTGGGAATTGGCTCTTTCAATTTTTTCAAGTCTTTGCAAACACCTTCTGTCTACAGATTACCTGTTTTGGCTTGGCTGCATATTTACTGTGTGCAACCCTACCTGTGCTCTTCCAGTTCAACAGTGGAAGTGGAAGTCTCTTCATGTTCCCAAGCGCTCATGTTGAACAAGCCTACCAGAAAAGACATGCTCTCTGGCCTGACTGGACAGAAATATGTGAAGCATACCCCAGCTGGGAGTCAATTTTTGCTGACATATGTACATCTAGCCAGTAATCAAACACTGAATCTTGAAGGACATAAATCCTCCCCCAGCTGCCCTGAAGTCAACATTGCACCAATTAAGGCTGGTTGAGACCCTTACCTATTTTCCAGTACACTGTACTGCTATGGTCCAGGCTGCTCTGGAAGGTGGGTAAGCCAGAGGACTGTCTTTGGCTTGGTCTTGCATAAGGAAGCAGCAGGTATGTGCATTCTTGTCCCACACCAAGGCCAAAGTAAACTAGACAGGAAACTGCTAGTTTGCATGGTCAGGTCTTTAGCAGATGTAAAAAAACTCCACCAACTTCTGTGGAGCTCTTCCGATTTACATCAGCTGAGGGCATGAGCCATAAAACCCCTCCCATTAGGTACATCTCATTTTATTACTACTAGCACAAATTCAGATTAAACCAGGATCTTTTGTGGTCCAAATTCATACCAGTACATTTGAAATAAGAGTTTGTCCCCTGGTCTTTCTGAAAGAAGTGGTAAATTCCATGTAAATGATCAAATACCTTGCCGCTGGTGGTTTGACTTTCAGGGCCAGGAGCAAAATGTTTGGAACATGCATGCCCTGCAGAGGGCAGAGGGACAGAGGCATGTAAACCAACTCACTGCAGGGTACACATTAACAGAAGCACTTCCCGTGTGTTTTTATGCCTTTTGAAAGGCACTTGTCCTAAATACATGTCTATCCTCCTGTAATACATGCACAAGCTACTTATTTTTACAAAATTAATGAATGGCCAGTAGGGTGCAAAAGTTATGACTTTGCCTTTTATGTTTGTCTTATGACTACTGAAGTGAGGCACAGAGGCTGGAGCTGCAGTCCTTACACTTGCTCTGTCCTATCAGGGGTGTGGGGCACCTCGTTTATCCATGGGATATTTAATAATTGCAAACATTTATGTTAGATAAAAATGAGGAATGGCAAACAAGCAGCTTTTCCAGCATCCTTAAGAGCTTTCTGAAATAGAAGCTGTGTGTGAAGCACCTTGCCTGTCAAAGCTTCCTTCACTTCGATATTGAGCTGCCACCCTGCATGGACAGAACAGAGATTCTGAGTGTCACAAAGAGCAAAGACCATTTTCTCCCCGCAGACTGGCTTTCTGGTGAGCTGAGTGTTGTTTTCCCATGAGAAAATGCGGTAGCTGGACACAGGCGTTTTCAGTAGTGAGGGCTGGGCCGAGCTGTGTGCGAGGCTGGTGGGCTCTGACTCTGCCTGGCCCAGCGTGCGAGTAAATCTTCACATGCACTCCTGTCCCAGTCCTCTGAAGCAAAACCACCGGCTCCAGTGGGCACCGATCAGGCCCAGCATGAGCACAGACAACAGCCTTCCTGCCTTCATTCCTTCCGTCCTTTGCAGGCCACAGGCAGCAGGAGTGAGGAGCAGAGCTCCAAACATCCATGCAGGGCTCCCGCTGTGCCTGTTTGCTTTAAAACAGGAGAACTAGATGGTTTTGGCAGATTGTTTCACTTCAGGTAGGATACTGTTCAGCAGAAGGGCTTTCCATGAAAAAACTGAAACTTTGGCTCATTCTAGCCAGTTCCTCAAATTTTATTTTTTCTTCGGCTGACAGTACCTGCAGCGGAAAGTGTCAAGTACCCCTAACAAGTGATTAAGACAGGCAATACTGAACTTCACAAACAGGCTGCCTGACAAGTCTTCCCCATCAACACAGACTACAGAATCAGCATTCAAATGACCAGGGAAGTTGACTCTATTGACATCTGGCTCCTGTTTCAGCAGATTAATTATCCTCTTGGGTTCTCCCATCTTCAGCTGCTTCCACACAGATGCCATCTCATCATTTATCTGCTCCAACATTTTCTCCCCATCCTGAGCAACTGAACTCTTTTCTTCTTGCATGGCATTCCTGCTTCAGCAGATGCATTAACACTGCCAAACAAGCCTTCCCCATCAGTGTCTGTCTCAGCAATGTCTTGAGAGCGCACTGAGCTAATAAAGAAGAAAACACTATTTTTTTAACACGTGGATTCCAGGATGCAGCTGCATCACAGTAGGCTCTATTCAAAATGATAAAGGGATCACTAAGAAAGAACACCCATCATCAGCAACTTCAAAAGAATAACGGGACACAGCTTATGCTGTCCTGCAGAAAGTTCATTGTAGTTTTGGGACAGCCATAGGCAGTGAGAAGTCTTGCAAATGCAACACGTCCTGGGAGGGATTCAAGCCCAGCAGGGCTTAGTAGAGGATCTGACATTCACCACAATACAGAGTATGAAAGAAACCAAAGATTGTGCTTGAAAATAACCTGAGAAATTACAAGCAAGTAGGTAAGGCAGCATGGACCATTAGATGTGGGAATGAAATATAAATCAGGATCCCTAGTGTCCTGTCCTGTGTATGGCCTGGGCTGGCTCTGCTATCTCATTAGAGCACGGAGCTGCAGCTTACTTCAAAAAGCATGATGCTATGCATTTTATAGTGTTGTTGCTGTGACTTTGGAAACCTAAGTGATGTCTCCTCCAAGGGACTGACAGTGGGCTCATTTGGATTTTGACAGAGCAAGGATAATGGCTGGAATCTTTTCTGGAGCTCAGGCATTCAAGTAAGTTTCTTGTGCCAACAGCTCTCTACACCTCAGGATCAATAAGCCTAGTGAGATTCCTGGGCTGGCAATGGCTCCATTATAATTGCAAAAACAACAGCTTTCATCAATAAATCAACCTAACAAGTAACATGTCTAGGACATCCCATCAAGAGTGCTTCTGATGATGCAGCAAGTTGTTCCTTTCACTGCATAGTTATTGAGTGTGCAACATAATACTACTGTTAGGTGGCATTAGCCATGTCCAAGTCTTTTGGACACTGGAGTATGCAGAACAATTCAGAAGTGCTTCAGCAAATTACAAGTGGTGAATTATTTCTCTTTATAATATCCACAAGACTTTACCACATTATCAGCCTGTAACAGCTTGGCAAGGAAAAAATGTTAGCCATGTACTGCTTACTCCTTATAGTGGCTAACAACTGGTGAAATGGTGACATAGCTCTCTCAAGCCCAAGATCAGAATTCAGATGAATTCAGGAAAACCCTTTGCAAGAGAATCCACAAAGAAAAAGCTTCAACCTGTAGACATCAACCTGCTGTATACCAGCATTATCAAGGGAACAGACCACTAGCCTGTATCACTACTATGTACTATGTCTGTTTACTGATGCTTCAGTCATGCAACTTAGCATACAGATTTCATAATCACAAAATAACATCTTATTTTATTGCTGTCTTACTTACATCTTAGATGTGGAATATTTAGCTGGTTATTTTATGCCATATTTACTTGATGTTTATTCACAGAGTCAAGCTTGAAAAAAAAAAGGTGACTAATAAACAAGAGTTAACATTAGGCTTCTTGGATTATATGTGGGAGGCCATATTGTTAGACTGATTTTCAGGAATTCTGTCCATCAGTAGCTATCCATCAAAGCCTGCTTAATCTCCTTCTGGTTTAGATATTACTCTTTTGGGGAGCTATTTTTTAGTTCAAACTAGACCAAAAGTGTGACCATAACACATATTCACTGCAACCTTCTTGCCATTTTGTTCCTTTTAAAGTTTGGAAAGTCCTAAACACTAGACAAGTGTCTTAATGCAAAACCTTGGGGGAAGTCTTCTCATTCATATGGAAAAAATATACCTACTCCGTCTTTTCACCTGTAATGTCTTTGCTGAAGGAAGCTCACTTTAACCACCATACCTGATTTTTCCAGTGAGAAACTCTGGAACAATTAACATATTCTCAGGGGAGGAGGATCAGGTTGGAGAACATTTGAACAGATGGAATGTACACAAGTCCATGGGATATGATGGGATGTACAAGTGCTGAGGCAGTAGCCCAATGTCATTGTGAGGCCATCCACAATTATCTCTGACAGGTCATGGAGACTGAAGGAAATTCCCAAGGACTGTAAGAAAGCAAATGTCACTCCTGTCTTCAAAAAGGGCAAGAAGGAGGATCCAGGGAATGGCAGGCCAATCAGCTGTGGCTAGATCCCTGTGAAGGCAATGGAGCAAATCCTCCTGGAAACTGTTTCCAAACGCATTAAGGACAAGAAGGAGATTGTAAAGGGGAAGTCATGCCTGACCAAAATGCAATGAAATGACTGGCTCAGTGGATGAAGGGAGAGCAGTGGATGTTGTTTATCTTGACATTTACAAGGCTTCCAGCACCACCTCCCATAATATCCTCATGGACAAACTCATGAAGTACAGGCTAGATGAACGGCCAGTGAGGTGGACTGAATGCTGGCTGAGCTGCTGGGCTGAGAGGGCTGTGATCAGCAGCACAAAATCTAGCTGGAGGCCAGCCACCAGTACCCCATGGTACTCCATAAAGTCTACCTCATGGGTTCATGCTGCAGCCAATACTGTATAACATCTTAATTAATAACCTGGATGGTGGGGCAGAGTGCACTTTCAGCATGTTTACAAATGATACTAAACTAGGAGGAGTGGATGACATACCAGACAGATGTGCTGACATTCAGAGGAACCTTAATGGGCTGGAAAAGTGGGCTGACAGGAACACCATCATGTTCAACAAAGGGAAGAGACAAGTCCTCCACCTGGGCAGGAATAACCCCCTGCATGCTAGGTGCCAGCCAGCTGAAAAGCAGCTTGGCAGAGAAGGATCTAGAGGTGCTGGTGGATGTCAAGCTGACCATGGGCCAGTAATGTGCTCTTGTGGCAAAGAAGGCCGGTGGGATCCTGAGCTGCTTTAGCAGAAGCATTGCCAGCAGGTCGAGGGAGGTGATTCTTCCCCTCTACTCAACTCTGTGGAGACACATCTGGAATGCTGTGGTCCTCAAAACAAGAAAGATATGGAGTTAGTGGAGCAAGTCTAGTGGTGGGCTCCACATAACAAGAGATACATGCACATATTGAAGAAAGTCCAGCAAAGGGCCATGAAGATGATTACAAGACTGGAGCATCTGTCATACGTGGAGAGGCTGAGAGAGCTGGGACTGTTCAGCCTGAAGAAAAGAAGGTTCAGTGGGGATCTTACCAAGGTGCATAAATAACTGACCCGAGGCTGTAAAGACGACAGGCCCAGCCTATTCTCATGGCCCCTCATGAAAGCGCAAGAGGCAATGGACACAAACTGAAACACAGGAAATTCCATCTAAATGTCATGAAAAACTTTTTTACTGGAAGAGCGGTGAAACACTGGAGCAGGTTGCCCAGAGAGGTCATAGAGTCTTCTTCCCTGGAGACATTCAAACCTTGACTCAAGAAGTCTTGAGAAATCTGCTGTAATTGACCCTGCTTTGAGAAGGGGGTTGGCTAGACAATGTCCAAGGATGCCTTCATACTCATCCATGCTGTGATTCTGTGATTCTGACTGTTAGCTAGACTATACTTCTTACCTAGTCTTCCAGTTGGGTAGATGCCAGCATGAAGGGTTTCACAGTGATTGCCAAAGATTGATTTCACTCTTTCCAGGGCTTGATCACGTCACAAAAGGAAATTACACATAGTATGAACTGGCAAAGGCCTTAAAACTCAGCGTTAAGATGGAGAAAGTGAGAAGAAAGGGAGAAGCACACTTTCAGGATATATCATTTCATGCATCTACTGCACAATTAAATGTTACCATAAACATGATGAATGCTGAATACAAGCAGTTGTTCCACTGTGTATACAGAGTACACTGAATCCATCCCAATTCAGTTTGATTATGTCCTTATGGCAGATCATCAAGGCTTCTGAAGCATGCCAACTTCAAATCATCATCTGCTGTCATCACCACAGGTTCAAAAGCTATTCCAGCTTGTATCATAGCCATCACCCCCAATTTGAGATGTCTTCAGGAGAGCCGGGTGCTTGCCCACTCTGCAGTTAGGTTACCAGAAAAAGACATTTGTACATTTGGGTCTTCTTGGAGCTGGGCTCCATCACAGCCCTAAGGAGACTTCTGACAGAAAACACTGGCACTGCTATGCCCTGGCTCACCTGAGAAGGAAAAATGGCACCCATCATGGCCCATGAGTCAAACAAGTTCAGATGAATACGGCTGTTCACTGCATTCATGTCTGTCAGTAAAACTTTTCCAATGTTAGCAATGTTGGTAACATTCAAACAATCTGGGTCTGTCTTTTTTACATTAGGATGCTTAATTGTTGGCTGTTCAGCAACTGACAAATTGATCCCTCTGCCAGTGTGCATGTTCACGTGGTCCTTGTTAACCTCAGCAATATCTTGAGGGTGTTCATGATGGTGAATATCCACCTTTCTTTTTTGTCTTTACTGGTGAAATAAAATGTAAAATTGACCATGCAACAGCTGCCCCAAAGCCTCCATGTGACTTCACATTACGCTGTCTGCGATTGCTCCTTTTTTGTGGGTTTTTTTTTTCCATTTATATGTTTATTTTACCTCTGTGTAAGGCCATTCACATTGCTGAAGATTTATTGAGCTCATCTACCATTATTCTTCCAGCTGAAGCACATTTATTTTGCAGTACATCTGAAGTTGCCTTCCATATATTGATTAGCTACAAGGCAATGTAGCAAATGCAGATACGAAAAAAGCCCACTTGTCTTTAGGCAGCTCTTGTTCTTTTCTGGATTTAGAGACAATCAAAGAAGTCAGAGCCTAAAAATAATGACTTGTAAATTATCTAGTTACCTCCCTGAACTGTTCCCTGCAATTGTAACAGTGATGTGCCCAGATTCACTTCCCTCTCAGCACTATAACTGCAGCTGGCTTAGCATGACTCTTGGACATGTTATGATCATGTCGAGATCACAGTGTTTTTCAAAAGAAAGCAGTCACCTTGCAGCATCTATAGTCTATTTTTGGAAGTATTCGGTGGCACAGTGCATCAGTGCCTGCTTGCTTTGAATAGCTACAAAGCACTGTATAGTAAGCATGCTTTAGAAAAAAAAATGGAGCATCCATATCACCTCTTATAAAGTCTGAAGTGCTGCTACATGAAATAGATTGTAGTGGGAATGAAATAGATTATTCTTGGTTGGATTTGTTGCTACAATTGCAGTCCTGAGGTTGAGGAATCAGCGTTTTTCTTCAGAAGCTCAGCACTCTCTTGTCTTATGCTTTAGAAGGTTACTCTGGAAACAGGCTGGATGGAAAATAGGCTGCACACCACCTGTATATGTGCATACATATATTTACTTATTTTAGGTTGGAACAAGCAAATCAGCAAGGGTAACATCCCAAGTTAGTGCAAAGTCTAATATAGGAATACTTTCATGGAAGCTTCATGTGTCAAAACAACAGGCATTTGGGAAGATGCAAAAGTTAACTCTTTTTTTGCTCCCTGACTTGCCCAGCTCTAGTAACACTGTCTGTGTATGGCCTACGGGGGCCAGGCATTGTGGCAGTCACAAACCCCAGATGTCTGGAAGTGAGATGCTCTCTCATCCCAGTATATGTTCATGGAGCCTGTGCACCAAGATGGTGACCTCCCTGGGGACCCTGGAGACCTCCAGGGCAGGATTCTTCCTAGCAGGGAAGCTTCTTCTTGGTCAAAATGATACCTAACAAAATAGGGGAACAATTTCAGCTGTACAATTTTAATGCAATAACAAGTCTCTCTATTGCAGCATCTGTGGCAGTCGCTCAGCTGATGAGTTGTCACAGCCAAGCTCAGCACCAAATGACCCTGGAGATTTATAATGAAACTTGACCCCTTTTGAGCAGAGTTGTGCATATGAACTGATACTACTATGTTTTGGACAAATAAATAGCTTGAACCACACTGTTTCTGAGGTCGGTGAGGAAAAAAGGCTGGAAACTTCTCCGTGAACATAGGCATTCAAGTCAGTGACGGTTGGAGACACCATTGCATCTCCTTGGTTATTTGATATGAGTCAAGCTTAGGCCCTCCTTTCGCTTCCTTCAAATCTCTCTGATTTCTTTTTTGCTTCCTTCCTTTTATTTGTGCATTCCCTTGCCACCTGCCCACAGTGTTCCAGATTTTATTCATCAAGCTCCTCCTAATGCTGTGTAAAGACCTATTCAGAAACACAGAAAGGCCAAACTGGACAGGTTTGCTTTTCCAGACAATGGGATCTATTTTTCTCAGCTGCACATTTACCCAAGCTGGTTTCCTCTACATGTCATTCACTGTCTTCTGAGACTCTGCTGTGGGTACAGGGAAGGTACCTGGTATTCTCTACAAGTATTTTCTCATTTCAGCTGGCACTATTTTCACATTTCGGGTTTTTTTCTTCTTTGCATTTCTGGACAAACTTTTGGAGTTGTGATAAAATCAGATAAAACAGCCCCTTGTAAAAATAAACTTAATTGTATTTCAGGTTCTGAGCAACATGAAAGCGATACTTGACTTAGTTACGCTACTGCCAAATATCCAATTAATTTAAATTACATAAAAAATGTCAACCAACAAAAGCCATGAGGACAGAGATGAAGTGTGCTTTGCAGTCAAGCCATTAACTTCACCTAATTTCCTCTCTTGAAAAAATAATACTTCTAGATACATTTGCAATCTCCAAAGAGAAAGTCTATGTGTTGTCTTTCCAGCTGCCGCATGTTTCAGAGGCATATTGTTGGATTGCATGTCCTTTATCAGAGTCCTTTGGGATGTGTAATGCGCATCACAATAAGAAGCTGAGGTTGATACAAATAATTATAACGTGTGATGCCAACCCACTGTTATAAAGTCAATCTCTCAGCAAATTCATCAACCCAACATATGATGTACAGTACCAATTTTATGGAAATGACTTGTCTAATCCTGCTGGGCAAAGTTACTCCCTGATGTAAACTCTGTTAAATTCAGTGGAGTTGCACCAGGAATTCATTGTTTTGCTCATAAGATCTGAAGCCACACTTTGTATGTGTCGTTCATCTGGAAACCATGGTAATAAGGAAAAGAGTGAAATCACTTGATTTTGAGTATCAGAGGTATTATGTTTTTGTTTAAAACAAAAGGCTACCATAAATATTACACATTACTCTGTTATCATTTTACAAACATAAAATATTAACTTAGAAAATGATATTGATTTATAAAACTCTAAAAGAGCATAGAAGCCCCATAAAGACAATGGACTGTTTTTCACTGACTCTTGCAACTTTTGGATCAAGAATTATCAAAAGTTTAATAATTAGAACATAAGTTCATTGACATCGTAAACTATCATAAAAAAATACAATCAAATGAGACTGAAACAGGCATGAAAGGCACTTAGTTGCTTTTGTTAGGGTTATTTTTTTAAGAAGATGTTAAAAAAAACAAACAACCCCCCAAAACAACCCCCAGATATTTCAAACCCCATAACTAACAACTGGATTGCTCTGAAGTGGTAAAAATGTGTCAGTTACCCTGAAGTTTAAAAGCATACATAAATGGTGCCACCCAGCTTTTATTTGTATAAATTATTTATTTTTAATGAACTATAGTGCTACTACATATGGAGTCCAAATTAAATTTGGATAAAAAATATTGTTTGGAAAGTTTCTAGATACATCCAAACTTTATAGCACAGCCTCAGCCAGGATGCTGAATCTGAATGTTCCAGGCTTTGGAGGTAGCGCAGCTTCATGACCCAGCACCTTGAAATGTTAGAGGAGTGATGAGTCCTACAAATTCCAGGTTTGTGATTGTGTTGTCAAATCAAAGCCTGTCACCACCAGTTTTCCTTTTAAATTATACGCCAAACTGAGAGAGGACTTACTCTTTACTTCACTTCAGAGATCTTATAAAAGGGGCATATTCTATGAAGAGTCCCACCTCTATTGATGTTATATTTCTGTCTAGAGGGGGAAAAAAAGCCCTACAGAAAAATAAAACAACAACAACAAAAACTCCTTACATAATTTTGAGCATCTAGGTTCAAATTTTCTGATACAACATTTAAGGACCATTCAAAATTGCAAACTTCTTACCAGAGAACAGGTGCCATTGCTTTGATTCAGCTCACAGAGGTAAGTGGGATGATCAGAATATTTTCAACAACTTTTTCAGTCCACTGCCACTAACCAAAGTTAAATATGAGTGGTGGGTGATGTTTCAGAAAGTCTCTTCAGCATGGCTACTACTTGGTCAACTATTGCTCTATGTACAACAGCTAGTTTTTGCGGCACCCCGCTATTACATTCAGTCCACTGCTGAGGGTAATGGAATGAGTCTAAAGCAATGAACTCTAATGCAATCTTTGCATTTTTCAGTACGGTTATTGGAGACATTTCATCAAATCAAATTTCAAGGTAGACCACTGATAAACAAAAGCAGAATCAGGTCCAGCAAAACATGTGTAACGGCTTCTTTCATTTTAGATAATGTCATTGAAAGGTACTTGCATGAAAGAAAACAAAAAAGGCAGACATTAGATGCCTGGGTTTACTTGAAAAAGTCAACCAAAAGCTTTGTATATTGGGAATGTACCTTTCTTTCTTTTTTTTTTTTTTTTTATATCTCTTCTGCCCTCCAGATGGTCTACTGCGATGACATACACCTGTTCAGCGTCAGCTATTACCCATAGCGACATATGGCAACTCACATATTGCCTAGGCTGAGGGGATCTGGGATTCAGGTCACCTGGGGTCTGTTTTCAAGTGGTGTGATGGCAGCTGTGGGAAACACAATGACTGACAGAAAATTGCTGTTCCTCTCACCAGCAGAAAAATTTAGATGTCTTTAAAAACCTAGCAGCTGTATCTTAACTTCACCACGTAGATGCAGACAATACAGTGAGCGGCTTCTCAGAAAACATAGCACAATCAAGGTGCAATGCTATCATTTTATATATTTTTCAGTGGTAGGAGTTGCTCAACATGGACAACATGAGCTGTTATCGTAACAAGTCTTGAAGTGTGCTGGCTAGGGAGGGCTGAATTGGCTCACAGTATAATGAATCTGTGGCCCTCTGCCCACTCCTAGAACAATGTCTAAAATGAAGTCTGTGTAGGTACTGAAATGTGCGAGTGATTTCTTTGTTCCTCTGCTACATCTAATTTGTGTGGGCTGCTACAATACTATAGCAATAGGATACAACAGAAGGTAGCTTAAGAGAGAAAACATTTGGGGCTCTCTGGAAGCTGGGCTGCTGAAAATAGAAGATCCAGGAAGCAAAAAAAAAAAAAATTAAATGCATGACACATCCCTGCTATCTGGGTCTTTCATTGTTGTTGCTGAACTAATTTGTCTAGCTCTGGAAAAGAGACCATTTTCATGATCTTTCCAGGAGAAACAAAGGAGGAAACTCATGGGTGACACTGTGGTTTTGAGATGTTCTGCTAAATGATGTTGAGTCAGAGTTTTAGACAGGTTTCTGCTTGAGTAGCTGAATTTCTTGGAACTTCTCCAAATAAAACAGAAAATGGGAACTTTTTAGAGGCCCAGCATACCTCCCACATTTCTAAAAGTGACCAGACATGTCTTTGTCTTCTCTGCTGGTGTTTCATTCTGTATCTGCAGCTGAGGAGGGCAACTGCAGAGCAGCTGAAGACAAATCCGAAACATAACAACATGACTTTCGTAAAAGCTTATTTTGGGCATCCCTAGGTCTGAATCCAGCCAGCCACTACATTTAATGAACTGCAGAGGAAATGCTTTGAAGTTTAAATAGAGAAGGCCTGATTTTTTTCTGTATCTTCTAATTCTCAGTGTCTCTTCAGTGATCCAGGTTGAGTTTAGCCCTCATGCAATAGGACTAATGTGGCTGTAGAACACACTCTTTTGTTTTGGTAATGGTGGTCAAGATCTTTCTCTTACAGCAACAAACTTTGAAAAATTCTAAAAAAGTTGTTCCCTATGCTCCTGATTTAATAAGCTATTTCCGCATGTACCACACTTAAACATAGAGGTTATTGTAAAGAAAGCAATAATATTATTCAAACAAAAATAGTATTTCACAACAGGGCAAAAGAGCACTCTCCTTTTTTTGGAGGTCTTCATGTCACACATTCTAAGTTCTTTGTCTTTCTCCTACTTCTTACCTAAGGAAAATAATTTAACAGCCAGACAGCAGGCAAATTTTGTAGACTTATTCAAGTGATAACTGAACTGGGTGAGGACTAAGGAGAGTAAGACAGAACTAATCAAAGTTTTTAATCAAAAATTCTTTCTAAATGGTGAATGATTTTTCCTTGTCAGTGATAATTTTCATATTTTGTAGCTTTCAATGAAAAATATCACCTTGCTGATCCCAGTAATACAAAGGTTTCACCAACAAGCTCCCATATGATCTCCTCATTTCCATTGTTTTTATTTGTACAACTGAATGGTGCTGAAAGGAGAAAAACAATGAGAAGGCAGAGGAAGAAAAAGAAGCTGTGAAAAATTATTCTGAAAAATGTCATTTACACCCCTGAGAAAGCATGAAGTGCATATACTTAAACAATGCTCCTACAATATCATAGATAGCATCCTCTTCCCATCAATTTCATGGAAGATTGTGTTCCTGGCTATATCCAAACTAAACCCATTGAAATTTGTAGAATTATTGACATTTACCTGCAGTACAAATAGCAAAATGTAGGCCTAAAGATGAGAAAAATGAAGGTCTTCTTCTATTACAAAATGAACAGATGTTCATTTTAATGCACTATTTTCTAACAATCCTTATATTTCATCTTTTTATGCTGCTGAATGAATAAAGTCAAAATGAGAGAAGAAAACCAATGGAACACATTCTTAGCATCAGGTAACTGAGTAATTTCAATTCTGAGTCATCCGTTCAGGACTTCGAGGAGTACAGATGTTTTATTTTCTAGTGCTGGACAATAACCATGTGGTGACCGTCAATCGCTCCATGTTTATGAAATGGTATCTGGGTTTAATTTCTGCTGTCTGTCAAATGGAGCCTTTGATCTTGGCCTGGAATTATTTTTTCCACTTCACTCTAAGTGACTAGAGGCTACTGCTGTCACTGCCTCTTCAATTTCTGATTTCACTTTGCCAAGATGTAAAAGATTTATTTGCAGGAATTCTCCCAAATATGATCTTTAACTGCATTTTTTTTCCTTCTACCCTCAAGGTATTTTGTAGTGAGTTGTTGTAGGATTAACCTGAAGTAAAACACCCAGCACAAGGTAGAATGGAACAGAGTCTATATGAACAAACAGATGTATTTAAGCAAAGAAGTTCAGTTTTAATAACTAATCACAGCTGGGACTTTAATATACTCTTCTTTTTTGAATCAAACTGAAATTCTTGGTGATATGTGTTAAAAATTATGGTTCAAATTTCTGATGATCAAGTTACATAGATTAAAATAATGGATACCAGACTCTGCATCAATGCAGTTATAAATATGGATGAAATGAATGTACATTACACACTGTTATAAATCTGTGTGTTCAAGGAAAAGCATAAATCTCTATCACCTTTTCCTCCTTGGGATATGAAGGGTATGGCTATTTTTACAGTGTTTTCGATGAAATTACGAGTTCAAGTAATTTGCTTGTTCAGAAAGACTTCTGGGTTTTTACAAGCACTCGAACAGCATTTTATTTACAATGGCATATCATTAAAACACATAAAGTAATGTGCACTGGAAAGAGCCATGTGACTTTCCAGACATGAACACAAACAGGATCATGGTGCATTCAAAGACATTTATAAGTATGTACGGCATTTGTAGAGGTTTCTGCCCCTGCAGACATTTGCCAGGTGTAGCATAACCACGTCTCTTTCTGCTATTTCCTTTCAGTGCCTGTCAGTGTGCAGCTAAACAGTGGCAAATAAGAGGATGTGGTGAAGCCTTATGGTTAGAGGGAGAGGTCTGACTCTAATCTGTGATAAACCACTTGCTCACTGTGTGCTACCAGGGAAAGTCCCAGAGCTTTTTCTTTTTCGTTTGATGCAGCCACAGGGCCTTGAATGAATGTTAGGATGCAACACTTTATCTCTGATCTTCAGCTGGTTTCTGATGTATAGGAGACAGAGACCTGAGTTCCTCATACAAGTCACAGCTCTCATCCTTCATCCAGAAGGAATATGCCACCCTTCCTGCTGGCTTTGAAGTAGCACCTGTGCTCTCCTGTGAAGCACACATGGAGAATCTCCAGCCTACCTCCTCTCTTTGGGAATGGTGTTCCTCGTCCTCCCCATGGACAGTTGCCAGTCTCTGCAGCCAGAGGAGATGGCCTCAGGAGTGGCAGCAGTAGCATTTCCCTGCTATGTGTACAGTAAGGCCTTGGCATGATCTACTTTTCGTCCTCATGTAGAGTCTAAATTCTCTGAGACACTCCAGGAAAGGGGCTAACAGGCTATTTCCATAATACATCCTAGCTTTTGGATGACCTACTAGTCAATGAGAGGGACAGCAATCTGGGATAATTGGAAGCATCATGGGGGCAGGGGGAGAAGAGATGGTTTTGTTTTCTTTGTAAGTGATTTTGATCCTTCAACACAAACAGGACTGCTTAAAGATAACAAGAGCTCTCTCTAGTCAGCAGATTCTGTGGAGAGCAATTAAGGAGCTTTTCTGGTGCCTGGCAGCTAGCATGAAGCTCTCTTTCTCAACAAAGATGCATAAAATCGTGCTCCAACCATGAAAGTAATAACTGGCTGAAAACTGACTGTGAGTTTGAGCCAAACTCTCTAACATCCTAACACAGTGAGATCCATGTAGCAGGCAAAATGAGGTCTGTTGCCAGGAAGATACCTGTGGATTTCATCACCTATGGCATAAATCTTAATGGTGAACCTAGTGCAAAGCTACATTGCAAAGTTCATTTGCTTTCTATGTTCAGTATTTTTTTTTAATATTAGCGCCGTTTCACATGTTTCAGGAAGTTTTCCTCACTGAGATTGATGCTAATTAAATGCAACTTTGCCTAAACTTGGATTTCTCTCTCATAAACCTTCTTTCTGCTATTTGGTACTTCAGAAAAGTGAGGCTGCTGCGCTGACAAACACCACATTTTCAAATATATGACACACAATTTTTGCAGCTCAGTGATCCTCTCCATTCAGACTCCCCTGAGTGCAGCTCTTGCAGGAATACTCCAGCCCTCTTGGGAGCCTGAGCGGGTGAAGCAGAGGTCTGAACTATGCTTACAGCTGTTGGAAATTGGCAACACCCACTGATGTCAGTGGACAGGTGAAATCAACTGAATACCCAGCCTTTAAACATCTTCCTGTAGCTGCAGGAATTAATGTAACAACATGAACTCAGTAAGTTCATTGCAAAATACATAAATAAAAACCGAGAGTTTGATAGAATATCAGGAAGCCATTTTTTACATTGAAACACCTCTGACTTGGCCACTGCTTCATCTTCTGTACCCTATCTACTTACTAGGCTCAAGGATGGCACACAACCAGAGGTCAGATCAAGTCTTAGAATAAGGAAAGTCAATCAAGATGAAAGCCCTGCCCAAAGTCTTATCCCAGCACCCCACCCCAGTGGTTTGTCCAAGTGACAAACAAAGTAGCAAGAAGTTCTTGGCAGCTGGTATACACAGCTTGACCAGATGAGCTGGTGTGCTAGGACCTGAATGTACCCTGCTGAGGACAGATGTAGCAAGGAGCCACACAGCAGCACATCACTTTATCCCACCCCTGCCATCAGCCTCTGCCTGCTGACCATGACAGAGCCCCGCAAAACCTAGCTCTGTGCTATTCGTGTGTGCCCTTTTCTTCCTCACAGAGACCTGCACATTCCCACATCTCCTGTGGGTATGTGGGAGTGGAATGGAGCTGCATGAGCTTGGAGACTGAGGTTCGGCCAGTCTGTCACTCCCCATGTTTAGTTCTCTAGTGCTTTGTAGAAACCATTGTCCTCTCCCATTCACTTTGAAATCTGCAGCCTCTCTCACATATCCCTGTCCTAATTAATGCTTCCTTTGTCTCAGACTCTTCCCTGACCCAGTCTTCACTAAATCAATGGGCAACCTTGCATTCATTCCAGCAGGACTGGGTCAGCCCTAAGGCAGTGGGCTGAACGTCCTGCTGCAATGAACAGCCACCTGGCAACCTTCCTTGGTCTCTAGTCATCACGGGCTTGCCTCTGTGGTTTGCATTGCTTTTGGAGACTGCCAACCCTCAGTGCCCAACCACAACAGCAACTTTCTTTGAGGACCAGGGACTTCTGCTTGAGGTTCAGCTCACAGATTCAGCCTAAGGTATTAAAGGAGATCAATGGAGGACATGTATGCAAAAAAAAAAAAAAGTATCCAACAGAATTGTAGTGATACTGAAAAAGCCTGTCAAAGAAACTCTCTAAGACTCGATTTTGGAGTTTTAGGAAGCAGGCAAAAAAGAAAAAATAGTATCCAACAGAGCTGTAGCTAAGCGCTTTTCTTTTCAATCCCAACTCTTACACTTCAGTGGCATCCCTCCTGCTTTGCACCAGAGCAGAACAGGAGCATGGCTTTGCCATGTCCATCTAAGAATTTAGCAAAAAATGTTCCTCGTAGCAGAAGTTTTCACTTGAGTAGCCCTGTGCTGAAAATAGGGGAACCCAGTCTTTCACCGAAGCTTTTCACCCCATATAGACCATCTACAGGAAACAAAAGCATGACCCATGGCTGAAGGCCAGCACCATCCTGGAAACCCAAACTGTCCATTAAGACAGAGCTGGGCTCTTTCTGCTCTCCGCATTCACGCCCTGCCCAAGGTGTTTCTAGGCAGCCATGGGCTGAGCTGTAGTTGGAACTCAGAGGCTGCTGGAGAAGGAAGCAGTGGCTGGCTTGCCATCCCAAAACAGCCCCAAGACTACCATCCCATGATTTGAAGAGGCGAGGCCCAGGGAGGGGGCTGACTGCACCACATCCAAGTCCCTTGGGAGCCACCCCACACTCAGCTCCTTCTGACCATGATGCAGATGCTTCAGACTACAGACTGGCTGACAGCAGCAGTGCTCCCAAAAAGAGAGTGATCACGCGGTTCAGCCCACGTGAGCCAGCTCTTACATCTGCGATTCATGATATAGTCACAGCCACACAGGGATGTGGACCCAGGTGTTAGAGGAGATCAGCTTCCATGGAGCAGCTGGATTTTCAGGTGTCTCCAGTGCCCACTCTGAGAGGCAGAGCACCCAAAATATTAGCTTCTGGGGAGAGATGTCAGGTTTGGTTGGAAACAGAAGGGGTTATTTGCCACATTACTTCAACCCATTTAAGGTGGCATTATAAACTGTGACCACAGAAAGATGAAACCTGCTTCTTAGAGTATGTGTCTTTATCAGGTACCAGCAGCACAGGCAACATCTGTGCCACTGCTCCATGGGATGACTAGCACAGCTGAAACAGAAAGCAGCAGCTGTCCCTGACATGGGTGTCAGAGTCTGACTGGTATCTGGCTAATCTTCAGACATGCCAAATTTTTTTCAAATTAGTATGGAGTCAGCCACCAGCCATAAAGAGAAATTTCATCCTTGATCATTTATTGCTTTTCTGACTGGTTTCTTATTGCAAGTAATTGGCTTTCCACTCCCTGAGAATTATTGTCAAACACTATGCCTACACTGAAAACAACTGAAAAAAAATAATTATATATTTTGAGCCATTTTCTGGGATAGATGATGAACTTTTTCAGTGGAAGGCCTTTGATCCATCCTCCATGTTGTTTACAAGTTCTGCTGGGTCCCCAGCAAATAAAAACCAAGATGGTACGCATGACTTCTACATCCATGCACATTGTATACACAGCAGGAAGAGGAGAGGTGGCCTAGTACATGGTAACACTCCCTGTGTGGCCACCTTGCCACTGCTCTGAGATCAAGTTTTCAGTGCCTCAGTGCTTCCTATTGCACCTGAAGCCTATTTCCTCAGCACAACATGTGTTCAGATGACAGCCAGTAGATTGTATGACGTGTCAGCAGAGCAGTTTACTTCTTTCATCTCTTGCAAGTGTTTTCATCAGACAAACATGATTTTTACCAAATCCTGAGAATATCTCCCATTCTTTGCAGAGACTACCTCAGCTGTGACAGTCTTCTCTCAGACTTTTGCCACATACCTGCAGGGCAGCAGGAGACATTGCTAGGTGCTAGTCAGTAAGATCCCCAAAACTGCAGATGAACTGGTCTCTAGTGCTGATGCTCCAGCTGTCCTGTCCTTCCCCATAATGGAGAGTAGCTCCCTCCAAGCAACAATTCTCATTGGCACACAGTACACGCAGCTATGAAATTTCTGTTGCCTCTTTCTGTCTTTTATTTCAATGGTCTCTAATGAGCAGTGGTGTCCCTCTTTCTTGATGCCCCATGCCCTTCCTGACACAAATGGGCCTCTCTAGTGCGTAGATTTACCCCAAATCCCTGAAGAGTTTAATGCCACAAAACAGGGCATGTCTATGAGCTAGAAAATTCTGAGTAGCAAGTACTGCACCAGGAGCTGGGGCATGCCATGTTATCCATCCCAGCTATTTGCTTGGAGGAATTCAGCTCCATGGAGGCACAATCTAGTTCATTGTCTGCTGTTGGAGCAAGGAGGAATTCTGGCAAACCACCATGGTTTTAAGATCCAATGGCCCAGAAAAAGTTCAATCCTCTCTTATTCTGCACATATTATAATTTTCTATTCCTGTTTTCTTATTAAATATAAACCACTCTGTGATTGCTTATGTATTAAAGCACACTATAAAATATGCCTGAGTTAAGGGCTATGGGAGAAATCTTGTAAAAACATTGCACGAGTGATAATTTTTTTTCTTCAGTGTTTAAAAATAGTGAATCTAAATTCTTTATGTCAAGGGATATTTAAATTGGCTCCCTGGAAGGATTTATTTATTTTTATTAGTGTCCCAGAACATTTTGCACTGGAGGGACCTTTGTGGTCAACATTTTGGTGTTGCCCAACAGTATTTTTATTGCTGTCCTATCTGCTTTCTGTCTGCTCTGCAGCCAGACTGCAGGCTAAGTTCTGTCAGAGTTGTTGTAATAGGTGCTTATTAATTGAGGTTCATTTAAAAAATCATTTGGCAATTCTATCACTGCACTCTCTCATCTGTGAAGTCAGACTATCACCAAGCCACCATCAACTCACTGCCGAGGAGGTTTGACTCAAAATGCCCCACACCATGTTATCAGGTGAAAGGACAACTGGAGCATAGCTACTTTGGAGCGTCTTTTCATCCTCTTTCCTGGGTTTGTGTTGCCTGGTCTGTCTAAGGTCAACAAAATTGCTTCCATGAACACAGATTATATTTTGGATGAAAACATGGGAAGGGATGGCACAAGTCCTGTTCCTTTACTCTGTACATGTCTTTCTATCCCATGTACACATTACAAGTTTAGGAGTGATCCAATTATCAAATGCAAATCAAAGAGCCAAATACCCTGGACCAGCAACACTTTTTATATCTCCACGTCTGACGTATAGTCACCACCCAATCTCAGCTTGCAAGCTCTGCTGAACATTTATGTAGCATATTGACATCCAGCCATACTCACTGAGGATGTCAAGGGTGATCCTTCAATGCCAGGATAGACAACAATAAGCAGCTGACTTAGAAGTCTGAATATTTTGAGTCTCTGAAGGTTGAGGAGAGTTTTCAGGATGTCAGAAGAAAATGCTAAGACTCAGAAACTGGGAACAAGCTATTTCAGGCTAGGTCCCCAGTTAAAATTAGCCTTGCCCAGCTCTCTGCAGTCTGAGTCCTTACATACTCAGAATATGTAAGTACACATCACAAATGTCTCAGCAACAGGGTACCACAAAACAGGACAGCTTGATTCAACTTCTACTCCTCTTACCGTTTGCTGTGCCTGGTTCAAGATATCCTATTAAAAGTGCTATGCAGTAGCTCTCTGAGTATCAGCTCCTCATTCAGAATTTATGTCTCAAAATTTTTCTGTGCCTCAGTTTCTCACCCATAAGCTGCAAATCTCTGTGCTCACCAGTTTTCCACAGTAGTTTTGTACATTGAAAGCGATGTATAATTCCTAAGTAGCCTATGTGGGTATTAGATACACATACACACAAATGTACAAGTGCACACACATACACAAACTCACACATATGCAGAAAGAGAAAGCTGCTGATAGGAAAAAGGGGAAAATACCACTTCAAAACCACCTTTTTGTTTCAGAGATAAGTTGAGTGTACTCTGTTCCATAGCAATGATGAAACATCTCTTCAGCATGCCCAACAGGGTATACATTTTTGGACATGAAATCACAATGAGCTGTGCCAGCAGCAAGACTGAAGCTATCAGAATGTAAAAGCATTGGTGGTGACCCTGGAAAGAAAAGCACTTACCATTGTAAGCGAACCAACAAAAATATTCTGCCCAATAATGTATACAATAAGTAAAATTGTACCAAGCAGAATGGATGTTTAAACTACTCAGAGTTGCATTCTATGGAGTAACAATAAAGGCATTAATCAATGCATATCTGCATAAACGTGAACCCATCTTGAAGATCACAGTGAATACAAGGGTAGCACACACAAAGAAAGAAAGAAAAGGTTGTCATAAAAACAATAGATAGGGTTGTTAGGTAGTACGTTATTGTTTATATGGTTTTTTTATTGCACCCTTTCAAGTCCTATACATGAACCTCTTTCTACAAAGAATTCATAGTTCCCATGTATCTGAAAATATCAGCAGGTCTGGGAGTTGGAAGCTGGATCCTGGAGAGCAGTCAAGACTTCCTGCTTTTTAAAAATGAAGTCTGTAGCTTGACATCCAACACTTTATTGCTCACTATTGGTGGGAACTAGGTGAGAAACTATAGGGTCCTCTGCCAAGGTAGTCAGCTGAGTCCTTCCTAAAGAAAGATCTATCAGCCACTTTGAAAGTTGCAAAACAAACATCACTTAAAAGGCATTTCCATAATCTGACCTCCCATTGTTTTGCTACCTATGTCATAAACCCAAGTTCATTTCCTCTCCTGGATGCCAGACACTCAGAACAAAATGCTTTTCATCTTCTACACAAGGGCTCTCAGGTGACTCCCAAAAGACCAGCCCCACCACTCCTACTTGATAACTGGAAGGGTGTGGCTGCTGCTGTAGGCTCTACTGCCACTCAGAGGCAGCCACTTCGTCTCCCTAAACGACGTGTTGACTTCATTTGGTGACCGCACATGAATGAAGAGTATATTGCATCACCTGGTTGCCAGCAAGAGAGAGTGAAGCAGGCAAGAGGGAGGAAAATGTGCTTGAAAGCCTGGATACAACCAAACAGCAAGTTCAACATTTCTGTGGTGGGAGTGTACTTAGAGCTGTCATTTTAAGAGGGCTGACAGAGGTCAGGACTGAGATGTGACCTGGGCAACAACACAGAGAAGGGTCTGGCAGGACATACTTTGTAAGTCTTCCCTCTCCTTGCTCCATCAGTTACTGCCACAGTCATCAACTCTTAAGGATGGGAGTTGGCCTCTACCAAGTATTCAGGATCTGCAGTCTCCTAAATGCAAGCTGTGTCCACAGCACCAGAGCTTAATACTAGCTGATATTTTGTGTGTGAAGCTTTCTTTTGCATTCAGATACAACTTTCATTGCCCACAACTAATGCATGGCCTTTGAAGTTAGACCACTTTCTAAATACCCTGCTGTTAATCAAAATTCTACTAATACAGACAGAAATAGTTCAAGAGTAGTTTGGGGGTTAGAAAGTCCATGTTCTTTCGAACCACAAAAATGGAGGAATCTCCTTCATTCTGGCTTTGGCCAGAAAAGTCTTTTCAAAGACCATACAAGGCATTTTAGTGGCTTCTAATAAGTGCTGACTGTTGAAGTCCAGCATCCATAACAGGTAATAGCAGGAAACAGAAGCACCACACCAGCAGTACCAGCTAACCACATTTTGATAGCACATGCAGGAATAAAGGGCTCATCCTTATTTGGATCACAGAAAACTAAATCTTTACCTTCACCTGATTTTTTTTGTGTTTAACATCATGAGTTTCACACTTGGATTCATTTAGACACACTGATTCATTAGGCAGCCCATGACCTTATTAAATGTAGATTACCAGGAAGGGGTAGTTTATACTAGGCTCTTAGTCACAGAAATGACTCATGATAGCCACCCACACTAACCTTTGTTTGGTTTCTCCAAGTATGCCAGGGCTTGTCAGCCTTTCACAAATGGAGCTCTTTGATTCCCTCAATGAGAGAAGGACATCAAGGAAGTCTGGTTGCAAGAACAAGCTCCCTATGCAAGACACAAAACAATACCAGTGACCTTGAGAAGCTGAGGACTTGTTTTCTCCAAGAACATGATGTACTGCTGGAGGGAAGTGTCTCACATGACCTGAAGTGAGGTAAGAGTGCAGGAGAACGGAGCAGGGCTTATTCTCTTCTCACAGGCTGCCAGACTGCTTCTTTGGGAAAATACTCTTAGACGAGTTTCCATGCACAGCAAGGAGCAGAGAGAATATAGGGATTTTGTTCTAGTTCTGAGCATTTGGCCACATTCAAAGGGGAACAAAAGTACTGAAGCACACATAAAAAGAAGCACAGGGTGAATCCCAAATACAACCCCCTATGTATTTGCTTTCCTGCCTATCCTAGGAACTCCTACCATGTTTTTAAACCATGGCAAGAGATATTTCAAACTTTTTTGGTAACTATTTCTGGAGACAAATACTTAAGAAAGACATAAAAATCTATTTTAGTAGTGCATCGCTTTGGGCAGAAGGACAAAAATACTCAGACCAGCCATAACTTGAGGCTGACAAGAGCCTTGAAAACTGCAGCTTGACAGTCTTTCCAGATGACCAAGAAAGTCCCTCAAAGACTTTACAAATTCTGATGTGGACCACAGCCACACTGGAACCCTGAGATATTACTGCTCTGGAGAATGAGATCATCACAAGTAAAGAAAGCTCCATTTAAGATAGCTAGTATGGTAAAGGACCTCTTTTCCTCTGCGTCTCTTTTTTTGTGCATGTATTCTGCTTCAGATAATTTGCTAAAACCACTGTTAGCATCCCCGAATACAGCCTTGGCAAAGAGTTTGCCTGGTAGAAGAGTTTGTGTCAGCATGTTATTCAGAGCCATTCTTTTATATATATACCAACGCACCAAGCAGCCAAGCCATCATCACAAGTTCAATTTTCAGATAGGTCACAAGAGATTATGAGATAGGCCAGCCTTAGAACTGTTCCTCTGTAACTTTGCAAAATCAGCAGAAGACAGTGCAGCAAGAGAATGAGGGGTGGTAGAGCTTGCCTTTGTTCTGAGGCAAGCTGCTTCTCTACCTCAGGAGTTCATCAGTTTGCAATGATTTGAGCAACTGCTTTATCACCTGGCAGTTAAAGCACCTTTTCAAATCCATGTTTGAGAAACTTATTTAATTTTAGTTTCACTGTTAGAGAAAGACCTCAGACTCGACTTTAGAATACTTGACTATGGTGTTGATCAGTGTGAACAGCTGTACCCCCACGTCTTCCCAAAATTCTGAAGGCATTGGAGAAGTTACAATCTGAACAGGGCTGTTGAAAGATGTTTACTGGGGAAATCTGCATATGAAAATATGCAAATATATTAATATTTTAATGTACTGACTTTTTTTCAATTAAATGATTCATGCTAAAAAGTATTTCTCATCAATTGGAAACAATATTCACTTCCTTTCAAATCAGAAGACATCAAAATAAATATAATCAGTTTTTCCTGTTTATCTCCTCAGTCAAGGAGGGGGAAGAGGGAGTGGAAGAAAGGAGGAAAAACCACAAAACCCCCCCTATTTTCTTTGCAGCTCTATTTTGTTTTGAATTAAGAAATATTTTTTTAATTCAAATAATTTCATTAAACATATCAGAAAATTATACTAACTATTCTCAGCAAAATGAAAGGCTGTCAGTTTGAGCAAAAATTTTGACAGGCAAGATTTTCTATTATTTCTGTGTTCTTCTGATCATAATTTTGGAGATTTAACATATCTCAAATTAAGATCTTTGTTAGAAGATGGTCCAGTTATTCACTTCCACCTGAATCATCATATCACAAACTTCATACTCTCTCATAGCCTCTGGATGAAAAGCTTTTTCATTTCCAAAATAAGGTCCTTTTGTCCTAGTTGTCATGTAGTTCGTGCTATGCTTGTACATTTTAAAGATCGCTTTGCTCAAGACAAAATTACATGCTCAGGACTGCAACACTCTTTCTGCCACAGCAGACATTTCATCTCTTAGAAATGATAGTCTGTTTCACTGCCCTGAATATCACACACCTTGACGCACACAGAGGAGGCACAAAGCAGAATAACCCAGAATTCAGGGAAGCATCTCCTGAGAGGTGAAGCAGGGATCAGAACGAGCTCTTCAGGAATATTACACTATCTCTGCAACCTTGGTTAGCTCTGCAGGCTTTGTTAACTTGCAAAATCTGATCTGTCTTTCCACTGATACACTGTTGTCAACTCAACAAACTTATTGTCTTTCTGGCCATATATAGCGCTCTTTTGAAAGCTTTGACTTCTGACATAATTTGAGTGCTTGCAAGTCTCAGGTTTCATTTGAAAAGGAAGAGAGAAAGAGTGAAGAAAGAGAGAGAAAGAAAGAAGAAAGAGAGAGAAAGAGAGAGAAAGAAAGAGAGAAAGAAAGAAAAAGAGACAAAAAGAGGGAAAGAAAGAAAGAGTAGGAAGGAAGAAGGGAGGGAGGGAAGGAAGGAGGAAGGAAAGAAGGCAAGAAGGCAAGAAGGAAGGCAGGAAGGAGAGAAAAAGAAAGAGAAGGAAGACCCCTTTGCAGCAGGCTACCATTCCAGCCACATGCACATCCCAAGGCAGCTTCTGCTTATACCTTCTGAACCACTTTTCAGAAATGTTATCTTTCTCTGTTGCCAGGGGCTGGGACACAGAAGGGAATTCAGGCCACTTGGAGATGGCCCTGTATTTCAGGCCTCTAGGCCTGCTAAACAGCTGTAGAGGGAACATCCTAACTTACTTCTGCACATACACCCACCAAACCAGGTCAAATGAATTTGAAGGCAATCACAGGGTAGGGGGAGGGATTTTTTTGTTGTTGTTGTTTTTTTGTTTTTTTGTAGAGGAGAGAGAGCTTGAAGAGAGGATTTTTTAAGAATTGGAGCCTGTAAAGTTCATGCTTTCTCATAAGCTTGTCTAACACCTATGTGGTCATTGCCTTGACATTTGGCTTACAAAATCACCAGGCTACTAGATCCCATGGTCTTAGAAGGGCAAGGACATCACATGCGAAAGGGTATAGGTAATGTGTCTGATGGCCTCTTAGGGATCAAAACTGATAAACTAAACATGGGCTTAGCATTAAAAGAAAAAAATATTTAAAGCAGAACTACTTCTATGGAATTCAAACTTCTAATTTAAAAGAGGAGACCAGTAAATAACAGTATGAACTGGAGATGAGAGATAAGATACAGCAACATCTCATGAAATAATTAAGTAACAGACAAGAAACAAAGAGACAAAAACAAACTAGTCAGAGACAGACCCATAGTAATTACCAAATCAAGCATGTGGCCTTTAGAATGAGTGGGATCATTCATGTGTTACACAAGATTAAATGAATCTAAGAGTGCTATAAAACCATGCACTGCAAGTGAAAGTTTTCAGAGCAAGACAAAATTCAAACTCACAAACAGATGCTCAGTGAAATTTATTGTGAGTTCAGAGAGCAGCTCTGCTAAATCATTAAATAAAGACATGGAATTCCTCAGTGCACAATTTAAAGCAATGCAGAAGGAAGAGATACAATAAACCAGAATAAAATGGAAGAGAATACACAAAACTCAGCTTGGTTCTGGGGCTAGGCAGAGGTACCAATTTGAATCTGCTCAGAGTCCCTGGGTGTTTTCATGTATTTGCAGAATAATAGGAAAGGCAACTAACAAAGAGCAAGGGTAGGAGGGGGAAGGACATTGTGCCTCAAAGGGGGGAAAGAAGCAGGATGAAGAAGGAAGAAGTATATCAGAAGGGGACAAAGAAGAAAACAAGAAAGAGACTGATATTTGGAAGAAACAGGCAACCATTACCATAGCAAGCACAAGTGACAACTCCTCCTGTTGGCACATCACCTCCCCTTGATCCATTCATACTCCCTGCAGACCTTGTCTCCATCAAGACAAGTGACTACTGTGACCAGTAATGTATCATTTCAGCCCTTAGTTCCCAAAACCAACCCTTTCATTGAACTCTTTGACTCTTAAGTTAAACAGTGTCTCCAGTTATTTGCATATGTGTGCGGTATCAGAAGGGCTGTTCTGATCCGCACATTAGTGTGTGTGCAGGAAAGTGTGCAGCAGGCTGTCACTCTGCAATTTTCCATCTCCTTATGTTCTGCTGATTCCCTGGAAGAACTGCTGACCTCCTGGCACTCTGTGCACACCTTTGGTTGTTCTTCATCAGTTTAAGTTTCAGGAAGAGATGTATACTTCACCAGGGAGACCCAAGCTAACAGAAATGTGCTTCACAGCACAACCCTGTGCATAAATCGGATGCAACCAACTCTTCCCAATAAAATGAAAGCGCTTCAGGTTCTGATGATAGAGGAGTAATAGCATGTCAGTGAGATGTTGTGGTCCTTCTGCCACTGTCTAAACAAGGTCATGAAGACAACTCCTTTACCTTATTAATGCTCCTTTCAGTGTACCACGTTAGCTCCAACCAGTGATTCCTGGATAAAGTTATGCAGTACACAAGACTCCTCTGCGCCTTCAGCATTAAAGTAGCAGGACGTAGTATATGGCTGGCATACACAGCTGCAGGAAGAATGCTGATCTAAATCTCTTGTATTCACCCCAAGTTTACTTTATTCCACATACCCTGAATTGTCTGCTCTTGCCAATGGTCAACAAAAATGGAAAAATGCAAACACAGTCATTTTTAAACTCTCAATTTTGCAGTCACCAAAATTTGCAAAAAACATGGTTTTACAGTGTGATTAATAAAAAGATACCTACTACTTGCACAATTCAGTGAAGAGTCTAAGTTTATAGGACAGAATGTGACCTGAAATTAATTCTTTTTAACATGTGAAATTCTGTCACTCTTTATGTCTGCTTGTTGATGCTTATCTACTTTTCTTGTTGAGGTATAGAAGAACTGTGTTGTGTCCACTCACACAAAACAAATTGCTGAAAGTTTACCTGTCTTGCAAAGTTAATTATAAAATATTTGTGAAATTAAACACTTTGATTTTTCTAAGCTTGAAAAAAACTGTGAAAATATTTTAATTTAGTCACACACCACCATCACACTACATATATCAGGAAATACTGTTACCATGATAAAAATGAACAGGTTTTAGATCTATTATCTTACATGTGCTTATTAACAAATATATCAATCTACAGCATAGAGATCACAACCTTGACAGTCCTTTCTCATGTTAAAGTAATTCAAGTTATTCCCTGTGGACTTCTAATTTTAAACTTTATTCATCCTGCAGGGTGAATAACTAGTTAAACCGTTAGCTGTCTATATGAATACCACATGACTTAAATTCTGATTCCTACAAAGGGAAGGTAGAGACCTTCTCAGTGTCAATAGGCCATGACTTCCACAAAGCCAGTGCACAGTAGCTGAGAGAGTGACCACCCACAGTGACGCATTTTTACACTGAAGATGCAAGGAAGCCTACACCACTGACCTTTCCTGGAGACCAGGAGAATAAGGCTCAGTAATTCAGGATTTAGCCATTCAGAGAAGTTTTTTGGTCACAGTTAATAAAGGTCCTTGCTAATCCAAAAGCTACAAACCTAACAAGATTCCTGATCCAGCAGCCATTATGGTTCAGGGAGTAGTTGGGATTTTGAGGATTTGGTGAGGAATTTATGCTGCTTTGAGCACTGTTTGCGAAAGCCCTTGGATACCGAGGCTGTTCTCCTGCAGCCTTTGGCCCTGCCCACCCTGCAGGCACAGTGTGCTCTGGGAGCGCACAGAAGCCATGCAGTCCTCTAACAGTTCACCCGCATTAAGAGCAACTGCCAGGAGAGAACAATGTTGTGAAAATTTTCACCTGGCCAACATATTCATTCTCCTTCTGTGACTGAAATGTACACGTACACTATAGCCTACTGGCAGCCACAAGCACACTTTCATACACAGGAAGAATTATTGCCAAAAATATAACACGTTATGCAAACAACTTAGTCACCCAAAGAGCTTTATAAATGTGTAATAAGAAGATAACACAGAGCAATAAAATATACTTTACTGAAGTAACAAGGCAACATACGGCCTTTCTGTTCTGCCTTTATTGCAGGAACAGAACCAGCCTAGTGAACCAGGTCAGCCAGTGCTACACATTTTTGCATAAGAATTCACACAAGTATACTATCTAAACTGTTTCCTAAGGACATCTTCTATTACTGAAGTCACCCAGCCAGAAAGCACAATAATGCGCAGTTTCCTTTGGAAGGGGGGCAGTGGGGGAGAACAGTTTAAAGCAGAGGAGGTTTTCTAATCTTTTGTGTAAACAGGAGAACACTCGGTGAGTGTGTAGCTTGGAGAAATAATAATATTGCAATTCAGGCTTTTGGGGCAGCTTTCAAGCCAAGCACTCCATAACCTGCTGAAGAACTGCACTGGTTGCCAAAAGATTCAGAGTGTATGTATATGTATATGTATATAATCCTAGAATCATAGAATGGGGTTGGGTTGGAAGGGACCTTGAAGATCATCTAGTTCCAACCCCCCATGGGCAGGGACACCTTCCACTAGACCAGGTTGCTCAAATCCCCATCCAACCTCGCCTTGAACAGTTCCAGGGATGGGGCATCCACAGCCTCTCCTGAAAACCTGTTCCAGTGCCTCACCACCCTCTGTATGTGTGTGTATATGTATATTTGTAAAAATCAAATCAAATCCTACTCCTTCCATGAAAAGTTAGCCTGTCTAGACAGTGGAGCATGCCTATATTCCTTCAAGGCTTAATTCAAGTTAGTATCCTAGTATCCACAGTTATAAAGCCGTGAGGAAACCCAAGTACTAGGATTATTTGACCAATCAGGTATGACAGACTCACGCTTATTTAGAAGTAATCACACTTCTAGCAATTTACAGATATTACTCTCTCCTCTTTCTAGTGGCATAGAGATAATAGTAAGCTCTATATTCTGAGAGAGAGTGTGAGTGAGCAGGCACATGTCTTTTTCTGTATCTCTTGCCTGCTCACCCTTAGTCAAAAAGAGGATGAGAGAGTAGGTGCTGACCTGCAATTTCAGAGCAACAATGTTCCTTTACACCTTTACACCACCACACATTGTTCAATGGCCCATCAAAATGTCTCTCATTTTAAGCAAGTTAATGAAATAACAAATAGAAAACCAGAGAGAAAAATCAGCTTCAGCTGAAGAAAACAAGAACAGAACCAAAACCCATCTGAGGCTGCAATTACAGTTAAATAGGACAAAATGAAAAACAGTGATGTCAAATTAAGCTCCCAGACTTTGCATGAATCACTTGTGTAATCAGGGAGGAACCAAGAAAGGAATCAGTGGCCTCCTAGATGGTGCTGCCATTGAGAGTGGGAGCGAGTGAGTGAGTGTGTGAATATGTGTGTGTGTGCATGTGTGCGCACGCGCGCACAGGCGCCTGTGTTTGTGTGCTCGAGCACACAAATGAAAAAACTAAAGTGACAGCTGAAAATGCCAAAGGCAATCCAAGAAGACAAAAGAGGAATAAGAATAATGGAAAAGAAATAATATAAAACTCAATCAGTGCTGGTATGAGGAGAAATGGGAACAACTGGAGACTTTTCAACTGGGTGAAACAGAAGAGGAAGTAAAGAACGGAAGCAGGGAAACAGAAAATAGATATTATTTGGAAGAACATTACCAGCCATCTTCATTTTATATTCTTCAAATGGCCACCACCTATAATGACTCTTGCTTATAAAATACTTTTTTCCTTCTTTCAGATCCCCAAGACTGTTTGCCTGCTATCTTACAAATGTACATGCAAAGGAAGCTTCCTGGAATCATTTTCCTGATTCATGTGAACATCTTATAACAGAAACAGACTGAAGACAGGCAAAAGCCTAACTTGGGAGGAGAACATAATCTTATAAAATCATAGTGTCAGGAGATCTAAATTCAAATTATATGTGACCTGAATCACAGATATAAGCCACAAAGACAATCATTGCCTCCTGAGTGATGGAGATGAGAAAGTCAAGACTGCCTTTCTTCAGTCCACTGTTAGAAAGTACTCTATAATCTTCCTCTTTTTGAGCTGTGACAAGATACTTCCTTTCCAACCAGAACAGCAACCCACCAGGTGAAAACAAACAAACAAAAAAAATTAGTCAAAATTATAACACTAAGAAAATACAAAAAAAGCTGTGTTTTGAACAGAAGAACCACTTGGAGAAAAGAAAAAAAAAAAAATCTATTCCAGTTAAATCTCCTATGCTAGATGGGACACAATTATTCAGTTTCCTGAATTCAAACACACTGTTTAAGCGTGCTTTCTCTCCAAATGTCTTTGGAGAATGATTATTTTTTCTAGATTTCAATCCCAAAATTGAAGGAACTCCAAAAATGTGCAACATTGGCTCTCACCCTGCAACCAAATCCTTCACCCTTAATTAAATCTTGCATATAAAATCCAATTATAGGCAGCAAGGTAGCTGAGGTTCAAAGCAGCATAGCTGAGTTCACATCTCACCAAGCCCAAAATTTAAATGAATTACCTCCTAAGCTTTTTTTAAAAGCTTCCAAAGTCAGTGAATGGTTTACACA
This sequence comes from Haliaeetus albicilla, assembly GCF_947461875.1. NCBI lineage: Eukaryota > Metazoa > Chordata > Aves > Accipitriformes > Accipitridae > Haliaeetus > Haliaeetus albicilla. The sequence goes on from NC_091516.1 coordinate 40,796,098, forward strand.
CCTCAGCTCAGCTCTACTCATGTGGCCCAACTGATGGAGACCAGCTTTTGGGTACACAGAAGCAGTAACACAAGTATTAGACTTGCTGGAGTCTGACTTCTAACCATTGTTTGACATGAAAATATTTTTGTTACTTTGGTTTACCATTTCTTTATCCCAAGTGAAAGACACACTTTTATCTTACTAATTGGCCCCCTGTTCATAAGTAGGCAGATATTTCTTCTAGTAAATTGGTTATTGTTTTGGACTTGGAGAAGCATAATAAAGCAGAAATATCTCTGATCTATACAACACTGTATGGCAGTAGTATCAAAAGTAAATGTTATTGATATATCTGTTTGGCAGATTGGGAAATACTATGTTGACCTGGCAGAGCATGGTATCATATTTCTTATAGCTATGTTTTGCCTCTAATTTCAGCATAGGTGATAGCTAAGTATGAAGCAGATGAATATAAAGATGACTGATGCACATATATCTTAGGTTAAACACAGGCAAGTAACACTAACATTTAACTGGGTTTTTTTGCATAATCTCCCTTCTAGTAAAAAGGTTTTGCAAATAGATCATAATAATAAAAATAGAAACACAAAAATCACATATAGATAATTTTTTTGCTTCACTGATAGTTCATTTTCTCAAAATGAAGTCCTCGTACTCAGCTTGTTGTTCTTATTTATACAGTGAACAGAACTCTCATTCACCAGTAGTAGTGAAAATTGTACACCCTAATGAAATTAAAAAATAATGCCAACTTCTGATTTCAAAACTGTGAATTTCTGATGTGGTAGATAGGCTACAGCAAATTTTCTGAATAGCTTGGTCTGATACCTTCAGAAAAGGCTGCTTCTTCTAGAAAGATGATCAGAGATAATTTAGAAGGGTGATCAGAGATCTGAACAGAGATCCAAATGAACAGTGTAATGGCTGCCTCTCCAGTTTCTCTGAAGAAGAGCTGGTGAATGTTGAAATGCTAGTTACTTCAGATTGACATCAATGTGGAAAGAAGTTATCCTGGGCAGTAAGCTGGTGTTCAACCATACTTAATACTTTCTTTTTTTTTTTCTTCATGATTCTCATCTCAATCATTCAAAGACATATGATAATATTTGGGAATCTGAGTATGTGAAAGGGTTAAAGGGGCTGTTTGGGAGCAGAAGGGTGATGCATAACCACATCTGTTGAAAGCAGATGAATCCCATTACCACCCATGAGTGCAAACTCCTGCTTCTGTTCTGTGGGTGAAAGTGCTCTGGTTTGGTAGATGAAAATTTAGATGGGTGGGGGAAGGAGGATATAAGTAGCCAGGATGAGTGCTTTACCTGATATGAGCAGTTAGGCAGAGGAATGACAGTGAAAGGAAGTAATATATGTGTCTTCCACAGCACTCCATTGCTTGTTATAGAAACCTTGTTAGCAGATGAAAGTGACAGGTGAGGTTCAGCACTGTAGAAAAACAGCACATACATGGCATGATGACTGCCAAGGCAAGGGAACGGAGCAATCTGTGAACAGGCTTGGAATCCACAAATAAAACAGGTACTGTTTTGTTCCTAAAATCCAAAGACAAGCAGAAACATAGAAACTGCCAGACCAGGAGGAAGGAAAAAGGACAAAGAAAAAAAAATATATACATTTAAGCCCATGGCCTGTAACATCAATGGGTACTCAAAGGAAAAAAAAAAAAGAGAGAGAAAGAAAGGAGAAGCATAACATGTCACCATTGGCTGTTTACATCACTTACCTTCATAGTAAAAGACCTTTCCCACAAATAAAATGCCTTTGAGACTGCCCATGACTAATTTCTAATGTTGTTGTGATTTTAACGTTACCAATATAGTGGAAATGGTCACAGCAGACACCAGTTCCAGGATATTCAGTGAGGGACTAGAAACAGCTTGCTTCACCACTGGGACGCTCTCATTCTTAAACAAAATGCAAACTATCTCAGATACCAAAGTAGTTTAGGGAAGTCCCAGCAATCCATGCATGAAGGAATAGTTCTAGAAAAAGGACTAGTATAAGCTCTGTGAATATCTGCTGTTACTGTTGTACAGGAGACCTAGATTCATCTAAAAAGATCCCTTACAGAGGCATAATCTTCACACATTAGAGTCACCTGTTTGTCTGAGACACAGTAAGAAGAAAGCATAGTGTGCAAGACCAAGATTTAGTCCTTTACTTTTACTCCTCTCAACTCTTAATCCTTTTTCAAACTTGAAAATTAATTTGCATGATTTCCTGCTCCAGTGAGTTTCAAGGATTGACTGTACTTCTGAAAGGGACAGGAGCAGTTTTGACATAAATGGGATGAAGGAAGACAATAGGAGAGCCTGCACATTTCTGATCTCCTATGACATAAATACAAGCAGTAGCCAGTGTGGATACACTGGGATGGCCAAAATCCACTTTATTTCATCTTCTGTCACCCTGACCCTGACCCTCTGCAAATCTTCACATTTGAGGTCATTCATGTTCATCATTCATTTTGCACTTGTTCCATCTCAGGTTAATCAAGAACCTCTTGCTTCCAGTCTGAGGGGAAACAATATTTTCAGAAACTTGATTTTTCTTGCATTACCCTCAATAACTGCCAGTGGAAGATTACCATTAATCTGTATATAGAGAAATAACAGATTATCTCAGATGTTTCCTAGTGAAACCTATTTAGGAAATACAGGTTTATTCTTGGTGTTCTCTCCTGGCCAGATTCTTGCTTAGAGTTACTTGGTACCACCTTCCAGAAGCAAACAGAGCCATGGATATACACAGGTTGCCAGCCCCTTCTTAACATTAAGCCCACGTACTTTTCTTCTCTCAAAATCTATCAAACGTGTAATGGGGAAATGCACAACCCTCACAGGCTCCCACAGTCTACCTGTTCCTCAGGCTTTTCACAGATCGCTTTGGCTGTCCATCTCCGCACTTTGCAATTCTTTCTCTGTTTTGGGGAGGAAGTAGGGAAAAACACATGCTCCCAGCAGACACACAGCCATAACTTGGCAGTTGCACTAACTTAGGTGAACCTCTGTTGACATCTGTCAGCTGAGGACATGGCCTCATATTCAAGGAGGAGGTACCTCACCTGAAGCAGTCTAGGTAGCCATCAAGAGACAATGTTACAACATCTATAGCTGATGCCACAATGACCCATCAATCAGTGGAATCAAAATAACATTAATTTTTGATGATTACATGAGATACAGATAATTATGATCCAATCTACATTGCTTCTCATGGAAATTATAAGGATTAACATACTATTGCGATCACATTGTAACAGCGTGGATATAGTATTACCAATATTATGGGTTTCTACTGAGAAGAAAGCTGAAATGGATGACCTCTATTTAAGAGGGAGGCCAAACAGTCTTACTGTGCCATAGGAGAAAAATATGTTGAAATTTGAATTATTTCAAATCTGCGTTGCCCTTCAAATTCTGTAAAACAAAGTAATGGGGATTTTTCTCCTCTCCTCTTCTCTCCTCTCCTCTCTCTGTCCCCTCCCCTATGGAAAATGATCTCCATTGTTATTTCTTCCCATACAATGTCCTCAGTGAAAGATATCTTGTCTGAGACATACATATTTCGAAAGTGCTGGTCTGCCCTCAAATTGCCATGCTTCAGGAGGTGACTGCCTATCTGCTGTGTTATGATAACTGTCTCTGAACTTGCTTTTAGTCCATACAGGGGGAAAGCTAGTTCAACTTAGTACAGTTCACAGTGAGGGAAAATGTCCTGGCCACGACAAATCCTGCCAAAGTAATTGCCACTCTGACAGAGAAAATCCTGTTTTATTGGTTGTGACTTGTCTCTGCCGACCTCATTGGTCACCAAACTGAGTACTATGAAAACTGCCAAGTAATTAGCCTGCAACTGAGTTGAGCTATACTTACTCACCGGGGAACAAGAAATGAAAATATGTCATCATCTTGGAGGTATCCAAAATTCATAAGTAAGTGCACCCGAAGGCCTGAATATTAAGAACATTTTTTCAGTCTTCATTTTCTTTCTGGTGTGAAGGCCTGAAGAGGTCAAATTTTTTAGTTCTTTACAACAGTAGGCCTAGAAACAGACTTTCTTTTTTTCTTTTCATTGCAAGCAGAGACAACCCTGTCTCCAACAGCAAAATCTTTGAATTTGCAATACCATGTCTTGCTTCACTGTCTATAGGATAACCAGCCACTGAAATATCATTGAAAGACACCTCCTTGCCAGCAGACTTTGCAGAGAACCTTCCAGAAGGACTGAGAACTTCCTCTCTTCTCTAAAGAACTCTAATGGTACAAAGAAACCCATTCTGCTTTCATGCCAAATCAATACACACCACTGTTGCAGGAGAATCCTCATGGTTGGGTAGAATTTTATTTTCGTCCTCCTGAATATGTATCAGCTCTTGCAGAAATGTTATCCTGTCATAAGATGATCATTTGGCATGAGCATTGATTTGTTTTCACTGGAAGACAGTGCAACTAATGTATCCTTCATATGCTGCGTATTTGATCAAGCTGCACATCTCTGTGAGGAAGGATGCCTGTGATCAGTGTAGGTGATGGGGTGTTAGAAAAAGAGGAAGGATCTGCTTCAGTTAACAGTAGCAAACAGGAAATCTGTGGGTTTGAAGATGGCAACCTGATGTTTTCCAGGTGGGATTTACTGAAAGGAGGCCTGGAGTGTTCACCAGAATTTATCAGTTGCCAGTTTCAGAAGTTAATTTTGTTCAGAGACACTGAGAGAGAAGTGCCAAGGGGAACATATGGCACAATAAACTCCTAGTGGGTGAAATGCATTTTTGGACTGAATGCCAGAAAAAACCATGAGCTGCCTGAGGGCTTGCAAAGCATTTTGGTGGGACCTGCTCTTCATAATGGTCTTTTCATTTCTCCAGGCTACAGTTGTAATGCTTTCCATCCAAAGATATCCATTTTTTTTTTTTTTTTTTAGAAAAAACTTGATTTGTTCCACTCAAGACAAGACTATTAAACCACTCTTTTAGGTTTTCTGGCAGTGTAAGAACAGCCGTACTAGATTAGACTGCAAATCCCCCTACCTCAGTAGTGTGTCCATGAGAGGAACCAGTAGCAGTTGCCTAAGGCAGGATGTGAGAGCAAGGAAAGCATGTATTGACACTTCTCACACTACACCTTCCCAGGTCCAACACAAAGCTTACTCTGTGTGCTTCAGTAGCATTGCTCAGCTGGATTTCTCTGCATGCAAAAAGGGTAACCACAGATGAGAAGGGACAGTTCACGAACCAGAGCAACCAACCTGCCTCTGCTTATGCCTATTACATGTTTCATCTCAACAGCAGCTGCTTTTAAAAGTTTGACCGGGGCGGGGGGGGCGGGGGGGGGAATACAAGAGCTTCACATGTGTCTCTAGGAAAATATGTCTGATGAAAAGTCTAGATCTTTCTTCACAAAGAAAATCTATTCATGTGGGGTGAATGCATTCGCCTCTCAACATCTAGTATTCCCAAGCAGCTTGTTCACCTGGGACACAACGCTGAAAGTCCATGCATTTAGCAAACTCCAGTGACCTGGGTGAAAACCCTAGCTAGTCAACCATCATTTATAAACAGAAGCTTGCCCAAAATGCCTTCAACAGCCAGAGGGACAACTTCTTAGTTAATAACAGTTGAAAGTTTCTCTTAGTTTAAGTAAAACCTTGACTTCTTCTGAATTCTAACGTACTGTTTATTTTTTGGTCAATCTTCATGGATTATCTCCCCTCAAGAATTTCACTTGTCCCACTCTTGGGGGCTGTCATTAACTCTAACAGCACTGAGAATCCATTGTTCCTCCAGACATAACTTCTAGGGAAAGCCATTTTCCTCGTGGATGACATGTTGCACAAGTCTGAGGAGAACTGGAGAAAAGAAAGTTGTTTAGAAACTTCTTTTAAGCTTGCAATACTGGTAAGCAGCATGCTTGCTTTTATTATTATTATTATTATAATTTCTGTTGCCTGCTGCAGAGCACTGTAGGCTACAAAGCTTCTTAGGCACTAGCCTTTACTGTACAAGTACTTCAGACTTTTGCACAGCTCTTAACACATGGTCTGCCAGTTTTATTTAGGTTGAGTAGTACCTTACTGCTTATGTAATCACACTGAAATCAAGGACAACAGAAACAAGTCTCCAGGGCCCTCCTGTACCCTCACAATTTGTGTCCCACTTAGCTCTTTGCACTTTCATTCTTAATGCATACAGGGAATTAGAGGTAGGAGCACTCAAGAGCACCTGTGTGCAGGTTGAACAGTACAGTTAGGTGATTGTCTCCCATCAAGATGTGCCTGAGATGTAGTTCGCAATTGCACCCAGTGCCACCCTTTTGTAAACTGCATATAGTTGTTACATCCATGTATTTGACGAGCTTTCTCTGCTCTGTACACCGCCCACTGTCTGAGCAAGGTGAGTTCATGGGAAATAGAGATAGCACTAAGAGGGCACACACTGTGCTGGTACCAGTCCTATGGCTGAGACCAAACCCAGTTGGACCAGAGCCTCAGCTGACATAAACTTATTGCAAGCAACAGTGAGATGGGAATGTCCACTTCTGTTAGTCCAGCCTGGGGATTAGAAAGGGAAAATAATTTTTAGCTCACCCTGGAAGCTTCTATTCTTAGTTCATTTGGAAACAAGGCAGCTATAGTAACATTGAACCAAAAAAGGGGTACAACTTACTGGCTTGAAACCAGTGAAATCTGCCTAAACATTACGGTGTGCAAAGTGGATTCCTTGCACTTAGCTTCGATTGAACACTGAATATATATACCAGTATATGCCTTTCAATGACAATGAAAGACAGCATAAACACATGTAATGTTTTACACAATAGTCTACCAGATGTAACCATTGAAAAATGCGTGACAGTGTCTCTCTTCCTAGGGGTAGTGATAATCATCTAAAGGAACATCTGCTATTTCATCTCGTGAAAAAAAAAATGGATCACTATGCCCATGGACTGCACTAAAATGTACATACTTGTTTCAAAAAGCTGAATTACTGACTGAGCCAAATCTTCAGATGGTGTACGCTGGCAGACTTCTGCCAAAGTCAAGGGAGTTCTACTGATTTATAGTCACAAAGCACATAATTTGTTGTAGAGAAATATGGACAGAAGCCTCCTTCCTGTATATCCCCTACACACTGTGGTGTTTATTGTCTGACAAACCATTTCGGGACATTCAGGCTACTAGAATGCTATTTCAGCTAATGCATGCCAAGATCTCCAGGCTGACAGAGACTTGCAGACAACCTACAGCACACTTTAAAAGATAGGTCTGTGCAGCACGGCTGCAATCTCAGAAACACATTCTCTTAAACCAGACAGAATGAAGACCTGAGCTCATGAATGCTTTCAGTATAGCACTCCGGCAACCACAGGCATTTCGAGGCATTTCTGCAAGACAACCACAATCCCATGAATATCTCAAGGCAAAGCAGACACAGGTGAGTTGCTGACTCTTCTGAGGCTGAGAAAATACCTTTTTCGCAGGCACACACACACAGAAAAAAACAGCTCTAACTCTGGCCTTGGATAAATTGCAAAATGTCTTCTTATTATAATTACCAAGATCCCAGAGGGTACATATAATTGAATTAAGGGGTGTCTCTACTTGCATACTTAGTGGCTGTAGAGCTGTCTTCAGCTTCAGTCTGTGGTCCCGTAATCAGTGTCCAGAACATGCACAAGACGCCCTTTAATTCGGTTATAAGTAGCCCTTGGGGAACCATAGAATTAAACAGTATCATAAGGTTCTAAACATGGTCTGTACAAGCGCTAATTCCACGGTCCCGCTCAATAAAGAATTTCTCAGCCTCATCAAAGTTTTATGCTAAAATTTTGGCTAATATTTTGAAAGCATGTTACTTCGTTTGACCTAAATGACTTTTGCACATGTTCATTTCCATTTTACTCTATCAGCCTGTTTAACATAATAGCATATTAACAGTACATTTGAAAGAAGAGTCAGTGGTTTGGAGTCAGTCCAAAGCAGTCACAGCAGCAGGAGAGAGCAATAAGAGTTTTGAAGAAGGAAAATCAGACTTGAGCCCCCATTACTGCTTTGCAAAATGCAAATATCCTTGTGCACAGGGGATGTTTTGGCATAAGAACATAGTGTTATTTGTACCAGATTACCAGATTATTTCCAGAAAGATGGTCCCTGAGAAGACTAGACTACTACAAATGTCTCTTTACAACTGAAAAGTGCTGATGAAGCAAACACTTGAAATTATTATGTCTTTTAACATGTGTGTATGTAGTATATTCTTATATAATATTGTTATATACCATTCCATATATCCATTCAGTACTGTGTGTGTGGACAGGCAGTAGACATGATTACTAGAAACCCATACCATTAAACTTGTGTTATTAAATTTTTTTGTTTATAACCTTGACAGAACAAACCCATTTATTCCATAATTTTCTCTGATGGTTATCTGCCTCAAGTTAATTTATTTGATTTTTGTTCTTTATTGAATGCAAAACAGCTCAGTCATTTCCAAAAGTAAGGCTTGAGAAAACACACTCCTTCACTGTCAACTTCAAATAAAATTCTGGTTATCTTTTAACCTAGGTGCTGTGATTAAATTGAGAGTGTTGATGCTCACCAAAGAAGTAGAATATGTGGGCTTATGACAAAAAAAAAAGAATGCTTCACCATTATGGTTGGCATTTAAAACAGAGTATGCATTTACTTGGGGGAGGGGGGGTAGTTTTTCATAAACTTGAAATGACAACATTTATTTACACTATGTGTCAGTTAACCCAAGCAACAGAACAATCGAAGTGAATTTGGGACATCTGTATATATTTGAGACTTGCAGACGTTGACTAGTGTTGGGTCATAAAGTAAAACCAAAAAAAGGGTGAATGCACCTGGATAGAACCTGCCAACAGTAGCTGTTGTGACTAGAAAGCCTTATTTCCAATAAAAAGCCAAGCTGAGAAGAGGTCTTCCGCAAAGACCCTCTTCACACACCAGCTGGGAAGTAACACTGCTGACTAGGAAAACCTAATATTTTTAGCTGGGTTTACAACAGGTTACTCTCTGACCTCAGCAACTCATGTAAATCCCAAACAACAGCATGAAATTGTGGTTCAACCAAGTGGCATATTTCTGCTAAAGGACCTCTGTGCAGGTCTTGTTTGAATTGTGGGCAGCTCAAGAGCAGCTGGCCAGTGCAGCGTAACTCAGGCAAATGACACCAAACAGGCCACTGAACCCAGGCAGAAATGCATGTGTGTATCTGAGAGCACAACTGGGCTCTCATTTTCCTTTTGAACCAGCAGAGTACGAAATTGGCAAGGCACCATGAAGCTCACAGAGTCCAGCTCAGGGGTCATTGTTGAACCAGAAGAGCTCACAAGAATAGTAGCGCTAGGCTGTTCTGTGAAGCACAGGACAACCCACAGCGGTCAAAATACCCAAACCTCCAGAACTTACAGCTTGGCACAGGGAGAGATGAGGACAGAAAAGGGACGTACCACCATTTTAGATACATGTACAAGTAGGGAATTTATCAAGCAAGAGCCTTTATGTGGTCCTAGGAAGCAGTCCAGACTGTACACTATGGAAGAAGGAAAATCTTTTTCTGTCAAGGCCCTCTTAAAGAGTGAGAAAGAATTAGCATGCACAAATGTAAATTAATAAGACAAGCAAGATATATATCAAAACTAGAGGGGCAGAGACAGAACTTCTTTAATTTCGTTTTTGCTGTTTGCAATAACATCAGCATGGTCATATCAGTAAAATGCCATAGGGAAGTGGTTTGTGAGTAGAAAATAGCTGTGCTGTAATTATCATGTAATTATGCAGAGTTACAGACTTCCTTACCACATTAAAAGAACTCAGGTGGATTGTTATTGTTAACCTTAGTTTAGGCCTTAGTGCAGGCTTGGTAGATAACACATATGTGAATGAGAACCAGAGTATATAAGCATGTCCATGGAGTTGCTCAGAAAACCCTATGCACAAGGTCTTGTTCCTGTGAAATGGCAATCAGGACTACCTCGGCTTAATGTTCTATACAGCACTGCTTATCAGGTTGTTAACCCATTTCTTTGTACAGGAATCAGAATTGTTCACAGGAACATTACAGATGGTCTCTCCCAAGGGAACAACTAATAGCAAAAGAGGAATTCTTTTCCTGTCAGGTTTATGACTTAAAATAATATGGGCAAACTCACCAACCATCTTCCTTTGGTTGCTAAGAGATCTTAAATTCAAGACACTGAAATGCCACAGTGAGGTGCGTAGCTCTGTGCTATACTGTGAGTGGTTCCACATATGCTCGTGTTATACTGACGAAGCTCTAAAGCTGGTCAGACATTTTCTTTTGACACAATTTTTCCTCAGGAAATTCCAAATCATTGGCACAGAATCTGCTCAGAGGTTGCACTGACATCAGCACAAAATATTCAAGAAATGGTCCTGCTTGTAACTTCTGAACAAACCTTTGTGAAGGAAACTCACAGCTCCTTGCACCTTCTGTCTCCCTCTTTCCCCTGCAGCTGCTATGTTAATAAACCAACCATGTAAAATGGAATGTTTTAAGATGCCTTGTCCCAGCCACTAAAAGCCAAGCCCTTAGATGCTATTGTTTTTGTGTGTTGCTCTATCCAGTCCAACTCTTAGCATCAAAAGATAAACAGGGAGCTGAAGGTTCACCTTCCAGTGAAAAGGCAAAGGTTCCTCTTGTTTCTGTCCCATGCTGTGGTAAATTGCACAAGTGAGTGCAATGTATTTCCTCACCTCCACATAAGCTGATTACCCAGCATCAATCAAAGCAAGGAGCAACCAGAGTCAAAATGCGAAGGCTGGCTGCTACCTCAAGTCCAACATCTGCTTTCCTCTATCTCTTCCCTCCTTAGTGTAAGCAAGTTTCCACCTGGTTAGATGAGCAGGAAATGTGGCAGGCAGATCATCAGACATGTGGAGGGAGTGACAAAGTCAAATTTAAGTGTACGTGACAGTTGCAATTGTTTGTGACTTGAAGATAGTCAACAGCAGTCAGCAGCAGTCAGGAAGTGCAAAGGTCACAGAGAAGACACGCTGCCAGTTGATGGCATTATATTTCAAGGCCTGAGGAGCAGAAGGAGTAAAACATAAGGAGCATTTGGACCTAATTAAGCAATAAAAGGAACCAGAAGTTGGGAAAATAAGAGGATACATCTCTGAAATATGGAACATCTCCCTGTAAATTTCCCTTCTTCACTTGGATGTTATCGTTTTCCCAGATCTTTGACACAACCAAACACTGACCTCAAAACAGCCATGCCTACTGTCCATTCCCATTGTCATACCTGTTAGCATCACGTTCTACCTACCCCAAACTACTACAGGTTAAATAGAGATGTGGGGAGAAGTGGGCAGCTGCTCCCACTCTCCTGGCTCAGGGTATTTTTTCTAAGGCACTGTTGGAAATGAGAAGTAGCAGAGGCAGAGTAAAATGTGTCACAAAGGTCTGTGTCACCATTAAAAGCTTCCAAAGCCATATTATTTCTGAAAACATAATCTCCTTGCAAAATATACACTTAACTGCACCTAAGCTACCAAAAATTAGGACAAAATTAAGATCTGTGGAGGTGACCATCATGAGTAGGGAAGCACAAAAGAGCTGTGCTGACCTTCAGCATTGGTATAGGCGCGATCAGTGAAGTCCAGCGTGAACTGGACAACTGCCTGTGCACCTCTGCCTGGCAGAACCAGAAATGCTGGACCATGTTTTCTAGATGTAGAAGAGTCCCATGCTACAAAGGCCACCAAAAGCTACTGGAGCATGAGCAAGTGAAGGTTACACTTGCTCTTATTATCACATTTTAAGTTGCCATAATCAATGGTCTATAGCAATATATATCAGTATAGCACATAGCAATGTAGAGAAATTGGGAAGCACCTTGCTGGCCACTTCTCCTTAAGTATCCTCTTACATAGTACAGATACTTCATTTCCATCAGGTACAGCAGAAGAGTTTCATTTCTGCTTCAGTTATTAATTAAGGCAAAAAAAATTTAAAAGAGGATGGAGGAACCATTCCGCCTGGTAGAAATGTTCCTTCACCTTCATTTCTTACTCTTGTATCAGGAAGCCTAATAAAGTAAAATCATCAGTTTATAACTTGATTGGCATCTCTTTTGTGAAACATAGTATCCAGCTCCAACTTTTCCTAGGTTTTCAACACATTCATTGTTTAAAATGCAACATACAAAATAAATCCTCTACTCCCTTACACCCATGCAGCAGCAGTAAGGTCACAGGTTGTAGGGACTGAATTGAGACCAGAATTTGGCAAAAGACCGGCCAAATAAACTAGGTGATTTTCACGTATTGCACAAATGCCAAATCATTCTTGAACAGGCAGATGCATGAACTAGGGCTCTGGCTGGGGGATATGTGAGGCGCAATTTGGCTTGCACATGCTTCTGAGTGTTGCAGGCCGGTTGCCTTAAGCACATCTGCATCCTAAAAGCATGACACAGCTCTTGCCTCGCTAGCCTAGTCTCTTGTAACCTTGCCCATTTTGGATGGCTTCATGATTCTGTTGTCATGGATTAATATAAAACTATGGTTTGGGTCCCCCACTCAGGCTGATGTTATATTTGCCACTGTTTCTCCATATTGCAACAAAGCCTCTGCAGGGTCTGGAATGTCTTCGTGTGTGCACCATATGAAAACCATAGTGAAGTTAGTTTCCTAACTCAGAAGAAACTGAGATGACAGCTGAGAAGGGTGCCCAGTGTTTTCACTGAAAGCTTTTGCAATTCTCATTAGGGATGTCCCCCAGATTTTTCCAATGGAAGGATTTTTTTATGCACTGGCACCAGGTTGCATTTCACATCTAACCTGAAGATGTGCAAATAACCACTCTAACAGAGAATGACGCTGTACAATCTGCTTTCATATACTTCTAAAAAATGCAGTCAGCTGGTGACATTTTGGCAGACAGATGTTGACCATTATACAGGGAGCACAACAGGAGTGTGCACACACATTCATATGCACATTTCCTACACATGCAGAAAGACCCTGTCCTCATAGCCACAGAATCACACGAACGTCAGTCCTCACTCTTAGCATATGCCACAGGATTATAAATGATCATTCCTTGAGGAACACCCTGAAAAACTATAGTAGATAAAATTCTCATGTGGTACTCCATGACTCTTTAGTTTGTTCTGTCAGTGGTATTCTTTTGAGCAATTGCAACTTCATTCATTGAACCTTATTACCCCACATTTCTATTTTTAAAAAAATAAATAATTAAATTACTCTGTCCTCTATGATTCATTAGCAGAGTTTAGGAGAAATGTATTAAATAAGGGGCATTTCATATGTAATTAAAAAAAAAAGAAAAAAAAAGAGACTCTTCTTTACCAAAGAATCTTTAGTGAGAATTGAGTAATCCAGATCACACTGGGTAGCACTGACCGTAAGATAAGGAAGAGAGACCTCCAACAGCATTTTTAACATCAAGAAGAGAAAACTTTTCAAGTCACAAAGTGTTCTCATGTATCTTTGATTTTCACTTGAATTGCAATCCAGGAATTAAAAGAAGTTTTTGAAAAATGCCCTTGATCTTAACCTTAGGCAGATATATAAATAGACTGACATGGATGGTAACAGCATAACCAAAAGATTACGCTATTTCATGGAGCTACTAAGCCCTTCACATGTCAGAAACTTTCAAAGTTTAAATGAACACCTTGAAAAATTAATTTCTTCACAGTTCCTTATGAAATGATATCTTTTTTTCTTTAATAGAGCATTTTTTCTCTCCCAAAGAGAACATTTGTCACATATATCATCACCCACCCAAGTTCCTTTCATCCTTCTTTTGGTCCTTGACAGATATATAGGGTCTATATGGGTATTTGTAACAGGAAATACTACTATGACTTACGAATTCTAGAAATCACAGCTGAGCAATTCCTTCCACCTCTGCAGCTCCAGACTTATCTGTTTGCCGATGGTAAAGGCAAAATCCTGGCTCTGCTGAGGCAGTAGTTTAAAAAAAAAGTCTTTCAGACTTAGAAGAATCTGCACTTTATGCCGTGGGACCATCCTTTACATGTATGCAGTCAGTCTGAATCACACCCCACTTGCCCAGTCCTACGCAGCTCCACAGATGTCAAGATCATAATTCCTGAATCAAACCAGTGAGAAAAAAAATGAGGAACAAATATACTCTCTTGATTCCTGATTTCTTTAAATTTAAAGCTATCTAGTTTCCTTAGTATATTTATGGTGCCCCAGCCCTAGGACTGTCTTACTCCAAACTGGGTATTGCATGAAATCAGAAGGAAAATGTAGTAGGTGGATCTGTCTACATAGCTTGGTCTGCAGACACTTGGTCATGCGTTAAAAACATCAAAGAGGGAACTGGCAGAGTATCATGAGAACATCTAACCAGCCAAAACTAGCTTGAAAATATTAATTCCATGCTTTCAAATATTCAATTTTAAATTAACTTGCAATGAAAACCTAGGACAGAATTGTGCACTTGTTGATTTCTTGCACAAATGCCCAAAATCTGATTGTAGGAAGTGAATGGGAACATCCCATGAACATCATTGAATTAAAACTGACTTTTGAATTTCAATGAATACTTACAGACCTTTTTCTCCGTTTGCTCTGGTATGCACATACCACTCATTCTTGGCTCAGAACTGTAGAGCTGAACACATTAGACATGGTGACTACTAATCATGGTTGGTCTTTAAATCTTTCTAAATTATAGCTCAGGCCATGAATAACCAAAAATTACTGTGATTTCAGAAATGTTGAGCTGCACCTCTTTAAGTGTTTATACCTTTCCAAAAGATTTGCTAGGAAAGAAATACCCCCCCATGCACACATAGGAACTAACTGCCTACCTTAGAATTTGGCTTAAATACATTTTTAAAACTTGAAGCCCATTCATTACCAATTCAAAATACCCTCTCAGTGGTTTCCAGTCTAACTAGTAGTTTTCTGCACTAGTTAAAAAAAACCAGTTCCACAAAGTTTTAAGGTCAGAATAAACTGCTTGATATTTAGTTGAAGTCTGTATACAAAAGGTGATTATGCTTCACCGAGAAACCCTGATATCCTACTTAATGGTCTTAGCTGTACCAAAATACTTTATTCTGTAGGGGACACGGCTGTCCAACAAGATACGTTTCTGAAGTAACATTGCTCTATCATATACATGCTCATCTGGACTTCTGAAGCCTTCCTGTTGTAAGTGGACTTTAGAATAATTTTCTCCTGCTCCCAGTAGCTAAGGAAGAAGTCTGTGTTTACTGGCCAATTTCTTTTCTTTGGGACTGTAAATGGGTTTCCACACTGAGTTTGAGCATTAGTAGAAATTAGTAGAAATGGAGACATTTTTTGCATATATACTTAAATTATTCTGTCCGGAACACTACTTTAAGGTTTTATTGTAAACTTTTAATAATCATAATAATGTAAAAAAATGAAGGAACAGATCAGCATATCAACAACAGATAATGATAAAAAGCCTAACAATCTCTGTCTCAAAGGCTAAAAGGGTTGACTGTGACAAACATCATGTTTCAGTGTGTAATGGGAGAGCTCACCTATTGCTTCCATTTCAATATTTAAATTCAGAAAAAGCAGCTTGTTGGAGAATGCTGTGTAGTTTGTCTTTGGCTAAGGTTTGATTATAATGAATTTGGGGGCTTAATTTCAAGACTATGTCAAAGCAGTGAATATTTTCCAGTGAGAATATTTTTCTAAATAAATTCTCAGTGATATCTAAACACTCCAAAATTACTATTCTTCAATCTGTTCAGTAGATTGCTGTACAACTGAAATATAAACTAAACCTGCCCTGGATATGCACAAAGGTATTGTGAAGAAAACAGGAGACGACAAGGTACTGCTGCCTCACCATAGGGACAAATCTTTCTGTTGGTCAGTTATGTTCCCAAAAGAGCAGAGCTTCTGCCCACAGAAATGAAAACAGCAAAGCTCTTATTCAGATGTCAGTCAGTTCCATTTTTCTCTTCAGGAAGTTTATGCACACTGAAGACACTAAGCTTTGCAAAGAGGACAAAGAGAAGCAAGGCACTGCCCTGTCAGTGCAGAAGACAAAAGATGTCATGGCCTCGTTGAGGACTTCTCTGCTAGCTTGTTTCTGTATTAAGCTATTGCACCTTGACTACATATGTCCTCTTTGTTCAGAATAACTTCTTGCAGAGAAACCTTTATACTTTCAGGTAATCCAGGAAACAATAACCTCTTCAAAGTAACCAGCTGGGATACTAATAACTATACATATCAGAGCATCCCCAATGTTGGGGTGGGTTAGCTTTCCAACTGCTTAACCAGAATGCTACACATGTTTTGCAGCCTCCACTGAGCATTAGGAGTTTTGTAACTCCTGAATTATTGGAGCCTACTGACTTTTACAAATGATCAGTAAGACCATCCTTTTTGAAAACAGAGCTGTCAGAGATACTAAGCCATTATCTATCCTACCCCAATACCCTAAAACTGGGTCAGGAAAACCAAAACTATTCCTGTCAGAGGTTCATTAAATCCTTTTTATAAGACCTTCCAATGATGGAGACTCCCCAAGAGTTATAATCTATTCCTAGCAGTCTTCAGCAGCAGTAAGAGGATGTTTTTTAAGACTCTGCAGGCATCCAAGTAAAATACAAAAAAAAAATTAAAATTACCGTGTCAGAGTTGCAACCACACAATGTGCATTTAGCTCTCCCTAACTTCATAACTTACGTATCTGCATACACTGTTCTGTGTATTAATGTACACTGGAGCTGGTTGAAAATGAAAAGTATTTTCTAAAAATGGGTTTAAAGCTGTTTTCACTTCAAAAATCTTCAGAGTGATGGCTTTAAAACAAACAAGCAAAGAATTTGGTTTTCTCTGTACATTTTATCATTGAAAAGCACTGGAAAACACCAAAATAGATTTTCAAAACTTCAATATAATTTTATTATGCAGGAAAACCCAGTGGTTTTGGTAAACTGAAATTGTGAGTGATTTTTTTGTTGTTGATAAAAGCAGGAAACTGGGAGATGCAAACTTTTAAAAAAAAAATTGTCAATATTTTTTCCCAGGTCATTAAAACCACATTTACTATCAAAAAAGGATACAACAATAGCCCTTTTCATTAAGAACAGCCACTATCTGTTTCATGTATTGAAAGGGGATGAGTCAAATGAAGAAGCAACTGGTCACAGCAACAGTTCAACAGGTTTTATGCAAAAAAAAGAGAAATATGTGGGTGGGATCCAAAAAGCATTGAGGAAGAAACTGGCCTTGGTTTCTACCTCATCTATACATGTGTAAAATGTATTTTTGCCAGTACTGCTTCCTATATCAGTGATCTACTGTGAAACTTCATTACGGGTATGTCTCCCTCTGTATTTTCATGCCCTTTGTGACCTCCCTGGAAAAGAAAGTAAGGTGCACACTACCTACAAGACTTGCCAAGAAAATGATTGGAAGGCTCCATTCCTTTTTGTTCCATTGTGAAAAGCAGTGACAGATTTTGGAGAAAATCTCTGTTGCAAGGTCATTTTTAGTTTTCTTCTTTTTATTTTAAATGCTTTCATCTACATCTCTGCGTGGTTGTTCGCATCCAGTGTCTCTTGCTGAGTAGGAATGAGCAGGCCCGGAGCGTGCCCCTGAACCCTTCACTGTCCCTGCCCATGCCTCCTGCTCTGGGGGAAATCCATCAAGAGTTTTCTGCTCCAGCCTGTGTCTCCAGCCTGCTGCATCCATAGACACACTACACTTCGGATAGACCTCTTCCCATTTCCTCCTTGAGGACACCACTCACCTAAATTCAGCAGTAAGTTACCACCTCTCCCAGCAGCAACGCTGGCTGATTGGCTTTTCTGCTCCTGGTTCTTGGTCCTCATGGCTCCATCTACTCCCTATTCAACTGCTACAGTGACAGAAAAATACAGAGGACAGCTGAGCTTCTTCCACCTACCCAAGCTGAAGACTTGTGTACGTCTCCATAGGGAGGAAAGGAGGTGAGTATGCTCACATAGCTCACGTAGTCTCACTCTGCACTGATAGGTGTTGAGCCAACTTTCTCATTGGCCATGCAGGTCTCATAGGCTTCTGCAGAGGGAGGACATTATCTTTTTACTGTGTGTCTTGATTTGCAACATAACATAACCAAAATGCAGGCCTCCAGTCATATGAGAAGGATACACCAAATGACAGGACAAGCACAGAGAAGGACTGGACGTCTTATGACTGGGCACAGACCTATCATGTGCGTAAAAAGCTATCATCACGTGCCATCTGGAAGTCCCTTACCATGTGATGAACAGGCATAAATAGGACAACTGGTCACACAGAGGGATGTACATTGATCATGCCATATGGAAGTGTTTAGTTGACCTTCAGAGTAAGGCAGTAACGAATCCACTAAAACCAGTTCAGATAGAAAGGAAAACACTGATAAGAGAATTTCTATGAAGGAATTCAGCATGAAAAAAAATCATGGGATTTAGTCCAGTGTCCTCTGATCCTCTTCAGCAGTAAAATAATACGGATTTTTTTTTCCCATCTTCATCTGAAAATGAATTTATGCACAAGTTTTGGTCTTGTTCAGGTATAGAATCAATTTTGGTTTTAATTATTTTGCATAGAGACATACCATGCAATCCTCATGTTCAAGCAGAATTGACAATGGCCTGCAATAACTGGAGGATTAGACTCCATATTACTAAGATTATGTCAAGACATGGTTGGGAGTCGGCTGGAATTTTTGTGAGGTTACCAGTTTGCTGACTTGTCTTAAGAGCTGTCAGGTTAAACTGATTAATCACCTCCTTATAGCTGCAAGAAGCATTATAAGCCACTGTTGGGAAAAGAACAGAGCTCATAGGAGAAAAGAATAGCTTTGGAAAACCTAAGAAGTCATTTCAATGGAAAAATTCACAGAACACTTGAAAAATAAATTATATGCTGAATTATATGCTGTATACAATTGCTCTGAAAGCACTTTTTCAACTACATCAGTAAGAATGTTTCCTGTTTTCCAGAGCCAAGAGGTTTATAGCTAATGTTTCACTCCAGTTCACCATCACTGGAAGTAGCATATGGAATGGAAATAAAAGCAACGAGGTTACTGTACTTCTGTGCTCTTCCGTTGGCTATTGTGACCATGGGATAGGATTCATCAGGTGCATAATTTATGGCTGAGATGATACTCTGAGATCTATCTGCATGATTCTTATTTATTTCCACAAAACAGCTGAAGTTTTAAAGTATTTGTGGCTTAGGAACAAATTGCACTTTTAAAGAGATGCAAGAAATAGAGTTCCTGATACTCTGGTTTGATAGACTCAATAGCACAATTCAAAGTTCATTTGTTCTTATTACCAAATCTTCACTGATTCATTGTAAAGTAGGATTGGTTTCTCTTTGAAAAAGCACAATAAAAATTTAAGTCATTCACACAGGAAAGAACATTCTGTACTTCCCATCAGATTTGTTTTCTCCTCTACCATTTGTTTTGCAGGAAAAGCCTGAATTCTCTCCATGGGCAACTCCAAATTCAGCGGCTGCAGGGGAAGTCCTGGGCAAAAAGTAGCGGCCGCATGGAGCCCACCTCATGTGCAGAAAAGGCTGCCCTGCATTTGACTGCTAGAACAAAGAACACTTCAAAGCACTGAAAGGTTTGAGCATGCCCTTAGTCGGGTCAGTGAAAACGTTTCCATGGGTCTGAATTGCCAAGGTAAAGCCACAATTCTGAAAACCCCAACTGGCTTGCTGCTCTGCATGTAGGCAGCTCACCAAGGCCTGATGAATAATGAAGTGAAAATCTAACCAGCTAATGATTTCAAGAAAGGAGAAACATTTAAATAAGGAGAACAGGCTCACTTCCTCTTTCCACAGTTTTGCCTTGCCAGCCAAGAGCAAATATTTCTTCTACAACAGAGAAACACTTTCAGAGTGCTCAATTAAAGGCAAGATTATTGGTTCTATATATGTCCATGCAACTGTATCATTTACATCAGTAGGACATGTGGCCCATTACTGGTAAAGTTTCAGGGACTTGGTCCAACTTTTCATCAGCTGTCTGAAGGAGGAAGGATATTGCACCAGCGCTCTTTTTTAAGGCCCATGTACATTGTCAAGGCAGAATGACTGAGCCATACTGTATGGCAGAACTAGAGATTGTATGACAAATACCAGGCATATATGACATCTATTACTGGGCCACTATTATCAAAACTTGTTCTCAGGAGCAAGTATAAAAAATACTATAAGGGCAGCTAGGAAAATATCAGGTCAGATAAAGGGAGCTATGCCAAAAACAAGTGAATAAATTCAGTTCTTGCAGCAATACTGCAGTATCTGTTGCTTCTTTTCACACTTTCTTAGCACACTTCATACGCCAGGTTAGCAGCTTTGGTGAGCCTTTGATCTCTGTAGCAACAGGAGAATTGCCCGTTAAATTGTCACTTTCTCAAACTCCCTGCCAAAGACACATCTTCTCTCACATGCAAAATCAGCAGCGCTTAGTCAGATTAAGTGTAGGATTAGTAAAAGGATATGGATGTTTGTATTCATTGATTTTCTTTTTTCTTATTAAAAAAAAAAACACACCAGTTTCTGTAACCGTGGTTATTAGACTTAAGCATGTCTTCATCTCATGAAAGAGAGCAATCTAAATGCTTGAGGACACCTCACTGTGAGTATCCACATTTTTACAAGTATTTGAGGCCTACTTTTCCTAATGCTAAAAACAGACTAAAAATTATAGTGTGTTCTTTAAAATGGACTGGTGGAGGAAGTGATGCTCAGTTCCCATTTGACTGTCCATAACAACTAATCTTTAAGAGATATAAAGCATGGGTCACATTCTGCTCTCACCCTGTGATGTCGCTTCCACATGATGTCATGGAAAAGGAAGAGTACTGGTACAAAAGTCATGTTGGAATTTGACTTGAGAACTGTAAAAGGCTCTATTTTTCTTCTTGGGATTGAACTGTCTGGTCAGAGTTCTATTACAAGTTACCTTCTGCAATCATGAATGTAATGATTTTGTTGAGCAATTTCTTTCCTCATTCCCATGCTGGCAAGGATTGCTAACTCTAAGTGAGAATGGAAGCTTACAGAGCAGAAAAGCAGATACTACTGTGCTGAGCTGTCCCTTACTGTGATAGAAACCTCACTGAAATCAAATGGATTATCTTCAGTATAAGCTACAGTTCAACTTTGTATGGCTACCAGGTATCAAGCCTATATTTTGTTTAGATGGTAGCCACAACCAGCAACAACCTGGAAAGCTAGGATTCTCCATGACTGCCACACTCCACAGAGCTCTATGCACTGAATGCTCAATGAACATAGAATACCTAAAAAGGAGAGCAAACTAACATTTCTAAAAAGACTCCACATTTTCAAGGAGCTGTACAACAAGGCAAAAAAATTATCTCTAGCAGAAACTATGATACAGGCTTGCTCTCACTAGCAGTTCCAACAGAAAGCAGAGATGCCATTGAAGGAAACAAATCAGGTCCAGGTGGAACTGAAAAAAAAAATGCAGAGTAATGGAGCAGTGTATTCCTGAGCTGGCATGTGATGCCTATAGCCAAGAAGAGGCTGTGTAGCACAGTAGATGCCTCCTCTACCACCACCTCCTTCACTGAAGTGGGGAATCCTCTTCTCTCATCTCAGTTTATATCCAGGCTAAATGTGGCAGAGCTGGGGAATGGTTTTCAACTCCTAATTACAGTAAATCTAGCCCAGCACTGTCTGTACAAAGTGGGGAGGAAAAGACTTGGCTACGGGGCTAACACTGTTCCATATTGAAACGATCTAGCTCTAACTAAAGCAGTCTCAAAGACTCACAGAAGAAATTGTCCTGAAATGAGAGTACAATCTTCTAGACCACTTTTGAGAAGAAAAGTACAAAATTTGGATTCTAGTAGGAAGCAAGAACTACTTCCATCTAACTGTCCAAGGCAGTAAGAATTGAACCAGGTATAATCAATATGATACATGTAGCAAGAAAGATTTTTTTAACACAATTTTTTTTTAAATATTCACTTAGGTACAGAAGACAGGTAAACATTAAACTAGTCTCCCTACAACAGCAGCTTGTTACCCCAGACACATCTGTTCAGATACTATATGTTGAAGGAGTGATGGGACACTGATTGTCAACATGGGGCTGGATTATGGCTTTGTTTTAACCAGGAGTTCCAAAGTGCAACCAACACATTTATGTCCAGTTACTCTTACTTTCTCCCTATCATTGTATTTCTAACTCTGGTCTAATATTACTAAGGGTGGAAAAAGACAGCAGACTTACTTTAGACTGCTGGAATGCTGCATTTGTTCTTTTCTCACCAAATTGGAGATGAAAGTGTTGTGCATCATGCCTACTTGCAAAGACATACACACACCTGAGGGATCACTCAGTGTAGCACACCTGGAGAATGACAGTTTTGAGTGAAGGTACAATAACAGTGCAAAACCTCAGGAGAGAGAAGGAAATAGCAACATTTTTCATGATGGTCTCCAGAATGCTGGGGAAAAGAGCAGCACTCTGTCTCCCACCCCATTAAAAGCTCACCCACTGGTACTCTGCTTTCTTCCTTGCTTCATGTACCTCTGAAGCAGCTAAAAGCAGATTTAGTAGCATGCTGTCACACCGCTCAGCATTGGAGAGAGCAGACGCACTTCTTTCAGCTTGACAAAGGAGACCCATGAATTCCCTCTAAGAGATTCAAAGACTTTTCCAGGTAGTTACCTGTTCAAAGTCTGTGGGGAGATAGCAGGGGAGGAGCGTTGCCTTCCCCCATTATCTCGTCTCAGGCAGTGAACAGTGAAGATGAAATCTCCCCCCTAATCCAGCTGTGGGAAGGGAATCCATTGCAAGCTACAGGCCTGTACACAGCACACACAACTTTAGAGACCTCCTGGTGCCCAGCAGTTACCAGGAGTAAATGAGATATGCCAAAGTTTCTCCCTTTCTGAATATGGAAGACACTGCCTGATGGTAATGCCATGATACATCAACTTCTGTAAGTGCTGGCATTTTAAGTGGTGGCTGTTTTCAGCGGCGACACTTTCTCAGTCCCAGCAGGATTTTGCATGTATTTCAAAAGTTCAGTGAGTATCTTGTGACATTTTTACTGACTCTAGTGAGTCTAGTAAGTTTTGTTTCCCATACACCACCACCAAGAGAAAACAACTTTACAAGCCCGACAGGATTTTGAAACTCTTTCTAAACTCAGCCATGTGCTAGGTAATTAAAACTAAAGAATGAATACAGGCTTACCTGTGGGGATGTTGAGCTGGGTGAGCTGTAAGGGCTGCAGTCTCCATAGTGGGCAGCCTGAATGCACTTAGCGGGGGCTTTTGGGGGGGGCAATTATGTCTGTCCCCCAAATTGTCAAGGACAGATTAAAACCCAAGCTCCAGATTCTAAAACTGCAGTCACAGAGTAGCCAAAGTTTCAGACTGGAATCTGACTGCCAGGTCTAAGCCCATGCTCACCAATGCGCAGAGATGTTCAGACTCAGCACCTATGCCCAGGCTGTTAATCACAGTTGCTGAATGACTTCTGCTCTGGATGCTGACCAAGCGAGTGGATGAAATCACACCTCAGTGACCAGCCACATGACATCTCACCTGGTCTTCTCCTAGAGATATGTACACAGAGAGAGCGCTCTCCATTCACAGGGAATGGCTGGATCAGCCTGGGACATGACTGTTGAAATTCCTGCATCACACACTTTATATGGACAAATTTCTGATATCCTTGCCCATATCTGTCAGCAACTCATTTCACAAGTGGTTTCACCGGGTTTAGTCCAGACATAAATGGAGTATTCGCCGAAGTTAGTCAAGCTGTTTGTGGAATAAGGCTCTGCATATGCATAACACAGACACGCCTACATCAAAACACTTTTTATCCCTGATGCTAGATTTTTGGAAAAAGATACTCAAGAAAAATGAGAAACAATGTACAAATCCTACAACACCTTATTTGATATCTCTTGATCAATATCTTGTCTTTTCACAGAACTCCTAAGTACAATTTTCTGCTTGTAGGTGTATGAGA
The DNA here is from genome assembly GCF_947461875.1 of Haliaeetus albicilla. Taxonomy (NCBI): domain Eukaryota; kingdom Metazoa; phylum Chordata; class Aves; order Accipitriformes; family Accipitridae; genus Haliaeetus; species Haliaeetus albicilla. The sequence continues at coordinate 40,820,180 of NC_091516.1, forward strand.
TGCTTGTGACTATGCCCACTCAACCTCAAATGAGTTTTTGAGATGTTGTATACTACTGCTTCATTTTTTTTATTTCATCATCCAAAACCCACAGTCTATGTGAGGTGATACAGGTAAAAAGCAAACACATGCATACAGTTTAAAAGAAGTACATGAGTAATCAGTTACTGTCTTTTTAGTGGTTCTTGAACATTACCTAAAACAATCTGAAGTTTACTTCACTAAGACTGAATAAAACAGTAACTTAGACACAGGCCCTTTAAAAGCATGTATTAAAAATGCTCAATAAAGTGGCTTAAAGAGTCTTTGACTTAGAGTGGAGTATATTTCCCTGTTTTCGTTCACGCAGAAGAAGGAGGGATTTCTCGGAACAGAAAATGGTTTTGGTTCCTAAACCTCCTTGTTTGAGGCATCCATATTTTAAAAATTGGCCAAAGCATGTGTGACAATTTGCTGTATATGTTAAGATGTGTCACTAGAGGGTAAGGAAAATGATAGGCTTATTAGTATCTATTTTGGATTCAGAAAAATAATAAATTGTGGCCAGATACAGACTATTGGTCTTGTCTTAATTTTCTGTGGTCATCATGAAGACTATAACACATCTAATTAGAATTGCTACTCAGTGTGAAAGACATAGATTTCTCCATTTTTCTGTAAGATGTAGAATGGGATCATCTGATGATCAAACAATGTAATACAGCTGTACTGTGCATATGTTATTAGCAGTCCTTTTTCTGTCTCTGAAGAGTTAAAGAACTTGATTTCTAAATCTGTATTATACTGTGCTATTATTAATTTCAGTACACCTTGTTGTTCAATACAACAATTTTTAGTTTAATACTCAACATTTCTCTAAAACTTCCAGAAAAAAAGATGTGTCAAATATCACCATATGTTAAATGTTGACTTTTTTCCTAACAGCAATCACAATGTTACTGATCTGGAGTAATGTTGGTTTGGTCATTATACAGTCTTGTACGTTCCAGTGTGTAAATAGGTTCATTGTTGTACCACAATTGTTTTAATCTGTCATTACTACTGTAATCCAATATTTCTAGTAAGATTCATCTGTATCTTTCATAAACAGAGCTACAGCAAATTGGACTTCACAAAGAAGAAGATAAGCTTGGTTAAGGGAAAATTCATTTTTCAATAAAATAAGCTTGGACCACCATACTTTGAAAACATATAAATAAGTATGAATTTGGGATCTTGGATTTAATGTTCAACATTCTATTCTTAGAGAAGATCACCTTGCTTGGGAACAGTTGTTGGTAGTAAACTACAGTTTACAGTTGTCCAGCTAACAGTCAAGGTGTTAGGCATGGGTGACCTAGTGAAGGCCCTAGCCTGGAAGCTGCCTGCTGCCTGATTGCTTCCTGCTCTCCCCTTGACTGCAGAATGACCTGACCATGCTGCCTTCTTAGCTGTGCTAAAAGAATGATTCATGTCAAACACACCATATCTGAATCTTTTTGTACATTCATGCCCACAAAATGCTTCCAATGACTTCATTTGAATGTCAACTCTAACTGAGTAGAAGGCCGTTTGTATTATTAGGGTACTGGACTGGGACTTGGTTCATGTCATGGCTTTTCCAATGGATTGCTGTCTAAGCTGAGATAAGTCACTTTCACCTCCCAGTGACTCAGTTCCTTACCTGTAAATTGCATTTGACATTATTCTCTTATTATATGACCTGCAACACATTTGAAGCTCAGACAGTTCTATAATAAATGCAACAGCAATTCCAGGACAGACCCCAAGAGCAATGTAAGCAGAATGATCATGTCATACGTGTAGGAACTGGCTGATACAAGCTGTAGAAAACCAGCTAAAATCTCTTACACCCTCTGCCCTCCTCCTGTAAGAGTTACAGGCAAATTAAGAGGTTCAGAATTTCAAGAGAACAAGTGAAGAAAGCAAATTACTCAATGGTGTCAACCAAAAATTTTCAATCTCATAAACTCTAGGACTGCTCTTAACTGGTCTTTCTTTCTGGCTATGTTCTGACTATGGCTTGGTACAGTTTAGCTTTTGAAAAGTTGGTGAGAAATAGATGGGCAAAATAAATTCATTCCAATATATTTCTATTTCTATTTCTATTTACATTTACATTTATTTATGTGTATATGTACACACATATATATGTGCTTTCCTCTCATGCCGATGAAGTTACATGGGCTGAGGAAATTTTCCAGTCTTCCTTTTTGGCTTAAAAGTTTATAGAAGCTCCGCAGAGGAAACACTGAACTGACTTTCTTTGCACATTTCATATGCTGATTTCTGTGAACATTTCAAGAGCGGTGTTAAAAGAAGTGTTTAAGATTGCAAGGTCAAATGCACAAGAGTTAACAGAATCTAAGAACAGCTCTTACAAACAACATCTCAGCGTAGTAGCCGTTGAGTACCCATTATGATGCCTACTTTAGCTTAATGATCAAATCTTATTTTCTTCCACGTGTCCCATCCTTCTGCCTTTTGGCCAGGGAGCCACTAGCTCTTCTGCCTGCAAAACTGGCTCAGTTTCAGAAGCTTATGGTAATGATTGCTACAAAAGCACAGCAATGCTGGTTGGACCTTGATCACCCTCTCCTTGGCAATGGCTTGCACACACTCTCGTTAATGGCAGCCATCTCTCAGTGCAGCCAAAATCTCCAGAGAAGGTTGTTCATAAGCCAAGAAGTTTCTGCTGAGCACACAGAAACTGAGAAGGATTGCAGCCTGGCCTTTGGAGGAAGTTTTCATACAGGTAGCAACAGTACCCTACTACAGGAAAGCACTCATGGCAAATGAGAACCTCTCCAAAACAAGGAGGCACAGGAATACCATGAAAGCATTTGTAAAACGTTTATTATGGATGTATTCCTTCTGCTAACATTCTCAGAAATTCTTGCACCATTAGAAAAAGTTTGAATGGAAAAAACTTCCTCTGAAACAAAACAGAGAAGGAAATACATGAAGCATTGAAAATTTCAAACCAAACAAGTCATGCTTGGCAAGGTTAAAAGCAACTGCCAACGGGGTCCTAGGTAAGAATAATGTTAGGCAATCTTAACTAGACATTGCTACCTGAACGACCTCTAATTTAAAGCAAAGTTCTGATAAACAGCTACCATACTGCACAAAAGTGAGTTTTACATGTCTTGAAACAGCACGAGAAGACTTGCAGAACTCCTTCACTTTGACATTTCATTTTCACTTTGGATAAAAAGATGTCACTTGGTGATGTGACAGCAGTGCCGTGTATTATATCTGCAGCATCACTGGCTTTGTCAAATCAGCGTGGATAATTCAAGGCTACTGCCTTCCCCGTTTAAAATACTGTTATGCCTAGGTTTAATTTTATTTCTTGCTTACCAAAATAATTCTGTATGGGAAAAGAAATGTTAGAGCCATTGCACATCTCAAATTTCAGGGGATCCTTGGAAGAAATATCCATCCAAAAAGCAAGAAAAATGTTTTTAGCTCAGCTTTAATTTCTTGATTGCAAAGGAAATATTGCTGAGACACTGGAAAGATTTTTTTTTTTTAGCATCATCACCATTCTGCATGGCCATTAACTATCATAGATACTGTTACTTCTAACAGGCTTGATTTCTCCACTACATATCCAGATAATCAAGAATTTTCCCTGCATTTTTATCTAAATACTACTATGGCTTAGTGTAATACTTTGTAACTTCAAACCATAACAAAATATTAATGAACGTTTATCAGTCTTGAGGGGGATGTTGAAAAACAGTGAGATTAAGTGACTCTCTAATGGTCATACAGGAGGTCTGTGGCAGCTAAAATTCAGTACAGACCCCTTAAGTTCCTGCTGAAAGTCTTTATGACAGTATTATCTTTTCTAATTGCAAGACCCCAAAGTAACATATGGTTTTCCTCTAAATGCATATTCTTTATTTGTATTCCAGTACAGCTCGCAGGAGTTCCTGTAGTCTAGACTAAGAATTCATTGTGGTAAGTTCTGCCCAAACTCAGCATAAAAATATATGAAAGCCTTAGAAAGCCAACAGATTAAGACAGCAACAGTGGGGGAGGACGAAGAAAGGCTGGAAACATTTGATGTGGGAGGAGAAGGGAAGAGCAGAGCCGTATCAGTCAGTGTGAGGGGAAGCTATCCCCACACACCAACCATTCAGCCCTCATAGCAGGGACCATAGGTACTCTGATAAAGAAATGTTTTGAGCAAGGATTTGTGGCGGAGATGAGGCAGATGCTAATGTAGACCTCATTTCAAATGTATGCAGCAGCACAGGGAAAACACAAAGGTTCCCTTTTGGAGATTTAAAACACCAAAGGTAGAAGCTGGTAGATAGGGCTCATCAGAGGTGGGAGATGTTATCTTAATGAAGCTTCTTCCAGTGAATGAGAGGTGATAGGTAGAACAGGTCTGCGGGGTTACGAGTGTAAGTAGGTTACATCCCAAGCGCTAAAGAAGGAAAAATAAGTGGAGAGATACTAACTGAAGGGAGTTGCAGTCAAAATGACAGGTTGGAAAGATTTATAAGAGTGAGACAAGGTGGCCTTAGTCTCTGCCAAAGGCCAGAATGTTTGTGTTACAGCACAAGGTGTGAGGAGCCTGACCAGCCATATATGATGTAAGTGGAGAAGACGCAGTCGGGTAATATATGATGTGAAAAGAATGAGCAAAATGAAAACATAACCTGGATTTAAGTTTGCAAGGAAGGCTGAAGACACTGCCCAGTGTGACAGCTGACTTTCCGTTGTGATCCAGTAAACAGGTCATTGCAAAAGCTCAGTGGATGGCACGTTTAAGAACTCTGGTTTAGATACATAGACCTTGGTCCAAGGACTAGATACCCACGACGAGATTTCAGAAACAGGTTTAGATTCTAGATCAGAGGGAAGAAGACATGTCTGGGTAGCAATGTTAATCTCTTTGTCATCAGCATAGAGATAGTAATGAAGTTTGGTCTGCAGAAAAGAGCAAGGCAACAAGGAAAATGAAAGCACCATCTCTTTATTCCATATGTATCTGTGTATATGTGCACATATAAGAACATTAGGTGGCCATATGAGCCAGACCACCAGTATCCTGTTTCTGACAATGGCCAGAGACATATGTAATTGGACATAAATTGGATTCGCAGTCTAGAGTGAAAAAGAACATTGAATTACAAGTCCAAAAGGGAGACCTTCCAAGGTACTTTCTGTTGATTTAATTCTACACAGTGAATCTTCTGCTGATTTCAGCAAGAACAGAGTTACAGCAGATTCTACATTCTAAGAATCTTACTCAATGTGAAAGAGAATTGTGGGGAGGTAAAATGGTAACAAGACGTCAATGGCTTGTTCTTTTTAGGTGCACTGATGTAAATCAGAAGCATGAACAAGGCCAGCAGAGTTATATAAATGACTAAGAGAAGAATGCTATACAGAAGTAATTAATCCATACCCTGCACTGTGGAACCTGCTTACGTCCCTCTGAAAATTTATGAAGAAATTGTTTTTGAGTCACATTTAAAAACCCTTTTCCCCCATGGATTTCAGTTGCTTCTCTGAGGACCGCAGTATTTTATTAAAGAAAATTAGATCAAAATTAGCATGACCCCTCAACCCCCTCCAGTTACCCCTTATTTCACTTTCCCACACAACAAAATCTCTGAGACTCCATTAAAGGAATACCCAGAAGTTGTTTGGACATTTTGATTTGAAGTACGTCAGAGCTCTCTGTATATTACACATATCAGACTTTAGAGGGGGAGCTGCATTAAACAACAAAGGGCTGTGGCTGCCTCCAACAAGAGACTGCTTGTTTCCAGTCTGGTGAGTCAAACACTGAAGAGACAACTTATGGCCACAGTCGCCAAGGTGCACGGTCCTGTGTCCTCTTAGATGCTCAAACTGCTATTGATTTCTAGGGCTGGCTATATACTTTTATCATGGGGAACAACCTCATCCCTTAATGCCTGGCTATGCAGTACGAACGTATAAGGAGGAAGGTGTCAGATACATCCAAAAATCTGCCCAATACATTTCATCAGTCTTCACTGAGTTTTATACACCCTGCCAGATCTCCCATATGGAATAGCACCTTACTCTGATGGAAATTGCATGGAAACCATGAGAACATGTGAGGAATCAGGTGTTACTCACGAAGACTAAGGGCTTGAGGAGTTGACTCACTGAAAGTAACTTTAACGTTATGCCATCTTACAAGGATGAGGCAGGCCTGTATGGAAGTCAATAATTTCCACAAGGTATGATGACAGCAGATTGGGGTTGCTAAACAATTGGACTGTGTTAGCTCAGAGTGTTCATAAGCTCTCCAATAAATTAAAGACCATGTTATTGGCTGTTTGTTGTAAATAAAACACAAATCTAACATAAGCATCAAGGAGATTCCAGCACTCACTGTATCAACATTAGAAAGAGCATTTAAGACTGTTGTCACACAAACACACACAAAAAAAAGAAAGTAAAAGAAGCAGCTCAGCCTGACTAACATTTAGAGATATAAAGCTTTTATATCCCTTGGTCTTCTTTCCTTTGTGATTTCCACGGGATTTTCATTTCCAGAGATGTTATGCACTTGCTTTCAAAGGAATTCAATATTTTCATTCAGGAAAGTAATTTCACAGCAAAGTAACAGAGAGCAATGTCCTGGGTATTCATTTTCTGAGCCAATCTTTCAAAGTCAGTTTGTGTTGCAAGAAGCAGAGAAGACATGAACAGGTATAAATCCTATATATTTGGTTTCCACAACCCTCCTCCTCTGCTCTTCTCCAAGCACAGGCTGCAGTGATGCCTGTGCAGAGAGCACATGAAAAGAAGTACATGGAGTCAGAAGAGGAGAGCTCTGAACTCCTGCATGATGCAGCTGAATGCAACCTACTGCACTGAGCCTGAGCCCAGCACCGAGTGATGCCTTCATCTTTCTTGCATTGCAGTGAATGTGATATCACCATACCTATTGCAATAATTCAGTCTATTTTCTCCTCACTGTTCTAAGAACTAGAGGAGAAATCTGGGAGTCTAAGGTGAAAGGAGTTGAGGTGACTTACTTCCTTGGATACTTCTGTGCAGATAAAAAGCTAATCCTGATAAAACCAACTCTGAAATCCTTCCAACCCATGTAAAGTCAAGGTCACACATTATTAGACAAGCAAGGTTACAGCCACACAATTTTCTGAACCAGAAAAGACGGCTGGGGGAGGGAAGAGGGGGGGTATAGGAAGCGGGGGAAGCATGTCCCTCCTCTACTCACGGTCTTTGATGTGTTTCAGGAAAAGAAAAAATTAGAAACCTTCCCGGTTTTTGATGAGAGGTCCAGGGTACACTGGGAACAAGGTGGACAAACAAGGCCCTGCCTACCCCTTTGTTTTGTAGAGCAGGCATGCTCCACAACCTTGAGGATGACAACAACATTTGTTCCTCACACAGAGATAAAGCTGGCCAGTGACTGCGCTTCCCCCTCCCTTCGCCCAGCCACAAGCAGAACAGGCAGGATGTCGAACAAAGAAGCAGCAGAAACAGCAACGAGAATTACGTTCAGATTAGAGGATATTCAGGGTCTGTAAAAGTTCCATTAGAATAAGCACAGACCCACTTTCAATGAGGAAAGGGTCTTTTCTCTCTCCTCTTTGGTTTATATTGTTAATCTTTCTTCCTGGATGACTCGTCACAAATGCTTTTTGTTTTCTTCTGTGGTTTTACGTGCCAGGACTATAAGGAGGAAGGGACTGAGGCCCTTTCTTGGCAAGCTTTCAAATCACTTCCATAGGAGACATACACCCTGTTGCCATCTCTCTAAGGGTATAAATTAAAGGAGTGATGAGCAGTCCAGAGCAATTCAAATGCTGGTAAAGCTCAGGTCCTTCTCCAGTCCCTCATTACAGTGAACACTTTGGCATCTGCTGCACAGGCTCAGCTGGAGGAATAAAGCTATACATGGGAAGATGTGGATGAGCAGAAAGCCTGCACTTACATTGCATCATCCCATGATGAAACAGGAATCGCTAATTATAATACATTTTATAAGGGGAAAATAATTGCTGACAATTCCCATAGCAACAGGGCTACCTTTGGCATATATATATGTGCATATACACACACATATATATTGGACATACTTTGAGTAAAGCCATCATTTCACAGAGGCAGCTATTTTATGTTGTTTGCAAACCTTTTGCCAGAGTCAACATTACTGTGATGGCATTTTTCTTTCAATTTATCTGTCTTTCTCCCTTATACATACTTAGGCAAATAAAAATGATTCTTTACAGACGTAGCCCACATGTCAGCTTCATATTTTCTGCCGGTAACCTATTTTCATTCAGCTTAAAGTGCATCCTGTAATTTTTATTCAGGACTCCAGGCATTTATACCAAGTGAAAAAGTTTTCAACATGCCTTACATATCTGTCTCTCCTAAGGATCCATATGGAAGGTCCCAAACACTATCTTAGGAAAACACAACCAAGCCACAAAACAGGTGGTAAAAACTAGCTTAATACAGAAAATGCAATTTTAAGTTTTGTATTTATTTCTTGATATTTCTACAGCTCTTTCACCTCCTTTCCTCTCTTTTTCTTCACAGATTATACAACTGGCATATGCCTTGCAACTAGACATCTCCTAATAACATAAAGTTCAGCTTCTCATTCAGACTTGGATTGAATTTATATAGGATGAGATTTGGATTCACAAATCTAGATGAGAACATCTTTACTCCAGATGGATGCACAGGAAGTATCTGCTACTTGAGTGTCAGATTGTGTCCAAGCCTGCACCACTCTGTGGAAGGGAATAAAGATGAAGGAAGTTTTTCTTCTCCCCAGAGGTCTAAGCCACCCTAACGGTCAACCTGTTAACTTCCATGAGTTCATGATGAAGCCCCTCATGGTGATGATACTTTGCACTGCAGCCAATGAGAATGAGGATCTACTGGTAACTGTTCTCATATTTTGCTGTGACTACTCTCTTACCTTCGTATTGAGACCAAGAGCAGTTTCCTACCACACTCACCCTAGACAGAAGACAAATAGGGGCTTTAACTGTAAAAACAGTTTAGGTAACTCTTATCTTGATTAAAGCAAATTAGTTTGTCAGGTTGCCTCCAAATTAATCTCCACCCAGTGTGTCCATCACAGTGCAACCATATCCGTGTTGATAACTGGAGAATTACTTTTTCAATAAAATAAAATAAATCAACCTGGAACAAGGAAACCATTTTATCAAGATGAATGCACAGGTTCCGGATATACTTTTCAATCTTTGTATCAACTGTACCCACACAAAAATCTGTGTGCATTGATGATGAAGGGGAAACTGAAGAAATCGTAAAGAGCTTCGGAAATCAGTAGTGGTTTGGAGTAGCTAAATGAAAACACTGCCAAGTAGCCCTCCTTTTCTGAAAGGCAGTGGAAAAGAGGCCTGAATGCTTTCTGAAAATCTGACTCCTAAAACACATCTCAAATTGACCACCTAAAAATTGAGGACCCATTAAAGCAAAGGGGCTTTCTTGCTTTTCTTTATTTTTAATCTTAATCACAAGATTTCAGCTGTCATCAGTGTACTCTCAAAACCAGATGTTAGATTCATCTCATCATCATCAAAATCCACTTCCGTGTACTTAAATGCTATACCTATGCTTCCCTGGAAACATTCTTTCTTTGTGTTTCTGAACCATTCTCTTCCCAACATTTTGATTTCTAGGTGGCTGTTGTTGTTTATCAGAGCTTTATGTGTGTTACAAAGCAGAAACAATTACATGAGGGAGGCCAGGAGCATGTTAACTACAAAAAACAGTTGTCATAAACACTCTGCATCTTAATGCACAGCTTCAGTCTTTACGTAAGATTAATTAAAGAGCAGATGTTCTGTCATACTTTGCATTAGGTATGGTTATCTTTGAGATTCTAGCTCTTCCGTTTGCTGTGTTTTAATTTGCATTATTATGCATTTTGAGCCTGAGGCATGAGTAGTCAAGTGGTAAACATTAGATATACAGAACTATATTTCCAAAATGTACCTTCACTATTAGGCTGGCTAATATAATTCTGTTCTATTTTAAGCCAGATTCACTCTCCCTCCCTTTTTCATTTCCTTTTGACATGTTACATGGCAAGAAGACAGACCAATAGGAAAAGACAGACAAACAGACATATTCTGTGTGAGTGCATGCATTTGTACACACGAGCAACAGTAACACAAGGGACTTTGTATAAAGCAAGCCATATGTAGAACATTAATTGTACATATCAGCCAGTGCTGCTGAAATTCTTTATCTTACATATGGAAGAAGCTTCGACTGAATTCTCTGCATTTTTCTAGAGGTTTGCATACCAGCTACATGAAGGCACTTCTGCTTTTGTTGTTTTGAATCTGAGGCTCCAAACTGAATTCTCATTTTCTAAATGCAACTGCTGGAAATTGATGTCTGAAAACTTTTCAAGCAGTGATCAAAGTCTGATGTGAATTAATTTGTCATCATAACAGAGCACTGCTTACAAGTCATTTCAGGCTGGATTTCAGCAAAGGCAATAGATATCTAGGTTGACAATTTCATTTAAAAGGATAGAAAGCCTTACACTTTTCTTTCATTGGTATCTTGATTTAATGAACATACAAACACATCATCACCATATGTTCTAAATATCAGCTTCAGTGCTTGTTCTTAAGAAACATCTTGGAAAAATGCCAATGAGAGAAGCTTGGAAGAAGCTTGAAAAGGTTTTGAGACATATTGCAGCAACTTGGGAAAGCAAATCCACTGGTGACTAATTACTCAAGAATTTAATTTGAATAGCAATGTCAATAAATTGCCAATACATACTTAACAGATATATAATGATAGAATTCATACTAAGGATAATAAAGCCGGTTGTGTTAGTGACTGGATTTCCAAATGCTTATGAAACACTAATCTCTACAGCAGGTCATAAATATGTGATGAAAATGTCGTACACTTCCTCATTATGAAACCCTTAGATTAAGGTATTATCACAAACAAGGCTGCAAGCCACAGAGTTGTTGGAGACCTGTTCTTACCCCAGAACAGCATGGTCTGATGAACTACCCTCTTTCCAACTTCTACCTGTTTTCTTATCACATAGACAAGTACCCACACACTAGCACACAAGCATATACATGCACACGGCCCTCCCCATTTTCGCCACCCTTAGCATCCCCATGGCTTTGATTTTGCTTTTTCCTGCCTGTGAATGCCCCTTATAGTATTTCTCATTGATTAGTGTGGCACTTATTTGTGTGAAATGACTCATCAACCAAGGCCTCCACTGCTGGCTTTTGCTAACAGAGTGCTTTTAAGCTCTAGCAGTTTTCTTTTTTTAGCCAGTTTTTCTTCCACAGCAGGAAACTGAGTGCGCCTGAAATAAGAAAAGTGCTGACAATGATGTCAGAACTTCAACCAAGGCCCCTAGGACAAGGTAGTCAAATAGTCAAGTGAGATGTGGTTTCATTTCCAAAGTACTGTTCCTATTCTTCAGCTGAGACAGTAATTATTGAGCAACCCTTCAGGTTCACCCACATTCTGTGCTCTCATGTTTCTTATTTGTTTTTCTCTCAATCTGTTGAGAGTCTGACTTTTCAGCTAATGATGTGATGGAGGTGGTGGTAGAGGATTAGCAATGGATTTCAGTGAAGTGCTTTGTTCGGAACCCTAAAATATATTTAGGTGTGCTTGGCAGCCCAAAGGATTGACAGCATGATACAAAGCCTTATACCTCTATGTGGTCAATTCACAGCCTTTCCAGGTTAATAAGTAATGAAAGCCACAACTCCTGCATGGCTGCGTGTCAGATGGTATGAAATGGCTTGGGGTTTTTGCACATTAGCCTCTTGTGGACTGGTTTAGCAAAACAAATCAAGATAGCTGATGTAATCACTGACTGCAGTGCCAGGGCAACCTGGGTCTAAACTGCTGAGGCATCTCCAGTTGTTCTTGCCTATGGATACTGGTTCTCACCACAATTTTATTAAGGTAATTAGAAGCTTTGGGCAAGAAAGGTGAAAGGTCATTCCAGTTTTCAATGCTAATTCCAACACTGAGCTCCTAGCCTAAGCTCACCAAAAACATGCTTTCTTTTACTTTTCATCTACAAAAGTATCACAGCTTCATTGATACACCTCACAGCATTTAGCAAATGCACAGGGCTCTGCCAGTGACACTTGTGCATAAGAATTGGAGAATAAGATATTTCATTGTTGACCTAAACACAGCATTCCCCAAAGGAGCTTGTGATGCAGTCTGACATCACAGCCACAGGAGAGCTTGCTATGCCTCTGGAAAACATTTCAAGAAATTCCTTTTCTTCTCACCTTTCTTAATAAGAAAAACTCACCAAGCTCACCCTTCCTTGCCATCCCCTGGAGGTTAACTCACCTGTCTAAGGAGAGCAAACAAGCATCTCTCTGGAGCCAGAGGAGTCTTTGAGTGTGTCCTAGATGAGGACAGTCTCTCTGGAGGAGAATAGTCTTTGCTCTTCTAGGTTCCACTTTGAAAAAATAGATCAAAAAGAAGCCAGTGATCAACAGATGTAAAACCAGGCACAGGTATAACAAGAGCCACCAGCTGCTTCTGGAATAGCTCTGAAAGTGAAACTGGACAAGGTAGAAAAGAAGGGAAAGACCATTGATGGATAGTTTGTTTATTTATATTTACCTTCCAGGGTCACACTTTCAGTTTATCATGATTAGGGTATTTCTTGTGCAAAGCATACCCCAAGCACCCTTTTCTTCTGTTTTAATAAGCACAGCATGTTATTCCCAGAAGGCCAGAGCTCAAGCTCTAGAACTTGAGTTTTAAGCAAGCTCAGCCTTTCAAATGTAAAAGCAAAGAACATTACACTGCTTTTTGCAGTTTGAGTGCGAATTAAACTCTCTGTCTAGACAGCGCATGTACTTTGTTCAGACTTGTGCTGGGATCCTTTAAGATCTCAAAAGCCAGCAAGCCAGATTAGTGCTTGCATGGAAGAACTACATGAAAGGCTGAGTAACTCAGCTACGAGTACAAACAAATCAGCTGAAAATAAACTTAGTTCAGTCTTCCTTTCCTGGCTTAACAATGTGTTCTGCAGGTGCACTCTCAACACCATTCTTTGGGCTTCTAAAAGAATTAAAAGAGCTATCTTAAAAAAAAAAAAAAAAAAAAAAAAGAGATATCATACTGAAATCTAATCCAAAAGCAAAAATCAGCCCTGCACTCAGACAGGTTTATCTCAAGGAACTTTTATAGCATGCCATAATCTTACTATTATTTAGAGTTTGCAAAGTCAGAGTGCAGGCAAGGAATTGACAACTGTTCATCCTTCCTATGGGTATGTTTTATGGGGTAACAATAAGATAGAGAGTGGTTGCATAGGTAAGTGACAGCAGTGTTTCCCACTATCTAAGAGTCACAGAAAAGATACTGGAAGAGGAGAATTGCTTATATTCTCTAGAATTTAGTCACAGCAAAGCTGTGTCAATTCAGCGTTGGAGGAAAAACATACCTCCCTGTTACAGATTTGCTAGGGGAAAGGACCATTCTGCCTTCCCTGATCCAGCGGTGGGGGCTGAAATGACTTGTCTGCCACAGTTACACATGGCCGTAGATCTCCTTCTAGCCAGCAGGGGTAAAAAAAACCCAAACAACTCCCTTCCTAACAGCACACTACTATGGTCTAATTGTACTATGCATGGGGTCCCAGTACACATTAGGCAGAGATGCTGATTGTTTACTAGTTCAAGTGCTCACTCACTATGCAAAGTAGTTCATTTCAAAAGTGGATGTCATCACTTTGGTATCCATTGCCTGTTGGTTTTGTATCACAGACAGTTTTTCTCCTCACAATCATCTTTCAAAGTAATAGCTGCATCAGCTGATAGATAAATACAGATATGCTTCTTTTTTTTAAGTGACAACCATTCTTTGTTCATCCTCCACTCCCCATGTAAGACATTTTTGAAAGATGGACTGAAAAAAGACAGGGTATAAGACAGTGTCTGCAAAAGGGCTTGTAATGAAAATGAGTAAAATAGACAGAGGTTAGGAAAAGAGTCATGCCACCACTGTTATATCTGGGTGGGGAGAAGATTCTTTCAGACAGGAAGGGTGTAAGCCCATGGCTGTATATCATGCACACAGATAGCTTTGAGCAAACCATCTTAGAAATGCAGAGAAATGTGGCCATGTTAATGTGTGCTCACTCAAAGCAAATATGCTAATAGTTCCTCATATTCAGCAGATCAGGTGAGTGGTATCCATCGTAAAATGATTACACTCTTTTGGAAGAAAAGGTAGTGTACCTATCACCACCCACCACTGCCTTTGGCAGGAAGACATAACTGAGTGACAGAGCCAAATATTGGGAATTAAGAACTTAGCAGATCTGAAAATTATGCCAGATCACTCAAGCATCACTGTAACTCTTTCACTACAACATAATTCCTCTTCTCAAATTATTTAAGCAGAGAGAAAACAATAAAATGTGTTCAGAAGTTTTGTGTAGGCCCTATGTACAGAAAGGCAGAAGGAAAAGATTGTAAGGACAAACATAACTGTCTTCTTGAAATGTTAGCTGCTCTATTACATTTTCAAGACCTCTTGATTGAAACAGTAACCTATTATTATTCTCTGCAGCCATTAATATAAGCTTGAGCTGACTCATCTCCAATATTTTTCTAGTATCTATTATGTATGTGTAAGAAGCACTTTTAATGTGTAGGTAAAGAAAGGGAAGCTGCATTGTCTTTCTGTTGGGGAGGTTTTATGTTTAGTGATTGCATTAACCTGCAAGAAACACCAGCAAACTGTCTAGCACAGTTGTTCCACTCCACAGCTCATCTCTTCAGCTCTCACAGCTTATTGCAGCTCTCCCCCTGGAAGATCAAAGGACTGCTTATAACAGGTACAGCACTCAAGCCATGGGAAAATCTCCAGGATGAGGCTATAGCCCGAGACCCTGGCCTGAGAAAGGTATTATAGAAATAATTCCTGACTTCAACATCAGGCAGACTGACACTGGAAGGCACTAGCAGAGACAGCAGTTCAGTCAGCCCACGCTGAAGGTGGCAGGCACTTATTGTTAATGAGGAGTCTCACAGAGCAGGTTGGCTTTCAGAAATCCCTAGCATTTTGGAGACACCAGAGAAGCCTGCCTGCCTGTAGAGCAGATACCTTGCAAAGATGATTCAGCCTGCCTATACCATGTTCCTGAGATCAATTTCTTCTCCAGGGTCCTCAGGAATGAACTTAGACCAGACACACTCTTGTATCAGTGACATCCATTCCCAAACACTGTTCTGAGAGCAAGTGGGGTCTGGAAAGGGTCGGATTACAAGAAGCTTTAGTGAAGGAGCAAGGTCATAGCTCAGAAGCAGCATGATCAAATGCAGCATGCATGGATTCATGGTGCACCAAAGCTATCATGCACTGAATGTAGCAGGCAGATCAAAATTAGCATGCACATGCAGGAGACCTCAATGCATGGGAAGAGGTGGGTTTGTAGCACACACCAGCTGTAGACACACAGACCAAGCAATGCAGGCTACCTAGCTGGATACGCTTAGTGCTGTTGTTACACATCAGGCAAGGCCTAAGGAAAGGAGGGTTTCAAGTCAGTTACAGACAACAGATGTAAATTATATTGAATTATATTGAATCTCCTCTTTCCTTGGGCCTGACTAAAAGCACCAAGGAGAGAAAGTTGTAGAAAGCATGGAAGAAAAATGAGTGCAAGACTCAAGTGGGCAGAACCTTTGATGCAATGACATCATGGAGAAGGTTATGGGTGGATCCAGTAAGGTAGGAGTGCTGATTCAGAGTCTGGCTCTGGGCTTATAAAGGACAGACTCAGAGACAAAAGGAAAGTGGCGGGAAACAGCAATAACAGGTTTGGTACCCAAACAGAGGTGTAGCAAGGAGGCAGCCATCCAGAATGTTGTGCAAGCCCATTATTATTCATCACTATTCAATGATAGGAATCACAGAAGAGTTTGACCAGGTGCATGTTCTGGAAGGTTTCTCCCAGGCATACACTCAGAAAGATTTTAACCACATTAGTATTGTACTGCTGGCAGGAGACATGTTTTGCCTCAGTGGAGTTTCACAGATTCCTAAATACTATGATCAGAAATCTGTAATTCATTGAGTTTTCTCCATTTTCTTCAGAGGCCCAAAGGCAACTGGGAGCATTGATAGAAATGGTCCATTATTGCAGTTTCCACCAGAAGAGGCTATAACATTTTACTGAAGAAGGTAGCTATAGTTTTACAAAAGGGAAATCAAGGCAGAAAGAGATGATGTGATATGCCTCAGGTAACAGAGCAGCAAATAGGTAGAGTCAGAAAGAGAATTCAGATCTCCCATAAATAGCCCCATGTTCTGTCTACTTCTTGTTGTGCAGTGTTTCTGAGAACAAACACATGAATACAAGAAGAGTGCCTGAGCAATGCTATTTTGTAACCTACATTTAAGTGAGAGTAAGTGACAAAGTAATTTTATTAAATTCCAGATGTATTAAAAACACAAGACAGGAGATTTCTCCCAACCTTGCCACTTTCTCTCAGCCCAAAGTGTTTAGAGTAGCCCACACAATGTTCCTCACAATGATGCTCATCACACACATGACCTTTGGGTAAGTAATGGACCAGCCAGACATCACAGCATGGCCACAGCGTTAGCTGAAGCCCGATCTGCAACTTCACCAGGGAGAAGGTCACACTCCTGGCTTGACTGAGGGAACCATCTTGTCTCCTTTGTCAGCATACTGCCACCTGGGGCACTCCTTGGGAAATGTGGAAGTTCAGAGGACTGTTATTCTTTACCTCAATTTGATTCTCCCTGTCTTGATGGTACTTTATTTGCTAGCATTGTTTCTTACCTTGCTAATCACGTATTTCCTTGGTCTATGGGCAAAGCAACAGTAGAGTACTCCAGAAGATAACACAGCTAATCAAATCAACTGTTACATGATCCTGAAATAATACCCTTTACCAACAGAAGACAAACAAGTGAATGCACATATAAACATGATGCAACATTTGGGATACAGATTAGGAATTACATGTTTCAATATAAACGCAAATCTGACTTCCCAAATGTCTTTAAAGATAAATTTTGCTGTATTATTCCATGCAGTGGAAAACCTTAGGACAACAGCTTGCATTGCAAAGGTTGGTGAGAACTGAGTGAATCTGGAATGTAAGGGAATGTGGGACCTCTGAGACTTGACCCTCTACTCCTGTGTCTCCCTTGCAATCACCTGAATGTGAAACACTGCTGCTGATTCACCCAGTTACCACCCATCACACAGGCATGTGGAGATAGATACATACTTGCTTTTCCTGCTTCAGTGACTTTGTGCTCAAACCTCAACAGCGTTACAAATCCAGATTTGGCCATTAAATAATGGGGGGTATGAACTGATAATGAAATTTTCTAGGCTTATCTAAGTCATGTTGTGGGCACACACACACAATTCCTGACATAGCTCAGATGAGTTTAATTTCCCCAGGACATTTCTTTCTATGTAAAAGAGGAAAAAAACCCCAACAAACCTCACTGCTGGTCACTAGTAGATGCACTGTACCTGAGTTCATATGCAAAGGAGGGTTTACATATTTCATCCCTCTGCAACTGTGAACCTGGATTTGCAAAGCCCATGTATTTAAATCATCATAAAGTCTTTAGATTTATGGAGGTCTTAGAGTGCTTAGCTGTTGACCACCATTAGCTACAAAAACACCTTTTCACTTTTAAACATAAAGCCTTTCAGTTTTACAGATTATTATTTACTGGTTAAGTATCTTGGCCTAGCAAGGGTACTCTTTTGCCACATATGCTGCGATATAATGGAGAAATATGGATTAGATAAAGAAAGAACCTTTTAAATTTAAAATGTACATCCTGATCTCCATTGATCCTAGTATGCATCTTCATAGCAGATTAACATGTCATTCAACTACTGAACCAAAGAAATAAAGCAAAGTTTCACACACAACAAATGCCTATGTGATAGGAGGCACCACCAGATTATATACAAGGGAGTTTAAGCAATTAAGAATAAGCAGTGTTTTCTTAACAAGAAAACATGCACCATGCAGTAGAAGCAGTTCCTTCAGCATCTTCACCTAAGCTGTAAAGAAATATTCCCCATAGCATCCAGCCATGATGGATGGGAAAGTCAGTCAGTTTTTAACTACTGTAGCAATACTGCAGTTATCTTGATTTACACCAGCTGAGGATCTGAACACAGTGATCTCCAATGATCTGCCAAAAGCTCAAACTTCTTTTGTTCTTCCTTCAAAACATTTTTTTGTGGAAAAGAACAGCAGTTTCCAGGCATTTTGCCATGGTAATGGCAAGGGTCCACCAGGGAAAAATTCAGGATGTTGTCCTAGGAGTACAATCACACTTTTTGCATTTTTTTTTTTTCATTTCTCCTTTTTTTTTTTTTCTTTAACTGTTATTTTTTGCATGCAGGAATGGCCACAGTAAGCCCAGGATCAGTTTTGGGAACGCTCACAAACATGTCAATCTTTGCATATGATTACTCACAGAATAGGAATGTATTATATAACTCCTGTCTTTGTCTGAAATCAATCAGTCCTCTGACTATTTAGTGAAGACTCTCAGATGTCCTTTCTTTTCTCCATTTGCAGTTTTTCTTACCCTTGGACTTCTCTAGTGCAGCTCTTAGCTTTCCAGAGGGAGAGGAATAGACACATAGTCTTTTGGAAGCTGTCAGTGTCTATTCCTGCAAGAGATGGAGAGGCTGCTCTTGAGCAAGGAAAGCCGATAGTCTTTGGTTGCAAGCTTATTACCTTTTCCTGCAGTAATATTCAGCAGGAAACAAATACAGGTAAAATCAGAATACAATCTGCTCCTGAATGAGAGCTCTTATATCAGCATCAATTTGTGAGCTGCAGTGCCCTCAGGAAGACAAATTCTGTACCCAAAAGACAACCAGCCATGCCACAGCTTTATTCACAAGCATAGGTTTCAACACGTACATACAGTCAGAGGCTTGTTCCTTGTGCTGTTCTTAACGTTACTGTAAATTAGCATATGATAATGCTATTTCTCTTATTAGACACTTGGTGTGTTTTGCCCTGTAGCTGCGATTAGGGAAAGAAAAGTGGGATAAGCTTAAAACCTGTTTTTTCCCCCAACTAGGTTAACGCAAACACAGCCCAAGTAGTGCTTAAAAACAAGCCATTTCAAAGCAGGCATAATATTCCATGCCTGTTATTAAAATACTCGAGCTCATGCTGAACAGATTAATAGGGCTGAACCAGCAAGAAAGAAATCTCATAATGCACTTTTTTGCAGGGATTCCACTTCCATGTCGCATTCTTCACCAAGGCAGGTGAAGAAATTACTTTGCTATAATGCCTTTGTTAAAGCCCAGATCCAGTTCTGAATGGTGTGTGTTTAACACATACTCACTTGTTTCATGCATCCGGACATACATATATGTATAAAAGGAGGACAACTGTTGCAACAATATGTGGTCACTTACCACATCTTTATATGAATATCATCTTCTCTCCAAACTGTCATCCTATTTGTTACTATAAATGCACTGCAGATTACTGGTGACTGGCAGTTATTATCTTCCCGGGGCTGCTGGGTGGCAAAAGCATCATTTCAGCTGACATGAGACAGAGGAGAATATTTAACCTGCAGAGGCCAGGAACCCAGCATTCCTAAAAGATATCTTATGTACCACATATTACCACCACAACTGGAGCCCATGCTTGCGGCTTTTGCAAGCCATTTCTTTGTTCATTCTGTATCCAGGTCTTGCTACTGCTGTCATGCTAGCAACTTGCGTGATCACCCAAGACAGCTCAAATAAATATAACTTAATATCTCCTCAGGAGATTATTACAGAACTATTATGCTTGAAATTAGGCACAATGATACATTTTGCATCAGAAGCACACAATCAGAAGCAAAGACTTGTCAGCAAAGCATACTCATACTGAGCTGGAAAAGGCTTTCTTATCAGCAACCATTTTGTGTGGGTAGTGAGATATTCCAGCCAGCCAGCCATACATCATGAACATCAATTACCACACACGTACATGCAAACAGATGCACACATGCACACACACAAATACTGAGCTGATTTGCTAACTGTCTGATAAAATCTGGATAGTTCATAACCACATGATTTTAGTGGCTGCCAAAAAGAAAAGTCTTGCCACGGCGAGATATTTCAGCAGAAAAACAGAACATGAATATAAAAGAGGATTCAGGTCGTAAACAAGAAGTTTCAAAAGTCCTTCCTTTGGATGTAATCTGCACAGTCTTCTGAAATTAAATCTGCTACCTTAAGAATGCCATTGGAGAAGTTGCACATCAAGGTTGAGTGAAGCACAGAAGACAGGGAAACAGATCTCTACAGGACTTGCTCTTAATATTCTGAGAACCTTCCCTTCCTGGTACCTTGCAACACGCATAAAGGTGAGTCTGTCAGGCTCTTGCTATGTAGCCTATATATATCTTGGAGTCCTACCAGATTTCCATGTTGGCTGTAGCTATAGTCTGAAGGTTCGTTCAAAGACTGGAGTATATTTTATTGGCAGCTTGGATGGGGGCCTCTCCCCTGACTCCGGGAGACCTTGCCTGATTTGGATTTTATCATCATACAAGTCATTTTTACATCAGAGACAACAGCGGAGTGGAGGCATCTTTGTTCAGTTCTGGGGGAAGGCTGGGGGAGGAAGAGGAGTGATTGAGCTATGGAACTGTGCATGCTGTGTCAGTGATGATAGCATGTGGAATGGCACATTGCATGGAGACCTTACAGCCAAGGGGAGATAACCGCTCCAACCCACTGCTGAGAGAATCAGCTCCAATTTGCTAGGTACACCCTTGATTAACACTAGTGTTTCATGCTTTAAATCAAGCATTGCAACATAAAACAGCCAGCACAGATACCTCCACAACCTACGTGGACTAATTTGTAATCTGCAGAAGAGATTATACTGTGTGGCTGACACAGGTTTTCTTGCTAGCTGTATGCATCTAGATGTGCAGCGTTCCCAGCCCTGTTTGCCTGGCTACATCTGTTTCTATACCCACTGATTCAGACCAAGTATCTCTTGCCTTCTTAATGCAGAACGCTGCACCTTGTTCTCAAGGTCATTTTTCTGCTTGGTTTCCATGCAGACAAATAACTGACTCCATTTTAGTTCTCTCCTTTAATGCTAGGTTGGCCTGACATTTTTGTTTTTCTGAAAAGCAGTTTTTAAAAAACTAAATAAATCAGGTTATAGGAAACAATGTCTCTTACACTTGTCAGATTGACACATCATGCTCCACATTGTGACATGTCCCACCCAGTTCCATCAGTCCACTTTACATCATCATTGTCATGTAATGGGATGTGACTGATAAGAATAGATAAGAGGTTGGGAAATTTCCAAATTCAAGAGGGGTTTTTTTTTCCCTTAACAAAACCAACAACAACAACAAACAACCCCCCCAACCAAAAAAAAAGATAAAAACTCAGAAAATACTAGCTCAATCTATCAACTTACATAAACTTCATTTAAAAAAAAAAAAGAGGAAAAGAAAAAGGAAAAAAAGAAGTCTTCATATTTTGGATGGTGATCCAGCTTCTCTTCATCCTTGTGAAAAATTACATAAACCAGTATGAACTCAGCCATGCCTCACACAGTCTCCTTGTCTCGCTTGGTACATGTATCAGAAGCAGAACACTTTGGCACAGCACTAGGTATTCCACAAGCTCATCCCATTTGCTAGTTTAATCTTCATCAATACTGCTATCCTCCATGCTCCACCTCATCCTCTGAAAAGAAATGCAAATGAAAGAGATTTATAGCCTGGGATGTTTTCAAGTTTTCAAACAAGGTGGGGCTTCCACTGCCCACCAGGCTCAATGAGGAGCCTTTGGTTGCAAATTCCTTTGACTGAGCAACTGTGTGTGCATGTCAGTAAGACTGCCCAAGAGTGCCAGCATCCTCCACCCCCTCCTTCGCTGGTTTAGAAGCACATTTCAAAGCCTGCTTGGATTGCTTGGCCCCTTGCTGTGCAAACAAGCGATGCAGGACCCATGTGTAATCATAGTAGATTCTTCTGCATATATTAACTTCAGCCTAGACTTAAAAACAGTGGCAATGTCCAAGGCAGCGATCACCTCAAGCTTATTCATTCCTGCCTGGACAGCAGTCCAGCCTCTGCTCAAGTCCAGCCCGTGCTCAAGACCCCTTCCAGGGGCAAGGGAGTCTTCCCTTCCAGCCGGGTTTCTAGGGACCAGCAACACCTGGTCTTGAAGCCAGCAGCTCACAGCCTGATTGCAAATAAATACCACCATCACCACCACCCCCAGCATGAAACACCAGGATCATCTTTTAAGGAGCGCTCTCTCATTAACCTAAAAAGAGGTTTTCAGTGGGTTTCCTCCATTCCTGGGTATTTTGGGTCTTCTTACCTTTCTTACTAGAAGAGCCTAGGCACTGGGAAGGGCAAACAGTAATGTGTCACTGACTGTCCAGACTGTAATGACACAGACCCTCAGGCAGAAAGCAACCAGGGCAAAGCTCAGGCTTGTGGTGGCTGGTTCACTGGCAGTGGACTACACAGTCTTTTTCTGTGTGAAAAGTAGCACAACTGGTGGGGCTGGGATGCCTGAAATGACTTGGTAATGCAACACAAACCCAGCCAAGCTGTTTCAGGGCAGCAGTATGAATCTGTCCAACATAGCCATCATGATGAACTGTCATTCCACAAAGTAAAATTTATGGTTTCTGTCCTCTTGTAATGGTCAGCTGTCCACATCACAAAAATAACCTGTGCTAATTGGCTCCTACCTCAGCAGAGAGCCCCATAATTAGAAAGACATGGAGAATGAACTCCAAGCTTGAGGTGATACCTCTAGGTCAGAGATGAGCAAAAATTGGCAAGGCAAGAGAAGCAGCCACTTCCTCTACCTGTGTTGTTGATGAATAAAGTACTTTATATTCCAAAACTGTCAATCTGGCTTTTTTTCCCCCCAGCAGCACGAGTTTCCCTAACAAATAGAAATTAAATTCGTTCAAATTTCAACCTGTAGGGAAAGGAGCTTGGCTCTATTTTAATGGCCTCTTTATAAAGGAGCAGGAGGAATAATGGATAGTCTCCGTGTTACTGTGCTAACAAGCTTCCATTGTTGATAATGGACACCCTAATACACTGTGGAGAACAAAGTGCACCAGGTCTGCACACACTGGGCAGGGAGAGGGCTGGCAAACTGAAACCTTCCACTTACTTTGCATCCTCTCCTAACTTTTTCTACCTGTATTTCCAAGAAACTTTTTCAATTGCAGGAGGTGAAAATTACAACTTATGTAGAGAGAGATACGGAGCAGCATCAGACACAAATAAAAGGCATTGTAATGAACAAAAGAATTGCTGAATTCTTAGAGCAAATACAAGTTTCATGGATCAGGAACAAAAAATTAGTCTCTAGGAGTAGGAAGCATCTTAATAACTGCTTGCCTCAAACAAAATTGAAACTTGAAGAGATTATGAAAAGGAAGTTCTTAAGAAATGGTATGCAGAAACTAGAAACGGGAAAGGGAAGATGGCAGCAGACAATAAACAGCAATGCATTTCAGATGCAAGCAGTTATCTTACTGTGCCATTTCCACTGCAAGGTATGCATCCATAACTTTTGACAGAGTGAAATACAGAGCAGCAGTATCACGTCTGAATCCTTTCTTTACTTTTGCTGCAAAACCCACTGAGCACAGCTGTGACTTTACAGGAGTCATAATCATAACCTAACAGAGGAAGAAAATGGGGAAGTTCTGATCAGTGGAGAACAAACAAACTACATAGAAAGCTTCAAGAAATGTGCCAGTGCAGAGGATCCTCATTAATTGGCAGTGACAGAGAGAATGGGCATCAGTGAGAGGAGGTTTGGGGATTATTAGTAATCAGCTGAAACCAAATGTATGCCACAACAATACCAAGAGGAAGGGACAAATTTGCATCAAATTTAGCATCCGATATGGCCACCATTGGCCAGTAGCAGTGGGCATTCTCAGATCCTCAGTCATCTTAAGCCTCTGACTGGAGGGCTGATGGCCACATTGTAAGGTTATTTTGGTTACTAAAGATGCAGGTTGGGCTATTAAAGATATGTGTTGAGCACTTGAGTGAAAAGGTTTAGGTATGTAAACTGATTAAGCATTTGTAACTGAAATACAGGAGTGGGACCAAAATGCATCCCAATTCTAGATAAAATAGCAATACCTTCCAACGCAGACCTAAAGTGTGTATTTATACTGTCCACAAAACAATATCTACTTCAATTTCTCCCCTTCCCCCAGGCTGCCAGGAGCAGTGTTTGTCTTGCAGAGATCTCTTCTGTAGTCATTAGCAGAACCTTGCATCAGAAAACTGATCAGCAATAACACTGTGTCTATACACATATTATCTAAAGTGAATTGACACTGTTAGATTCTTCAACAAATAAAAAAATCAATATTGAAACAGGCAGTCTAAGTATAACCAGTTTGTATACAAAGAATTTCTATGCTGTTTACAGTCTGACAAATCAGATCTTAAATTCTCTCTTACAGCTGCAGTGTATTAAAAGCTACTTAAGAAAAGTTGGTTTCCCTAGAAGTAATTAAAAAAGTAAATTTCTTTTCACTCATATCAACATTTCCTTTTAAAGTTTTCTTTCAAAACTCCTTGAAAACTTAAAATCTAACTTTCCAGTGGCTGAAGGAAAAAATCTTTCTCAGCTTCTGAAAAATTAAATAGCAAAATGTTGACATTTAAAAAAAAAATCAGTCTGACTGAAATGCCACTCTCTGTCAAAGAAAAAAGTTTCAGTGAAAACATTTTGATCAACACTAATTACATTCTGCCTAATCTGTACATGCTTTATTGGGGTGACTCTTGGAGAACTAATTTGGCCAAACAAACAAGAACAACTGCTACTTATTCAGGAAAGAATTAGAATAAGCTTCAGAGAAACATACTTAGCTATCGCCAAACAGCAGAGTAGTGCTTTGAGGTGTGAAATTATGTCCATTGCAGCAGAGTAGGAAGAGGAGTTTTGCCCCTGGGGTGGATGCAAAGGACATGGACCTCAATCCTTTTATCTTTGTAAGAAAAATACTGGTCTGTTTGCAAGCCAGTAAGTGCTATGGCACGAGGGGAGGAGGGGTGGAGAAGAGAAGGAGGAAAGAAAATGCTGAAAAGCTGAACAGGTGAAAATTCACTTTCCTCACCAGCCACCCTCCGCAGTCCAAGAAAAAACTAACTGAAATACCAAATGTGTACTGTTGTCCCACCCTGCAGAAGAAGTTTTCAGGTCCTCATGTTTTCTCTCTTTCACGTAACTTACTTTGCTGCTGCATCCTTCACTCACCTGCTCCTCTCAGGAAGTTTCACAGGGCAGAGGCGACCTGCTCTAACCAGCTTGGAGACCAAAGGAGCTGCCTTTGATTGATTTAGTGTGTTTTCTTCCTAAATTATTATTCTGTTCATCATGCCACAAGGATGGCCCAGTTAGAAGAATGTGCCTGAAAAGATCAATGACCAGCTAGGACATTACAGTTAGTGCTCCACAATACAGCCATTCAAAGCTTCTCAGTGACAACAGAGAGCAAGCTTGGATTTTCTGATCTAAACCCTCAAACTTTCCTATGCTCAAGTAAAAGGAGAGCCTTCACTGCCTGTGAGTTTTGAAGAGACAGGAACACGGGAAGAAACAGAGCTGTCTAAAAATTTCCTCCACTCATAACTTCAAATGATCTTCTGTGCTGGTGAGGCAGGGGACAGTCCCTGCAGGAGAGAGGAAAGAAGGACTGCACTGAAGGCAATGATGTGATACCAGAAGAAAACAGCAGAGGATATGGCCCAGAAATATATTTAAAAACCCTGTTTGTTCATTCTGGGGATAACTTCTGGGCGTCACAGCACAGACACAAGTTATTTGATGTTTTGGTCATCTGCAAAGAAAGGGCAGAATTATTCCTTGCCTCCCCTGCCTGCCATGTCCATTCAGACTTGATCCAGTGGATTAACATTATAGACCCATTTACTATGCTAAATTTGACAGAAACCATTTCACTTCCTCCTAAGCTTCCCCTCTTTGAGGCATTTTATTGCTAAGAAAGCCAATTATACTATCATTTCTTAATAATCACCACATTTCCACAGGTAACACCAATTCTACTGCATATGTTAGTAGGATGGTATTTTCATTGCACATAACAGTAAACATGGGCAGCAGCTATTTATGAAGTTAGCTCTCTTGGAGAGAATATTAAGAAATCAGACTGGCTCTACCACACAACCAAACATATTTCTCCAAAGCCGCAGAATGATTAGCGAATTTTTACATTAGGAGAGACTGTAAGCTGGAGAATAAAATATTCTTCTGTTTACTATGAGATTTTTTTTCAAAACAAACAAGCAAGCCATCAAGCTGGCTGAGTTTGTCAAGTTACTGGAGACCAGTTAGCTGAGTGAGAGCCACTGGAAACAGTTTAGTAAATATTTAAGAAGATCAAATGGAGGAACATTTGGTACAGCACAGCTTGCTGAAAGATTGCAAAGATACCAGCATGTTTCAGGAGAGGCAGGTCATGCCTCAGAGAATTGCTGGAATTCTTTGAATGTGCTGTATTGCCACCAGGACAGACAAGGGAAATAGAGTGGACTTCGTTTTTCAAAGTATTTGACAAAGTTCCTTGCTTGAGGTTAATGACCTAAGGAGCCAAGGCACGGAACAGAAGAAAAGTTGCTGGAGTGAAAATTGACTTCAGGGCAAAAACCACAAGGAAACTGTAAATATAATTTGTGAGGTGGGAAGAAAGTTGCTAGTGCGTTAGCGGGTGAAAAAATGTAAGGGGCTTGCTGGGTAATTTTTGTAATAAAAGGCTTCAGTTTTGTTTTTTTTTTTTTAATTTCTTGCTTCCCTTAGTCTAAGTGATTATTTAAAAGGGACTGGATTCATAGCCCAAAGTCTGCAGAACTGTTCTTTTAATCTACCAGACAGGTGATACCTACATAACTGCAAAAAGAGGTTCCTCCCATGCTCTGACCTGGAGTGGGTAGAAGGAGGGTTGAGCAGGTTATCTGATTCCCCAAGCCCACTTTGCCTTTGATTCCCTGCTCTATATGTGGCCTGATGTGCTGGTACCACCCTGGAAGGACCAACACGGCTGCCCCGCTCAGTCATGTCCTCGAAGAAATGGAGGTGATACTCGCAGTGCAGTACATGTGATCCAAACTTCAAGATCTTTCACACTGTGTCACAAGACAGAAAAGAAGGCCATTTAGGCAGACTGGCTCCCTGATGATAGGCTTTTTTGCTTAAAATTTAAAAAAAAAAATATTCTTTTGAAACTTTATGGTTAAAAATAGACAGTTGTTCCCAAGTGCTTTATTCCTCAAATCAAAAAATAGTAAACAATTATGTTTTCACCACTCTCAGCATGAGCAAACAAGCAGTTCACAGATGCTCTTCTTCAGAAGAAATGTTGAAGATACAAAATCATATGAAGCGAAATGGAAAAAAAGTTCAGAGAAAAATTTCAGTACGTCCATAGGGGGATGCATTGAATACTAGAGTGCCCATTTCTAAATAGCTTATAAGTGATGAATTAGACATTTTAATGACTTCAAATAGAAGAAGACTGTAAAGTCAGTTGTCACAGAAAGTTACTGGGCCCAGCTGTGTGCTTATAAAAGTAATTTCCAACACCCCTTGCTGATAGAATAATGATACCATTTATAATAGCTTGTTATTTGGGTCTGTAATGTTATGTATTAATGATTTATTAACCATCTGTAATGATATATAAATGGACCATGAATACAGTGGGTGGTTATTATGCAGTAATTTAATAAAGTTGCATTCCTATACTCGGTTCTCCTTTGTGTCACTTCTCAACATCCTATGCTTTGAGACCTGCGTCCTGACTTAGTGGCAAAATCAGGGACATAGAGAATGCAGAATGAGGTCTTTGGTGCAGAAAGACATCTGTTCCTTCTGACTGACCATGTAGATAATAAACAGAAGGATTTAAAGCACCTGCAGTACATGTGCTGGTAAATTGTAAATGCACCTTAGTCCAGGTACACAGCATATAAACAGAATAATGTCCTGAAGCAAAGAATAAAAAGCATCAATATTTGCTGAAAAGGCAACACTATGCTTTATAGTGCGGTAGAGAGATTTGGGAGCACTTGAAGAAAAATCCCTCGAGCCCTCAGCCCTGTATACAGCACTGTATAGCTGCAGTGAACAAAGCAAATGTGATTCTGTGTTATAGTGCAGTAGCATGATATAAATCAAGGAAGGTGGTAGTACTGTAAATGTTATATTTATAATGGAAATGCTGATACAACCCCTAACTTAACAGAGGTGCTGGCAGAGGCTGCCATAATATGGCAAGATATCATTTAAGCAGTGTTTGCAGAACTGATCATTGTATCTCAGAAGGAACACCCTGTACTTGCTCTTGAGGATGCAAACTGCTGTCTGTGAATCAGCCAGAGTGACTGAATACATACTGCACAAGCCTAACCTGAAGAGAAAAAAAAATCTCTATTCTGATACTGTGTTTGTTCTTTACATTTCAAAAGCTGGAGGAAGCAATCAAATCCATAGTACTTTCTTCTTCTTCAGTAAGTTATATTAAAAAACTCAATTGGTTCAGGATTTATTGATCCAAATTGACAGTGAAGTTCACAAATTCATATAAAAGAGCCACCTCATTACAAGCCCATTTAAAGAATCCATGGTTCAGAATTCACAAACAAATGTTTCCATGGAACATAAAAAAAAAATAATAAGAGAGAATAACTTTTCAGAATAGACAGTACAAATAATTTTGCTTTGGTATCATGTGTTATTTGTCAGATGCAGCCAGAAATTCTTGTTTTAATTTTTGTAGGAAATGTTGCAAGCTTTGTAGCTTGACAAAACCAATACACTTACAGAAACTATTGAGAAGAGATGGACGGTCGGAACAGAGTCTACTGATGCTGCTGGAGCTAAGTTGTAAATGAGATATCATAAAATTTGAAAATATTAATAGTGACTAAAAACAAACTTCACAATTAAAAAGCACAACATTTTTGTTTTAAAATTCAGCGTTTTCTGTATCCTTGTGAAAGAGGTAAGGGTTTTCACCTCAAAGCTCTGTGCTAAGTGAGGAAATCAAGTAACTAACATTAAAAATCAGAGCTCTTGAACAGAATGTAGAAGACTAAGAGTAAAAATTCAGCACCCAGACATATTTTCCAGTGCATTAAGGCACCTAATTTTTCAGGATTCAAACAGTTGGAGGGCTTCAAAAATACCCTAAAGTGCCTTCCATCTATAAAAAATAAGTCTAGCCCTAAGATCACATAGCACATTGAAAGAAGAGCAGGCAATATAGCTCAGCAGCTCTGAGTACCCTCTGCTAATTACAGTGGGACCCTCTTGTCAACAAACAGATAATATATGGAGAAGATCTGAAAGTTGCTGTGGAGAGAAGAGCCTTGAAACAAAATGGCTTTGTATGTGAGTAACATGTTCTAGGGCTTGCGTGTTGCACGTGAGACTGACAGGAAGAGAAAAGGACTGCACCAGGCCATGTCCATGGCATGCAGCTTTCTAGGGACTGTGCTGCTAATTCAACCCAGAGGAGAGTTTAGCGAAACCAATCACCACTTGGATTAGCCACTTAAGCAGCTGCTGGCTTTCTGCAGATCATCATAAAAGTTAGGGTATGAGGGTGCAACAGATGCTCCCACCAAAACTCCAGCAGCGCAACTGCCCTGGGCTTGGTCATGCCACTCATGCTTCTTGGATGTGCGCCCCACCAAATGCCCACACAGGAGTATCTCAGGTTCCCAGGCAGCTTCACCTAATGCAGGATAACCAGAGGATTACAGCAATAAAGGGCAGCAGTCAAGACAGTCTAACCAGCAGTGTGGACAAACACAGCAGCGTTAACAGAGGACCAGGGCTTCTCACAAAAACAAGGAGGTTTTGACAAGCTATTCCTATGAAATAATTAAAAAAAGCAATTGGACAATCAGGTGCAGAAGAGTGTCTGAAAAACTTAGAAGATTGCTCCCGTTCCTGTGCTTTTTCCTCTCCCTTTTCACCAAGGTCAGGCATAAAATCCATCTGTGCCTCTTGACCTGAAACTGACTGCCCTACATGTTTCAAAAGAAGGTGAAGTTTGTGTCCCACTTCAGCAGGTGAGGTGGCTAGTTTGGGTAGTGAAGAGTTTTTTCAGACCTTCCAAAAAATTGAATTAGCACAACATGGGCTTCAGAAAGCTGTATGCCATGAATATGGTTTGGTGCAGTCTTTTTCTCTTCCCAATGGCCCTTAAATCTTACATGAAATGCATGGACTCTTGAAAAAGAGGATTGAAACCACAGAAATTTCTATTAAGTAAAAAAGAAGGAAGTGCAAAGAACACCTTTGCTATGGATGAAATACAAAATAAAGAGACAACCTCCTAGCACTGACGTTCCTCTCTAGTTTTGCCTTTGATTGGCAACACCTGAGTTTTAGGAACAGACTTTGGAGTTTTGCCACCCATCTTCCCTTTCTTGACAGCCAGATGTGATCAGGTTTCTTCCCAAAAGCTGTGGCAAGCCCAGATCACAGCATGGGAAGAAAAGGCACACACAAGAATTTGTACCAGAAACACTGGGATATCTCCAAGTCAGATGGAAGGTTTAACATGTCCTCTAATGAAGCGTTTAAGCTTGCACAGCTTAATAGCCACCAGACTTACACACATGCCTTAAGTTATACACCTGCTTGTGCATGTTACCACAGCAAGGCCCGAGGCATTATTGTAAGACAATTCAACATCCTGAAGATATAGAAGAACACAGGTATCACAGCTCATTTTCCATTAAAATTGATTCATGTTTGTTCTTTTGCACTGAGGGCATTTATGACACCAGTGACTCACAAGAAAACAAGGGTTATGGAGGTGATCATGCTCATAAAACAGTAAAATCTCTACTAACAAAAAGGAATGGTGATAAAATTGTGCATAAGCGGCATCTGAATTATATTGGGGGAATTAAGAAGAAAGAACATCAGAGATACACATCTCAGAGTCACTTGAGCTGTAACACAACCTCACAGTAACTGGAAATGTAGACTTCCCTCCAGTATTTTCTGAGCCAGTCTTGATCTTCACAAAGAATGCTAGCTGTTGGTACAGTGGATTGCAGCTCAGCTTTTTGCATAAAAATTCATGAGACAGTATCTATTTCAACTGTCTTATACAGCAATAAAGAGGAGGGGAAAAAAAGTTTAGCCCTATAACTGAGACAGGGTTCATTTTGAGTGATGATTGCAAACCAGCAGTGGAAATTACAGATGCTACTTGGTTCACTATTATTTTGCAGCATCTCTAGTAATCTTCAGTGATCATTTATAACAGCATGTCTGATGACTTTCAAAACATAACTGGAAAGGATACTTCTGTGGAGAGTATGGCTACTCAAAGGAGAAATCAATCTTTGCTGCTCAGGGAGTCAACTTCATACCACTGCCATCAGACAGTCAGAAATTTCGACATGCAGAAATAGGGTTGGGGCTGCTCCAAACCACTTCACCCCATTGTATCCAGTGCAGTGTAGCACATCAAGATGGATCATTCAGCTCCTTTTCTGCTACTGAAAGGTAAATGTAAAAGTGAACCAAGTTTAAAAGCAAACCAAACCAACTGGTTGCCAGTGCGTGAAGCAAACAGGCTGCTGAGCAAAGAGGCTCAGCTAGACCTCTACCATGGCCCTCCAATGAAACACAGAAGGTTGTCCTTGCACCTGCACAACACCTCACTGGTTGCCACAGGTGAAGAGGGTCTTTGCACAGAGCCAAACATAGGGTCAGGTCCTGGAGCCCACGTCCCTACAGTTGGACCCCATGTCCCTGCAGCTGGACCCCAACTAGCTAGAGCAGTAGTATGGAAACACTACCTGAAGGACACCAACTGTCTGAGCTCTTCAGGAAAAGGACTGTTTTTCATGTGTTCAGAGCACAGATGCAATGGGTGACAGGGGCTGCCAGGCCCTCGTGTAATAACATCAGAATAATCACACAGGAAAACCTGATATTTGGATACAAACTGCTGGGATGGATTCATTACCCTTTTCTAAAGGCACATAAAAGTAGGGCATCACCCTTGGTAGCAAGAAAACAAGAGCAATTGCAGTGAATGTTTCATCACTGACAGGGAATATCCTAATGTATTATGGTGGAAGGCCCTGGCAAAACACATTACAGGCAAGTCTAGGTTGTCTAGGGTAATAAGAAGCTGGGGTGACTCAAATAAAACAGAAATAGTGTTAGTACAAAACATAATCAAATAAAATGGTAAGAATGCCCTGCATTTAGGATATCTTTAAAAAAGATTAATGACTTCATGGTGATAATCACAAAGACAAATATGGACTTTTCTTAGAAAGGTGAAGTTCATTCAGAACCTGGCAAATCAGACATGTCAATAAGTAATGGCAACAACCACATTAAATCACTGGCTGCTTTGTGGCCTACACAAATGGATAGGGTGATCTCTCCTCCATTCATATTGGGTATATATCAGTGTCATATGAGCCACTGTATCACACATCTGCAGGCTCAGCCAAGAGGCCCCAGACTGAACAGGAATGCAGAACTATCTCCTTACAGTTTAAAGAAAGATTTGAAGTAAATACTCTTCCAAAAAAAGTGAAACAGGCAATGGTAGAGGAAGCAGGAGGGTGTTCTAATAAAATTTATGTGGTTGCTAAGGTAGTTGAGCTTTCATATTAGTTCTGGGATTCTTTAGCTTTCTTTTACTGCATGCAGAATGAAGCCATCTTAACATTCAAATTTACAGTCACACACCACCCTGAAGCCCTTACAGCAAAGAGGACAGGGAAGGACTTCCTCTCTCCCTGATCCCACAGCTGTCACAGAGTTTTCTTCTGCTATGACCTACCTTCAGCCTCCACTCCAACTCAGCACCCACATCACACCTTGCTGAGGTTTGCCCATGTGCTCTGCATCACAAGGTTGCTCTAAGTCACAGGCTCTGGCCAGGTCTGTGTCTTTTTTTACTGCTTAATGCATCATACACTATAATGATCCTAACCATTCATGTTCAAGACAAACACATGGTGTGCACACACATACATATCTATTTCAAAGAATGTATTAAGTGCAGGGCCAGCTAAATTGCAAGATGCAATTTAATACCAGCAATTAACTGTGCACATATTTTTGTACCAGTGAACTGCAGCACAAGTGCTAGCAGTTCAATGTCCTTTCATATGGTGGAGTTTAAAAATAACTTTAGGGCACTCTTGTGATGACAAATGCTTGCACAAGGTATTATTAGAGCAGTTATTCACACACGCTGCAGAGAAAATCTGCACCACGATAGACAGTAGAGGCATCTGGGAAGTAAAAGGGCAGAAGAGATAGAAAACTTAACCAAGATACATGCAAACATTTGCTTGGATTTAGAAAATGTCTAGGCAGAAGAATATTCTGTTTGGTTGTCTGTTTCATTTGTTTAGAAATTAAGAGGCAAAAATATCATAGGGAAAAACAGATCATGGTGTTAGACCACAGCACAAGATTCATTTGCTCGCTCCATTTCATCCTAGATAAATAACCTTGTACTGGTTAAATGCTTTTCAGTTTCAGTGAGTCCTTCCAGGTGTAAAGCATTAAACCACAATTTCTTATCAAGAAAAGCAGTGTGGAGGGGAATGCATGGGTGCATATGCGGGAATCCATATTAATTAATCCTAAGTGATATTCTTTGCCATTTTATCTAGGATAAACTAGATAAACTGGACTGCAAATCTGCCATATATTAATGACTAGCATATGGATGTGAAGTACTTTTCCTTTTATCGTGTTGCAACCTCAGCCTGAGTTAGCTGGAGTAGCCCTGGTCCTACAAGACTGAATCCAGGACAAAAAAGGGTATCACCTAAGCTGAATTAATGTTTAGAAGCCCTATGCCCAGATCTTTTGAAACTGTTCCTATGGCTCCTCCCAGACAGAGTGCTATGTATTGTGAGCACGACAATTAGATGCAGCTGCAAGACATGAGGTTCCGTGGCAGGAAGACAGTCCTAACCCTGAGGGACCATGCCCGTGTTGAGAAGTGAGTACATATCAAAATGCAGGGGCCTGCAGGAAGGGAAAGGCAAAACCATCTCAGTAGAGCCATGTCCACTCATATAGCTTCTCCAAAGTGGTCATTCCACTGACCCCAGCACATCTGCACACCCTGTGGACACATTGCCCAAAAAGCACTGGTGGAGGAGGTAGTGCCTTAACTAACTCCATGAGCATTAAGAGGCTATCAGCACAAGTGACCACTGCTATCTTATGCTAATCTGATGAAAGAGTGTGTACTGTTTTACACTTGAAACATGTGGAAGCATTTGAACATGTATCTGCATATTCTACACTCGACAGCTGCAGAAAAGGTCAAATAAAAACTATTTATAGTTGCAGGTACTGCGCAGTAACTACTTGTGATGAATGATGGTTAAGAATGCAGATGGATAAAGCAACCATCTTCTCGTTTTACATGCTTGTGCTTAATAATTTCTACTCATTGATTTCTTCTGTTTCTGAAAATTTTGCTATAGATGCTGAAACTCATTTTCCCACCAGGGTGCAGAATTTCAAAACTCCCCAGCACCCGAAATGGAGTCCTTACTCTGTGATTAAATCTGTACATCAATGCAAAACTCATGGCACCCAACACTTCCAAAGCAGAGGCAGGCATTTTTTCCTGGGTGTGCTATGATGGCCAAGAGGAGAAATTGTGAGACCAGCCATTTTCAAAATATGGCTGTGCTGCAATAGGCAGTCTGCTTCAACAGAAGGCTCCTGAAAGTAGCACATCCTTTCATCAGGACAGCAGCTCTGATAGTAAATAGTTCTCCAAAAACATTTCCATGGAAATCAATAAAACCTGGAAATAAAGCAAACCTATTATATGTTTTGCCAAAGCTGTCTTTTTTATCATGAATCTCACGACACTTGACATTTCCTTGAAGCCCTAGCTCAAGAAGAAATAAAACAGTTTTCATTTTTCATTAAAAAATCTTTCTAGTTTTGTGGTCATGACAAAAGAATAATGAAAATACAAACAGAATGTACTCTTACAGTCTCAAGAAATGAGAAACCAAATAAAAAGAACGCTATTCCATTATTAAAAAAAGAAGAAAAAGTAGGTAACTTAATTTTTAAAGTTATGTTGTGATTTTTGAGATCCGATTTATGACTTTGAAGTCCTTTCCTGGCAATGTTCCATTAGTTGTTGGAAGAACAACCATCTAGTCCTAACAAGATTTATACCCCAGCTCTTATTCCTTCTCAGATGATTGGTCACTGCTTTAACTCCATCAAAATGTTATCTGTCATTGTCTGTCTATCACATGTTCCCACAAGTAACTTCTTGCACTAGCTAATCTCCATCCTTATGCATGAAAGTTACTCGGCATGGAAGTCCACAAAGCCAATACATCATTCCTTCTCATATGTCTCCTTAAAACTTAGCCAGGAGGGCACAAACACTGTCCAAGCTGCTGATACTCTGCCAGGTTTCCTTCAGGATACACTGAAACCCTGTATTCTGCTGTCTTCTGGCTCATCCTCTCCTATGCTACACTTGGGGTATGGATAAAAAAGTCACAGTCAAGCTACTACAGCTTAAGTAGTTATCACTTGTTAACTGAGACACCAATGGTGTGCACACTCTTCCCATATGGAAGCTTCAGTAAAACATTAGCTTAAGCTGATTTAGCTGACAGTTGAAAATGTACCATGAATTCTTGCAGTTGTCACCCATAACCTTCAGCAGCAAACTTTAGGGCAGTGCTGACCTCTGCATTGCATGTGTAAAACTTGTTTACGCTCCTGACTAATATGTCTTCATGTATCTGTAATACCACAGTAACAACCAGTGTGTGCCCAGATCTCTCTGCACATGAACACCCTTACTGAAACCTGGAGTACCACCTGCTTGAAGAATATGCAGAAATACTGAAGTATACAAGGCCACGGCCTTAAAACTAATGGGCTTTCTGACAGCGGTAGAACAGAAGTAGAATAAATTCAGAATGTCACAGGCCCTGTTGTGCATTGAAAGTTTCATTCCAGCCCTCTGTGTTTTCCTGATGGGGCTTACTGTTGTTCAGGCTGTAATTATTCACATGGTTTGTAGTATACTGTAGATACTCACTGCACCTTGTGTTAATATATTAGGAACGAGACACAAAAAAAGCCATCTCAATATTCATAGATGAACGCTGCAAGTGAATTGCTGACAGAATGTTTCCTGGGGTGGAAAAAATGGAGAAGTTTCTGTTTTATGGGTTGCCAGAGGGAATAGTTTCTAACGCACAACTTGTGCATTGAAGGAAAATGAACATAGTCCCAGAAACAACACCCTTAGCTCAAGCTTTTCTGTTACTGAGTTACTGCTTTTGTTTTATATACAAAGCAAAAAAATGCTGATTATTATGATTCGGCATTCTCTAAGACAGGCAGAAGCAGTAAATAGAGTAAGTAGGGAGATAGAGGAGGGACTTGTCACCACATCTAGAGCACAGCATTTCTGTGGGGTTCAGATAAGGGTAGGAATGATGTTCCTTTACCATGCACAGACAGTTAGACATTTCTTGTAACTGATAAGAGGCCCAATATCTGACCTTTCTCTTCTACCCTTTTTGTGGCCTTTCTTAAAATCTGTAGATGGTTTTTATCTTTTTATAGTGATTTTACAACATCTGGAGACCATTTAAAACACTTAAATGAATATAGTCCTGAGCTAAAATGCTCATGAAGAAATGATTAAAACTCTGCAACCATGGTACACACCAGCCTTATCTTGCCAGACATCATCCATTAGGCACACCTTTGGGGCAGGGTCACATCTGAATCAATAGCCCCACCGGATGTTATGGGGTTGCCTGAGACAAAGTCTTTCAGATAAGGCAGAAAACAAAGGTCCACCGCTAGGTCTTATCATTAACAATCTCACTGAAATTTTCATGGGGTGTACTTGTGTTCGCTGTTGTCCCGATTAGCCCAGCTGCAACTGTGGCAACAATTCCCTTGCCTGAATTCATTGTTAAGTTCCATTAAACATAACACCTTTCTCATGATAGTAGTCTGCCTGGTGGAAGGGAGGGCACTCCAGCAATTGCCAGGGCAGGCCAGGAGGAATTTTCACCGCACTTTATTGTTGAGCAGAAGTTGTGCTGCCTCCAGCCCCTTAGTACCAGAAGTACTACTTGAACATAAGGTGCTACAACACGCTAGAGAATTTGGCTCGTTACAGCGATGGGTTGCATAGCCCCAGTCAAGCATTTCTCCATCGGCCTGACATTCTCATGGGGTTTATGGGCAGTGACACGCATGCTGTACCTGCTTTTCTTCCAGTAGCTCCCTGGCACAGGTCCAGTCAAACACAGACCCCTTTCCTGGAGATGCAGACAGTAGCGGGGGGGGGGGGGGATATCTCAGGATGAGCACTTTCAGTCTAGCACGGGGACACCAGCTGAAGGCTGGTGCATGGATGATTGCAAGGACCTGCCGAAAGTCAGTTCCCCCTCCACGTCAACAGCACAAGATCTACGTGAAGCAGCAGGCACAGACCGGCACGATTTCCTGTCTCTGGTGTCCCATTCCTCGAGGACTTGGGGTCCGAGTCCCACAGGATGGCTATGAGATTTTCCCTGCAACCTGCGGCTCCCCCCGGACCGCGCTGCGCACGTACATGCCTGTGTGCCTGCGTGTGTGCTGCAAATTTCCCCTCCCCTCGCCGACTTTCTTTTGAACTTGGCCCTTCCCGCAGCCAAGTTCAACCCAGCTCCCGCACCAGCGGAGCATCATCTCCCGTTGTCGCTTCCTCTCCCCCCGCCCCGGTCCCCTGGCTCCCTCTCCCTCCTTCCGTATCTTTCCTCCGAGGCCCCTCTCAGGCTGTAAGCCCTAACACCAACACCTGGTTTCTTTGTTCTGCTGCTGGGAAAATTCCTCCGTTCCTGGCCTCCTGCGGAGCACTTGGAAAAAAGTGGCTTTTCCCTAGGCTTCAGCCACCCCATTGTTCTGCCTGGACCTTGCCTATTCACTGCCTAATAGTCCTTAACGACTGCCTCTTTCAACGGCAGAGCCGTAGGCGCCGCTCCCCTACTTCTTAGCACAGGAATCATGAGCCGTACGCAGACAAAGATAGTGATTAGACAGTTAGTTCATAAAGCTACAGTGAATTTCATAACCGGTACGCAGGCGGATTCTCCCAAAGTGTCAAACTGATTATCTTTATTTCAAGCTTTTATTGTTTCATCTCGTTATTCAGTGGAGACTGACGTTTGAGTAACCATGCACAATTGGACATGACTGAATCATATGAATCCTTCTATACAGTTACACATGATAGTGTGAGAGAGGACAGACTGAATCAGAAGGGGAAACCCTGAGCTGAGGTTCATGAGTTGACCAAGGACGTGGGTTATCTGGCTTCAGGTTCCCAGCTATGTGCGACCTTGGTCATTCAATATCTCCAGGCTTGACCTCACTAGGGAAAGTACCTGGCAAGTGAGAAGGAAAATTTAAGAGAAAAGGAGAAAGGGGGGACCTCAGACCCAGTGGTGACATAAGGACATGGGTCAACAGAACACTGAAAGGTAGGAATTACAGACTTGAGAAATGATCAAAAAGAAAAGTGCATAGTTTACTTGCAATTGTTTTGCCTGACAGTTTGAAATTCATACAGCTGCTGTTTCTCCTTTATGAGGGATAAGATTTACCTGTGGCACCATCTGTCCAGGATTCAACTGGAATTTTCACCCAGCTCATCCAGAAATCACGAGGAATCACTCTGCCCATTGCTATGACTGAACTGCGGTCTTGACAGCTCAGAGCAGCAAATGTGTTCCCGTGGATTAGACTTCCACAGCAAAAGCAACTCTGATGAGAAAATCTGTCATTTCCATGTGCTCAGGGAGACTGGGGACAACTGCAGATGCAGCCCCAGACACGCAGTGGCAGAGGCGATCTCCACTATATCAAATTAGCACAAGGAGCTGCAGCCTCATACCAAACCATGAAAAGATATAGGATACAAGCTGCTGCTTTCCAAGGGATGTACTGAAGTGAAGCCTAGGCAAGGATTAGACTACCTGTCAGAGGTTTGGGTAAAGGGATTGATGATATCATTGCAGATTTCCCTATGCAGGGAAGATAGCCAAACATGGGGTCAATCCACAGCTCTTGACCCCCATTAGCCTGGCGGACAACCTCATGATAGGTCCTCTGCCAAGGCTTTCCCACATGTAAAGGCTGTGCAGAAGTTGGAGCTCCTGAGCAACCTGAATTCCCTGCTTTGGGAGGAAGCAAGCCACTGAGGCTGGTGCTGTCGGCTTGCAGTCAGAGCCCACTGCACACCCAGCCCAGACACACCCTGCAATAGAGCCGCTGCCACCTCTTTGCTGTCACCTACCTGCAGAAGTCCCTGCTCTTGCAGGTGTCCAGTGGCTCCTAGCTGTGAGTCTGTAGGCCAGAGTCTGGCCACTGCTGGAGTGGTCCCAGGCTGGAGAGAGAGAGAGAGAGAGAGAATCACATTTCTGGCCCATTTTTTCCTGTGGCATTGGGCAAATCTTCTGGCATCTCTGTGCCTCTATTCCTCCCTCTGTAAAATGGAGGTAGTGTCAGTACTTTCCCATCTGATGGGGAGAGGAGACATTCACAAACCTGTGGGGTTCTGTATGATGAAAGCCTGTGTCACCATGGCATGTAAGTACCCAACACAAATACCCTTCCTTACAACAATTTTGTGTCAGGAAGAGTATTTTATTCCATGAATTTTATGGGGTTCTAGAAATAAAAAATGGCATCATTTACTAACTAGAATACAAAATTTAGCATACATTTCAGATCTAGTGCATGCAGGGAAATAATTTTCTCTTGGAAAGGCTTATTTCTTTAGCATATCCATGCTAATATGGCATTAGCATTTGTATTAAGGACACCTGAATACTCCAGCTGAGGCCAGGTCCCTATGGTGCTAGGAGCTGAACACACCCAGGGGTTAGAAATCACATTAGTTCCTTCTTTAGATGTTTTCAAACCAAATAAACAGAAGAAACATATATTCTCATTTTACAGTTGGGCAACTGAGGCACAAAGAAATTAAATAATCACCACTGATATAAGTGCATACCAGTGTTTCTCAGTCCTGTATTTAAATGGTAAGTCTGTTCTTTCTCCCACATCTTTTCTTTCAGAGGCTTTACATTTTGCTAATTAAATACAAGCAACAATGACTTCAGTCGTGATCAAAAAGAATGCATGTGTTTTCCTTGAAATAAAGGGACTCTCTGTTACTCATCAGCTGTAGGGCCCATCTATGTATTTTTCCCAGGCAATTGTCTTCCCAGTGTGTGGTTTCTCAGTTGTGTTTGTGTCCGTATAACATATGTACACTGACTATGAACTGAAGCCATTGCTCTAGACTGGTCATAATAATATTTTTTCCTCCCCCCCCCCCCAAAAAAAAGCATCATGACCATTTATTTGTAGAACCTGGCAAATGAACTTCTGTTTTCAAAAAGAGGGAGTCTACACTACTGAACTGTGAGTTCCCCTCACTAAGCATCTTTGTGTGCTCCTGGGCAAGACCTTGGCAGGTGGGAGATAGAGGAGTACCTTCTCTGTAAAAATTTTGCAATAAGTGGGAACCTGTTGTAGACTGCTCCTAACAGCAGAATGATTTTCTCGATAGCGATATCTAAGTGCATATTTGTGTGGAAACTAGGAACTCTGTCCAAGCCAAAAGTGAGGAAAATACAGCTGGATACAGTGCAGAGAGTCTCATTTCTAAGGATATTCTACAGAGTCCAAGAAAAGCAAAGCATAAGTAGAAGAAGGTCTTCCCAGTGCCCACCTCAGATCGCTGGGGACGTGAGAGAGTGGCAAAAGCAGAGAAGCTACAGATAGGAACTAAAACTATCCAAAAGAAGAGATCCCTGTTAACTTCAATGGTCATCTGATAAGGTCTCCAGGGAGCAGACGATCAGCAAAGATAACATTGTGAAAACGTACAGAATTTCCTTTCTGTGTTACATATTTAGCAATGTACCATAAAGACTGCAGAGGAGAGCATTATTTCTTGATTATACAGTATCATGTATCTATTCAAACATTTCTGTGGATGACAGAAGCATAATACATTATAAATCTATTTATTTTTCTTCCATTTCCAATATTTTTCTCCAGTCTCTTTCACCTCATTGGTTTCAACATCCATGATACATGAACTTCACTTCAGCTTTCATTCAGAGATATTCACTAGAGCCAAAAAAGAGCAAGAGGAAAAGTTTGACTAGGGGACCAGAAAAAAAAGTTCAGACCTGCATCTGAAACTTACTTTGCTGTAAAATGAAATCCTTCTGTTTTTTTCAGAGAAGTGTTTCCCCTACTCTTCAGCTTATCAAGAAAATACTTAACATTGCTTTGCTACAGGTCAACATGGGCTTTTGCTAACAGAGGTGTAAGGGTGTGATACATAACCTGCTGCTGTTCAAATCCCAGGACACAGTCCAAAGACACATGTGGAAATTTGTGTCTTTCAGACAAACCTGTCTTCTCCTAAAGCTGCCTTTTCCCCGGGGGGGGGGGGGGGGGGGGGGGGGAGGACGGGACGACGGACGGACGACACCCTGACTTGGTGACCAGAAAATGTAGGAAAAAAACCCAAAGCAATTCTTGACTGACCCAGCAGAGGAACAAATCTTCTGGCACTTTTCCAGCAGCCCTGACATTGAGGTTATTACAGAAATCCAATCACATGCTTTACAATTAGAACTTGGGTTATCAAAATTACTGGCTTGTTTTTTTCTACGACTAGGGTGAAAGGTGACAAAAAATGGAGAACTTATAGAGGACCGGTAAATACAATTGGCAAGCATATGGGGCAAGGCACAACAATTAAGAAATGACCATTGGGATTAGGTTCTTCAGCCCTATATTAGACCTCTGACAATGGAGTTGAAGCATGACTGACAGAGGATCATGACTGCACTGTTCAGAGCTTGGATCCTGTAAAGCCCCTTGCCAGAGCCCTGACACAGAAGTAATTAAATAAATCAGACAGAAAAATAGCATGTCTTTCACATTTGGGGCCACAGACACCGCTCATCATTTCATGGCACACGTGCAATGAAGGGAAAAGATATATTAAGGAAACTCAAATCTAGCCAACATTATAAAGCTCTAATTTTAGTGACAGTTCTTCAGGCAGACACTAGAAAGAGTTAAAACATCCCAGTAATTCCCTAATCTTGTGTGTCTACCTCCTAATTCCATCATTTGCTGCCATCCAGAGAATCTAAGGTTACATGACTTGATCATGTCTTCTTTGTCTATTGCAATTATGGAGAGAACCAGCAAGGTGCTGAGCATTCACGTGGTGTCAGCATGGGGTGGGACTGCTGTGTGCTTTCAGGGGTTGCTCCCTTAGACAGGGCCCTTGGAGGAATTCAAGAGTCCAATGCCAGTGACATGCAATCACTCCATCAGGCAATATAAAACAATGGGCAAATGCGTGCAAGGCTTGTGAACAATCTGAAGAGGAAAAGGAGGGTGCAGTCTCCCAAGTCTGTATTTAGTTTTGTTTATCTTCAGTGATTAATCCTGCTCTAATTTACACCTCCTTAAGTATATCCAGGTCACAAAGCATTTGTGTGAGGAACAACATAGGATTCAAGATCCAAGTTTGGTTTTCATTCCTTTAAGCAACAGCTGACATAAACCCTTATTCCAGATTGTCTCCTAACATTCTGTGGAGGGATTGTGTATTCTGGGCACCAAACCAGCATCAACACTCCTGGGTGGGGGTGGCTGGTGAGAGGAGAAAGACAAGTGGAGGTATGAATATCTCGCCAAAACAGAACAGCAGAACTTTATGGTTTCTCCCCAGTCTTCTCATTCATTGGTCTTCCACAAGGGTGGAAATTCCACCAAGGAGGATTCTTTGAAATCTCACATTCTTGTAGATCTCTGTCTTGATTTGTTCTGAATACTGCAGAAAAGAATGCTTGCCCTGGTCCTCCAGAAATGAGTATTTATATCACACAGTAGACACATCCAGGGAATATGCCACTTAGGAAGTAAAGAAGTTACTGGCAGCAGTAAGTTGAGCTATTCACACAACCTACCTGAGAAGAAATAATACCTTTCTTTGTGCAGAAGTACAAAAAGTATATGGTAACACAGCTGAGACACATTCTTAAGTAAATAGCTATTAAAAATAAAGCTGTTAAAAGAATGCAATGGTTGGGCATTGAGGTTAATGCATTTGCCAGGGTTTCTACAGCAACGCAGCAAATTAACTTTCAATCATGATGAAATAGTCTCCTATTTTAACTATGAAGAATTTAATTTGTATGTCTTCCACTCTCCAGCTTCTCCACTCTCTTTGACTCTTTTCAGGGGAGAAAAAGAGAATGAAGGAGGCACAACCATTCATTCAGCTTGACAATTTAGCTGCTAAAGTGCACATGTACGGACTGACCACTTCACTGCGTTTGCAACACAGGTGTTATGTTCTGAAAGTGAATCAGTTGCTGCACAATGAGCTTGAGAGATGCTGAGCACTTCAAGAGTCCTGTTGGCTTAAAAGGGAACTCCAGTATCTTCAACACCCTTCCTCCACTCCAGGATCAGGATCTGTAAAGACTGGGTCAAAAAAATACTTAGACATGCACATCACATTTAAAACTCTGGGCCTTTTTGCACCTTTTTAGGATATGGGAATTAAAATTATTTCTTGGCATATCATGTACCTGTTGCAAATATGCAGACCACATAAACACATTTCAAATAAAGTGATTACCATGTTAGCATCATGTTTCTGAGATCTGCTGAGCTGATCCCCCAACTCTAACTGAATAGGGTTTTCTCAGGTTTTTGCAATATTTACCCCAAGTCTGGCACACAGGCTAACAAGAATTATGGGTTTCTCACAAACCAATAAGCATAACGGTACATCTTCTATAATAGGAGCTTAGTCTGTCTCTCTTCCTTACTGCCACACATTGACACATCCAGTCCCTGACAAACCTGCCTCCACCCACACACTGTCCCACCAGAATAACTACAATTTGCTCTACATGCTTTCCACCAGGCAACACAACGGATATCCTCCTCTATCTGCCCTCATGCATTATGTAGAAGAGACATAAATGGTAGTATTAATGCTAGCTCAAAGTCACACACACATGCACACACACGCTTTCAGATAAATTCCTCTCTCTATTACAATAAATAGCTCATAAAAAATTACATACCCTGAATGGATTCAGCAGCAAAATAGCAGCTGTTGCATAGTTCGAGGGTTTTTTTCTTTTTAACTTATTAATATGCTGATCAGATTCTTGTAATCAGAAACAAGGGACATTAATCTCATAAAACATGTAAACTGTATTTTATCGGGGGGGGGGGGGGGAATGTTGGCAAAGCTGTAGCTTCTTTCCTTTTTTTTCTTTATTTCAGGAGGTGAGAGCACATATGCAGTTGGAGTTGAAAGTGACTGCAGGTTATCACCATAGGCCCAGAGCAGTAGAAA
Organism: Haliaeetus albicilla; assembly: GCF_947461875.1. NCBI lineage: Eukaryota > Metazoa > Chordata > Aves > Accipitriformes > Accipitridae > Haliaeetus > Haliaeetus albicilla. The sequence continues at coordinate 40,864,804 of NC_091516.1, forward strand.
GAGATGAAAGAAAGGACAGAGAGCATTTCACCTTTTGGCCCGTGGTTTAACTCTTGTCCTGATCTGCAGATTGACAGCAGTTCCTAGTCACAGTTTGTGTGAACAGAGTTGGTGGATACCTCTATGCCCATCTCAGAAGACTCGTGTTTACAAAAGGTATCCCTTGTAAACAGAGACAAACAAGAGGCCCAGGGATTTAGACCAGAACCTGTTAAAGAGAGTGGGACCCTATTCAGTGACTACAAATAAGTATTGTATAATACTATTAGACAAGAAGAGGGGATGGCCTTCTCACTTACCTCCATGGACAATTTCTTCAGAAGACATGTGCAAAAGTTTGGCGAGGAAAAAGGCAATAGCAGGAGTCATTAATTGGCATGCAAGAGATTCAGGTTTGAGCACTGATGGTTCAGAGACTGTGATATCAAATCTGAGGTATTTTAAATAGACCTGATGATAGGAAAGAGGTAGTTATTTGGTGCTTTCTGAAAATTGTAACGTCAGTATAGCAAACTGAACAAGATAGATAGAAAACTTGAGGTACCTATGTATTTAGTCAATCACCAATCTAGTAGAAAAGAAAAAAACCCAAACCAAACCAAAAGGGAGAGCTGCATTTTTAAATTAAAATCAACAAATGGTTATATTTTATTAAACTAAGGACATTGAGTTCTTTAGATGTTTTAACAGTTTAATCAATATTCTTCTCCAGGTTCATTAAAAACAGGAGTAAATGTTTCAAAAATACATGCAGGGAGATAGCAATGCAAAAGATACATGAGTTTGATCAGTGAGGGTGTTTTCTAGTGGTGAAATACAATTAAAACTAATTGGGTCTTCCTGGGCTTGTCATACATATGTTCTGAGGGAACAGTACTCTGGTCATCTCCATTATAGCCAATCAAGAGATGCATTTAAAATGATGATTATATCAGATCTCATTTAGATTGACCCAATAGGATTTGTCATCTAATCTTCCATGAATAGATCCAGTCACATGAAGTTAAATCTAGTGAGGCCAATCCAGTTATATGCACGAAAACAAAACAACATTTGCAGAGTCTTGGAGGCAACCAGGTAATTATGACATAACTGGCAAGCACTGAGTTGATGAAGCTAACAGCTAAAACTTTTGCTTTTATTTTTCCAAAATATAGGTTGTTTTTTTAGCTGCAGCTTTTTGTTTCCAGGACTAACCTACCATAAATTACTTGCAAACTATGCATTAGATATTGAATGCATAGCTGATTCTCTAAAGATTGGATATAAATTTTAGCTCTGTAGGAAAATTCTGTTTTAACATCCCTGCATAAGATGACAACTTTGAGAAAGATGCCCCAGGAGCCATGAATTCTCTTTGAAACAAGGAGACTTTTTTTCTTGCTTTTTTGGTAGAGCATCATAGTACTGGCCTAAGCCCAAACCCATGCTCAACATCCAAACAAATTTTGGAAATCTAGGATTTGTCATAAGCCAGATGAACACATGGGGTAAAATAATCATCCTGTACAAACCCTGTGTCCTGCCTCTTTCCCCAGGAATCTGGTAGCTGTCTGAGGCAAGATAAGGGATTATGTTTGCCTTTGGTATGATCTGCCATCCTTATGTTCTGTTGTGTGGATACGAATTGTGACTTGGTATAGCTGAGAGAGGAGCTTAACAGAAGGTAGAACCAGTGTCCTCGAGGACAGTCAAAGATGTAGAGGTAGCCCTGGGCTGACTACAGGCAACAAGACACAACAGCTTTTGTAGTCAAATAACAGTCCAGGTAACAGACTTAAACCTTCATCTGCTGTAGCAGAAGTGTAGCATTTCACCACTGAGTGCCCTACACTGCCCTGGTATTTTTCTCTGAATCAGAGCTATAGCCATAGGAAGAGAGTAGCTAAAGCATTAAGCTGAAGTGAAAAATTTGAACTGGAAAGATTTTTTGTGTGTGTGCAATTTCATAGAAGCTGTTTTACATGTGATAACCTTGCCAGACAGGTCATTTATCCACAGTGGTCACTGAAATGAAAATCAGATGACACCTACCAGTTCTGTTTGCACATTTGCTATTACTGCTTTTATTTACACGATGCTGGTGAATCTTGTAGAATATAATGCCAACATTGACCTTAGAAAGAAAATGCTCTCGGTTCTTGAATCTCTAAACCTTTAGGAAAACCCTGGTAGATCAGCAAATAAAGACACTCAGAGGACAGTAAGAGGGATTTAGCCTCAAACCTTGGGCTGCCACTTGCTACTCATACTGATGAGCTCCAGAGTTCCTGTATGAGATACAGTAACAGCTGAATCATTCCAGTTCAGGTATTTGCAGATATGCAAGATCTAAGACTTCAAGATACACACAGATGCTGAAGCCTTGCTCAAAAAGATTGAGAGCAACTTATCAGTTCTTTCTGATAAGGCAGATCTTGTCAGTCCATTGACCCACCAACCAGTCTGACAGATGTTGCTGATGACCTATGGAAAACAAAGCAGTGGAGCATCATAAGATGACTGCAGGAATGATGATCTCAGGAGCGACCTTTTTGCACAGCCATTTCATGAATTGATGTCCAAACAGCAACTTTGAAAATGTTTTCAGACAGCTAGAAAAAAGGGGCTGATGAGGATGTCAGGTCCAAAGGACATGGGAAGCATCTTGGAAATACATTTTTTGTGACCCAGACCAGAGAACTAGACACTAAACTCTATATTCTAGGTGCTAGCAACAATGGAATGATCACCATGAAAAAGAAGAAAGGCAACTAGAACTGGAGAAATATCACTGTGTGTATACCCTGCTGAAGCCATCTCCAGGCAACTTGTCTGCTTTATTGATGAAACAGGTTTGGTCCACAGCAGGAAAGTTGTTTACAAGGCATTTGTAGACCTTGTGAAATCTGAGGATCATTAGCATGAAATGAAGGTGCAGAAATTCACATAACTGAAGCAGTGTCAGGTTCCTTAAAGTTAAAAGGTGCTCAGATGGGCAACAGAGGAGACACAAGCATTAATTTCCAGGACAGAGCTCCAGGTGACACAGTCCAATAAAAGACAACAATTTCACATAGCCCTAGGAAGAAATCACATTTCTTCTTCCTTGAAGAACAGAACAAATAGCGGATTGCAAAGCCAAATTGTATTACAGTGTTCTCTGTACACCATGTGTGAGCCGGTAACCTCCAAGCTCACTGAAGACCTCAAGGAAGAAATCAAACATTTAAAATCATCTCTTCCATTCTGTACTTGAAATAAAGGATACTAATCAGTCATAATCTCTGCTGAACACCCAGCAGGCTTCAGCAAGCCGACATGTTGCTGATTGTGTCAGAAAGATGGAACTCTTGAACCAGAGTTATAAGATTCACTGACTTTAATAATACGGCATAGCACACTCCTTTGGGCTTGATGCATGCAGTGTACCGACTAGCCTCCACGTCTTTTTGAAGTGGCACCCTATTAGTACTGTGGCAGGAGAGCAAAGGACTGTAAAACTTGCAGAATTATTTTTTTTAATTTGGACAAACACAGAAGCTTTTTCTCAGATCCTTCAGAAGCTGCAGAAGTTAACATGCCATCTGGATGTCCCTGACGCGTAACAACAGATACCAGTGGCTGCTGTTATCAGCCTTCTGCACCAAAAAGGCAAAATCCAGACTCAGAACTCCAAGATTTTTTTCTTCCATGTAAAGACATTCCAGTCTTAAGCAAGTGCAGTCACACAGAGGTATTTTGAGATGTAAATCTAACCTGCTGGGTCAGAAGTTGTGAGTGGACAACCAAGGCCAAAGTCAATTTGGAAATTCAGAGGAATGACTATATCAGCGATGCCCAAAGTTGTCTCCAGGCTTATGAAATGGTGCTATGCCTGTGCCTATCACAGCACTGTGGATTTATGTGTCTGCTACAGATTCACAATTGCATCAAGCTGTAGCAGCTGTAGATCTATACAATCAGAAAGGCTGAGAAAGAGGTGGAGAGGAGCATGAGCCTGTTCCATGAAGATTTTGAGAAGGAAAATGATCTCAGTGTTTGAAAAATAGAGCTAGTGTGGGCATTATCTGATGGACATCACTACCAGAGGCTTTAATATGGTCTCCCTTAACAGACATTTCTAACCCACAGAACATCTCATCCTAAGATAGACATCTCAAGTAGGTCACTGGATTGTGCCCTAGAAAGATTTATTCCTCTCCATTGCCTATAAAAAGCAACCTAGATGATTAGCTGAGATTTAGATATCTAGAATTAAGTGAGCTAAGATTCTTTCATCATAAGAAGATATGGTTATTTGCTTAGTTATTTAAACAAGGAATAAAAATGTTATGCTTGTGCTAAAAGAATCACTTTCTGACTAGTAAACAATTACAGTGTTATAACACAGAAAGAGAGTTTCCTTAGATAGAAGGTTGACATGAAGAACACAGTTCCCTCAACACAGCTTTTATTCATTGAAGGATATGTCTGAATGAAGTCTGCAGGCATAAGTAACTCTAAAAGCATTGTTAGAACTTACTGCATAAGTCATACCAAAGCTGAAATTTTAGTCTCATTGACTTTGCATGATTAAAGTACCTAGAGTCAGAAAAATTATCCTGTACTATAACTACTGTAATTTCAGACCTCTGGCTGTTGTGATGTGGTGCATCTCCATTGACTCCAGCATACCTCTGATAAATTACCCCACAATGAATGTGCCAATTTCAAAAAAATGGGAGACTCAGCTTATTATCCACCTTGCTTTGCATCAGGAGTGAGTGCAGCTACAATGGTCTAACAGAGTGGTCTTCCATAGAAACTCCTGTGCAGTCCTGACAGCAACAGACACTTTCAGCTGGCCAAATAGTCCAGTAGCTCCATTTGCAAATATTCACTCATTTCTGTAATTATTATGTGATTTTAAAAAAACTTTTATTGGAGTGGGTATTTTGTTTGCAGTATTGTCTAACGAACAGTAGAGGATGCACAAAGTATACAGGGATTGAAGAGTACAAGGTGTCTTGTACTGTACAGGGCCCAACTTTGTGCAAATCCAGTGTTTCCAACACCTTGCACACAGGAAGCACAGAGAAATTAGGATTGCTGCTCCAGTTCAGACACCCTCCGGTGGGATGGACAGAAGCCAGACACACAGCAGTCCCCTGCCATGACCATCTGAATACTTTATATCATTTCCTCAGTTTTACTATGCTCCTTACCATCCATACAAATACCTGAACACAGGCAAGTTTTCCTTTAACACAAAAATCTATATCTCATGCAAAAATTAACACACCCTGTTCTCTCTTAATTTCTATCAGTATTTGAAGTAGGCACTAAGATGAATCATATTAGTTAGTCATTATTTGTCATCTTCCTGGTTGCTGACTAAAATATTTAAGTCAGGGCTTTCACCAAGAGAAAAAACATAAGTGGCTGAAACATCAGTATTACTTTGTTCAACATCATGCTATTGAGTTTGCAAAGAATCTGTCCAAACTGACAATGTAGTGAACCTGAAAACAAGAGATAGAAAGAATGTCCAGCATTACTAAAAATTATGGGTTAAATAATTAGGCAGGAAAAAAAACTTACCTAATTGGAACTCTGGCCACTCCCAGGTAAGCATCTGTTTTAAAGGGCAATTAATTTGTTTCCTTTGTTTGCTAGCAACGAAGAGGCTAGCAAGGGTGTCCAAGAAGAAGGTAGTATCAAGAATTAGCAAGGGGAAAGCTGCAGCTTGTTGCTTATTCAAAGTTTGATCATGAACAACTTACAACTTGAAGATCAGAAAACAATTTTTTTTTACTTCAAATGTTATTTCTACCTTAGCATATGGATGTGAAATCTGGGATTCCATCAGAGGTATAGGCAGATGTCTAAACGCCTTCAAAAGCAAATGACTAGAAAAATACTAGATATTAAACAGAATGAATTTATAAAGAGTGCTGACATCCCTCAGGCAATGAGTCTTTAACTCTAAAATTATCAAGTAAGAAAATAGAAGTATCTGGAGTATGAGTTAATAATTAAATCAGAGCATCTGCCATTGCAAGTGTGTTATGAAATTCAGTGAAAAAGCATGTAGAAAGGGTTTTAACTGGTAAAACTGTCAGAACTTCACAGCACAGAGGCTTTGGAAATTCCATCCCATCACTGAAAACAATGACTGAACGATCTTTACGACACAACTGGTGTTTCTTACGGCACACAAGATTCAGTTTCAAATTGTAGAACAAAATAACAGAACCTCCTGAACTAATAGACCAAGCATGTAACCACATACAGCAGATATACTGAGAGAAAATTCTCTTAGAAATTTGTTCTTACAAGCTTGCTGGCAAACTTGAGGGTAAAATATGTTCTCAGAAACATTGATCAGCTCACAAGTCAGTTGTGAATAGAAAAGCAGCAAGTCCTTTTTTTTGCAATGAATAATTTTTCTATTTCTAATGTAGGTCAATGCCTACTTTTTCATTAACTATACCCTTTGTCTTTTAATTGAATAATGGACATTGGATTTTAATGTCTTTTCTCTTTTCCTTCAAACAAAACAACCAGTGAGACCAAAATGGTAATATATAGGAGAGAAAAAAAAATAGCTTATTGTTCTGATATGGAATGGTAATTAACGTAAAATATAAATTATATTTCTTCTAAATGCATCACAGAAGTTTATATTTTGCTTTTTGAACAGATACTTCTGCATCATTGGTTGTTCTGAAAAAGCTAAAATAATCTAACCTTTTCCCTCCCTTCCTAATGAGGAGTGTAAACACTTCTTTTTTTTAATTAAATGTTGAAAATATATGAGATCACTGAGATTTACATAGGCAGATTTGGCAGCCTTTTCTTATTTTCTTGGACTGTGAGGGATATTTTTATGTATGCCTCTGTCAAAATAAGTACGTAAACCATTTTTTATTTTAGTAAGTCTTTTTTATTAGACATGGATCAGACACTGATAATGTCAGTGGACCTATTCTCTGGCCACTCAAAGTTGTGTAAATTAGGAATAGCTTCACTGAAGTCAGCAGAGTCACAGTGATGTAAAAACAGCAAGAGGAGAATAGGGTCCAGGGTGTTTGAAACAACTGAGGCATGTGAGTAAAATCACTCCTGTCAGTCAACAATTGCAGATTGGCCCTGTGAGTTAGGCTGGAATTGCATTTTCCTTCTGCAGCCTTGTATTGGTTTTTCATTGCTAATAAGTTACACCCACTTAATTTGTTCCTTTATAAATGCATTTTGTCACTGCCAGTTGTCAATGGGCCTGCACCACAAAATTCAGATCCAGACCCAAATTCAACTCATGTTCCATTCTGCCCTGAATGAGACTTCTGGCTTGGTCTATGGTATAATTGAGAGTAAACCACAGCATGTGGATTTGGATGCAGGTCCAGCCTCAACTCCCCTGGAGTCTGGGATTCTTCTAACCCAGGGTTTTCATTCCAGACTCCTTGTAAGTTGTGCTATTTAATATCTGCTAATCTTTTCTTTTTATTTCTTTGTGTCTCATTTCAGACTTCAGAAACGTATTTGGAAAAAAAACCAGAGGGAGTCAAACAAATCTTTGCATATTTATTCCAACATCAGCAAACATTTGTAGGAAGATGACAGATTAAAAAAAGTGGGTGGGAAACAGCTGCTGAGTAACATTAAAATACACAGGGCCAAACAATAAAACTGTTACAAAGAGCGAGTTTCCATCCTTAGGACGGCAAATTACATCCTGAAACTATCCAGGACAGTGTGGGATGGTGCCAGGGCTGCTCGCAGCCTCTCCGACGTACCCAAGCACCAGGGAGACGTGGAGACACCAGGCACCTGCAGCAGGGGCTTGGAAGAAGAAGCAGTCCCACTGCTTGAAGGCTGCAGCCACAGTCATGCCTGCCTAACAAAGACAGGATGGGAGCTGGTCACAAAGGATTTCCCGCTGTCTGCCCACAAGCAGGTCTTTGTGCTCTTTGTGAGGTGCACTGCTTTTGGCCTCCCCGTGCCTGTCCTCTCCGCAGATGTCTCCCACTGGAAGCAGCTCTCCTCCAGCAGCGCTTGCACACCCCAGGAACTGCAATCCGGGGAGCTGGTGGCAAACTGGAGGTGAATCAGGGAAGAACCGTGAGAACAATTAAAGCATCAGGAAATGCGCCTGATTGATAGCTTAAATAAATCAAGTCTTTTTCTCTGAAAAACACATTAAGGGTACAAATTAATTAGAGATTACAGCCACCTATGAGGAATAAAAATTTGATAATCGAGGAGGTTTTGGTCTGGAGACAAAGATGCATCAAGGTTTAACATCTACTGAAGTTGAAAGTAAAACAATTTAGAGTAGAAAAAAGGCAGGACAATTAACTGCTAGACAAACACACCAAATCTGGATTTAAAGATTTGCACTGAATTTCCCCCACAAATAGTGGATTTTTTTCCCTAGAAGATAGGCTGCAGCTTAAGCAGGAATTAATTTTAGGAGGTTCAACTGCATGCATTGCAAAAGGAATTGGAATAAAAGATCAAAACAGGCCCTCCTAGCTTTGTAAATAAGGAGTCCAATAATAAGCAGCTAAGTTCACATTCCAGGCTCCTGAGGACACATTGCAGGCAGCAACGTGACATGACTTTCCAAAGGCTGCATGACAAATCTATGCCCAGACCTGAAAAGAGACCCCAGGATGCCCGACAGGAATGCACTTTGTCCCTGCTGTGTTTCCATCCCTCCCTTTTCTTCTTTAATGCTCTCATCCCCTTCCTGTCCTGTTTCTTCATGCTTTCCTCTGTGTTTGCCACGAGGTCCTTTCCCTACCCAGTCTTTTCTCTAGCCCTCCTCCCCTCTCTCCCTTTTCCTGTGGAGCCTCTTGAACACTGCACTGATGTCTTCTGCAGAAGAATTAGGCTGGTGCATGTCCTAGCATGAATACAGTGCTGTTGACCACATTTTCCAGGAAACACCCACGGAAAAAGTCACCTGGAAAGGGTCACCAAAGATCAGGTGAAGGAGGCACAAGAAAAAGGTAGCCTACTCCTGGCCTGAAGTTCAGAAAGTGGGATCAAATGGCTATGCCAAAGAGCCTGAGGGCTGCAGTCCTTCCCCACCAGCAGCTGTCCCCGAGAGCAACACTCAGCCAGCAGCAGCACCAGTAACAGCAGCGTAGAGCTGCTGCTCCAGATGAGCGACACAGGGAACTACGCCTGCCATGAAAAAGGATTTAAAACCTTCTTGGCCATCTACCTAGCTGCCATGGAGCACTCTGCAGGACCACATGAGAAGTCATCCCACCACTGACACCAACTCAATCATGTTACTGTAATCCTACAACAGGGAGCTGCTTGTCTGAGCATATGGAAATGAGGATGAACTCAGGAGCAGCTTCAGCATTGGCCCTCATCATTTTCCCAGTTTCTTCTTACCATAATATTCTGCAGTATGTTTCTAAAATCTCAGCCTTGTCTATTGCTTTAAACAGTCATTTTTCCTCTATTTCCAAACCCTTAGATCAGTTCTGTTCAAAAGAAGAACATATTAATAGCAACCTCTATATTCCCTCTGGGATGCTCTCAAGCCTTACTGTGTTTTTAATCTTTGCAGAGCCCAAAAAACCAACCACATCAGGTGATGTGAATACCAGGGTTTTTTCATTTCTTTATGGACATGACTAGTTAGGAGTTCTGCAAAGATTAAAAACCCCATTCAATAAAACTATAGATTTGAAAAAGGCGCATCATGATATGATTAACAGGGGATTCAAAAGAGAAGATAAAAAGAATATTCCTGACATCCATAAAACCGTAAAAATCTACAGAATAAGTGGAGCAGCATTGACCTGCTCTCTAACAACAGCAAGAGATAAAACAACCTCATCAAAACTTGGAAGGCATCAGAAGCAGGAAGATTAGGCTGAGATTTCTGGATTTCCAGATTGCAAAGAGAGCGAGTCTGCTTAGCTGGTCTGAAACCACAGAACAAGTAAAACTGTTAAAATGGAAACCAGAACAATTTGGTTTGTATATGGGCTGCAAACTAATATTCATGGTCAGGGGGTGGAAAGGAATGAGTTTCTCATGTGGACTGGGGGAGCAAGAAGTACTTGGAGCGTATGACATTTAGAACTGTGGTCTGTAAGCAGAGTGCCATGACTGCTGTATTATTTATGATCTCTAACTTCAGTTTTCTCAGTTTGCATTAAGGATACATTCAAAACTCACTTCTTTGAGCTTTATTTTCATCTTGCTCTTCAAGTATGTTTTTCCCTTCCAGCACACGGTAATCTTTCTGGTTTGTTATATAACAGAATATCCTAGCCTGGGAAAATATTTTTTGTTCTTCTTGTTTGCAACTTTTCACTCTTTTCTGAAAAGTTAACCTCCTTTGGGGGGAAAACACAGTAAAACAGAAAATGACAGGCAGAAGAGATGCTTATTATTGCAGCTTTTGAGTAAGTCAAAAGACAGTGCCATGGTCTTGGTCTGTCACCCCAGAAAGTATCTCAGCCATTTGCTGTGACTTTTTGTAGGCTGACACGTTATGAGGCAATAAAGCTCATCAGTCAGTGATAAGTCTGTTCTATGGCAACTTCCTGTGCTTCAAATTACTCTTCTTCTACACTGGGGCATGAGGAGAATGTTTTCTGAAAGCCTGTAAATGCCTGCTCTCAGGCATTTCTGCTACCTGGTGACTAGAGTCCTCACCCAGGACTTTCCTTTTTTTTTCCCCATTCCAGACCACTCAAAGTGAAGTGTTTGTTTTGCCTTACTACAGTCAAGACATAATCCTTTTCTCCCCATAATTTCACCCCAATTTTTGACCGGAGTGAAAGCTGTCAATAACAGCTAGGAGTTACTTCCATCAGACTTCAAAACTTCAAAACAGAAACCAAAAACCCAATACTTGCTTTACTGCAGCTACACAGTTTACCCTCATTGAAACAACAAAAAAAAGAGATTTATACAAGGATAATCCCATCAAGTTTGTTCAAGTAACTGCCAACCTAAAGCTGTGCAAAAGAAGGAAGATTCAGACCCATTGAACTGTCAGTTGTTAAATAAATCCACCATGAGGATAATACAGACTGAGCACCAAGCTGCAGTTCTGAGTCCAGCGTGTGTCTGCTAAACCAGACTGGGGTCTTTGAGATACAAGATATTAAATTTGAGGGTTTGGGGGGTTTTTTGCTGATTCTCCAATATGAGCAAGAGACTCTGACAGTCTTAGACACCATGCGTGTGCAGCACCTTCTGCACAGCTAGTGTCCCCACACATCCTAAGCATCAGTGTCCTCCTTTCAGCCAGGATAGAGTTGATAGTCTTCCTAGTAGCTGGTACAGTGCTATGTTTTGAGTTCAGTATGAGAAGAATGTTGATAACACTGATGTTTTCAGTTGTTGCTAAGTAGTGTTTAGATTAAAGTCAGGGATTTTTCAGCTCCTCATGCCCAGCCAGCGAGAAAGCTGGAGGGGCACAAGAAGTTGGCACAGGACACAGCCAGGGCAGCTGACCCAAACTGGCCAACGGGGTATTCCATAACATGGGACACCACATCTAGTGTATAAACTGGGGGGAATGGGTGTTGGGGGATCGCCGCTTGGGGACTAGCTGGGTGTCGATCGGCGGGTGGTGAGCAATTGCACTGTGCACCATTTGTACATTCCAATTCTTTTATTATTACTGTTGTCATTTCGTTAGTGTTATCATTATCATTATTACTTTCTTCTTTTCTGTTCTATTAAACCGTTCTTATATCAACCCATGAGTTTTACTTCTTTTCCCGATTTTCTCCCCCATCCCACTGGGTTGCGGGGGAATGAGTGAGCGGCTGCATGGTGCTTAGTTGCTGGCTGGGGTTAAACCACGGCGATGACTTACCACCATTGCTTGTTAACATACTCACTTCATGCATTCAGCACCTTTAAGGAGAAAAACGTCAATCACCACTAGCCTCACTGCAGTGTGTGACTTCATCACAAACTTTGTGACATATTTAGCAAGGGAATATCACATAAACAGCAGGGTAAATTTGTCTGTAACAGGTGATGAGTGCTTAGTTTTGGATCAGACCTATTTTAATTGAAGGAGGAGACAGTTATCATATTCCTGACATAGTGCTTTTCCCTGTACTGCCATATCCTATTAACAAGACATGAAGACATGAAAGCTTAGAGCTTCCTCTGTGTGGTCACACAGTACCACACTTGATTGTCCTAGCCAGATTTTTGCTTTCCCAACCCTCTTGCTGTTGAATTACGCAATGTTTTCTTGAGCAGCATCTGTGCAGCAGAAATCCTCAGCCTCCAGAAAGGCTTGGGAAGACAGACTGTTTCCTTACACGTGGTTGCTTTTGCCAGCACATAAATCAGCCCCTGAGAGGCCTTAGTGAAGCGGTGTTGATCCAGGGGGGAGTGCCTTGGTTGGATAGGAGGGACCAACTGTTCTAAGTCTGGCTGAGAAAAACAGGGAGCTAGGAAAAGCCCAGGAGCCCAGAATTTTATAGTTTTAAAATTTTCAAGGTGCTTTTTGTCATAATGCAACTTCCTCAACAGACAATTCCACAGGAAATTATAGAACATTTTCAGGGTGTATTATCTAACTGCAAAAGATGGGCATCATGCATTGCAGAACATTGCAGACACAGCAGAATAATCCCACAGGAGACTGTACAAACAAAAAACTTGCAGTATCAGACAGTTCCTCATAGGCAGAAACTGATCTCATGGGATTTGAAGGGATTTTTGCTGCTACTTCTATTGCAGCAAAATCATATTTTCCCAGCTCTCCAAGGAGTCACAAAATATTTCTAATTCTCTGAAACTTCCAAGGGTTCCCTTCCATATCTTAGTCATGGACCAAACCAATGAAAGAATAGCTCTAGCAAATGGCCTTGGAAGAAAGATCATTTTTAACAGGAAAAAGATGCCTGATGAAGCATTGGAGGTCAATCTGCATGCACGACACCCATGTGAAATTGCAGCTATCCCCTTTCTGAAGAACAGTTGCTTCACTAAAAGCTTGTATAGTTTAGCAGGAGTTCCTGCTTTCCATCAAGGTTCATGGAGCAAACTCTTGGCATATAGCAGGGAAACTTCCTCTCCCAGATGTAGCAGAAACAGCCTCTAGTCCTTGCATCTTCGAACTGTTTAAAGATGCTTTAAAAAACCTCCTTGACTGCTATTTCTCTACACTAATCAAAGCATCTGAGTGTCTATCACAGAAGTCAAAGTTGCTTGCAGGGTCTTTGGCACACACAGAACTGATTTCACTATTTTCCTTTTCAGCCTCTAGTTTCTCAGCAACTGCTTTGGCAGTACCTTCAAGTGGATCAGCCTCAACTGTTGTCAGCTTACAACATCCCAGTTTGCATGCCCTACTTAAATGCTTGGAATTCAGAGGTATTGAGCACCTGGGACTCCAGTGGAATTTAATGAGAGCTGTGGCTGCTTCCTCACCTCTGAAAAGTGAGGCCCAGAGGACTTCTTTTGAAGACGTCAATCGTTACCCTCTACCCTGACTTTCCATATTATTTCCAAACAAGCATCTATCACTCTCTATGCTGGTAGGTTTTGCTTTTGAATGTTAAGTGTCCTGGTCGAAGGCATCAATTTTAGTCCAACTTCACATGTTTTAAAAGGGACAGGGATTATATTACTTTGTAATTCCCTCTTAACTTTGTTCTACTCTATATCAAATATGAATTATTGACAGAATCACCCCAATCTGTCATATTTGATGAGACACACATACCATGGGATATATTAAATGGAGAATATAAGCTTAGAAGCATATGCCAGTGAATCTGAAAGACAATTAATTTCAAATTCTGTGCATGAAACAAACAACAATGAAGAACTTTATGAAGCTTTGTTACCTAACAGTAGTACTAAAAATGAAAGGTTTCAGTAAAGTCTAAGAGGGTAAACTAGAGTCCCTTGTAAGAAAAAGCTTAAAAACAGACACATGCACAAATACAAACACACAGTTCAACTATCAAATATGATTTAAGGACCAGATTCCAAGGCTTTTAGTCATGTTGAATAGTACCTTCCCATCCATGAATGACTCCATTGAACCAATGGGACCATTTGTGGAACAAGGTACTATTCAGCTCAGGAGTAAAGCAAAAGGAATAAGAATCCAGCCCAAAGTTAAAAGTAAACAGGAAATTCCAGCAGCATATCTCACCGTAGTCAACATGAAAAAAGAGTCAGCATTCTCCAGTGGTTCACATACTAAGGTACTGCAGCCATCCTCACGCACCAGAAAATAACTGCAATATCCCATATGACTGTTAGCAAATCATCTCCACTACATATTTGCATATAGGTGTTGATTAGAAAACTCAACAGAGAACAGGGACTACTGTGCTAGGTATGTAATATTAGATAGTGCCTGCTCCAAGGAGGTTATGATCTGGTAGCATAGCTAGACAAACGTGTGTACAGAACGAGTGGCTATGTGACATGGTCATATACAGCTTAGTAGTGGAGCTAGAAACAAAATCTTCAGAGCTAATACAGTGTCTAACTCTTACCTGTCACCGCCACATACCTTATGTGACAACCACCACTACAGTGCTTCACAGGCACTGTACACATATTGCCAGATGATCAGTGGGGAATCACCTGGCTCATTAGGCATCCCTCAGGCCTTGGCATTGCAAGTTTTTCTTTAAAGACCCTTTACATGTAGAAGTTTTTCACAGCCATTGCCTGATGGACGAGGAGTGGATTTGACTCTGCTATGTGGCTGCCTAGCTACTAGGCATTGCCGTGTCAGATATATGTTCAAGGACATATACGTCCTTCACAACACATATGAAATATTGTTATGTCAAACCATACTCAGAAAGAAACCAATGGCATAAATTACTGTAAAAGATATAGAGATGGTTTACAAGGAAGAAAGAGAGAACGCATGAAGGCATAAAGTTGTGAATCGGACTAAAATACAGGGGACTAACCTATAGCGTCAAGTGCCCTTTCCCTCTCCAGTCACTTATTCACTGCAACAATAAAATATAAGCTCAGTAGTTAACCCCTCCCCCCATGTCTTCTTGGAGTAACTTTGATGGGATAGGAGATCTTCTTGGTAAAATTACAAAAGATTTCAATATTGTGAGAAAAACAGTGGAGAAATGGAAGTTATTCCAAAAAATACTACTTGTATACAAATGCTGATGAAATCCTAGAATGTTTATTAATTATAAATTAGCACAGGCAACTTGGCTTGCACATTTTAAGCAGAGAAAAAGAGAACACTGAAACTGGAAGAGTCTCTCTGAGCTACCGAACTTGCTCCTCTTTGCAGAGTACAGCAAACTGACTGTAATGACCTAAGCAGTAATTAAAAGCTTCAAAAAGAAGGTTGTACTACAGTTGTGGAGAGGAAAAGCTTATCAACAGTTGAAGCACAGTATCTTCACACCCAGGAAAAATCAGTATCAATGAACCAACTGCTGAAAGCAACTACAGGGACCAGCAGAAAATGAGGTAAATAAGCTCAGTGAGACAGCACATCTGAAAGACAAAGAAATGACACTCTGTTGATGGTTAGGAGGAAAGCCAACAATAACAAAGACTAATTCCATAAATAAAAATAATTCTATTCCCATTTTCACTGGCAATTCTTTCCTCAGTAGAAGGAGAAAGAAACAGTAAAGCAAACTTCTGCCTTTTGCCAGTAGGCATGATGAACAGAGCATAAATCCGAGTATGGGTAGACAGGCAGAAAACAATCCATGCCAAGTGTACCTATTTGACCACGGATGCCAGTAACATTACCTTCCACCAAACTTAAGTCTAAACAGTAATTCACATTACTGATGTAAAAGATGTTTCTGAGGTCCCACTAAGGGGAGTCCCATTGCTGGGTTGTTGTTTACCTGATATGCCTTAAAAGCAGTTGAAACTCCTTCATGTAAAATAAGGTTTAGACAGTGCCCCACAAGACCTTTCTGAAGAGCTCATGTTGTACCTGAAAAACAAAGATGGTACCTTCCCATGTGCAATGACAGTCAAAGGATGTGCCATGGACTGAGACACAGATGACCACCCTTTCCTGCTCTTTGCAGATTTCTGTTTGTAGGACAGTGACAATAACACATACCATACACAGTGCCAGACTGCAGACCACAGCTGGACTTCCTCTTCTTACCAACACCTCTCAAGTTTTAGATGCTTCCTTCCTAAGGAAGCACCAGTGTGCTGTTCCAGATTCTCAAATTTGTTAGAGGGCTTGACTTCAGGCACGCCAGGCTTTTCTGTGAAAGTGGTAGACTGGGAATTGTCCTTTTTCTCCTCATCAGAATGGGAACTACAAGATTCAGCTTCTGCCACAGGGGTTCAGAACTGCCCTAGCAAACAGACTGTGAACACTCCCCTGTTTGCACCAGGGACCACATATAATGTAGCCTCTCAGAGACGCCCCCTTGCAAGCCTCACAAGGCTGCTTACAGCTATGCCTCGTCCCCCTCTCTATTCTTCAGTTATTTTCATCTCATATCAAGCAACATTATTCCCTGGCTTCACAAACACAGCCCACTGTAGCTGCTTAATCTAATTCTTCAAGTGTTTTCACTCTCTGCTTTGTGACTACACGCTGGCATTCACCATCACTGACTTCACAACTCAGCCTCTTCCTATACCATGAGCCCTTTCTTCATTGCACTTTCAAGAAACTTCTTTTATATTAAAGCTAAGCTGAACTAATAACCTCCGTGCCAACTTGATTTACCAAAAGACCAACCAGACAACAGTTTAATTGACATGCTGCTGAAGACACCCTTGAAGTTTCATCTGAACAGGTTACCAACATCACTGCTGCTTCTTTTTCCTGCTAACAGAGCCACTGAAAATTATTAGAAGTACTGTGTGCTGTTCTCTGCTAGCTTAGTTTCCTCATTTGGAAACTTTATATCTTTTCTGAAGATAGCTTCTGGTTCTTTCTCTCCAATTCTGGACAGACTTTATTTGAATGAGAAGGAGAAAAATGATAAAAAAGCAGAGTAACAATGACCCCTCCCCTTTATTTGAATTTCTCGGCTCTCAAAGCTTTGAATACACTTTAGAAAAGGTGGTAATCTTTTAAAATTAGCTTTGCCTTCTCTTCCCATGCAGCAAAAATGACCTTACTTCAGGTCTGACTAAATTACACCCATTAATGAGCTCTGTAAGGTACGCACATCATAGGCTAGTGACTTTGCCCTGTTTTCTGATCAGGATAATGACTACATCTTCTTTCTATTACTCTTCTCAACACTCTCTAAATGTGTAATATTACAAATAATAGGGACATGAATTTCTGTTACTTAAATGGATAAGAATCACAAGCATGTGAGCTAAATGTTCAGTGGCGATTATATATCCAATAATAAATGAGGTCAAATAACAGAAGAAACTCACTACCAGAAACTTAAAAAATCTTTATATACATGGGAATTTTGACCATTATTGTGCTCATGCATAGCTCACTACAATTTCAGGCATGCATTATGTTGAAACAAAGTATTGATTGCCAGATATCTTCTGGTTGCAATGCTCTTCATTCAAAACTTGTCTTAGACTTATTTACCAAAACATTTCTCAGAAAACACAAAATTACTGGCATATTCTTCCTTGTGACACACTGCCAGCAGCTCTGCACAGCAAATCCATGGAAAGACTGACTTATAAGGTGCCTATTCATTTACTCCAGGTCCTCAACATACCTGTAAAATTCCTGGCTGAGATAACGTTAAGGTTTTAAAATGCTGGATGTTGAATAACTCATGCTGCAAGCTTTCACCTTCTCGGCCACTGTATGATATCCAGCCCAAAATACTGTAGGGAAGGACACTTACCATTAGCACTGCTTGGTAACATCCATACAGGGTAAAAAGGGTGGAAGGCACACAGCATGGCACATGGCAGCCTTTCAGCAATTAATTTACTTCAGGAAGCAGTGGTCCTGAATCTATAGCAAAGGAAAACAAACAGCAGCAAGATGGCCTTGAGTTGTTCTTAAGAAGGCAGAAGATCTGCACCGTCTAGAGACCTATTTCAAGGTGAACCTTGGGAATTAGATGAGAAAGGGTGACTTTTTCATAGCTCTTCCCAAAGGGTGCCATAAAAGAGGTCTTTAGAGTTAGCTTCAATCAACTGTGAACAGTGGTTTCCTCTGCAAAAAGCCTGGCTCCCACATTTTCAAACCACATTCTGTAACTTGAACCTATATTTAATTCATTTTTCCCTTCAGACTACAGGGTATTTAGCCATCTGTGACATGGTTATGCCAGCTACCAGATTCCCTTCACTGCTATGAATGCTGACAATTCAATAAGGTCTAATTGACGACCTTTTTAAAAGGACCCAGATTAAGAATAATTAGCACACAAATGAGTAATGGTCAAGATTCCAGTGATGTAGTGATTTGATCAAATTCAGCATACCTTAGGGGAGATACACTGAGCAGCAGTATAAAGAATGATCAGATTTATTGCAAGAAAAACAACAGACATTTTATATTTATATGCTCACATTCCTTATTAATTGAAGATAAGCCTCAGAAAAAAAGGTATTGTGAGGAAACTGAGAAATCCTTTAATTAATAAGGTTGAGAAAGTAAAGAAAACATTCATACGGTTAAGTGTCAAGACAGACAAGAGTGATGTAATACTGAGGGAAAGAGCTAAGTCATGGATAATACTATATGAATGGAGAAACTCTACACTTAGAAAGAGGTACTTACCAAGAGTTCCCCACATGGGTGTCTGTGTGTCTGTGCACACACTCAGACACACATATGCCATTAATCAGGTATTCCCATGGAGGGATCTGGGTAGTTAGGCAGAAAGGGAGGCTGGCATGGATAGCTGTCTACATTAAGGACCAGAAAGAAAAAAGGAGCACCAATGAGTCCATGCTGACCTTCCTTCTTAGAGCTGACAGGCAGAAGTCATAGAGAAGCAAGGAAGAAGGTCTAGCACACCCTTAGTACACGTACTAAGAATATCTAACAAGAAAAGTGGTGAAATCTTTCCATCCTGCTGGAGGTTTGCTTTGACATTGGGTGAGAATTGTGCAGCACAGAGGTGCTATGTGGTCACAGCAAGCTTGCCTTCTTGCAGTCCTGTGGCAAGTACCCTCTGCTTTACATTACCAGAAATGGAGCCTTTCCACCATAGAGTTTGGCAACACTGCTGGCATGATGCAAATCTCTGTCTGAATACCTCTCTGGAGCTCTTGGACTCTATGCCCTGCAGCAGAATGAAACCATAACCTGCTTCTCCCCCTCCATTGCTGCAGGCCAGCAGGAGAAGCAGAGGAGCATTGCGACTTCCACCACCTCTCCCATGCACCACGATGCAACACAAGCAGGATCCAGCACATACCAGAACAGGGAGACAGAGCACAGATGTACCACATAGCAAGGAGCTGTCAGCCTGCTGGCCCAGAAATAGAAGTGCTACCTGAAGTGTTAATACAGACCTTGCTGTCAGATATCTCAGCGTTTCTCCTCATGCCAGAGGACTACACCCTTGTGACATCCCAGTAGGGTGTGGAGGAGGGAGGGTTAAACCTCATTTTACAGAAGGAGGGTGATGCTCTAGGCAGATTCAGAGACTTGCCTAAGGTGGGTGGGAGTGTCAGCCCACTAAACTTTTGACTCCACATTATGTTGCAGCTTTACAACTCTTGTTATTTGGTCTTATACTGAAAACTGAACCACATTATTAATGTAATTTATTTTGAACAACACCAGTTGGTCATGATGGAGTTCTCATTAAAATATATCACCATGATAGTGTATGTATATATATCATAGGTGGGCTGTACCTCTCAACGAAGTTTGTCTGCTCTTACTGATACAGTCACTTCAGTGGATGTATCTGAGTTAAGCCATACTGGCAAGCAAGCCACAAATTGGGCTGCTGCATGCACAATGATGTTGCCTTTTATCATGCACAGCCTTGCAACATATTGGTGAATGTGTCCCCTTGTTGTTTGTGTTGCAGTAATCGGAACCACGATGGAAACCCCAGATACAGGAGATACCATCTATCCCTTCAGGGCTTTGGGAAGAAGATGGGAAAGGCACTGGAAATGGGCAGACCCAGTTGCAGGGTGGCTGTGCTCATCCAGGCTCTTTGATGTGCTCCCCTTTGGCATAACACAGAACTCAGCCTGAAGGCTTGGGGTGAGGGGACATAGATGGGAAACTCAAGTGAAGACTCAGCCTCAGTGAGATCATTTCAGAGTCTTCAGAAATGGACTTAACCTCTTCTGGCTAATGCTGGAGATAAGAAGATATCTTTGATCTTAGCCAACATCACCCCTGCAATTTAAGACATGCAATACCTATGATGGGGGATATCTATGCTGGATCTGCTCTGTGAGGAGCATCAGACCAGATGATTTCCTAGAGGTTACTCCCTCCTACCTAAGTTATTCTGTGAATCCAGCTTTAATTCTATAAAATATAGAAATCTGGTCAGGAATTGAACTAGTCATGGAGACAGTTTGGTTTGGGGTTTTTTTTTTTTTCCTTTCTGTCATGACACAACTTCTATGGTTGATATTTTTAGCATGGAACAAGCTGTAGATGTGTTTCAGATAGAGGAAAATGTCTTCCAAGGAGATATCTCTAGTTGGTTGAGATGGAAAGCAAGGACAACTTTGTCTCACAGAGGGGGAAAAATGCATTAATTTTTGGCAGCATTTCAGACAATATTTTTTATTTAGTTAGGTTTTTTCCTCTTCTGTATAGTTCACTCAGCATTGTCTCCATTACTAAGCAGACTTGCTTACTGAAATCTGCCAATTTAGTCCAGCCTATATTTAGATCCAGGAAGTTTTATTTTACTTTATCTTTAATAATACCTTTTGCAAGTGATAAGAAGAACACTTTTGGTTCCATACTACCACAAATCTTTCATTTGTGGTAGCTAATGAAAGTTTAAAACCTATTAGATTACAGAAAGCAGGGGTAAAAGTGGCTCTAAATATGGTCCTACCTCCTCACTGGCAAGTTATTGACAGTATTACCAGTGACCTCACAAAACCTTCTACATCAAAATTCCATCTTAAAAGTTACATACTGTAGACCTCATTATAAATGTGAGTAGTGGTATACCTTCCTACCAGCCCAAGTATACTACATAGAGGGGTCACTAATTGCAAGTTTATTTTCCTACATAGCATCAGTAAAGTCTCAAAATAGTCTTTAAGTGAGAATTAACTTGTGCATAAAATCTTGCTGGCACTTTAATAGAGCCTGGGGGGGCTCATTTTTGACAAACTCTCAATTGCAAAGGGTAATAGGAGACTGTTAAAACACAGGTAAAGTTAAAGCATGTATGCTAAAAACATATGTGAATAAGAACATGGCCACAGCAAAACAGAGAAAAGGAAGGTCAGTTACACTATTAACCTTGGCATATAGACATCCATGAAGCACTGCACCACATGAGCGCAGTCTTAGTACCATGCATGAACCTGGCTCAAGCTAACTTGGGTGCCTCTGGATGCACAGGAACAGTTACCACACAACCTGGACTAACCAGCTCCCAAGGAACTGAGACCTGACCCCGTTCACATGCAGTTACCTACCAGGCAGTTTACCTGGGAAATGGTCTTTCTCCATACATATAAATTTCTTTTCTTAGGTCCCCAGATTTTGGAGGAAGTCTAAGTCCCAAACCTGGAAACAAATACATTCATCCCACCACCGACTATGCAAAATTTAACATCCTTGGTACCTGTACCAGACAGCGTTTCAGAGAGATGTAAAAGGAAGAATCCCAGTTTCACAGCAAGACGAGCAACTTTTTATTTGTAAGCACAGTCTTGTAGCCTTTAAAAAAGGGTTTCCCAAGTTTGTTTTACACAGGTATGATCACAAAGGCAAGCACATCAAGGAGAAGACATTCTGCTCTTTGAGTGTCACTTTGAGGTAGCATCCCCTGCAATGCAGTGTGCAAAACCTGCATTAAATCTCAGTTAGATAGTTTAGATCAGTCATTTAAAACAGTGTTTTTTCTCATCACAGTCTTCACACAAATCAACACTTGATGACTAAGATTTCTGGCCTTACAGCTCTAAAAGAAGCTCCCACTTCTCTCTATGTATTCAAGGCTATGTTTTGAGATGCATGTGGCTAACACAGAAAACATAACAAGAAGATATCAAGAATTTGCTGCATTCTGTCTAGGATGGTGCCATAAATAACACACCAGTTCAAAATCATGCCAATAAAACTTCATGAAAGTACCATCCAGTTTGTCCCATGTTTATCATTAAAAGGAAGCAGACATATTTATAAAGCTTCATTTTCAGACTGTGTAGCTTCATCAAAAATACAAAGAGAAAAAGAACAAAGCACTTCTTACAGCAGCTACATTCAAAAAGGTTTTTTTATGCCTTAGGGTCTTGCTGTTGCACAGTTGCAGGGCCAGCCCAGAAAAACCAACATGCTGGATTTCATCTTTTTATAGAAGGCAGCCCTATCTAGCTCCATAATCATTCATATAAGTATGGAATGACTAGTGACTCTTCCCCCTGTTTCAAGGCAAAGACAGGTGAAAAGGAGAGTAGAAGATTGTGTGATAAGAGTACATAAATTTTAAAAGGGGTTTTCAGGGGAAGAGTGGGACTTTTGGGGGAAATTTATGTCTGTATCTGTATGCATGCAATTCTTGCTTATCTTGTTTATGTGAGTTTTTCTCTTGACTGAGGTGTATGAATTACTGTAGAAATGTAAAAGTAGAAGTACTCTCAAGAGGACATCTGTTTCACATCACTGACAGATGTCTGTCTGACCCATTTTCAGGATTTGAAACAAGGATTCCAGAATATCCTTAGAAACCCCGCTTCAGTGCTGTACCATCCCCATAGCCAGAGCATCTATCTGAATTCTATCTCCTCTGAGTATCTCTTGCTTCAGCTTGCTCCATCCATTTCTTTTTACACCATTTTTAGACAGGGAGAGCAAGTAAGTGTCCCTTTCTTTATAACATTTTTAAATAATGTTTTTGTATACTTTATGTGCATTATGCCTCTTTCCTTTCCTAGAAAACTCAGTTAATTCAGATTTTCCTCATAGAAGATGTTTTCTAAGCTTTGTTCTTTCTCCTTTCAAAAGGAGAATGATTTCCAAGTTGTCTATAGTTTAAAATGTGCCATCGCTGTTGGACACAGACAAAATATTCCTAGGTCAGGCCCCACCACCCAGGGCAGAACTAAATAGTTACTTCCCAGTTATTCACAATATTACTATTAATTCATACCATCATCAAATTTACTCTTCACACATCTTCACATTTCTGGATTCCATTTGGTTTGTGCTCTGTGCTAAGCCTCTTTTCTGAACACTGCTCCCAAACTCGTTGTTTCCCATTTCATATTTGTGAATTTGATTTTTTTTCTTCCTCAGAAGTGATACTTTGCACTTGTCTTTATTGAATTTCATCCTATTGATTTCACACCATTTCTTCAATTTCTTAGTCTCATTTTGTATTCAAATCCTGTTCTCTAAAGTGTTTGCAGCCCCTCTTAGTTCAGTATCATATGCAATTTTAAAAAGTTTTCTACCTATTCCATCATCAAAGCTGAAAATATTGAATAATACTGGACCTAAGACAGACCACTGTGGTATCTTATTTGATATGTTTTCCCAGTTTGACAACAAACCATTGATAACTGTTTTACCGATAAGCCCAATTTTTCAAACAGTTTTGCACCCATCACATAATAACTTCATCTAAACCATATTTCTCCTGCTTACTTATGAAAATGTCATGTGGATGTGTGTCAAAAGCCTCGCTAAAGTCAAGATCTATCACATCTGCTGCTTCCCTGTTATCCACTGGGCCAGTTACCCTGTCAAAGAAGGAAATGAGATTGCTTTGATGTGATTTGTTCTTGACAAACCCATGCTGGCTGTTTCTTATCACCTTATTTTCCTCTAGGTGTTTACAAATTGATTGTTCAATAATTTGCTTCTGCATTTTTCTCAGTATCAAAGTCAAGCTGACTGGCCTATAATTCCCTGGGTCTTCCTATTTCCCCTTTTTAAAGATAGGTACTGTGTTTGCCTTTCTCCCATCCTCCGGGACCTCACCCATCCTCCATGAGCTCTCAGAGATAATTGCTAATAGTTCAGAGATCACTTCAGCTGGTTCCTGAAGTACTCCAGGGTGAATTTCATCAGGCCCTGCCGACTTGAGTATATCTAACTTATCTGAATATTCTTTAACCTGTGCACATTTTTCCTGTATATTAAACAACTTGCTGCCCAGTGTGTGTTACAGTTTTAACGCTCAGAGGCAATATTTCTAATATTGGAAGTTTTAATTTATTTTGACTGGTAAAGCAGTTACACTTCACTCCACAATGTCAATGGAGTGGCTATATCAACTAAATAGACAGGAAAGACATCCCTAAATCCAGACACAGGATGTTTCAGAAAGTGCCTGCTATTCTGCCTCTAGAGACTAAGCACTCTGTGGACAGCATACCACATGAAGCCCAGTTAGACTTCAGCAAGCTCTCATACCCCCAAAGCCTGCTTTAGGACAGGTCCAGGGCAGGTCTAGGTGCAGCAGCTCAGAACTCCAGCAGCTGCTTTTTACTTCATCTGAGTGAAATCCAGACATCAGCCATTTCTCCACCTATTTTTCCCAAACCTGGAAGTGTTTCCACAACATGTAACCCACTTATACAATCAAGCTTCATACAGAATGCAGCAAGGACATCCATTAGGAGATAAAACAAAAATATATTGATCTAGAATTATACCTACAGGGCTATACTGGTTGTCCTCTGCAAATAAGGTTTCTTCAAGCTAGGTATAGCTACAGAATGACCCTTAGCTATTGTACTTCTCTTTCACCAGCTCTGCTTCTGTTTACAAAGCAGCCCTTACCTCTGTCTCTCAAATGCACACTTGACATACTTGCTGTACTTGCAATTAGGGCAGGAGAAGCCCATTGTTCATGTTTTCCCCTCTGTCTTTTCTACACAAGTATTTCCTCACTGGGGACCTAAAAGACAAAATATTGATATTCCCCCCCCCCCTTTTTTTTTCTAATTGGCTTGTTCTTTTTTATTATATTATCCTGGCGGTTTTAATTTCTTACCGCCTACTTTGATGTAGCAACCTAAAGACAGCCAAAGATGAAGTTCTAACCCTAAGGCCTTGAAACAAAAGATACAGCATCTTCTCTCTGTCCCTTAGAAACAGAAATAAAATGGCTTAGTTGAAAGGAATTCGCAGCAAGAAGGGTGTGAAGAAACCTTTCCACTTCCTTACCTGTCAATTAACACAAAGGATGCACCTTGGACACTGGAATGGCCTTTCTCACAAGCAGGAATCCATCTTTCAAACTGTCTGTGGGCTACAAAATTATCCCAACTCCAATCCCATGGTGAGCTTCATGGTAGTCAGTGCTGTGTGAGCAGGGGAGAGCCTCAGGGAAGCCACCAGGAAGCCATGTGAGCACAAGATCACCACAGGGCTGGCAGCTGGCAGCAGCAAATGAAGGAACTTTGAGCAACCACATTTCACAAGCATGCAAGCATATCATCCATAACTCAAGTGGGGATTCCTTGAACAATACAATTCTCCCACTGCTTTTATACTCAAGGAAAGCATCACTAAGTTAAAAGCTTCTGAGTGAAAGGTATTACAAGATACTTTATTTCAAGAAACAAATTAAGGGCTGGGGGGGAGGAAGTCTCTGAGGTAAAAAATTGCAGAAATAACCAGTGGTTGCTACCTGTAAGCTCTGTTTGTACTTCAGTCAGTAGTCACAGAGTGGGTCAGACTGGACCTCAGGCACTCTCCAGTCCACCCCACACAAAGCAAGGGCTAGCAGGAGCAGACTCTAGCCCTGGATGGAGATACCATGGCCTCTCTGGGTAACCTTTTCCTGGGTCAGGCCACCATCCCAGGGACCAAATGTGCCCTCTTTGCCTCAATGCAGCATCCCCTTTTGCAAGCTGTGTCCCTGCACTCTGTTAGTGTGCACCTCAGAAAAGCCCAGCTGCCCATCCTTTCTGCCCACACAGCTTTCTCTACATCCAGCCTGGCCTGGTGAGTGGGTCTGTCCCACCAGTGGCACAGGGTTTTGCATTTGCCTTTGCTGAACTTCGTGAGGTTCTTGTCAGCCCATTTCTTGGGCTGTCACTTACTACAGGTCAGTTACTACTTCTGTACCAGGATCAGCCAGCAGCAATCCTGCAGAGGCACAGAAATACAAGACAAGAGAGCTGGGGCTAATATCCCATAAAAAGACAACAAGGCAGAAAATGGGCAGGATAATGGGGTAAATGCCAATGGATGATACAGAGACTCATCAAGAGCTAGGACAGAGTGCAGTGACATAAAAATGCCAGAACTTCAGTCTTGTCAGTCCCTGACATGATACCACCAGAACCATTGACAGTAACAAGAGCTTTTGTGAGGAATCTTGGCAAGGAGAAAACAACCCTAATGGTGTTAAACTCTTCTCTCATTCCCACAATATGAAAGCCTGGAGGAGCTCTCTCTAAGATGTAATGGTGCTGTAGAGAAAGGCGTCATTCCTCTTACCTGTAAGACATTTCTATTCCAGAAAGGAAAAAAAACGCAAAATGTTAATTGCAGCCAAATATCACAGACATAAACCAACAGTAAGTTCCAAAGATGCTTCTTCATGAGGCAAAACATGATGGGCAAGAGCAGAGGAGCACATTCATATCCAGACCCATATTTAAGTTTCCTTTTCATTTATGAGGACTGAGGCTTGAAAGCTGAGCTGCAGTTCAGGCCAAGAGTAGCTCCAGCAGGACTGAGAATGGGGGAAAATAAAAAAATTATGTTCAACTTCAGCACAGATTAGTGATAAATATAATGATTCATGCACTCTAGAAGCAGAGAGATCAAGCTTATTGCAACACACAAAAAAGCACAATTTGACAAAAATATGTTCCACCATAAAAACAGACAAGCTGCTTTCTAGCATTAGCTGCAAAAAGAGGCTTCCATTAATGCCTCTGAAATAAAAGCACAAGCAATTCACAGCCCTTAAAGTCATTCTATCTGCTTTCTGTGACCAGAGAAGGCTCAATGTTTTCTGAAGCAATGGGCCTGTAGGTCATAACAAGACAACTCTGGCCTTTATTTACAAGCACCTGCACCTCATCTTCTTCTCTGTAACTCTTAATGCACTCTGTGAAGATAAAGATCACAGAAAACCTAAAAATACACATCAGCAACAGATATGCCCTATGCTATTGGCAGACCCAGCTCCACCAATGTCAGTGTGTTGCCAAGTTTTGATTTGGCTCTAGAGGTGAAGTTGTACTCTCCTTGCCTTGATCAAAAACTACCAAAAAATGGGCATCTTCAGCACACGCTGCTCAACACCTTCTTCTTCAGCAATGTAGAATACAGTGGCAGAGAGAAGGAAGTGGTGGTATCACACGTGTTTGCCCTAGGCACACTTTAACACCAAGCTCACCTCTTGTGAGTTAGGCTGGTGTTTCCTGTTATGGTAGTGTTCCCTCCAAAAAGATGCCTCCAAAAGGTGTGTTGAATGTGCATCTATCTCCACACTGGTGAGGTGAAGGGCTCTCTTCACTGGCTGCAGTGACAAACTTCAAATGGGATGTGATAGCCAGGGGCTCATTTCTCTGTACGTTGAACATACTAACTATGTTAACATATGTACCAACACATGTTGGTATGTTCCTGCAGTTTCCCTGTCAAGCCAAAAGCCGGAGAGATCTTATGAGACCACATGTCCTTGGTACTCTGTAAGAAGACTCTTCTCTTTAACCTGGCTTGGGATAAGACCTGGACAGGTCTTCCCCCTGCTTATGCAGAATGCACCTGATCTCCTAATTCACCAGAATTTTGATCAACTTTAATTCAGCTGCTGTGCTGAGACCACTGAGCTGGCAGATTTTGTTGTTTGCTTAACAACTTCATTTTATTCAGGGAGAACAACCAAAACCTCATGAAATTATTTCTGTTTAGGTAACTTTCTCCAAGATATATTTCAAGGTATATTTTTCAATGTGTTCCTTATTCATTGTCTGGAAACCTGCCCATGAACAGGTAGAGGCAGTATGGACTGAAGGAAAGGTCTTGGTTATTACCCACCTCTGAGAGAAAGGCTATCTCAGTAAGAGAGAACTGAAGATCAGGAACATGCATTTCATGCAGAAATATCATATGAGTAATATAAAAACTCTGAGTTTATTCCAGAGAGTGAAATCATAAAATCTGTCCTGAACAATTTAGTGGCCGGTTGGAGAATCAAACTCAATCCTCTCTCCAGTTCCTCTGATGCTGGCGGGGAGCATGTCTGTCTTTGGTCAGGGGGAATGCAAGCGTGGCAGGCCAGGTGGTGGCATGACTTTTCTCAAAATTAAAATCTAGCAATAATGGCTGCAGCAAAGTTGCTCCTTACCAAGGATGTCAGTCAGATGCTAGGCTTTTCTCCCACTCTTCCTTCATGTTTTTTAGCAGTCTTCAAGCTCATTTCTCTGTTCTTTCAACACAGCAGGTGATCTGTGTTGGGCAGCCAGTAAAATAAATTTATGAACTGTCTGAGAAAGCACACTGGGGCTCGAGCAGACTGTTGTTTGGGTTATTTTTAAGGGTACAGCCATGGTATTGGAGGCAAGTAGTCAGATCCACAGCTGATGTAAACCAGCACTGCTTTACTGGCTTTAACACAATGGGGCTACTTCTGGTCAGTCCCTTGCTGCTGTAACTTGGCTGCTGGAGAAACATCAGCAGAAGATCTGACCTACCTGTTACTTTGTGCATGCTAAACAACTACCATTTTTCCCTCCAGTGGAGTCAGGATAGTGCTGCTTTCCTGCGGTGCCATCATAAAGAAGATGCTGAGGGGACTTCTAAAAATGCTCTCTGAACCACCATGGGACAGGATTTGAAACAAAGGAGAGCTGAAAGCACTAAACTGTATCTGCAAAATGCAAGCCTGCACTTGCGCACTCAGCTGTTCTGAGAACATTCAAAGGGCATGCCATGTTTGCATATACTTTAAACATACTGCTGGCATGTAAATACTCCTTTTGTGAACTACAGCTAGCAAAGGGAAACACAATTAGAAAACAATTAGACCTGTTTTTGATGTCTTTCCCTTCCTCTCAGCTCCCCTTCTGTTTCTCAGCCAGGTATATTGTTCACACTGAGATGGTAAGTGCACACAGAAGCACAGATAGGTATAAAGATATATAGATATATAGATATATATGCCTTCGGATCCCATTGCATTTTTCACACATGTACCAACAACAATGCCTGTGTCCTGCTCTGACTCCAGCTTAGGTAGTTATATCCTGCCTTGCTAATGATGCAGGTTCTCTTTTCCTTTGATGCAAAGCTAGTAGCTACAACTCATCATTTGAGCACCACCAACATAAGGTTCAACTTGTATGTCCTCTGCTTTTTAAACACCTCTCAGTGCCATTACACCTTTGAGGGAATTTCTGGGTAAAGTGACTTACTTGTGAAGATAGACTTCCAAATTCACATTAGGTTTAAGTGTAAAGTCCTCCGTGTTTGCACCTAGCAAAATTAATCCTGGGAGGAAAAGAGGGAAGACTTCTTATATGATCATCACATAAGTGTACAACACCTCTTCACCCCAGAACTACACTGTAGAGATGAGATTAGCACCTAAGGATCATCTTCAGACAACATATAAATACAATCTATTTTATCTCAAAGTACTGTTTTCTTTTGAAGGCAGTATCATCTGCTGCTCTCTTCCACTGCCACTGACTCTCTGGCATAAGTCCATTTTAACCAGGTCTGGTATGAGAAAGCCTGTTAAACAGACTTTGCACAACTTGCACTTCAGGGTTGCTACAAGAAGAGGCAAGTGTTTGGCTACTCATAGTCATTTCCATGGCTCTGGGGTTCCTGACATGCTAAGGTCAGCTTATGGCTGATTGATCAGCCACATTCCCTTCTGTGGCTTAAGGCACAGTGTATGTAATGTCCTTTCATGCCATGCCTTGGAATGATCTCAAGTTTGAATGATTTCACATGACCTTCAGAAGGTAAACCTCCTTCTATTTATTTAAATGCACACGGTGTCTGGTAGAAAGCTCTTCTGTGGCAAAGAGAAACATTTCTGGATTCCACCCTGCAGAGCACTGGAAAAAAAGACGAATCTCTTCATGTTTGAATGCTGTCACTAGCTACTGTAATTCACTATCACAGGGTGAAGAAAAATGCAGGTTTGGAGCACAGGTTCCTAGAGGCTACTGTCTTGCTTGTGTCATGCAGGAAGCCAGGCAACATTGGCCTTGCAATCTGTGATATTACTCCACATTACATTTTAACCCCCATCCTTCTTTGATGACTTATCTTGGAAGAAAATAAAAAAGCAAGTGCTACAAGTGATGAATGACAAATGACAGATCACCCATCCAAGATTTCTTTAAAGACGAATCAGACTAAAAGGTGGAAGTGAGCGGGATAATGTTAGGGTCCTCTTTTCTATCCTGTTGTTTGATGTGGGATGGAGACAAATCTTCAAGCCAAGATGCTAAAGAGAAAAAAGAATAATGTTTTTAATGGCACCCATGGACATGACTTGTGGAGGCCATCCAAATGTCATTTGTAGGCTTTGTGCAACAATAATGCCTTGATGGCTATAAACAATGCTCTTGGCTACATTAACAACGAAGAGTAGAGTGAATTTTGTTCAAAACTCCACATTTTAAGGAATTTTTTTTCAAACAGTCTTTTCAAGAATGGGAGAAAGGGAAAAAAAAATCGGCATTTTTTTTCCTCCTGTTTTTTCAACCAGTTCGCAAAATAGCTTTAGAAAATAGGTAGGCAGGCCTCAGTATTTACTGTTTAGGTGGACAGCTCACATGGATAAGGAAGAAAATGTTCTGTCTTGTGTCACAGCTTGATCCAACTGCCTAATTGCATTTTGGAGATTTTGCCCTCCACTTACTCATTTGCAGTTGGATTCCATCAAAATCAGCATGAAAATAACCAGTGGTTTGATCTAGTATGGCTACACTATTCCTGCATGTTTTTGTATGATATTGTGCCTTGCAGGGTACTGGGATTTTAAAACTCATTTCAAGAATCAGTTCCCTTCCTAAGCACCAAGAACCCACCAAATAACAAAGAAATCTTCTTGAAGTAATGACTAGCTTGGTAAGAATCATAATGAATTTGGGCTGAGGAAAGGAAATGCGGACTGTTCCTACACACAGAGACAATTTGACAGATAATTACTCCTGTGAGTCAGTCATGAAGTAGACTTCCTCTGATAAGAACCAAATTACCATCATCCCTTTTTTGTTGTTGTTGTTCCTTCCTTAGTCTCATGACAGAGCCTGCTGGGGAAGGAGGGAGGTCTCTATGGTCACCAGCTGTTTAAGCAAAGAGGCAGAGCCTGGCACTTTTAGGTTTACAGGTATTCAAATACCACAGTTAAATGTTTTTAAAATTGAGTTTCTGACCACCCTGAAATTATTGGAACTCCTTCAAAGAGGGCCCACAGGTAACGAGTTTGTCCTCCAACACAGTCACTCCTGGTTCTGTTTTCACAGGGGCACAACAAAAGACTTCAGGAGGGGAGGGATTCTGGTCGAGGCACCGATGGCATTTCTCTGCATTTTTGCCATTAATGCTGTCTGATTCATTAGTGTCCTTAGAGAAAGAGGTGCAATGCATGAAACCTTAAAAGTGTTGGGATTAATAAGAACACACACAGTCATACTCCATTCTGGATATACCACAAAAAGTTATCGTTCATCTCTGAAACACTGACTTTGTGGTAAACCTGATCAAGCTGACTTTACAGACCATGCAAAGACTCCTACTGGATTCACTGGGTGTTGGATTCAGACCCATGAGACTCAGGTGGAAAATTTTAAACAGCATGCAGTAATTGCTCCTTAGATTGCAATGATTTTACAAACCTTCCCGTTATCACAGTCAATACAGTGCTCCAAGCAGGAGAGGCAGGAATGTATCTGACTCAAGGTAAGGAGAAAAATTACAACATCCTTCAGTTCCTGTTTTAACCAAACACTTTCCAGTTCTCAGTCACTGGTGTCTCAGTAGGACACAAGCACCCAGTCAGTGAGGATGGGCATCATGTTAGGAATGCAAAGCACTTAATAAAAGGAAGACTAGCATCTCTGATGTGCAAAAAGACACTAACATTTTATTACCTGGGAAGACACTCCAGGGAGAAATTCATGACCACAGAAAATAGTTTCCAGATTAAATACGGTACAATGCAAACATTCAAAACTAGATGCAAAGTGTGTAAAATGGACTTTTCCAAAACAGCATCAAATGGTGAATTTAGCAATAACTTGCAGTGGGGTCTGACTCTTCTTTGCCTGGAGTTTGCTTCAGCTGTTTACACCCAAGAAAAACAAGTCAAAGCTGCCATCAGTTGAAGCAGGTTTGGCTTTTTGTCTGCTTTGCATTGCTGCAAACTAAGGTGCAAGATATTAGCAAATAAGGTGCAGACAAAAGGGAGAAAATCCACCAGTTCTACACTTTCCACATTGCAGCAAAAGCACGGGGTAATAGGGAAGAACAAAAATTGTTTAAAGGTCTGTAGTAAACACTGAATAAAAAAATGAAACCTGATGGGACTGTTCAGTACATTTACTCCACATGGTCACTTGAGGCTGATCTGAGCACTGCAGACAGCAAGACATATAGCTTTACAGCAAGGCTACTATCTTGCTAGGTAAGTCCTTCAAATTGCTGCATTGCTCCTCCTGACTCAACAGCAAGAGGCAGAGATTACCATCACAGGAGAGAGGTACACAAATAATCACAGACATTATTCAGAGCATCAGACACTTAGACCTTGAACTGAAAGCCCACTAAACTCACCAGGAGCCTTCCCATTGTTTCCAGTGTGCTTTGGATCTGCCACTAAATCAGTACATTTTAGGGTGGGATTTCCTCTTTCCAGATATGTGCTTAACATATACCTTTTTCATTTCATCACAAAGGAACAGATGAAAAACAGCTTTCAAACAGTTAGGTTGAGGATGGGGGGATAGAATGTGTGTCCTGAAATAATTTAAATACTACCATCCCTCACTTTTATTTATGATAAGAGCACTTCTGCAGACTCTAATACTAACACTTGCAGAATTGAAGTGAGCAGGAAGGAAAGAAGCTCATCCAGCAGTTGTCTGTATAACCGGTCATCGCTGCTGGTGGTCTCTACTGGAAAGCCTCAGTGGAGCCAAACCTCACCCAACAGTCATTCTGCCTCCTCCTGGCTGGAACAAAGAGAGATAAATCGCTTCATCTGATCTTCATGGTTAGAGGGATCTGCTTAGTATGAGGTTTATGACCTTTGTCCTGAGGGGGGAAAGAGTCAAAGAGACCCTAAACCTCTTGATGAAGAATAGTTTTCTCCTCATTTTATGCAGGTCTGGCCTGCTGGATCCCCCCTCTGCTCCCTCCAGACCCATTCAGCCATTATCTTCCTGGCATTCTGCAATAATGCTATGCAAATACAGAGTAAGGATATATTCTTCACCTCCTTGCATGGCCCCACTGGAGTAACCTGGCATTTCCAGATGGTGCTATCTGAGTCTATTTCATTGAG
Source organism: Haliaeetus albicilla (assembly GCF_947461875.1). Taxonomy (NCBI): domain Eukaryota; kingdom Metazoa; phylum Chordata; class Aves; order Accipitriformes; family Accipitridae; genus Haliaeetus; species Haliaeetus albicilla. The sequence continues at coordinate 40,898,367 of NC_091516.1, forward strand.
TGAGGAACCTCAGCTCAGACACATGACAGAGGCTCTGTCAACAAAATACAGACAGCCACATTCACAAATACATTCTGATATGTGTGTGTATATCAGAAAATACCTGCTGTGACTGCATGCTGCTATTTTTTCTACTAACTAGCCCAGAAGAAATGATTATGAGGCAAAATGAGAAAGAGATTAAAACTTCTCACAAGATTATAACATTTCACTGCTTTAGCAAACACTTTGAAGATGCTTTCCAGTGTTGGTGTTACACATACCCTCCAGCCTGACCTAACCCCCTGTTGAAGCCAGCAGAATCCCATCCATTCATTTCCACAAACACAGTTTAGGCCCCATGTGTGTGAGTAACCAACATTATCTCTAATCCCATCACCTGATGAGTTTACTTGCATACTCAAAAGGAAAAGTCAAACAGGTGAAAATAGCAGCAATGTCACATTTTCAATCCAGCTCTAAAAGCAGGAGCCAGTGGGCATGAATTTGCATGGATTAAGCGATATCACTGCTTCTGCACCCGCAGAAATACGTGGTGCTGTGTTTCTGAGGCTGCTGGCATGATGAACACTACCACCACCAATTGTAACTGTCACATGGGAGGATATAGCCAGCATTGCCACTTCCACCAACACCAGTCCCCTCGGAGGGTGTTACAGCATGGGCAGTTGAGCCAAGGGTGAATTAAACAGAGGGCCCCATTTGGAGATGTGCAGGGAGGGATGACATCTGCGTTTGTGTGCACATCCAATGCCAGCTGAACCAAAGAGGGGTGTCAGGATGCAAAAAACTCCAAGGAACACTAGAGGACAAGTAGGGGAGGAGTCACAAGGCAAGAAAAGGCATTTTCTCAAATGCACAAGCTACTTTATCCCAACGAATAGTTTAGCCAGACATCCCACCAGGTCAGTAGTATGGGCTGACACCAACCATTGCATTATAAGCAGAACATGGTATGTTTAGGACCAGTTAATGCTTTCCACTGCAGTTAAACCAGCTTGTCCAGGAAAAGCCTATCAATTTAATCCTGCCTACAGAGCACCAGGGCTGTCATTTCCCACCTGTGCTACAGAACTACTAGTGTATATTCATGAATAGTGGTCTTATTACTAAGAATACACCTAATGTGTATTTCAGTGTAACAGGAGACAAGTTACAACAGCCCTATTAAAGGAAATCACAGAGATCACAGAATCAACACATTCTGTTTAAAGGCAGCCACACTTATACTTGATTGTACAACCAGAGGCAAGTTTGTTATGTACCTCATCTTTCATGAACGTTCATATTTACTGGTTTAAAACATAAGATAAAAGCCAGCCATGCTTTGGCAAAGGAATAGGGGACAATATCAGATGATAAACTAGGCATATTTATAGGTGTAAACAGATCTAGAAAAGGAAGAGTTAGATATAATAAGAACTCAATGATATTGGGCAAGCACTGTGAAACTTGAAAGCAAAAAATATCCAACAACTTGTAACATCAGAACTAACAATCACAGGTCTTAGCAGGCAAATGAAATATGAACAACAAATACGTTATTCACAAGAAAGGAACAACCACATCAAATACTTTGATCATTGCTATAGAATAAGTGTTTTACACCAGAACAATACAAAATTGATCTGGTAATTATTCATAAATGCTGATTATTTTGAGAGTAAGTATGGTTTAGCTAGCTTATACCAAGGAAGCCATGCTGCATTTCAGCTAAACTGACAATTTTGGAAAAACAAGGCAAGATATCAGGGAGCATGCAGAGGGAACACTGAATTGTTAGTAATGAATTAGGGCCACAGGTTTAGGTGATATAATAATTCCAGAATTTAAAAAAAAAAAAAAAAAAGAAATTGAAAGGCAAAGAAGCATCCTTGGATGTTTCCACATGAAGTCTGTGTCTAGGACAAATGGCTTTATGGACTCAAAAGTGAATTATATAAGGCAGTTATGTGATTTTTGTAAAAAAAAAAAAAAGAGGAAGACAAAGAGACATAATAAAAAAGGAACACAGACGGGACCATGTTAATGTCAGCAGTAGAGACAGCCTGGGAAAGTATTTTAAGAGATCAAGAGGAAAAATATTTAGAAAAGCATGAGTTGATTAAGAACAGGCAATGTGAATATCTAGAAAAGGAGATCAAGTCTCCCTTGTTGGAATTCACTAGGAATGATGCCTCTCAGGTCCAACAGCATTGTACATTTGGAACAGCAGTTAGGGCTGCTGTCATCTCCACAGAAACTCATACACACCCTGGACCTGTTTATGGCTTTTTGTGTCCTGCACAGAACCTGAGACTTCCCAGCTCCTGCAGGAAGGAAATCACACAGTGAAGAGCTTGATTCTGTGGCTAGAAAATCCCCTCTGAATTAAACCCAGAGAGCAACAGGAATCTGCTTCAGAATGCCTTAATGCTCTTTGATGCACAGCCAAAGATCATTCTCCTCTTCATATTTCCAGCACATTTAGTCCTAGGCTGCTCAGTTCTGCATTTTTCACATAAGTGGCCATTGTCAATGAAGGAAGGGCTGTGACTATTACTGTTCAGACTGGGGTAGCACAACTGCAGAAGCAGCATATTTGGCACATGGGGAAAGAAGGTATATGCTTCATTTGCCTGCCAGTTGACATGCAAGTAGCTGATAGGTGAAAAGTAAGGCCATCTCATCCTTCTCAGATGAGGGTAAGCCATGAAAATCAATGCAGCTCCATTTATTTCAGTTCTGTCATGCCTAGTTAGGGAGAAAAGACATGGCAAGTGACTGGCACAGGTAGACTGGAATAGTGAACACACATTAGCTAACAACAGTTGGGGATCTTGTCTGGTGATAAGACCAGGATAATGCTGCCTGGGTCATTTAAAATCTCACAGCCTTACAAGCTGAGGACACAAGACAATTTGGGGATCATTTCAAGATATTATTTTTGAGCACCTTCTTCTGCTGAAAGAGCCAGAAGTCAGTGTGATAGCACTGGAGCAGACTCCAATGTCCAAAACCAGAAGCTATTAAGAAAAGTTTGTCATTTTGGTGAACAGGAGGCTGGCAAGGAGAAATGTGTCTCTTTGCCCAATTATGGGAGCAGTGAGAAGGAAAGGTCACCACAGTCTAGATAGTCCCGCTCATTAAATCTCTTCCTCTTCTCACATGTGGGTTCTAATAGATGTTGTGCAGCATTGGTCACATCAGGACAGAAAAGACAGCACAGGAGGAATGGCATGGCCGGAATCAGCCACTCACTCATTAATGAGGAATGCCTCAATGGTGCATGTTAGCAAGGAATCTCCTGCAGCACACTTGTGCCCAGCTGCCTCTGGAGCACAGGCACAGAGAAATCAGACCCATGGGTCTATGCAGACTCTTGCCTTCTCCAGAACTTTTCATTTTAGGGCAAAGTGCATGATTACACCCAGGAACTGCCAACCTTTCCTTTCAAACACCCTGTTACACTCAACAGACACAGCATTGCTGCAGGAATCTTCTTTAAGCCACCCACTACTTTGTAAACCTCTACCCCGTGTTCTTCTTATCTCCCCTTTTCTCAGGCGGTCAGTCCTGACCTTTTCATCACCTGATCCACTGATGGCCTTTCTTACGTTCCTCAACATGAATGCCTCAAACTCCCAGCAGCTGGAATATGTTTGCATTTGACAGGAACTTTGCAGTCCATCCAAGTCAAGCAAGAATGGTGCACACTTCTTGGGGATGAAAAGGATTAGGAAACAGAGGGCCTGATGCTGATGTGACTCAGTGGGCCCCTTGTGTACAGAAGAAGAGGGGGAGTAGAGATGGTGCTGTTATGGAGAACAAGGACAGGTGGGGTCTGTATACCAGTGCTGCCATTTCAGATGCCTGTGGAGAAGAAACAATAAATACTAGATAAGGTGCTTTAAGGGTTAAGAACTTCAAGGGGATAGCCTGCACAGTCTCAAAGAAGAGATAATAAAGAGCCTGTAACACTAGATCCAGCCTCTATGTAAAGATAATCTACTCGATGGGGGCTTAATCCTTGCAAGGGCTCTATAAAGTCTGGGAAAAAAAGGGAGTATAGTGTGAACCCTGAATAGTCTAATTGATCCCAAAAGTAGAGTCTCTTTTTATATGTAAATATCCCGTCTCTCTTCAACCTCTTCATCATTCAGGGTCTAATCAAGGAGTTTCCAAAAAGACATCTGCTGTCAGTAGGAAAAGCCATTCCCTTGTTTAAGGCTCTTCTCTCTCACACAAGGTTTGAAGCTGTGACTCTCCTCATACCACTTTAGTCTCAAAAGCTCATGCTGCTGACATGGACATCCTCTGGCACAGGAGACTGGGTCTCAGTGCAGACAAAAGGATCTCTGCCCATCACTCCATGGGCCATGGCAAGCACAATGACTAGAGAGGCAAAGCTGAAGAGCAGAGCTCATGGGATTGCTTCAGAAAGTTAGTTACTTTTGAGCACTTTCTTCTGCCTAAAGAGAGAATTCAGTGTGGCAGAAGCTACTTTAAATGAAGATCTCATAACCCTTCTTTAGCAGCTAGCCATCTCTGTTGCAGGACCAAGAAGAATTACCTGAGATACCAAGCCAACAGGCTTCTCAGGTGCTGGAAAACAGCATAATTCAGTTTACCGTCATCATGGCTTTGATATTTTGGAGAATGCAAGAAGAGGTAAAGGCTTCTGGTGCAGGAGGGCAAAACATTGAGCTGATGAGAACTTCCTCTTGGACAATCCTGACCCAAGAAGTGATGAACCACCAGGGTCACCCTACCTCCAACAGCTGGGCTCATCGCCAGAGAAGCAGCAAGGACACAGCTAACGGTGATAGTGCTGCCTCTCCAGCGTGTCCCACTGCTTAATATATACAGCCAGATGGGTCGCAGGATGCACAGTCACACAGCACCTGGAGTTTTTCTGTTACAGCAGCCTCTTGACAGGAAGTGGAGGGACAGAGATGCTGTTCCCTGGCTAACACTAATCCCACAGACACTGGTGGGAATAGGCTAGGGATTCTCTGGTCCCTCCAAGCAAGCTCCCTTTCTGAGACACTGCTGCCTTGGACTTGCTGATGGCCACAAAGCCTTGCTCCTCCTGAGGAAAGAGGAGGTCTGAAGACAGCTTTTTGCCTTCAGGGTGCCAGGAAGGCCAGTTGAAACAGGGTGGGACGAGAAGGGTTCCTCACCACAGGGGAACCATTTCAGTGGTTTCTTCCTGACTTTTTCTCACTTGACAGCTGGTTTTGCTTCATTCTTTACGCTGGAGGAAGAGGTAAGCTTAGGAAAATGAGACGCTCCAGAGACATATCTGGAGGCCAGAGTGAGAGCCAGACCCCTCCTGTGCTCACTGCTCACCGTCTGCATAGCAGAAGGCAACTAAATCAGTAGAGGTAAAGCTAGCACATTCTGCACACCACAGTCTGATCTAAAGCCCATTGAAGATCATTGACATTATTTAAACTTTTGCCTTGCTTCCTTCCAACAGCTTAGATGGCAAAGCAAAGGAAAACTGTCTAGAAAGAGATTGACTGGGTAAACTCTGTGAAAACAGAACAGCAAAACAGCAAAAACAGTAGATGTGATTGACCAAATGGCCTCTGCTTGTTCTGCAGAGGTCTCACAACATATCCCTGTTACTTGCATTCTACATATATGTGCTTTTCTTACAAATTGCATTACTACTGTATATTGTCTTGTCTAAAAAATTTCCTTCACTCAGATGAAAACAAAATCAATGCTCTAGCTGTGCTTGGAATGATGTGGCCCCAACACACAAACACACACATCTGTTGTCAGAACTTTTCTGCCTTTCTGTTTCTTGCTTTTAATACAAGTCTGGAATCCACTGAGTGTTCTTCAAGTCTAAGCTCCAAACATTTCAAACAGCACAAAAGGTATGACAAGATGAAAGAAAATGTCCACAAATAGACAGCTAGACAACTAGTTAGCAGCTGTCTGCTTTTCTTCAGGTTTTGTTTTTTTTTTTCCTAGAGGGAAAAAAAAACCCCACCTTTATTTTTCAATCTTGAAGGAGCTGACTGCAGATTCTTTTGTGCTGGCAAGAATCCAACCCTGTTTAGCACTGGAAGCAGGGGAGGAGGTGAACTCCTTATGATGCCATGTGTAACCCTGAACCTGAGAATGAATTGTCTAACACCGTATGTGTACAGTTGCAACTGTTTAAATAGCTTTGCTCATTTTCCATCTTTTGTATTGTACTGATCGCAGCTTAATGAGGTTTTGGTGTTCTATCAAGTCAGGGCATTTATATAGAAAAAGGAATCAAAAAGAGCAGGTTTTGATTAAAAATGTGTATGGGCTTTTGGGACCTGGTTTAAATATTTCAGATCTTGAGCAAGCATGGAGCCTGCAGTTGAAGTTATTTATCTTCTCCCCAGACAAATCTGGCTAGGGGGAGGGGTCATAATGCTTAAATCCTTGATTTTAATTAATACTGTTGTTTGCAAGTATTTTTCTTCTGTCATTTCTGTTCTCCTTTTCTCCCTAAACAGATGATCAGCAGACAACATGGACTCCTGTCTAACTTGCAGATTTAATTTGGAAACCTGAGCATCCAACGCAAATATGAAACACAAGCTGCAGTTGGATTCTCCTCCAAATCTTTACTGCTCGCTCAGAGAATTCACTCACTCCCTTTGTAAGGCTTAGTGTGAGGCTGAAAACTTTCTCTCCTCACCTCCTTCTGGGTCTCTTTGTGTGTACATAAATGAGTGTGAGTGTGTGCGTGTGTGTACGCACTCATGCACAGGAGTCAGCATGCCAGACAGCATTCCACAGCAGATGATAATTCCTCCTTCCTCCCTTTATTTGCACATTTAGCATGAGTTGCATTCCTCCAGTACCTGCTGAAAGGGTGAAGAGATAGTGTCCAATGTTGTCAAGGATGGGTGGAAGGAACCTCCCTTTTCTGGATAGATAATACATTACCAGACACAGCAGATTTTCCATCCCACTGAAATAAACTTGTACAACACTTAACTCTGCAGCTCTTTCCATTTTCAGCTTCCAAGCCATTTTGCTTCTTTTTCCTTTCCCACCCATTATCTTCCTTGTGCTTTTAGGTCTCACGTTCTTCAAGATAGTGCCTTTATTACTGTATTTGTACAGCACCTGCTACAATGGCATTAGTAGAATTGGACACTGATCTCAATTAGCATTTAGACCAGCTTTCATACAAATATTAACAGATAAATAGGTCAGGTTAACACCAGATTTGGCTGGCTGAGACAGGTGTTCCAGGTTCAGTCTTATCCAAATTGTACTTGGGGCAGCGCTGGCCAGAGAGGCCATATTGGTTTTCATTTCCCTTGGACTGTGGGACATATTCTCCTCAGCATGCACAAACCTGAACCCTAAGCTAGGACTGCAGGCCGTAGTATGCGTTTACACCACACACCTTGCTCCATCCCAAATGAGCAATAGTTGCCATATCTAACAGTGAGGCTACTTGAAATTTAAACAATAACTTTTCTTGTTTGGCTACAGAGCTCATGTTCAACTATTTTACCTCCCTTCAGCCAAAAAGCTACTGGAATTTTACTCCAGTGGCCCTGTATAAACTTCATCAGTCTTAACAACTAGTGACATCTCTCTCCGGAGAAAGAGTAACCATCAGGTTCAGGTTACGGCTGTTACTCACAAGATTGAACCATGAAGAAAACTCAAAAGAGCAGCTCCTTAAAAGTGGTGAATTCCTGCAGCTAAGTTAAAGGGAACTGTATGGCTACGCCTTGCCACCTCATCCCTTCCTGGAAATACCAAAAACCCATACTTCTTGAATCAGTGAGGATTGTCTAAAGTAGAGAAGGCAGCAAAGCACGCAACTCTTATTAGGCAGGAGTCCTGTTTGTGCTTGTCAAGGTACCTCTACAAATATCCACCTGCTTAGAGGACTCCTGAGGCTTGTACTCCCAGTTGAAGCCCTCAGTGGATGTAAACGAGACACACTGATAGAAGCTGAAGGCCCGCTTTTCTGTTGTTTACTGCAGTTCCTGAACTAGGGGTCAAAAAGACAAGGAGGTCATTGTATTTACGAGGGAAGCCATGAGCTCAAGGCAAAGTTTATTATAGAAGTGGGGCTCACAAGCACAAATGGGGCTATATGTGGGATCACCAGCAAAAAAATCTGGCTTAGTCCCTTGCCTTTGCACCAGGGTAAGAGGTACGGCCCAGTGGGACATTACTCCAGCATTTTTCTAGCACTGCTTAAGCATGAGTGATTGAGTCAGCCATGGAGGACTGGGGAATCAGGTCATGAGCTAGCAGAAGGTTAAAAGGACTGTGCAAATAAAAACTCTTTCAGCACAAAGGACATTACAGTTCAAGGCCAAAAGCTTCCCTCTGTTGTTCTGGAACTAATTTCAAACACGAATCAGAGGCCTAACATGGAGATGTAACCCCTTCCTGAGAGTGCCTTGTTTAATGGGATGTTTAACAGGATAATGCACAAACGAATTCATAAGCCACTGAGGGAAAAGGTCCATTGCTTGCTTTTTCTCAACAAAGAAGGAACAAAGGAAAAGAAGGATACTAAACAGATACCAAAGGAGAAGAAATGAAACAGATGGACAATAAGCAAAAAAGAAATCAATTATGTGAACACAAACCCAATAAAAAGCACTTTACCCAAAATCAGTGGCTCACCATAAGGAGGGTAAGTCTGTGCTGCTAATAGTGGAGACTCTTGGTGTGCAGGGGAGAAGGATTTTGGACCCTAGCACTGTGTGAGCTCAGTGTGCAACTGCAACACTTGGAAAGTCATTCTCTCCACTGCAGTCCAGCCACCCAGCAGCCAAGACTTCAGCAGGGAGGACTGGGACCATTGTAATTCACTCAGTATAACAAGATCCTCCTCTGCACCATTTTTAAGCCTCCAGAGTAGAGCAAAATCTCAGCAATTTCAGGCCACCAAAACATTTCTTCACAGTAGTCCCTTTTCAATCCTGTCATCATCATCACATGGTAAACGAGAGATTCAAAATCTCAGGCCTGGATCTATGACAGATGTTTGCTATCTATTTCCTGTGTAGGCACAAAGCTCCCACTGATATCAAGGCATGAGGAGCTCAAATACCTCTGTGGAGCTGAGCCTTGGAGTGCAAGACAAATACGTGGGAAGGAAAAAGGCCCAGAGAAAGCTGCTTCGCAGCCTCCAGGCAGCTCTAAATTAGATGAAGGCACTGGTCCAACTCTGAGCCAGCCCTCTGGACGTGTTTCAGCAGCCCACATCTGCACTATGGAGCCTCACTGAGGACGTCCACAAAGAGCTCCCAAGGCAAGACCCACTGTTCAAGCAAAACACTCATTGCTGCAGAGTGTCAGGACAGAGAGTCTGAAATTTCCCCACATTTTTCCTGCCTAGGCTGTTCATAGAGCCATTACAAAGAGGCCTGCTAGGCTTTGGAGGCTCACTGCTTTATGTAGGCATGGAGGAAGGAGGAAACAGGACACTTCAGGTATTTATTTTAAAAGTCTATCATGCATTTGGATGGCTGCTAGTGCCAAAACAAATGCTAGTGGAAGAGGTACGGAAGCAGAACAGGCAAAATACAGAGAGCAAGTAAAAGGGAAGGAGCCTGGAGTGACAAGCAGAAAAGGTAGCTCTACAGATCAGAGGGTTTTCAGTGTGTTGCATGTGTCGCAACATTTTAAACAGCATATTATGGCTCCTGAAACCTTATAACAACATAACATGACTTGAAGATATAAGTCTATGGCATGGCATCTCCAATGTATAACTCTGCTGGAGCCAGATATTGCAGGCTGCTCTCCCAAATTGATAAGAAGAGAATTAAATTCAAAGAGGAAACAAAACACTCATTTTAATCATACATGTACTTGGAGGAGTTTTTCTGTCCCCTTTGTATAGTAATGCAGAGTAACAGGCAATTGCTATACCCCCAGCTGATAGACTGCCCAGGATCCCAGGATTATAACCACCCTATTTTCTCTGACCTCTTTCACAGATGCATCTTTATATACAGTGACAACCGCATCAGTGCCATTACCTTTGGATGGAACAGTCTGCAATGTGAAAGCATCGGTAGCCAAAAGCAACATAATTAGGGGTTATGGGTTTTATTTGTAGAAAAATTAGAGAGGTGAACAAGGCTGACTAATGAAAGTGCAGAAGAAACATGTATATGAGGCATTTGCCTCAGGATGAGGAAGCATAGCATTATCTGAATCATACTGCACTCAGAAATCATCCCTCCTTACTATCTGGTGTCCTTCAAGAAATGAATCCCACCCACAAGGCTTTTAATGGACTTTTGCAAGGGTCTTCATTAACTGAGGTTTCAAGATATCCAAAATACTTAGTGCAGGCCCAGGTTAGTGAAGGGATTAAATTATACTTTACTTTGCTAAACTATCTTTTACCCAAGTATGTTCCCAAGTAAACTATTGTTTACTCAAGCCATCTTTTTACCCAGGTATAAATTGCAATGGGTGCAAACTGCAAACTGTACTGCTTTGGGAGGAAGGAAAAAAAGGAGGTAATCATGACAAATTATACTTTTTTGAAGTTATCATCATCTTGCTCTGTCTCTGTCAAATTGTTCCTCAAACACAGCAGTCTGCAAAGCCACCTGATTCCTCTTCTTGTTTCGTTTTTGGTTTTGTTTTTTTTTTTTATTCCTCCCTTTGTACTATTTATACTTCTTGGATAAAATGTGCACTTTTGCATATCTCAGCCATTTCAAGGGCTGAGATGATGAACTGCACTGTTTAGTCCTTTCCATCACAGTGTCACTAGTGGTCATGTCCCTGATTATCTTTAAGGACAATGCATTCAATAATCGCTTCAATCCAAATCTGTCTATAATTATGATTGAGGATGATATACTAAGTTATATATGTGAAGGAATGGTTCATTTTTCAAGCCTACATGTTGTTTTCCAAATTCTTTGTAACTGCAACATAACCTTGGTCTGCAACTTCACCAAAGAGTGAATGTGACTTTTCACTAAACTGATTTCAGCTCTCTAAAAGAAAAAAAGGAAGAAAAAGGACAAACCATCCTTACACACTCTAGTTTTATTCCACTTTTACCACTTCAGGGCTCTTGGTTTTCTCCTGAGCTTTAGACAAAACAAATCCAGTTGCCTGTAAAGCTCACTCAGTATGTGGTGTGGACTTGTGGGTGGTGAAAGAAAAAGAGAAATCTGCTCTGAAAAGAAAAGCCCTGCTCTGTAAGCAAATTCTGTGCTCAGGACTCCTTCAGCGTTTTAGGAAGGCAGGTAGAGCTCTGTTATTGCCTGCTTGGACCTTTAAAATTTCTCTTCTGCTCCTTGCCTCTGCTGGGAGCAATTTCGCTGCAATTAATGAAACGAAGCCCCTGAATTCCAGTCTGTAGCTATTCACATGACCCTCAGTGCTTTGGACTTGATTTTTCTCCAGTTTTCTCCACAACAGGAACAGTCGTGAGTAAATTTTCCTCAGTCAGTGGCTTCAGGTTTCTATTAAAAACTTTTGCTACTTGCAACACTTCTCAAAACCTATAAAAAACAAACCTTGCATTGGAATTATTCAATCAAATGGTATTAAAAGCACAGATTATGCTTTAGAAACCACTTACAAAGAAGGTTTTTACAGATCAGTGAGGACGCTAGTGAGGAGGGGCCCCTGATATGAATGGAAACGTTTGTTTCAATCCTCATTTATCTCAAGGCCCGGGTGCTTTCTGGACAGTGAAACATTCTTCTCCTCCCCGCGCTTGGAAAAGTGAGGATCGAGTTGCGAGAGAGTGCCCTTGAATGCTCAAGTAAGGAATTTGCTAAGTGGCCTGCTCAGCCAACACAGCTCCCATGTTAATGGTGGCTTCTTAATTCCCTCCACCCTTGACAGCAGGTTACCCATCCTTTCTCACCACAAGGCATCACCACCAGCTGAGCCCCCCCGGTTGTACCCAGGCACAAAATCATGACCACTTCTCAAGTTAAAACATTTGCCATTTATCCACCACCCTGAAATTTTAACCAAGCCTTGATAAGGATGTAAAACATGGTTTTGTAAAGATTCTAGTGTTCTTAATTTTTCCAGGGCTGCTCAGGGATCTCTGTAACTGCATGTGTGTACGGGACTGCCCCAGCCTGCCTGGATTCCACACACCCATGCAATATAAGCATTAATTAAAGAATAACAAGTCACTGTTGTCACTGACACCAGCAATCATGTTGATCTGGAATCCTCCTATATTCAAGGGAAATGTGAGAAAACATTGGAATGTTTTGGTTTTCTTATGAAGAAGCATTTATATGGATTAAATCTACTTTTGCCTAAGTAACATATTCAGTGCAAACGTGGGGTCCCAGTGGGTCCCTTCTGAAATCAGCACTGAAGCTCTTTAACAGAAGCAGAAAGTGAGACAGTGGCCTATACAACTATATCAGAAACCAAATTTGCAGCCCTAGTCTCAAACACAACTTTCATTGATGGCAGTGGAAGTTTGGCCAGAGTAGAGTGCAATGTTTGTCCTGTAACTTGCAGAGCTAAACTCAAGCTTTTCTTCTTCCTGCTATCCAAAGCTTCCTGGGACTAGTCACGACTGATATTGATGTATGAACATTTTAAAAGGACTGTACATAGCTCCCAGGCTGAAGACTAAACATTGCTGCATAAAACAGAATTTGGCAGTGATTCTTAGGATGAACCTAATCTGAGCAGACAGATTACAATACATGGTAAAGGCATGGAGTTGAAAAGAGAAAAGGACTTGCTCTGCAGCATTGTGTAATATATTCTGGAGAAACTAGAAAACCTTTCAGAGCAGCTGGGACAGAGGGAAATGAACCATTTGTTCCCATGTGAAATAAACAAAAGAAGGAAATGCTCCAATCTGTCTCCAAACTAGGAAAGGAATGGTGGTGAGAGAAGTGACCAGAGACTGAACCAAGCTTTTCACATTGTCCAGGTCCTGACAGTAGCTGTGTTTGAAGTGCAAGGAAGATCACTGCACACATCACCTCATCCCCTGGTCAGTCCTGGTGAGCCACAGACCTCTGCAAGGGAATGCAGCCTTTGGCAGACATCACTGGATGCCTGCAGTATAACACCAGAAAATAGAGGTGCTCTATTTTTGAGTCCTGGTATACTGCCTGATAAAGGAAAAATCAAAGCAAGCCCATATAGCTCCAAATCACCTGCACTGCTCTGTACATGACCAAGAAAAGGTTCTTCCAGACACTTGTAAAGAGTTTCCCAGAGGAAGGTCAGTTTCAGTGAGAAAATCCACACAAAAAAATTCAGGCAGAATGGAAAGACCTGCAATTCAGAAGAAGGACAGAACTCTGTATGGTGTTGGCTGTGAAATATTCAACGCAGCCAGTCATCTCTTCCTTGCTTGTGTTTTTTTGTCACTAAAGCTTCACTTGTTGGATTTTGTTTATAGATGACAACCAACTCAATCAAGAAAGAGCGCATAAAACTTACTCCTGGTACCTGCTTGACAACAGCATAAGTTCTCCACCACCCTCCTTTTAAGGTTTAAAGTTAGGGACCATTCTGATGTTTTGATTCATGTAAGAAAACTGTTAATTTGAACTTGAGAGCATGAAGTTAAGCCAAGCAACCATCTTGTCCAGACTTGTTACCTTTGTAGTGGACCTCTCAAGATTTTGTATTTCCTATTTCAAGACAGACAGAAATGTCAGCACTCCTTCCCCTCCCAAGCAGAACCCAGACAAGGTTCTTGTTTAAGTAATATGACCATGAGTCAGTCTGCAACTGTGATCACACTGCCTTTGTGTGGACACTTTATTAAATACTTAGAAGATAAATTGCCCATTCTTTTAAACAGCCTTAAATTCACAGCCAGTGAATTAATGCAGATGGAAAATGTTCGCAACTGACCCATACATTCTGATTCATATTTCTTCAGTCTACTTCTCAGTGCAGACCAAAAAAGAGGAGCAGCTAAACCACTGAGCATCCCCAAAGGGACAAATCTGGAGCCCTTGTGAGTGACTGCTTGCAATCACATCCCCTAATACCTCTTGCAAATGGACAAAATTCAATCAGCTTTCCCCTGCACACTTCTGCCTGTTGAGAGGCTGCTCCAGAACTTCCTTCAAGTGGTTAAGGATCTTCACCTAATTTCCAGAAAAACAAACAAACAAACAAAACCTCTACACCTAGTATACTTATAATCCAACAGTCATGTTCCCTCTCATTTATCATCCTGTTAAGCCAAGCAGATTTACCTTCTTAAGTTTCTGGTCTTAAAACAAACTGCATGTCCAGAGCAGTACACAGGTGTGTATATAGATGTGGTCTCACCACTACCTGGTTCTGCTACACTAAACTGCTGGACATATATCTTCTCATGAGCCCTAAAGCACACCTGAGGGCTCTCTATAGCCCTTCGTTACGCTGCAGCAGTTTACTGAACTGGGAACTGCACTTTACAAGTTCCTGTGCCAAGATGAAGGAAGAAGGTAAACACGTTTCAGTGGCTGGGAAAATCAGACCCCTCTTGACCTTACTTTTTCTGTCTGAGAATAACAACTGTTCTGCTTGCCTAAATTCCCATATTTTTCCTCCTTTCATATGGAAATAGCGGAGTTCAGGCAGTTAAGAGGAGGCATTTGGAGAAGGAACAATCAGAAGAGGGTTTCATGTTGCAGCAGCTTCCTGAGTGAGAGAAGACAGGCATGGGAAATAATAACTGTGCTCCAGTGTCAGGGCTGTGGAGATTTCTATTTCCAATTTAAATGTAATTTTAAGAGCTCTTTGTAGCATTGAGGGTTCACTTCAAGAACCCAGAGGCTTAGTACACAAACTGTGCAGTCCACAGAAAGGTTCCCATCAATTTTGGGATGGTGTGCCTTATGAATGTACACTCTTATGCTGCAATCAGGAATGAGGAAGCACTTTAAAAATGCTGGTGCTCTGCAATATTTATAGGGTCCTTCTTCCTGCATCATTCAGTTCTTACACTTGGCTATTCAGGCAATTCCAAGAACTGCTCATCTGCAGTTTGTGATGCTTGGTTTCCTTCACAGAGAGCAAAAGACAAACTGGGAGAGAGATCTTAGAAACATGGGAAGAAAGGGAAATCTATATTGCTGGGGTTTAACAGTCTTAGCTGATGCACAACAAATAAAGAAACAGTTAATGGCTGAGTACTAAAATAACAGACTACCCACATATGCAACACACTATGACTTGACATACCATAATTCCTGTAGCCCTCAGAAGGTAAATATGTGCTAATCATACTTCCCCGCATAAAGTTTACAAATCGTCACTGTTGTTTTTCACAGTGATTAATTAGGTTGAATAATCAGATGGACTAAAAAGGAAAGGTTTTTTATTCTGGAAGGACAACCCATTGGCCAAAAAGAAGGAGAAGATTAAACACTGTGCAGGCTTTTCAACTTTGAATATCAACAAAGTTCTTCTAAATAAATTCAGCAGCAGAAAAGAAAGACAGGCAGTTCTCAGAAAATGCTCACTCAAAAAATTACTTGAAAGGAATCCAGTCTGGAGAGTGGAGAACTCTCCAAACCTAGAGGTGGTAAATTTTGACTCAAGACGTGTCCTAGTTTTGCCCAAATACAGTAGCATTCACTCAATTTCCATAAAATATCAAGTAGCTGAAACAACATTCACAACACATGCCTCCAAACTACTTAAAGCACAGCAGGATTTCTGAGCTGTAAATCTAGTAGATATCTACTCTAAAAGTAGATATGGCATGCCTCCACTGTATCAATGCTCTGGGTAGTGCAGGACTGCAACCAGTAAACGTTAAGAAAATATGTACAAATAGGAAATGCCATATCTGTTTTTACTCTTGGCATTAGAGCTGCAAAATCCAGATATGTGGAAGCAGAGTGTGAGGCTGTGTTTCAGTGTCTTTGCAGCTGTATGAAACCCCTGGTTTTCTCAAAGAGCCACCCAAGGGGATAACTTACTTTTTCTTCAAACATTTTTCTGTGTTTTTATTACTAAAGGGGAAGTGCTGCAGGACTTATTTAGGGAGTGATAGTGGATGACAGATTAAATATGAGCTCACAGTGAGAGACTGTAGTACAAAGAGGCAAATACCATACTGGGATGTGGAGCAGAATTGCTTGCAAGACTACAGAGGTAATAATTCCTCTATACACAGCCCTGATGAGGCCCCTCTTGGAAGGCTGTGATCAGTTTTGGGCAAGTCAATATAAAGAGGATGGCAATAAAATAGAGCGAATACAATGAACAGTGATAAAGATATGTGGGTTGGAAGGTATGATGTATGGGTAAAAGGTAAGGGAACCTAACTTACTAAACATAGCTGAAAGATGGAGGAAAGGAAAGGGCAAGGGGAGGAAGGACATGACAATGCCAAAGTATTCCTAGGTGAGTGGGAAACTTGACTGCGTCTGTAGATGTATTTCAGAGACAGTGAAGAAAAAATGCCATTTTTCATGGAAAATTTCAAAATAAGTGTTAAGAACTCCCTTGCTCCTCCTCATCATATAGATGTATTTTGGTTGTGGGAGGGAGGAAAGTAATTCATTGAAAAAAAAAAAAGAAGGAACATTTTGGAAAGAAAATTGAATTTCTGTCAAGGAAAAAAAAAAAACAAACCAGACTACACACACCCCCATGCCCCTCCTCCCCATACATGTTCTCGCACACATGCACATTTTCTACCCAAGAAAAAACATTAATGGAGCATTACTAGCCAGCTCTAATCAAAGGCTGATGTTCAAACTTGAGTCTGTTCTTAAAAATTTAGATATTCCTGTGTAAGTTTATCACTTTCTGGCCCACTGTTCATGTAATCACTCTCCCCTCAGCAGAAGGATGTCCATCATCACAAAAGGGCAGCACTGTGCTTGCAAAGGCTTCCTTCTGGATGAGTTGGATGATCTCCATCTGGACTGGTGGTCAGAGAAGAGCAGCTGGCATTGCTCCAAAGTAAGAAGAGCTCTTAGATTTCAAACTGCTGAAGCCTAGACTTGCTTGGGCGTCTTTAAGCACTCAGGTAAATATGATTAATAACAAGGTGGCTGAGCCAGGCTGGGGGTGGAGGTAGCAACTAGAGCCAGAGTAGAGGAAGACTGTCAAAGTCAGCACTGTGTAGTTCAGACAAAGCTGGGTTGGAGCTGGGGGAAGGGGCTGGGGGGGCAATAAAAATACTCTTTTGCATTGTTCATTCCCACTCATAGCTTTGCATTAGCTCAGCTGTACACCTGTAATTAATACATGAAACTGTCTTCTGGAGACAGTATATTTTACGAAGTTGTTTGCATAATCCTTCCACCAGCCCATCTGTTTCCTGGCAATTTGTGACTTTCCTTCAACTTTCTAATAACCTTCCAGGAAAAAAAAAAAAGAAAAAAAAAAAAGACACTAGAACCAAATGAACTGTTTAACCAATTTCTTTCTTTCTCTCTCCCTCCCTTACTTTTTCCAGGACAACTAACAGAGCCGAAGCCTCTCACTTTGACTCAACAATATCTTTCTTCTTCCAACTATTCTGCTTTTGACTGGCAGCGTGTCCTGCTTATAAATCTTCCACAAAAATTGGTGTTTGCTTTTCAAACCTTCAACTCCAAATACAAGTCAGCCTTTAAATTTATTAAACTGCATTTATTTTCACTGTATATTCTATAAGTTATCCTGGCCATCTTTCCAGTTCTTCTTCACTCTTTTTTGCTCATGAAAGCATATTTTTTGTTGTTGTTAAACAGGTCCTCATCTCTAAAATAAATAATCTTCTTATTCACTTTCTTCCCTGCTTTCTTGCCTAACACTTACAGTAGAAGTTGGGTTCAAACTATTGGCATTTGGTTTGTTATTTTAAGGTGGGAAAGATGGCAAAAGAGACACTGTCATCTCTTTTAAATTAAGTGCTTGGTACTGGTCAAGTCAATAGTATGCATTCACTGTACGGTAAGCTATGATTAACCAGGAGCCTGACATACATGAACTACACAAGCATTGGGAACCCTGGAGCAAAATCCTACACTGTTACAGCATTCTGAGCCATGTGCCAATATCCCAGCATCAGCTGTCATCCACAATACCAGTGCCCTGACTTTCACTGGGGCTATTCAGCAGTTTAAGAATTGTAGGCACCTTACCACTGCTGAGAGAAATTGAGCAATGGTTTCACAGCAGGATGAGTCCGTGAGTGTTCCTTGTGAAATTACATACTTTTAACCTGAAAAAAATATATAATTTAGAAGTGAATGTGTTTTTCTGCAATAGTTAGTGTTGCTTTTATTTACCCTAAAGGTGAAGGTGAAAGAAAATGTTGCCACCCATAAGCATTGTGGAAGGGAACTACAGCAGATTCACTTGCAGGATGGAAGCACTGTAGGATACCTGTCATTTCCATGGGGATTCTCACATGTCTTTACAGTGTTGTCTGATGAAAAGGGGAGCTGCCAATGCTGAGTCAAAAACAAACAGCCAAAAGAGAGATTTTGTCTGCATGCACATTGGATGAGAAACACTGAAAAACTTCCTTCGCACATACACAGAAAATTCACATCAGTGCTCTTATCAATGTTGAGATGTTCTAGGTCTGTAAAAAGCTGTATCCTAGAAAGATTTGAGTCTCCATCTGGACTTGGAACCCAATTGGCATTTCTTCTACAGTGTGCTCAACCAAAACTTTTTATTCTCACTCAGACACCTATTTCTAATGTGTAGACATCCAACAAATTGCATCTGGTTTGGATCCACTCTTGCTTATACTTACTCCTGAATGAAGCCTTATTTGCATTAAAATTTGATCACTCACTCATTGCAATTCCACAAGGGCTGAATTTGGTTAAAAAAGAAAGCTAGAGAAAGGTACAAGTCTGATGTGAATTCAGCTGAGAATCTCCACCTCGGCTAATGTTGGATGCAACCCATATCAAAAGCCAGAATAAATAATTTAGATACTGTCAAGCAATGTATGCACTACCTGATCAAGGAGCATTTCCCCTTTTTAACCCCTAATGGTAACCAACTACTTACATTACTAAGAGAGCTTCTTACCTTAGAAAACTTTCCTGTTGATTTACTTTCCACAGAACAAACAATTAAACAATTAAACTGCAATACTGTCAACACATCTGAAAATGCAGAAGTCAGAACTTTTTTGAAGAGAATAGCTCCCATTCCCCCACTAGTGTGGATGCAAAGTTTAAACTCCTACACTGAGATTTGACTAAATTTCTCAGTTCGGTTTGCAGATTTAGTTCAGGCACATACCAAATGTGGAGGCTCAGAACTGTCATCACATGCTTGCCTGGAAGTCCAGCACTGGTGCTGAGCCTGTGTACAGAAGCCTGACATACAGCCTAATACCAACATCCTTTCAGATATTACACACTACCTTGCTATCTAGAACTATGACTTAGTTGAAAACATCCCAAGTCAGATGTTCTGAGTATCTCATTTATACCTAAAAATACTGTCATGGCTTCTTCCATGAAAGAAAAAAAACCTCTCCAGTAACCACAGTAATCACCTTGAGAGAAACATATGCAGTGGGCACAGAACATTTTGAAGTCACAGGTCCATTAGCATTCAGGTCAGGATCAAGGTTATTAGGCAGCACTCCAGCCTGGGTAGCACCATGGAGGCTGTGTGCCTTGGGGGTATCTGCATAATGAGGTGCCCTGGCAGTGGAGGGGATGTGCACCTGCTACTTTGGGCCGTGTGATGGTCATATGTGGAAGCAGCAGAATCAGAGCTACCTATTTCCCATCCTCCCCTAGAGCTGCAGGCAACACCCAAAATGTAGGCAAGGGATGGACAGTCTGCTTTAACCCACATGTGGGCAAGGATAACGGAAGACGTCTTTTCTCCGTTCTCCTTAGGTATCCAACTGCAAGAAAATGGCCAGGCACAAGAGTGAGCCTGTGGATTTCAAGACGCATGGGAGCAGGAACTGGCGAGGGGTACAAGGGATCCCTAAAAAACTCCACGGGGGACATAACTGTTCCTGTACAGGGATGACAGCCGTCAACTGGGTGAAGCTTGGCATCACTTCGGATTTCATCTTCAAAAGATCTCAATCGACTGGCTGAGGGGAGCTAAGATAGAAAAGGAAGTTTCAGCTGTAGCCACAATGAAGCGAATTAATTTGTCCCAGGAATACCTCCATAAAGACCATCACAACAAATGATGAACCAGGAAAAAAGCACACAGTGTCCTGGAACTATTTATACCCTTTAATACAAAACAAGATCAGGTCAAATCTGCCTACTAACATATCCTGTATTAGCAGCCAGCAAATGGATGTGGATAAGGAACAGTCTTCTTTCTCCCCTACCATGTAGCCCCTTGGGTAAGAGACAGAAATTCATGCAGTGAAACAGCAACAAAGTGGGGACTTAGCAAGAGTTACTGGCTGTGCTGTTCAAGCAGCTGTTCTCTGGGGAAGCACGATATTAGCACTGCTGCTCTTCCCCCTTGAAACCCTGCACTGGCAGGACTGCCCAAAGAGGACGCAGCTTTTGCAGAAGTCTCAGATCTCCCTGGTTAAAAGTCGTTCCCTTTTTATGGCTACACGCATCCAAAACTCACTTCTTTCATGTCCACAGTCTAAGAGGAAGTAATTTTACACATTTTACACAAATACACCATATTCTTTTCTCCTGTTTAAAAGGGCTGGGGGCTATTCACTTCTGCAAAAATTCATTAGTCAATGGACCTATAATCTAGCCTACACTGAATGAAACCAGATCACACCAACTAATTTCCAAGCTAGTAAGATGGAAACTACTTCAGACTCTGAATGACAGCCAAAGCTGCAACTTCTTTTCTGCAAGAGTTTCCAGACATCACTCAGACACCAGACATCAAACTGAACTTGCCACCTTTGTTGAAAAGGGCTTCTTTCTACAAAAGCAGCAAAACAGACCTGTAGATTGAAGGAGACCCCAAATGTAACCCTGCGGAGGAACAATATTACTTGACCATCAGCCCAATCAGGCTTCCCTGAGAAATTATAACGTAAATTTCTTCATCAGTGAGATTCCAATTCCTTAATGAGAAAAGGCTCACCATGCCTTTTGCTGAAGTCACAAGTCACTGTCATTGACCTCAATGGCAAGAGGAAGATCACAGTAGCCTAAAAAATTACACAACTCAAAATCACCTCCTTCCCCACCTGAAAGGTAGTTTGAGGATCCTAAAAAAACCCTTTCCTTAGAAACAGGTCATCCTTTACCCACCTAATTTAGAACTTCCTCAATCTTGGAACTTCTTGCAGCACAAGAAATTAGTGGCAAGATGTCAGACTAGATAGACTATCTATCTCTGGCTTAGTGCCAATTGGTTCCCACATGCTGCTAAACCCTCGGCTGTATCTACGTGCCCTCTACAGTTAACTTTGTTTAGAATTTTTAGATTTGTCTACCATTTCCAGCTTTGAATAGAGTGTGATGTGGAGAGGTGGAATTGGTGTGTTCACACTGATAATTAATACATATTTATATCTCAGATGTATGATCATAGGCATATTTTAGTTGTGGACAACATGTCCAAGGTCATTCAGAGACTCTGTGGAAAAGCAAGAAAGACAATTCAGGTAATCTGCACTCTAATGCAATGGCCTAAACCCAAGACAATTCATATTCCCTCTATAGATCCTGATAAAACATTGTGTTATTTGTAATGCATATAAGTACTTTATTTTATTTGGGGAGGTCTTCATTGCCCATAGTTTTTCTGTATGTTATTATTCAAGCTCCAGGTTGCGTTTATTTATTTATTTATTTATGGGTGCATTAGCACAGTTTTGAAGGAAATATGTAGGTGGAGAACATAATGCTTCCAACTGAACTGCACTAGCAAGCACACACTACAGTAGTTTAGAGATTAAAAATAGGATCATTTGGATGCGTGGATTTGAAAGTGATTTATGGATCACTTCCAGAGACATTATTGTTGCTTATCATTCAGATGACTTGTGAAAGTGAAGACTATGTGGGAAATCATGCAAGAGATACATTGCCTATAGAATGGGGAAAAACATTAAATCTTAAAGTGGCTGATGCAGCAATTAATATTGCAACCTTCACTGACTTCAATACATGGAAGAAAAGGGTGAGATTGCCTAGATATCTGCTTCCCATACATAACTGATCTCAAGACTTAAAGGGAGAGACAGGCTTAAACACACATTACATACTAAAGCTCCTTTCGCATTTGCCTTGGAGGAAATGCTTAAAATAATAGTCACTGGCAAGTCAGCAATTTATATACAGGTATGGTACTCAGGACTCTTGGGCTGCACCAGCTGCACCTACAGGTCTAACAGCGTGCAAAATATCAGGGGAACCACATCTTCGGCAGGGATGGATGGGAGGCAAGGAGACGTGCTGTATGTTGTTCTGCTGCTGTGTGAGTGAGGACACTTGGCGTCTAAAGATCTTGACTAGAGCAGTAATTACAGGGGATCACAACTTTCCACAGCTGAAACTCAGACGCAACTATTTAGACACCTACATGATATTTTTTTAGTGGATTTTTTTCTTTTGTTGGCTTGGTCCAGAGAAGACTGTAAGTGCCAAATAGAAGCATTCACACAGCACTCAAATATCTGAGTCTCCTAAGTTTGCTTTAAACAGCAGGCTAACTCCACTTATTTTAGCAAAGCTCATCTTCATTTACAATGGCATCAGTGAGGCAAGGATCACACTGTTCATGCTTTATTTCCATCACTGTGAGGACAAAAAAAAAACCCATATAACTGACCAAGCTGCCTGAAACAAGTCCTTGTTTTTGGCATACCCTTTCTGACAGAAAATAATGAAAGATGCAGTAAAGCACATTTATTCTTCAAAATAGCTGGTGTGTGGACACACTCAACTCCATACAGAGACAAGTAAATTTAAATACACATGCAAAGAATTGTCAGAACAAAATCTCAGAGGCATTTGACCAGCACCTCTGTATCCTTCCCTTACCTCCATAATGGATGCTGATTTGCTGAGAAAATTATGGCTCCTTAGCCAACAGTCATAGTTACTTTTCCAAGCTTTTTTTTTTTCACATATGAATTCATAAGGTTCAAATGAGACTTTTTTTTTTATTTCACACTTTTGTTAAGTTATTTGTGAGTTGGTTAATAAAAGTGGTTACCAATATTCTTTGATAACTGGAGTAAAAATTTAAACTGTTCAGTGTCCAAAGAAAAATTGTGCATGTTCATCAAGACATTTTCTTTACATTTTGAGAAATGTCCCAATGACTGCAAAGTTAATAAGTCATGATTGCATTTCCAAAACTGAAAAAGTGAAGACCCCTGAGAGAAGGAAAAAGACTTTGCTCAAAAACATCAGCTATAGCTGCCTCAAAACCAGCTGTGAAGGTCAGAAATTATTTATGGAATGCATGTTTGCAAGCTTTTAATTAAAGGGGCTGGAGACCAGTGTGCTAAGAGGGTAATCTAACACTGAAATATAATAATAAGCCTAATTCAGCCTCACTCTAGAATTCCACTGGTGTGACTTATTTGGGAGAATAGAATATGCACAATGGGAGTGCCAAGGTGAACCGTATTATAACCAGAATTACGGTCATACTATCAGTAGCATGCATATCAGTATTGGACACAGTAAAATACACATCAGGATATAAATATGCCAAATTTTTCTCTATCTACCTTACTCGCTGCCAACAGTGCAATCCTGATGTGGCCCCAATGTTGTCTTTTGAGCTGCTTCTTCCAGCAAGATCTGGCTCAGCAACACATTAGCAGTGTGGTGAACTTGGTATTTGGTGCATTTGGCAGCTTTGGATAGAAAAGGACATTGCATCTTCCTGAGTTGTGGAGAGAGAAGCTCAGGGTAGCTACCCACTTGCACAGAGAAGGGGAGCAATGCGGTCCCTGCTGCTCAGCCAGCAAGAGAACGAAAAGCAAGCAGCACACTCCAGGCCGCCTTTATTTTTAGCTGTATCTGGAGCACACCAGTTCTGCTGGCTGCATTTAAAGAGGCTAATGGCTGGTCCCTGATCTTCTGGGCACATTTTCTTCAGCTCTGATGCCAACCAAAACAAAAAATGTATCCGTCTCAACAGAGTGCCTAAGAGTTTTATTTGAATGAGGGCTGAAAGACTTGGCCAACATGTGGCAAAGGGCTGTACATCCAGCACAGAGGACACAAGACCATCAGGAAGACTTTCCCCCTGCCTAAAAAAAAAAAAAAAAAAAAAAAAAAAGGGAAATACAGTACAGAAAGTCCTAGTTAGTTCAATTAATTATCCACTGGCCATTTACTTAAGGGACCTCATTACAAATATATCCTCATCACAATGACAGGAAATCTATCTGAAAAGTCTGCGAAAAGGCTATTAATGAAGAGAGTTTCTAATGCCTATAAGCTGAAATACCTTTTCACTCCTTTTGCCAGTAGTTCCTGTGGGTCATTTCTGGGGTCAGCAGTGGTGTGCAGAGTAAAGACTCTGCCAGTGCTGGAGAAGAAAAAAAAAGAAGAAAAGTACCTCAGTATTGTCAATCTTTTATCCTTGAATGGTACACTAGAGGCTGACATTTAATACCCTAAGGATATAGATGTTTGAAAGCTGGTTATTGTAACAAAGGAAACCATCCAAACTCTGCAAGACCAAATGGATCAGATAAAGCTGACACTGAGATAAATCTGTTTTACATCCATTCTTGCAAAAGTTTTGCTAATCTATGTAGTTATAGCTTTCCTGGAGCAAAAGGAGAGGGAAGAAAAAAAGAACCCTACATTGCAGCAAGTCAACATCTTGCCCCTATTTGTAGTCTCCAAAGTGTAACATGATGGTCAGAGGACATTTTTCTTCCGGATCTTAGGTGAACCCTATTAAATAGAGAAAGATAAAGAAAAAAATTGAGAAAGAACACAGAGAGTGAGAGAGGGCATGAGGACAAACATGCATGCTCTTTCTCGTTGAACTTCCATGCTAACATAGATTCTGTTTGTTTGTTTGTTTAACACACAAATTCAGATCCTTCATAGACATAGACTCATCTTCCAACCAGTCAGAAACTTTAACACCTACTCTTCATTATCCAGTATTTATACCGCCAGATTGGACTTTCATATGGAAGCCTGGAGCAATGCTGGTACAGATGGCAAGATGACTCTCATGAGACTGATGACTCTGAAGAAATATACAGTATTAAGTCAGAAGGTGCAAATGTTAACATTACAGTGTAGAAGAGAAATATTCCTTGCATACACTTCCCAGGTTTGTTTTCTCATGCATTACAAAGAGAAAGAAAAAGCCCTCAACACACCTCATAGCTGGCAAACGAATGATAAATTTACTTTAGTTTCTTTTGTATGTCAACTGTTCATGCCTCAGGTACTTAACCTTTACTTTAAAAACATGGTTCAGATCCTAGCCTTGAAGGTGGGTGGGAAGGGGGGGGATGGTATTCCTGTAAATGTTTCATTTAACAAAGGCAGTACTATAAGAAGGTTCAGTGGTGAGACTCTGAATGGTATTTATTGTTTCAGATTTCAGGGCTTCCATACATCTGCTGCCTGTCAAAGGCAGATACCACATTCATAAAACAAGTGCCCTGTCTGAAAAAAAGAGAAAAAAAAATGACTCTCTTCTCTGTGGCTCAGCCTCCAGGATTATGCGAGATGGGAAGCTGCAGGAAGTGAAAATTCTAATTTGCTGTAAAGATGATCAACAAGAAAATCTTTTATTATAAGAGGGAAGGGAAACTACTTTCTTTTTTACATTTGGGGGCCCTGATTCAGCAAAGCACTTAAAGAACTATACTATTCAGAAAAGCTCTTAAACATGTTCTTATGCCTCTCCTTACTCAGCAAAGTGCCTAAGAACTTACTTAGCTGAAGTAGAGCCCTAAGAAGAACCATTTATATTTGCACTAACTCAGCAGCTCATTTTACCAGGCCCATTACATGATTTCTGACTTTATTAGGTCTGGAATGTATATTTCACCCATGGTGAGAAACATGCTCATTCATTTCTTATGATATCATAGTCTTCTCCATGGTAATCTGGTGCTATGTGAGGAAAAACAATAGAAGAGAGAACTTTTCATGCTGAGATGAAGACGGATAAGGAATTATGTTCACCCGGGTGGGAGAATATATAAGAGGAACAAAACCACAGAGCCCCTGATTCTGAGGATCTGATTTATTTAGTATCTGGCATTGGCCATAAAGTGTGGGCAATGAAAAGAGGAGCTGACCTCAATGCCTCCTTAGCAGCAATCAGAAATTCATTTCAGTGTGGGAGCATTTAATTAGCTTCAGTGAGTTTACAAGACCTTTAGTCATTTTAAGATACTCCAGGCAACTACCCTACGCATAAGATTACCCTGAATCTGGAATGCCAGCCACTTAGGAAGAATGTCTGGAGAGTTTTAATTGAAGGGGACTCCTTTGTTTTTATATCCATTTGATGTGCCATTACCGTTTCCTTCACCACAAATTTACACCAAGGGACTCAACTAGTCCAAACAATTGTTTTAATCAGTAAATTACAGAAAACCTTCAAGAAAGTTTAAGGTTGTTCTGAGTCTAGGAAAATTCAAATAGCACCATTAAATTTTTAGAGCTAATCTAATCATTATACAGTGCAGTCATTACACTGGTGCATTATACACCACACCACTTCAGGCATCTTGGAAGAGAGTCATCACCTTCCCCATTTTTCCAGAGGACATGAAATACATTTGCTGCATGCATTTATTGCATGCATACAATAAATATATATGGAGTGGGATTAACTAACAGGAGGCAATTACTAATTTTATTATGGCTTCATGAGGTCTGTATATCAAGCTCCTCTCCCTGGCAAGGATAAGGAATTGCTAAATACAGTTAATTTCTGGGTTGATCTTATTTATATACTGGACACTAATCCCTTTCATATATCTCATGTGCTTCTTTCTTCTCAGAGATACTGTCCCTCAGTGACCTCCTTCTAGCATTTCATTAAATGCCTTCAGCCTCAGTAAATTACAGCACTTTAAAAACATTGAGTTTAGCATATAAAAAGAGTTTCTGTACACTGCCATGGGATAAGGTGCAGCGAAAATCCCATACAAGCTGAACTGTACTTCCTAATCAAATGGGTGTAACAGATGGCTGCTAGAGCAAGCCATCACAATGGAAATATCTGCAGTTCTCATGGTAACGGAATCTGCCAGGTCTGAGGGATTTGCTGTTTTCCAGGACATCTGAGCTGCAATCTCTTTCGAGCTGTCTAGCAGTCTCAGTCTCGCTCTCTCTCACTCTCTCAGCATGATGGAGATAGAGTTGAAAGGTGGAGCCTGATTTTGCATTCCAGCTGTGATTAAAGACATGCACACACAAATGCACAGGCGCGCGCGCGCACACACACACACACAATCAATAGGACTGCATATTCATTATGCTATCTAGAACCTTATTAACTACTCAGGCAGAACATCAAGGAAATTTTAATATGCCTCCTTCTTTAGGGAGGAAAAGAGAGAAGTGTAATGAGGGAGAAGTAGGAGAGAGAAAGATAGACTGTATATGGGGAATTAAGATGCATGAGACGTACCTTTTAATAAAGATATGGAGCAATGTTAAATCTAGCAGTTGTTTCCATTTCATGGCAGTATGTCAAGATGACTTAACATAGCAGGGTGAAACATCTGGCCTGGAAGAAAAAAAAAACCATTCATGATGTCAAATTTCCAAAACATAATATAGAATCTATGGAAGAAGGAGGAGGAGAAGAAAAAATAGAGCAACTATGTACCTTAATCCTAAGTGAAAGCATGTGACAGACCTCCTGGTACCATGTAATTAGAAAGGTGATCCTCCTCATAAGGTGTAGGATAGCATAAAGACAACGAGCTTTAATTATAAATCTAAGGGACTGGGTTTAAACCCATAGGGTGCTCTTAAAAGGTTCTTACATTTCTGCATGCAATTCAGAATCATCAGCAGGAAGAAAATAATCGTTCATGAGACTTTTATTAAAGTCTTTTCCTTCAAATCCCTATCAATTTAAAGAAATAAGAAGAAGCATACTGCCTTCTTTGCTAGACTACCTGCTAGAAAGCACACAGAGGGTTGATTCACAGCTGCCTATTCTCTTGGGTATTTGAGACTGAAGATCAGACAACTTGTAAGAATTCAGCCGTGGCTCAAAATGGAAACAAAGAGGACCATTCTTAAGCAATGTGAAATGAAAAACTACAGGCTGTAGACCGTAGCCCTTAGCATGCTGATCCACCACATTGTCCTTGAGGGCACTACACTTAAATACATAAGACAGCCAAAGAGATGGGAAAAATGCTTTCCAGAATAAAATGACTGGATCTCCTTTTTTCATGATGTAGAATAAGACAGGCAATGCAAGCTCCTAAAGTACCCACTCGAGAACTGGATATTGTAAGATGGCATTGTCTACCTATCATGCAGCACTGAAGAACATTTTATGTGACCTTTTCTGAAGCCTGAACTGCTTTTACCACAACTCTATTCCACTGTAGTAATGATTTCTGGATGAGAAATTTAATTCTTAAGTTGGGTTGGTTAGTTTCGAAAGAGCTCACTTATAACAGTACTGTATTACACCTTCAGGGACCTCCAAACATGTTAACTAGTTAGAAATAACTCCTGTTGCCAAGCAAAGATGTCTGCAACAACAACAGCATAATAGTGGTAATTGTTAGCATTTATATTGAGCCTTCAGCACCAAAAAACTCAACAATATGAGGGATATAGTCAGTCACCTCTGCTCACAGTAAGCTATGACTTGATTCATAAGCAGCTCCTCGAAGTTCAATAGGGCTTCTCATGTTGCAAGGTTCAGGGCTACTTAGCATGAGTTAGCAGTGCTCAAATCCATGTCTACTTTCTGCCACCCTTGTGCAAACTAAATAGCACACTTACTCCTTCACCTAACTATGAGAGGCAGCTACCCCTGGAGTGAACTTGAACTGATTTTCAAAAGAATGTCATATTCAACTGAATCAGTAGAAGATTTCAGATCCTTTCTTAAAATACAGCAGTCATTCACAACAGGAAAAATGGTGCACAGTTTTACCTTTTAACAGAGGAAAAGCAGTTTTGGGTGGGAGTGAGGGAATAATAGAAGAACATGAAGAGGTAGTTCTGTTCATCATCCCATTATCTGGGGCACTACATGCCTGTATTTCCCCATAAAGTCAACTGAGATTGTCAATGCCATGGGCACACATACCATTTTTTTTTATGTTGCACTCAGCACTATGTAGACAAGAATTCTGTAAATACAGCCCCCAGCACAGTTGGTCAAAAATAATTGTTTACTCAACTTGGAATATATCCAGGGTTAACACTGTAATTCTTGTAGCAATCATGCCAGCCTCAGCAATGACACAAGAAGTCAAGAACCTCTTTTACACATTCTTACTTGATAAAGCAACCCTTCAAGTAACTGACTGTTCAACATTGCACTGAACTGCTAATATTTATTAAGAGATCAGAGTGCCCCTTGCTGAACAGCTTATTGAAAGGTTTGACAGACTAGATCCATGTGAAAGATGAAACAACTGCTGTGCAGTGTGATCAATGACACTCCAAGCCATGGAGCTTCACACATCGAATTTACCCATGGGGTCTATTAGCTGTTCCTCAAACAGTTAATGTTAGCACACACAGAACACAAGTCTATCTTCGAAGAGCTCTCTTTTCTAGACACCATTCCCTCCTATTCAGAACCAGTGTGTTGATAAGTCACCTTTTGCCCCTGTCTGCCAACATCTCCTGCCCAGTGTTCCCAGATGGTGCACTTATTTGTGTCCCTTAGCAGGCATCCCATGCCCGCTCACCCTGCTTTGTAGTCCAAGTCCCTAAGTGCTGTTACTCTACCAGACCCCCAGATCTACTAATTTCTGCTGTGCTTCTTACAAATGACATTCCTTGGAGGTGAGGACAGCAAGAAAACATCCTTGACTGTCTAAAAGTCTTTCATTTCTCCAGTCAGAGCTCAAGCATCTGACCTTCAACATTAGCAAGTTTTCCCAGAGTCCCCACACATCTGGTAGGCCTTAACAGGTTCTCCTGCATCCAGTCTTAATCATGACTTCCTAAAACACTGTCCAGTTTGAGCCCTGACACACCTTTTCGGTTGGGCCATTTCCATTATGTATTTCTGATGCAGGAGACCTAGCGAGTCCAGCCGACCTCATGGTTTCCAGTAAATCTTAAGCAGTCCTCAGCCAGACTCTGTGGTGGTCCTTGTTCATCCCCAAGGTAGGTCGGAGGATTGTCTTTCAATTTTAGGGTGTGTTTATGATGGTACATCTTAACAGCTGAAGTTCTGAGAAGTCCTGCATTGGGTACACAGTTTCTTTCAGTCCAAGATTGCTCTTGGTCTCCAGCTGACTCCAGCCCAGACAGAAAAATCATCAGAACTTAAAATTAGTGGGGTGGTGCAAGCTGGTGTCATAAAACTCTGAAATAGACCCTCTTGCTATTTCAGTTCTAATTGTGCTCTTTGCTGCCTGGTTAGCAGGCACTTTTCAATCAATTGCTGCGTTTGTGCTGACAACACTGGATTGCAAGAGTTGCTCTTGTCATTTCTGTGACCTCCATCTCCTGTTCTTCTTGCTTTCTGGACAGGAGCTAAGGGACCTTATTCCTAACACTCACAGCTATGAAGCAGGGAAGGAATCTTTCTATACCCAACAGCCTTGGATTCCCAGCTGCTACAAAGAGCATACTACTAACCTGCCACTGCACATGAGTTGAGGGTCTGACCTATAATATTTACATGCCAATGGATTCCCAGGATTTGGCATTTTAATGATAACAAAAAAATACCTAAAAGTCCCCTTTCACCCAAAGTTGGTCCTTCCTGGCAATTTCCCACAGAGACCCCAGACCCCAAATTCCTCAGCCCAGTGAGCCTTTCCCATCCCCTGCAGGGACTTAACACACTTCACATACCACAGTGAATCTGCTCCAGTCAATCAACTCCTGCAGCTCCCTGCAGGCTTCCAACACCTGCTAACAGGAGGGGACAACAGAAGAGCCCTGCCCCACCCCTTCACACATAGTAGTGCCTTATTCTTAAAAAATACAGCTCAGACCATGATGCTCCATTACAGGATGCTCCTATAAATACACTGCAATTTCAGAGGGAGGAAGCAAGCATGCTCTAGTAAATATTTTAGCAATGAAGTGGCATGGGGTTCTTAATGCTTGTCTTTTTTCAATATAAGAAGTGATCCATCAGAAGGTGCTTTATACTCAAGGGAGTGAATGTGCATTCTAACAATAACAGGACAGCCAGCGGCCAACAACTTATCAGTATTAGCTTTCCTTGAAAACATGTTTGGTTCTTCCTCCACTCTACCACCTAATGTTCAGGAAGCACTTGATTTAATAAGAAGGTTCATAATGTCAAGTTACAGGCACCATGAGAGGGAAGCCTAGTAAAGTATAATTGGCAAATCAACAAATTATTTAAAAAAAAAAAAAATCTTGGCTATCTCCAAGACAATTTTTTTTTTTTTAAAAAGAGCTTTTCTCTGTGTGTTAAGCTCTGTGGTGGTGGAGGAGTGCTTGGGAAGACTGGGGAGGGGAAAAGCAGCAGAGCATGGTGGTCTGGAAACCAGTGTGCAAGCAAGGAGTCAAGTGATGCAAGCCCTAGAGATGGCTCTGCTGCCACTAACCTAGTTGTTTTGGGGGCATAATAGTGATTGCTGACCGTAGAAATGCTGTCAAGACTAACTAGGACTGCCTAAAACAGGGACAAAGAGCAGGATCGTATTTTACAGCATGCCTGAAGCCCAGACAGAAAAGCTCCATGGCAACATGCAGGGATCTGTTATTCTTCCATTTGTTCTCAAGTGCAGCTCCTGGCATTGATGTGATCTCTACACCATGAGGCCGGAAGGATCTTTGCTCCTCTTTCTCTGCAAGCTGCCAAGTTGCAGCCTTTTCTTCAGCCTTATCTGTCCTCACGGGTGGGGCTGAAAGGGTTACACAGCTTTGCAAAACTGTTCTGGGATGCCTTGTGAGATAATGGGAACTCCAGAGGATGGTTTCTGCAGGACTTTAAAAGCTTTCTTTTCTGTGGAAAGTGATGAACAGCCCGAGTCCTTCAATGTGCAAAGACTTGCCCAGAAGTTTGACTTTATGCATGTGATGATTTCTAGAAATCAGACATTTCACAGGCATGTGCACGTGTGCACACAGACACACACACAAAAGAAAAAAAAAAGGAAAAGAAAAGGAAAAGAAAAAGGGAAAGAAAAAGAAAAAAGAAAAAGGCGAAGAAAAAGAAGAAGAAAAAGAAAAGGAAAAAATCCTGGTCCCACTCCACACAACTTCTCTTGCACCAGTTTGAAAACTGTTTGCAATGAACAGAACAAAGATCATACCATATTTCCTTTAGATAATGGAAGACAAGAACAAGAATCAGGACTGTGGCAAGTGCAATATTTCATTCTTTCTCTCACATACTCAGCAGACTTTGTAATCAAGCTTCCTCAGTTGAAGACACCCTTCCTGCAAGTATGGAAATGGGCAGTGTCTGTTTCTCGGATTTGTGAAATGTCATCTTATCGAAACTGTTATAAAAGAGACAGGACAGACTGTCACCTGACTGTAGAACGGGAGATGTGTTCTGTTGCTTTCCTGCAGAGGTGACCTTGGACCTCTCTTTCACTTCCAAAGCTTTATCTGTCTTGATCATTTAGATGCTAAGTTCGTAGGAGGAACAGAGAAGAATTTTTTACTGTATGTAAAGCATACAGCACAATGACTCTATCTCAGGTGAGGTAATGTGTCTGTACAAATACTTTCTTTTTTTACATGAAGCTTAAAACATCTGCAAAGACATCAAAAGAAGAATGAGCATGCTGCATAGTAACACGATGCAGCTGACAACTAGCTGATCTAAGATTACTTGAAGTTCTCTTGCAAGCTGTTCCTCCCATCGCTCATCCATAATGTCATTTGGTCAAATTCTAAACAAATGTGGCACAATGCAAAACAAACAGCTGTGGTTCAAAGGAAGCATGCAAGGCACAGGGCCTCGAAGCAATGCCCAGAGGATAGGCAGAAAAGGGCCACTTCTAGCAGGAAGTGTGAATAACTCACACGATTATAAGAACTGCACTTTTGCCTTTCAAATCTAAGGAACAATAAAGAGCAAGAGAGCACACCAAAAGACATATCCTTTTTCTTTTTTTTTTTTCTTTGCATATCCTTTGCAATAAATAAACCTTCCTATTTCAATATCTGGCAAGGTGACAGAATCTAAAATGGAGCAGAAGAGATAATTGATATGTACAGAAGAAGAAAGTGAGTTAAAACCAGGCAAAGACTACTCCATAAATAAGAGGTTCATACTGAGAAAGATTATTACCCAGACCTCTAGGCTGACACCTGAAATCAAATCACCCTTAATGGATAATGTGAACATTATTAGGGGGAAAAAAAAGCCATTGTAGATCTTAGGCTCTGGATTATGGGAGAAACAAGATTTGCTTCTGACCTCACTTTTTGTCAGTTTAAAACAATAAAGAGATCATGGTTTACTCTTGGTAAGCTTAACTTGACATAGCAGCAATTTTTTTTTCCATGTACTTAAATGTTCTCCTGCTCTTAACTGGAAGAGGATGCTGGATTGTTTAGAAACAAGCTTCCTCCAGGTCTTGGTCCTGTTGTGCCTAGCTATTTTCCAGAGGTCTTAATATACATTCACCCTACACAGAAACAACAAAAGGAAAACATTTTTCACCTGAACAAGAGGCTCTGAAGGAACAAAACTGTCTGAAATAAAAGCTGAG
The DNA here is from genome assembly GCF_947461875.1 of Haliaeetus albicilla. Taxonomy (NCBI): domain Eukaryota; kingdom Metazoa; phylum Chordata; class Aves; order Accipitriformes; family Accipitridae; genus Haliaeetus; species Haliaeetus albicilla. Next base: position 40,932,103 of record NC_091516.1, read on the forward strand.
AATCCAAGCTTCAGAACAGTTTGCACTTCTGGTCCAATTCATCAGGCATGCGTAAGCATTTACATTTCCCATCTGAATAACAGTCCACTTTGTTGTAGCTCACAGGAGGGTTTTTGGCTTCTGTCAGTCTAAATAGAATGATTCGAAACTGAATCATTTCCTGCAATTTAATTTCATAGCTGAACGCAAACTATAGCAAGATAAGGTCACAAATACATGGAACTACCTCCAGAAAGCCATCTAACCCTCTGGCCTACTTCAGGTGGAACCTCTAACTGACTACAGTAGGTTTTGTTATTATTATGGCATGGAATTATTCCTGCAAGAGATGGTCAATGACCAGTAGCAGCTGAGACAGTGCAGTAATCACATGGCAACTGGGTTTTCCACCTATTGCCAGAGAAGAAAGGGATGCTTCCCAAGCTCTATGTATCTCAGCTCTTTTTAACTGAAGATCAATATCGCAGAGCTAGAGACAGAGGGAGAGAGACAAACAACCAGTGAATGGAAAAGCAACTGCAGCCTGCCACATTCGCAGCAAAGGGAGATAAAAGCTTGCTGCAATCTGAAATCTAATAAGCCAAGTCACCTGGAATGAGTGTCTCCTGAAAAGGGCAAGCCTGCTCAACATCCTCAGCCCACCCCCCTTCCAGAACTGAAGCACCGGTATCTGGAAAGCTTTAGCCTTATTAGACTCATTAAAAGCTAACTGGCATTTACAGCTCACGTCAAGATGAGGTGTCAGCAGCAGCAAGAACCCTGTAAAATATGCATATAACCAATGTGCTACAGAACAGTCTCCATCCTCCAGAAGACATACACTGTCTTTTTAGGAGTAGATAAGGGATATGTTGCCTTACCCATTACATGAACCAAAAAGCAGTTTTGGGGTGCTGAAGAGTCTTCTGAGAAAGCAACCACTAAAAGCACCTCAGCAGTAGTAAGCTCTGTAAGAAGGCTGAAGTTTCAGTCCAATGTAATGTGCCTTTAAAAAGTACCATGTCTACACTACGGTATTGCTTACTTTCTGAAGCTAAGCCAGAGGGATGTACATAGTAAGATCTTTGTCTCATTTCAGGGAGGATACAGGATAAAGATTCTGTGCCAGTAATCTTCCCTGGATTAATGGTTTCTCTTTTATCTGCTGTATTTCTGCTCAGATGTCTTTGCTCTGAATGAGTCAGTGGAATGCAAATGATGGGTACAGTCAGTCTGAAAATATTTAAATCTAGCTTTGCACTGCACTGCAGGTTTGTGGAAAAAAATACACATATATAAATATACATGCTGAAGAAAGGGCAGATGAAAATTACAGATATATCAATAATGCAAAAAAACCCTTGGTGGGTCAAATTGACAAGAAATTCATTTTTCTGTTTCTTCTTTTCTTTTCTTTCTTTTTTTTCTTTTTTTTTTTTTCAGAAAGATCAGCATTTAGATGCTTGCTATGAATGGGTGAGGAAAATCTGCAACACTCCTTTTCTAAGCCTCAGACACTAGACAAAAATGCATCTGTGGGAATAGGAACCTGATTTTATTTAGGCTGCTAAATGCCCTATCTTCATTATCCCAACAAGTGTCTTCCTAAAGATAGCACTCTTAATGCTGACAAAGGAGAAGTCAGACAGTCTAGGCATGATTTCTTTGGATTTTTCTCCCTTTCCTTTTTCTAGCATATATTTCAATTTTTTCATTCTGTTGCGGTATGGTTCCTCTCCTTTTCTTCTTAGGGCACAGGGTTTCCTCTAACAACTGGTTGCACTCAGCAAGCAACCAGGTGAGGGGGGATTTAGAACTGCAGCTCTAGAAGCCAGGAGAGAACCCATGGGTCTTTTTCTTATGGGCTTCAGCAGGAACCGTCCTCAAATGGTGGCTGCCAACAGAGCTTTTACAGACTATATGTACCTGAACGACAGCACAGAGGATCTCCAAAAGGTTTTGTGTACTGCAGTGGGATGGTGGAAGGAGTAATGGGAAGGGAATGAGCAATTGGTCAAGTTTGGGAATGACCAGATCACTTCCTGGGCTTTTGCAATTTCTGTGGGAGCTGGCTGTCATACACTATGCTCATTCAGTAAGGGACCTGTCCTGGAGTAAGCAGCAGCTTTCTGATTAAGGATGCTATAAAGAGTAAACTCTGCAGGAAGAAATAAAACACCAACATTAACCTGGTAACTACTACTCTACTTAACAATAAATCAAACAGCATCATAAATTGTGCAATCAAGATAATTTGCAACAGAGTATTAAGCCCTCTAGCCCACCATAAAAACAAAGTCTACCTTGGAAAGAGCTGCTCATAAATCCAGCTGGAACAAAACAAACACACAAACAAAACAAAGGCTCATATCATCACCCAGTCCATGTGGGACTTGTGAATCAGGTAGCAGGAGGACTCTGGCTTTACAAAAAAGAAGATATTTTTATTTTGATGGCTTTGCAATTAATGTTTTCTTCTAATTTTTCCATAATTTTTTTTTTTTTACATTTTATTTGAATTTATATTAAGCATTGAATTTTTAAATCTCATTTTTAAAAATCTCTTATTTTACCATGGGCTTGGCTTTCAAGATAGAAAATTAACCTAGCTTTCCATTAGTTTTCATTGAAAAAATAGAGAATTTCCTGAAGAATGGATACTTCCCACATCAGCAATTTTCAAAACACATTTTTCAAAATGGTAATCTATTGACAAAAATTAACTTTGCAGAGGAAATATCCAGCAGTTCCATAAAATAGGCCATTTTATAGTTTCTGTTTTCTTTAAGTGTTGCACAAAAATAGTTCTCCTAACCCAGGAAGAGAAGATACTTTGAGTGGTGGGCAGTCTGTTTTCAGGTTGGTTGTGAGTCTGTTGGTGTATCAAACACAATGAGCACTGCACCGCCACAGGACCAGCAGCTGGGTGTGAGGAGCTGCTCCGTCATTGTGCAATTCCTACATGATGACTCAACAGACTCTTCCAAAGAAATGTGAAGCTACACTCAGCTCTGTTATGTTGTGATTGATGGTTACCTAGTGATACCCAGAACTTCTTGCAGCTCTACGTGAGTGATTGATGACTAAGGTACTTCTAGCAATTTCTAAAACTTCCACAAGTATTCACGTGAACCTCAGGACCAGGATGGCTTAGGCAAACAGCCAATGAGCGATCAAAATCTACCTTTCCTAGGTAAGCCTGCCTTGCAGTGGAACAACATAGCTGCTCTACAGAGGAATTAATGAAAGGAAGGAATCTCTTTAGCCATTTTTACACTGAGGACAAGTTAACGATGACCTTCCTCCACAGGCTAGCAGGGTCATTCTGCATGGCTGATGCCATCAGTTTTGCTAGGAAAGCTGCTCATAAGCAGGGGGCTCAAGATCTAACTGTAATTATGTACTGAATCAAACTGATAAGCTGGTCCCAGCTATCACGAAGCATCTGAATGACTTTGCCAGTGATCCTTGCAATTTCACTGGTCTCACATTGGTGACATCAGTTTCAGCTGGGCGAGGCTCTGCTACATGAACAGGGAGCTCACAGTCTAGTCTCAGATTTATACCTCAGATGGATTTTGTCTGCCTTTTATGGTTTCCCGAAAACCACTGACAAGGCAAGATTCACTTCAGCTTACAAGACTCCTGATACCCATGAGCATCTGCTTCATTTATAGGTAAGAAAACGAGATGTCTTTTGGTTAACTTGCAACCAAATTCCTGTGTCAGACTGCTGTTTCACCACACCAGTGGCCAGATTTCCACTGTCAGCAACTGAATATGATCTCCGTCTTGCGATTTATATAATATTTACAGGGTTACAGAAATGCACAGTAGAAATGCAATGATTATTCTTATCTTTTTGGAAAGACTGCATGCAATTTCCCAGCCTGAGATCATCTTCTCTGGGGACCTATTTAAAATAAAACCACTGCGTTCTGAAAACGTGTCTTCAGCATGAGATCTGAGTATTTTCTGTCTTGGCCGTAATAAAATGCAAGAAATTGAAGCAAAGTCTATTCCTAAAACTATATAATTCTTCTGCATGCTTCTCTCTCTTTCCTACATAAATACAAACCCTGGAAGATGACAGATTTCAAACTCGTTATATGGCATGAAACGATATTTAGAATCACAGTACATAACACAGCTACTCTACAAATGTGTCCAAACAAACATAAAATTAACCTTTCATGGCTAAGAGAGCACATTTTTTAGCCCAGTCTTTAACTTAATCATTTCTTTACAGGAGAAAACAGCCTATATGCTATTAAACAGTTCCTAGAGTCCTAGGTCAAACAAAGTAAGAAATGAATAGGTCCATTCATGCTTCAGACAGGATAATTCTGGTAAAGCTGGTGCTGACAGTGTTAAAGAGCAGTGATGGAGGAGTCTGGCCTTGTTGTCATTCTAATTGTGACCATGAGTGACAAAAAATGTGTTCCCTTTGCCAGCAGACTAATCTTTCAGATTTGTAAAATCTAAACTGTGGTCATGTTACTTGAAATTCAAGGGAGAGAAAATTCATGCACTTAGGTGCATGCTTTGTTTGAGCCTGCAGTGGCTCTGGCACAACAAAACGTAGGGAAGGATGAGTAATTTTAGGGTGCTAAAATGAGAAGGGTGGTTCCAGAGTGTGAAACCAACCTGTGGTCTAACCCACTCACCAGCTCTGCCACCAAACTCCTCTGTGACCCTGGCACAATCCCCTGATCTCTAAATACTGTGGGTCATTGCCTGCATTAGGGACCACAGTCTTCGCCTGTGCGAGTGGGTTCAGTTTGGAACTGGTCATTTGGTGCATGCCCATATCCTCCTTGTTCCATGAAGGGAAACTCTGGAGCCAGGAGGATTCTCCAGGTAACACTGCAGGACAAATAACACAAAGCAAAAAGGCTAAAACAGCTATCATAAAGAATCAGGAAAACTGTCATAGACTAAACCCCATTCTCTGTTACAGCAATATGACTCTCCCTCATCCCTCACTTCAAATCATGCTAAGTATCAAAGAAGCATTTTTCTCACCCAAACAGAATACCATTTTCCTTAGAAAGGAACTAAATCCAATGAATTAAACATTATCTTTCACAACAACAAAGGGAAATTAGTATCCCCTCTTACTTTCTTCTTCAGCAGGGCAAGGTAGGGACTTCACCCCAGACAGACAATTGAAATAGCTCCCATAGGTATTTCCTATACCACTCCTTCAGAGGGACCATATTAAAAATAAACTAATGCTGTAGGCAGCTTCAGAAAATGACTTCAATGGTATTTATTGCTTTGATAGGGTCAGTGCACAGTATGCGCATGTTGCCTTTTAAACATATGTTTCAGGCAAAGAATCAAAGTTAATTTCAGTGTGTGAAAAGCAAGCAGATTTCATTACTGATTGTGACTTTAACTTCAAAATGATAAGGATGCTGGATGTAGGTTCTCAAAACTGAATGTCCAAATGGGAATTTATGATGTAGAACTTCAGCTTTATCATCCATGGGCTTCAATACAGAAAGAAGAAAGAAATTCTCTGCTAGCAGGAATCTCACAGTTAACCCAGCTGCCTATTTCTCCCCTCTCCTCTAATTCTCCCTGCAGCTATTTCCTCTCCGTAACATGTTAAAGCAAGAACGGCCATTGGCACTAGCCGTTTTTGGCATCCAAGTAGTGGATATGAAAGAGATCTGAAATTTTTTTCCATCACCACAATGCAGCACCACTTCAACTCTTTGCAGAAGTGTCAGCAGAATTCATAACAAACTCAATACAATCTGAGTCGCAAAGTGTAATAAAAGGCCTGCTATTAAGTCTGGTTTTATTTTTTTTTTAATGAGGATTCCTCTCTTATTATTACATCAGATCTAGTTCCCAACTTCAGGCAGCCACCTGTAATAACTTTTCCTACATAGTATACAGAAGGAGGTGGACCTGTAAAATTATTAAAAGGCTGCAGGCATAAGCAGCAACAAGTAAGTGATGCAGGGCCTTAGCCAATGTTTTGCACAAAATCAGATCCAGGATAGATTATCACTAGTGGTAAAAGCCAGAAGGCGTAAACCTAGTAGCCTAAAGATAGATATCTAACTCAGGCTTAGATACCTAAAGTAACCATACTTTCCACAGGATAGTTTGAGTACATATTTAACTTCGAAAGCCAGCGTAGCTAATTCAGTACTGAAGAAAAAGCACTTAGATATCTGCAAAAAGTGCTTAAATGTGTATGTTAACATGTTTAAAATGTATATAGACATGCAATTAGTAAGTATACATACATATGCATATGGGTATAAATGCTTATGTACACTGCTGAATCAAGACTCAAAAAAGCCTAATTTGCACAGTGGGTAAGCACCCACATCTTCACTTTTCATCAAAGAAAAGTGCAAGGTTTTTAAAATAATCAAGCCTTGTTTGTTTTTTTTTTTAGTGCTCCTGACTACAGATACAGATGTGCCCTGACTATTTTCTTAGGCTTTGTCCAGGTCTGTTTAAGAGCACCTCACTCCCCTAGGTTCAAATGACACCTTTGAAACAACTGAAGCAGTAAATCACACCTCTTTATTATCATCTCAACAAGAATGATAACGACTTCCTCTGCTTGGTGAAATATCCATGGGAATTTCATCCGATTACATGAGGATAAGGTATCTTTCACGACTTTAGCTGGCTGTCTACCATTTCCATTGTATATTTGGTAGTCAGTCACAAAGGACACAATCCACTGAAGGAAAATGTGTAGACAAGGGGTTAGCCGTTTCAAGAGTAGAGAAAGGGAGGTAGAAATCGAAGGAAAAAAAGGGAAGGATGACAGTGCAATTGCTCAGCTTAGTAGCACAGCTGCTTAAACAACTGAATAGCAATCAATGGGTTAGTATTCAATCCAAGTTTAGATCACACTGAAATCTATTAGAATACTGCATATAATGAATGACTCTTACTTATTTGGTATTCTATCTTGGAATTAATCAGCTCAGTTGTTATGCAGAAAAAAAATATTTTAAAAAAATTGGTTGGGTAGACAGGCCCAAAAACATAAAAAACAACCACCTTGATTTCCCTGGTGGTTAACAGCCTGACAGTACTCAACAACACACGCTGAAGTTGAATACTGTGAGAAACAATGCAAGTTAGAGGTTTGTTGGCTGTTGGGGCAACAGCCTGGTTTGTGTGTATGTGCAACTTGCCCCATCCCCTCCCTTTCAGGCTCTCATGCAGTACTCCTAGGTTTGTACCATCTGCTGGAGCACAATTCAGAGGTAGCTTTAAAATGATGATAGCTCTGAGAAATGATAATCACTGGGTCATAGAAAGCTGTACTGCAGCATATAAATAAGATAACTGAAAGTGCTGAGCAGGGCATGTTTGCATTATGAAATGTATTTTCCTTTTTCCTGTACAAAACCCATCTTGAAAGCGTGGGGAATGCAGCAGGATTGAAAACCAGAAGGAAAGCAACACTGCCCCAGAAGCTGCACAAAGGAGGAGGGGGATGGAGGAATGGTAAGCTGTAGTGTTATTGACTGAGGAATGATAAAAGAAGAAGGAATTCAACAGTTACATCTATTTCGCTTGGTGCAATGGAATGAGATCAAAGGCTTACTTTCACATTAGCCCAGAATAATGCATACTCTATAAATGATGCAAAGCTAGGCCACATTCCCAAGATGTGACAATGCCTCAAGATGCCCCTCTGCTAAGTTCAGGTCAAGGCAACAGGCTCCTGCATATGAAATTCTTTTTAAAAGCACACAAACATAGCTAAACCATTGGGCATGGAGAGCAACAACATTCAGGACAGGCATGATGTTCTCGATTGGCTTCTACATTTCCATAGATGGCATTGCAAATTTAGGTAATTTTCATTCACTTGCAGGTTTTTTTCCCCGATTGCTGCTGATCTTTCAAAGGACCCAAACTGTCCACTCAAGCACAAAGAGAAGCTCGGGCTGAGAAACTGGGTTTTATTTTATTTGTAAAACAAGTATCAGAGAGGAAAGCATCAGAAGGTAGTCAACTCAAATTCCAGAGATGTGGCTCAGTCCCACCATTGCACTGGCAACCTCTGTGACCTTGATTAGCTCATCTGGGACAGTCCCTTTAATGACTGCAGAGCAAGAACAATGTCAAACAGCTCTTGAAACCCCAGGTTTAATTTTTTGTGAGATACATTTATCAAAGCCACCTAGAGAGTCAGATCATGCTGTTTGTTCCTTGGTTCCTGGGGGATCCAGGTATTGTGGATACCTTAAACAAAACACTATCACGGCACATTCATATCTAAATTCCTTTAAGAAATCTTAAAGTCCAGTATATTGTTTTCCATTAGTTAAATGGAGATGAATAATTATTTTCCCTCACCTTTCAAGGTTTGGTTAGTGCAGGGATGCGTTGCCATACCAACAGCAACCCAGTCTGGCGGTAGGACAGGGCTGGAAGTGGGGAGGTGCAGACATCCCAGGCCAAGCAAAAAAAATCCTCCTCTCTGTCCCTCCCTCCCAGCCTCCCTCCCTCTCCTTGGAAGAGAAGCAGTTTCTCTTTGTGAGAAAGCACAAAGGGGAAGAAAGAAAAGGAATTGTCCATCAAGCTCAGAAGAGCCTCGGGGGCTTTCAGCAAGAGGATGCCACAGCCTATGAGGAGAGCAAGGCGCACTGAAGGCTGATTGTAAAAGGACAGTTCAACCCCAGCTACACTGAACTGCCTCCAGCGGTCCCCAGCCTGTGAGGAACATGTGGCACCAAAAGGCTCACTGACATCTGCCCGTGCTTTGCTTTCCACAGGCAGGCACAGCTTCCCACTAACGGGGAGAGCGAAGCCCCCCGCTCTTCACGGGGTGCCATTTGCTCAGTGCCGCTGCCCCAGCTGTGCTGCCAGCAGCCAGACCCTCATCAGGAGCACACGGCAGGCACCGCTGATCTGGTGGGTCTTCTGGGCCCTTCCCTACTTGCCAAAAACATCAGTCAATCAAAAAATGTTACTTTGGGGAAGATGTAACAGATACGTTCATTCCCTGCCAGAGACTGTAAATCCTCCAGATCCGAACAGGGGCTCTAGCCAGTACTGGAAAGAAACAAACCACTTTACTCAGTGCCAAACCTGTGTCCCATCCCAGACACCCTTCTCAAGACACCTGAACCAAAAAGGGACTGGCAATAAGCGCAGTGAACAAGCTGCTTATGAGAGGAGGCTGGAAAGAACATGAGAGCGCCACAGAAATGACTCAACTAAGGGCAGATGCAATAAAACTGTGTTTATATTTATGTATCTCTCTGTGTGTATACAATAACTAATGGTGTAGAAGAAATAAAATAGGATCTTCCAGTCACCTTTTCTCACAGTATGAAAGGAGAATGAGTGTAAACTGAAATAGAGCAATTCAAAACCACTACAAAGCTATCACACAACGTAGCCATAAGGAACTCCAGACCACACAATCCCACAGAGACTACATGTTCTACCACACTCAAAACCAGAATCAGAGCTCCTTGAATATCTAGAGGTACAATTATCTCTTAAAAGTAAACAAGCCCCAGGGAAGTGCAAAAACCCTTGGAGTGCAGGACAGGAAAACATCCATTCATCAGAGAGAATGACAAATCATCTGTGAAATGAGGAATCTTCAAGTAAACGCTGGGGCATCTACATCAAGAGGTGTTGACATGCATTTACTATAAGAAAGGCGAGGTCTTTATGGGATTGAGCCTCTATTGGCCTTTGGAGACAGAGGTGTCAAACCAAGGTAGCACAGAACAGTGAGAAGAAAGAAAGGAAATGGGTGATATTAGGGCTACTGCTGCAGTTTAGGGCCCTCCCCTACCCAGGACAGCCTCTTCAGTGATTTTTCACTGATAAGTGAAACCATAAACCACTGCTCCACAGGGGAGAGTGCAGCCAGGTCTGCAGGAGGCTGGTGAACACAGTCCCTCAGAAACTGCCCCTCACCCCTGAAGCAGCATGGGGAAGAGAGCCACCCCCAAGAGACAGCCAAGTACCTGCTTGGGCTGGGCAGCACCACTGCTGTGCTATGGGACAATGGCACTTCTACAGTAAGGCAGTCAGGTCCCCTGCGCTGTAAGAGGATTGCCGCAAGCACCCAGCATTCAGTTGCACACAGAGCACTCCAAGCTGACCCCAGCTGCATAAGCCAGGAAGAAGGACTTCTTCCTACTTACAGAAGCCATTGCTGAAATGTCCTCCTCCGGCTCACTGAAGTCAAACCTAAAAGCCATGCTCTGGCTGTGACAGACCATTCTTTCTTGTGGGCAGCATGACCCACGCACAAAAATGATGTCCTCTCTAGGCTGACAGTCCCAGTCTGTGCTCAGACTGCACTCTGGCTCTTTCGCCTTGTGGGACCTACCCATCCCCACCAGCTCTTTGGGTGGCACAGTTCACCAGGCACTTCCTCCTCCACCACCCCATGCCCCCACAGCAAGTCGCCCCTGCACCTCCTCCCCAGCCCTCTCTCCTCACATGCTGGGCTGCCCCTGCATCTGCTTTTACAGCCTCAGATCTTCCCCCTATCTTGTCCAGTCCCAGCTTTCACTGCAGTTGGGTATTTTCCTTTTTGTGCTTTGTGACCAGACCCATAATTCAATACAAAGAGGATCTCCTGGTCATGTCACTACAGTTGACACAGCTCTCCACCCTCAGCTCACTGGCCTTTCTCTTCAGCTCCCTATGACCTATGGTGTCTGTCTTTCACTCGCCTGACAGCTCTTCTTCCATTTTCTCTGGCTCTTGATCTACAAGACCAAGCTGGCATATTTCTCCTTCTTCCCTCCCTTGGGCCCCACTCCCTTTGGTGCCCTGATCTTTAGACTACAATGATGACAAAGAGTGAAAGAGATTGACACAGCTAATGCAGTGAGGGTTAGGTGTACAGAGAAATAAAGTTATATGCCTAAGCACATTTTTGGACTGGACATCTACTAATGCTTGCTCTTTATGACCTGAAGACTCTATCCTACCCTACTCACACCCCCATCAAAGCTTCCTGGTTGAGTAAACATCCACTTCTTGGGAACCTCAAGGGCTCTGATATGAAGAACAGGTTTAGCAACTCTTGTGAGATATTTTATTGGAATAGTTGTACCACTTTTAGAAACTAACCTTGCTAAGAACCGTGAAGTTTGGGTGTCTGCGAACATATCCACTGACTTCCAAAAATTTGTCATGAACGGGGAAAAAAGCTGGATTTTTTTAACTATGCTGTTGGCCAGGGAGATTGTAGGGATGAACTAGATGAGCAGATGTAGACCAGGCACAGACTCCTGCTGTGTTTGGTGGAGCTATGTTTAAGTGAAATCCCTTCACCAGAAATAATGAAATGGACATCTATGACAGCATCTGGAAGCTATTCCTGGATATATTTCAACAAGAGCAAATGTATCAAGGGTGGACGAGTTGTATTACGGGAAGAGACAGCCGCAGAGAGGTGGGAGAGCATGGAGGCCTCAATTAGGGGGAAAGGAATATGAGAAGGAAGAAAGAAGAGCAGCAGCCAGCCCCACTGACAAAATGGGGAAGCACTGCTGCAGGTCACAGTTTGTAATCATACCAGCCTGCTAGATTTTATTTCTGTGCAGGAATTACACTTGGAGCACAGCTGCTACTCCCTGGACTTAGAAAATTGAATTGTTAAGTTAAAATGAGGGGGAGTAAAATATCATTATAATGAATGAAAATAAAATGTTCTTGATCAAGCACCATTATCGAGAGAGATGGATGGTTAAACAACAGCCCTAGCTACATCAGGACAACTTCCCCCTCCAATTTTTCTACCCCTTTACCATTGTGGGTTTAAGAAATAATAGTTATGAAGTTTGTCTAAGAGTGACATTAACTGCTGTTTTTTATTGATGCAAAAAATATAATAGATTAATACTTTGTCACTGTATTTTCTTTAGTTACACGTTTAAATAGCAATAAAAGCTTTAAGGATGTACACCTGGTAATTACTTCCTTGGAAAGTCGATTAGACTTCCTATGCTTTTATGCCACAGAACAAACACCAAAAGAAAGATTATAGACCCGAACAGTTTCTGATGTAAAAGCTCATTTTTCCTCCACCTTTTAAAAGTAAAAAATGTCCTCAGGGAGTGAATAAATAGCAATCATGCTGCCAAAGCCAAAGGAGAGCTCCTCAGTGAAGATGAGAATCGGTTCCTTAGCATTCTCATCTCCTCACTGTCTCACAGGCATGCCAGAGGCACACAACACAGGAAAAGGCCACACACCTATTTGCAGTAATTTCAACACAACTCCAGGTCCCATCCTCACCTCTCCAAACATCCTGGAAATGCTCTTTCTGCATAATGCCGGGTGGTCTGGTGATGTTTACAACACACCAGCTAGCTTTGGGCTTACATTTACAGCCCCACCATTATCACTGGAGAGTGTTTTCATGTTTTACAGCATAAAGCACCAAACTGCAGCCTTCTTGCTCCGCATACAGGCTTAATGGGTTCAGCAGGACATAACCCAGGTTGCCTGATACTGCTTTCTGCACAACCATGTTAGCCTCTTCTTGAAAGACATGCTCCTGAATTTGATTCTCACATGCTGCACCTCCTCCAAAGGCACTCACACTGCTTCTGCACAGCCCCAAAGAGAGGGATCTGAACACAACATAAAATTCTTGATGAGGTGTAAAGCAGTTCTTCTCACTTTGTATTTTATCCCTTGAAGTGACACATCCCAACACTCAGCCTGCCTCTTCCACAGGACATGGTGATGACTTGGAAGGCATCCTTGGCTATTGTCTTTCTAGAGCTCTGGCAAACCTGTTTCACCCCACACAGAATGCTCTTTTTATTGATCACAGTTTTTATTGATTTATATTTGTCTGCATTACCTGCTCGGGTTATTTGCTGGCCCACTGACAGAGAGGGTCAAATTCATGCTGGGTTCTCTTTATACTATTGCTACGAAAAAATTACTAGCATCAGTGGAAGCAGTTCTTTCTTTTTACTGGTCTTAATTAAATTGGTTAGGATCACATCCCAAGCTGAAGGTGTGGCTGGAGAGGCACACAGCACAGCAGTGTTTGAATCAAAAATGCTTTGGCTGTCCTCACCCAAAGCCAAACCCTTGTTTGATGGGAAGCCATAGCAGGAAGCCTCCTCTGACGTTCCCACATGGAGACAAAGGGGTTTTAGCTCCTGAAGAGGAAAGAAATCCAGCTTGCAAATCTAACCAACACATTCTTAGCTACCATTTTACAGTCATACCTGCAAAAGCTAAGGATTTTAATTCCTTTGGGATGAGAGCTGATAGCACCATCTCTTCACACAGATAGCTCATGTAGAGACACTCCCTGGGAAACCTGGTGCCTCCTTACTGCACAGAGTCTCTGCAGGGTGAAGAGAAATTTTGACAAAGGGCTACACCAAGTAGGAGGAACTCAGCATGCACAAAATCCTCGTGTTCGGTACCAGCTCAGCAGGATCCTACAGCACAAGGGCTTGAAACATCCTGCATGAGGAACAGTGCTCTCTCAGTTCCTCCAGCAGCCCTTGCACAGGCAGCAGTACCTTGGCTTCTTCTTTGTATCACCAGCCTCAGGTTAGATGACTGATTCTGACCCACCCCTTCCTCTTCTTCAGATATGGCCCATATTTGGTGAACAGCACGTGAGTCTTGCTTCTGCTTTATGCAGGCCAGATTTAGAGTTAAATCCTCCAAGAGTATTTCTTGTGCAGAGCAACCCTCGTTTTTTGCAGCATTTCTGCATGTAGCAGGCTGGCACTACAGTTCCCATTACGCACTACACTTTGGAGACCCCTCACAGTAGACTTCTTGCATTTAGAAGAATTACAGCATCTGAAACTTCTACACCCTATCCCACCAAGACATCTCAAAGTACTTCAGAGAAGCATTAGAACTAAGTTCACCCATCCAACAGAGTTAATAATTAACTGGTATCAGGTAAAATCCAGCAAAAATACACATAAATATAGAACTATAGATAAATTGATATGTATTTATACATACATATAATACTTCATACATATATATAGACTTTATGGCTGGACAACAAAAGGCTCTCAAAAGCAAAGAGGCTGTTTGCTTTTGCAGGGTGAAGTGTGTCCTGATTAAATGTATGAGCACTCACCATTTTTACAACATAAGATTCTTATGAATGCTCTCCTCTGTGAAGCACTGACTTCTGGGATGTCATCTAAGGTCCACATCACCAGTGGAAAGATTACTACTGACTTCAGCAGGATCTGAAACCAGCCTAAGCCTCTCTTTTAAAACCTGCTTTTGGAAACCAGCTCATGCACCTAAGCCAAGTTTTGGCTGCTTTGTTTCTGTTTATAAATAACGGGCATCTTAGACTCCTAGACGCCTATCTGGGAACTTGTTTTAGACTGGTCTTATTTCAGAAGTCCTGAGCACTTTCAGGGCTAGGGAGCAGTTGGGAGCAATTCAGTCAGCATCTGCTCTTGAAAACCGTGGTCCAAGACTTGACTGGTTCTGCATGTGCCTGGGCCAAGGTCACACGATGTGCATGGCCAACCCCCAGGATGCTGCTAGGCGCAGTTGCAGCATAGTGGCTGTTTTCTGTCAGAAAGTACTGTGTAGAGCAGCATTGCTCTCACAGTGACAAAGAGGGGCAATTCAATTTTCACTTGCCCCACTTCCACACAACGGAAATCCAGTCTGTTCAAGTGTACCATTCTTGATTTTGTATTACTATAGCTAATAGGAGAATCAGGACAAAAAGCCAGGCAGGATTTTGGCCTCAGCAAATAAAAGGTGAGTGTGCTAGTAATATGGGCATGTTTACAGTTCCTTGCTGATAATCACAGTGATGTATTTGTATCCCTTTCACAGATATCCATCCTCACTCCTCAGACTGGTTCTAGCTGATCCATATAATGTATGCAGAAGGCTTGGTTCTCACCAAATAGAAATAGAAAGGAAGATTTGCTGTGAGACAAATCTATTTTTTTTTCTGTGAATATTAATCATTTCAGCTTTGATAGTGAAGTGATACAAGTGAAAAAGCCAAGAATTGCTCCAGGGCTCCACACAGATGAGTATTGTAGCAAAGGCATTTGCTGGAGATAACACTGCTTAAGCTCAGAATCATTATACAGTACACAGCTAACTCCAATCAACCTGCTTGCTCCCAAAGATTTAAACAGAATTAATGTGACATCCTAGCTGAAGTTGGAACTCAGCTACTCAGAAAATAAAAGTGACAAATTAAAGCAAGTTCCATATGTGTTTTAATTTTAAATGGCAAAAAGAAAACCATTATGCCAGATGATAGGAGAGCAATATGGTCCCAATACACTGTTCATCTCCTTAACAGCTTTAAATAATGTTTGGTATGTTTTGCCGTAAGAAAAGTATGGGGATTGCTCTAAAAATTTCCATGGGTAAGATAAAGGTCATCACCTTTTAGCCTGGAAAATCAGAACAGATTTTGGACCAACTAATATGTGTCACCTGAATATGCTGGTCATTTGGTCATCTTTATCAATTTCCATAACATGACAAAAATCTTCACATTTCAAACTGAATAAAAAAATCTTTAGTTAAAGAACAAATAAATGAATGCCTTTCTTTTCTTTAGGAAATGTATAGCCACTATTCCATGGGGAAACTCGTGTTACTCCACCAAAAGTTTTCTTCCAATCTTATTAATGCCATAATATTTTAAGGGTCCATGAAGGTCACATTTCTTAAAGACAGACCTGGCAAAAGAATAGTTTGCAGGCTAAGTAGACAAAGGAAATACAATCATCTCCTTTTGGACAGACAGGGACAGGCACATAGAGGCTGTAAGTGAGACACTCAAGGGCATCCAGAACACCAGTGTCAGAGCTGGAACTGACTGCATGTGTCAGCCTTCTTCCACTGACTTCATTGCACACTTAGATTTCAGGTGGGTAGATGACCACTGCTTTAACAGGGAAAGATGAAAGGTCACAGAAGTGCCAACAACGCAAGGTGCATTAACCATCGGTGTGTACATACTGCACATTGTGTGAGAAAGTACTAATGGATAATTGAGATGGATGGTCAAAATGTGCACTAACAACTGATTATTTCACCTAGCTGGAAGGACTGGCTGCTAATGGAATAAAAGCAATACTGTAAGTTATGCTAAACAAATAGTGAAAATAAAAAAAAAAAAGCACCTCTGTTATGACTGATGCTAAACATCCTTCCACTGTAAAAACCAGCCCTAAGTAGCATTAAAAAGGTTTTTTATTAAAACCAATTGTGCCTATTTTCTCCTACTCTTCCTTCTTCCCTACCATCATCAGTCTCACAGGTCATTCTCTCCTTCTCCTTTTACCTCACCACATTGCCTTCTCCTGCTAATTTACGGTAACAGAAGCAGCAGCAGGGTTTTCCTATTCATCAGTGAAGATGTCTGAGCTATGCACCTCTGGGAGCTGATGCATATTTACAGTATCATCAGAAAAGCTCAGTCATCAGGTTGGTTTGGACAGTTTGTGCTCTGACAGCCCAAAAATAACCAAACAGCACTGCTCAAAGCTTCAAAACACAAGAACCTTCCAAGTTTTACCTAATCTGTAATTTCTAGGGAGGTTTTTAAAAAGGGGAGAAGAAATAATCCTAAAAATGAAATATACTTTAGAAACTTCTAATTATCAGAATCTGTGCATTACAAGGAATAAATGCCAACAAAATGTAAAATATAGCACGAAGAAGTATCACACAAAAGCACGATGAGACTGATGATAAGAAGAATCACAAAAAGAGAGAAGAGTATCTTCTCACACATATATGAAACCTTTCACTTTGAAACAAATTACAGCCTACAGGTAAAACTCCACTAGCTTGTGCTAGTATAAAATTAATTTTGACCTAGTTTTTTTATTTTGCATTGTAATACGTAATATGAAATTAAAAAGTCAAAACATAAAATTTTTATCCTGCCTTTTGAAGCACCGATACATTTCATTCTGACAACATGAGGACATTTTGATACTTGTCAGAAGTTTTTGATTTGTTCTTCTTCCGCCATCTCAAAATGAAACTGGATGAACATATCAAGACTTCAAGACAGATGAAAAATGTAATGATGTTACGATAAGTTCTCCAAAAGTGATACAGCACAAGCAGCTGATGAAGGCAGTATGTAACAGCAGAAACAGGAACATAGCCAGGATACCAAGACTGGCTTACTAAGCTCTGCTATGGATCACTTTAACAAATGATCTGGACCTTATTAGATATATCACACTGACTATGTTTATATGTACCGCATGGAATCAGTCGTTTTTATATGAAAAATCAAACAAGGTTACAGGTAAAGAAGATTGTATCGCAGTTAAACTTTGAAGTCTTCTTGGGACAGAAGAGCCCCAAAGCACTACCCAGAGCTATAATGAAATTAGAGCAGCACCACAGTAATGAAACCCCATACTTGACATGTGTATGCAACCAAGAGATGCCACCCCTAAGCTGCATCTCCCATAACAAAGGACCAGGTTAAATTACGTAGGTAGGCTTAGCCTAAGGAATAACATCTGATACACCGAAGACTGAATAGGAGAATGGATGAGGAAAGCATATCAAGTGATAAGAATAGCATAAAAAAGAGCAGAAAGAGAAATGACATTGAGAAAAACTATAGTCCCACTAATAAATGGCAGTTGGGGTACAGGGTTAATCTTATGGTTTCCTTGTTTCACAAGTGATAGTAGTTCTCGTAAGATTTTGGTACAGTAGCTTTCTTTGATAAATCCAAAGGGAATTTTTTTTTTTTTTAATAATAATATGGAAAAAAGAATACATTCTACGGGCAAAAAGGGGTATTAAAAAGAATATTTGTACATAAAAATTCCACAGGATGATAGGAACTTGGTACCCATAACTTTAGGATCCAGTGCTTCACTTGTAATATTAAAAATACAAAACACAGAATATATACAGCACAACTGAACATACTGCTGGCCTGGTCCACATTCCCATTACATCAGCTCTCCTCAGTTTCAACTGCATGTTCATTTCACCTCAAGCAGGCCAAGAGTTCCTCTTAGGCAGACTTTCTTTTGAGAGACAACTCATTTTACCTCTCAAATTGCTTCCATTCCTGGTAAGCCTTCCCTGCTCCACATCAAAATTCCTTTGCATCCCTGACAGTGACTCCTAAAGTGGAGATGACAGGCAGTCCTTCTGGCCAAGGGCTGAAATTCACGGCATCCCAGGTTTCCAGCCAGACTTCTTCCTTCTCTGCTCCACTCTCTGCATCTGAGTTACACAGTGAGACCCATCTCTGGGCTTTGGCACATGGAGAAGCATGATTTCCACCTCCAGCAATTAATGTTTAATGAAAAAACAGTAGCCACAACAACTCTGTACCAAGATTTGAAACCATCTGTTACTGTCTTGTTAGTGTACGCTTTCTAGAGTGACCAATCTACTTCATACCAACAGTTTGGTATGCATCTGTTACAGAAATATTTTACTGCACAGGCTCTGGATGGATTTCTGATGTAGGGAAAAGATGCAAAGAAAGCCAAAATAAACACTGGCTTGATTATTTTAAGATGTATCTCTTGCTCAAGTACACATAAATAAATCTCATCCAAGACACAAGAAGGTGGAGTTACACTGGGGAATGCCTTTGGCTTGTCTTGGGAAAGCTGCTAAGAATAATTAGAATGTTTCAATTTAATTGTTTTTTAATAATCCATGCATGCACCCCACCCTTCACTTTCCCTAAGATGGTGTCGAGCTACTACATGCAGACCAGCAGC
The DNA here is from genome assembly GCF_947461875.1 of Haliaeetus albicilla. Classification (NCBI taxonomy): domain Eukaryota; kingdom Metazoa; phylum Chordata; class Aves; order Accipitriformes; family Accipitridae; genus Haliaeetus; species Haliaeetus albicilla. The sequence continues at coordinate 40,950,825 of NC_091516.1, forward strand.
AGGGAAAGGAGGGATTTGTTGACAATACATTTGAAAAAAAGGCACCGGCACTGTTGTGTGTCAATACTCATCTGAATGTGCCCATTTGATATTTTACTGACAGAACTGAAAATATGTTTGAATATCAAACTTGTCGAGATGGCTAGGATGCAGGGATTATTTTCCCCTGAGGGCAGATAAACAAGACGGATGGGCTAAACTACGAATCGCCTAATGATCAAAATGCAAGGTAAGCTGTCATAGAGAAGGCTCTTCTCATCCTTGCTGACAGCATGAATTCTGCTGAATTATTTCTAGTCTTTCTGATTAATGGGCCTAGTGACTAATTAGTTCATGAATCTTGCTCATAAACGGCACTTTGATAGCTGCCTAATGTTCACTTTGAGAGAAAGACCTCACTGATGTCAGCTGGAGATGTGCTCTCCAACAAAACCTGTCCCTGGACAATCCCACAGCTGGCAGTGGGTCCACAGATGCAGCCTGGCCCTTAGGGCAGAGTTGCAGCCCCAGCTGGAACCTCAGATCCACACTGCCCCATGGGGCACCCAGACTTTCTCCCCAGGCTGAGAACAGTCGTGTCACCAGCCTTGTGTCACTCCCATGACTGCAGTGTGAAGCAAACATATTTCTGTATGGCAGAACACTTTCCTCAACTGGAATATCAGTTGGGATGGTAATATCCTCTCTTGTGAGGGGTGAGATCAGTGCATGCTGGAAGAGATGTAATGTGCTCCTAGCACTGTGGTGGGCTAGGGGCACCCCTGATCCGTAGGCTGCTGCTCTGGGCGGTATTGCTGCTTCTGGAGGGAATTAGACCAAGCAGTCGTCACCAACCAAGAGGGCAGGTCAGATCCAGACAAGTGTCTGCTTGTCAAAGTGCCCAAGACATATTTGGTTGCACTGGAAGTAAGCTGGGTTCTTTGACGAAGGAGAACTATTTCATTACTCCATCCCATTACTCCCAGTTTCTGCTCTCTTCCTTGCCTGGAAGAGCTAGAACCAGTTTACTTTGTTCTCACAACACAAGAAAAATGTCTTACGCGTGTTTTTAGATCCCACTGTTCTCTACAAATGCTCCCAGCTATGGAATGTCAGAGACAGGGCCTGTACCTATGGCAAAGGACACATAGCCTTTGGCTTTATAGTTCTTCTGAGACCCCAGTAGCTTGTTGGCATTTCATCTTAACCCATCACAACATTTGGGGACTTTATTTGCTGGGGAGGGGTTCAGTTTCAAGATGTACCAACGCACTGCGACGCTAAGAAACACTTGCTCTACTACAGATAGGGAAATTATCTTGTTTGAATTGTTTGGCCTGATGAACAAGAAGAGAAAATGTAAATGATCTTAGCCACTTTCTGAGTTCTTCCTCCATTCAAAGAACACTAGCAGCATTTGCTCAGTGTCCCCCAGTACACTCATTTTGAATTGTGGCTCAGTTTGTGCACAGGTAAGAAGCATTCAGGATGTCCCCCGTTGTACCAGGGCCCACACGCCCAGACGAACTTCTCCACCCCAAGTAAAATGTGTGTATTACTTGGGGAGAGTGTCAAGAGTGATGCTGCAGACTCATCTCCAGCACCATCACTTTGACATTCAAGATGTATTTCTGCACAGGTGTATTTCCTCGCAGCATTTAATTCTGAAAATATGTCCCTGGATGCCATACCCCCTGGAGTCACACATAGGCAGAACAGAGGGAAGACAACTTACAAATTCTGTGCAATTAATGGTCTTTCTCTGATTAACACTGCTTATGTTGAAATGGGTTACACAAAGCAGAAGGGCCAAGCCTTCTGCATTTTCTCAACTCTGTGGTCCAAGATCCACATACTTAAACCACCTGTAACTGAGGCCCAGCAGTGATCTCCCATATTTAAAGAGGTGTAAAACACCATTCCATTTTTATCTTTAAGTCACAGGCTTCCCTTCCAACTTGTCTCTCCCTCAGTTAATGTAAGAGCAGACCAAAATCTGGGAGCAGTTTGCATCCCATGGTCCTCCACCTCTATGTGAGGACCTATCTCCTGGGGACCACTGCAATGGCAGCTCCTGCCAAGAAAGACAGATGCACATAATGAGGGTGCAGGCTGTCCTGATCCTTCACTTAGTAGTCACACAGGTATCTGCAAGTCCCCTAAGCTACTGGAAAACTTTTCTTTACCACCTTACCACAAGCTGAGTATTATCTATGCCAAGATTTGAACCTCTGATCTCAGTGGTGCTTTCAGAAGGGCGAGCACAAAAAATCGTCCAGTGGACAAACACTTTGCTCCCTCTCCCTCTTCTGCTCAAATGACAAAAACACAGGCCTAGCCTTGGCCACAACAACTACCACTCAGTACACAGCTGGCAAAATCTAGTCCCTAGAACAGCCTGTATGACTGATCGTCCATTTTCTTCACCTGTAGAAAGAAAAAACTGTGTATGAACATTCAGTACAGAATGCCCTAGAGCTCAAAAGTCAGCTCAGAAAAAAGGAAAAGAAAAGGAAACAATATCAGCTGTGTAGCCTCCACTCAGCAGATGTTGCTTTTGCTGTTTTTTATTCTGTGGTGGCCCAGTGCAACTGGGTAGTGGTGTCAGGCCTTGACATCAAATTTCTTGCAAGTTAACTTCATCCTTGTAGTCTGCAAGTCCTTCTGGCTCCTACCTGTGGCACACAAAGACTGCGGAGAGGAACCATTCTGACAGTCTGGGGAGAGACCATCCACTCCAAGTAAATAATGAGGTATGTCCAGCTGATTTAAGAAAAGGGTAGCCTTTGCAAAAAGACTGGAGTCCTTCTACTAGCTAGCCAACAACACGTCTGCACTTACAAAAATGTCAAACTAAAATTCAAACCAAAGGTGCTTTCCAGTATTCAAATCTCAGTAGATAACTCTGCAAGCGTGCTGAAGAGGAGTTTTGGTGTAAGAAACTCTTCTCCAGCTCAGAGAATTAGAGACTGGTAGAGATATGCATTATTCGGCTCAGTTCTATTCTGATGACTTGTTCAGAGCTCAGCAGCTGTATTGCAAAAGGTAAACAGGTTTCTACCCACAATCTTGTTGTCTCTGAGCAGCAATCCATCTGTCTCTCATTTATAGTATCACCTAGTGGTGTGTCTTCTTACCCAGGCGACACTCCCTTCAGATACTATTTTAATACTATTGAAGACAGACGAAACCCCAGATTTGCCTAAGCAAATTTAAAAGAGCTATTTAAAGATAAAGATGCAGCAAAGCTGAAGCTAATAAAGTAAAGATTTCTCAGGAGGATTCCTAAATGGAGAAATTACTGAGAAAGAAAATAATTCACCAGAAAGCTCTACCAAATAAAACGAATTATAGCAGCTTCTAGTTAGGACACTATAGTAAGGGATAGATGCATATAGAGATATCTTGGTATTGTAAATTTCATTCCCAAGAGTCTTCAGTCTACTACTGAAAGATTTCAGTTTGACCCTAGTCTTTGGTAAAAATATCTAGTGCTCAATTTAGAAACTTCTCAGGAGCAACTTGTGCTGTTTTTCAGCACACAGAGGACAGAAAAGTCCATACCTCATGAGATAAAGGTCCTGGGAAACAGTTAATAGGGCAGTGGCTGGAAACTCAACAGCCCAGTGCCATGATTGGGGAACTTATGTACCATGGATCAGTTTCGCATACTGCAAACTGTGTTATGAAAATGGAGGTTATTTGCCCACTCTTTAAATAGATACTTACCTGTGCCATTCAGACAGAGTCCCTTGCACAAAGAAATGGCTATTGTTGAGATGAACCAGTTTTTCAAGTATAACAAACAGATCTGTTCCTGAGGGTATATGGATTGTCTTGTTAACTAACCAAGAGTCCCCTTGACAAAGAGGACCTACAGCTATAAAAGCATGCTGGTTCTCACTGGCCATTTTTTATTAAAAGTGAAAAGGCAGAAGCAAAAACTGACTTCAGGAATATGAGGACACTCCAGACTCTGGAGAAGCAGGCATGTGGAAGGATATTGAGGAAAAGGAAAGATACTGAACTGATTAAAAAGCTCTGATCAAAGCCCAAAGAACACTCAAGAGCAATGCCAAAAGTGAAGCAAGGTTAAGCATATGCAGATGTTTCACTGTTCAGCCTCAATCTGTACATGACCTCTTGGTCTATCTGACACAGAGAGTAAGTGTGTCTAAAAGGCTTTGGGATGCCTACTTGTTACAACCCTGAAAAGGTAAACAGTAAATCAAAACCGCATGCAAAGACAGAGAACTGGGAGAGAACATGCTTAAGTGGTGTGGATGCCTCCAAATGCCAGCCCTGGTCCAAAGGCAGCTGGGAGTCTTGACCCTGTATTTGAGCAAGGAGGTGATTGATCGCCTGTATGAAGAAAGTAGAAGGAAAAAGATAAGAGTCTACAACCTAGTGAAAGTGGGGAAAACTTCACAAAACAGTGCCCCAAGTTGGTTACATCAAAAGACAGCACAGTCATTTTTGCAACTAGCAGCTGTAGGAGGGCCCCAGGAGGGCCACCAGGCTAAGACACAGCAGCCTGGCATGACTGGGACACCCTATCCTCAGCAACTGGCCATGTACTAGCAACCCAGCACACCCAGCACAAAATATCCTCAGGAGGATGCGCGCAGCATGTAGCACAGCCATGCTCCTCTGCTATGTAGTCTCCCACAAACACAGCATGTCTACGCACCCCTATTTTCACCACTTCTCACAGAGCAAAGACTATAAGTAGAGTCCAGAGGCTGCATCCTTGGTTTCCAGAGCTGCAGGTACCTAGTAGATTGCCTGGTGCTCCAAAATTTCCTGTCTCAGGTGAGTCATCCATACCTCCAGGGGCATTCCCTGCCTCTAAGGCAGAACCACCTGCAGATCAAATGAGTAGATGGGCAAAAACCCTGCCTCAGCCTCGCTGTGCCAAGCACCCTTCCCTTGGTGGTGTCAGTGCCTGGACCCTGCTGAACAAACTGCCAGGAAGTGTCCTAAGAGGGTGAGGGGAAGGCAGTGGCAGCATCCCTGCCTGAACCATGCCTTCAACAAACGAGCAGACAGCTTAGGTCTCTAGAACTGCCCAGCTAACACCTCTCATCAAGAGAAAAAATTGAGGATTTTTTTTTTCCAGCTTAGAAAGAATTATGGTTCCAAATTGCTATGATAAAAACCTCAGTGTCATTTAATGTATAGAAACAGGCTTGTACAATTCAGCTGTGATCATATCCTCTTCCAGGTGCCTATTAGAGAAAAAAAAAATACACAGGAGATTGCCATACACACAGAAAGATGGAGAGAAAATAAAAAAATCATGTATGTGTATAAAATACAGGACACATCATTTATATATAAATATTATTTACATATCTATGAGCTACTAAGCATCAATGTTTAAAAAAAATGTTTAAAATATTTAAATGCAAATAGCCTAAACTGCAGAAAACTAAGGTTTTCCTCATGTCTAATTCTTAAATAAAGCATTTCAGAACATGTTTGAGGTATAATATCTTCTCTCACAAAGGCTGCGTATTAAATTCCTCACTGGCAAAGGAATTTTTATGGAAGGTTAATGCTTCCTGTAACATTTATCCTGGATAGTGTGGCTTCTCAAATAATTTTGTGGGCTTTATTTCCTGCACTGTTATAAAGCTTTATCTTCACTGTAATAGCTTTACAAATACCACATCTTCTGCTGATACAAAGGCAGCAGTTATTTCTCAGTCCCACCACACAGGTTAATTAAACACAAAACCTAAGTTAAAATAACATGCAGAGTGGACATAAAATCCAGAAAGCAAAGAGACATCGAGTTGAGGTTGTCATACCCAATTCCACATAAACTTACCCAGCCAATATACTGCTCCCCATTACAACAGTTAAATCTGAAGCAACTGCCTTTCAGCAAGGGACCTGCTGTCCTCTCACGTGCCACAAAACAGGTATTTGCTCACCTGCAGTTAAGAGCAGGACACTGGCATAAAACAAATACTGGGGGCTGAGGCTCTCCAGCTACCACGGGGTACTCCGGCCCAGTCACCAGGCTTGTAATGGATGCCAAGTCTAAACATATTGTGCCATCATCCTGAAACATTTCCAGAGGCACGACAAGGGTTATGTTGTGGTAAGGGGCTATACACGAGACAGAGTAGTACCAACTCAGAGATGTGAGGATCTGTCACTCCTCAAAATTTCAACAAAACACTAAAAACTGAAGCTTGAATTTAAGGATGCTATGTCTTAAATATGCTAGTTTAAGTATCCGCACAAGTACATTTTTAAAAATGTGGTTTAGGCAAACATTTGTACGTAAATATACAACATGTTGGAGAAAGGGACCAACAGGAACCCCGTGCAATAGAAGCAGGACCAGCAGGCAGCTCTGCCCCAGCAGGGGACTGGAGAAGACTCAACAGGCTTCACTGGGGCACTGAGTCCTGTTTCACGGCCCTGGTGGGAGAGATGTCAACAAACTGATGGGGACCAGGGGATGCCAACTAAGATAGTGCGGCTGGAGCACTGCCCTGTGAGGACAGGCTGTGGGGCCAAGGATGGTTCAGTGTGGAGCAGAGATGGCTTCAGGACACCTGACAGTACCACAGTGCCTAGTGGGAAAGGGTTGATGAGACAGGGACAGGCTCTTCCCAGCAGTGCCTCACAGGAGGGCAAGAGACAGTGGCATCAGCTGAAATTAGAGAAGTTCAGCCTGGAGATAAGGACACACTTCTAACCCCGAGGACAGGCAGGCAGTGGAGCAGGTTGCCCAGAGAGGTTGTGCTGCCTCCATCCTTGGAGGTTTTCAAGACACAACTGAACAAAACTGTGAGCACCCTGGTCTAATCTCATGGCTGAGCCTGCTTCGAGCAGGAGGTTGGACTAGAGACCTCCCGAGATCACTTCCAACCTGAATTAACCTGTGATCTTACATTATAAATGTCAATGCAAATATATAAATATATACACACTGTGTATAGGTGTAGATGCACACGCAAATACCTATGTTACATGAGTACATGTGCAGTACTGCACTGTAGTAAAACACTACCTTCTCCAGCTACCACTAAGGAAGTCACTGTGCAGATTTTTTTTTAGTTACTTATTTTTTAAGACATTTGCAACAGCTGTTGGTTTTGAAAGAGATTTGATATAAAAAAATTTCCTTCCTTCTTTCAGCTCAGATACTTGTGCTACAGAGTTATCCTAAAGTTGGGGGGCTGAGGAAGATGGCTGAAGAAGTAAGGAGAGCACAGGAAGGTGAGTGATTGTCTTGTGGGTGTGACTGACTACCAAGGCACACATATGGGATGCGTTCGGCTCTTGTATATAGCTAGAACGTTCATGTACAGGATACACAGCTACTATTATCCTTTCAGAAGCACAAGCAAAACAAAATACAAGTGAATTTGACATGTGAGGTCTGATATCAGAGCAGAGGCTCAGATCTTTAGGGAAAAAATTATCTCTGTTAAAATTTCTTTCCAATTAATGCCTATTATCAGTAAAGGCAAAAAATAAAACAAAAAAGTAAACCCAACAAAATCCAAATCGTTTCTCAGCTCCAAAACATTTACACTCACGCTGTGCTACGGAAGTCTTGATTCAGGGCAGAATTAGCCCTACTCCATCTAATAGTTGTTGTAAAAGTGGTATCATTGCACCATACATGCAATTGGATTTGATGACAAACCTCACAGTCACTTGTCTTGCTTATTTTTCCTGCTCTTGGGGGTTTCTGTATAGCTTCACTACAGTGCAAGTTAGAAGGTGACTCACTGGGCCAATGGCCAAGGAAGGAGATATTGCTTCTCATCAGGTTGCATTCCTAAAATTCACCAATTTCAAGAGGTTTTCCCTCATATTTTTAAAAAGTAGACTTTTGTTAGAAGGGGCTGAAGAAAAAAACAAAAGGGTCTTCTCTATCATTTTGTAAAAATCACCACTGGCAGAAGATTTTCTCATTTGGGTTAATCCTGAGTTTCTTTTAAATCAAGACATAATTCTAGGAAAAGCCTGGTTATGACCCAGTTTCAACAAACAGTACAGCAACCTAGGCTGATCTAGGTTAAATGCCAAGAGCGTCATTGTTTTAAAACTAAAACAACACAGTGCAACTGTTGAGTATGGCCATGTATAGCACCACAGAAGCAGTACAAATGAGCTAACAGTAGGGCAAACAGGTGCTGGGTAAGGGGTGTTGTGATCTGTCTCTTTCAGCAGTACTGAAGACCTGAAGGTAAAGGAGGAGGGGGCACCTACCAGGGTTGCTACAAAGTCAGCTTTACTGCTACTGCCTTTATGACAACAATATAAAGTAACTCCCACAACACAGTGAAGATAAGCTCTTTAAAGAAAATATAAAAGCATTAGCTTGGCAATTCATCCGAACCTCATCATGCATCGTAGACATTTTTGAAGTTTAACAAAGAAAAGCACATCATTAAAGAATACTGCTCTATCACCATTCTTATGCAAATCCTTTCAGATAGTTGGGTGGAAAATTCCATCTAACACGCAGTGAGAAATAAATGTTGCAGGGTGGAAATTTCAGCTATACCGAGTGCATCTATCACTTGTATAATCCAAACTACTGTATGTGCTCTGACTACAGAATTAGTATTGATCCATTCACCATGTAAACATCAAGTACTTTCTATTATTACTTGAAATAGCATGCTATCACAATTTCTATTTCCTCCCTCTATCTTAAATAGAAGTATTGCACATTAGCTTTTCCCTTCATGTACTTTTTTGCACAGCTATCTAACTACAGTGTTCAAGGCTGTGCTGGATTTCCTGCAGACATCTGCAGTATTACCATCAAAGTACTTTATTTTCAAGTCATCTCTGATGGAAGGCAATACAACTCTCATTTACACTGAAACCTGTTACTGTGGCTTCTCTTGGTAAAACACACAGGATCCTTTGTTTTAAGATCTCTGTTGTGACTACCATTATGAATGACTACATCAAACAGCTTTCCCAAATGTTACTCACACACCTTTCATGAGTATCACCAAGATAAGAGTGGACTGCAAGAGTCTGAATAGCTATGTCATTTGAGCACACACAAGAGGGAAAAAAAAATAATCAAGATTTCCATCTCATCTGTCTCAACAAAAAAGCGGATGTGGCTGAAATACAGCTTTGGAAGGTGCTGGGAGATGCTTAGAAGCATAACATGTTTCACCTGTTAGAACCTTGCTTTGTCTCTGAGCATGGTGAATGATTTAAAATGGAAAGGTAAGGGCTTGTCTCCAGAAAAACTTAAAATTTTAGACTTGAGAGTTGGTCCTAAAATCTGGAGACTTCAAGAAGACAGCAATGCTGCCTTAGAGCTGTGTGGCACTGGATGCACTTTGGCTGTTTCTCCAGTATGCCACAACTATGCATTTTGCATTCCGGGTGCTGGGTCACACCACCAGCAATGTTTCACTTACTCAGTGCAAAAGGAAGTGTCTTCAGCCCACACAGCTGCTGCAGTCAGAGAAGAATTTTCTTTAACAATAATTTATGGATTGCAATGGAGACTTCTTCCCAAAAGAACAAACAAACTTTGGTGCCCACTTCTTACTGCAGCCCCAGCAGAAGCTGAGACCCCAGCTCTCAACAGTTTGAAAATCCCCATCTGCAGCTTCTGAAAACATTCACACCTACCCTCCCTTTTGTATTGGTATCCCCATGTATAAATAATGCATCCTGCTGAAACTTCAGTCACAGTTCAAGCTGATGTAAAAATAGAAATGCGGTCACACCCTGTCCAGGCAAAATCTACAAGAACTACAGTCCTTCCAGGTAGATGCAAAGAAAGAACCATCTGTAGGCCAACAAAGAGGCATTACAGTTGAAAACATTTCATTGATAATGCCCTGCTGCCTCCTTTCTGGAGCCATTGATTCAAGCCCCTGTCTCAGCTCAAATGCTGTGCGTCAGATGGCTGAGATCATGTCTCCATGGCAGCCAGACCCCAAGTCACTTAAAGCTTTAAATGTCAAAAGAGACTTCACGGATTGCATCAGGGAGTCCTGCAGCCTCCAGGGAGAATTGCCACACACTGCCTGGAGCAAACCCCAATGCCTCCATTTACCTCTCTAAAATAAGAGTGGTGATAAAGACCTCATGTAGTGCTTCCAAAAAGGTCCACTGACGAAAAGTGTGGCAGGGAAGGGAAAATGGCATATGAAAAAGCCAGTGGTCTCCTTTGCTTGGTGGATGCAAGAAATGACTGCTGCCACAGTCAAAAGCATTGGGTAACTATTCATCTGTGCCTGTCCCTGGTCACACAGAGTGCAAAAGTCATGATCCATGACCATGCATGCATTCTGCACCGGGGAATCTTCTACCCCTTGTAGACAAAGGAAACAGATCCCAGTTGCTCAGCCTTGCTTTTTAGACAAGCACCCACAGCAGAAGCACCCTGATTCTCTGCTCTCTGCCCCCCACCCGAGACAGCAGCACAACCCCACAAAGCATCCTTGTGAGATGAGCTTCCCACCTACCATGCAGCCATGCTGTGGACTATCAAAAAATGCTCACTCCTTCATCTCACTAAATGCAGGAAGACCAGAAGGCCTAATAATCTAATAAACACACAGATTGTAATGTCCATCATCCCCAGAGAAGATGCTGAGGATGGCAAGACTCTTTATTTGCAGAACAACAGTGCATCTTCCAGATCTCCCTCTCACAAGCCAGCACAATAAAGCCTCCAGCCTCAGAGGTCACAGCAGTGCTTGTCAATGCATTCCAGATGCAGGCTACCGGATGCCACAGCACACTGGCAGATCAGCTGCAATGAAAATTCCAGCAGCTCTGAGTCCAGAAAACATCTGAGCAGTCTCAAACCATGTAAAAGTGATGGCAGACAGTAAAGGGTAGACAGGACTGAGGAGGAGGAGTACTCACAACCTGTAAGTGCCCACGCTCATTTGCCTCCGCAGCCCCTCCCTGAGAGACCCACGTAGAAAACAAAGGAGACAGATGTTAGATAAGCATAGTTCAGACATCATTTTTTTTTACATTACTTTTGACATTATGAGTGGTAATGATTTACGCCAGCTGACAATCTGACCACTGGGTGTTGGGGTGCTAGGGAGTGATTCCCCACACACACACACACAAAAAGAAGGCAATAAGAAAGCCCTGTTTCTGGGCAACATATGTAAACTTCAGCACAAGGCATGTTTCTGATTGTTTATAAAGCATGATGTAGGTCTGTGGTCCCAAGCAACTGCTGACAGCCATCTTCTGAGTGCAATTCTTTTGACATGACCCAGGCAAGAGAGGAGCCTCTCTCCTCAGAAAACCAAATAAACCAGGTGCCTGGGATGTACCAGGGATTATCAGAGAAAAACCCAAACAGGAAGACAGAAGACTGCCTCCAACTTCTGTCAGATAGAGAAATGTTCAGGACTCGACAGAAGCATATCTCCTCCAGCTACTACCTTCTCAAAACAGGAGGTCCTCCACCAGTTTCTTTGGGCCCTGTCTGAGCTCTCCTCCTGTTGGGAATTTTAGATGTAAGCACAATGCCAGTATCATGTGCCTTGTCAGCCAGACTTGGCTTGGCTGTGGGGCTGCTACAGTGATCAGTGACCAAAGTCACTGGGAAGAAGTTGCTGACAGACCCTGAAAATGAAACTGACAACCCAGCAGTAGCACTTGGGGAGAGGGGCAGTTCAACCGCTCTAAAAAAGTGAGGGTGGGATTGTCAGGTACATTGGAATTCATTGGTAGCTGGGCAAGTAAATCCCTTTAGGCTTCCTGAAAATCCCAGTCTTTGGGAAAATGATCAGAGATGACTGTTAAGAGCACATCATGGAAGGAGCTGGAACTGAAGAGAGAAGAAACAGAACATGCATAAGGGAGATGCAGGGGGTAAACACATCATGAACTCATAGTCAGTAGATATGAACGGAGCTGCGCTTCACTGTCATTGGAAAAACTGACAGCAAGGATATACTGTAGCATGTTAGCATACCATTATCAGTTTGGCCACTCATTTATTCTCACACCTTCCAAGCTTCTCTAATCATCACCCCAAGATGTTCCTACGTGTCGCCTCTGTGTCCTCTGCCCAACCTACTCTTTGCCAGACCATCAGCTTTCTTTAGTTTCTCAGAAACACTTCAGATACCATGCACCTCAGTAACAGAGACCTCTGGACCATCCCTTGAAATTAGGTTTGCCAGTTTGTTTATTTAAAGCTGTGTTATAAAACATGCTGAAGTGTTCTTTTTTTAATTAAGCAATGTAAAAAAAGGTGCTACCAGAAATGACTTAATAAGTCTTGCTGTTAATCTTACACAACTGCTAATTATAAGGTCATAAAACCATTCTCCTCCCACTTAGGCTAAAATAGTCATGTCTTACACATAACCAGGTACCTAAGAAGCAACTAATGCTTTATCACTTACTTGTAGCCCATCATCATCAATATCTGCTGCTTGAACCTAGCATACTAATGAAAAAGCTTGGCAGAAGAACGCTTGTGCCACACTACTTTTCCTAACATCATGGCTAGAGTCTCTAAGGAGTAAAAGGCATAGCCTCAGTGCTCTCTGGGGCACTTGGGAATGTTGTCTATGGCACTAATTGTACTTTTTTTCAAAAAAGGAAGTAATAGTGGAAGCAGAGAGAGACTGGAGGCCAGACCCCCAGCAGCCAAATACTTTTGACCAACCTGCTCCCTGCACTCTTTGCCCCTCGGAAATGGCAGGGAGTAACCCATGCATCAGATGAGCTGTTCTGACAGCCCAATACCTAGGAAACCTGGGTTTTGGGGTGTCACACTGTCTCTCCTCTATCTTACAGGCTATTGTTCAACTAAAATGTGTGTGACCCTAGCCAGTGACTTCCATCAGCACATCCACCCATATGCAAGGCTGGCACATATCCTATTTCTCATGGCTGAAGGGCCTTTTCCATTCTTTTTATGCCTTTTGCATAGGTCTCCAAGATGACTGCGCTGGCTGTTACCCAGGCTCTGAAATGCAGCAGAGCAGCTTCCCTCTCCTGCTACTGTGCTGACTTCAAAAGGGTGCTTACTGTTTGCTCACTTCATAATAACCACAAGCATTTCTTCTTGGAGAGAACTTTGGAAGTGCCTGTCCAAAGTCCTGAGTCCATCACCAGCACTCCAGAGCAGAGGAGAGATTGCAACAACCTCTTGCATTTGCAAGCTTCCAGGTGGCTGCCTTTTTGGTGTTCCTCATTCAGCATGCAGCTTCCTTATGGTGCCCATGCCTTGTCACACACTGGAACCCAGAGATCTGGCTGTGGGACCTGAATCAGGGCAGTCAAACACACTGAAGCTCAAAATTTTGCCTCCACATTTAAGGCAGCCTTTGTGTTCTCTTTGGTTCCCACCCTCGTGCAGATCCCTGGTCAGGGCAGATCCTGCTTCATCTGGTGCTCAGGTGCGGAGTACAGGCTGCTGATAGGAAACAGTCATTTCTTTCTTTGGCTGTGCGCTTCTCTTCAGCTTTTGTGTTGGCACCCTCAGCTATGTTCACCCTTCCTTCTTCTGCCGACTTCATGTACCAATCTCTTCATCTGAGCTCTGCAGACGTGAACTCCAGCTGCACAGCCATTCCATCGGCAAAATGTAGTTCAATCCCACCAATCACCCAGCCCCTCTTGATCACTACTGCAATGTCAATTAGAATGAATTTTCTGCGGGGGCAGTTTCTATCATGCAGACATATCGTGGATGCAGGATACTAGCCTGCACCTGCTCTAAAAATCAGGAGAAGGTATAGAGGCAACGAGTTAGGTAGTTCCTTTCCCTACAGCAGGACTAGGACATGCACACAGGTCAATTCATTCAGCCTAAGTCACAGAGAATCCATAAAACAGTAATTAATAGCCCAGGCTCTGGAGTCTTAATAACAGACTGCAATAAAGAACTGAAGTCCAAATCCTCAAAGGTATTCAGATGCCTAAGTGTCTTTGGTTTAAGCACCATTAAGTATCTTGGCCTGACCTACAAAACTTCACCTGCAAAGCAAGGCCACACTCATGGATAACATGATTGTTTTCTCCACTGAGTTCATAAAGACTTCAGAACCAGCTTGCATAGAAGCATGGTAGTAGGTGGCCTTTAACAACCCTGCAACAAGATACAAGGGCAGGCTAATTGAGAAGCATCCTTTTTTTTGTATAACAGAAACGCAAGTTTTTTCATTGCTGCCTGTGCTACTCTTCAGATGAATCCCACATAGACAGTTAGTTGGATCCTACGAAACAAGAAGGCTACACTTGGCACCTGCTGCGTTACAGATTGTGCCTGTGAAATTGAATTTACAAGGACAAGACCAGAGAGAATGGCAAAAAACAAGGAGCTGTTGAAATGATGTATTTGCCTATATTATATTAATAATTTGTCATTAAGAATAAGCAAAGACTGCCATGCACTTAGCAGTGAACATCTCCTTCAATAAGTCTTCAGCATGGGATGGACCTAACCTATTTACAAATTCAGCTTTTGGGAGGAATGACTCTCTCTATCACATATTGCTAATGCACAAGAAACTAAACCCAGCTGACTTGCAAGTACTACTATTGTGTACATATTTATCAGACAATGCCTATGAAAAGGTTACATTGTGAGTGACAGGTGGCATTACCAATGTAACTTCACTCTGCAGAACTGAAACCCAGGCCCATTGCTAATTCATAGATTTAAAAACACCAGATCCCTGAACAAAAGAAGCATAAAGACTGTCAGACAGCTGTCTGATGTTTGGGCTTGTCTGTTGACAGCAGAGAAGAAATCTCAGTAGGTCAAAGCTAACTATTCACTTGAACATTTGTTAGTAGAGGAAGAACTTCATGTAACTCAGCAGAACCCTCCTCCGGGACACGTAGAGTGTGTATGCACGTGTGTAACGTATACAGAAAAGATAACTGTGTGGGGGTAACTTTTTCCCAGTTTATAAGGTTGCTCCTGTAGACCAGCCAATGGTCAGTGACACACTCGGAAGCAAGATTTCAGACCGTGCGGGATTAAAATATGTAGCATCTTGTAATACTGCACGGAGTAGCATCAAGCTTGATGAAAAAGCACCAGTGTCTGGAGTCATGCGGTAACATGGGAAGCAACTTAACGTAAGGAAATTAAATCTATGCTAAAAAAAAAAAAATATTATTAGAATATAAAAAAACAGGGAGAAACTAAAATTCAGATTTCACTACATGAGCCTGAAACAACTTGGGGAGCCACAGGACCGACGCTGGTGGTGACCGTCTCGCCTTTGCAGTGGGGGTGTTCCCTGCCTGGAAGACTCTGGCCGGCAGCTCCCAACTCTTCGCCGGGCTGTTGCTGCAGCACGTGCTTTGCAGGCGGGCTTGCAGCAGCGGCGACGGGACGCCGGCACCCCCGCAAAGGGAGGCAGGGTCCCTCGGCCACGGAGACCGCCGGTGCTCGCACAGGGCTCCCCGCCGCCACAGGGCGAGCAGCGTTTCGCCCGGCCTCACAGCCCCGGCGGAGACACAAAGGCAGGGTGGGAGGGAGAGAAGGGGAGAGGGAGCGGGAGGGGAAACCGGCACCAGCTCCCGCCGCTCGCGGCTCCTCCCGCTTGCAACAGGGGGCGGCGGCGGCGGCGGCGGCGGCGGCGGCGGCGGCGGCGGGCGGGGCGGCGGGGGGGTGGGGAGCCGTGCTCGCTCGCCGCGGCAGCGGCCAGGAGGTGTGCGGCGGCAGCGCCCCACACCCCACGCCCCTTCGCCGCGCCCTCCCCCGCCCCCGGTGCCTTCCGCAGGCCGGCCAGCGGACCGGGACCGCGACCGGGACGGTGCCGTGCCCCGGGGCCGAGGGGCCGGCGGCGGCGGCGGCGGCGGGCGCACGCCACCTGCCGGCGGGCGCGCGGCGGCGGCGCGGCCACGTGGCGCCGCCCGGCCCGGGCCGCGCCCGCGCGCGCGCTTTCCCGCGCCCGCCCCTCCCCCTCGCCCCCCACCCGCCCGCTAAATCCCCTTCCTCCTCGTCCCCCGGCGAGCCCCGGGCTCCGTGGGGACGGGCATGCCTCAGCCTTTCCCGAGGAACCGCCGTGCGAAAGACCGGGGCGACGCTGGAGACACCCCCCCCCCCCTTCCCCAGCCGTCCCGCAAGTCGTCCTCTGTTCCCAGCCCAAACTTCAAAACCAAGTTGCGCTTTACATCTTTGTTACAGCCCAACCGGCATATTCCTTCACGTGTGCCGGACTTTCAATTTTTCCAACCCCACCCCCTGCCTCTCCTCCTCTCAAAAACGCACGGTCCCTTTTCAGCCTTAGCCGCCTGGGTGTCCAATTTAGCGAGTTTATCCGAAAGAACATCGGCGGCACCATCCGGGGTTATCAAAGCGTTTGCAGCTTTTCTGTTCTGCTGCGGATGGCTTCAAACATGGGGGCCTTCGTTTCAGCATCTACAATCGGGTCAGCACAGATTCAGAGGCCAAGGTGGCACCAGTTGTACTCCAATACTTCAGTTTGATTGGCTTTGGGTGTACTTTTTTGTATTTGTTTGTCTTTCAGAAATAACAGGTCTGAGCTTCAAAATAAATAAAAGCCCTGAAGCCATCTATACTGTCTGTGGGCACAAGAAGATTCTGTGGCAGACCATTTGCCATCCAGAAAAGACTTCTGGGGGGGAGGAGAGTGTGCAAAATTCATCAAAACAAACTCTGCAAAATGAAGCCAAAGGAGACAAGAGATCAGCATGGGAAACTTAGCCAAGTAGGTTATTTCCCACCAACTTGATTGCCAACTGTTACAGGGGGGTTAAACAAAGCTAATTTTTTAGCTTTAATCCAGAACCATTGCAGAAATAGAGAACTGACAGAGAAGTATCTGTGCTCCAGAGTCTCACTTGTTTAATTAAAATCAGGACAACACTTGCATCTATCAACTATCAACTGCCGTGTCAGAGCATATCCTTAATATCGAGAGATAATAGGGAAATGATTTCTGACAGTATCCATCTTTTGAGATCTTTATTACATGGTTTCTTTTTAAAATTCTGTACCGTATCATAATACATCCCAGTGCAGAAAGATTTACGTAAACAGTTCTGTCATGCTACCACCTGCACTGAAGGAGCGGATAACCCACCTCTACTCGATTCCCCTCCAGGCACTAAAGAACAGATGGGTTCCTTCGATGCTCAGTTCCAGGTGATTACCTGAGGACGGCAGTAACATGGGCAAGACATCCCAATATTGTTCTCTGTATTCCATATCCTCCAAGATTTCTGGTGAAAATGTACAGTCAGATACAGCCAGCACCCACTATAAATAACAAGAATTTGTCAGAGTCTTGCAGCTACTCCAGAATAACATTATAAATACATGAAAGGACTGCAGCAGGTACATGCAGATTTGTATCTTTCGAATCCTTACGGCATCCACATGGCAGTGTCTTGGCAACTGCCAAGGACTGAAAAGCCCCCCTCAGTTCTCATATAGAGTCTCTATTATTGTAGGTAACTGCATCTTATGGCTCCCTTCATAAACATTTCAAACTCGTACCTTAAATCAAGTTGGTTTTCTCAGACTTGCCATTTACATGGGTGGGGAGTGACCCAGGTATAAAGATGCAAATACTGATTTTTGATAGGGAAAGCATAGAGAAAAGTGAATGAAAAGGAAGATTTTAATTACAGAAAACATTATCAAAGTTCTTCTGGGAGTAGCCTTTTTTACTTCTTTTGAACCCTATCTCAGTCTGTTAGCAATGCCCCCAAGATCACGTTAGTAACCTACTGCAGAATTGATCTGGCCATCAGGTAGCCTGTAGACACGTCCTGGCTTCACCGCTGATTTAGGGTACATGCTGCTAGATGGAGTCCTTCCACTGATTCCTGTAAATTTGACATCTAAGCATTGCTGAGAAACACTAAAAAACAAGCGAGTGCATCTATGGAGTACAATAATCATCTGGGTCACTAGGGGTTCATTAAGCTTGATAACTTAGAAGGCAAAGACTAAGATTCATTGTGCATATACAGCCCATGTGAAGTTCTAATACACAGTAATTTCTAAGAATCAAGTGTCATATCCACAGAGATATTAAGGTGCCAACCTCCCATTTATCAATCAGTTAGTGGGAGTTTCAGGATCAAAAGAGACTTGCAGGCAGGTTCCTATTCATATCCCCAGGGCATTGCTGGAAGAGGAGCTTCACATGCGCAAAAATCCTTGACTTCTGCTCTGATAACTGAAGGATGCATGCCAGAGCCATCATCTGCAGAACAAAATACTGATGCAGAGAGGCCAAATCTTCCAAGAACAGACTGTTACTCATGGCAATTGATGGTACTTTTAGCTGATCAGAGCCAGCAGTAGCAGTGGAGCAGGAGGAGATAGTGGGAGAGAAAGGGCTGGTAGAAGATGTGTTGTTACAGTTAACTTCTAGCATAGCTCTAACGGAGGTCCTTAGGTTCTTGAGACGCTTGGGTGTTAGGTGTCTGCTATGAAAGGTAGAAAGCATTGGCTGGTGGGCAAGGACAGGATGGGAAAAAAGCACATGAATGCAACAGTGGTGTAAATGCTCTTAAAAAATGCTAACAAAGGCATATTTTAAATATGTCTATTTTACACTTGTTGATTTTACACACAGTTCTTGGTTAGGTGAACAAGTCTATAGTGTACCACACCACCACTACCCACTAAGTCAAACACACCTCTGTGTACAAAGGGAAAAGGATATCTGACTTACATTGCATGGGAAATACTGTCAGCATTATGTACAGCTCAGCCAACTTTGTGGCAGACCTTGCAGTCTAGCAGAGTGCCAAAATACATGACCTAATGGGTTTTGCAGTGTACATGGTCTCATGTTTTATTTGGTGATGAATACTTGCCATAAAGTGTTTGTGAAGACAAAGAGAATAAAGCAAGAGTGGTATTCATGTTGTTTGCCAAGAATAATACCACAATATTTGTTTATGTAGTTTGCAAAAAATATCAAGTATCACAATATACAGGCATTAGGCCAAATTTATCTACCCAGCTGACTGCAGCTGAAACCATCATTTGGTCCTCTATTTTAAATATTCCAAAGAATACAGGGTATCTCTTTTTTATTTTTAAGTCAAATACTCTTTGCATACATATATATTATACATTACACATACACACTTCACTTTTGCAGGATACAACATGAACAACCATTCCAAAGACAATGACACAGAGCCAAAGCCTCCTCTAATTAAAGTTAACAAGGAAGCATAACCAGTACCGAAAGTGAATGCGTTCACAAACACATGCAAATCAAAGTGACATAACAGCAGTAGAAAGTTACTTTCACCATTCTCTGTCTTCTCTGGGATCAGCCAGCTCTGTCAGCTGAATTATAAATGAGCCTTGTGACACAGACATATTTTAAGTTTGTTTACCTTGATTTACTTTTTTTTTTTTTTTTAGCGAGAAGAGGGATGATTTCAAAACAAGACCCCAAACTCAAAAAACAATAGCTCAGGAGAATTTGTACAACATAATCCATGCTTAAATATTTTGCTCCTTTTTACCCCTTTTATTAATAAAAATCCATAAGGAATCAAGCTCCCAGATACAATTTCTGAGCAGCTGTGCACCTAGGCTGAGATTTTGTGACTAGACATTGCCTCCAATGAGTTCCCAGATGAAGTACTACCGCACTTTTAGGAAAGATGTTTTTACATCCTGGTCTAGATTGTGGAACTGAAAATTACAAGAAGCAGGAGGAAGGAGTAGTGTTAAAAACTGTAAATAAGACCAATGCATTTCAAATTAGATTCTGGCAGAATATAAAAAAGTGAAGGTGAAATATCATTTGCAATAGAAAAGCAGAAGGAAATGACAGAAAACCTGAATAACAAGCAACGGAATAATCACATCTGACACATAGCTGTATGCTGTAGAGGGTGAAACGATTCAAAGGATCATAGTTGAGCAGTAATGACGTAAGGCCCACTTCTGAAGTCAGTGAAGACATTGCTACTGACTTTACCACAGTAAGGATTATACAGCTCAGAGTTTGAAGGCCAAGTGCCAGATACTTTTAAACTGATAACCTTGGAAAAAGACTCCTTGTCCATTAAAATCACCTTGACTTCAAGGACTTTGGATTAATTTTGCCAGCCTGCTCTAGCTGATAAAATGACCATGGGAAAATGTGTTGTGAGGAAAGAAATTAACGACAAAACACAGCTTTAACTGTACTTAATTAAATTGAGTATTCCTTACTCATGCTGAGTAATATTTTCTCACACTGACTACTGTTCCTCATGAGCAATGAGGAAAAAGAGCACTTGATCTGGCCACAAACAAAGGCTGCTGAATTTCATCATATCTAACAGGAAGCTTCAAGAGAGGCTTCTGGACTCCAGATGAACACTTGGAATGATGGGGAACCCTCTGTGTCCACTGAAGATTTATTCCTGAAACGAATCACTTTCATTTTCATCTGTGTACCTGAAGCACAGCACACACCTCCCTCTCAAGGCTTTGCCATCAGTCTGTGCTTTTCCTCAAGAACAACTCAGGCTTACCTTCAACAAAATATTTGAGCTTGAAGTCCTAAAAGCCATTCCTTTCCCAGTTTCTTGTCACATATTTTCCAATACTCATAAGCTATAAATAGTGACAGAGGGAGAGAAAAGACAGACATTCCCTTGAAACCTTTTGGGCCAGAAGAACTTTCTGGCTGGAATAAATGGAAGAATGATAACTATTTTGCTTTTAAAAACCTTTGAGTTGTTCCTCCTAAGTAAGGCCAGCTGATGTGTAAGGCAGTCAACTATTTTAGTACTGTCATGGAATTGGCCAAGGAGTTGCATATATACTAATTCCTTTTGACAGAAGCCCTGTAAGTCGACTCCAGACAATTACCTCTGGAACTTCCCAAAAGACAGACTTGAACCATGGCAAATTTTACATACATACAGGAAGGCACAGAGAAGGTGACTGTTACTTGTATAATATTGCCAGTTACAGGGATGCATAATGGCTACTGGAGACATGCTTTCACAAGGCCATTTTCACATCCAGATACTCATTGTCAGGAGGAGAGTTGTTTTGAAAATATGCTGGGGAGGATTGTTCCAAAGACCTGACACTTGTCCTCTAGAACATCTGTGATCTCTGGCTATGTTTCAGCTAGTTCTGATAGTGCAGATTTCTATCCTCCATCAACTTTCAGTGAAAGAAACAGAACTTTTGCTTGCGTATATGGTTGGAGACAGGTTGACCGTACTTTAACTAGCAAAGCCGCTATATGAAAGATAAATTGTCATTTATAAGCAATTTAAATTATATGCAATTTACATGCAATTTAAATTATATACGTCTCAATTCTAATCCAAACTTCTTCCTTGGAAGTAACAGTTAAACAGGCAAATCAACTACTAGATCTATGTTACTGTTGATGGTATTCACCTTGCGTATTTTGTCCTGATGTAGTGAACAACTTAAATGCAGGAGGTGAAATGCAAGGCTTTTGTTCCTCGAAAGAGGACCTCCATGCTGTTTGGTCATCATATTTTCCTAGTTTTGGAAAAGAAAAAAAAAATCTGACAGCTTTTGGACTAGGTCATCTGCCAATTTGGACTAGCACAGCTACTTTAAAGCAAATACTGTTTCTTTGTTTTGAAAAAGAAAGAATAAATCAGTCCCTACTTTTACCAAAAGAAACAGTAAATCCTACAATATATTGATAGATCGCATGACCCTTTCAGATGGGTCAGGAAGCACCTTTTAATTGCATAAACATGAGCCCAAACATACCCGTTTGCTTTCAAACCAGGGCAGCAGTTGTATATGCAAAAAGTGCATTTACACAATTAGATAGTTGGTTAAGTTGGACTAGCTATCTGTCTCTGCAGTTACTAGTTTTCTGTTAACCTTTTACTCCCTGAATTGCTTGACATGTGTGATATTACTGCCATCACTGTCATTACTCTCTAGACTGCTTGCATTCCAAACACGGTGTTCATGCAAAATGCTACAATCGCTTTCACCGGCAGATGTCTCTCAGGCTGTGCAGAAGCGCAGCCTGGAAGCCTGTGTGGTAAGACAGTAGGGAAACTGAACAGCTACAAACAAAACCTGTTACAATTCCAGGATGTGACATACGGAAATTTTAATGAACGTGCTTCAGCAACATGACTGCTGCATATGAAAAGTATTAGAGCAAAGCCTAGTTCAACACATCTCTTTACACTAAATTTTGAATACCTCTCACTGCTTAGCATAAGGGTTCCCTTGCTCCATGAATAGAAACCACCACTTGTTTGCAACATCCTCCACAATTGCTTGTGGCCAGACAATTAAAAAAGCTGAACCAAGCTCTCTGCTTCTGTTTTCAGGGCTGACAGGGATACCTCAATGTTGCTCAGAGTACATTGTTTTATCAATACTACTGCCCATAAGCCAGACAAGTCTGGAAATGCCTGGACAAATACATGTTTTTTCAGAGCCATGGGAACATTCTAGGAAGACCCCAGATGGTGGCAGAAGATACAATAGTAAGGCAGAACAGGTGAGAACCTATAAACAATCCAGGCAGTGGGTTTTTTACTAATGTATTTTCAAATATGAAAGTTAAAAGACATCATCAAGGCTGTGTGTGCAGAGAGCACAGTGATGCTGAGCTCACAAGGAGGAATGCTCTGCTTGGACAAGGAACCAAGCTGCAGACTCTTTCTCCCCTTGATGCATCAGGATACTGGGACTACTGGCACCAGAGAGACAATAATGGAGATTACCTCCCTAAATGAAGAGAGCAGCTTAGTGGTGTACTCCACCACCTCAAGCTCAGCCTTTCCCCTACACAGGTCTTACACAGTTCAGAGAGTATGTGTACCACCTCTCATGCTTCTCAGCAAAATCCATACCTTGGCAATCATAACTTCAGCTTCTGGGGGGTGGGGATGCTAGACTGTGGAGGTGGACACTGGAATACAAGTATTTGTCACTGCAGGTGGAGTATACTCCATGGATAACACTTCCCACATTCTGGTCCATGCTGTCCTATTTAAGGATTACAAGAGTATCTGTGCTAGTGTAATACCTTTGATGCTGTGTAATTGACTTACTTGGCCTCTTTCACCAGAGTCTTAGCCATGGCACACAGAACCTATACACTCCTACTCTACAGACTGATCTTCAGGTTCACATCTCTCTCAGTTGACATCAAGATGGCTCCTCCCCTCTTAAATGAAGCATGTTGTGTGTTTACAGGCTCATGACTTTATTTTCACATTCCTTTTGTACCTTTCTCCCATATTTTGCAGGGTGACACTATTACATGCCACCCAACGATGTTCTATGTTGTTAGAGCTCCTAAGATTGAATGTCTCACAGGCAAAGTAATTTCATTCTTTATAAAAATAATCACAATACTGTTACTTTGTAATGTGAACGTCAAAGGAGATAAAGGACAATAAGCATGGGAAGGTGGAGAGAACAGTTTAATTTAGCAGGCAGTTAAAAATCTACCAGTCAGAGTGCGGACAAAGGGTTGCCATGGTTTAACAAGCTACAGCTCATCAGTTGAAACACATTTAACTAGGCAAGCTGCAAATACAAAACAGAACAGGTTAGTTTAATCTATTTTTGTTTAAAGACTGTCTTAGATGATGACAATGAGCAGAAAGAGAGGGTAAAATGAGAACAGTTGTATGTGTTGATGGAAGTAGCGTGGCTTTATTACCAGCAGAGAAAATATTAATAATGCCCATTCCATAGAAAGAGGAGGACTTTCTAAAGGACACTTAGGCATCCAGCTTTGGTCCATGACACTAGGAATTGTTGATGTCATTTCCCACTGTACTTCTCTCTCCAAATCCCTATGAGTAGCAAGATGTTCACAATGAAGTGGAGTCAGGAGTTGCTAGAGCAAGGCCTATTCTCCAGCTGGATCCTCAGCACACACATAGGGACTTGTAAATACATGATGGAAAAGCCCTAAATAAAGTGCTTACAAGACAGAATGCAACCACTCAAAGAAGATTTCGTGGCTGAGGAAATAAAGGCTATAAAATGTGCCTAAACATGCGTGTATAAAAGAGACTGTAATGGCTCCAGAGAACTGTCCTTCCACTTTCCCAAATTACTTCTAAAAGCAGAGGCACATGCAAACCCAGAACCCAGCACCTCTTCTCACCTGACTGCGAGCCAAGGACACACAGTCCCTCAGACAATATTCTCCGTGCTGGATCTCCAGGCCAAGATTACAATAGCCACTCTGGAAATTTGCACACTGAAGGGGAGTAAAACATTAAATGCATTCAGCATCTTTCCAAGCATCCTCTGTTAAGTGTTCAGGCTAAAGCTTTAAATGAGCATAGATGTATCTAGAGCCTTCTATGCACTGCCAATGCCTAATCACACAGAGCTGGAAACAGGATCTGCATTTTTTGATCTTGCTTTTTAGAACACATCTTCAATGTTTTGGGGGCACATGGGGACAATTTTTTTGCTATGGGAGTGCCAGCACAGTTGGTGATGGTCATACCAAAGGAGATTTTGACTCAAACTTTCTCATGGTTTATCTGTAATTACTTTGGCAAAGAGCTTTGGGAATAATAGCAAAACTATTCATGTCAAGCTCTCCAGAAAATTCCACAACAGCATTCAGGCTATTTCACAAGTTACACTGGAGGTGCTTGACCCACCCACTTCATGCTGAACAGTCCTGCATTTACTGGCTGTATGAGAGCGTACTTTTGTGTGAAAAGGAGCACATTAAGCAGCAAAACTTCTGCACGCTCACTAACCAGTCATAACAATATGAGGCAAAATAACACCAGGCAAGTAAAGGAGAGGTTTGTAGCACTCTTCATAGTTTAGATTCAGTAAACATAACAAGATAAATATAACAAGAAGTAAGGTACTCTAATTAGATCCAAGAGAGCCATGGAAGGTGACCCATGGCTTTTCACTGTTCATAGCCAGGCCAACCTTCACATTCACCTAATGCTAAACATAGCTCCCAGCCCTGACTCCATAGGAAAACAGCGCCCAGATTTTATAGCTGTTCATATCACACAAATAACAGTCCTGACAACTGTCGTGGTTTCAGCCCAGCCGGTAATAAAGGACCACGTGGCCGCTCGCTCACTCTTCCCGCCCCCCTCCGGTGGGATAGGGGGGAAGACGGAGGAGAAGAAAAAAACAAACCTGGAACCTCGAGGGTTGAGATAAAGGCAGTTTACTGGAACAACACAAAGAAATTGCAACAACAACAACGGTACTAATGAAAAAGTATACAAAAAGAGTGATGCACAGTGCAACTGCTCACCACCCGGGACCCGACGCTCTGCCACTTCCCCCACCGAAAAGAAGAGCCCACCCCCCGGCCCGCTCCCCATTTATATACTGAGCATGATGTCACATGCTATGGAATAGCTCCTTGGCCAGTTCAGGTCAGCTGCCCCGGCTATGCCCCCCACCTCCCAGGTTCCTGTAAAAAAAAAATTAACTCTATCCCAGCTGAACCCAGGACATTATCCACCCCTTATTCTATACCATCTACATCATGCCCAGATCTTACATTTTCCAGTCGACCACTACCACTTCCTTGTCTTATATATATAAGTATATGGACTTGCGTCCGTCCCCATCGCCCCTCCGCACACACACACACACGCAAATGGTATTCCTTTAGCGTATGGGCTATCCCTCTAATGTGTCCATTGATTTTATTTAGTCCATGACTTTGGGGCTCCATCTGTTGTAACAGTTCTTCAGGATAAGAGAGATGGTGTGAGATGTTGGGTTGTTGTATGCTGCCTCTGGAACTTGTGGCTACTACATTTGGTGCAACTCACGCCCTTAGTCTGCAGGTCGAAGATGTTGATCTTGAGGAAATTGCTGGGTGTCAGTTCAAGTTCTGTCGCTGTTGTACTTGGCTTAGTTTCAAAGTCCATCCCGCAGTCATTTGGGTAATTCTTACAGTAATACCCTTGATATGGCATATAGACACTACAGATACAATGACATGCATTGGCAGGGTATTTAGCAGTTAGGTATCATACAGCCCAATTCACTGGCTATTCTCTCCCAAAATCAAATCTCCCTGAGGTACGCATCAAACTTCCCCATCCTTCTGCATCACCCACCAGGTGTACCCAGGTCCCTGAGCAAAAACAACCCCTTGAATGGGTTTGCCTCTGTTTGAGGGAGGACTAACCCAGACTGTCTTTCCTAACATACTCCTCATGCGCACTACAGGGACTTTATCGCCTTCTACAGTATGTGGAAGTCTTGGTTGGGCGGGGCCAGCCCGATTGGCGGATCCTCTAGTATTAACTAACCAGGTGGCTTTTGTTAAATGTGTATCCCAATGTTTGAAAGTCCCACCCCCCATCGCTCTCAATGTAGTTTTCAGCAGCCCGTTGTATCGTTCGATTTTTCCGGAGGCCGGTGCGTGATAAGGGATGTGATATACCCACTCAATGCTGTGTTCTTTGGCCCAGGTGTCTACGAGGTTGTTTCGGAAGTGAGTCCCATTGTCTGACTCGATTCTTTCTGGGGTGCCGTGTTGCCATAAAATTTTCTCTTCAAGGCCCAGGATAGTGTTCTGGGCAGTGGCGTGGGACACAGGGTATGTTTCCAGCCATCCAGTGGTTGCTTCCACCATTGTAAGCACATGGCACTTGCCTTGGCGTGTTCGTGGGAGTGTGATATAGTCAATCTGCCAGGCCTCCCACTGTTTATATTTCAGCCATCGCCCCCCATGCGACAGGGGTTTTTGCCGCTTGGCTTGCTTAATTGCGGCACATGTTTCACATTCGTGGATGACCTGTGCGATAGTGTCCATGGTCAAGTCCACCCCTCGATCTCGAGCCCATCTATATGTTGCATCTCTCCCCTGATGGCCTGAGGTATCGTGGGCCCACTGAGCCATAAATAGCTCACCCCTACGTTGCCAGTCCAGGTCTACCTGAGACACTTCAATCTTGGCGGCCTGATCTGCCTGCTGATTGTTTTGATGTTCTTCAGTGGCCCGACTCTTGGGTACATGAGCATCTACGTGACGTACTTTTACCACTAGCTTCTCTATCCAAACAGCGATATCTTGCCACAGTGCAGCAGCCCAAATGGGTTTACCTCTGCGTTGCCAGTTGCCCTTCTTCCATTGCTGTAGCCACCCTCACAGGGCATTTGCCACCATCCATGAGTCAGTATAGAGATAGAGCACTGGCCACTTTTCTCTTTCAGCAATATCTAATGCTAGCTGGATGGCTTTCACCTCTGCAAACTGACTCGATTCACCTTCTCCTTCAGCAGTTTCTGCAACTAGTCGTGTAGGACTCCATACAGCAGCCTTCCACCTCCGATGTTTTCCCACGATGCAACAGGACTCATCAGTGAACAGGGCATATTGCCTCTCATTTTCTGGCAGTTTATTATACAGCGGGGCCTCTTCAGCCCGTGTCACCTCCTCCTCTGGCAACATTCCAAAGTCTTTGTCTTCTGGCCAGTCCGTGATCACTTCTAAAATTCCTGGGCGACTGGGGTTTCCTGTGCGAGCCCGTTGTGTGATCAGTGCAATCCACTTACTCCACGTGGCATCAGCCGTGTGATGTGTAGAGGAAACTTTCCCTTTGAACATCCAGCCCAGCACTGGCAGTCGGGGTGCTAAGAAGAGCTGTGTTTCAGTACCAACCACTTCTGAAGCGGCTCGAACTCCTTCATATGCTGCCAATATCTCTTTTTCAGTTGGAGTATAGCGAGCCTCGAATCCTCGATATCCCTGACTCCAAAACCCCAGGGGTCGGCCTCGGGTCTCTCCAGGTGCTTTCTGCCAAAGGCTCCAGGTAGGGCCATTCTCCCCAGCTGCAGTGTAGAGCACATTTTTAACATCTGGTCCTGTCCGGACTGGCCCAAGAGCTACTGCATGAACAATCTCCCGCTTAATTTGTTCAAAGGCTTGTCGTTGCTCAGGCCCCCATTTAAAATCGTTCTTCTTCCGGGTAACTTGGTAGAGAGGACTTACAATTTGACTGTAATTCGGAATATGCATTCTCCAAAAGCCCACAACACCTAAGAAAGCCTGTGTTTCCTATTTATTAGTCGGTGAGGACATAGCTGCTATTTTGTTGATCACGTCCGCAGGGATCTGACGACACCCGTCTTGCCATTTTACTCCTAAGAACTGGATCTCCTGCGCAGGTCCCTTGACCTTACTTTCTTTTATGGCAAAACCAGCCTTCAAAAGGATTTAGATTATTTTCTTCCCTTTCTCAAAAACTTCTTCTGCCGTGCTGCCCCATATGATGATGTCATCAATATATTGCAGGTGCTCTGGAGCTTCACCTTTTTCTAGTGCAGTCTGGATCAGTCCATGGCAAATAGTGGGGCTGTGTTTCCACCCCTGGAGCAGTCGATTCCAGGTGTACTGGACACCCCTCCAAGTGAAAGCAAACTGTGGCCTGCACTCCGCTGCCAAAGGAATGGAGAAAAATGCATTAGCAATGTCAGTTGTGGCATACCACTTAGCTGTCTTTGATTCCAGTTCATATTGAAGCTCTAACATATCTGGCACAGCAGCGCTCAGCGGTGGCGTGACTTCATTCGGCCCACGATAATCTACTGTTAGTCTCCAATCCCCATTAGATTTCCGCACAGGCCATATGGGACTATTAAAGGGTGAGTGAGTCTTGCTGATCACTCCTTGGCTCTCCAATTGGCAAATCAGCTTATGGATGGGGATCAGGGAGTCTCGGTTGGTGCGATATTGCCGCCGGTGCACCGTCGTGGTAGCAATTGGCACCTGTTGTTCTTCAACCTTCAGCAACCCCACAACCGAAGGGTCTTGGGAGAGACCAGGCAGGGTAGACAGCTGTTCAATCTCCTCCGTCTCCAATGCAGCTATACCAAAGGCCCAACGGTACCCTTTTGGGTCCTTGAAATACCCCCTTCTGAGATAATCTATACCAAGGATGCACGGGGCCTCTGGGCCAGTTGCAATGGGGTGTTTATGCCACTCATTCCCGGTTAGACTCATTTCGGCTTCCAATACGGTTAGCTCTTGGGATCCCCCTGTCACACCAGAGATACAGATGGGTTCTGCCCCTTTATAACTTGATGGCATTAGGGTACATTGTGCACCAGTGTCTACTAGAGCCTTATATTCCTGTGGGTCTGACGTGCCAGGCCATCGAATCCACACTGTCCAGTAGACTCGGTTGTCCCTCTCCTCCACCTGGCTGGAGGCAGGGCCCCTCTAATCCTGGTTAGAATATCTGTTACCCACTTTTTGCACATGTGAATCAGAAGTCCCTTCAAGAGGATCAGAAATGAGATCAGCCCATCTACTGCGCCCGGGGGACTGCTCACGGGAAACTGGAGCAGCAGTTTTCCAAGAAGAATCTTTTTTTCTGGTTGCTTTTTCTCGCAACTCCCGTACCCGTGAATCCAAGACTGAGGTAGGTTTTCCATCCCACTTCCTCATGTCCTCTCCATGGTCACGCAGGTAAAACCACAGATTAGCCCGTCGTGTGTACTTTCTCTCTCCTCTCTCTTGGGCAGAGGAACGCTTACTCCCAATAACTGCAATGTGGGCCTGTACAGGTGAGGAGGAGGACATATCTACTTTGAATTGCTGGAACTCTCGGGACAATTCCTCTACAGCTGAGACACAGGCCCTTAGGGAGGAAGAGAGACTTCCTTCATATTGCTGGAGTTGGACAGCCAATTCATCCACCGTTTGTCCATAGCCTTCTTTCCAGGACATTACTGCCAATGAGTTGGCATAGGTTGGTGGTGCACTTCGTAGAAACTTCCGCCACATCGGTTGTGTGCATTGGATTTCATCTGGATCTGTGGGTGACTGAGCATTTTCTGGATCATTATAAATCACCTCCAGCACGGCTAACTCCCTCAGGTACTGGATACCTCTCTCCATGGTGGTCCACTTGCCTTGGTGACATGTAACTTCATCCCTGAAGGGGTATCTTTCCTTTACACCTAACAGAAGTCGCCTCCAGAGGCTGAGGACTTGTGTTTTTCTCCCAATCGCCTTGTCGATACCCCCTTCTCTAGACAGAGATCCCAACTGCTTGGCTTCCTTACCCTCTAATTCCACACTACTAGCCCCATTATCCCAGCATTGGAGCAGCCAGGTAACAATGTGCTCACCTGGGTGGCGGCTAAAATCTTTTCGCATGTCACGCAACTCACTTAGGGATAGAGATCGGGTAATTATTTCAGGTTCTGCCTCTTCCTCCTGTTCTCGTGATGACCCTGGTCCATCTTCATCTCTCACTGACCGAACTGATTTCTTTGTGTGTTTCTTTTTCTGTACAGGGGCGACTGATACTGGCACAGGTTGGTTCTCTGGTTTAGTGGCAGTATCTGTCACCAGGGGAGGGTTAGCCACGGTACCTGTTGTCGTGGTAGGGGCAGCCACAGTGCTTGTCGTCGGGGTAGGGGCAGCCACGGTGTCTGTTGTCAGGGTTTGGGTAGCCACGGTGCATGTTGTCAGGGTTGGGGTAGCCCCAGTGCCTGTTGTCAGGGTTTGGGTAGCCACGGTGCATGTTGTCTTGTTTTCCATCTTTTCCCCCTTTTCCCCCTGGGGGTGCTGCATAATATCAAGCAGGGTTTGGTAGATACCGGCCAGGGCCCAGCACAGTGTAGTGAGTTGTGTGTCTCTGGGATAGCCACAGCATTTTCCTTTCAAAAATTCTATCACTTCATGAGGGTTCTGCAGTTGTTTGGGAGTGAACTTCCAAGTCACTGGAGGTGAGAAGTTCTCTAGATACCTGCCCACATCCTCCCACATG
This sequence comes from Haliaeetus albicilla, assembly GCF_947461875.1. Taxonomy (NCBI): domain Eukaryota; kingdom Metazoa; phylum Chordata; class Aves; order Accipitriformes; family Accipitridae; genus Haliaeetus; species Haliaeetus albicilla. Next base: position 40,981,527 of record NC_091516.1, read on the forward strand.
CCGTGCCACCCATAAATATCCAGCTTTGGGACAGATCTCTGGGTGGTACTCTTAAAGAGCCTTTTTGTAGCCCTAGACAAGACCTGAAACATAGTCAGGAGGCATAGCACTAACAGCACACTGGCTTGCGCATCCCAAGGATATTCAAAATTCTCGAAAACTGTTGTAATTAGTTGGAAAGAGAAAAGGGAGGGGAACGGATGGGGGGAAGCATCCCCCCCTAACTTCCCCATGGATTGGGTGTAATTACCAATAAAATCCGACAGAAGGTGCCCAAAGTATGGAAATGATATCACTGCCTCATACAGATACCAGCTTAACCTCATGACCAGTGATGTAATCATTTCACAAGTCGACATTGCCCAGTACAGCAAAATGATAATCCCAATCACTCTCCCAGAGATGAGATACGCAACTACAGGCAATACATAAAGCATATAAGAACTTACAAAACGCCACCATGTAAACAACTGAATCAACATTGTGACTAACACCTATTTATCTAGTATAAGGAATGCGTATGACAAATTTGTTTCAACACACTCTGGCCAGATCTGTCGTTATCTCAACCCTTCGTGCCCCACGCCAAAAAGGACTGTTGGGCGCCAAAAAGGACTGTCGTGGTTTCAGCCCAGCCGGTAACAAAGGACCACGCGGCCGCTCGCTCACTCCTCCCGCCCCCCTCCGGTGGGATGGGGGGAAGACGGAGGAGAGGGAAAAAAAACAAACCTGGAACCTCGAGGGTTGAGATAAAGGCAGTTTACTGGAACAACACAAAGAAATTGCAACAACAACAACGGTACTAATGAAAAGGTATACAAAAAGAGTGATGCACAGTGCAACTGCTCACCACCCGGGACCCGACGCTCTGCCACTTCCCCCACCGAAAAGAAGAGCCCACCCCCCGGCCCGCTCCCCATTTATATACTGAGCATGATGTCACGTGCTATGGAATAGCTCCTTGGCCAGTTCAGGTCAGCTGCCCCGGCTATGCCCCCCACCTCCCAGGTTCCTGTAAAAAAAAAATTAACTCTATCCCAGCTGCACCCAGGACAACAACCATCAGGTAATACCCTTGAGTGGCGCACCATGGACCGAAGAATAAGAAAACTCACCTTCCTCTGCTGCAGATGTTCCTTCTGGTTGCTGATGCTTCACAACCGAGGTAGAAGCTTAGCACTGCATCCATACCAGTTTCAGCACTTTTTCCATTTTGCTTTGTCTTTCAAGAGTGTTTGTGTTTCCATAACACCAAATATAAGGCAGGTAAACAAACACTTTTCCCACTTGCTTGAGATGTTCTTATAAAATGAGAAGTAGAATGGCATGAGTTCTTACAAGTTAAAAAAATCAATACCCTCACTATTAATAGCACTATGTGATAGGCTTAAACAGGTACTTTTAGCATCAGCTTAACATTGGAAGGGAAAAAGGACAGGACTGCTGTAAATAAGACTAAATCACTTTTTTTTTTTTTTTTTCAGCCTGAAGGTTTTTGAGGCCCTCCAACATGAGAACAATGCTGATTTTAATGTGGCTTACATAAGAAAATAACAGAACCTCTTTTATGACCAGAGTATTGAAATAAAACTTACCTGCAACCTGAAAAATCAAGGCAAGTCATCAATAATATTACCTACCGCATGACCACAACCTGAAGAGGTAAGAATTTTTCTCCCCACTACCCAAGATTTCAAAATACTGTATTATCACAGAAGATTTCCAGCTGCAGTATGATGATTCTTTCAAAAACATATTTGTCTTGAAAAAACAAAATGGATGCACTTTACACACCAAGCAGATATTTGCTGAAAAATTTCATTAAGCTCAAAGTCTGCTTTCTGAATGAGATGACAGCTTCAAAGAAAATTTTCCGTCAATACCTAAGCAAATGGATAGAATGCAGCTGAGGAAATTACTTTCTCCCCAAAATTCTTCATTTTGTTTAAGGTTTTTACCATTTTCCCATGATGAATTAAACATCAGTTTTCCATAAGTAATAATACTCCTAATTTAAATAAAGGGGAAATAATTTTCACAAAACAAAATCCTTTTTCTTAAAGAAATCCACTTTTATTGGCTTTCTTTACTACCCAGAGTTATAAACAATTTCCACCAATATAGTTTTCTTCCAAAAACATGTTTCCTTTCAGTCAAACCCACTTTCAGCTGGAAAAAAGCCCTCAACAAAACAACCATACTCAGTAGTAACAGTAATAATTCAAGCATCTAGAATACCCTTTCACTTGGGCTCCTGAAAGTATTCTAGAAATAACAGAATTAACTGTACAGAGGCAAAAGAATGACTTCTGTTTTATAAGGGAGGAAACACTAACAAAGCAAGGGCCCACTTTTCAGAAGCAAATATAAACATTACTACTGCAATACAGGATCAGCCCAACAGTCTGTCTAGCCCAATAGCCTTTTGTTTGCCTGGTAGGGGAGACACCATGGTCATGGAAGGTGGGTTTTCTAGGGTGAAGCCAATCCTTCACACTCCAGATGTGCTGATCCCTGTAATATCCCAGGAACCTCAGCTGCTTAATTTTTGGTAGGAGGAAACTGTCTCCACCTTTCCCTGGCTAACAGGATCTGCCAAGAGTAGGTGCCAATAGTACATACCTAGGGAAAATCTGAGAATAGGTCAGGCATGTACTATATAATGTACCCATAATACTCTTCCACCTTCTGACAAAACACTATGAGGCCTGCCTGAGTCAGAACTGGTATCTAATTGCTTTCCATTTCTAGCATTTCTACCTGAGGCAATGAGTTCCACAGCTTAATTATACATTGTGCAACTTAAGTAGTAGCTTTTTTTTTCATTCAATATGGGTCTATTACCTACCAGTTTCACCTGAAGTTGCTGTATTATGTGAAAATCATTGCATGTGCATCAGGTTAAATTTTGATTTTACAGACCTTTGTGATAGCCAGCTCTCCTCTCTCCGCTCTCTGTGACAAAGACAACCCATAATTTTTATAAGTTTCCTTGCTCTTTCCTTTCACCATAAATAAGACCTAGTAGCCACACCAGTTTGATGCCCTCGGAGCAATGAGTAGCTCCATATTGCCCACAGTAGAGGTGGTTAAATTCTGTGTTGCCTGACATGACTACTTTATCATGTACCAAGAAGCAAGGATGTGTTTTACTAGTAGTATCTAGTTCAATGCCCTCATTTATTTTTTTCTGACGTTAATGAACAGCTCAAACATAATCCCACTCTTCTCCACATCATTTCAGCCTGGATAAAAAAAATAATCAGCACTGTTTAAAGATACCAGAAGTGCATCTCATTAATAACTTGAAATGCCTGATCGCATTCTTGTAGTTCATGCTGCAAACATATCCCCAGGGGTCTTACCCAGCTTGACCTTCTTAATCATTGCTTTTTCTTACAGCATTGATGCTCTAATTTCATAGACATCCATATAAACCAGATACAGACTCAGAAACGCAGCATGTCACCTCGTAGGTCAGCAACAATAAGGTTGTACTAGTGTTAGAACCGTATTCCTAGTTAATTTCTGACAGCAGTCTGGGTTTCTTCCTCTTGACATAGTAATAATATGCTGTATAGCATTTCCAGGAGTTACTCCACTTTGCCCTAACTCCTTGTGTGCTTACTTCAGCTTGGTCTGAAGCTCATTAACCTTGTGCTCCATTCAGTTTGCATTTGAGGACAAGAACACATACATAGCAATGCACAATTTGGAAACTTGTTTCCTGTGTCCATATACAGCAACTTCTCTTAATAGCAATGCATGGGTTTGTTTTCTGCAATTTCTCTGCTTTTCTTAAGTATAGCCTTTTAGCACTAATTTTTGTTAGTTTTTGGTAAACTCTTTAGCATTTGGCATCTATCTTCTTACTTAATAGATACTAGGATTGGAACATTTTTAACAGCCTTTGTGTCTCAGCTTCTTCTAAACTCAATTATCCAGTTCCTGCCAAACTTACTCATATAAAGCTTCAGTCTGAAATAAGCAGGAGATTTAGGTAAAGATAAGGGAATAAAAAAATCATCCAACATATTTGATTTCTAAGGAACTATTCTTTTGGCAAGACAGTTCTAAGCCAAAGCCAGCTGCAAGACATCTGGATTACACTTGGGAGAAATAGATTCAGAAGAATCCAACCTGATCCTAAACTTTTTAATCCAGAAGGTCCAGTATAAAAATAAAGCTTATGTCTACTAGTCACAGGAGAGGATCCCCAAATTATCAGAATGTAAGTCTTCAGAACCATGCAACATTGCTTCAAAACTTGGATTCAAGTTTCATGATAAGGTCATCAGGTCTCCTTTGCATATTATCAGACTCTGAAGCCTAAATTGATTTTAAAAAATCCACGAACCCTATGGAAAAGGCTATTGTTAAAAAGGAATTCACTGCTGATCCTTCTTCCTGACATGCTGGTGCTTAGCACTGCTGGTGGGGTCTGCTATGAACTAAACATATCACATGAGCTACCTCTCCTTGTTTTCAGCTGCTATACTGAACTAAAGGGGCCTAAAAATATCTTGGATAATTGGATTGAAGCCAAAGAACATGCCCCAACTAATATAAAGGCAGCTGCTCAGAAAGATGGGTCTCTCTACCATGCCCCATTCTTTCCCTTGGCTCAACTTGAAAATACCAAGTGAAGCGCTAAGCCTTTCTCCTGCTGTTTCAAGCTTTCATGAGCTAGAAAGCAAACACCAAAGAAAAATCACCTCCTTTGCAGGAGAACAGCTCACTTTGGGAGAGTCAAGCTTTGGTGCATGATGGGTGACTGGTAGGCAAAGATAGCAAAGTTTTCATATAAGTAATGCTTGAACTACAGAAATTACACCTGTGAGAGAGAAGTTGCCATGAAACTGTACTCTCTTCAATACAAACCTAATTTCTTCATCTTGGATTTTTCTGACATTCTGCTATGACAAAAGAAGAACCATATAAATTCATGTCTTCAACTTGCTCAGCATCATCTTCTTGTTAAGTGCCTTAAAGGTGTACTCAAATTTCACTGACAGACACTCAAAAATAGTTCCATGGAATTCCATAAACATCCCAGGACCATAAACGGATGTAATTTTCAGGAAAGAGAATGTGTGCCAAAGAGCTTTGGACCAAAAAAATCTTTCAGTGATTTTATTCCAAATTTGGCCCAAAAAAGCCCCACAAAAAAAAATGGAAAATCCACAAGACTATCTAATCCAGCCTGGATATTCAACTGTTTGATTATGGTCTTCTTTTAAGGGAAGGAAAAAATCTGACCAAACTAAATGTGACTCTGATTAAGGTGACTACCAGTAGGAACAATTTGTATATAATTTATCATGGAAAAATATGCCAGGAAGCTTGATAAACTTTCAGCCAAAGACAACAAAGTGGATGCATCTTTCTTGATTTTAGGGTCCTTTTTTTTAGGGTTCTTTCATAAAAATTACATGCCACTGGCACTATCAGCTTCTAGGGTCAGTAAGGCTGTCTCAACCACCTTGACAGCATGCTTCAACAACTTTGAAGAAACTTTTTTTTCAGAGAGTCAAAGAGTCATAGAATGGTTTGGCTGGAAGGGACTTTAAAAGTCATCTATTCCAACCCCCCTGCAATGAGCAAGGACACCTTCAACTAGATCAGGTTGCTCAGACCCCCGTCCAACCTGACCTTGAATGTTTCCAGGGATGGGCCATCTACCACCTCTCTGGGCAACCTGTCCAGTGTTTAACCATGCTCATTATAAAAAAAATTCTCCTTATATCTAGTCTGAATCTACCCTCTTTTAGTTTAAAACCATTACCCCTTGTCCTATCACAATAGGCCCTACTAAAAAGTCTGTCCCCATCTTTCTTGGAAGACCACTTTAAGTACTGGAAGGCTGCAATAAGGTCTCCCCTGAGACTTCTCTTCTCCAGGCTGAACAACTCCAACTCTCTCAGCCTTTCCTCGTAGGAGAGGTGTTCCAGCCGTCTGATCATTTTTGTGGCCCTCCTCTGGACCCGCTCCAACCGGTCCATGTCTTTCCTGTACTGAGGACTCCAGAGCTGGACGCAATATCCCAGGTGGGTCTCACCAGAGCAGAGGGGCAGAATCACCTCCCTCAACCTGCTGGTCACGCTTCTTTTGGTGTAGCCCAGGATACAGTTGGCTTTCTGGGCTGCAAGTGCACAATGCCAGCTTATGTCCAGCTTTTCATCCACCAGTACTCCCAAGTACTTCTTAGCAGGGCTGCTCTCAATCCCTTCATCCCCCAGCTTGTATTGATACTAGGGTTGCCTTGACCCAGATGCAGGACCTTGCACCTGGCCTTGTTGAACCTTACAAGGTTCACATGGGTCCACTTCTTGAGCTTGTCCAGGTCCCTCTTGATGGCAAGCTGTCCCTCAGGCCCATCAACCACACCACTAAGCCTGGCATCACCTGCAAATTTGCTGACAGTGCACTCGATCCCACTGTCTATGTTATTGATGAAGATATTAAATGGTACTGGTCCCAGTACACCATACGGACCCCTGAGGGACATCACTCATCATTGATCTCCATTCAGACAACCTATTATGTTCTTCCTTCACAGAAGTTGTTGGACATATGCATGCGCTAGTTTCTTAAATTTTGTTGCAGCAGTTTTTATTTGGTATGGTATTTTGATTATCATGTTCTACTTCTTGACTGTAGACAAAATGCACTCACAGGTCAGTGTGCAATAGGCTGTTCTTGCCTGAGAATATTAATGTATTTCTTTATCAGTGTTCATATTGCTATCTGTTCCTTGCTGGACATTGTCAGATTTCACAAAAGGCATTTGACTGCTTAACAGGGCAGTTTTATCAAAACAAATGCAAATTACTATTTAGAACACATTTTTGATTCTCATCTTAGTGTCAAATGCTGCTTCTCTGTTCCTACTTTTTGTAAGACTTCATTTAGACCTTAGAAATGAGGGCTCACCTTATGAATTAAGAGTATTCATTCTGAGTAAAGCTCGCATTCACTGTCTAGATTGTTGGAAGATGTTAAGATTGCAGCATGGCCCTTATGTTGAGTAAATTCAGATTCCTACAGAAAACAGGTATTTGGAATTCTTGAACAACTGTGTCTTGCCTACACAGAAGAATCAAGTTGGAAATGAAGGCACTGTCTGTATGTTGTCCTTCTACCTCCACTCCTTTCCAATAAAATGAAATGGAGAAAATACAGAAGAGGAAGACAGAACACATTTATCATCTTTGGATCTGTTCATGAATCACATCTTAAGGTATCTCTTTTTACAGAAATTGTGCAGAGTTAATAGGAATGAAGACCCAGAACAGCAACTGGATTAATCAGGAATAGGCCCATCCAGCCCAAGAATTGAGCTGATAAAACAATTCCTTCAAGCCTTAGTTTATATTAGCATAAGAGAACTACTTCTAATTTTACCAGGCTAATGACAAAATTGGATACAGCCAGCTAGTTCACATATGCAGTTCTGCTGAATCTGACATGCTTTATCAGAATAGAACAGTTACAAGGAACTCTTACCAATGTCACACAGAATTTAGCAGAGATACAGAACTATCAGCATGAAAGCTAGGAAGTAATTGTTTATTTAAGGCATCCTGGACAGACTGTATTAAAGTCTCCTACAGAATTCAGGTTAACTGGTTATCTTTTTTTGTATTATAAAAAAACAGTTCTCAGAACACTTGCATATAACTATTCAGTATGGAGTTTTTTTAAGCACCCATCCTTCCGAAGCTTGTGGATCTTTAAACACAGTTTGTTTTCATGGTGCTTACAACAGGATTTCTTTCAGCATAACTTATGTTCTGTCTCACAACAGTATATATTTTTAGTGTGATGTACATTTCTCTTACGGTGTTTAGTCAAGAAAAACAACTTTTTTTTTTTTTAATAGTCACCTTTAAGTCCAAAATGAATACAAAACCATGTATTCTCCTTAAATTGTAAACTTGTTAAAGAGTAAGTCTAAGCATATTTTCACATTTATTTGGGCTAAAAGTAGCCAGTTATCAGCCAGTATTTCACAGCTGTGCAACGTAGTTCCATACCACAATCCAATTCTGTATGGTTCTTGTGATCCAGTATACACAGTTACACCTTTTCAAAAAAACATCCAGAAGTTTTAAAAACCATGGACGCACAACTTTTGCTGGTGTTGCTGAATAACTAGTTGATCATTAACTAGTTAGTTGGCAGCTTCAAGTTTATCCATACATCCATGATACCAAGCTACAAAAAACTGAGACACCATGCAAGTGAATAATCAAGCATTTGTAACTGTACACTGAGTTCCAGTGTATAATGTCAGGAATATGACTGCTATTTTGTCCAAAAAGTTGGGGTTTGGGGTTTTGATTTGGTTTTTTTATTCTTCTCTGTTGAAGCAAATACTCATTTTAGCTCTCAAGGTACAGCACATTTGTTATAAACTTGGACTGCAAACTGAGGAGTTCAATGATTTTGGCCACTACCACAGAAATGTGACTAGACAGGCACAAGAAATTTCTTGGGTAATTTTTCTTTTTCTTTTCTCTAAGCACAGCACTGGTGACAGTTTTTCTAAATTTAGATACGTACCTGGAACTAGAATTTGTCTTTTCAAATCAGATCTCCCTCCATGTTCTCCTTGGCATCACTGCACAAAGATTAACATACCTCCTCTTGCTGAAGAACACCCTTCAAAGCAGTACTCTCTGAAAACAAATAATCTAATTCTGTAAAAGTAGTTTAATTTCTTCTAAAAATTGGCACATCAGTGGAAGATTCCTCTGAAAAGATTCTATTCTTATGAAATGTAACATCTCTAAAATGTCAAAGTTCTCAGTCCTGAAGTGTATGCCACTTAGAACTAACTGCTCCACATCATGTGCAAAAAAGATGCAACAAGCAGGAAACAGCAGGTTTCAGCAAACACTAATACATAGTTCCAGTGCTTCTGATATTATAGTCATAGAATCATAGAATCATTGAGGTTGGAAGGGACTTTTAAGATCACTGAGTCCAACCTAACCTAACACCACCAAGTCCACCCTAAGCACAACATCTATGTGTCTTTTAAATATCTCCAGGGATGGTGACTCAACCACTTCCTTGGGCAGCCTGTTCCAGTGCTTGATAACCCTTTTGGTGAAGAAATTTTCCCTGATATCCCATCTAAACCTCCCCTGGCACAACTTGAGGCTGTTTCCTCTTGTCCTATCGCTTGTTACTTGGGAGAAGAGACTGATACCCACCTCGCTACAGCCTCCTTTCAGGTAGTTGTAGAGAGCAATAAGGTCTCCCCTGAACCTCCTTTTCTCCAGGCTAAACAACTTCAGTTCCCTCAGCCGCTCCTCCCAAGACTTGCACTCTAGACCCTTCACCAGCTTCATTGCCCTTCTTTAGATACACTTCAGCACCTCAGTGTCTTTGTAGTGAGCGGCCCAAAACTGAACACAGCATTTGGGGTGCAGCCTTGCCAGTGCTGAGTACAGGGGGACAATCACCTCCCTGCTCCTGCTGGCCACACAATTTCTGATACAAGCCAGGATGCTGCTGGCCTTCTTGGCCACCTGGACACATTGCTGGCTCATATTCGGCCGGCTGTCAACCACATCCCCAGGTCTTTCTCTGCCGGGCAGCTTTCCAGCCACTCTTCCCCAAGCCTGCAGCATTTCATGGGGTTGTTGTGACCCAAGTGCAGGACCCAGCACTTAGCCTTGAACCTCATACAGTTGGCCTCAGCCCATCAATCCAGCCTGTCCAGATCCCTCTGCAAAGCCTTCCTACCCTCATGCAGATCCAACACTCCTGCCCAACTTGGTGTCATCTGCAAATTTACTGAGGGTGCACTCATCCAGATCATGATAAGATACAAACAGAACTAGCCCCAACACCGAGCCCTGGGGAACACCACTTGTGACCAGCCACCAGCTGGATTTAACTCCATTCACCACAACTCTTTGGGCCAGGCCATCCAGCCAGTTTTTTACCCAGTGAAGAGTACTCCCGTCCAAGCCATGAGCAGCCAGTTTCTCCAGGAGAATGCTGTGGGAAATAGTGTCAAAGGCTTTACTGAAGTACAAGTAAACAACATCCACAGCCTCTTCCTCATCCACTAAGCAGGCCACCTTGTCATAGAAGGAGATCAGGTTAGTCAAGCAGAACCCGCCTTTCATAAACGCATGCTGACTAGGCCTGATCGCCTGGTTGTCCTGTACATGCCATGTGATGGCACTCAAGATGATCTGCACCATAACGTTCCCTGGCAGAGAAGTCAGACTGACAGACCTGTAGTTCCCTGGATCCTCCTTCTGGCCCTTCTTGTAGACGGGCATCACATTTGCTAACTTCCAGTCAACTGGGACCTCCCTGGTTAGCCAGGACTGCTGATAAATGATGCAAATGATGGTTTGGTGAGCACTTCTGCCAGCTCCCTCAGTACCCTTGGGTGGATCACACCCAGTCCCATAAACTTAGGCGTGTCTAAGTGCTGTAGAAGGTCACTAACCATTTCCCCTTGGATTAATGGGCCTTCATTCTGCTCCCTTTCCCTATCTTCCAGCTAAGAAGGCTTGGTACCCTGAGAACAATTGGTCTTACTATTAAACACTGAGGCAAAGAAGGCATTAAGTACCTCAGCCTTTCCCTCATCCTTTGTCACTGTTTCCCCCAGGATCTAATAAAGGGTGGAGATTCTCCTTAGCCCTCCTTTTGTTCTGAACGTGTTTATAGAAACATTTTTATTGTCTTTTATGGCAGTAGCCAGATTAAGTTCTAGTTGGGCTTTGGCCCTTCTAATTTTCTCCCTGCATAACCTCATGACATCTTTACAGCCCTCCTGAGTTGCCTGCTCCTTCTTCCAAAGGTCATAAACTCTCTTTTCTCCCCCTGAGTTTCAGCCAAAGCTCTCTGTTCAGCCAGACTGGTCATCTTCTCAGCCAGCTTATCTTTTGGCACACATGGATGGCCTGATCCTGCACCTTTAAGATTTTCTTCTTGAAGAATGTCCAGCCTTCCTGGACTCCTTTGCCCTTCAGACTGCCTCCAAAGCAACTCTGTCAACCAGGCCCCTAAATAGGCCAAAGTCTGCCCTCCAGAAGTCCAAGGTAGCATTTTGTTAACCCCCCTCCTTACTGCTCTAAGAATCAAAAACTATCATTTCATGATCGCTGTGCCCAAGATGGCCTCCAACCATCACATCACCCACAAGTCCTTTTCTGTTCACAAACCAGTCCAGAGGGGAGCCTTCCCTAGTTGGCTCACTCACCAGCTGTGTCAGGAAGTTATCTTCCACACAATCCAGGAACCTCCTGGACTGTTTCCTTTCCGCTGTATTGTATTTCCAGCAGACAACTGGTAAGTTGAAGTCCCCCATAAGAACAAGGGCTAGCAACTGTGAGACTTCTCCCAGCTGCTTATAGAATATATCATCTCCCTCTTCATCCTGGTTGGGCGGTCTATAACAGACTCCCACCATGATATCTGCCTTGTTGGCCTTCCCCCTGATTCTCACCCATAAACACTTAGTCCTATCATCACCATCATCAAGCTCCAGACAGTCAAAACACTCCCTAACATACAGGGCTACCCCACCGCCTCTCCTTCCTTGCCTATTCTTCTGAAGAGTTTATAGCCATCCATTGCAGCACTCCAGTTGTGCGAGTCACCCCACCATGTTTCTGCGATGGCAACTATACCATAGTTTTCCTGCTTCACAATGGCTTCCAGCTCCTCCTGTTCGTTGCCCATGCTGCATGCATTGGTGTAGATGCACTTCAATTGGGCTACTGATCCTGCCACCTTTTGGGGGGGAGAAGCCCTAATTCCTACATGACCATTCTCAGGCACTTCTGTGGTTTCTAAGACATCAGTAACCCTTGAGCCTTTGCTGTCTCATGGCTCTCCATCCCCTACCTCCACTGAGATGGCAGACTGAAGGAACTTGCTAGCACACCGTTCCTCACACATTGGTATGCTGCCCCCAGGCTTATCTCTAGCAAGACTGGTGTTATCCCCTTCCCCCTTCAAATCCAGTTTAAAGCTCTTTCAATGAGCCCTGCTAACTCCTGTGCAAAAATCCTTTTTCCCCTTCAAGATAGGTGTACCCCATCTGTTGCCAGCAGGCCTGATGTCACATAAACCGAGTCATGATCAGAAACCTCAAAATTCTACCAGTGACACCAGACTTCTTCCCCAATAGCACCAGAAGTAATTGCTATAAACTAGTGCTGGTGTTTATTAACAGCAGGCACAACAGGGTCGAACTCATGAGAAACAAGGTAAATGTACTGCCCAGTATTCTTTTTTAAAGGGAAGTTTGGCTTTGAAAAAAAAAAAGTGTATGCTTGCATAAAAGTGCAGGCGGAGATGTCTAGTTCCAGTCAAAGTAAAAGATAACTACAAACCACATGTAAATCACCTATTTCAGATGAAAAACAGCTATATATCAAATGCTTGCAAACAAAGTGTCAGACAAAAATACTGAAATGTTTCTACTTGCTAACTGTAAAGATTTTTTTTAAAGTGCCAGATAATTCACTCTTACTTTAAAAAATAGAAAAATATTAAAAATATTTACTTAAGTAAATGTCAAAAATCTAGACCAGTGCACTGTGAATTACAACAGTAATTCGGTTATTTTTCTAGTTAAAGGCATTAGTTTGGTACATTGTCACGGTTTTACAGTGCAATGTGATTAAGCCTTACTTAGATGATGACCTTCTTATTTGGGACATGCTACTGTGAACACTTGGCAGTGCAAATCCCTGCTATCTAAATGGAACATAAGAATTGGGGGGGCAGGAAGAGGTGAAACAAGTGATAATATCAGAAAAAATAACAAAGCTGATTGTCACATTTTGAAACTATCTTTTTAGCATGTAAGCACTTAAAAGTTACCATAAATACAAAATTTAGTAATTATAACCACTATAAAAATTTATAGTTTTTAACTTACAAATCCAACATGTGCATTTAGACATCTGAACAGTAGCTTACAAAACACATTCCGAAGGCGAACAACAACACGGTAGTATACAGCCCTGTTCTCTCCTCACATTAATTTCTTTAAACAAATTTCTCAGCCAGCCTAATCCGAAATACAAACATCTTCAAAGGTTATGACCATCAAGGATTTTAAGCCACTTATTCTGTTTTCTTTGCCTGTCTTTTCTTAACACCATCACGGTGCTGTTCAGAAGAAGACCGGTCACAGACTGAAGAACCATTGGAAGATGCGGCACCTTCACCCTTCACTTTGTATGGTGTCTTTTGCAAGCCAAAGAACATATGGCCTAGTGCAGCCTCAAAGGGAGCAAACGGAGAAGTTGCAGATCTTGTCAACATCATTGTTACCTATGAAGAACAAGGATCAAGTTACAATAAAAGTTTTAATGACTTCACAGCAATTAAAAACAAGTTCCAAGCTGAATGGATGTATGGCATTTCTAACTTTCTACATGAGCATGAGGCCATGCCACCATAAACAGAAATATGTTCATTTTAGCTTGAATTGATCAAAGAATGCTTTTCTTTCTGACCTATGCTCTTCACACAGCTATATGCAAACAGTGTGCACAAAAACTTTCTATGTAAGTTCACTAAAATCATCTTAAGCGTAAACTACATTTAATGTCGTACAACTAAGGTGAAGAGCAACTTTTATGTGTAAGTTTTGTACCTTGCTCAAACTGAAAAACTGTAAACAGAGTGGCTACTACCATTTAAATTAAAAGAATGCAATATGTAAGCACCTAAATCTATATGCACAGCCAGACTTCAGTTAGAATTCCAGACAGCCATACTCACTCCATGAAGCTGAGAGATTTAGGTGGAAATTCCTTAGAATACAAAACTTGGAATCAGGATAGAAAAAACTGTTTGGTAGATCTAGGTACTGCACAAGTTTATATTGCAAGAGTTTCTACAGTTTTCAGAGACATGAAAAGTTTCTATAACAAGACCTTACTACAGGACTATACCAGATCCACAACTGTTGTTTATTAGTAAGTGGATGCTCAAGTTCCTGACCATCAGTTTAAGAACTTATTCACTTCAGTGCAGCTTGACAGCCAGCTTCTGAAGAGAGTTGTAATTTCTCACTTCCAGAATAACATTCCTTTCCTTCTCCATTCCCAACATCCCCAGTTCAACAATGCCTTTATTGGTTTAGGTGGAGAATCATGACCATTAGTCTGAAGTTTTGGCTCCCTAAAGCAACTTCTCTAGAATTAAACTTGTCGGCTACTTTACAGAAAGAAGACTGGGAACGACCACTTTAAGACAGTCTCTAGTCTGTTCAACAGCAGCTCTAAAGCTCTTAAAAATCACCAAACTTCTAACATAGAGACTACACTTTCTTATTAACTAATAATCCTGAAGACAGACATCACCTTGGAAATGAACAAGACTGGAGGGATTAAAAGATTCAATAGAAAAGTAGTATCTATTTTATTATAAAAGTAGTTACAGCAACATCAAAGTGGTTTCAATACACTTTCTCTTCCCTCCTAAACACTTACATTGTGAACACTTTGAGCTAGATGAGAACCTAGTTGGCTTGTTTTGCAAACCCACAGATGACTGTACAGGTAGAAGGAAGGCATTAAGCAGCTAGCAAAAGGCAGAGAACAGGAGAGTTTCTTTCTACAAGCTTAAGCTTTGTTTGAGATTACGGACATACAAGCCTGGCATATCAACTGTTGCATGCCAAAATTCCTGATTTTTTTTTTTCTTTTTTTTTTTTTTCATACATTGAACAGTAACAGAATAAGTCTTCTGTTCTGCTCATGTGTAGAAGACTAAACACAGGTTTAAGCCTTCAGTAGGACCTGGCCTTCCCATCCAGAAGCACACATTCTAACTTGTGGTAGAATGTTTCAGGGCGTATTTTTTGCTCTGAAATAATGAAATAAAATATTTTCTGTTATTCAGTTATTGCAACACTTTCACATTCTTACCTTGGAGACAACAAGAAAGACAGTGTATAAAAACATGAGGTTGTGTCTTGTTATTGGCAAGTACTGGCTGTGTTGCAGGGTGAAAAGAACTGCTCCTATCAAAGTTACCTTCACAGGGCTGGAAATCAAACAAACAACGTTAATTTCTCTCCTCTACAGTGAAAGCTGCCATGGCCGGGAAAGCAATAAGTGTTCTTAGTGTCAAAAGAATTATTTCTGAATAGAACTAATGGAAATTTGTGGTAACAGTGACATGGTCCAAAATGTAGCCGTAATTAAACTAAGACTTTCACTTTATATACTATTACTATGCTTTCTGACCATAACATGGACAAGCATGAAGTTAGCACTACTTTACACACCCAGCAAACTCGTATTTGACAAATCCTTCTCAGATCAATGCCTCTATTCAGACTCCATACATCAGCTTGCTCCTCTTCTTCCTATTCCTATATATCTTACTGAAGAGTTAAATCACAAAGCTTGCACTACACGGACTAGACTTAAAAATACCTTCCTCTCCTATACTCCAGGTGTTAGTTACTACAAGGAGTTACTTAAGGTGTTGAAGAACAACCTAGTCCAAGTCTTGGTCCACTGTGACACTCCAGGAATTGTAGGGTTCTAGTCAGCTTATACTTGACTTGAGCCAGGCCTATGTTACCAGGTTTTGCCAAAATAGCTGTGTTGACCTGAGACATGCAAAAATTTACATCTTCTATCTTCATTGTGTTGGTAAATCCCTTGCTAGGTACGCAGTTAGAAAACAAGAGAACTTTGGTCAGTTATCTAAAGTCGTCTGAAGAGACAGCACTAACATACTGGCAGAAAAATTCTGTGCACTTCTTAATCTGCATCTACATGTGCCATGTACAGGTGACATTCCTGTTATCACAGAGCATCTAGTGTAGACACATTCTTCACTGTCTTTTCGGTAACTCAGAGATTTACTGCATCAACTTCCTGCTCTGAAGCCCAAAAAACAACTCTGTATACCAGTATCTCATCCATTTGCAGCATGTTTTATCCATTTAACTCTGCAACTTAATTCTATTTAATATTCTTAAGCTTTATATATTAAAAAAAAAATTTAAAATCCTTCTTGAGTTACTTTGAGGCACATCCACCATAGAGAAGGAGAATATATGCAAGCGCTGCCAGTCAGTAAGCATTGCTATCATGTTGCACCTGTAAGTACAGTGTTATTTGCATTTACAGTGCTATTACTGACAGTGATCTCTTCCTTCTGGAATTTTGCTTTCAAGACTGCCACTGAGGCACTGACAGAGGGAGATAAAATCTAAATACCTAGAATTTCAGAAAAAGCCAACAACTAACATAAGCCATAAAAAGTTGAAATATTGCCAAAGGAAAGACTACAAATTTCTCTTCTTATTCTGTTGCTAAGACTGGGTGCAAAAAAGCAAGATAAGTTTAAAATAAGTAAAATTACTTCTAAAGACCTAAGAGTAACATAGGAAAGATGAAACAAATTTTAGGAAATTACCAGAGTGATCTTATCTTGACTTACAATAATAGCTTGTGGCTTTCTAGCCTGTCTCAATTCTCATTTTACTGTACAGACTAAACCAGGAGCCATGTAATATTCCCATTCTTTGCTTCTGCAAGAGAAGTAACATTTCCTGTCTCATGGTACATTTTTGCTATATTGAATAACCAACCTGCACCTTCTGAAATAATTGATATCTATGGAGGAAAAAACAGTACTGGCAGAGCAAGTAAAAGTGACAATGCTCAAAGGAAGCCATCCTAGTGATGCTCAGAACACACACCAAAAATGCAGACTTCACTTGTATACTTCTGGTACCACTGTTCTTTCATTTTGGGTAGAAGACACACGTCCCTGTAAGGCAAATTGAGTCAATACTGCTTTCCAGCAACTTCCTACTGACTCAGTACTGCTTTCTGCCACATAATTTTTGTTGACTTGTCTTCCCATTTGATGTTCTTGTGCTGCGAACCTAAAACGATTAAAAAACTACCAAAATTACCGAAGATCATCAACCAGTCTTTCACAAGATACACACCAAAACACTGAGTACAAACATGCCCTACAGCTTTTTTTTTAATCTGAACCACTAAAAGTGAGTGTCAACACAAGGAGTTAGCAAAGCAACAGTTAACATGTTGCAGTCTTTTTTTAAAAACTTACTAGGACATCTTCAGTAGTTCATTGGTTTCAGGTTTCCACACTCCTCTCACCAGCTGCTCGAAGTTGGAAATTAGTCCACCACCAGCTCCTGAAATTGCAGAGATTTACAATAAGACTCCACTGACTGCTACCAGTACTGTGCAACCTATTATTGCTTCCAGCAAAACTCGTTACACCAAGTCCCAAATGTGGCACCCAAAGCTCAGACTTAAACACTAATCCAATCTTCTATATGTGCATAACTTGAGCAACTGACATGAAACCTCAGAGGTTTAGCTACTTAGCGAGAAGCTCAGGTTTACCTTTATGTGATAGCATCTGAATTGATGCACTCATCACTACAAACAAATGCCTGAATTGCCAAAGTAAATCTTCAGAGGCTTATATCATTCCATTCTTCATGTCATCGTGCAAGTACACAGAGTGTCTCTATAAACTACAAGGATCCTCCACAAGAAAAGTGGTTAAGTATTTTTACATTAAAAGAATACAAGACATAAGGACATGTTAGACACTCTGGCCAATAAGACTGATCTGTATTAAAACCTGGGAAAATAATATCTTAGATCATCACATTAACACATGTTTCACAAAGCAGAACACAATCAAGCCTATAGAAACAAGAGCTGCACTACTACTTCCTTAAGTGGTTCTAACATGACTACAAATACAGCTGCTACAAGGGTAGCTTCCAGAGTCATACTCCAAACAACAGGTAGGCAAGAAGGTTCATTCCTGTGTTTAAAATCACCCAATGGTTACAACCCAAAAAGCTAAGAAAATAAGTTCTCTTCTTCAAGTACATGCAAGGACAACAGGTCTCAGGCAATATACTGTCGGAAAGTTTAGTAATAGCACTGAAGCTACACGGGAGATCTAATTCTTTATTGCCATTAACTGCCCATCCTACAAGTCCTCACAAGACCTTCTGAAGGGATAAGATGAACTTTCCTCAAAGTCATTCAACGTCACCCTTAATCCAGGCAGAAAAACTGCTGCACAGGCTTTTCCCTTGAGGGGATAACAGACCGTATTAGGACTATCATATCCAGCACAGCAAGGAATGGTGCTACAGTTACGCTGAAGGGCTAGCCATTCAAATACCACTCCAAAACATCACAATCAATCAGAATGAGATGTTATGCGTGTTACCTCTGGCCCAGCCCACAGCTACCATGACAAGCCAGGCATCTTTGAAGTGACTGTCTGCATGTGCAATGCCAGCTGTTATCTTCCAAGTCCTAGTCACTTCTTTCATTCCTGCAACCAGAAGCCGAAGAGGAAGAAAGGCAAAGCACCGGTAGAATATGTCTTGTGGGCAGTAAAACACAAGATACCTGAAAATCATGAGAAAATCCATTAGCAACATTCAAAAATTATTGCTGAAGAATTCACTTTCTAATAACCTTGAAAGATATTTTTGGAATATGACTAGCAATGCATGATATACTACTGATAACTCACTGTCTTGTGTGGTAGACATATTGGAACAAATCTGAAATGCTTTTGAGCATGCTTGAGCTCTTGCACCAAAATGATCAAACATTACTTGAAATTGTTCTTACTAACTCATTGTCCCTGAGAAGAATCCATTAAAGTACATCAGAAACAGCTTTAAATTTTACCAACTGTTCTATAGCTTATATATCATGGTTTTATATTTCAAATTATCAAATTAATGTCTGCCTGACTTTGTGTGGTTTGGTTTTTTGTGGGTTTCTTTTGTGTTGGGTTTTTTTTTTGGTTTTAGGGTCTTTTTTTAAATAGGATTACAACAGGGTGGTAAACTACATGCTGACACCATGCTTTCGTACTGATAGGTACATGGAATTATATAACTTCAGCAAGAATGCCTCCAGTAGTTATTGTCATGCCAGATGAAATGCACAGCCATTTTCAAACAAATTTCACATCTTAGTAACCACCAATTCTAGCTTTTCCAGCTTGCCAATTACAAGCAAATTTCTTTTTTCAAAGCATTAAAAGCACAGTACTCATAATTTAAAAATACTTTTTATCAACTTGCTTTTAAAACAAAGTAAAGTTAAAGATGTCTAACAATGAAATCCTAAGCTGATAGTAAATTTTAAAAGATTATAGTGTGTGGTGTTTTATCGTATGTCTTCAATCATAAACAAAATTCAGTTCTTACGGAGACATTCAAGGTCTCAAAAAAATAATCAAGATTAAGTATCTAGATTATTTCAGCACAGGAATAAGAAAGTAACAGTTAAGTAAAAGCAGAGAAAGCCTTTAAAAGATGGGAAGGTTATTTTTTCATTTTCTTAAAAAAAAAAAAAAGATACTTGCCTGTTAGTTTAGGCCTTTGAGCTCAACCCTGTCTACCAAGAATTTCTAAGGCTGTATCCTTCTCCTGTTTACTCAGGCTGCAATGCAGAGATGTACCTCTCATATCTAGTTCACTGCATTAGAACTACTAGTAAGCACCACCGCTAGGAAGAGACAGGCTTCATGGTTAGAGAATAGAAATCAGGACAGCACTCAGGGTTTCGGGGGGTGTTTTTGGAAAAAAAAAAAGCTTATCCTTTACAGCAGAATGCCAGGAAGGTTCCTCCACAAAAAGGCAAAGTTTAGCTGAAGTCCTGTCCTAGTTATCTATTTTCTTTTTTCTGCAAAGGATACAGTACCTCACCACTGCAAAATTCTGAAGCTTCTTCTCTTCGAGATCTCTGAGAGTGGAGCATGCAATAGCCTATTTCTCACATACAAGAAAGTTATTGGAATTTACACTAATAGCTAACCACTGCTCTCGTGTTCAGTTTTAGCTTTACTTTTGACTACATTTAGTCTTCCTTTTTTCCCTATTGTAAAGTCAATTGCCTTTGTACGCAACCAAGCTTCAGCTGATGCAAAGTCAAAGATGTACAGAGAGCATGTATTTTAAATGGCTATTTGCAGTAGCCATTAAGCCATGTACTCAACAGACAACACTAACCAGAATTAATTTACAGTTGCAGAACGTGGGTTCAGGACCCTGAAGCACAGGTAACTGGATTGAACCAGCACTGCAGTCCCACCAAGGCATTTTTGCCTGCCATTTCTGCTAGCAACACTTGCTAACAGCAGATGTCGCTGTCCTACAGACTATTTAGGAGCGTTTCTCAGGCATAGCACAACCCCTTCCATTTTCGTTTTATGCATGGCGTGGGGAATTCCGTTTCACTTGATTTGGGACCAAGATTTAACGTCATTATACTCATGAAGAGAGAACTTTGTAAAACTCGAAGCTTAAAATGTTTCATAAAGTTCATAGCTCCTCATTAAAACCTCATTTTATTTGTGCACAGCAAATCACATTTGACCATGTTAAGTTCAACAGAAATCATGTTCTGTTTACATGTACTCCTAACTGCTGTCATTTGTTAAAACAAGCAGTCATGTTGCCCGAATCAGACTAATATGAACCATAAGCAGATTCTATAAGCTTTGTTAATACTGCATTATTTATTACACATTATTCATTTCACCAATTTGCCTAAATGAAATGTCATCTTCCATTGCACCATGAAGACCAGATAGATATACACAGACAGATAGAAACACTTATCTCCATTTTATTGGATTTGCAATTATAAAACCTAAGGGGCTACAAGGAACAGATACTAAAGGATTTCAAGCAGATAACACTCTTCTAAGAGAGGAATTGAGATTTTTTAATTCAAAAACCTACTGCTGCTCACAAATTATGTAAAGTTTGAGGGCTTCTTCAAAGATCACTTTCTGGAACAAAGAAACTCCACTGGAAGGCCACATTTATATGAAAAGAACTCCAGTGCTTTTTTTTAAATTCTAAAACAGGCCAAATTGCTCCTTGTTCACATACCTGGCTTCCCATTCAGCTCTTTACTGTCTTCCACTACAATGCCCATCTATTTGGGAAAAGGCAAAATATAGGGAAAAAAAATGATGTCAGGAAGCAGAAACTACGGAGGAAAGAAGATCTCTGTTTTAGATCCCCAATTACATAAAAGTTCAAAATCTTTACATCAGCCAGGTTCTGGTCTTCCAAGTGCTACTGCTGAAAAACTAGACTGCATTTATGACTTACCTATATCCAGAAAAGCAGTAACTGAAGTCCACCTTATGCCAAAATAATGTTTTCAGCTGTTTGACCAGAAACACTATAAAAATCTAAGGCAAGTCTAATCTAGTGACTGAGTATTTTGTTACACAACAGCCCATAAGAGTTGCTCTCTTACAAGCATTTTATTCCTATAGAACAGGATCATAACCGCTATTTTGCTGCGGTGACTTCCTGGATGAAGAGACAGCATCCAAATCCATAACATTTTTAAGTTAAGCTTCCGATTTACATGGAACCTTGATGGTATAATATCAGTTCACAAAGTATAGCTTCCTCAGAACCAGTACTACTCAACTAACTCAATTGTGGCTGCTTACCAGACTGAAGATGCCAGTAGAATATTTGTGCCCTTTGCCAGAAATGCTACTGGAGGTTCTGCAAGCATCAACGAAGACAAAATTGAACCACCAAAGCAATAAAGCATAGCACTAAACCAGCAGGCAACTGGACTTCGGACTGACACTTCCACAGCTCCTGAAACAAAGGGAAAAGATGCACAAATAGAAATAAACATTTTAGAATCACATCATGTTTTAAAAGTCAGTATTTTTCAAATCATTCAGTCCAACATTGTTCCTTCAGGTAATGAAAAATCCTGCAGAAATCTGTAGGCTTTCACAGGAAGTCTTCAGAAATACAAACTTCAGAGTACACTGATGTAAGCATATGTTACCTAAATAAAAGACGGACATTGTGTTCTCTGAACATCTTTTGTGGGTTTATTATAACTATTTGGCTACCAAGAAGAAAAGCTTTCAGAGCATGTCTGAGAGGTCTCATTGTTAATAATCTGGCATAGATATACAGTTGCTTTCAAATTTGTATTAAAAATACACAAGTGGCTTTGCTGACCTAGACAGGATTGGTATTGGTAGCTTTTGGGGGGTTGTTCTACAAATTCCATTTCTGCTTTTGAGTGTTCATGAATTCAAGGTCACTGTTTTCCTTTTTCCTCATAACACCCTGCTAAGTGTGTTTGCTGACCAAAATGAAAGCAGTACCCAAAACAATTATTAAATATTTTCACCTGCAATCCTGAACAGAGAAAAAAGGTTACCTGAAGCCATAACAATAAATTTAAGTTTCCCTTGTTATTAAAAGGCTTACATTTTGGTCTGTTTTGTTATCTTTAAAATGACCTACTCCTTTTAAATTGCAACTGAACTATGCCAAAAGAGTATTCAATATTAAAATATTATGCTGGAGGCAATGGGAAGCCTTAACCAGTTTCAGGCAGAAATCACACTTTATCAAAGCCAGAAATGTCCTCAAGTAGTTGACTATTTCCTTCCACTTCACAAGTCCAATGTTGTCAAAGCTTCCCCTTTACACAGGTGCAGAGCTCTGTTTGCCCGAACTAGTTTCATTTTCCATAGTCCAAAGGCTGAAGTTCAAAAAGCAGAGATGAAACCTAGTGTTTGCCCCAAAACAAAATTTGACCTATGTTCCAAATTCAGCTGAGAAGCTTTTGGTTCTTCAGGCACTTCTGTGGGAAAAGAAGCTTCTTGCCCAAGATGAGAAACTCAAACATAGAAGAGAATACAGCACTATCAATACAATTCACTTCATACAAGAGTATTAACAAGATTGTTCCAGTTTTAGTGCTGGCACAGCTATCACGTTTTGCAGCACTACCTAAATTCCTGTGTAACAGCCAATTTATAAAAATGAGCACTCCTAAGTATTACAGAATATGTGAATATAAAATAACTTTTTTTTTCTATTGTGCAATTTATTTTCCATACTGCAGTACCTGGTGCTCCAGGTTCATTATGCTCAGCTTTGTTACTGCATATTACCACTTCTCCAAAGTAGCTATCAATTATGTTTGTGTGCATAAAATTAACAGGAGAAAATTCTAAAGCCTGCTAATGTTACCTAACAGCAAAAGTAAAACTATAAAGTGGGCCATTACATCCAGATCCCATGTAACTGAATGTGGACCTATTTTCACCAACATATTTGAAAAGGGTAAGACACTTGCAGAATATTAAAGATTTATGCTTACTATATTGAGGTTTCCTCAATTAAAAAAAAATAAATCTAAAAATGCTGACAGCCATTGCATTCAGAAAAAAATGCAAAATTGTATTAAGTAGACACTCACTGGTCCAAAAGAACCATAGTAGCTTCCTTCTCACACGTAATTATTCTCGTTTGATGACACAGCCGCATTACAAGTACTACTATATACCTACTTTAGCATGAAAGGACTGAATTCCTTTACTTGCAACAACAAGAAAATATCTTACCCCCATATTCTGCAGTACTCTCTCTCTGTTGGGTAACTCCACTAAATGCTGCTGTGGCATTATAGCACAAAGTGACCATATAGAGAAGAAATATAGCAAACTTTACAGGACAATGAGAAAACACAGCTAACAGAGGCAGCCAGTGTAAACCACAAGGGAATATTTGCTGTAACTGGGGAGTACTGCTAATAGATCAGCTGTTGCATTACACACAAGCTTTAAGTCCTGTACAGATGTAATACAGGATGTAATCTGCACAGTAATCTGGTCTTGAAGGGAAACCAGTAACCAGTTTGTGACAGGAGGTTCCACATGTGAGAACCATCGCCCTCCAGACCAGGTTAAAAAAAAAAAAAAAAAATAGACTTCAGACATCCACTGTCATGTGGGTACACACCAACCTCTCTTTTATTAGCATGAAGCTTCTCACCTTGCATTAGCAGAGGGGTAATCATCTTAACATCTTACTGGTGGCCTTCATCAGAGTATCAAACTACCTCCTCCCTCCCCACAAAATGAAACATGACTGAGAGGTAGCCCAACTGAAACTCAGCTGCTTCTTTACTTCACCAGGTGTTCAGTCAGATTACTAACATAAGGAAAGGAAACCATTCCTGGGGTCCAAAGGTGCTGTGTCGTTCAATTTAACAGACTTTATTTTATTTTTCACGCCCATGGACATTGACTGCAATTAATGAAACATAGCTAGTAACAACTAGTTTTAAGGAAAAAATGGAAGATTTTCATGTATCGGGTTTGAAAAGGTTTACATTGATTTCT
This sequence comes from Haliaeetus albicilla, assembly GCF_947461875.1. Taxonomy (NCBI): domain Eukaryota; kingdom Metazoa; phylum Chordata; class Aves; order Accipitriformes; family Accipitridae; genus Haliaeetus; species Haliaeetus albicilla. The sequence goes on from NC_091516.1 coordinate 41,005,764, forward strand.
ACTGTACGTTTGACTTGACTTCTAGTTCAACTTGCCTTCTCTCCTACATACTTTGTGAAAATTTTTTCATGATTTTTCACTTCCTATTCTAAAGGCCAGATTAAAAAAAAAAACTTTAAAAAAATTAAAATTCAATTAAAAGTTGGAGTTGTTCTAAAATTAGTTAGCTATCTGTTCTCTTTTTGAATCCATTCCCCTTGTCTTTCAGCAGTCACCGCTTCTCCACTCTTTCTTTCCCTAATGACTAGCAGCAAGTGGTTTCCAGTTTTGAGGTCACATATAGGAATTACTATTATTATTACCAGATTACCCTCTATGAGCAAGCTCCACAACAAAGCATGTAAATGTCTTCATTAAGCTATTATGTGTAAAAGGACAAGAGACTGGAAACTCTACTGGACTTCCAAGATTTTTCTGTTGGTCAACATTAGAATTTTCTTGGCTCAAACACCAGTATTTAACAATTCATACCTGCTTTCTAACAAGGAATATACCCAACATAGAGGGCAGAGACAAAAACCACTGATACTAATTTAAAGCTTATCTTACCATTGCTACCTAAACTATGACTGCAATATAACCTTTGAGAAAACAAACTCGATTTTAAGTGGGTCACATGTTTTTAAACAAGTGATCATTTATATTTGTCCTCCGATGCATCCTGTAAAACTACTGAGGCATCATACAACCATGCAAAATATGATCTGCCGAAAGGCCACTAGTCCTGCCAATGGTATACTTCAGAAGTAAAGATAAGGTTTCAAAATGCAAGGACTATTGTTGAATACAGTTTTAAATGTTGTTTCTAGACAATAGTAATAAGGAAAACCTTGCCAGCAAACTATTTGTGTCAGTAAGATAAGATCTGCTTTAACCTTTCCAACATGTTCCAAACAGGCAATCAGGAATACATTACCACATACACATCTAAAGAGCAAACCAGAAGGACTTGTAGAAGTTTTTCTAGCACCCCTATTCAACTATATATAATATCATCAATTAAGCTAAAGGCTTTATAGTCAGATTTAATTTAGCAAAACTATGCCAAAAAACATTAGTTCTCTTCAAATCACCAGAATCATGTCATAGAAAACTTGCAAGAACAAAACCAGCACATTCCTTCCAAATACGACACATCCTCAACCCTCAACACCTTTTGCTGTCCCTCCATCCCAAGAAAATTGCCAGTTCTATAACTGACTGGAGTTACAAATAAGCAACTCCTAAGCAATCCCAAATGCACTAACCAAGGACTCTTAATTTAAAATATGGGGAAAGCAACATGTTAGCTGTCACTGCTGTAGTTTGCCAGCACTCACAAGCGAGCAAGAAAACTCAGCTAGCACTGGAAAAGTCCCAGTTAGTGTGCACCCATTCATGATACAAATACCCACACCAAATCTGATTTTAAGCAGTGGTGGGGGGTGGTGGTGGTGGTATTTTAATGAGACAGTAATCTGGGATAAAACAAATGTGGCTCTGACTTGACCACATACTTCTTATACCACCAGCCACTTAAGGTTATTCAGTTATTGCCCTGTGAAATATAGCTACTGCTTTAAGTTTCCAGAAAGAATATATTGTAATGCCTAGAGAATATTAATCAATGATAATATATCATCCTGAGTATTTCATAATGACTGCTATTTCAATGGAAAGCTTCAATTCAAACTGCTTACAAGTGAGCAAAGACCAGCATGCAGTCACCTGAATTACAGTTATTAATTCAAAGTATGAGAGCATACTCAAGAGCTTCTGAACTTTCCAGCTATTAAGCTGAGAAGAAAAAAAAAATTATCAGCACGGATCTGACCAGATCTCTGACAGTACTTCTACTGTCCAGAAGTGCTGTCTCACTAGAGCTATGCTGATGCTAGCAAAGTGGAGAGACTCCTCTCATCCTGGTCTTTAAGTATGTCCATTCCAGAGGAAAGTTTAAAGGTAGTGCATGGTAACATCAAATACCTTCAGAGAGAAAGTCCCTTTCTGAATGGAACAGTTATATTACACAATGCCACAAGTCAGCACCCAGAAACAATTTTAGCAGTAGTAACAACATTTGGTGAAGATGGTAGCATACATAAGCATTTTATATCAGTCTTCACAGTCTGCTAAGTGCACTTACTCAGCAGGAAGTAAAAATTCACCTCGACACATTTAGGAAGGGACCAAACAACAAGCCCTCACTAAACAAACAGCGCAGAGCCTTAAAAATGTGAAGCAAGCAGAAGCTCCCAAATCTGCATTATAATCCTGAAAGTCAGCTTAGCTCCCTACACAGTTACCAGCTGGGATGCACAGTTACTGTAACTGTCCAGAGCCACACCACAAGTAGTTATTCTAAACATTAAAACAAAGCTAGTCTCTACATTTGTGACAACTAAAAACTAGCCTTGGGGTTAACAACCATAGCGCAAAAGATTTTCTAGAAAAGATCTTGTAGAGATTGAAGTGTCATTAGGTGTACTCATACAAAACCCAGAATGCTGTTACTGGGAGTGAAAAGCTTTCCTAACTTAATTTTACAATCTATGGGTACAATGTGAAAAGTCAGTAGCACACAACCTGCCCGTTAGATTCCCCAAGCTGTGCTTCCTAGAAGACAGAATTGCCTTAACAGCTTCCTGCATATCCAGGGTGTGTGAAGGATATAGCCCCACAAGTTGAGCAGCTCTCCCCTCGCCTCTCAGATGCAATACCTGACAGCAAGTCATTGGCCTGTGATCTGCATTCCTTCTCTGCACGCATAAACCTAGTTTCGGGGTGTTCAGCCCTCTTATTCTTGGGACTTTCAAAATCTTAGACTGCAAAAAGGTTTTCAACAAAACTTCTGGCTTATTTCACCAGTGCCTCTAGTTGTGAGAGGGCAAGAGAAGTTCAGCTGGGTGCTTCCTACATGCTTTCTGCAGTCAATTAGACAGCACTCATTGACTGACGGACTAATACAGACTGCAGACAATCTTAATTGCACGCTTACAGACTAACAGAGAGCATCTGGATTTTGATGCAAAAACAGCAGCCGGCAGGGGCACGCCGCTGCCAGCTGAGCCCCTCCCAGCACCCGGCCGCAGGTCTCCGCAACGCTCCCGCGGGAAAGCCGAAACTTGCGCTGAGGGGGCTCCCGCCTCAGAGGCCACCCGCAGCGCTGACAAGGCTCTCGCTACACCAAACGAAACACGAGCCACCTGAGAGTTTGTGGGAGGACGGACAGGAACTGAGGTTTCGCTACGCACAGTCACTAAAAATAAAATCCCAAAGTGGTGAAAAAAAACCCAACCAACACTCCCTAGCATTTTGCAGGCGGAGCCAAAAGACCCCGCAGGTTCTCCGACACCCCAACCCGGGTGAGACACCTGCGGCTCCCGCAGAGACCTAGCGGCAAAGCCCGGGCAAACGCAGGTCACCCCGGGCACCGCCTGGCACCCGCCGGCCCAGCCCCGCTGCCGGCACCCCGGCTCCCCTCAGGCACCCCCCGCCATCTTGCGCGGCGGCCACCCTCGCCCAGCAAGGGCTGGGGCGGCCGGTGCAGGGGGCTCCCCGGCCCCCGCCTCTGGCCTGGCCCGGCTGGGGGACGGGGAACACGGTGCGTGGGACGCGGGGGAACACGGTGCGTGGGACGCGGGGGAACACGGTGCGTGGGACGCGGGGGAACACGGTGCGTGGGACGCGGGGGAGGGACGGGGAAACACGGGGAAACACGGGGGGACGCTCCGTCCCGCCCCACCAACCGCCCTCGCTCACCCCGCTGCTCCTTCAGCGCCATGACGGAGGCCACATAGTGCGCCAGGTCGAAAAAGGGGAACATAGGCAGCCGCGAGAAGAGCAGCGGCACCTGCCACAGCTCCATGGCCGGGCGGCGGCGGGACGGAGGACCAGGGAACGACTGCCCAGCGAAGCGGCGCTGGCGGCGGCGGGCGTCCCAGGGGAAACTTGGCCCCTGCCGGCCGCCGTCAGCGGGGCGGGGCCGGGGCGGGGCGGGGCGGCCGGCTCCCTTCAGTCAGCCGCCGGCCGCTGAAGGCGGCGGCGCTGGGGGCGTGCAGCCGCTCTTCGCGGTGGCTGTAGCTCGCAGGGCTTGGCGTGCTTGTCCTCGTGCGCTGCCTGGCTCCGTTGTCCCGGCCGAGCTCGGCCGGGCCTTCCCCGGGTCCTGCGGGGCGTTCCCGCCACCCGGCCTGCTCGGGGGCCGTCCCGGGTAACCCCCGCAAACCGCCTCGCGCCGCAGCCGTGCCGTTCCCGGTGGGTGGGAGCTGGCTGTGCTTGCGGGCGGGCGGGCCGGCCGCCTACTGGGGGCCGGCTCCGGCCCCGGCTGCCGCCAGGCGTTCCCCTGGACGCGTTTCCCTGCGGCTCGTCCTGGCAGCCGTGAGCACGGCGGGCGGCTGATTCCCGTCGCCTTGACAGCCCTGTTTTGCCTGTCTGAGCCCGAAACGTCTCTACCGGGTGTTTTGTTTGCCTTTTTTTTTACAAAACCGTGGTAGGCCTGGTTCGTGATCGGCTTGAGGCTGATTGTGGCCCCCAGAGCCTTTTCTATCCTTGTGCTTATTCTTTGTCATACACCGCTGGAGCTGGCTGTTCCTACGTATGGGTCGCTGTACTTTCCAGGTGTGAGTGTGCTAACTTAACTGTAAGCCTTTTTTCTTTCTCTCTTCACCCACCCCCCCGTAGAATATTTCTTCAGTTCATCAAGAGTGCTGCCAACATGGATGCTGCAACACATGATCTGTCCCAGGTTAATGTCATCTGTGTATCGCCTGCCTGATAGTTACTGACAGTATTAATGTATACTAGATCCTGATCAGACCTCAGCAGAAACCCTTTTAGTAGCTCTTTAAGTCCATTTTGATAGTGAAGGCAACTGTTAACTGTTTTGTCTTTTAAAAGTAGATCTCCGACCAGTTTTGCATCAACCCTGCAGTATTTTCAACAAAATAGTTTGCTCATGAGCTTCCCAAGTGAAACGTTATCAAAGATCTACTAACTCCAAGATACATGACCTCTGCATTTTCTTTGTCCACCAGACTGGCCAACTTGTAAAAGAAGGAAATTACATTGAAGTGACACTGTTCTTCGTGGACCCATGTTAGGGGTTATTGGTCTCCTCATTTTTTTAGGATATTAACTTTTTTTTTTTTCCTGGGTGTGAAAGCTAAGATTGCTTGTTTGTGAGTCTTGGGCTGTTTTTCCTACTAAAGAAAGGCACCATTTTTGCCTTTCCCATTCAGTTTCCACAAGCTGGTGAAAAGATCTGTTAATGGCGCTAAGATTTGCACATTGTGGTGAAGTTAATCAAGCTAAGCAGTCTGAAAACATACCACTTCCGCAACTGCTCTTAAACTCGTTCTTTGCCTACCAAGAACTAATTTCAGGAAATAACTGGAATAACTGTAGGATCATTTTTGGAAAAAGGTTTATGCAGGGAAAGATACCAAACACCTGAACTTTTCCCACAATAATTTTACCTTGCCATGAATAGTAAGCCATTCTTTTCATTGATTTTTCTCTTATCAGGACCATATTCACAGAATAAGTTCTCCTTATTCTCAACACTTCTTCCTTTCTGTTTGTCCAGTGACTCGTTTTCTCCTTAACGCTTGTGCCACATGCTTGCATGTGGTTTCTCTCTCTAGCACCATTTCGTCTACGTGAAGAGCTTAAGATTTAGCCAAAGAGATCTGTTACTAGTCTTATTATTAGTATTTCTAATTCTTGTTTTCTGTTGTGCTTATATGCAGGCATGGAAGTCATAGTTTGTTTTCTAGAGCAGAATATTGCTTTGCCACAGTTAACATATGGTAAGGCGTAATAAATTAGTAAGCCGCATTCTCTGGCAGAAATCAGTTCAGCACCATTTTGTTTCCCGCTGAACAGTGGTAGGTGTCTATGCAGCTGCAGCAACAGAGGACTTACTTGCAAGGGTTTCATACGATGTAGCGATCCTCTACCCATAGGCTGTAGAAATGCTAGACCTTTTCTACTCCTTGCAGTACTGTTTTATTCCCACTGAGTGGCATCAGGTTCATTGCAAGGAAGTGAAAACTATTCAGACTGTATTGTGTGTGATCATAGAAGGAAAGGGAGAGAAATAAAAATGGCAATGGCCACAACGAATCTGTGGTAACACAAAAGAAAATAGTGATTTGGGCCAGCAACGTGTTGTGCCTGATGGCAGTGTCTGCACTGCAGCTACTGCTGTGTGTACAACTCATAGAGACACCCAAGTTCTCTAAAATGCCAGCAAGGATACCACTACCGGTGCTATTGTGTAGCAGATTGGCAATAGCTACCTGAATCTTTAGTCAGGTCCTCAAACACATGCTGCATCCTCTTTCAGGGGGTCTTTGCTGCACCTGAAGCATTGCTTTCTGAAGCGGAGATAGCTAGTGTGAAGGTGGATCTCCACAAGCCACCTTTGCAGCAGTTAGGTGGGAAAGGTATGTTGACTGACACAGCTAAACTAGAAAGTTCTGGTGGGTTTTCTACCTCTAGCACCAGCAGGAAATAATAGCAGTTTCTCTAAGTTTGCTAATAACCTAGGGGACATTCCTGAGATTTCTGTGCATTCAGGGTAGCATCTTAGCAGAGCATAGAACAGAGGAACCCACCAAAGAGAAATCAGATCAAGGAACACAGTCTGTGTAATAAAAGTAGAGTAACAGGTAAGAAAACTTTAAATTGGTCATTGATTTTCCAGCTGTCCCAGATATTTCAGGAATAATTTAAAGATAACAGAGGATAAGCACCTCTGAAATAATCCTGTTCATCCTTGGACCAAAGATGCTGATGCTGAGAGAACTGTGGCAGTGTGAGAGGACAGTATTAGTGTGTAAGCTGGGTACACTTCTCTGTGTGTGCATGTGTGTTACACAATTTTTTGTGTTTTGCTGATTTCGAACTGGAAGAACAGATACCCCTTTCTTCATTTCTTGTTAGTAAGCTAATAAAAAGTGCTGAGCACACTATGCATATAAGAAATTTAGAGATGGACTGATTAGTATTCTGCTCTGTTGCATGAGCATAAGGCTCAACACGAAAACAAAGCATAAGCCTGAACTGACTCTTTTGCCCAAGGAATGTTAGCATGACCTTAAAAAAAACACTGCAGACACCTGCTGATTAACTACTTAACTTCCACATGTGCCGGAGTACTTTTTGGCAGGGTTAGTTGTCCTTTCGAAGAGGACACTGATAAAATAATACATATATTTTCTGAATTTGCTTCAGAAAACATTCCAGCTGTTCATGAAGTCACCACATTTTTACTTCTGAAACAGCTGTGAAAGTCTAGGATGTTACATGCCTGTAAGCTATTCCTGACTGCAGCCTTGCTGTGTGCCATAACTAATCCTGGATAGACAGTTGTTCTTGGTCCATTCTAGGCAAAGCTGAAATCACCACATAACACCTGACAGTAACAGAGAGAGAAGTAATGAACAGAGTCAGTTTCAAAATGAGTGCACGTCCACATCTTTAATCTCTACAGAGCATGACATCAGTAACCCATTACTCCCTAGATCTTACAGAAGCTGTGGATAATGTGAACTAGAGCTGTCATACCTGATTCATTTTTTCTGCCCATTTCATATGGCAATTATGCTAATCTAGTGTTTGAAAAGAAGGTCTGTGTACCTAGCATGGAAGTATGGCTGGTGAATTTGCTGCTGAATGTGGAATATGTTTATTTAGTGTTTTATTTTGTAATGTCTGGGATCCTACAGCCATTGACCTGGAATTCAAAAATGGTGCCTTAGGAAAAAAAAAGGAGGATTTCTTTAGTCATCAGTATGCCTCAAAACTCACACATCTGTAGTCTACTTCCCCAAATGAGGAAATTAGAAATATTCCTATTTTATGAATTACTAGATTAAATTTATTTGCCTTTCTTAGAAGATCTCTCAAACTCAAGTCTATGCATCAGAATCAAGTCAGGTGAAAATAGTAATCTTTGCCACATATGGGAATGGACATTCCCGTTGTCTGCTCTCATCCTGCTGTGCTTGTGATTTGTAGTCATCTGTGAAACTGCTGTCTATCTTCTTCCAATCCAGTGCCCGGTCTGCTCCCCAGTTTTCTGCCTCATTCATATTTCCCCATTTTCCAACACTCTCTTATCCCCCTCAAGCTGCTTACTTTGATATTATAGTACATTTTCTTCTCTTTCCTCTCTGTCTATATTCATCAGCCTTGCCTGTTCCTTTCAGTGTCACTCTTCACAGTCATTATCACATTCCCAGTTTCCCTGATTTTCTTGCTTTCTCCATGCCACCCTCATCATTAGTCATGGCTTAGTACACCTCTCAATCTCCCGTCTCTCTGAAAAGCTGCCTGTTCATCCCACGTTTGTGACCTTACTCGTGCATGCTTTCAATGAACACTCATATACTCAGGCGTCACCTTTACCTCTGCATATCTTCCAACTTTGTGTTTCACTACTGTTACCCTCTTTCTTTTCCACAGTCTTCCTCCAGCGGGTCACCTTCTCCTGTCTCTTTTCAGTTTTTTGTATGAACTTGTTTGCTAAAGTGCTTTGAAAAAATTAGCCAAGAAAATAAATCATAGGAAGTTCACAGAGCCATTTATCTCCTGACACAAAATTACTTTGGTTTATTTTCCTTACATGCAGGTTGGTGCCAATCTAGGTTGCAAAGTGGAGAAATAGAAGTGTTTCTTAGGCTGAGCAGTAGTGTTGCTTAGACTTACATCTGCCTCAGATCCCTCCTCCCTCACACCAGATTAGATTCTCACAAATATTTAAGAATCCATTTAAAATATCTCTTCTCCTACAACCTTTATAGCAGCAGCATTGTGTTGATTCCTAGGTGAAGCCTGGGACTGGGGACAAGGAGCAGCTTGTAGCCAATGCTGCTGGCTCTATCCAGGAGCTCCCTAGCATATACCCTCAGGTAATGTCCACACAATTAGGCACAGCATGTGCTTCAGGCTCTGGAGTTACATACTCCATGTATTTTGTATCTTTATTGCAGCAGTAAACTCAGTCATGACTTCGTGTAGAGCTGAATTCAGGTGCTAGACGTATCCCATCCAAAAGTTGTGATCTTGGCTGCAGGGTTGTAGCTCTTCTAGAAATGGTCACTAGACTCCTGAGTGCTCAGTTCTTTTCATCTCTGCTTGGGTTTCAGTGTTGGGTTAATCCTCTTAGCACATCTTGTTCCTTAACAGTACACTTTTTGAACAGAGCTGATTTCTAGAGTGGGCTTGAACTCTTACTTACCTTCTTCATCTGCCTAGTGCATCATTAGATGTATCACTAGATGCTTAGTGCACAGGACTGAAACAGGTTCCAGCACTCTGTTGATCCAATCAAGGTTCAAAGATGTCTTTCCTTACAGTCATGACTCACCTTCAGCAGACACATGTGCTGAGGCAATGGCACGTAGCAGTGTGCCATCACTCTCTGTAATGTTCCTTCATTGAAATTTTAGCCATTGTATTGACTTGTGGTTCAGCTCCAACAAGCACTGAGCAGCCTCTCTCTCCTCTCATTATATACATGATTCCCAGGAGCGTGTGCTCAATACACCTTCTGTACGTTTCATCTCTGCATGACTGTCGTAGTTAATTGACCAATCCCACTCTATCCACATGAGAGTCTGTTCTAGGTCTGAAGGTTGTAGGCCTACTTTAACCTACTTTTCAGGTTTTTTTCTGGAAAAATCCATGTCATTAATAATCACTGCTAGCTAGTTTCAAGATTATTGCCGTAATGGTTAGCAATACATTTGTTATATATTCCTGTTACTAGAACTGTTATTGTATTAGTATTATATGTCACAATATTACTTAGGATTTTCAAATGAGGCCAAAGCCCATTGCATTAAACTCCCTGTATATACACAGCAAGAGAAACATCCTTGCTTAGTATAACTCACTATCTCTGTAAACAAAAAGTTAGGAAAAGCAGTGGTCTGAGCAAGGTCATCCCTCAGGTCAGGGGAAAGACAAGGCGACAGAGCAAGACCTTCACCTCTAGATTATGCTACTTATTCTCCTTTGTCAAATCCCTGCTAGCCTGATCTCACCCAAGACCTGCTGTAGAAGGGAAGAAAAGGATACCTTAAGACCTCATACAATACAAGTCATCATGCCTCAAACTATTCCTGTGCAGTACTAAGTCCTGCTGCATGCCCTGACTTTTCTCTGTTAGATGCACCAGTAGGGCAAAAGCCCAGGTCTTTAAAGTTCATTAGATATCAGTGGATTTTAGGTGTTCCAATACCTTCAAGTATCTGGCCTTCAGGGAGCATAGGAACTGGGATTACTGATTGTCTCAGATTTCAAGCTATTTGTTTAATCAGATGTATTTATGTATAATACAACACAGTTCATAAAAATACTGTTTGATTTGGGTCACATTTGATAAGCTTCCCTGTTTCCCAGGGAAAAGAAGAAAAGCAAGGGACATTTCCGTGCATATTATGAACATAGAGGCTCCAATCAGCATGTGGTAACTTAAAAGGCATACTCTTTATATTTGAATTTAGCCTGTTAATATTACATTTCTGGTATTTTTTCTGCTCCTTTGCTTAGTCGCTCCGCTCAAAGTGTTATTTAGAGCTAGTTTTGTTAAATACTGATATATACATTGTAATGCACTACACATTCAGCAAATCAGATCTTGGATATAAGAGAGCAATGCTGGCAAGATACTGCATATTTTCTACCCTATCAAATAAACTACATGTAATCCCCTCTCTGAAACGCAGTGCGAATGCAGCTGAACCCGAGACTGGACCTGAGACGACACCTTTAAGACAGTCATTTTTGCTCCTCCATTTGGTTTTGTAAAATGGTGTCTTGAAATACTCTGCTCAGGGCTGCAGGACTGAACAAATAGTCTGCTCTGCATGAGAAAGGGGAGCTGTCCTATTTAAGGTGGAGTAGAGAGCATCTCCCCTTTCCCTCTTTCAATAGCAAATGATTTATCTTCACCAGAGGCAGGAATTCTCTCTCAGAAACTAACCTGAATTTCTGCCTGAAAGGAGCACAGAAAAAAAAACAACGGACATTAAGGAAACAGTTAATATTCCCCCATATGCCTTTGGCTAGTAAACAGCGTTTGCCAGAACTTTAGGGACAGCAAGTTTAGGCCCATCTCTTTCTGGAAGTGTTGTAATGCCCCCTTCTCTCTCTTGTCATCTCTGCAGGCATGTACATATAGGCAGACGGTGCTTTTATCATGTGTGGAAGGGAGGGTGCCTCCCTCCAACAATTTCCAGTTTGAAAGACAAAATATACTTCAGGTTTGTGACAAATACACTCAGCAGAGGCAGTGGTAGAGTTGTGCTTGCTCACACCATCCTTGGAAGCAGCTCAGACCAACACTCAGTCTTGATCCTGCACTGATACCAGTATCCTGCAGAACAATAAGGGTCCTGCAAGCAGGTTGAGGGAGATGGTCTGTCCCCTCTGTTCAGCACTGGTGAGGTCACATCTGGAGTGCTGTGTCCAGTTCTGGGCTTCCCAGTACAAGAGACATGGACTTACTGGAGCGAGTCCAGTGGAGGGCCACAGGGATGATTAAAGGACTGGAACATCTTTCATAGAAAGAGAGGCTGAGAGAGATGGGACTGCTTGGCCTGGAGAAGAGATGGTTGAAGGGAGGCTTCTCAATATGTACCAATATAAGTTGGGAGGGAATGACATATAAGGAGTCAGACTCTTCTCAGTGGTGCCCACTGACCAGACAAGAGGCAATGGACACAAATTGAAAAGCATGAAAATCCACCTGAACACAAGAAAAATCTTTTTCAATATGAGGGTGGTCAAACACAGGAATGGGTTTCCCAAAGAGGTTGTGGACTCTGTCGGTGGAGATACTCAAAATTTGACTGGGCATAGTTCCAGGCAGCCAGCTCTAGGTGATATGGCTTGAGCAGGGGGATTGGACCAGTTGATCCCAGGAGGTCCCTGCCAATGCAAACAAATCTGTGATGCCAAAACTCTACCATAGGGTTGCTTTAATCTTGAAAACAAATTTTTCCATACCCTTTATATGTTTTCTCTCAGGACTGTTTCCTGACCAGTTTCAGCTGTAGCAAAGGTAATGTTGGTAAAACCAAGCTGGGGACACTGTCAGCTCCTGCAGAGAGGGGTGTCCATATTTAGAGTTGTAAGTGTGTATCTGCAAAGTCACTGCCAATTATTCAATAAATTTCAAGTGCAGCATCAGTCTAGTTGGACAGATGAGGTTGTATGTGCTCAGAAGCTGTCTAGTGCCATAGCTACCATGCAATGAACAATTTGTGGACCATACTTCAGCTACTAGATTCTGGGAAGGATTAGTTAAGGAGAAAGAAAAGCAACATTCAACAGGAAACAGACTTCTCATTGTGCCCCTTCATTGTATATTCTCCATGCTGCCTTTGCTGATCAGTAGCACAGGCCAGTTTGGGACACTCTAAATTGTGAAGAGCAGGAAAGGGTTACCCGGAGTGTGCTTTGTTTGGCAATACAGACAGCTTTTTTTGTTAACTGACTTGAACCCATTGTCTATGTCCCCCGCACCCCCCTCCTGTCCTCAGCATCCTCATCCCCACCCCAGCTCACCCTCTGCAGATCCCCTTACAGTCTTTGGGTTCATGAAGTACAAATTAGCATAATCAGATTAGCTGCATGGGGTTGTTCAGCATGGAGCTGAAAAGGAAGAAAAAGAAAAAGTGGTTCACAAAGAGAAGCCCTGAGGAGGGCAGAAGGGGGTGGTATTGCTGTTGTGCTGTGGTGCTGAAAACTTGCACCTGCATAGCAAGCAGATCCTCTTCTTACTAAGGACTCTTAGATGGTATTAAAGCATGGGAGTTAATTGGGGGGGCGGGTAAGGAGGCAGAGAAAGGTTGACAGGAGAGCTGGGATGGAGAGGAGAGAGTGAGAGAGAAGAGAGGGGAGGAGAGGACAGGAGAGGGGATACTCTATTAATTGAATTATCTGGACTGGGAATGTATGGTTTGCTGACACTGGAAAACATTGTTTGATTCCTATTCATCATGGAGAGGAGCTCAACTTGGTAATCTGGCCTATCAAGATAAGAGTTTTAGAGTCTCTGCAGGAGACTGATAAGAAACATGGTAAGAAAAAAACCAAACTGGCTAGGGGCAGGGGGGGTGGGTTGTTTTGTTTTTTTCCTGGGCATTTTCTGTGGTGGACTTGCATTGCTAAGAGTAGTAAACAATCTTCTTGATTGCCTTAGTGCCTGCCCTAATTTTCACCTTTCTGCCCTTGCGGGGAGAAGAACCCTCCCAGAGGACTCAAGACCCAAATCCATAGCCACAGGTTTTAAAAGCAGCTAGGGGCTTTATATGCTTACATATTCAGGAACATGAGATGAAATGACTTGAAGGTGCCTGTTTTTAAAAAAATCTTCAGATACCTTCCAAGGCTGCTTCCACACTGCCAGCTCTTTCAGCTGAATTCCCTGACCAGTCATCCTCATCTTTCTGAGGTATCTTAAAAGCATGCATGAACAGACATTACAAGAAAACCACCCCAAAAAGCAGTCATGACAACCCTAAAATGTTTTAAGTTGAGCCCTCAAGATCAAGAGTCTTACTGACAGCCTTAGCCCTAGAATTTTTCAGTACTTCAGAGTCAGGATAAAAGCAAACATAAATGTCAGGATAAGTCAAGCTTTGAGGCAGTATTTATGACAAGCCCCTGACTAACTTGAACCTGCAGTTTTCAAGAAGCAATACTGTCTTTGGTTTGATTTACCTTAACAGCACATGGCAGAGAAGTGCTGGAAGTATTTAACTGATGAAGTTGTGATAAAAGGAAAGAAACTTTTTTTTTTACTATTATTTTAACAGTATTTTAATTTCTTTAGAAATAAGCAATTAACTTACAACTATATTGTTAAGGGAAAGTAACATATTTAGATAACTAAAAATGTATAATCAATGTTTGTCTGTATTGGTTCAGCAGCCTATACTCTTGGGAAACATTTGAAATTAATAAGGGCTACTATATCAGGGCTTTCAGAATTACCTAACTGGCAGTTTGACTTACTTGTTACATGGAACAGAAACAAGGTGGTGCTGTTCTGTTTTCTGTAGGTGATAGAGAAGTAATATAGAAAAAGTCTACCCTCCTACAACAAGAGTGGTGCCCGTCCAGGTGTGTCAGACATGGAAGAACCATCTTACATGCTTTCTCCCACTTTCACTGACAATTTGTCTTGTTTTCATTCCTGTCATTTTTCTTTTTCCTTAGTCTGAAAGAAGAATACTTTTGATGTTAAAGGTAAAATTTGTGTTTTCCCGTTGTATGTGACTTTAAGTGAACTTCAACACGGACTTCAAGGAGCTGATAAGGGTAAGATACATAGATAGAAAGACAGACAGACAGACAGACACACACACACATATATATATGTTTTCTAATCTGCTCAGCTACTCAGTTCAAAATTGACAGGTAAAATTATGCTGCTGAATTTCCCTGCCATGAATTTCTCCCCTCGCTTCCAAACCTGAGAGCTGGGGAACACCCATTTGCATTCCACATGTCTATGCAGAAATGTGGCCTTGGAGACCAGGCTGTCCTGTGCCAAACACAGTGGCTGGGCATGTTCACTAGACAGCCGCTCTTCTGTGCCTGAAAATTTAGGGAAAAATGTTTGTATCATAGCTCAGGAGGAAGAGCCAGAGCGGGCAGCTCCCTTCAGCATTGAGTTATTTCAGTTCCCATTCAAGTGGTGGGAAAGTTTCCCACCCAAGTGGGCTGTGCCAGCACCAAGCACTTCTGGCAAGACCAATCTGCCAGGTTTACTCGCTCTGTTGGGAACTCTCAACTGGCAACAGACTTTTTGCCATTCAGTCCCATAGAGATCACAGCAGAGGCTCTTAGCAGGCCAAGATACTTCCTTCTGAAACACCTTTTAACCTACAGGCAGTAAAACAGGCAGTAAAACTGGCCTGAACTTCTGTGGTTAGCTAGGTCTAATAGCCTCCACTCAAGGTGCTTTCAGGCATTGTAGTTTCCTCTTGAGAGTGTTCAGGTCTTTCCAGTAAGTGTAAAGCTTTTTAAAGCTTGAATTTAATACTATGTGGTCTTGAGTTGGAGGAATCTGTAGGTTATGTTTTGGCTGGTTGTACATCTATGTATCAGAGCACAGTAATTCTGCTGTGATTTGAAGGGAGATTTAATATTGGCTGCTCTTAGCCTTTCTCAGCTCCAGGACTGAGCACTGCTGTCTACCAGGGTTTGCCAAATACAGTCACCAAGAGAAAATCAATGCTAAATGTTGTCTACAGCCAGGGTTGAAGGCAGAACACCTCCCTGGAGAGTTGCTGACTGTGAGTCATCATCCTTTAGCTTTCCATTAAGGTTTTAGGCTACCTAAGAAGGAGTCTGTCTTTCAAGGTGCAGAGTAGGGAATTTCAAAGAAAGTGAGGGATCTTCCCCATGTCTGAGTCACTTCTATGCTATTTTGTGGCATTGAGTCTCAGCAGGGATGTACCCACAGAAAGGTTGGTTGCTCTTTTTGGCTCTCAGTGCCTGGGGGATCTCTTTTCCAAAAGACACTCCCAGAAGAGGATCTCAGTTCTCTTGATTGCAGGGTCCTTAGTTGTGCACTGTTGGGTTTGCAATCAGTGTCAATGAAACAAACCATGAGGGATGGGATGTGCGTTCGTTTGCACACATGGGGAGGGGGTGGGGGGAGAATACAATGGGATGAGACTAACTCTTTTTCTTATAGAGAAGAGCTGGACCAACTCATAGTGCAATGGAAATGCTACCCATAGATTACAGACAGACAGTAATGAATCAACCAGGTAGATAGATACATGTATCAACCAGATACAGGGCAATCTCTACCTTCTGTAACACAAATACTTGTTTGAGCTGCTTCCTCCACCCACCTTCTCCCTTCTGATTCTCTCAGCACCTGCTGTATTAAAAATACAATTACACCCCTGAAAAGTAACAGATTTAGACTCTGTCACTTTGTCAATGACCTTTAGATTTAAGACTAGCTCCCAAGTGACCCCTGCCCCACAGGCCAGTAGTTAAGTCACCCATTCTCTCCACCTCCTTTCATCACCCAGCCTTCAAACAACAAAAGTCAGATCTGCCTTGCTCACACTACTTTAGCCATGGTCACTGCATATCATTCCCTAGCAGCAAATAAATTTGTGGGAGCCAGTTAGATACTGGAAGATAAATTACTAAATGGTTCATGAATCATATGTCTCTGAAACACATTGGTCCTGCAGCTTCCTCTTCTTGCTCAGAGCAAGATGCTAGGATGGATCTTAGTGTCCTAAAACAACTCTGTTTTGCCGTTTAGTCTGGCTGGCTCAGGAATTCTGTGAGTCTTCCTCTGCTATGCTCATTGTACCCTCCTCCTCCCTGATTTAGACTCAGTATAACTAAGAAGGCTGCTGAGAACATGCCTCACCATGTAACTTTGCATCATGCCTTTTTGTATTGGGAGATACTAAAGGTGCTTCTAGAAGATACCACCTCAGCTGGTCTTCCTTGCAATATTGGCAGCCATAGCCTCACCAAAAAAATTATAAAAGGAAAAAAAAGTGCTATTCACACAACTCTGTTTAGCACTGCTAGTTACAACCAGGAGACTCAGGGGCCTTAAGACTAGGGACTTTTTTTGCCACTGCTGCAACATACATGAGACATTTTCAGCCAGCTCCAAATGACTTGGTACATCTCCATACCACAGGTCCCATTATCTCACAGCACAGCACCATGTTAACATGGCTATACTGTGCCCACTTCCAGAGAAGGCATTGCCACATGATCCTGAGCATACTAACTAATTTGGCATTACTGCTGTAAGCAGAGGGTCCTATCTGAGGTGGCATTGCCTTGCTTAGGATAGATACGTATTATGAACCTCACGTTTGCTGATTTCATGACTTTTATATATAATCTCTTGAGACAATACCTTTTTCAGGCACATACTGTGTAGAAATCCCTCTCTTGGTGTACCACAGAGCACTGTGAGGGCTCTGAGACATACAGTTAAGCATGAAACTGAAACTGGCCCTGTGTCCCAGTAATTTCCCATCTTTTTCCTCACAACTTCTGCATCTGTCATCCTAGTGCTTCTTCTCCCACTCCCCGCCTCATATTCAATTGGAGATTAGATTGTTCTCACTAGGTGTTAGCCCGAAAGAACAGCTTTACATCCTAAGCTCCCCTCAACTTTGGATGAGTTTTCACATCTGAACCTGGACATCAGTCTGAATATGTAGGCTATGCCTATGTGAACATCTCCACATAACGATAGACTCAAATCAGAGTCCAAATTAATTCTTTAGGGTGACTTTTGCTTTTTAAAATGGAGTTGGTTAAAATCTTTTGAATTGTGAATATTTGGAAGACAAACACAACAGTGTTGCACAATGAAATTTTATTTACTTTTTCAAGAGCTGGTCAAAATCTTCTTAGCATGTAGATTAAAATACAATTCAACCAAAAAGTGTAAGAAATTGTAATAAACAAAGAATTCCTGTCATTCTTCATCATCTGATAATGTTGTTTCTAACATCAAGACTCGGGCGTAAATGCTGAACAGTAGACCAATTACTGGAAATTACATTGTAATGTTTTTCGTATCCTCTACCAAATGGCATGCAAATGTAAAATGAAATTTTATAGAAGTTTAAAAAGACAAAGATTTATTGCTTAAATAATTTATTTTTAATATATTAGATGTTAAATAACATCACATAGCACAAAATGTGGTCAGTTACACCATATTTGTTCATGACCATACAGATAAGAAATCCACAAAATACGAAGAGGAAACTTGGAAGAAAAAGTAGAGTCTTTGGTAGATAGATCTAGTGAAATACATGCTGAACATGAGAGTAGGGAGATCCTAAATGGAAAGGAGAACAAAGAAAGTGCTGATATGAACCAAAGCAGTAACAAGAAGAGAAGCTTTTTAGGGTAGAAAATATAACAAGCATGTTACATTACAAAATTGCCAGGTTTTCTTACCCATTCCCTGGACAATAACTCTGCTCACAAAATGTTTTGTCTTGCCTTGGTGACATGTTTCCTAGGATAGCAAGTGGCTGATAGAAAAAATAGCACCACCACACTTTACCAGTAAGTGCTCTGATTTACTTGGACTAATTTATCCTGCTGTAACTCCCAGCAAGTCAACAGAAATCTAGGAGGAGGACTTGGCTCATTACCTTTGAAGCACTGTGCAGAAGAGACTGTGACTCCATTCAGTAACATTAAAGGGGGCAGAAGCAGGGAGAAAGCAGTACTGATTCCACGAACCATGCAAAAGTCTTGGTGTGTTTCCGCTGAGCTGGTCTCCAGTGCAGTCCTCAGCTCTGACAGCTCAGAAAAGCAGTAATAAGCAAACTGAAGATTAGCAGTGTTCGGAAAAAAAATGAAATCACCATGAACCCTTTAATTTTTTTTTTTTTTTCCCTTTTGGTCAAACTCTGTTCACTGGCGTGCCTGTACCTTACAGCACCAGCCCTGGATGGGGTAAGATGTGCTCCTGTCTGACCTTGGTCTTTGTCAATGCACAGGACAGCCCAGTACGTGCTCAGCAGGAGCCAGCCCTGGCTTCTTTGGTGCACCTGGTAGTTGGTGAGGCTTTAAAAGGCAGCTCAGCTTTGGGTGCCAAATCCCTTCATGCAGAAAGCCTGTACGTGTTACATGCACAAACTCTATCTCTGCTTCCTGAGGGAAGCTTATTGTCTCATGAATAAACAGAAACAGCTCAGGGACATGCCTTGGCACATGGGAGCTCCATTTCTTCACCAGTGGTGAATAGTTGTCTTTTCTAAGCATTGACATGTACCTCGGTCCACATGGAAGTCAAAAGGACCTGTGTCAGTGGGATCAGGATCTGATGAGGAAGCAGTTCTACTTAAACCTGGTGTCATTTTTTCTGTTGCTCTAGGCAGCTTTATAACTTGCATGAGCAGTCCAGACCTCCGCTGGCACAGGTTATAACTCAATCAGGAAATTAAATTGATTTGTGGGCAACAACCCACCTTCATGAAAACTCTTTTCATCCTCCTTATCATCTAAACACCTACAGCATGGTGGTTGGCATTGCTTACAGGGAACTGGCCCACTGAATCAAATGGGAAGACATTTACACCAATTTCTTTGTTGTTGCTCCATCAGCCCATTTGAAACAGTGTCCAGATGGAGGAACCTCAACTACAGCACTTGAAAGCGGGGAGTTTAAAGGCAGTCAGCATACACAGGCAGCATGCCCCTAGTCTTGACCATGGTCTTGGTACCCCACTTGAGGCAGATATCAATCCAACTTCACACAGCCTAGCATCACAGCACCAGGGTCTTACAGGTGACAGCAAGGATGTGTGCAGCTTGGTTCTGCCTCCCATGGCAGCAAAAGCAGGGCTGGTTCAGGAACTCAATTCCCAAGACCCATGATACACAGCGCTGTGCTGAAGGGGCACCATGGTGCACCCATAGTGCATGCCCAGCACCTTCTGCCAGGCCCTGACATGCTCCAGCTGCTTCTGCACCCTGGCACAGGAATGGGCACTGCTCACTGGCACTTCCATGAAGGTTTTCACAGTGCATCATGGAGGCTTTTCTCCTGGCACCTCCCTCCCAAAACAAGTCCTTCCCCATTACTGCAGCAGTTGAAGGGCAAAGACATTTAGCCACCAACTTGTTTGATGGGCTTTTAAGGCTGCTGGAGGGTAGCTGAACAGCTTCTTTTACATGCACACTGTGACTGCTACAGAGGAGGTTTGCTCTGCCTACTGAACACACTGAAACTCATCTATGCCTATGTCTTCTTTTATTTTAAATTAGCATTTCTGCTTTAACCTAATGTTCAAGTTTGTTTAATGCAGTTTGCTCTGACACTAGGGATCCCTCCAGTCTGATGGAGAAAGATGTAGCCAGCTTCAAGGGCTAGGACTTGTATTTTCAAAAAAAAGAATCAAGCCGGGAATAAGATTTACAAGCTCAAGAGTGAGTGCAGTTAGCCTCTGGAACCACTAGGGGAGGACTGTGGCAAATATCACACGTCTCCAAATCTTTCACTACTGAGGCCAGATGTCTGTCTTGGACAAATTTGTGGTGCAGTCATCATTCTTAAGCTCAGTAGTGTTTCCTTGAAATAGCATGGGAGAACAATCTCTTTCCCTACCAGAAACACTGGATGAATTTCTATGGCGTGATTTATGGAGGAGATCAGGGCAGAAGGCCCTTCTGGCTTGCACTCTGCTGTGACAGCAGTGAGTCATTCCCAGTTCCCAGGGGCTGCAAGTTCTCTGTCTGGTCTTCCAGGTTGTTGGCTGACCAAGGATTTCCTTTCCTATTAAATAAAAATGCATACCAAATAAACCAGTAATAAATATAAGTAAATAATCACAATACATAGAGGAGCAACCCACAGATTTTGCAAAAAGAGAGGGTCTATCAGACTAACACCAAGACTGCATGTCTCATTGTCTGCTAGGGAGATGATGTCTCTGACCAACACTCTACTATATTGCTGCTCATGCCAGGAGAGGACACACCACAGTTTTCAATCAGTGTCAGCTCCTCCATGCTTTGCAAGCATGGGCCTTGCTGGAAGAACCCCAGGATGCTGCCCCGTGCCACCACTGCCGTCTGCTGCAGGCCTGGCTCCCCCAGGACCTTGACGAGGAAGTTTATGTATCTCATAGCTAACCGGAGTGTCTCATTCTTGCTCAGTTTTTTGTCTGGCGGGTGGGTGGGGATGAGTTTCCTCAGCTTGGCAAAGGCGCTGTTGACATTTTGCTGCCTCCATCGCTCCCTGGTGTTGGTGAAGATCTTCCTTGTCATTCTCAAGGTGCTACAAAGCAAAGGCAATGGTGAGTGAATGCTTAATACCCCTGGCTTTCACGCAGACTGCTGCTATGGGGGCACTGTAACCTCTGGGCCAGTGGTGAGCACACAGTGGTGGTGCTATAATTTTTGCCCTCTGTGGCTGATGCCCTTATCCTGCATGTCCTGCACAGACATCCTGATCCTAATCCCTAATGTCATGTTCCCATTCATTATCATGATCTTTCTTAATTATTGCAGCTGCAACCAGATGCCAGAGTCCAGTAAGGACTTCACAAAGGAGTAAATGGAGTTTAATTTCCTCATACAACCATGTGGTGCTGCTACACACCCAGCTTCTCCAGGCTCCTGGGAGTTCCCCTGCAGCAGAATTCCCAATAGCCAAGGCATTAGTTGTCCCACTGGGCAGCATGAGGGACACCCAGACACTTTTTAGGGGGGAAGGTAGGGAGGCAGGCCCAGGGCAGAACACATCCATGCTTTCCCAACCCTAATTCTCACCTTCTTGGGGGCTGCTTCCAGCTGGCCCAAGCTTGGTGACTCATGGCTGGAGCTAAGCCAGGTGGACTTTCATCATGGGCCTTCAGTGAGCAGACAGCCAACACTACAGACACGTGTGATTATGGTTATTACAGGAGACTTCTCCAGGGAAGCAACAGTCTGGTTCCCTGCCCAGCCCACACTGACTGCTCACTGCTGGTGGCAGAGAGTCTGCAGTCTGATCCATTCAGGTTTCTGCTTTAGCCTCTGAGAGCTGCCAAAACTAAGCCACAAGTGCCATGAGTGCAGGCTGCAGAAGGAAAGTACGATTCCTACAAAACATGCAGGCATGCCAGCCAAAAGGTCTACATAGGTGTTACCTGTCCACCCTGCCTCACAGAGCTGACCAGCAAAGGGAACCCAGTGTCCAGAGCAGAGCTGGCAATAGAAGAATGCTGTACAAGGGGCACACAGTAATTTAAAATTACATTTGCCAGAAAGGTTGTCAAAAGATCTTGGGATTGCCTTAACCCTGCTCCCACCGCCACTGGAAAGAATCTTCCCTTCTTTCCCACAGCCCTGCGGGAGATATTCACTTCTCCATTTCTGAAGCTGTTCATTATGCCAATGGCACACAGACAGTTGGAGCGGGGAAAAATTATCCGCAGCCAAGAGACTAAAGGACAAATGTTTCCACTTACCCTCTTATGCATGTGAGAACCTCAGCTTTTTATATTCATTGGCAAACACATCCTTAGAGCAGTCCCACAGGAGACTGGGGAGCAGGGGGGATAGCACCCTTCACCCTCAGAAAGAGGAAACTTTGGCGTCACAGCCCAGCTGTGATCCCATGTCCATGTGAAGCAGCCTCATATCATGCAAGACACTCGGGGTTCACCAAAGTATGTAGTAATAGTCTGAGTGAATAAGGGAATCCCACTGTGACTCAGAAGTTAATTGGGGTGCACTGGCAGGGAGACAAGACATGACTGGCAGACAGAGAAGTTCCCTCCTAGCTCCTTCAAGTCCCAGCCCAGCACTGATTACAAATCACCAGGGAAACACAGTTACAGCATTGTAAATTATGTCAGAACCGTGTTCAGAGACCTCGGTCAGAGACGCAGCTAATACAGATGCGCCCATGCATACTATACATGGCTATGCTCATGCCACCCATACCTTGCAGGCTCCTCTTGGCCATAGCCTTTACAGAGCTAACACATTTCTATTTTGGTAGAAGTCTGAAATTACTGTCAGGCCCAGTTGTCTACTCTGCCTTTAGGGGACAAGAAAATTGTCTCATCAAAACGTCCTTGCTTCCTGAGATGCTCATTTAAAAAGGAAACCCTCATATTTCAGGTTCCTGAGAGTTTCTCATTTTTTTTGTAGAGTTAAATTGAGACCCATTGCTTGATCCGAATAGGGATTGTATCTCTCTTTTTCTTTTTTTGCTATTCTCCTACTCCATGTATTACTTTTGGCTTTTGCTATGGGAACAAATCTACTTGGTACTTTGCACCTATGTGAAACAGCTAGCATGTACCTTTTTGGCAAGAATGCTGCTGTATCAGTGGTACAGATTTTAAACACTGTCTTCCAGTGCTCCTCTGTACGGCAGCACATTCGCTCCCCAAGGCAAAACTTTTGCCTTTACAGTTTTATGCTTCCAAGCAGCTGCTTGGTTCCATGTGAAATTCAGAATGCCACCTGCTTCTCTCTCTCTCTTCCTCTCTCTCCCTCTCCCTCTCTCTCTCCTGTTTTTGGTGTGTGGGTTGTTTGGGGTTTTTTTAAGACAAATTTAACTGTACAAAGGCAATTATTTTTTATAGCATAGGGAAAGTTATTTGGGCTTCCTTATTTCTTCTAATGGGTTGGGCGGATTATATTTTGCCAGGCCTTTCAGTCTCTGCACTGTAATTCTGGTATGTGGGTCTGGGTTTGCTGGATGACTGTTTATATCTCAGCTACAAATACCAACAGAGGGTCTGCTCCCCTGCTGCAGACAGTCCCCAGCACAGCACTCCAGCAAAGCAGGTTAACATCCGGCCCTGGTGCTGTGAACATGTCATCTTGTCCTGTTAGCAGTGTTATTAGTGGAAAAATAACCCCAGCCTACTCATTCACACCACACTTTCTTTGTCTCTCTTCTCTTGCCTTTGCAAAAGACAATACTATGTCTATGGTCACAAGACTTGTAAGCAAACAGATGCCTTTGTGAGGCCAGCTCCTGCTTTACACTTTAAAAATGTGTGTTTGTATTTCTGAGATTTATTCAAGATCAGCAAACAGTGGCTCTTTCCCTCCCCCAGTGCCTCCTCTTGCACTAATAGCTCTACAGAAAGCTTCATTTCAGGTGTAATCTACCTCTGTACACCTCTCCATCTTAAATTCCTCTCTCCTTTTTCCCTTTACTGGTGCAGGTTTCCTGTTGTTGTGCTCAGAGTTTCAGCTAGAAACCTAAGAGAAAAACAAGCGTGGTCCAATTCTGCAGTAATTGTAATGTTTCAGCACAGCTTCTTTTCTTGTATGGTCCCCTACACATCCCTCGAGTTCTCTGTAACCACAGCACCTTCCAGTGTAAAATGCAGCCAGTTTACTACAAGGGATCTGATTTCCATTCCTTTTGTCTCATTCCATTCCTCCTCTTCCCTCCTTCTCTCCAGGCCTCCCCACCAAGCTTGGCTTTCAGTACGATATTACTCGCAGCTTCAGGTCTTCGCTAATGTTGCACATCTGAGTAATGTATTCTTTAGCTTTCTCTGGTGCACTGTATAAAATATATATTGTCTAGTGGCTGCATGCGGCTTATATCCCACTGGTCCCTTTTAAATTTGTGCAGAAATCACCTGTTTGTACGTATCATGGACAGACAAATTGCATTAACCTGCAAGCCTGGATTCTGTGCTTTCTGGTCACCTTCCCTAACCACAGGTTAACAGCCCCACATTTAGCTGACAATAAAGAAACTCAGGAAGACAGCAGCTTAAATTCAAGAGGATTAATTCTGCTCTTAGGAAGGTAAATCTGGAAGGTTACACCATTTTCACTGGGTGAATTACTTTGAAGGGCAAAATGTTGCCACTGAGGACAGGATTTAACTCAGATCAAGAAGACATGTCCAGAGGTAGTAGGTAAGTGCAGTTTCATGAGCTAAGATCCACATCTGCAGTGTGTAAAGAGAACTGTGCAAAGAAATCTCAGCCCGGCAGTGAATCTGCTCCAACAGCCAGAAAGAGAAAAAACAAAACACCACCACCTACCAAACAGATAACTGAAGCTCTTTCCAGTCCCCTGCCTACCTCTCTGGAAAATATAAAAATAAGGTGGGGTGTGGGGTGTGTGTGGAATACTGGCTGTCATTAATGCAGCAGCAAGTGTCACCAGACAAAAGACTAAACAATAGAAAAGATGAAGATCTCTCCCTCGGTAGCAGCAGTTCTCACAGCCTCTCTATGCAAAAGCCATTCAGGCAATTCAGGCAGCAGCAGCAGAGCAGTTTAGGCACAAAACACCATCTCTGCTAGGGCATTCCCTGGCAAATGGCCCCTGAGCCAGCAGTTAATGTCTTTGGGCTGGCAGGGGACTCGCCAGGAGCCCAGCACTCCGTCATAATTAGTGGGTTGCTATTAAATAAAGATCTTGGATGAGAAAGTTCCTCCCTCAAGTTATACCTTTGACCTCAGTGAAGTTAAATCCATGTTGAAACTGGCCACTGGAGACCTACTCCAGCAAATCTTAATCAGACAGCAGATGCCTGCTGCCAGCAAGAATTGGAGTGCTTCTAGGAAACCTGCAGTGCCACACCGTTACTCCATAGGGGAAACCCAGCGCCTGCTAAAATTGGTTATTTATTTAACACATTGCATTGGATTTTGTGAAGTCCCCTCAGCCCTTAAGTAAATGGCAACAGAAGAGCAGATGGTGCCTGTTTGCTGTATCAGGCAGGTGCTTGTGAGCCTGACCTACCCAAGGGAGCAAAGATTCCCCAGCTATCACTCCTTGCTGCTGTGTTTTGTTCACTTTGCATCAGTGTGATCTGGAGAAGAGGAGAAGGAGGAAGCTCATTGTTTCCTTCTTCAGTTTCATACAAGCCTTGGAGCATGGGACTCAGCTCTGTGCAGAGGGGAAGATTGAGCATGGCTGTCACAAGACATTACACTGCCTATCCATAACGCATGACTTTTTTTCCTCACCCTCTACAAGGAATAAGCTCAAACTCTTTGCAGCTGAACCATGCTCTGTTTGCCGCATGGCTGCTTGGATTGCAAGGTCTTCCTTTGGGTTGGGAGGGGAAGGAAGAGGAGAGGAGACAATGCATTGCAGCTTCACAGCTTGGAAAAGGAGCAGCGCACCTCTAAGTACACCTCCCGGCTTTCCTCAGCCCCCTCTCTCCATCGCTGCCTCCCCTTATCTCGGCACTATACCCCTCCCCAAGTGCCTCCCACCTGAAATCCCACAGGTAGACTGGTCAACAAGGACACAGAGAGAGAGCACAGTGCAGTCAGCCAAACAAACACTGGGCTGGCAATCAGGGAATTGAACTTCTGTCCTCATTCTGCTGTTCCTTTGCCTCAGGCAAATTCCTTTTTTTTTTCCTTTCCTGCATCTCTGTGTCCCTGCTGCCTGTAATTAGTCTGTCTCAGCTGCCAGGTTTGTGGAAAGGAAAGAAAGCATTTTTGTGTGTGTGTGTTAGAGCAGCCACCAGCACACAGTGGCCCAGCCTTGCTCGGCATTGGTAGGTGCTGTGTTTGTGTAATGAAAGACAAGTTCTCGCAGGGCAATTCCTAACACCAGCAGTGAACTTCATTTTGTTTCAAATAAGATGTGGGAAGAGGAGTTACTTCAGGAGTAAACAAGGGCTCCTTCACTGCCTCATGCCTCTGTTGGGAGTGTTATCTGACAATCATGCCACAATACAAAGTACAGCAGAGCAGCAAAAATGCTGTAAAAACCAGTCAGCACTGACAGAGTGATTTACCTTTTTTAGAGTCTGTAAATCTGGGACAAAACGTACATAGTGGAATGTCTACTTCTGGGAGCCCTCCTGTCTAAGAGCAGCATTTACAGAAACACAGCTACACTGTGCTCTCATTGAACCTTTAGAAAAAGGAAATTGCTGGAGTCTTCAAAAGCAACTGTGCAAAAGTCTTAAGCTTAAGTCAGCCTTCATGTTTGGGGATACTGGTCTATATGTGATCACAGTTTCAAAAGGCAAGTTTTTCACCTGACCCAGTGTTGCCTCTGGGTTGCTTAGCTTTGTTATCCGAATGCCTTCCTAGAGGGTGCAGTATCTTCAGTGGGGGAGAGAGCTCACAACTTTCTGAAAAATCAGCCTAGCCTGCAGACTTCATAACCTGGACACCCTGGCATCGTGTTCCCTAAGGCTGTCTCAGGAAAGGTAGGTCTGTAAAGCAATGGACTACCACCCAGCAGGCATTTGGGAGAGCAGAAAATATGTCGTTAAGAACTTACCAATAGTCATGAAGAGGTTTACTCTGCACATGGGAGTGGTTTTGTTTTTTTCCTGTGGGTCCCCTCTTGTCAATGCTTTTTATGTTCCTTTGCAGTAAAGTCTATACCACAGCTCTGTGCAAAACAAAGAGCCCACTCATGGGCTGCAACAGCTTTTGCTAAACAGACGTCTAGTGTATTGGCATGGATATGACAGCTTGCAAAGCTGAGGAAGGAACACTCTGCCAGAAGGTTTAGCCTTTATTTGCTAAACTTGCATTTGTGTTATTTTCTGTTCAAGAAGATCTGAGGGTCTTTCATGGTAAAGTACTTCTCTGTCCTCCTGGTCCCTTCTCCAGTAAGGCCCTCTTGTGTCAAAGGCTGAACTACAGTTCCAGTGGGTTTCCTTTAAAAACAGTCTCTGCCAAATTCACTTCCCAAATACTACATACAGACACTATCCCTGTGCTTCGGGGTTAACACAGAGAAGAAAAACAGGTTGGTGGTCTTCCAGGAGTTCTTCCGGGACTCATTTTTTTCCAGACCCAGTGTGCAGAACCCTGTTCTACACAGATATTTGCTCCCAGCTCGTTACAGTACTCATTCCTGTATACCTCTCTCTGCACCTGCCACTATGAGGCAGTGAGGTAGCTGTTAATAGCAGAAACACGTCCTTTTGCTTTAACTTCTTGCTTTGCCTGCATATGTGGGAAAGTCCACATCCTCCTTACTGAAAGTCTGTTATGTAAAGAAGGAGGGAGGACCAGATGCTGCATGTCTTAACAACTCAGCAAAGAGTGGTCTGCAGCAGCTGACGCTGTTATGGGAGTTGTTAGGAGCAGAGAAGGGAAAATCCAGTGCCGTAAGGGACATTTGCATGAGGGGAATGTAGATCTTGTGCTGTTTGGATATAACCCCCAGAGAATATTTGCTTTTGCATTTTATGCAGGTCTGCTCTGAGGCTGATAGCAAATGCGTCTGTGACTTCAGCAAAAGCAAAACTGAAAGTTTGACAGCATCATGATAGTGGCATCCGGTGACCTGTCTTCCTACCAAACACAGGTTAAAACCAGTCTGCTGACCACCATGGCATCACCCCAGGAATTAATTGGGTCTGCTGTGTGTAAGACTAGAAGTCACCATAAGCATGGAGAAACATAACCACCACAGCAAATTGTAACTTCCAAAAGTGTGATAAAAACCACTGCAAGACAAGGACCATAGTCCTGTTTTCCCATAAATGTCATGCTGCTCTGTGGGGCTATGCCTGATAGAAAGATCAGTATGAAGATCATTCCTGCCTTAGCCACAGTCTTGTGGGCACCTGCATTTAGTCACCAAGCCTCCTACCTGGTATGCTGACTCACTTAATTTCTTGGATCAGCTGCTTCTTTCACAACTACTTTGATGATTTATATAAACAGGCAGTAAAAAAAAGCTGCATTTATTTTAGGGGTTTTTTTGGAAACTATATAGAAATGTATGGTGAAAAAGG
Source organism: Haliaeetus albicilla (assembly GCF_947461875.1). Lineage (NCBI taxonomy): Eukaryota > Metazoa > Chordata > Aves > Accipitriformes > Accipitridae > Haliaeetus > Haliaeetus albicilla. The sequence goes on from NC_091516.1 coordinate 41,033,986, forward strand.
TTCTAAAAATCAAATATCATCCTACACTGTTATATGGAAATCAGGAAGGATAGAGACAGCTACTTCAGAAAAATGTTTGGTTTATTGTTTATTAACTTTCTCAGGCAAATTCAGCTTTATGCAGAAGGCTACCACTGGAAATCTAAACATGTTCTAGATTGGCAGTTTCAAAAGTATTTTTACAAATCTGAGAGTTATTAATATTTACCAGCAGAAGTGAAATTAATAAAATTGCTAAGCTTTTCCTCTCAAGTGAACTATTGAACTGAGCAAAATTGAAATGCCTACATATTTTACATATGCATCAGCTGTATGACAGATGACCAATAAAGTAGTGGGGATATTTTTAAATATGTGAGGAATGGAATTTAAAACTATTTCTTTATACCTTTACCTGCTGACACTGTCATAGGATTTCCACATAGCCTAGTGCATAAGCATGCAGTAAAGTTTAATGAATGCATGGTTATCTATGCTTTTGCAAATAATTTGTTTTAAATATCAAATACCATTGGAGAATTCTGTTAAGTTTTATTTCTAAACTCAGAGAGTCTATGATGCTCTGTGCAATCGTTTTGCACCAGTGCAATAATTCTGATTTACAGTACTTTGCAGTGGTATAAATGAGTTTGTCTAGTGTGTAATTATACAGTTATGATGTAAAAAAATCTAGGAATAGTAGGAACAGTGATTTTAAAATCACATTAGTTTGCTCCACATCTAAGCATCAACATTTCTTTCAAAAGTAGTAAAACCAATTAATAATTTCTCCTGGCATGAGGTCTGATCCACGGAGTCACTGTGGATACTAAGAATTTGAAAAGTCCAGGCACAAAAATAGGGCTACACGGTTACTTTGTTTGATTAAATGTAGCCACCTGTAAGTGGTCCTTTCTGTAACTATTCTCTTTGTCAGATCAGGTGCCTTACTTTTAACATTTTGGTGACAAGATTCAGAGGTGCCATGATAAGAAATAAAAATCCAGTGGATGTTAAAATGCTATGGCAGAAATTCCTTCCTTTAAGGATATTCCCTGCTCGGAGAGGAAACTTTGGCATTCCTAAGAAAGTTGCAAGATAAGCCCAAAAGAGGGGAGGCAACGCTGTAAAGAGAAGAGGCCATTGTCACTTACTTTTCTGGTCACGGGTTCTTGTGGCTCTTGAAACCTGGTCAGCAGGCACACGGACAGCAAAACCGGATGTTTCCTATTTTTCCTTCCCAACTGCTCTCGCAGTGCCTGGCTGCAGAACTCGCTCTTGCTGGAGTCAGCCTAGTGCTCATCCTGGCTGCCTCATTTATAGAGTAGCAGGTCCTTTGTCTGGCGCGTGTCACCACTAGTCCTAGCAATCCAGGGAGCTTGTTTTGCATCTCCCAGGAGATTCTCTCTATCCTGCCTTTTCTCTTCTTACCACATGCCTGATGCCCTTTTCTGGGGCTGATATGGGGCAGTGGCTGAGACTATACTTACTAGCCTTAGAGCAACTCTGGCACCAACTCTGCACTTTGTGGGAAAGGATGCAACTGGCTCATGGCAAGAATCTAATTTTTCTCTTTTTTTTATTTCTTGGGGGGGGGTGGTAATTTATTTAGTCAGCTCTGAGCTTGTAAATGTCTCCAGAGACAGAGATGCAGTACTCATTCAAAAGCCAGCTTTAAAATGACTCACTACTGTGGGACAGGCTGGTGTGTTTATTGTATTCCTAAGCAGGCGATTCCCTCTCTGCTCTGACAGTAAGTGCGGTGAGGTCGTGGGGGTGACCATGTGCTGACAAACTAATCCTGCACTACCTTTTCTGGTGAAAGCTCCCTTTCACTTCGAGTCCTGGCTAGCACCTTCAGCAGCCTGGAGGACAGGAGGACAGCTACAGCTGCTGCAGTCTCAGTGCTGCCCCAAGCCCTGCACTGGCCCTCTGCCTGAGTCCACATGGCAACAGGAGGCTGTGGATGTGAATTTACACATCTACCAGCTTGCCCTTCACTTCAGGGCCCATGCAGTGCACTAAGGTTAGGTTTAATTCATGCTTTTACAGCAAAGGTGAGCCAGCTCCATACCCCTGTGGCTAGGACGCAGGGTTGGTGAAACAGAGGCTTCTTTCCCCACTGCTGGGGTGGCCCCAAAACTTCCTCTCAGCTCAGGGACAACAGGCAAGCAAGCTGAATTCTGACCATCTGTGTCTATGACAGAGACTGATCCACTCAGCCTCCCCTCACCCTGGGTAACAACTCTCTTCATAAGTGAAACACTGGAACAGGTTGCCCAAGGGGATAGTAGATGCCCCATCCCTGGAAACATTCAAGGTCAGGTTGGACAGGACTCTGAGCAACCTGATCTAGCTGAAGATGTCCCTGATCATTGCAGAGGGGTTGGACTAGATGATCTTTGGAGGTCCCTTCCAACCCAAATTGTTCTATGATTCTATGAAAATAGTCACAAAATTGCCCCAGGCACAAGCCAACAAGGGCATAACCTTGTTACAAACATACAAAGCCTTTGGGACCTATATGACCTTGTCTGCACCTCCATCCACTTCTCCATTAGGTGCTGGGAGTTTTCCTTTGCTTGGAGTTAAGAATGAATAGGGAGAACAAGAGCAAGATACCTACTTATGCACTGGGAGCAACAGGATACTAAAAGGGAACAAGGGATAGGGAAGGAGAAGCCCCAGCTAATCACCCCACTGCAGTCATGGTACAGGAAAATGCCTGCATCCAGGATAAGGTAGCTTTAAGCACACTCCACCACTTTCCTCTGCCGAGCCCCAAGAAACCTCAGCTCTTACCCAGACCACCTCACCCAAAACAGCAAGCTGGCTAGGTAGAGCTCACTTACCAGGCTTTTAAGAGCACTACAAATGTTTCAGTTAACGCAATTGCCCCCATAAATATTAACAACCCAGCAGTGGAATGATGTGGTTGCTCTCCAGAGAGGGCGAGTAGTTCCCCACAGAGCTTGACTGAAGGTTCAGCCCTTTCACACGGTAAATTAACAGCGGCACTACAGCCTGAAAGCTGTGTCAACCGCTTCATTTAGCACAAGTGTTATGTTAACTAAAGGCCCTATTCCAGAGGGGCCTTTGGCCTCACAGAAGCCTAATTTCCATGTAATTTACATTGGAAAGTTGTGGAGTGCCCCTCCTCTCTGTTACTTCCTCCAACCCATTATTTACCCAAAATCTGCCCTGAGATGCTCCAGCCAGCACGCAATGGTAGGGAAGGGAGCTTGTCAGTCCAGAAAGGGGAGGGAGATGAAGCTCTTTGTCCCTAACTGCATGGATACTTCACTGCCCAGAGCTTTCAAAACCTGGCCAGATGAAGCACTATAAAATATACAGCCAGGAAAGTGTCTGTTCTTGCAGGGAGAGGGGTTGGATGGGCTGCTATTCATTCTCTTTCACGTATCCATACAAGAGAGATGGATCCTGCTCCTCTTGCTGTCAGATGCATGCCCTCTCCAGAAGCAGGCTCATGGCAAGAAACCTGCCTCACTGGGGAAACATGAGGAGAAAAAGGGACATCCTAGCACCCTCCCGTGTACTTCAGAAAAGCCAGCACCACATCTGTTTAGTGTTTCAGCCACATCTCAAGGTCTCCTTGTCTCCCTCTCATTGTACAAGGGAATTACTCCTCCTGAACATCTCTGTGGCAGCACAGCTGCAGCTGTGCAACCTGCAGCACCTGAGACATCCTCAGCTTCCCCTCATTCCCCTGCTCCCCACTGTGCCTTGGCACCCTGCAGCCCCAGCTTTTTTCCTCCTGTGAGAGGCCATGGCCACAAAGCTCTGCTTCTGCTGCAAGCACAGCAACACTTTTCCTGCACTGCTGGGACACGCTGTGACCCACTGTCAGGCCGTGGGCAAGAGGTCCCAGGTGTCAAGCTGGCGTTGGTGTCAAGTCATTGAGAATGCTGATGAGATGGCACAGGGATGCTGACTTTTACGCTAACCTTAAGGGTCTTTTCCATACTGTCAGATTGCTCCGAAGGGGTCAAACATGATGGTCTGCTTTACTGTCTCTTTATTAAGCTTCCTATTGAACTGTGATTACTTGGCACCGATGAACCACATCAGTCTCATTCACCTTCCTCTCCGTACTCAATAGTGACATGGCAGCAGGAGGAATACATTATCAATATATCCCTGCAGTCCTGGGATTACTTTTCCCTGGAGCAGTCCATAGTTGCCAGGATAGTATAGCTCAGCCAGGAGTAAGGAGAGGGGAACAAGAGCAGTGAAAGCAATATTGCACCCTGGGCATGCTCTTCCTCACAAAAATTTCTGCTAGGATCCATCCTGACAGTTTCCTTGGAGTCTGGTGCAATTCTTTACCAGCAATGGGTCTGGTTTTTAGCAGCCACCCATTATCAGTTCATGAAAAGTCAAGGGGAAACAGAATGTATTTTGTAACTTGCATTCTGCCTCCAAACTGCAGTTGGTATTAGCATATTTGCTGGTGGAGTGGCCACATTTTCCCTTCTCAGATACTTCTCTCAGAAAGTAGAGTTCCAGTGCCCTTACAGCACTGATGAGGAAAGGAGGGTGGGGAACACTGCATGTGCAGATGGGGTAACTAGGGACATACAACTGTTGTGTCTGCAGATGCAGAAACCACTGTTTTATTGCAGCAGTGCTGGCAGGCCCTTGCTGAAATGCAGACCCACTCTGCCAGGCAGGTACACATTCTTCCTAGAAGGGAGACATTCCTTGTCAAGTTTTATGAAACAAAAGCAGGGAGAGAAATGAAAATCTAGTCTCAGCCCTCTCATGGGTAAGAAGTGAGGCTGAAGAGGTGAACAGGTACTGACCCCCTCTGGAGGACACTGTCCTTCCCCATTTCTTCTATCATGCCCAGCAGGTACTCCCACCAGAAGCAGTCCTGAACTCACATTTAGTGCACTTGCTTTTTGAAGATCCATACTTCAGTCAGCTCATCAGCTTGCCTTAGCACTATAGATACGGGTAACAGTTAGACCTGGGTGAAGCAACAGACTGCCTGCATTGTCAGTCATTTATGCAACAGCATTTAGACATGTGTCTCTGCAAAGCAGAAGATGTGAGAGTTGGCCACTTTGAAGAAATCAAGAACATATGGGTGGTTGCAAAGTGTGAACATCCTCAAAACTGGGTTTCTTATGTCCCTTTTTGAAATTCAGCATGCCAGCATTTAAATTCCAGCTCCTGAAACATCCTAGGGGAGTAACCCTAGTTATTTCTCTTCCTAAAAGGAAGAAAAGTGGTTCCTGGCACATGTGACTGTGCAGTATGCAAGCAGGAGCAAAAGGCTTTATCCTGCTACTACACAGTTTCCAGGGCCAACAGAAGCTTTTCCAAGATAGAGTAATGGTCAGATGGAAAAAAAAAACATTTGTGTTTCACACTGGGCCAGACCTCAAACCCTGTCTTTCTCCAGAAAAATTCTTACTGCAGAAGAGCAGGAAATCAAAGAGAATCCTGCCTAAATATGGGAAGAGATGTCAGAAGATGGGCCTGGATTCAAATTATTTTTCCCCCTTTGTGGGGTAACCCCTTTCAGTCTGATGAAAGCAGCACGCAGTGATGGACAGAAAAAGGACAGCAAGAGGCTGCAAACACACAGCCACATTATCACTGTGAGTTCAGACCCATGCTCTACAGATGGGAACAATAAGAAGCAATTATACACATCTGGGCTCCTGCCCTTTAAAAAAAAAATTTAGATCAATAGATTTTGACTATAGCGAGCTGAAGGAGGCTCGTTGAGGTTCAGAACAGCAGCTGCATGCAGACTGCTGAAATATTAAACTTCCATCATCTGAAGCTTTTTGTAACATTTTGAATCTCTTATTAATGTTAACAAAACACTCACATCAGGGGGTGCTTTAAATTCTGGCCACACTCTTCAGCTTAATTCCAGAAGCCCAAAATCTTCTCCTTTTCAGTGCTGAAACTTGCTGATAGCCTTGAAGAAACTGTTCAGCCACAGAAGAAAGAGACTGAAAACCTAATATTTCTCTAAATCTTCCACTGAGAGCAAGAGAGAAGAGACAAGCAGCTCATTTTCCCTTTGACATACACATACCTAGACATTAAAAATCCTTTGGAAATCACCTAAAATAGAGAAAAACAAGGCAGTCACCTAAGAGAATCAGCAGCTGCCATTTTCACTGGCACACAATGCTGAGGTCAGACAGGTTGCGTGCAGCAATAGGGCCACCACATAAGCATCACTGAAAGCAGGGATTCAAAGAAACGTGGAGTTGAATATACCTTCCTGGCCAGATTATAAGCCCTGAAGGGTCTGCGGCACAGATGTGTTTGCACCTTCTACAACAGTCTTTAATAACAAAAAGTAAGGACTGAGAGATTTAATATCCAGTATGTCTTCAAGCAAAACTCTCAACCCCCAGACACGTGTATTCGATGCGCTAGGAGTTGTCAGGCTTTTGGGACAATCTGGCAAGTTCTCTTTCTTCATATGAAAGTCTTTGAAACCATGAGGCTTGTTCTTTGAGGTAAGCTGTTGCAAGGAGCAAGGGAGTTTGCTCTGAATCTCCCTACCATCTCTTCTTAGTGCAGGTTGCTGCTTGGGAATGGCTGAGGTTGAAATCCTCGGAGGAGAGGTCCCATATTTGGTGCTTGAGACTGCTCCTCTTGCAGGACCAGCAGTGCATGTGTGTGCAGAGGGAAACTCCCAGAAACCCAGCTTATGAGGAGTTCATTATGATTACGCAGTCCATTTCACATAGGAAAACCAGACCTGCTCACTATTCTGACTCTGAAAGGTAGCTTTCTTCCTTTGCTTTTGAAGTTTTGCCATCCTATTTTTTCTCAGTTATGAATGTATGCCCTTATTGCTGCCTTAATGATGGAGAGATGGTACAATTAATTTCATATTTAATTTTCAATTGCTTTGTTTCCATTGTTTTTAAATATTTCTCTATATTTCAGATGCTCAGCTGGTGTAAACTGAGGTACTTTCATTGGTTACTATAGAACAGTGCTGGTCCTCAGCATGCAGAAATCACTCCATTACTCTTTCAGTTCACCTGTATTCCATCATATGACTGTGCTACATGTCTCTTTACTTTCCACTGGCTCTACAAAAGCCAACAGCAGCCAGAGGAAGGAAGACAAATTTTTGGCAAAATTCCTCAAGGTGAGAACTCTGCAATCTGCACATCTGGCCACCTGCATTTTCAAAATGATTTTGCAAGGTCAGCCAGAAGCTCCTATCTGTGTGGACCAGGCTGTCCATCCCCCACTGGACCATGAGAATCTTTCCTGCAGAGCTTGTGTCCAAGCTTCTCACGTCACAGCACAGGGAAGCAGCTCCATTAACACCAATAAAGTCCTTTGTGTACACATTAGCATGTGTTCACCCCAACTGTGTCACCTGAGCCCATGAAACCCAGAAATGTCCTGTGATTAGCTTGACCCATCAAACCAGCAAGGTCTGAACTCTGTATGTGCAATATTTTTAATAGCCTATGAATAGCCCTTCAGACAGCTTTGCATACCAACTGTGAACAAGATGTATCAGGACGTGTGTTCAACAGTGTGAAGAAGTACTGGGGAACAAATTCTCTTGATCTTCTGTAAATAGTACCAAAAGCCCAGTAGGAAACCCTGTCTGGGGTAGAAAACCTCGATTTCCAATGTGTTGCATCTGCCATGAGAGAGGCAGTCTTATCTTTGTCACAGACAAAAGAAACTGCATTCAGTCAGGAGTATTACACAGCAAATGTAGGTCAGCTCAGCTTTCTGGGTGGCTTCAGTGGCCGCACAAAGAATAAATAAGCTCTCAGCTCCTCTGTTTTAGTTGTAAGTGACCTTTCTTGCCTTCCTCATCTTTCTACTCCAGTTTGTAAAAAAACCACCACCACTCCTATCTGGATGAAAACGTGGCAGCCTCAGAGACCAAGTAAGTGCCATAAGCCATGGTTTGAGTACCAGTGAAACTTGAGTAAGATGTTGTTGTGATTGCCTGGGCTCCTGACAAGTGTTTCAGGAAGACATAATCCTATATGAAACCCAGAGCCAGAGGATGCAATTACCTTGTATGCACTAAAGCACAAGTGCAAGTTTTAGGTGATTCAGTGCCTGCATGTCCAGGCTTTGCAGACAGAGCTTCAGTGGTCATTTTTGATAATCTGTCCCGTCATTCAGTTTGGTTGCTGTGTTCAGTGACTAAGTCCAGACTGCTGACAGCAGCTCTCAACCCAAAACTATTTTGGGGTGCTGGGCTTTACATTATGAATGAACAAACTCGTAACACATCATGAACGCAAAAGAAAGGGCAGGAAGTCACTTTGCTCCAAGGAGGTCAGGGATGCTCTTCCAGTGCACGAAAAGTAACATCCCAGGGCAAAGTGCCAGCCTCCAGGAATGCACTGGCATTGGTCTCCTCAACCCGGTACTGAGGCACTGTTAATACACAGGCAGCGCCCACTCCTGACCTTTGATTTGCTGGTGTCTCCCGCTGCTTTGCCAAGCAGGAACGCCTGTCCACACAGAAACAAAGCCCTGCTCCGCTGCTCCTCGTCTCAGCACCCTCTACCCATGCCTTTCAGCAGTGCTGCCTTTTTGCAGTTTAAATGTTTCTTTTTAGAGTGCCTTTTATTTCCAGCTTGGAGAGCAGGGGGATGAAGGATGGGATAGGGATGCTGAAGTAGTAATTTACATAATCTGATTAACAGAGGATTATCCAATGGCTGCTGAACAGCCTTAGTGTGCTTGAGCTAAAAACCTTACTATTCATTGCTCTCACCACCCCGTGGGACAGCTGCACCTGCAGCACCAGCTAATTCTCTCCTGGGGACTTCAAGGAAGGAGAAAAGCAGGGCAAATTTTTATTATTATCTGGGGGAGGGTTGAGGAGCTTCAGCTTCTTGTGTGCAGTCCCTAATTGATCTGTCTGCATTAGTCTTCAGGAAGCTGAAATGAAAGCTGAGCCAGTTGGCATTATCAGGAACAGCCATCACCTTTGAAAAGGGCCAGCTTGTGTGGCTCCTCCCAGTTTCCCTGTGGGTAGTTCAGTGGGGCCTATCCAGACCCGCTGCAGAAAGGAGCTGGGTAGAAGGGTCCATGTGGCCACATGCAAGAACCAAAAGCACAGATTCCTGTGTGCTCACCTGTCGTGGTTTAACCCCAGCCAGCAACTAAGCACCATGCAGCCGCTTACTCACTCCCCCCCACCCAGTGGGATGGGGGAGAAAATCCGGAAAAGAAGTAAACCTCATGGGTTGAGATAAGAACAGTTTAATAGAACAGAAAAGAAGAAACTAATAATGATAATGATAACACTAATAAATTGACAGCAGCCATAATAAAAGGATTGGAATGTACAAATGATGCGCAGGGCAATTGCTCACCACCCGCTGACCGACACCCAGCCAGTCCCCCAGCCACGATTCCCCTGCCCCCCCCAGTTTATATACTAGATATGATGTCCCATGGTATGGAATACCCCTTTGGCCGGTTGGGGTCAGCTGCCCTGGCTGTGTCCTGTGCCAGCTTCTTGTGCCCCTCCAGCCGGGCATGAGAAGCTGAAAAATCCTTGACTTTAGACTAAACACTACTGAGCAACAACTGAAAACATCAGCGTTATCAACATTCTTCACATATTGAACTCAAAACATAGCACCGTACCAGCTACTAGGAAGACAATTAACCCTATCCCAGCTGAAACCAGGACATCACCAGTACCCTGCTCAGCTGGGAGCAAACCAGACCCAATCCTTGCTCTAACATCACCAGAGAGCTTCTCAGGCTGTAGCCCACACCTCTACCCTCAGGAGCTATGTAGTGACAAGGGGATGAGTATGCTTAGGGTTTGCAAAGCCTCACACCCAACATGTTATCTTTTTATTGCCCAGGAGGTGCCACATGGTCCAGTTATCCAGGGACTTGGCTGAGGTGGCAACTGTGGGACAGGCTGCAGGATCCACCAGAGCAACCCAGCTGTACGCTCAGGGGAGAAGGAATAAGCCTGCAAAACTGCTGTCCCACAAGCACAGTCTAAGACCTCCAATACAGGAGAGCAGCTAACTCTCCTGCAGCAAGCAGGCTAATAAAAAACTGAAGAGGTGAATGCCATAGCTCCTTGGACATACTACAAAACTCAACAGCGCATAAGGGCATCAACTGGGGCTGAGTCAAGCTCTCCCAGAAGGAGGGGGAGAGGGATGAATTTCAGGTCCTGGCAAGACAAGAAGAGTTTGGCTCCTGGTTTCAACAGAACCAGGTCTGCACCCCAAATGTCCACTCATGATGAAGGGGTGAAACTCCAAGCTGAGAAACTTGTTAACTTTAGAATGGGGACACCGATTTCCGGATTAGGAGAAATAGCAGATAGCATGAGCAGGATCCTCCCACACACATTCACACCAAAGCCAGGGAAAGAAGAAGAATTTGGACATTTTTCCATTGTACAGACAGACATCTGTAAGGTCAGGGAACTATAAGAGGTTTTTGAGCCTTCCAAGGAAACAAAACCTGGACTTTCAAGAAGAAAAGAGACACAATCAAATTTAATCCTCCAGTAGAAATGCTGCAATATAATCACCCAAGACTAATTCTGAGTCTTTGTTTCGAGGAGCATACTCCATCCTCACAACTAGGTCTGGAGATGCTGGTATAGCTTTACATATTCACTCATGCCTGCTGTATTTGTCTGGGGGTCTCTGAAGACCTACATGACAGCTGCCATTCACAGATATCACCTAAACAGATTTGCAGTGCAATGTGTCTTTCTTACACCCGCCAACAGCAGCGTGAATGAATAATGCTACACAGTGGTCTAGTTAAATAGGGAGATGGCAGAGTATCATGAAGTTATTCTGCCCATTTGTTTCTCCCATTTCTTCTCCTCTTCTGAAGCAAGAAGGGGGAATAATTTCTGACGGTTGGGAAAAAGCACAACAAAAGCCGGGAAGCAACCACCAGTTGAGATTTTGTGTGTGCTGACAGCATATGCACAGCCATCTCTACTGAGTGTTTTTTTTCAAGGAGCTGCAACACGGAAAGCTGCCCTTTTGCTGTGTGTTGCACAGAGACCAGGGCTCAAACCTTAGTGCTACCTGGAAACAATAACTTCTCCCAGCTGCTGGCTGATGTGATTTGGCTTGCATAATGTGCAAAGCTGGACAGCAATTGCAACTGTGGGATGTAGCATGCTGTGTAACATGCCGTATGGTAGCAGTATCTCCACGCTCCACAGTAGAGGTATCACCAAGGTATTTCCATGCTTCGGTGTAATCCTTATTTCTGGATTTAGCAGTTAACTAGTATCAATACAAAGGCATAAACTGCATCCTGGGGTACAAAAGCTCTCCTGCTTTGAGGAAGTTCATCTCTGTTACTAAACTAATCTTTCATACTAGCATCTGCCCAGGTACCAAGAGGAATCAGGAACTGACAGCTCTTCTAGAATTTCTCTAGTGGAGTGACAACTCCACTAGCATTTCTCTGTGCCGTGTGCTGTGGGAAACCTGTTTCCTACAGAGCCTTATTTCTCTGTACAACTGTATCTTAGTGAGGTCCCCTTGCACCAAATGCTGAATCTAGACCCTTGTCTCTTGAGCAGAAAAACATTCGAAAGGGAAAGAGGCAAAACAGGGGTGAGGGAACTTGCACACGTTGGTGGATAAAATCAGCCCCCTTCTTCACTAGGTCTTGTCACTTTAGTACAGGCCTGTTCTGTATCTTTAATTAAAGGGCTAGGAGCTGGTGCAGATCATATGGCATCTCATGGTGTCCCAGGAAGAGAGAACATCACCACAGATCATAGACATGCAGCGACAACAGCAGCATCTGTTTGCTCCACCATGTGTTCCCAGAGATGGACTTTTTTATATATTCCCCAGAGCTTGGCAGTCAGAACAATAAAACTTCCTCACAGCTGCTATTACTTTTTTCCATGCTTCTGTCCCCAGAAAAGGCAGCAGAGCTATTTAGCTGCCATCCATTCCTCAGGTACACAAACTTGACCCACAGGAGGTACAGAAAATACATACACAGCGTGAACAGAATGAAGAAAAAACCTTCTCCTGAGCAGCGGGCATGTTTCTCACCATAAATCTTCAACCTACAAATGGCAGCAGCTTCTCCCCAGCACACAGCAGGCAAAGCTATCAAGCAAAAAGCGTGCCAAGGAAACATACTCAAATGTCAGGGGCTGGGTCCACTGACAACACTTAGAGGAAGGGATGCATCTGTGCATGTGAGATGATTGTGCTATCTCTAGCATTAGAAGTCAGCTTAAACATAGACCATTCTCAGAAAGGTGCCACAAACCAGACACTTCTCCCATTTTCCCTTTTCCAGCCCTGCCCCCATGCCCCTCCCAGCTGACTCAGGCTCCCTGCACAGCTGAACAACTGTTTCAAAACGCAGGACATCTCAGCTCTGAAGCCCTGCGTTATTTATGAGTTTGGAAATCAGAGCCATTCGGTTCGCTGCCAGTAAATGGCAATGATTGGAAGGAGGGAGGGGTAGGCTTGTGTGCAGCTCTTCATTCTCTATTCATTGTGAAAAGGGGATCACTCCAGCTAACTGGCCCATGGAGATAAGGATTTCAGACAATCTGCATTAGCCTGATAAGCCCGGTTTGCATTTCATAAAGATTATTTGTTAAGAACCTCAGTAAAATAAAATACAGTCAGAAGGCTTATCAGCACAACTCATTTCCACTCAAACCCCTCTGCCCACCCCTGCTGACATTTTTTTTCCCCATAAATAAAGCCCCCTGCTTGTGTCCCATCTCTCTGGAATGGAGCACAGACCAAGGATGAGAAGCAGTGGGGGAGGGATGGGGAGGACAAGGAAGAAAAGCCTGAAACCTCCCAGCTGTAACTGGTCACTGTTAGAGCCACGGTCCTGATCCGCACTATGTGGGAGGGCAGCGATGTCCACCTGGGGAGTGGTTTGGATTTGCCCCTTTTGGTGTAAACCAGAGCAGCTGGGCTGGCATCAGCAGCCTTCCCTCTTTGTACCACCTAAGGATCAGATTAGGAAGGAGGAGTTTATGTATGTTTCCCTCTATTTCATGTTTTCCCCTTTCCTCACATATAAAAAAAAAATGGCCTCTAACGTGCAAAGTACTAGGGACTCCCAAACTCCTGGCAGTCTTCTCACTTCCCTCTACAAACTGGCCTTAGTCAGGCATTTTGCTGTAAACCATTGCTGAATAATAGAAAACTATTAGAACAGCTCCCTGTGCTCCTCCTTTCCCCCTTTTCTTCTCAGCACCTTCAGCATTAGCAGGGAACGTACCAGAACTGTCTGTTCGGACAGTGCTGTTTTTCCAGGAGGTAGATGCCCATTTCTGCGCAGACCCCGGGCATTATTCAGATATCACATAGCAATTCAGATTAAGTCCCTCTCTAGTCCACCTTGGATCGTGAGTCCCAGAGGAAAGGCAGCCACACAAACACAAACTATTAACAACACAAGCTCTTCTACATTTTGACAGCACAATTACAAAGTCACTTAATGTGTGTAATCTGCTGTTTCCAGCTGCGGTTGCTGCACACAATTTTATCAGGGTTTGTTGGCAGAAGGACCTTAGCAAGACAGAAAGTGCTCTGGTAGGGCTTAGCATTTCTACCTTAGTACTTGCTAACATTGTGGGGTAACGCACCAATTAGTACTACGAGTAGGGACAACTCTGTCTTACTCTCTCACACCTTTTGTTTAAGGACTCCAACCCTCTGCATGAGCACTGGTGGCCATGCACAAAAGTTGCATTAGCCCCATTTCAAACACACGTTCCTCCATTTCAGGCCTGTATGTAAGTGAAATCTGGGCTTGTGTGGCCCCAGTGACAAAGCCTTGCATCTCCTCAGTGCAAGTTCTGCTGAAACCCCTTATTTCAAGAAGTGAAATGGGAGATGTGGCAGTCTGGTCACCACTCTGGACAAAATCAAAAGCATCCAGGTGTGGGTTTCAACCAGCTTCGTGTCAGTCTGCCAGATAAGATATTAGTAAGGACTGGTTAATACTCAGAGAGGCTCAGAAGTGATACTGGGGAGTGCTTGGAAGACGGGGCAGTCAAAACAAGAACAGGTAATGCTATTTTCTGGGCCTTTCCTTGGCTGCTCACAGGAGATATTGTTGACCAATGTTCTGACTCCTAGGTCAAAAAATCTCTACTGTACAACAGGGAAAGGCAGGTTTGAGGAGGGCCAAAGGGCAAGAGATTGATTGGCTGACTTCATTAGCTGCTCGTAATGAAGTGACCATAAAAGACCAGTAATGAAGAGGCTAACGATGGTCTCACCATATTGTCCCTTAGCAACAGTTTGATCTCAGCAGGAGAAAACAGGTGCGTTTTCTGAACAATTAATGCATTGCAGAGGCATTGTTAACCCAGAGAAGCTGCTACAGCAAGCAGCCGCACATCAGCAGTGCAGGAAAGTCATCACAGACAGTTACAGAGGCTCACAAAGCAAAACGCCAACACCCAAGAACACTGCAAAGTCACATCTGACTCCCAGCCAAAAGCCCTACTGACATCCTTTTCCTGTCTGTGCTAGGACTACAACTCACAGAAGTGTCCCTTTTCCTTCCAAGTGTGGAGTGGGACACTATGTCCTTTGGCTGTGGAGGCGTAGAAGCTACGTTACACTGCTGCAGAAGAAGTCAGCCCCTGGGGCTGAGAAGGCATGCACCAAAAAAATGCCTCCTTTTATTCCAAATAACTGCATCCCCTTACCTGGAGGAATACAGGAATATAATCTATACTGGTATAACTCCTCCTTTGTGGACCAGAATGTGAGTTCAGATTGCAGGTGTGTGCTTGGTTTACTCCCTCTCTTGCTAATGCGGATCTGTGCTGGAATAAATGCCTACATGCCAGTATAACTACATCATAATGGGTGTGCTTAAATGCCTGCATGCCAGTATAACTACAGTCATAATGGGTGTGCTTGGGAGTACTATTGCTTATTTCAAGCAGTGTCTTTTCATGCATAGACAAGACCCTAGATTTTCTGTGCATTTCCTTTATGAATATGGCTGGAAAGGAATGCGTAAAAGTAAGTTTGCAAAGCATCCATGTGTATAGATAAACAGTTTCCCCGGGGGATAAATCACCATATGTCTGGTCAGTCATGGAGGCCCCCATTCCCCACACCACAAATGTATCTTGGCTTCCCAAAGTAAAATAACTAATTAAAAAAAAACCAGCTCTGGCCTGTCTCCTGTCTTTACCGGCTGTCACCTATTTAATCTTCTCTCCCTTACCATGTTTGTTCAGAAATCCCTCTCTTTCGGTGCAGCTGGAAAGGTTGTTTCTAACAGGCAACCAAGCCTGAATGCTGAAAATGTGAGATGATTACAAGCTCCCAAAGAGCAAACATGCAGAATTTTCAACAGAAGATGCTCCTGCTGCCCCAATAGGCTTCTGAGATACCACTCTGCACAGCGACAGTGATAAACAAGGGCTAGTGTCAATTCAAGAGGAGAGACCACAGAGTTCAACAGTAGCTCTGTGTGGAAGCTGCTATACTCAAGAGTTTTGACTTTTCTGACAGGAGGTGACTGGGAGGAAGGTGCTGTCATTAGTTGCTTTATGGCAAAGAGGGCCACTTGGTTTATCTTGGTTTTGAAGTGGTAGGAACAGAAATGGCTGAGCTGGTGAAAAACAAAGAGACTGAAGCACCACAACTGTTCAAAGGGCATAATTTTGACACTCCAGGTTATGAGTCTGCTCTGAGGGCCTAAACCAAATCACAACAAAATCATCATAAAACTTCCTTGAACTGATTCTGGAACAGAATGAAAACCCATGGGACATTCCCAGCCATGTGGGAGTCCCTGCTGGAATTTCAAGTTTGTACATGACACCAAACTGGGAAGACTGGTTGATTCATGCTGTCATCCAGAGGGACCTCAGCAGGCTGGAAAAATAGGCTGACAGAAAGTTCATGAAGTTCAACAAGGAAACATGAGAGTCCTACTCCTGGGGAAGAACAATCCCAGGCACCAGCAGCACATGCTGGACACTGCCTGGCTGGAAAGCACCTTGACAGAAAAAGCCCTGGGGCTCCTGGTGGACACCAAACACAGGTCCCATGAGAAAATCCCCAAGAGCTGCCTGTAATGCCAAGTGAGAGGAAGCAGGGGAGCGCGGAGGGCTGTCAGAAGTGCTGGGGTGTGGGCAGAGCCTGTGGGACTTTGTCCTGCAGCCTCCCGGGGAGGCACGAGGTGTTATCCAGTGCACCCTCTTGCCGTACGTGCCTGGAGACGTCTGCCCTGGCCAGAGCGACCTGACGGGGCCCTGGGAAGACGTGGCTGAGGCCTCGGTGACTGGCGTGAGACACCGATGCCGAGCACAAGATGAGAGATGGGGGGATCGAGCGGGCAGCGGTGTCGTGGTAACCCCAGACGTGGGGCGAGCGCCGTGGGTGAGGATGGCCCGTCGTGACATCCCCCAGCGATGGACGGTGAAGTCCCCGAGTGATGCGTTCTGGTGTCACCGAGGGATGGAGTGCGATGTCACCGAGGCGTGGATTGTGACCAGGTGTCCCTCACTGCTTATATTCGGGCGACGAGTCTCAGCCAGCCGGCTCGTGCCCGCACTCCAGCTGAGCGAGTTCGTGAGGTCTGGAGTGTTGAGCGAGGCCTTCGGTGCTGGTGTCGTGCTCGGGGAGCTGTTCGTTGCAGCTCTCCGTGTCCAACGCCAGAGCCGTCAAAGGATTTTCCCCAGCCCGGCCCTGCCGGGTTCAGGCAGCCGGGGCACCCAGGAGGCACGCTCGCAGCAGCAGAGGTGAGCTGGGAGGGGAAACCTCAGCCTGGAGTGGGTTGCTGGGAGGGTTTCCTTCTTGAGGGACCTGGGCACTTCTTCCACCCCTCCCCAGGCCAGCTAGTGACCCTGGCTTCTCTTTCTTTTCTAGCGCGACAGCTGCTGCTGCAGAGGCGGTGACGGTGAGCGCCCTGACATCCCCAGCTCCCCCCAGCCCACCACAGCACGTGGAGAGCATGGCCGCGGAGCCGGACAACCGCTGTCCCATCTGCCTGGACATCTGGGAGGAGGCCAGCTTTGCCATGCCGTGCCTCCACCAGTTCTGCTACGAGTGCGTCCTGCGGCGGGCTGAGAGCAAGCCCGAGTGCCCCCTCTGTAAGAGGAGGATCATCTCCGTCGTGCACTCGGTGTGGGCGGATGACGACGCAGGGGAGAATGTCATCACACCATCTACAGCATCGGCAGTCATCGGCCGCCAGGCAGGAGGAGCTCCTGGACGTCCAGCTGCCCACAGCCCTGCAGCAGCAGAATGACAGCCTGTGGAGATCCAGCTGCCCAGGGCTCCTCTGGGCGGCCTCCAGCCCAACACCTGGGCATCCCTTTTCCGGGACCACCCAGCTCTCCTCCAGCCCCTTCTGACCTGGGTGCGTCAGGAGCTGGGGCGGATCTTTGGGAACGGGCGTTCGCGGGCAGCCGTAGCGGAGGACCTCGTCACGCCCCTCCTGGTCCTCTTTGGGCTGGATGAAGACCTACTGGTCCAGCTGCTGAGGGCCACCCTCCAAAATCGCACGGCAACATTTGTGCACCAGCTTATTGACGTGGTGCAGCAGGGAGGCCCGCTGTCTGCTGGGCCTGGAGGACGGCCATGCTGTGGGGGGGCGGGAGGGCAGCCCCACGGGTGCCCCCGGCCCTGCTGCCTCCCGGCGAGGGTCTCCCACACCTGGGCCAGCCCCCTCCGCCAGCCCCGAAGGAACCAAAGCGGACGACCTCCCCAGCACCTCCGCAGCTGCCCTTCGGGGGGGTCCCGGCAGCCCTCCCCCTGCCCCCGTTCCTGTCTGCGGGGAGCAAGAAGAGCCCCAGGGGGAGCCCGAGGAGGCCGCGGCAGGTCCGTCTACGTCCAGCCGGGGCAGGGAACGCTCCCCTGGGGGGCCACGGCGAGCCCCAAAGAGGAGGGTCGGCAGCCCCGAGGCCTCTTCTCCAGCCAAGAAGAGGCCACCCCGCCGGCAGCACTAGAAGAATGCCCCAGGCGCTGCCGAAACCAGGGCTGGGCCAGCAGCTGGGGGCGTGCGCCGGCCCTCAAGGGCTCCCGGCCCTCTAATTGTCAGGCACTAACAGCAAATAAAAGGCCTGCAAACTGCAGAAAAGGTCTCCGTGTTACTAACGGTGCAGGTGGCCTTGCTATCCCCACCCGTGCTGCTTTCTCCCCCTTTTCCTGGGGCTATGCCCACCGTTGCCTCTCGTTGTCCTTAGCAGAGTGCCATGGGGCTTCTCCCTCTGGTCTTGCACAGCCTCGTCGCCCTGCTTTGACTACCATGGGGCTGGACCTGTGCTCTCTGAGCACATCTCTCCCCAGAGCACAGCGCCATGGGCCTTGGTAATTTTAAAAAGAGACGGCTTAGCAATAGTATGAGTTCCCGTTCACAGCTCGAAGGCTTAAGATTCCCTAGACAGAACTGGCAGCTCCCAAAAGCTCCAGAAAGGCCAACGGAGTACTCAGTGTGTGCCGTTCTGTATCCAGTTCTGGGCCCCACAGTTTATGAAGGATGTGAAGGTCCTTGGAAGGGCTGGAAGGAATGTCCTGTGCGGAACAGCTCAGGACTCTGGGCTTGTCTAGTCTGGAGAGGAGGCGGCTGAGGGGTGACCTCATTGCTCTCTACAGCTTCCTGGGGAGGGGAAGTGGAGAGGGAGCTGCTGATCTCTTCTCCCTGGGATCCAGCGACAGGACGCATGGGGAATGGTTCAAAGCTTCATCAGGGGAGGTTCAGACTTGACGTTAGGAAGCATTTCTTTACCGAGAGGGTGGTCAAACGCTGGAACAGGCTTCCTAGAGAGGTGGTCGATGCCCCATGCCTGTCAGTGTCTTAAAAAGAGGCATTTGGACAATGTGCTTGATAACAGGCTTTAACTTTGGGTCAGCCCCCTGGAGTGGTCAGGCAGTCAGACTAGACGATCATTGTAAGTCCCTTCCAAATGGAACTATTCTGTTCCTTTCCATTCCATTCCCTTCTAAATCAATGCTTGCGAAATCTGCGGAACTGAAGGGAACCAGGAAGCGGTCTTCTGGCATTGCAGCTTACGGAAGCTGTTGCACCTTTGGAATCCTTTGCTACCTTTCCCACTGGCAATTCTTTCTCTTGCGGGACTTCAGCGAGCATCCCTGCACGGGCTTGTGACAGCTGTGCTCTGGGTGGTGGCCACTCAGGTCTTGCAGGCTGACCTCCAGGCTCAGGCATCCCACCTCCTCTCCGGGCAACCCGCTCCAGGGCTTCGTGATCCTCACGGGGATTTTGGTTTTGATGCCTTATCTCCAGCCTGAACCTCTTGAGTTTCAGGAGATGCCACTGTCTCTCACCCTCCCACCAGGGAGGGCTGGGAAGAGCCTGCCCCCATCCCCTTGATGCCTTCCCCGTGGGCACTGGCGTGTGCTGTGAGGTGCCCTGACGCCTTCTCTGCTCCACACTGAGCCAGCCCCAGCCCCACAGACCCTCCTTGCCTCCCCTGAGCCCCCTCTGGTTTGTCGGCCTCCCTCCTGCCCAAGACCCCCAATGGGACTTAGTAGTGGTTGTCACACCACCTGTGGTGCCATCATTTGTCTTCCATCTGGCAGGAGGTGCTCCTGGCCATCCAGCCGCCCACAACCAGCCATCAGGTGCACAGCCGCTGCCCAGGGCTCCTGTGGGCAGCCTCCATCCCCACGTCTGGGCATCCCTCTTCCAAGAGGACCCAGCTCTGCTCCGGCCCGTGATGCTCTGGCTGCGACAGGAGCTGTGGCTCTTCTTCGAGGGTGGCCGCTGGGAAACAGCTGCAGCGCGGAGGCTCGTCCTGTCCAGCCTGCACCTCTTCGGCCTGGACGAGGAAACCCTGTTCCAGCTGCTGCGGGGTGCCCTGGGCGAGTACACGAGGACCTTTGTGCGCCAGCTGATCGACACCATCGTGGAGCGGTGCGGCGGGGAGGCACAATGCCGGGTGGGCCTGGAGGACACCCGTGCTGCCAAGGAGTGGGAGGGCAGCCCTGTGGCTGCCCCCGGCCCCGCTGCCTCCCAAAGGGGGGTCTTCTGCCCCCAGTCCAGCCCTTCGTGGGGGTCCTGACAGCCCCTCTTCTGCCCCCAGTCCTGCCCACTGGGAGCAAGAAGATCTGCAGGAGGACCCAGAGGATGCTGTGCCCTGGCCCTCCGCTCCCAGCTGAGGCAGCCAACACTCCCCTGGGGGGCCCTGGCAAACCCCAATGAGGAGAGCTGGCAGCCCTGAGGACCCCTCACAGCCCCCTAAGAATCCACCCTGCCATCAGTGACACTGGGAGGGTGTCAAACGACACCTGAGCTTGGCAGCTGGGACTCAGACTGGTCCCCAAGAGATCCCAGCCCCCTAAATGTAATTATTACGCTATAAAAGAAAATAAAGGCATGAAAACTGCAGAAAAAGTCTCACTATTACTATCAATCATCTCAGTGGCATTGCTATTCCCACCCACGGTGCTTTCTCCCCCTTCCTCTGGTTCTATGCCCACCGTTTCCTCACATGTCTGCTGGGCCCAACTACCTCCTCCACCCAGAAGCCCTGCAAACTCAGTACAGAGCCTCCGGTCTGGTACTAGCAATGGAAGTGCCATGTTCCTGGGCTATGGGACTCAAGAGATGGGGTGCACCTGCTGTGGATCCTGTTACACCGCGGGGCAGAGGAACGGGGACAGGAGACTGGACAAGGCTCAGGTCAATGGGCAAGCTGAGGCACAAGCCCCTCTGCTTTGGTTTCCCTCGTGAAAGGTGGCAATGCCTTGCACCAGCCATTTCCTCAGGGATGCTCCAGTTTAAGCAGAGCTGTTGTTCTTTGGAAACACCCCCACCCCGGTGTGATCCGGGGTGTTACAAGTGCTTCATGGGGGTCCATCTGGCGTGGATGTCTTCTGCAGTGCACAGAGAGAGCATTGTGGGTCAGGGACAAAGCAAAGGTTTTCTAATGCGTGTCAACCCATAGAAATTGCCAAGCCACCTGGCCGCTCTGTCTTCTCATCTCTGCAGAGTCTTTCCAAGAGTGTGGGTGGGCTTTCCTGGGAAGAAATCTGCAGTTTCTTCTTGCCTTTGGTTTTGAAAACCAATGCCTGCAGCCAAAAAGGATGTGCTGGGGGGCTTGTTCTGACCTGGCAGGGGAAAATCTGAACAGTTCACAGACAGCAAGGAAACCAGTAGGGTCTCAGTAGCAGTCTAGGTCTAATTCTTAGACAGTACAAGAAAAGAAAGAATTGAAGAGTACAGAAAAAAATTCTCAGTTTTACTAACAATGTTAAAGGGTGGGATGTTAAGGTGGTGGTTTCTACTTGGTCACATTAGGATCTCCTTGGCATCTTGGTATGCTTTGCTAACATGCATTCAGTTCTTGCCCTTTTCTATTCATCATCTTTTTTCTTCAGGATTGAGATTAAATTTGATTGCTTAGTCTGTCTTCAGTGGTGCCCATTGGCAGGACAAGAAGCAATGGGCAAAACCTGACACACAGGAGGCTCCTCCTGAACATCAGGAAATACTTTTTCATTGTGAGGGTGACAGAGCAGTGGCACAGGTTGCCCAGAGAGGCTGTGGAGTCTCTGTCCTTGGAAATATCCAAAAGCCATCTGGACACAGTCCTGGGCAAACAGCTGTATGTGGCCCTGCTGGAGCACAGGGGTTGAACCAGATGACCTCCAGAAGTCCCATCCAACCTACACCACTCTTTGATTCTGGGATTTTTGTCTCAAGTTAGAGATCCATACCTACCTGTAACCATTTACTCCAATGCTACCTGGCAAACCTGGACTTCCAGTTAATAAGCACTATTAATCACTCTTAAGACAGCAAACTAAACTTCTGAGCATAGCACCCCTAGCCTGCTAACACTATCCATATCTGATGAGGTAATGATGTTCCATCAGGTCTCTCAGCAGGCTGAATTGTGCAGGTCAAATATTGTTTACATGCCACAAAAAAACCCCACCCAAAAGTAAGAAAATAAAGAAATCAAAAGAAAACAAAGGAATAAGAAAATAATGTCCTAAACTCAGTTAGGCCCTCTTCCAGGTGGCAGCAAGAAAACATGCAATCACACCATTTCTTCCAGACATTTACTGACCAACCACATTCTTGAAGGCCTCTAGGGGCAGAGATATTATGCCCTTCCCCAAACTATTACGTGCTCCTTAAATACCAAAAGCTTTCCCTACAGTTCATTCTGATCTTCCTTGCTGAAATGTAAGCTTCTTCATTCTTGCATTATCAGCTAAGTGAACAGGATGGAGTACCTGCCACATCCTTCTCAGCCTAAACAACCCCAGTTCTTTCAACATTTCCTTGTAGGTTGTTTCCTATAGCCTGCTGTTTTCCTCTCAACACTCTCCAACTAGTCCATTGCCTTAACAGGTGAGGGCCTGCACTGGTCCCTGTATACCAGCTGAAATGCTGAACATTGTAACAAAAGTTTCATTTCACTCTTCCTGCAGATGCTAGCGCTCTTTCTACATCCCACTTGATTTTCTTTGGTCACAACATCACCCTATGTTACTATGTATCCAGCTTGTTATCAAGGATAGCTCTAAATTGCTTTCTGTTTCAGAACTAGCCTGAGTATCTTTGCACAGTACGGTATTGTGTCAGACATATTACTGCCTTGAGTGATACCAATGTCCTATGCCCCTACAGTCTGACATACAGGTACGTTGTACCCACTAACATTCAAGCTAATTACTCTAATGATAAAAGCAGGTATTCAGAAGTATTAGGGCCAGAAGAGGAATGTTATGAGCATGCAGTATGATCTGCAAAGCACCAGGCACGACATTTCACCTAGTAAATTCTGGATAAAATACGTGACTTCTCTTTTAAGCTGCAGGAAAGATTTATTTCAGGAAAACAAGAAGAACCACAACAGTGTTAGTTTCCCTCCTTTAAGAACAAAACCTTAATTGTCCCTTTTTTCAAGGGGAAAGCTCTCACCCAAGCCCCTTAATTACAGCAGTGACTTGGATTTGGTAAGACTCATCCAGCTCCTAACTCATGCACTCTGCTGCAGTCTAAATCAATAAGACATTTATAGTAAAACTAGCCTCAGCAGAGAACTCACCATTAGGCAATCTAATGCTATTAAGCAAGATCATCAGCTGATGTAAATCGGCTGCTGGTGCCTATTTACCAAAACAGAGGATGTAGATCATTAAATACAAGTGCTAGATAGCCTTTTATGTGCTTGCATGCAGTTTCCCGAGTACCCACATTTTGTTCTGCAATACATAGTGTGACAGAATTACATGAAGAGAAAGAAAACAAGCCTAACAGTGAGGTAAGTGCCCCTGAATTTCTTGAACTGCTGTGTAAACTCAGAGAATTCTGCCAATAAGTATCAAAGGACAGAACTAATTTCCTGAAAGTCATTGCACCGTGACAAGCCAGTCCTTGGAAGGAAGGCAGTTATCTGTATTATTACACAGATGTTACTCCTTTAACATCTCATTCGTCTGTGCAAAACAAACAATTTCAAATGACAGTGCAAAGTAGAGACTGTTTTACTCTTGAGTTGACAGACTTTAAGACTTATGACAAGGGGACCAGCATCTCCCAGACTGTTTCATGGGAAAGGGCATAATAAAATCTGCTACTTTTTTTTTTTCTTTTTCATTTAGACAACAAAGTCTCAACCATATTTTCAGGACTCTCTCCTATCAGTATCATCACAGTTTTGTCTACCTTCCATTTCTGACTTCAAAAGAGAGTGGGGTGGAACAAACACAGGTCCTTCTTCTATCACAAGATTCCTTCTGGACACATCAAAAATGTAGCCATCTGCCTCAGACGCTCATTGCCCTGCGTGGCCAAGCATCATTTGTTCTGTGCAGGAATTACAAGAGTGTTCTACAGCCTCAGTTTGGCTCAGACATATCCTTTGGAAAAGCTGCGTTGCACTCGTTGTAAATGATCACATTTTTCAAGTGTTGAAGATGCAGTGGTTTCCTATGATTTCCACAGTGGGGTGGTGATTCACCATAACTCCCAGTACGAGCTCTAGTATCTGATTCTAGAAATATAACCTTTCTTAAGCTCATATATAAACAATGATTCCAATTTCCATTTTGTAAAAGCAGAAAGTTATTGAAAACTGCTACAGAATCATGGAAAATAGGAACTCCCTCTAGCTGGAAGATAGGATTAACTACAGTCAATCCTTAGCTACAGTCAGTCTTGGCTGACATTTGTCTGATGTGTCCTCAGAGATCCCAGTCAAAGGCTTCACACATTTCCACATGTAAAATACTCCAGTATTCTACACAGCCGCCCTCAATTTGTGTTCCTCCCATTTACTTCTATTTCCTACCAATCATGGAAAGGGAGCACATACATCCCTTCCTTTTTGTAACCACCTTTTATGGCTTTTGAAAATGGCTTTTTATGGTCCCTTCTCTTCAGGCAACCCTATTTCTTCAATCTTTCTTTGCAGTTATTCCAGAGCTTTGAACATCTTGCTACGCTCTTCTTGGCTCATGAGCATCCCTGAATAGGCTCTGCTATCTTTAAGTTACACATACATAGCATGCTTTGTTTGCTACATGAAAGTCAAGGTACTTCATATGTTGTTGCTCAAGACCTTAAATGCATGCAGTAAGACAACCTAGAAATTGCCCTCCTCTCCAGAGCACTTTCAAAATGAAGGTAGTTAGTAAGTTAGGAAGGTAACACGGAATTAAGGATCCATTGCAGATGAGGCAATTCAAGAGAACCTAACAGGAAACAAATGCCTAAATCTGGGTGTTTCCATGGGGAGTGGTAAGGCTTCAGTCTCATGGTGTGCCTTCAAAGAGCACCAGCTCTAACATGTTTACACCACTCCTTGGGATGCCATCCGACAAGCAGGAAATCTGCAGTCAGGGCACTGCACAAAGCATGACAGGAGACATGCAGAAGTGCAATGTGTTTGTGCAATTGCAGGATCCTTTTTTCTGTGTATGGGCACCTGCTTTATTCAAAGTATCTTTGTTGTGTCCAAGTATCTTTATTAAAAAATAAAAGGTCAAGACAGACAGTCAATAAGCAGTGTAAGAAACAGTTCAATTTTTTTCTCTGTGCATTATGTCATGGTAACTGCAATGAAGTGTGTTAAATACTGCCCAAAATGACAAAACAAAGGAAGAAACAACATCTTGAATTGCAAATGAGACCTTCATTCTTTTAATCAGTGTTAAATATACACTTGTATATTCTGAAAATATTTTAACCTGAAGAATAAATTACAGGTATAATCAACTATTTAAGACATTCTCCCTTTCACGGACATGCATTTTTTTCCATTATTCTTTCCATCTACAAAGTCAAAAATTTGACAGGATTATAATTTTCTGATAGTATCTTTTCCTTCACCCTTAAACACCTATCACATCTGAAAAACTTACAGGCTTATTGTACATTACTAAACAAAGAAGTTCACAACAACAGAGTTTTGAACACGAAAACCGTAAGGACCTTGGCTTTTTTCATTTTAAGGAACAAATACAAAAAATTCTACCTGAGAAATTATCCCTTATGATGTAATGTTTACTTTACGAGTAAATGGCATTAGCAGGATTTTACACCTCTCTCTTCTTAATTAGGAAAAGCTAACAAAGTTACCATACCAACTGAAGAGCCAGCATGACAAGTTGTTGCCAGAAGCTGAATAATTTACTCCAGTGCTTCACGGGCAGGAGACTGCTGGAACCAAGAGGATTGGCAGGAAAAAACATGCAGCGCGCTCCAGGATGAAAACAGCAGGGAAGCCCCAGAGTGCACCTGGAATGATACAGTAGTAAAACTGCTGCATGGCAGTAACTATTTCATCTCTCCAGAACTGTACACACTTGAATACACAGCCAAAAACTGCAGATGAACAGAACACAAACCACAGACTCAACCTACCTCTACCCAGTGAAAGGTGGAAAAGCTGTGACCCATAGATAGTGTCGTGGTTTAAGCCCAGCCAGCAACTAAGCACCACGCAGCCGCTCACTCACTCCCCCCCCATCCAGTGGGATGGGGGAGAAAATCAGGAAAAGAAGTAAAACTCCTGGGTTGAGATAAGAACGGTTTAATAGAACAGAAAAGAAGAAACTAATAATGATAATGATAACACTAATAAAATGACAACAGTAGTAATAAAAGGATTGGAATGTACAAATGATGCGCAGGGCAATTGCTCACCACCTGCCGACCGACACACAGCCAGTCCCCCAGCGGCGATTCCCTGCCCCCCCACTTCCCAGTTCCTAAACTAGATGGGACGTCACATGGTATGGAATACACTGTTGGCCAGTTTGAGTCAGGTGCCCTGGCTGGGCATGAGAAGCTGAAAAATCCTTGACTACAGTCTAAACACTACTGAGCAACAACTGAAAACATCAGTGTTATCAACATTCTTCACATACTGAACTCAAAACATAGCACTGTACCAGCTACTAGGAAGACAGTTAACTCTATCCCAGCTGAAACCAGGACAATAGCCTTTCTGCTTTAGCAAGGAAAGAATAGATACAGGTTTGTTGCAAGTAAACATGAGCTCCATTCTGCACCTTGACACTGGTTCACAAGTACTGGGTCTGTACCATATATTATAGTCGTAAACTCACTAGCAGCATTAGTGTCCTTGTCTTCCCTGCACAGCAGGACTGGAACAAACTTGGACACACATGCTCACATGAAAGCTATTATCCCTCTCCAAAATACTGAAGAAGAAAGCTTACTTCATTGACCAAAAGCACAAGCAGAAGCAGGAGGAGAGAGTTGTCAGGCTTCCACTTTCTTCCCATCCAAACGCTAATGTTCCACTAACACTTCACTTGCAATTACCCTACTGCAAATTTGATAGAACAGTGGGTATTTGTATACACTTCTGCTTACACTTAGAGAAAAGAGCTGCGATTCTCTGAGATCTCTGTTCTGTGCGTCCATGTTAAACAGAAAACTACCAATACCTTCTTCTATCTACTTGTAGGAAAGCAGGGACAACTATAATTTTCTAAAATCTAGTCAAACCTTTACATGGAGATCACACTAATTGGGACATCAAAAGCAGGATATTTATTTTTTTCATGGGAAAGACATCCCTGTAGTATACACCATCATGTTTTTAAAAAACAAAAAAAAGCAGGTAACATTCCCTGCCATAATTGCATGTAGTGGCTAGTTCACAAAAAACCCAACTGTTATTGAAAGATGTCCCATGTGGATAGTTTCTCCTTCCATTCATTTAGTATTACACTGTTACTCAATACCTCCTACATGTAAAGCAAGTGGGTCACACAGGTTCTGTGTAACAGAAACATTCCAATCCCAAGACCAACCTGCTGCATGTCATAGGGATAGATCAGTCTCAAACCAAGCACATTTGAGGTACTCATAACTCCGGTGTTTCAAAGTTGAATATTCAAAGGATTTCCCCTGAAAAAAGAGGAACTTCTCTGGGATTTTTTCATCCTATCCCTCTCTTAAGTTTGAGAAATGAACAGTCCCAAGATTTTGATGATCCCAGGGAAGTCTAAGCCACCTGGCCACTGTTTACATTTAAATAGTCAACTGCCCATAAGTTTACTGCAATATTTCTTCTCTATTCCCTTTGCACAGCTTTTCTTTCAGCTCCCGTTCTCTTCAGTTGCCTTTAATAATTTCCTTTAACTACCTGGAAATGCATGATGAAGGTGAAAAAAAAACCTGTTAAGCAAAAAAATGTAAATGTCTCCTTAGGAAACAGATGAGAAGTTACAAGAGGAATGGATCTTGATGCCTTTGGGAATTGGAAATTACAAACTGAGAGTTTCAAGGATAGCAGGCATGCTCTACTAGCAGTCAGGTGGTCAGTAGATTTGAATGACATCATCCCATTCATCGACAGGCCAGACACCATTGTACTGCACATTGGATGGTGAGCTCTTCCAGTCCCATGTCTTCACAGGAACCTTCCAGTCTGGGCCATAGTTGGCTTCAACATACTGACGGGTTTCACAGGGCACGTGTACCTTGAGTTCTACAAATTCAGTCCAACACAGAGTAAACTTTGGAAAGAGATACCTGTGTCATAACAAAAGAACATGGTCACTGGCAGAAGGCTGAAATACATCTCTAAATAAGTTCATGGAGAAAGCAATCAACTGCAGCAAGTGGCCATGTTACATTTATAATATTTTTTTTCTTAATTCATAACTTCCTATTTATAAAATATTATTTACATACTGGACAAGGGTGTTATTACCAACAGTAACTGGTTAACATTTGCCACATGTTCTTAGGAAGGAGCATTTCAAATTCTTCTGCTGCTTATTCCCATATCATTCTGCAACCTGTAGGAAATCACTTAGTCCCTGTCCTTACTTTTCCACTTACAAACTGGATTGAACAGTCAACTCATCTAGAAGGGTGTCAAGAGGATGATACATGTTATTTGGTAGCAAAGATTTTGATAAAAGCAGCATTAAATATTTTATTATGAGTCAGGCCTTTTTTAAAAACAAGTTTTTACCTTTCTTCAATCTTACTAAACAAAGCATGCAATTCCCTTTCAGTACCCAAGTTTAAACACAGTGCCAGACTTGGAGCAGCTGCAAAGAATTAAGATACAGCTGTCACCCTGTACTTTCTGAAACCTTCTTGTCCCATTCAAATTTTAAAAATAATTTATTCTACCAAACTGACCTTGTTCTGTACCTATCATTTTCTGTAGAAGGGCCAACATAAGCCCTACCTATAAGTATGCTTCCACCAGTGGAAGTTCACAGGTTAATTTCACAGTTTGATCAGAATGACATCCTATAAAAGTACAATGACAGAGTCAATGAGTTAAACAAGTAAATATCAAAGCCTGTGTACTATTCCTGCAGAGGATCACCAACGCTTCTGAAGCTGTGAAGTCTTCCACAGAAAAAAAAGTGATCTTAAAATTCCTTTTCACAGGTTAAAATGAAACCATAAGCACTTAGACCTTTTGAAAAAGAAAGTTAAAAGATTTGTGCATTTGCATGAATTAGAAACCCCACATAAACTTATGCATAAGCTTAATTTTATTTCTAAGCACTGTGCAAACAGTATCAGAAAATAAAACAAACTTGCTTTTATGCCTTAAATGGAGGGGGAGAAAAATGTGATCAAGCACTTTTGTATATATATATCTAGAGACTACTGATTAGCTCTACACTAAACCAAAAAGCAAAAAAAGTCAGCTACCAAGGGGAAAACAAGATAAACAAACCTTATTAGTGGATCTATAATGATCAAATAGCTATATAGCTGTTATTAACCCAGGAAATCATTCACCTATCAGAATTGCAGTGGGCGTGCATGTGCAAAAGCTATCAGCAAACCACTGAAATAACACATCCTCCAGAGAGTGAACTCTGAATAATAATTCTAAGGAGAATGAACAGGTAATTTAAATAAACTAATCTGCAAATTAAAAAGTCAGTTGGAAACTTCACCAAAATAATTATTTAACTATTATTAAAATCAAATGTTTACATTCACTGACGAAAAATGTAGCTTTCAGTGGTGCTTCACACTACTGGAATCCTTGCTCATTGTCTGTTCATTCCAAGTGGCTGGGATAAGGCTATGTACTCTTGTACATATACGCTGCTCACCGTTTTTTCTTCCAACTTCATTCTCATGAATCTTTTGACATAGAAGTACTGAAAAGATTTTATACTTACACAAAGTCCTCTATGTTAAGAACCTACAGAATTAACTCATTTTAAGGATTAAAGCATACAGTTTAGATTTGATTCCCAGATTCGGGTTTTGTAAATACTTATTCTCTGCTGAAGAATGCAACTGTCTAGCATTAATTTTGTAAACAAATAGGAGGTCTCAATTGCTCTAACTCCAAGACAAGACATGGAGGATGTACATGCTTGCTTGTTTCTGCAATGTTGAGGAAGTATTTGTGTACATGAAAATACCAATCACACAGCCAGACTTGTAAGGTTTAAAAACCAGCTCTCTGAGTAAACAGAGACTAAAAATTACTAATGAAAAATATTTCAGAGACTAAATAAGAAATACTTTCTCTCTTCATATTTTTATTTGGCAAGATGTATAGAAAGTATACCTATGCAAATATTTAGCTTAGTGAAGAAAATGTCTTTTACCCTTCATTTTTAAAAACATAAAATATCTTGGAATAGAATTCCCACACTTAATTGTGATGATCTAGTAGCAACCAGTATCTCTTTTGATACCACATAAACGGCTGTTGAGATTCATTTAAATTTGTTTAAGTGGGTTTAGGATTCAGTATGATCAAACAATCACTTCTCTTTTGACTAACCTCAATTTACCTTCCCCCAAAATTTTGGAAGGGCTGAAGACTAAGCAAAATTGAGGGTCATTCTGGCATTGCAAGCATTCAGATCAAGCATGCTAAATCATCACATCTCACAGCTCAAAAGCTGTGATCTTTTTTCTCTTTCTGAGAAGGTATTTGGAATAATACATATCTGGAATTATTTGGCTAAGCATTCTGAACAGCCATGTTGTGTCAGGGCTCAGGGCCTTTATAATGGTAAACAAGAAGGTTTTTTGGTGCTTTTCTGTATGGATTAAGTACAGTAAACTAGGCCTAAGAAACACCAGTTCAGAATTAGAGGCTTCCTTATGCTACTATGTCTAAGCAAATTATTTCTCATTGAACTAGAAAGTCATGCTGGTAAACTCTGAAAATAATTACAACCAAAAGTAAGTACTAGGTTACAAGAAAAGGATAGTGTTTATGAAAGCTGGAGTTCCAAAAGAGCTGTAATATCCTAGGATGCAAGAGCTGGAGCATAGCACAGGTTCACATCTACCTTCTATTCTCATGCATTGGACCAGTCATATCAAAGGGGGAAAAACAGCTCTCAAGTACCCAAGGTCTGATGCTACAATGGAATTTTTGAAAGACCACATCAACTCCACTGGCATGGAAACAGCTACTGCAGTTTAGACACAACAGAAGCACAAAGAAAAGGAAAAGAATTTATTTGTCAGCTTCCTCCTCAGAATACATCACACAAAATCCTCCAAAATCTTGTATGGAAAAAACAGACATTAAGCCTGCTTTGGAAAACTATGAAATTTTTGCTGTATTCTAAGAAAAATACTCTGCAACATACCACATTTTCTGCGGGAATATTCCACAAGCTCTTCCTTTAGTCTATTTGTAAGCGTGCCTTTTGACTCCCATCATCAAAATACCTTCCCCAGTCTTTATCATTTCAGAACAAAGATAACTAAGACAAGGACTCAGACATTATCACCATCTTGATGAAAGTGTTCACTAAGTTCCCATTAGCTAAATATAAGCAAATAGTTCAGTTCAGGCAAAATATGAAAGATAATGAAATCCTATAGAAGTCAGTAAAGTTTTCCACTAGTCTGCAACTGTCTCTTTTGAGTTAAGGTGGGTGACGGAAAGAAATTAATCTAATTATCAAAACCTGTATTCAGTTTGCTGAGTAGATTAGGAAGCTGTTGTACTTATTTGCTCATTTAATACTGAAAAGTATGAAGCAAGAAATGCAGGATTGTATTTTAAATCCCATTTTCAGAACATGAACAACAAGGTCTGAAGTAGTCACCTGTGTTGCTGTCACAACATTAGTCAATGAAGTATTCCAAATTATTACCACAGAATCAAAAACTATGGGGTTTACTTCGCAAGGACAGTTGAGGCTTTCTGCCATAATACTCTGTCATCACGATAGATGCCTAAAAATTAATTTTTAATGCAAAATTAGTTCATAGAATGGTTTGGGTTGGAAGAGACCTTAAATATCTTCTAGTTCCAGGCCCCCTGCCATGGGCAGGGACACCTTCCACTAGACCAGGATGCTCAAAGCCCCACCCAACCCAGCCTTGAAAACTTCCAGGTATGAGGTGTACAGGGACAAGCAACCTGTTCCAGTGTCTCATCACCCTCATAGTAAAGAACTTCTTCCTTATAGCTCATCTAAAATATATTGAGGTGCTGCAGCATGTCCAGAGAAGGGCAACCAAGTCGGTGAGGGGCCTGGAGCACAAGTCTTATGAGGAGCAGCTGAGAGAACTAGGGTTGTGTAGCCTGGAGAAGAGGCTGAGGGGAGACCTTATCGCTCTCTACAACTACCTGAAAGGAGGTTGTAGTGAGGTGGGTGCTGGTGTCTTCTGTCAGGTGGCTGGCGATAAATGAGGGGAAATGGCCTCAAGTTGCTGCAAGGGAGATTTAGGTTAGATATTAGGAAAAATTTCTTTATTGAGAGGGTTGTCAGACATTGGAACAGGCTGCCCAGGGAAGTGGTTGAGTCACCATCCCTGGAGGTATTCAAAAAGCAAGTGGACGGGGTACTTCAGGACATGGTTTAGTGGGCATGGTTGACGGTTGGACTTGATGATCTTGAAGGTCTTTTCCAACCTAAATGACTCTATGATTCTACCTGGACTTGTGCAAAGCATTTGACACTGTCCTGCATAACATAATTTTCTTTAAATTGGAGAGACATAGATTTGATGGGTGGACCTGTTGGTGGATAAGGAATTGGCTGGATGGTCACACTCAGAGAGTTGTGGTCAACGGCTCAATGTCCAAGTGGAGACCAGTGATGACTGGCATTCCTCAAGGGTCGGTATTGGGACTGGCGCTGTTTAACATCTTTGTCAGCAACGTGGACAGTGGGATCAAGCGCACCCTCAGCAAGTTTGCTGATGACACCAAGCTGTGTGCTGTGGTCGATGCACTGGAGGGAAGGGATGCTATCCAGAAGAACTTGACAAGCTTGAGAGGTAGGCCCGTGTGAACCTCGTGAAGTTCAACACAGCCAAGTGCAAGGCCCTGCACATGGGTCAGGACAATCCCAAGCACAAATACAGGCTGGGCAATGAGTGGATAGAGAGCAGCCCTGAGGAGAGGGACTTGGGGGTGTTGGTCAACAAGCTCAACATGACCTGGCAATTTGCACTCAGCCCAGAAAGCCAACCGTATCCTGGGCTGCATCAAAAGAAGTGTGACCAGCAGGTTGAGGGAAGTGATTCTCCCCCTCTACTCTGCTCTGGTGAGACCCCACCTGGAGTACCGCATTCAGCTCTGGGGCCCCCAACTTAAGAAGGACATGGACCTGCTGGAGCAGGTCCAGAAGAGGGCCATGAAGATGATCAGAGAGCTGGAGCACCTGTCCTAGGAAGACAGGCTGAGAGTTGGGGTTGTTCAGCCTGGAGAAGAGAAGGCTCCAGGGAGACCTTATAGCAGCCTTCCAATACCTAAAGGGGGCCTACAAGAAAGCTGGAGAGGGACTTTTTACAATGGTATGTAGTGATAGGAAAAGGGGTAATGGCTTTAAACTGAAAGAGGATAGATTTAATCATAGAATCACCGTCCTATCTCCAGCCACCTGACAGAAGAGACCAGCACCCACCTCACTACAACCCCCCTTCAGGTAGTTGTAGAGAGCGATGAGGTCTCCCCTCCGCCTCCTCTTCTCCAGACTAAACAGCCCCAGCTCCCTCAGCCACTCCTCATAAGACTTGCGCTCCAGGCCCCTCACCAACTGGTTGCCCTTCTCTGGACACGTTCCAGCAACTCCATGTCCTTCCTGTAGTGAGGGGCCCAAAACTGAACACAGTACTCGACATCCTTTTTGTGTCTGAGTTTGTCCAGGAGCTCCTTGTTCATCCATACAGGCCTCCTGGCATTTTTGCCTGACTTACTCCTTGCTGGGATGCATTGTTCCTGAGCTTGGAGGTGGTGATCCTTGAATATTAACCAGCTTTCTTGGGCCTCTCTTCCCTCCAGGGCTTTATCCCATGGTACTCTACCAAGCATATCCCTGAAGAGGCCAAACTCTGCTCTTCTAAAGGCCAGGGTAGTGAGCTTGCTGTGCACCCTCCTCGCTGTCCTAAGGATCTTGAACTCCACCATTTCATGGTGCTGCCCTTGAGCTTCGCATTCCCTACCAGCCCCTCCTTGTTGGTGAGAACAAGGTCCAGCACAGCACCTCTACTTGTTGGCTCCTCTATCACTTGGAGAAGGAAGTTATCATCAACCTCCTGGATTGCTTATGCCCTGCTGTGTTGTTCCTCCAACAGGTATTGGGTCAGCTCCTCATCCATCTCCAGACAGAGCTCCATGCTGGTCATTGATGTAGAGGGTGACACCCCCTCCTCATCTCCCATGCCTGTCCTTCCTGAAGAGCCTGTATCCTTCCATCCCAACACTCCAGCCATAGAAACCACTCCACCGTGTCTCCGTGATGCCAGTGAGATCATAGGCCTGCAGGTGTCTGCAAGTCTCTAACTCCTACTGTTTACTGCCCATGCTATGTGCATTATTGGATAGAGACATTTAAGCTGGGCCCCCGATGAAGCTAACTTACTGGCTGGAGTGGCTGGAATTCCTTTGTGCTGCTCTCCAGCTGCTCTCCTGCTGACCTGTGATCCCTCTCCAGGCTCTGGGCATCTACTGCTGGCACTGGCAACAAACAGGTAGGAGTGGAATGGATTGGGTTCCTTCCCCTCCCCCAGCAACTTATTTTAAAGCTGTCTTCACCAGCTTGGCAAGCCTATGACCAAAGATGCTCTTCCCCTTCTCTGACAGATGTACCCCATCAGCCCCCAGTAGACCAGGTTTCTTGAAGTGAGTGCCATGGTCTAAGTAGCTGAACCCCTGGTTGTGGCACCAGTCCCAAAACCATTTGTTGATTCGCCAGGTTTGACTGGCCCTTTCAAACCCCTTCCCTTTGACCAGGAGGATTGTTGAAAAAACTACCTGTGCTCCAGAGTCCCATACTGCTGCTCCCAGGGCTCTGTAATCCTTCTTCATATTCCTCAGACTGCAGATAATAGTCAGTGGACTGTATGAGGCTTGGTAGTTTCTTGATGATGTCCCCAACACAAGGCGCCAGTAAGGAGTGCAGCTCTCTAGAGTGTGTCAGGTAGGCAAATGGGTACCTCTGTACCTCTCAGAAGAGAGTCACCTACTACTATCACCTGTTACCTCTTCATAGTTGCGCTGGTTGTTATACAGGGAGCGGATCAGGCTGCCTTACTCAGCTGCAGCATCTCTCCTGATATGACAGGTCTTCCCTCTTTGGTCTGCAGAGTGGTGAAGTGGTTCTGCAAGGGTACCTCAGCCTTCAGGGGAAGTCTCTTCCTCCTGCAGGTCCTTGCTGTTGCAAGCTTCCATTCTTCTGCATTATTGGCTCCCCTCCCTTCTGTGTGTGCCAGTAGGGGAGTTTTTGCCTGTTTGGCTGTGGGCAGTGGGTCCACTGCAGACTGCACTTGGAACCCGCTACCTAACCCATTCTCAGCCTCCCTAACACTACGCAGCCTTCTCACTGCCTCCTGCAGCTCAGCCACCTGCTGCAGGAGGTCCTCCACCTTTTGCAGGCAGGTCTGCTGCCTGTCCCTGCCCCAGGAAAAAGGTCCAGGCACTGCCTGCTGTCTGCGGTCTGCACTGCAGCCTCTCCCTTCAGCAGCTCCATCTGGGTGGAGGCAATGGCCACCACTGGGGTAGACAGTGCAGACCCCCCAGCCAGAGCTGCAGCCTTTGCTCTCAGATGAGTGCCCACCAGTCCGCCTGTTGTGCAACAGTTTTAGAGATTTCTTCTCACCTTAGCTGTTTATTTAACTCACAGCTTGTCACAGTCCAGATAAGATCTGCTTGATATATGACATGCCAGCATTACTTTCAACTTCACAACAGAATTGACATTTGACAAGCCCAGCACCTCTCTAGTAAGGCATAGTATGGTTCTCTTTCTACTTCTCTGGTCTCAAAGTGAAAAATCTCCACTGATTCTCCTCTGATAACTGCCACAAAGAGCACAGACTGCCAGGCAACAACACACAAAATGCCAACACTAAACACTAACTTGTTTAATTTCTTTCCTACTAGAGGTACAAATATATTTCATACTTAAATTTCTTGCCCGATTTGGCCTGAGTTCCTCCATTCCATATGTGGTCATCCTCTTCATAGAAGAAGAAAATATCAAGTTTCACACCATCTTCTCCCTGGAAAGAGAGTTCCAAGCTGTCTTCTACCTGCAAGACAAAAATATGAACTGTAAAAATACAAAGCTACTTATGTCAGCATGTTTCAGAAAACAAATTTATTTTGGTCAGGTATGCAGAGTGACTCCTATCTTAACTGAAGAAAATACACTAACTCTGCAATTTCTCTTTTTTTTTTTTTTTTTTTTTGATGCCTTGAGACCATGGGAAATTTTCCACACCTCAGTGGGACTACCTTCTCTTTCCTCCCTTTAGCCCCAAAAGCTTCAGCACCATCTCCTTGTCCTCTGCCACAAGCAAAATAATCTCAGTGAATAAATACATGATTAGGTGTCTTCATTTAACACACGTTCTTTCTGATAAAACACTCACTAGCACCCGTAAGGATGTATCACTTTAACTGTGGCTGAACCTTCATATTCCTGTAATTTTGTTTTTCTCTACCATTCTGCAGCCGACATTTTGAAACAAAGTTAAATAAAGATCCACATAAGCTAATAATGAACAAGCCCAGCGCTCACCTCAAGCCAGCCTCCGCCTTCTGCCAGTGTTACATACAAGGCTACAGATAATCTCAGAGCTATCACCAATCCTCCTACATGACGAGGCCCATCCAATCTTAAAGACTAAATTCTACCTTGATTCTTAAGTTTCTCTAGCACCACTGACACAGATCACACCCCTTTAAAACTTATTAAAAACTTCTGAGGTGGAATTCAGACTCCCCAAACAGGGCTGAAGCTATTAAGAAGGGTATTTTCTCACACACTGTCCAAAAGAACACACAAAAATCAACAAGATTATGTGTTTAGGTAAAACCCAAAAGAACACACAAAAATCAACAAGATTATATGTTTAGGTAAAACCCTAATGAGTAAATGTCTGCTGAGGAGACTTCAGATACCCACTTCTACGTAAGTGATCTGCATCTGTACTTAAACTTACGAACCTACAGAAAGACACATTAAACAAATTGTTCATTATCTATGTACCTTGCCAAATTTGTGCTTCAGTGGTAATCCTGCTTTCTGAAAGGCTGGAATGATATCTGTTTTGTAGTCCCTTATAAAGACTCCCAAATCCACATCTTTGCTGTGAGGAATGACATTGCACTGTCTATACCAGCCTGAAGGAAAAAATTCAGGAACAAGAGCAACATATCAGCAGAACAAAAGCAACATAAAAATGAACTGCCATAAGGTCACCAGGCAGAGATCTTTGAATGAGGCCATGAAAAAGACTTCTGCCTTTCTCTCCTATGAAATGAACCACATTGAGGAAAACAAATATTACTGCACTTATAGCCAGCTCTTTCCTCCAGAAAGCCAAGAATGAGAGAAAACAGTAACTCTTTCAAAGACAAAATATCTTCAGTTTTCTAATCTAAATGTCTTTAAAGAAAAAAATATTCTTTACCTGACCCCAAATCTAATCAGCAAAGACCAGTTACAGGGCTACAGTTGTGCTTTTAATTTGAAACTATTATTTTAAATAGTATCTGAGACATTCATCATCTTTCAGTTACCACTGCAAAACAGTGAGACAAGAAGTGGGACATCCTTTTGTCTGTTTCATTAAAGCAGCTTTTAGTAATTGTTCATTCAGAAAATTATATTCCCTAGGACTAAACAAACACAAGTCAAGTGTGCACACACATGAGTTTTCAAAACCTATTTCAAAAATAAAAGAATCTTCACCAGTGATAAGATACTACTTCCACCTTCAGCAGAATTGAAAACTTGCAGTACCTACTCTAATAGGCTGACATTTTACTAAAACATGTGTTTTAAAATAAATAAGGAACTGTTAACTATATTTGAAAAGTCAGTGATAAGCACCAAATTGCATGGGAAGAAAAATCAGCTGAGATTCTACATGGACAGCAGAAATACATGCCCATCACTGTGTCTTCCAACGAGCATTTCAGTAAATTCCAAGTCACAGAATTTAGGGAACTGCTGATTATTTTCTAACCAGTGATCAACACAACACAGATAATTGCTAAAAACATTAAATGCTTCACTGGAAACTTGTTCAGCATCTCCAAGGCTCGGGTTTCTAAACAAAAAGCATTTTGTCAGGAGCAAAAAGGCCTATTTAAATACAGCTAACGCCACATATTACCTTCAAACCCAGTACATTTAACCTCAGCTGACATCACAAGCAATAGAGGATGAAGTGTTTAAAACTTCATATTAGTTTAAAAATGCAACATAACACAAATGTTTTACCAAGGCATGTTCCACTGCTCAGCCAGAAATTTACTCCTAAGTTATTCAGTGTCAGAGCAGCCAGATGGAGCAAGGATTTTGCTTTTTTTCTGAACTCCACTGCATCAAGAGAGGCATCATCAGGATACAGCTGGAAGGCAAAGGAAAAGTAAGCAAGCTAATGTCAGAGAGCAAATATGTGCCTTCATTTTTCAAGTGTCCTAAGAAAAAATGACCCTTAAAACTTTACTTAACTAATATCTGGGCAGTATCTGTTTTCACATACACAACCCAGTTTGAGAACATGCACTAGAAAGACAAGTTAAAATTTATAAACTCTGAAACATAAATCTTCAGTTTTTCCAAACTAGCAGAATGTAAAGTCCCAGTAAAATAGAGTAAGAATGTATGTATTAGACACTGATTCTCAGCACTTGGCAACAACACAGACGAACCCTGGTTCTGCACACGCTGAAGTCAATACCCAGAGTCCAGGGGGAAAGCAGGGACATAATCAGAGTTACTTCCAGCACATCAGTTTATCTGGCGCCACCGAGTGTTACAACTGGATGTTGGCAACTTCTGCCACAGAGTGGAAACAACATGAACAGAAAATCGCATGCCCATCTTCCAGCTACAACCGTGGCAAGATCTTCTGTTAATGCAAAGCCGAAAACAACATGGCAGTCTGGGCAAACATTACCAAATCATACACAGGAGCAACGCACCACTCAGCTTATGACTGATTTCATTAAGAGCTCTTGGGCAACAAACAGTTGAAACAAATACTTTTCAAGACAGATGCCAGCTGTTTATTTCAATATTAAAGCTCCAGCAAAGTTCAATATACCTTCTGAAGCACATTTTCTCTGCCTGTGGCCATTACTGCCTGGAGGTTTTAGAGCTGAATTGGAGCATGCTGGCAATTTCTGTCTTTTCCAGGTGAAGTGACAATACACAGGTACCCTTGGGTATCGTAACCCTCCTGCTACATGTATGGAAAGCTATGGCCTACTAGACTGAACAAGGATGGTCTTCCATTCCCTGAGAAGTCCATTCCCCAAGACCTTAAATGTATGAAGAATGGAACCTCTAGCGTCCTCTTTTTTGCCCTTCCATGAAATCAGAGGTGGCTCAAATTCAGTGATCTGATTCTGACTCCACAGTCTGAACTATGGTAACTCATAACCACTTTATATCTCGGCCCTTTTCAAGTTAGGACAAAACACTGCCCATATTGCAGCAGAAAGCTTCCTACTGTCTGCTAAATCAGATAGCAATATTCTAAAAATAATGCTCTAAATAGTGGTGAAAACATTAGCTTACATGGTCAAAAAGCAACAAAATAAGTAATTTTGAAATGAATATACCATTTCAAATAAACCAAACTAGGAATGTGGAACTGGAGCACACAGTTCAAAAGAATATAAAATGAAATACTACTCTGAATGTTGAGAATTGCCATAAAGGAAAATTTTCAACATACAATAATACACAAGGTCTGAGTCTTATTTACAAGAAATCTATTTAACAGTAAAAATATGAGAGTGCTATGGAGACCTTTTCTTTTCAAAGTTTTGGAAAATAGAAAAAAATGCACTCAGAAGTAAAAAAGACAGACCATTTTCTCCAGATTTTCAGTTAAAGTTTTAGTTTTATTACCACTTACTAAACTCTGTGGATTGAAT
This sequence comes from Haliaeetus albicilla, assembly GCF_947461875.1. Taxonomy (NCBI): domain Eukaryota; kingdom Metazoa; phylum Chordata; class Aves; order Accipitriformes; family Accipitridae; genus Haliaeetus; species Haliaeetus albicilla. The sequence goes on from NC_091516.1 coordinate 41,073,818, forward strand.
CTCAGAGGCTGTATTTAGCTTTATGTATGTGAACAGTCCCATCTAGGTAAAAAACTGTTTGTAGGTTTGGGTCAATCAGTGAAAACATACATTACATCTCAGAGACACTACCTGATTACCACTAACCTGAAAGAAAGCCCGAGCTTCTCTGTACCTACATTCAAGAAATCTAGAGTGTGACATCTCCTCTAGAAAACTGGACGGGTTTTTTGGAATTTGAACTTTTAAGTCATCAATGGAAACAAGCAGAAGTTCCGGCCTGCAGGGAAAGAAAGATGATAACATTACCCCATTCAATTCCTTTCCAAACCACAAGCCACTTTTTCCTCTAGCTCAGGTTAAAATCTTAATGCATACTACCGCCAGTGATTGCTCTGTCCAAATACACCCAAAACCAATTATAAAAGAAGAGCAACAACAGCTTCAACAAACTCCCCATACACTTCAAAATGTTATTTAAAAAGAAATTCTATGCCTATAAGCCCACACTTCATTTGTCAGATCACAGATTCCTTTACTGACTTATGACTTGCACTGGATTTGTTCAGAGCTGTTGTTTAGTGCATTTAAAAACTCAGACTATTTATTTAGCTGTCTAAGTATGGGATGCACTTAAGAACCAAATTTTACCCTGTACTTTGCGGCTACTTGCATTTAAAATTTAAAAAATGTTCAGCCTTCACAATGAAGAAATGTGATATTTAACAGCTTACACAGTTGACTTCAGATGTTTAGGCATATAACCAGTACAGATTCCACGTTTTAAAAGGAAGAAAGAATGGTGTCAATTCTAAGGAAAAAGTTAAACAGATTTATTTTGACCTATGAAACGTCTGGCTGTTTCTCTCTGATTTATGGCATATACACATACCCTACAAGAACACTGTTCTCAAAGCCTAGTGGTATGTGCTTGGCTTTGAAAATAGTGGCAAGATTTGCTGTGATCTGTATTTCCTGAAATACTGCTACTGAAAGCATTGTAGGAAAAGGCAGACATTTACAGTAACTTTACCAATGTAATGCAAAGTTTAAGCATAGAACTATGGACAAGTAACACCATCAATTCAAACATTTATGCAAGAAAGGAGTCCTCTCAGCACATTAAGAGCATGGCTTACATGCAGCGGTTGGCACATGTCTTTGTAGTACAAATGTCACCACTCTTTATTCTTGTTCTTTAACACTGATTATTTGGACTGTTACTGAATGGATTTCTGTTGCTTCCCCTTTTCATTTAATGTTCCATACCTGTATGCCACTTTGGGATACATATCGTTACAGAAGGAACACCAAGTATCTATCAGCTAGTGCTAAATCTCTTGCCACTTATACTTTACCCCTGTGTTGATAGCATAGATCGCTATCAACAGATTTCAAACTTTTAAATATATATAATGGTAAACCACTGACTCTAGCAGAAGATCCAACCTCAGTCATGACTTCTTTGACTTCTCTCATCTTTCTGCCTGCTTCGACCTGGCTACACAGCAGCTTCCTCTAAAATGTAGTTCTTGATTTATGAATGGTGGGAGGCTCTTGTTTTCAGGTAAACAGAATTGGATTTGCCTTCATACCTTAATTTACCTGCACTTTGAGGGCTGAACCATACATAAGCTGAAATTTACAACCTGACTTTAGGAAAAAGAGTAATTTTATATACAGGAGAAAGAAGTTATTTTGGAAGTGCCATTATCACTTTTTCCCTCCTCTGTTTTGAACTCACTTTTCATATGCTCCAGGGTAGCGACCAAAGTGGAGTTTCCGAAAAGGCACAAACTTTCTGTCCATATGTTGCTTGAGTCTCAGGGGGCCATGCCAGAGATAATTACCACTCCTCTCATAGAAGACCACCAGGTGAATGGCATGAGATGCCAGTTTAAATATGTAGTGCAAGGGAATTTCAATCCCAGACAGGTCATCCATCCCATCCAAGCGGGGGTCCTTGTTTATAATCTTTAGCCATTGGAACCCCATTTTCTCAGCAGTTCTAAAAAGGTCCACCTAAAAATGAGAGAGAGGAAGAGACAGAAGGAGAGAGAGAGAAGCTAAAGATTAGAGAAACCAAAATTGAATGCTAAATTATTATAACTGACATTATTCCCCATTTTCATTCTCTAATCAGACTTAAGCACAAAGTACTCAAAAATTTCTAAACCTTAAAGATCAGCAGCCACAAGCAATTCCAACCACTGTTTCCTTGTCTCATATTTTGTCCCTCAAACTATTCAATCAAACAACAAATAAATGTTGTAAGCCATGCTTGGACTAGGTTTGCTCCTTGCCATAGCACCCCTCTCTGCATCCTCAAACTTGTTCTGAACTTGGAGTTCATAAGTCCTTGAATAATGATACCACTAATACAAAAACGATTACTGCAAAATCTTCTTTTATGATGTACATAAATATTTGTCTAAATCTCACCAAACACGGAACGTTGCACTAGCTAACAGGCTTTCATACTTCCATAGAAAAACGGAATGAAATTCTGGCTGATAAGAAAAGAACCAATCAACACCCAAAGACCTGTTCAGTTACGCGTCTTGTACTGTTTTATACAGGCATATCAGCTTCTCCTCTGGATGCTACGGATATTATCAATGAGCCACAAAGGAATGGGAAGATGGATTTATATTAGTGTGCTGCCACACAACCTTATTCTCAGTTTCTTTAATTCCTTTATAGCTATGCCTGATCAGATTCAGAGTGCCACCACTCTTCACTTGAGTGGGACTTCTTCAGTAGAATAGTCACAGACCATTTTAATGTCACCTGCTTTTTCTAAAAAAAAAAAAAAAAAAGAGAGAGAGAGAGGAAAAAAGAAGAAAAAAGCTGTTTGTCACTAGTATCTTTAGTCTGTATAAATTAATCTAATAAATATTTCCAGATTACACTTAATTGATGAAATAATCTTGGATTCCATTTTGTCCTTCATCACATGCTACACCTCTACTTTTTAACACAGCCATTTAAAAATCTCAGAACATCAAAGAAAAGCAGAGATACCAATATGCTAAGTGACAAAATAAAATGGTGTTAAGTACAAGGATGTACTGAAAGAAATGTAAACCAGCAGACTGTGATAATCTTTCCAGCCTTGTCACATCAATACCTGCACTTCCTCCTTGATAGATCCCCAAACCAGAGATTTATTATGGCTGTACCTACATTACAGGCATAAGGTTTTCCCTCCTCTGTTCTAACAGATGACTTTCTTTTTTCTTTTTGGAGTGGCCTCTTAGTACAAGTGTTAATGAATATTGCAGACAGCTTCTAAAAACTTTTAGTTATCTGTAAATGACTCTTGATATATCCAGGCTAGTGCCTGGATACCTTTTACTTTTAAAAACCAGTTTCCTCTACCAACACCTTTACAAGATTTCCATGCAATGAATTCAGCGACCTTAATACAAACACAAAAGCATTATGTCACAAAATCATAGAACAGTTGAATGCATTACAATACACAAATGTGCACTGAAGAAAAGGCACTTACTTCATGTTTCCATGTTTTGTCCAGCAGTGCAAACGTAGTAAAGTCTCTTGGAGCACAAAAGTACTTGCATTCTGGACTAGGGCCATCAGGAGAACTTCTGATCTGTTCAAAGTCTTTATCAACCAGTCCCAGAATCAAAGGATCAATCAGATACACTGGTATATTGTGACTGGATAGTAAGCCTAGGAACTTCCTAACCACATGCTGTTTGACAGAGGATAAAATTGTAAGTTAGAAACACCACCTTTAAGCGTGCAAACGTTAATACATTAAAACCCTTTGAGAGAAGGTAAAAAAACCAACCCACTGACAGAAGGAAATCTTATCTCCCAATATATTTTCTGAATGTGCACTTTACTCCCATTAACAGTTGTGGAAATGAAAGTTTCTCTTTCAGAAGAACAGGCTGCTCTCAGGCTTTCCAGGTCTCTAGGACTAGAGTAAAAGCCTTTCACCTTCAATTAGAACTTTCTACAAGTTAAAGCACTCTAATTCTAGAGTGCTATTCTTGAGAATGGACTCTAGGCTAAACTCTAAATTCTTTCCAGTTCTATATTGACTTGGAAAGCACTTGAATAAACCAGAGATTATAGGATGAGATGTCATGCACGTGTGGGTGCTGAGGGAGCTGACTGATGTCATTCCAAGGCTGCTCTACAACATCTTGAAAGGCCATGGTGGTCAGGAGCTGTTCCTCACATCTGAGAAAAGGCAAATCTCATGCCATCTTCAAAAAGGAGGATCTGGGGAACTCTGGTCACCTTCATCTCAGTCCCCAGGAAGTTTCTGGAGCAAAAGCCCCTGGAAAGTCACATCCAAGCACATGAAGGACAAGGATGTGACTGGGAAAGCCAGCCAAAGGCAAACTGCACCTAATCACACCGACTGCCTTTGAAGAAGCCTGTGGGCAAGGCAAGAGCAAGGGACACTGTTCACACTTTGACTTTAGCAAGGCTTTTGATCCATTCCCACACAGTATCCCCAAACCTCAGCATGATGCTGGCTGTGTATGAAGGGTGATTCAGTGAGAATGTAGGAATTGAGTGCTATCCACTCTTTGGATACTAGTGTACGCAGGGCACTCAACCATGGCAATGCTGTATAAGGGGTTAATAGCTGTAGCAAGAAGGTCCTGTGCCTGATGAGAGGATTTATTAACTTGACTCAGTGGAGAATTTTAATCAAGTACATTTAAATGTCCATGGCGCACAGAAGATTTACAGCAATCATAGCCATCCTGCTATTAAAAATGTAGCTGATGTATTTAACTGTAACAATTTAATTTAATGACTTAAAGCACCATTGTAATCAGAAAAAAATATTTGCTTAGAACAACACTGTCAGGCTTTATGTCTGTTACATATCAAGGTTTCTATAAGAGGTATGATAAAGGAAAACAATGGCCTGCTGCCCAAGCTACCTGCCCAGCAAGCTGACCCTGACTTTCTAACTGAAGCTCTAACTTTCCTCCTGTCCAGCTGCTAGAGTCTGTTCAATCAGACTCCACGGGCCAACCTCCAGTTCTGGCATGGGCCTTTGGCTTCAGAGAGATGTAAAACTGTGAGGACAGAATGTGGATCAATAAAGAGAATTTAGGCAGCAGCACTACATGTGCTGTTCAGGCAGAAGAAAGGCCACCCTCCTAGTGATTTCAGCTATATGGAGCTGAAAGATAAGTGATGTGCTAGCATTATTTCTGTAACTAAAACTAGCAGATCAGACTGATGAACAGGAAGCAAATCCGTGCAAAAAATATCTACTTCCCCCACACACACACACTTCTCCAGGGAAACAGATGTTTTTAGTTGAAACTTAAATAATTGGTAGAAAGAGATGGCAATGATGTCAAGCGGCTAAGAGAAATGCATTCAAATAGAGTATTTTGGACTCATCATGCAGAGACCCTGAAGAAAGCTTGGAGTGCAACAGGTCCCTGACAGGACTGTGGAGCATTCTGCTTCACTACTAATGATCTCATAAGATCAAGTTAAAGCTTAATGAGAACTCTGTCCACAGACTGGCAGATTGGAAGCCCACTGTGACCATGTCACCTGACACCTAGTAGGTAGTCCCAAGGGGTGCCACCTCCAAGAATAGTGAGCCGTTCCTGGCACAAGCAAGCAGTCCACAGAGAGGTTGGTTTGGATTATTCCCAAGAACAGCTCTTAACAGACCACCTCATACCTCTCTTGCTCAGCAGAAACAAGGCATTTAAACAACTATTTTGCTAACTAGCAACATTATCATATTGCATCCAAAGCGAAAGGCAGCCAGCTCCCAGCGCATCATTCTCTTTAACCATCTGTGCTGTTTTTCCTCTGGGAGATCTGTTAACAAAAGACTTCTGTAAAAGTGTTTCCAAACAAATGCTAACTACAAATATCATAACTGAGCTTCTGGTTCCCTCAGGCCAACATGATGTTTTGGTTACATTCAATCCTGCAAACCTTAAGCAAGACACAACAAAAAATATCCCATTTCAAGTATCTAATGGCACTCCTAACACTGCTCCTTAACACTGGAATACAGCAACCAGTGAATGCTGAAATGTAACATTTTCCCGCTCGTGAAGAGCTTTATGACCCAGCATATGCAAGTTACACAAAACACTGAGCAGCAGGTTAAACAACTGGAGCAAGCAAAGGGGTATTCTGTGACCTAAGACTTGCAGCCAATCTTTTACCATGCTACTGACCATCGAACAAGCTGCATGGTCAAACAAAGCAATCTTTTCAATACTCAGTCTGAAAGAACACAAAAGCCTGGATCAAAACTTCCGTATCAGAAAGAACCAGTTTTGCTTCTTAAAGCACTAACAACAGTCCTAAAGACTGCACAGGCAAAGGCTGCTAAGCTGTAACTGTTTCTCAATTCCATTTTAAACTGATGTTTTGAAATACTTCGTAACTTTGCTCAGTGATAAAACTATCTCTTAGTCCTTAATACTAGAAAATCCCCAGTGAAGAGGAAAGAGTACTGGACCCTAAGTTTGCAATTCCATGTGAGTTCTGTGAGACTTGCAGAAGCACTATACAAACCAATGATGTTGTACATACCCATCTAGTGCTGTCTTGGCCTGACTGGCTTCCTCTGACTTTGGAAAAAACTGCTCCATTCTATCAAAACCAAAGAAGGGGAGGGGGAGGGAGAAAGAAAAAAGAAAAAAAGTAAGTTTCAGTTGAATCTCTGCTTAGGATTTCTTAACAGGACATTCGGGGGCATTTATCCAGTTAGTACTTCATAATTATGGCAGTGGTTATCCCCCTGGTCACCCAACTACAGTACTGAATGTGAAATCATAAACAACTGCTCAGGCTTAGTGTGTTTAGAAGGACAACGCAAGCCTTGGGGACTTCCAGACATGCAAGGATTGCATGATCAGGTCTCATGTTTCTAAGTCAATATGTCAGTAAATGTAAAATAGGAAAATGACAAACACAAACACTGTTAGGCAAATACCACTGGGGGAAAGACAGCAGGACTATGCCTCAGTCTTTCCATATGTAATTCCATAGAATTAAATTTGAAAGAGAGTATATATTCATATGATAAATCCAAGGCGGTTAGTGGCTCAGCTTTTAGCTTTTCAAAAGTGTGAAGAACTTCTCATTCATGGCCTTGTTGTTTACCATCAGAAACTACAAGAAAGAAGTCAAAGGTTACGGTACCACCTAGCACTAAGACTGCCTGCATTTATTAAGAATGTTTTCACCAAAAGAAAACAAACTCAGGCGACATGATGCCCATGCGGTTCTTCTGCAAAAATAAACTGACTTCCTTTGTTGAATCTGTGTTGCAACTGTAAACTATGAAAAAACCCAGAGTATTAAATTTATAGTGAGATCCACCTCTTTTTCTGTTATAGAAAATCACACTTAGCTAAACATTCCACGGGTGGTATAAAATCAAGATTTAGTCTATAATACCTAGAAAATTAAGAACAGTGAATCACAAAGACACTGCAGAAAAAGCTGGGTTTTCTTTAAAAAACACTACTGTTGAAAAACCTGCGACCAACAAATGCCGCCTTGTTTGTTTCTTCAGAAAAGCCCTACGATAGCGCTTGGTTTGGCTTCACTTTCAGTAAGTCACTAGACAGCAAGAGTAGGAAGGCTTGTGAAGATTAAAAGCCTCAGTGGCTCAAACCTGCAGCTGAGAACACCAACCAGCATCCCATTTTAGAATTAATGGGATGTCTCTGGCTGACGTAATGACTTGAACGTCAGGATGACAACTGAAATCCGACTGTACCCCTGCCACCAGAAACTTCCTTGGTCATCCTAGTATTGACAACTTCGTGTCAATACTATAGGAATTGCCAGCCGTGTGAGAGAAGCTGTGGAGTGGTGTCGATGCTCCTGAAGGCCTCTGAAGAGAGCAGGCGTTACACTGGGTTATTCCACAAAAGCAAGCCTGCGCGGGACAGCACGCTCTCACCTTCTGCGACAGGTAGAACTTGTAATAGTACAGCTGGAAGAGGAGGAAAACCAGGCTGGTCAGAGAAAGGAGCGCCAGGACCGCGTTCTTATTGATTTTCTGCATTAGTCTTCGGGGCGCTCCCGATCACCGCCTGGAAGCAGCACGGCGTCTCTCATCTTCTCCGGTTTCCCAGCTCCTCCCTGCGCGCCGGCAGAGCAACACGGGGCGCCGGCCTAGGCCGCGCCGCCAGCCCGCCGGCCACAGCCCGCAGGCCCGAGCCGGGCGCCGCGGCGGCCCACGGACGCCGGGAGGACCTGCGGCGGGGGGGCTCAGCTCCGGGGCCCCTGGGGCCCGCCACTCGCACCGCACCGCACCGCACAGCCGCGCCTCGCCCGGCCCCCGGCCCGCTCTCACTCACTCTCACACACACACACACACACACACACACCCCCCCCCCACCCCGGCCCCGGCCCCGGCCCCGGCGCCGGGGCAACGCAGCCCGCCGCCGGCCCCGCCGCCCGACTCCCCGCTAGGAAGCACCGCCCGCCGCCCTGCGCGCATGCGCGGCGGCGGCGGAGCCCGCCCCGGCGCTGGAGTGGTGCCACCCCCCCCGCCGGCAGCAGACGGTCTCTGGGCCCCGCCCCAGCGGGAGACCCGCCCCCGCCGGCCGAACCCCGCCGCAAAAGCAGAGAAAACGAGGAAAACCTCGGCACGTCAGATTTCAAACGTCTGTATTAATACAAAAAGCTCGCATCGCACACAAGTCGGAGACATCAGAGTAGCCCGCGGGCTCGAAGGCACCCCTGCCGCTCAGCGAGCGGCCTCCCCCCTCCCGCGGGGTGCTCTCCGCAGGGGCCGGGGCCGCAGCGCTGACAGAGAAGACCCGAGGTACGGCCGAGGTTAACGGCTGCTTAAACCCCGCACCGGCCGCTCAGCGGGAGGCGCGGCAGGACGACGGACGGCGGCAGCAGCAGGCGACGGAGGGTCACCCCTGCTCGGCCCAGTGCCCAGGCGGCGAGGGAAGAAAACCACATCCAGGCTGAACGCCCCGTTCAGACCCTTTGGGCTCAGGTGAGGCGGGCGAGCACTGACCAACAGAACTGGCTGCCGTGGTCTGTTAGACCATGCATCACGTCATTACCTGTGATCCTTTTCAGACTGAGATACTGACTGCTACATCAGATGTTCCTCCTCAGGGAACCGGTTAGTTTCCCCGGTCTTAATGTGAAACGTGGGAGAGCACAAGGGGGCAGGAAACAGGATCTGGACGTTAGCCTCTACTTCTCCCACTTAGAGGATGGCCAAAGAAATAAACCTGTCACCCTCTGCCATCCATATCTGGTATCTGGAGAAGCATCCATCACCTAGACACTTTCTGAAATTAACAGCCCTTGCTGCAGTTTGTACAGCTTTCCAAAGAAGCAATGAAAGTTACAGTTTTCTGATGTATTAAGAACTCAAGGGAAACCTTCAGTTCCTCACAAGTTATTCTGAAGGTATTTTAACTCTGAAAGACCACCAGTCATAAGTATTCAAATTTTTATTTAAAAAAAAAATATCTCATTTTGGTTGTACAGAAAAAAACTCCCGTCTAGCCACCAAACAGCATCAGCTCCAGAGCAGAGAGGCTCAGGCAGTATTAAAGTCACCTGGCATGTTATACTTAGCATTAACTGCAGGGCACAACTACAGACTTTCAAAAGGTCTAACCCATTGCCAAAGAACAACCCTTCCAATTCCTGAAGCGGATTCCCCGAGGAAAATGTAATTTCACAGGCTGCAGGCATCCCTCTCTAGCTGCAGGTACAAACAGTGCACCAACTGCAACAAAGTATCACCAATATATTGGTACTGGACAGACACTAGCTCAGAAAAAAGAAAAGTCTGAAAAAAATAATCTAAAGTGCTTAAGGCAATTATTCATATCCCCATTTACTAAAAACAATTAGACTAGCTGTTAGCAGCAAAAATTTGACACCTGTGCAAACTATTATAGAACAAATTCATCCTTTAAGGGTAAAATGTCACATGTTAAGTACAACTAGGACATCAGTTAAACTAAAACTTGCAAGTCACAAGTCACAGTATGAAATACTTCAAGCTTTCTTCTAACTGTTAAAGAAAAATTACATTTTTACATTGTGCATATCAAAAGGTTGCACTACATCTTGCTAAAAAAACTTTGTCATTTAAATGCTCTTATGTAGGGTTGGAGATTACTCGCGGTTCTTTCTGACTACACATTAACTTACTGTAAACATTCCCTTTCTTTCTAAAAAGGGAAATTTAAATAGGAACTGTAGCTGAACACCCAAGATCAAGCTGTTGACTGGGCAGCACGAACAGGTACTAGTCTATTTAGATGTCTGTTTACCACAGTCATTCAATAGAACAAGTCTCAAAACAAGAAGCATCCACCTTAACTCTCCTCTCTCTGATCACCACCAGGGTCCAAGCATGCAAGTCTCACTCCCTCACATACCACTGAATTCACAGCAGCTGAGTCCCTAGAAGTCCCAGACAGGTGTTCATTGCAGTAAAAAGGAAATAAATGAGTAAGAAATACTTAAGATTACCACACAGACTATTTGGGTAATCACAACATCTGTAGGTAATGTATGAAACAGATTCAGACACTGCTCATTTAAGAACCATGTCACCTTCCAGTATCTTTGTTTCAAGACCCAAGTTTCAAAACACTAAACTGGCAGAGGAAGGTACAGTTAAACTGGGATTTGCTTTGCACTTCCCCCTGCAAAAGAGGTTACAGCTAACTTTGTTCACAATGCAAATATTTAGAGACACTCAACTTCCAGATATAAAATGAACATTAAGGGCTCAACCATCCTGTCAACTTCATGATTTCTCAATAGAAACAAAAATTTTAATACCTGCTCTAGAAAGTAAGAAGAAAATTTAATTTTTCTGCTGAACATCATAACCACTTAATTATGAGTTGTTTCAGGGGATTTCTCATTCTCTTGAGATATCTTGATGGACACAAAGGACACATTGATACTAACAAGATTTAACATGATTAGATGGTTGTGTCTTTATGGACTAGAAGATAGACAGAAGAAAAAGTACTTTGGCCCTGTAGGAAAGGAGCCAATTCATTATGGACCCTGTCACCATGAATTTGAAAGATTTTTCAGGTGATAATAGGAAAAAATCTTCAGTTCGGAAACAGTTGATTCAAGTGCGTATCTAAACATTATTTCTAGGCTCCTGGACTTGGTTAGAGGGAAGAAAGCAGATTTAAACAGTCTATAATACACAAGTAATTCTCATTGAAAAGTTGAGATCCTCCATGAAGAATATAACATGATTTTTTTTAGCTCTCCTACTATTATGAATCATTTGACTATTGTTACTAAGCTTCCAACTATGAGTTGAGATGATGGAACTCCCAGCCTCAACATTCCACTTCCTTTGTGAACCAAAATGTATAACCGCAGATCCAGAAGCAGATCATGTTAGCTGGCAAAGCATTTGCTCACTTTCCACTTTTTCCTTGCCCTTAAAAAAGGGGGAAGGCGTTAAGCTGGAGGCTATAAAGAGATCCTTTAGAATATGATCCTCTGAAAGCTAGTCTCATATCCACATATATATGGCATATGGTACAAGCTAGCAAGTTAAGAGTGGGATGCTATATATATCAGCTACATTTCTGCCAGATAAAGAAATCATGCAATTTTTGGACTTCTCTGGTTATCCAGAATGTTCCAGGAATCCTTACTAGGCTAGTCAAAACAATTAGCAAAAATGTGTGCCTGGGCTCAGAGGGTACTGCCCCATCACCAGGAATTTAGTGCTGCTTCTGCTCAAAGCCAGTTTGATATTGACACAGCTGTTTGAGAAGTCTTAGCCAGCCTTGAAGCTGGCTTGAGAAAAAGTTGAAAGGTGTTTTAGCAATAGCACCTCCCCACACACCATCTTCTCTGGAGAGATGCATTTAAACTGAAACTCTCACACCCTCGCTCCCAGCCTCAGCTGCATGACAGCTTTGCTATCGGCAGACAAAGATTCAATTCGTCATTCACATCTGATGAACAGTGTGAATTGCTGATTATCCAAATCCAATTAGAATAATGTCACAAAACTGGAAAGCCAAGAGATGACCCAAAATTAAAAGCTTCTGAGACAGCAGTACCATGCTGTAGTTTTTAAAAAGCTCTGGATTTTTGGTTCTGAACCTCTTACCTGAAATACTTCCTAGCTCAATGGCTGGCTATCATAATGCATCTTCACTGAGGACATAAGAATGTTTTTAAATACCTTTATATTTTTACATTTTCTGTAATTTGTGATAAACAGGAGCCAAACTCTAAATATATGATATTTAAATGAGTTACTCATGGGAAATAGGAGGATTTTGTAGTGGGGCGGGGGGAGAATCACAGACTGCTCTTACTGTTTCTTCATATCAAGCCTACAATTTCTTATAATATTCTTTTGAAATCATACTGCTGTGATGTTTTACCAGGCTAGGATAGCAAATTAATGTTCTTTTGAAATGCATGTTTGATATCACAAGTTCTAATGGTAAGCCCGGTAATAATAAAATATATTATCATCAAGTAATTCATGTTAGGAGAGCTAAGAAAATGGTATGTCATATTCTTCATAGAAAAATAATATTCATAACAAAAGTAATATTCCAGTCCATAACAAAATGCTTAAATACAGTATTAGAAAAGTACATAGTTACAGGTCTTGATTTCTCTATTTGTTTTTCAAATAGGCAACAGTTCAGTTTTCTGTCTGACATTTCTGTCTGGATTCACAGTAGGTTCCCAATACTTTAGCCCCAAACCTTTGCACTATCAGCACCCAAGGCCTTAAACAGCAATAGGTAGAAAACCCAGTTTAATCCAATGCTCACAAGCTTCTGTGAGTAGCAGCTACACAGAAAAAAAACCATTCAGCAATAGAAGTGTTTAATAGACATTACTAGGCAATATTGTTTAGGCTGCTTGTTGAACCACTCAATCCATTTTCACTTTTCTGGAGCGTTTTCACAGCACTTGGCACCTGCAATCCAGTACTCACTGTAAGCCCACCACACCAGATCTAAGGGAGAAAAAAAAGAAAAAAAAAAATTAAAAATCGATATTCTGACCATCATGAATCATCTACATCTCTCTTCTCCCGTTCCACAATGGAACACAAAACTTATCCTGCAGCTGCATTTGTCTTCTCTCTTGCTCTCTAGTCACAGTACCCTGTAAAAAATTCTAATCACACAGAAGCTAATTTTTAAGACCATAAAGTCTAAGATACTTCACATACTATGCTTTATGACTAAGTTTATAACCAAAGTCTAAGATCTAATACTAAAATACTTGCTCCTAATAGGAAAACTTATTCGAAGACTGATGTGCTAGCAGCAAGTACTTAGAATGACAATGAAAAGCAATAGTCACACTATGTTCCAGGGTCTGAAAGCAGTGCTTAGTTTTAGTATGATACGACAAAATTATGTAACATAGTGCAAAAAAATTATGTTTTGAGAAGCTTCAGGGGCACAGGTGCCAGTGACCTCTATTCTACAACTGAGTTACAGGAAGGAATGTATCTCCACATTTAGGAATAAATTTGAGAGCTGTAATTAAGGAGCTTGTCATTTTTATTTTAACTGTTCAGGCTAACCGAAGCAGTGTCTACAAGGCTGCTATCACTAAGTACTAGGGGCTGTATGAGATGCAGACTAATAGGCTGAAGTGTGGTATGCAAATGTTTCCTTGGATGCCTTAGGAACTGACTTAATGAGTCAGCCTTAGCAATGCTGACTGGGATGACTAACACGTATCCCAACAGTTCTGAAGCTGTTTCTGTTCCCCGTATGTTGAAAAGTATCAGTAAGGCAACTTGCTTAGTCACCTCCAAATAAATAGCTATAACAATCTAGACTCCTATTGTCAGTACATCTAGCCAACAGCAGAAATTGTGAAAGGAATTCTGTCTGATACAAGTGAAAAATCAGGTGTTTGGAAATGCTAGATATAAGGCTGCCTGAGCAAGTTACTACTTTTCCATTCCTCCTCCACGCCCAAAAGAAGAATCAACTGTATTAATTGGCATAATTATACTTTAAAATTGTCATGCTGTGCTTTCTATGGGCTGAATTACAAGAGGCTAGAGATCAGTGCCTAGGCAACTGAGTTGGTCCTATGAACTAGCATTCTAGCCTCCTCCAGATTCCTAAGTTTTCCCAGACCTATACCCTGTCCTTTTCCTATGCATTTTTTGCAAGGTTTGAGTCTTTAGAATTGCAGCAAGTTTTCACTGATTAGCATAGAACCACAAAAAAGTTATGCAGACCAGCGAAATGACTGGCAAGAAAATCCCACTGAACTTCTAAAGATTTGAAAGGTAGAGTCTTGCATCTCAGAGGGAAGCATCTGCTGTTGTTCTGTCTCATGACACCTGCTCTGACAGTCTGCACCATCCCAGGCTCCTATCTGCATCAGTTCAGGTCAATTATTGTAGCAGGCTCATCAGCTACAGGAATGTGCTATTAATTTACCCTATAAAAATTTAATGACTTTTATTTACATAGCTGAGACATCCAGGTGCAGACTTCTCCTATTGGAGTGCTATTATAAGCACACATGAAATCAAAAAGAAAACAATTAAACATCTTCTAAATTGTTAGCCAAAAACAGTGCTCCCAGTTTCTTCCTTCAAAAAACAATTATGTCTTCAGTAAACCAAATTCAGTACTAGAAACTGAACAAAATTTTACAGATACTGACCATGAAGCCTGGTAACAATGGTTGGGTAAACTTTGTTCTGAAGGTGTGTAACAGCTCCTTTGAGTTTGCATTATAAAATGCAAGCTGACCTAAAAGAGGCAGAAAACAATTTGAAATACATGTTTAAATGTTATTGCTGTGTAACTTTTTGTAAAATTGACTCTCTTCCAGGGAAAGGTTTCCAAAACACACTAAATACAGTCCACATGACTGAAAAATTCTCAGTTAGTAGCTCTGTCACACAGGTGAACCCAGGTCATATGACATTACAAGCAGTATTATGGCAAACAGCTTTGGGCCTTATTTTCACAAAACATTGTATCAATCTGGAACTAATGTACTACTTCAGCCTTGTACTGCTTCAACTTGACACAGATAGCTAACTAAGTTTTAGCTCAATCTCCTAAGATTGTAATTTACCTCCATCAAAGTCGCAGTATACTCCTATTCTGTCTGGAACAGGTATATCTAGAGTTTTGGTTTTATTGTTATGTTTTGCTGAAAGTGTGGTTTGCAGCCAGTTGTTGATATGGATGCACCAGCTTGAATTCGTCTTTCCCAGCTGGTCAAATTTCCCCATGTTTCTGTATGTTACTCCCACACTGTAGGATTTGCAGTCCTTCTGGGCTCTCACCTCCCAGTAATGCTGTCCACTTTCAATAGCAGTGTCTCCTACCAAAAAAAAAAATATATTTAGTTGCTATAATTAAATGTACCTTACAATGCTTGCTTCCTTATAGGCACCAGTGATGTCTTCTCTTTTATTTTAAGGTGAAGGCTTAGAAATACAAAAATCTAAACTATAAGGAACAAAAAATTTCATGTACAAGAGAACAGAATGTAAATATAAAATAGAACAGTGAGAGTTTTTACTTACACTCATTAAGACAAGATACATTTAACATCAATTCACATTTAATAGCAGTGAATGTTAATGACTAAGAGCTTTGTAATAAAGAGCTTCAACAGACCTGAAGACACTTGCTGTAGCAAAACTACCTCTGTGCAGCACAGCATCAAGTACCCAGCCTTGAACAATCACAAGTTTTCCCTCAAATTCTTACCCAATCTGCCTTTCCACAGCATTACACCTCTAACAGAAGTTAAAAGTTCACCTTACCCAACACTGTGTATGATTCACCAGTAAAATGATCTCTGCTGCCCCTCGCTGAGGATCTTGCACTAATAGATGTCCTCTTTGGAGATGGTGCACCACTTCTAGAAAATGAACCATTCAAGATTTGGACACAATTACAGAAATGTACACTCAAACAAGTTTTCCCAAGTCAATTAGGGTGCTATAAACATACATAAGCTACTGAAATGACACATTACTTCAGCCACTTAACACCTCTAACAGTATGCATGCACAAAAACTGAGAGAAGATATGACAGCCAGAAAAAATACAAGACGTTGTAGCAAACAAAATCAGAGGCAGCTGAGAAAGGAAAAAAAGCAGATATGTGGCACATGGTTTGAATGAATGCCTGTATAAAACAGTGTTTTGCCTGTACTACACGGAGCCTTGGAGAATTCATCTTTCTGGTTTTCCACATAAGACTTCTAATACATCTTGTAGATCAGCTACAACAATGAGGTAAGTGTGAATACACTACTGGTAATGCCAAAATGCCTAATTTTCACTGGAATTTAAATATTGGTGAATGGGAAAATAACATCACTTGTGTTAAAGGTAGGGGGTTTTGGCACATGTACAGCTTCTATAAGCAATGACTGAAATCCCAGGAAAAAGTACAACCCAGTTGTCCTGGTTTCAGCTGGTATAGAGTTAATTGTCTTCCTAGTAGTTGGTACAGTGCTATGTTTTGGATTCAGTATAAGAATGTTGGTAACACACTGATGTTTTCAGTTGTTGCTAAGTAGTTCTTAGTCCAAAGTCAAGGATTTTTCAGCTTCTCATGCCCAGCCAGCAAGAAGGCTGGAGGGGCACAAGAAGTTGGGAGGGGACACAGCCAGGGCAGCTGACCCAGACTGGCCAAAGGGGTATTCCATACCATGTGATGTCATGTCCAGTATATGAACTGGGGGGAGTGAGGGTGGAGGGATCACCACTCAGGAAGTAACTGGGCATCAGTCGGCAGGCGGTGAGCAATTGCATTGTGCATCACTTGTATATTCCAATCCTTTTATTATTACTATTGTAATTTCATTAGTGTTATTACCATTATTAGTTTCTTCTTTCCTGTTCTATTAAACTGTTCTTATCTCAACCCATGAGGCTTACCTATTTTTTTTTTTTCTCCAATTCTCTCCCCCATCCCACTTGGCAGGGGCAGGGGGGTGAGTGAGCAGCTGTGTGGTGCTTAGTTGCTGGCTGGGGTTAAACCACAACACGAATGAAGAATTAAAGGAATAAAATTCTGATAATTTTATTTCAAAATAGACATCCTAAAGATGATACAAAACCCAAGAGTGTCAACTCTAAACATAATTTATATGAAAAAAAAGATGAAGTGAGACTTCCAGAGTTTAATGCAGCACACCTCTTCTCAAAAAAAAAAAAAATCAAAACCAAAAGTATATTGAAGGGTGGGGATTTATCTGATTATATTAACTCTATCAAAGACTACACAAAAGAAAATTGTGTCACAATACATTGTGCTGAGAAGCACACAGCAAGTCCTCAAGAGTCACTACAAAATTTAAGAGTCTAATCCCAATCAAGAAAGTCTTAGATTTTCTAATCATACTTTTCAAAAGCATTCTCAGGAAGCAACAGCAAAATAAATGGAAGACACACTTCACTCTGGAGAATACTCTAATGAGCAATCAGTTGCATAAAAGAATAATTTTCACCTAATGAGGTTTTCAAACATTTTATTTTACCTCAGTTATGCCCTCAAAAATAATTCCTAGCAATTTAACAATTAAACAAAACGAAGGCTATATGCAAATTACAGTGAATATTAAGCCTCAGTAGCCAGGGAATCACATCTGGTTATTATTTTAAAGGCAATCAGTAGGAAAGAATTTTAACTTCTCAGAAATAGCTATGCAGTTTACAGTTTAATTTCATAGACGAAAAAATTTAAAAGTACAAAATAAGTCTCTGAAATACACATGTGAAATAATTTTCAAATCCTCATCCTCTGTAGTCCATCAAACATTAGCCTTAGAAGAGTTACCACACACAAAAGAAAGTTTTCTCTCCAACTTTGCCTTCAGCTGGTAAAGCTAATTGCTACTTAAATGTCTACTAATACAGTGAAGTTTAGCTTGTTTCCTTTCTGATTCAGTCAATACTGATTTCAAGCTTTCTGGAACTGTTCTCAAATACCATTTCATAAAGGGTTAGAAAATGTCCCTTTTGCCTAATACCTTCATTAAAATAAAGTCACATGGGAATCAAAAGCTGAGTTGTATTAAGCTGTCATACATAAGCATGCTAGAATCTCTGGTTCATCTTCATGACTAAATCTGTTTCATTCCAGTTACAGAAGTCTACAAGAAATCACTGACGAAAAGGTTGTCTACTTTAGCATCACCATTTAGCATATAAGTTTGCCAGTACTGATCAGAAGAGAGCTGAGCTTCTAAATTGCTTGCAAGAGTTACATGAAGGGAGTAAGCATACGTTGTGCAGGTGCACCACATCAAATGCTTTTGAATTTTGTTAACATGGAGGAAGCTACAATTTACTTACCAAAGAAAAAAGCAACAAGTGATAGCATGAAAAAAAGAAAAGGTAAAGCCAAGAATTAAAGCATAATTTCAGGGGGAACCATCACTCTTTGCAGATTCCATTCTGCTTCAAGTGTATCAGAGATGATTCACTCACAGTGCCAAGAAAAGCTGCTGAAATTTTCTATTAGATTCAGTGTAAGTGAGTTACACAGAAAGCAATGTGGCCATTTAGAGAATCACCAGAAGAAAAATATGCAAGTGCTTTGCTAGTATTTTCTCAAAGTTAGGGAGACATTAAAAGGTTCTCAATACTACTCATTTTGTTCAAGTCTTCTGTAAATGGCCACTGCACGTGCTTTGTCCACTCAAAATCTTAACAGCCTTTACCAGTTCAGACAATGACATTAAATATTTGGTATAAAAGTTTGAAAAAACAGGTTTTGTTTGGTTTTCTTTTTTTCTCAGTGCTTAATTCTCCCTTCCAATAGGAAAAGGCAGGAAATTTCATAGCAGATAGTTTGGTTCCCATTTTCCCATACAACACAGTCTTCATTAGCTAGTATAGTAACGGATGCATTTCTTCCACTATTCAGTGACCAGATATTCTCATCTTATGATTAGGATTGTAGCCTACAGCACTGCAGTTAGTCTCAGTTTTCTTACCCATTTCAGCAAATAAAAAATATTCCAAGCAATATGTATTCTCTTTTGGAGAAGAAAGGTCAAGGAGGGATATCAGAAGTTATCCAGAGGCTTTTTTTTCTACTCTAATAAATGTTATAGATCATTACGCATTTTATTGCCATCATGTCTTTCCAACCCTTTGAAAGCTTCACATTGGATGTTTAAAACAATTATACTGCAACTCTTTCCACCAACTATGGAGCTAGCTTCAAATTTTCTCTCTAATGCAGACAATATTGCACAGATACTCTTTAACAGGGAACAAAAGCCTCCTGCAAGAATCAAAGCTCATCCGAATCTCTTGCTAGAAAAGGTCAGCCTGAGATGCAAAGTTGAACATATGAGCATGTCCTTCTACCAAAGCAAAGGCCAGAACTAGGGAAGTTCTTTACTGACAACCACAAAGGGAGTCCAAGGTATAAGACACCCAGAGTTTGTTGAGCAAGTAATGATATCTCCAAGGCAGTTTTAAAACTTAGTTTAGCAGAAATTGATACAATTTGTGTAGTAGAATTACTGACACTGCACAGCTTCAAGAGCTTGTTTTGCCTACACAAGCTTTTTTTTACTGCTGATCTTAAGCCAAAGATATACCCACCTGATGGATGAATACAGAGGAGTAGAACGTATAAGAAATTAGGAACCTGGGCATTTGTTTTGGTCCCACAACTTCTAAACCAGTGAAAAAGAGCAAGAGAGCAAGAACGGGAGAAGTAATTTCTCAAACTGGAGTACTACTAGAAAAATCATGAAAAAAATTTACACTAAAAACCACAATTGCACAAGGAATAGGAGAGTATTTCAGCTGCCTTTACATATCAAAAAAGAGGTTCTCATTTGAACAATTAGTTCCACAAGTAGAATTGCCATGAAGCTTTTTACACATGCCATCAGGCTAAACTTTATCCTCTTTGTAAGTGTAAAAACACTTACTTCTTTTCCTCTGATGTCTAGTAACAGCTATAGCACAAGTTTGGAGGCAAAAAGGTTTTCAGATTCAAAAATAAGAACTAAAACAACTGAAGTTCTCAGAAAGGAGCTCTTTTCTGCATTTGTAAAAAATTCAGTGTGCCATCATGTGCCAGAAGATTAAGTAAGCATCAATATATCTGTAAGTGTCCTGGTTTCAGCTGGGATGTAGTTAACTGTCTTCCTAGTAGCTGGTACAGTGCCATGTTTTGAGTTCCGTATGCGAAGAATGTTGATAACACTGATGTTTTCAGTTGTTGCTCAGTAGTGTTTAGACTATAGTCAAGGATTTTTCAGCTTCTCATGCCCAGCCAGGGCACCTGACTCAAACTGGCCAACAGTGTATTCCATACCATGTGACGTCCCATCTAGTTTAGGAACTGGGAAGTGGGGGGCAGGGATTCGCCGCTGGGGGACTTGCTGGGTGTCGGTCAGCGGGTGGTGAGCAATTGCCCTGTGCATCATTTGTACATTCCAATCCTTTTATTACTACTGTTGTCATTTTATTAGTGTTATCATTATCATTATTAGTTTCTTCTTTTCTGTTCTATTAAACCGTTCTTATCTCAACCCAGGAGTTTTACTTCTTTTCCTGATTTTCTCCCCCATCCCACTGGATGGGGGGGGAGTGAGTGAGCGGCTGCGTGGTGCTTAGTTGCTGGCTGGGGTTAAACCATGATAGTAAGTAACAGCGATCTTTGTATCAACACTAGAATACATAATGCTCTTCCAATTATTGCAAATCAGGTCTCCCACACACTAGGAAGGATGCATCCTTCCAGGTATATTGCTTTCTGGTCACTGGAAAATATATACATAATCTCTATGAATCCAAATTAAACTTCAAAATAATTTTTAAAAGCATATGTGTACTGTTACTGATAAAGGCTATTAGATTTCTCACTATGTCAAGCAAAGGAAAGTAGCATAGACCCCCAACAAAACCAGGAGCTAGATCCTAGGAATAAAAGGTATATTATCACCTTCTATTGCTCTTCAGCAGAGGATTCTGGCCACTGTCAACAGAAATAAGTAGTCATTAAAGAACTCCTCTATTACTATAGTAAGGTATCCCCATTTTTTAGATGCCGTTAAAACTTATTCTACCATGCTTCTGGCAGTATATGCCTATAAGGAAGGGATTTGTTCATAAATTATCTCAAGCAGTGCTCTTTATACCACAAAGCACATGTTCAAAGTCAATTAATTGCCTTTGAGGAAGAAGTAGCCAGCTCTGTGGACAAGGCAAGAGAAATGGACACTGTTCACACCTTGACTTTAGCAAGGCTTTTGACCCATTCCCACCTCAAAAGACTGGGTAGTGGGTCATAACAACCGTGTACAGAACCAGTTGAACACCAGGCTCACAGCTACGGATAGTATTTTCCAGACGAGAGAATCCCACACAACAAGACAGGCTGGGGGACAACTGAGGGAAGAGCAATTCTGCAGAAATGCAGTTGGGAGTCTTGGTGTACAACCAGAGCCGACAACAGGTGGACAACAACAGTGGGCAACACACTGCACTATGCCCTTGTGGCAGAGGTGGCCAACCACTTCCTCGGCTGTAGCAGCAAGACAGCAACCAGAAGGCCAAGGCAAGTGACTCTTCCTCTCAGTTTGGCACTTGTCAGACTGAGTCTGAAGACTTGTGTCCAGATCTGGGATCCTCAGGACTATACAGTGACATACTAGAGCAAGTCCAGTGGAAGGCCAACAACACAATTAAGGGACTGGAACACAGGAAGACAATTGGGTTTGCTCAGCCTCAGGAAGGCAAGAGATAATTACTGTCTTGAATGACATAACAGGAAGGTACAGAGAAGACTGAGTCAAGACTGAGTCAGGCTTTTCTCAGAGGGGTGCACTCTGATAGCTGGGAGGCACCTGGTACTCATTGCACCACAGGAAATTCCAGTCAGATATCAGGATACTCCTCCCCTCCCATGAAAGCAGCCTGGGAATAGAGGCCTAAGCAAGTTAACACACTCTTCATCCTTGGATATATTCAAGGCTCAGCCAGAGTAGACTGATCTAGTGATGTTCTTCAAACCATATTCAGTGATTCTGAACAGCACACATCTAAGTGCCCAACACTCAATAATCTACTAAGAATTCTGTTGAAGTTACTTAAGTACTTTTCCTAGATGAAAATAGTTGGTAAACATGTTTAGTGCTGCCACTTTTACAAGAGTTATGTTCCACTATCCATTATCTTTTGCTATCAGGTTTGTTTCATTGGTACCTCTACCTCACCAATGTGGGTTATGAGATAAATTCAACCACCACCTACCTATATTACCAGTTTTATTTAGCCTTATGCTTTTTCAAAAGGACAAAGCAGCCAGCTCTTTCCTTATTTTTTATAGTAGAAAAGCTTTCTATTCACCAGTACTGACCTGCAACACCACTAAATACAGAATTACATCAGTTGCTTACTGACATTTACCTTATCTACTGTATTGGGTTTGCGTGGCAAGGTTTTGGTAGCAGGGGCACTGCAGGGGTAGCTTCTGTAAGAAGATGCCAGAAGCTGCCCGCACATCAGATGGAGCCAATGCCAGCTGGCTCCAAAATGGACCCACCACTGGCCAAAGCTGAATCAGCGACAGTGGTAGTGCCACTGTGATAACATATTTAAGAAAGAGTAAAAACTGCTGTGCAGGAGCAGCTGGGAGACAGGAGTATAGCTAACCTGCACCCTGTGGAAGACCTCACATCAGGGCAGGTGGATGTGCCCTGAAGGAAGCTGTAGCCCATGGATAGGCCACATCGGAGCAGGTTTGCTGGCAGGACCTGTCGCCCTATGTGGGACCCACACTGTAGCAATCCATTCCTGAACGATGTACCCTGTGAAAAGGACCCACACTGGAGCAGTTTCTGAAGGACTGCAGCCTGTGGGAAGGGCCCACGTTGGAACAGTTTGTGAAGGACTGTCTCCCTTGGGTGAGACTCCATGCTGGAACAGGGGAAGAGTGTGAGGAAGAAGGAGCAGCAGAGACAACACATGATGAACTCACCATGACCCCCATTACCTGTGCCCCTGTGCTGCTTGCAGGGAGGAGGCAGAGAGTTCAGGAGTGAAGTGGAGCCTGGGAAGAAGGGAGGGGTGAGGGCAAGGTATTTCAAGATTTGTTCTTATTATCCTACTCTGACTTTTGATTGGTGGTAAGTTAATTTAAATTTCCCCAACTCAAGTCTGTTTTGCCTGTGACAGTAATTGCAGAATGATCTCCCTGTCCTTGTCTCAGACCCACAAAGCCTTTTGTCATATTTTCCTCTCTCACTGTCCAGTTGAAGAGGGAAAGAGCAGCTTGGTGGGCACCTGGTGGCTACTCAAGGTCAACTCACCACATCTACAAGTTATTCCAGTGCCTTGAATGATACCCTAACAAATGTATTTTAAAAAGAACTAAATCCTATTTAATGATTAAGACACATTTCTAATAGCATCCATAAATAGCCTACACATCTGTGTGACTGGGGAAGGGAAATAAAAAAATTAAAATTTCTTCGAGAGATTTCTGAATGAAAATTCCTTTGGTGTCCCACTGTCCTCAAGTGCTTTAACTCCCCCCGCCTTCTTCCCTTAACTGCCAGACAAGACATCCCAGACAACATAAATATATGCAAAACAGCTCTTACCTGCTTTTATTTTCCTTCCCTTTTATTTTTTCTTGGCCTTTGCCTCCAGTAGGATCCCATTCAACATAGGTATCCTCAACCTTCAAGTTCAGATGAGATGAAGTACTGTCCAAACTGAACACAAATGCTGGTCAAGACAAAATGCAAAACAGTGAAATGGTATAATGCTCTCTTCCAACAGTGGCTATTTATAGAAAATGATAGAAGCTGTGGTAGAATTGTAGCAGAACACTATTTGACTTAATAGAGGCATCAACTTTTTAGTCTGATGTTTGTAACCACGGTAAGGAACCCTTTAAATAAAGCCCAACTACCTACTTTGGTGTAGCCTATGCACTGAAGGTGAGTTTTTTCATCTTTATAATGCTGCAGTATCAGCAATTAAATTCAGCTAGTGCCTTCTGCTAGTTACAGCCTACTCCCTAGATTCTTACAATCACACATGATTTAAAAGCGTATGCTTATTTTCAACACTCTGCAGCACTGATTCTCCAACAAGGTGTTTATGATTAATAAGGATTGCAAACTTGGAGAATACTAAATTGACAGGGTAGCACATACAGGCAGAGTTGAACTGTGAAGTCAACTGCAGATACAAGAACAATAGAGGGTACATGCAACTAGAAGAGACTTTGTATTTATTGCAGCCAAGTCCTTCATGCAAGAAAACAAAACTAATAAACATCTTTAGGGAACTTAGTATGTTGTATTTACAGAGTATTCTGTAAGTGTCCTAATACCATCAGATATTATAGTCTTATTCTGAAAGAAAGTATACTTGAGATTTTTAAGAGTTTAGACCTCAATAGTACACAAGTTTAAAAACCAATAAGGTAAGCACATGGACAGGGATACTGAGTTTCTATGGGCTGATTATTAAAGAAAGTAAACTAAACGTTCACACAGCAATAACAAAAATAATATGGGAAGCATGATAACTGCCCAAATAATCAAAATCAGAATTATTTTTCTGGTACTGGAGTAAGGAATGTAAGTGGCTATTAAATGGATACTATATATCTGACAATGACTGTTGCTTAAGAGTATTAAAACTGTTTTAGAAAAGTTACCAAAATGCCCATCAGCTCATTCATTTTGCATATAGCTTTGTTTTCATAAAGTAACATTTACAAGTAACACAATTTATATTTTAATTGTCCAGTTCATATCAGTCGTTTTGGCCTTTACACTACACATTTGGCTATAAAGCCTCAGCATCATTATCTCCACCACAGTAGTTAAAACATGTGTTCTGTCACAAAACACCACTTCCAAGAAATTTTTCTTCTAGTTTAATTACAAAATGATGTTAGGAAGCCACCATCCTCAGACCAATTGATTACTAACACAATGACTTAAGAACTTCAGCAATTTGGAGCTGCCTATTTTTTTTTTTTTTAATATTGACAGTGATTAGACTTTACAGGTACAAAGTCAAAAAAATCCTTTCCAGCACCTTTTATTTACAGAAAGCTATTACCTGTCACATCCCAAGTACCAATCACCAGCCAACTACACCAACAGTTTAGATGCCATAAGAGTCCTACTGATGCTCAGCCACAAGGTTCACCTTCTCTTGCCATATGTTGGCATGATGTAGTGGCACATAATATTGTCAATCCACAGATCAAAACAATCAATGTCAAACCCTGTTGGAAAAGTTACATCACTACCTCATTTTTAGTGTCTGAATGCTAGAAGGCCAGATTTGTGCCAATAAGATTCTTAATCCTTTAAAGAAATGGTTGTCTTCCTTTTCACTTAGGACACATTTCAGCAGTGCTCATGCAGAAGCAGACTTAACATACAAGTTCATATATGAAGGCAGAACAGTAAGCACAGGGTTTTCACTACATCTAAGGTTAAGAGTCTTTCAAATTTTACCTTTGGTTTCCAGGGTCACAGGATCAGAGTACTCCCCTGCCACAGCTTTGTTGCAAGCTTGTACTCTAATGTTGATGTATTTTGTATCAAATTTCAGACCTAAAAAGTGAATGTTTAGAAACTTGAATTGATATTAATTACTGACAGTTTTTACAAGACTAAGATCTATTCTATGTAGCTGTCTTCCATTTATCTCAATCTGCAAAAAACAAGCTTAAATATCAGTGTGAACTTCATTTAACACGATATTTTATAAAACTTCAAAGTCAAAATAAAAGGCAGAGCCATTACTGTACGAAGCACCCAAGACTAACGTGAAACAATAGAAGCTTCATTACATACAGGAAAATGAGTATTTTGCAAAACTTCCAAGCATAAAGAGTTATACCAATATTCTTGGTTTTGAAGTATAAAAAACCCCTTTACCTGATAATGTATATTCAGTAGCTTTAATATAGTCTATCAGTTCCCAACGCTGTTCATCTTTTACTCGAGGAAGCCCATCAAAGTTGGTTTTCCTATACTCCAGTACAAAATGATCAATTCTGCTGTCTTCTTCAGGCATTTTCCACGATACTGTTATGCAGTTGTCAGCAACCAGACATGCTGCTAGATCTATCTCTGGAGGTTTAGGGACTGCAGAAAGACAAATATACAGATCAGTTTAAAAAGAATGGACTGAATATTAATTTATTCTCCTTGGATGTATAGAGTTCAGAAGTTGCTCTTGGCCCAGTAACATTCCTTTTAGAGGATCTATTCCATTAGCAAAGCACGATAGAAGACTAGGCATATCACTTTCACTTAGCATGCATTTTACAAAATGAGAAATACAAATTAGCTCTAGAGTGAATATTTGCATCACATTTTCCAGAAGTTTGTTTTGTCACTAAGTTGGTGTGATCGCCTTCTGGAAGCAGTAAGAAAGACATGCTACAATAGAGTGGACTTGGAATTATGAACCTACATTTAGAATAACACTACACAGGAAGAACATTAAGAAGCAAAGTTTTATTTGAGTCTTTGGAAGGTAAGTATAGCTGCAGCCCTCCAACAGTATCATTTAAGTTTACTTTCCTGACTACGGACAACTATCAGTGTAAGTTTCCACTAGCCAATCAGCAGTTACCTAGTTTTCTTTCCTCTTCATCATTTGTCTTGAAAGAAGGGGAAAGAATTCCTAAGATTCACTAAAGAAAATACCGAACTTTTGTTTATAGACAATAGAAATCTACCTCCATGAAAACAAAGAGCACTCAGGTAATTGGAAAATGTTTTTCAAAAGAAGGTGTTTACATACTCTTCATAGTGTCCAAAGTACATTCAAGGAAGATTTTTGCTGGAGAAAGTGAAGATGTTTTATTGTGTGCAGTTTTTGGAGGAAGGATCAGCTTGAAATCTATATAAAGTGGCCTGCAAGTCAACATATCAAGCAGGAACATCAAACAGTACAATACTGATGCATCTGTGGAACTGACAGACCTGCAGATTTTGTCTGTTAAAAAACATCCCTCTTCATAACACTTAAACCCTTAACTGTGTTGATCTGTATAGGTATGCCCCAGTGACCAAGTCCTAATTACATACAGGTTGCCTTTATGCAGTTGAAAACTATTTCTTGAACAGATTGTTAGCCATGAATCCCCTCCACAATGACTGATGACAATCAGCATCACATTAATTATGGTTGAGACATTTAGAGATGTGTAATTTTACCATGCAGATCCAAACATCTCCTAGCTATAGCAGGTCCACTAGAAGCAGAAGGCCTGGTTTGCTTTATGCACACTACTTCACATCCTCCCACACTCTCCCTTCATGATCCATTCAAATATTTTAACCTAGCACTAGTGAAACGCACACTTTTACCCCTCACATCCCTGCAGTTCAAGCCAAGCAGGAATTACACTGAAACTCGTGGCAGAGGTTTAAAATGCTGAAGAACAAATAAGCGCCACAGAAGAGACTGAAAGCAAAAGTATTCAAGTCTGTACTGGTTTTGGCTGGGACACAGTTACGTTTCTTCATAGAGGCTTGTATGGTGCTATGCTTCAGATTTGTGATGAAAACAGTTTTGGTAACACAGGGGTTTTAGGCCTTTTCTGTTTCTCACGCTGCCCCATCAGCAAGTAGACTGGGGGTTCACAAGAAGTTGGGAGGGGACACAGCCAGGACAGCTGACCCCAACTAACCACAGGGATATCCCACACCGTATGACATTATGCTCAGCAATAAAAGCTGGGGGAAGGAGGAAGGGAGGGACCTTCAGAGTCATGGCATTTTGTCTTCCCAAATAACTGTTACACATGATGGAGCCTTGCTTTCCTGGAGATAGCTGAACATTTGCCTGTCAATGGGAAGTAGCAAATGAATTCACTTATGCACACAGCTTTTGCTTCACCTATTAAACTGTCTTTATCTCAACCCACAAGTTTTTTCATGTTTACCCTTCTCATTCTCTTCTTCATCGCACTGCGGCAGGGGAGAGTGAGCAAGCAGCTGTGTGATGCTTAGCTACCCACTGGGATTAAACCATAACAAATTCTCAAGTGTTGATCACATGCAGTTGCCATCAAATTTCAAAGTCATCCAACAATTCTTTGAGAATTACATCAGTAAGATCTCTTCTTAGGCAAAAGAAAAATTAAGATGAGGACAAGTATTTCAGAACATATACCTCTAAGTTTAGCTACCTACTCCCATTATTTTTGTCATGGTGTAACACCCGAGATAAAGAACCTCCCACATGTTTGGAGTGACCATAATTCTGGCAAGCAGTGTTCAAATGCATGCACTACCACAACACCAAACCTGTTTTCAATTCCCACACTAGGGCATCAGTATGAAGGTCTATCAATGCTCTGCAATTTTGCCTGCGACAGTTTGAACTATCAGTATTTGGTGTCAGAGTAATTTCATAGCTTAGCACTACAGTAGAAGAAAGCAAGATACCCAGACACTTAATTGTTCTGTCTACAAATCAAAGGCACAAACAATTTAAACTCCTGCATATTTGATACAGAAAGTGATGTACAAGAAAGGTCATACTAAATAATATCTTCATCTAGATATAAGACTTTGTTCATGCTTGCCATTATATCTTTGCACTCCCCTTCCTGATAAACAGGTACACTGTGATCAGCTTACCTACCTTGTTCCTTTATCTATGACATAGAGCAATGATTGCCAGCCAGAGTCTAAGACTAAAAGGTTAATTTCTGCCTAGACACTCCTAGTTGACCACTAGGAATAATGTTGGTAGTTTACTACACCTGCTACCACATACAGTACCTGTATCATACAAGATAAATGGGCAGAAATGTAAACTGATGCTGCCAAGTCCTTAACATATTTGGATTAGTGACCTAGAGATGAAACAATTTACGTCCCTGCTAGCATTACTCTTGTCAATATAGTCTTGGTATTAGTCAAGGGCAAAGAAGTTTAAATAGGAAAGCAATGTCAATAAAAAGACATTAAAGACATATACTGCACCTAAGTTTACTTTCAAAAGTAACAAATAGATGCATCAATACACATTTTGTATTACGGTAATATCACTGCCCTAGTAGGTTATCCCTCTCTCGCATTTCAGACCATATCACCACTCTTGTACGCAACATATTACCTTACAGTTCCATGCATAACTACTGCAGATGACTAGGACTTTGGAGTGTTACTAAGCATCAAGCTAGCAGATACAGTCCTGAGAAACTTAAAATAACTTCAGGAAGTACAAAGGAACTGACAACTCAAGAAAAAACACAGTCTGGAAGACTCATTCTTGCTTCTGAGATCAATGTTATTTTCTGAAATGCTATATTATGTAGAAATTAACATAATATAAATAGAAAACTCTTTTACCCTCAAGGTATTCAGCATGACATCCAATGAACAAGAATGAATTTAGGTACTCTGAAAAATTTGCTCATTAGGGTGCAAGAGGTATGCCTTTGTTTTGTTTGTTTTAAATATAGTAAATTGTTCATGTAGTAACAGATTAAACTCACTGTATACAGTTTTTACCTGGCAAAAACTTTACAGACTGGAGCATCCGCCTTTCCAGAGCGAAGTCCACCATCAAATGAGTCATACTATCACTGACCTTTGGTTTCAGAGAGATGCGGAACGCTGAAGCCATTGTGACTCTAAAGTCAAGAAAGCAGCATTAGCAAAATGTATTTTGCATTGTTTAAGTCCTATAGCCATTTTCAAAAACAGCAATCAGATAATCTGTATTGTTAATGTCAAACTGTTAGCCAAAATACTGATCAAAGACCAGAACATTCTTATAACAGATAACTGTTTACCATTTAGCACAGACTCCAAAATAGAAACTTTTGCTAATGTGACTGTCTCAAAGAGAACATGGTGCCAGCTTCCAGTTATTCCGTATTACTAGAAAAAGAAATACTAGGAGTGACTAGAGAAGAGCTTAAAACTTCTTTTACTAGTGAAAAAGACCTTGGATAAGAGACAAAACAAAACTCATATCACTTTACACAAAATCAGGAAGTATGAAAAACCTAAAGCACTGCAGAATCAGGATCACGTTTTATATACTTCAAAATTTGAAGCTTAAACCTTTAAAGAGGTCCAAAGACTTTCCTGCTTGACAAAACCCACTCATTAGCTCCAAAGTGCGTTTTCACATTAGATATTGCTCAGGAGGCATTTATAAATAGCAGTGAACAAGCTGAATATTCTGATTTCATATCTACCTCTGAACCTATGAGGGGATGAAGAAATGGTTAAGTTGCAGACACCATATTGCTTTGGAACATGCAAGTATCAGATCGTTCTTACAAGATACACTGAAGCACAGGTCCCATTTCCACTCCTGAAATCTTAGCTCAGTCCTTATTCTGAATACTCCTAAGACACTCCTGGACTCCATCAACTACACCACCAAAAAAAGGAGGACAAGTCTCTTGTACAGATCTGTAACTCTGAAAACATCAGGCCACACAGCAGAATTTGAATAACATTGATTCAGACAGCACACAGGTCCTAACTCCTGCTTTAAAAAACAGAGATTGTTAACTAGAAAGTAATATACACACCACAAAAAGTTAACTGCTAACACTTGCATCCAATTTACACCCACAGATCTGTGGCACCTTTAGAACACCTAATAGCTCACAGGAAGCGATACATTAAGTACTTCACTAGTATTGTGTACTAACTACAGGTACATTAAAGAATGGTGAAAACCAAAAAAATCAGGTAGTGAAGAAGGGGGAGGAAATATGAAGTTGAGTATTAAAGACAGAAGCATTACAATTTTAGGATATAAAACAATTATGACACTGAACTGAACATCATAAGAGACAGGTCAATTGATTTCCCAAGACAGAGTTGATGTTCTGAATTCAGTATGGGCTGCCTAGCAGATTCAACTGTTTAGCCAGATGGGCAGAGTAAATCTTAAGGAAGGATAATCCTCTAATTAGCAGTAAGAGAACACTGAGTAGTCAGCTTCAGACATCTTTTTAACTTCTGTTTAGACACTGATCTTAGACAGAGAACCAGCCACAATTGGTTCAAAAGGATTAAATCACACAGCACTTCAAGAAACTGGAAGAGTAAGAGGATGCTTATTACAGATAAAAAGTATTAAGATTCCTATCACTGCCACTATCCCTCTGATTTGTTAAGGACACTAAATCTTTACCCTTGAAAAGTAAAGATTAATTTCTCTAGCAACTACTCATTTTACAGAAAGCTTCAGAGAATTTAGACAATCAGACCCTTCCTTGAAAACCTGTAAATTGAAAGCCAACCTATTTGGTTCTTGAGAGCAACATCCACTAGAAACACCCTGTGAGCTGTCTTTCAAAATATTATGCACATTGTAGTAAGTTTTCCGAACCAGAAAGTCAGACTCTCAGAACATAGTTATTCCTCCAAGTGAAGAAAAACTGCTTTAGCATTTATTTTGAAACAGTAAAGTTTTGCTTTCTAAACAATAGTTTGAAGACATAGTTCAAAGAAATAGCAATTTCACTAACATTAGCCAGTGATGTCACCAGAAGTATTTCAACAGCTACAAGACCTTTTACACTCAAAAGGAAAATTAGCTAGCAAAAGTCTGTAAGTACTTAAAAACCCGCCAACAACAAGATTCTCCCATAATTTAAAGGGGCAGAGTCAGCTTGAAACATTATAAAATTTCACCCATCGGGTATAATAAATCAGAAGTTTAGTATTAATAATAATTAATGATGTATTGTCTTAACAGCAAAACCAAACAAAACCAAACAAAACCACTAATAGCTGCTGCAGAGCTCTACTTCCCTGCATTAAAAACATCTTTCCCTTTACCAAGGTATGAAAGGCCAACAGTCAGCAAGGAAAAACACTACATGAGAGGCATAGAAGTTTTTAGTTCTCTCTCAAAAGTTGTGATGTCACAACACTTAGGGAAGAGTCAATGAATTTAATTTAAGCTGACTATGACCCTTTCAAAATAAATGGATTTTTGAGGATAAGGTTAATTCAAAGACACAAAAGCAATAGACTTTGTACTGTACCTATCTTTGATCTGTCTGGCAGCCTTGATGCATGTCAGGAAGAAGAAAGAAAAAGTAGTTAGTATTTCCATGCAAGTATCAATTGCAGTAACATGCAAGAAGGCTGAGAACAATTTCAGCTGTATTGCTCAGATTTAAAGATCTAAATGAGTTTCACATTCCCATCAAAATAAGTTTTCCCATAAAGCATGTTAATAGTATTGGTTAGAACTGCAACAAGTATCACCTGGGAAAAAAATTCTCAAGAACCACACCAAACCAATTCCAAATTACTCAACATCCTGGGTGTGACTTTGTCTCTTCAGAATTCTCTTAATCAGTTAAGTTACTCTCCATCACATTTTAAAAGAGCTACACGACCAAGTAAGTAAAATTCAACTACCATGGTATTTTCTGTGAAACTAAAGTGCTTAGTAGTGGCATCTAACCATACCTGACTTGTCTGGCTTCATATCATAAGAAGTATGCTCTGACAAACAAGAAAAAATAGGACTTGCTTTAATTTTTCCTCTGAAAGTTATTGTACTATTCTGACAACACTTCCTAAAAGGCTCTCTCCATATGTCACTATTCAAAACCACAGAACATAGTTTTTCCCAGCATTTAAATCATACTGCTGAAGCAGATACAGAATTGGTAATGGCATAGTTCAAAGATAACCATTAACTGGCATTTGGAAAGACAAAATCCCTGTCCTTCACTAAGAGGAACTGCAAACCTAAGACAAAACATGATGGCTTAGTTAGGTCTGTTGAATCCATGCTCGGAGTTAACATTGCTACTTGATCTAGTTACCATTCAGCTGAAATACTCTCCCTTCCAAACAGGGGACAAGAAACATCAGGCAGCTTCCCAGTTTAAAGTCAAACAGAAGTGGAGGACTTTCAAATTTTTCATTAACTATAAAGCAAGCTCAATGAAAAAAAAAAATAAATAAAAATCACTACTATCCCTGCTATAAAACCAATTTTGTATTCCTAAAGCGGGAAGCAGAATAAAGCAAATAATTTAGCTTAAGAGGTAGCTTTGTTTTACCCCAAACCAATGTTATTGTAGGAACTACTGACGGATTTTTCCTACATGACAGCTGTAGACAAAGCAGCTAACACCTATTTAAAAACAAAAGCCTTCTTCATAACCTCTCCACCTTGTGGAATATGTGGTAGCCAGGACTCAATGAACAGCCTTTTGCAAGACAGTCCTGGCTTAACTCCTTTGAATTTAGTTTTTTTCCAGGCTAATGACAAAGAAGGGTAACAGCCAATCTCAGATTAGCTGCCCAGCAGTGTCAAATCACATCCTATCTAACCACTGAACCCTATCTAACACACTAACTCTCCTGTGTGCTAGCATTCATGTTCTTCTGACTTCCAGGTAAGCCAATTTGACAAATGAAGCCACCAAAAATCTAATATAGAAAAAAAATTTACAGAAATAATCTTAGTTTAGTCTTACACTAGTTTCTTCTGAACTGATTTACTAGAGGATCTGAAGAAAATTTGTGTCAATAGAAGAGAGTCAGGGCCAGAGCTGCCCTTTCAGGAACACTTGGTATTCCCATTAGCAGAGCAATAGATTCAGCTAGCTAATAGCCAAGGCAATTACCTTAAAATGCCATATCTGAAGGTACATTTACAAGTGCAAGCCAGTATAATACAAGTTTCAAACCCTAGATATCAGAGTTCACTGAACTGGATTTCAGTATCTTAAGCCTCAGACTCCAAATTTAGATAGATTTCCCCCCCAAACACTCAAATAATTTTCCTTAATGCATTTGATTGAAAAAAAAGCATTAGAGATATCTGAAGAGAAACTACTTACATTAAATTCAAAGCTACATTCTGCATAGTGCTCAAGAGCTAACTTAATTTTTACACATCACTATGACAAGACAGAAAGGACAGCTCAAACTGAAGTGCTAAAAAAAATATTCAGTTTAGAAACTGTCACTCTTCAAGGCAAATAAATCAAAGCTGACACTCAGGAAGTACAACAGCAAACATTGCCAAAAGGTGTAACTAACACAGTAACACAATTTTTCTGCCTGCTCTTTCAGAATAATTTGTGTCCTTGTTCCTGTTAAAATGCAGAAAGGCAAAAGTAATTGGGTCTTGGATTTGGCGTGGCTGACCCCACTACTAACACTAGGATTATTATAGCAAGCCTAGTGTACCCAGTCAATGTATATGTAGAACTGTTTTATTAATTTGTAAGTATATTCTTCCAGTTAGATACATGTTGCCTTATTTACAAGTCTGCTGTGTTAAAGTACACATTATTTGTACTGGAATCACAATGCGATGCCCAAACCAGGCTCTTGCCTACACAGTATACAAACACATCATGTTTGGGGGAATAGAGGAAGAGCTGCCCTGAATTCAGTTTCATAACATCTTTCAGGACAGCTATAGAGTTCACAGTTGCAAATTAAAGATCCACAGCTTGCATGAACTTGTGCAAAACAAACATCTTGTCATCCACACATGGCTGCAGCTAGAACACAGAGACTCTCTGCAAGTGTCATGTTAACAGTGCTGGGCAACCGATGGGTCACTTGCCATGGCTTTAAGTGCTGGCCATCACACATTTTGTAAGTCTTGGTTTGGTTTTATAGATTTATTTCACCCTCACTTTCTGGGTTTGCTTACCTAGCACCAGTGCAAATTTGCTTAACACTGACAGCTGTCCAAGAGAAGGCATTCCTTTCCCTCCCCCCTCACTCTAAATGAGAAAAAACTTATTAGAGACTGCATAAAAATTCAAGACTATAGGTCTTGACTTGGCCTCCTCAATAGAGCATTAACTGTATTTTTATATGCCTCTCTATCCTTACTCTCAGTATTCCTGCTAAGTTTGCAGCATCCAGTACAGTAATGCAAAGGATATTTCAAACTGAGACAAATACCAACATCTGCCTTATGCACATCCATTCAATGTTTTCTACCTTTAAGAATTCCACAGGGTCCTTTATGTCCAGCGACTGTGCAGCAAGTTCCAGCAGCTCTTCAGAACTCTCTAGGGCATTACTACACTGGCTAAGCTGATCCTGAAGCAAAAACAGAAAGAAAGAGTAATTTGATGTACTCATATTTAAAAAAAGGTTTATAAACTACCAGTATTAGAACTACACGGCTTTTCTGTGCATTTGTAACAACTTATTACCTCATCTAATCAAAGCTATTACCTCTGACACATGGTGTTAGCTAGAACTTCACTGTGCTTGACAAGTACTCAGTGATACATGACACATCCTGTAAATCCAGAGAGGAAACAGTTGAGTAGGTGCTGAAGTCTGATTTAAAAGCCAGATTTCATATTAAGGCCTATTTCTCCCAACATCAGGATTTCAAATCAAAGAAATGCTTACATCTGTGCATGCTACAATTTCTATTTACAGAACTGCACTTCATCAATGAACCAATACAGTTTAATGTAGCAGTAGCCCTGAAAAAGACAATTATTTTAGCCCCAACCAGCTCTAGAACTGTCACGAGACAACCCTGAAAAATCAATATTGCTATATAACAAATGGGGATAGCAGCAGAAGGGGAACAGAGGAAGAGGGGCAGAACACAAATTTCTATCAGTGTTATCTAAAACTCTATCATTAGTAAAATACCATTCCCAGTACATAAAACACTCCACAAAAAACTTCCAGTATTACATACAATGGGTATATCCCTAAAAAGATTAGTTTTGAATACACTGCAGGATCCTAAACATATTGTAGGTTAAACAAGATGCACATTTTAAACCCACCAGCAGCTTTTGCATTGCCATTCAACCTACAGCTGTTTTTCTACTCATGTGATAACTGTAATATCTAAGAACAAGTCAACAGCAAGTAGTTACTTTTCTTTAAAACACTTCAGGAAAGACAGCTTGCTCTAAAGTAGTCACTGTCTCAAAAGCAGTGCATCAACTTCAAGAACAGACTGGTCTCAAGCACTTCAGAAGCTTAACTAGTTTTGGCAAGAGTGGTGAGTTGACCTGGGCCAGCTGCCCCTCAGATTTACTCTTCGAGGATAAAATAGCAACAAGGAAACTGTCCAACAGCTAGAAGTTTGTACACAGTTTCCAGATAACTTCTGAAGCATGCCATTAACGCAAGCTGTCATTCATCTAATACAGCTGCTCTCCTCTTTGGAGGATATCCAATGCTGACAAACTCAGATATACCATGATACTGCCAAAATGTCCCAGGCAAACACCTCAAAAGAGAGAAGCAAATGCCAGAGTCATTTTCAAACAGCTATGCAGAAATTACACGGTAACTGTATGCTTCCATTAGCATCTTTGTGAGATGCAATTGCATTTGGGAGTTAAAAATAAATACTTCAGTGTCATTAAAATACACTGCCCCAAGATGAAGCAATGTATTTTCAAAGCAAGGGTTTAAGGAGAATTTCTAATTTTTGGCCTTGACTTCCAAATTATTTGGGAGGGATCAGTCTAAATATTAAATCCTCACCCTTTTCCATCATTATGTAGCCCCAGTATTTTAAGTTACAGCTTATTCTCAACAAGAGCATCTAGTCAACTACAGATGACTAACTACAGCACAAGCACTTTAAGAGGACAAAAAATTAAGCAAGTCCATTCCTTTAAACAGGATGTTTAGCCCTCACTGAAGTTCCTTGGTTTTCTCATGCAAAGTTAACTTTCAGTTCCAGTCAAAAGATAATGGCTTGGATTAATACATTCAATGCAGCAGTTTTCATCTGTTAGTTCAGTTTGGTAGATTGACTGTTGGGAAAACCACTCTTGCAGTGCCTCAGTTATAGAGGAAGTTTGGTCTTTCATCAAATAAAGAGAATGTCCTCTGGGTCTGTAGTTAAGAGAACAGCCTCAGCTGAAGGACAAGTAGGACACTTAACAACTGTGTCGGTGATCCGTAACATTCCACTTGTCTTCATCCTCTTCTGACAAAGTAGAAGCTCAGCTGTTCAACACAGATTCTGGGCAGCAATTCTTGATACAGCTATACCACAGTGACAAGCTTTCAGTGAAGAACTTGGCTCAACCATACCTGAGCTTGATCAAATCAGATTAACTAACAGAAAATTAACAGATATTAACATAAAATTTCAATACGCAATTCAAACTGCCAGATGAGTAACTATCAAAACAGTTTTCAGTTCCAGAATAATTTTTTGCAAGATTAACTTCAGTTTTTCTTCACTAGAAGGTAGCATAATTGATACATGCCACAGCCGATTTTCTCCTCTGGGCTGTTCATTGAGAAGCACTTACTCTTTAAGCATTTAAGTCCTAAGTGTCTCTGGATGTGGGTAGACCTCTGCCTGTTGAGAAACTTCACAAGGACTTAAAACAGACATATGGGGAGAAAGATTAAATTGGAGGTGGAAAAGTACACTTAAGTCCTTTACTTAACTTGTGCACTCAAAAGTTCTGGAATGTTTTACACCCAGTCTTTAAGTATGAACATAAAACAGACTTTATAAGGAAGCCTATGAAATTTCAGGAAACCACTTCTAGAACTTCATGAAACTGACTAGACATGAGGAGGTGGGGTTTTTCAGGAACAAACATCTTCCTTATTGCTTTGCATAGGCAAAAAGAACTAGACAGAAGAATGCTGCAGCTAGGATCGTTTAAAGAAAAAAGCTTGTGGTGGGTTGACCCTGGCTGGGTGCCAGGTGCCCACCAAAGCCACTCTATCACTCCCCCTCCTCAGCTGGACAGGGGAGAGAAAATATAACAAAGGGCTCATTGGTCAAGATAAGGACAGGGAGTAATCACTCACTAATTACCATCAAAGGCAAAACAGACTCAACTTGGGGCAAATTAACTTAAAATTATTACCATTCAAACCAGAGTAGGGTAATGAGAAATAAAACCAAATCTCAAAACATCTTCCCTCCACCTCTCCCTTCTTCCTGGGCACAGCTTCACTCCCAAATTCTCTACCTCCTCCCCCTGCAGCAGCGCAGTGGGACGGGGAATAGGAGTTGCAGTCAGTTCATCACACATTGTCTCTGTCGCTCCTTCCTCCTCAAGAGGCAGGACTCCTCACTCTTCCCATGCTGAAGCACGGGGTCCCTCCCACAGGACACAGCTCTCCATGAACTGCTCCAGCATGGGTCCCTTCTGCAGGGTGCAGTCCTTCAGGCACAGACTGCTCCAGGGTGTGTCCCCTGCAGGGCCACAAGTCCTGCCAGCAAACCTGCTCCAGTGTGGGCTCCTCTCTCCACAGATCCACAGGTCTTGCCAGGAGCCTGCTCCAGTGTGGGCTTCCCACAGGGTCACAGTCTCCTTTGGGCATCCACTTGCTCCGGTGTGGGTTCCTCCACGGGCTACAGGTGGATATCTGCTCCACCGTGGACCTCCATGGGCTGCAGGGGGACAGCCTGCCTCACCATCCTCTTCACCACGGGCTGCAAGGGAATCTCTGCTCCGGCACCTGGAGTACCTCCTCCCCCTCCTTCTTCACTAACCTTGGTGTCTGCAGAGTTGTTTCACATGTTCGCGCTCCTCTCTCCAGCTGCAGTTTCTGTTTCCACGGCAACTTTTTTTCTCCTTCTTAAATATGTTGTCACAGAGGCACTACCACTGTCACTGATTGGCTTGACCTTGGCCAGCAGTGGGTCCATCCTGGAGCCAGCTGGCATTGGCTCTGTCAGACACAGGGGAAGCTTCCAGCAGCTTCTCACAGAAGCCAGTCCTGTAGCCCCCCCACTACCAAAACATTGCCACGCAAACCCAATACAAAGCTAGAGAAACAGTTTCTGCTTAAAAGATTTAACTGTGCTCTGGCCCCATGCAACTAGACTTTTTGAAAGCTAGAGCCAACAGGCTACTGGAAAAACATAGACCTTATACATGTTTCACAAAGTTACATTTTTGTTTGTTTCTCTGAAACCCACTGGAAAGATTCTCCTGCATGAAACTACACAACTACAAGCTGGTAAAGTTCACATAGCAGGTTTAGTAGCAGGCACCAGTGTAACCTGTTCCCAAGCAATTCCCATGCATCTTCCAGTGTGCATATACAATTTGCTTGATGTTAACAAGTGGAGGATGGCCAGTTCTGCCAACAGGAGACCAGCCTTTGTGCTCAGGGTACCTGGCATGACTCTTGACTCTTAAGTTCAAGCCTGAGCAAATCCCTTCAGCATGTCTACAGGTTCAGATGCTCATATTCCAAACTGGAGAAAAAAACCAATTTCAGCCCGGAGGCTGTTCATTACTTTGAAGGTAGTAAACATACCTAAGTCCTGCTCCTATGCAGCCACTCTCCACCTGTAAGGTCTACAAGTAATACCACCTCCTTTCTACATAACAATGTTGAGAACATAAATATGCTAGAGACCATGAAGTACCCTAGAAGAAGGGACCAGAGAAGCACTTACATCAGAGAGAACATTTACCATATACTTACTGCATTTCTTGCAACACTACCAAAATCTCACTTTCAGTTGAGATTTAAAATAGCAGTTTAAAACTGCTTCTACTCAGCTGCAAAGATTTACAGATGTAGTTATAGTTACCTGCAGAGCTTGAATTTTATGAGCCTCTTCTTGCTGAATAGCGTTGGCCATACTCCCCTTCATCTCATCCAATATAGAATACAGACCATCAAATTCTTCATCCAACTCGCTGATTACATTAGAAGAGTTTACCTGAGAAGAGAATTGGAACTGCTGCAATTTGTATTGGAAACAATGCAGACTAGTCTCTTAGACTGAAAGTCACATTGTTTGCCCAAACCTTGCAGCCCCTCCCCCGCGACCAAACACCCTGCCACACAAACCCAGAACACATGCTTTGCCATGACCACTAGATACCTTGTCACTGCTCCTCAACTTATCAAAAGGGAAAAACCATTAGGAATGATGGACACCTCCTAAGCAGACTTTACATCACAACACTGAAGGCTAAAATTCATGAAAATTCCATGATACTCAAACTTGCACAGGACCAACATACTTGGCAACTTTGTTCCATGCCAAAAGGCCTTGACTTCCCTCTCACAATTATATACAGATTGCTAGATGTTTACAAGGAGGTAGTTTATCCAGTTCCATATAAAATGGTTTTATATGATACTAAAAACTGCACTCAAGAAGCCAGCTTAAAGATCTGCTGGGTGATCTCCATTTCTGCAGTTAACTTGGCTCAGCTTTAGCATGAAACAAACAACTTATGGCTTATTGCTAGGCTAAAGGAACCTAAATCTCATTCTAGTGTAGATGGTCGAAAAATTAGGTCTGACTTTTAACTTAAGCCCAACAATTTGCAACTGCTGAAGAGAAAGAGCAAAGAATTTTCTTTCAAGTATCAGGACGGTCTCATTTTTCAGTCTGCCAAGCAGACTACAAGTCTAAAAAACTAAAGACTACTTCCAACAAACAGGAGTCGGGGATCTTGCATCAAAATCCAGATTCTCTCTTCCAGACAAATCAAATCCTACAATAGCTTTCCACATGAAAAGCAAAACCACCATACCTTTCAACTAGAGACAGACTTAAAAAAAAATGTTTTCCTACCTGGTTCCAACACGCATATACAATTTAAACTTGATTCTCATAGCCCATCCCTTACACACTACCCAGTTTGAGATTGACAAAACAGTCGCTCCCCTCTCAGCTACAATCTATAAGCCTTAATATACATACCTGAACATTTTTTATGGTATGGTTCAGCATGTCAATGAAGTTGTGAATTTCATCATTTTTGTTCGCTAGAGTAGATACAATCCTTTGCAGAGTCTCCTAAAATTACAAAAACAAGTGAAAGAAGTTGTAAAAGAACCTTGTAATTTTTTTAACCATCACCATTTCAACATATATGGAAATTCATCATACACATTCCAGTTGTGGTGAATTCAACTCTTATTCTGATGGGATCAGGAAATACATTTTGTTAGAAAAGAGAAAGAGTATCACATGTCTAAGAAGCATTCCACCAAACTAAAGATCTCCAGTTGTTAGCGTAAGAGAAATCAAGAATGTGTCTTATGATACACCACTGTTTCACATGTTTTGCTACCCATGTTAATACCACTCCCGAGCCATCTAACCCAGACTACCTACTGGCACCACACTGCCATATGAAAATTCTCCAGATGAGAAAGTTAGTGCTTGTGCAATCAAATAAGAGAACAAGAAAAAAAAAAAACAACTGGTAAAAGTTAACCCAGAAGAAAAAATAGCATTTTCTATTGTCAGAAGAAGCTAGTGTTAAATAACTAAGCTAACAGTTTACACAGAATAGATCCGTAACAGTGATTTGTAAACTTATTCTACAAGAGGTAAAATATTTTGGCAAATAATTTATATGTTCCAATTAAAAGTGACCTCAAAGTGGAAAGCTTACTGAAAGCTGAGAAAGAGAATCAACGTGATTTCTGCGGTGTACTACTCCAGCTATTAAAAAGCAGTAGATTCAGCTTACAAAACATATACTAAGCGGGCAAAACTGTTAAGCACATCAAAATGCATTTTTAAATTAAATAAGACTACCAAGTCTAAATTTGTTCAGTAGTCAGTCACACATTCTAAGAATTAGACAAAAACAGATCAACATACGTAAGTAAAAATAAAGGAAAAGGTGAGAAGGTAACTCAGGCTGGTTGATAATAAGTTCTAGAAACAAATCTGACTCTAAAATGCTAGATTTGGCTCAAAGTTTCAAGTTGCTCTGCTTAACATTGTTACTTGACAACATTTAGGAAATCGAGTCATGGGGAACTAATAAGCACACCTTAAAAACAGCCAGACCACCAAAAAGATGTTGCAGAGGTCCCGCCCAATTTCTTAATAACTATTTACTACTTAGATCACATTTGTTTGCTAAAAGCAAGAAAAATACTTTATCCTTTCACAACATCCACAGCAAACCTTGACACTACATCCCATACAAGGAATCTCTCCACTAGTCCTAAGCCATGCTTGTACCTGTTTCTTCTGACCCCTTCTTCAGCAGTTTTCAATGAACCTGCAATGATGAATTTATTGGTACTCTGGCCCACTGCCTGTTTGTATAGCATCACGCTCACAGAGTTAAACCACTAGCAACGGAAAGTGAAATTTTACTGCTTTTACCACAGGCATTGTGATGGTGTTCCGTAAAGATGTAATGGACCAGCTAGCAACGACTGAAATTAGGACTCTGAGGAAGAGAAACAAAACCAGATTGGCTTCTTTCAGAAACAAAGAGTCTTGATCACTTCATGACAGAATCTTTGCATTCTCTGGTTAAAACTGAACATGTT
The DNA here is from genome assembly GCF_947461875.1 of Haliaeetus albicilla. Classification (NCBI taxonomy): domain Eukaryota; kingdom Metazoa; phylum Chordata; class Aves; order Accipitriformes; family Accipitridae; genus Haliaeetus; species Haliaeetus albicilla. The sequence goes on from NC_091516.1 coordinate 41,116,086, forward strand.
TAATGACAATTTTGTACACATCAGAATGGGAGATGAAACACCATTGTCCAACCAGCTGCTTCTGCATTCAATACTGACCAGAGGCAATTGTTTTCGCATGTCAGACAGCCCACAGTTAAGCCTTAGATCCTATAAACATAACTGTCAATTTGGATGAACAAGAAAACTCTCAATCCTCTTTCAGCTAGGATTTTAGGGCTTACTTGGTTGCACCACATGGAAAAAAATTAGTCTTCTTGTACATAGTACTGAACAATGTTTTTGGTTTTTATAAGCTACATGCCATTAAAGGAAAAGATCTACATGTGAGGAATGCTTAAAAAGCCTTTACACAACCAAATATATGGCAGCAACTGGAAGATAGCTGTCAAATAAGGTTTTCCACTACATCTAAAGTTAAAGTCAACAGACCAAACAGAGATCACTACAGCTCTTTTTAAGCAAGCTACCAATTTCACCAAACAGAAATTCCACCAGGTTTGGTAAAACTCAAACAAGTTTAGACAGCTTCTACAAACGCAGATGCAAGAGGCCTAAAAACATCCACCAGCAGTAGAGAGAATTTTTCTTAGACACCTATGCACAAGCCACCAGAACAGAAAGTCAGCTTTTAGGAATCACTAACATACAATATTATCTAATATAATTTTCTAATCACTAATATGTAATAAATAGATTTTCTTCCAAACATACCAAGACACATGCCAAATTCAAAACACTGCACTGTTGCCATTTCTTCCTTTAATGGGAATTTCTGAAAAGGTGCTACTTGTAGCAAAAAGGGTGCTAGAAAAATTACCAACATAAGCAGCACTTGAGGCTTACATTCTAAGTTACTTCATAAAAGAATTATAACAGCACCAAACTCAACAAACTTCTTAGTATTTCTACACTGAAGGAAATTTAAATCTATTGCCCACTGATGGATGTAGTATTTCGTAGAATCCCATTACAAGTAATTTTCTTTTAGTTTTCTCTCTGGCCAGCATATGTTTCATGAGGTCAGTTCCAAATTCATTTCCAAAACATTATGGCGTGTTTTTGTACAGAATTAATTTTTGCTGCTATCAGTGAGTGTCCTGGTTTCAGCTGGGATAGAGTTAATTTTCTTCCTAGTAGCTGGTATATTGCTATGTTTTTGAGTTAGGTAGGAGAATAATGTTGGTAACACACTGATGTTTTCAGTTGTTGCTAAGTAGTGTTTATACTAAGTCAAGGATTTTTTAGCTTCTCATGCCCAGCCAGCAAGAAGGCTGGAGGGGCACAAGAAGTTGGGAGGGGACTCAGCCAGGGCAGCTGACCCCAACTGGCCGACGGGGTATTCCATATCATGGGACATCACATCTAGTATATAAACTGGGAGGAGTGGGGGTGGAGGGATCGCCACTCGGGGACTAACTGGGCATCGATCAGCAGGTGGTGAGCAATTGCACTGTGTATCACTTGTATATTCCAATCCTTTTATTATTACTGTTGTCATTTTATTAGTGTTATCATTACCATTATTAGTTTCTTCTTTTCTGTTCTATTAAACTCTTCTTATCTCAACCCACAAGTTTTACTTCTTTTCCCAATTTTCTCCCCCATCCCACTCTGGGGGGGGGGGGGGAGGGCGGTGAGTGAGCAGCTGTGTGGTGCTTAGTTGCTGGCTGGGGTTAAACCACGACAGCGAGCTTCCTACTGCTCTTCACTTTTATGTCCTATTCTTATTCTCTGATCTAATACACCCTTTGCAGAAAAAAAAAAAGAATGGCATTCGTAAAGCAACAGTGTGGATACACACAGGATAAAGAACATAAAAGGATATGAAAAAGGACAGGAAGCCCTTCTATATGTGGTGGCTTATAGTCTTGCCAGCAGCATGAAAGTAGACAATATACCCTTCTTTGAAGGGCTAGTAACCAACATCACATACCACCTGTTGAAGCAGATGGGCATCTCATAAAAGTTAAAGAGTAAACTTTGATAAATTAAACAATTACATCAGTTCTGTTTAAGAAGCAAGTTATCAACTTGCTCAAGATCATACCAAAGTCTTATGACAGGACTGGATGCAGAACAGAGTTTCTGAAGCAGCCTCGGGCCTAGGACAAAATCCTGTATCATACTAACCTTCACATGCAGACTGAATTTCAAACAAGAGGCCATACTTACTCAGCCTCCATTAATTTAGTCTTCTGTACCTGTCCATACATTGAAGTTGCCAGAGTTTGAAGGAGTGCTTAAGGCAATACAGGTGACAATACCAAATTAACAGACAAAATATTGTAAAATACAACATCAACTGCAATTTTACTACTGTATTCAGAACCTCTGAGCAGCAATGAAATTCAAATGTGATCAATGACGCCACTCAGGAACATCCATCGAGAGCACTCACAAAAGCCGCAGCCCCTTCTCCAAGAGACTAACCTCACATAAAGCAGGCAAGGGCAGACATACTCAAATTCACATAGTATCTACCAGAAACATACTTTTTTGGCATTTCACATCTCAACTTCCAAAGCATAGATGACTACAAAGTGGCATTGCACAAGCACTTAACTAAAATAGCAAGCATCTGCGATCTGTAAAGTTCGAGCCATTAGTACTGCTAGTTATCCAGACCCCACTCACAAACCAGTTTCCAAGCTAAGAAAAGCACAGTCTTCAGAGAGACAGTAACAGAAGCCCTTTTGGACTGCTAGACTGAACGCCTAAAGGCTGAGTCAGAACTTTTTGCAGAGAGTATCATTTTTAGAAAGCCCAGCCTTTGGCCAGGCACATCTCTGCTCCTCAGTGAATTCCCTCAGGGGGCAGATGGCAAGTAATGGAAGGAGGGAATTATAGGGCAGCAGCCAGAGGGAAAAAAACCCAAAACACTACAAAACGCTTTTACTAATTAGTTCCCTTCAACACAAGGATTACATCAATGGGAAACAGACGGGCCTATGTACGCACCCTAATTACTTATGACAGCAATACACAGTGTGGAAGAGCTCTCCACCAGAGCCGTACTTGGTTAAGATGCGGCAACTGCAGCGGTCACGCCAGCGCCCGAAGCAAGCGGGCACGCAGAAGCCCCTCTCGCTGGGCTCTCCGCTCCCGTACCTCTCCGCAGGCGGAGGCTTCCCGCAACTCTCACAGCGATCCCGGGAGTCAAGCGCCCTTCCCGCCTCGCCGCCCTCCCACAACGCAGCGGGTAACGTTCAACTTCCTCAGCCACCGCCCCTCTCCTCAGGCAGCCGGGCCCAACGCCGCGGCAACGCCGACACCCCGGGGAAACGCCCCCTCCTCGGCGCCTGCCAGCGGCAGCCGCCCCGCCACTCGCCGCAGCCACCCCGCCGAAGCCCGGCGGCACGGCCAGCTGAGGGAGGGCACGCCCGCCTTCCGGCCCGGCCCGCGGGGAAGCAGGCTCCCGCCGCCAGCACTCACTCTCTGCTCGTCCATGATGAGGGAGGGAGCGAAGCCAGGACCAGCGGCAGCGCCCGGCCGCGGGGCACAACCATTAACGGCCTCCGCCGCCCTGCGGGTAGACTGCCCCGCCCCGCCCCGCCCCGCTCCGCTCCCGCTCCCGCCCCCGCCCACGAGCGCATGCGCGCCGGGACGCTGCCGCGCCTCCTGCGCATGCGCGCTGCTCTCAGCTCCCTCTTCCCCCGTCCCCCCTCTGCGCACGCCGACGGCACGTGCGCCTCGCCTCCCCTCCCGGGGAGGGGCCTCTGAGCATGCGCAGTCAGAGCCCACAGCCGAAGGGAAACTGGGCGCCCGTGGGCTGCGCTGGATGCCGCCGGTTCGAGTCCCGGCACCAGCCGGGGAGGGGCGCGGGCGCGGGAGCGGGGCGGCGGGGACCGGGCCGGGCCGGGCCGGGCCGGGCCGAGCTGGCGGGTGTCTGTGGCTTGCCTTCGTCCGTGGGCCGGGAGGCGGGGGCTGGAGCGCACACGCCGCCTGTGTCAGGCGTGCCAGCACGCCGCGGGGGGGCAGGAGAGAGCAAGGTATCTCCACCCCGAGGCCGGTGCCGAGCTCCGCGGCGGGGGCAGGCACCCCGAAACCCCCGGTGATCTCCGGGGGAGCTGCGGGCCCTGGGCCCGGCGCAGCCCCGGCGCTCGCCTCCCGCTGCCCGTTGCAGGGTGGCGGAGCCGGCAGCCGGCGCTCTGAGCTGGGCGTGAGGTACCGTTGCAACGCTGCAACAATTGCAATGATGCATGTTACATCACCGCGCTGTTTCAAATCCGTATTCGGTTAGAGATCCTGTAAGGCTGCTTTGCTTCATCTCGGAGCTCACTAATCCAATTTTAAAAATGGAAAAAAAAAATTGTCTCACCGCAGTGTTGGAAAGAAAGGGTCGTTTCATAATGATGATGTTTTACAGGCATACAGCCGTAAAACAGCCGCTGGGCTGAAGTGTAGCTTCATGGTGTTACAGCAGCTTTGAGCGCTGTGCCAATAGTAACAAGCAACGCTTGTCAGACTGGGTGCAGAGCGACAGGAGCCCACTTCCAGCATGGGGAATTTATCACAGTGGGGAGATTTTGCCACCTACCATTGAGGGTATCTCTTGAAAGGCTTTTATGCCTCCGTGAGCCCTGTCTCGCCAAGGTTTTAACTGCTCCATCAGCAGCACTGTACAAACGCAGGGCAAGAGGCAATGCAGAAGCAGCGAGGTGGTGTGACCTGCCAAGAGGCGTAGCTCCAGTCTTCCCAGCTCCATCCAGAGGTCTCGTGGGGCTACGTTACCTGCCACGGGATGGGCCTTGGCTGCAGTTGAAACATTTATCATGCCTTCCAGGTACCTGATATCTTATTTGTTCCAGTTAACACCCGCAGCCTGTAGTAGTAGTTTCCATTCAAAACCTTTGTTTGAAAGCAGAGGAAGAAAAAACATGTCTGGCATGCCACACCTCAGGCTGTCAAGAGGCAAGGAGCCTTATAGCTGCAGGAAAAACACTCACTGCTGGGACCAGGACATGCCCACTGGCTACCCACAGCAGAAGGTCTGGCTCTGCCTTGCACGCCTGCTGATTTTGCTGGTCCTGAATAGAAAACTCCCAACAGCCTTTGGATTGAGGAGACCCCATAAATCTCTTGGAACAGTTTCACACTGCTTGGAGCACAGTGCATGGCTACCGCTACAGAAGTCAGCAGCCTGTAGCTGCTGGGGGACATGGCTGGTGGTGGTGAACGGGAAAGCTGCAAGTCCAAATGATAACTGTGCCTGCTCCATTGCAACCCCTCTGGCCATCCTCCCTTCGTGCACAACCTTCCTGTTTCATACCAGACTGGCAGCGAGGGGTTTGAAAGTTGGGGAGTGGTTTCATCTTCTTAAGCAGTGACATTCTTTTAGAACAGGACTTACCTATCATATGTTCCCAAAGGTAAAAACATATTGAAGCTTTTCAAGAAGACAGCTATGCCTCTTAAAGTGAACTTAGTGCCTACATTTCTAAAGACAACTTCTTATGGAGACTGCAGACTTGCCATGACCGTAACTCCATGAATCAAAGATAAGAGGCATCAATGCTGTTTCCCCCAAACAGTTTAGCAATGAAATAGTAAAATTCAAAAGGATTTTTAATGTCTTGGCCTGGGAGAGGAGTTGTCAGCTGGGTCAGAAGTAGTGCCTGTGGTCAGAGACCCAGGGTGCCAGTAACGCCAGCCTCAGGAAGGGGCACATTTGGCTCTGAAACCTTTTGCAGTGTGTTGGGGTGGGTGGTTAAATTGATTTCTGAAGTTGTGGGCCCACTTCTTAATTGCAGGTCTAGATTATGTAGAAAGATCCAACCACACATCTTCCTATATGCTGTCTCATTTCAAAACTGCAAATGCAAGGGAAAGGTCACCATTGGGAAATAATGCCACAGTTTTATAGGTTCTTTCAGCACTCTTGTGAACATAAATTGAGCAACAAAATATCTGCTAAGAAGATTTTTCTCTAGAGTTGTTCATTTTCTTTTTTTCCATGGTGGGAGATTTTTAAAAGAGGAAGGACTGGTAAGAATAAATATTTCAGATTATTAGAATTGGCCCTAAAGGAACCTGTAATGACATATTACTGCTTTCGACACTGGGAAATCGGGGAACATGGCAGGAACATGTGCGGATCCTTGTCAGCCCTTGGGAACCTGGGTCCTGGACAGAAACCCTGTTAGGTAGGCTACCTGACAAGCAGATGGTCATTAAGCTAATGTATGAGTAAAAATGCTGCTGGCAGGATGCTAGAGGGCAAAAAGAATATCTACCAAGTTAAGGCTCTTAGGTTATTTTAGGCCAAAAAGAGATGTTACAGGAAGAACACTCAAAGGAAACAACGGGAAGAAGTCAGAGGAGGAAGCTTTAGCTCCCTAAAACAAGAATGGACCATCTTGAGTAATCACAGAATAATACAAGTAGAGGTTGGATTTAATCTGTCTCCACACAGGATAGTAAATTAGACACATCTATTTATCAAATTTGTCTTTAAAACAGAAGTTAGAAATTTAAGGAAGGATTTTGCCTCAGAGCAACTTCCTTCTGGCACCAAATGTACTGCTTCCTTACAGTTTAACCCCTGAAGCATAAAGCAAGATTTAGCCTTACCTGGTCACCTCCTAGAAGTGCTTATTACCTTGAAGCTCTGGAGAATCATAGTATTCATATTCTTTTCTTCCAGCTCCAAGTATAAGATTATTTGTATAATATATCTTATATATTATAAGATTGTTTGTATTTTTGTCAAGCAATAGTTGGACTGCAGTACTTATATTTGCTTGCAGTGCCAGATACATCTACATATCATGTGAGGACGACGCAGCAGGTTGTTGCCTTTCTGTATGGAAGAAGGCTTGGAAGTAGTTAAAACTGATACTAAAACTCTGAGAAACCAAGCTAGCAAAAATAATAATGTAGGAAGACGGCTATGGATGGCCTTTATAACACAGTATATTTGCTTTGTGCTGGCTTTGAGAAGGGCTGGACCCTGTGATGACTGCTACAGACATCGGAGTTACTTATGTGCAATTTGGTGTGGCTGTGGCATTAACTAACCCCTCCTCCTTGCGCAGCTCAAAGTCACCATGACCTGTTATTTTGAAAAGGCCTTCTTTTTGTGTCTTAAAAAAACAAGGCAGCTTACTCGCACCGTCGACCTGGAGGCTGCTTGTGCTTTTGAGGGTATGTGTGTGGGCATGTACCAAAGCAAGGGTTGAGTCCCAGACAAACTGCTCCAACAGGCTGCTCATCGACACATGCAGCTCTTTTCTTGCTGCATCAATTTTTTTTTTTTTTCTTTTTGAGCAGGTCAGAAATGACCAGCACAACCAGTCAGTCAGAGGAAGACCAGTGAAGCAGCAGAGAAGCCTGGATGCCTAGGTGTATGGGACCTGCTCTGCCCAAGCGATCTAAGAACAATAGACTTCCCTGGCTTTCTTCCCAGCAAGCTACCTGAAAATAGCGAGGCTGTATAAGTGGGTTTTCATGGGCCATGCCCAGCCAGGGCTTCCTGGGAGTCACTGTGGATGGGCAAAGAGATCGTGACAGTGCTGCTCCTTCAGCGCTTGGTTATTGCTTCATTACCTTCATGAACACCAAAGCCTCAGAAGTCAGTCTGGTGATGGCTCATTATATTAAATTTAATTACTGCAGTGCTTCTGTCATGACTCAAGAAAATAAGATTTGTGCAATTTCCTTCTCCCCACTAACAACTTTGAACTTTTTTTTTTTTTAAACAAAGAAAATATTAGCTGCAGTTGAAGACCTGAACTGAGAAATTTTGATTAAAATGCCCTCTGGTATTCCCAAAATGGTAAAGGTGCACCTCTCTCAGAGTGTTCTGCTTCGTATCAACAACAGAGGACAGTGGGCAGAGGAGAACAGGCTTTCCCACTGTCCGTTGAATCAGTTAGCCACTGCACTGAAGGAAACACAGTGAGGTTTTATTTATGTGCATGCAGAAAAGACTGTGCCTATCAAATCTGCTTTATTGTTTCAACAGGCTCTGCAACCATAGAACTAGAATGTACACAGAAACATTGCTTTGAGAAAAGAACTGTGTGTTATATACATGTACTTAGTATTGTAGGGCTTTGATTTTTGATTAATTTTCTTAGTAGTCTTCCAGTTAGAAAGGGGGGAGGGTAAAATGTGTTCTGAGACTTGAACAATTGATTTTCCTCCCCTGGAACACACATTAAAATCTACTGCATTGCTGGTTTTATATGCACTAAGGCATTCATTTAAAAAAAAAAAAAAAACCTAGAATGAAAAACAAACAAACAAAAAAGAACTGAGATTGAATTGCTCTTCACTTAGTAATACTTCCATGCCAGTGTAAATAAGGTGTCAAATCAAGTTCTGAAGCTTTTTAAATAATATTTTCCTCATTTAAAGCACTGAAAGTCAGTGGAGAATCTGTCTTTAGTGGCACTGAATTGCGAGGAGGGAGGAAAGGAGTTTGGTGTAGTTGGTGTAAAAACCACCATCAGCACTTGGTACACAATAATCAGGATAAGCAGGGTGAAATCTTTTTCACCCCCTCTCCAACTTGACATCATCACTGTTTCAGAAAAGCTTGGAGCCTGAATCCATTCAGGACACACACTGCACCAGACAGCAGAGTGCCTGTGCTGGCTCCCTCTCCCTTGCTCAATGCAGCCTGGAGTTCAAGCCCTGGATATTTCTGAGGGAGAGGGAAAATAAGAAAAAAAAAGACATGTGGCATGGAGCATCTCCTTGATCAGCCACAACATTTGGATTTGGAGGTTTTGCTTTTTGCCTCTGTAGAGACCAGACTTCTGTGAGCAGTTAGCTGGGAAGTCAATGGATGCACAACAGGCTCCCCAGCAGGCAGTCCTGTAGCTTGGGGGGGGGGAATATTGCCGGCCTGCCGCTGAACCACAGCCTTTTCCAGAAGAACTAAACATCCTGCCCTGTGCAGATTAATTTTATGTTTTCAGTGAAAGGGCCTGTACACGCTCCTGGCATTCCACATGTTCTTACAAAGGTTATTATCTGCATGTGCCCCAAAACCTGCTTTAAAAAATTTCTGAAGACGTGAGAGAAAAATCATACCTAAGCTAATCAGTTAGACACCTTGTGTTCTTCTCCAGAGTACCTTTTACTGTTAAATTCCACATTTATTTTCTCTCCTACTTCTTAGTCCCATACACATAAGTTTCATACTCTCAATATTGCTACCCTGTGTGACCCTCCCATGTACACTACATACTATTGCACACCTGTATTTTAAGGCAGCTCCTTCGTCCGTCACTGTCAGAGCGTATTTCCCTCGGGGCAGGCTCCTAAACCCCCTGGCTCCCAGCCCATGCCATGGTGCCAGAAGTATCACAGAGACACTCACAGCTGTGTCCTGGGTCGTTGTCTTCTTCAGGTCACTAGGGCGATAATAAAAACTGTATATAGCTGCAGAGGAAGCTGAACAGAGAAGGCTTGTGCACATTTAGGGTACACTTAAGCCTACAGAAAATACCACTTCCAGTGTCACAAATTGTCACAGAGCTCATGGTAACTATGACTGAAAAAAAATAGCCATCCTCCATCCCAGGAAACTGGCCTTACATTAAAATGCATGAGCTGTGGGGGTAATAAAAGGGAGCATCCAAGCCTAGTAAAACCAGTTCTGTTAACGGCAGGCCATTGCCCTGTGCTGGTACCAGCTCTCTGATAGCACATCAGTGCCTTGGCACAGCACCAAGCTTGTGCCATCTCTGGGACCCTGCCCCGCTGTGAACTTTGTTCTCCTACTGCTGACTCTTTCTGTTGTGTTCAAAAGAACCCCTCTCAGTTGAGTTTGGCCTTCAATTTCGCTTAACTACTGTGAATTTTTTCTACCTCCCCCTGCCCCAAGAGAGGGAGAAACTCTTCAGGGTACAAGATATATCTATATAGGTAGGATATACCCATATACACCACTCAAACAAAGCAGAGCCAAGGGAGTTCATGAGAGCTGCTGGAAAGAAATGAAAGACCCATTACGCGAAAAGAAAGTTAAGTATATTGCTCAGGAGTCAGCCATTCATGAAGATGAAGGCTGAGTTCTTCAAATCACATGATTGTGTCAGTTTCTGAAGTTGCTCCTCTCATGCCAAAGTGCCTGTTGGAATAATCTTTGACCCATGTCAAAGAGCAGTGAATAAGTACATTTTCTTAGCCACCGCCTATGAAGGCTTGGCCCAGAGCCACACAGTCCAGAAGTCGCTTCACATTTTAAAACTAGATTTTGAGAAGCCCTGCAGCTAGCCAGGAGCAAAAAGAAGACAGGCAGAGTGAGGAGATAAACCGGGTAGGAGCAGAAGCAGCAGCAGGAGAAAAAGCAGAGAAAGGGAACTTTTTCACATGGCATAAAAGCAAGCACACCTGAGAAAATGAGGTTTTCAAGGCTGGCTGCACTTTGCTGGTCTGTATGGTCGGCTGCACTCCTCTGGCCATTAAAAGTTAAGGAATACTGCTTTTCCAACTTGCTACATGGACGTCCCCTTTCCTTTTAAGAGGTTCCCAAAGCAAATTGTGGGCAAAGGCTTTACTGCCAGGGGCACCGTTGCTGCCATGCCTGCCTTTAGACAGCAGGTAAGCACTGGTGGATGGTGGGGCACGCCATGGAGGATGCAAGGGTCCCTAAAGCTGCTTCATAGCAAGGATCAGCCACTGTCCTCTTAAAGGGCTCAAGGCCTCCTAATCCTGTTTTTGCTCTGCAGACCAGTTTGCCCTGCTCCCCTAGGGCAGGCACACACTCTGCATCTACTGTTGTCTGCCACAGAGAGCTTGTTGAGCACAAAAGATGTGGTTATATGAAGCCCCTGCCTTCTGGTAGGAAAGTCGTCTGGGCTCTAGGCAGCAAACACCCAGCTGATGGCACTGTGTCTTTGTCAGTGTGCCTGGCCGGAGGAGAGCGGTGGGTTACCTGCCTGTGATCAGTGTCTAGCAGGAATGCTGTAGCTCCAAACATGGTGCATGACCAGTCGTTTTTATCCACTGGTTACTGCTGGTTTGCTGAACAAGATGGTGGGGTCTGAAGGCTTTGCACAGGAGGAAGCTCTTGCACACAGAGACCGTAGCCTGGGCACAATGGAGCTGGAGGCTGTGGCGTGGATGGCAATCCTGGCTGTCCTCTTGGGAGCTGCAGATGGTCTGAAAGGTGAAGGAGCAGCTGGTGACAGCCCCACACCTTCCTCCCAAGGACAGCCAGCTCCAACTCCATCCCAACACCACCAGCACTCGCCAGCAAAGGAAGAGATGCACCCAGTCCTCACTCACAACCTGTGGCCAAGCAGACCTGTTTTCCTTCACCACGGTGCCTGCCTGCTCTCTGGGGCAGGATGAGCTGTGCTGCAACCAGTCGGAGACATCCTGTGCCCATCGCGGCCTGCCGGCTCCCTCCACAGCATGGGATGGCTGCCCAGATCAGTGAAGTTCCACAGTGAAGCTCCACAGTGTGCTCCCCTAGAAGGCTGCAGCTGTTGCCAAGGGCCTAAAATAGAAAGCAGGCTGTTGTGGTCCTCGAGAAAACATCTGTACATTGTGCACGTCTTTCTTCATAGAAACAGCTGCTTGTTGCTGATGCAGTTTGGATGTGCCTGGCTTGAAAGGCCTGCCATTTGCTGGCCAGCTGCCCAAATAGGTAGCTCACTGATCTCTGACAAGCATTTATAATTAATAGTGCCTCAGATCCTTCTGGGGGCATGTCCTCTTCTGAAGTGGCTGCAGTTTTGCTCAGGCAAATCGAGTTTACTGAAGTTATTGGGGACATTTGAAGAACTTTGTAAAAGATTTGAAGAGCAAAGACAAGGCAGAGAGATGGGTGATGTGGATTTGCAAGCACTTTTGCTGGCTTTGCAACAACCTGCATTACCCCAGGGCTTGTGCCGTATCCCCACAACACCCCCAGGCCTGGGTATTGGCAGCAACCCATTGCTGTGCTCCCTGGCCCCACTTGTGCCCCAGGGTCCCTCAGTCCCTGCTGTTGCAGACGCCTGTCTGGCCGTGTGCCCCACAGCCCTCACCCACCAGGGGATGCTGAGGGTCCATGCAGAAGAGGACACCATGACACTGCTGCAGGGACACACCTGCCATTAGACGAGCTTGCGTGTATGTCAGTCTGTATGCCCAGGATCATGGGGGTCTGCCACCTGCCAGCTGTGGTCTCTCGGGGGACAGGTGGGTAACAAAACGTGGCACTATGCTCTGCTAATGTCACTAACTGAAGGAAATTTTAAATAAAAAAAGCCAGGTACTGAAAACACTAGTCACTTTAGGGTGCTCTCGGGTTTCAGTTGAAAAGTGCAGTGAAATCCTGCAGACATAAATGCAACTCCCCATGTTACCTGAACTGGAGCCAGAGTGGAGTGCATAACTTCTTGTTTTCTTAAAGGGAGCACTTCAAATAAATTATGGTATTTAATTTATAACTGGACCCAAGGCAAAACACAGTCTAAAACAAAGCTTAAGGTTGTTTACATCTGAGTAGGCTCTGTGTCTGAATGAAATGTAAACAGATTGCTGCTTGTATTTATGGTTGTGTTGCCATGCACAGAGTGCTGTGCCAACTCTTAAGGGACCCTGCATCTAGTACTTTCACTTAAATGCTAGTTGAAGAATGAAGTTGAAAACCACCATGCATAAGGCCTTTGTGTCCTTGTTCAAATCATTATAGGGTGAGACTTCAGAGTGCATTTCTATTCTCCACTCTGCTTGTAGCGCAATTAAGGGGGGGGCAGAGCCAAGTGCAATTGAAATTCAACAGTAACATTTTGTATTGGAGTGGGACCCCTGGTTTCCCAAGCACTGCACGATGGCCCACCTACACAGAGACAGGAACTGTAGCATGGATGTGCAAGGAGGTAGCAACACATCCGTGTTCTCTGTTGCCAGCATTTAGCTACAGAACAAGGAGATTAAGGCTTAAAATAGCAGCAGAACTGCGTGGTCATCAGCTGATCTTGTAAAAGGCAGAGCAGAGATTTGAAGCTGTTGTCCATCTGCCTAACTTCACTGAAGTTATTGGGGCAAGCCAGAGTTGCAGAATGGAGACAGCGTCCATTTTCTTTCCCTGAGGGATGTTTAAACTGTGAGACAGACAGAGATATCTAGCTTGACAAAGGACAGAGAGAGCGGGGAAAAGATGAGGCACATTGTCTCAGATTGCAGGAGCAAGAGTCAGAGTGAGCAGCCATGGCTGTGTGACACCTCAGGTCTGAGCTGGAAGAGCAGAGAGGTGTCATGGAGGGAAGGTTTGGGTGGGGGAGAGGTGGGGATCACATGTGGTGTTCAAGGCTGGGGCCAAGGGCTTGATCTGGGAAAATCACTGAGGACAGCAGAGAATCACAGGGAGGCACAACAGGGGCAGTGCTTGGGTGAGAGTGTAGGAGAAGAGAAGGGATCTGAGGCAGACGGGGAGAAGGAAAGCAGCTGAGCATATGGACAGCAGAAGCACAGACTAAGTTTTACGTGTGGCGCAAAGATCTCCTGTCCAAAGAAAAGAAAAAAAGAGGACTGCAGTGATTGAGGCGAGGTAAAAAATGGTGGTGCAGGGGATGTGAGCTGGAAGGACAAGAATAAAATTATAAAAGGGTTAAAAGTTACATTTCTGCACCTCTGTGAAGGCAGTGTTGCATATGTTTGTGTGCCCCCTTAGGAGACCAGCAATGGATGATGGATCTGACTCCTTAAATTCCCGTATCTTGCAGGGAAGTCTGGCTGCACAGCAAAAGAGGACTGGCAGCAGCAAAAAAACCAGTATGGTTGGGCACGATGAGCTGTAACTCTCCTTAAGCACAAGAAGCTGGGGAGTGAAACGGGTGTTCTGACCCCGTCCTGCATTTACTTTGACTGAAATACAAAAGGAGCAGATCACCTTTGCCCCCAAGGCTAATTTCCTGCTACCTTTTGAAGAGCAATAACCTCTGGTGCATCGCATTGGGTCACACTCTGATAAGCTAGCTGGGGGAAGCAAGGATGGGAGCCGGGGGACGTCAGTTACTGGCAACACCAGTGCCTTGTGCACCATCTCCTGACTCTGGGCTGGGCCAGTCAAGAGGCAAGCTTCTTATCTGTTCACGTTCCTCACGGCACTCATAGGCTGGCTGCATCCAGCATGGAAATCACACCGGGTGCTTGGACCACAGGCTGGAGGCGGGCAAACGCTCACACAAGTCAACCCCCTGTTGGAGGGGGAGGGAGGTGGGGGGACACACCATTAACATCTGTCAGAAGGTCATCGAGCTGGCAATAGTCCTTTGGCTAAGAGCATAGCAAACCGCACAGCAGGGAGACCACCCTCGGGGCAGGCTCAGAAGGCAGAGGGGGCATGGAGATAAGAGGTCGCAGGAAGGGTCGTTTGAAGCCACACTGCCCAGCTGCAGCACCACAGTTCATCTCCGAACAGGGCTGTCCTGACCTGGGGCTGGTCTAGGAGGTGTCTTCGAAGATTGGAGACTTCATTGCACCAGGATTATTTTTGAGGTGAAAGATTTCATGCCCTGGGCTCTCAGGAGACAAACTGCCCTTTGCTGGTTTGTTAGAGGCCTAGAACAGATATACAAGGGAGCAGTTTACTCTTACAGGAGAAATTAGAGGTGAAAAAAAATGTTGCACTTTCCTTTCAGAGAGCTGCACTCACTCTCCAGTCGGGATAGCGGAAGCACCATTGCTGGGGGGCTTCCAAACCCAGGGAGTGCCATGCATCCACTCACACTGTGGGAAGCAGTTGCACATTGCTGGCGTATTAAATTAGATTCCTTAATAAGCTCTGAGCTGCCAGTGAGATCCAGCAGCCCCAACAAACTCCATTTTCTAGGACGTCACAGAAATAGCCTGCAGTGAGACGAGCACGGCTGGTTTTGTTTCCTGATCTTCATGCACAGGGGAAAGAGCAGGCCTATCATGCCCCGGAGGAATAAATATGGCCCAACGCATGCCGAGTTGAACCTAATGGATTTATTTATGGAGGATATTGCAGAGCCGAGCGTGCAGCTGGACGGCCGCACCACCTCTCCCAGCTGAGTGAGGTCCGTGAGGGGGAGCTGTGGACAGCCTAAAACCTTCCCAGCGAGCATTTGTAACCATGCACTCCTGGCTGTGCTTGGGGGAAGGGTAAGACACAGAAAATTTGCTCGTCAGCACAGGTCTGAGCACAGCATTCAGCAGAGAAATTCCTCCCGGTGACAGCCCATGATGAAAATCACTTGCTGGCTTCTTTGTAGTGTTGCTTAATTGAACACACAATGAGTTTCAGGGAATATGCAGCTCCTGTGATGCTATTTTGGTGTCAAAGCTACTCTATCAGCAGCCCATTCAAAATGGGGTTATGATGAAGCACCGATCTTATTAGCTAATTGTGCTTGCTAGTCTACGGTTCTGTATTTCATGGCCAAATTACAATGGTTGGCGGATGGGCTCTGCAGTCAGAATACTTCTAATTCCCCCTGGATTTCATTATTGTGACTGCAAAGGAAGGAATAGAATAGCAGATGAAGCTGTTGCTGTTTAGGCTCATGATGCTGCCTGTGCCTTGTGCTAAGCTGTGCCCTTAAGCTGAGCAATTTGGCAGGACTCATCTGGAAGAGTGAAAACACAAATTTTGTATTTGTCTAGGCTTTTTTAATACAAAAAAAATTAACCCTTTGGCTCAGGAGCAGCTTCTGTTTTTTTCCAAGGAGTAGACTACTTCTTCAGTTTCTGCTAGGTAAACTGTACAAACACACCATAGGTATATCTGCATATATGTGACATGCTCAGTACCACTTGCCTGCTGTGTTACCACTATCACAGCAAGATGCTGTGTTTCCTGGCTTGCAGTGGTGCATCCTTTCCTACCAGACCTTCTTAACAGTTTCTCTATCAGAACAGGCAGCAAGGACAGCTTTGCCCCCTTACAAAAGTAAGACACTCAAGCGAAGGTCTCTCCAGAAGCTCCGTCTGCTGCAAATCCAGTGATCCTCAGACTGTAACAGTTCATCTTGTCTTCATACAGTTTTCCCAGACACCTCCATGCAAATGCTTAATTCTAGCCAAAGACAACCTAGTTCTTTTTAATTGCCAGCAGCAGCAGTTGTCTTCATCCAGGGTAGCTATAATGGGTGGAGGCAAGCACAAATACACACCCTGCAAAGAAACGGACTGCTGCCATCCCTCCAATAAGCGAGGCACGGGTAATGCTCTTCGATCGCCTCTGAGATTTCCTGTAGCCCACTCCTGAGGAGGGTCTCCATATTCTGGCATGTCATTTACAGCTTATTGCCTTTTCCATTTATTGGCTTTTCCATTGCCTTTTCCGTAGTTACTAGCCTTTCTAGCCTGATCCCTCCAGAAGGGTTAGCTGGAAAACATCTGCAAGAACTCAACAGGGGAGGGCATAGCTACAAGGTGCAAATACAAGGTGCTCTGCAGCCTGGACACTAAGCAAGGCTTTGCCATTGCTGGGACTTACCCCGGCTGACATCCTTCCTCCCACTTTCTTCACTGTGTCATGGCTGGGGCCCTTCTGGAGCCCAAGCACAGTTTGTGGCCACATATCAAATGTTCAGCTTGCTTTGAGCAACAGTTGCCCTGCCCCCATGGCTCAAAAACTCGATGGGCACTTTTTACTTGTCCTGTTATGTGCTGTTCTTGAAGTAAGTCCAGATTATGATTACAGGAAGGTTGAGGGCCCTGGCCCATGAACACAATGATATGAACATAAATGTTGGGTTTGTGTACAGTTCTCCTACATTCTTCATTCAAGATTTCCTTCCTTATTCTTTCTTTCTGAAGCGTAATAGCTTTTCAAGCTGTACATCTGGGAAATTCAGACCTGCGCACTCTTGTGCTGGGTTTTTTGGGGAACAAATTCTATTTTGATAAAGCTCTTAAGCTTCCTCTTCATCATAAACATCATGAAACTTAGATGCTCTTCTGGCGGGCTGGTCTCCTGCTGTTATGCAATACAGGCCCTTCTGAGGTTTCTTGTCCTCATGTTGTCTCACAATGAATGGATGCAACACCACAGCTTTCAAAAGCAAGCTGTGATGCTCCTTGCCTGGAGGCAGCAGGACTTCTGTGCTCACAAGAATGAGGCAGTCCTCTGCAGTCCTCCTCCCAGGCCTTATGAAACAGGCAGCAAAGTCACGCTTTGAAATCCCTTTACTGTCTCTAGCAATGTTCCAACCTTAGGTATTAAAGTCAAGTTTTGCTGTTGCCATTAGGGGTTGTGCAATTTGGACAGGTTTGGAAGGGACCCAGCAGCACCTTCTAACAAGTGAATTTTTCCTTCTTGCAGAAAGCAGGCTTTTGCGGTGATGTTCCTGGCCTGGGATTTGAGACACCTTGTTTCAATGCAGTTCTGTCATAGAGTGCTTTATGCATGGTTTGCTTCCACTTATCAGAAGCTTAAAAACCAAAATAAAACCCTGAGTTCTCTCAAGATATTCTTCTGAGCCCTCCCTCCCCCCTTCCCTGGGACTGACATTGTTACCGTTCTTGCTGCTCCATCCTTCTGTTGATGAAAAGTCAGGGAAATGAATCCCAACACAGAAAAACATGGGATACTGAATTGCATCCTGAGCCAGGAACGCTTTCACTGAAACCAAAAGTGTCGGAAACAAATCAGAAGATGACTTACGGTGAAAGGAAGTCAGGATGACTTCATGTATGTAATGAGCTACCAAGGCCCACTAAAGGACTGGAGGGGGTTTGCTAGTAGACTATTGAGTTTTTAGATATTTAAGCATCAGAAGAGGGATGAGTCTCAGGTATCCATGTCTGTATTATTTCCCTGTGACTTTCGCCCAATTCAGTGCCTTGTCCAGCTGCAGAGAGGCATTTTTATATCCCAACCTCCCACATAGCCTTACCTGCCTCTGTTTCATTTGTACCTCCTCTTGCAGTATCTGAGTGCCTACTGATCTTTATTAATGTACTTACCTTCACGGCATCAGCATCAGCTGGGAAAGGGAGACACAAAGACAGCAAGTGATGAGCCCCAGGCTACAAGGGAGGTCTGCGGTGGAGTAGCAGTGTGTTGGCCCCAGGTGGGTGTCCACATCTTTGAACAATCCCTCTCATACCTGGAAGCCCCCGGAGCAAAGCTGGGGGGATGTGGTGGGCCCTACAATCAGGCGAGGTGGCCAGACCACCCTGCCTCTGTCTGACATTGCCAATGCCTACTGAATGTTTTTTGCCCAAGGTCTGCATTCCTCCAGGACTTAATATTTAAAACTAGAATACAGCTAAGAGCTGTCAGAAAAGCAATTAAAATCAAGGGACATCTTATCACTATTTCTGGGACTGTGGCAGACTCTTTTTTTTTTTTTTTTTTTTTTTGGCAGGGCACAGGGTTCAGGCCTGTGATTTCTTCTTCAAAGTATTGTGGTTTGAAATACCTGCTCACCCATTTATTTGTCTCCCACTTGATTACTGTCAGCTGAGGTAGCTAGATAAAACAATTCAGTAGCTTCTGTCATAGGCTTTATTTCTAGTTTTGACTGCTCTAGCAAGGGTCTCAGAAAATCTGCACTGGCGCTGGATTTTCTTCCACTTTATTTTTAGTGTATCTAAGGTAAACAAGGACTGAGCATTAGATGGAGATTATGGCAGTAGGTGTCAGAAAAACAGCTTTTTTATGTGCTCTGTGTGGAGGAGTGCAAGCTCCATCCATTTCACACATTCATAATTCAAATAGTAATTAGAAATTCTAAATAATCTCTCCCTGGGCACTAGCTAATCTTCATTAAACATCTAAATACCAGCGACTAAAACTGGGTCAGTTCCTCAGTGGCCCCCCGTGGGACGAAGGAGCCGTGCCAAACTTCAGCAGTGCAGGATCTGGTCTCACTGGCTCAGAGAAGAAACCAGTTTGCTGCATGCTAAGAGTTGCACACAGAGGGCTCCATCCTTCACGCGAGGCAGGAGAGCTCCTTCAGCAGCCAAGGAGCTGTGCTGTCCTGCAAGCAAGGAGACTGGTCCTTCAGTTGTGGTGGGAGAGCAGGGCGACTCAGGGAGCAGGGATATGAGGAGGTGTCTGCCCGTGCTGTTCTGCAATTACAGATGCCAGCAAGCAGGTCCTGAGGCTAGCGTTCAGAGGTACATGATCACTGTAGCAGCATGTCTTGGCCGTGGGAACCACTGTGTGGCTGAAGGACAAATCCTGCTTTTGCAGCTCCAGTCCTCTGTCTCCAGGTCCCTGCTTTCCCGCCTGCTAATAGCTTCCTGGGTTTTCTTGTCCACTCCATCCCAGTGTCCTCAGGTTTTCTTTTCACTTCAAGCCCCATGTCCCATTCTGTTCTCCCTGCAAGTGCTCCTCTCACTAGCCATCCCCAGCCCACCTTTAGCCCCTTCACTTTTTTTTTCCTGGAAGCCACCAAACTTTTGTTTCAGGGCTATGGGAATCAGCGTTGCTCTCCCCAGACAGCCCTTCAGTCCCTTACTGCTGGAGATGGTGAGGAGAGTCAAAGAGCTCCTGTTCTGCAGTTCTGACACGGCCAAAACCCAGTGGAAGCCAAACAGGGTTTTCATAACCTCTATGTGACGTGCCTCCTGCCCCTAACACCTCTGCTGATGAAGAAAGGCATCTCTGGAGACTCTTTTGCTCCATGCAACTAAACCCATCTAGCCAAGCAGCTTCGCCCTTAATAAACCATGAAAAAGACTCTACAAGCCAAGGGAACATACCTTCGGAGGAACAGCAAAACACTGAGACATGCAGCAAAACAGTTGGGTCCACAGCACGGGACCTGCCTGTGTGCAGAGGTCCTGCTTGATGGGCTGGCTGGTCCTTTTCCCCCCTAACTGTATTTAGTGATTTGCCACAGAAGCTGCAGCCTCTGGTTCAGAAGTGGCAGTGGTTCCCAGATAAAGCAAACCATCTTACACAAATGCAGTGCTGAAATGGTTTGCAGTAAAGAGTAATACAAGCAAGAAAACATGGTTCAGCTTGGCTTATTAGTGTATTAAAAAAAGTGGCAGTAAAGAAAACAGAAATTTGCTGTGCCCATGGGAGGGAGAGGAGAAAGGAAGGAGCCTTTGCAACTCCACATGCCTCTGCTAGTAAGATTACACAGGTGCTGTTATTAATTGCTTCTATTCACCATCCATCTTCAGCTATTCAATCTTGTTAGAACAGCTCTGCAGAACAGGGACCCTGCTGTGGGAGCAGGGAGCATGTACAGGACCTTGCAGAACAAGGAGGTGGCCCCACAAGAGGTGCTGCACTGGGATGTACCGTTTGCATAGCTCATAATACATAATGAGATTTCCTTCATCCCTCCCTACTCTGCATTCCCCCTAAGCTGTCCCTATAAGGCAAAGCATACGTTATTAGCCACCCTGCTCCAGATAGTCTTAGCAGTCCTGAGAGTCCTCCATCCCAGGTATGAGCAAGGGACTGTGTGCATGTGTGATGGTGACCTCCATTTCCACAGTGAAGACTTTAGCAACCTCTTCTGCGTGAGACTGACCCTTCAACACACCCTGTAGCTTACATACCAGGGAGGCCAAGGAACCTGGTGATGGGTGAAACTGTTGGCATAAAGTTAAAGGGGCAGTTTCCTATCCCCAGGAGAGAAGCTGAAGAGCAGAAGGTTAGAGAGAAGAAAGAAAGAAAAAAACCCCCACCTTTGCTTTACAAAACCCCATTCACCCCACCCAGCTCAGCAAACCATTAGCATCACAAGGCTTTTCTTGGCACTAGGACAGTGAGAGAGCCAAGAAGGCGTGCCCTGCACTACTGCAGCTACTCAGCTAAAGAGCAGGCACAGAGCAAGCAAAGCTTGAGCAAAGATTTGGATGGGCTCTGCTTGCTTTTGGGGATGTGAGATAGTATTCCTCAGAAGAAGAGCAGGGCTTAGCACCCCACAAGGAAGACAAACAAGTTTTTCTTACTTAAAAAGAAAAACTTTATTTTGATACATTAAAAAAACTATACATTTCTTAGACTAAAATACAGTTTTGCATCAGTATCCTGGCACAATGTCAGTTTACACAGAAAATCTAAGATTAGATCAGCACTGTTAATTTCCCTTCTCTTCCTGCATTCACAGCTTGCAGTATAAAACATTTCAAGTTCTCAAGACAACAATAAACAGTGTCACATTTACTTTTCCCATTCCAAAAGGAGGTGGCATTCCACTGGAAAAAGGAGCACTTTTTAGTTGATCTTGATTCAATGTAAATCACTAAGCCAGTCCAGGGGTTTGATTGCCCTGTTAGAAGTATGAGTGAAAGAAGATGAAAAATCTGTTTCCAGATGAAGCTTTGATGGACTATGACAATGCAAGTACTGTCAAGTCTTTAAAATCTGTTCAGAAGATTCTCCTTTTTCCTTGGGGTAATTGCTATAATCAGCAACACAATCCACCGTATAGAAATAATTCCTTTCTATAGGTATAGGATTCCACCTTCTTTCTTGCTCAGAAGAGCTCCAGAGCAAAATAAAAGCAGGGCACAGGGGATGTTGCTGTGAGATGCCTGTGAATTGGAATGTGAATTTTCTTAACTACTGTGAAGATCCTGCAGATTTTCTACCTGTGAAATCCTGTTCTCCATGGATCCGCCTAACTTCTGGCAGCTGCTTTCTAGCCTACATTAGAAACTAAATCACCTTTCTGTTTCGTCCTCCCTCACTCTCCTAGGAGACACTATCTCATTGTCTGCGGCACTGTTTTTCTAGTAAGAGATATTCTCCCTTTTCAGTTTGAGCAGGGAGGGACCCAAGCAATACTAATACTGGAGCACAAGCAATATTTATTTGAGAGTTAAAAATTACGACTTTCGTAGGAACTCCAGTCAGTGCCCAACTTCTGCTGGGTTTCAGGAGTAATCAGCTTCCTAATCTCACAAAACCTTCCTGAAATACTCCCTAGCTGCCCCTATTTCACTCAAGCCAGAGGGAAGCGGTGGTGTGCTTGAGGAATGGTAGCCACCTATGCTGCCAGCATCTTCCATTACATACTTAGAGAGGCCAGAGCTGTCTCTAAAGTTACTGAAATTAGCCTAGTTCTGCTATAGTCAGCTGGTACTTTTGCTCTGAATTCTTGAAACTTTGGTTCTAAGGGCAGTCCCATGTTTCTGTAGAAAAGTACCAAATGCTTAAAACACCAAATTCTGCTCATCATATTCACATATGATGACTCGACCTCAGTGAGACAGGGGAACAGAATCTGATGGTGTTTGCTGGTTCTCTTTTAACAGATCTCCGTCAAATGAATGCCATAGTTTAGCCTCCAAATGGGTAAATTTAGATGGATTCATGCTACCTATTGTCCCTAGAAATATTTTCATAATCCTAATGTCTCTGAAGAGCTTTGGCTTGATTGCATCAGCTTGCAAACACTGCAAGACACATCACAGCTCCATCCCAGACCAGAAATTCTGCCTTTTATACATGAGTTGCATCACAAGAGAGAAGTTCCATCTCTTCTCTCACCTCTCTAAATATAAAAGAAAAAAAATACCTTGAGAACAGTATTTGCTACAGAACACAAGAAATACAAATTTACTAGTCTCCATAATCTCTTGTTATGTGATGGAAATAACAGCAGAGATGAAATAGTTGAAAGAGCATTTAAAAATGAAATATTTAGAGTAAACTTCCATCATCCGAACAAACAAGCTGAGTGCAAGAAATGCTTCAAATAAGTCTGTTAAGTTTTGTTTTGGGAAATGCAAGGGGTTTTTTTCCACAAAGATGAAATAGGATTTCTGTGGTGATAATGTGACACACAAGCTGTTCAAGAAACAATGGAGTAGTGATGTTTAGATTTAGTAAACAGTATCTGCACAGGCAAAGCCATGATTTAAAAAACAGGGATGCTGTTAGGTATCTACTTTTAGATCTTAAAAGTGTTTCTTAAAATGACTGTGCCATGCTCAATACAGCATGTAATATGCACTCGGAACCAAATGATCACTGGATGGTGATGATAAGTATAAGTCTGCTACGTGCATTTTATTCTGACTCTATAACATACATTCATAGAATACATCATAACCACTCAGAGCAAACCACTAAAGTGGATGCCCTGAGGGCACATTAAGTATGTTGTCTCCAACACTGGCTGCTCAATTGCCAGAACACTGATACAGAAAGGGCTCATTTTTGCTTTATATCCCCATTTTGTGCTGAAAGAGTAAGAGCTAGCATCCCCTGCTCCCTCCATGAAAGGGAGCACTGTGGAGCAGGCTAATTGCCTGCTGTGAAAAAAGCCCTTTCAGAAAGAAGTAACCACCCTGAGAAGGTGCTGTACAGAAACGCAGGGAGCAAGTCTTGGATTAACTCTTGGGTAAGTGGACCTTTGTACTGGGTTAGGCTGGGATGGAGTTAATTTTCTTCACAGCAGCCTGCATGGTGCTGTGTTTTAGATTTGCGACCAAAACAGAGTTGATAACACAACAATGTTTTACCTGTTGCTGAGCAGTGCTTGCACAGGGTCAAGGCCTTCTCTGTTTCTCACTCTGCCACCCCAGCAGAGTAGACTGGGGTAGGGCAAGAGGTTGGGAGGGCACACAGCCAGGACAGCTGACCTGAACAGACTGAAGAAATATTCTATACCATATAATGTCATACTCAGCAATAAAACTGGCATGTGTGTGTGTAGTTTGAAAGTAGCCATTGCTTGAGATTGGCTGGGCATTTGTCTGCTGGTGGGAGGTGGTGAGTGATTGCTTTTGCATCACTTGGGTTTCTCTTTTTTCTTTACTTAATGAACTGTCTTTTATCTCAACACTTTTGTCCCTCCAATGCTCTCTCCCATCCTGCTGGAGCTACTGAGCAAGCAACAGAGGAAGGGCTTACCTGCCAGCTAGCGTCAACCTACCACAACGTGTAACGGGGTTTTTGACTTTAAGTTCTCCCTTCTATGACATGCTTTCCTAATGCAGAAAGTCCTTGGGTTACCATGCGAAGCTAAGGCCACACGTAAAACCCCATCCTGGTTTTGGCAGCTGAGAGTGTGAACACAAGCTACTGGAAGGCTGAAGATGCAATTCTAAGATGGCCATACCATATGTTTAGTCTAGCTGTGGAGCAGCACTGAAACTGTAGAAGTGATGGGCTGCACTCCTAAGCACAGCAAGCACAGTGATGGAGTGATATCATACAAAAATAACCACCTCAGAACTTCAGCTCAGCACTCAACTCCCCCTCCCATTCAGTCCAGGTGATATCCTGAATCATTGCCTCTGGAAACTGAGAAGGCATGTGCTAAGATCGGTGGGACAAAGGGGAGCTGACTCTCTGCCACTTGGCACTCCTTTGCTGAAAGAGCAATACAGAAATGAACGGTAAAGGAACAAAAAAAAAATCTCTAGGGCTGGAAGAAGCAATGAAGGCAACACACTGCTGCTCAACTGCCAAATAGAGAGTAAAATAATGTGGAAAAAAATTAAACAATTTAAAGAATGGCATGCCTTTTTTCCTTTGAAACCTAGCTGATCAGAGGCTATGATGCAGATGGTCTGCAGAAACCAAATGCTGGGAACCAGTAATCCCATTAACTTGGTTTTGAAACCCAAATTGTCCAGCCTGAATCTCCAGTCCTCAAGCACTACTTGTTTCAGTGGACTTTGCAAGGAGATGATTTCTCTGTCTCAGCTGTCTCATTTGCTGCTCCTGCAGTGTTACTCCCAGTGCAGCATCACTCTCTAGTTAGTCTAGACTGCTTCCCACAAAGCAGTCCATATACTGGCTTTAATAACCAGCTGGCAAAGAAAGTACTTAATCCATCACAACTGGCAGACCCCAGCACCACTACTGCCAACTACGGATTTACATGTCAAATGTTCTCCCACTCCACTATCCCCACTAGGGAAGGAAAGCAGAGTCTAAGTTTGTCCTGAAAGGTTGTCTCTTCAGACGTCAGCCTTCTGCTTATCTCCTTGCACAAGACAGAGCTGGAAGAGGGCAGCTCATAGTTTGGTTGCAAATGAACTTCAAAGGACATTCAAAAGCTTTAAAGGGCCACTGGAAAGCCTGCATGTTGATGGAATGCCTTTTTGGCATGACTGAAAAGCTGTGCATGCCAGATATACACTCAAGAATGGTGCACACAATTTTATTAAGAACTTTGTAATGATATAGATTTGTCACTTAAACATTACAACTACGCATAGAAAAGTGTTGCCTGTATCTCTTAAACACCATGTAAATAAAACAAATTTATTTTTAAAACAGGATAAACTGCTATAAAAATGGTGCACAGTCAAGTCATATAAAAATACAAAATTTGTTTCCAACTGCAGTCCTAGTTGCAATTACAGAGAAAAGCCCCCACCCAGGACTTCCGGTGAGCAGAGAACACAAACTTGTGGAACTGGTCATGGCAGAAATTTGTTGTCAAAATGAGCAGAACCCAAGGCTTCAATCAAAACACCTCCAATAACTTCCAAACAAGGTGGAAATTAGTTTCTCTGGAAGCAACTGGGTATGCGGTAAGTCTCTTAGTTTTGGAATCCAGTTTCCAGGATTCATCTAAACTAGTTTTTAAATTTCTGTTGCTAAACCCCACTTATCTCCACAAATATCAGTGTTC
Source organism: Haliaeetus albicilla (assembly GCF_947461875.1). Taxonomy (NCBI): domain Eukaryota; kingdom Metazoa; phylum Chordata; class Aves; order Accipitriformes; family Accipitridae; genus Haliaeetus; species Haliaeetus albicilla. The sequence continues at coordinate 41,141,552 of NC_091516.1, forward strand.
AGTGCCACTGCTGTCTTGAGACACTGGTACAGCAGGAATGCCTCCTCTCCATGAACTTAAGGCTGCTCCAATGCTTATTCTACATAGTCTGACCTCTAACCTGCACTGAGGCCTCACCAGTGCTCCAGTCTGAATCCCCTAGGTTGAAGCTCTAGTCCAGTTAGCACTTAAATGGATGTGTAACTTAACAACTTCCATACTTAGACAGCCCTCCTGATGTCAGTGGAGCTACTGATACGGTTCATTAAATGAGTGTCTAAGTGCTTGCAGGATTGGATAATTCTGACTCCCTGCCTCCCCAGCAGCCATCATTTCTAAATGTATTTTTATTTTCATACCTTTCATATAGTTTGGGTTCTGTGATATGAAAAGAGTAAATCCTTTTAATTGGCTTACTGAAAGAAAACTAAACAAATTTAAGTTATCAAATGACTTCTGGAAGCAGAAGTGAAATATTTCACTATTGCCAAAAGGTAAGAGCACTGGTTAGCTACATGATACTACATATTTTTTTTTTTTAACCTTCGGCAGCAATTTAAAAGTCTGATTCTCTGAAAGGAAGCACGGATAACTGCTTACTTATTAAACCTTGATAACACGACTTGTGCATGTCTCTACCTAGACATACCTCCACTCCATCACAAAGCTTCTGTAGAAGGGCTTTTCTCTTTCAAAAGATTTTCTTGAATGGAGTGATTGAACCATTGAGGCATTATTTATTTGTACAGAGCTTCTATTTAGTGCAATAAGTTTAAAAATTCTGCTCTGAAATATTAACTTTACATTAACAAAAATAGTTTTCTTAAAAAAATTGTAACAAAAGGAGTATATAGCATAGACAGATCATGAATTCTTAGCAAATACACTTGTAAGCATTTACCATTACAATATGCTGAACAATTGAATATTAGCATTCATATCTGGTGAGCTTCCAGACTGAAAAGAAATGTAAGTATATAATAATAAGAAGAAGAAGAACAAGAAGAAAAGAGCACGTTCTCTTGTAATTATTTGATAACTTTAGGTAACTATCCTGGCAGTTACACTTCCAAAGAAATGTTTCTCTGCCCTTTCCTTTTTTAGCCACCCGCTACAGTACATACAAATATGGATGAAACGACAGGCAAGGAATGGTCCCTTCCACCTCCCAGAGCTCTCTGGCATTAAATGAAATGAAGCATACAGTACTTTTTTGTACAGTAGTACAGTTCATTTCTCTTCCCATCCTCAGCATCGTTGTATTTAGTCATGAATTAATCATGAGTATGGCTAAGACTGAGCTTTAACAATCTGTTATTTCAATTGCTCATATGGAGAATCCATACCCTTCGAAGGAGCGCTGCTGAAGTGTGAAGGAAGCTACTGAACTCAATGGGAGGATAGAGGGCAACGGGTATGAGGGATAAATAGGGTAAACCAGGAAGTTAATTGCATATAAAAATTATCTGTCCCCATTTTGTAGTTTCTGTTTAATAGGAGATGCAAGGGCTCCCACACACCTGAATACCTGAGGAGTTGGTTATTGTGGTATCTGATACTGATAAACAAAACTGTGCCCTGCCAGGGCTGTAAAGTAAAATGACTGCTTACAAATCCATTCAAACTAAATGAACTCTCACTGAAACCACCTTTTGAAAAACTAAATTTGAGAATTTTCTTGATTTGAAGGTTTTCCTTACATGAAACTGACCTGAATTTAATGCAAATTTAAACAAACTAAACAAGTAAAATTCTCAGCAGATTAGCAGTGTCATGGGAAATCTGTCTCTAAACGCAGTCATCATTTCAGATTATCTTTACAGTGATACCTCCTCCAGATTGTAAAATAACAAGCAGATAAGAATCAACATTTCCATGACCACAATGAATAATTTAAAAAATGGAACAATGATAAAGCTGCTTGTAAAAGCCACCCGTATGAAAAGAGTACATGTTTCACAAAAATAATTGTTAAAAAAAGTATTAAATCCCTGTTCCTTTTCTCTGATTTTGGCTGTTTATTTTTTTATATATATATATATATGTGTGTGTATATATGTATATATATACTGTTTTGGAATGTCAATGGGTTCCAATATGGCTGGCTAGTTTCAAGATGAACTTGCTCCAGAGGCCTAGAAAACAAAGCCATACAGTACAGTCTTAGACAAATGCCAAAGGACAAGGAGAAAGTGAGTCAAAGGGGACACTGGAAACCATAAAGAAAGAAGTGTGAAAAGTTTTTTTTTTTCTTGTGCCTTGATACAAGAACAGAAGGTCCAAAATGTTTCCTCATCTCTGATATTAATACCTATTTAAAATACAGCTGCACTTAGGGCATTTCACTTTTAGAACTAATTGTCATGTCTAAGAAATACTTGCATTTCAAGGAGACTGAAGTAAAACAGTATAGACTCTATTTTCAAAAAAAGAAGAAAAAAAAAATATCTATTTTTCAGACACCCAATTTTGGGACTGTAGGCGCTACTAGTACAGAATAGACTTATGAATGATCCTATTCCAGATGTAACAGAGGCCTTTATCTGTACTTTGGGGAAAGGTATCAGAAATTTCATGGAGGTAACTGCTGTGTCACATCCTTGTCAGGAAGTGAGATCCTAGTTATTTCAGAATCTATTCAACTGGAGCTGAACGCCCAAAAACGGAAGACCACTTGAGAAAACAAGGCCAAATCAGTTCCAAACAAGACAATCACATGAGCAGCAGAACTGGGAGTAATTCAGCAGGTGACACTCAGGCTGAGCCCCAAGTGCTCAGCATCTTCTCCAGCAGTCCCAAGAGGACTTTCAGCCAGTGCCAGGCTCAAGCACCTAGAGTCAAGTTCCTAAAAGAGCAAGACTACCCTTGACTTGCAAGTACTTGCTTTACCCTTTTAGAAGATGGGGTCAGTAAAGGTTTTAACTTCCAAGCTTTACGCAGTCAAGTACAAAAGTATAAGTAGCAGTCTGTGCTAGCACTGACAAGAGCATAAGCGGAAAACCACTTAAGGTAAACCAGTTGTTTGAATTAGAGGTTAATATAAAAATTTGGACTGAGATTTTTTGTGCATGTGACTAGAGGGTTTGCACACCCAATTCTCAATCATTGTAACAGCAGCTTTACATCTACAGTGTTCAGACCACTCTGAAAATCCCAACATCAGTGTCTGTTTGAACAGCTAGAATTACTCCCAGAACAAAACAGTAAATGAGCATAGAATTAGGTTTTTTTAGATAAACACAGCAGCATTTAGGCATAAGCAAATCTAGAAACTAGTATGCTATAATGAAATAGCAAACCACGCAAAGCTACACATCTATCCACTCTACAGCAGGAACCCATCCCAGCTTGGTCAAAAAGTACTCATGCAACATGGCTTCACATACATCATTGAAAAAAAAATTTCTACTGTTAGCATACACTTATTTAGATTCCATTAAGTTAAAAAATTGTCCCCATGGTAAGGAACTGAGTCAGGCCCCAAATACTCTGAGAAAGTAATGATGGAAAAATATTTTATTTCACAAAGTCATATCGCACGATGACAAGTCATACCTTGCCCAGCCTGGCTCTCCATCATATGCTCTCAGTTCTCCACCTTCCAAACTTATCCTCCTATCTGTTATCTGCACCATGTATAGCTGTTCCTTATTCCAGGCTACTCAGACATGCAATGCCTTCCTAACAGGCACACCATAAGTAAAACAGGCTGCAGAAGCATAAATGATGCATTGTTCACTGTCTGTGTATCTGACAGTGTGAGATGGAAAGAGCACACAAGAGACAAGCAACATAAGTAGTTGGCAATAAAAACAAACAACTGGGAGAAATGTCATTTGAGCAGGTTGAAAGGAATCACTGTATCCAGTTCCTTGGCACTGTATAAAATAATTTGGTAAGAGCTTTAAATGCCTGGTCCTACTTTGCAACAATGGATGCGCTCAGTAGTGTTCTTCAGGCTTTTACAGTGAACCCAAGATGAACAAAAATTGTTCAGCTCAGGGCTGAAAAGAGGATTAAAGCCAGAACAGCCCAATGAATTCCAGAGCCATTGTCCTGGTTTCAGCCATCTTATTTTAAGAGTACTCGGCAATTGGGGCTGTCTGTGTATACCACTAAGCATGCACTACTAATCCTAATGAAATGATACTGCATTTGTTTCATATGACACAGTTCCTTTCATCTTACTTTTACAGGAGATGGTCTCAGCTGTGACAAAAACTCTGCCATCCAGGTGATAGGCAAGCTCACAAACAGAAAAAGCAGAACATCTTGAGTGATACAGAGAACAAAAACTTCTCCTGAAGAAGTGCAGTCAGTAAAGACAAAGAGGGAGAAGAAGTAAAAGTGAAACTCTTGGAGGATCGCCACCTCCTCATCTGCACCTACCATTGGTTTTAGCTCTCTGCCCTCAGCTCCACCTCCCCGGACAGCTTCTTTCATAGATTTCCTACTATTCTCCACAAACTCCTGAAAAACAGTAATGAAGTGAAAAGTGCTTTCTTAGCGCAGACTCTCGACATCAAATCTCAAGACAAAACTTCAAGATGTAACTGCTCAAAATGTCAATACAACTTGCTCCTCCCACTTCTCTTGCTCAGACTTGCCCACAAGGTATCAAAAAAGCCTGCCAAATAGCCACAAGGGTCTCCCTCATTTAGTTCTGGAAGACAGACAGGTATTTGCCTCATGTGCTGTTACAACTTTTCCATTTACCATACAACGCCCTCCTTTATGGGGAAGGAAGGTAGAAGGGTGGTTGTCAAAAAAACCCAAACCAAACAAAACCAAACCTCAGAGATCCCAGTTATTACGTCCTATCCTGTGAACTATGTGTGATATTAGAACTCCATCAAACAGAGGCACTTGGAGATAATTACTTGCAAGGTCATGTTGATTTCTCTAACTTCCCTCAATTAAAATTATTAAATTTTTCACTGGATCACAGTCATCTGTTCACAAAGATTACCAAAGGTGCTAATTCAATTTTATGTAATTTTTTTCTCTTAAAGGCAAGCATTCTGTAGCAAGTTTCAGTAAACTTGACCTGCTGGTGTTTTGTGATAGTGACTGCTGACTAAAGAAACCCACAATGCTTTTACGATTTATCTGTGCTGTTTTCCGAGACAGCATGCTGCATTTTATTCTTATTCTGTGCTAAAAAACAACCCATCGGCTACCGTTTTATTTATTATATACTCTAGATTCTGTAGTGTTTTATGAAAAATTTAACATTAAGTTCTTGGCATGGCTTTCCAACAAGTAATCAGGAAAAAAAGTTCTGCTAAGAAGTCATGAGGTCTTCCTCTAGCCTACACATGGGGGTACATTTTACAGGGACATATTCTACCCACTTAAAAACATTGTCAAGAAAATTACCTACTCGACAACAAACTGGAGAGCTTGAGCAGCAGAACTTTTACATCTTGGTCTCTAGCTACAGTGAACAGGGAATAAGATGGAACAAGCAAATAAGAACTGAATTGTGCAAAGGGCCTTGACATAGCATCTAGGCTCCGGGACAGAACATAAAACCTGTTGTTTCTGTGCATGACAGACTGAGAGTCAAATTCTGGTGGCTGCCTTTCTGAAAGAAGAAAAATTCCAGTGTAGTCACTATCTGTGTGCGTGGTAGAATACTCTGATATTTTTTCTCTTTCCCATCCCAGGAGAGGTCCCTCTTAGGAAAGTACAAAACCCAAGCTGTTACCCCTTGTTTTGCTCCTTTCCATTCTGCACCATTATAATTTTCAAGAAATGATACCCAAGAGTATGATTCTGCAAGATGACTGCTCATCTAACAGCCAGCAAATAGAAGCCAATACCAGTGACGCCAAGGGAAGGAAGCATCGTTATTTATCTGATGCTCATCAGATCACACTGTTGGCTGATCAAGCCATGAACAAGACCGCAAGGTAACCCAGGTAAAAAAAAAATTACCATATTAAACTCAGCTAGTGAGTTAATTCCACTGTCAAAATACCCATTTTATGGAACCATATGCTTAGACTCACGAGACCAATGGGAAACTTACCATGAGAACTTTATCCATGTAGAATTCCCTCCCAGGGCTCCCATCATTGTATTTTGTATCGATGGCAAAACACAAGAAAAGGACATCAACAACCATTTCATAAATGGACAGGAAGCAGTGAGCAACCAGGAATGCAAAGAGGCAGACAATGATGAGTGGCAGCACCCAGATGGTGTAATCCCGTTGGTAATTCAGCAACATAATCCCAGCCAAACCTGTACTGCAGACAATCAGGACCTGAAGAAGAAAACAGTAGACAACTCTAATGGCAGAAGCCTTTTGATCTTTTTGGTTTGGTTTGGTTTGATTTTACTTTTTTAACCTACATGCTTCTTGCTCTACCAGGGCTAGAACTTAGAGGTTACAGATTCTCGTGGTAAAGACAACTTTACCTGCTGGATTCCCCACAGCCCCAAGTGTAAATGACATTTATCCATTGGTCCAGCATGTGCAAATCAGAATAGTTTCAAACACATCCTTCAACAAAAAAGGTATTTTTCAGAGCAAATTACATTTTTATACTGCTGTCATAGTTCTAGTGTTATAGAATATTCCTGTAAAAAAGAACTTTATCCTGTCAATTATAAAACCCCCAGAACTTGACGCTACCAATCAACTAACATGCAATTGTTTTTTTAGTTGGGGAGGGGGAAGAAAGTAGGCCTTAGGAGGATGGAAGTTTTTCATTTTGCTGGTGGGAACAACTTCCAAGCTTGTCTTATCTCTGTCTCATCTCCATACAAGGGAAGGTAGATCAGAATTCACATGAGGCACTTCATGTAACAGTCTCCACAGAACTACACTATGTGTGACGCCCTAACAGGTATTTCACTGGGTACCAGTTTGGTCTTTGGGAATAACAAAAGGACTAAAACAACTGTTGTGGCCACTCAACGTTTTGAACATTTCTGAACCTATTACTATGAACTGCAGCTAATCAGGAAACTGTAAAATAGGTCATCTTTACTGTATTATGAAAATACTAGCTTGGACTGGTAGGGGAGACAGGCTAGCAGCCTAGGACTGTTTTAGCTGATACTATATTTTATATACTGCACTGTTCATTTTAACTTTTCTGTCACCTGTGCATTTCTCTAATAATTTGAAAGACATCTTTTCAGGGATGTCTTTTCCTAACACGTTTCAGACTCCTCCATAAAACCAGGTTACATAATTTCATGGTCTCCCAAGCACCTATATCTTCATTATGTGTTTATTTCTTCTCACACCTTATTGATTTAATTACTGGATTAAAAGTTCAGCCCACTGTACTCTGACTTAATAAAAGTAGAGGAATGTAGTAAGGAAGACAGTTCAGTCCAACCAGTGTCTGAATGCTTAGCCACAGGTGGTTTAAGTTTTAATTGTTTTAGTATATAATGGCACAAAATCCTTCAAAGGGCAGGAATAACTCACTGGATTAAGTTTCCATAAAGTAGATCTTCATCAGCTGGAGACCCAAAAAGCTGACTGACCACAGCAATTATTCTAGTCTCCTTTTAATTCTCAGAGTAGTTGCTTAAGCTGGCAGTTCCTCATAGCAGGCTTCTGTACTACCTTCCAGTCCAATTTTGTCATAAATGGTGATCAATGTGTCAATTTTCAACATAAACCTAGAGAGCCTTTACTACTTACTAAATAGAATTTAGAGAAAATGCTTCCTTTCCTTACAATTCTAGGTTTTAACCACAAAACCAATCAAAAGCTTAGAACTTCCAATCACCTTTCTCTTGACTCCCTAAAAATAAATTCATGCAAAAGGCATCATCATCTTCAGCTATTCCTTTCTAATCACTTTTACTTAACATAAGTGGATCATCTGTTCACCCTCCCTATCCTGGACAGTCCCTTCCTGACATGATGCAGCTAGATGTGATAAAGTGCATGCTAAGAAACAGGAATTTTAAGGCATTTTGTATTTGGGGTGCAAGCCATTGCTAAGGAAAGCTTGGTACTATGTAGGTCCATAGCAACTGTATACAGCAGACATACCTTTCCTAGAAACAGCATAAAATCCCCAACTGTGTTTATGGCAGCCACTCGCAAAGCATTTTCCACTAGAATAACAAAGGCATCCTTTGCTGACGTGCAGAAGTTGGTGCTGTTGATAGCTGTGGCTGTATATGCGTTCTGGGAAAAGGAGATTGAAAATTTACTCATGGAATGATCATATATGTCAGACAGAGCCAGGGGAAGGAGGGGTGAGATACGGCTTCTGAATAAGTCACACAAGTCATATGATGCTAATGAACAAAGATTCCCTTGAGAGTTGTTGAATCAAGCAGTATGTACCAGCTGACAGAAGCCTATACAAGGTAGAGAATTCTATTCTCCTCCCTTGCTCATCATTTATGCATTAACAAGTTTATTCCAAAAAACTTCTTAAACAGAATTTGCAATGCCTCTGCAGGAGGAGGTGAGCCATGGCATAACTACAGCAATTAAGTAGTTAGGAAAAATATTCTGGAAATACAGAAGAGTTTGAGAGTCATACAAGCCCACCAAGATAATTTCTAGATACTTCACTAGACTGCATTCAAGGTTAGCCAGGACAATTTTCAAGGATGACACTGGGGTTTTTTAAATGCTTTCTTCTGACTTTCTATATTTCCACAAGCAAAAAAAATGAACAACAGTGAAAAAGATATTTACGTATGTATTTAACAGAGGTGGAACCACAGGCCAATAAAACCTCCTTTATAAAGGGACCTGACAAGCTAGTGTGTTGCAGCTTGTGTAGATGATGATGACAATGTGATGTTATGTACAGTTTTTCAGCTGTGTGAACCTTAAATATTGCACCTAGAAAAGCTTCACTCTCTTTTCATAGCAAACATATTTTGAAACTCAGATGTAGTTTGACAGAGTGGGCATAAGGGGGAACACCTCCAACCACTAAAGAAATTGTTATAAAGTTGAGATAACATATTCACAAAGATGAATACTGGCTATTTTTCACCTTTGCAATGTAAACAAAGACTAATGTAGTGATTTGCAATGTAATTTCAGTAATGGAGACAAGACTGAAGTACTGTCATTCAAGTTCAGTTCCAAAGTATGATATGTGTTAGCCTCAGACTGCATTCTGGGAATATATATATTATCAACCCTTACATAAAACTTGAATATTGAAAATCTTACCTGATTTAAGTAGGTCAGGCACTTTTCTAGACACCAAAGGCAGCAGATGCAGGCTTTAAGCATACAGCGAGCACAAGCATTTTCCTAGGAAAGCACAGAATGTGGGAAAAAAATATAAAAAGTAAAACCAACAGACCGTAAGAAAACAGTATTCCTTTGTGTTTCAGTAACTGATACTCAGCTTGGTAACTTAAGCAGTGCTGCTCAATCCCACAGTGCTTTAAAGACCAAATATTCCAAAACAAGACTTTCAGCTTCCCATACAGATTAAACTAAATTAGCTGTAAACACATCAGGTCTTGAGTTTCAGTAAGAAAATGGAAACTATTTCTCTTACTTTTCCTTTGAGTTGTGTATGAATATACATAAGGATCATTCGTGGTATCTTCACTAGTGTGATAATGAAAGACCCCTTTGCTACTGTTCCTAGGTGGTAACAAACAAGGCGATTAACAGATGCCAGAATAGGAGTAAACGGCAGATTCCTTTTCTCCCTGTTGAAAAGAGAAAAATAATAAAGGAGAATGATCAGTATGTATGTAACACCATCTAGAAGTGCTACAAATTCCCAATAAACTAACATGCCAAAGGAGTGTATTATCCTTATACTAGCTTTCGGGGTATATTGTTCACTCCACATTGACTGACTGCAAGTCACAGTTTTGGCTCTAATGCAGTAACAGGCATAGGATAAGGAATCAGTATGTCTTAAGGGTAGTCCTACTAGCAGTTGGCTGCATTACCACTATCACCAGCTAGCAGTTTCTATACAACTACATTTGATGGTGTGCAATTCAAAACCTTCCAAAAAAGTGAGAAACAATGCTAATATTTTATTAGTCAGATTACTGATAAACTTGCTTTCCCCTTCTCTCCTGTTCCGTTGGACATCTTTATGGAGACTTTGGAGTATAGGGTATTACTATTTTTATTTATTAGGTAAATTCTTTCCTCAGATGTTTCACATTTCTGATTTAGCTATTATATCCTCAAGGAACCAAGTATTAAGCTTTAAAACAAACTATTTTATTGCAACGTGGCTAGAATATTTTTGATCTATCAGATGAATACTCACTTGCACACCTTTGAAGCAATTCCCTCTTAAAGCTTTTATTTATATTTCCCATCAAGGAAGCAACTTCTGTTTCTCTCTCAAAGAACAGCTCTATTGAACACTTAAAGAATGGCTCGTTTTCTTTATTAGAAATATTAACATAATGATAAGCATATTAAAGGAACAAGTGCTAACATTCCAAACATAAAATATCTCCCCAGCTTGGGAGAAAGTTACTTTCATGTGAGTTTCATTCAAAAAAGATAAAAAAGCAGAGTCTTCATTCCATGAAACTAACATCTGCGTAACTTAATCCTGAGATGTTAATAATTAAAACAGGTTTACCCTGTATTTTCTTCCAATTAACTTTTAGAGCTCAGGTGGGGGAAGATAAATTCTATTCCCCTTTGGGCACAATCACATAAATGGTCTGAGCCTTACACCCAGGCAACCCAACCACTTCCTCCTTTTGAGGTAAATGTGACTGAGGACAGAGTCTGCAATGCAGAACACCATGAGGTCTGTTATTGCCTGAGTTGAAAGAAATCCATCCGGCTAAGGTGAATGAACAGTGAACATATATAAAACATTTCTCCGTGGGTAACTTAAATCTCATTTGCTGTGGAAAGCTGTTAATACACAAAATAATGGGGAAGTCCAAATTAATGCCCTTTCTAAGTCACTTTCCAGATTGGATTTGTACCTTAAAATACAAAAAAGAGTAGCAGGAGGGAGAAATGGGTATTTACTACCTTAAAATAGAATTCCTGTTATGGAATGATAGGGTACAGTTAAAAGAAAAATCGTTTACCCTCAGGTGATAGAAAATACATAAACTTACAGATGAAGCATATATATTGCCAAACGATCTATTTAAATGTGAAGCTATCCTCTTTCCTCTGTATTTTCCTAGTTCTTTACTCCATCTAGTTTAATTATTCACAAGATTATATCCCTGTAACATCTTGTAATAGCTTCATAGATGTATTTCATTGGTATACTGGAGGACTTAATCATTAATAAAATAAAAGAATTTCTGTCAGCACAGTAAATTAATTTCTTGCCTTTGATATTGTTCTAAAGACTAGGGCAGATAAGGAGTCAAATGTAATTCAGATAACAGTCTCAATTAAAAAGACAAACGAATTAAACATTTGTGATCTGAATCATGCACTTGAAAAATATCTGCATGCATTATTTAAAACGCCATTTTTTAAAAAAAAAACAGACTCTGAAACGCACATGGCAAGAATAGAGTATGGTTGCTGGATATCACGATAAATTTTTATATGGGACATTCTTCATATGAAAGGCTGAAAAAAACACTAGCCAAACTACATGTGTATTTAGGATACTAATGGGTTTTTTCTTAGGGATAGCATCATGCCAACATCTTGGTTTTCCTTTCTTAAGTAAACCACCACTGCCAGATATCTTGTCAACATCCTCTACTCATGTTGCTCTTTATCCTGAGGAGTTGTATTTTTATTGTTTGGAAAAGACTTTGAGAACATCTGAAATAAAATTACTTATCTAGCTCCTGAACAATGATATGGTGGGGTGTTAGGGGTTTTTTTGAAGAAATGTATCATGAACTACTACATCTAGGATGACATGTGGAGAAGCTTCATTAAACTGTACTTTTACAAAACAGGTACTATTGTATTTGCTTCTTTTCCTTACCAAAAATATTGCCATAGTTCTGCTCTACATACCAGTATGTAATACTTCAGATCACTGAAGTACCGTTTATTCTCATGAAATAACAACAAAGCATCTGATACCACTTTTTTTCTGAAAAACTTGGGTCCTACATGGCTAAAATAAGAACTTTAATTTTCACTTATTTAAAGTAAACTTAAGCAATCTTAATTTCAGAAAAATTTTCAAATACTAAAGACTAAAACCCCAAAGCTAAGTTTGCGATTCTGAAATCATTTTCTTACCTCTGGGTAGCAAAATTCTTGTGCCTGAAGGTTGGTAAAACCATTGCTTAATAATTAGTATTGCTTTCTTGAACAGCTAGCAGATACATGCAGAATAGCCAGAGTAAAGTATGCCCTGATACACAATTTAGTACACAAACATAGCAATGAAATATAGAGCTTTAATGCACATATATTTTGTATCACTTTTTATTTGTACATGATCTTGTCAGAATCCATATGTAAATGATGAATCTAATAAGATCTTAAGTAATCTTGTGTAAGAAAGATTAATGAAGCACTGTAAATAATTTAAACAGCACTGTTTTGCAATTAAGATAATAATCGATTGCTTTCAATATTTTTTTAATCTCCACCAAACTTATCAGCATCAATTATTAGCATCACAGATGATATTCCAGGTGCATCCTGCTTTGTAAACAACCCTCTGTGTCTGTACAATGTGCACAAGTTACAAGGCAAACAAGACTTCAAGTCCTAAATATCAAGAATATCATCTATAACTAGGAAACCAGATTATTTTAGAACTTGATATGATTTGAAAAGAGTCAATACAATTTCAACTACTCTCCAGCTTTCAGGACAGAAGCAAGAATTCTCCCCAAAAGCTCTGTCCCCCATTATTTCCACTAATTCCATTTCTAGGCTACTCTCAGTAGAGCTAAGTTGTTCTTACCTTGTAAAATAGTATGTCACAACAGCACCTGCTACTGTCATCTGCTGACAGGCTAGGATAAACTCGCTGATCCAGATGAGTCCCACTACATGGTACCACCACATGTATTTCAAAGGACCTAACATCCGAAATTCAACAAATCCTTCTTCATTTGGGACAGGACTACCTAGAAATAAATGAGGGTAAAAAAAGGAAATGGTGCTTATGTCATCTCAGAAAGAAGAAAGCATATGGCATCTGACCCTATTTGCACAAAGATTTTGTTTAACTGGTATCAGTGAAGATACTGAATGCATGTAAGGCTAAAAGCATAAATTAGCCTTTGCAGAATCAAGGCCAATTGAAGATTTCCATCAGTAAAGTATAATATCAGCCTAAGTTCTGCTACAAATTTAGTCCCTGTGCAGCGGTCTTTAACTCACAGAGTGAAGCATGGGACTGAGATTTAACTCACTTTCAGAGGCAAACATTTTCTGCACATAATTCAGCATGTAATGAAAACTAAAAATTTCAACAGTAATGATAACAAGAACACATGAATTCTATTACCTCCATCCCTCGCTAAGAATTCAGGCTATGAAATATAAAATACTTAGCTTGTCTTAACCTGAAATAGCTCTGTCACCTGAAACACTGCTACTTTTGAATCCACAGTAAACAATAAATTTCAAAGTCTAAGGTTTTAATAATGAATGATGGTCTCTATTTCCTACAACTTACTGCAAAATAACACAGACATCTCCCATTTTGACAAGGAGTTGCTGGGTTTCTCTGCTGAAGTAACTAAGACTGGACCTACAGGATCGACTAACTAGAAGCTCTTATCAGACTGTGAACACAAATGAAACTCTCATCTTCTGTGCTCTTCACAGCAGGCAGAAATTGAGAGTACACTGGCTGCTCTCAGAATACAGTGTACAAACAGCAGAAAAATCTCCCTAATAATCCTAGAAAATGCTGGAGTAATACTGGACACCTAAGTTATGAACAACTGAAAAGTACTTCCAGTATATTTACATTCTGGGAGACAGTAATTGTGTGCAACAGCCCTTTCATTACTATGTCTTCACTTGTGTGAGTACTGGCTGCAGTACAATACTTTATGGGATTAGCTGCAAGATTAGGCTGTTTTTAACCTGTTTGTGTAAAATTAAGAGGGAATTATTTGAAAAATTGTTATAGCAGCCTTATTAATGGTGCCTTGTGGTTTGCAACATGCCAACTTACATCAAATCAAAAAGCTGGCCTAAGGCACAAGTAACATACTGGGAATGCAGACTCAAACGCACAACAACTTTCTTGAAATGAGTGTTCTGAAGTCACTGAAGCAGACAAGAACAGAAGCACAATATGTGGTGGGTTTTTCTCCTAGAGGTTCCCACATGATTTTTAACCAACGCTGCCTGAAACCTTGCAAAAATGAAGTGGAATTTGTTTAAAATAAAACTGGTAAATGCTTACCTGTAGTACCAAGGAAAAGCAGGACTGTGATCCAGTATGTCCAGAAGAGGATAAGCACAAAGAATGTCCAAAATGGCTGGAAGACTAGCAGTGGCAGGTGAATGAAGACCTTGCCGGCCACGTGGAACAAGGCAATGGTGAGAGCTACTCGTTTGCGCATAATTAACATTATCAAGAACAAGATAACCTAGAGGGAGATGTTTCCAAATCACATTTTAAGACAACTGAAAAATAAGAAAGCTATCATTTTGCACAGCTAGGATATCCAAACACAGCAAATTAACACATGCTCTATCTATAAGATCACAAGATCAAAATGTAAAACATCTATCAGCTTCTTCTGGTGATAAATCATTTTCCAAATTATACTTCTGGGGAATTCCGAGGTCATAATTATATAATTGGAATCATCATCGGCCTCAGGCTGATGAGATTAGACCAGATTTTATCCTCAATTATGTTTTACAAAACAATGAAATCAGCAAGATTTAACGAAGAATACAATTTAATATTTATGTTTGAGCATGGTGTGGTGGTCTTGACATGGAAGCTAATCAAACTTTGTAATTTTGAGTAGTAAAGTCACTGACTCTGAAATGAACAGCAAGGCCTAAAGAAGATAAATAATTTTTTCAGTAATCAGTATTTCAGTTCACAATGATCCTTCTGTAAATGGAAAAAGATTGGGAACAACAGATTTCATAAGTAGGAACGGTCTAAGGACTTTCAAATAAACTGAAATGACTAAGTACCTCTGAACTAAGAATCTAAGAAAAATCTCCTAAGTGAAATTGGATAGGGAGACCAATATTGTACCTATTCTTAGAAGTCCCTCTGGACATTTTACAGTAGATGAAAGTAGCTGCAGGGTTAGGAACTCTTTCCTGACTCAAAACCAGATATTAAAGAACAATGCCTGGAAGTTAAAAAAAAAAAACAATCACTGCAATAGAGCTTGTAGTACAAATAAACTCTTCAAAAATCTGTGCAATATAAACGTTTCACCCGAATTAAAAAAAAAAAAGAGACCACCAGGAAGACAGAACAAGAAAATAATATAGTCATTAGCAAAACATACCGTGAAGACTGTAGCTGAAATGGCATAGATCAGGAGAGCCTGAAGATTGTCTTTGGCTATTTGAGTCTCAACAGCACTGGCAGATACTCGTTGCTTAGCATAGAGCCACCACAGGACCCCTGTACCACCTATGTTTTAGAGAAAAAAAAAAGGATAAACGAAAGATGCTTCTTCTGCGTGACACAGTCATACTATCTAGTACCAAAGAAACTAAACCGTTACTTCTTTTTAAGTCTAGTCTGGTACAGAATACTCAAGGGCACTGACGCTTAACCCAACAGGAACTTCTCAGGAGGGAGAAGCGCTTAGCTCTCCTGTGTTGCCCTCAAGTGGATATACTCTTTTCACAGTCTCACCCCACTACAACCACTTAAGAGACTTGCAGCTCTTTGACTCTGTGTTTTAGGGTGAACTGCATGGAAGGACTAGTTTATGGGGAGCCCTAACAATGAAGAACTCAGCTCCCATTAGATAGGCAATAAAGAAACAAAAAGAAGAATAAAGAGTTATACGGCAGGATATATGTATATACATGTATAATAAGGTAGGGAGTAAGAATTTAGAAGCAACAGAGAGGGACCTTTGGATTAGGATCCAAAATAACAGAAGGAACAAAAGGAGGAGTTTACAACTCCTGGGAAGACTAATCGAGACGAAAAGGAACAGCCCTGATGCTGAAAACAGCACCTCAGGTTAATGACATGTAGCTACACCTGCATCAGACAATGTCTTTTGAGCACTGGAAAAAACATCAGAGAGGCACAAGAGGCCAATATAACACAAGGTACTTTCTTCTAACCCCTGTTACCAAATCCTAGCCTTATGGCCACAATATCATTCTCCTATTCTAGCCACCTTTCCAAGTTAGAACTTTTCTTAAATACAGGACTCCAGCCCCTCAGGGAGATAACCTCTCTCCTCTGATACATTTTTTTTCTGAGTATCCTTCTGTGTTCTGTTGTTATTTCTGAATCAGCTGCATAAGCTTATCTAGAGATCACAAGTCTTTGCTGAAGGTACTCCATTCAGGTCTAAAACAGTGAATACAGAATAAGCGGTATGTCTCACAAATGACATGTTCTTATTCAGTCTGTGTAATGGATGAGATTTTTTAGAACATAATAACAGATGGCAATAAGATATGTCATTCAAATACTTCACTCAACATAGTTGCTCAGCTTCTAAAGAGAATATAAATGAAAAAAAGAAATCTATTTTTTTCCTTTTCTGTAGTCACAGATCCTGACACCAGTAAGCAGAAAAACCAAGTGACCCTGAAAAAACAGATATGGTTTGCTGATTTTTTTCCATCCCTTGCAGTTATGAATTGCAAGAATGAAATTGCTAGTGCTTCCTAATTTGATTATTCTATTTTTTTTCCCTCCCTACAGTCATCTGCCTATACATTTTGGCTTAGCTACTGAGTATCAATAACAGAAAACTTTAGTTTTACAAATGTAAAAGTTAATGTGATAAAGTACAGCTATTTTCATGCAAGCTGCATGATTTTGTATGGGACAATCTTTGGCCATTCCCAAGACAGCGTGGCTGGTTGCATTTCATACATAACCTAGCTGATGCAGGACTTTCTGAGTCATATGGAAATACAAGGCTTTAATTAGAAATGCTAGAAAAGCACCTTTGCTCCCTCTCCTCAAGAACAGGTCTTAGATACACCTATGGAGCTACTCAGAGGACTGAAAGGGTTGATGAACATGTCGGGGTTGTATGGACACTTCTACATCTTAAGGTCCCCTGAGGCTGCATAAAAAATAGCTACCCTTTGATTCCTGCATGCTTGAGTATGCCCAGCGGGTGGGTATGCCATCAGATACACCCAGACTGGCAAATCTCTAAGGAGCAACATACTCTCTTGGGAGGGGACTGCAATTACAATGGGGGCATTTTTTACATATGTCTTGCAAGGGACTCAAAGGAAAGCTGAAGGGAAATGTATGGTCCATGATCAGTGCAGGATGTAGCTGGCCTGAGGACATGCAGCACAAAGATTAGAACTGGGCACTCAGAAACTGGGAGACAAACAAGACTTACCAAGTGATCCCAGAATGACAAGAATTGTTAAAATCCAGACAAGTACTCTTGAAATGTACCTGATTATAACCATCAAAATCATGGACAACACTGCAAAAGAAGATAAATAATATAAGCAGAGCAATTATTTCAAGTAGAAATAGCCTTCCTAATTCTCCCACTGTACTAAGGTAGCTGCCTTCCAACAGAATTTTTAGACAGGGATTTATTTTCTGAGGCTTACAAACTCACTGCACAGACAGTTAAGGAAATTAGGCACCTCTACAACTTTTGCTTTGATTACTGTTGATTAAAACAAAGAGAGCATAAATACATTTACATGGTACATTAAATACAAGACATAATGCATACATACAGAGATGTATTTAGACAATGACAAAACACACAGCAAGACATGACAGTACTCCCAGTCTGGTAACATGAGAACACCGCCTGAGGACCAGAGCAGAATTTACACTCAAATACACTTGTCAAACAAATGCAGATAATGTGACACCTGTGTATTCCAAAATGTCATGCCAGTAAAAAGTAAAAGAATTACGATTTTATTTTCAACATTCAGAATGAGTTCTTTAACAAGCTTTGTTCACATAGTTCCACTGCTATTCAGGAACTGCACGTCAAAAAGGCCTCTACAATCTCAGCCAAGTAAGATTTAGTGAGTGGTGTGTGTAAGGGCACACACATATTTTTGCATATACGTATTTGTGCATATACGTATTTGTGTACAGTAGTTACATGAAAGCCACTGGAACATGGTTTTCTGAATCACACAATCTTACTCATTGATTAGAAATAAATTCTATTTAACTATGAAGGTATGAAAAATATTTTTTAAATTAACTGCATGCAAAACTCAGTATTAGCTTCTGTCTCTAAGCAAACAGTAGCACTGCTGATCAGCCACTAGCTTTCAGATTCGGAACAGTCTTTCTACTGTTATTATCAAACACTGAAGCAGTCAAGATAGAAGAACAAACAGCTTTCTAGTTATAGTTGAAAAGATACTCAATGGTCTCTTTTGTGGTTTTCGTTTGGTTTGGTTTTTTTAAATGGTATCTAGCACCCTCTTCTTTGTTTTTTTTTTTAACCACAAAGGCAGACTGAAGAAAAAGGACTTATTAATCTGGTATAGTTTCACAGTGTTTCTTCCTAAACCACACACTGCTCATATACATGGCTAGCATGAGGAGCCTCCCATTTTGGGATTTCAGATTTTATACTTGGTACGAGTAAAATAGAGTCATTAGGAGAGTAATTTCTGTGGGTGAGTAGCTTTCCACCTTAATTCACAAGACTTCGTTAAAACAGCACTTCAGTCTAGTGCAATGTGTCACTCTATAGGCCAGAAGCATCTCCCAGCTATAGAAACAATTCAGCACATCTATACTGCTGGGAATTTCCAGCTCTTCAGACAAGGCTGAGATTTTCAAAAGTGCGAAGTTTTTAATTTTAGGGGAAGGGGAAGAAGGAGGTAACATACAATACAACAAATGGGCACCTAGGTTTCTTGTTTTCCCTTTGAAAGTTCTCATATCCCTGCACAACTATGTTAAATGAAACAAAGTAAACCCCCTACATTCTAGCAGAGTGTGCTATTGTGCATTTCTCATCCTGTCCTTTTTATTTGGAAAGGGTTTACTTGGACTTGGGTTGGCAGAAGATGAATATTAGAAATGGGAAAGGGGAGTAGTATAATAAAAATTTGGAGAATGGGGAAGCTCTGTTAATTATACCAAAACTAACAGTGGCTAACCAACAGCCATACATCCCCTATCTCATAATCAGTGGAAGAGGAGAAAAAACAGGAATGCATATGTATACTGCTTTTGAATAAGTTATCCAGCTGTCAAATAAAATTTTTAAAAAGCATTCTGGACCATATTCTAAGGGCTCATTGCTATCATGCATGTTTCTTGCTCATATTGTAGTTAGAGGGTGTTAACAATCTCCTAATGCAGTACTAAGAAATAGCTAGTAATGAGAAAAACAATTACCTAGTGATAACAAGCAAAGTCCCATTATAATCTCTTTGCTGGTCATAACTCCACTAATCAGCCTGTGTAAGACACTACTGTCACTGACAAAGGTGATCAGGGCCTCTGCAAACTTGGCATAGCAGGAAATGTTCACAGGAGCACAGCGATGGAAGAATGGAATAGGTGCACTGGTGACACAAGAAAAAAAAATCAGAAAAAAAAATTACTCCTACTTAATATAAATGCCACATCAACACACAAATGAAAGGTGAATAGATGCAACCATTCCACCCTCATAACATTATAACCAGGAACCATGTGTTGAAAGCACAAGTGCTGCTGGAATGAAGATGATCATAATGGGAAGTGATGTAGTTCTTACAAGTAATCCTGTGAGGCTGGAATGCACAGTCCAATAGGAAATTATTACCCTCCCACCCTTAAACAGCAAGGATCAGAAAATACACGTTCCTATTTCTGCTTAAGCATCTCTCATTCAAGTGTCAGGTGGTGAACCAGCAGCTGAAACAATGCCTTTCACTCATGTTAGAATGGAATACTGACCCATATTTGCAGCAAAAGAAATCCCAGAATGACAATACTCTTCCTGCAAGCATACTTTTTATGCTTAAAGACATCAGCACGTACAACTGCTGCCAAGCAAAACCAATGTATTTATTCTTAGTCTTTCCCCATACTAAACTTGCTCTTGTATTGAAGATTACACAGTATTTACTTCCATTAATTTTGTTAAAATTATGCACTACATTCTTTGCAAAACATGCAAAGATGCCTCTATTGTTTCATTATTCCTGAACTGTTTTGGAAGCATCCTCCCCAAAAATACTCACGCAATGCATTAAATTTTGCAGAATGCTCAGCAGAACCTGTTATCAAGTCCATCAGAGGACGATACAGGAGAGCAAAAACTTCACTTTAAAACTGGGTAATTTTGTTTTCCAAATGTTTCCCATTAGAGTAGCTGCCTTTCTGGCTCATAAACTATCTCAGATCTCAAAGTGGCCCATTACATCTTTTGATCAATCTTCCCAGTTACACTTCAGACACATTCCATGAATTACATGTTCCTTCCTGTAGTTGGATCCAATGAAAGAAATGTCTTTCATATTAAGTCAGTCTTTTCTTCTAACCTCTGTACTTGTTTCACTCAGCCCAATCTTCCTTACTTAAAGATTTCAGTGGACTGTAGCAGCAATGCACATAATCTTTTGCAGTTTCCTACATTTCAGCAATGACCTATAAACCAGCAATTTTCTGTACTCAATAACTGTTTGTTAAGCCCATGCCTTTCCAAAATTCTGTCATTTTAAACACGTAGTGAGTAAACCAGCTGCCTTAGGCACATAGTTTCTATGCATTGTTTTTTCGATGTAATCAGTGTGTAATTATTCTGTACAGAATTCAGGATTATGATCACCTGACATACCTAGGTAATTAGTAGATCCTAAGCTTTTGTTTGAAGTGACTGACAATTGTAAATTATATGGTTTTAAACTTACTGTGCTGAGTAGGTAATGCATTTGGAGATACTCGTGTGGATGGTCTACTTTTGGGTACTGATGAAGACAGCAGTTAAGCATAGCAAAGTAATTGTGAATTAGTCACAGTTGTTAAAAACCAAATTAAACCCATAATGATGGCTGTCCTATTTAAAAGGCAGCCCATGTATCCTCTCAGCCTCTTACAACATAGCCTATTTTGGAATATGTAGCATACTGCAGTTCATTATATGCAGTAATACTGGAAAAGACTGAAATTTGGGAGGTTTATTTAATTGTTAATTGCTCCAACTTTGCAAAAAGCCTAGAGCATTTAGAACTTGCCAATATCAGTAACAAAGCTCAAATTTTGAGCTGGGAGTAGGCAAAGGACTGTCATTCCTGCATCCAAATATGAAAATATCCATTTTGAAAAGGGGAACTAATGGGATTAAAATACTGTTCCAAAATACATCCCAACAGAGGAAAAATTGCTTTTTGCCTACCAGAGTTTATATTACTCATCTAACATCCCTTAAGCCATAAGAATCTCACTACACATTTTAAATTACCTATTATTGTGTGCAATAATTAAGTTCTAACTGTTGTAATTAATAAAAAAATGAGCTTGGTGGTTCCTACAGGCTTTCTTGAGTAAATGGGACTCCTGAGAATCCACCTTTTCAGATCTGCGCTGCTTCAGTGGTTCTGACTGAATAAGTGAGGTAAGGTGTCTCAGTTAATAAAAAACACAATAATAGATCTATTCTGCGTGACCTGTGCTATTTTATATGGCCTCTTGATTATAACTTGGTATATTACATACTGAAATGGAATTACAAGTTTCTGAGAATAACAACATGATGCTTAATCATGAACAAGAGCAAGTGGAGTTCAAGCCAGCAGATGATGGTGTTAAAAATTGTATTTTTAAAGCAACATTCAAATGAAGTTAAGAGACCCATCTGATTGTTCGAGTACTAGATTTCAGAGGAGAGCTTCTTCCTCTCACTACTACACCCGGACATATACAGCAACTTCTGTGTGGGAAGCCTGGTTGGAATGCCACTGCTAGCTGCTCTTTATAACATCTACAGGGCAGCCCCTTGGCACAGCTCAGCACAGCTGGTTGATAGATAAATGCTGCAGGGATAAGCTGGATAGGTTTTCCTCTAGGGTCCTCTAAACAGTGAAGTCATGCTCTACTGAGGCTGAGATAGGCTGGGCACGACTTCTGGAAGACACATGTATTGCTGGCTGCATTGCTAGACGGCACTGCTGTGTCAAAGTTGGACATAATGCCTTGAACCTGAAGGACCAGAGTCCCTTGAGAGGTGGAGCCTCAACTGAAGGGCATGAAGAAGCCTGGTCATCAAACAGACAACATCAAGGGACAGTCCTCACAGCATACGCTACCTTCATCCCAGGGACCTAATGGGAATCAGATGATGGTTCATACCTCTGACATCAAATCTGAGGAGTGTTAGATAAGTTCTCCCTGAATGCCTCAGCCTACAGGGTGTTGAGTTTTCAATTGTTTGTCTCCACAGGATTCTATTTCCCCTCCAAATTACACTAATTTACTCAAATAATTTAACTATAAAAATCTGAAAAACAGAGTGGTTTACAGATGCAATATTGGCCTTTTTCGCCTTAGAGCATTAAGTTCAGACTTTTCAACCTCAAAAATATTGAAACATATTGTACATTTTATTCATACCAAATAAAAAAGGCAAAATGCTCCACCTACACAATAGCTTTTCAAAAATAACTCCTGAGGTAGTTTTTGTGAGGAATTTACATAGTGTCATTAGAACTCTGACACACTGTTCTTCTGTCTTCTTATTAAGCTATATTCATTCAGACTGAATGACATAGGAACACACAGTGAGAAAAGTCAATATAATTCTGGCAAAAATGAAGATTGACAAGCCTTTTCAGTATGCAAGCTGGCACTGAAGTTTTCATTTGTTTTTGTATTACAGCTATAACAGCTGGTTAGCTGCATGGAATATTAATCTGCTGTGGGGAAAAGTAAAAAAAAAAAAGTTAATATTCCAGCTGCTACTTATTGTCACTACAATATAAAAAAATTATTCACTGGAGAAGCTACCATGCAGACAAGAGAGACTTAAAATCAGAGTTTTTAGAACTGACACAATTATAACATTTAATAAAACCATAACAAAAAACTGTGCATAGGAAAAGACTCTGCAGTTACAACCTACTACTGAATATGTTTGAGAAGCTAAATTTTGAGAAAACACGATTCTTCCTGAGTGAGTGGAATTACTGACAGAAGGGTGTGCAGAAGAGCAAACAGATCACTTTTCTCAGCAATGCTCATCTCCACAGCTCCAGCCAGCACAGCTAGCAGAGTTTCTGGAGCTACGAACTTTTCTACCCTACTTCACAAAAAGCAGTCTAATATAATACTTTAAACAATAAAACTTAAATTGATCTGTTTATAATATACAGCCCTCTTTTTGGTACTTGACCATCCTCATATTAGTCATTCAGAGACCAAAAGAATAAAAAATGAAGCAATTTGCCAAATCTAACTGGCTGATATAAGTTATAAGAAGTGAACACTGCAGAGCGCTGTGTGTCAATAGATCCTTTTTCCTCCCAAAGATCCAAAGTGCTCCATAATTGTCTCTGATCTGCACTGCTGACAGGCAGCTGGCTATAGGGTGAAAGGCAGTAAAACAGCTGATACTCAGCACAGTGTCAGTTACATGAGATAGAAGAGAACTTGAAGGTACCTGCTCTATACTCTCAGTAACACATGCATGATAGTCTGGGTTTTTCTTTAAGAGCTGCTCTCATAATCTTTTAAAAACATGTGGCAATAATACACTAAAACATCCACCTGTAAAACAGAATAAATCTGTGCTGCATATTTTCCGAAGAACTGTCACAAGCAAACCAAATCTCTGCTCCCTCCACCCCCAATCAGACAAGATGTTAGTATTACCTCTCTGGAACAGGATATTTAGGACATAACTTGGCGGCCCTTGGGTCTGTAGTGTACTCCGATGGCTGTAGTTCATAGCTACACAGAGTGGATCCTGTTGAGGGAAAAAAAAAAAAAGATTGATGGGGAAAAAAATAAAAATCAAATATTCCCATTCTTTGCAAACAGTATTAAAACTGAGGTAGGTCCTGATTCTGCAGCTCCTCATGTTATTACCACAAAGTTATGCTACAGTTCCTCCTGTAATGGAACAGTGGATCAAGCCCAATACAGGCTTCAGTGTAACAGAATGACACTCTCCATCTACTTTTGGGTCTTCCAACATTTGTGTGTTCAGGTGGAAAAGGCTAATTCACAATGCAGTGTAAAAGACGACACACAAAGCACTTGGAAGTCCTCCCCTGCTACTCCACCAAGCTTTTTCTTGATCACTTTTAGTGCATGAATATTGTATAAGACAACATTCATTATGGAAAGAAAACATTCAAGTGTTTTTTCATTTTGCTGTTTGTTTTTTTTCAAAATACAACCATTTTTTCAATATTCAACAATACAGTCTATAAGCTCCAGGGAGACAAACAAAGGAACCAAACTGCTGAAGTTAGAAACTTGGCTCAAAACCAACACAAGCTCTCCATTAGATGTCCAAAACTTTTAACGAAGCTGAACTCTCTCCATAAACAAATTGCTACAGCACAATAAAGATCAAGTTGCCTACAAGAAAATTCAAACATAATTTAAGGATTCCTTAGTACCTGACACTTGCCTAATGGAAGTACATTACTGAGACAGATCTCTTTCCATTTGTCTATAATCAAGATATTGAACATCTGAGCCAATGCTTCTAGGAATATAGCAACTGCCAAATCAGACTGGAGCAGCGGTCTCTCAGAAACTGGACAAAGAGGTAAGAAAGCCTCCAGCGGTACAAGCTGCCTATCCAAAGATGAGTTTCTACCCAAGATTGCTTACTCCCCAGTGCAAGGGCTCTGGATACATAGCCTTTAGTGTCCTTGTTTCCTACATAATAAACTCAGGACATCTTGATCATCCCTATAAATATTCAATTCTTTCGATTATGAAAATCTCCTCTCCAGAAATACTCTGTAGCAGAGAGTTGTACAAACTGGATCTGGATAATACATACACACTTTTACCCAAATTAAAACAAGACTTTTCACCAACAGCCTCATCTTGGCTTGTGTGACACCAAACAGAAGTATTATTTGTAGAAACTGTAGAATATCATTTGCAGAAATCTTGTTTACCATTACCACATTGCTACCTCTATGAAGAGACATCATCTGTTTACAGACTGAAACAGAAGACAGCAGCTGAGCAGGCTATCCCATGCAGTATCTGGAACACTACTTAAATACCACTTCTACGAATTAGTTTTTGGGGGGCAGGTCCAAAACACCAAATACACTACTGAAGAAAGTTAGATTTCCCACAAAGAGAAGGTTTCAGGTAAAACATCTGAACTCTATTTTCAATTCTACTCTTTATATGAATCCTTAGGACTCTACTTGCTTATGTGGAAAATATGGTGTCAGATAAACAGACATCAGATAAAACTACCTTCATTATATTGTAGCTGTAAACATAGTATCTAAAAAGTAATTATTATTCTTTTTGGACAAAAGGCTCTATACTGCTGCAAAATTTTTTATTCTGTTCTTGTAGATATGAAAACATCTGGATCAAGTGCATTTACAAACAATTCTAGAATTTGATGGAGGGGAAGCAGTTGAGAGAGTCACATGTTTATCTTAAAAACAGAAGGAAAAAAGAAGATTGCAGATATTTACATTTATTTTGCATTGCTTTGAATATAGGCCAAAAGCTAAGCTATAAAGATGGTCGACAGCTGGCTGAATATGAGCCAGCAGTGTGCCCAGGTGGCCAAGAAGGCCAATAGCATCCTGGCTTGTATCAGAAATTGTGTGGCCAGCAGGAGCAGGGAAGTGATCGTCCCCCTGTACTCAGCACTGACGAGGCTGCACCTCAAATACTGTGTTCAGTTTGGGGCCCCTCACTACAAGAAAGACAGTGAGATGCTGAAGCACGTCTGAAGAAAGGCAACAAAGCTGGTGAAGGGTCTAGAGCACAAGTCTTATGAGGAGCAGCTGAAGGAACTGCGGTTGTTTAGCCTGGAGAAAAAGGAGGTTCAGGGGAGACCTTATCGACCTCTACAACTAACTGAAAGGAGGTTGTAGCGAGGCTGGTGTCAGTTTCCTTTCCCAAGTAACAAGCAATAGGACAAGAGTAAACGGCTTCAAGTTGTGCCAGGGGAGGTTTAGATTGGATATTAGGGAAAATTTCGTCACCAAAAGGGTTGTCAAGCACTGGAACAGGCTACCCAGGGCAGTGGTTGAGTCACCATCCCTGGAGGTATTTAAAAGGCATGTAGATGTGGTGCTTAGGGACATGGTTTAGTGGTGGACTTGGCAGTTTTTACTGTTGGACTTGATGATATTAAGGGTCCTTTCCAACCTAAATGATTCTATGATCCTGTTCTATGATTTTATGACACAAACAAGAAGTTCCACAGGAAGAAGGGGGGGTGTGTATGTGGACAATTGTATACAGATTCGTGATACAGAATGTGCACTGCCAGCTTGGTCATTCTGCCATTCAACACTATCAGTGTTGAACTACAGTTAAATATCTTATGCAGAGGCCCCCACACCTAAATAGGCGTAAGGGATACAGCTGATCTGTGGATAACCATGCCTCCTTGTGACTTCTAGCAGTTCAGGAAGAAGAGAAAAAGGGTAGGATTTGCTACGGCCAGGGAAGGAGGTTCAAGGTTCCTTGCACAAATCTGTATCTGAAAACCTTCTGCTTGGATCACAGATGTAAGCCAAGCAAAACCAAATGCCAGATTCTGATCTGCATACAGGTCACAAGTCATTCAAGTAGGCCTTGTAGACTAGGGTAACCCAACAAACCCCTGGCTGTGGAGGAAACTGGACACACCTTGCCAGGTCCCTCTGGAACCCAACGTTGTGTTCCCTCTTGTCATGCAATGGAGCAGTGGATGACTCTGGCTGCCACTGTCAACTCTTGCCTGGGAACTGCTCTTGGGGCTCCTTTGGAACTCTTCCCTTCAGCTGTTTACCTCACATAGTATGCTTCTTTAGAACCCCAGCCAAGCACAGAAATATTTTCATGGAGCTTGTCAGACAAGGGACATTAACCACCCTGCATCTAAAGAAACTACCAGTCCAATAGCTGAAATAATCCCCATGATATTTATTTGTCCTTTTGTCCTACATAATTAGGCAGAATAAATTTTTACTATTCCCACAAGTATTTATTTCTTTATATTTTGAAAACCTTCCAACTTCTCTAATACTGTGTAGGAGAGTTTTACAACCCCAACATGTGCTTGAATAATGTATCACTTTACATCAAATTTAAACTGATTTCTCAACAAAACATCCTGTACATCAATAAATAAAAGTTTTAATTTTGTAAGGTGAGAGTGGGAAGAATGGACTGCTTTGCCAAACCTTCCACCCCATAGTAGTTACCCTGTGTTAGCAGAGACTGTCTTAGCACAGCCAGTCTTACTATTGCTGTTTGAGTTTGCAAGGCCTGCAATAGTTTACAGAATTGAATCATCTACCTTGCTGAGATAATTATTTTACCAAAGACACTATTATTATTCCTAAATTATTGTAACTCGTAAATGTTTCAACAACATTATGGGTAGAATACAGAGAACAAACTAAGAAATTATTAAAGTAATACATCCTTTGCTTCCTACAGCAATGCACATATTTCTTCTGGAGAAATCATTAGGCAAACAACATCAAACTGTCCTACAGGGATTGGATTTGAGATTCCAACATGTTGTAACCTCAAAGAAAAATACTTCTAAACTATGCAGAGCAACAGATGCCAGGCTGCTGATGAGCACACAGAGTTTACTGGTCCCACAGTGCTATAATTTGGTGCTTTCACCTACAAAGTGGTATCCTGGAGACACAGCACAGCTTCTGTTCCATGGTTTCTTTCCATGAATAGAGTTGCTCCAGCCATTGGAATATTTTGGTACTATGGAGCAAAGAATCTCAAAAGACAAACTTCCTTTCAACCTTTATCTAGCCATAGGAGTGACAGCCACCATTTCCTTTACAAGCCTTCTTTCTGTTTTGGCTAGGCTTGGATTAGTAAGGAGCTGAACAGCCATTATCGCTGGCATTTCTAAAACCAGCCACATTTAGCACAAATTATGTAAGGATGCTGTAGAAAGCCAGGACAAAGACAGGGGACCAAACTCTTACTTCAAAGATTCTTTCCAAGTGAGAAGGCAAATTATTAAGGGTCTTGTGTGCTTAGAGGACACAGCACACAGAACAATACATAACCCCCTGCCTTCCACAGCAGTACAGTAAATAGGAAGTTCCATACTAACCCAAGGTGGTTAGATAAAACTACTTTTAGAGACCACAGCTTCAGTACAGCTTTCCTTCCTGCATTTGCTGTGTTGTAAAAAACCACACAAAACCCCTGCTACATCATCATCACTATCAATATCAAAGTTTACAGCTTCAGAAATGGTAAGACTTCCTAAGTCATCCACTCAGAGGACCAGCCCACAGAGGAAACCAGTGACTGCCTGAATGATAGTGGTGGAAAGCACGCCAGGGTGGATCCCATTCTGAGCTGCTCAGCAGTGCCTATCCATCTATCAACACTGTTAGCAGGAACTAAAACAAGGACTTTCATATCTTAAAACATGGAATCATATTCAGAGTCAAGGATTTAAGCAGAAAAATATGGAACTATGAAGAGATACCTGGGATAGCTTCAATACCAGAAACAGAACAGTCACCTTAAGGGCTTAGGAGTATGTTCTACTTATGTTAGGCGTGGCTCCAAGCAGCTCCACATACCCCTTTTCACAGGCACGTGGCAAAGCACAGCCTGAGAGACTAGAAACCAGTTGTGACAAGGTAATTTATATGGTCTTCCATGTATGGTCTCACTGTTCTGAGTCTGACTGACAATATGCATCTATTGCGCACATACGTGACCGAAATGACTTCTAAAACACCCTATGATGAAGCAGAGATTATTGTTAAAAAACTCAACATCTTATTCCATTTTAAGCATTCTCTCTCCTTCCCAAGCAACATCCTATGAGTCCATCAGTAACATAAGTCCTCTAACACAGGAATCAAACTCCAGGTAACCACAGATACAGAAATGTGCAGAAATGTTAGCAGGAGTGAGACTGTTATTGTACTTTGTTGTGTTGAAAGTACAACTGTGGGTTCTCGGTGTTTTATGAGTAAGTGTCACCAATTAAAACATAGCTAACATTGTGAATATATGACTCACAGATGATTATGCTTGACCAACCCACGCAATACAAGCTAGAGGTATTAACAACTGGATATTGACAGAGGTGGAGTTCACTGGTATTCAGGAAGGACAAGGCTCACAGACTCTCACAAGGATGAAATTCTTAACACTTTTCTACTTTTCTCACTCCAGAGCTTGCCTCAAATCTATCTGTCAAACTCTATCAGCTCTAAACTGTTAATGTGAACCACATTACCAGTCCAAAGCTTCACGCAATAAGACAACTTGGTATACTACCAATAACTGCATAATATCTTAGCATATTATGGACTAGCAACATGGCATAGAAAAGTGGAAGCTTAAGACACTGGCTTATGTATCTGTAGGGAACTCTGCTGTAAATTCCACAGCCAAAACCCACAGAACAGGTAAGATGCCAAGCACTACTTCCAGTAGTAAATTACTATCCATTGCTGACTTCTGCCAGTAACAGAGAACAATGCTGCATGACCTCAGAAAAAGCGTGCCTATGGGGAGTAGTAACAAGACCATCTCTTCACGAACTCCTGCCAAGTGGAAAAAAGTTCAGGCCATCATGAAAGGAAATACACTAATGCTGACCAGACTTTCTTCATCCTTTGTCTGTTAGGTCTGACAACTGTAATTATACCTGGTCTACAACTATTAGGAAGTAATTAGAACACAAGCACTAAGAATACATACAATTTAGGCTTGTATAAATTTCCTATTTGCCTACCGGTTTTTAGAACAACAAAAACATTCCAGAAGCAGACCAAGTTCACATTTGATGCTTCATTTAGGAATGAAGTAGCATTCAACTGTGCAGAGATTAGCGTCAGAGCTGGAAACGAGTAAGAAAACAAGAACTCCACTTCTTAGCCATTGATTTGTGTGCGGCCTGAACCAGCAGTTAATGTGGAAGCATCAGAGGACTGCACAAACATACCTAAACATTGTAGCTATGCCTTTTACAAATGGTGCAGGAATAGAGGCAGAAGGCCGACCAAGAATACAGCTGAACCTTAACACCTAAACCTAATTTCTGGGCCCTAGTAGAGCCTAGAAAAATAGTGATGCCTTGAGATGAGCAACAAGGCATAGGAAACACCACTCTGCAGTCAAGATTTCTCAGATTAATGACAGATTTGTTCTCAGTGAAGAAAGCAAGCTTCATTCTCTAGATATATCCACTGGTGACTTCCAGAAGCATGGTGTGTGTTTTAAAGGAAGGAAAGTAATGATTGTATATATCTAAACTTCTAGTTGTTGCAGAGAGACATACCATAAAAGAGTGAGCATCAGAGGGCAGGAGAAATTGCAGCTTGCTTTTATAAATAAATGTGGGACTGAAGTAAAAGTAAGTATTCTCCAGTGCCTGCAAGAATGTTCCAAGAAAAATCCAACACAAAACCTCACTACTAAGATCTTTAGACGTCTCCAGAATTGAAAACTACAAAAAGAACTACTGAGACAGTGAGGCACAGTTGCCGTTACAACTAACTGTACATAAAAAAACCAAACCCAAGTCAGAATTCATATACATGTATTTTGAGTTGTAATTAAAAAGCCCAGACTATCCCTTCTTTATCCCCCATTCTTATGAACAGTACAAAAAGTTGAAAACAAGTATTAATTTACCCATTCCTCCACTCATATTTCTTCCAGTGCTAAATAAAATCAGCTGTTCTGAAATCAAATTAAAAATCCATCTAGTCCCATAGCAGATGTTTCCTGTACTGCATCTTTAGTTCTCCCCCAATTATAGCTCAAGGATATCCTTGAGTGCTAACCACCTATTAAATATCCAAACACTATTATTCTAACAGTTTATCTTTTGGTATCTACAATATCTTCATGGCAATAAGTTTTGTAAATTAACGATAACTTGTGTGTAAAAAATCTGGCTCTTTGATGCCTAGTAATTTCATTTTTGATCTCTAGTTTCATATTACTCAGGTCATGAGATCAAGGAATAATACTTTTAACCTATGTTTTAACCTCTAAGCTATTTCTGCTTTTAATGATCTTACTTTTCCTGATAGTATTCTCTTTTCCAGGCAGAAGAATCTGAGATGACTGCCAACACGTTGTAAAATAGAAATTTCATTTTAGTTTCCTAAATCTGCATCCAGTCATTTACACAACAGATAGGAATATTAGTTCCCACAATGACCAGCCAATATAGTTATCACTGAATTAAACATGACAGAAATTATGGCCATCTGTTTAGTGTTTCTTTTTAATAATGACATTTCCATTATTCATTTGGCACAATCATATATGAATTATAGCTTCAAGGATATTTCAAAATGCTTTGGCAAGTCCTTGAAAACAGCACTGTAGTATTTCATGGACATTATGTTTTGAAGCATCAATCAGCTTTCTGGAAAAAAAAGCTTTCAGTCACATTACTCAAAATACATCGTTTTTTAAGTGTCAAGACCAACAGCAACATTGAATCTCAAGTACTCCCTGCCTGAGGTGTTCTGCTGGGTGAGAAAATCCTGGTGAGCCCAGAAGCAGTCAGTTCACAATATACTGCATTCTCAGTTGTCTTCAGTCCATAGCTCTATAAACTCAAGTATCATCATGGCTGTGTGAGAACAGCATTAGAACATGTCCTCAGCCAACACTGCAGCTTTCTCCATGACCTACAGGAGTTGCTCCAGAACATTCCTGTATTTTACAACTTGCATCTTGGCACAGGCTGAAGATCTGAGTGGTCAACTGCCCAGCTTTTTCCTTCCCTTTTTACTCCTCTTGTGAAAGGTCCCAACTGGTTCCCAGTGTTCTGGGTGTCAATTATTCTGAACAGATTAAAGGCGCATGCTTTCTTGTCTTCCTAAAATCAGACAGGCTTTGCAAGGGATGTTCTTCTCTCCTTAGATGGGAAGGTACTGAAAATGCAGGACCAGACTGTGGGAGATCAAGTGGGGTAAGGGTTGGGAGTGAAGTCACTGTCCTGAAGTGGTGCAGCGTTATTCATCAAGTCAGCTCCTTTTCCCAAATTACAGCAGAATAGCAAGTGCATCCCTACTGACTCAGGAAGCCAAAAGGCTGCTTTGTCATGAAATTATCTTCATGCCTCAAGCAAGCATTTTCCATGCCCTAAATGCGTATTTATAATCTTGCTTATAGAAAAATACAAGCTGTACCGTACAATAGGAGCTCTGCCGTAACGGCTCTAAAACTTAGGGGTTAGCAGTTCTGCCATGTTGTGTACAGGCAATCAAGTGCCTGTCCCACTTTGGGAAAGATACCATAAATTCTAAGCTAGCTGGAAGATCATACCTGTTATTTATAAAATCATTAATCAATAGAAGGATGTTGTAGTATGTTTTACTATGTTACATCTTTTGATAAAGATGTTTAGATAAAAACTCCTCTATATGAACTTACCAAACCACCTCTTGACATGAGGATTTCTTTGGGATGGAAGGGTTCTTAAACAGTAATTTATGAAAGAATTCCAAGGTGCATGGACAAGTAAGGTGATTTCAGGGATGGCATGTGAGACAGGTGAAAATGGCTAACTCTTCAAATGCACATGCAGCAACATACATAGAGCCTATCTCCAGCACAAGTGCTATTTTCAGGTTGCAGGAGGAGTTAAAGCTTTCAGAAAGGCTCAGCCGAGCAAAATTAAGAGTTTACTGCATTCTCGACCCATATATTTAAAACATTAAGGTGGTTTTCTTGTTGAGTGTTAGAAGTTGCAAGCCTGGGAAAATTCAGCAGTGGTTATCACAAGAAACCAAACACGTATGTCTTGCCCTCCTTCTTCAGAACTTGACAGCTGAACTCTAAATTCTAACTAGGTATCATCACAAACATAGAAATTGCAATTAAGCTCTGTGCAGTCATGTTCAAAGTCCTCAGGTTTCCTTATTATCCTTCTTACAGTGGAGTCTATGGTCACTTGGAACAGACTGCCAAACATAATCCTAGTATTAATTAATTTAAACCCACTATCATAGTTACAAAGTGGCTCTCAGAAAAATGGTTCTGTTTACTGAGTACTATAGTTTGGGTACTAATTCACTGTTCTTGCATGGTGATTGAACTTTTCCTATAATATGCAACATTTAAGGTGATCAATACTTAAGCTGTTCATTTGCTGCAAACCATCACTTACTGGAACCTGCACAGGTTGGTGAACATTTAAGCAGAAACATAACCATGAGGATGACAATATTTCTCTGAACTGTGTGATCCCAGTCTTGCACAGGGTTCATCTACAAAAGGAAAGCTCAGTTTAGTTTAATACCTGTTTTTGATAAGCCCAATATCATATAATGAAAATTAGGAATTGAACTCATTGATGATTCTGTTCTGCTGTAGCACCAGGTTTCATGCTTTTGACCAAGTTTCTGTAAACTGGAACAACTGGCTGTGATATTAATTAAAAAAAAATCTTTTATCTTTAGGTTTTAAAATCTAAAACACTAAGGGAGATACAGTTAGAATGGAGAATCATGAGGACAAGGCATAGCATGTTTTAGGAAGAGTGGGTTTTGGTTTACTTTAAAAGATGGTTATACTGAACATATTTCAGGCACAATTAATAAGAGACTTGACTTACAAACATAGAAACAGTATTTGTGGTAAAAAAAGGCACGGCTGCATTTCATTATTTCAAGAGGTACTCCACTACTAATGACCTTGACTTCACATCAACAAATAACTGGTCTGCATTAGTTAAGAAAAACACAGCATGGTCAGATAAGGGGTAAAGAGTAAAACTGTAAATATATATTGGCTAATTTCACTGTGGGCTTGTATTTGACAACAGTGCACAGATCACATGAGGAAGTTCCTGTTCTCAGACCACCTGCTGCACTGTGCTGGCACAGCCATCTATGCAGCTCCACGCATGCCGTAATGTCACATGATAGTTCAGCTCCCTGATTCAGGCTGTCAGACACCCAAGAGTGTGGGCACAACGCAGTGTGAGACCCAAGGGCACTTAACAGTGTCCTAGGGGCACTTCAGCTTGCTCTGCTTTCAAACAAGAAGTACTCACATAACCTGTACCAGAAGAGAAATCAAAATTGCATTTCCTTCTATGAAAAAACATCAGTTTCACTGCTTTGAACTTGGTCGCCCAGACTGACTCATCATTAGCCAAATATCTCACAAAATCTTACTGCAGCATTTTAAAAGATGAAGTAGGAAAGTTTAGGACAAAACGCTCCCACTTGAATAGCTGAAATCCCCTGAAATTTCCTCAAATTAAGTTTTTATCTTTACTTTCGTTTGGAAGGTCCAAAAGTTGGTTACCTCTCATGTGTTTTATTCCATACAGTGTTAAAATATGAACTGAGCTAGTAATATCAGTATTATTACTACAGAGAAAAAGTACTGCTCTTAGGGGAGATGGGGTACAATTTGTTAATACAGTTAGTTTCCTTCACACTTCTTTAAAAAAGTGTAAGAAAAAAAAAAAACAGGAACTCCACTGTAGCACCGAAGGAAAGCAGGAATATTTTCACATCCACAGCCATATTCTGTGCAGCAAGTGCCATCTAATAGCAGCATTGCTTTCACTAATCCCATACACATGAGGATATTTCAAAGCATTACTGTTGAGCAGCAGTGTCAGAACATTTCCACAGGAGTTGAGAACATACCCTATAGTCAGACATTCCCTCAAATTCTTGTTACACTTTGTAGTCCTGTTTTAACAATGAGCTTTCAAAACTGTCCAAGACATGACAGAACAGAAGCAGATTAATACTGTAAGATTTAGTAAAGTTTTAGCTTAATATAAATATCACATTATTTCTATTGGTATTTCTTAATACGTATTTAATTTTTAGTTCGCTAATGCCCAAGTCTTTTTTTAATCCTATGAAAATACCTGCTACATGAACAAAACCAGACATGGGTGTGGTGAGGCACTGACACAGGTTGCCCAGCAAGGTTGTGGATGCCCCATCCCTGGAAGTGTTCAAGGCCAGGCTGGATGGGGCTCTGAGCAACCTGGTCTAGTGGAAAGTGTCCCTGCCCACAACAGGGGGGTTGGAACTAGATGACCTTTAACGTCCCTTCCAACCCAAACCATACCATGATTCTATGATGTGATTCATAACATAGTTTTTTGCATACCATTAGTTTCTGCAAATTTCTGAATATCAGCCAGAGTTTTTAGTTCTTTCCTTGGGCAAGCTGATACACACAAAGCAAGTGACTTGATCCTCTGGTGTACTAGATCAATGTTGCATGGATCCAGGAAGAACACATACCTAGGGAAGAAAAAAAAAAAAATTACTTCTATTTTAATTAACAATTACACTGAACAAAATCAATTTCATTTCAAACTAAAGGATTCAGCTAAGACTAACCTTCAGTCTACCCAGAAACACAGGAAATTTGCTATTACCATAATTGTGAGTCAAAAGAATATGCACCACAAATACATAGATATTTATATACTACTGGATCACACAGAAAGGATGTTTAACCATACCAGATTCAAGTCCATTCAAATGGTGCTCTTCATAAAAACAGCAGCACTTCTACCATGCCTCTTCACAGATATGAGTCTAAACATTCACAAAGCTTCATTCCAACCTTAAACTTGACTTCAAGATTTCCAACTTTTTCAAAAAAGACCCAACAAACCCCATAAGGTTATACTTATGCTGCAAAAAGGACAACGTCCATAGCTACTTTAATGAATACGCATAATACCAGCAATTAAGATCAGCTTTTTGGTTTAGATTGATTTTCCACACCACTGGTCCATATGACTGAGCAGATTACTTTAGTATTTATATAAAAATAAAAATTGTTCAGATATTTCAAGTAGAACTATCCAATGTTCAAGTGCAGTATTTTAAAGAGATTCTATTTGCTAACTTTCCATGATGAGTCACTGTCATTTAAAAACCCAATGCATGAAGAATGTCTTATAGCTTCCTGGCTAACATCCTCTCCTGGCTATACACATTTCACCACAAACATTAACCCTACAGTATTGTCCATTCATGGTATAATACAGATGCAGAATGTTTTTCTATTTTGAAGTTGAACAAGTCTTTCAAATTCCTACAATTCTAGTGATATACTATGCATTGAAACACTCTCTTCATATTATCTAACATCACCATAGGAAAACACCAAACTGCCATATAAAATGCCATTTCTGTTTTTGCAGTCCTCATGATGGGAATTCACTCTGTAATTAATAAAAAACCTTCCTGCTCCTAGAAAGCACTTAGGTCCTGCCTGAACACTTTCAGTCTATATGCCAATTGCTGTCTAACTTTCCCCCACAGAATGACTGTTCTATTATCCAGTCTCAGTATACAAGAATTATTAGTACTTAATACAGTGTTACTTCCTGACAGTCCATCAAAACCCATGTTATCAATATCAACTGTAATATGGTAACAGACTACTTGCATTCTTAAAACATTCTCTTTCCTTGTCCATACATCCTTCCTTGTTTCATATCCATAGAGATGAAAATTACCCAGTACTATTTCTGTTTTTTTCTTAATACATACTACACATCTCAGGACTCCATAGATCA
This sequence comes from Haliaeetus albicilla, assembly GCF_947461875.1. Classification (NCBI taxonomy): domain Eukaryota; kingdom Metazoa; phylum Chordata; class Aves; order Accipitriformes; family Accipitridae; genus Haliaeetus; species Haliaeetus albicilla. The sequence goes on from NC_091516.1 coordinate 41,178,305, forward strand.
TGAAAGTCTAACAAGCAAGTGCAAACAGGAAAACTTCCATCCCACAGACACAGCCAAAGTAACCGCATGTGAGCAATAAGCCACTAATTCCACAGCTTTCCTTTATTTCAAAGAAAATACTCTTGAGTTGATACCAAGATATACAATACTTGTATTAGCTGGACACTCCTGTTACAACTTCCTCTTCATGAAGGCAAGTTCCTGCAGTTGCTATTCCATACCGTAAGGCTACATGTAAGCACAGTGTCTGCTCCTTTGAGGGTATCTGGTCAAAGAAGCTACAAACAAGAACCTACTAAGTCAAACCTGACTGACACTGCTAAGGGAGGTTGTGATGGGAACAAATCTGGTCAGTTGCACTAATTGGTAAGGATATGGGGAGTGTGAAAATTCTCATCTTTCAGTAAGATTATCTAGCTAAGCACCTTACCAAATTGTGATGATAAGGAAAAGCAGGGAGACACTTGACATAAAACTTGACCAAGGAAAACAATAACCAGAAACAAACTCAGTCAATCACAGTAATTGATGGGCTATCAAGAAACTGCAGGCAGGGACTTTTCAACTGGTAAGGATGCAAACCTGAAGGTGCAGGAGGGGTCAGTGGGACTGTGCCAGCTGCTAAGGGAATGTGCAAGAGACAGGACTCGGGCAGAAACAAGAGGGAGGGGCAGATGGAAAGAGATGGAAAAGGGGACAGTTCCATGTAGGCTGATGTCAGTCAGCAGTACATTGGTCTGATTGAGCCCAGCAGCTGATCACTGCAGTCCGTCCTATCCTTTTACTAAATCCTTTCTTAACTCTCTCCCTGCGTAATTCCAGTCTCTATCCCACGTGCACGGATGCTGCAAATGCTACAAGGACTAAGTGCTACTGGGGGGACTGGCATGATGGATTTGGTGCCAGCACTGGAGTCGGACCAGTGGTGTGGGTGCACCAGATCTGTGGTGTCAGCTCCCAAAGTGAGTGGGGTCTTAGTGCCAGCAACTGGGTCAGGGAGGGGTCTTGGCCACCAGCCACTGGGCTGGTGTCCTGGTTTCAGCTGGGATAGAGTTAATTGTCTTCCCAGTAGCTGGTACGGTGCTGTTTTGGGTTCAGTACAAGAAGAATGTTGGTAACACACTGATGTTTTCAGTTGTTGCTAAGTAGTGTTTATAGTAAGTCAAGGATTCTTCAGCTTCTCATGCCCAGCCAGCAAGAAGGCTGGAGGGGCACAAGAGGTTGGGAGGAGACACAGCCAGGACAGCTGACCCCAACTGGCCAAAGGGGTATTCCATACCATGGGACATCATGCCCAGTATATAAACTGGGGGGAGAGGGGCTGGGAGGATCACCATTCAGGGACTAACTGGGCATTGGTTGGCGAGTGGTGAGCAAGTGCATTGTGCATCACTTCTATATTCCAATCCTTTTATTATTATTATTATCGTTTTATTATTGCTATTATTATCATCATTAGTTTCTTCCTTTCTGTTTTATTAAACTGTTCTTATCTCAAGTCACAAGTTTTACTTTTTTTTCTGATTCTCTCCCCCATCCCACTGGGTGGGGGAGAAGTGAGTGAGCAGCTGCATGGTGCTTAACTGCCGGCTGGGGTTAAACCACAACAGGTAGGAACAATGTGTGTCCCGAAAAAAACAGCTACAGAGGTGAAGGGCTCAGTGTAGGTGACTGGAGCAGGACTATGAGTCACAGCCTGTGTGGTTCTCTCTGTTGACAGGGGCTGAGCATCTGTACCTTCCCCAAAGCGGGTGTGCGCATGTGTAACTCAGCAGCAAACTCCAAGCTGTACCAGCTGGTGAGTAGGAGGCTCTGGGTCCACGCAGAGTTGTCAGGTGGGTGGAGGGTCTGTGCTGGTATTTGGGGGGAACCTGTGAGTATGGGGTGCCTGTGGGATGAGGGTGTGAGTGTTTGCTAGTGAGCACCAAGCTGGACCAGCTGCCAAGTAGAGGGGACCCACAGGGCAGGTAAGGGGGCCTGGGATCAGGGTGCCGGGTGGGCAGAGGGGCTGTGCTCGTTCTTGTGGGATTCGTAACTGTGCATATGCTTGTGAACGTAGAGAGTGTCATGTGTGTGGCTGCACTAACAACCTTCTGTCTCTGCCAGCCCATGAGGAGGAGGGGATGTGGCTGGCTGTGCTTGTGTTTATGCAAGTCCCACACTATGGGCACTGTTGAAGGCAGCACATTGTCAGTGCCAGTCCATGTAACCAGCCACGTCAGTGTCGCATGTGTGTCTGTCCATCCACAGCCCTCAGCCCAGACAGACACCCTGGGTCCCAGGACCGATCAGGCTGGGCTCCAGTGGCTGGATAGGAGACTCCTCCAAAAGTCTCTTAACACATATTACGTAAGGAAACCAAGCTAGAATCCAGCCCACTTCTGCAATGATTTAAACTCAAAGGCCAAGCTATAATTTTAATGGCCAGAAGAAATTAGAATATTTTGTAAAATAAACACTACAATTTTAACTCAAGCCTGGAAATTTAGACGTACAATTCAACTAGAGTGCCATATGCAGTTTTGACAGAAGTGTGCTGTGTTGGCATACCCTTAAATGGACACATGTAAATCAAACACTGCATTGCATGGTTCAGAGACAGTTCTGACAGCAATAAGGCAGCTGGCAAAGCAAACTCCAAGCTATCAAACCTGTGGCTTCAATCCATGGTCTAGGAAGACCGAAGTAAGATTTTTTTTTTTTAATTTATTTTATTTTTAGCAACTAAAACAAGAATCAAAATGCTAGGCACCAGCATTACAGAGGAAAAGGTATTTTGGTTTTTGTTTTTAAAGCTTACTTATGGGAAGTGAGTGATTTTAGTACAGAAAATTCCATACTGTGTCCACAGAACGGGTTTTGTTTCTCACTAGAACAACATACTTACATGCTTTGTGCTGGAATTTCAGTTATTTAGAATCAACAGTAGACTAATTTGTTGATAAGAAAGTAACTTAGATCAACAATACAAAGACTGAAGTAAACCAAGTATTCATATTGTTAGAGATGCTTCAAGACTGCACATGAAAATTTGTTTGCTACAGGGAATTCAGTATATCAGATTCACAACCTAGGAACCATCTTTATGAAGTATCAGCCTTGCAGAGAAGGACTTGGGGGTACTGGGGGATGAAAAACTGGACATGAGCTGGCAATGTGTGCTTGCAGCCCAGAAAGGCAACCATATCCAGGGCTGCATGAAAAGAAGCATGGCCAGCAGGGCAAGGGAGGTGATTCTCCCCCTCTACTCTGCTCTCGTGGGACCCTACCTGGCATACTGCATCCAGCTCTGGGGTCCTCAGTAGAAGAAAGGCATGGACCTGTTAACGGGGGCCCAGAGGAGGCCCATGAAAATGAGGAGAGGGCGAGAAAACCTCTCCTATGAAGAAAGGCTGGGAGAGTTGGGGTTGTTCAGTCTGGAGAAGAGAAGGCTCTGGGGAGACCTTATTGTGGCCTTTCAGTACTTAAATGGGGCTTACAAAAAAGATGCAGAGAGGCTTTTTACGAGGGCCTGTAGTGATAAGACAAGGGGTAACAGTTTTAAACTAGAAGAGTGTAGATTTAGATTAGATATAAGAAGAAATTCTTCACTATGAGGGTGGTGAGACACTGGACCAGGCTGCGCAGAGAAGTTATGGATGCCCCATCCCTGGAAGTGTTCATGATTGGGTTGGACAGGGCTTTGAGCAACCTGATCTAGTTGAAGATGTCCCTGCTCATGGCAGGGGTGCTGGACTACATGATCTTTATATGTCCCTTCGAACCCAAACCATTCTGTGGTTCTATGATTCTTTGATCTTAACAATCCACTTTTCTGAAAATCAAAGTCTGTTAAAAGAACCTCTGAAATACAGCATGATGAACAAGTTACTTGAGTAACAACAACTGCATGTAATTTTTAGTATGTCTACCTCCTGTCACCATAATAAAAATCAGAAATTTTAAGCTCGTCTTTAATTTTAAGCTAATTCCTATACATAAAGGAAAATAAGGAAAGAGTTTATTTAACTTTTCAAAAGCCATGATGTCTGAAAATAAGGTCAAGTTGTTAATCATGAGGCATGTAATCCAAAATGAACTTCATTACAACTTTTCAAAACACACCGTAACATTTTTTTTACAGTTCTATAGGTTAACCTTCCTTATGCTCTACTATGATTTTGAGTTTATATTGCAATGTGTTTCTTTTTTCACTTCTGAAAGAAAAATCTAGATTTCTAGGCAAGTAATTAGAAATATAATTTCAAACTGACTAGAGTTTAAAAAAAAAAATACCCCCCAACCCCCTCAAATCAACAATTTTGGCTTCTGACTAGTAGCTTACTAGACAAGTGCCTACTACCTACTTATGCCCATGAGAAATACAGCAGTCTCCTCTTCCCTTGCAAAACCAGGGAGACAAAGCAACATCATTTTGTACCCTACACCTTGATTCTGGAAGCACTGTGGCAAATCCTATGAACAAGCCAATCTTACCTTCAAGTAATTTGTACACTCTTACATCTGCCAGTGTCATTGATTTTCTGTGAGCTCTTAAGGCATCTCTTTATAGGCAAATGAGCACTTTACAGAACAACCTTTGCTGTGATCTACAAGCATCTTATCACAATAATGGACAAGTGAATTAAGGGATCACACCCACTCTAAACAAATTTTGGGTAGGGCATATACATTTTCACTCAAACCAAATTATCTGTATGCATGCTGCAAACTGTCCCTGGGCTTTCCCACTACCTAACCCCAAGCATTCTCCTGAGTCAAAGGCATTTATTAAGGTGGAATGCCATCCTAACTCTTCCTTACAGTGTCACATGCACATATTCTTATACTTGAGTGATCAGCACAAACTGGATTCTGTCCAAGCAGCAAAATCAGACTGAACTAGCATTTCAGGGACATATATTTGGTTGCCATAGTCATCATTTATTTGCAGATAAAAGGTCTTTTTTTAACCCTCTTACAACTGCCAGAACTTGAAAAGCAAAAAGCTTATTTGGAGCAGATAGGTTTAATGAGAATTCACTGCCAGGGCTAGACTATAATCCCGTGTCTGACTCTAGAGCACAGGCTATTAAAGCTGTACTGTGTTTTCTTTGTAAAAATAAAGAGGTGCCTGATTCACTTTGTTCATGAGACCAGGCTGTAAAATCCTCTTTCCCAACATTTCACCTCACTGGTTTCAGCATATCTGATGCACACAGATCAAATCCTATCCCCGTGAGGACTCTGCTTTTCATCCTTACCACCCAGATTTCCATATCCACACAGACCACATCCATTTCACTTCCTCATTACAGTGCCTATGGGTTGCTGTCATTTGCAAGGAAGAAAACGTTATTTTTACAGATGATTTAGCTTTTCTGCCTTGGACTGGGAAATGAAGACAGAATTACCCTGCAAGCAGAATGAAATGAGAATAACTTTGTGTTTCCAGAACCACATTTGTAGAGCTTAAAGCCTTTACCTTCTCGACACAAACTGAAATGTACAGGCAGGAAGAAGAGTTTATTTTTACAGTCTGTCTGAAAAGTACTCCTATAAAATAGCACAAAATACTCCCATGAACTGCACCTCAGACACTGCAGGAACTCCATCTGCTAGAAACAGATGCAAAGCAGATAGTTTCTTCTGAAAAATTGCCAAGCAAATTTAAAAAGCTATAGCTTTTAAAAGTAGTGTGAGAGTGGGAAGGATCACTCGCTTATATAAGAACTGGCCTCTTCCAAAGCTGGGTACCCTGGACTGTACCAGGCACTTCACTGTGAACAGTTATAATCATCTGCCTTGGTAGAAGGTTTTCTCTCACTCTCACCCAAGTAGGGATCATGATATCCCATATGAGTGTATCCATTCATTTGCTTAGGTCATGCCTCAAACCCTGATACCTTTACTAGGAAAACATAATCCTTGTGAACCTTATTAAGCCTTTGATAAGCAATGGGTTCTGTCTACTAACTGTGTTAAAAATAGTCTCTAATTTTATTTGCTGTCTTTCAATCTTGCCTTTACAAGAGGCAATCACTTAGTGGTAGACACTTCTCCTCATGATGGCCTGACTTCTGTCACATGTAGGAGACTATTACACTATTTATTGTTACTTTTCAATAAAGTGTCTGAGTTTCTCTGCCTTCACACAACTCAGGCACCATTTCTTTCTAAATGTAAGTTTAAAATTATAATTTTAAATTTGTATTTTCTCTCGCAACACAAGAATGAAAATTTTGTACTGAATACACCTGATCTTAGAAAGCGTTAAAATATTTATATTAAAAAGTAGGAAAATAATGCTGCATAAGTTTTAAGCCCATCAACCCTCCTGGAAGCTGTGATTAGATTAAGAAATTATTCTTTTGACAGAAGAAATCTGTTAAAAGTTTCAGGCTATTTTATTTAACTCAAATTCTTCTGGCAACACACCAATTACCTAGCCACATTAAATCTTAAATCAGATCTTTAGGAATCGTTGGTATAGCAACTCAAAATAAGCAGATCTTAGGAAAGCATCCCTCCAAAGTAATTCATGCAAATTACGGATTTTCAGTTAGTCTGAAAGTAAGGTGTGAAGTAAAAGGCTATGATACTCAGATATTAAAGGCTTTTTTAGTTCTTTGAATTATCAACAGTGAAAGGAACATCTTTTTTGTCCACTAATACCACTGTTCTAAGGTTAGACTAAATAGTTTACTTTCTAAAGTCACCCCAGTTGTACAGATGCACTCTGACCACTGACTGGCAGACAGACCTCAACAGATGTTCACAGGTTTTCAACCCATCAGTCCAGAATTCTTGTACTCAGCTCCAGTATTACTACTGCAGTATGGGCAATAGATACAAAATATCTGTGCTGGTTCTGACCTGTAAGTATGTGTTTTAACACCACACTGCTTAGTAAGAGCTGTGTGCTGCTTAAATTTTTGTGCATTTTCTCCACAAGCCACTTATATATACTCTGCTTACAGTTTAAATTTTAAAGTCTCCTTTTAATGTGTTGGATATATCCCATCTCTCTCTAAACTCAGTGGCAGAAACTGAGCGTACAACATCAAAAGTGAACCATTTCTACATAGATAGCAAAGGCCTGCTTCCAAATCTGAGAATACTTGTCATACCTACAACTCTAACAAATAAAATTCTTCAGTGGCCCGATACAATCTCCTACATGAAGTGGATGCTAAGAAAACGAAACTCCTCAATGTCTTAACTGTACTCATATTGCACATCTGTCAACATATACTCTCCAAGTACCGTTGCTGGTTGTTACAAAACATTGCTGTTCTCTAGGTGAGAAGAGTAGAGAAAGACAAGTAGGAATGAGTTAGCATGTCCTTTTTCCCATTTTATTGAAAACCACTCTCAAAGGAAGAAAGGTTTTGCCTTTCCTGATTTACAGAATGAAGCAATTGAATCATATACTCACTTCTTGTGTGTAAGGTCCAGACCACTGTTGACTATTCCCTCCACCTTGACATTTTTCTGTCCACAAATATTTCCATAACTGTCATATCCTGAAAGCAGTCTTGCAGCTGCTCCTGTAGCTATTGAAAAGCCACAGATAAAACCCTGGAGGAGAAAAAAACCCCCACAGTTTAGTAATACTCTGTTTGACAGCTGGGAAAAGTCAGTTTAATTAATTTGTTTCTAAGCGGAGGTTCTTTAAAAATTCTTTCAGACTGAAAAAGGAAAGACAAGGACCATCCACAGAGAACTGTTGTGCAATTATAAAATTGAATGCAAGCCAGAAGAGGATTCAGACATCTAACACTGCATATTATCCAAGCATAGTTAACAATCTTGTAGGTGTTTTTTTGAGAGTCACATTGTCAGCAAGTGGTGCATGAAGCAGAAGGGAGGCCAAGGGCAGGCAGTGAAGGAGAGCTACAAGCAGAGCTTGAGCTGTCAAGGGTTAGTATGCATCTTAGATTATTCCAGACAGTCCAGATTTGCTTGCTTCAAGATTTTTTTTTTCCTTCAAATTATGTACTTTCAAAGATGAGTTAAAATGAAGAAGCCTATCTGACAAGATCCTTTTAAAGAAATCCTCTAAAGCAAGTGACCAGGTAAAGGCCACTATGGTTCAAGACGCTGTGTTCAAATGCAGGAAAGACAGACACAGAGCAAGAGAATGCAAAACGGCTCAAACAGACTAATGTGGAAAATACCCACTGCCAGGCAGGTCTTGCTGTGAACTTTCAGTGATATTTCACTAGCAAAACCAAGATCAAGGCGGTGATTATGCGAATAGGAGACTGGCCCAAAAGAATCATTAGCTCTCTAGCAATACCACCGAGAGGGAGAAGTGAACCATCGGCTTACTCCGCTACCATCAATGAACTGTTTTTACAGATGAGGCAAGCTAAGATTTGAGAACGGAAAGCAGAGTAAACAGCTGAGACAAATGTGTGAAGCAACAGATGGCAGCGACAGGATCAGATGAGATGATGACAACAGGTAATGAAGTCAGCATGGAACAGTTAAAATGTGGGTGGTTTTAAAGGTCTGAAGATACAGGAGAGTGACCTTCTCTGATGGACAGGCTATCACTACAGAGAAATTCCAGACAGCAATCTGATCATTATCTTTCTCTTGCCAATGCACTAATGGACTTACAGACTTAATACTCAAAGTAAAAACAAGGGCAAAGTGAGCAAGAGGCTATCACAAGTAAGAATTAAACCTGATTTCCAGCACTCACTTACAATTCTTCAGATCCCTTACTATTCTGTAAACAACATACTAGCATGCATTTTACATACAATAGTACTCAGGTTCTTGGCTGGTTCAAGAATTTTTTTTTCCTGCATACAGGGAAAGGGAAATCATGCAAATCCTCCACCATCTAAGCTAATTTACAACAGTGTGGGGATGCCTTCCTGTGCCATCATGGTACCTGACCCTTCAAGTGAAATCTCCTAAAACAGTAACTAAAAGGGTATTTGACCCAATAGGATAACTGCTCTGTATATGATATTGCTTAGACAGGAAAATCTGGGACACTCACCCACAGCAGACTAATTTATAATTGGGGGAACAGGTAAGTATAGACTCAGTAACCAGGGAACATCAACAAAGGCAGAAAAAAAGCACCACAAAAAAAGAGCTGTTTGTTTCAGGAAGTACTATGCTTTTTATGATTTTAAGATATTCACATTACAGTGAGAATATAATTCATATGATTTAAACAAAACATTTTAATTTTTGCATTTGAAGTGCAGCCAATGACAAACACTTTGGGGAAAAAAAAGAAATTTTTCAATGGAATAATTCCAAAGACCAGAGACCAAGGGACAGTAAAAAAAAAAAGCTGACAGCACAGAAATCCCGAACTCCTAAGGGCTACTGCATGCAATACAGCAGTACAAGACAGTGACAGACATTCTCTGATTATGAAGAACAGCATACATGGGTCCAGGAAACAAAACAAGATGTAAAGAAGCATATTTCTAGTTTTCACTAATCTGCAGCTCTTGGAGGTTTGTTGTTTTAATATAAAGTGCACAGTGTTGTGACGCTGTCTTGAGAAAGGTGATCATTTGATCACGCAGGACAAAGCTGGGATAACTTGGAAAGAAAGATCTTGCCATTAGTAATATGGTTGTTAATAGTAGGTGCTTCTACTAAGCATCCAAGAAAAAAAAAAAAACAGTCAACCGTTTGATATTCAGAATCTTTGTTTCTCAGGAAAAAGTTTACTGTGATTCACATGACCATTCACCAGACTCAAAGCTATGACTTCTGGGAAATCCACAGTCCCATAAGGAACATGAGACAAGTGATACCTCAGCATGCTGAAAATCACTTGCAGGTGAAACTGGAGTTTCAGGGCAAGAGGAGCTGGAGCAATAACTGGCACAAACAATAAATTATGGATCCCTACCAAAGGCTTTTGATACGTACATACTACCCATTTCTGTTCTACAGCTGATGGTGCCCACGCCAGTATACCCCGACCTTACCCTGTGACTAAGTTACTGAAGGGCTTTAAAACTTCTTTCTAATGAATGCAAACTCTTCAACTACGTAACAGTCACAAAATCCTTTGAGTTTTACTCACCATTCCTATGCAGAAGAGGATGAATAAGAGCAGCCATGGTACATCTGTGCAGCTGTGGTCCTCCAGAGGCTTCCACTCTCGCTTGGAGCTCTTGTGTGAGGAGAGAGAGATGAGGTTAACAAAACTGTTTTAATTGTCTTCTGCTCATAACAGAAAAAGTCAGAAAATGATTCTCCAGGGCATTAACATACAGCAGGAGTTATATTTAATATAGCTGAAGCAGCTTGGTCAAAAAAACCGCTAAGGCTCATGAAAGACACTTCAAAAGAAGTGCCTCCACTGGAAGCTAGATGGACAAAGAATTATTTATCCAGATAATTTATCCAGGAATTTACAGGTATTTATCCACAAAACAGGTTTTTTTCACTTATTTTTTTATTAACAGAAAAGAGAAGCTAATGGCATGGAATCAACAATATCTGCTATTGCAGTCTTCCACAACTACCTTCCAGTAATCTGCTTTCCAAGAAGGCTAAAAGGTTAAATTTTTCAAAAGCTCCTAAGTTTTAAAACACTACTGGCAGGTTTAACAAGTACAGTGCACGTAGAAAGGAGGTAATAAGTCGCTGTTAAAGAATAGTTCTCTACCTGCCAAGAGGCAGCTGAGCTTAACATTTCAGCAAAGAAATCCCTAGTCAGTACTGCCCAGGTGCCAGAAAGGAAAGTCGTGTACTTAAAGGTTGAAATACTCAATGATGTAGGCTCTCTTGCAAAGTATAAAGAGGCAGTTGTAAACAATTCAAAGAGTTTGCTGCTCACAACGCAAAATTTCTAAAGTGTGTATACACTGCTAAGATAATTCAAGTCTGTTAAAAACAGTCATTTTGCCATCTAGGCAATATGTTTTTAAGAAAAGAATGATTATAAGAAAAGAATGAGCACTGGCTGTAGCACAAAGCTAACCACTGTATCAGAATTTATTGTAACGAAAATATTGATTATAGCTACTTTTAAAAATACACAGTTACACAGACAAGCTTTTTCAGTTACTTCCCACGTACTAACTGTTCACACATGTCCACTAACACCCAAAAAATGCAGTGTTTCCATACTTGTGGAAGAAAAGGAGATTGATATAGGAAGAATACAGAATAGCCCTCTTGAGAGACAGAGCAAAAGGGGTAACCTATTCAAATTTTGATTTCATTTTTCCTCTAAGACTCTGACGCATCTTCAAGATTTTGTTGACGAGGTAGCAAATGTCAGTGCTGAATTAAAACAGAATGGTTGGATGAAATGTCAACAGCTTTTATCTCCACTATGTATTTTTGCAGATTTTTATCAAAAAAGCTATAGCACATAACTCATGTGGTATTAGCAAAGTGGTTTTTTGGTATTCATGACTTTGGTTTTTGCTAATTCACAAGTACAAAGCAAGCTTTTCAAATACTACCATTAGAAAACTACAAACTGGGTACAATATAAATGATAGTCTCTGTGCACCATGCTTCAAAAAGCACAGTTGTCTAAGTAGCCTGGCTTTGCATTAGGGAAATCAATGCTACTTTTGCAATCTTGTGTTAATAAAGTTCCACTTGCAGATGTTATATTTGTATTTTTAATTCAAACTGTGCAGATTCACTGAGTTCCAAACAGTCAAACTTCTTTTTATTTTACTCAATCAGTAGTGAAAGGTGCTAAAAGGTCACATTATGCACTCTACAACACTCATTCAACAAAACTGTCTTCTGATCCTGGTGGTTCACACTTAAAACTAACACACTATTCAAACTTAACATTTACAACAAGATTGTGACATTTATATTGCTATAATTAGCATAATCATAATTGCATAAAATATGTAAAGCTTCATGCTTCCTATTCCTAAATCCACACCAAGAACTCTGGATTCTTTAGAGAATTACTTTTATTTACAAACAGCAGAGATAAATTTCAGCTATAGCTGCACCTTAAAAGTAAACTGCCCTTGACAAAAGAGGGAGAAGTAAGATGTACCACATAGTGTGGTTTGTTTGCTTTGTTGTTGTTTTTTTTTTTTTAATCCTCTCTGTACCATCTGCAAACAAAATCTTTTAATAGGATTTTTAAAAGCCACTAAACATCCTCTAGAATAGCTCTGGCAGAGATTTAGGTTGTCTGACTAGTCAGAGTTACCATAAGTAATCCATTTTATTTACTAAGTGGACTGCAATCTATATGTCAAAAAGAAACTGGAAATGCCATTGCATACCACACAGTTAGAAGGCTACACTGAGGAATTCATTCTGTGTCCATAGTCTTTACTCTGCTCCAAAATAGAATTAAAATAAAAAAAAAAAAAAAAAAGGAAGAAGAAGGTATTTTTAAAAAAAGTACCCTTGGAGGCAACTGAAAAGGCACTAGATACTTAGCAACCTTCAATTTCACCACATAGCATACTAACATGGTATGAAATTACACATCTTTAGAACACCACCTTTTTCCAGTAGCCTGCCCAATCTTTCTTCTCTCCAGACCTTGCTACAACCCAAACCAGCTGCCATTATGTATCTGCAGTTTTCTTCTCAGTTGCTTCCTTGTATTCTGGATTCCCACTGAAACGACTTCCATAGCTTCACAGCCCTTCATCCTCATCTTTGATGTTGGTGTCTGTCTTTGTAGTGACTGCTCCCTTTCCACTCTACATCCTTAGATGTTTACTCAGACCATGATATTCATGCTTGGGCAACACAAATTGCTAGTCTATGGTCAACATAAGGTCTAACAAATGTTGTTTGTTCTGCAGTCTGGAAACTATGCTTTGTCTCAGTCATAACTGAAATACCATAAAATTTTAGCAGACATGCTTTGCCTGCAATCCTAAATCAGCACTTCTACTGATTTCAGCCTTTCCTCCAGACAAAGAGCCTTCAGCATCTGCTGATGCAAGAAAGCTAGATAACCTGGAGGAAAAAGAACGTTTTGGGAAATTATTTGATCCATTTTAAGTTTTCTCTTAAAGCAGAGCTTTCACAATTTATGCTATGCTCTCTACTGATATTCTTGCCATTAACAAAGCACAGGACTACCTGTGCACTGTTATGACAGCACAGAGAATCAAGAGTAGTATCAGTCAAGAGTGGAAAGTGGGCAAAAAACCCTATCTCTCCAAGACAAACTTGCGGGTTGGGAACAATTTTCCTGCCTCTAACAACTCTTCTGTGCTGATTTTAAGAGTTATTTGCTCAAGAACCCAAATAAGTGTGTTCAGAAGTTTATGTCTGTCCATTTTGCAGAAGATTTAGCAAATTCAATGCTTCTCCAAGCCGAATCAGAACTGTTGGGTGCAGCACAATTTTACAATTACATCTTAATTCCACACCTAGAAAGTTGGATGTCTAAAGTTAGGCTTTCTCTTGCAGAAGATAAGTGTGAAGAATGCCAGCACATTAGCTGTTGGCTTTTCTAGTTGAATTCAGAGCTACATGGTCTAGAGACAGCAAGTACTTGTATGCAAACGCAAAACATAAAGGGGCTATTTTCTTGGTATTCATTGCATCCAATCACTTCAAAACAAACACAGAACTGCCCCCTCCAGATTTCTTTCTCCCTGCCACTTCCAAAATATACCTTTGCAGCACCAAATAGCAGGCCTGAATTTGCATCTCTTCTGCATACTGTAACATACTTCTTTACAGGTATCAACATAGCACAAAACCAATGGTTACCACTTCCACTGTTAACTGTAATAGCTATACTGGATGCTACCATACAAGCACTCACCGGCCCCAACCAGAGTGCAACACACACACATAAGAGCAGAAAAAGTGTAAAAATACGGCATGTCAGCAGGAGACTACAGATGCAAGGAGTTAGAGAATTTTTTTAAAACATAAAACATCTCATGCAATGTACAATTTGGGAGTAATGTGATTGAAGCAAGAAGCCAAGTAAAGAACATCTGCAGTATTATATATATGGATAATCAAGCTGTGGGTAAGTAGCAAAGATGTGAATAAGATCAGGATAAAGATGGAATTTGCCATCAACAGAGGATGTTGCAACATCATGAGAAAGGCAGCAGAAAGAAATCCTAAAATCTCATGGTGATCAGATCATATGTTTCAGGAGGAAGAAATTGAAGCTACTACTGAGACAGATGGGCTGAATTAAGGACAACCCAGTGAATAACTGGCCTGAATAACATCCACTGGATGAAAAAGGAGATGCAGGGAGAGGTTAGACTCTAGGCTTTACTTCGGCTAGCGAGTTTAAGCTAGCAACTGAAGAGTATAAGACCATTCTGATTTACATATGAACACACAAGTGGTAAGAATACAGTCATAGCTTCATTCAGGTAGTCCAGTACAAAAAATAAAACCAAACCAGAACAAACAAATACAACCCCCATAATTTTCAGCCCAAAACAAGTCTCAGAGAGATCCAGGATGACGGATGTCCCATCAAAATCCTATAGGAAGATTCCCTAGTCATGTGGAAGGCCAGTCGTGCGAACTGCTAATCTAACTCCAGGACTACAATACACAGTGTTACGAAAGCCAAGAGGTGATAGAATTTTAAAGCAATGTCCACAGCCAACAAAGCCAAACCAAATTAAACTTCATGAGATACCAGTTACATGATCTATGCTGTTCTGGCTCAAGAGAAGGCTTCCAAGTACACATGTTCTGAAATCCTGGAAGGTCCACATCCAGGACAAAATGTTCATTACCCTTACTTGTACATAATGCTACATAAAACCTTACATGCAGATGAAACATAGTGACCACCCAGTATTCTTCTACTTCAGCATTTGGTTTAAATCAGTTCCACTTCCAGTCAAAAATAACAGAAAATATGACAGAAAAGTTGAAATAGTTTTTAAACAGAAATGTGCACAAATCATTTTGACATTCCCTCTTAAAAAGCAATAAATTCTTTTTAGTTTCCTTTTTTCTTTAAACCTGGTTCTAACACAAGACAAAGACACTGCAAAACATCCAGTTTTCCATCTGCAAGCATTGAGAATAAGCTTTTGTATTTTCTACCCTTAGAAATGGCCACTTTTTTTTTTTCTATTGAATACTGAATACAAGACATGGCATTTTGACTCATCCATCTAAACAATCAGGCCTAGATGTACAAAGTTTTTTCAGATCCTAGCACACTCAGGCACTTCAGTATTTGGCCCATTCCCCCCTTAGCAGCTTATACCATGCTTTAAGGATGTGACTTTTCAGACCACTTATGATTTCTGAAACTTCTGTTGGTTCAACTGGTGAGTTACAATACTGCCAAGACACAGACCTAGTATATGGAAACTTCACCACTGCTTTCACCATTTACATTCATTCATTATTTGACCTTTCCTTAAAAACTGGATAAATTCACAAAGTAAATCCATCCACTACTCTCCCCTCACCAATGCACACTGAATTTTTAACAACTTCTGGCCCGTAGTCTCCCTTCTATATTACATCCACCTTCCAAGTTTTTAATATCTCAATCACGACACCAACTGCACACCCTTTACAAATACTTCCTCCCTAAGATAATTTACAAAATTTAAAACACTTTAAGATGCATCTTCTTTTCACAGAACTGTTGTGTTAGGCTGTCAATTATGAACACTGGTATGCATGAATATCTGAACTCCCGTTTGTTTCTCAGAATGGTATCTGTGACTATTCTTTCCAGTGGGACATAGTTTTTTGTTTTTTAAGCACAGAACCCAGCTAAAAAATCATATTGATAGTTCCAGAAGCCACAGAACTAGTTAAGATTGATTTCCGTTTGTCTTCCTGGACAGTACAATCAGATCCTTTGATATCTAACAAAGGGAAAGTTCTGATCATAGTTCTTCATGCAGTGGAAACAATTCCTGATTTTTTTTTTCCCTTCTCATTTAGGTTTCCTGATATTTAAGGATAACTCAGCTTTTGTTACAGCTCCTTTCTCTGTGGCTACAGTTTGACCTCAATCTTTCATTAAGCTCACAAGAATACACCTGAATCTTTGAATCAACTATCACTCATGAATTAGCTATCAATGCCAAGTTAGCTCGGTTGGATCAACAATTCTTTAGAGTTATTGGGGATGGGAGAAACAAGCAGGAAGGAATGAAATGTGTGTTATCTGTGCCAAAGATTTTTTTTTCTAAATGTAAGTTACCAGCAGTTTAAATTACTACAGAAGCATTACATAAGTTAACTTTTCAAATAGCTTTAATTAATTAAGGGGTTTTTGCTCTGCAGAGAGTCACTGTAGAAAAACTTGGAATATTCATTGTTATAATTTCTAACCAGTTTCAATAATGACAAGAAGATACTGAAAATTTTGGGTTGCAAGTATTTCAGGTTTTTTTCTTCTTAAAATGAAAGGGTAGTTTTTGTTCTACTTTTAAAAATCCTGATGTGGCAGTTTAAGATAATTTGCTATAAAACCCCATCCTAAGAACCACATTCACCTAACTACGTCCTCTTTCGATTAATTCCCTGTTGTTTTATCACCTTGATGTAACATCTGGATTCAGAGTATATGTGACTGTAGCTCAACACAGGAAAGTAAATAGAAATTACTTCTGTTTGTATATGTAAACCAAGGAATTCAGAAATTACTGTGTAGCTGTCTATCTACAGAGGAGATAAACAGCCACAGTATGCACACAGCATTAATAAACAGTCCTTAGGTTACTCATCCTGACTGGGATCTTTTGTGGGAAACTGCCACAGAGTCCTGCAGAACCTCCCTTTCCTAGAAGGAAGGCTGGTTCTGATAAAGTGCCAGAGATTCAAGTGATTGTATGAATAGCATTCAGTTTATTCCAATCACACAGTGAGTTTTGATGCTTCAGAATTGGTGGGTCCATTTGCAATACTGTCCACACCACAAAATGACATGTAAGGCATGGTCCACTCTTGAGTTCTCCTTTGAAAAAAAGGTAAGCCAGGTTAAAGAGGTTGCTACCAAGAAGTCATCCAGTCCACAAGTTGTCCTGCAAACTAAGGTTAAAACTACAACTTGACATGCTATTGAAACATCCCCACACTGCCAAAAAAAAAAGGCTGTTCTTGAAACATTTGTCGGCTTTTCCTAATGACCATTTAAAGAGCTGATTCTTTACACATTTTACATATCTTTACAAGCTAAAGTCTCAGTCACATGCTGGCCTTTACCATGAAGCATACCACCTATGAAAAAGAGGAACCATAATTCACTAGTTTACCAAAATGTTTCCAATGCAAGAATGTAATTCTCTAGTTTATCAGAGAGCAGGGCATTTTTCTGTCCAAGACATGGCACACCTTTCTAAGTTATTCAGCTGTTTAAGAGAAGAACTAGCAGCAACTGTATATTGTCCTAATGAAACTTCTTCCACCTCTGAACAGATCTTAATTCTAGAGCTTAAAGAGGAACAGGAAATGAGTCCTGACACCAAGCAGTAATAGTTTAAAATGCTTCTAGATTGCTCTAACCTGAAGCCTAAAACCAGGACCTAAGACCCCTATTCCATAAGCAACTGCAGCCATTTTGACATCAAATGAAGTTACCAGCTATTGCTCTCCTTTCATTATGAAAGTCAAACTGCAGTGAACAAGATGATCAGTATGCTGCATCTGAAATATATTTTGACCGCAAAGTGCTTAAAACATATGTGATACTAATTACAGGCGTAGACTAAGTGTGTCTCAATATAAACATGAACCAGTAACTACTTCATGAAAAACAGAGCATTTCTCTGCATACACAGCCAACTTAGTAGATAATGACTGAACAAGTGTTTACAATATCAGAATATAAAATTAAAATCTAGCAAGTTGTTTCACATTTTCAAACAAAAGCATTAGGCAACTTTTAACCTATTAAATACACTGCACAAAGAAATTCATAGTGAGAAGGAGGGAAGAGACATTGACATTTTCTAACACCTTCACAAATAAACAGAGCCTAGAGTCCCTGACAGTGCGCCTATGAAGGTCTGTTACCTCTAAGGAGAATGAAGTCTATAATTATTCTAGGATCTTCTTTTATTCTTAAGAATGGATGACACTGTCCCTAAAAAAAGCCCCAAAAAACTAACCTCCCACAAAAAAACCACTCACTTTCCCACACAAGTACACTTCTGAGAATAACAGTACCAACTCAAGTAAACTATCCCTCTATATAAAATCTTCATGGAGTGAATGCACTTTGCATAAGTGTCCAAAGCAAAGTCCTGAAGTGTGAAAAGTATCTTCAGTTCATGACTTCATCAACTATCTTACAATTTTTTATAGAAAACCCTTTGTTTACTGCACTGTGAAGCCTAAGAACACTGTGTGAAGTTGCCCTAGTTAAAATGCTCACCATTATCTACAGACTTCCTGTGCGTGACCTACAGGTGTTCAGATAAAGCACTGAGCAGTAGCTTACTGCAGTTTTATCACAAATTCAGACGATTCTCTCATGTTCACAATAAAACTGATTTATTATACAGAAATTACTGGTGTGTCTCCATTACTAGAGGAGGAACACACACCAGCAAACCCAGACTTTTACTCTACTAAACTATAGCAGTTCCCTGGAAGAATGAACTACGCTGTATCAATAAAAATATTCCCATAAACACACCAAGAAAATTCTTAGTGTAGATTTGTCCTGGATCTCCCTCTGGGGAAGAGTAGTATTGCTTCTACCCCAAAAAGCCTACCAATGATAACATTCTCCTGAGAGGCAGATGATTGAATTCCCCCAGACTTACAGAACCAAAGCTCTGTCTCCCACTTCCAGGGGCAAGTGAGCTTGTCACTGTAATACTATTACAGCTGCAAGTGGCAGTCACCTCTAGAAAGAAATGAAAACAATACACACTGTTCCCTGCAAGTGCCCTCCATGATGACACCATCCTCTGGGTAACAAGCCCAAACACCTCTGAGCAATTCCAAAAGGGACTGCATTACAGAACATGCAAATGACAGTGGTGCCTAAGGCCCGTTTTTGTGGAATTTCTGCTTTATTTTTCAATTTACTGCAAAGCAGACATTAGTCATGCTTTTGGATTTTACTGACAACCACATGCCAGTACTTTACATATAAGCACCCACGTCCTTATTTGCCTAATAATTCCACATCACTGCTTGTTCTCCGACACCTTGTCCACTGAAAGGACACATGTGCTCTTTACAAGAACAAAACTCAGAGTTCCTGTTAGAAGTCTTCTGATGGTGTAATACTACTTTAAAGTTATCCATCAAAGGGTAATGAATTTACCACTTTCATTCTCTTCAGAGACTAATCATACCACCAATTCAATGTGTCCAACACCTGCATACTTCACCGATGTTCTCATACTCCACACACAGTATTTATGAGTTTTCAACTTAATGTAAGCAAAATTGAGAGCACATAAGACAGCACTTACAACATTATTGATGGTGTAATATAAAGATGTTTATCCTGAAAACTCATACATGGAGACTTCACTTATGAATCTGACAAACACTGTGCTGTGTATCATCTTCCACTCATCTTTTCAGTCAACTCATATTAAACATTGCTTCTAAAACTCCTTTATTACATGCTTCCACCTCAGTCTACAACTTAAATATTTATCTTGAAACATAACACAGCTAATTAAAGAAAGAGCTGACAGGATCAGCACACCTGCTGAGGTTTTGAAGTTTTGAAAGAAGACCATCTGCAGACAAAAGCCCAGTTTTTAACCCTCAAAGTACTTAGTTATTGTTTCTTTTCTTCATTACAGGTTGTTAAGTACTTATTTGAAAGCAGTAATAAGTAAGGACACTACAAATATTATAGTAATATTTTTCAGAGGATTAATATATCCATTTCAATGCATGTTTGGTACTTCCCTGTTCTTAATCATTAATAAAAAGCAGTCATGCAAAAAAAAAAAAACACCAAAAAAACCCCACACAACAAAAAAAAAATCCCCAACCCCCCAAAAAACCAAACCCAACAGTTCACTTTTGAAGATATTTTGCACCTACCAAGTTACTTCATCACATTGAATTTTCTACTTGTACATCTACCTGTTTAACAGAATCTCAAATTTTTTTCTTACTACGAGACTGGAAGTCCCAAATCACAAAATATTTTCAAACTTTAGAGTAGTAAAACATTTTCCAACTGCAATACATATTTTGCTTCCAAATGTGTTAGCTTTATCACATGACATTAGCAGAAGAAAAAAAAAAACACAGCAGAACTCCTCAATTAGTGGTCTCCACAGAAGATGAAGGACATTCCATAGAAAATGCTGCCCCTGTTCTTTGCACTCCTTTGTGTGTGATGAGTAGTTTTCTCTAAAAGAATTCTTTCACCCTTTTAAAGTGTCTAAAGCCAGAATTCAAAACCAAAACCATCACAGCTCTTTAAGAGCTCATGGCCTGCATAGTACTGCTGTGAAAAATAATGATGTTGCCACTTCGTAGAGACATTCATAGCAGTTTGCTAAGTATTCTTTCAAAATGCATCCTACGTTCAAATGCGTTTGTCAACTGAACATCAGAAAAATCACGTACTCTTGTATAGCATTTACAATCCTTGCAGAAGAACTTCCTACCTTTTGAAGGCAAAGGCCTACTTGGTGGAGGGTTCTGTGAGGTTAGAGGCTCACATGTGCACACATAAACACAAACATGGTCCTTGTCGCACTACACTGAACACTATTAACTAACTGTTGGATACATTGGCCATATGCATTCTTCCATATCACTGTGTACGAAACCTGAAAGACAAGAGCTATGTTGGAAGTTGAGAAGCTAATAGCCATATTCAGTTACATTTAAGGGACGTAATCAGCACACTAAAAACTTCTCAGAACACTTTTTTCCCCCGCTTCCTCTAACGAAGATCAGAAAAATTTTAAGCTTACATTTTGGGGGGAAAAAAACCTCTCACATAGCTTCTTAAATAAAAAATCCTAACTTACAGGTCCAAAATTCTGGCAAAACAAGAAAGACCACCACTCAGGATTACAATAAGAGGGTAGTGCTTGAGGATATTGAAAGCGTATTAGATTAACAGGAACCAATGCTAAGAGGGCTCTATCCGATTTATGGAAGAAAGGATGTGAGGAGAATGGAAAGGGAAATAATGTGTCAAGCCCTTAGCTTATTACATAAGCATACTTCCTTATAAGTAGGCAATTATTTTGCAGCTTTTCATAGCAAACTAGGGGGAGTCTGACAAAGCATTGCCAGGACATGGTTATTGTGACCTTGAACAAAATACTTTAATGGGTTTCCTGTTTTGTTTCTACGGATCTGTATATGACATTCAGAGGTCTCTTCCTCAGTCAAATAATGTATCTGGAGAGCAGCAAGAGTGGTTTCAATTTAAAACAAAACCAAAACAGGTCAGAGTTCATTTCTGCTGTAAACAGCTGCTTCACTACATTGCATTTACTAAAAGTGGGTATCAGGCACAAGTCACCATGTTCTGCTCACCAGGACCCTCCACCATATTCTAGCAATATTACTGGTTAAAATAGCAACAGCTAGAAACTAGCATGTAAAAATGTAGTATGGAATCTCAGCTTTCCTACATACTGCAATCATCTCCTATTCTTGCAGTGCCGTGCATACTCGGTGTTGAAATCATATTAAAGCAGAGAAAATTAATCTTAGGACTGCAAAGCTTAACTTCAAAATGAAGTTGACTCTTCTTTCTTCTTAAATATGTATACAGATGTTCTTGAGGCTGTTGTCATACAATTGTACACTTTTATTCCACATTCGAAATTTGCTTACCTAGAAGACTAGGAAAAAAAAAAAAAAGAGGGGGCCTAGAGACAGGAGGCCAATCAATGCAATGAAATTTGTTTACTTCATAAATCTCTGAAACTTTAAAGTATCTGGAAGACCTAGAAGACCCTATTATATATGCACCAACACAGACTCTTCCTCTAAAATCGATACACAAAAAAGCTCTCAGTATAGTTTCATCAAATAGAGGTAAAAATTAGCAGTTTAGTCAGCAGGTACAAGTCACCTCACAACACTCTGCTTAACTGTTTTTTAGAAGCAAAGCACAAGATGTACACAATTTTCCAACAGCTCCTTCAAGTGAGAAAGATTCAAATACAAAAATAACAAAGACACAGTTTCTGTCAAGTTGGTTTGCAAGTTTTGATTTTCACAAAAGAAACCACTGAGGAAGGTTCAAAGGAACAAAAATTATAGTCAGCCCAAAGGAGAAAAAGGCATGCAAAAGTGTAAAGCTTGCCTTTAGAGTAAACAGCATAAAAACAGTTGACAACTTCACTACATAACAAATACTGTCATTTCTTCATAATGAAAAATAAAAGCAGTCATGTGGATATGAATATACCTTCACAATTACTAACCTAAAAGTCTGATGGCTGACAGCATTCTAGATGCCAATTAGATTACAATAACATAAGCTTTGGATTTAGCATTCACTATTAACAATACAAGATAATCAATCTTTTCCAAAACTGTTCTCACTTTATCAAAAAAATGTCTTGTAAGGATGCAATATCCCACGCTTGTTCTTAATCCAAACTACTGCTTCTTGAAGCACTTAAAAAAAAAAAGTCAATCTTTGAGTTACCTGACAAAGTAAAGGAAATAATGGGCTACTTAAAACTTTTAAGATGTGACACAACGGAAAGATAGTCTAACTTCAGAAGGAGCTAGTCCTCAGTGGGAAAACTCAATAAATTTGAAAGAGTATCTATGTAGCTGAAATATTTCTTTCTACATCAAGATCAAAAGGAATTATTTGCACAGATTGTGCAGTTGCTTGTGACAGCGTTTGTAAAAGGACACCTCATGCTTCACAGGAAATGAATAGAGCTCACAGACCAGAAGTACAGAGAAGTAGTCAACAACTTCATGAGATGCCTCAATCCTTAGCACTGTTTCTGGATCCGGCTTGTACACTTCCTCCTTCATACTATATCTGCTTCCCAGAAGCTAGAACAGAAGCTTCATCTACTGTCAGCATGTTGAAAGGAAAATCAAGCTTCCTAGCTCCTTAAGTAGAATTGACAAGTCATTCTGTTTCTGCCCATCAACACCGTTATTCAGCTGGTTGTCTTCTGTGATTGTACCCCATGCCCACAATGAAATGGGCATGTTTTGATGCCCCCTGTATTCATTTAACTGCAAGAACCTCTGACAACTGAAGATATGGCTGAAGTACAATTAATGATCTGTATTGTCCATAACAGCTCAGAAGAGACATTTCATCAGAACTACGAAATTTTTTCAAAAGTTAAGAACTCCAGATTTATTCTGTGTTACTTTGACAACAGATGCTCAAGGGAACGTTAATGGATGATCTGTCTTCATCTCCTCTTATAATGGGAAGTTCTTATAGTCTTGTAAAAGCCAAGGCTACCACCAAGAATAACATGTGCTTTGTTTATCCCAGTCATGTCTCCAATCTCCAGCAAGATTTCAAGCTTCTCTCACACGTACCTTAGATTAAGCAACTGACATACAATGTAAGGATAAAATAAACAAACACACACAGTATTTCCCAGTCCCAACACAAACACCAAAACCTCTGTAAGAAGCCTTGTTTCCTATAACATCTTGCCACAGCAAATGCTTTTGAACTACAATCAGCCACTAAGAGAGGAAGGGAGAATGGATTCTGTATCACAACTACTCCAAGAGAAACCAGTTTAAGGTCCACTTCTCCCCACAGCTTGTTCCCTTTCACGAACTACAATTTCTGTCCCCTCAGATGTAACAATGCAAACGTTGTAGAGCTGTACTATAAACTAGATCAGTGGAGCAATCTGAGTTACCCTGTAAAGTAAGTTTGCTTGCTTAAAAAAAAAAAAACAAAAAAAAAACCACACACCAAAAAAAAACCAAACCAAAAAATGTGTACAGATTACTTCAGTCAAACAGATTTACAACACAGCCTAACAGTTATGGTGACTTGAGAGCGATGAACTCCAACAGTTATCTCCTGCAAATCCAGTTTTATAATGGACTAATGCTGTGAGATAGCAGAAAATACCACTGATTAAGGAGACGAATGAAAAGAAAGGGAAGGAAGTATTGCCACTCAAATGCAGATTCCGTTTTTCTTCTTTAATGAAACTAAAGATTTGAAAGAAATTTGATTATTGTATCAACTTAGAGCTTTAGCACCATTCGCTCAGAAGATCCCAGCATTTAGGAAGAGAAGATCATTTTCAAAACAGCACAACAGAAAACCCTACCTGTATCAAAAATGAGTAGAAACTTTTTAAGCTTTCTTGCAGATCCATGATGAGAGAGATGCACCTAGATAGAAGCACCCATCTTGAGAAGCTCATGATAAAGATATGGCAAGGGAGGACAGTGGGCTGAAACCACATGAAGGTATTGACAATCAACAGCACTGCAAGACAGGAGATACACAGAGGTGGGTTTTTTTCTCCTGTCCTTTACAAGGTTTTAATCTCCTATAGGTCCGCACACTTTGGCCAAACAACTACAGTTCAAAGAAGCATTAGGAGGATCTGGTCATGATAATTAATGAAAAGTACGTCGACTGCTCTAAGAAAACCACTGTAAGATGTAGGTGACATTGCAAAAGGTTTTCCCAGCAAGCTCAAGCTTCAAGATGGTGAGAGTCAAGAGGCAGCAAGCACTAAAAAAAAAATATAGCTAAGTCCATCTAAATAAGTAGAGAATAGCATAAGCCCCTAAAGAAACAGAAGATGACACCGTTGTAACATGGAAAAAGGAGCAACAGGTAAACAAGAACTCTGGTTGTGACGATAAAAAACAAGCGTAGATCACAGAAGATACTACACCAGGGGAAGTACAAGAACTTTGTATGAGCGTGGAATAAGACTGAAATTGAAAAAAGAAATGCACTGGACAGAAGTATTCCAGATTGAAGCAACTCAACAGGTAAAACAGCAGTCGAACAACAGGAAAGAATGAGCACACCTGGAAAAAGTCCGGTACGGTTCTATTAAGTTAACATCACTCATAACAGTTCAAGTTGAAAAATTTGGTAGAATAGGAGATAAGTTAAAAAAAGGGGGGAAGAAGACTGCATATACCAGCACAGACAGCAGTAGAGGAGAAGAAATAATAATCAGAGAGTAGAAGGCAGTGAAGAATAGCAAGAGGACAGTATTACAGAAGCCCAGGGACAATAAGACATCGAGTGGTAGAGGATTACAGATTGTATCGAAAGCAGCAGAGATCGAGGAAGGTAAGAAAGGAAGGGAATCCTTGAAACTTGGCCAAAAGGGGCCTGCAGAGATCTCAGTGAAGGCAATTTCAGCAGAACACAGAACCTGGATTGGAATGAATTTAGTACAAAGAAAGAGGAAGGAATGTATGACAACAAATGTAAATTCTTCTGTTTGGGAGTTTGGAAAAGAAGGGAAGCAGACTAGAGTTGACTGTCAGCTTTAAGGATGGAGGATGGTAACTCAGAATAAAATTAGGAAGGGAATAAGAGGTAAAAAGGCGGCAGCAAGAGGTAAAAAAAAGAAATTTGGAATTAAAACAGAAAAATTGAACAAATGGAGCTTTGGGGTCAGGCTAAGCAGTTAAAGGCAGAAAAAGCAGAGAGCAAACACGAGAAACCATCACTGTAAGTAGCAGACAAGAGTGCTGAGCAAAAGTAAACATGCCAAGTCTAATCAGTTTTTCTCTGGAAACCTTTAGATTCTGCAGGGGAAAAGATACATGAAACGCCTAAGACAGAGCTCTAGACAGCCTGCAAAGCAAAGGAACTGGGAAATGTATTTGGGGGAGGGGGGGTAGGGGGGAAGGGGGAGGGAAGCATAATTGAGTATGAAATAAGAGTTAGGAAGAAGACGTCAAAGAAATTTGCCTGGTTCAACAGTCACAGGTAGCTGCATTATCATAAATGAGATGAGGAGGTGTAGTCATGAGAAAGGGACTTGGAGATGCAGTAATCAGATAAGATGGCTGGCAAAATCAAAACAGAAGTAATCATTTCTCTCAGAAACAGAAACAGGGATTAGCAGATGAAGATCAAATAGGCTAGAGAGCTGAAGAATAAACTTAATGAGAAATCAACTTGAGAAACAAGTCATCAGGAATGATGGTAAGATGTCCATGATAAGAGACTGTATGTCAAAGACTAAGATGAAGTTACACAGGGAGAAGCAAGAAGTAAGTGAGGCAACATGAAGGAACCTCTGATGGACCCCTGCTCAAGAAAAGCTTAAGAAGAAATAACAGAGGGGGAAGCATAAAGACAGTGGTAGATGAGGAACACAACATTAGTTGTTAATGATAAAAGGGCGGGTAGGACAGTGTCCTGGTTTCAGCTGGGATAGAGTTAATTTTCCTTCTAGTAGCCGGTACAGTGTTACATCTTGATAACACACTGATGTTTTCAGTTGTTGCTAAGTAGTGTTTATACTAAGTCAAGGATTTTTCAGCTTCTCATGCCCAGCCAGCAAGAAGGCTGGAGGGGCACAAGAAGCTGGGAGGGGACTCAGCCAGGGCAGCTGACCCCAACTGGCCAAAGGGGTATTCCATACCATGGGACATCATGCCCAGTATATAAACCAGGGGAGTTGGCTGGTGGGGGGTGCGGGTCGCTGCCCAGGAACTAACTGGGCATCGGTTGGTGAGCAGCGAGCAACTGCATTGTACTTCACTTGTTTTGTATATTCCAATCCTTTTATTATTATTATTGTCATTTTATTATTGCTATTATTATCATTAGTTTCTTCCTTTCTGTTCTATTGAACTGTTCTTATATCAACCCACGAGTTTTATGTTTTTCTTTCTAATTCTCTTGCCCATCCCACTGGGTGCAGGGGGAGTGAGTGAGCAGCTGCGTGGTGCTTAGTTGCTGGCTGGGGTTAAACTATGACAGACAGACATTAGGCTCTAATGTAATGCTGTATTGTTGGTAGCAAGGCTTCTGCAATCAATATACCAGACAAAACTATTGCTGATAAAATATTCAGCAGCTAGCCTTTGATTTGAATTTCCTAAGGAGACGCACAATCGCTCATGGCTAAGGAATTAAATAAACAACCATTCTTCATGCTTCAGTTACATATATGGGATACAAAGCTCAATTACTGTACCATATCTTGCCACACATAAGGAAAGCAAGTGAAAGGTTCAGTAGCGTACTATTAACATCATGCACCCTGACAGCAGAACACAAATTTAACTGAAAAACAAAATCAGCTAGTTGAAACCTATGAACAAGCCAGATATTTTAACTATTTGATCGTCTATTTCTTCTGCTTTTGGTCTAGTGTTACCCACAAATAAGCCTGCATTTTCATTTAAGAAAAGAACATTAACAGCGACCAGCAATACAAATTCATAAAGAAGAGCTAGAAAGGGCTTATTAAACAGTTAAGAACAACAATTTGGATAGGAATCACAGAAAATAAGGATGGAAAAGACCTCAAATATCAACTTCACTCTCAGTGCTCCAAGTCTATATCAGCTTTCCTTACGCCACTCCTGACAGATGCTTATCTAACACTTTTTTTTTTAGCAAACCTCAGACAATACACACTCCACAATCTCCCCGGCAGTCTACTGCAGTGACCGAACAATTTTAAAATCTTCCCCTAACATTTGGCATATATCTCCCTCTCTGAAATTCAAACCATTTCTTCATGCACCATAAAGCTGATTGCCTTTCTCTTTGCAGCAAATTGGCTGTATGAAAAGGATGTTCCCTATTGCAACTGGACAGCTCTCTGCAGTGTTTTCCATTGGAAGGACAGAGCCCTTCATTTAAAAAAAAAAAAAAAGTCTGCCTGAACAGATGAGCTACAAAAACTCGTCTCTGTGATGAGTCATCTGGGACAGCAGAGACGGACTTTCCCACATAAGCAGTCTGCTGGAAGCTGGATTCAGCCACCGCAAGTGACACAGCCAAAGGAAACTAACATTTACAAGCAAGCAAAGCACAGCCATAGCGTTAGTCATGATCGCTCGTCCTACAGCCTTCAGAAAGGAGTCAAGTGAAAAAACAGTATAGCCCTGGTTGTGTTGTTCAAAGAGAAAGTTAAAATGGGAAGCAGAGCCGCAAACTGGAGCGCTGGGTGGAGCTCCTGATTGTGCCTTGCTTGGCAGCACCACTCTGGGGGGAAAAAAAAGGAGTCAGTAAGGGCAAAGCAGAGCAAGGGGGGAGGGGGAAGAAAGAAAAACCGAGCTCGGAAATAAGAGATGTGCATGGGGCCAGTCACACACAGAGAAAAGGATGCAGGGAGGCACATGAACCCTTGGCCACAGAGTGGGGAAGGGGGCTGGGATTAGGATTGTCTCCCTTTCCAGAGGCAGTGGACTTGGGGGAAGCCCTGGACATGGCAAGTTTCCTCCCATGAGATGGCTCTTCTCTCAGGGGTGGGGCAGTAGGGACCCCAATGGAAAAGCTGTAGGGAAAGGAACAGACTGCAGAGCTATATTGGGGGGGGGGGGGTGTGCATCGAGGCATGGCAGAGGGGAGGAAGGAGCATAGGACAGGGGTGCAAGGCAGTATCGGGGTAGCAGGGGAAAGCTGGAGATATGTAGCTGCAGCTGTGGCAGGCGACTGGAGCAGGGAATGGCAAAGATTGCAAAGCCACAGCAGGCCTGGGGGAAGAAGAGGCAAGATGATGCCGATCCACAGGGGAAGCAGCACACAAAACAGTGTGCAGAGCAATGCAGAGGATGGAAGTGCGTAACATGGTGGGAGCAAGGCTATGAGGGGTGAACAAGGGGGTGCACAGCCATAAGGGGGAAGAGCAGAGCTACAGAGGGGAGAAAAATGCTGCACAGTTATGTGCATCAAGACTTGGGGGGAGTGGGTATAAAGGGGTTCACAGCCATGAAAGAGCAGGACTATAGGAAGGGAAAGCAATAGGTTCACAGCCATGGGAGAGCAGAGCTGTTGGTGGGGCAGAGAGGGAAAGGGAAAGGAAGGGGTTCACAGCCACGGGAGAGCAGGGTTACAGGGGATGCAAGTAAGTGCGCAGCCATGGGAGAGTGGTGCTACAGGTGTAGCAAGGGGACGCGCAGCCACAGGAGAACAGGGCTACGGTGGTGGGAAGGAGCAAAGTGGTGCACGGCCATGAGAGAGCAGGGCTATGAGGCGTAAAAGGGGATGCGCGGCCAGCAGAGAGCACGGCTATGGGGGGAACAAGGGGGAGCACAGCCACGGAACGACAGCATGAGAGGCAGACCTGGGGACGGGGGGAGGAGCAGCACAGCCGTGGGGGACAGTAGGCCTGCAGGCGGGTGTAACCGGGCCCGGCAGCAGGGCCAGGGGAGGGGATGGGAAGGGAGGGGAGAAGGGCAGCGGGGCCAGGGCAGGAGAGGGGGACGACAGGGCCCGGCGGCGGGCGCGGGCCGCTCACCTGCGCGGCGGAGCTGCAGCAGCCCATGGCGTCCGCGGGTCTCTGCCCTGGCGGTGCCTGCTAGGCGGCGGCGGGCAGGCGCTGGGCATCCACTCGCCGCGACGGCCCGCCCCGGGGCGGCGGCGAGGTGCGAGGCGGCGCGGAGGACCGCCGGGCCCGATCAGGCGAGCGCGGCTGCAGCACCAACGCCGCCGCGGCTCCCCCTCATCCTCCCCCCGCGGCGGCGGCTGCCGCGGCTGAGGGGAAGGGGGCGGGGGCGGGGCGGGGGTTGCGCGGGGGGCGGGGCCTGCGCGGGGGCGGGGCCAGGGTACTGCAGCGCGGGGGGTACCTGCCCGGCCGGGTGGCACCGCCCCCGCTTCCACCCCGCCCCGCCCCGTGCGCCGCGGCTCGCTTCCGGCGGCGCGATCGTTTTTGCCCCGTGTCCAAGGCGACGGCTGGGCTGGGGTCAGGCGGCTGGCGGCAGGCCCGGCCCGGCCCTGTCCTGCTCTGGGACCCTGGCTGCCGCCTTTCCGGAGCCGGACACGGTCAGATGATCCTCCCTCTTTGTCCTCTCGACCCGCCGGAGGAGGGGGCGCTTCCCAGCGCGGGGACAGCGTGGGGGATAGCTGTGTGGGGAAGCCGTGCTCTGGTCAGGGTTGTTTCCAAGTGGCTGATACTCTCCGAAGAGGAGGAGAGAGCTGCTTGTGTGGCCCTACAGGGTGTGCGTACTTGCAGGTGCAAGAGGGGACTTGAGGTGCCTCTGCTTACAGGTGGGAGATGCTTGAGAAATGCACAGCTCAGCAGGCCTGTGTCTTATACTGCCTTTAGTGTGGTTTATCCCATTCTTCAGACTAGGTCTTATCATTGGTGCAATGTGCAGAGTACCCAGTCAACTGAAATGGTAGCCTTGAGTGATTGCAAAAGATGTGAATCTGTCCCCAGGATTCACAGCTGATTGCCATATTTTTGCAGCTGGTTTTGGCAAGCTTTGTAGCCTTCCCACAGACAAAAATGCAGATGTCATTGTTTTGAGGTGTATGCCTCAGTAACTGCAAAAAAGTGGTTTCATGAACTACATCAGGATGGTGCTTGCTGCGTAGTTGAGCGATACAAGTTCAGGCTTGGAACTGTAGGCTGAGCCACGTTCCTAAGCCATGCAGGTAGCAACAAATGCCTCAGAGTTTCCGAACCACTGAAGTCACTACATGGCTGCATCTTGTAGTTGTTAATGGCAACAAAGGGGGTGACAGCTTTTCTCAGAATGAAAGAGAGTTCTCTCTGGAAACTGGCAGTCCCTCTTAAGGTGAGTTTACTGGCCCAGCAGTTGTGTTTGAATGTGGCCTAGACCTGTTAAGTGATACTCTAAGTTAAAATAAATTTTTGTGTTGAATCTTAACTCTGTAGTGGGTTTAATTCTGTCACTATGATAGAATATCCATGATTCAAAATAACATCACAATTGACAGGCAGGATGAGGCAAAAGAGGCCTTGTGACTAGAGAAGGAGTCTCATTCGGCTTCCAAAATAGAACAAAAACTGTTGTGGGGGTGAATTGTGAATCACACTTTTTTTTTTAGCTCTTCTCAGTTTAATGGCAAGTAACATCACTTCTCACAATTTTCATATTTTCTAACGTGGTTAAAATACCTTTTTACCACTTACATATGCATTGCTGTTACTTCTCCTTGTTCCACCTCGTTCTATCCAAATATTTCTGTTGTATTCAAAGGAGTGACCATCAAAGAACTGTTCTGCAGGAACACTCTTTAGGAGACATGTTTCTTTTGTGATTGACACAGGAATAGATAACAAGAAATCCGTAGTCAATTCTTGTGTAACTTCGGACATGTCACTTCAGTTTCTCTGTTCCTCAGTTTTGCCATTTATAAAACTGACTTTTGTCCCAATGTTTTTCTGTCTTGTTTGCTTGGGTAACAACAGCATGATGTCTGTGCCATAGATGTGATTAGTCAGTCTGTTAAATAGACCGAATTAAATTTTTTTAAATACTCCTTTCATTTAGGACTTTCATTTCAGTAGTTTCATTTAGGACCTCAAAGTGTTGTCATGGTAATTAAATACTGCCTCCTACTTTTTGCATGTAGACTAAACATGTTCAGTACGATTATCAGAAGATAGTGACAGATTAAAACACAGTCTCTGCCCCCCAGATTTGTGGACTATTATTAAAAAAAAAAAAAAAAGACATTCAAGCCAATAATCAAAAGCTTTGTGCATTTGCGTAGGGGGAATGGTAGCTTTATAGTGATTAAAAAATGCCAGTCCTTCGTTGACTGGGGGAACCCTTATGGAGAAGCTTGTAAAGACATACCAGCTGTAGCGTAGGCAACTGGGGTTTAGTTGAAGTATGTGACAACTGTAGAAAGTATTTGGACAAATTTGAGCATTAGAAATAATCACCAGAGTAATTGCTTTTATCTCTGCTTCTGGCCCAAGGAAATTAGTTGCGTTTTTCACAGGGATGCGGTAATAGCAGCAGCGATAGATGTCTGGCTTTCATTAATTTAACTGTGCTTTGTTTGGCCAGTCACACAAAGAAGAGGAAAAGTTAAAAGGTTCTTGCTTATTCATGATTGTACTTGCTTTTATATTTTTTCAGATCGTATTTTGTGAAGAAACTGTAAGAGTTTGAAATGGGAATTACTGAATCTTAATTCAGTAATACAGAAGTTGAACTTTAAGCATATGCCTAAATGCATTTTTTAATTGTGCTTTATGGATTCCTTTCTGAAGCTGATTGTAATCTGCTCTAAGGCATGGTTACATCACAAGCTGCTAAAGTGCAAACCTGACTGCCCAGATTTAGTGTTAATAAGAATCTAGCTTTTTTTTTTTAATAACAGATTTGAGTCTGCCCTCCTCCCCTCAGCCAAGAAGGATGAGCTGTATCTATATTTTCATTTCATTGCTAGACTCAAAATGACAGGTTAGTTTTTGAAGTACCATCTGATACTGGGAAAGGGAGACAGCAACAGAGAGAAGGCCCTAAAAAGACAAAAATGCCTTTAGTACTTGAGTAAATTGTAGGTTGTATCCAGACTGCTTCCACTCTTGGAAGTGTGGGGAGGACAAAAAAAAAAGGCAAGGAAACAATCCAGAAAGCGTGAATTGTGTGATAACATTTATCTTTTCTCACCAGGTGTAGGACCCTGACCTTAGGCACCCATATTTAAACACCTAAGGATTTTCCAAGGTACAAATATAGCTTTTGTTCCATATTAATAAGGGAAATACCTTTAAAATAGCAGTAGATAAAATTCAGACCAGTTGGATATGTTCTTAAGTATGAGTTTTGGGATGGAGTTTTCAAACAGGCTCAGAACTGGGCTAACTTCTCCATCAGGAGGTGGTCCAAACCTGGCCTTGCTGCTAATGAAAGGGAAGAGTTGCATCATGCAGACTAAATACTGAGGATTGCACCAGCAAGGCGTTGTTAACAGTCCATGTGTTCGCCTCCATCTCCTAATAGAGAAACTCAGCTTATTATCATTCTGCTGACTTCTTCCACCTACCAGTAAATCTGTACCTACGAATGCTTGGTAACCACTCTGGATTTTTCAAAATCCTATCCTGTGTGCTTAGCCTCAATATTCCTGTTTTGGTTTTTTTGTTTTTAATCTATTTAAATACAGAATCACACATATTCCCTCCATAATGTGCCCAGGGAACAAACTAAGTGTTATCTTTCATACACGTGCATCAGTGCAGGATTAAGAGTGATTCTGCTGATTTCAGCAGAATACTAACAAAAGTAAAACATGAGAAGGCATTCCAGCAAATACATGGCAAATAGGATGTCAGCCCATCCGTATGAGCAATGTGGGGATAAAGCCCACTCACTAACCCGCTCAGAGTCCTGTGGCCCCATTATCTCATATATCTCAGAACCCACCTGAAACTGATCGTCTTCCTGAAAAGTTCAACCATGCCATTGCACTTTTTTACTGCTGGGGAGCTACAGTGTGGATGCTTGTGTCAAGTCACACAGGACACCTGTCACAAAACAGAGAACTGAAGCTCTGTCTTACAAACTCCAGCTTGTACACTGAAGATCTAGTCAGTTATGAATTTTAGTCAGTCATGGCAAAAGCTTCTGAGTGATCCTGCTTTGCAGTTAGAATGGCAGGATTCTTGCAGACTTTTTCATCTCTGACTAAGTAAAGTTGCATATTGCTCAGTAAGTCTGACCTCTCACAAGTTACAGCGTAAGATTTTCTTCTTACTGCCTGTCTGAACACAGAGGAACAGGTCAATTCAGTGAACTTACTGGGAAAGTCAGAAAACCTGCTGTGATTCTGCTTTGTGCTGCAGCCCCATAAATTGGTCCCGTTAGGTCTGTTTCAATTTAAGAACTGGATACTCCAAGGAAACAGCAGCAGAAAGCTTTTTGAATGAATCAGGAGAGTGAAATCTTCCTTCCCTAGTTCTGAATCAAAATTTTGGTCCATTGTGCTCTTAGAGATGTAACTTCTTGGTGAGGGGACAGAAGTGTACAGTGGAGGTCCTGTCCATTGGTGGCTATCAAAAATGTTCAAAATTCATTAGAAGAATAATATTTTCGTGTGTTGGCAAAATGGCATTCTAAGCATATGCTTTGTGCCTACAGTAGTCCATTCATGCCATAGTGAAAGTGAAATAGATATCTTTTCAATATTAAAACATGTTGCTTTGCACTATTTAATGCCTGTTGGACTTCATTCTGATGTTGGACACCTGTGCGTGAAGAACTGTATGAATAGATCATTTCATGCAAGTGAAACACCTGTCACACATTTACATCATTATTAGCCTAAGCCAGAATCATGCTAGCAATTTGCAGCTGAAATGTTCCATATCCAGTATCCAAAACTCCAAGAAATCCACTCTTCAGAAAATATTCTTTAAAATAGCTGGGACAGTGCCATTGCATATGTGGGGGTGGGATGTCCAAGTGATGTCACGGTAGCAACCAGAAAAATGTAATCTGTTTCAGCTTTGTAAGAAAGTTTTGTGTTGCCCAAAGGAGACACACAAAGCCAAGTGCAATCCTTCCTGTAGAGACAATATCATCATAATACATGATTAGCCATTATGATCTCCTGTCATTTCACTCCAGGAGAATTATGGCTCTCACACTGAGGATGTAAGACTGCAGATGGAGGACTGCCTGCTACAAATCTCTTGTAAGGCTGCTGCAGTAAATCTCTTGGAGAAAAGTCATTGCCTAAAAAAAACTATGCTAAAGGAACCTGCTGTTTGTTTTCTTAGGGAGGATGGGAAGAGGGGCTGTGGAGGGAGGTACTGTTCCATTCTACACTCCTTAATGTTATGCAAGGAGGCATTCATCAAGGAGGACTCAGCTTTTTCTTAGAGTCAGACAAGAAAGGCAACATGGCAGTATTCAATGTGTTGTGTTGCTCTGGCTTTCTGTATAGTATTTTGTATGAGATAGAGGGAGTAGAGACATCACTCTCCAGAGGCTGACTCTAGGCTGCGATGGATTTTATAACTTATTTATAGTAATGGCCAACTGGAGGTTGCTAGATTGGCACAGGTCTGGACTATTGATTGTGGAGAACATCTACAGTGGGCTCAGAATTGGCATTCAACTCAGGTGCAGGCTTAAGACCAAATAATGCTTTATCATGGACACAAACCCTCATTCATATACTCAGTGTAGGTGAATAGACACTGATGGAGCTCAAAATATTGATGGATATCCTTTGCGTGGGTCCTTGAAAGTACTTTTTTGAAACTTTGAGGCTGAGTTAAACCAGCAAGGTGGAGAGAGAGATGGGACTGTCACAGGGCTGAGCATAATTCAGCTCCATACTGCAGTTGGCAGTATACATACAGCCAATGTAGCTGGCAGTGACAGCTAGCAGGAGAAGATAGGAGGGGCTTCACAGTGAATTTCACTGAACATTTTCCTTCTGGAGTGGATTTTAAAGGTCCCAGCCTCACTGCTTGGTTGTTTTTTGAGTCACTCATGTTCACCTTTAAAATGAGGGTATTAAAAATCTGAAAAGCAATTTGTTTCTATACAATGCCCACCACTCCAATTACAAAAATAAGTACATATATATATAAACAGGCATCAAGATTTATTTGAAATTGAGGATCTCAATTTGCATGTTTTCTACACATGTAGACATGCTTAACTTTAAACTCATAACAGGTGCTTTTCTTGGTGAAAACCTGTAGATGATCATAAGAATGTTTGAAAATCTAGTGTTTTGTTAATTTTTATGGCTCGCAGGAAAGGAGACTTTCAGAAGTTCTGTGCATCCATCAGCTCCTGTTAATCTTCACTTTCTTTTAGAAAAAAAGGACATTGCTTATTTAAGAAAATAATTTCATCTTTGTAAGTGGTAGAGCTTATGTGACCTGGCTGGTATAGTTGGAGGGTTTTCATCCTTACTGGTCCTGGACAGCTGGACGGTACTGTGAACAATGTATGTGCTCCAGTAGATGTAGGTTGCATCTGCTCAGCTGTATCAGATTATCAGGCTGCCTTTGTCCCTTGAACCAGGCTTGTGCTGACGGACACAGCCTCATACTAACATCTGTGGGGTCTAAGGCCACAAAAAGCTCGTGTGGGGAAAAAAAAAATCCTTGCACATCTGCAATACTCACCATGATATAAACACCAAAGAAAAAACATTGGCTGACAGTATTCTTGAGAAGAGCAAGTCCTATTAACTCCTTCAAGCATTTTTTCTTGTCAGCACTTTATCTTTGATTACCAGGTCTCTGATTATCTGGAGGCTATGGCTCACCTGCAGAACTTGCAGAGATACAGTTGCTTCTGATTGTTCATTCAAACTCAGAAGTATTTTACAGGAACACAATCAGTCAATGTTTTTTTAGGTTTGGTTTGGTTTGGTTTGGTTTGTTCTGGCTACATCTGTTCATTTGGCAAAGTATTCCCCTAACTACTGGAATAATATCCACCAAGTAAATTGTTTTATAATGTGTAGAAAGCCAGGATTTGTCTGTGGGAATTTTGTTACTGTGCCTTTCCCATAACCATTAATTTAACAGTACTCCAGAATGTTCTGGTTGCTCTTTGCTTCTTCCTGACACTATTCAACTCCAGACTCTAGTCACCTGCACCAGTTTTTCCTGCTATTAATGGTTCAGTCAACAGCTGTTTTAAATTCCCAGGTAGGAGAATACTTCCAAAATAAAAGCAGAGACAGTTTGCCTGTAGGCAATAGGCTGACGTGCCAAACATGTTGTTGCTTCACTTGGAGATACATCACTGTTGAGCAGGTGACACAGAAATAGCTCTTTTGCTGTGACATCATCACAGTTGTGGCAGACAAGCAGAAGTGTTTAACTTCTGCTGCTGGACTAATGAGCATGTGATAAATGACACAGAACTGAGATATTGGGGTGAAGGGACTCCGGCAGTGAAATAAGGACATGGGGGAAGGCGAGATGAGTGCTGATGACTGACTGAAGAGGTTTTCTTTACCTCTTCTGTCACTGTCCCTGTTAACTCGCTGACTAGATTCCAGAAACCTGACAAAGGCAGCTAGCTGGCATTGACCACAGAGCCTCCGACAGACCCTGAGTACTAACAATGCAGCTTTATCGGTTTCCATGGCACTCTGGAAAAACCCCAGCGCAGGATGCAGTGTTTGGTACAGATGCTCTTGTAGCTATGTCTGGTAGGAGGGATTGGGGAAGAGTGAAAAGCTGTCACTTTGAAATTCAAAAGATTTGGTGAGACAGTCTTCAGGCTGGACAATGGAAAACATCTAAATATGGAAGATGTGGTTTTTTAACAGTGCTGTGGGAAAGCTGTATATTTTAGAGAGGTGGAGTCTATCCACCAAGTCTATCCAAGGTGGATGCTTGTGATAGCTCATTACCAGAAAGCCTCTTGCAAGTTTTAGAAGTAGATGAGGAAGCATCTCCCTTCTTGCTTCAGATCTTTGTTATGTAGGGCCCAGACCATATCCACCTTCCAGTAGTTTAGTTGGCTGAGTTATGCTTAGCTGTCTGAGCCCAAGGTCAGCTCCTTCACTAGTAAGAACTGTTGTAGAGGAGGCTGGAGGTGAGGGCCTGTCCCTCCTGTCCCTAGGGAGCAGCTCTTATGCTGAGGTTCACAGCTGTGTAAGCAGATGTGTCAGCATCTGGTCTTCACCTTGATCCAGACCCGCTGGCTGGGCTGCCTGGCTTGCCATCAGACTGCTTCATTTCTTGTCTGTCTGACCCTGATCACTGTCTCTGGTCCTGATCCTGACCGAGACTTGCCGATCTGCATCTCAGCTCCTTGTTGGTGAGGTCCCTGCTCACAGGAGCTGTAACAAGGCTCCTGGCTACAAGCTCACCTCCCTTGTGGAACAGCTGCCCCCCCTCACTGCTTCCTGATGCACTGTGCATTTGAGACAGGTTGAGGGTATGGCAAGTCTGTGTGTGCAAAATAGGAGCAATGAATGAATGAAAATGGTGAAAGGCAGGAAGATTTGTGAGTTCATAGAGAAAACACAGGTTCTCTGACTCCCAGGTGACTTACATTAGACATTGGACTTTACACAATAAAACCTCCTTATCAGTGGTAAACGGTGACCATCCCACAAAAACAGATTTCAGTAGCTAGCTGTTCTGCAGTATGAAAAAAAAGGAATTGACTCTACATTATTTCATTTAAAAAAACAAAAACCACCTGCTTTTTGAGTTGGTCAGCTAATTACTAAGATATTGCAGATGCTGTTAACTTGTTTTTCAGATGAATGCCTCACTCTTTGAACAGTTGGTTATGTCTTAGTTAATGACCAAGGGCAGACTCTTGTATAGATCAAACATTGTATTTGAGGTATCAAAATTCATTTCTGACAGATTTAGGGCAATATATATGCATTGCCACAAGAAGTTTGTTTCAAAGAATTTGCAGTTTTCAATGAGAAACTGCTTAGTCAAAATATTTCTTAAAACAACAAGAGAACTCAATTGCAATAAAAGTGATGATAAAGTAAAAGTCTCAAAGAGCTTCAGTTATGATCGAGAGACCTGCCCTCCTTTTCAGATTTTATTCTATTGCATTTGCCAAACAGCTCAACCTCAGAGGCTTTCCTAGAACAAATGTCATCCTACTGTGAAGCTTTTCTCTGATCAGAGCCACCAATTCCACAACATCTCCAAAGGACACGTTCTGCTGCTTAACACTGGTGGCTGGGTACAGGAAGAAGGGACTTCTTCCACCCCTCTAATGAGTGGATCTACCTTTTTCAATGGCGGAGGCTAACCTATGGAAGAATTAGAAGAGCTGACTGCATTTGGTCCTTCTTTAGAACAACTATTCTGTGGTAGTGGATTGCCTATGGAGTATTTTCTTATGAAATTTCTACATCTTCTCAGGCTTGGAGGAATAAATAAACTCCACCTCAGCTACTGAGCTTGCAGGAGGAACCACATTTGTTTTACAGCACAGATTCATTCTGTTGTGAGGGTTTGTTTTGTGAGTCATCACGGAAGTCATTAAGCAGGTGTCAAACAGTGTGCGTGATACATTGGTAAAGGAGAGGCAGATGAGCTACGCTCAGTATAAGTAGAGAGGATATTGGCTCCTGCTGTTCTTGTGTTTTCTTTTACCTGGGTCTGACTGAATACCTCTTGCAGCAGTTGTTCCTCCCTGTGAGTTTCTAGGTGGGCATGAAGTTATCAGTCATTAGCTCTTGTTTTTTAGGGTAATAGTTGTTTTGTATTGTCACCATTTCAGTGATACATTGTGCAGAGCTGACTGTGACATCTGCAAAGGAGTGTTTTGTCCCCTTTCTATCAGGAAAAAAAAAAAAAAAATTCTGAGGCGAAATAAATTTTTAGCTCCATGTTTGTGTCTGTCTGCTCTACTGTGCCTCACTAGAAAGGAAAGTTGTACCCAGTCCTGACTTGTGGCCTAATGACTCTTCTAACGTGACAAACTACAAATGCTTTAACTGTGGTACTGATGCACAGTGAATGTCAAGCTGATTGTCTGTGTACAATGCTTTTCATTGCATACTTTCTAGAGGCATCTATGCTTTCTTTGGTTCACTTCTATTTAAAGTGAACAATGACCATGCACACACATGCAAGACATAGTATTAGCTCTGAAAATCAAATGTCTTAACAGCATCTCAGGATGGAGAAACAAAAACATGAGTCATTTAGAGATCATCTGCAGTATAGATCCAGGAATATTCATCCAGGCTAACTGTGGAATTTTTGATCCTTCAACTGGACATGTAGGACAGTGTGGTTCAAAAAACAAAAGCTGTGTACACATTCATATCAGGAAACAGTTGATACATATAGTAGGACAAATTACATGAGCTGAACATTTTAGATTATGCTCCATTGTGCCCCTAAGAAATAGCTGCTGTCTTCAGTAACATATGCGCCATTCAGTTCCTTAGAAGATAAAAATTGAAACATTTTCTGGATCTCCTCTGGTATCCATGTAACTTTCCTCTTGTCCTACACCATTATTTTCTGAATCCAATTTGTATTGAAACAAACACTGCCTTAGTGATTCTGCTTTCAAATAGTAGCTAGAATTTCCTATTCCCTGAACAAAACAGGACAGACTGAGAAACCAGATGGAGCTGGAGGACAAAATACGTATACTGTGGAACAAGAATCTGGCATCCTTCTCTCTCCTACCAGAATCTTGCTGTATTTAGTTGTTCTAATACATGGTTTAATCACCAAGAATGTAGCATTTCTATTTTGCATGACAGTATGGAGAAGAAAAAAACCAAAGGGGCAGCTGATTTATATATATATTACAGTATCGCTGTGATAATCCCAGGTGCCTTTGATGCCATGTGGTAAACACACTGTACAAAAGGAGGGAATGCCTTCAAAAAATTTTAGAAATAGCTCTATGACACAAAGTCTGTCACTCATCAGAGAGAGTAAATACTTTTTGGTTTACTTCCCTTTTTGTTTCCAGCTCACAGTTGAAAAAGCACTGCATAAATGCTATAGCTTCAATGGGGAAAATAGCTAAAGCTAAGTGTATACTGAAGTGCAATAGAAATGCCTTACTGAATAGCTACCTTTATTTTCCTGGGACAAGGCTGAATAGCTGTATGAGATACAGGGTTCTGAAGACACTGGACGGGAATCTCCTCTCACCTTGTTTTTGTTCCATGGATTCTGGTGAAATTTTCTGAGTTAGATCTATAAGAAAGAACAAACCAGCTGCCTGAAACCAAAGCCCTATAACTAGCTTTACTTCCAGTAGCCTTTTTTTAATAGCAGTGTTACTAAGGATGTGAAACAGATGCACAACTACCTAGGGACAAAGGGTTTTCAAGTTGTTAGAGCAAGGAAGATGGAGATGGCAAGCCTGGATTCTATTTGCAGCCCTGGCCATGCCAAGTTTTTAATGATTAATTGCAGACTTTATTAATTAGTAATACAGGCCTGTAAGCAGCTCAGCTTTTTGCACCTTTAGTCTTTCAACTGTAGTTTCCTATCCATTTGCCATCCCCTTTACAAAAGCTTGAAAAGAGTCTTGCTATAGATAAGCACTGAGAAATGCAGCAGGTAGCAATGAGTTCACACCTATCTAGTCTAGGAATGCTTCCAAG
The DNA here is from genome assembly GCF_947461875.1 of Haliaeetus albicilla. Lineage (NCBI taxonomy): Eukaryota > Metazoa > Chordata > Aves > Accipitriformes > Accipitridae > Haliaeetus > Haliaeetus albicilla. Next base: position 41,219,178 of record NC_091516.1, read on the forward strand.
GCAGATGTGTAGAAGCTAGTTGTTTTAACCCACATAATTTTGCTCTGAAAACACATTTCTAAACACCATGCTATTTGCCATTTCCCTTCGTAACAGCAGGCCCAGCAACCTTTCCACTCTAAATGCTTTATCTCCTCCTAGAACCTGTACACATGGCACAGGACGGTGAAAATAAGGTCACAAGATCCTGGGCAGAGAAGAGCACATATTTTCCACTGGATGCAGATGATGTCCTTTTCATGTATGGCTCGGGTCAGAGGACTCCATCTGACATTTAGGAAATTGCATTGAATTGCTCCGTGGCCAACACTCTGAAGAGATGGAGAGTGCAGATTGCTGGCATTTCATCTGGAGAACAGTGCTGTGAAGCTTCACTCTCAGTGGATACTTTAAGGGTTCCCTGTGTGAATTCTGAACACAGGAAGGTCCTGCTGAACCACCGCCCATTCACTAGACCTTTGGGGTCCAAATCAGGCTCACTGTCCACTAAGCCAAAGGACTGGGAAAGAACATCAGTGTCTGCTGCCTTCCCTTCTGCCAGTGTTGTGCTCCTGTGCAGGCAATAGCTGAACCTACTTACTGAGCTCCCTGAAGACAAGGTCTAGAATCATCAGCATTCCAGCATGTGCTGATGAATAAACCTTGGGACTGGGCTTCTACATACTGGCTTGGTCGTCCTTCTCATGCACTGCTGAGCAGCGCACACTCATTCCCTTTTATGCTCTGAGTGTGCAGGCAGACTGCCTGGGTGAACCACGGATACCAATGGCGTTATGGCAGTGCCCATCCGACAGCTATGGCACAGTTGTAGCTGTTTGAGCCAATCCTCCCTGAGCTCGTTCATGAACTGTAGGTTAATTTTCCTTCGTCACTAGGTGGCAGAATTGGCGTTCTAGAAACGATGTAGGATTTTTTTTTCAGTGCTTACAAACTACTTCAGCTCTGTCCCTGTAAATGAACTGGTAAGTCCTGATAGAGGGAGCTGTGTGAAGGGAACAAGCAGGACTCCCTCTCAAGGATATGATCTGTCCTGCAGCTGATGGGTCACTTGCGTTAGGCTGGATTCAAGACATGGGCAAATTTGACAGGTTCTCCTGTTAATGCAATCTTTCAGGCTTTGATTTGAAGGTCTGGTGTCAACAGAGGTTCAACCTTGATTCCAGGGGACTTTTCTACTTGCTGAACAATATTTGCACTTTTCGTCAAGAGGAATCTGTCTCTTGAGACACGTCCTGCAGTGCTTTTGGCTAACACTAGTGGAAATCTAAGCTCATGCTACATCACAAGGGATCATAGGGATGTATTTTTTGAGCTAAGCTAAAGCACTTGGAAAATTCGGGTTTGGAGAACTTTTTTACTTTAACCTCTTTCTGCCAAGTGTTTTAGGTTGGTTTGACTCTTTAGGCCACGCAATACAGAGAAAACATTTAAATAATGTTTTTAATTCCAAGCACCTTTGTGATAAATGGAGAATGTCCAGGAAACACGTATAACAGGAATGTGATTTTAAAGTGAGGTTTTAAACTTATTTACAAAATCTAGATAGGTTGCAGAAAAGGTAAACATAATGATACATGAAGCTCCAGATCAAATCAGCTTCTAGTTTGATAAATTAATCTTGAAGTTGCTGTATCTTCTGTGCTTGGCCATAGCAAGGGTTAGTCAAAAGGAGAAGCAAATGCAGAGAAAAGATCTCCCAGTCTGGAATAAGACTGCTGTTTCCTGTCCTGGTAGATCTGGAAATACTGAAATGGCTGAAGGACAGGGTAAAGAACTCTTCTGCACTAGGGCTATCATGCAGCATAGAGAAAAAAACACTTGCCACCTTCTTTAATCCTGTAATTGGCTGTCCTCTACACTTTGGAGAGAGAGACTCTTCCATAATTCTCCCAGTAGAATGGAGAAGGAAGGAGTACAACTTGCCCATTCATTTGTTTCTGGCTGTCCACAAGGAAGCATAATATTTCAGTATACAGATCAATGAAGGAATGTCTGTCTCCCCTTGCATTTCATTTCAAATAAGCAGCCGTCAAACTAGTAGCAGCATTTGATGAGAGCTTGCTAGTATAAGAACTGCTTTCAAGTGTTCACAGAGGTTGAGTGAGATTTCAAGATTTTTAACAAAAATCTTTGGACCTTGAGGGGAATTCAGCTGCAATAAAAAGTTATGGTATTAACTCACTCCAGTTCTGCATTTCACAGGCTTCATAATCTTCTGAACCATGTTGCCAGATCTCCGTGGCTTCGGACTTGAAACCTGATTCCAACTCTGTACCTTGAGCCCACTGAGAATTATTCTGCATGCACAATTCAATGCTCTTCACCTTCACCAGCTGTATTCCTCCTAGCTAGGCGTACTGAAGGCTCTGAAGGAAATTGGTTTGCTGTGGTGATTCAAGTAATTTTATATTTTCTTCCTGCTTTCCTTGGGTCTTTGTACTCAAATGTGTTGTTACTATTCTTCTCTAATGAGTTTTTTCTCATTTTTCTTAGCAAAAATAAAGGGGATTTATTTTGCATGAAAGTATAATACTTCGGTCCTTAATGCCTTCTCTGCCTCAGTCTTTAATAGTAAGACCAATTGTTCTCAGGGTACCAAGCCCGCTGAGCTGGAAGATAGGGAAGGTGAGCAGAATGAAGCCCCCATAATCCAAGGGGAAATGGTTAGTGACCTGCTGCACCACTTACACACACACAAGTTTATGGGACTGGATGGGATCCACCAAGGGTACTGACGGAGCTGGCAGAAGTGCTCACCAAGCCATCATTTGCATCATTTATCAGCAGTCCTGGCTAACCAGGGAGGTCCCAGTTGACTGGAAGTTAGCAAATATGATGCCCATCTACAACAAGGGCCAGAAGGAGGCTCTGGGGAACTACAGGCCTGTCAGTCTGACCTCAGTGCTGAGGAAGGTTATGGAGCAGGTTGTCTTGAGTGCCATCATGTGGCATGTATGGGACAACCAGGTGATCAGGCCTAGTCAGCATGCGTTTATGAAAGGCGGGTCCTGCTTGACTAACCTGATCTCTGTCTGTGACAAGGACGCCTGCTTAGTGGATGAGGGAAAGGCTGTGGATGTTGTTTACCTGTACTTTAGTAAAGCTTTTGACACCATTTCCCACAGCATTCTCCTGGAGAAATTGGCTGCTCGTGGCTTGGATGGGAGTACTCTTCACTGGGTTAAAAAACTGGCTGGATGGCCTGGCCCAAAGAGTTGTGGTGAATGGAGTTAAATCCAGCTGGCGGCTGGTCACAAGTGGTGTTCCCCAGGGCTCAGTACTGGGGCCAGTTCTGTTTAATGTCTTTATCAATGATCTGGACGAGGGGATCAAGTGCACCCTCAGTAAGTTTGCAGATGACACCAAGTTGGACGGGAGTGTTGATCTGCATGAGGGTAGGAAGGCTTTGCAGAGGGATCTGGACAGGCTGGATCAATGGGCTGAGGCCAACTGTATGAGGTTCAACAAGGCCAAGTGCCGAGTCCTGCCCCTGGGTCACAACAAACCCCTGCAGCGCTGCAGGCTTAGGGAAGGGTGGCTGGAAAGCTGCCCAGCAGAAAAAGACCTGGGGGTGCTGGTTGACAGCTGGCTGAATATGAGCCAGCAGTGTGCCCAGGTGGCCAAGAAGGCCAATAGCATCCTGGCTTGTATCAGAAATTGTGTGGCCAGCAGGACTAGGGAAGTGATCGTCCCCCTGTACTCAGCACTGGCGAGGCTGCACCTCAAATACTGTGTTCAGTTTTGGGCCCCTCACTACAAGAAAGACAGTGAGATGCTGAAGCACGTCTGAAGAAAGGCAACAAAGCTGGTGAAGGGTCTAGAGCACAAGTCTTATGAGGAGCAGCTGAAGGAACTGGGGTTGTTTAGCCTGGAGAAAAGGAGTCTGAGGGGAGACCTTATTGCTCTCTACAACTACCTGAAAGGCGGTTATAGCGAGGTGGGTGTCAGTCTCTTTTCCTAAGTAACAAGCAATAGGACAAGAGGAAACAGCCTCAAGTTGTGCCAGGGGAGGTTTAGATTGGATATTAGGGAAAACTTCACTGAAAGGGTTGTCAAGCTCTGGAATGGGCTGCCCAGCACTGGAACGGGCTGCCCAGGGCAGTGGTTGAGTCACCATCCCTGGAGGTATTTAAAAGACGTGTAGATGTGGCACTTGGGGACGTGGTTTAGTGGTAGACTTGGCAGTGCTAGGTTTACTGTTAACTTGATGATCTTAAGGGTCTTTTCCAACCTAAATGATTCTATGATTCTATGAAAGTAGCATCTTTGACATATATTTTAAAAAGTCACAAAAAAAGCTCAGCATTGTTCTTCCCTCAAATTCAAAACACGCATAGAGCAAAACTCTAATCACATCAGACACCAGCTCTGCTTGCCTTTCACAGCCAGGAACCTGGGGCTTGCATTGTGTCCTAGTAGTCAGACTTCTACATGTTCTGATCAAGGAGACAAAGGCAAAGCTTCTGTGTTTGTATTTCTGGCCATCACTGATGGTTATTGGTGGGAGGGAGGGAGGGATTGGTCCAAAAAGAAAACCTGAAAGTAAGGAAAACCTCAGAGACTTATAGTAAGTTTGCTCTTCTCTCCATTGAGGCAGGCAAGAATCTTTGTGCTTCAAGTCATACTGTGACTGTGCCTGTAGTTAGGAATCAGGAATAGCATCTCCCTATGCATTTGAAATGGAAGCAAGGTTTATTTTTGACTCTGACATATATGGAAGCTGCTGAAGACAAATTGTTTGGCTGAAATACTGGAGGATCAATTTGTTCCATATCTGCTGTCCGTGGGACTAAGTGCCTTTTGTAGGCATTGTTGCTTAACATGAGAAAATATTTTAAGTCTTATTTCACTATTCAAATGTTATGATACTCTCTTTTCAAGAAGATGGAAGGGTCCCTGACAATACTGCAGTCAATGAATTTGTATAGTTTGTAAAAATATTACTTAACTTCATTCAGAATTTGCTGTGAGATGGCCATCTTCCCATTTGCACATTCAAAGACCTGATTTGCCACACAGCTGCAGAAACTGCATATCTAATTTAGAATAAAAAAGTAAGCTCGCAGCCCTGGGATTCTGGGGTTTTTTCAGTGTCTAGCCTTAGAAGTCAGACCTGTTCTGTGGTCGAAGAAGACAGCAGCTGTTTCTTTATGCATACCAAAATTCTGCGCTAGAATGAAGATGGAAAGTATTTTTAGCATCCAGCATTTGGATGTCAGCAGAAATGTTGTTAACTACTGTATTAAAAATAGTTTTGCAATGACAAAGTTTTCATATCCCAATATTTTGTCTGTTCTTGCAGGGCAGGAGATTTTCCAGTTTAGGATATAGTGATACCAGACTTGGTTTGTTTCATTGCTGGGCTTTTGAAGACAATAGGATACTTCAGAACTTTTGATGACTTTTCAGAGATGATCATTGTCAAAAATCAATGCCCACAGGCTTCTGGTTGGTTTTTTTTTTTCTTCATACATGGTGACTTTATCTAATATGTAATTAAATAACTTTAGGAGAAAGGCTTCCCACTATACCTTCCTGCAGGCCTTCCTTGCGTCTTAGTAGGAGAACTCAATCTCAGATCTTGTTGGATGTAAGGATCTGGTCTAGCAAAGCACTTTAGACAGGTGGTTGATTTCAACCATGTGGTTAAATGCTTGGCTGAATGATGATGAACTTCAAGCACGTGTGCAATGTTAACTGTCTGTTTGGTACATTGCTGACCTGGTGCTTTGAGGACCAGTTATTCTGGGCCCAATGGTTGTTTTTGAGTTGGAACATCCTGTCAAATAGATAATCTCAGAATGCATGAGTTGAGACCATTTGGGACAAATGGACCTAACCTTGTAATATCAATGAAAGAGACAACTCAAGCCTGCCTTCCTTGAGGACAGAATTTGTCTCTGGAAGGACCCTATTGCAGACAGCCACTGAACTCTTTGTCAGGACTCCTGCTCCCTGCTAGTTGCCATTACTTTATCTGAAAATAATGCTGCTTAACATGACAGGAATGGAAAATGAGCAGTTCACTAAGAGCAGTCCTACTGCATTGTGAGCATCCACTTGCCATGCATATTAGTGGAGCTCTTACAGACAGGACTGATGGCTCTGCCTTCTCTGTCCAGTCAGCAAAATAACACTGCCTTTCCCCTCCTTCCTGTATTCCTGTATTCCTGTATTCCAATGCTTTTGCAAGTCAGCACAGAAACCACTTGCATGTGTTTAGTGAAGTGGAGCAGTGCTGGACAGGCAAAGAGCTGGCATGCAATTAGCAATGAAGAGAATATTCTCATCCTCTCCAAGCAGTCTCTATGTGCAGCGGTGTCATTGCTGACCTACTGATGAAAGCATGTAGATAGACAACAGTGTGCTAAAGAGAGGAGACATCTCCAAGCCATTATGCCAGAAGAAAGCAGCACTCCATACTCCTGTATGAATACACCAATATGTGCAAGTGGGTCAAAAAGTGGGTATTTTAAACCAGTGACTGGTCTGCCTTTCACAAAGACAGACTACAGTATGTCTCCTCCCCACGCTATTCTGTAAGAGCATAAGAAGAGACATACTTGGTCAGACCCTAGGTTTCTCCAACACAAGCCAAAACACAGTGTTTAGGGAGAAGTTTAAGAACAGAGCAAGGATGCAGTAACATCTTCAAATGCTCCCCCAGATTCTACTGAGAGGACTTGATGTGGCCACTGGGATTTTTCTCCTACACATCTTTAAGTACTCTGTGTTTTCTGTGTGGCCTGAGTTATTTCTGCTGCTGAGTAGACCCAGCTTACAGCTTTTGCCTCATCCCAGCAGAGAGGAGAAAAAACAGAAGTTAGGCTACCTGTGTTTCAAGGAAAGCAAGGACGCTGCTGCAGTTGTGACTGAAAAACCTCCCTGAATTGGGATGTGGTCCCCATAGCTGAGAAAGGACTTACTGCAGTGAATACCTTTGTTTTGAATGTAAAAATACTTCTGGCCCTAATGATAAATAGATGAACAAACCCAACATTTTAGAAGTGTCATGATATTTGAGTCAAGTTCATTTTTTAATATTTGGAACTGGAAATATGAAAGCTTCCCATTATATGATAAATACTGTAAAAGCATCTACATAGAGCATAATGGAGAAACAGTAACCTCTTTGCCTTTAACCTTGCAACCCATTTCCATTAGTAAGCTCTACCTTTTTGTCTTGAAGTATAATTTGGCGTGGAAGTTGTTACATTTGAAAGCAAATGTGAATATGTTCAAAAAGCCTGAAGAATATTCAAGCAGTAAAAGCTGGGGAGATGTAAAAGAAAGGTCATATTTCAAAGGCAAATCAATCTTTCAGGAATAGGTTTGCTGAATTTTACCATTTATACAGCCATATTCTTGAATTATTTTAGGATACCAGATTATATACTACCCATAAAAAATAGGCCAAATTATTGGCTACACACAACACACTGCGATGGAGAAGTGGGTCGTCAGTACACAACAGATTGTCCTTGTCTTTTCTTTTCAAGTGGGGAGAGAGTCACTCTGGAAGTGAGCTAGCTCCGCTGATGTCAGTAGATAGTTGTGTAGAGAACTTGCAGACATTTGGGGGGCCAAATTCTCCCGTTTCACAGTACATGTAGCATTTACCTCTTCCAGAAATGGCCAGAGGTATTGAGGGCAGACTGTGTGAAAAAGGGGAGCACCAAAGACACCTTGTCTTTCCATTATTTCCTTCTGTGGGGGATGCTGTGGGCAGGGTGTGCTTTTCTGAGAGTGTTGCTGCTTCTGTGCAGAGCAGAAATGCAGGCTTGTGGTGCTCCTGTAGGCTATGACCACAGGTCACCGAGACAGAGGCTTGGGGGAATTCCTTTCCTCCTTCCTTTCACTTGCCTGCCAATTCTGCGGGTCTTTCCTAGCATGTTCAGCTGATACAGCTCCTTTGCCAGTGAGAGCACTTGTGATAGCTCCCAGCTCTGAAGTAATGTTGGAAGAATTCCAAAAGAGGGAAAGGGTTCCCTGTCTTTTTGGTTACCCACTGGCTGCAAGCCTAAGAGTCTTGCAACTTCTCAGAGTGCTACTTACAATCCATCAGCATGTGACTGGTCTTTCTCAGCGCTGAGGAACCTAGCCAGCACAGCACAGCATTTAGTTTCTGATCTGGGGAGTCGTTTTGTGGATCAGGATGTAAGGATCATTTGCATAGAATGATCAAACTGAAATTGCCTAAGCTGACCCAATTATAACAGATTCCATTGTGTTTTCATTCAGTTTATTAGATGCATTTATTTCTGGCAGGCTGTGTCAGAGATTATTTAATCAGTGAAAGCTGAGGACTGGGTATATGATTCTTTTTTCAGGCAACACTCTGCCTTTTCATGTAGTGCTATTCAGACTAAAGATGATTTGTTACCAGATTTTCTGTCTTCCCATAAATCTGATTCTAACCACACAACAATCCACAAAGACGACAATACTGCATAGTGGCTATGAAGAAGATTGGGATTTTAGAAATGTGCTTCTCCTCTCACCATTCCCAATCTTTTCTCTTCCTTGATTTTGACTGTTAACTCTACAGTAAAGGCAATGTTTTTACATAATGGTTGGCACTGAGGGGCTCAGGCAAGGTCTCCAGAGGCAGCTGCAGCAGAAAGATGTATCTTTCAGTAGCTCTGGCTGAGATTTTTTGCCCACTTTAATCTCTTGTTTCCACTGTTTAAAGTTGACAGCTGAGGTTAAACTCAGTGGGTCAGGTTTGACTTTATTATTACACTGATTTCAAAAAGTCAACAATCAGTTTAACTCATTGAAGAGTTGACCATGTGGAATTAGGAGAGATCTTCACATTTAACTGTTTTCCTACCAATGACATGGTATTTCAGTCCATAGTAAATGTTTCCTCTTTCTCTAAACAACTTTGAGAGCTTTGCTCAATATTTTTTGCTCTTTGTTTCAGATGAAAATGCTTTTTTTTCTCAGCATTATTTTTATTACTATTATTTATTTTTAAATAATTCAGCTTTATTTCCTCTATTTTTGTAGCCACATTTTCTTCTTCCATCCACATGCACCCAAGCTCATTTGTACAGTAAGGACAAAGATCTTATCAGCTCACCTGCCTGTCATTGAAATGCTACTTGCATAGTATTCACCTTAGATTAAATCTGTGTCATCCCAGAAAGATTTGTTCAGTACCAAACAATGTCTTTAGCTGTATAAATGTATCTCTGATCAAATCAAGGACTTCCCTAACAGATGGCTCGATATACAGTCTTCGTTGCTCCCTGGTAAGCTAAGAAGCCAACAAAATACTATGAAGGAGAAGCCATTTTGCAGTAGTCGATGGAGAGCTCCACTGAGAGCAAAATAGCAATGTCTCAGTTAGATTGTCATGATGGCTGTTCTGTGACCCACTCTTTAATTTTCTGGAAGACGGTGTTTTTATAGCTAGGCTATTCTAGCTAGCTGTCAGCATATTATAACAACGCAAAAGTGATCTATTGCCCATAACAGTTGACTGACGAGGATTCAGCAGGCTCGTCGTATGCAATGAATACCTTGAAGTATTATGAGAAAGCCCTTTAAACTGTGGATGATTTATGCACTCATTAATATGTTGTCCATATTTTTACTGACCTTTTGCAAAGCGTTTTTGCAGTCCCTGGATGAATAAGATCCCAAAAGTGTCAATAGCACTTTTTTATTAGCGTGAGCATGAGAACAAATGAAGCAGAATCTTGACTGCCAGATGACAGTGCCACTCAGAACCTCGATAGACCAGTATGTGAGCTACACCCCTGTTGGCAGGCCTTTGTAATCTGAACAGCACAAGTAACTACTCCTCCTGCTTTGAAGCAGTATGAAACTTCAAAGAACATGAAAGCTATAGGGAGCCAGTGCCAACCATCATACTATTTACTTTCCCCCATTTGAATGAGTTCATGCATCAGTGTCATGAAAATAATGCTAGACATGTCCCCTGCCCTGCTTAAGATTCATGCTTCAAAGTTCTTGATGAAGAGAAGAATGCAACAAAGATCTGAATGTGACAGCCTACTTTTAACTTTATTGTCTCTGGGTGTTTTAGCTTATTGTTCTTTTCCCTGGTTCACTTTGCTGGCATTTAGACCAAGACTGAATGTTCACTTTATTGAAACAGAAGTATATCCTGCTCGCTGCACAGTTTCAAAAACAATGAGACAAGAAGGCCAGTAAAGCATTCATAACCTTGTACTGAAAAGTCTGACATGCAGTTGGCAGTAGAGACCTGAAGGAGGAAACAACTAGGAAAATATAAAGAGCTAGTCATAATGCTGCAAAGAAAGAACTGCAAACCATTCCCAAGGAGATAGTAGAGAGGCATTGGCCTTGGCTTGGGATTGCAATGCTAAAACTAAAATCGGGCTTGCTTTTGAATGTATAATTCCAGCTTTTCATCTGCAACAGGTAGGTAGCAAATTAATTAGTTATGCCCCTTGAAGTCAAGGGATGGAGTATGAGCAACAGCTAGGTTTGATTGGCCAATATCAGATGCGCAGACTGCAGAAAATACAAATTGCTTCAGAGCTGTTGATCAGCTCTGCAGATTCAGACAGCAGGAAGAGAAGTACCACAAAAAGAAAAAAAGAGATTTTTTTTCTTTTTGCCTCGAGTCATGCTTGACTACTTTGCTCTTCTTGGTCATAAATCTCTGCATTGGTTAATGTGGCATAACACAGCTGAAGGCATCCTGTGTCCTGCCCAGTGCTTTCATGAAAGTAAAGAAACAAGGCATATGTCTTCTCTAAAGTTTACATTAGACAAGGGGCATCTAGGAACAGAATGCAGCCACTAAGCATCCATCTAGGCATTACATTTTTAAAAGCATCCACCTCCAGTTGCTTTCCCAGTCTTTTGCAAAGTGATATATGTCTGTCATTGACCAATTACTTGATGGAGATACTTACTGGTTGGATAGTTATTAGGAGAGCAATATTTCTTCCAGATGGCCAAAGGGGATGTGCCCATGCCTGGGATGGCTGTTTCCACATTTCTGTTTTCCACCTATTTCTACTTGTTCCTACCTGTTTTGCCATAGTCTTTGGCTGTACCAAGTATTGTCATGATGAATTCAGTGGGAATATCTGTGAGGTGTATCCTTAAAAATAGTGAATCTCTTTGTACCTTATGAAGCTCAAACATCTGGATTTGTATGTAACAGCACCACATTGTAACCTTCTACAACATGAAAATGCCAGTTATTACATCTTTTCATTTATGCCCACCCTTGGCCGTAGACATAAAACTCTACTTCAGAACTAACTTGACAAGCACTTGAAAGCTTCTGCTAGTGCCAAATATGCCTCCTTGCCCACTGAGTCAATGTGCTCTTGCAATACATGGCTTCTCCTTTACACTCTTCAGAAGTGCAATCCAGCCATTGGAAGTGTTGGCTGCTCTGAATCCCACTTGCTCTGCACTGCTTAATGGTAGCAGTGTTGAGAAAGCAAGCTTTGGCTTTCCAGCTATAGACTTAAATGGAAAGCAGGCAAAGCAGGTCATTCTCAGAAGGTAGTCCTGTTCAAATGAACCAAGCAACATATATTTTTTTAGTGGCACTTGCCAGTTTATCATGCTGATATGTATCTGCCACTGAATGCTTCACAATTTGTCCAGTGTTGTTTGCCAGTCCCAGTTCGGGCAGTGTAAGTACTCACCTGAATTGTACATCCTCCCTCCCATGTGCACATCTATGGGATTCTGCCAAGCCTACTTGTCAGCAGACAGTTAAATGTTACTGTATGCATAATATCTGTTAGCATTTTTCTCTCATCCCACCACATTAGAGATGAATGTGAACTGGTTTTCTTCATGTCCAAAATGTTGAGATTTCATTAAATACTTGGCTGGAGCAAATAATTTAGTATATTAATTACTCTGAAGTTTTGGAAGGAAAAGTCTTTGAGAAACACCCTCACAGAGTAGGAATTAGCAATATGGTCAGGACCAGAGTAACAAATTCAGACATTAAGAGCACAACAGCAGCAACAACTGTTACCTCTTGCCATAGCAAACATATAGCTTGGTCTAGCAGACAAGGAGGAATAGGGACTATCTCCTCTTTGAAGAACAGAGTTGAAGGGCACCAGGGCATTACATCTCGCTGCTTTTGTTTAGTTCACTGATCTAACAGAAAAAGTTTAGTCTCAAGTCAGAGACTCCACTGATAGTCTTGTGCCTGCATTTTTCGTAGGACCATAATGTTTCCTAATAGTACCATGTTAAGAGTCTCCACTCATTTCCCAAAGAACTTTTTATTCAAAACAGTATACATTAACTCATGGAGACAACAAAGGAAAGCTTTTTGAGACCCTATTTGTAAAAAAAGCATCCTAGACTTACTCTCATTTGTATTTTTAAGGAAAAGCAAATTCCTGAATCTGGGAAGTCTCTATAAAATAAATTCTTCTTGGACCACAGTGAGGAATACCACTGAAGGCCAGCAGTTTATGTACAGGGGCCTTTGTGCACTGGACAAGATTTATCTGACAAGATTCATACACATGACACTGTCTGGTGGGTGCAGCATGACTTCATAATTCTGCCAGTTCTTACCTTTGAGCAAATATAAACAGGTGCAGTTAAAGGCCCAAAGCAAAGGGACTTGCAGCTGGAGAACAGTTTGTTTTCAGGAGCTGCCAGCTTTGTAACAAACCACAATGAGTGGTAATGTCATGAACCCAAGTCACCCAAAGAATGATCAATGTTCAGCAGCATAGAGCTGCTACTAAAGTAACAACTAGCCAATCAACTTTTTGTCATGTTATTAAATATCACACTGGGGAACTTAAATCTCATTTATCCTTCTCCTTGTTCCCAGAATGCTAAAATGACAACGTTGTTAGATAAGAGAATTTCACAGGAGAGTGTTTCACAGAACATGTGCATCTGTAAAGTTGTGTGTTGCACAGTACCTGTGTACAGGCAACAACCATACATTGTTATCTGAAAGTTAGGCTAAAATTCACAGGTATGATTTTTTTTTTCCTTCTCACTGTGCTGTTTCTTTTTCTAGTCACTGTCCTATTTGTCTAGACGTTGCCCTTGATTATATGGGGCAAATCCAGACAAGCTCCATGGCAAAAGAGTAAGCAGCTTTGGGCTTTGGCCTCTGTGTTTTGACTCATAATTTTGATTTTGCTGTCTTTGCCTGTTTCACATTCCAGTCACTTTTCCACAAAAGTTCGATTGCAGAATAAAGTGACACCAGTAAGAATGCTATGTGTAGTAAGTGCAGAATGAGTGATGAGATCTTTGTTGGCTATTAGAGAGGGAGATTAATTATTAGTCTATCTCACAGTGTCTGAGTTGTGTGACCTTCTGCTCTGATACTGTGAGCATGGCTTGAGAGTGGAGGGATTTATACCAATTTCTCAGAAACAGACAAGGATATGAGACAGGATCAGCCAAAGCATGAAAGTACTGCAAGTGATTTTAAAGCTTCAAAATGCCTGTGTTCCAAGAAAGTTCTCAATTTCCAGAACCCATGCTCACCTTCCAAGGAGTGGCATAGACACGTGTATTCAAGTATGAGAAATGCTGATGTGCTGTGGTACCAAAAAGAAGCAGATGCCTTTCTAGACTGCTAGATTGAAGATTTTGTCAGCCATTTCTCAAGGAGCTTCTGGTCTTGGCTGAGTGAAAGCCAATGGGAGGTCACATTTTTGGCTTTTGAAGGTGGGCTCCTCTAGCTTTAGAAAAAAGTTCACAGGCAGAATGGTGTTTTCTCTGTGTATGCTCTGCAGAACCTTTTCCACTCATTTCAATCACCTGCAGTGTTGCTTTGAATCAAGACTGTTTGGTTTGCTGCAGCTGAGGTCAGAAGCTGACAGTGGCCTAGGGAAAATTAAAATTCATTGAGAGTAAGCTGAGGGACACTTTTGAAGATGTGCAGAACATGGAGGGTGCTGAGAATAAACAACTCAGACCCCAAATTCACCTTAATGGAACAAGAGAGGACATTCTCTCAATCTGCAGCTCATAACCCTGCCTCATGCTGAGGTTTAGGAAATCAAATTCAGAGAGTGAATTCCAAGTTTGCTCAACTCTACTCTGTGATTGCATTTTTGAAGCATAAGATGAAGTCATTCGTTTCTGATAAGTTATGTTGCTTTACCCATTTACGTGAAATGACAATTGTGCACACTGAAGTCTATTATAGGAAATAGGGTTCATGTGAAGACGAGTGATAATCTCAGAGCTGCTTGCCATTTACAACAGGAATTGGAAGCATGGTCCTTTGCTGTATACCTACCCTTCCTGTTCCCTTCAGATTCCCATTCATGTAGTTTTATCCCAGTTTGTCTAGAGCTCCAAGGAACTCTTTAAGACCTAAGCCTAAGTCAGACACCAGGTTTTTAAATAAGGATCATTTTTTCTGCCACTACTTGAATTTTCGCTCTTTATAGGATCTCAGTACGTCTCATACATTAATAGGAGGAACTTCAGCAAAGTGTACACATTCAGCTTTGTCTGTAATTATCTCACAGCAACAATGAGGGTATTTTGAATGAAAATCCTAAAGATTTAGTACATATGTCACTGTTTTTTCCAGCCACTGAACAGCTGTCTTACATATATTTTCTATGTCATCATCAGTTTCTGTGTTTTTGTAAAGCTGGAAGTAAAATTCACGTGTTGCTGGGTGCTTGGGGAGCACTATGCATGTGTAATAATGGCAAAACCTTCACCTGTACAAATTGTCATGATTACTTTAATCCCTATTCCGCAAGGCATTTATGCATGTGCTTCACTTTAGGCACATAAGTAATATTTTTTACTTCTGCTGGATTATCCATGTACTTGAAACCAGATTTCAAGCTTGCTCATACTCTCTACTTTTCTGAATAGGAGCCTCAGAATAGAAAACAGTGCAACACAGCCAGCTAAATACATCCCAGATGAGTTAGAGAAGAGGTATGAAACTCTAGAGCTGTAAGTCTCAGATTTAGGCCTAGTCTGTATTCTTCTTCAAGCCTTTTTTTTTTTTTCATTATTTCCACAGCTTGCTTCTTTTTTTAAATCTCTCTTCTTCGACACTGCTGTGGTATCTGAGTGTTTCACAATTTTGTAAAGTGTGATCATAAAAGGATTTCTTTCTCCTTACATCTGAGGACACAAAGGGACCCTGGAAGCTCTTTGTTTCTGTATCTGTGCATGTGCTTAGAGGAGTGGTGTGCTGTGTGGACATCTTGATCCCCTATGGGAGAATGTCCCAGGTAGCTGGAGCAGCCCCCTGGAGCGTTCTGCATCTGTTCTGCCTGTTCTCCGTGCTGAGCATGACACTGTCCTACGTGTTGCAGAAGCCTTCCCCAGTCAGAGAGAGGTCATCTCTCTGATAATATGAAGATTAAAACTCTCATCTTATATTGACCTGGAGCCAGGTAAAAGAGCAAAACCCAAGGCTGCTCTGTTCTTAGCCATCTGCGTTGCATGAGCAGATGGCCTACTGTGTAGTAAACCAGCTGTGACTGTTTTAAGGGGCATCTGCTCTGTACTTCAGTGTAACAGTTGATGCTATTTGGACCTGGCAGTCACAAGTGCAGGCTCAATGTAGCTCAGCCTGACTCCGACAGGATGGGTGTGGCTTATTGCTAGTCATCAGGGAACGGCCATTTGAGGAAGGAAACGAGAAAAACAGTACAACTGTCAGCCTTTCAACAAAAGGGGAGAGCACCTCGTAGGAGCACCTTGTAATACTTAGGAAGAGGCAGGGTTCAGCTAGTTAAGTACCAGCTTTACTGTGTGACTTTGGCAAATCATTTGTTTCTTGATACTTGATAGATAAACAGATAAATTGAGCGCAGTCTCAGGCCACTGCTACACTGGAACAGGCAGATTGCGGGGTGCTTGGATAATACAGACCATATAACGCCCTAGGAAGTAGATGGTGAACAGTGGATTATTCAAAGTGCTTCCTTATGCAGGCTGCCTTAGTCTTCCCCAACATGAGCCATCTGCTCTTTCAAGTCAGCTGAATTTTCAGAGATATGAGTGGTAGATTTATTTGCACAGGATGGAGCATCGATGGGAGGAGGCTGTTGCCAACATATTAACTTGACCGATGCTTTCAGAATCTGCCACTGTAACTTCATGTACTCTATATCACAAACAGATGAGTGGAGTTCGCAGAACTAGATCCTCAATGTGGGAAGTGCCCCCGCTCTCCATGAAATACCTAGCGTGGTATTTTGGGCTGCTTGTTTGTTGGCTAATTTTTTTAAAAAGTTGTGTTAAAAGGACTCAATATTTCTAGCAGCTACTGTTGATAAGAATTTGTTGAGTTATTTGCTTCTGAAAGAAAGTCAGCTGCTAGAAGAGGTAGATAGCTGCTGGTTAATCTTTGATGATGTGATGGCTGCAGTGAGGGATTAAGTGAGGAATTTCCTCTCAGCCTCTGCAGCCTGCTCTATGCAGCCCGTCTCCACAGCACAAGGCTGTGAAAGACTCACATCCTTACCTGGTCAGTGGGTTATACTAAGGAAATTTGCTGCTTTAGCTTAGCTGAGTAGCTGCTAAGTTGATTTACACAGCTGTCCTCAGCAGAACTTAGTAGCCTGGTGAATCAACAGTCCCAGTCTTGTCTGGTTTAATTTCCACTGTGTAGGTATGGCTCCATGCAAAGAACTGTTAACAGCAGAGCATAGGATGCACTATAAACTCAGTCCCTAGCATGCCCCATGTCTTTGTGCTTAATGTTTTCAGAAGCTAAAAACCTCACTGGGAATTTAGGTGAAGCCATCTTCTGATAGTGCTTACAGCTTTGGATATTTGCTTTCTGGCCCCCATGCAGTCCATCTTTGTGTAGTCCCAACAAAGCAATAGAAACTACTTGAGATGAGCCACAACACAAAACAGTATTACTGGCTATTCCTAATTATTCCCAGTGTTTGTAATATGGTCATTACTGCAGATTTAGGTAACTGTTCTGTTGTGTTTGGCATTGTAAAGACTAATAATAAAAAATTATTGCCATCTCAAAGATCTTGCAGTGGACAGGCAAGAATTACTACTTCCCATTACAAAGACATACAGAGATTGGGTTACTTCCCAAGATAACAGAGGAAACTGATGTCACAGTTTAGGACTGAAACCTCTCAACGTGTGGGAACACCCAAATCCTTGTCAGAGCCTGAATACCAAAGAGCACTGCTCCGAGTCTCTGAGGCTCAGCTTATGATAGAGCAAGGACTGCAATAAGTCAAGCGGCTAGGATAGTGTTCATCTCTCCTGATCCCATGCTGTGACCTGACATTGTTGTGGGTCTCTTGGAGCCATAGACATTGAAATTCATGACGTCCAGAAAACAGAAAAGTGAAAAAAAGGAGGTTGCTTCATGTGTGTGTGTATTCGTTACAGTCACTGTAGAAACAGATATTGCAAGATAAGGTAGAAATATGTAGGTCATTCAAAATGTCTTCTTCCCTGGTATGGAGGAGGTTGTTTTTTTATTTTTTCCTGAAGTTTGGAGATAGGTAAAGACTGACACTGAGAGGGTGTGGAAGTGACAGGTGATGAAAGAGAAAGAGAATGAAAGCGACTATTGTAATAATGCCTTTGAATTAACAGCAGATGAAAAGAAACTTGAACTAAATCAAGGCTAAAATATATGGGGATGTTTGTCTGTGATAAGGCAAAAGATACAGCACTAAGCAATTAAAGCTGAACATCAGCTTCCATTATGCCAGCATGAGAGGGTCAGGCAGGAAACAGAAAACAGATTGAGGAGGGAGAATAGCAGAATTGGGGCCTGGGAAAGGGAGGGAAGCTTGCAATAACATGAAAGTCAAGCTACTTATGAAACAGGTTTGGGGGTTTTTGCTGGCACCAGTCTAACAGTGTTTGTGATATCCTAGCCTAAGACTCAGCATACCAAATTCTATACCATAAAAAGCAGTCAAAATGCAGAAACACAGTCCCATGCACAGAAAACTCTGATATTTCAGAATTCTTTTCTTCCCAAATAGTAACAGTATTGGTACACTATTTTCTGTAAAAAAATCCTTTCTGGCATTACCCAAATCTGACTAGGTTGAAGTGCTTTGTTTAACCTCTTGTCATCTGACATATTACACATTGCAGCATGGCATGGATAACACATTAAAAAATATTTGAAATGTCAGAAAATTAAATGAAAAGTTCTTAAATCATCCAAACCCCAAAACATTTTATATCTTGCTCCAGTAACATTGGTTAAATGTTTCTGACTTTGCTGAACTAAGACAAAATTGCCATTAAAAATTCTGCTAAGAAATTTTTATTCTGCTTTGCCTTCTACTTTTCCTAATCATTCTCAAATGCATAAAGAGGTGACAGATAGGTTTGATATGCTCTGAAAGTGGAATCGAAGCATTTTGTGCCCTGTTCACCCAGGTGTGAAGGACAGTGCAAGGTACAAGCAGAAGGCCTGACGTGCCAGGCCTTCAGTGAGCTAATGGCGCTTGGAAGGCACTAGGAGTCAGTACACTGTTGCAACGTGCCTCCACTAGACTAGCTATTAGTTTGCTGAAAACTGAAATGGCACAGTGGTAGAAAAAGCAAATTAGAAACATGCTCAGGTATTGAGTTTTGACCCTCGTTTTCAAGTCTGATTTAATAAAAGTTCAATGTTTTAATTTTATCTGTATAGGTTGCAAATACGTTGTTAAGACAGGTTGTCCTGGTTTCAGCTGGGATAGAGTTAATTTTCTTTCTAGTAGCTGGTATATTGTTATGTTTTGGATTTAGTATGAGAAGAATGTTGATAACACACTGATGTTTTCAGTTATTGCTAAGTAGTGTTTATACTAAGTCAAGGATTTTTCAGCTTTTTATGCTCAGCCAGCAAGAAGGATGGAGGGGCACAAGAAGTTGTGAGGGGACACAGCCAGGACAGCTGACCCAAAGTGGCCAAAGGGGTATTCAATACCATGTGGCATCATGCCTAGTGTATAAACTGGGGGGAGTTGGCTGGGGGGGAGTAGATCGCTGCTCAGGCATCAGTCAGCAGGTGGTGAGCAATTGCATTGTACATCACTTGTCTTTTCTTGGGTTTTATTTCTCTCTCTTTTTGTTATATTCCTTTTCATTACAATTATTATTATATTTTGTTATTATTGTTGTTGTTATTATATTTTAGTTTAGTTTAGTTTAGTTATTAAACTGTTCTTATTTCAACCCACAAGTTTTACTTTTTTTTCTGATTCTCCTCCTCATCCCACTGGGAGCAAGGAGGAGTAAAAGAGTTGCTGCATGGTGCTTAGTTGCTGGTTAGGGTTAAACCATGACACAGGTGTAGGAAGTTATGTTCAAGATTCATAACTCTATCAATATAGCATTTTGTGGCTGAATTATTAATAGCTTTGCTAATACTCCTTGCTCTGTAGGACACGGTGTAGGTCTTATAGCACAAACAGTGGTAAAGCTATAATTTTTCATTTAATTTACCCTTTGCATGTTGTGGTGTTATGTAGTGTTGTCTGACAACTGTTAGTTACTACTGTTGCTAGTTGCCCTAGCAGCTTAGGGGCCACATGTGGGCCAAAGTACCACTGTGGTTAGAGTTGTACAAATAGAGGATGAAGTGACTGTTACTGCCGTAAGACCTTTATGGGTGCCCGCCAAACCTGAGATTTCTCCTCCTTTTATATAAACTTGCACCAATCCTTTGGAGTTATTGACACCATGCAGATTTACACCACTTGAGGATTTTCCTCCTATTTTTGTAGATACAGCAGGATGATGTAGCCTCCAAAAGCAGCTGAAGACAGCCTGTTCTCTTGCTAAGCTGCAGCTCCTGTTTGCAGCTCCAGCTGTCACCTGGAAGCTTGCTGAGCGGCTTATTTGCTGGGAGGTGCAGCTTCCCAATGTGCTGGTCTTCACACACTGAGACAAAGCAGTAAGACAGTTATTTTAATTCCTGAAGACAGAAATGTTTAACTTTCTCCTCTTGTCACCCTGCAGGTAAATCAGCACTGCACTGGTACAGCTTTCCAGCTGCTTCTCCTTGGGTTGTTGCTGCTCTTTCTCTCAGGCAAGTGGCATTGCTTGGCTATTGAAAGTTGAAATGGACTGTCTGAATGTGTGCAGGTGGGAGAGTGGGAACTGCTTGTGCCTGGCTCTGTTTCCTGCCTGCCGGAATAGACTCCCTTCAGACAGACACATTTTAATTTCAAGCTTTAATACCTGGACACTTCCACCTTTATGCTCTTAGAAGGTCAAGTCATCCATGTGCAATAGCAGGTCCTGCAATGATACCCAGGCTCCCTCACTGGCCTTGGCGTGTTTTAGGTCCTGTCCATACTATACTTGTGGCCTGAACTTTAGGTTGCCTTCAAGCTCAGATTTAGTGGTTGTTCACACCACAAAGTCCTTAGCTTGACACCCAGTGGCTATGTAGCCCTTCTGCAGGCTTTGTTCTATGGTATGTAAGGTTAACCCTGTTCCCTTGCCTCTTCCCCTCACACCTTTGCATGTCATGTTTGGAACTTGCTGCTGTGATCTAGAGTCAAGCAAAGAAAGTCTCCCATGTGCTGCCCCAGCTCACAGCTCTTCAGTGATGTGTTCTTGTGTTCATTTAGAGCCAAGCCTTGAAGAGGGGCTGGTATGTAGCAAGCTGTGCTCAAGGAGCCCAACACAGAAAGTTGCATGGTCAGAGTTGGGTGGGGGAGAAAGGGACAGACAGCTTATGTGATTCAGGCAGGGGAAAGGAAATCTGTAGTGTAGTCCTGTGCCAAAGAGGTGATTTGAAAGGCTGATGACCTTTTTTTATTGGTGCCATTTTGAAACAAACCATCCTTTCAGGGTGGAGAAAGAATACCAGCTCTGAGTTAGGCCTGGGAGCTTTTAAATTTTGCATAATTGTGAGCTAAAATACAAAAACAGATTGTGGCTTTATGTCAGTATGTATTATGACAAGTTTTGTTAGTACCCCAAAACTCAATTTAAAAAAGTAAAATATTTTAAAAATACCACCAGCCTTGAATTAACAACCATGCAGAAAATGCCTCCCTGAAGAAGGTTTTAATCATGTTTTTATCTACTTTCAGTGAAGTATTTTTTGCAGATGGCAGATTGCATGTCATTGCATCAGTAGGTGGACCACCATGTTGGAGGATCATGTGCTTTTTAGTTTAACTTTGCTGGTTCAGAAAGTAATTCGACAAAAGCAGTTTAGAGAGAAGATACTTGCTGATGCCAAAAATGATTGCCAAATGGGAAGAGGACTGTACTGTGTTAGCCTTTTTGTAAGACTTAGTACTTTCTTTTACGACAGAGTTCATATAGATAGAAAGCTGAACTCTGTTGCTCTGTGTTCTCTCCTATAGCTATAGAGATAAACCACTTCTGCCTGACCTGAATCCGCAAAGTAGACTGCGTGTTTATTCCGTGACAATTCCTACACCAGGTGTGGAAAGGAGGAAAAAACTGGGCTATTTGTTTTCACCTTTGTTGGAGACAAGGGACATGCCCTTTTCTTATTTCTGTTTAACTGTATGGGTTTATGCTTTCCTAAATACAACTATTCCATACTATTTAGCTTTCTATTTGGTGTTAAAACTATGGAGATTCTGTATTCATGTGGGCTGAGGGAAGGAAGATAAACACCATGTAACAGCAGGGGGATTAAGGAGGAGGAAAGTTAAAATGCTGTCACTACTTTAAGGTGACTCAGGAGTCTTCGATACCTCTCTTGGGCAACTCCTCTTTTTAATGGTCAGTGATGAAAATGTGTGTGTAGGTCAATACACACAGAAGTTAACAGGAGCTTACCTCCTTCTTCAGAGCCTGACTTCTGCTGGTTATAGCTTTTAATCTGAAATATTTGTGACTCTGTGCAGGTTTGTTGATGTATGGTCTTTTGGGAGATTCTGTTAAGCTCTTGTTATAAATGTTTCAGGAATGTAAGCACCAAGCATCAGCTATACTACAAATGCATTTTTATCTATTCCTGCCTTCATATTCCTTACAGTCAGTGGTGACTCCTGTTTATGGCAACTGAGAAAAGAGCAGGGTGGTTAAAGCATGTTATCTATGTATCTGTCATGACTTCATGTAGCTTTAGCATGAACTTTGCTTTTCCCTTTTTATTCTTGATATAAACAGATATATATTTTGCATCTTTCACCAGGTAAATTTCACATATTTCTCAAGGCCCTATTTTTATATTTTTTTAATATTTTTTTAGTGTTGGAGAGACAGAGTTTATTAGAGATGGCACAAGTTTGTCACTTGTAGCAACATTTTAGTATTTTTCTCTAAGCATTTTCTCTAAGCATTTTTATTTCCTTTCAATACTGGCTTCCTCAAAAAACCACCAACATTTCATATCTCAAATCTAATCACAGTGGAATTGGAATACTTGAGATAAAGCCAATACTGTAAGCATGCAATTAATTTATAATTTACTTTTATTGATTGTACAGTAATTATGGATTCTTCTGAAAAGTTGTAAAATAATGGGAAAACAGTTGATAATGCTTTATCAAATGGTTTATAATGTTCCTGAAGTGCTTTAAGATTTACAGTATTATAAATGGTTATAGCTGAAACCTAAAGTGAGTTAGAATTAAAGCTAATTGTTTCTGACCTAAAGATCTATTTCAAAAAAATGATGACTGCTTCATTTTTTTTTATAGAGCTGAGGTTTTCTGAACCTGGTCTCTGCTCGAAAGATAATTGTTTTAGGAAGTTTGAGTAGAAACAGTTTGGTGCAATGGATAGACTTTCTTTCTAGCTCTTACGTTTATAAAAAAGGTGTATTTTTTCATGAGCAGACTGAAGCATCTCAACAGGAGACACTGGAAACCCGAAATCTGGAATGGAGATAATGCATTAGGCTCAATGGAAAAAAAACAGTTTGGTTTAATCAGATCATACAGATATAAATTGCATGCCTTGACTGTGTATTAACTGAGACATCACTAGGGAACCTGGATCTCATTTGGTGTCCAGCAGATGGATCGGATATTAAACTGATGAATGAGGAAAGGCTACATCAGGAACACTAACGTAACACTAAATGTAGTTCATCTCTGTCATTTGGTAAGCAGAGAATTTGTGAATAGGTATTATAGTATTGAAGATTGTATTGCAATTGCACCATAGTGTCATGAGGCGGCAGAGCTAAGAGTTGGTGTGCAGCCTTGGGATACTGGGCCTCTGCGCTCCTCACTTTGCCATCCTAGTGTTCTGCTAGTAAATCTGAGCAATTGCATATCAGCATTGTTTTGTCAATTTTGATGGTGCTATGCTGATTTACAACAGTGAATGATCTACCTAGCAGCCTCATTAAAAATCAATACGATGTGAATCATGTTGTGTCATGCTTCTATTTAACCCTCATGCCCTATCCGCCCTGGCACGGGATATTGCACCCAGTTTGAGGGGCCAGTCTAAATTCCTTTTAATCTGTGACAGTCTTTACTTAGTTTGACTTAAAAACTAATCAAGCTCTGCCATGATTAAGCAAGACACTCAGTCAAGCATGTGTCTTAACTTGGAAGCATGTGAGTGATCCTGTTGAAGTGAGAGTTTAGCCTGTACTTAAGCACCTGCCTAGACAGGGGATGTAATTAAAGATATAGAGCGATATCATGGAATGACTTTTGACTCAATGACTGATACCAGAATTGCATCAGATTGCAAATTCAGCGTGACTGAGAATGTAAATATGCACCACCATATACCTGGGATAGCTCTTATTTTAAACCTGAAAGTGATCCTTCCACTTTTTCCTTCCATTCTGCAGACAAGTAAGAGCTGTTTAATGTAGCCCTCATTCAGTCTCACTAAATAGTGGCACAGGTAGACTGCCTGTGCTCCTTCTAGCATCCTACAAACTTTTTGTCAGAACTGTTTGTCCGTGTAGTAACTTTTCCACATTTGACTTGTGCCAAAGGAGGAAAAATGTATGATTATTTGTTCAAACAGCAGCAATGTGGCAAAAGAAGTTTGAGGTATGCCATGAGGATGTTGGATTTGCCACTTGATCTAAATGAATGCTGAATGTAAGTAAAACTTAATATTCAGAGTTCACCCTGTTTTGGAGCAGCAGAAGCACATCATTAAAAAAATTTCTGACATGTCAGTGAGCAATGAATTACCATGCAGTGCAGCACTGTAAAGACATAACAAACAACTCCCTGCTGGTGTGTAATGTGCCAGCACATGGAAGATGATACATAGAATGAGACAAGGAATAGCTCCTTAGGGAATAAGATACTTCAGGCCTAATCCTGAGGTGGTGTAAAAGGAATATATTTCCACTGAATGAACTGGAGGTCAACTGATTTACAGCAGTCTGAGTGCCAGCTCTTTCTCATTAGTGAACAGAGATGATGTTCTCTCTGTTATACCTTTTTCCTCTCCAGCTTAATAAAATTACTTCATCAGCTATGTTAAGGTTTCTCCATTGCTAGCCATCTGCTGCCAAGTCTCATCCTTCCACTTAGACTGGTGTTCTACCCTTCTGTTTCCCAGCCTTCCATACTGAAACTTGACAAGCCATTCTCTCCTTTAATTGGGAATGCATCTTGACAGTGCTTTCCAGCTGGTGGTCCTCAACAACTTGTCATGGGTCTACAGAAAATCACTACCTGTTCAGAAGGCTTAAATTTACCATACAGGGATCTATACTTTCACTGGAAAAATAGAGTCTGCAAATTGATAAAGTTTTAATGTCAGAGTCCTAGTGTTTGATTTTTGCACCTTTAATGAGTTGACAGCGATGCATGGCAGGAGGGTGGGAAACAAGCATAATTTGAAACAGGAAAGGTCCAAGTTGATGCAGGGAGAAACTGTACCACCAGGAGGACAGCCAGGCAGTGGAGCAGGCTGCTCAGAGAGGTTGTGCCATCCCCATCCTTGGAGGATTTCAGAATGTGACTGGACAAAGCACTGAGCACTCTGGTCTGGTCTCATGACTGACCCTGCTTTGAGCAGGAGGTTGGATTAGAGACATCCCGTGGTCCCTTCCAACCTAGATTATCCCATGATCCCGCAATGTTTATAGGAATTCCTTTTAGTCTATCTTTAACATTTTGGTGATATTTCTGTGTTGAAAAGCACAATTAAATATGTAGATATATACATATAAATACATATGTATTATATTAATTTTTTTTAACTAGGGTCACACTACTACAAGCCTTTCAGCTTGGTGTATTGGCTGCTCTAACCCCAACAGTAGATCTAGCTGAACCATTTCCTACTGTAATTGTATTGATGGGATATTGTCTAACTGCTAGAAGCATCGGAGTTGAATCTGAGTTACATTGTTGGTGCCTGTTGCCTCTTATTGTGCCCAGTTTGCATATTTGACCAAAAAAGATATAGATGGTATTTCATGTAGATTGTATTTGAATAATGGCAATTAAAAAACACAGACAGAAATCAGTGAGTTAACATGTCCCAACGTCCCCTGGCAGTTACGGTAATTAGCTGTAAGCAAGCACTGAGTTAGTAGGTACAATTTTCAGTAGATGTTATTTCTTTAACAGGACTCCTGCATTGCCTGTGCTTCCATGTACAATTATTGCTTAGCTGATGTGTTTACTACCAATGCATGTTTGCAAAATCATAATTAAATGCAGAACATATGCTATTGTTGTGTATGTGGCCTCTCTGGTAGGGCATTTATCAATGGGTGTTTTTGTCCCAGTCCTGGGGTTATTCTAGTGCAATGGAAGACACCCAGATCAACAACTGTTTGCAAAACTGTGGCTCTGAGCAGTGCCAGCCCACAAAGGAATTTTTGAACCTGCCTGTATAGTCCATGACAAGTGAGTAGTGGCAGGCAGAAGGGTTACTAGAGTTCACCAAAGGCCTGCAGAAAGCGTGGATTACTCAATTCTCACAGAGCTTTTGCTGCCAAGTGAGCAGGAGAACATTGTAGGATAAATAGCTGTTATCTGCATTTAGAGGATGCCTTCCAAGTGAGATGGAAGGTGTTCTGCCTTACAGGATTAGCTGGCTGTTCATCCTGTCACGTGAAACAGCCATCCTCTGGTTGTTATAAAACATAGGCTGTCAACATAGGGGCCACAGCATCGTATCATAAAGTCACAGGCACCATTTCTATGGCTCTATAGAAGGCAGCAGAGGTCTTGCCCAAAACCTTTATTTATTTAGGTTTACATATTATTTAGGTTCACTGATACAAGAGTTGTTTTGAAAGAAATTAAAGGCTTCTGATTCTAACCAAATCCAGTTTGCAAGGTTGTACACAGAATTTCTGTTGCTCTTTACTCTGAAACTTTATTTTCTATTTATGGTAAGAATAATGACAGAGATTGAGATTCTGACATGATTTCTCTCCTCTTCTTGAGCCTATCCTAATACAAACAATGTATAATGGGTGTTCCTGGGGACAACACTAAACAACACTAAATCCAACCTCATAGGAAGTAACAGTTTACCAAAGTTGATGTCAACTATTTGACTTCTGGCTCAGATGTTCAGTTAGTGCATACTTGGATAGCTTCTTTGGGCCTTCATGGTTTCATTACTAATTTTTGTGGGGATGGAGCATGACAGACAAGGCAGAGAGTATAACAAAGAAACTATGGCATCCACAAAAGAGTCAACATGACTTACCCACCTGTCTTTATCTTTTCATTCTCCATGTCACCCTGTCCTATACTGACCTTGCTATTTTTTTGTAACCCTTTCTTTGGGAATAGATCAGGAGCAAATAAGAATTTATAAGTCGTCTTGAATTTAACTTGTTCTCAGTTGGATGAAAATCCCACAGGCAAGGTTTTAGGCTAACTCATCGCAGCATGACTTTCTTCAGTGACCTTTTCTTACTGACGGTCTGAGGCAGGAATGGCACAAAACTTCTTTGCCCCTTTCTGTAATTTACCACCTTGGTAATCAAAGCTCAACAGATTTCACTGCTTCCTGTTTTACCAGGCCACTACATGTCTTTTCACAGGCCACACCATACGACCCAGCAAACTCTGTGGCTTTCCATCAATCAAAGGAGAATACATCCTTATTATTCCACTTCCCCTTACTAATGCTTTCCACGTGTAACCCACTGCTACAAGACTGGTACCACTCTTGTTTGCTACACACTACTGTTAAAGCTAAAGAAAGCCCTCTGCCTAATTACTACCTGTTACTCCAGCATAATGTCTGTTTAACAGACATACTGTTAAACAGCATACTGTTCTGTTTAACTCAAGAGTGACTTGGGCCAGTTTCCCCATTCATTGTCATATATTCTGGTTTGCTTTCTTGGTTGACCCTGCTTGGAACAGGAGGTTGGACTCAAGAGGTCCCGAGGTCCCTTCCAACCAGAATTATTCTTTTATTCTATGATTAAGTGATGTTGACTGAAAGATGTCATCACACTTGAACAGATAATTTTCCTTTTGTGCTCACTGGATAGTGAAATATAATCACTAACATAAGTAAAAGAGTGAGATTGCAAGCATGGAATTCAGCTTGCATTGTACTGAATACTAGTGCTGTGGGTTTTGTTGTTGTTTTTTTTTAAGGTGGCGTATTCTGTGTTTTCAATGGTATTATGTATACTGTGGAAAAACATTTCTTGGGGAAATTTAGTGCTTCCTGACAGTTCCAATTCTGGTACCACTTGAGATTAGCAGGTTGACAGTCTCTTACTGCCTTTGAAGTTTTGCATTTGCCTAGGGAGAATATGTCTTTCTTCCCCACCCTTTGCTGATGGTGTAATCACGGGGAGCTGAAGTGTATTTTATCTCACGGCACAGCTAGTTGTTATTTTTAGACACTAAATCATTTCTTTGGAGTTACGTTCCCTTTTAATTATAGGCATTAATGATACAGCTAGCATTTTTTAAAATCCTGGGTAAGATCCTGAGGCTAATCAAGGGTTCTGGTGAGGCTTTTACATGAAATCACTGATGTCCTCTACAAGTGCCTATAATGCCTTGACTTATGTTGCTTACGTTAAAAAAGGAAACTTAGGACCAATTTTATGCAAATGATTAACTATAAAATCAAGAAAACATTTCTTCAAAGCTATACTGCTTTTGATAATAGTTATTTAAGATTAAAGTAATACAACTACCAAATCAAACTCATGTCAGCAGGTTAACACCAGCACTCATTGGGAATAAAATTTCTCTGCAGCATTAAGCTATTCTATGAACACAGCATATGAATCTGTATAAATCCCAGGAAGAAATTCAAGGAAGGGTCCAGTGACTGCAAAATCTTGACTACAGTATTTTACCAAAGGCAGTCAATTTAAAGGGTCAAATAAGGAAATAAAAATAAATTTTGTGTCTGAACTGCAGCATTAGAGTGAGTGCAATGCCTCCTCGTAAGCTGTCTGGTTTCATACACAGGTTAACATTTCCTCACTAGTTTTCTCTGTAGTTTAGGCCATCACTGATGCTCTGGCAAATGAAGTTTGGCAGCTCTTGGCTGGCAGTTTATAGCTCAATGGTTTTCACTTTTTCAGGTTGCTCAGACAGAGAATAGAGAACATGCTTTAGTGAGTACCTGTATGAGGCTGTTTAGGACTGTAGAGCTTCTTTTGTAGAGCTTCTTCTCCTTGTGAATTTTTATATCACTTAGATGTGCATAGGACAAGTTATATTTTTATACCTCTTATACCTCCATTGGGAAATTAGAAACCTGAAGACACTGTGGAGGAGATCATACTCAAGATCCTCCATGGTAGCACTTTCGCCCAGTTATCATGAGGTGTTTTCATTTTGGAAGTGTTGTCATCACTGCACAGAATAAAACCTCCACTGCCTGCTCAGTCTGAATCTAAAAAGTACAAAAATCAGCTTTCTGAGAAAGCTCTCTCCCTCTACAGCTTCCTTGTGACTGCATCCTGCCTGACATGTTACTGGCTTGTGAAAAGCTCACCCACAAACTGGCAAAAGTAAGAGACTTGAAAGGTCCAGCTGCTTGGCACTCAACTTCGGCAATGCAAAAGCAGTGTAAATATCTTATAGGCAGATAACACAATTCTCTTACAGAAGAAAAGCTGGCTCTGCACTCGAGGGAGTCAGGAGTATTGCTCAATATTACGTCTTGTTTGCAACCTCCTTTTTGGCTTTCCTCAGGTGTACCAAGAGGCAGGCAAATTTGTTTGCTGACTCTGCAGTTTACTGTTTCTAAGGTAGTAAGTCTGAGGGTCTGGAAATGCCAGCCACTCAAGCCCTTACCCTTGATCTTCACTGCCTCTGCCTTGCATACCTGCTCCATAACCCTCAGTGATGCTCCAGACCTCCAGTGGAGCAGGCTGGCCCATCACAAGCTGTTTTCAACTCAGCACAGTCAGCATCTGAACAACAAATGAATTCACGCCCTCCTCTCCTTCCTCACTGTGGAAGTGTAAGTACTAAATAAGTCTGCTTTTTGAGAAAGCAGTGTGAACATCTTATGGGCAGATTGCACTATTCTCCTTGGCAACTAGACCATTCTGTGGACTTTATATTTAGGGACTTAGACCACAAGTCAATCAGCTCATCTTTAGAGTGTCATCCCAGTAGAAATAAGCAGATGGACAGCCAGCCAGTGGTTTAGTATTAGCTGGATCTTCTTAGGAAATCAGACTTAAAATACAGAAAGTTTATTTAAGGTCTGCATTACCCTGCACATTTTTTTCTTTTATATCATGCTGCAGAGCTGTAGGATAGCAAAAACATCACCGAAGTAGATGGATTAAAATGTTCAGCATGTGTTGACTCGCAAATCCCAACTATTTTTTCTCAAAATTGTCTCATAATAATCAGAAAACTGGATTGTACCATTTATCCACAGCACTCTAGACAGGGATTAAGGCCAGGGTGAAACACTTGCCTCAAGGGAGAATATCCTCCAGAAAGACTATGAACTGGTTGTAGTAACCTTACCAGCGTTGGGTCACACCTATGGACTGTTGTAAAGATGCAGGCAAGTAGGGTTCCTCTTTCCTGGCTGCCTCAGATATCTGCGTGGAGACAGAGAATGCAATGCTGGGGAGAGGCCCATGCAGAGGATTCCCTTGCAGACTGGGCAGAAAAATAAAACTATCTATCTTGGACAGTTCTGCCATGGTAGTCTATAGGGCTTGGGTTTCTTTTCAGACACGGAAAGTTTGAAAGATATTTGCTGAATTTGTTTTAAACTGTATTTATATATTTTCAATATTGCATTAGGAAGATATTTATTTAAAAATTATAACTCGCTAAACATTGGCTTATCAGGGTGAGAATTCAGAGATGCTCTTTCTGTATTTCTCTCCAGTTCGGGATTCAGATAGGGAAAAGCAGATCAAAACCAGAACAGACACCTCCTGAGTACACTTGCTAAATGTAAAATGAAATTCAGATCTTAAAAATGTTGAGAGTGAAAGATACTGTGGGATTTTGCATTTGTAAGTTCTATTTGTGTAGCAAGTGTAATTTATAAGTGGATTAAAGTGCTAACAAATCAGAGAATCTGTAGCAAAGACTGCATGTTGACTACCTGGGTGGAGAATACACTCCAGGTCAGCATCTAGATCTTTTCGAATACTTCTGGAAGTAATTAACAGCCAGCACAGTTCTGGCAGGAACCTAAAGGTCAGTAATACCCTGAGGAATTCTGTTAGATGGGAATTGGAATGGGAATGGGAATGGGGATGGGAATGGGAATGGGAATGGAAATGGAAATGGAAATGGAAATGGAATAGCAAGGTGAGACATTACTGTCTTGTTATCTATCTTCTGAAAAGTTCGTCAGAGACTCTGGAGTCATGTTATGTTGTTTGGATAACATTTTATTTTGGCCCTTTAATTTCCAAGGCTCCACGCAAGGGGCACAACACAGCCCTTGTTATGTTCATAGAAGTCTCAAACACTTAAAAAAATGCCTGTAGGTGTACTCAGGAAACAAAACATTGAAAAGTGCTGATATCCAGGGCATTCCAGTAACTTTTGCTCCTAAGATGCTTAGGTCTTTTTAAAGTTTTTATTCTTGTGACTAGAAAGGTGAACAAGGATGGGTTAACTGCTTGTGCTTGTATACATTGAATTGAGGTGGTTTTCTGAATAGATATAAAAATGTGAACATGCAATGGTGCCTCCTTTAGAACCTATTTCTTGAATCAAAAGAATTAGCTCCAGAAGCAGCAGAATTCGTAAATCCTGGTTTCTTTTGATGTGCATCTTACAGTTGCTGGATTTTTTTAACATTTATGTCAAAGCTGCTCTGTCAACTCACTCCTTGTTAGACACCAGAAAACAGACTGCAGAGTGAGTTTTTCTGGTCAGTTAAGTATGGCTCTGACTAAAGCTATCCAGTGGTTGGGGAACTGGTAGCATCTCTGTCCCATGTGTGTCCTTTGCTATTAATCAGTATTTAGTGCAGCCTTTCCCTTAGTGAGCATGCTAATAGAGTCACTCTGCCACCCATTCACCTGTTTTCCTAAAATGTGAAGGAATTCTCTATCTTTGTGATTGCTTTCTCTGTCAAATTTGACTGTAATTGGACTACAGGTTAAGAAGTTATTAATGAAAACACACACATCTGCAGCACATGACTGCTGAAACTCCATTTCCCATAGTACACCACCAGAATACATACAGCAACACATGGGCAAACAGGGTTTTCTACTCTAAAGTGGCACTCTTTGTATTTGGGCACACTTCCAACTTCAGCCCAAGATTTCCATGGCTCCACATCCATGCCTTGATCTGTCATGGTAAACTCAGCAGTGTGCTCTGAATGTGAGTGCTGCTAAAACTCACCCATCCTTTCCCCACCACTTTGCACACCTGCCTGCCGCCTTTTTGGTCACAACTTTGCTGCTGCTTCTAGAAGGAAAACTCTTGGAAGTCCTTGGTATCTGCAGGTATAGAAGATATCTCCAAGCAGAACAGGTGCACCAGACTCAGTCTGCAGGCAGCCTCCTCACAAAATTCCCGTTATACGCATGCAGCAGGTATGCTGTCAAAGATAGCAGGCAATAATGTAAGGAAAGGGAAGGGCATCTTGAACGTGTTTGGTTGTAATGAGAGTCCAAATAATTTTTAAGTGAAAGGTGTCTCTTTAGGCCACATGTGAATGAATATTTACGCCCTCAAAGTGTGATTACGTCCTTCATTCATTTCCTAGTTCAGGTGGAATAGGTGATGAAGACATATGTTGAGAGAAGATCTAGTGGTCTCTTTTACAGGTAGATGCCAGAAACTTCTCATGAGTGTTTATAGAACTCACCATTCCTGTCTCCTGCTTCTCATAAACATGGATAATAATAGGTATAGCACATATCTCATTGGGATTCCTATGGAGAGCAATTAAAACTTTGAAGATTTAAATGTTTAACATTGTTTATAATCCAGCTGGAAACAGGAAATGCCAGAAATTACATAAGGTCTCTAGGTATGAATAAGCTCCATATAGACATCTGCTTCTCTTTTGGGTTGTTTGGCAGTACCTTGCATAATAAGGCTCTGATTCTGAGTGGGAATCAATGGGGAATGCCTGATTATAAATGACATTACATGATAGTCTGAACCGCTGGCATTTGTTTTGTATCCATAGCCAGGGCTGTAGTTCCACCTCTCCTTGGCACTGTCCTCATAGTATGGAAATAGGGAGAGGGACTCTTTTCTCTGGACATTACATTTGTTATTTCCTTATTGCATCCTCTAAGGAAAAATAAATATAATCCAGACAAAGTACACATTTTCTGTCAAGGGAGAACATCAAAAGGCAGCGGCAAAATGAGCATTTTGCTGTAGTCCTCACAAGACAGGAAAAGATATGCTGATGTTTGTCTGCTGATGGAGCATTGTCATAGGGAGAGGCATTAAAAAGAAATGTGATACAAAAACTGTAGGAATTGGTGAGTGTTTGCTAGGATTGGATGACGTTTGCCTGGGAGTTCCTAAGGAACCAAGGAATAAAATAGCTATGCTGGTGACAAAAATTACGCTCTTTATCATTCAGAACAGCTGCTTGGCTGGAGAGTCGCCCATGTTATACTACTCTTCTGAGAAAAACTGTTAGAAGGAAATATTCTAAAGAAAATCATTACACATGGAATTACATAGCATTGTGATGTGAACAGTATAATAGGGATTGAAATAGTCCTGCCTTTATAAATCATGCTTCTGAGGTAAATTTCTTAGGAAGACTAGTGGAGAAGACTCTTGGCTGCTAGATTCCCAACCAATATGAAGCAGCAGAGTCCCCTGACTTCAGTGGTGTAAGGCTGAGCTGCATAGGCTAAGGGGGGATGAAACAAACCATTCATGATAAAGTGAAGTTTTCTAAATAGCTTTTTTGAAGTGCCTTGTTAGAAGCTATTAAGAAAGGCTGAAATCCACAGGCTGAGAAAGCTTTGAGAAGGATTAAAAATTGGCTACTGGTTAGAAAATAAAAGTCCCTTTCTCATTAAAGCAGCAAAACCTGCTGAGAACACAGAATTATTTAAGGTAACCAAGAGTAGGGGAGAGTAGCAAAGTTCTAGAAAGGCCAGGTAATAATACTTGCCCTTCCTATCATTCCCCTTCCTGCTGCTGACTGCACACTCCTGCAGTTTTCCCTTGCGCCAGCACAGGCAGCCACACAGCCTTTATGAACTCACTTGGCTCATTATAAAAAACCTACTCCAGAAGCAAAACCCAAATATAAATGGAGTGAACAAGCTCTGACTAAGGCTAGAAGGAAAGTGACCCCAAGCAGCAGTAAAGGCAACCTATACATTACCTCTGGCTGCAAACAGAAATGGGATGGTTCTCAAAACAAACCTTCTGTGAAGACATCTTATGTTGGTGCAAGGTAAGAGCAGAGTGACGTGGAGAATTTTCTTCAAGAGTCATGTCTGCAGATATAGATTGTTCCACAAGCTACCTGGCTGAGATCTACCAACTTGTAACACATAGGTTAAGCTGTGGATGAATACCAGAGGTGCCAATGGGCCTCCTCCCCTCTCCTTTTCTTTAAAAGAGCCAGGATGTCCCTGTTAGTTTGTATGTTCAGAATGCTTCAGAACTGCAATTTATTAGGTGTTTATGGCTTGAAGTATTAGCAATAATCAGAATATACCCACAGCTACCAACCCCAGCCAGGTGGCAGCCCTATTTAACCATGTGTGCTGGTTTTGACTGGGATAGAATTATTTTTTTCCATGGTAGCTTGTATGGGACTCTTCTGGATTTGTGCTGAAAACGGTGTTGATAATACAGGGGTGTTTTTGTTATTGCTGAGCAGTGCTTACGCAGAGTCAAGGCCTTCTCTGCTTATCAGACTGCCCAGCCAGTGAGTAGGCTGGGGGTGCAGCACAAGAGGCTGGGAGGGGACACAGCTGGGACAGCTGACCCCAACTGACCAAAGGGATGTTCCATACCATATGACATCATGATCAGCAATTAAAAGCTGGGAGAAGAAGAAGGAAGGGAGAGACATTCAGAGTTATGGCATTTGTCTTTCCAAGTAACTGCTATGCGTGATGGAGCCCTGCTTTCCTGGAGATGGCTGAACACCTGCCTGCCGATGGGAAGTGGTGAATTAATTCCTTGTTTTGCTTTGCTTGTATGTGTGGCTTTTGCTTTACCTGTTAAACAGTCTTTATCTCAACCCATGAGTTATCTCACTTTTACTCTTCCGATTCTCTCCCTGATCCAACTGTGAGTGAGCGAGCGGGTGTGTGGTGCTTAGTTGCCAGCTGGTGTTAAACCACAATACCATGGTAAACAGGAGCCATCACAGATACACGGCTCTGACCACACAACTCCCAAATCTCATGCACAGCTGGGGAAAGTCACATACAAAGCTTTCATAACATACATCTGCAAGTTTGCACAGAGCCCTTGACACTGATTTTTTAATACAAATTATTGAATAGCAAATGGATGTTTATGTTCCAAGTAAGGCTGACCCAGACCTGCTTGTCAGCAGGCAGGCAGGGAATAAGTATCACTGCTGGTCATTTTATTTGTGGGATGGGAATTTTACAAGCACTGAAACAGTAACATACAGTACTAAGTCACTGTCTCCAAAGACAACATTGATAAAAACAGCAAGTGGCACAGGATGAAAGCTCCATCCTTTCCTAGGCACTGAAGGATTAGCCCAGTAGCCAACAGGGAAGCAGAACATCTTCCTGTGTATTGTCAGATTTATTGTGGCTTGTACCCTGAGTCATCCTGTTTAGAACAAAATAAATGACAGACAAGAGAGATGCCTTCTTTCTGGTGTTGTTCCACCCTTACAGGATCCCAAGCCTTTTCATTATAATGAATATGTTGTTCAAAATCTCAGTTCTCTTAATTAAAGTAAGTACTTCCTGAAAATAGAAGGCAAACTCATTAAGGTGTATTTCACTGAACACAGAATTATTTGTATTTTCCTGGAAAATTAAGAGTTGACAATCTTACTAAAGCTGAACAAAAGAAAATGGACTTTATGATTGTCTAGAAATTATTTGAGTTAAAAAAAAAAAAAACAACACAGTGATAACTTGCCTTTTTGGTTTCTTTTCTCTTTCTTAGTTTTACCATTCTGTGTTCCTTGTACACAGATATATACAACAATGAGCAAAACTCTAGTGTCCAGGACCTGAAGCTGAAAAAATTAACAAAAGCAATCTGATTTCCAGATGCTGATATGTACATTTCCCAAGGAGGATAGTGACAGCTGCATGTGATCATCAGGTCTGGAAACCTGTCCTATATTCAGAGTTTTAGAAAAGGACTTTATATTTACACTTAAACACACAAATCAGGTATGTTCATGCAACCTTCAGTGTCTTTGAATACAGTATTTGGGCCACTAGCATCTAAACTTAATGGTGCATCTGGCTGAAATCCTTCCCCCTTCCTGCTCCTCCCCTCCAATAAAACATTGTCCAAAGTGCTGAATTAACAACAAGAGCAATTTGTGTGAAAATGTTTGCTGTTTGAAATATCTTATGCTTAAAAATTATAATAATGACAAAAAAAAAAAAAAAAAAAAAAAAGAAAGAACCAGGCACCTAAAGCTATTTAAAGGATTTAAAAATTTGGTCAGTTAACTCATGTAATAACTTACATACAAGAAAGAGAAAGCATGGCAGCTGGGTTTGCTCACCCTTTGTTTTGGGCATTATGTAAATTAAATGTGAACGGTATCAGCCACATCCTGGATTGAACAAGAGTCTTGTGTACAGGAGATTGGACTAATCTTTTCTTCCAACATTTGCACAGCCCAAGGACAGGTGAGTGTCCCTGCAATTGTAGACACTGTTTCCCGTTGAAAGACAGGTTGCTGAAGGTATGAAAGTGAATTACTGAGCTGATAAGTATTTGTTCCTTGTTTTAATTGTTTTGGCCTTTTGCAGAAGCTTCATTGTAAAGACATGGATTCAACACCAGAGATGACTAAGGCAGCACCCACATCGAAGTGTAGTGATAATTTAGTCTTCCCAGTTTAGCTGAGGAGATAACAGTCATCTTCTGTTGGGACAGGGTCGGGGGGAGAGGAAGTGTTCACAGCAAAAAGCTGTAGGCACAGATCAGTAGCTTCCAACACCCCTTATGACAATACTCTTTCAATACTCTTCATGTGTTACCCAAAACACAGGTCACAAAGGTGGGTCATTGTGTTGATGAGTTGTTCTGAAAACAAGAACAACCAGCCAAAGCCCATCTTTGGAACATTATCAGCAAAATGGGTGATGCCTTTATTTGTAAAGGTGTGTCTAGCACCAGGTCCAGGTTTATATGGGGTTATGGTAGTGCTAGCCCTTCTCCATATGAATGTTCGCCAGTGCAATGGGTGTTCTTACATCACACATGATGGTCATGCTGCATCACCCCTAAGTACTGATGGCAATTTGTTTAAATTTCATTAGATTAATTAATGGAAGTCCATCATGGGCTAATAAACACAAAGGTGAGGATACAGTTTCTCCCTAAACCTCAAACCACTGAAAGATGACAGTGTATCAGCGAAAACACTTCTATATGATTGTCCTATTCTTGTAATTTTTTTCCTTTTTTTTTTTCCTGTCTTTGGCTACTGTCTGAGACAAGATACCGACCGGATCAACAGACGTTTGATCTGATATATCTCATATTTGTAGCTGTACCTAGAAGTTAATATATGACAGAGTCAGATTGTTGCTGACACCTCACATTTCTTGTAGTGGTGCAGTCTTCATTGTGGTTTCTTTAGACAACATCTTTGAATGCATTGTGCTCTTTTGGCACCTTTCTCGTTCTTCTGCCCTTTCCAGAGAGGTTGCACAAATGGAAGATCTAGTCTACTTTCTCTTTGCCTCAGTAACTATTCTAGGCAAAAGAAAATAATGCTCTGTTTTTCAGATTACTTTAATATCTGGCATTTTTTACTGATTGTCCTTGGAAAGAGACGGAAATTCAGGCTTCTCCTTTAGCATCTGTCTCTGTAATGTTACACTTGTACTATGTTGGGGATATTTGTGGCCAAGTAACACTGAACTGGAGCTCTCACCTAGTACTGGCAACACCAATTAGAGTCACCAAGTAGAAAATGGAAAACAGTTCCAAATCTGGGTTGAGTTCAAGAAGGCCAATGGCATCCTGGCTTGTATCAGAAGTAGTGTGGCCAGCAGGAGCAGGGAGGTGGTTGTTCCCCTGTACTGGGCACTGGTGAGGCCGCACCTCGAGTACTGTGTTCAGTTCTGGGCCCCTCACTACAGGAAAGACATTGAGTTGCTGGAGCATGTCCAGAGAAGGGCAACCAAGTTGGTGAAGGGCCTGGAGCACAAGTCTTATGAGGAGCAGCTGAGGGAGCTGTGGCTGTTTAGTTTAGAGAAGAGGAGGCTGAGGGGAGACCTTATCGCTCTCTACAACTACCTGAAGCGGAGCTGTAGTGAGGTGGGTGCTGGTCTCTTCTGTAGGGTGGCTGGTGATCGAATGAGAGGAAATGGCCTCAAGTTGCAGCAAGGGAGATTTAGGTTGGATATTAGGAAAAATTTCTTACTGAGAGGGTTGTCAGACATTGGAATGGGCTGCCCAGGGAAGTGGTTGAGTCACCATCCCTGGAGGTATTCAAAAAGTGCGTAGACAAGGTACTGCAGAACATGGTTTAGTGGGCATGGATGATGGTTGGACTTGATGATCTTGAAGGTCTTTTCCAACCTAAATGATTCTATGATTCTATGATTCTATGAAATGTTTTTGCTAGAAAAACAATGGGAAATGTTGTAACTTCTACTTTGCATCTCAGTACTAATTTGATAACTTACCAACATGTCTTTTGGTTTGGGTTGAACCACAGTGATTATTTCCCCAGCTTTTGGTGTGATCGTCTAATAAAAATTTCACTATTTGTTTTCCCTAATTTAGGAGAGACAGGTTCAGTTCCTACCTCTGCCAGTAGTTTTCAGTGTGATATTGAACACTTTTCAATATTCAAGCCTCTTTTTATAAAATGAAGACAATGTTTACAGTCTCTTTTATAAAATGGTTTGAGATACATGGATGAAGAACACTGTATGAGATCTAATTATATGTTGTCATCAAAGGGGGAATAGGATTCATGTCACTGGCAATCACAGTTTTCACTCTTACTTTTTTCTGAAGGTATTTCCAACTCTCCTGATGGAGAAGTCATTACAGCCTATGAACCAAATATAATTTAAAATCTCAGAAACGAAAAACACTGGTAAAGTGCACATCAATAGCTACAGTCTCGCTGGGTATGTCTCTGCTGGCATTGTTAATCACTGCTTTGTTAATAAACCTTTAAAAAAGTAAAAATAAATTACAGAGAGATTGTAATTATATTTTTTTCATGGTGCTTTGATGCAAATTGTTTTGATCTAGAGAAAATAATGTTTTCTTCTTTTTCCAGGGAATGATACTTTCTCATTGAAGTTTCCACAGACTTGAAAGAATCATTGATTTCTAGAGTAACTGAGGTTGAAAGGAAGCTCTGGAGGTCTCTGGTCTCATTGCTTGCTCAAAGCAGGTCAGTTACATCAGGTTGATCAGGGTCTTACCCAGTTGAGTGTTGAAGAATGGAGATCCCCAACAGGCTTCTCTGGGCTCCTGTTCCAGGGACTGACCACCTTCAAAGTGAAAAGTTTTTCCTAACACCATATTAGAGTTTCTTAAGGTGCAGCTTGTGCCTGTTACGTCTCATCCTCTTGCCCTGCACCTCAGAGCAGGGTCTGGCTCTCTAGACTGTCACTTTCATTCAAATGTACTTCACACCCCTTATTGTAGACCAATGCACAAGCCAGAGTTCTGGAAGGCAGCCATATATAAGCCATCCTCCTACTTTGCAAATAAGTTATCAGAAAGCTGATAAAGAACCTTTATACAGCCCAGGCCTTTAGTTCAAACCAGACCTGACATACTCTTTCACCTTTATGTAAATATGCATTTTTTTAACGCTCTTTATAACCACTAAACTCCACTCCAAGGCCAGCTTATTCTCCTTAATGCTACAGCTGTAGTCCATAAATTCCCAGAGAAGACGACCCAATTCCTCCTGTAGGAGCTGAAGTAGATTGGTAGGAATTATTACTGCAGTGTATGCTGTCAGTATTACAGTCCTGTGCAGGTTTCAGACTCAGCCATCATGCCAGTGAGAATCTTCTGGTTTTAGAGCATTATTTTAAAACTTCTTTTTTTCCTCTTTAAGCTTAAAGACACCCTGATATCTCTGAGTTTTAGGTCACTGGAGACCGAGAGGTTATGCCAGGGAAATACCACTATATGCTTGCCCTCTTTTAATATTCATCCTTGGGTGCCTGCTACTGCCCTCTGGATACTGAGGGAGAGGGAGCTCTGATCTGGCTGATGCAACCATCCTTACGTTCTGTTAACACACAGAGTTGGAGACCTACAGAGTTCTGCTCTGAAAATTATGACATAATAGCAAATCACCAGTTACACTTTACTTACTTGTCACTGGAATAAACCATCTTCTGACCAGACCAACACACTAGGTCATTCCAGACCGAGCTAAAGCTAACAGGACTAGGAGAATATATACATAAAAACCTTGACAGTAACAGCTGTGGTCTGCATCTCAGTATTTACCACCTCGATAAGCGTGGAAATACCATACCAAGAGAAAAGTTACTAATAAGAAATGCCCTTTGAGTCTTACTGCTTTCACTTTGCTGAAGCAAACAAGCCCCAGAGTGAAACTGGAGACCAAGTTCCCTTTCTCTTTCACTGTGTAGAATTGTGGTGAGACCTGATATTGTCTTATCCAGGATACAGTCCAAGTGCTCTGAGACTTTCACTTCCTCTTCAAGCAGATGCTACAGCACAATACATAGCTCAGTCTTCCACTGACTTTATTACAAAAGCATTTGAGGTTACTACTCAGGTTCAGTACTAAGATAAGCTTGATGAAGTGTCAAGTCAGCTGATGATCGGAAGAGTTCTTGGCTGTATATCCTGGCTAGCTGCATCCCCCTCATGGCCTTCAGCTCAAGTGATGTAGAGTTATGTCCACAGTTGCTGGGGACTCTAGACCAAGGGGGTCACATGCACACTACATAAGCACTTGGTGTAGTGATGCCCTGTGGGCATAAGGCAGATGCTGTTTTCTATGGTGGTCAGTATTTTTCGAGCCTGGCAGCAGAACGTTTTTTTAGCATGAAACTGAAATTGTATGTTTCATGCCTTAGGCCATAGCATGAGGGGATGTAGAGGTGTTTTGAGGGTGCAAAACCTTCTGGGATAGGACTAAAAGGTTATATATGGCAGACCTGATGCTGTCTTACCCAGCCTGCCTTTTGACCAGAGTGAGCTACCTCCAAAATTATACTTAGGCCTTATATAAGAGGGAATTAGTTTGCTATCTCAAGGGGAAAACAAAACAAAACAAAAAAAAACCCAGCAAACCAACCAACAACAAAACCAACCAACCAAAGAAAAACCCCTACCAAAACAAAACAAACCCCAAATCCCCAAGGATTTCATAAACTAACATTTATTTAATGGAGACAGCAGGGAACCACGACAAGGGATGAACTAGGGAGCCTAGTAATTCAGTGTAGATGTGTACCATCAGAGAGTTATTCCAGATATTTTTATGGAAAGAGGAAACAAGGGAACAGTTACTGGATGAACAGACTTTCCAAGGGGATGATTTATAGACAGAAAAATATTGCAATCACTCACATTAATGTAAAGTTGAAAGCAAGGGTAACCCAGCCTCCTGGCAACATGAGACACATACCAGTCTTCATGTGACAGAGAACCAGGAGCGACACACCACACACCACACACCATGGAGGATCAAGGAGGCAGGGTTTTCCAGGGTTGTTCACAGGCAGGAGATAAACTGATCACCAGCTTCCAATGATGCCACTGTAGATGGAGTTAAGATGGGTTAGCCTATGGACCTCAGGGCAACCTGAGACACTGAGACACTTCTTGGCTCATTTCATCCTGCATGTGGGGGCCCGGATGCCCAGCAGTCCCCACCTGTGCACAGGTGGCACAAGAACTACACCTAGAATGCACAATCTGTTCAAGGACTTATGTTGGTCATCCCTTGCTTAAAGCCTTTGTGGGCAGAGAGGACCCAGGTTTTTTCCTTCTTATCAAGTAATTAAAGTAAAATTAACTCAACTTTTAAAATGGCATGTATAGAAATGATTAAACTTACAGGTTTTACCAAAATGACCCTCTCAAGACAGACTCATCCTTGTGAAGAGTTTGAGACAGTCTAAAAATTTGGATTTAATTGTAAGAAAGTAAGAAGACCCAAATATAGGATGCCTTGGAGGGGAAGTTGTTTTGTTGTTGGTTTTTTTTAATTTAGTAACCACCGTTATCTCATGGATCACTTGCAGAATCACTTATCTTTGACATGTAGATACAAACTGAATATTGAGCTGATCTTACTGATCTCAGTAAAATGAACAAATCAGGTGATTAAAAGTAATTGCATGTTTCTGTCATTACGTGAATGTCTCTTAATAGAGCTGGTCAAATAATTTAGTGAAAAACTCTGTGGTGAAAAAAAAAAATTACCAAAACCAAAAATTGCTGTCAGAATATATCAGCTTCTGTACTGTATTTAGTTATTAGAAATCTCCAGTTATTTGGG
This sequence comes from Haliaeetus albicilla, assembly GCF_947461875.1. Taxonomy (NCBI): domain Eukaryota; kingdom Metazoa; phylum Chordata; class Aves; order Accipitriformes; family Accipitridae; genus Haliaeetus; species Haliaeetus albicilla. The sequence goes on from NC_091516.1 coordinate 41,261,184, forward strand.
GACAAATTCTTCTTTCTCTCCAGCTAATATTACTTTTTTAAAGCTGTGAGTTTGCTATTTGCTATAGGTGTATTCATTATCAGTTTTTAATCTAGAGATATTAAAGCAGTTTGAATATGCATTACTTCTAAAACTGAAAAAGTGGCAAAGTTGATAAGCAGAATTAAATGCAAAGAATGAGGCAGTGTTTGTATTGATCTATGTCAAACAGAAGACAGCTGTTAGACTTTGGCATACATTCAGATTATATGTTTGGTTTTTAGAGACAGACCAAAATTTCCTTAGATAGTAAGTTAAAGAATGAAAGTCATTATTGGAATATTAATAATACACAAAAAGCAAAGCTTAAAAGGAAATATTGTTCCTAACTAAGCTTTGTCTCTATTTGTAACATGTTTTCCTCATATGCATCCATTTTGTAAATCAAAAGAATGACCTCCGATTCAGAACTTCACATACTACTTCATGCATAATGATTCATGCAGGAATATTAATACTAAACCACCTATATGGAAGATGCTGAATTTTGTGATGGTTGTGACTTTTTTGTTGTTGTTTCCTCTTTCTCCTAAAGAAGCTGTAAACATCTCATCAACCTAGATTGTTGCTTCAGACATTCTGCAGAGCAGTATACCAAAGTGCCCACATGTTGAGTGTTTACAGATTTGAAGTTTGGAGTTGAGTATGTGCCAACCCCTCTTCAGCTGTGAGCATGGAATCCTGCACCAAAATTGCTGTAGACCTTTCCTGGTATTTATGGTATCAGTATGGATTTCTAGCCATTTTTGTTTAAAATAATTTAATCATTCAGTAGTTATCACTCATGACAACTCTGAAGTTTTCTATGTCTGGGCAACCAACATGGAATCTTTTGCAAGTCCCTGATTTTCAGAGGCTGGAGCAGATGTCACATCTCTCTGCAGAATTCTGCATGGTTTTAGAGGTCTAGGCGTTAGTCTAATGCATGTCTGACACACAATACTTCTGCAGATGACCTGGGTCCAAGGGCTTGGGACTCACTAAAAGTGTCCTGTTTGCTTTAGGGATAGGGTTGGAATAACTCTTGCAGGAAGGTCTTCAAACTCTTTCTCTCATGGGGGCTGTACCTTTGTTGAAATATAATCAGCACTGGCAGATGGCTTTGCCATGCTAAAAACATGCTTTTACTTTCCGTAGGTGACTGGGAATGCTTCTCCTAATACATCCTCAATGGACAGAGTGGTCTCAGGAGTGAGCTTCACGTCACACCTGAGGCAGATTGTGTAGCCTTGTAATGCAGTGTTACCATTGCTAGTAACACGTCACAGGTTTTGTACAGAGTTTGCAAGGCCTCAGGACTGAAGCTTGTCAGGCTTGGTTTGCTGGAAATTTTCTTGACCTGACTGGAGTTTTGTTTTTACTTTACTTAGCTGTAACAGCAATTTTTTCTAATGACCATGTGGCTGTGTCTAATTTTTTTAGTTTTGCTTATCACTGTATTGTACAGCCATGGTTTCAGTATCAGTAGCACTAACGAATAGTTGTTCTGTGAAAAGCAAGATAGGGATGCAGCATAGAGGAATAACAGACCTGGTAGGATAGCAGAGGCCTTGAGAAGTGGGTACACAGAATGCAGTGTGGAAGGGTAAGGGCACGGAGTGATAAGAGCTGAGACGCAGGCTGGTTCTAGGGGTCCCAGCCCACCAATGACCAATTAAAGAAATGCAGACATGGAGGTGGGCAACGCTCTTCATAGGAGTAGCAAAGCAACAGTACTTTACAAGTATTCCACATGCATAAAACAAGTAATGTATAGATGTAATATGTAATATGGAGTTGCAGACCAGTGAAGAAAGAGCAAGGTGTGAAAGCATAATAGAAGACATGGGGGGGGGGGGGGGGGGGGGAGAGTAGAAAGGAGAAATCAACATCATAGGCAAAGGAATTTGGGTGCTGATGATTTACTCTAGCCCTTCCCCTCCAACCAAGTGGAAACCATCAACATTAGGACCCAGAGGAGCAGTAGACAGCAAGGGTAACACCAGGAAAAAAGGTAGAAACGAAGAACTGTGTGTTTAACATTTTAAACTATGTTATTATGGAGACTTTTCTCTTTATAGCAACATCCTTCTCTTTTTGTTTTCTTTTTGTAATAATTAGATCTGGACTGATAATAATTCTTTGATTAGACTATTAAGATTTAATTTATACTATTCATAAATTTTTATCTTTTCATATAAGGTGTATTTACTTTTTTTTTCACATAAGGTTTTGAGCGTAGCATGGCTTAAGCATGGCTGCTTAACAGAACTTACCACGTGCTGCCTGGAGTTACCTATTGGTGACTGGAACTATGTGGCAAGGAAAAGCCATGTAGAGACTCCCTGTGCATGGAACTCCAAAATAAACTTCTTAGATACAGGGAGAAGAGAAGATCTTTAGTCTGTTGATGGCTGACAAATGCAACTTTGAATTGCTTGGTGTGACAACAGAGGAGGTATATTTACATCGGTTCAAAATTATACCAATGTAACCCCTCATATGACTCTGCCTGATTTCCACCATAGCTTTTTTCCTATAAAGCATTTTGCAGGAGGACTTCCTGTGACACATAAGGTACAAATCAGAATGTAAATACATATCTGTATGCTTCTCTTTGGCACTGGCTTTACCTAACTGAGTCTCCTCAGTTCTCCATTTAGTTGCCAGTAAATTCTAAATTCTGTTTTCCAGGTACTACATGTTTGTGCATGAGTTTTTGAAGCATCATGCAGGGATTTAGTGCTTTGATTTCCATTAAAATTAATGGTCCTTGTGTGGCTAAAACAGTGCATGAGAAATAAAAAAAAAAAAAAGAAAATATGTGTCATCCTAAACATTCCATTTATTATTTTTTATAAAATGCATTTATACACAGCTAGAAGGAGACTGAGTATCACTGTTTCTTTTATGGGTTACTAGTAATATCGAGAGACTTTTAATACTTGTGGTCTATCTTAATGGCATCTGCTTCTGTGGAACATCTAAAAAAAGTTGCTATTTCCAGTCTGATGCTGATCAAAAACAATAATAAAACCATTTCTACAGAACTTGGGAAATACTGTCTGTGCAATTATATATATTCCTGTAGGATACAGAGGCCCATTAAATTAAGCCCTCACGGTGCTAGCTTCTGTATAGAATAGTAAGATAGCCCCAGTCCTGCTAAGAGGGGATGAGTTGGATAGCAAAGATCTGTGTGAGGAAAGATAAGGCACTGAAGTGATATCCACGGAGCCTTTGGGTTCTCAAGAAATGCAGTTCTGTGCTCTAGGTATTGACTTACCTTAGAGAGCCCCCACATTCCTAAATCTTTTCTCCTGAATTACCAGAGCTGAATGAATAGCCAGGGCAAAGGACTTCTCCAGGAATGTATCTTCAAAGTCTAAGGAAAACTAATTTTCAACACATTCACAGCCTTTTTTCCATCACTTCCCGGAAACGTTCTCACAGTTAGATTTTCATAGTGTGAATACTTGAAAAATCTATGATTCATTTATTTCCCACAATGGAAAATTAAAAGCTTGATCATACAACTAGTCCAGACTGTTCTCACAGAATATTAGTGGGCCTGCTTACTCCTGATAAACGTGGATAAACTTACTTCAATGCTCTATATGTGCACAAAATGAGGAATCTGTTGTAACACTGTAAACACAAATCTGTGCTAGCCAAAATCATGTTTTAGACTCAGATATAAGATCTGAGACACGTTCTTGTTGCTCAGTTACAGAAGTTCTCCAACAGAGAACAGAACATGTGACTCCGATGAACATGAAAATATAAATTGAATATTTGTCAAATTAATCCTTGGCATTCATGCCACCTGCACCCGAAGTATTCAGGAGATTGTGAATAAAACTTTGAAATATGAAAATGACTTCTGAGGGTTAATGACAGAAAATGTGCAGAAGCTGAGTTCATGAGCTTATTAGTTGTTACAGAAGCAACGCTGTTAGACTGCAAAAAAAAGCATCATGAGTTGTTCTCTAGTGCTCCCTCTGGTTGATACCGGGAACTGTAGCTTCAGGGGAAACACGTTTTTAACTGGAAGAGGGGAAATGACTGAAACCTAGACGAAGTCAAGGACAAAATGTGAACGATAATAAAACTTCCTGAAAAGCCTAAGGTGTTACTTTCGCTTGGAATAAATGATCCCAATGGGAGGTGACATTCAAACGCAATGAAGCAGAACCTGTTCCAAGTCTAAACTTGACCACACCCACACGTACTTAATGTATGATAAATGAGCCATGATAGATGTACATCAGGTCAGTGATGCTGACACTGGCAGATGGAGATTTTTTTTAACAGAACTCCCTGAATAATGGTATGCTTGTGGTAAGTGCTGCAGAAAGGATTACATTTAGCTAAATGCAACTGGATGTCAAGAGTGATAGGTATTTGCTTTAGGTTATTGACTCATTTATTCAGGAGAAGGAAATGATTACAATCTCTTTTTTAATTTAGTATCCGTAGACATTCCCAGACTTAGCCGTGTGCAGGACAAACCTATTTATATGCTTGAGACTTGTGAAATAAGCCAAGCACATGAAAAACAAAAATTCATGGGAACTTGTTGCTCATGGGAACTTGGGAGTTCATGGTTAAGTGGCTCTTCTTCTACCCACCTTGATATGCAGCCAGACGCCCTGGCCCTGTTTTGGCATGCTTCAGTCCTGGCAGCTGTGAAGGATTATGTTGGAGAAAAGAAGGTTATAGTGTGTGCAGGTAATCCCAGAATGCATATACGTGAAATAGAAGAGTATTAGGGGGCTGCAGCAAGGGCCAAATCTTCCCCATTAACCTTTGCTAGCAGTTTTTTTTGAGTTTTTGTTTGGAATAAAAAGAGACTAATTACTCATCTCAGCATCAGGGCAGTACAAGAGATGTTTGCACCACTCTCCCTGTTCCAGCCTCCTGATTCCCTACCACTGATTCAATTGCTCATTTAATTTTAAAAACCAGCAGCGATGGCCAGATGTATCAATGCCAACTGCAGTAACAAGCCAAAGGGCACAGGGGAGTCCTTCACTGCCATGTTGCAACAACATGCCATCACTACACACGCTTCATTGACATGCAAAGCTTTATGACTCTTAACCTTCTGCCATTCACCAGCTTTGTGAAGGCACTAGGGGAAGCAGTCAGCTGTTTGGACAACTGGGTATTGTCTTTGCAGTTTGACAGCACCATTCAAAACAAGGGGTTTTTGGCACCCTGAAGAAGTGTGTTTGACTGAGGTGAAGGTAAGGATATGTATAGGTCAAGTGACTCTGGGATGCCACATATGAGTCTAGCAGGTATAACCAGTCTCATCCTCTTCTGGAGACAGCGTACTGTGGCTGTTTGAATTCAACTCCTCTTTCCACTGTGAGTTCAGAGTCTTTAAAGTTTATCCTCAATCTCAAAACATTTAAGGGACAGTGCCTGTGACTGTGGCACTCCTGAACTTCTTGGAGAAAACAGCTTTTAGTTTCTAAAATCAGGCAGCTGGCTGCAGGGTGCCCTAAGAGGTGCCCTCAGTCTTTGGAGTCACTCTGCCTGTCAAAGCAACTGAGCCTTCTCTGAACAGTTCTCTCCTCGAATCCTGTTTAGATTTCAAATGTCTGTCCTGGTTTGTCTGGAAAACCACACGGTGAGAAAAAACTCAAGAGGAGACAGCTGTTACCTTGATTTGGTAGGTCTCTGACTGCATCAGGGTTGCTATTAGAAAATGTTAATAAATTTAAGGCTAAAATCTTGCCTGCTGCAAGATCAGGCAAACAGATTTAAAAGCCCCTCTGTTGCCACACTGCCTGCTGTGTTGCTACTGCAAAGGAGGCAATTCAAAAGCCCTGGGCTACTAAACTAGTTTTGGATTTCAGTGTGGAGGAGAACCTTTAAGATACTGACAGCCTTCAGAGGCAGATGAAAACCTGTGAGCAGTTGTGTCAGTAAAGTCCTGTTGGTTCACCCACTGCAAAACTCCTTAAATGGTCCCACCATAATTTGCTGAAAGCACTCTCAAGATGGGCTTCATGAGATGATCCTGCTAATACATTAGGGAGAACTACCGAAATGTACTCTCCAGAGTACCTCCATACCCAGGCTGGAGAACCATGCGTGCCTCTGGGTGAAAGTGCCAAGTGTTTAGGAGACTGAAGAGGCTGATAACCTCTTTGTGAGATTTTCCATATCACTGAAATAGCTTTTAAAATTTGGCCCTTCCATCCCCAGAAAATTCCTTATATTTGCACCTAACAACAGGGCTGTAGTTCCAAAATGCCAGCATGTTTCAGAACCCAGCTGTCCCTTGCCCCCTCTAGCATTTATTACCTTGAAAACCAGAAGTCTTTTTGGTTATCCAATACTGGAAACAGAATTTTGCATTTCCCTATTTCTGTGACTCAAGGCAGGAAGATCAGGTTCTGCTGTGTGGCCTCTTCCAACACTTGTAATAACGAAAGAGTTCTCCATTGGGGTTACTTTAGTTCAGAGTCATTACACAAATGCCGCATGCTGCTTTATCGCCCAGCAAAATGCAGCCACTTCTAGGTTGAAATGGAGGAAATGTTTTAACAGCAGAGCACAGAAGATACCTAAGAACAGAAGATACCGGAGTTAAAAAAGAGAACTAGTGTGTGTGTGAGGGTAGTGCATGCCTTGTGCAACAGTCTGCCAGCCATGGCTATAGTCAGAACCAATAGTAGCTCAGTGGCAATTTATTTAAAAGCAACTAGTATTTGAGGTTTTGCTAAGGAAGGATCAGGAAAGGCTAAGTTCAGTAAGAACAAGCACTCTCAGTGCAGATGAGAGCTCCCAGTCTTCTGGGAAGAACTTGGAAAGATCAGAGATGTAAACCGTGAGGAGCAGTTCCAGTGGAGCTGATACTTGCGTGTTAGATCGATGAGGAGAAGCATGAAAGTACAGCTGCTTCTAACACAGCAGGCATATGAAGGTCAGGGAACTGCAGAATTCTCAGTGTGCAGTGATCCTTAATATAACACATTTTGTGACTGTCTGACAGGACCTGGTAAGAGCTGAAGATAATCTAACACAGCAGCTGTAATTATGGTACAAATACTTCAGGGAAAAGGTAGAGACTTGCTTCCTTTACTTGTTTCCTGGGTAATGCTAAAGTGAGCAGGCATCTGGGACAGGCAGTCAGGGCAACAGAGACATTTTTCTTACCATCTCCACTGCCATCTACTTTAGTCACTTGCATTCCAGTCTCCTCCCTATCAAGCACCATGTAGGTGTCCATGCAGCTGAAGGACTGGGAACACTGTACTTTTTTTTTTAAAAAGCAGATACCTCCAACAGATATTTAGGCAATGGGCATCATAAGCCCCTTCTACACTGAACTCACCTGTGATGGGATGATTGTCTCAGCAAGTATGGACTGGGGGTAGGCTGAAGAAAATGAAGTGCAGGTGCTCACCAGACTCCACCCATTTGTATCAGTCAGACTCCATCTATTCATAACAAAACAACAAGATGGCAGTTTTGCAGCTCTCTAGAATGGAACAATCTATCTGTCTTCTTCTGTCAGCAGTTCAGTAGGGGTATCTGTTAAATCTAAAAACTAATGATGGTGAGCCCGCTCTGGTGAGCTGACCGCCGTGTGGTTTTGGAATCTGGTTCAGTATTTTTGACACCACAGAAGACAAGGAATCCATTTAAGTTCTGAGATATGACAGATGACCATTAAGGAAAAGTGTTGGCCTGCTGAGCCACTGCAAACTTGTCATGACTTTGGTGATACAGCTCCTGAAATATAAGGGAGATTGGGTGAGAAAGCAGCAGTAGAGGGCAGGGGTATAGCTTCTCTTAATATAAGAGTGATGCCCAATTTCATCTGGTAGGTTAAGGGTGAGAAATGTTTGAAGGTGTATGCTACTATAGCAGTACTGTTACATACAAGCATGGTGTGAGATTATAGCCCCTTCCTGGTGTTTGCTGTCTGTACAAGAGATACCGATCTGAAAGAACTTAACTGAAGCACATGTAGCAGCTGCATGACTCACCCCACTTTTGCTACAGAATTAGTTCTGTGCCTGTCTTGTGTCAGCCTGTTCTGTGAAACCACTTCCTTAATTTACTTTGTCTAGATGTCATGGCTTAATCACTTGGTGTTGAAACCAATCTGAGGTTACAATAAGTCATTCACCTTATGTTTGAAAGCAAGCTGTATACGCAGAGTAAATTAGAGGCAAATTTTCAGCCTAGCATCCATATGACTTCATCAAGAATAATGTGCTGTGTTGTGGAATACATTTACATTATGTAGGACAGATTTGTTTAACAACTCAGCACTAAAAAGCTCCAGAGAAATGAAACTGCCAGATTTCCCATGCAGCTCAATCCCCACCGAGCAATAGGCAGCTGCATGGTTGGAGGGATATGAAAAGAGCTGCACCCTCTCTCCTCCACTTCCCCTCTCTTCTCATGATGCAGTGAGCAGAGCTCAACAGGGGATGAGGATCTAGGCCTTAAGTCTAGCACTTTTAAGCTGCCAGGTAGCAACCGAGGCCTGAATTTCATTAGGTATTCTCTTGCGCACTTACTTACTTACCTTCCTTTCTCATGCTTCTCCAAATATTCTTCTGTGACTGCCTGGCTCAGTTGTCAACGTGAAGGACAGGCCTGTGGGTGTAGGTCATTCTTATATTCCAGGGGCCTTCCAAGCATCAACACTTCGAAAGAGGCTTTTGTGCAAATAAAACCAAGTGGCATGACAGACTTGCAAGCACTGTGAAAGAGCAGGTTGGGAGAGGAAGAAAAACTCTCAGGGGTACTCAGGCAGTCTGTGACCCTCTATACCTGGGAGGCCTAATTAGCTGGATGCTACAAAAGCTTGCTTGCAGCTGACAGGAAAGGTTTACTGTTGGGAGGGGAGAGGCAAGAAGGGCTGTTTCCCGCAGCGAGAGAGCAGTGAAAGTTTTCTTAGGTTCTGAGGCGCAGACACACAGCTTTGGACTGAAGGCATTGGGAGCATGTGAAGCAGCATGAGGCAGTATCAGGACCTGCTGAAGGCAGCTTTGATGTGTTAAATGGAGCAGATCATCTTTGCCTGTGTGGCTAGAAAGCAGGAAAAACTAGTGGCCTGTGAGACACGTGATCCTGCAACAACTGTGCGCAGCCCACAACAGGCCTAGTAAAAGCACGTAAAATAACGCTCAGTGAATCCAGTGTTTTCAAGGGTTTACCTCAGGTACCAAAGTGAGCAGGCTTCTAGTCTAACTTACAGATCAAGACTTCTCTCCTGAGGAATGGAGCCACTGAAGCTCAAAATCTTTGCAAATTATCCTGTGGCTGTCTCAACTCCGGTCCTTTTTGAAAAGGCCCCAAATTAGCTGATATGTCTGAAAACAATGGCCTTCAGGTTCTTTAGGTTAGGCTGGATGGGCTAGCTAGGGCTGTGTGCACTCAAAAGGAAAGCCAGTTTTTGAAGGATTCAGGTGGCTGAGTGCAGATACTGTCCTGTTGTCCTCTTTCACACACAAAGAGCAGGCAGAAGGAAAGGCAATGTGCAACCCTTGAAAAAAGGTTATTTCTACAAGCATATTGCTTGCATCAGCCCCTCACAGCAGTGAGGAAGATGCATGCCAACTCCATTTTGTCCTTGTCTGAATACTTGTGGAAAGCCTGTAACAGTGAGAGAAGTCATAGCAGGAAGAAGTTTGTCAGAAGGTGAAAACAGCAGCATGACACTTAAGTAGTGTCATTGAGGCATGATCCATCTTAAGGTCGTGGAAACAAAGCTCTGCTTAAACTAAAGTAATGGAGGGTCTGATTTTAATGGGAGAGGCCAGGTTAACTGGGTTAACAGGTTGCTGGGTTAACAGGGATAACAGGTCCTAAACGATAAAGTTGCCATGCAATTTTACTGGTATCCAACTGGTGAACTTCAATTCCTAATATCTGAGATTTTCAGCAGTAACTTGGGCCAGACCAGCTCCTCTCTTGCTGACTTTGGTGAAAATTTAACCATGGATTCAGGGAGTAAAGCAAGGTGAACACTTGGAGAAGTGGCTGCTCATCTTCTGTGCAAACTCAACACTGAATCAGTGCCCTGAAATGAAATGCTAACATGTCTGCCCCTTACCACTCCTGACTGAATTTATCAGTTGCTCCAGCGTTAGGAAAATGGATTGTAAACACTTTAAGCCAGAACTTATTTTCAAATGGTACTGTGAGGTACCCAGCATTTCTAAGGGTGCTATAAAACAGAAATGGTATGGTTTTAGGAATGCTATTGTCCAACCACCTGGACAAACATGAAGGGTTTTGAAATAATACATTCTTCCCTGCACACTTTGAAGGTTCATACCAACTTTATCTTTCCTTCTCTATTGAAATATACTTGCAGCCTCTCTGTGCTGTCCTCTGGGCAGCTGTGTTCTGTTTCAGCATGTTCAGGTTGTGGGAGACCAGTGTGTTCTGTAAGGTTAAATACATTTATCTTCCTTAGGACTGGGCCACACAGTACCTGGAACAATTGCTTCTGGGGCACGGCAGCTGTAGAGAAGACTAGCAGACCTAGAAAAGAGAAAAGCCAAGTGTACAGTGAGTTTTCATTAAAGAAGAGACAAGGTGATGTCAGAGAAATGTAGACAGTCTCTCTACACTTAAAACAGAAAATGGAAGAAATTCACATAGATGTAGTTGAAAAATAGGTTTAGAAACCTACCGTATGGAGTAATGGCATCATGTTTTCTCCATGTTGTTATGGTCATCGCACGTATTGCAGTTTCAGACAGATAGTTAAATCAGGCAATGTCCTTATATTCAGTCAAATGTGTGTTTCGAGATGAAATCTGCCCGACGATCTCCTATACCTTGTGCTTACAAAAGGCGGAAGTGGTAACATAGGATAAACCCACCACGGTTTTCACTTGTGCAGCTTTATGTACAGCTGTAAAGCACCTGCAGAGTTCCTGGCACTGTAGTTTTGTTTGGTTATAGTAATCACTATCCCCTACCTCTGGCTGTACTCAAAGCTCAGAAAAGACTGAACACCAGTGCTCTTTGTGCTCTGTAAACTGTAGTATAATTTGAAGCTTGCAAGAGCTGCAATAAATTATTCAGTTTATAGGAATTAAATTCCAGAGGAGGGAGAGGAGATGAACACAGATTGTGAGATGCTGGAAACCTCTCTCTATCGGAGCATCTGCACCGTGCCATCCTTGACATTAACCACCCTCCTCCTGTTTCACAAAGCAAAGGCCCCCTACAGTGCTGTGAGAGGGGAAAAAAGCAAAAAAGCTGGGGATCTCTTGGCTTCCCTGTGTGACTTCAGGTTCCTTGTGCAGCTGTTTACAGAACAGCTTCCCAGCTGGAGCGCTCTGCTCCTGCCTCGGGCACAATGGTCGGTCCCATCAGTCACGCCTGCTGGCCCCGGCACCGCTCTCCCCGCAACGCTCTAGCGCCTAAGATGCCGATTATATATAGGATCATATATATACAGAATACGTATGTATGTGTATGAGAGTCGGTGACTCCTTTTCACGTGCTGGGAAGTGTAATGCGAAGGTCTAAGTCTGTCTGGGTTAGGACCAGCATCAATTACCCCAACTCCTTAAAGGAGATCATCAGCAGCTAAAAAGTTAAGTCTAAAGTGAAGCCGTGTGTCTTCTTGCCTGCGTCACCTTACGGATGAAAAGATCTGTTACCATACCAGTACGTGTGTGAAAACGGCTGAGCGCAGTCTGACCGTGAGTAAGGAAGGCCAGCAAAGAGTAACTCGCGAATGAGAAGCACGCAGCGGCTTGGGCCGACCTCGGAGTGTGGGGACGTGGCGGGCTGGGTTTCGGGGTGTCACCACACGCAGCGCAAGGCGCGACGCAGGCCGCTGGGGTACGTGCCAGCGCTGAACACGTCTGCAGCCTCCCTCAACGGCACAGCTGCCAGCTGGGGCGTTTTGGGGGGAGGACGCCTGCGGAAGGACAGCAGTTGGTGCCTTCTCTGCGGGGGGCTGGGTTCGCAGCCCCCTCCAGCAGCGAGGAGAACTGGGGGCACTGGCTCCTTTGTGCTGCGTTACCGGCGCCCCCCCCCCGGTCCCTGCCTGTATTCTGCCTCTGCCCTCGCGAGGCCCAGCGCTCCCGCCAGACACCCCCCCGGCCCCCCGCACTTCCTGACCCCCGGGCCGGGCAGCACCCCCCCACCCCACCGCTGCCGCCGCTGTGGAGCAAGCACGGCGCGGAGGAAGGCGGGGGGGGGGGAGGGGGAAGCGCTTCCCGCGCATGCGCAGGGCGCCGCGGCGTTTCCTGAGGGCGCTGACACCGAGTTACTTTTCACCTACTTCGCCGCGCAGCGTCCCGGCGGGGTAACTGTCGGTCAAGCGGCGGCGCTCAGCGCGCCTGCGCGGGACCCCTTTCCACGGGACGCGCCGGCTGCCGTGGGGCTGCCCTCCTGCCGCAGGCCCGCCCGGGCATCTCTCGGCAAGACCCACCCCCCGCCCCCACCCCCCGCAACTGCTCTTCGCAGGACGGACATCCAAGCCTGCCTGCTCCCCGCGTCCCCCCCCACCCCCACCCCCGCGGGCCGGAGCGCGGCTGGGACCTCAGCCTTTCCACGGGGAAGGGGAAGCAGGGCGACGGCGAAGCCAGGCGTGGCAAAGTCTCTTGGTAGGGGTGCGTGCGCTCGCCTGCAGCAAAAGTCGGTGCGTGCTATATTTGTGAGGTCGGCTCCCCTTCCCCTCCCACCGCCGCTTATTTTGCAGCCGAAAGGTTATGCGCTTGCGGGGCTTACACTGTAGATACCCTAGTGCTTGCTCATCTTCAAGGCTGGCAAGGGAAGAGCGTGTTTTTACTTCTAGCTCAGTGTGGCTGTGCGCGGGGTTACTGTCGGTCACTGCTGGAGGGCGTGCACACGTTGCTCCGCTTGCTTTCCTTTCCTTCGGAGGGAAGGGGGGGGTTCTGTGCCTCCGATCCTTCAAACCACGGTTCTGGTTTCCCTTCAAACGCTGCTGGCAAAATGGTAACGCAAGCCCGTACTGCTCCACGATTACCTGGCAAAGTAATTTTCAGCAGCCCCAGTGGTACACTGCGTGAATGAGTCTTCTGTTGCATGCAAAGCTTATACCAATGCTGTATAGATTTTAGCATGAAAGGATTACTTCGAGTGAGAATTTTGATCTTGGATCAAGCGTTAAGTGCTCAAAAGAGACTTACAAAACCTCTAGACCAACACCAAACCTTTCTTTCTGAGCTGGCAGTACGTGATGGAGAAAAGAGTTAAAAAGGAAAAAAAAAAAATTCTGCAGTCTTTTCTAGGAGCAAATTGAAATGCTCGCTCACTCTGGAAGAACTGGGTATCTCTACAGCATTAAAACCACAGTGGTGAGGCATCCACAGCAATTTTTAAAAGAGCTAAAATCGGTGTATTGTAGATGTGTTTACTGAGACTGGAAACATGAATCCTGCAGCTGGGTTGAATTTTGCACTTGGAGGGTCTAAATACATATTTTTTGTAGGTACAGTTTACCCAGTCTCAATTTGGCCTCTTGTATTTATTCCACAAATTTACCCTGTGGTCCTTAACCAGGAAAATCAGTTGAAGAGCCTGTCCCTCTGTGCTGTATGTAGCTAGAGCACCACTGTTCCCTATGTTCCAAGGACATTGCTGTAATGGATGGTGAGGATGACCCTAACTGGCCTGTGAACTGAAGACTTGGATTATCCTTGGGGTTTTTTAGCTCAGTTTCAGGAATGTTTGTAGTTCTTTCTGACACTGTAATCACTTTTTTCTCTTTAACTGTCTTAACAGCAGGATAGGCTCTCAAAGCACAACACAGCAGCCCTCCCTTGGCCTAGAAGAGACCAAAATTGAAGGAAATTTAATGCTGCAAGAATTTGTAACATGATACGTGTTCCCATTTCTTGTACACCACTCCATAAAAGCAACTTAAGTACAGTTTAACTGTCATTACATAGCTGCACAAGAGATAAACGAATTTTTTTTGTTCTTTCACGAGCTACAGATTGCTCCTGTTTAGCTACTCAAGCTGTAGCACAGGCTCACACAAACGACACGGTATTGCACAGCAATGTAAAATTAAGCAGTAAAGAATTCAGGAAGAATGTTTCCTTACTCTTAGAAGCAGCTTTGCGATTTGCTATAGAGTTAAATGCTTCCATTGTTTTCCTTCCCCCTTGTGTTTTTTGCTGTTTTTCACTGGGGTCCCACCCGTGGTTCCCTTGTAGGCTTTCTTCTCTCCACTTCCAAAGCACTGATTGATTTCTTTTGCTCTCTTGCTTACTACTCTGTTGTTACCAGGTTGCTGCGTAAAGTTGTTTACTGGTCATCCCTGTGCTGTACAAAGGCACAAATAAATTGAGGGGAAATACTTAGATTTGCTGTGGGAGACGGGGTGGTGGTAGGAAACTAACCATTTTATCACTTTTACAGCCTTTGAAGTTATTTCCTGCCCCCCCCCCCCCCCCCGGTTGCATTGCCCACACCTGTTGATGAGATTTTCCACCTGTATTTGTTATCTTTCACTTCAGAAATATTTGAGGGAAACTGCACAATTGCTGTTTACTAAGTACTGAACTGTCTGGGGGCCCATTATACATACCAGTAACTCTTCTGACTTCCTCGTGAATACGAAGTTTATCAAAGCTCTAATTTTTGTTTCTCTAGTGGGATAATATCTTATTTACATTTATTCACACAATTTTATTGTCTCCTGAATTTTGTAGTAGCTGTAGACTTGCATACATACCAATGAAGAAGCAGGTTTTATACTTTGAAGATAAAAGAAGTGTCAGCATGCTTGGGAGGACAGAATTATGAGGTAAATTAGGTCTAGATAAAAAAATCTTTTGATGAGTAGCATACCAGAGCTGGTATTGCAGTCCCTTCCAAAAGACCCTGCCTTCCATGGATTGTGTTCTGGATCTGTTCTTGTGAGTGCTTGCACTTTCTGTGGTCTTCCTTTCCCTTCTTCCTTGTCGTCTGTCCTTGCTCTTACAGGCCTTTGTCCCTCCTTGTGTCACTTCAGTGGTGACTCAGAGTTGCAGCCAGGAATCTCAGACTGCAGCAGCAGAAAATGTTGTGCTTCAGGCAAGAGCGTCTCTTCTCATCTGTCTCACAGTGATTGTGTTTGAAAAGCAGTTAGACACATATACAGCATTTTCAAGCACCATTCCTGTCCTGCTATATTTTAAGATGGTTTTACACTCTAATCTGGACAGCTTAAACTGTAAAAGAGCTGTTCTTGAAAAGGGTATTTTCTACTCAAGGGTAGAAAGCTCATGCTTTTGCAGCATTTCTAACAAGACTGGACATGTCTCCCCAGCTTGGAAACTAAGCCAGTTGAGCTGGAATTTTATTGTAAACTGGATTGCCTTTAAAAATAGCACGGAGTTCCAATTCAGTTTCCTTGGAAGTGTAATTGGAGCCTTGTTTAGTGGAATATTCATTATCCAGCCTACAAAGGCAAAAAATCCAATTATACCCAATGTTGTGACACCCTCAGAAGTCCTGTATGGTAAAGACAGAAGTTAGGATCTTTAAGTGTTCATTTTCAGCTTCCTTTTTAGAATCGGGAATTTTAGAATTAGGAGCTAGAATGACATTATCTCAAATGTGGGAGTTTTTTGGTCAGATTTTTTTTTTCCCCATTGGCAGGAATATTGTTAGCCTCCTTAGGCCTTGGTTAAGACTTCAGTCACGTATCTGGGATTTCTTAAACAGATTTCTGAAATGATTTAATGTAAACATATGTGATAAATGAGGCCGGGTATGGAACTAAAGGGACTTAATTTTTTATAAGAGGTTCACAGTCTGCAAATACAGTGCTCCAGGTACATGAAAAATGTTTATGTGCTGCAACAACTGTCTTCATATTTGGTGTTTACAAACTACCTGGTTACTGGCTGGAAGTGTTGTGCATTACTGCAGTACAAACGGTAAAATATGTTGTGAGAATTATCATGTGTAATAAATGATAGTGGTAATAAATGCTTTTGCATCAGGCTGGAGGTAAAATCATAAAGCAAAATATCATGAGGAATTCAAAGTCAAAAAGAGGATAAGTGGAAGTTAGTTGTTGTACAGTAAGCTTTCCTCTCCAAGAAAAGTTGAGGTCTCAGTTTCTTTGTTTTCAAATGGATGTCCAACATACGGTTAAATTAAGTGGTGAATATTTCTCTCTATGTGCGTGAAATCTGGGTATTTTTCAACTGAGCTCCCTTTAAATTCTCTTTAAATGCTCAAACTATGTCCCACAGTGTACACACAGCTGCTGCAGGCTGAGAGACTGACAAGCATACATACACTTGCGATTGATTGCGAGAGTAGGGCTTTCAGACAATCCCTTTTGGTCGTGCCCAGTTACTCTTCAAGGTTTGTCACCACAATGATTGGCGCTGTACAGGTCTGAAATAACAGTGAACTGTGGCCACTTGGCTGTGAAAATGTTCTACCTTTTTAATAATTCTTCTATTAATACTGTGCAGCTTTTATTTTCATGCCAAAATGGTAACACACACTGATGAGCACAATGAACAAGCTAAATTCTCTGGCACTAACTGTTCCTTACAGCTTACAGATCTACACTGTGTCTAAACAGCCTTGTGCTCTGAACAAAAGCTTTCCTATTGGAGAAGTAACTCCCTTTGATTTCAAGAACTGTGCTGAACTCCATAATCTCTTCCTGTTCCATGGCTGAGGAATTGAGGGGTTTAATACTGGAACAAAACAAACAAAAAAAATCTCTGCAGCATGGCAATTTAAAAACATATAGTTCAGTATGGAAACAAATGTGGAGCCCAGCTCTCTTACCTAGAGAAGCAAGCACATTCATTTTTATTACAGTAAAGGCAGGATTATTGCTTTACATCATATGCTGGTTATTTAATTTTCCTTTCAGAGGCTGTAGCGTGCTCTGGGTAATTACCTGTTAGCAATAACTAAAGCCTCTGCCTGGGTCTGAGACCTGGCTTTACAACCCCAGCTGGCTGAAGACACTAATTAGTACACAGACAATAAATACAGCTATCTAGGAGTTAGAAACAATGGGGATATGCCTGAGAATTTTCTTCCCCATAAAGGTAATAGTGTCTTGATAATTCTTCAGATTGCCACTATAAAATACAAATTGGACATTTTAGTGTTGAACTGAATAAAACTCTGAATCGTATGGCTGAATCCCTGTTCTTTGAATTAAGCCCAGAGCCTGCAATACAATATAGACTGAATCGAGCAGTCTCAAGCCTTCCCTTTGTTTCCCTGATTTCAGTGATTTTGGCACTGGTGTGAAGTCATCACAGCTTGGTGTATCTTTACCAGGGGTTGCATTAGTTCAGCTATTCCTAAAGGAAATAGTGGGTAGGTGAAATGGAGGTAGAATGTCCATGCCACAGAAACACCATTTGAATTTTTGAGTTTAATGTATCCTCCTCCTTTTTCTATTCAGTTGTCGGGGGGTGGGGGTGGGGTGGGTGTTACACATTGTTCCTGCCTCTACATTATCTCATTATATGGCACATGAATCCGAAGTGTGGTGCTTGAGATAGTTCAGATGCAGGATGTGGGTCTTGGCTCTGAGGACTGTTTTATGTGCTAATGTCAGTGCCATTAAAAGAAGGGTACAGTATATACATTTTTCCAGACCTGGTATTAACAATAACGAAGATATGAACCCCAATGCAAATGGATGCAAGAAGTCTGGGTTTGGCTGCTGAACTGCACACACTTGTGATCCTATTTAATCAACAATGTAGAGATGCTCTAATCATGAGTCATTTTTGGCATTCTTGACTTATTACCTAAGTAGTTCTCTGAATTGGTTTCTAAGGTGCTAAGAAGAGTTACAGTAAAGTACACAAGCAGCCTTCATAATTGTGTCCCCCTCAGGATCACCTGGAGCTTTGCAGAATGCAACGCAAAATCCTTTTCCTGAAAAGAAAAAAAAAGTGAAGGGTTTTGTAGAGGTCTTTTGGTGCCAGCAAAACTTGTCTCGCCTGAACATGCCTGAAGGAGGAGACTGATGCATTTTCTGTGATTCCTGAATATAAAGGAGGATATTGACTTCTGGCTGGGGATATGGGTAATGTTGGTTACAAAGGTTATCTATCAGGATGATTCTTCACAGCCAAGAGATTTTATCAATAGTAGCCATGCACACTTGGAAAGAGAAGTTCTGTCCAGTTTTAGGCCACAGGGGTGTCTTGAATTAAATGATGACCAAACCTTTGGTGGCAGTTATGTTTTACATTTTACAGCTTGACATTTTTTGTTCCATATGTACACCAAACAAAAGCAATTAACTCACTTTGCTTTGCATGTCTCCGCACATCCTAGGAAGCATTCAGCTCACTTCTGCTCAGGCACTGCCAGAATAACAACAGAAAAAGCTGTCAAAAATAACCAAAAAATCCCACCCAAGTACAGCAGGATCCAAAACATCTTCAGCTTTGAATGGGATGGTGGAGCTTCTAGGTGCTGTAGTGCATCAGCACATGAAATCCGTGTGAGAAGGGGACAAGGACCTACAGCTCCAAACTCCAACTGCATCTCTTCGACCTTCAAAAACAGTGGCCTTGTCCAAGGCTTAAAAGTTCATGTGCAGATTAAGTAAAAGGGACATATATCCTTTCATCTCCTCCCGTAAGTTATTTGGAAGTTGCTCTTCACATTATTTTTAAATGCCCTTTGTTTAGCCTGGGCAAAGTGTTTTTTGTCTGGAGCAAGAGTGTAGAGGAGTGAGGGTCTTTGTAAAGGAGAGACCTAAACTTACCTTCTTTTACACAGTATTGAGGGATCTGCACTATGCATGGGGCTCAACCTGTGCACAGCTTCCCTGGTAGAAGAAATCAGATGTTGTTTGTAGTGATTTGTACCAGACAGTTTCTTCTGTCTTCTTGCATGTAGCTGCACATGAAAATCCCAGAATCACACGGGCTCCATGTGGGACTCTCTAAGAATTTGTACTAGTCACAGTCTAGTGTTAGCAAGGGAGTTCAAGCTGTATCATTTATTGCTTACAGATCACTTAGAAAGGCAGACCCATGTGCAATGTGTTTATGAAATCTGAGTCAACATACTCTGAAGCTGTTAGACAATTGTCCTTATGATTCCAAACTTCTATCTTAAAAAGTAATAATTGAGGCCCATATATATATAAAAATAGGATTCATGTACCTAGATGGGTTTTTTTATCTATTTCAAGTTGAGCATCTCAGCAGCTTAACTAGGAATGGAACTACGCTCTTCACTTGTGGTGGGTACGCCATGACCAAACAAGTGGTGCCAAAATTTATGCTAATTTAACATATCCATGGCCTAGTATTGTGTGTGTTTCTCTGGGTAAGAATGAAAACTTACCTGTAACTGATAAAACTGGAAGAGGGATATTTTCAGACTACGCTGCCATGTCTCGAAATTATCACCTTCCCATTTATAGGTCTTGCTTTGTAGCCTTGTTTCAGGAAGGTTTAACTGCCTTCCTTAGTCAATGTTAAGTCAGAAAAGATGGGACAAGAAGTAGCGAAGAAGGAATGGTATGACAAATTGGACAGAGAAGAGCTGATGGGTAGAACAGCTAAGCTGAAAATAGAAGAAGAGCCAGTAAGAAGAGGTTGGTTGACAAAGAACTCTTGAGTGAGTTTTAGGAAAGAGAAGGATAGAAGGCCAAAGGATTTTGCAGCACAGAAGAGGAAATGAAACATCAGGAAAGCTTCATTTTCCTTTTGAAAATGTAATAGTTCTGTTAACAGCTGTCTGACCAACAGGAGAACCCACCTCATGTGCATGTGTGTGTGATACAGTGAGAGCCTTTGCCCAGGCTCCTTAGGAGTTAACCTTCCAGCAGTTAACCTACCGTTTGGCAAGCTACAGAGGGGTATCAAGAATGGATTACTATAGGTAATAACCTTAACTTTCAGGAAAGCTATGGTTTTCTTCTAGCTTTTTTCATCACTGGTTCTTACTGCATATTTCAGTATATTCAGCATATTTGTCTTCACTGGGTCTCACAAGGCTGGTCTGCATTGCACTGGGCAGTCTTCAGGGAATCATTCCGGAGCAAATATTCACGCAAGGTTTGACCAAACAGTAGCCTACTTCATGCACACTGACTGTGTCCACAGGAGAATAGTGCTCAACTGTAAATTCACTTTCTTCCTTACTGAGAAGTAGCTTCCTTGTGTAGACAAGCTCTAAGTCAGTTTGTGTTTAAACTAGCAGTATATTGAGATGGAGGAATGCCTTCCAGTAATTAGACATATTTGCAGCATGTCCCAGCAATTCAGCAATTTGCTGACTTGAAGTAGCAAACTCCCTGTGTGCATGAGCCAGCCTTTAACACCGGTCTGCAGTGGTGTAATGAAGGCATTGGATGCACCCTGGTTTATCCTGTCACAGAGTCTGGCTCCATGGGCTGCTGTTAACTAGCGAGGCTAGTACAGGCTAGGGGATAGGGACAAATAAAGGAAGTCTCTTTTGTAGGGAACAAGGTAGAGGTAGGAGAAAAGTACAAGGGAGTATGAGGTATGCACTGGCAAAGACAGGAAATCCATGGAGATAATTCTCTGTACCCAGCATGGGAACTTGTTGATATTTGCTTTTGTACTACAGTATTCCTCAGGATAAATATGGATTAGATGGTTTAGAAACCAGTCTTGTCAAAGAGAAAAGAGGTAAATACATTCTCACCTGTGTATAATTTGCATAGTTGCATTAACACCAACAGATGAGGATTTATCCATTTATTTAAAGGTCATTAAACACGTGAGTAATTAATTAAGCTTGTGAGAATTTGAAAAGCGCAAACTTTGCTATGAGAGACTCAGTTTTAACCATCTCCAATGTTGCCTTGCAGCTAGCCATAGGTGTGCAGGATTTGGATGTCATTTGTATGTGCCAGAAGGAAGCTTTTCACATAGGTTGGTTTGACAGAAGGGTTTGAAAAGGTTTTTCCTTTAATATGTGCATGTGAGGCCCAGGTTCTCTAATGCAGCTCCATATAAATCAGTAGTATTATTTTAGCTGATGAAACTGTAATCGCTAACTAGCAGAAAATATTGCCGTCTTGATCCATGAATATATGAAAGGCTGAAATGAAGTTTACCATCAGTTTACCAACTGGACTTGAACTGATTTTGTAGGAAAGGTCAGGGCTGATTTTGTCCTGTCCATGACTGGGGACTCTCCTTTATTGTGTGTTTATATGGAGCTGAGCACAACTTCGTTTTGGCTGTAGCTGGTCTGCACCGATGTAAAATAATCACTCCTCTGATCAGAGCAACAGGGAGGAACTTGATTCAAAGGTGAGTGATAGTTATTTGTGGAAGTGTCAGAAGTGGGGCCATGTTGTGCATTGCTTCACAGCCCCTCTCTCCTATAGCATTACCTGGATGGACTGTTGCATTCAGTCTCTACTTCATGGCCACACATGGTTCCCAGTCAGTTGGTGCATCTTAAAGAAAGGAGAAAGGCCTGCCATCTGCTCTGTACTGCTGCTTCCAGAACGCCACAGAATCCTAACAGCAAGACAAAGCTTAGCTGCCGGCAGTCTCCATCTAGGAAGCGCCAGGGAGTGCAAGTGAAAAAATGCAAATACAAAAACTGACTGTCTGCAGATCAGTCCCAGGAACAAAAAGCTGGAAGAGCCAGGGTTTTGATGTTCTCAGAAGAGTACAGGTAAAAGAAATGTACACAAGATTTGCATGCAGTTGTGATAACTCACTGTAGGCAAGGGAACGTGTAGTTAAGCGCAAAGTATATTACTGTTGATATTTGAAGACACAGGTCAAAACTAGAGTTTAGGTGCTGTTTTTCATAAAATCAGCCTTGCTTTTTCTTTGATTATCTTCACCAGAGTTTTCCTCAATAAATGATTTAGGCCCACACGTTCTCACATCTCAGACACATGCCAGAAAACTGGTCAGTGAGAATGTTCTTTTCTAAAATTGCTATATAAGTGGCAAAGGGGTGTGTTTGAGTTATTATTACTGCTAATGCCAAGCAGATAAATTCCATATGTCAAAAAATTATTTGTGCATGGGAGGTAAACTATCAAACAGTGAGAGCATCTCTGAAAAGCAGTGGCTCGTTCAAGTCTCCAGAGTCAGTTCCAGTTGGTAGGGGAGCCAATAACTCCTGTACTGCTGGAAGATTTTGAAACCTGAAATGCAGAGGCTCGCATAGAGCTCTGGTAGCAGTCACAGTCCTGGCAGCAGATTTACATTGACATTCCCAGGGTGGCTGATACTGTGCAAAAGGAGGAGGTGCCTCAAAACTCCTGACTGCTGGTCCTCCTCTAAGCAGTTACAGCATAGCAGGATTTTTTTACTGTATGTTTTCTTGTGAGAACAGGGCTTTCAGCCCTGGTGCTGTAGTTGGTTTGACTCCTCCTCCGGCTCCCCTGTGGCAGTGTGTGCAGCGGAGCATGTTTGTGATACAGCAGTGTGCAGGTGTACTTTTCCAGTTACGCTCTGTTCCTTTGTACGGACAGTAATGTGGAAAAACAGGGCGGGAAGATCCCTTAAGAAGTCATTTTCTCCACCATGTTATTCCAAAGTAGAATCAACTAAACTTAAACTTTTCCTAACAGAATAGCTGGTCAAATTTCCCCAGGGTGCTGGGTGAAAAACTGCCATGGGTTGACACAGTGAGGGAATTAAAGATATAGCAACATTAAGATAATAGTGTAAATCAAGATGGATTTCTCCTTCTTGCCATCATTTGTTGCAGTCATTTTTACAAAGTGGTAATATATAAAAAGAGTTATATTCCAGCTGTAGCCTTCAGGGACACACCTGCACAGGGGCAAGAGCCACTAAGCTGCTTAACGCATAGAGGATGCTCAGTTCTCCTTGAAAAATGACCCAAAGAAACCCCTGAAAGAAAGAACATTTCTTTTTTTCTCTAGAAGGAGTTCGTTCTTCTGTAGGCAGGATCGGAATGCATCCCGAATCAGTGCTGTTTCTATTTGTCCGCATGCAACAAGCTAATGAAGAACAAGCTAACCGGACAGAACTGATAAAAACATTGATAATTATTCTCTGAAAGCTCTGATTTGTGGCTGATACAAAACTGAAAAGTTTGTTCTTCTCAAGGGTATTTCCTGTTTGTTTGCTGCCTTACACTTCTTTCTAGTTCTTCCTAGCTTTTCTTGGTTTGGGGTCATTTTTTTTAACTGTGAAAGGGTGGCAGCAAAGACAATGGAAAGAAAGAACAAAGAAGGTGGAGTCCTTTTATACTTGAGTTTAGGGTAAGAAATTTTTTTTTAATTCTGTAGGCAGCAGATATTTTTTCATTCTTATTTTGCTAGGAAACCTATCACCCATTTTTAAAGGCTAATTCTGAGGACAGAAAAGCTTCAGTGAATTTCCCAGTTAGCTCTACAGCCTTGGTTCCATCCGTGCAGCCTGAGATTTCCCAGCTGTAATACCCTACAGCTCACATTGCTATATATGATCTCTTGTGCAGGAATCCATTCAGGGCACAGTATTACCTTATTTACACAATGTTACGTGCTTATATGTCTAAACCGTAATTGCATAGGGAGGAATTTTGCATAAGCTTTCTGCCATCAGAGATTTATTTATCATGAATACTGGAGCATTTATAAACAGATCATTAATATTACCTTTAAACAGTACCCTAATCATTGTGTGCAATGTCTAGAAGAGGAAAACAGATAAAGACATTGTGGCTCCAGAGCTGTCACTGCAGAGTGTTCCAAAGAAATTCTAGCGATTGTTGGCAGCTTCGAAGGTACTCATCTGTGAGAGTTGACTTGATCATTCATTGAAAATGAAAACAACCTAGGAAAATTAAACCTGAATGCCCAAACTCAAAAATTTCCAAAGCAGTCTTGGGAGAGCAAGAGTGAAATTCTGAACCTATCGCTTTGAGTGGATTCTTTAAAGTAGCAGAAATTGGGACAAACACTTCCCAACTTCCATTTAATTGAGGACTAAAATCACTGGGCAGCTTTTAAAATACAGCCTTAATTTACTTTTCAGAGTCAGTGAACCGCTTTACCTTGATGCACTAAAGGGACTGCAGAACATGCAGATGGACTGCACAGAATCTTTCTGTCCCTGAGAGAAACACTAAGCCCGATCAATAGCAGGTTGAATCTGAAGATGACTGAACTGCTTCTGTGGAAGAAATTTCTGGATGATAAACATCTATTGTAAACAAGACCCCTTCTGTATGTTAGCAGGCATCCATGTAGTTTCGTGTCTTTTTAAGACCAAAAAGTGGTAATGGAATGGGGAGAAGAAAAATTAATAATGACCACATGGGCCTGGTTCAACAGGAAATATACTCGGTGAAGAAACTCTGGATCTGAAGTTGAGCTGCTGAAGTAACACCCAGTTAATCAGCCCAGTGTGTGCTTAGAGGGAATACAATCCTGCAGGAATGGATGAGACCCAAAGCCCATCTAATTCATCTCTAAAAGTGATCATAACCAGATGCATTACAAAATGGCGTGTGAACACTGAAGTAGCTCTACAAAGCTGTATTAACTCCTAACTGCCTATGATTAGCACAACATGTGATGTATGAACTACTAAAAGCACTAATGAAAAAAAATGTTTTTACAGAAATGAGATTGTATAGGTTTCCTATATAGTTTTCTTGATCATAGCTTCTTATGAGGTAACACTGTTTCTGGCACATGGATTGCAAGAATTTGTCAATGTTGTATTTCATTGATTTTAATGAAGAAAATAGAATATGCAAAAACCTAAAATGCATGTTCATCTTGTGGTTGACCTTAAGAGAGCTTTATATGGTAGCATAGGAATTAAACTTGTCTTGCATCTCTCTGTATGGTCTGTATCCTCTCTTCTTAGTGTTACATACCCATCAGTTTTCTCGTGCCTTCCATTTCTTTATATAGCTCTTTTGGAAACTAATAGTTTTGAGCTGATTGCCAGGAATCATTTTCACTGCAGATTTCCTTCTGGTGGACTACAATGATTCAATAGCCCACTCATCGCCAAAGCGGAGTCCTGGAAATCTCGGTCAAAAAACTTGTCCTTGATCATAACTTCCTTTAGAAAGATATGAAGGTCAACACTGATGAACAGCTTAGGGAGGAAGCCTGGACAGAGATCACAGGATACAGCAATTGTAATAAAATTCTTTCCTCGATGTGCAATAAGAAAGTGGACAAGTTTTTACAGCTATCAAGAAAAACAACACAAACTGATATCTCATTGCTCTGTAATTCTGATGGGGCTAATGCTGAAGACATTGCTTTTCTCAAGGAAGAGAAAATATTTTATTGGCTGCCAAGGAGAGGCCTGATCTAGTGGATCCTGACTTCGGAAGGAAAATGACCAGAATGTTTTTTTCCTTATAAGGTAGTAGAATCAGTAAAGCTAGCTAACTCCTGTACAGTTATGTGCAATACTCTGAGGCCTAAGAAATGGAGGAAACAGCTAACGGGAGAAATAAGAAGCCCCAGAATTACTAGTTTTTGTGGAGGGTCTGGCTAGCATGACCACGAGCAAGTACAGCAGGATAGAATGACTGTGTAAAGACTTGAGGACAGAGAAATGGAGGTTGATTGTCTTGTCCTTCTCAAAAGTACTGGGCCTCCAAAATGTTACATTATTCTTGCTACGGGTGCAGATGGGAATATGCTGAAGCAGAAGCATCAAAGTGAGAGGGAGGTCCTCTAAGCTGAAGAGAAACAGAAAGAACCTCTTCCGACAGAGAGAAAGAGTCTAGATACTGACATCAGTGAGTTTTTATGCTGGACAATGAAGCGACAGCATTTCACACTTGGGCATGCCACATGGGGATAAAGAGGAAAACTGGCTAAGAACAGTAAGGAAGGACGTAGCTTAGGTACTGGAGCCTCTGTGGAAATGTACAATAGCTTGTGAGTCCATTGAATCCCCAGGAAGATTGCTGATATGCTGACCAGTGGCTGCCCAGCCTCTGGCGCCAACACTGGAGGCAAGACAGGATTTGCAGTAATGGGATTAGTCTCTCCAACTACCTGATGAAATCACACAGTAATGGACGGGGGGGATGGAGGGGCACCTGAGAAGATTAAACTCAACTGTGTCCTCTTGCTGCAGATGCTGGGGACATAATTAACAGGCACAGGGAGATACCTGTTCTTCAGATTAAGACAAAATGAACAGAAGCAGGAACTGGCCCATATTGGAGCCAAGAAGGGGATTGTGTCTGCAGAGCAAGCTGGCTACACCCTAGATCCAGCCCCGGATGCCTGCAAGTAGCTAAAGAATGTAGAGGTCAAATCTGCTGCCTTTAGAAAAGAGGTGGAAACATACAGAAAGCGAAGCTGTTTCAGCACGGCAAAATGTTAGAGCTGGCAGAACTCAAAAGCTGCCTGGTTTTTTTATGTAAAAGCATAGCACAAAGCAAGACCCAAACTGAACAACCTAGTCAGAGGAGAACAGGTTAGGCTCTACAGAGCAGACTGCAGTGTCTGTTAAGTGTGGAAATCAGCAGGCAATTCTGAGCAGCTCTGGAAAAATTTGGGGTTGATCAGAGATCCTTCATTCTGCAGAACGCATTTGTCTTGATGTCTGGGGAAACGCAAGACTTGAAGAGACGCCTTTAAAGCTCACTTGCAGAAGGTGCTTCTTAAGCTGTATAAAGAGAACAAAAGCAAAACCTGGTCTCAGTCCTGTCTCTGGAAAAAGTCACTCCTGGAGAAGGAAGTGTAAGAGGTGTTTCTTGCCTCCTGGAAAGCAAGTCCTTGTAGGATGGCATGGACACACAAAAGCTCAGTAATGTGGAGTACTCATGAGCTCAGCAGAGGCCAGGGATGGGAAAAGAAGAGGAAATGGTTCTGACTACAACAACAACAACAAAAAAGGTAATTCTTTAAGGGCGCTGCAGTTCATGGCAGGCAGCAGGCCTGTATCCTCCCTTGTCATAGATGTGGAGTCGTTGTCAGGACTGAGACAGTCTTCCAGTTCTGTGCTGGAGGAAGCTGCTGTGAGGCTGAAGAACCTAAAAGCACGCCTTTGCTTGGGTGGAGGCCAAGGGACTCAGTGACCTGTGTATTGCAGTGAGGTTAGGTAAATAAAACCTTCCAGGGCCTGAGGATGGCTTGCTCTGAGTGTAACTCTTCTGCTGAGATCGGAGGTGAGGGATAGCATACTTTCCTCCATGGCCTCTGGTCATGCTGGCACTGAAGCAGACTGTACAGTTATGGAGTAGTCCCCTCCTCTCTTTCCTTCTGATTCACAGGCTGGTTTTGAACACTTGACGGTGCATTTCCTTCCCTTCTTGACTCTCATTATCTAGTGAAGGAAAAACATCACTTCCTAAAACCGATCCCCTTGCCACTAAGATTTGCACTAAACAGTGTTGTCTACAGCTCTAGAACTGTGGGTGAGAGAAGATTTGTTAATCAGGGATGGACTTTGTTAAAATTTAGAGGGGGCACTGTCAGTCTATGCAGTCAAATTCCCAAGCACACATCTCCACTGACTTAATGGAGCTGCTCAAATACATGCTCTCTATGTAGGGTGAAGCTTTTGTAGTAATGAGCCCAGTGTAGGAGTCCTTATTCAGGCAAAAGTTGCATTGAGTTTCGTGAGGACTGACTGAGTAAGGATCTTAAACAGTCAAATTTTGATCTATATTAAATAATTGTTTTAAGGACTGGAGTGCTGCAGCTGATGTGAAATGGCATTTGGATGGCCACAAGGAAATTTGGGGAATTGACCATTTTAACTCGCATCTCAAGGGCTAAGTTAGTGAAGTTTACATCCTGGTTGGTCCATTTTACACCAATGAAGATTTGCCCATCAGTACATAAACTGAGGTTAGATAAAACCACATTGCATCCATTTATTTGGCTTTCTTTGCATTTGATCGTGTTCTATGTCTACTACACTTTTGTTTTGTGATGAGTTTTTGCTTCCTTGTTCCAAGCACTGGGCTTGTTACTAGCATGAACATTTATCATGGTAGATGAAGTGCAGAATTTTTAAAGCATGCTTTGTTCACGTTGAACTTTTACATTCTGCATAGCTATCCATCCAATCACATTTCTTGCACAGAAACCCTGACTCGTGCAGGCTAGTCTATCCCTAGAAAAGTTGTCTGGCAATGCACATGTACACTGAAATATTTCTGCAGGAGTCCTGGTTTGGGCTAATTTTTGAAAGACAGTTGCACAGAGGAAGGTTGAAATGTTAACACAAAAATACATTCACGCTGCATGCCATTATAAAGTATACCTCTGGGGAATCTAAGAAAGGAAGAAACTTAATATAAAATTAAAATTGCTACCTTACATAAGCTTCCAGTATTTTAGTTGGCAACTCTACATATTTTCTTTGTTCTTCAAACTATAGGTTAGATCCATGGTTGGGAAAATCAGCCTATTTCTGGCAAAGTCGAAGAGTTTTTACCACCAAAGTATTTGGCTGCATGTATATTTTACATCCAAAATGTAGTAATTTTGTTAACAGTGAGTTTCACAGCACCTTGTTGTATATAGGTAACTGCAGATGTAATTTTGCTTATATTTAATGTTAAGTATTTGTGAGAAATTACAAGGCTAAGCTCATGGCAATGGGCTCTATTCTTAAAATAACAGCCATTTGGCAACTAACCTTCATGAGAGATGGCTTTTAAATTACCCTTCTTAAACACGAGGTATGTTACATTAAGAAATGTTACCCATAACTGCTTAAATCGTGGCTTGCTCATATCTAAGCTGCAATATATTTTATTTAAAGGACACAGAAGCATCTTATTAATGACTGCAGCCAGTTTGAGGCCTACATTTATATAGAAAGATGGAGAGGATGAGAGCAAGCTCTTTTGCTACCAGCAAGCACTGGGACAGGCGTGCAATATTCTCTGATTTGAGGGCAGTAACTTCCCAGATTCACTTCTTCACATGGCACAGAAAAGCACTTCAAAGGTTCCCCACTGCAGGGCACAGTGGAGGATGTAGGGATATTTAAACCTCAGCCAGTGCTTCTGTTTCTCTCCAGGTGGAACAACTAAACAGCCTGTTACCTGTTTTTCTGTAAATAGAAGGATGGGAAGAAAAGTGAGCATGGTAGGTTGCAGTAAACAGCATGATGCAGTCACTTGTACTCACTAGGCTGTAAACCAGGCTGGAGTGACTAACTCCCATGTTAGGAAACACAAATTGAAGCTAGAATGCTCAGTGAGAGCTTATGTTGCTATAAAATAATAATGCAATTATTTCTTACTAAAAGTTAGGAAGCTCCTTCCAGGAATACCTTGTGAAAGCTGTCACCATCCTCTGACTCAGATACTGCAAATCAAGGGAGAGTAAAACAAGACAGAGCAGATGCCTAAAATGCAGCTTAACCTTCAGTGTGTACCCCAAGATACAATAGTGAGGAATCTTGAAGCTATGGTTGTGCTACAAAGCTGTCAAATAATAGAAAAGAGGTAAGCAAAGCTCTTTGAAAGGTGATTTTCTAAATAGAAGTATTACTAATCTGGTATCTTTCCTGCTTCCTAAACTCAGTCCAAACTAGGTCATCTAGGGTTAAAAAGAGCTTGGATTTCCAGGTGAAATACCTCAACAGCTGACTGCAAAAGATGTATTAAACTGTGACTTGCTTTATTGCTGCAACCTGTCTTAGACCTCTTCAGTTTATACAAGGCATTTCTTGATGTGCTTGACTAAGCCCACAGTCTTGTCAAAGTATCCTGACCTTAGGAGCCATCAATCTTGCAGGCTCAACAATGGTGAGTTCTGGCTTGTAGAAGTTACAAGTACGAAGAAACAACTTCTTCCTCAGCAAGAACACAGCGTATTTTCCTACTTTCAGTTCCACCCCTTCATTCCACTACATAATGTCTTTTCCATGAACAGCAATTTACATGACTTCTGACCTCTCAGTAACTGGCGTAGCTACAGGCCCTTTGCAGCTCCGCAGCTCTTCCCTTGCACCCAGCCTTGGACCTTAGTGTGGGCTGCTTGTTCGTACTTGCAAAAGGACATTGTGGTGAGGGAACAGGTTGAAGGAGAAGACTAGCCTTTGGAAAAGAAGAAAGCGTCAGGTCTAATCTGAAAGTGCATGTCATGGGAAATGTGTATTGGGCATAACTGGCAGGCTTTTAGTAGCAGGGGCCTACAAGGGAGGAGGGCATGAACTCCGCTGTGCCAGTCACAGCCGCTTTCAGCTAGCTTTGAAAGGAATGAAAACAACCCACTGTATGCCAAAACCTCAACTAATGAGAGCAGCACATGGCACCTCTGCTCTAACGTATTTAAGAAAGAGCAGCAGCCTCTAGGGCAGGAGACACTGGAGGAGACATGAGGAGATCTATGAGGAGATGGAGGAGGAGGAAGTGGAGGAGACACATGGAAGGGAGAGGCAGTCTTGGAGGGAGGCACTCCATGCCATAGCAGGAACACCCTGGAGGGAACTGTGGCCCATGAAGGACCTATGCCAGAGCAGGGGCATCCCTGGACGGACTATGGCCCATGGAGGACCCACTGTGAAGCAGAGGAACAGTAAGAGTCAAGGAGCAGTGGAGGAAAGTTAGTAAGAAGCATGGAACAGCAGAAAAGCCATTACATGCTGACCCAAACTTTCCACATTGCCCAGTGCCTCACAGAAGGCATTGGGAGGGACTGAGCATAACACCTATTGAAAGTGAGGGATGTTGAGGCTAGGAAGGGGGTGGAAGAGGTGGTTA
This sequence comes from Haliaeetus albicilla, assembly GCF_947461875.1. Lineage (NCBI taxonomy): Eukaryota > Metazoa > Chordata > Aves > Accipitriformes > Accipitridae > Haliaeetus > Haliaeetus albicilla. The sequence continues at coordinate 41,291,841 of NC_091516.1, forward strand.
ACTGGAGCTGAGCTTGAGGAGGGCGAAAAGGTCTTTCCCGAAGTGTTCAGTTGTTTATGTCTTCTTTTTTTCCCCTCAGTACCTGAATCCGTAGTTGAAATTTTGTGTGAAGTGGCAATAAATTAAGCAGAATTCCCTGACTGAGACTGCTGTGCCTGCAAAGACCTGTCACGCTTTCCACAGGACACAAAAGCCAACATAGTGTTTGCTGTGGATGTAAGACTTGAAAGGTACAAATGTCTCTGAGAAATCTCCAGGAGCCCCATGTGCTCATCCACTCTGAAAACTCAAGCCACCCAAATAAAAGTATAGTTGGTGTTCTTCTTAGAAACTATTCCAGCATGGCTATTGACTTTGTGTTTGTACAGCCTAGCCATTGGATCTGACCGTGCCCCTTTCCCTTGTCATCCGTCTTGTACCATTTGTCAGCACTTGTCTCTCAGTGACCTGATGCCACTGTCATGCAACCAGGAGAATGCAAAAGCGGAGAAATGCTGTCCAGTGGTGCACAAAGATTTCCCACCATCGTACAGGTATTTTAATGGAGCAAACTAAATTAAACGCTCCATTTGCTATTCATGAACAGCTGTATATTAGCTATTTAATTGGAAAATGTTGTCCAAATGCTTTAACAGTTGGCACAGGTACCGATTTCCAGAATTTAAAAAACCCAGCCTTCTGCCAATACTGAAAAAACCCACACTTTCCTTAGAGGAACCTGGTTTAAGGAGGCACCAGTAGCAGGGCAATTTTCACCTTGCTCTTTGCTATTGACGTAGCACTGTTTCCACTCATGTCACTAATTCTTTTGAATGCTATATGCAGTATACCCACTCTCTTTCAAACTCTGTACTGCATGGGATGACCCATAACACTCTGCTGACAGTAAACTAAATGTACTTGTTCTCCCTGTGTTCTGAGTAAACATGCTGAAATTATTTATTTTAGAATTTGAAATTATGATCCAGTAAATGTTTGGTAATGTGTAAAGATGGAAAGGTCTAGTATAGGGTGAAAAACACACAGCTGCATTTATATGTTAAAGAGCCATTTTTTATTTCAGTTTTACAACCAGATAAAGGTACAAACAGAGTGAAGTTTAAGTCAGTGAAGTTATGTAGCAACTACACTGGGGAAACCAAGATCAGAATCAGGAGCTTTTTTATTTTGTCCAATGCTGAGCCCCTCTGTGGGATTGTGGCTGAGGGAAGGAGCTTGGGTCACTGCTGAAATGAATGTGTCAGCTTTTATTCAGTGTAGAAGGGTCCGCGTTATTAATTTGAATATTTACTGCTATCTGTGACACTTCAGTGCATAGTATTATTTCAGATTACCATCAGTCCGAGCTCTCCGGAGTTTGCTTTCAGGTATTTGTATTTCTATGCCACTTGAAATATAATGGTGGTAGGTTGTGCATCAAAATACAAGTCCGGAAACCTGCAGATACAGTTCCCTCAGTAACCACGTATCATCCAGATTGCTCATAATAAGACAAAGCATTAACAGCATGAACGATAACATCAGCCTCTTCACTGCAGAAGAGCAATGGCAGTGCATTATGTCTGCAGAGGGAACCATAATTTAGATGCCTGCCTTTTGTGTGTTACTTGTTTTCATTCACAGAGCATTTTATGCATTGAAAATGCACTGTTACACTTTCACAGATTGCACTGCAGTGTTTTTAAGTGCTCCTGCCATGTAACAAGCAAAAAATGGGGAAGGGGTTGCACGATGGGTGATGCTTCTAGGGGAGGAGCTCATTTGGGAGGACGAGGGACTGTGACACCCTCAGCATCTGAGAATTTAATAATTGCTGAGATCAATAACACAGCCTATTTCTCAGGTAGCTAAAACACACCATCATTTGCGGATTTTGTGTTTGGAGCAAGGCAGGTTTGGCACTGTGAACCTTTAAATTGAGATTTTATTTTAAGGTTTGTGAATGGTTGTTAATTTCTCTGGGAACTGACACAACTGAATTCATCCTTATTTATGGAGAAGTACCGAAGTGTTAGCTCTGACAGGTCCTTGCCTTTTCCTTACCATAAGTGACATGGAGAACAAATTCTGGTCCGGTTGAAGTTGGTTATTATTTCTGACAGAGCAAGTGTGGAGCTGAGGGCGGTGGGAGCACGGTGACCTCGCGAGTGACTCAGTGCCCGGGTTTCTGCTCTTGCTGCCCAGGGGCCGGCCGGGGGGCAGGCGTGGGAGCCGAACGCGAGGGGCTGGGATGCTCTCACGCACCTGGGAGCGCGGAGTTTCGCAAAAAGCAAGGCAGCTAGCCCACGCCACGCATCTCCGGCCGGGGGGGACGCACGGGGGGACGCCACACACGACACGGACATACACAGCCCCGCAGTTTGTTTTTGGCTGCAGTGTGCCCGCCTACATGCAAATCGCCGCGGCCCCGTGTCGTCGTGTCGTCGTGTCGTCGTCCTCCCCCCCGCCCCCCCCGCCAAGCAGCCGCGGCGGAGGGCAAAGGTAAAAATGACAAAAAACAAAAAAAAAAAAAAGAGAGGGAGGGGGAGAGAAAAAGAGAGAGGAAAAAGAAAGCGGCAAACAGGAAAAAGAAAAAGGAGAGAAGACACCAGAGGGAAGGGGAACCGCAAGCTGCTGGGCGGCCCCGGCGCTGGAAGGGGCGGGCCCGCCGCCGGCCGCTCCGTGCCGCCTATAAGAGGGGCGGCGGGGTGAGGGTGGCCGGCAGCGGGGCCGGCGCTGGGAGCGGAGCGGAGAGGGGCAGGGCAGGGCAAGGTGAAGCGGAGCGGCCAGCGCGGAGCGGAGGCGGCGGCTCGGCCGGCTCGGCTCGGCTCCCCGCGGGACCGACGGCGGCTGCTACCGCCCGGGGAGGTAGGCGGCGGCGGCGGCTGTCGGGGTGGGCTTCCTCCCTTGTCCCCGCTCCGCCCGGAGCAGGCGGTGTAAAGCGAGAGGAAGAAAGCAAATAAGTGGGGTGGGTTTTTTGTTTTGGTTTGGTTTTGGTTGGGGGATTTTTTTGGTGGTTGTTGTTTTGTTTTTGTTCTCCGGCGTGGTGCCGCTCGCTGTGTCCAGCGTGTCAGGAACGTGGCTCGGAGGACGGCTTAGGGGGTAGCGGGGAATCGGGAAGGGGCTAGTTGGGGAAGGGAAGTTGGTTTTGTTTGGTTTTTTTTCTGGTGTGTGCTTATTTTTTTTTTTTTTTACAATTATTTTATTTTAGCTTATCCTGAGCGGGGCGACTCAGACTTGGCAGCGCTTGTGTAGGGTGGCTCACCTTACCGCCGCCTCTTCCAGCCCCGGTGTGTGTGAGAAGATAACGGGAGGGTTTTCATCCCCTTCACTCCTGCGTGAATCCTATAAAGTAGCGGAGGGTGAGGGGAGGGGAGGGCCTTGGGATGAGGGGAAGCGTAAAAATAAAAGATCGATCCGGACGCTTTTGTGATGGGCAGGAGGTTCAGTTGCACGCAACATACCTTGCTTCTGCCTGCCAGACCCTTGTTATGTCAGGACTGCTACATTACAACCTATCATCAGTCTGTTACAAAATACTGCTGCTTTGTTCTGGAGGTGCACCACTGCCCAGATGCTTAAAATGTGTCAGGAAAGATCCTGCAATTCTAAATTAAAAGTTCATATTAAACAGTACTTTTGCTGGTTTTAAACAGGAGTGCCCCCCTCTCCCCTCTTTACCCCAGCTGTTGGCTTTGGAGATTTTCAGGTTGTACAAATAACTTACTTGGAGGATCAAAGTTGATCTTCAGTGTGTTGGAATAGACCGTACTGAACCCAGAGGGATGTAAACATTTGCTTACATACTTGTAAACGTGCTAAATTGAAACCTAAAAATGAGTTGGACTTCCTTGAAAATTACTGATATGGATTAACACATTACAATTCATTTTGGAGGTACCTTTGAAAATGAGTTGGTGTTTGTACTCCAGAGTACAACCATATCTTGGGGATGTTCCGCTAACAACAGATGGCCAAGCTTGCTGTTGAAAGGCTTTCGTAATGGAGCGGTCTTGCTCAGTTTTGAAAGGGGGTCATGGTAGTAAACTTTCAGTGCAAATACTTTTTGTACTTGGCCCTTGTGGCACTGCTTGCCTCCCTAACAAGTGGGAATGGCAATGTGTGCCAAGGATTTCCCATAGCACAGATCGGTGTGTGATTCTGTGATGTAGGCTATTAAGCTAAATGGGTGCTGCCTGGGACTCTACAGTGTATTACTGGCGTTAACAGATATAAATGCTGTTGGTGGGTCTTTGCAATTCATTGTGCAAATGTGAATTTTAATTTATGTAAGAGTGGTCTGATACAGCCTGTATCTGGTATAGCCTTGACAAGTAAGGGCAGGAGTCTGATGCCTTTACTCATGACGTGGAGCACCTTGTTTCTTATGTAATCATAATTTGGTAGGGCTGATTATAGTAAGAATTAGAAGTCAGCTCTTAAAGTGGATAAAAGTTTGGTAGCATGGAACAGAAGAGCTGTACCGTAGAATTTAAGTTGAACCTGTTAAGTTGAGAATGCCTAGCTTTAAAAATATAATAAAAATTGATGCTCTTTTATGCTTGCTGTAGGTGTTTTGAGGAGATACCTGCTGGTCTCTGGGTTGCAAGAGATCACAATTGCCATCATCTGGGGTTAGAGTGTAATAATCAAGCAGCTAGCCCCAGCCATGCACAATAACTTTCCCCTGTTACGTTGCTGCTGAAGTACACTTAGCCATATGATATTTATGTGAAACAAACACCTCAGGTGCAGCTATATGTAAGATTTTGGCATTTGCAGGAGTCATGGTAGTCTTCTGGATATCAAATCCAAATTTCCTCTGAGTATAGCTGCATAGCAGTGCAAGCAGGTATGTTGAAAGTTTCTAAATGATCTCTCTACCCAGTGAGATTGAGGCATGTTTATAAATCAGTTTGCCACAGGCAGCTGCCGGCAAACCCTCTTTGTAATGCTAAATTTGTTTTCAAAACCAAGTGTAGCTCAGTGCTATTGGTGTGAGCAGAGTCTTGGTTTGGAACCAAATTCGACATCTGCCGTCACGGTGTATATAAGAGTGGCTCCTGGTGAAATGCTGGAACTACAGAAGATGAAATGCCATGAGTTTAAAAAAAGGTCAGTAAAATTATTTGGCCTTTGTTCCAGGAGTAGCCTTTTCTCTAGCATTCCTTAGGCTGAACTTCCCCCAGCTGTGTGAGGGTAAAGCAGTCTGCTGTGATTCAGGAATAAGCCTCAGTGACTTGAAGAAAGCATCTGTGGACCTACCTTCCAAGCAGATTCTGGGCTGAAGCATTCTCATGTGTTAAGCATAATACACACAATTCAGAAAGCAAGTCTTCCCTTGCCTTCATCTCTGCAAGCCTGTTGTCTCGCCAGTGAGTTCACCTGGCAGGGTCCACAGAGACAGAGCAGGAGGAGGATTGGTACTGGACTCACCCATTGGTGGCCAGATGTGATCAGCTGTGCTAGTGTTTATCACATGTGTTGCACCATGCAGGCATGATATTTCTTAGGGTGTGGTTTCTTCAGAACTTTAAACCAGAGTAATTGAAGGTTGCTAGTGAACTAGTAATGGACCTCCTTCATTTTCCCCTGACTGCCCATTCTCTTTTCTCTCCCTATCAGTTTCATCCTCCGTGCTGGCACTGGAGTTCACCAACCCAGGGTGAGTAATTGAGAACAAACTCTCTTCTCTTTGGTTGGTGATATTTTTTTTTTTTTTGATATATGTATTTTTTTCCCCAGCATCCTATGTGCAGAGTCTTCTCATGGCTTTGCAAGCACTGGTGTCAGCACAGTGATGACAGGAGCAGAGCAGAAAGGGAACCAGACTACCACTTTGTTTAAGTAACCTCGGAGCAAGCACCCTTCATGTTTATATAGGTCTTCTAGGCTGGGCAACACACCAAATCCTGAAATAAGTCCAGAGGCCATGGCTGACCAAACACCAGCGTGCTTCTAGTAGGCTGGTTATTCTTGATGACTCCTGCTGTGAGAGGGGCTAGAGTTGGGACCTACTGTTTAGTAAAACATTTTATACATATGACACATTTTCCTTATTCATCTGAGGAAGCTATGCACTCTACCCACTTTCTCCAGGTCTGACATGGTAGAAATTCACTCTGAGATTGCCTCCTTTTAATGCTGGCTGAGCATTTGAATCCTGAATGCTTGAAAGCTTTCTGTGTAGTTAACAAGCATGCACATCTGCAGTTACTGATAGTAAGAGTATAAATTAAAAATACCATGGTAAGACTCTATGTGTAGTGTTCAAAAGATGCTCACCACAAAAAAGTTAAAATATTTCATATTCTGTAGCTGCATGTCTTATACTTCTATTGGTCGTACAAAAGTCATACAGAGTAACTCAGAAGAATTACCATGGTTTGAACTACTGACTGGAGTACCCTGTTCTCTATATTTTTTTTGTCTGTTTCTTTGAAATAAGTAGCAGCAAAGCCAGTCCTGTCTTTTTTAGCATTTGTCATTGGGGGAAAAAGCATGTGAGCTTGCCTCAAGGACTGAGAGTGAGACAGAGTAGGATGGAAAACTGTTGATGCAGCTTTCCTGACACAACAGGCTAACGCTGTAGGAAAAATGGGAGTATTCAGATCTTTATTCATGGGGTTATTAGTGAAAAAGCTTGATCGTAGATAATAAGAATGTGCATTAGTTTGGCATAAAAATCCACATACAAGCTGACCTTTTTCCTCTTCTGCTATTTTCTGGAGGAGTGTTGCTTAGCAGAGCTCTAATGCAATAAGATCGGTTTGCATTATGCTAACTTTGTTATGGAATAATTGGTATTGGATAGGAAAAGGAGAGCAAAAGAGCCGTCCCAATACTGTTCTGGTTTGGGCTAGATAGCAAGGTCATTCTCCGGGAAAGAGCAAACATAGTCACAGCCTCTGACCACACAGTTCAGAGATCGTTCTGGAGGTCTGGTTTCCTTTTTAGCAAATAGCAGGCAGGGCTATGTGGAAGATAGAGGTGGCCAAAACTTGTTACCACCCTACTAGCTTGGCTCCCTGAAGCAATCTGCAGTTTTACTAGCCCATTTCCAAGTGAATGGTTGTTACCGGGAGCAGGCAAGCAAACTGTGCAACTAATATTCAATAGCATTCTTGGTTGTTAGCTTAGTAAAAGCCAAAATTAAGCCATGTGGAAGGTGTCAGAGCAGCAGCAGTGCTGGTGGTGTAGGTGGCAGGAGCAGGACTAGGGACCAGGAGAACCTGGTTCCCAGCACCTGCACCCATCTTCTTGTGATGACTTGCCTGTTTCTTCTTACCTGCTTTTGCCATTGTTACAACAATGATGTGACAAAAGTTTATACTCTTCATGGTAAAAGTGAAAGTGTGTTTTTTCCCTCACCTGCAGCAGGTAACACATCTTTTTAGAGACCGTAGGCTGTGTTGCTAGTGTCAGCAACCTGGGTTTAAGTCCCAGGTTTTCAGATGTAGTGTCTGCTTTTCCAGGTGAATTTTTGTGCCTTCAGAAGAAACAGGCAAATTATCATACATGTTCTTTTGTCTGAGAGCTGTATTCATGGGGAATATATTGATATTCTAGGGATCAGCTGATGACTTTTTCCTCTTGCCCATATTGTAATTATGCTACCATAACAAGAGTTTGGCTATGGCTGCTGATAAAAGCAGAGTTAGGACCAAATTTGAATGGATTAAAAAACCCCCAAACTTTCCTCATCCAAACAGAGCAGCACCAACCTTTTCTGAGCGCGGACACATGGATGTTTCATTCTGGTAGCAGTACAAGAGTCAAAGTTCAAAATCTACTCCTCCCCTAAATGAAATGTTCCTATCTAAATTGACCCTGCATTTGTAGTTTTGTTCTACCAATGAGCAATGTGCTTATTATCTGATTTTTTTTGTTTTAAACCATTTTAGATATTTTAATTATTCTTTATCCTATTAAATCAGAGTAGCAATTCTTACTGCTTTGTTTCCCAGCTCCCTCCAACCTATATTCAGATACTCATCCTGAAGTAAGCAATAGGATTTTTTCTACTGTCTTTGGAGAGCTCTGGACTTGCTTCCTTCTTCTAGCAAACTGACACCATCACCTGTGCACCACCTGTTTTCAGATTTCTTCAGATCTTGTTTTCCTCAGGTCACTATTTTGTTCTCCTGATTGCCATGTCTTCCAGAGCTTCATTCCCAGTTCTTGTGACATGCTTTTAATATTCCACACCACTACATCTATCTTCCCAGTTGTGTTTATGTATAAAACCAGACATAATTTTAGTCAACTGGATTGTCTGCCCAGTGGAACTTTCTCAGCACCATTAAGGATATCCTAAGCTCAGCGAAAAAAATGTATGTTTTGGATCCTATGTGCATTAAAAACTTGCAAAACTTTTGGTTATATTTCTCTCTTGGAAGCTCATTGCTTTTTGTTTTGGCATTTCATGCCACTTCTGTGCTTACCTGAAGTGTTTTCTGTCCTGAGTCTTGATTGAAATTGAGTAGACCACAGCTCTTCACCTTGGTGCTCGGTCTGTTGAAACTATTGGAGAAAACTAACGAAGCTCTGTTGTGAATCCTTCTGCATCAGATGTAGCTTAGGACATGAACAAATTCTGTCCTCCTCTCTCAGATCTGTGCATGATGTTAAAATAGGCAAACATTAGCTTGCTTTGCATGTCTGTTAACTGTCATGCTGAGCCTAAGGATTGAAGCTTCAGCAGTGGGGTTATGGGTTGTACAGCTGGAGCTAAAGAATACAAAGTGTGTGGAACAACTGTTGCATCTGTGGATCAGGCAAAACGGGGAAGATTGGCATGTGCTTTCTAGCAGTGCTCCCAGCTAGCTGCCCTGTGCCACACCTGCCACAGCAGGCACACGGGCGTCCTTCTTATTGTGTGTGCCAACTATTTTCATGTTCTTCTATGAATAACTTTAGAGATAAGTGGTTATTGAACTCTGTATCGGTCGCCAAGGTTGATCAGAAATTCATTCCTTCTCATAGCTGACAGTCACTGCTTTCAAAAGTACTTGGACATCTGTTTATCACTTCAGTGAATTACTAGCTGCCAAACCCATATGGTTAGATGGTAGCCGTGTGGGAGGTAAGGTCTTGTTGTGGCTCTGTTTGTTGCAGGCTTTAAAAGATCAAACTCTGCTCAAGCTGACAATGGCTGCTAAATACCGCCTTTGCCAGTTTATTGCTTTTTTTCAACAATGTCATTTCCTTTCATTATGCTAGAGGCTTTTTCTTGGTTGACGTTTTTCTGCGTAGTTCAGGGATGTTTTTGTTTCACCTGCTGTTACTTATACCTATGCCACAGGTAGCGGTGCAGTTGTGTAGATATCAAGCTTAACAGACAGCTTATTCTTTATGCCAGTGAATCTCAAAGGCACCACTGGGATGTTTTCTACAGTATAAGCCATGTTGTGTTCTGCCCTGCTACTGAACACACGTGCTGGTTTATGGCATGATGGTCCCAAATGGCAAAGATGAAGAAGAAAATAACAGTAAAGTTTCCTTTGATGTTTCAGGGCAGGCATACATCTCAAACTCCAGTTTAATCTTGTACTGGGCACAGTTTGTGTCCTTGTCTTCTCCCAAGATGAAAAGCAAGTTACAAAAACAAGATGTAGGAGAAGACACTCCAAAAAAGATCCTTATCAACATGATGGCAAAGCTGCAAGGCTTGGTAGCTTTGTTCAGTGGAAGATATAAGCATGCCAGTGATGCTCCAGCCACTCTGCAGTAGGATTGTGGAGCACTTACCAGTGTTACACTTTATTAAACCAGGTCTATGGCTGCTTTGTCTAAAGTGATTCAGTGACCAGGATGTGCTGTGGAAGGGATGGTGATCAGAAGTGTTTCTGTCCTAACGCTCTCTGAGCTCATGGATTTCTTTTCCTAAAATTTGTTCAGGCTTATGATTTTCCTGGGGGAGCCCTCACTTCCTTCTCCCCCTCGAGGTTGCTTCCAAGCAGAAAAGTTACCTTTTGCAATGTGAAATGCTTCACCCTTTTTCCTAGTTGCAAAGATAATGCCCTTAAACAGGATGCGTCATCAGCTGGAAAAAGTGACTGAAGCTGTGTAACACAGCTTTTTGCGGACTGTGTATTGATGATAGTATAGTTGCTCAGAGATCAAATCTTAATGGCATGAATTGAGCTCAAACGTTGCAACTGTTATTTTAGCAGGATGTTCTATTATTTCTAGATTCCACTAGAGAAGAGTTCATTCTCTGAGAGCCAGAAAAAAAATACCTGCTAATGTGGACTATGGATTTTTGGACATTGGCCGTGATAAAGCAAATCAGCTTCTGTGTTTGTTTTTGCTGAAGAATGGACTAGATTTTGGCTTTTTTTGTATGGGGAAAGTAGGGGACGTTCAGTGTAATATTGAAAGTTGAAATGCTTCACGTATTTCGCAACCTTCCAGTGGAAGCTGGGTTTTTTGTAAAATAGATGACTGCATTTCATCTTGAGTGTTATACTTGACATTTAAGAAATTCCTCTTGCCTAAGTGCATTCCACAGTCTCTTGCACTTGCTTTTCATTGGGTCAGTCCAGCTGTGGCGCATGCAAGCTTGACATCTTCCATTGCATTTGAGCTGCGCTGGTTTTCACCAAGGAGCCTTTTGAGCATGCTAGAAGTAACAAGAACCAGTCATTGTGGTCATTCTGGTAGGCAGACGTTGCTCCCCTGGGACCTGGGATAGGTTTTCAAAACAGCTTGGTGTGTTGTGTCACAAGGAAAGCTTATAAAACACCAGTCGTTTCTGAAAATGGGGCTTTGTGTGAATGTCTAAGGAGGCACTGAGGACTTCAGAAAATGTAGTCCAATTTGTGTTATGGAGTACTTTGCAAGCTAGTGCTTGATTCTTTGGGAAACTGTCCCCTGTGGTTTATTTCTGATTGATAGGGATGGGCCCACCTGTGGCCCAGAAGTATATCTTAGGAGTTCAGCTTTGACAGAAGAACAAGATGGATGCTCTGAAGAGTTTAGGGCTGGGGATTTCAGTGCTCATTATGTTAATTCTGGGCCAGGTCTTTCAAAATGATCATCTGCTCAGCTGTTCATAGTGGTGCATTCAGAAAGGCTCAGACGTAAATCCAGCACATAAATTGAAAAATCCATTTGCTCAGTCGTAGTGCCAAGACTAGGTACCTTTAGAAATCCCCTGCCATTTTGCCTAAATAGTCGAGAAGCCAGCTTTCTGCCCCTAACATGACATTATATTAGTTCCAACTCTTGCCAGAGCAAGATCCAGGCTCCCTTCTCTGTGTAGTACCTAGCGGAGCAAGGAGAACCTAGTATTGGGCACGAGTTATGTCACTAGTTGGTTTAATAGCGGCAGTTAAAGCAGGTTGTGAATAGGTATTTTGTCAGCCTGTGCTAAAAGGAGGAGTCCTTTTCCACTAGTTGTCTCTAGTGTTCTGTGAGGTTGGGCCCCCTTAGGTAACAAAGGGAAGTAATTTATTCAGTGTTTTGTAGCTGTGTGCATGCTGCTGTAAGGATCCTGTGGATGAGTGAGATGCTATGTGTCTCAGTTTTGTCTGGACCAGAGGTGGCAGATAGCTAGAGGGATTCCCTGAGACTGTTTCATCAGCTTCCTGATGTTTTGGCACTGTCCTTTAATATTAGTTTTACAAAATTTGACATGCTCTTCAAGGAGGGAAAATGCGTTAAACTGGTTGTGGATTATCATGAACGTGGATCTTAAAGTGTGTCTGTCATACAAGTCATTGTTATTTAGAGGACAGGTGGATGGCCATGCTAAAAGCAATGTACTAGTTCCTTTCAGTATTAGTAAGCACTGGAGAACAAGGCCAGAACCTGTTTACTACCTAACCTAAGGCTCAGTAGTCAGTGTGTGTAAAGTGATGTAAACTAGTTGAGGATCTTGCCAAGAATTGCCACCCAAATATTGTTGTTTGTGGTCCTAATTAAATTCTTGCCTGCTGACCTAGAAGCTCTCCAATCACATTATTAGCAAGAAGGAGTTGGTATAAACCCTGTGATGTGACCTGGGTGATTTTGAAGAGGAAAGCGCTTCTCACTGAATGGCTTTTTAGATGGAATAGGAAACTTGGTGTCTGATACTCATTTGGCAAATGGGAGAGAAATGTCCACTGTGGACAGGTTATGAAAGACCTGCTTTTAGTTGTGTGTGTGGCTCCACTGATAATGATCCTGTGACCCAGGCAGCAGGCTGTAGGTTCAAAGCTCACGCTCCTACTGCTGATCCTGCATTGCTTGTGATTGCTACAGAGTCTAGGAGTGCTTAAACCAGGAGACAGACGTGTGGGATCTAGTGGTTGTATTCTCATCTCTGCTTTTGCTTTGCTTGTGGCCTCAGATGATTTGCTTGAACTCTGTGCTGCTAAAGCTTTTTGTGGCACCTTTTTGTAACTTAGTTCAGACTCTTTGGGTTAGAAGGTTACTTTAAAAGAGCAATACTGCTATTCCTGTAAAATTATCATCATTTGGGTGGCGGTTTCCCTTCTTTCCTAGAGCTCTAGTAGATGCCGTAAGTTTTTTGACTTCTTGAAAGTTTTAGAGATGAGAATGTCAGATTTGCTCCTATGGGTTTTGCAAGCTTTAGTGTGAGTTGTTTTGATCACAGAGGGGACATTACTTCTGATTCTTTATGAACTGGCTGTTTCTGCTGTGGATATTATCTCCAGTTAGATGTCTAGCAGCAGGATAAAAAATTGCTTACATTTGTCCACAGCTGCTCTTTAGCCTAATATCAACAGAACTGGGATTAATGCTGTTTTCCCTCCTCCTTTAGTCTCATTTGAAGTTGCATAGGTGCAAAGTGCTTTTCACTTTCTGGGAATTGTGGAAGTTATGGTGAAGGTGTCCTCCAAATACTTGTGCCTTGAGAGCTTCTTATGGCCTTGCACAGTCATAGGTTGTACAAAGTGGATGTAGTTGTATAAGAGTGATTCTTTTGGTTGTAGCTACTATGCTGGAAGAAACAAAATGCTGGTGCTCTGCAGAGAAGTGGCCAAGGCACTAGACCTCACTTTGGCAGGTGTGGATTTAATCCTGGACTCTTGGCTTAATCTGCACCTCTGTTACCCAGATGCCCATCCAGGCCACTAGTTCTCTGATGGTTTGTCTTGTTTGAGTCAAAAGGTCAGTTCATGAGGCAGGCACTTCTGTCCTGCCTTGGTGTTCACAGCCCTCATGGGGACCTGCTCTCAACTGACAGTGTATGAAGCACCGGGGGACTTTGACCTTGGATCTGGGCTTTGCAGAGTTGACATGGCTCATGGTATTGCTTGCTCTGCAGTATGCAGCCTGACACTGCCTAAAGGAAATGAACTGTCAAGACATTTCTCAGAGTTTCCAAATTGGACTATATTTCTGCTGAAATCTGGTGTTTGTGCTTTACTCGTGCCTTTTCTTCCGAAGTGGGTCGTTTGACTTGATTACATATGTAGGCAAAAGCTATCGGAGTTAAGCAGATGTACAACTTTTTGTCTGAGGAAGAAAGTGTGAAGTACTGTACCACATCTGCTCGTGGGAGAGGAACAGCACTGGTTCTGGTAGCTCAAACCTGGGCTGTGTCCAGCAAATAATGCCTTTTTCCCCCTTCCCAAGGGCATCATCTCTAGATACTAGGTTGGTACTCTCTATGGCTGCTTGGTCTGTGGAGAGCCACCAGTGGTGGTAGCTTTTGTGATGTGGAAAATCTGACTGAGGGAACAGGACAGAGTCTTTTAACTGATTTCATGAAGGCTACTGAACCTTCGTCAACTAGTAAAAGCTTCTAGCTCTGCTGACCAGGACAGGGTTTAAGTCATTGGTGGAGAGATGAAGGGTCTATATAGCTTCTTACCAGAATCCTGAGATGTTCCAGTCTCATAAGGTTTGATAAGTTTGCTTTGTTCCCTGTCTAAATAGTGATTTCTTCTCTAGGGGAAAGGTTTTTTAGTCCCCCAAAGAAAGCAAACAGCTGCATTGTTTGCAGAAAGCTGCTTTTGAAGGCTGTTTTATGTTTACTTAGTACAGACACCAGGCATGGGGGTGGGGAATTGATTCTCTGCCGCTTGAGCTTTTTTGCTCTTTAAATCTACAGCTGTAAAAATACATTGCTTTGTATTTAGATGGATTGGGGCTGGAGACTCTTGGCATACCAGCTAATGGGCTTCTCAGCAGCCATTCCACTTCCAAGTAATGGGTAGCACTGATCTAGAAAGAAAGGGTTGGTCAAAGTATGTGTTTCACTGTCAGCGTTTTCAGAGGTTGCCTTGTAACCTAACTTTCTCTTGAGAGTCATTTTCTGAATTGCACACTGAGATGGAATTGCAGCCCTGTAGGTCTGGAGGCTGTGCAGGGTTTCTGCAGTGGGGGGAAATGTCATGTGCAGGGAGCCTTCTGCAAAGGCAGGCAGACCAGGGGACAAGTGTGTGGACCCCTGAGCTTTAACTGTACGGGTGGGTGTTGTGGTTGCTGGTCTGGCTGGGTAGAGAAGGTCCTGACCTGGTGTTAGAACTATGCTAAGAGCAAAGCAGGAATCTCAGGCTCTATCAGAAGGTACATGCAGATTGCTCTGCACCTCCTGCCCATCCTTTCATGTCCAGTGATTCTGCAAACTAAATGAGCTCTTGTGTAAGGGTAAACTTTTCCCTAGGGAGAAACTGGGGTGAAACTCATATCAGAAGATCTGGGGAAGGATTCAGACATCTTTTACTTGATCCCTCCTGTGTGTTTTTTTTGTAAGGAATTGGGAAAACTTGAGGCAGCTGACAAACAGCATGTTAAGTGTGCACAAGTCTGAGCAGCATCTTGGTAGAGCATGCAGGGACCTCTGTATACTGGATCCCTGCTGTTTATTTGCTGGCTAAATACAAAATGGCTTCTTAATCGTTACCTTTTCTTGGCTGGCTGGTTAACTGAATGCTCGTTGCTGTATCTACATGTTGCACAGGGCACATGCCTTGATTCAGGACGTTATTCCAAACACGCATTACTTGTTTTGATTGTAAGGCAGCTCCTTCTGATGATACCTGTTTATTTGTGGTGAGGTCACAGTCTGAGTTTGCACCTGAGTTACTAGACAGCTGCCAGGTTTACCCTGAAGTTCTAGGTAATTTGAGTCTCCCCTGGTGTGCTCTATGTAGTCTAGGTTTTGCAGTTCTGTTGTGTATGTTGATGTGATGCTGAAGCAGAGCTAGACAAAAATAGATTTCTGGGTGATGAAGAGGAGTAAGCCTGATGCCTCTAGGCTTAAAATTGCTGTATATTGGTACCTACCTCTACTGGAAAACTTGCAGTGTTCACACAATGAAGAAATTGGATGTGAAAATTGCGTGTCTTGCACAAAGACCTCTCCAACTAAGTTGCACTATTTGTTGCAGTTGAGGGAATTCTTCCTACTTTCGTGGAGTAAGCACTTTATAAAAGCAAGAGATTGCACTTCAAAAGGATGGGTCCGGTATTGGCAGATATAAGTCCCCATTCTCTTCAGCAGAGCTGTGGTACTTCACATCACAGAAAACTTATGCTATGGTGATGAATTCATGCAGCTTTTCTTACTCTTACAGAGTATTGCTGCTTTAGGCAGTTCTGGGTAAGTGTCAGGAGTGATCACTGATACCTACTGTTGGCTCAAAATTTTACTTAGGTGAGGCACAAAAGCCCGCATTGGGAACTAGCTGGTATTTGTGTGTTTTGGCACTGCAGTGCTAAATGGAAAGTTGGATTTCCCAGCTATGTTGAATTTAACAGACCAGTCTGAAGTGGAGATACAGATGGACCTCAGCTCCAGCTCAGGTGGGAGTGTTGGGTCTATCAGTTTTCTGCATCTCTGGCTTACAATTCTTGCCTATTGTCAGCTGGAAGAACATCTGAAAGGATGCTAACCCATTTTCCTCTGAGATTCTTAGTTTGCAGAGCGTTTTCTGATGCTATTTAACTTGTGTCAGCAGTGAACCAAATACGTCAGCCTGTGTGGATCAAAATCAGAGACAGCTCTAGGCATCAACAAACCTGTATTACCCAGTCTGTAACACATACT
This sequence comes from Haliaeetus albicilla, assembly GCF_947461875.1. Lineage (NCBI taxonomy): Eukaryota > Metazoa > Chordata > Aves > Accipitriformes > Accipitridae > Haliaeetus > Haliaeetus albicilla. Next base: position 41,307,829 of record NC_091516.1, read on the forward strand.
GGGACAGAGTATATCTTTGAAGAAGAACTGGGCATCCTTTGAATTCAGGTTTTGTGCTCTTGGTGATTAGTCCAGTGTTAGGCCCTGTCCCCTAGTTTGATGTAGGGACTTCGCTGGTAGTGCCTGTATCTGGGCCAGGTTTTCAGTCTTCAGGCATAGCCCTTACAAATCAGTATTTTTCCTTCATTTGAAACTTGTATCCAGGCAAACTGGCCTTATTTGAAGGCCAGAACATTTGCTTTGTTCCCAGTAAAGTTTAGCTGAACTCCAGAGAGCTGGAGTCCAAGCAGACAGCCACAGCTGAGTCTTCCTGGCTGCACAGGCTTCTGCTGATCAGCTGAGGTGTGTTAGATGATCAAATATGTGCCCTTACCTCACTACAGTTTGCTCGTCCAGTGTGAACCCTACAGCCTTTATAAAGCAGTATTTCTGTGTTCTGGATCCTGTGGACTGACTGTAGTTGCAAGGGACCAGTGTCTGGAATTTTCACTGGCATGGATTAAACCAGCTACCCTGTGATTAGCTCAAACACCCCACAGACTGCCTCAGATTTAATACCCTGCTCAGAGACAGAATAAAGGCACAGGAGTTGGGTATATTTCCATTGATGAGAATGCCAAAGGTCTCTTTGGCTTTCCCTGGGATCCTTCCTGCACTCTTCCTGTGGCCCTTTGTACGTGTGGAAATCGGTATTTAGCTGTAATTGCTGGAAGTGATTGTAGAAGGCTTTGCAGTCCCTTCCTGTCCTCTACTTCTGTATGCCAAACTTGTCCAGTGGCTGCAGGATTGGACTTGGGCAGAAGGGCTTATGTTTTGTGGCACGCTGGAGAACACAGCAAAGCAAATGGAGGTCTGTGACCCACAGACCAGTGTCCTTGTGGAAAAATGCTTGAAAAGAGCACTTCTGGTATTGTGAAAGATTATTGCACCAAGTTAGTGGTCATGGAGTGCTTGTGCACTATGGGAGTAGCAGTCCAGGTTGCTCAGCAGGGTGAGTAAAAGCATTGTTGCCAAGTCCCCTGAATCCAGAGCAGAAATGGGTCAGTGGAGGGGGTACAAAGGAGGGGTCATAATATTCCCTATTAGTTTTGTCTCTGGGTTACACATTAATTGCAGCTTTAAATCTGTAATACTGACATGCAGAGGAGGTACTGCAAAGCCCCCCTGTATCCAAGCATGTAAGCAAAGGTGTGCTCTGGGTCCATAAGCATGCGTGCACAGTCCTCAGCAGCCAGGGTTTGTCCTCTGAGATTGTCTACGAAGGGCAGGTTTTTTCCCCTGCTGTGGATGTGCTATTAGCCTGTCAAGTGTCTTGCTCTGGGAATTCACTATCTAACAGAGAGATGTGCATGCAGCTGAAATATGTTAGTGTCAGGGTGCTCCAACCAGCAGGAAGCAGTGGGCAGGGGAGGAAAGCAATCCTGCCAGATCAGTTGGGCATCCCTTTGTGAAGGAGCATCTGTAGAGGTCATGTCAGTGAATTAGAGCAGCACCTAACAGAAGTTAATGAGTTCATGCTGACTGTACTCTCAGCTGCCTGCGTGCTGACAGGAGGTACAATTTGTAGGGTTTTGTAGGCGTCTGTTATTGTTCTTCTCCCCGCCCCCCCCCCCCCCCCGTACTGGCATTAAGAAACACTGTTGTCCTGTTGGGATACTACAGTGTAATTATCAGTAGAACTCAGTGTAATGGGTTTAATTGTTTTTCTTAGTCACGTTAGGGAAACTTTTTTGTAACACAGACCTATATTATTAGAGACAAGTTTTTAATCTGCAAGTCACTGTAATAATGGAATTTACTTTTCGATGAGACTTGAAGGCCCCAAGTGTTCATTAACACAAAGCTCACATCCAGAATGGCCATTTATCATCTCATCTTACTCCAGTGTAGGACTGGTCAGAGCATTTCCTGAGGAAGTCTTATGTTCCTAGCACACTTGTGGATTTTTGGGAACCTTTTCAATGCAGTTTGCAATCAGGCATGCAACTCTGATTGGGCTAGGGTACTGGTATGTGGGACACTAGAATCAAAAGCATGTGTGTTCCCAGTTTAACAGATGTTGGAGGGAATGGTCGCTCACTGTGTGTTGGATCGGCTGCTAGCTGTCCTGTTAACGCTGAGCCTGTCAACAGAGTGTATTCAAGTACATAAATGAGAATTAATTTGATGTGGATTAACTAAATTCCTGTGTGGACGCTTACTCAGAATGAAACTACTCTTAATCTGAAGTGGCGTCAAACTCAAAAGTAAAGTAAGCTATGCCAAATTAGTTAAACTTCATTAAACCTTTCTTCCAGAATTAATGTGCTATAAGCTCACCTTTCCGTTTTATTGAGTCTTGCTGAAAGTCTGTGTGTACGCAAGCCTATACCATGCTATTATTAATAGCCACCGAAGAGATGAATATGTTTTTTAACCCATTATGCTTTCTCATACTCTTGCAAGGTGCATACTGAATGCAGCTAGTTCACAACAGTAGTGGATGCCAGGTAGCTGCAAGACCTGAACACTGACTCAACAGCAATTTTCCATTCACTTTATCCAAATATGAATGGCTGCAGGGTCATTCTTAGTCACTGACGTTCAAGGAAATGGATGTTTCTCACTCACCTGTTGATAGCATAGCATTTTCTCCTACAAATGGTGGTGTTGACTGGACTTCAAAACAAAGGCTTTCCTAATTTGGCAGCAGGCTTTTCACCATGATAAAAGTAAATATGGAAGGAAGCTTAAAAAAAAAAAGGGTTGAATTGTATGGCTCAGTCTCATTCAGAGGGGTCTCTAAATTGGCTTTCAAAGCCTATGATTTTTTTTTGCTCCTTCTGGGGTGTTCCTGCTCCTGGAATTTTTGGGCAGGAGGAGAGAAAACTGTTGTCCTGCAGGTCTTGCATTCTTTTGTGCCTCAGAGCTCTGAGGTAAGAGACAGTCTAAATCTGAGCTTACTGAGACCTGTGAGACTTGGCTGGAGTGTATGGGGTAAGAAGGCAGCAGTGGGGAGTGCCATGGTGGGCTGCAGGGTTACATGGGGTCACACAGTGTAGCCTCCACCTTCCCCTTTCTTGTTGCCTCTTCTGTTATGACTGACACAGCTTTTCCTTTCCACCTGTTCCCCCCCCCCCCCCCCCCCCAGTTAATGCCCAGCCACATCACCTCTGCTCTGTACTGCCACTGCTGCTGCACAAAAGGAGCTCCTAGGCTTTGCTGAAGGAAGATGGCTTTCTGGACGCAGCTGGGATTGCTGCTATGGAAGAATTTCACCTACAGAAGACGACAGACTGTAAGTATTAGCCGAAGGGGTTTTTGAGGTCTAAGTTGTAGCCCTGTAGCTTGATCTTCAGCAGAACGGGGAAACGTCCTGTATCTTAATGTTTTACCTCTAGTGGTCCCTGGCAGAGCAACTGGGTCTGCCTTTGGAAAGACTGGATTCAAATTGAAGAGAGTGGTGGGTGGACAGAAACCAGAGGGCTCAAAGGTGATCAAGACTTCTGTCCTGAATCCCAGCATGAGAGAGAGTCAGAGTACTGAAATGCTCATGTCAGACCAGGCAGAGAGGGTGTGTGACTGCCATGTGCAGCAAGGAAGATATGAAATGAAAACCTGTGCCATGACCTGCTCAGCTCTGCAGGTAGGGCATTGTCAGACTGCAGGGATGTGTGCTTGAGTCCAAAAGCTTCTGAATGCTGCAGGCTGCAACAACAGCAACAAAATTGTGCCACTTTGTAATGGCAGAAGTGGTGGAGGCAATAGCAGGCATCTGCAATCTCTTTAATCAGGGAGAGAAACCCAAGCCTGTTTTGTAACTTTACAACAGGAGGTGTAGTTTAAGTGACTGGCATGAGAGATGTTCTTACACTGGCTTGGAGACAAATCCAGGCAACTTGGTTTTTCTACCAAGGTGTGTTCTGATTAGTTTAAGTGCTGGCCTCACCATCTGTTAGCCGTGTGGGAATAACCTCTTCAGATAGAAAATATGCAACAAGAGTTTCTTCTTGTGGTGACAGGAGCATGAATCCAGTATGGTGTTCTTAAAATTCTTCTGCCTTTACATTAATGAGACCTCACAGGATGCTGTAACTCCTGCAGACAGCAAAAAGCCATAGAAAACATGCTATTTCCTCTCCAGGGATTTAGGGGATAACTGTGTTGCACAAGGGCATGTCCTGTGTAACAGGTCTGTGCAGAGGATCTGTCCTGTTAAATCTGACCTTGAGGAGGTATGAGTAGGGAATGTGAAGAGAACATGAGTTACTGAGGTGGTGAGTGGAAAGTGGTCTCTCTGATAAGCTTTCTGAACCCTGCAAATGTCAGGCTACTTGCCAGCTGGTTGTGGCTGAGTTGTTTTAGAAACTCAGAGTCACAAGGGAGAGGAGGTGGGGCGAGGCTATCGTACTCACCACTGGAGATGGAGACAGTCTCTGAAGTCTTTGCTCAGGTGTCTGAGGCTTGTTTTCATAGGAGTTGTGTCCAGTGAATTCATAGCTGGAATTAGTCCATTCTTAAATAAAACCAGGCAAAGGGGGCTCATGGCATATTTGACTTTTCCTGTATACCTCTGTGGTTACAGAGCTGCCAGTGATGGCAGGAGTTGCTATGTGATTTGCATGTTTTTTGGCCTTACTCCAGGACCCTTGATCTCCCAGGGCAGGATGCCCAGTTGAGAGACTGTGGGCTCTATCAGCTGCAAGGAGTGAGGCTCTCTGCTCTCTGGATGTATGGGCCAGCATCCTGACCTTGTGAACAGCCTCATAGTTTAGAAGAATGTTGCAATGGAGCTGGGGAAGGTAGTCTCAAAACTGGCTACAGCTCCTAAAAAGGATAGGCTGTTCTTAGCCATTGCCTGTGTAACCTAGGCTCTTAGAGCTGAAAACAGTTTCTTCCTCCTTGCCACTAAGAGATCTTAATCTTGACCTAATCCCAGACTGCCTTTAGCAACTAGGGGAACTCTAGGACATTGATGCATCCTCTGAAGCAATGCTTAAACTGGTTAAGCCAGGAGGAGATTTCAGAGGAGTTAAGTTTTACACTGAGAATGATGGCTTTTTTGTCAGGGTCTTCTGAAAATAATGCATCAGGTTTGAAGGTTACTTGAAGTTGAGTCTAGCATATATGTCCTGTCAAGGTATCTGTAGGCTAGCTTACTGGGCAGTAGAGGTGCATTCGGATCCTTTGGTGATCAGTAGGCTAAGTGTGTGTCAGTGAAAAAGAGCTTCCTGCTTGTAGTTTTGCCATGATCTTGGATCTGCTTAGCTATTTCTTGGTATCTTCTGGCACCTTTTGTATCAGTTTCCCATGAGGTAGCCCAAAGGGCATGAAACTGCTCATAGTCTCTATTCCACACTGATACTATTGGTCAATTCACAATGAAGGCCTGAGACATTGTTTGGTTTTGTGTGGCTCCTGTATCTGTGGGATTTTTCTCATTATGGTTCCCATTTGGGCTTTACATGAAGATGTCAAGAAGGAAAGGCCACTTAACAGAAAATGGCAGAGAAGTAGCAGAATATCTCTTCTTGCCATGCTGTGACCATGGCTGCACATTGATTCATCTATTTGCTTTACTGTTAGGAGACCAGGGTCCTTGAGCTGGGTCTATTGGTGATGGCTCTCTCCCATTTGTACTTAACTGAAGCTGTAGCCCAGAAATAGTTTGATCCTTACCCTTCTTCCCACAAGAAGTGTGGGCTAGCCTTTGCTTCCCACCAAACCGTCTCCTTGGCTGCTGTGAGTTTGGGCTGCCTTGCGAAAGCTGGGTTCAAAGCTCAGCCTGAGTGTGCAATTCAAGTGTTACTTTGTACTGGATAACTTCCAACTGCACTGGAATGGGGGGAAGGAGTTTACAGGGGGAGAGGAGGAAAGAAAAATCATGTTCAGGGGTCACTGTGCAAAAACATTTCTCTCTCCCTGCTGTCTTGCAAATAGGACACCTCAAATTTGCATGGAGAGACTGGTCAGCTGCTTGTAGCTCCCTGCATTGAAACTGGACCATAAAAGTGGGGAGTGTGGTTGGCAGTGAGATGGGGTGATAGTTGGTTAGCTCTTGCTCAACAGATTTCCTGTTGACACAGTGTAGATCTCAATATTTAATCGTACCCTGCATCACCAGCCAACTGGTGTAAATTGGGCTTGCTTTGGGGACTAGCTTCAGTAAAATTAGGAGCAGTTTGTTCTTGGCCAAGTGCTGCCTCTGAATTCACCTGCCATGTGCAAATGGGATGTTCCTCGTTCAACTCCAGATGGAGCAGGGGTAGCAGAGGAGCTGGAGGTTTGAAGATTCATTTAACTGTTTACCAGGCTGCTCTAGTAGTTGCAGGACAAAAGTGGGTGAGGGGACTTGATTTTTCAGTATCTATTTAGTATGAATAGGAGTGAGATGTGTCTCCTTTAGTATCCCTGTGTCTTCCTCTGCAAAGGCCAAAGTGGATGAGAAGTGCTGTCACAGGAAGGTCAGGAAGCAGTAGAGGAAGGAAGCTACTGACCTCTAGGAGCAAAGGAAGAGAATTCAGTTTTTTGTTGAACAGCAGAAGAGGCTGGCCAGGGAGTCCAAACTCTCTGTTGAAATGCTGCTGACACATTGAGCTTGACCCTGTGCAAGCCTCTGGTGCAGCAGTTGCCAGCTGTGTTTCACTAAGTAGCATTTCACTGGCTGCCATGATGCAGCAGTCTTCAGCTGTAAAGGTGCAACTCGGTCAGTCCAAGCTGCATCCCGCCTTTCTCGGTCCTCCCCAAGCCTGTCAATCTGCAAAGTTAGACATGTTGCCTGTGCAGAAGCATACAGCCCACATGTGGTTACCTTCATGATTGTGTAATCTGTAATTAACCATCACCAGGCATGCGAAAGAGGAGCTATGTGTGCAGGAAGCCAGGCTCCCCGTTCAACAACAGGGCCATTCGGGCACTATTGTACCCCCCCAGTGTGGTGTGGCTGGGGCTGATATTTCTCCAAGCAAGCCAGGGCTTGATCTTAAGGGCAGCATTTTGTTGCTGGTTCTGTAGTAGTCGCAGGGCTGCAAGAGGCTTTCTGGCCTCCTTGGTTGCCCTGAGAAGCCTCCACAAGCCCAGCTGACACCACTCTTCCCCAGGCAGTGTAGTAGCAGTCACTTGGGATGCATGCTCCTTGCCTACAGCCAGGGTGGCAGAGGGCCGTGATGCGTGCCAGAGCATGGCCATCGATGCTGGCAGAGGGAATGTCTTGTCCTGGCTTCACAGCCACCTTTCTGTCAACAGGAGGAAGAGTCCTGCTACATCATCCTGGCAGCAGCTGTGAGGGGATCCTGAAAAGGGAAGGAGTAGACAAGTTGTTAGTGTCCTAGGTCTGAGCATCTCTGACCTCTGGGAGCCAGATCACTGTTTAATGCAGAATGAAGCAGGCTGTCACTGTTAGTGGCTTGTGTATGTGCTGCCACTACACTGCTTATTGTGAAAACAGAAACCAAAGATAGTGAGACATCTTCCTGGCATCTTTGTTGGCATGGTGTCAGTGGAGTTTCTCATCCAGTAGTCATACAGTAGGTGCATGAAAAATAACGGGTGGGAAACAGTATCCCAAACTCATCCTGCAGAGGCTGGCACTGTTACCAGGAGTGCCTGGGAGCCTCTGATGCTCAATTGTCATGTCTTTTAGATAGGGTTGCTGTTTGGTTGGATGTCAGCAATTAAGGGTATATGTGAAGAGCCATCCTAGATGGTTTCCTCTGCTGGATGAAGTGGCATTTGTTTTAATGCACTGTTTTTTCGGTGTGAGATTATTTGGAGGTATAGTAATCACCTAGAAGTCTCACCTCAAAGTTTGCACGGAGTGCCTTGTGCTGAGTGTCCAGAGCCTAATTTTAGCTGCTAATGGTGTAACATGGGAAAACACATTTCTGTGTGTGGATTCTCTCTCCCACTGGGATGCAGGTCTTATCCTACCTGGCCTGTAGTAAGAACGATGTAGACATCTTGTTAGAAAAGACAGGGTTTTCCAGGAAAGAAGGGGAAAAGATTTCTCTTTACTTGACTGAGAAAACACTCTGGTTTCCCTCTCCCAAAGGAGGAAAAACATAAGCAGCAACAAAAAGCTTTCAGTTTTTCCTTGTCTCATGGCTTACCTAAAATGCATGTTTGGGCAGCATTTCTGGAGTGGGAAAGGAGGAGTGTGGCTGGTGAAGCTCAAGCCTTGGAAACATCAGCTTGTGTCTCAGAAGCTTCTGTGGGATGTGGTTGATCCCAGTGAATTTTTCTGTGCTTCAATTCTCTGTCTAAAAAAAATGCTCTGCATTTAATAGCAGGCCTTTCTTATATTCTTGTCTTAAATTTTATGTCATTGCCTGACACTCACTGCCTATCTGTAGGTACCCTGGGCCAGTAGGTGCCTACCTTTGGGAACAAACATACATTAGAACAAAACAATAACTGGGTATGAGATTAATCTTAGTAGCTCTGCTTTCCTGATACCAATATACTTCTGCAGCACTGAAACTGAAAGATTTGGCATAGCTATGCACAAGCACAATTTCCCTGCCTGATGTGTTGGGGTAGAAGCTTAATGGTTCACTGTGAGAATGGGATGCAAGTACTTCCCACTACCTCTAAAATATGAGGCCAAAAATTCAGCGCGTTGCTGGGAAGATTCATTGGAAGGTTTCTTTCAGTCAGGGGACAAAAGGAACTCTAAAAGGAAGCCAAAAATAGCCCTTAAGCACATCTAGTTTAGTCCCATAACTGGCATATATCAATAAGAAAAGCCTGTAATTCTTTGCAGATTATCCTCTGAAGCTGGAGGAACAAACTTCCTGGTCCTGGAATGCATAGGCAAAGCAAAGTCAGGCAGTGCTTGCAAAACTGTCCTGGCTTAAAAGTGGATTGTCCTGGAACCTCTGTTATGTCCTGTATTTTGAATATGATGTCTTAATATTTTGTCTTTTATTGTTTCCAGTTCCAGCTGCTGATCGAAGTTGCCTGGCCTCTGTTTATCTTCTTCATCCTGATCTCTGTAAGACTTTCATATCCGCCCTATGAGCAGCATGAATGTAAGTACCAAGCACAGCAGCTGCACCCAGAATGGTTGTTGTTTCGTGGTTAGAACGTAATAATGTAGCTGGCAAGATGCAGAGAGCAGGGGCAGTGGTTGCATACTTCAGTCAGAAATCTTCAGGGAAGTTTTAATGGCACCTTTCCTTCCACCTTGGGGACTGTAGTGTGTTCTGACATGTTAATACTGCTCCAGAACTGTACATTGCTGCTGTTTTTCTTGCCGTTTCTCATTTTTTGCATTTGCATTTATAATGTATTAGCTGAGTATTTGCTGTAAAACTGTGACAAGTCTGCAAAACCCACACAGAACCCAAGTCTTACTTCTCATTGTTGATCTGTATGTGACTTACTATAAAAAGAAAGCAGTGTTCAGATCTGTAAGAAAGCAATCTTGTTTTCAGGCAGTAATGTGGGTTAATGTATCACATACGAAGAGCACAAGAGCACTTCCATTCCTTTTAACCATTAGACTGTCAGCTCTGTATTCAGTAGATTCAGCAGTCATACATTTGTGGGGAAAAACTATTCTACTTTTCTCTTTAACGGGCACATTTCTGCTTTTTCAAAGGAAGCTTATCCTTGCTCTGCAAATGGCAATCTTTAGGCCTTTGTTGGTTGCCATTTGATATAGGAAGCATGACTCGTTTATTAGCAACATGCTTTGTCTTACTGTGATTGGTGACAATCTCATGCTGCAATTAGCTGACTGTGGAAGAGCTCTTTGTTTATCTTTCCTTTGCCTGATTACTGCAGGGTAAGGTTTAAGGGTCAGCACAACATGATTCCGGAGGGCGTTCTGAAGTGCTTCATTCTTAAAATGGATAGAGAACTAGCTCTTACAGCACTTACCCCGTGGTTCTTTGCAGTGGCTGGGGCATTTTGTGCTGCTTGGTAGGCTTTCAAGCTAGCAAGGATCCTTTCAAAGCTGAAGTGTTAATGTTTGCAGTTTCCCGTTACATTTTGGATGCTGCTGGTCCCATGTACTGCTTAACTCACTTGCTACAGTGCTTGGCAGGGTAATTGAAGCTTCCCTAAATTAAATCTCATACTTAGCTGCATGGCATTTGAATTGGCTGTTCTGACTGGATGTACAGTGGCATTAGGAGATGCCTGTAATAAGGACATAGAGCTGAAGAGAAGCAATCAGCAGTCTACTCAGCTGGTGTAAATAGCAGCCTCAATGGTAATTTCTCAGCTGTGGCAGTGCTGTATATAAATTCAAACCTAGCAAGAACTGCCTTTTCATAATGCTGTTTAGATTGGGCTTGTTGGTCACTAGCCTCCTTGTAAATCCTTTGCTCTGGCACCCTGGTGTCACAAGCAGAGTTTTGAGGCTTTCACCTGCAGCCCTTTTTCCTTCCCATTTATGTTGACTGATGTTGTTTTGTCTGCCTGCTCCCTGTGTTGTCGTAAGGAATTGTAGAGTGTAGGGCATGTGGTAGTTTTTTAATTCACTTTTTATGGTTAACTTCTCTCCGTTTTTTGAAAAGCTTCTGAGAACAGGTAACTAAATTTCATTTAAGTGTGGACTGATTTCATTGAATGTTTACTCATATGCTGATGGATGCTGATGTGTTGTATAGTGGAACATTTTTTGCTGAACTGTGAGCAGAGATAGAAAGAAAGAAACCTTGAGTTCACGGTGAACTCTGTGGCAACCCTGTGGATGCCTTAAGGGAAACAGGATTGTTATCTCTAGTGGCAGCACTGTATACTGTTATGAAATCACTTGCAGGTAATGCCCGATGATAGCAGTAACAGAGCTGCATGCAAGTGCTTTGTAGCCTCCAGATAGCCTCGATATTTTAATGTTATAGTCTTTTTCAACAGATCTGATTTTCAGTTCTCTTTTCCTGTTTGAGGAGAAGAACCAAGGACTGGGCTGTTTCTGTGGCCCGACTTTCCAGTCAGGATTTTTTATTTCTAGAAGCCTGGCCTATTGTGAGGAACCTTCTTCTGAAAACACAGGGGAAAATTTTGCTAGCTCTTAAGTGATAGTTAATGGCTTTCATCAGACCAGCCAGAGAAGGCATCTTGGATTGCATTTGAGCGAGATTGCTGACTTGTGTCTTGTAGAGTTTGGCTTTTCTGTTCCTTTAACCCTTTAAGGTATTCAAAATGCACTTCATTTGGGGGAAAAAAAATCTGACAAAAAGTGACTTTAATATCTACTGAAAAGCTAGATGTATGCATCAATGCCACTGAAAACGGTGTGCTGTTACACTGTTTTCTGTGTAACTCACCTGACTTAAAACTGGCAGAATCTGCTTTACTCCATGAGAAACTGCTGTTACATGCCTCACTGTATATAAAAAGTTACCATGAATTCTTATGCACCCTTCCTCTTTTCATACTGCTTTTAGTAGTTTTTTTGAGCTCTTAGCCATGTAAAATAAAAGGCATGGAGGGGAGAGAAGGTGATTCTCTGGGAAATTTTATGAAAAGAATCGGAAAGTCTTGGCATTTTTCCTCTTCCCCCTGCCCCCCCAGCCCCTCAGCCAAGAAGAACAAAAAAGCAGAATGAAACAAAACCCAGAGAGCTCAGGTAAATAGCTTTTCTATTTTAAACAGAGAACTCGGAACAAACAGTCCCCTGCATGCTGGAAACAATGAACCTTCGGTTCCTTCACCTTTCTCCTGGACAGAGTCCTTGGCTTTCTCCAGGGAGGGCTGATAAGCTCCCCATCTTCCTTCAGCCACCTACATTAACCAGCCTTGCTGTAATTCAGCAGCTTCGACCACTCTTCATCCTGGGGTTCTGGTACCTCCATTGTGTCTGGGGAGGTAGGGAGCCAGCCCCCTGTGTGATCGCAGGCATGCTGTGAGGGTGAGGTGGGTACCAGAGGGGAGAATGTGCATCTCGTGGTCAAAGCCTTGAGTAGCTACTTTGAGTAGCTGCGAGAGCTACTGGGGAAGGGGCTTAAAATCTCCTGTGCTCCCCTCCCTAGTGTGGGGGTGAGGAAGTGAGTTTGTTTGCAGAAAGCAGCCTGACAGCTCGTCTGAGGTGCAGGATTACACAAAGGGAAGCCTTTCTTCCTCTGTTGCTGGAGGGAAGGACATTCACAAGTGCCTGAGTGGTGTACTGGTGGAGATTGGCCATGAGTAGTTTTGTTACTGCTTTAACTCTTGACCAGAATGCAGAATGTAAACAGGACACAAAGTCTGAGTTATGTCTTAAGTAGATCTTTAGTAACAATAGTTAGACTTCAGCAAAAAGATTTGAAATATGGCAGGCAGGTGCCTAAATGTTCTAGGAACTCTAAAGTTTTAAGACTGTCTGGAAATCACACTAATATGTGACAGCAATGACATACTTATCTCAGAGAAACCAATGTAGGCACCCACCCCACAATTGCTGACCCTTTGCTTGGTGATTACAGTGTGTGTAATTGAGTTGAGTGGATTTTGAAAACCAAAAGGACTGAATAGAAACATTATGGGTCTTCAGAATGAAGACCCTGACTGGGGCTGTCCGTGTGGCCTCAAGCTGAATCCTTATCTAGTTAAGCATGCAAATCCAGAGAAGCGTGGCCGGTTAAAAGCAGGTGTGTGCATGTGCTCACTACTGCCAGGCTTTGGAGTTGCCTGCTGTTGGGGATTCCTCAGCAAGAAGTACCATATCTGTGTCAGCATGGCCAAAACCAATGCTGTAATGATGAAAGTAGCGAAGAGCTTTTCCTACAGGCTTAACAAGGTGTAGTTTTTCAGTGGAGGAGGCTAGAGCTGTGTGGGGAACTTAATATGAGCTCAGCCCTTCTTAGTGTTGGCAATTTTGCACTCTCATAAGCAATTTGGGGCAGTAACCAGCACAGGATTAGCACTGCCTTTCAAATGCAGTGCTGTGTGGTAGTGGCTTGTATCCTGTGTTTCTGTCTCCTAACTCTTGTGTTTCTGTTCTAGGTCACTTCCCAAACAAAGCTATGCCTTCAGCAGGAACCTTGCCATGGATACAGGGGATCATCTGTAATGCCAACAATCCTTGTTTCCGCTACCCAACTCCTGGGGAAGCCCCTGGCATTGTTGGTAACTTCAATGCCTCCATGTGAGTCTGCCTGCTTTTTCCTCATGTCTGTTCTTGGGGGAATATGTGGAAAAGGGATATTTGGGAGTCATCAGCTAGGTGTGTAACCCTACAGTAATCAGCTAGTTGTGTAACCCTACAGTATTGAGGGTTTTGCTGTTCCTGCCATCACTGAAGTACCAAGCTCTCCAGCTGCCAAGTTCAGAGGGGCTAGCAGAGAGCTGGTATGTGTGCAATATCCCTGAGTCCAAGCAGTTGAAGCTCTTGGTGAATGAAAAGCTCTGCCTGGGTGAGGACTTGTGTCCCTTATCTTATTGGTTGCTCAGAATTTTGCCCATAAAAAGGCAAGGCCTAAGCTCTTTTTTCAGAGACCGTCTTTCCTTGGTTAACAAACTTCTGAGACGGGCAGTGTAGAGTGAGGGGCAGTTGAAGAGCAGGTCTGGGGGATACCCCCTGACATTTGTCATTTAGTACTGCCTAATGTGTTGCAGAAAGCTCAATTTACGGCCAGCTTCCTCATACCCTGCCATGCTTGCTGCATTCATACTGTCAGGGCAGTTACGCTTGATGTGGAGTAAAATGCGTCTGCAACCTGGAGAAGCATTTGAAAGGAGCAAGGGCGTACTTAAATTATTATGCTTCTAAGAGGAAGCAGTTTATAGGCAGCAGGAGGCCCTCTCCATCCCAGTCTTAAATAAACACTTCCAAATTCATGGAGGTTCCCAATGTAACTTTGTTTGACCTTGCATTAGCAGCCATCTTTTATTAGGCTCTTTTGGATTGTCCCAGGGTGGTCACTGAAGAAAGGGCTTATTGTACTGCAGAAGGCAGTGGCATAACTGAAAGGGACTGAACTTTGGAACTGGGATGTAAAACTGTATCTGTGGATGCTGGCTCACAGAGCTGATGACTGCTGTTTGTTTTTGTGTTTTCCTGTCACTAGTGTTTCCCGCCTGTTCTCAGATGCCAAGAGGTTACTCTTGTACAGCCAACAGGACACAAGCATAAAGGATGTCCAGAATGTCCTGGGAAAACTGCGCAAGCTGGGAAACTCCTCTGGCTCAGGTAACGGCATAGTAGAAAGAGCCACCTACATCTGGCATTTCTGGCCTGGTTAATTCCTCATGTGTATAAATTTCTGAAATGTGCCATAATGGGAAAGTGCATGGTTATAATTTACCGCTCATCAAATGCTTTCCAATGCTGCAGAAGTACCTCAAGCCTCTCTTGTGTCAGAGCTTTGTATGCTCTTTAGCTTCTTCGGCAGATGAGAAAAGGGATGGTCTGTAATGCCAAGAATAGCAGCTGTTTTGGATGTGAAATTACAATCCTCAGCCCACTGAAGTCACTTAAAATGCTGACTTTCTCAAAGGAGTTTTATTGTGTCTTTTTGGAAAACACTAATTATTTTGCTATTTTGTCAGTGAAGCGGTGAATGCAATGTAGCTGCAATTTAGCGCTCTACCCCCTGAGCTCCAGAGGGAAGTGCGCTGGAAGAACACAGATGAGGAAAAGCTGATGTTGGCCTCCAGTGTATAAACTCAAAGCTGATTATTATCTGACAATGAAGTCTTCATTTCCGTTCTTGGTTTTTGTGTTTCCATATGACTGTTTAATGTAGGATACTTCATTCTCTGCTATTGTCTGGCAGGATTTTGAATGGCAGGGTCCAAAAGAAAATGTTTTGTCTTGGGGGCTCATGCAGCCCTGTTTGCCATGAAAAATGAGGATCACTCCATTTTTAGCTTGTGCGAGAAGGTCTGATGTGCCTTCCTGTCCCATGCAGATAAATGACTAGTGTGAGATCACACAGGATGCTTGCAGCAGAGGTGGGACATGAAATAGCTCTGCCCAGTCTCAGGAAGTGTGGCGTGTCTCTCATTATTGCCAGGTCTCTCTGACATGGCAACTTGTTAGAGTTTCGTGGGGTACTCTTTAAGATTATTTCTCTTGGCCGCTGTCTTAGTGCTGCATGTGTCTATTGGAAGTGATGGAAAGTAATGGTTTAGAAAGAAATAGAGCAGGGAACACAGCCATCGACTGTCTTTGCCTACAGCCTCTATCCAGGCATGTGGAGCTCTTTGAATGTAGGTGGTATTACAGTGTTTTGTGAAAGTTGTCCCTTGTTTTACAGTTGTGGTGGCTCTTCCTAGCTTTCTTCATTTGAGCATGGCTCAGGCAGGCTTCAGGAAGAAAAATATCTGACCTGGTATGATGTGAATAGTTTTGTGTCTGATGTGTGTCCTGAGCACCCTTCTAAAGCAGAGATGGTGTTTTTACATCCTTTCCTGTGTTGCTCAGTACATTGCAGGTCACTTTGAAATAATCTGTGTTGTTCGTGACAGGTTGGCAGGTGTGCACTGGCTGTATGTACAGACACAAACTGTGCAAGGGATTTGTCTTGGATATATAACCTTCCTCTCCCCTTCAGGACTGTGCAGAATCCTGATGTGATCAGATCTGCAGGTGATACTGTGGTCTACTGACTCTGAGCATTAGTTGATACTTTTTACTTATGTATAAGGGACACCCTTCTTGCTGGGCTCAATATCCGTACCACCGGGCTCCCCTCTTTTTACTCTGAGAGCTGGTTAAGTGGCATTGTCATGCTTTTACCTAAATCTGCAGCAGTTTTAAGAGGGAGAGGATGCAGAGTGAACCCTTTGTGCAGAGATGGACACAAAATGGACACAGCCAAAATGAGTTAAGATTACCATTTCCCAAAGAGAGGTTTAATGCTGTTTTTCATGGACCTCTTCAAACCTGTGGTTTGACTTGATGGTCTTGTGGGAACAAGCTCTCTTTGTCAGAATGATGGATGCTGCTGTTACTGGATTTTACACTTTGTGCCCGCAGTAGTATCTGCAAGTTAATTCTTCTAAAGAGAGTAGATGCTGGTGTTTTGTACTGAAACATGCAATGAACATCAGACACGGACATTTACAAGAAAACTGTCAAACCTATAAGCTGAAGCTCTCATTGCTGGGAAGGTTTGAGGGGGAGGGGTGATACCAAGAAGCATTTTGCATAGGGAGTATTGTACAAGTTGCAAGTCAGAAGGCTCCTGTTTCTCTCTACTATAAAGACTAGCAGACTGACTGCAAAAATAAGCCTCAGACTAGTCATCAAAGATCATATTTCTATAATGAAATATTTCAAATGTGTAATAAAAAAATCAAGCCTCTGTGTCATTAGAATGACAGACTGCCCATTGTTGGTAAGACTTACAGAGAACAAAGCCTGTTTGTCCTTCTCATGATATGCTCATTTACAAAGCCTCCAACTTGAGGGTCCCTGCTGCCCACTCCTTGGCTGCCTGATTCATTCTCTGTCAGCATGCATAAAACAGCATCCTCTAATCTTACAAGTACTTGTGTATTTATGCGTAGCAGTGCTTAGATGCCTGCTTGTGCAGGGAAGGGAACTACAGGTCAACCCTTCAGCTGCTGTTGACAGTGAGGTGTGAGAGATGCTTAAATCCTTCCCTCTGTGGAGTATTTCCTTCAGTGACTCTAGGAACCTAAGACGACAGTAGAATTGGATGTCAGATGTAAGCACGTCTCCAAACCTGAAAGCACTGCCTTTATACATGTATTTCCCCAATTAGCAGGAGGGCTAATTACCTGATGAAAACATCTGTAATACTCTGTTCCAGCTCTGGCCTGGAACTGAAGCCATGTGGATCAGTGGTGCAGAGAGATGCAGCTTTGCAGCTTGTGTTTCCTCAGTGGGCGGGACCGTATGCTCCCTACTGTGTGATGTGGGCTCTGCTGCAGTCTCTGCAGCTCCTTCATGCCCCCTCATGCTGGTGTGATGTCCTGCTTCCACACATGCTTGCCACTGTTGCCTGACAGCTTTGAAACAGGCTTCTGGAGGTGATCTTCCATTACTAGCATACAAATTGGAACTGTGGTATAGATTTTGTTCCAATGCTAGTCATGCAGAGCATGTATGTCTGTATTTGGCTTCAGATATTTGAATGTGTTTAGGGAACATTTGCCAAAGTCCTTTCCCTTCAAGCTTGTTTAAAACAACCCTCACAAACTAACGTTCAAGGTGTGACTATTTGTTGTCTGATCTGAAATTAGGCGTATGTTGAACTCTGGGGAAGGGAGGCTTGCTTAAGATGCCAGGGTGTTTACACAGGTGCCTGCAAGTCAGTGTCTTGGTTGCAGACAAGGTAGGACACTAAGATTTTGTTCAGGCAGTGCTGTGCACTCATGCCAGCGGGCTTTGCATCTCAGTCACTTCTTGATGAGATAGGGGGTAATCCTTCATAACAGGGCTGTATGTCCAGGAGTTTGCGGAATGGCTCCTGTTCTCTGCTGCTCTGAGCTCCAGAAGAGCTCTCCGATGGAGAGAGGGGAAGGTGTTACCAGTAGGAAACAGCCCACCCTTGCTTCATATAACATCTTTTCTGGCCAGGATTAAGTACTAACTGGTGGAGTGAGGGAGTTCAGCACAGGCAGCAATCGTGCTGTATGGGTGCTGCTGTTCTAGGGACACTTTCAGCGAACCCTGAGCGGTGAAATCTACGTGCAGGCACACACATACTTTAACATAATCAATTTTGCAGGGAGGTGCCAGGTGCCCTCTCCTTCCCAGCACTTGTTACATCTCTGTCCAGCAATGTCACCAAGGTCTTCAACACTCATGATAAGGCAGAGTGCAAATCAGAACAGAGAGTCAAAGACCTTGGTGACAGCACATCCAAGAGCATGACATGGCTGCTGGGATTGCCACCTGCAGTAGGTTTGGCTCACTGCTTGCAGGTGCTGGATTTGCAACTGGCCTCAGTGCTGTTTAGCAGAGGATAAAGTGTTTGCAAGAAATAAGCTTGTCTCCTTTTTTAAAAGGTGGAGATACAGCTTGCTGTGGGCTCTAAGGCACGCTTTCTTTTCTTCCTTCTCTCTACAGGGCTCCCAAATACTTTGTTCTGCAGTGCCATGTGGTAATAAATCAAAAGGTAAAATTAAAGCCACCTTCTTTGGTTGTTGCTAACAGTTGCACGTACAAGCCAGTTGAGCTGGTGTTTGCTTCATGGCTCTTAGTTTTCAGTGATCCCAAAGGGCGTGTTTCTAGTTTTCTTGAAGTCAACCCAACTAAACAAAAATGGAGCATTGGAATAGGCAGAGGGAAACAAACATCGCCTAAGAAATTGCATCAGATCTCAGGCTATTATTCCACATGTGCCCTGCCTTTCCCAGTTTGCTGGATTAGTATTGCTCATGGTGTGGGAGAAACATCAGGTGGGTGGCATCCTCTGCTGATGTTGCACACTGCTGCACAGACAGATGTTGAGACTGAAGGAGTTAGCACTGACCAGACAGGCTGCAATTAGTGCTACTTTTATTTAACAGGTAAAGGATGATGGAGGGCTTGGGCTGAAGAGCAGCCTTGGGAGAGGCTTTCTGGTGGTGTGTGTCCTGCTATATGATTATCGGAGTGCTCAGGGAAACAGGATGTTGTGCATTATCTACTCGGTGATGTTAAAGTGATAGCTAACTGCCTCCTCAGTGTCTTCTCCCTAAGAAAAATGACCCCATGCCCTCAAGCTAAGCATTCGCATTGATTCTTATACCTGCCTGCCTCTCCCTAATTAAGCTGGCTTCATCCCTGACTTCCCTCAGGAAGGATCCTGGCAGAAACCAGCTAGGCTAGAATGAGGACTAACAAACCATTATGTCCAGGTGGCCTTCACCCCTGGAAATACCTGCAGACACCAACTGCAGCAGGGCGGCATTCCTGCCATTGCATGGTTGCACGTAAATATACAACTGGGTTGTCTGATGCTTACTCCATAGTGATGTGCAGGTCCTTCCCTTTCCTCTAGCCTGGGGAAGATGTTGCCAAAAATGCTGCCCTTGTGGTATCAGTAGAGAGATCTTGACTTGTAGGGGTGGGTAGGAAGGCTGCTTTACCTTTGTGTTTTCAGTATGGGTTACTTTGCGTTAGCCCTCAGCATAACTCCACAGGGTGTTCCTGGCTGCTGCTGCCTCCCAGCCTGAAGCATCCAGCCAGGAAGGGGGGCCCAGGACTGCGTGGGAACCAGTGTGATTTCTGCTTTGGTCAGGTGCGGTCTGTCAGGATGGAGCAAGTAGAACAAGCAGCCAGTACTGGGTACGTGGATGGCACAAAGCGTTTTGTAGTGTGCCAAGTTGATTGGGCAGTGAGGAGATTCAGGTACACGTGGCAGTTCTCCCACATTTGCCTAATTTCTTCTTCAAATCACTGGGTTGCTGAGCAGCACAGACTTGATTTCTCCCTTTCTCTCTTTTTTTTTTTTTTTTTTTTTTTTTTGGCAAGTGAATGGAAGTTGTGCAGGCAACTGCAGATCTTCTGGAAAAACCTTTCAAAAACATTTTTGGAAGGGCACTTGAATTCCTTTACTACAGGTGGTGGACAAAGTCTGTGTGAACCCAATGGGTCTGTTATTTTTTTCTGTCCTGAACTTGAAACTGGGAGGCTGACAGTCAAGAGATATGCAAAGGTAGAGAAGACTTATGGCAGTGTGGGTCCCAAGTTGTGTGTTGGACTGTTAGGTATGCAGCTTTTATTAGTGCAAATGTTACCACTTTCAATAGAGTCTACCTCTGCTTTCTTTGATGTTTTGAAGCCAAAGATGAGATTAAAGTAGTAAAATGATGATGATAGAGGTATAGGCACAAAGGACTACTGCAGCATTAAATCTATTACCAGGAGAATCATACTTTTTTCCCATGGGGCTGTCCATGAACTTTCAGAGGTTTCTTTGTCTGTAACAGCATTGTTATTACATGACTTTGCTTAGAGGTTGAGATGGGTAAACAGATACAGCATAGTGTGTGTCGCTGTCTTCTGATCCTGCAGAACTGGGCTTTGGTGCCTGGTTTTGGTCCGAACTTCCCTTCTGCTGAGATGCTTTTGAAGTGAGAGGTTTAGAATTATGTCAGCTGGGATTCTAGGTGGATGTGTGTGGATGTGGGAGGAAAGACTGAAATCCCTTTGAAAGTGGAATTGAGAACTCATGCAGTATTAAATCTGGCCTTGCTGTAGTGTCTGCACAATACTAGGTGACAGGAGCTTGAGAAAAACATTTCTGAGAAGTTTATCACAGAAGACTGTATGAACCCTGTTAAAAACACATGAGGAGAATCGCAAGCATTGGTTTCCACTGGTGAAGGGCTGCACTGGCAATTTGGTTACTTTAAGACCAGCTAACCTGATGGTGCCAGCTAATGGTTTAGCTGCATGCGGGGAAGCCAACAGTGCTGATATCTACAATTAGCAGCCCAACTATTCCAGCAGATACCAAATCTTAAAGGGGCCATCTTTATCTTGCTGTTAACTTGTCTAGGTAAAGACACAATGATAAAGAAAACAAGAATTGCTTACTGTGCTTGTCACAGTGTAAGTAATTTTGGCATGTGCTGCAGAAGCAGGACAGTATTAAAAAGTTTTGGGTGCTTTCTCCAGTCTCCTAAAACTCTTCAGCCTGGGCTGTCAACACTGACTTTTATTTTGAACCAGCGACTAGAATGGAGAGTGTTAAATAAATAATTGCAGCTTTCATGCTCTCCTATTATCTCCCTCTTTTTGTATGCAACCTTATCAGTACAGCTTGCTAATACCAGCATTATGTTGCCGAAAGCTTACGCTCAGTGTTCACTTCAATTTGCATTTATTTTCTATGTTTTCCACTCTGACACAATTTCTGGATTTGTTCTCAGTCAATTCTAATCTCAATCTCAATAAATTGCCTGATCTGTGGAAGATTGCATTTGGTCTATTTAAGCTACAGCCTGAGGTTGGTTGAGAGAGTGGGATAGAGACTTTTTACATTGAGCTTGGTGCTAGTGGTTCCCTAGGAAATATGTACCACTGTCATCTGGTGGAAAGTTCAGCTTTGTCAGGGGATTTCCATGGGGGTGACCTCTCATGAGAGTGGTGATTACAAAATTGCCACAGTTGGAAAAAGCCCTGTCCACTTCTGTGTCCGACTTGGTACTGAGGCCAGAGTGCCTAATTCAGATCTGACCTCCCATATCTCTCAAGTTAATTTTCAGCTTTGGAGTCTTCTCCAGTAATAATACATTTCATCTTCAGTGTGCATTATGAACACTTATTACCTAATTTTTACAGCATTCCTGTGAGCTAAATAAACAACTGCCAAGGAACTGGAGGCCTCATTCTGAACACAGTAGGATGTGGCAGTTTTCAGTGAAGTCAGGATGCAATAAAAGGTGGTGGCTTTGAAATATTGTTGATGTTGAATCAAAGTTTGTTTTTACCCAGGATAGAGCACTGCTTGACTGAATTTTTTTGAAAATCCATGGAAGTTTAATTTTTGTAGGCAGCCTTTTTCATGGGAAACATGCTGTTCTATTTAAATATTTTTGGGCATAAAATAAGTGAGTGTTAATGCTAGGATCCTGGCTAAAATCAAACAACGTATTCTACCACCTGTTGCTAAATTTCTTTGCAGCTTCAACAAACTACAACATTCCTCACTTCCAACCCTAGGTTTTGGGGTTGGGGTTTTTTTTTGCTGTTGCTGTGTTTTATCAAGTAGTGGTTGCATCTTGTTTGAGATGCATTTTTAGTTCAGGTTACAGGTTTTATGCTTGTATCATACTTTGTGTATGGGGTCTTTTTTTTCCAAAATTCTGGAAAAATCCTTTGAAATCAAATGGAAAAAGCTGCAGAATAAAAAAAAATTATACATATTTTTATGTATTAACAAAGTGTTCGTGATTAACTGAGTTTGTTAAAACTACATATTGCTTATGCCTGTGTGGCATAAAATCCTCAGGTGATGAAAAATTGGTGTAGCTCTGAAAATTTAGTATGTATGTAGCTCATCTGTTAGCTGAAGACCTTGCCCTAGCTTTTTTTTTTATGCTGACCTGGCAGCACTAAGCTATATGTGGATGAGATTCAGGCTGATCTGACACACATCCTCTGTAAACAGCCAAAGTTTCCTTCCCTTTCTAATTTAGTTTTAGTTTTAAGGGTGGTGCAATAGAAGACCCTTTTAAGGGATTTTAAATAAAGACCCTTTCCTGCAGGGTGGTTTTTAGTTATTTTTTTTTTCCCCTCCCTGAACATTTCCATTCTTCTAAATGTATCTTTTGAGAGGCAAATACTACCTGAGTTAGTCCTTGGATGCCTTTTTGGTTGACACTGGCAGAAGGTTTGCATGACTACAGCTAGCCAGAAATTAATAAGCATAAACTATTACATCTGAGGAGGTCCTTTCCTTGTAGTCTCCATCTATTTTAACAAGTGCAGCTGAAACATAACTGGACTATATCTGAGGCTGACTGAGCATACATATATGCCAGAAGGGGATTTGCTGATGGGACAAAGACAGCTTACTGCAAAGATAGCAATATCTCAAGTGTGCGTGCTTGTTCTGACTTGTGCCAACTAGCTGCTTAGGAACGGAGCACCTGTTGTCTTCAGACGACAAAATGCTGCTTCAGAACAGTAGGAAAAAAGTGCTTTGCCACTTGAGACAAGATGCAGACATGAAGGTGCATTGTCCCAACAACTTTCCTCATAGCAAAGGCACAGCTGTGTGATGATGTGGTCAGCAGCGATCAGATATCTCTGCTCACCTATGTTACTACCCTGCTCTGTTCACATACTTGCACACTGCCCAGCAGGTTGGGAAAAGTGTGCTGTAAAGCCAGAGAACAGAAATCAAGACAATGGAGTAGCCCTTTAAGACCACAAGTGTCTTCACCTACCTGGTTCCTTTTCTTCCTTTTCATGTTATTTGTTGCTGCTACCTGAAGAAAGTGCAAAGAACTTTACTGGTGCATCCATATAAATAATGCAGAAGACGTCTGCAGCAGCACACACTCAATTTTGTTCGTGTTAACTGCACTGCTTTGGGACTGGTACACAGGACCAGGTTCCTAGAGCAACAAGAGGCACTGCTCTTGTCTGTCTCTACTAGTCATGTTTCTGTCCTCTGAGTAAAACATAGTGGATGCTGATATTTGCGCAACTACTCCAAGGTGTATTTTCAGTCAGCAAGTTAATGTCAGTACTGAAGGGAAGGAATGATTAGGATACTGACAGTCCAGAAGAATACAAAACTGAAGGATGAACTCAGACTACCAAGGCAGGGACTGTTGGGAACATCCCGAAGTAAACAGTGGTATAGTGTCACACTTAGGATACAAGAGGCATGATCTCTAGCCACGACTGTGAATTTGGGCAATACGTATCTACTAAGCATCTGCTTTGCAGTCTTTCCCAAAGAGAGAAAGTTCTTCAACTGTTTTGAAGTGCTGCTGCTCAATAGTCTGATTTATACTAATGAAGGGACTGAATGGTTGCAAAGTTGCCCTAAACGAGATGGAGAAAACATAATCTTTCCTTTCAGCACTGAAGCTTGATTATTCTCCCCCCACCCCTTCCTTTGGACTTGAGTCTCAAAAGCAAAACCAAACTACTATCCATAAGCCATAACTTTCCAATGGCCAATGAAATTGAAACATAGGGAGCAATCATGGGAGGTTGAAATAATTTAGATGTAGGTATGTTTTCAGCATAAGTAGAGAGTGTTTCTGCTTAAACTAATTGGACTTTAATGATTGGCTTATCCTTGTTAATCTTTAGCATTTTTTGCTACCTGTTGGATCGGTTTAACCCTTTGTTCTGGAGGTGGCTTCTGTTGTTGTGTGCTAGATGAGGGGCATTAGATTAGGACTTGGCACTAAATCCAGAAGTGACAGGTTTTCCTGAACGTAGGGGAAACAAGAGCCACTATGATCTGCCGACTGCAGACTTGATATCGTGTTAAACTGTAAAAGTCAGATGTGAGTCGGGTTCCTCAAATCTGTGCTGAGTGAGAGGAAGGGAGCAGTGGCGGAGTGAGGCTTCACACCCAAGGGAGGGGTGGCTTTTTCTCTTGTCATCAGCCTTTCTATGTAAGGCGAAACAAATGTAAGTACAGAACAGTAAGGGTGCTTTCATCCCGGGCAGCTCTGCGTGCAGTCTTGCTTGAGGTTCATCATTACTCATGCCAGTTTTGTGGGGGAAGTCTTTCAAACTGGATGGCTGGTGCTGAGTTTTGAGTAGCATGATACTGGTGGGGTAGTTCTGCCTGCTTGTTTTGGGGCTTTGAAATGGTTCTGATAGAGGTGTCTTCTGTTTGCTTTTGAACCAGCGGTCACCCAGATGCATGCTCATGTAGCCAGCTCATGAAAACCTTTCTGCTGTTAGTAATGGTCATTTGATTAAAATGTCTAGTCCTGCTTTTTCCTGTGACTTGAATTTCCACTGAATTCAAGGTCGCTTGCTCAAGTACAAGGAATTCTAGATGGGGTCCTACTTGGTCACAGCTTATGCTTTTAACTTCTGCTTAGCTCCGTGCTTTTTAGTAGCATAATGTCATTCCTTGTATGGTCACACCAGAGTTTGCCATTAGAATAGTGATATGTGGCTGGATGTGCCCATGGCATTTGGTTTCCAGTCCGTCTATTGATTTTTTTTAATGTATTTTATTGTGTCTTGAGTTGATGTTTTGAAACATCTAAATTCTGTGTATTATCCAGGGCATAATGTTCCTAGTGCAGTCAAAATCTAATCTTAACAGCAAACCGTTATTTGCTGCCTCTTTAGATGCACTTCTCTCTCTCTGAGCTGGATTTGACCTTTAGAGACCTTCTCCATACCCTGTACAGGACCTAAATGTGTTTTGTATACCACTCCTGAAAATAATTTTGTTGCAATAATGAAGTGTTATATCTAGCTGGATCTGAGATCTGTCATCTCTGTGGCTGACGAGCCAATGCAAAGGCTAAGAAATTTGCAGTTTGTCCTTGTTCTGTGAAAATTAGCAGGAGAATTTTCAACCAGTTATAACTGTCACGTGATTTGGAGGTCTGCTCAGGATTAGCTTCTTAAAGCAATACAGCAAAGACACTTAGGATGTTTACTTTGAGCCTACTTCATTTTTTGCACTGTTAGAAGCCTGAATAAATTTTTCTCTTTTTTTTCATTGGCAAGCTGTGTTTCACAGTTGTCTGTGCTGATAACAGAATTTGGCTTGCAGCAGGGGAAGGTGCGAGAATATCTCTTCTGCGGTGTTACACAGGGCCTAGGGAGATGGTTGGGCGCGTCCCTTCGCAGACAGCTCTGCAGGCCGCGTTTGCTGGCAGGACTGCTGGTGACCAGCCTGTGGCTTTTGCTTCTGTGCCTTTTGTCTCTGCTTTCTGATGCAGAGTCTTTCTGCTGTCCTGTGTGTCATACAGGGGGACACAGATACACATGGACGCTGATGGCATTTAGGACTTAAAGTACTACTACCCAAAGACAGGTACGAGCCTTGTGTTTGCTGCTGAATTTCCATGCAGGTTGGAGGTGGGATCTCAGCCAGCTTAAATGGGCTCTGCATTCTCGAAGCCAACACAGCCCTGAGTGAAGGCTAGCCAAGGGCTGGTCTGTTGCATATGCTCCAGTACATGCTGTCAGCTGTGCTTTCTGCCAGGGTGATTGCTCTGGTCACTATTTTTAAAGCTCTTCTGAGCAAAAATGATGACTTGTAGAGGAATGGAGATGGTCCCAGTGTCTGCAGTCCCAAGATAAGAGAGATGGACTGGGCCTGTTGCGCAATGTTTCCCTTTATCCCAGGAGAGATCCTAGCTACTGGAGATGGATGGCAGGCTGCCTCCTCTCTACTCAGATCGTTATTTGGCATGGCAAGTATATGAAGATGATGGGCTCTGGTTAAGTGGGTGCTCACTTGGGTATTATCTAATGTCTGCAGAGGCAGCACTGTTACATGCCTGATGGACACAGAGCAGAGAGCTGTGTAGCCTACCATAAAAACAGGTCAAGCCATGGCTACAGAAGCAACAGCATTTCAACTGCAAGCAAATTAGGCTTGTATTTTTACACTAGCTGATCCTGCCCAACAGGCCTGCTGAGCTGCTTGATTTCTTGCCAGCAAATCAGGGTACGGCTGTCCAGCTTGTTCAGAGGACGGTTTTGGCTCCTGCCAGTATCAACAGGGATACAGGCAGCTCTGAGAGCTATTCCTCCCACGCAGGGGGAAGCGTGCCTTATAGGAAAAGGAAAACATAGTAATCACTTTAAAAAAACACACCTTAAAACAATGTTATTTTATCATGCTTTCTGGATGTGATGTCCCAAGTTAGGAATATAATGAGGACAGATAAAAATTTGCTGCCTTGCTGAGTCCAGCCCTGGCCCAACTGAAAGGCTTGCTTTTCACAGTGTAGATTGGGGTCATTGGCTCAGTAGGGTACAATGCTGTTAACAGGCTTCAACTTTAGGAGATCACTGTTTCCTGTGGGTGATTGTCAATTCACAAGTAATTCAGTCTTTGGTTCCACTGCAGAACTTCTTTGGAAGCCCATTTTTATGGGAAGTAGCTTCGGACACCTTTTGTCTATAAATCACAGAGATGGGTAATGAGTGTGAAAATCATCTGAGGTGTTCAAGTGCACCTGTCATGTATTCCTGAGGAATACTTCCCAGATACTTCATTGAAAAATTAACACAAAATTCCAGTGTAGGAGGTAATTCTGCAGCAGCACTTGGTTTGCCTGCCCTGGTCCTCTAGCTGTGTGAGGGTTTGCTAAAAGCTAAGGCAAGGAGCTCCAGCTCTTGGTCTCAGCTTCAGCCTCTTCATGTGCTTGTGTCTTGCAAAAACTCCTGTTGCTGGGAGCATGACCAGTGAACAAGTGATGCCCTGTGTGAAGCAGGCCTGTGTGACCGGGGAGCCTCATGACCTTCTCCTCCGGTCGTGCCGAGGTGCTGTGGAGCAGTGTTGCACAGGCTTGACAGCTAGCTGTTGCTGTCAGGCTGGTGTGGGTGTCTTGAGTTACTGCCCTCGTGCGAGAGCACTACAGAGGTGGTGCACACCCACCTCCCTTGCTGTAGAAGTGTGGTTTTACCCGAGTGTAGAACTGGGAGCTGTGAATCTGAACTCTTTGTGCAGGGAGAAGAAAATGCCTTATTTGCTCACTTGCCACTCTTCCTTGCTTTGCTCCTTCTGTTAACTGGTGGAGACAGGTGCCTCTGACCGTATTGTTCTGGGAACCCACTCGTCTTTCTTGTCCCCCTCGGACACTTGTGGAAACCTGCCTGACTCTAAAGAGCAAAGCTAAAGCTTTTCATGCTCCATCCTGTCTCACTGTTTCATCTTGCTGTGACGTCTTAACGCTACTGTTGTGAAAATGATTGGGTTCCCCTGTGAGTTGCCTTGATGCTCGGCTGTGAGGAATACATGCATAGCCAAAGGCTAGTAAATCCTCCAACTGCAATGGATATATGGAGAAAAGCATAATTGTTTTCTGCCTTGTGTGTTCCATCATTAGGGAGTGAAATCCCCTGAAGATAGTCATGTTTGTAGATGGGACACACTGCCCTGCTTTCCTCTTAGCTTCTGGATTAACTTAAGGCATGAATCCCCTTCTCCCCCTTCCTTCACCCAGTTCCCTGTAGGGGACTTACAGCATGTGAAGCTGGGAAGTAAACAGTAGATCTGACTGTCACGTTGTTTTCACTGAGCTTGTTAGTTTGAAATTGGCTGAAAGTCTGGCTTTCTGTAGATTATGGACACAAACCCTTTGTGCAGAAACCCCACAAATTGAAGTCAGACCTGGTGAGCTTTGTACTCTACGGTGGATTGAGATATGTTGAAATACCACTTGCGTGCCTTTTATTTTTAGAAGGCAGCATTCAGGATATGAAAACTGCAGCCACAATTTCCGTGGGGTTTTGTTTTTCTACCCTATTGTTTAATTTTAAAAGACACTGCACAACTAAATTTCTGGAGGAAAGTATGAGCTCTCTGTGCTTCCAAGTGAAGCAAGAAAGGATGGCGGAGAATATTGAGGAGAACAGTCTTGCTCTGTAACCTGTCCCCACAGGCTTTTTTGTCCCAGTTGTCTGTGGATCTTCCCAGTATTGCTGGAAGTGGTCACTGCTTATTGCGGCACCTGTCATGGTTATACTTGTAGTAAGATCAGAAAATTAAAACTGGTTTCCAGCTGTGGTTTCTCTTGCTCTTTCCCACATTGAGCCACCTTTTGAGCTTGTGAAAGTAATTGGAGATATGTTTCTAGAAGGAGGATGCTAAAAATCTCTGGCTGTGGAGAACGTATGAACTATGGACACTTTCTTCACTGCGCAATCACTGTTCCAGTTCTGATCTGCATGGAACGGAGACCCCACATAGCACCGACTTGCTGTTATTTATAATTAAATATTTTTGGTTTACTGTTCGATTTAACCAATAATGTAGCAAGTGTGGAGGTTCTGTTTTTCTTTGCTAATTCATGTGGATGTCTTGAGCTCCTTGAGTAGGTTTGGGGTTTTTTTTTCTGTTGTCACAATGATTTGATTCTCAAGCAAGGAATGACCAGCCTCTCTGCTCAGGCATGAAGGTGATGGAAAAGGTTGAGCTGTCAGGACAATGTAAATCTTACAAGATTTAAACGACTGTGTAATCCTGTAGGAGATGCTCTGCAATCTGAAAATCATGAATTTCTGGTTTCCATGCCCAGAATTCAGCCCCCAATGTGGGTTTGAACTGTGTGGAAACAAAGGACAGCTGTGCCTTTCATGAAGTCAGTATCTGTGAAATGCCGCCCTGTGTGATTGTCTAATCCTGACCTGTGACTTCAGACAGGAAGGACAGTTTTGTGGTTAAGGCACAAGACCTCCAGCTCTGGGAGCTCTTGGTTCTGCTGGAGGCTTCCTTACGTGACTGTAGGGAGGACCTTTCTCCCTGCCCCGTGTGGGAAATGGACTTCTGTTTTCCTGCATGTTTCATGTGGATGGGAAGTGTCTCCTGCTTTGTTGACGTATGGTGCCCGAGCTGGAGCTAGGCAGAACAAAAGCATTTCAGCCCCACTGGGCCTGCTGGGGGTTATTTGCATGGTTTTATAAGCAAAGCCTCTGTTTATGTTCTCTGCTGTTCTGCTTTTGCTCCCTTGGGGTCAGGACTGAAACTGTAGAAGTAGCCTACCACGAGGACAAGCTACCTCAGTATTTGTTCTGCAGATGTTCACCCCATCACTGAATCGGTGAGATGGTTCACATCCAATCTGACTGTCTTTGAGTCTGGTTGCTCAGTCTGACCTCAAGTTCATCTCCACATTTGTGTGTGGGGCTTGTCTCAGTTGCTGGGACCTGAGGTTTCGACCAGGAGGCTGTACCCTGTGGTGGTGGTGAGGGGAGCTTGCAGGACTGTGGCTCCCCTGGTTTTGTGTTGAAGCTAAAGGGAGGAGGGAAGGGGAGGCTGCACGTCTACATCAGCAAAAGTATATGGAGAAACTTCTCTCCGATATGCTGTCCAGACACTGCAGCTGCATTGCTCTGTGCCAGCCGGCTTGTGATCGCTGACCATACCAATGTTCTTGGTCAATCTCAAGGGTGAGAAAAGATGCATGAGTTAAATCACATTTGAGCTGACATATTTTGCCTCATGTTTTTTGAGTAATCTGATAGCGTGTCTGAGCTTTTATGGCAGGAAAATATTGCAGTAGTAGGCCTCTGATTGTAAAATGTGTTCTTCCACTCCAAATGTTTGCATTCTTAGGTAAGCTTAGTATTAGCCTTCAAAAGATTCGCCTGTTTCTTTTGTTTTCTATTTTTGGAGGAGCTCTTTTAACTAATGTTCTTGTATTTCCTTAGGCCCTAGTGGGCAAGCAGTCTTGGAGGAGAATGGCTATTTTCAAGAGGAAACCTCTATTAACTCTTGTCTTTTTGAAGTATCCAGGGCAGGAATTCAGACTGATTGCAGTGTTTAGTGCTTTTCTGTGGTTTCGTGTGCAAGTTATTATGCATGCCTCCACAATTGAGGGAGATTGCGTAAGACACTCAGCCACAAGTGCTGGAAGTAGGACCAGATGGGGTGGGGGAGAAAATGCACGGTAAGAAAGGCTGGCTGTTTGCTTAGGGCACTGCAGCAGGACCATGGCATTGGGAATTGGTCCCTTGGTCCCTCAGAGCTTCCATGTGTGGTCTTGGGCAGACAAGGGTTATGATCAGTGAGCACGGGTTCATGACCAGCTGGTTGGAAGCCAAGCATTGTGCCACCAGCAGTTTTGGTAACTTTATGTTCTGTTCCCTTCATGTTTTCCTCCAAATGATGATGAAAACTCCTTCAGATGTTTGTAGGAGTTGCCTTGGAAGGCAGCTTTGATTTTCAGCAAATTCTAGTGCTAAGCAAGTCTGAAAGGGTTCAGCATGACAAAAAAGGAAAGGGAGAAATGCCCTGTTAATGCTGGGCTGATTAATTACAGCAGTGGAAGATGGCAGGCTCTTTGTGACTCCCCATTACAGTTATGGACAAGCCAGTAGGAATCCCAGTGTAGTTCAGGTTGCTTTCCTGGAATTACCTGTAGAAAATGTCCCCTACCAAGAAAATCCTGCTTCCGTATGGCAAAAAAAACCCCAAACCAACAAACAAAAAAGCCTAGGGAAACTCAACAGCAAAACAACGACGAGGGAACAGGAGAGTAGGAGAATTGTTGCTTGGTTACTTTTTTAAAAGGTGTGGGGCCCTTTAAGAGGAGCTTGAAAAATATTTTAAATGGGGACAGATTAAATGAAGAAGCTTGCAAACATCTGATCTCTGCATGCCAGTGTGCCTTCAGCCACCTACCCCTTTGTATATCCGAGTTTCCGAACTGTTGATGATCTCACCAAAAAATAAACAAGCTGCAGAAGCGTTTAGGGAGTTCAGCGCATTTAGGAAGTAACCAAGGCATCAGGGTGGGGGGGAATTTTTCTTCCAGTTGCGGTGAAGCAGGGTGCTTTAGCCTCTGCTAGAAAGAAGAAAAGGACGAGTTGTCTAGGGGTTTTTTTTTGGGGGGGGGGGGGGGGTTGGTTGTTTTTTGTTTTGTTTTGTTTTTTTGGGGGGGGGTATTGCAGGGGCCGGCTCTCCAGCCTTTCCGCGGGCTGGGAGAGGGGATGGTGTCTGGTTTTGGTGACGGGGAACAGCGGGTGCGTTTGCAGGGCACGGTCAAACCCGGTGTATTGCTGGGGGGTCCTGCGGGGGGGTCCGGCGGGGGACGGGGGGCAGGGAGGAGGGCGAGGGAGAGACTTTTGCCCCGAAGTAACCTCCGCGTCGCCTCAGCGCGCGGCGGGGGGGTGGGGGGAAGGGTGTGTGATTTACTTTTTTTCGCGTGGAACAAAAAGGCAACCGGGAATTTGTAACTGGATATGTAGATGAGGGAGCAATGACCGTCAGTAGCCCCTGCGCGCGAGCAGAGCGCGTGGCTTCCCCCACTTCCCCCCCCCCGCCCCAGCCCGCCGCGGCCAGGCGGCTCGCGCGCGCCCCCGGAAGCAGAAGTGGAGCCCGGGCCGGCGGCCTCCCTCTTACCGCCGGGGGCACCCCGAGACCCCAGCATGCTGCTTTTTTCCTTTTTTTTCTTTTTTCTTCTTTTTTTTTTTTTCCTGAGGGTTGGACTTTCTTGAGGGTATCAGCGGCCGAGCTAAGCAAAACAAAAACCAAAAAACCTACGCGGGGGGGGGGGGGGGAAGTTCTGTTACAGCCCTTTGCTGTAGGAAAGGGAAGGTACAAACTCTGGGGTCTCCCTTGCGTTACTTTCCCTTTAGAGCTCACTGGTTTGCACTGTTGGCTGTGGGCTGATGCATCCTCTCTTCCTAGAGTAGAAGAAGCGGTGTGACGCCTAGCTGGTTGACTTGGCTTAACCCGGAAATCTTCGCCCCAGTAAATCCCATGAGGCTTGCTCTCTCAGCTCCTCCTGGCAGAGCTGCTCTCATCGCTGCTTGTTTAAGCATAGTAAAGATAGAATTGTCCCCTCTCTCTCTCTCAAAAACCCCCAAACAACCCAAAACGGTGTGAGGATCAGTTGCTTAAGCTCCAGGTTTGTGAACTTTAATAGTGTTAATGGATTATAATTTCCAGACAGTTCCCCTCTGCTGCGATGGAGGTACAAATTTGTTTCAAAGCCAAGAGCTGAAACACCAATGGCTTCAGAAGGTGAAACTTTTGGGAAGGAAAGTGGAATTAAAAAAGCACTTGCAGAAATTTTGCCCTGTGGTTGATTGCTTCCTAGATCTGCATGCTATTCTGTATCATATCTGTGTGTCTGCATATGGCAGACTAAAATTTATGGTAGAGTAACATCTACTATTAATTAAATACAGGCTAGTATATCACTCAGTGGTCCATGCTCCAGCTCAGTTGTGTGTTCAGTAACATCACAGGGACTAAGTGATGCTGAACCTTTGTGCAAGGCTAATGCTGGAGTAGGTTTCACCCCCACTTCAAGGGAGTAACTTGGTGTGCCTTTCTTCTTCTGTGCATGTGTGTGCAAATTGAGCTGAAGTAGTGATGTTAAAGGGAGTTGTTTTCAAAGGTTCTTTTTTTTTTTTCCTTTCCTTTTTGTGAGATCAAGACATCAGGGATTGATATCTCTGAAAGCTGCCAAGTTTCAGAGCACTTTGCCAGTAGCTCTTCTTTTCCCTTTGTGCTATGGTTTATGTAATTCCCTCTCCCGCATATGGTCAGCTTTGCTTTTCCTGTTCAGAGCTCTCACATGAGTTTCCCTTTAGCTTTGCCCTGACCAGAACGTTGCTTGTTTTTTCACTTTCCAGACTTGAAACTTCGGGATTTCCTGGTTGACAACGAAACGTTCTCAGACTTCCTCCATCATAATGTGTCCATGCCATCCTCCGCAGTAGAGGAGCTACTGGACGCAGAGGTCAACCTCCAGCAGGTAAAGAGCACTTTCAACCATTAACATAATGCTTGTATATTGTTTGTTTAACCACGGTGCCAAGATCCACAGTGCAGGACCCCTCTGTGCAAGGTGTTGTACAAACATG
The DNA here is from genome assembly GCF_947461875.1 of Haliaeetus albicilla. Classification (NCBI taxonomy): domain Eukaryota; kingdom Metazoa; phylum Chordata; class Aves; order Accipitriformes; family Accipitridae; genus Haliaeetus; species Haliaeetus albicilla. The sequence continues at coordinate 41,340,689 of NC_091516.1, forward strand.
GGAAAATGTAATCCCTGCTTCTCTCTTCCCTCTTGCCCTCAATTTACTGTCTTTGGTTGTAAGCTGTAAAAGGACACTGACACCCACGTGCAAATGTTTTGATCTGCGTAAGAAAATAGCCTAGTACCCTTCAGGCTAAATTAAATTCCTTCTTTCCTGTTTTTTGTTTGTTTGTTTTTAACCCAAGTAAAACATTAGTTAAGTTGCTAGTGCTGTTCAAACTGTTTTACTTTGATTATAAATAAAAATGGGGTGGTTGATTGGTCACTCAGCATGGACTGGAGTAGGGTTTCTCTGTGTTGCTCTGCCTTAGATTCCTGTGCAGTGGAAGGAGGAATGCTTTTCAGTTTGTGGCCAGCTCTTCAAGACAGACAGTAAACTTGTATATTATGTAGTACAAAGAGAGTCCTGATCTCAAGTGAAACTCCTGGGTGCTCCCATGATTGCCTTTGTAAGCATAGACAGTGGTGACAGTGTCTTGGGATGACTGTCTGCCATTGTCAAGCTCAGAACAAGTGTTTTGCTAGGCTGGATGAATTAGTCCACCAGCTTCCTTTCTAATGCAGAAGTTAGAATTGGTTGCTTCAGGCTTCAAAGGAAGACCTGTGGTCCTCTTAAGACAGTGCAAAAGGTGAAGTGCAAAAGGAGGAGGAAATCTATTCTGCTTCCCAACTTCAGATCAGATCTTTTCTTTGAAGTGGAGTTGATTAATAGTTCTTTCAGACTCTGTTTTCACGTAGTTACAAGTACTGTCCCCCTTCGCACACATTGTCTGGTTCTTTAGTGAATTCTGTTAAGCCATCTGTTTTAGTGCAGTTTGATAATTAATCCTACAAGTTAAGGATATGTTCTACTAAAAAAAGTAAAGTGGAAAAAAAATTCTTACCCACTGTAGACTGCAAGTTTTACTTTACTTGAAACTAATTTGCCTGAAATTCATGCTAGGTTAAAACAGAATCGTGCTACGGATAGTTCTGCAAGGATAACCAGAAGGCTTCAGCAACAACAACATAGTTGTTCTCCCTAAGCTGGTGGAAAGGCAGAAAGATTTTCCAAGAGGCAAAAAGCTAGCTCTGCCCTTATGTTGCATGTCTGCCATATTATATCAGTTGTCTATGGCAAAGCCAGTGGAAGGGGAAGAAAAGCCTAGCTTTAACCTACATAAGGTGTCTGAAGGGTGGTGAAGGGGTAATCAGTTGGCTAGTTTTTCCTCAAATGCTTTAAGCTTTGTTCTTTGTCTGTGGAATTCTTGCGCTGATTTTGCCAGTACACCAGGAGTGATGCTGTTTAGTCTTAACAGTGGTTTGTGCTCTGGGATGGCAGGAAGAGCTAAACAAAGCAACAGAGGAGCACAGCGGCCCACCAGATCTTTCTTTGAGCACTTTTCTAATACAGATAATAACTGAGAGGCAGAGCACTCTCTTCCTGCAGGATGACTTTGTCTGACTCACAAAATGGACCCCTTTGATTTTGCTGGAGATCTGGCGTGGACATCTGACCTCACTACTGAGCTGCACGGTGACTGCTGTATTAATAGACATTAGTTGTTTGGTCTCTGACTGTATGAGTGGGTCACAGCTTCATTCACAAGGTCATATAGAAGGGCCTATTTAGAGTATGCAAACCTCTCACAGCAAATACAGCCTTCTGCTGCAGTCTGTTAGTGTCCTGTGGTTGTTCAACAAGCCCAAAAGTTAGGATTTGCAAGCGAGTAAGGAACTGAAATCAGCAAGGAGCTGGGACTGTTGTTCACTGGTGTTACTGTAATGACAGTACTCCCACATGCCAAGCAGGGTCGTGTATTCAGCATACTGAATGCAGTGCAAATACATAAAAATGACCAAAGTCATGTCTTGATGGGCATGTTGCTTCCTGGGGCAGAATGGCTCAACCTTGTGTTTCGCCAACAGTGGCAGGTGTGCTCAGAAGGAGAGCTATCCGGTTTATTCAGCTGAGCATGCAGCATGGAAACATCCTATTTTTGGCATATGGGTGCAGACTAAAGTTAAAGGTTTGCACAGGTATTGCATTATAAATCTCTTCGCTCTCCTGTAACTTCCATCTGCTTGTTTTCTGAACATAGTGTGCTTTTTCCCATGGATTATTGATGCCCTTTTGGTTTTGAGAGATGAGAAGATTTTCATACTTACCAGTGTGATTCAGGAACTGTTAACTCTTCTGGGATTTAGATCAATCCTCTTTATTTATTGCTGGAAGTTGGGCAAAGCATGCTGGGTACTACAAAAGAACAGAAAGAAGAAATGAAGTGTAAAGCCGTTGTTACTTGTGCATTTACAATAAAATTGTTCCCTCTGTTTAGCCCCAAGGCAAACAAAAAATTCTTTCCAATGGAAGACTTTGGATTTTCCTTGTGTTTATCACCTTTACGAAGAGTGCATCTGTTTGACATGTACCTGTTTGCTGTTCAGCAAACCTAAATCCTGTAACTGACCTTATTAAAAGAAACTAGGCTATCAGGTCTGAAAGGGACTGGTGATAATTCAGATGGATTTTATGCATTTGTTTGATAAGGTGGATTAGGAAACATTCTTGACAAGCAAACCATCACCTTAAGTAAAATTACATTTGTGAAAGAAGACTCCAGGATCTTATCTCTTGTTTGTTGCAGCCAGTAAAATATTTCTTTTTTTCACATTATCTACCCCAAAACACTGCAAAATGTTTTGCTCAGCAGTTAGTAGATACTTCAGAGCTAAGGGATAAGGTGATCCTGATCCAGAACAGCACAGAAAACTTGTCTGGCAGATACATCTAAAGAGTTTGGGACGTAAGTCTCTTGCCCTTCACATACATTTGCCAGACTTGGGTCTGTTTGCAAGCCTTGTTTTGTCTCTGTGGCTCAGTTCCCAGAAGACTGAAGATTAGGCAATGCGTGTACCCTTGGTTGGAGGAAATGGCTGCTGTGGAGGACCAGATTGCTGCTGCTCTGTGCATGTTTGTGGAGAAGTGGAGAGAGACCTGCCTCCCCCAGGACTTCTCCATGTACTCAGCAGGGAAATGTTTTTCTTGGAATTGAGTTCCGCATGGGTCGGGGCTGTGCAACCTGTAGAGAAGGATGCCCTCTTACCTCTATCTGGAAATGTTACGAGTGCTTAAGTTTGTCTAGGTGATAACAAATTTTGTGCTATAAATCTTATGTGAAAGGAGACTTACATGCTTTCCCTGCTTTTCCAGGTCATTGTGTCTGGTTACCGAATGCGACTGCGAGATCTCTGTAATAGCTCAACACTGTCTGAATTTCTTACAATCCAAAATCAGACAGTGGCCATGGACTCTGAAGCCTACATTTGCACCTTGCCAAAGGGAAAACTCCATGCAGCTGAACAAGCCTTCCGTGCTAACCTGAATCCTTTGAAGCCCCTTCAGGTGAGTATGCTGGTCCCACCTGTGAGAGGCTATCGTTGACACAGTGACATTTTCTAGGGCTTTCAGTCTAGGAACTCATGCCTGGATTTCGGGAGTGAACTGTTCATTGGCAGTAAGAAAAAAGAAGGATGGTCTTTATCACTGGAGCATGAACAACATTGCTTCTTCCTGTCATTCTTACCCTTCCTGTTGCAGTGTGGCACTTGCGGAGCATAAATGTGTGTGGTCTGCAGTGCACTTTGTCAAGACGAAAGTATTTATGCTGCATAGTAAGAAATAGGCTCTTGGTTGTCTCTGTTTTGGTCAGATGTTGTGTCTTGGCTGGAATGAACCCAGATGTTAGACTGGCCTGTGCCTAGTGCTGAAACCATCACCCTCTGCCCTTACCATGGGGCCACTGAGTACTGTGCAACCTGTAGAGAAGGATGCCCTCTTACCTCTATCTGGAAATGTTATGAGTGGTTAATTTTGTCTAGGTGATAACAAATTTTGTGTCTTACATGAAAGGAGACTTTTATGCTTTTCCCTAGAAAGTTTCTAGCCAGTGGCAAGCTACAACCTTTGAGCAGGTTTAACTCATACAAAGCAGAGTCAAGTTTTAAAGCCCTGTTTCACAGATTGACCAACTGAAAGGATTTCAAAGCAAGAATTCATTGAACTTCAGGAAAATACATTATTTAGGGCGTGATTGGAGACTGGAGCAGACTTAGCTGTTTATGTAGGGAAACCCAGTGATGCTTTGTTATAAGTCTGCAATATCTAGTAATATACAAAAGTTTGAGGAAGTTAGTGCTGGAAATATCAGTAGAGAGAAGAAGGGACCACAGAACACACTCTGTTATCCACTAAAACAAACACTGCATTGTCTGCTGTGGAAGAAATAAACACTTTGGCTGTGTGAGTTTCCAGATTTGATGAGCCTGTCAGGACTGAAAGTCATGTACCACTTGCTTGGCTTTGTCCCCAGTCAAAGAGGGTCATTATCAAGTACTGGAATCATATTACTCTTCTGTGCAATACATAGTGGTCAGTTACTTCTCTCCACAGCTCATCATCTGTTTTCCACGTGCCCTCCATCTGCATTTTTTCTTTCCTGCTGGAAGAGCAAGATAATCATAAGCGTTAAGAGATGAGGTAACAGCACTAAAATTGTCCCAGTAACAAAGATGGGCTCTTTGAAAAAGAATGGCTGTAAGCAGTTTCTTGTGTTCAGTTAGATGTATATGCATGTATTTACTTAAAATCATTCTGGGGACCGAAGGGGATGAAAATAGCCAGCTATAGTACAACTCAGTATTGGTCCTCTTGTCCCTCTGGAGACTCGGTCTTGCTTCTCTCATTTATAGAAGTCTGTGCAGCTGTACAGAAGCTGACAGAAGCTGGTACTAACTGTACCTGTGTTGTTACATCTGTATTGTTTGTTAGTGAAAGAAAGTAGTCATAAGCCACTTTGTGCCACTTGGCAATAGCAAACTAGATTAAGACATAATGTGCAATTTTGGGGGACTTCTGAGAAGCTAGCTCATGACCTTGGCTTCAAAGGAAAAAAAGCTTGAGTCCAGAAGCCAGTAGTTCTAAACCTGCTGTGTATTGTACGCTGTCTTGTAAAGGTCCACAGTTTTCCTTGGAAAAATGTCACAGGCTACCCTCTAGTTAAGCTGCTGTAATGCATCAGTGAGTGAAATAAAAACCAACTGGCTTCAACGGGGCCAGGCAAGATGAATAAATTAACTCTAGGATCAGGACCAACACGTTTGAAACTTAGTGTCTTTAAAGGCTAAGAAGTGCCTTGACCTGCAGTAACATGTTTGAACAAAGAGGGAACTTTATGTTCATGAACAAAGGAGGCTTTTGACGTAGCTTGTAATTAAAGGCACTGTGGGTCAAATCTTGGACATACACACTGAAAATAGCATGCACCATATTTACTACAGACTCTGTAAACCAATGCCAACAATATGGCTAGAGATTTATTTTTAATTTTTTTGCTTATTTCCCTTTATCAGCTTTACAGCATGGTATTTCAGTAAGTAAAAGTAAGGGTCAAATCAAATGCAGGTACAGCAGCAATTCAGAGGCAGGTTTTTGGCTAATGTAATGGGACCTGGGCTCCACTGGTTGCAGCATTCTGTGATTTATGGAGAGGCAACATCTTAATATGATAAGGCCAATACAATTGGGGTGAAAAGGACTTGCAACTGTGTGCAAGAACTGTGTAAATTCAGCACCAAGGGCTTGAATAGTAAAATGGGAGGTTTGCCACTCAAGTATCTGGGCAGTAGAGTGGCTATAGTTTGTTGAGCTATCTTAATACAGAAGTCTCAGGTCAGCATCCACCTGCTTGTTCCTGCCCCTGTGCATTCATGTTTGTTGTTCCCTCTGCAAGACAATGGGGGAAATTACGTCATGCAGTTGATCCGGATTAAAAGTGAGTGACCTGATTGTGTGCTTACACAAACACTTGTGCTGAAACATGGAGGGGAGGGTGCAAGATTGAGAAGGCAGTGGTCAGTGTGCATGTGTGTGGGCTGAGATCGCCCTGACATCAACACCTGGCTCTGCCAGCTTGAAGTGTTTGTGCATTTGCAGTCTGAGGGAAACTGTAAGTGATCTCGGTAACTCGCAACAAAACAGTAATTATTAGCAAATTATGGACAGAGCACAGTTTAAAAAAGGAAATTAAAGTGCGTGCATGGTGAAATGCATGAGCTCTAAATGTCATAGCACTGTTAAGAAAGGGGTTTTTTAAAAAGAAAGGCAAAAAATAAACACTTCTCTTTACACAGTTCTATCCAGAACAGCTTGAGTGTCTCCTGAAGTGCATTAGTACAGTTAAGACAAAGAAGGACTTCTAATTAACATTTTCCACTAGGATTTCTAGCTCTGCCACTGATACTTTGTGTGACTTCAATTTAGCCTGCTCTGTAGGATGAGAAAACAGAGCCAAGGACATAGAGGCATGGTAGGGAGATTAAAGTGCGTCTCCTTATTCTTTCTTATGTAAGAACCTGTTTGGAGTAGGCTGTTTAGATCAAAACCCAGCAGAATATCAGGAAGTGATCACACAGCACCAAGGCAGAGGATCAGCTTGCTGTCTTGACTGAGTATTCACTCCAGTAGAAGCAACAAGTGTTTCAAAAAGCCAAATTCCCTTTTCCAGGACACACGTCTTAATCTTCATCCATTCTCTGAAGCTTTTGGCCAACAATAAGTACAGCGTCGTGTAGGACATCTTGTACAAGCTCTTGTGGATGCATCTCCTCTTCTTGAGGTTTGCCTTGCACTGGGCATATTCCATGAGACTGTGAGGCAGGAGAAGCTGGTTTGAGAACAACAGCAAAAACAGTACCTCTGATTGCGTGCACACAAATTTCCTTCTCAGCTTTCTCCCTGTGCTAGGATAGCAGTTGTCCCATGGAAGAACTACACAGTTTGGGAAAGGTTACAGGCATCCCTGGTTAGTAAGAGCAATTGGCAGCAAGTCAGACGTGTCCCACTGGACTGGTGTTGTGAGTGGTGGGGACTGTTTTATATCATAAAAATACCTGTCTGTGGGACAGCTTTCCCTCTGCAAATGTCCCGTTTTGAAAATGATTTGGGGTGAAGGTTAAATGACAAAGACAATTCAAATTGGTCCTGTGGGATTTCATCTTTGCAGTGCTGCCTAAGAATGGCTTTGCCACACTCACTTCCAGTGGTGTGGGTCTGTAATAAGCCATTAATATGTTGTGGCTTGTGTACTATAGTGGTCATCGAAGGAGTGTGGGTGAGCACATGAAAATCCAATTGTTTTTTCTCCCTTTGTAATATGGGTGGGGGTTTTGTCATATGGTCAGCATGAACTAAGCGTTGAATAATAAATGCATTCCAGTTAAAAGATAGCTTTAGAAAAGGCATCTTAACATAAATACATGCTGCAACTGAACTTCTGGCTTTCCTTGCTCTTTTGAGAGTGTTTTCAGTCAAGCACAATGATATCATGCCTTTAAGCAGCTGTACTTCAGGACTTCCACTCCCAGGAAACAAAAGCAGAAGCTTAAAGCACATGATTTTTCTGCAAAGTTCAGTGTAAAGTTTCTGCTAAGATCAGTATGAAGTTGTTTGCTTTGAAACAGTTATTACATGTCAGAGTGGTCTTACTAAGCAGAAACAGTTAGCTGACAGTGGCTGAATTTTCTTATGACCTCCCAACACTTTGAACTCATGCATCCTCCTGCATGTTAAAGAAACAGTTGTCCATCCCTTCTAGCAGGAGTTGACAGGTGGACTTATTCAAGGCTTGGTGCAGTCAACTCTAGTCATCTCAAGTATTTGTCTCTGTTTTGAGTCTTGTAGTATGCACATACAAGCACACAGAGTCTGCTCAGTGCAATCTGTACCTGAAGAGTTTTATGGTGTTGGCTTCTCCAAAAGATAAGACTAGATGAAAGCATGACTTGCCAGCCACTAACACAGTAATTATACAGGGCAGCTCTGTTCAAAACCTGCTAGAACTTTGTCTTTCCCCCCGTGTGCCTAGAACAAATAGGTGATGTTTTTGCAGCATTTCACCAGAAAATGTCTCACTGCCTTCCCCCCCCAGCTGCTCCCAGAAGTGGTAGTGCAGACACCTACAAAAGATGCTCTCACAGTGGGACCAATTTTACTGGAGCTGCCCTGAATCTAGAGGGCTCTTATGAATGTAATGAAATACTTAATGAGCCACTGCAAAGAGTTATTTTTCAGGGAAATTCATGACATGCTCATCTGTACAAAGATGACTGGCTACTTGTGACTGATTTTTGTCATTGTCTCTGGAGATACGACTTTTGAGAGGCTCCCTGAGTGGGCTTTAGGGTGCAAAGGGTGGTGGTAAAGAAAGCAAAATTCCCTCCATAGCAATGGTATCATTGCAAGTTCTGGTGAGAAATCAACTTGGAGTGCTGTGCATTTGTTAGGGAAGAAAGGTCAGCGTGGTGGGATAGGTGGGTTCTCCTCCTGTTTCAGGGTAAGGTTTGCAAACTCCTTGAATCACCTAAGACTTGTGTACTGGGTCAGACCAAAGTTCTGTTCAGCTCAGTGTCCCCCAAGTGCTAGTCCAGCTGTGGCCCATAATGGAAGCATGTGAAAGAATAGAGGCATGGGGTAAGTATATAGTAACATTTCTTTGATGTAACTTCTGTTCTTCAGCAGCTTGCAACTCAGACTTTCTCAGCTACAGCTGGGATGTTGGTGTTTAATAACACTTGGTAAGCTTTCTTCCTTTAATGAATTTTTCTAAGCCTTTCTCAAACCCACATTAACTTTCAGTACCTTCAGCATTGCATAGCATCTACTGAATTTCTCCCATTTTTACTAAGTTGTGTGTGAAGTAGCTCCTTTAGTTTGTTTTAAATTGATCTTTTCACTGGAAGCCCTCTAGTCCTGGATGACGAGGCACAGTGAGCAATCATTTCCCTGTTCCTATTCTCCATCCCACTTGTAATTCTACAGACCTCTGTCATAACCTCTATTTGCCATTACAGGTCCCACTGGAAGAACTATGGTCTATTGTTCTTCCTTCGGAAGCCATTCTTATCTTGAATCATACTTGTGGCCTTTTTCTGTACTTTTGTTCCTTCAGAGATGGAGGACCCAAAACTGCACACAGTACTTGAGAACCAGGATTGCACTGTGGATTTATACTGGTGTTGATCTGTCTTATCACTGTAATTCTAAGATCTCCCTTTCTGAGTAGCAGCAGCTAGTTCAGAGCCATCAAAGGGTATCTTAAGGTAGAACTGTCTTTTCCCTAAGTACTTTACTTTGCAGCACTGAATTTTGTCTGGCACTTTATAACAGTGTGTCAGCTTGAGGCCTTTCACTAATCCTTTGCAATTGGCTTTTGACTTTTCACTGTTCTGAACCAATTAGTATCATCAGAAAACTCTTCTTCATCTACCCTGTCCCTGAATCACCTCTGAATAGAGTAAACAACACAAATGTGTGTAGAGCTTGATGAGGTACATGGAGCAGAACAACCATGTCTACTGTTACGCGTGAACCTAGGACTTTCTATCTTGTCTTGTTGCTAAAGTGGTAGTACGGCTATGTAGCTTTGATATTTGCTGACTATATTTCTTTAAATACGTCTTGAAGATCTTAGACTGTAGGGAGTTTGAACTGCTTTTCTTCTAGCCCTAGTGATGTATTTTGCTTTACCCAAACCTGAAGGACTGTTCTTAGTACAAATCCATAGAGGTTAGAGACACCCTCCCTGAATTTGCAGCTGGCTTTGGAGCAGGCACTAGCTGTGCACTCAGAAAAGTTAGCTGTGTCTTAAATGCCCCAACAGATGAGTGGAAAAGTGCCCATTTACACCAGCGGGCACTGACCAGGTCTTATCACCCTCCAGCAAATTAACTAGAAGAAGTGAAAGCCTCCAGAGTTTGCTTCCAGAAGTTGCCCAGGAGAGATGTGAAGATGAAAACCTTCAGCCCAAAAGTGTGCCAATATCAACAGCCCTGGCTGGTCTTCTGTGTGTCACAATGCTGTAACTTTAGCATGCTTTCAAATGCTGCGATGTGTAGCTGCTAATGTGAAATCTTAGGAAGTTATTTTAATCTTCATTCCCTTGAAACAAGGACTGTGTCCAAATGTTTCCAATGCAAGATAATCCAGATATGTGAACAGAAGGGAAACAGAATCCAACAAACCAAAACCCAGGCCCACCAGTTACATGTAGAGCAACTGGAAACAAGGAGTTGTCTTCAGTGTGCCCCCCTGCTAGAGCAAATACTTTCCTGAAAGCTATGCTTTCCACTTCGGGAAGTCTGTCAGTCTTTCCCCTGTGATGATGGTGAGTGTCAACTGTTTCATGGAAGCTGGTTGTTTTGAAATACACCCTTGGTTTAGATAAAGAACGTCAAGGCCTGGTAGGAGGACTTGAGTGATGAATATGATGTACACTGCAGGAGGAGTTCTCCATATCTGAGCTGGGATCTTTGGAGTCCCACTGAAAGCTTGTGTCTACCAAGTGGTCTTTTCCTCCCTTGTACAGACTTTGCATCCCCTTCTTAGCACTGGCTTGCAGGATTTCAGGTCTGTCCACGTGCTATCCTGTAGGCTGTGCTTGTTTCGTGACCTGGAATGCAAGCCATCCTTGGCACTGTAAGTGTACGTGCGTGCATATAGCATTTTACTGGGATGTTCTGGTTATGGCCTCTGTGTACCTAACCTGTGAGGAAGGAAAGGGGTGTCGCCCTCATGTTATGGGGCACTGAAGCCTAGGGTATTTTAAGCTCAAGGATGCACAGAAAGCCAGCTTTCCCTTCCCTATCAAGCACTTTGCCATGTAAAGAATCCTTACTACTCTTTACAAGAATGTTTACAAGAGTTTAATTTCTTCACTGGTGCCTTGCAGTGATTTCTGGTTTCCTTTTCTCTCTTCCTGCAGAGACGACTTTCTTTCAATTCCTCCTTGGAGGATCTGTCAGAAACGGTGGAAGCTTTGAGAGAGAGCCTTGGGAAGCTTTTTAAAGAGGTAAGGAGTGCCTCTGTGTCAGGAGGACACATCACCGTGGTTGCTCTCTTGGTCTGCAACCGAGTACAAGAAGCACGAGTCTCCTTGGTGCAACTCAAAGTCAAATCCCTGGCTTGTTTTGAAACTTCCCCCATACTACAGCAGTTCTCCCTGTGTCAGAGGCAGCACACACTTCGTAACCCCTTGGCACTTTAAGTTAGAAACACAATAGGAGTTTATCAGATGTGTGGCTAAAGATCTGGTCCTCATGGGAGGAGCAGGAATTGAGACATTTTCTGTGGGGTTTGCAGCCTTAGCAGTGGCACAATTGTTGGGCTTGCAATAATACATCTGCTGCCTCGCAGTGCCTTTCAAACTGCATGTGGAGGTTTGTCTTCTTTCTAGTTTTTTCACTCGGTTGCCAGCCACTTGGTTGTATCTACTGGTCTCTGGGTGTGGTGAGGGTATGGCATGTAGAAGAGATGTTGTGGCTGTTCTAATCTAATTTAGTAACTGTAGGCTACTGTTTGCTTTTTGTCTAACTAGCTTTTTGGGGCAGAGGTTGTTTTCTGGTCCTTGTGGGGCACTAAGTGCAATGGCATCACAACACTGGCTGAGAAAAGCTCTGGCAAAACATAAATAGCAATTTGCCCAGGCAAAGTGAGATTATAGAGATGACAAGTATTTGTTTTTGCAGGTGAAATGATGGATTAAGAAGAAAGCCCTGCGTGCCTAGCATGAGTCAGAAGTCAAAAAGGGGGGGGGGGGGGGGGGTTGAGCCAGAAACTTAACTTAGTTGCTTTTTGGCTGGCTCTGACTTTGAAGTGCTGCTACTAGGCAAAAACATTCTCTCCCTGAAGCAGAAATCACAACCATCTAAACTAAACAATGCTGCCTCGTCCTCCTCCCCTTTGCTAGTCTTCCGCCTTTGCGCTGGAGTGAGAGGGCTCAGAGCCGTGAACGGCAGTAACCTCTGAGAGCACGCACAAAGAACGGGTCACTTCAGGTTAGCATTCACTCCTCTCCCACGGAGGGGCAGCTGCCAGGAGCCAGGTCCATGCCAGCCAACAATTCCTGGCACGCACCCCTCCCCAAGTCCCACAGCCTGCTGCCAGGTCCCATTTACTGTGAAATTAAGATGATTCCAGGATCAGCTTTGGTTAAGACCATGGCAGAGCTCTTGCTGCTAGCAGGGAGGCTGCCCTTCAGAGTTTGATTACAGCTGTTTCCCGTTACATCACTTAAGCTTGCCTTTTTTTCTTGTCTGGGATAAAAATAATTGAAACCATGTGATACTCAGTTTGCTGATGTGGCTGAAAATGTCCCAGGGTAATGTGCCTTTTGCTTGGCAGCTGTTTTGGGTAGGACTACCTTTTATTCTGCCCTGTTGCTGTGCAAACAAAGGCAGCTTTTTCCTCTGTGTACAGCATGAGCTGCTCCAGATGGCTTGACCGAAAGTTACTTCTTATTGTCTGGCAGGCTGATTTCTGTGTGAAAGGAGGGACTTGTTCCCTTGTTTCGAAGGGCAGCAGCTTGGGGGGGTGGAGAGAACTCTTGTTTGTGCCATGTCTAGGAGCCTTTCTAGCAAAGAATTTTAATTAGAGAATGGTCTGAACAAAACTTTTCTCGGAGTATGGGGATTGATTGGATCTGTGTCCCTGGGCTCTTTAAATCAACCTAGGAGAGCACATTAAATACCGAGAGCAAGGGCAACTATTAAGAAACACTTAACGGAGCCAGGTCTGATGTCTGGGAGAAGAAATAGCTCAGTAACCCTTCACACATGAGGTACTTGCTTCCAGTGGTGTGAACAGAGCAGCTCTGCATGTTAATAGTAAAGTTGCTGGTGCCAAAGATGAAACAAAGCTCCTTGCTCAAACTGTTTTAAAATTATGTGTAAAAATGTATTTGCTAATGCAATCCCTCTGCAAGATGGCTAACACCTCATATGTTCATGGGAATTAGCTGCACTTCCTATTCGGGTACCTTTGCTCATGTTAGGGAGTTTATGGTACTTTAGCTAAAGCAGTTGACTTTTTTGCTGAGGAACATCTGCTGGTTTACTTATGGTACCAAAAACTCCCCAAGGGGTCCTTTGAATTGGACACTCAGACTATCGCATCTGAAATGCAGGCTTGGCCTTTTGGGTAAGGAATCATCAAATCCCCAAAATCCACATGAGCATATGTAATCAACAAAAGCTGTTGTGTGACATTTTTTTCATTCATGTCACATGATGCTTGTGTCCTGTCAGTCACCCTGAACCTGTGGAGCCAGATTGAGTGGCAGCAGGGTGCAGACAAAGGCAGCAGTGAGTAGTGAGGAAATGAAGGTACACTTGAAGCAGTCGCTCTGGACACATGTACTGAATCCCTAGGCTTTAGCTGTTACAGCTGTCTTCCATCATATCAATGTGTCATGTATTTTCAGGCAGCTAAAAATAGAGGCTCCTTGTGTATGTGACTGGTGTTTAGCATCAAGAATTTTTGTCCAGATGTTGCCACATGCACAGTGCTACAGATGAACACAAAGGGTCAGGTTTGCCTCCCAGTGTAAGGCCAGAGACTCTGGGTATGCTTTCCTTGGGTGAATTTGAATTGAATTGTTCCAGCACACTGTTGCTTTCTGCATTGTTGCTGGCTGGCTTTGCCAGCTGTCCTAGGCTTTGATTACCTGCATTTTATTTAAACAAAGGTGACAAAACCAATATACAGTGCTCAAAACTGGCAGATGGTCTTTGACTAATGCTGTTATTGTCTCTGAGAACAGGGCGGTTGGGCCACAGTATCTAAAATTGTTTCTGAGATGCAGTTGATGAGCAGTTACAAATAGGTGTCTCAGCAGGTCTGCTTGCCCTTATTAGTGCCTGTTGCTGTTCTGGGCAGCACAGGAAGAACATCGAAGTTAACGTCACCTGGTATCTCAGAAGCAGTTAAAAAAAACGGATCAAATGCTAGGAAAGATTAAAAAGGGGTAGAGAACCAGCTGTAAGATGTTACCATGACTATATAAAACTGTGGATTGCCCTTCTGTTTGATGTGGAATACAGATCTAAGCCCCTCCTCTCCAAAAAGGTGTAGCAGAACTCGAAAAAGTTCAGAGAAGGGCAGTTAGGACATTTAGAAGTGGAATGACTTTCACACAAGGGACAAGAGAATAGGCTGGGACTTGTCAGCTTGGAAGAGAGATGAATTGGGTATATGACAGAGGTCTATAGAGCTGAATGGCCCAGGAGAAAGAGATAGGGATTGAAAGTTCACTGTCTCTTCCAGTGCAAAAAACATGGCACCAAATGGAGCTAACCATAGCCAAGTTAAGGAGAGAGGAGACGAGGTTCTTTCCAGTGATATGTTACATGTTAAATACTTGTGGATGTTCAAAACTGTAGGAGTTTACCATGGAAGAAATTAATTGAGGGTTAGGAAATAGAAGTTCCCTGAGCTGAAAATAAACGGAAGCTGGAAGATTACTTGGGGGAAGTGTCCTACATTCTTGCCCTTGCCTTATTTTTTCCTAACATCCACTTATTGTCACCATCACAGAGGTTACTGAGATAAACAGAATTCTAGTCTGTATGGACGCAGCTCTGCTGATGTTCTTGCATCTCCAGACAGGGAGTCTGAGAGCAATGCTCAAGTGTAGCATGAAACCAGTGCTCATGGAGGTGCATTGCTTTTTCCATTGTGGAGAGCTTGGCTATGCCTCTGAGTACAGAGACATTAGTGCAGTGAGTGTCTCAGGCTGAGCACATGGTTCTTTTGTTCATGACATATTGCAGGTAGGTGCTTATGACAGACAAATGAGTCTGGAGGTACCCATCATACCGGCCAGTTGTGCATTGTCACCTCGAGCCTGGTGTCAGGCCGACTGGACAGGAGAAGGCTCCTTATGGTGGCTGGCTGCATGCACAGCTCATGCTGTGATCAGGCTCCGGGATGCAGCTGGGCTTGTTTTCAAGGGTTTTCTGGGAATGCCATTGACAACAGGGCAAGGAGGTGCTGGGGCAGGGACAAGCGATACTGATCTAGGAGGTCAAACTGGCTGCCTGGTGTAAATCAGTGGAGGCTTGCTGAGCTTTGTGGAATTGTGCCAGGTGACACTGCTGCAGCCTGCAGCTTATCCAGCCTGTGTCCCATGAGCTGCACTCAGTTTGTGTTGTTCCTTACTCCCTCTTCGGACTCAATGCACCCCACCCCACCTGGTGTGAGGGGGCTCCCCTAGAATGTGAGCCATTGTGCAACCAGGAGGAGAAGTGGCTTCCATGTGAGAGGGCAGAGAGAGGAGGAACCACCCACTGCACTGGAGGAGAAAGCTTAAGAGTAAAGAACTTGACAAGGGCAGATTCCTTGTGCATGCACAGAAGAGACTTCCCTCTACATTATCCCACTGTGGCAGGGGGAAATGTGCTTTCCCTGGTATTTACTGTTCATGTTGCATTCAAGGGGATTCTCGTCTGTTCAAAAACAGATGTGTGATTTGAAGGAGAGTGGCAAGATCTTCTCCTTTTGCTCATCCTGTCCTATCCCTGCTTCCACTCTCTTCTCCCACCTCCCCCTCCAGTTGCTGAGCATGAAGAGCTGGAGCGACATGAGGCAAGAGGTGATGTTCCTGACCAACGTGAATGCCTCAAACTCCTCTACGCAGATCTATCAGGCTGTGTCGCGCATTGTGTGTGGCCATCCCGAAGGTGGAGGGCTCAAAATTAAATCCCTCAACTGGTACGAGGATAACAATTACAAAGCACTGTTTGGAGGCAACAGCACTGAAGATGATGTAACTAACTTCTATGATAACTCCACAAGTAAGTGTAACCCTGGCATGGCCTAAGGTCCCATCTACTTCATGGTTGTCATCACTAGTGTTTCCCAAACTTCCACAGATGAAAGCAGGTGGTCCTGAGGGACAGAATACCTTCCACTGTTTCAGAGAGGCATGCACGTGCCGCCTCCTGCACATGCCCTTAAGGCCAGCGAAGATAGCAACATGCAAGAGATTCCCAAGGGCCTTGTGTAGAGTCCAGAGAAGGCTGTGTAGTGGACCTCCTTCAGGGGGAAAGGGAGCACAGTCAGGTGCAGCCTTTGGAAATGTGGCCTTTTTTGGACAAATTTGCTCGTGCCGTGCAGTGGGGCTGTGGGAGCAGTGCAGAAATAGCAGTGTGGCTCTTAATGCTGGAGGCTACCTGGCTGTTCATGTTTGCTGGGCAAACCATGGAGGCTTGGACTCAAAGGGACTTTTTGTGGAACTTTGCAGTAAAGCAGGGTTTTTATTGTCTGACAAATGCTGTGCTTTCAGCTGTAATTGTCCTTGAAGCCCACACAAGTGGGGCATATGCATTCTGCAGTTGTCACTGTGCTGTTTAGCCACTCATCCTTGTCCTCTCCTCCTCAGCACCCTACTGCAATGAGCTGATGAAGAACCTGGAATCCAGCCCGCTTTCGAGGATTATCTGGAGGGCTTTGAAACCCTTGCTGATTGGGAAGATCTTGTACACTCCAGACACACCAGCCATAAGGAAGGTCATGACTGAGGTAACTCTAGCCCAGTCCTTTGGTATGTAGAATGAGGTATGTCCGCTGGCTGTGCACCTTAGCTTCTCTATGTTAAATTGGGCCCAAACACAAGCCTAGAAAGGATTGCCTGCAAAGCACAGCCTCCCTAGTATCTCACCTCCCATGCACTTGCTGTTGAAGGCTCAAGGAGAAAAGGCCAGGCTGAACTTTTTTCCCGGACTTGGCTGGAAGTTTTCCCTGGTGCCTTTTGATTATCTACAGGCTTTGCATCTCTGATGTGGGATATAGGAGTCGGGAAGACCTTGATAAGCCTTCAGGTGTCCTTTGTCTCCTCCGCTGCAGGCTGCACAGCAGATCCTTAATCATTTCTGATTGTGGGTTACCTAATGTGCTCTGTAATTCCCCAGGCTTCCTCAGCAAGACTCTTTTAGCACATGGGGAGGGGCTGCCTCTGCATGCCCTTCATCTCCAAGGCAGAGTCATTTTCCACCAAGCCTTGAAAGGCAGTGCTCAGCCACAGGCATCCACACTCCCTGTTGTTTTCCTTCCAAATGCATTTGATTTTCCCTACTTTGGTCCCTGCAGAAGCCGAGCTGCTGTTTGAATATAAGCAACACTCAGTACTTCACTTGACAGGTCAATGCACCCTCTCAGTATGCAGTGGATCTCAGCCAGCTCTTGGAAGTAACCTTCCTCTCCTCTTTGCTGACAGGTGAACAGGACATTCCAGGAGCTGGGTGTGTTTCGTGACCTCGGGGGGATGTGGGAGGAGATAAGTCCGAAGATATGGACGTTTATGGAAAGTAGTCAGGAAATGGATCTCATTCGGGTCAGTATGCTGTCCTTGCTAGAACCACCACTGTCGTCTTCTGCAATAAGTGAAGAAATGTTTACTTTAGATGGTGCTTCAGTACAGAGCTAGGCAGATAAATAGTATGGATGGGACCCCTTCTTGAAACACGTTGTGATTGTACCAATCTTGTATTATGCTTGGCATTCCTTCCTTCAAGTAACAATCCGCTGCAAACGAGCAGCTTGTGTTTAACACCCATTTCTAATCTGCTTGTGTGGAGAAATGGGCACAGTGTTGCCCTAATGCGGTATGAGTATCTGACTTGGGGTATTTCTGTAAACTGGAGATGTGTGGGATTGATGACATGTTCAACTCCCTGTGCTGTGCACTTCTCCACAACAGTGCTCTCACGATGGCAGCAAAGTGAGTGGTCATATACCTAGGTCAGATCCTGGAAGGTGCTGGGTGGCCTTGGGCCCCATTGGGTACCGTAGGAATTAACTGATTACTGTGGTTCAGCTGAACCTAGATGCCTGGCAGTAATCTGGCACAAACCTTGTAAAAACTTACGTTGGAGTTGCATGGTATGCTTAATTTAGTAATACTTGGGTGCTCAGGGGAGAAGAGCAAGTATCACCCTATGGCTGATCACTTTGTAACATGCCATGCATACTAGAGCATGAGAAGGTGCTGGGAGTCTTGTTCAGATTTGACATGCTTTCTGCTAGCCTGTTGGCTCCCTGGAGCGTTGTGCCAGGTGTTAGACCTGCATTACTGGGGTATTATCTGCTTAAGTGGCTTAGTTCACTGTTGCTTCCCTTAGGTGCAACTCTGAGGCGTGGATCTTTGCACCCTGTGCTGCTTACTTCCCAATCACAGTGAAGTAAATCTGGGATCGTGCAACAGAGAAACCGTTGCACAGTAGCTTTTCCTTCTGTCTCTGCAAGGCAGCTGGTTGGGTGTCAGTGCAGCTGTTATACAGAGACTCCCCAGGTCTTTTAAGCCTTGAAGTTCATTCCTTTTTTACCCCAATGTAATGCTGTGCTGAATAGTCTCTGACCTGCCCTGTTGCACTTCCCCATCAACGTGATGATATGCTGGAGGGTCAGAGACGTGATTTTCATCACTCCTGTGCCTCTCTTGGCTTTATGAAAGTTAATTTTGTAGATGTTGGCATCAGGGAGGTGAAAACCATGGCCACCAACTGTAAATTGAATTGTTTGCAGAGTGCGCAGACAAAGTCAAGGTTTGGATATTGGTTTGCAGTTGTGTCCTTTGAAAAGTGAATATTGCTGCTTTTTTTTTTTCTTTTTTTAAATGAGCCACAGGTTTTTCTGGTTTTGTATTTTATGCTTCTTGTTAACCCTGCTGGCTCTGGTAGTTAATTCTTGATCTTCCCAGCAGTCTGGTCATCTCCCCCGTGTTGGCACAGTAGTAGGGGTTCATTTGTTGTCACCTGTTGCAGTTCACACAAGCAGGAGGACTTCTGTCAGTGCCTGGACAGCTCCCAGGCAACGTCCCATTCAGTTTAGGGGTCCAGAACAGATCACTTGTACATGAATAGGCTGAAACATAGTGTGGCTGCTTTCAAGGGGAAGGCTGGTCCTTTGCTGTTTGTTAGCCACTGAGGCTGCCATGCTGCTGGGTGACTAGTCATCACCTCCCAACTTTCTGGGTTGTGCGATCTGTTTGGCATATTGCTTCCCGCGGAAGGAGAGGAAAGTGCTTTGCTTGCCCATCTCTGGCATTTCCAGCTTGATGCTAATGCAGCTGTTAATTTCAGGGAGGACAACATGTGCCCCTGGAGTTAAGGTGCTTTAACGTTGCTGCTGAACGTGATGAGGCTGAGCCCCTTCCCTGCAGGCATGTTGCCTTTCCTGCTGGGGATGGTGGTGCGAGCCAACCTTGGGAGACCGAATGTGAAGAGAGTGCAGCGTAGCCGATCCCTGTTTGCTCAGATTTCCCTCTTGCAGGTTCTCCTTTGTCAGCTTGGCCTGTTCTGTTTTCCCAGTTCATGATGCTGTTTTCGTAACTGTGTGACCCATTACTTTCTGGTTTGCTGGTAACAACAGAGCATGGGCAAGCTCCTCACCTCTCTACTTAATTCTTTATTCTGGCAGAAAATCCATTTCCTGTTTTTATTGTTTAGGATTTTTACGGTTTTCTCTCTTGCGCAGGCTTTTTTTTTTCTCCTACTTCAGTTCAACTGTGGCCTTTACAATTAATGCTCCCCTCCTGCCTGCCCTTATATTGTCTGCCCAGAGGACTGGTTTCTGCTCCAAGGCCAGGTGCTTCTACCTGGACTGCACTTGTGTGGGGTGTTGTGCATACACGTAGTGGGGCAATAGCCTGTCCTCAGAAACCTAGAAGTTAAACCAGGTGAAAAAACCCTCTGTCCCAGACAGGAGAACAGAGAGGCAGGACATCGTGGCTCTACGGGGCTTCAGCCAGCCCTGATGGCGCAAAAGCAAAATATGTAAGAAAAGCCACCCAGGCTCTGGTGCTGGTATTTCTGCTCAGCACTGTGACGGTTTAGCCTCCAGCTATGCCACAGCCCCTCTCCGTCCTAGCTGGGAGCAGAGGTTTGTTCGGGAGAGGTGAGCAGAGCTTGGCAGCCACTGTCAGCCCAAAGCGTTTCTCCTGAACACGCATCTCCCTCTTCCCTGTTTTGCTGGTGCAAGACCCGGTTTGTATGCGCGGGGTGCAGAGCTGTGCGTGGTTCTCTGCTGCCCTCTCCTTGGGAGAGGGGTGGCAGGACATGGAGGCAGCCAGCTAGCCTGCAAAGCACACTACACCGGGGGAGGCCCATCCTTTGCAATGGGGGGGTAAGAGGAAGGACCCCACCATGCTGATCTTCTTCGTATGGCAGAGAGCATTTCCCTGCACCTTTTTAAAAGGCGTTTTCCCCAGTAGTACTCGTTTTCGTGATGAGAGAGGAGATCTAACATTAATTCTCAACAACTATTTCTCCTTTGAAAACAAAATATCCGCAGACGCTGCTGAAGGGCAAAGCTCTCTGGGACCTGCACTTGCCAGCTTCCAACTGGACAGTGGAGGATGTTGCCAGTTTCCTATCAAACCATCCAGAGGACTTTGAAACAGCAAATGGCTCAGTGTATACCTGGGTGGATGCCTTCAATGAGACAGACCGGGCTATCCAGACCATCTCTCGCTTCATGGAGGTGAGATCCTGCTACTGTGGGCAAGGAGCTCAGGGAGGGCAGCAGCTTGGTCTCCATTTGTGCAGTGGGGCATTCCTGGAAAGGGAAGATAGATGTTCTTCAGTCCATTTTCTGTAAACAACCAGGCTTTAGTAGGGCTGAGTGCACAGCATGTTAGAAAATACCATTTTTTCAGATGCCTAAATACAGACGTAGGAACCTAACTGTAAGCCATGTTCTTGAAGCTCTCACTTTAGCCATTGCATGTGGTTTCCCACCCTGCTGTTACTGGGCGACTGAGAGCTCCTGCTTGCCTCGGCAGTGTAACAGCTCATATTTTGATCTGGGGCTTTAGCTGGGGACTGCAGTGAATCTAGCAGCTGCTTTAAGCTGTGGAAGACATAGTGAATAATGGAATTTGTTCTACTTGTTACTTGATCATCTTGGCAGGTGAGTGCAAACAGAAACAGGCCTTGGCCTGTCAGGGGCCTGGTCCAAAGCTTTTGGGTCTCTCCACTGATTTTTAGAGGCTTTGAATTAGACCTAGTTTATTGGTAACAGAGAAAATATGACTATCTATGGAAATTGGTGCTTGGATGGGATCCTGTAGCTAGTACTGCAATGCTACCTAACCTCTTGTCTGGAAAATACCTTTGCTGGGGTATTTCTCAGTGATATATGTTTGACTGGCGGATGACCATCAAGCATGAAAAAATGACATCTCTAGCAACTTGCTGGGCTACCATGAAACATTGCAAAGTAGTCCAGCACTACAGCCTTTTCTTGGGCATGGCATTACCATTGCAGAGTTCTCCCTTTTTTTTTTCTCCTACCCAAACATAATCAAAGTCCATTTGGTTTGGTAACATCCCATAAACGCTTCCAAATCTGTTGCTGTCTAGTGTGTCAACTTGGACAAACTGGAGCCTGTGGCCACAGAAGTCCGTCTTATAAACAAGTCCTTGGAGCTTCTGGATGAAAGGAGGTTTTGGGCTGGCATAGTCTTCACTGAAATAGCTCCTAACAGCATAGAGCTCCCTCAACATGTGAAATACAAGATACGTATGGACATTGATAATGTGGAAAGGACTAACAAGATCAAGGATGGGTGAGTCGTGACATCCTGCCTTATGAACAGTTTCTTACAGGGGATGCAGCGATGAGGATTTCTAACAGAAAGGTCTTGTTCCCTTGGTGCAGGTACTGGGATCCTGGTCCCCGTGCTGACCCCTTTGAGGACATGCGCTATGTTTGGGGAGGCTTTGCCTATCTGCAGGATGTGGTGGAACAGGCCATCATCAGAGTGCAGACAGGCACGGAGAAGAAGACAGGAGTTTATGTGCAGCAAATGCCCTACCCGTGTTATGTGGATGACATGTATGTATGCAGGCTGCTTCAAAAGCTTCCAGGTTGATTGTGGCTTGGGAGGCATGGGCTTTTGTTACCCCTCAGGCAAGGTTTATGTCCCTACTATCAGTGGGGGAGCAATCTCCTTAGTGTTTGTAATCTCTGGGATTAGGGCACCTGCATGGAGGATTTAGAATATGTAATGACTTGCAGAGTCCTTCCCAGGAGAGGGATTGTCTGTATGGGACTTTCACATACAGAGTGCATTCCTGAGATGTGACCATATCCCCAAATGTGATACAGGCAAAAATAGCACTGGAAAAAAAGCAGAGACCTAGGCACAGGAGAGTGGAAAGAGGACAGTTGAGAGCAGTCCCCAGGAAAGGCAGGTTTTTGTACCCGCTCTTCCACTGAATGACAGTTGCGACTCTAGCTCCCACTCCAGGCTGGTGATGTGCTCTAGACCCATCAGCCTCACCTCATGGTGAGACACTGGTCCTGTCATGCGTGCTCTGCACATCGGCTGCTTTGTGCAGTGAAGCCTTAGCTGTCACCATGCTCTGCTAGCCCTTGAGTGGTACCTGAAGTTGCAGTGATGTTTCTCACTCTGTTCTCCTAGCCCTTTTCCTTCCTTCTTTCAGATTTCTGCGTGTCATGAGCCGCTCCATGCCTCTCTTCATGACTCTAGCCTGGATCTACTCAGTGGCTGTGATAATTAAGGGCATTGTGTATGAGAAGGAAGCCCGGCTGAAGGAGACGATGAGGATTATGGGACTTGACAATGGGATCCTTTGGCTGAGCTGGTTCATTAGCAGCCTCATCCCTCTCCTGATGAGTGCAGGCCTGCTGGTACTGATCCTTAAGGTGAGTTGACTGGTTTGATCTGTGGCAGCAGAATCTAGTCTTGAGTCTGCTAAGCAGTAGTCTGCACTGGCACACTGGAGAAGAGTTAGTGAGTCTGGGTTGATGAGCAACTTTTTGGGAGCAGGGTTTTGGAACAAAAGAGGGCTGAGTGGCTGAAAATAGCAGGAGAGGTTGTAGTAGATTCAGTGCTCTTGAAAAGGTGTCTCTGGTACTGCCCCACTTCTGGGAAGGCCGTTGGGCAAATTGCAGCAAGCCCAGCCTCCCCTGAGCAGCAGCTCTGCAGACCTGCTTGTACTAGACCCACCTTGGAGAGCTCTTTGAAAGCCTGATGCACCTGTTGTTCTCCTGCCAGATGGGGAATCTGCTGCCTTACAGCGACCCTAGCGTGGTGTTTGTTTTCCTCTCGATCTTCGGTGTTGTGACGATCCTCCAGTGCTTCCTCATCAGCACCGTGTTCTCCAGGGCCAACCTCGCAGCTGCCTGTGGGGGCATTGTCTATTTCACGCTGTACCTACCTTACGTGCTGTGTGTTGCCTGGCAGGACTATGTCAGCTTCTCACTCAAGATCTTTGCGGTGAGTGTTGAGGAGACTGTCCTGGGCACTGGGTGTCAGCCAGTATGGCACTCAGCAGCTCTCTAGCTGGACACTGATAACAAAAGGGGGGAGGTGGCAATGGGACAATAATTTTCCAGTGTAAGAGGCTATCAGGGCTGGGCTTGGTAAAGAGGTTGACTGAACCTCTTTAGGAGGAGCTAGGAGCTGCTGGGAGGGTTTTGTTGGCTTTGATAGTTGAAGTAATTCAGCCAGACTAAGCTGCCTTGATCTCTGTATGCTGTGATGCTGTGCCACCAAATATGCAGGCTGAAGGAACCAGCTGCCTTTCCTCTGTGCAGCGCTTCTGACCTCTCTGGAGAAGGTGGCGGTTAGTGATCTCTTCCTCACATAAAATTCCAAAGAGCAAGGGAAAGAAAATAGGGAAACAAACAGTTCTGGGTGGTGGTCCAGCAGAGACTTCAGGCCTTGCTTGCTTGCTGGAACCAAGACTGAGTCTTCCACTCCCTCTCTGCAAATACGGGTCATGTTCCTTGGACCTTGGACTTTTCCTTTAAGGCTTCTTGACTATGCCCATTAGCCTTGTGCTAGAGCTGAGCTGCCCAATTGGAGAGTAGTTGTGAAAAACTGAATGCATGTTCATGCCTCCCATTTGCAGAGCCTGCTGTCTCCAGTAGCCTTTGGCTTTGGTTGTGAGTACTTTGCACTGTTTGAGGAGCAGGGAGTTGGTGTTCAGTGGGACAACTTCTTTGAGAGCCCATTGGAAGAAGATGGCTTTAGCATCACCACATCTGCCGGCATGATGTTGTTCGATACCTTCCTATATGGGGTCATGACCTGGTACATTGAGTCTGTCTTCCCAGGTGAGGTCTGCTTCTGAGGGAGGATCATGTCTTCACACTTTTAAATAGATTCTTTCACCCTAGTCATTTGCCAGGGGACAAGTTGGGCCCGTTTTTAAGCAGCGCTGTAGAAAGGTCATGGAGGAGAACCACAAACCAGCATGACAGTGAGGTTGTTGCTGCTAATAGCAGTGACTGTTGCCCAGCACAGAGGCTGTGCCCGATTGTGGTGATGGCTGAGCTAGTCCCAGAAGCTTTGGTGTTCTTCAGCTGTTCCCTTCTCTGAACTGCTAAGTCCACAGACCCTGCTGCAGGGGAGGAGTTGAGAGTATCAGCACCACATGTGGCTGCTTAGCACCTTCCAGCACAGGGCTTTTAACCCTGAAGTGAAGTTTGGGGAAAGAGGTGTCACTTACCCCCACAGTCTGGCAGTGTCTCCATCAAGAAAGATCTCTTAGTCCTGCCTAACCTAGAGGCTTACTGTGGGTGGAGTACTTCCCTTCTTGTGCTGAAAGCTAATATAAGAAAAGGAACAAATGCAGTCATGCTCATGTAATGCTTTTGTCTTTAGGCCAGTATGGGATTCCCAGGCCCTGGTACTTTCCTTTCACAAAGTCTTACTGGTTTGGCGAGGAACCACAGGACAGGCAGCACCCTCATCCTGACCAGAAGGGGCCTTCAGAAGGTAAGTGCTGCACACAGAACCTTTCTTCAGTGAAGTGTTGTGGTCTACCTTTTTGAAAGGAGAGTCCAAGGACAGCAGGACTGGCATGGCTAAGATGAAATTGGTCATTGCTCTGTTATTGCAGTTTGGGTGTGCTGATCAGGTGGGTGTACCCAGATAAAGTACTTTGCCCACTTGAGTGCAGATGGGTCCTCCAGCCTCATGGAGTTGAAAATTCCTCCCATTTTTGCCGACCCTGGTGACACTGGATATTTCCAACTCGCACATGAGCCCAGTAGAGAGAAAAGAGCTAAAAGACAACTTCTCTTGAAGGTTTCTGCCCTGAAGAACAAATGTCATCAGTTCTTCATATAGCTCATTTCTCCTTGGATCTCCACAGACTTGAGGGAATGTGGTGTTTGTTAGAACTCCCACACAGTTGCTGTTAAAACCTATCATATCTCTCTCTACTTTGCTGTTTTCTTCCAGTCTGCAAGGAGGAAGAACCTATGCATCTGAGCCTTGGTGTTTCCATCCAGAACCTGGTCAAGGTTTATCGTGATGGCAAGAAAGTTGCTGTAGATGGTCTCACACTGAACTTCTATGAAGGACAAATCACCTCCTTTCTGGGACATAATGGAGCAGGGAAAACCACTACTATGTAAGAACAAAATAATGCTTTAAGACAGTGGGGGAAGTGACTCTGAATACTGCATTTCCTGTCAATGAGGTAGAGGTAGCTATACAGCTGCAGTGTGCAAGCTGGTACAGATTAGGGTGCTCCAGTGATCTCAGTGGAGCCCTGCTGACCTACTCTAGTTGTGCAGCTGCCTCAGAAGATGCACAGATACAGGGAACTGAAAGTGGAGGTAGTTCAGGTTGAGGTTGTGCCGAGTGAATCTGCTGGCAGCATTTTTTAGTAATGCTATTTGTGATTCTGACTTACCAGTGTAAGGAAACGAGTTGGGACTGAAAGGATGAGAAGCTTTTAGAGGAAAAAATATTTCCTTCAAGCAGAGTCATTTGGGTGTGCTTTGATCACTGTTAAAACCATTGGAGCTGATTTTTTTTTTAATCCATTAGCGAGATGTTTTTCAGACTTCTTTCCTGATGTGGGAGTTCCCCAGGGCTTCCATCTACTCTTCATCCATCCTGGCATGTGCAGCAGCCACTTCCTAGTGGTCAAACCTGCTTATCTGTTGTGTTTGTCCTTCAGGTCCATCTTGACTGGCTTGTTCCCCCCAACGTCGGGTACCGCCTTCATCCTGGGCAAAGATATCCGCTCTGAGCTCAGCACCATCAGGCAGAACCTGGGTGTCTGTCCACAACACAATGTGCTGTTTGACTTGTGAGTAGCATCTGTGAGATGCAGGGCTGGTGTTATCCAACAGACGTTTGGGTTCTTTGGGAGACAGTAGTGAGCTTTCACCTAAGATGGTCCTATCTTTATCTGTGTACATGGTGTGAGGCAGCAGGGTGGTGTGAGATCGGTGCAAAGACATTCTGTTTATTAGTGTGTTTGTACATGCCTGTGAATTATCAGCAAGAGTCTACACTTTCATTTTCTGGCTCTCTTTAAAGAAATCTGCTCCATTAAACTTAACTAGGCCAAATGTTTCCCCAGTGCCTAGTGATTTGGGGTATTTAGGATACTCTGTCAAGCGCCCTTAAAGGAGGATTATTTACATTGGTGCTGAATAGCCACACCCTGAAATCAGGCCCAAGCTGAGCACACCCAGTCTGTAGCTCCTTCCTGAAACCTCAGCCTTAAAAGATGTTTTCCCAAGCCAACAACCATGCCTGCTGTAATGCTAATGCAAGGGATGAATCCCAGCCTGGTGCTCTCAGCTGTGCCCTGAGCTTGCTTCTGTTCCCTAGGCTGACTGTGGAGGAGCACATCTGGTTCTACGCTCGGCTCAAAGGGCTGCCAGAAAAGAAGGTGAAAGAGGAGATGGAGCAGATGGCAACGGATGTTGGTTTGCCCCACAAACTGAAAGCTAGGACAAGCAAACTCTCTGGTAGGTTCAGCTGCTTTTATGTTTCTCAGCTACTTCCTCAGCCCCAGAAGAACTCTTGGGTTTCACAGAGGCTGCATCACAGACCTTGGTTGGATCCTCCAATTAAATATAGACTACCACACAATTAAACACTTAAGGAAATCTGCTATTTATTAGGTACCTAATCAGCATATCTTAGTAAACTTAACAGTCTCACGCTGTCTTATGCTATCTAATGGCCATAACAAGTCACTCACTTTCTCTGAGTATTTTGTACTTGTTTCCATCATGACATAGACCAGCTACATGTGATATGTGTTCTCCAAATGCTTACTAATATGCTTGGGTTTTATGGGTTTAGGTGAGAGTGGCTCATACCATAATCTCCAAGTCTCTTACTGTTTGTGAACCGTATGTGCATTTCTTAAGCTGATTTGAGTGTCCTTCCCCTTTGTTGAGGAGTGGCAGGATTCCTGTGTCACTCTGTACCAGATAGTTGAGGGACCGAGACTCCTTTGTCTCTGACTCAACTATCACAACAGACTGTGCATTTGACCTTGGGAAGGGAGAGCAGATGGCCACAGGTTGGCTTTAGTATAAAAGAGTGTAATATAATTCCTTCCTGCTGCCTCTGGCACACTTCCACAGGAGGAATATCTCTTGGGGACCTATTTCTGCAGCTCAAGCTCTGGAGGCCTGTGCTCCAGATACTGAAATATAGTTAGGGCTCCATCCAAGCTGGCGACGTGCTACTGTCAATGTTGAGATTGTATGATTCACTTACGGAAGGGCTTGCAAAGTGAGCTTTCCTGCAGTAGGAGAGTTGGACTCCACTGAGAGAAGACCATCCAGATGAATTATCCCCTGTCCTGAAGGTGATGGGACCCTGAAGGCCTGAAACAGCAGTGCTTGGTCTTCTCAGTATGCAATTCTGCTTTCTCTTGGAGAGCTCATTATCCACAGTGCTGCAGCTATCGCTGTTCCCCTCATCTCTGTGTCAGCCTGAACACCTCTTTCTTGTGCCTGTCAGGTGGCATGCAGAGGAAGCTCTCAGTTGCCTTAGCCTTTGTTGGTGGCTCTAAGGTTGTCATTCTGGATGAGCCCACAGCTGGGGTGGATCCTTATTCTCGCAGAGGGATATGGGAATTGCTCCTGAAGTATCGGCAAGGTATGTGGTCTTTTTTTCTACTCCTAATGAATGTATTGTGGAGAGCAAAAGAAAATCAATCTGATTTAGGATTTTCTCAAAATAGCAGTGTGTCTTTGCAAATCTGTTGTTGCCTGCACTGAGGAAGGAACAAAGAGCATGTAGGACAAGGATGTTCTGATCTTTCATCTGTCCTCCTTTCTCATCTTATTCATGTCAGAGGTCATGGACACAGTTCCTTACTGGGTTGTGAGGGCAGTTAAAGTCAGAAATTCACCCTTGGTGTGCAGCAGTGTCCTGTTCCGCTCTGCGCAACCAACCTTGCTGACATGAAATTAACCTGCCTTTGCTGAGCATGACAAGGGCCTGCAGAGAGTGGGGAGAATAAATCCATGACAGCAGCTGCGAACCTTTTCCATACTGCTAGGCCTTGTTCAAAGGAGCCTGGACTGGTGGCATCAACCTCCCATCCAACTTCATGGCAATATCCAGATGATTGTGGCTTTGACTTGGGAGCATGGGTATGGTTGACTTAACAGCAGTGTCTTCACTTGCTTTCTTCCAGGCCGCACTATCATTCTCTCCACGCACCACATGGATGAGGCAGACATCCTGGGGGACCGGATTGCCATCATTTCTCATGGCAAGCTCTGCTGTGTTGGCTCTTCTCTCTTCCTGAAGAACCAGCTGGGAACAGGCTATTATTTGACCCTGGTCAAGAAGGATGTGGATTCCTCTCTGAGCTCCTGCCGAAACAGCAGCAGCACAGTGTCCTATCTGAAAAAGGTACAGGTGACCCTTCCTGCTCATATTCATTCTTCCTTCATGAAATCTTAGGCTTACAGGAAGCAGCAGCTAAGATTTTACATGGTAGAATGTCTCAGAGAAACCCCCCATTCTTTAAAAGAATTGTTACTTGCTTTTATAGGTACTATGCCAGATCATGTCTAGTTAAACTGTTTCATGGGATGTACATCTCCATTATGGTTTCTTTCAATGCTGGTGGTCCAGAGCTGATTGGAGAGATACAGAATGGATGAAATGCACACTTTAGTAACACTCATTTCTGTAACTATGACCTCTTGGTTATATTTCAGCCCTTTGCAGTGCTATGTCACCATTACTTTCTGACTCCTCTGTGGAGTATCCTACATGTTGCAGCATCTGGTTGGAGTTACCTGGTGTGTAGCATCTGGTGGGCCCCTTTTTGGTTAAACAGAAGGAAACAACGGTTGTCTTCTCTTTTGTGACCAGGATGACAGTGTCTCCCAGAGCAGCTCTGACGCTGGCCTTGGCAGTGACCATGAAAGTGACACACTGACAATAGGTGAGGCTTGGAAGAGAATGTAAGATTCAGTGCCAGTACTGACCTTGCTCTATCTTTGACCTTGGACAACTGCCTAAACCTTGCGCCCCTGTGTAGCTACAGTCTTGGGACAGTTATTAAATTCACAGAGATGGTGTTTTTAAATCCATAAATATTGGAACATTTTTCTTTAGTAAGCCATTTTGGGTTAATAACCAAAGATTGTATAGTTGCTAGGCTTTTTAGCAGTATGTAATGTTTACTGGTGAACTGTACATCAGTGACTTACAGGGCTGCCAGTAGCATGTAAAAGCTCTCCCAAATTCTGCAAATAAAAAGAGTAGCCAGGCTTGGGTCCAGGCTTTTGTCCAAGCTTGTGTTAAATGTAAAAAGAAACCAGACTTCCCATGGAAATGAGCTGCTTTCCAGACATGTCCCATTTTCCCCTCCTTTCCTTCCAGCAAGGTATTTAAGACTGAGCTGCTCTTTCTACATAATGAGCAGTAACAAGATGAACACCATCTTTTGCTTCTGGTTCTTCCAGATGTCTCTGCAATTTCAAATCTCATTACAAAACATGTTCCTGAGGCCAGGCTGGTGGAGGACATCGGCCATGAATTAACCTATGTCTTGCCATACAAGGCTGCTAAAGAGGGAGCTTTTGTGGAGCTGTTCCATGAAATTGATGACCGTCTCTCTGATCTTGGCATTTCCAGCTACGGCATCTCTGAAACCACCCTGGAGGAGGTGAGTAAGCTGAAGATTCTCGTTTGACTTAAACTAGACAAAACAAATCATGGGAGAAATAAGAACGAGACAGAGTCTTCTCTCTTCCTGTAAACATATATTGTGGAACAGGCAGCTTTGTGTTCCTTTCCAAAATGGATTGTCTTCTGCCTTGTTTAAGTGTGTGCTCATGGAGGCATGCATTAAAAACTGAAATGTAGTACAGGCAAGCATAGACAGGTCCTTTTTACTCAGTTGCACTTCACTGAGATGTCACGTGGAGGTTGGCCCCCAGTTGGCTTCTAATGACTGTGTAAACACCTTTGAGGTATTTTTAGGGATGCTTTGTGCTGCATTTAACTGAAAACATACATTTCGGTACTGGAGACCATACTTTACAGAAACCACTTAGACGTATGCCCTTGTTAGGGGTGTTTTTAGGGTTTGTTCCTTGTGGCTGTGTTCCAACTGACAAGTTTCCTTTTCTTTTATCACAGAATTGTCATGCACTTTATCCCGCTTATGTGAAATGTCTTTTTTAAATAATGACAAGAGAAACTGAAATGGTGGTGTTGTCACTTACTGAGGTTGCCCTCTAGGTTCTCCCACAGCTGTGAAGGCCTTGGCCGCTCTCTGGAATTTGATCCTCCTCCCCAGTTCAGGAGAGTCTGTGGGACAAGTTCCACAAAGGTGCATATTCAAGCGTGAACAGGAGTGTGAGGACTGTCAGACTAGGAGGAAAATGGGATTCCCCAGATTTAGTAGCTAGGTCTTTTTCTGAGACATGGTAAAGGGCTTGTGTTTGAGATGCACTGAGAACTGATATTGGAAAGGGGGAACATCTGGTATGTGGTTACAGGCTGACTCCTGGAAGCTGAAGAGAAGCCACAAAGTCCATGTCCCCATTGCACAGGGGATGAACCCTGTATCCTCTACTCTTGTGCTGCATCTGTCAGTCTTGTGCTTTCTCTTGGCATCCTCTGAAGCAGTTCCTGCAATAGTGCTCCTCTTCTGATTTTCACTGACCCTTACCATTGCTTTTCAGATCTTCCTGAAAGTGGCTGATGATAGTGGTGTGGATGCAGAAACCTCAGGTGGGTGTAGTTGTCCCCTACAATATTGAAGGGGACTTCAGGGGGAGGTACACTTTTGTATGGTATTTGTGCTGTTTAAGCACAAGGCTGATCAAGCCTAGATATTTCAGGAGTAAAATCTCAGTGCAGGGCTTAGCACCCAGGGGAATAAAGGGTCTAGTGGGTGTCTCAAATGAGGAGCGTTCCTGGTCTCACCAGCCTTGGGCAGGTGGGTGACCTTTGTCTATGGCAGTATGTCCAACTATACAGTGACACAGACTGAACTGGAACTCTCCTGTGCTAAAATTTTTAATGACCTAAAATAGCTGTTCTTAGTATACTTAATGCATGCTTTTATATACTGTTAACTTCTATTGACTCAGTAGTAGCACCTTTATTTTGTCATACTGGAGAGTTTCTAGTGTTTGAGTGTATTGTGAATTACTTTACTGAAGCTATTGTGTTCTCTGAGAAATCGGAAAAACTCTTGACAGGGTCAGACCATAGTAGGGACCAAATGACTTTCTGAGAGCAGCACACTGCACTAGGTGCTCGTGCCAGGATTTCCTGATAAACTAGTGCTAGCAAATTGCACTTGGAGTCATATATGTATTAAGTGAGAATTTTCTTACAGTGAGAGCAACCTGCTGTTTCCATGGCTAAGTGGGGAAAAAAAACTGTCCAGGGCACTGGAAGAAGCTTCTAGGACAGCACACAAAAATGGTGCATAAAACATGTGACCCTTGCAGGGTGACAGTCTTGGTTTTACTTTTACCTGCACTGGAGTCGCTCCAGATCAGCTCCTCAGTTTGCAAATGGATGACATGGAAAATGAAAATGATACTGCTTTGGTTTTTCTGGGGCTAATTGGAGATAAGTTCAGCTAATCATAACTGCATTATTTTCAGATGGGACATTGCCAGCCAGAAGAAACAGGCGCGTGTTTGGAGACAGACAGAGCTGCCTCCGTCCATTTACAGAAGATGATGCATTTGATCCTAACGATTCAGACATAGATCCAGGTATTGCTGGAGCTCAAGCCTGTTTTCTTCCTGTGGAGACTCTTTCATATTACAAATACTGCAGATCATAAGGCTGAGACTGCCAAAGGAGTGGTGGTTTATTTGCCTTTAGCAGTAGTGGGCAGCGCAGTATCCACTGCTCAGTCCTCCTATCAAGGCTCTGAGAAAGAAGGCTGAAAATGCATTCATGTGAATTTCTGTTGCTATCTGTGCTCACAGTTCTCTTGGGGTTTTTTAAGTGAGAGTAGCTGCTCCAGCTGTCACTCTGTGTCTCCAGCACAGAAGTGCCCAGAGAATATGTCTGTGAGCTTTTGAATGAGGGTCATTTCTTCTTGCTAACAGAATCCAGAGAGACAGACCTTCTCAGTGGCATGGATGGGAAAGGCTCCTACCAGATGAAGGGCTGGAAGCTCACCCAGCAGCAGTTCATGGCTTTGTTGTGGAAGAGGCTGCTTATTGCCAAGAGGAGCCGGAAGGGCTTCTTTGCTCAGGTGAGAGCACCCACCATGTGCAGGGTCCCTCAGCAGGGACAGCTCTGGACCGTGCATTGTATTCAGAGTTGAAGGTGGGCAGAAAATCTCAGGAGAATGCACATAACTAAAACTGGTCTTCACTGCACATCTGAGCAAAAAGGGGCCTGTGCAAGTGAAAGGAGTTATGTGATAACCAAGTGGTTACAGTATTCTTGCCCAGGAAAGGTGCAGCTGAGGTTCAAATCCAAATTTGGCCTTGAAAGCCGCATTTGCAGGCTGAATCCTATGCATCCCATGATGGGTCTTGCATTGGTATCTAGCAATGCCTTGGTGTAAATAGCAAAGACCTTCCTGGGAAACTTTGAAAACATTTTGATCCATTAAGTGACTCGCAGGTAGCTCCTGATGCCTCTGGGAACATTTGTTTTAAAATGGGTTTGCTCTTTCCTTGCAATTTCAGATTGTGCTGCCAGCTGTCTTTGTGTGTATTGCTCTCATGTTCAGCCTGATTGTTCCTCCCTTTGGGAAGTATCCTAGCCTGGAATTACAGCCCTGGATGTATGATGAGCAGTACACTTTTATTAGGTATGTTTCTTGTGGCCTAGAAATGGTGCTAAATCCTACAATACTGTTCCCTGCAAACCTGAGTTACTAAGCTCCTTACCAGGTTGTTTAAATTTGTTTTCTGTGCTAAGCTCAGAAGCACATTTTGATAGAGTGGTTATTTTCTTTTTGGGCTTTTAAATGCCAGCTCTTAATTACTGGTAAGGCCACTGTGCACAAAGACCAGGGGGCATGTGTGTGCTCCTAGGCCAAGCATTCTTCAAAGAGAAATCTCCACCCATATCCTTTTCCTGAGCTCTTTCACTGTGCTCTGAGCCTTGCTCTGCTGCTGCTTTTGCTGTATGCCCGTTATCCCACTGACCTGATAGTGTTCCTCTGCTGTACCCATAGCAATGATGCTCCAGAAGATGCAGGCACTCAGAGGCTTTTGGATGCCCTTCTCAATAAGCCTGGCTTTGGGACACGCTGTATGCAGGGACACTCCATCCCGTAAGTAGGACTCTGGATTGGGAAGAGGAAGCCCTGGCTTCTGGTCACCCAGTAGATTTAGCTGGCTTTAGGGAATGATAGTCATGCGTGGCCAGAGCAGGATTCAAGCCAAAAAAATTGCAATTACATTCAGTTTTTCTGCTCAGGACCTTTTAGAAAGTTACCAGCCCTCAGCTGGTGAGAGAGTGAGGTGTGAGTGCAAGTCCTTACTGACAGAGGTGGAAAGGAGACAGTAGTCTCTGCCTCAAATTACTCTTTGGTCCTGAACATGGAAAAGGACCTAGTCATGTTGCTCTATGTTGTTGGCTGTAGCTATTCCCATTCCACAATCCTCTGTTTCTAGCTGCACTAGGAAGCTAGGTTAGCACCTCCACAAGCACCAGCAGAAAGAGTGGAGAGCCAGGCAGCATTGGTGGTATTTCCCAGCTCTGCCACTGACTTGCTGCATAGCCTTGGGCAAATCACTGAAGATCCAGGCTGTGGGTGGAGAAGGGGTATACAGAGTCTGGGATGGTGTCTCTCTAGCCTGGAAGAACTGCAGCTCATGTTCACAGGATGATGGGGAGGGGGGCAAGGGGTCCTATGTGCTGGCCAGTGGTGGAAAGTAAGCTGTGTCCTGCAGAACAGACACGGGAGCTGGGTTACTCCACCCACAGGGCATGGGGAGGAGGCTGCCCACTGGTGCTGCCCTGGGGAAAAGCAGTATTCTGGTGCCCCAAAGGCAGAAATCTCATGCAAGAAATGACTGTCTGCTGTGATCTTAGAATTGTGGAATATCTCAAGTTGGAAGAGACCCGTAAGGATCATCAAGTCCAACTCCCAGCTCCTTGCAGGACTACTTAAAATTAAACCATACAACTAAAAAAGAGCATTGTCCAGATATTCCTTGAACTCTGGATGCTGTGCATGCTGGGACTGACTGAAGTAAAGCACTCGCATACTTCAGAGTGAATGAGAAGAGGGAAGTGTCTGGCACTACTCGGTGTTGGCCCACCTCAGTCTTATTTGCCACTGGGATCTGTTAGAAGCTGCAGAGCCTGGTCTGATGCTCTGAACTGTTTGTCTCAGTGAGGTTAGGCTCCTTTGAAAAAACAACGTGCCTCTTCTGGGGACTGTGCTGTCTGTAACTTAAATGGCTTGTAAGCAAAGGCCATCACAGTTGTTTTAAAAACTGCATTTGCCTTGCCTCTTTCCTGACACAGAGACACTCCTTGCACCATGGGGCAGAGGGAATGGACCACTGCTTCAGTCCCAGACTCAGTCCTGAACATCTTTTTGAAAGGCAACTGGAGCATGGAGAATCCTTCCCCATCTTGCGAGTGCAGCAATGAGAAGATCAAGAAGATGCTGCCAGTGTGCCCTGCTGGTGCAGGCGGGCTGCCACCCCCACAGGTAGGAGGGGGCTCAGTGGTACTGTGACGAGGGATGCTCCTGGAGAGTAGAGCAGCTGGCTGTGATTCTTGTGTACAGCACTGCACACAGTTTGTTTGACTCAGCATCTGCATTTTCTGATGGGTATTTATCTGTGTTTTCCCCGGTGACACCAGCGTGAGCAAGACACTGCCGACATTCTCCAGAATCTGACAGGCCGCAATATATCGGACTACCTAGTGAAGACCTACGCACAGATCATTGGGAAAAGGTAGTTGTTGAACACACCCTTTCCCTTCCCTCCCCACCAAATGCTGCTGGCTGTATGGGGGATGCTACACAGATTAGGCAAATATGCCTGGGCAACCCAAACTCTTCAGCAGTGGGCCAGACCCACTCAGCTCCTCAGACCGTCCTGATCCACAGCTCAAGTGGTGTTTCCACTTTATTAGCGATGCTGTGGCAGCTCTGAGGCGGGTGTCCTGAGCCTTATAGGCAGAGTACAGGGAAAGTCTGGGCACCAACCCTTGGGATTGCACCAAAGAGGAGTGGTGGGACATATGCCAGATGTGAAAGACTATTGCACTCTTTTCCCTGGCCATGTGCCTGCAGCAGTGGTAGGTCTGTCTTTCCTCTTCTTCCATGTGTCATATATCAGCTTCCTTTTCTGTCTCTGCAGCTTAAAGAATAAGATCTGGGTGAATGAGTTCAGGTGAGTTACTGCCTTTTCTCTAGCTTGTATGTGTCCACTGACACTTGAGTGCTGTATTAAGCAGTACAGACCCATCCTGCTTTTCAGTTTGTTTTATATGACTCTTAATTGCTAAATGTTGAGGGAGCGTGTTTCAGGATATACTGGGACAACCCCAGAGCACATCACTGGAAAGCATCCTTGCCTTCTGCAGAGAGCAGTATTGGCTTGAAAAGATTTGCAGGTCCAGCCTACTGATACTCCATCCTGGGAGGTGCTATTCTTCTAAGCAAGGGAAGCAGGGAAATATCCTGCTTTGCCTGCACTGGCAGCAGAGGATAGCTGCATTTCTTACGCGGAACGGCTTACTGAGCAGTCATAAGATGGATATTTAACCCCAGAAACAAGGAGTAGGAAACATCATGGCTAAGTAGCTGTGTAGGAAGATCAAAGTCATCCCTTCATGTAAGAGTGGAGGCATTTGCCTTGGATATAGTGCAGGAAGAGGAGGCATCTGGAGAGGGAGGAGGAGTGACATTGTCTGGAGGTCACTGAGTAGGCAGGTCTTAGCATCAACTTTCTGTCTGAATTTTCAGGTATGGTGGCTTTTCCTTGGGAGCCAGCAGTTCCCTCATGCTTCCTCCAAGCCATGAAGTCACTGATGCCATTAAACAGGTGAAGAAAATCTTGGAGCTAGCACAGGTGAGCAGCTGTCCCCCATAAACCCAGGATGCACTAATGTTAGAGTTCTGTTACTTGGGAGATGACTTGGAAGCGATAAAATGAGGAGCATGTGTATGTTAGCTGTGTCCAGTGGCTTATCCCCATTGCCTGAGCTGAGGTCCCCCAGGCTGGTGTCTGGGAGCAGCAGAAGGCTTGGGGACATGCTCAGCTGAGGCTTACGCAGCCCACATTGCTGATGTGGGCTCTGCTCAGCACCAGTTGCAAGCTAGACACCTCTGAGTGTTCTGTGGCAGGACAGGGTGGGCTGTCCCAGAGAATTAACAAGTGGTTGCCATCTCCTTCAAAACTTCAGTTGAGCCCTCCTGTGGTGAGTCTGGCTTGGCTCAGAAGAGAATTTGGGCCACTGCTTTCTTCCGAGACTGCCTGTGGGCTGCAATGTCTCTGAAGGTTCCCTGCAACCTGGTTAATAGTTACTGCTGGGAAGAAAGCCTAAGGCTGACCTCTCTTACCGGTGGCACTGCAGAAAGGAAAGCAGGGAGGAAAACTGCAGTTTCTCAGCTTTCTTACCACCTCTGGCTTGGTGGGTACAGGCTGCAGAATGGAAAGAAAACTCAGAGCTGTGAAAAACGTAGCGTGACCCCTGCTAGACTCCAAGACATGAATAAGGTACTCTCAGAGGGGAAGTAACTATTTCTTTGTTGTTTGCAGGGGAGTTCTGGAGATCGGTTTCTCAACAGCTTGTCAAGTTTCATGAAAGGCCTGGATACAAAGAACAATGTGAAGGTAAATCAGCCAGTCCTCACTGCTGTGCCTGCTATTTGAAGCTCTGGTAACCTGGAGTTATTTTTAATTAGCAAAGTCCCAGCAGTTTGCCTTGGACAACTGTGCAGACCAGAGCTCTCTGTATTTGCTAATGGAGCAAGTGCAGCTTGTATTCTTGTATGGGTTTCTCCAAAATCTGTTTCTCCCTTGGGAGTCTAGGTCTAAGGCCCAGAAGGGGTTCAGTGCTGGATCAGTGCTAGCTTCTAGCAGCCTCTTGTGGTTATTGATCAAAGTGTATGTTCTGTCCCTGAGCAAACTAGCTGGAAAGATGTGGAAAGAAAGTACATGCCCTCAGTAGAGGAAGGGATGTTCTGCAGGGCTCGGGAGGCTATTGGGTAGCTGATGTTCCTGGTGCCTTTCTGATACTGATGTGGTCTCTTGCAGGTGTGGTTCAATAACAAGGGCTGGCATGCAATTGCCTCCTTCTTGAATGTGATCAACAATGCCATCCTTCGGGCCAACCTGCAGCAAGGCAAAAACCCTAGTGCTTATGGGATCACTGCCTTCAATCACCCACTCAACCTCACCAAGCAACAGCTCTCTGAAGTGGCCCTGTAAGTCCAGATATGAACATGGATGGGTTTGGACTCGTCAGCTGGTGATTACTAGGAACAGGCAACATGGGAGACTTTAGCCTCACTGGCAGATACTCAGTGGCCTGTGGCATTTAGGCTCTAATATGCTGGCCTTATTTTCTGTGGTGTGGGCAGGTGGCAGTGTGCTGTTGAGCACTTGCTGTTGAACAGCACTGCCATGCAAGCTTTCTCTGTCTCCGAGTCCCTAGAAGCTGCAGTTTCTAAGAACCAATGTAATCTTCAGACCTTCTGCCACTTGGGAAATTCCTTTCAACCATATCCAGAAAGGTGGCTTGCCATGAATATGGTCATTCTTTTGTCCCAAGGTGCCACCATTTGACTAGGAACCATTGATAGATCCTGTTCAATTTTGCCCACTGTCTCAACCTGGGGGGCACACAGTAATGCACAGGGCTTACTGCACTGGAGCATTGACTAGTCCACTACCACCACAATCAGAGTCAGGACTCAAAAGGTCTCTGCAGATACATCCTTCCAATCTTAGAGGAATGGCAGATGGCAGTCAGATACCTCTGAACTTTAAAACAATGCAAAAAAAAGACAAACCCCCAACAACCCCAAGAAATGCATGAAGTGGGAAACTGTCAGTGGTAAGGAAAGCAGAAAGCAGTGTATTGTACTGAAGTTACTAACCAATCTCCAGGTTGTGGTGCTGTCCTTGAGAGGCCAACAGGCTCTGTATATTCCTTTGTTACATGGCTTAGAAAAATTGTGCAGTTAAGACAGCCTGATGTGGTAATCTTTTACCCTGCAAAACAAGGACAGCAGAAGGAGAAATGGTTTCTGCACTGCCCTGCATGAGCTGTCTCATTTCATCTCGAAGGAGCCAGCACCAGCATACAAACACTTTGCTTTCTTCTTTTTTTGTCCAGGATGACCACCTCTGTGGATGTCCTAGTCTCCATCTGTGTGATCTTTGCCATGTCCTTTGTTCCTGCCAGCTTTGTGGTCTTCCTTATCCAGGAACGCGTCAGCAAGGCCAAACACTTGCAGTTCATCAGTGGTGTGAAGCCTGTCATCTACTGGCTGGCCAACTTTGTCTGGGATATGGTAAGGGCTTTGTGACTGTGCTAAACTGTCATC
The DNA here is from genome assembly GCF_947461875.1 of Haliaeetus albicilla. Taxonomy (NCBI): domain Eukaryota; kingdom Metazoa; phylum Chordata; class Aves; order Accipitriformes; family Accipitridae; genus Haliaeetus; species Haliaeetus albicilla. The sequence continues at coordinate 41,379,334 of NC_091516.1, forward strand.
CATTCTGTTTGCAGTGTGTCTGAAGTGCACTGAAGTGCAAAGTACAGTTGGGGCCAGTGGGCACCACGTTAATTCAGTGAATAACTACTGTGCCTGTGACTTTTGTGTTTACTGTCTTGGGGCAGTGGTTCACCTAAGTGGGACAAGGAACACTGAACAGAGGATGGGAGGGCAGCCATAAGCTCAGTCATCAGCATTTGTTATGTCACTCTTAAATACCTGCCCCAAAATGTTTACTTGTGTAGCCCCTTGTTCTGCTCTGTTCAAAGCAGTTTTTTTCAACCTGTGGTGTCCAGAACCTCTGAGAGTCTATTGACTACTTCCAGAGGGACCAAGAAATGTAAATTAATATGTACTACATTGTAGTTCACACATGTGACACTCCTAGGAGTCTCCCATTGGGAATAGCTTTGGGAACACTGAAGAATGTTGAAAACTGTTGGTTCAGAGCAGAAAGACACCTTTCATTTTTTTTTGTCATTTGGAAACAAATCTAAAGCTGTATTTTTCACCTTTCAGTGCAACTACATCGTTCCAGCCACGCTAGTCATCATTATCTTCATCTGCTTCCAGCAGAAGTCCTATGTATCCTCCTCCAACTTGCCTGTGCTGGCTCTCCTTCTGTTTCTCTATGGGTAAGGGCTTTCTCATCAGTAGGATGACTGGGAAGGCTCTTAGACTTGGAAGGTGCTTACCTGATGTTGCTGCCTTTCCTCTTGCCAGGTGGTCCATCACTCCTCTCATGTATCCAGCCTCCTTCGTGTTCAAAATCCCCAGCACAGCGTATGTTGTGCTGACCAGTGTGAACCTCTTCATTGGCATCAATGGTAGTGTGGCCACCTTTGTCCTGGAGCTCTTCACCAACAACGTATGTTTCCCCAGAAGCTCCTCACTGTTGTGCTGCTATGATCTAGTTCTGTGTTGGTGCCATGTTGTCTTTAGCAGCCAGTTCTCCAGAAAGGCTAGCCCCTAGCCTGTACCCATTAGCTACTGCAGCGGCTACTGATGGAAATGGGTTAAAGCCCACTTCAGCAATGTTCACAGAATAGTTAAGGTGGGAAGGGACCTCCTGAGATTGTCTAGTTCAACCTCTGAGCAGGGTCAGCTAGAGCAGGTTGCTCAGGGCCATCAGGTTTTGAACATTTCCAGAGATGGAGACTCCACAGTCTCTCTGGACAACCTCTTCTGCTTCTCAATCACCCTTAGGGGGGAAAAAAAATTATTTTCTTATGTTCAAATGGAATTTCCTGTTTGTTCTTTATAAGAGGCAGTTTCTGTCTACTATTTCAAGCCATTTTCAAGCTGTCTGCCATTTCAAGCACTCAAGCATTAGTTGTCCTCAGTTTTGCCTCGTGTGGTAGATACCTCTCTAACTGTATTGGGAACTTACACACCTCACTTCAGATTTTCCAAAGCCTGTATGCAACACAAGATGTCTTAGCAGGCCCATTGGACCAGCGTTGTTGTGAGGTGTTCCTTGTGGGAGGAGGTTGAGGAGACCCTCTGGGGGAGTTATCTGTTGATTGTACCACTGCCTGTGGGCATAAGGAGGCAGTCCTTGGTGATGGTCCCTTTTGTTACAAGGCCTGTTTTAGCTCAGTAAAAACATGGACATGCTTGAACATAAGTGCCTGGCAGAACAGGCTGCTGTCAGTTCAAGCTGTTGGCTAAGCCAACTGGAATACAACAAAGGAAAAGGATTAGAGCCTCCAGTATGGGATAGGGAGGGGCCACCCACAGCCACTGAGGTAACCAGTCTATGCGAGCACAGCTTTCCTGTCTCCTCAACCTGTAGCCTTTTTGCATGTTATCATTTGCAGACACTGCCTTTTAGACTGTGAGTGTTTGGAAGAATCTCTCCTTCAGTGCAGTTTGCTTGTATTAATAACATCTTGAGCAATGCAACAACGCTGACTGTCCAGAGGAGCCATGGCACTGGCTCTTGAGGGAGTATTTTTAATCCTTGAATTTTTGTGGGGTTGCAGTGTTGAGGGATGGAGGGGTCAATCACAACATGTGTCACACTTGGCAGATGGTGGCTGCTTTCTGCTCAGATGGCTCACTGGGACTTGATTTTGTCTTAACAGAAGCTGAACAACATCAATGACATCCTGAAGTCTGTCTTCCTCATCTTCCCCCACTTCTGCCTAGGGCGCGGACTCATTGACATGGTGAAAAACCAGGCCATGGCTGATGCACTAGAGAGGTTTGGTAAGTGAAATTGTGTGTCACAGGGACAGTGGCCTGAACTGAACAGGGGAAGTTCAATTCTGCTCCGGTTGAGCACCCTTTGTTCCTCTGACTTTTCAGGAGCTGAAAGTGCACAGTTTTGAGCATGGATCTGATCAAAGCTGGCAGGTCTACACAGCTGTCCTCTTTAGATTGTTACAAGGACTGAAGAGGGCCTAGTAGATGGATCCCCAGAGTTTTGAGTTATTAGGGGGATTAAACAAAGATGTATAAAGCCAGCTGTATAGAGAGGATCATTAGGCCAAGTGTAAGGAATGGATGAGCTTCTGGAATGCTGGGTATGTTTTTTTCTGGGATGCAGATGCCAAGCCTGAGTCACAGTCTTTTTGTGCTTCACTAACCTTTTGGGAAGGTGGATCAGCTCTTCTTTGGCAGGCTAAATTCTCTGGGCCCAAATCCCAACTTTGCTACAGTAAGAAATGTGCATGCAGCCACAACTGGCCCCTTGTGTGGTCCTATCCCTTCCATCCTCCTGCTGGTGGCTCTCCAGTTGCCCTGGTGCCCAACTTGGTGAGCTCGACAGGAAGAAATGCTAGCCTGCTCTGGAAAGGTGACTGTGCTCTTCATCTCGTTTTGGCAGGAGAAAATCGTTTCGTGTCCCCTCTGTCGTGGGAGCTGGTGGGAAGGAACCTCTTTGCCATGGCGGTAGAGGGTGTTGTCTTCTTCCTTATCACAGTGCTCATCCAGTATAGGTTCTTCATCAAACCCAGGTAGGTTGTCTGCTCCACTTCACCCATGCAGGCAGGTGAAGTTTTCATTGTTATCCCCCATGAAGCGTGGAGAATATTAACTATGGAGGCCCTGTCATCTTCTGCTAAGGCTTTATCATGTTGCTCTCTCCAGGCCTGTCTATGCCAAACTGCCTCCTGTGAATGATGAAGATGAGGATGTAACAAGAGAGAGACAGAGGATAATTAGTGGAGGAGGACAGAGTGACATCTTGGAAATCAAGGAGCTAACCAAGGTGACAGAAAAGTTCTGCAATCCTAAGACTTGCTGGCACAAAACCATGCAGTTCACCAGAAGCCTCATTCAGAGGAATTTAGTGAGGTCAAAACCAGAGCATGGTTGGAGTTTTGAATATTTATGGTTCTAATTATAGTTCTCTTTGACATTGTCCTTCTCATTCTTTTCCTTCTGGTTTCAGATTTACAGAATGAAGCGAAAGCCAGCAGTTGATAGGATCTGTGTTGGAATCCCCCCTGGAGAGGTAAGCTTATCTGTCAAATTCATTGCTTTGGTATTATTACAGTATTTAAGAACAACAGACAACAAAGGGTAGGGTAAGATCAGAAACAGATGATGTTCAAATTACATCAAAGGAAATTGCCTGGAAGTTGAAGCAGTTTCTGATTCTGTGTCTTTGAAGAAGATACTGAGGTCTCAGTGTCTGAGACCAGAGGCCAAACTCTGGTACCCCCCTGAGGTTTGGCACAGATATGCTGTGGTAGCACTGCAGCAAGGTGACACCAGCGTTTGTTCATTTTCCCAGCCTAAAGCTTTACACTTAAAATGAAGGTCCAGAATTTTTTTCCTGAAAAAGCAGCGAAGACTCCCCAGCTGTCCTGAGAGTCAAGTTTGTTCCTTCCCATCTTGTCAGTGCTGAAAATAATGCAGCTGAATCGTGTTCTCAAACACACTGTGCTCATCTGCTCTTTTGTATCCCCAGTGCTTTGGACTCCTGGGAGTAAATGGTGCTGGCAAGTCATCCACTTTTAAGATGCTAACTGGTGATACAGATGTGACAGGAGGAGAAGCTTTCCTCAAAGGAAACAGGTGAAAGACCATGCATCTTTCCTTATGTCAAAGCAGGTCCTTCGCTGCTTTCTCCTCCAGCTTTCACAGCCTTTGTTCTGCTTCCAGCAAGTCTAAACTCTGCCCCACTTTTCCCTTTTTCACCTCCTGGCATCTCTTTCAGCCCTTTGCCAAGTCTGGTAAAGTGCTTCAGCGGCTTAGGAAAATTGATGTTGTCTGGTAGTCACTTCTGAATACCTGCCTTCTCATGTTTAAATGTCTTTTTTTAAAAAAAGGGGGTGTATGGGGAGAGAGAAAAAATAATTTAGCCAAGATGGACTTCAAGGATCCTGTACTTTTGTTAATTCAGTGATTTGAAAACCACTGTTTCACTTTCCTCCTTTTAGCACCTAAAATAGCAGTATGTACTTGTGAAATTCTAACAAAGGGTTTTTTCTTTTACAGCATCTTGTCCAACATCCAAGAAGTCCATCAGAACATGGGCTACTGCCCACAGTTTGATGCTGTTAATGAACTGCTGACAGGGCGGGAGCACTTGGAGTTCTTTGCACTCCTGAGAGGTGTTCCAGAGAAAGAAGTCTGCAAGGTAAATGGAACACCATAGGACCCACCCCAGTGACCAACTGTTCCTGCTTGCATGCACCTTCCTTGCAACACATGCAATGCCATGATGTGAAGCTGCTGAAAATACTTTATGGTGAAATCTGTCCCCCTTTCTTTCCAGGGCAAACCAAAGTTGCTGTGGTTTTTCAGTGCTGCCTAGAAAAGTGTACTAAATGGAAGGGCAGATACTTTGGGTCCTGCATTCTCATAGTGGATGCAGTTGTCCACTGAATGATTTCTTCCCTTTAACAGTTTAAGGGCTGTGGAGCTGCAGGTCATGCAGAACCTCACCTGCTGTCAAGAATGAATTCTTCAAAGTCACAGGGAGCAAGAACTCTACAGCTTAATAGAAGCCTCATGCTGGCTGTTAACATCTTTCCAGTTGATCATGCTGCATCATTAAAGAGCTGCTGTTTCAGCTTTCAGACATGGGCTTACACTAACACTCTTAGGCAATTAATGACAGGTGCCAATACCATACAGCACCCTTCTCAGTGCTGTTTCCTTGAGTTAACAGCAGTTTTCACCATATGTGTCCTGCGTGCTGCAGAACAGGAACTGTTGTAGGTAGCAAGATGACAGCTGTACCCAGTGCTTTGGATAGGGCCAGATCTGGTGCCTGGGGTATATCTAGGTAGCCTGAGTCCCTCTTTGAGAGTAGTGATGATGGGTGAAAACTGCAAGCTCCTTCAAAGGTTGCTGGTGAGTTCCTTTGTGTGATGTTCCCACCAGTCCCATTGTTGCCCCGACTGGCAACTAAGCACCACACAGCTGCTCACTCTCTCCCCCCACGGTAGGATGGGGGAGAGAATCGGAAAAAAAAACCCAAACTCATGGGTTGAGATAAAGCTAGTTTAACAGGTAAAGCAAAACAAGGAATTCACTCACTATTGCCCATTGGCAGGCAGGTGTTCAGCCGTCTCCAGGAAAGCAGGACTCCATCACGCATAACGGTTACTTGGCAAGACAAATGCCGTAACTCTGAACTTCCCCCCCGTCCTTCTTCTTTCCCCACCTTTATATGCTGAGCATGATGTCATATGGTATGGAATATCCCTTTGGTCAGTTGGGGTCAGCTGTCCCAGCTGTGTCCCATCCCAACTTCTTGTGTACCCCCAGCCTACTTGCTGGCGGGGTGGTGTGAGAAACAAATAAGGCCTTGACTCTGTGTAAGCACTGCTAAGCAATCATGAAAAACATCCCTGTATTATCAACACTGTTTTCAGCACAAGTCCAAAACATAGCCCCATACTAGCTACTGTGAAGAAAATCAGCTCTGTCTCAGCCAAAACCAGCACACCCATATAAAAAGGGACCCAATTCTGAGTATGATACAAGCAGTAGCTCCTTCTCTTCCCGCTAACACTTTATAGTCCCCAGGGCAACAATGCCTGCTTATTGGCACCAGTTATTACTGATATATACTCCTGAATAACAAACCAGATCCTCCCCATCTGTGTGAAGGGCTAAGATGCACTGCAGTGGGATTGCTGGGACCATGTCCCTGCTGCAAGCCTACAGCAACTGGAAAGCTAGCTAAAGCTGGTGCTCCTAAGAGCACTGCCCTGGTGGTTAACATGGCTCAACTGATGTTGAACTCATGCTCACTGGCCAATAAGCTGCAGCCAATTGATTTTCTGGCCTCCCAGGGGCAGGATTGCATATATCCTGATCTAGAGGCAAACAGGGTGTTTCAAAACCCATATCCGTGCCACATTAGATCCTCAGATGAATGGCCCTTCTGAAAATTGTTTTTAAAGCCAGAGCTCATAAGGAAAATCTCACTGTGTAGATGTTGCTGTGCTTGATTCAAGTCTTTGTTGTGCTGTCTCTTGTAGGTTGGCGAGTGGGCAATTCGGAAACTAGGCCTTGTGAAATACGGAGAAAAATATGCTGGGAATTACAGTGGAGGGAACAGGCGCAAGCTCTCCACAGCCATTGCCCTCATTGGAGGGCCACCTGTGGTGTTCCTGGTGAGTCTGCAACTTTTGCTCATTAACATTTTCCCTGGAAAACAGAAAAAGCAGGTTCAAATGAAGACTAGATACTTCACAGCCAACTAATGTTTAAATATATCATTATTCACTTAAATGTGAGCAAAGAGCACATGGAAATAAAGATTCCCTATTTAAATGTAGGTGCAAGCTATAATGTGCCTCCAGTCTTCTATATCTGAAAAATCAGTGGGGAAGTAAGGGTCTTAAACATGATGCCAAACTGCTGGCTATGTAGCATCTTCACCACCTTAGTGCTGCTGCAAAGATTTCTATACCTACAAAAAAATAATAGCCTTTCTGCTGGACACAAGTGAATCTTACTGTGCAGGAGAACCAGTCCTGTGATTTTAATAATTCAATGAAAATTGGAAATAAATATTTTAGGATTCTTTAAAGGACAAACCTTAGGATTACTAAAGTTCATAGCATGGGAGAAAGTAGTCTAGTGCTCTGTTTAAACAAGCTAATTGACTTTAACTTGCTTTAGAACTGGATATTTCAACAAGTTACAATTGCAGAATAAGCAGTAGTTCTCAGTTCTGAAAAACATGTTTGCTAATTTAAAATTTGGAGCATAAATTATTTTCTCATTTTGGAAAATGAGTGAAACTTGCTTATTTTCAGTGTTTCCAGTATGCATAATCAGAATGGACACATCATTTCAGAGATGAAGTGTTTGTTGGTAGAATACAGCACAACCTGTTTTTTGTGTATATTTTGCAGGATGAACCAACAACAGGGATGGATCCCAAAGCACGTCGTTTCTTGTGGAACTGTGCTCTGAGTGTAATCAAAGAGGGGAGATCAGTGGTGCTCACGTCTCACAGGCAAGTAGCAGCCCAATTGTATCATACCCTGGCTTTTGCATCTACCAGGGCTGGAAGCTAAACTCTGCTTGGCTGCTGTGCCCTTCACTGCTGCTTGCAGTGCTAATGAAGTTACTTCTTCCTACAGCATGGAAGAATGTGAAGCCCTGTGCACTCGAATGGCAATAATGGTCAATGGGCGGTTCAGGTGTTTGGGCAGCGTCCAGCATCTAAAGAACAGGTAGCTATATTCTTTTCACTTACACCACAGAGTTGCCTGCATTTTTATGGAGATAGTCAGATTTAATTCCTTATGCAGCATTCTCATTGCTATTCTGGCTATGGGACATGCTGCTGGATTTTAAGCTGGACTTCTGTTTCAAAGGCACTTAACTCCTGTGCTGACCCTCTTGTTTACAGGTTTGGAGATGGTTACACCATAGTGGTGAGAATTGCAGGGGCAAACCCAGACCTGAAGCCTGTTGAGGATTTCTTTGGGCATGCCTTCCCTGGAAGTGTCCTGAAGGAAAAGCATCGGAATATGCTGCAGTACCAGCTTCCCTCTTCACCATCCTCACTGGCCAGAATATTCAGTATTCTCTCTCAGAACAAAAAGAGACTCCACATAGAAGACTACTCCGTTTCTCAGACCACACTTGATCAAGTAAGTTTTTAGTAGCCTGTCTGCCAAAAGCTTCTTTGTGCAGAGGTAGGAATAAATTCACCAGTTTACTGGACCTAAGGGCATTTTAGCAGAGTACTGAATCCCAGGACTAGTTCAGGAAGCCCAGTGTATAAAATGCTCTGAATTAATGAAAATCCAGGGTGATGTATGATATGGTCTTTTTTCTTGTAGGTATTTGTAAATTTTGCTAAGGACCAAAGCGATGACGACCACACTAAGGATCTGTCACTGCACAAAAACCAGACTGTGGTAGACATTGCAATCCTTAATTCTTTCCTGCAAGATGAGAAGGTAAAAGAAAGTTGTGTGTGAGCCAATTTCAGCAAAGAAATGATGAGCAGAATGCAAAATTCCTTTTCCTGGTATAGGATACTCCCAAAGAAGAAGCTAGAGGAAGAGAAACTGGACACTCTACTGATAACCATTCAATGCAATGCAATTCAATGCAATGAAAGCAAAATTCCTTTACAGGGGCAGTGCCTCATAGAGTCGTCTTGTACTGTTCTCAAGTGAAAGACTTGAACTTAGCTCATTACAGTATAACTCTGAAGCTGTGGTAAAGCACCCGCTAGATGCTGTGGGCTTTCAACCATACTGTATCTTGTCCTGTACAGTATATTTTCACTAGGGTTGCAAAAACAGTTCACTGAGGAATCATGGCCAGTGGTTATTTATAGATATTTTAGACATGCATGTTTTAGTCTTTAGAACACGCATGTCAGGAGTGGGAAGTTCCTGGTGCTACATCCATTGCTGGCAATGAACGCACCAACACAGTCAGTGGCAAAAGTCACCACCAGTGTTGCAGCTTTAGGTTGTGAAATCTTACTGGACTAGCTGTTTCCTAGACTGATGTAGGTCAGTTGGTGACAAATCTGGGGCCACAAAACAGTACTGTGCAGATGGGACGGCAAAAGACAGGCCATCATATCCATATATCTCAATCAGTAAATGGTGATACGCAGAACTGTGAACCCTGCATATGCACAGGGTTGTCCCACCAGCATCACAACCAATAACATACTCTGACTAGGTTTTTGTGTAGTTAAGTACTCTCCTGCTCCTTTGAGGTACTGCAGCAACTGCATGAACACCTAATAGGAGGAAGTGGGTGAGAAGCAGACCTAGGGTTTGAACCACAGCAGCAAACTCAGTAGTTGTATAGCTGCTAATGCCATGAGCAAATGCTAAATCATGAGATTTGTCACTCAGATACATAATATGTGCTCTTTAACCCCTGCTTTGCACCAGAAAGGTACCCATCATCTGAAGTTACTGCTTAGCACGAGCATGTTGCCATTTCTGGCTTTGCCAGATAAAACTAGAAATGAGATGTAGATTTTTTTTTTAACAGTATTATTTATGACTTTGAATAGGTAGGTAGCATAATTAGGGATTGAAAGTGCTTTCAGTTGATCTTTGTAGCCACAGTATTTCTTTACATTATGCCTGCAATGTTATGCTCTCATTCTGTCCATTTGGCGATAGCTACATTCATGATCTGACCAAGTTCCAGACTGTAGCAATCAGCTGCTATCTGCAATTACTGCAAGCTGTTCACCTAAAATGTTCCTGTTTGGAAACTGGTATAATGTTAGATTAATGTCTAAGTTTCTGCTTCTGTTGTGCAGTGTAGTTTCAGTCATTAGGTGATCCCTAACTGGAGAGTACACCCTTTATTATACATGTGACAAACTGCTTCAGTAAAAATCCCCTTGAAGGACAAGATTGTAAAACTTTAAAAATTTTGAACTAAGCCAGAATAATATTAGAGGGGATATTATATAGCAAGAACAACCAATTCTTGTTCACATTGTACAACAGTCGTGGGAGAGTATGCTTTCATTAATACACTTACGGGCCCCTCTGTCTTGCTTTTACATTCACAAATAGGTTCAGTAATGTGGTTTGAACCTAAGTGCAGTTCCTGGGCTATTCCTGTATGTCATGCCTCTGCCTTAAATACTTGTACAGGTTCTGCACTAGTTCTTGATGCTACTCCACCGTGGATTAATCATGCACCATTTTCTTCTGTGAATGCCCATAGCAGCCCAACAAACAGTGAAGAGGCTGGCATGAGCCTGAAGAAGGTTGATTGCGTATTTCCAGGTATACTTGGTAACACTGACCTATTCAACATTTTTAAAAAACAGTTAAATATTTAGCACAAGTTCCCAGTCCCTGCTGTGTCCTGCCTTGGGATAAAGTAAGAGCTTACTACGTGCTCTGCTGAAGTGCCTTTTTCATACTTTTTTTTTTTAATCTGTGTAATACATTGCTAAGGGGATTGAGCAAGGAGTGTAATGGGGATTGGTATACCTCACTTAAAACATGCTTTGTTATTACCTTTATGGCATCGTCACCCTATGGGGATGAGTTACAGGGTGATGAACACACCAGACTTCCAGGTGCAGAAAATTAACTGAACAGCTGAGCTACACCCATGACTTCTCTATAACAGGCTGCAGATATGTTATGGTATCATTGAAACAAGTAGTATCGAAGGCTTACCACTGCTAAAAATCACTATTACAAATCAGCATAAGTCACCGAAGTGAAGGGCTTAAGTTTTGCACTGCACCGAACTAGTGCATGTAGAACTAGAACAAGTTCTAGGAGGATTCAGATTTGGTCCTGGAAGGGCTGTGGTTTGCTTTTTCTAACTGCTCATGTAAATGATTCATTCGGCAGCAAACAACAGTTACATCATAATTCTCTTTCCTTAGCCCAGCAAAATGAGATTCTTGATTCCTATTGCCCTGTGACTGTCACGCTTATATGGAGTCTATCTGTGACAAAATGTTACAGTAACCATGGATATTAACTGAACTATTTCATAGCTCTGATCTGTCTTGTTTTTACTGGACAGACAGCATAATGCAACTCTCACATGAAGGTTTGTCATGGAGTAAGTTCAGACAGCCACTTATTTACTCTTAAGTGTGTGTTGGGGAAAAATCACTCTAGAGTCACATACAGTATATGAACCACTCTTGATAATGAAACTGCACTGAGGTGTTAACTTATTTTAAACTTTATTACTATTGACATGTTGCATCCCTCTTTGTAGTACGTTTGTATTTCAGTAAGGAGTTGTTGTATTTTCCCCATGGTTAAACCACCACTTTGTGCTTATCCTTCCCTCCTGAATTGTAGTTGGTCCTTCATTCCAAGCACTTTATGCTATCTGTAATGGGATCTATTTTTGCACTGGAATATCTGTTAACTTTGCAAAATCTAGAGAGATTTCACAACTGAAATTTCTAAGTTAAATCCTTAAATGGACATTTTCATTAAAAGCAAAAAAAAAGTATATATATTTGTATTTGCTAATAACTGTTATGTGAAGTATTAAAAGGCACTCTATTTGCCTTGTATTAAATAAAAAATAAAGCTGTTATGGCACCATTGGTCTTCAAAGTGTCATTTTTGCATATGTTCTTTTGAGGAGTGCTGTTAGCAGCTCTTTTTTGCCCAGTTTTGTTTTGTTGTGAACTTTGATGCATAATGTACAAGCAAGTTCCAGTATCTCTACAAAGTAGCATGGGGCACATACTATTTTCAGGCAAGTGAGGTCATGTAAGATTTGAAAGGCAAATGCTACTTTTATTTACTAGTTTAGAACCTTAAAAGGTCTCCAGCAAGTCCTAAAAAAAAAAAATGGTCAGTGTAACTGTCAAATCCAGCTGCAGAACATAACAAACCTATCTGGATGTTTAAATTCCAAGTCAGGGAGCTACCTCTGAATACTTCCATTACAGAGACATGGCAAGTTGCAACTATTGAAAATTTTTCCTCCTCTTTGTACCTGTTTTCACTAACAAAGCAAAATGTTGAGTATAAAGACTCTGAATTACCCTAAACTTAGCTAATCCTTTGCTAATATCAAATTAAAGGAAGACCACTCAAGTTAATACTAGGTTGATTTTGACCAGCAGTTTACAAATGAAAGCAGAATAATGGTCTGATTGCTCAAAGGAAAACTGATGGTAAAATTTTGCCTGCTACTGCCTGTAGTCCTACTATCAACCAATTAAGTTCCAGAATCCAACCAATTCTTTAAGTTACACTCATCAGGAAAATTCATCCAGAGGTAAGAAGCCAATTAAAATTTCCTGGGTTTTTCTGTTTTAATCTAGTGTCCAGCTGTTGCTTTGGGTAATGTGCTTGATTTATCAACCTCTTGTCAGAAAACAACAAACTTTGGAATAAAGCACACCTCTAACATCCTGAGTATTCTTTGCTTTCAGTACTGGTGACAAGGAAAATAGTTTTACTAAAAAAAAACCTACACTGTTTTTAATATACCTCTCTATATTTTTTATTCCAGTAAACAATAAAACAATTTTTGCATTCATGTGGGGAAAAAAAAAGTCCTCTTAATTCCCTGTCCCATTTTTCAGCCCATGCTTTTGTTACTAAAAAAAAAAAGTCCTTTGAGTTAACTGCCATAAGGCAGCATTCTGAATCAACTTGGTAGCAATGGTTTATTGGCCATTTATGTTTTACAAATAAACTTTGAAAGGTATTAAGACAGTAGTCTCTGAAGTGTTGTTCCACCCTGAGAATGCTAAAGATGGCTTTATTGGGGGGAGGAGTGTATGAAGATTTGGGTATAGGAGCTGGGACGTGTTACACTCCCTTGTACAGCTGCATCCTACGCACACCCCTTGCCTACAGGTGTTTTTTCAGTGCTTTCCATGAGATCTTAATGCAATTCACAGAAGCAATAATCATCATTAGGCAGACTGCACAAAGAAACTTCAGGAGAGAAGCAAAAACAATTGCTTTTTGCAGGTCAGTGATTAACCTGTGGAAAAGCCTCCTGAGTACTCTGCCAGTTAGTGACCTTTAAGTTGCAGAAGAGGGTGCTCTGTACCACTGTACCCAAAATACAAGTTTGACTTCTCAGCCCACGTGCCCTCTGCCATGCTGCTATTTGCTCCAGCTTACTGGCTCTAAAGCAACTATTATCAAGACTCTTGTTCACCAAAATGCAAGACCTGCAAAATGCTGTACTTGGAGAATGGGGTTTATCATTTCACAGTTTAAAAAGAGTAAGAGCTTGAGCTGTAAACACTAAAAATTCATGCTTTATACAAATTTATTTGGCTTTTAACAGTCTGGCAAAAAGTATTTCAAGAATGTAAGCATGTGTAGATCAGCTGAGTTTGACTACACGGTTGAACAAGGGCTAATCAACTTCAGCACCCTAAACAAGTATTAAAATACCTAAGGCAAAATGCATTATGTATGTAATCCACAGTTTTGAGGAAGTGTTTACTGATCAAAAAAGGTGTCATGGTTTAACCCCAGCAGCCCAGGAACCACCATGCAGCTGCTCACTCGCCTCCCTCACAGTGGGATGGGGGACAGAATCAGAAGGGTAAATGTGAGAAAATTCATGGGCTGAGATCTGACAGTTTAATAGGTAAAGCAAAAGCCATACACGCAAGCAACACAAAACAAGGAATTAATCAGCAGGCAGGTGTTCAGCCATCTCCAGGAAAGCAGGGCTCCACCATGCATAACGGTTACTTGGCAAGACAAATGCCATCACTCCGAATGTCCCTCCCGGTTCATATACTGGGCATGATATCACATGGTATGGAATACCCATTTGGCCAGTTTCGGTCAGCTGCCCTGGCTGTGTCCCCTCCCAACTTCTTGTGCCCCTCCAGCCTTCTTGCTGGCTGGGCATGAGAAGCTGAAAAATCCTTGACTTAGTCTAAACACTACTTAGCAACAACTAAAAACATCAGTTTGTTAACAACATTCTTCTCATACTGAACCCAAAACGTAACACTATACCAGGTACTAGGAAGACAGTTAACTCTATCCCAGCTGAAACCAGGACAAAAGGAAGGGGCTGAAGTGAGCTATAACAAGATAGTGACTAAATGCTCACCTTGTGGTAGAGTTCATCAGGACACACTATCTGACCAGCTTCACTGCAGCACCTCATAGGTGCAATTCCAGCCACACTGATGTTTTACATTACTCATAATTAATACAAAGCATTCCAATGAGAAGTCTTGATTAAAACATATAACTGGGTGACAGATATGTGGGGGCATTCCTTCCTAGACCAGTATGTAATAGCCAAGACGTGATAATTACAAGAGTCACCTAAGTATGTTATGAAAGCTATGCAGAAAAGTATTAAGAACTGAGGGATTAAAATAAAGGAAGGGTGAAGTGTGGTTCATGCCATTAGTGATATGGCTTGAGTTCTTTTTCCTGGGGGCGTAGGAACATCACCCTAAACTTCTGTTTAGCAATTGCTTTCAGGGTGCAAAATTTTACTGATTTACATTGCTAGTGATCAGCATTTTGCATCCATTTGTCATAAACTGAAGAACTCAGCTCATGTAGGTATAAAGATCTATGTGATGGCACTGGCTGACAGCACTTCCATCTTGTCCTTTCTGCTGTAAGTTACATCCTTGAGAAGGTTACTTGAGCGGTGAGCACTGCAGAGGAATCAGGAGCACGTTTTTCTGGGATTCCAGAAACCTGACACTGTCCCGCACTGAAATTAAAAGCATACATAATTAAGACAGCAATCCAATGAGAAATAATACTTTTCTCAGAATGCATGCAGGTTACACTAGTGAGTTCTCTGGATTCATTGTCTCTTACCAGCTGCTACCACTCTGGCATCTTCATGGGCACTGTGCCTTCCCGCTGCCCGGTGATCTGGGCTCTCGTTCCACCAGAGCACGTGGACTGAGAAAGTACAAAAAAAAGTCAGCTGAATTCTGTTAATGCTGCAATGCAACATGTACTGTAAGCCCTAGCAGTCTGCCTTCACCTGTTAGATGCCTTGCAGTTAGCAGAAACAATTCTCCAGGCAACTAAGTGGTGGGATGATCTTTTGCTGACCCTTTAAAAGGGTTGGGTCTTTAACATCAAATCTGAGAGTCTTTTCAGATAGCAGCACCTGGCTTAAGCCTATAACCCAATATACAAAGCTGGATTCAAGGACTGTTTACAGGACTTTGACAATCCACACCAACTTTTTCATCAAGCCAGCCAATCTTGATCCAGGACAAGGGCTTGCCCCTCTCCCTCCACCCCTTCTCATGCCAAAGTCCATATCAGAAGTTGAGTAGTACCTGTGTTAAGCAAGCCATACTCTGTGTGGAAAACACCAATCAGCTTGGTGTAGCCTGTGTTGATGTGAGCATTAATTGCAGCTTGAAATGCTTCACCCCACAATGCTGGCCCACCAGGCTTCATCTGGAAAGTAACCCATTCATATACTCCTGGAAGAAAAGGCAAAGATGATCTCAAGGAAGGAAATACAAATTAATATGCTGGTTCTCAAACAGTGCGTCATGGCTGCAACGTATTTATTGTGAAACCAGTACTGCAATTCCCTGCCATCTGGGGTCAGCAGGACATGAAACTGCCCCTTCATCCCAGGATGCACAGTATCTCACAGCTTCCAGGGGCTCACAAGACCACAGGCAAGCGACTTGCAAACTGGAGCTAGTTCAAGTGTAAATGTAAGTACTGGGACCCTGAGGAACAGAAGGCTTCATACAAAGCCCAACTTAGCAATTTCCAGTGTTGCCTGGAAATTTGGGGAGATTCAGACTACTTTGCAAAAGTCACAAATACACATATTTGTGGAATTTGGATGGCTGATTGAACAACGCAAGGTGGCCTTTTCTAAGACTGGCAATGTTTTCTGGCATTGAAGTGGTTTAAGACATTATACACCCCTTTGACTCCTGGCAATTGGTCACAGCAAGATCTGCAGGCATAACCAACAAACCAGGACTAGCTTAGCATCTCTGCTCTGCCAAACAATCATCTCCCTTGTTCATAGACAAATGACATCATGATTTGCCAAAAAACTCCAGTCCTGCTACAAAACACATTATCCATCTCCTTTCTGTTCAGGAAGTTACTCTAGATCACAATTGCTGACACTTTAATAAAAAGCCAAACACTTGCCATATGTCTGGTCTTATTCTCCAGCAATGGGCTGGAGGTAAACTAAAATGGGAACGAAGCGTTTGAAAAGTCACCTCTCCAGTTTTAAGAGAAAACAGCATAAAATTCAGAATCACAGGGAAATACAGAACAAAGATTACTGTATATAGGCACATGCTGAGGGCTAAAGCAAGGCCTGTTTGATGTCACTCCATGCAACAAAGTCTGCAAACGTTCATAAATCGGGGAACAGTCAATACTATTAACTACAGAGAGAATTAAAACACATATGGACAGGACATCTACACCTAATCTATGATTGTTACAAAGTATGTCTGACTTGCACCTATCTTTAAAGGGTAGGGATTTTTTTTTGTTTTTCTTAAAACTATTATGCAAAAGAAGCAGTAACATCAAAGCAAATTGATGAAAGAGAAAAAACCTCTGTGAAAGAGAACAATCATTTGTCTTTTTAGTGTGTCCAGGAAATGCCCTCTCACTGGTGGATGGACAAAGCAAGTCCGGGATGACTGCTCTGACCACTACTACAGCATTGCCATTTTGCATGGCTGTTTAGTCAATTCAAACACCTCTTCATAACATTAATGATCAGGGCTCTAGTCATTTATTGATTTAAGTTAGTGTAAAATCCTTCTTAAAAACTTTGTCCCTTATCTGTGTTATGACACCTTTTTCACATGGGTTTACATACATGCATTTGTTACATAAAGGGTTATAAAACTATGTAATACCTGGTTTAAGCTTTAAGCTATTTTTTGTTAGTCCACCAGCATCAGTAACTTTAATCAGCAAAAGAGAAGATAAGCTCACCCCCTTCTTTTGGAGGCTTCCCAAGTTGACACCAGGGTACCAGATAAGCAACCTCATTGTGCTGCTTTTCTATCAAGGGGAGAGCTGGGGAGATGAATTTTCCTTGCCAGTCTTTGTCATTGGCTAGTGCATGCCGGACTGCTGTCCTATGGGCAAAATTATCTGTAAGAAAAGAAGAAAAAAAAAAAAAAAGAAACTATGGAAAAATGCACTTAATGTCATATCAGACTCAACCAAAATGTGTAATTACAAGGAGGCAAGCTGTACTTCCATTAAGTTTGAAACTGATATTTTCAAACACTGTATTAGCTCAAAGCAGATGTGGTAAGTTTCCTTTAAATTCTGCAAAAAGTCTTTGCTTTAGCACTCAGATTTAAATGGTTTCAAGCCAAACCAAATTTTCCGAGAAAGTTTATATAAAAGTTAAAATATGTTAAGCAATGTTACCATTAAGAAGATTCATATATGGCATCCGCAGGAATACTGGATGTGGCAACATTTATGAAGGATAAGGAGATTTGGAGAAAGCACAGTGGATATGGAAGTGAAGTGGAAAAGAAAATTCAGAAGGAATATTAGCCTATCAAGAGAAAATTAAGAAAAATGTGAGTTTTGGCTTATATAAAATTATGTTAAAATGACAAGTGTAGAAGTAATGTTTGTTTGTTCAGCTACGTAAACAGTTATTAAATGCCCAAAATCTAAATCTTATCTTCTTTTTTTTTTTCTTAAATAAAAACAAATCCACCAAATTAAGAGTGTCTGAATTTCAACTGGTTAGGCTGCAGTGGCATCTTAAGCAGTATGTTTATGCAGGCAGCTTTCAATAATACAAGAGAAAAATCCAGCATCTGAGAATGGGAAGTATTTTGAGAAATATTAGTATCCTGCGACTAAGAGAAAAATAAACCAATTATTTTTAACTACTAAAGAGATATACGCAGGGGTCTGATTAATCAAGGAGAAAGGATGTTGTACATTACACATGTAAACACCGTTAGGAAACAAATAAAAACTACAGGTTTGTTCCTTAGTTTTGCATTTTAAAAGTTTCTCACAGATTATTAAAAATAGGGCGGTTTTTTTAGAGAGAAAGAAACAATAGACAAGGCTAGAAAGTTCTGAGAAGCAGGACAGTTTATTAACCATACATGCACATAAATTCATAATATTCCCGTTGACAAACAGCTGGTCCCTTCAACCCTCCAGGACAAAAGGGGTGACTCTTTATTCTAAAGGGGTACTCTGAACAGGCTGGATTTCAACGAGCAGACTGAGGACTTCAGAAACAAAATTCTCTCTCTCAGCATACAGATATACCCGAGACTGTAGCAGGTATACAAAGAAATGATACTGCTGTGCCTTCCCACCTCTCCATAACCCAAATATCAAGTTCCCTTGGGCTCCACAAAGGTCACAGCCAGCACACCTAGTTTCTCGCATAATTGTGGCTTTTCTTGGCTCACCAGCACCTTCCAGGTCAGCACCAACTCCAACAACATAAAAAGTTGATTATACTGCCAGATGCCTGTTGCCACCAAGGCTGAAGCAGCAATGAAACACTTCGTGTGCTTGGGCAGTCAGAGCTGGTGCAGTGGCTTCCCACCTCAACACAGTCCAGCTGCAAAAGGAGTTTAAGCATGCAAACTGTGTCTTCATTGTTTTAGGGGAGTGAACTGCACTAAAATTTGAGAACAATTATATATGCATGTAAACATACACAGACTGCATGTAGATTGTCTGCACTTATATGTATTATCTTACTAAGGAGGTCTTGACATTTTTTTCCATCCATTTTGAAATTCTGAAGACATTTGTGGTTCAGGAACTGACCCTAAATTAAAGATATTTCCCATGAAAAAAAGCACTCTGCCGCAGTTCCTCTATTATACCTATTTTGAGCAGAGATTGCTGCTTAAGAACAGTTGCAACTCCCTTATCACAACATGTCAAAATTGTCCTGACAGGCTCTGCAGTGTTCTTTTTGGTAATCAATACAGGTGCAAGATTTTTTTTGACACTTCTTTATAGTAGGAGCAACAAATAAAAGCTGGGTAAGCATATTCTCCTCGCCTTTTTGCCTCAGAGACAGGGACCACAGAGAGAGCAGATCAGCGCAAAGGGATGCTGAGCGTACCGTACTTCCAAATGTGGACCACCTTATTCATTGCTCCCAGCTCCGCCGACCAGAATCCCACCAGCTCTGAGTGAGCTGTGCGAAGGTGAAAGTACTTGTTGACCATTTCCACAAAGTCCTTCATCTTCGATGGCTTAATATCATATGTGCGAATTTCGTAGAAAATGCTATTATTTTGTCTGGGCCCTGTAGCAAGGGATGCAAGTACCTGAGAGAAAATATTAAGAAAAATAACTAAAACTAATTCTCAAGCCAAAAAAAGTCTTCTGTCTAATTTCTAAACTTTTTTTAAAACAGTGAGATGCTATAGATGGATTTTTTTTACTGGGGGCTGGGAGATGGGGGTACTTCATGATCTCCACTACAGAAGTATCTTGTGACTTTTTTCTTTGGAAATAGTTCCCATGTGCATTATTTGCTGCAACTCCTTTTGGCAGTGCAACAGACCTTTATTTGTCACACTGTCATGGTTTAACCCCAACCAACAACTAAGCACAATGCAGCCACTTGCTTACTCCTCCCTGCCCCGGTGGGGTGGGAAGGAAAACAGGGGAAAAAAAAGTAACACTTGTGGGTTGGCATAAGAATAGTTTAATAACTGAAATAAAGTAAAATAAAATAATAGTAGTAGTAATAGTAATGAAAAGGAAGATAAAAAGAGAGAGATAAAACCCAAGAAAAGACAAGTGATGCGCATGGCAATTGCTTACCACCCACTGACCAGTGCCCAAGCAGTGATCTGCCCCTCCCAGCCAACTCCCCCCAGTTTATATATTGAGGATGACGTTCTATGGTATGGAATATCCCTTTGGCTAGTTCAGGTCAGCTGTCCTGGCCATGCTCCCTCCCGGCTTCTTGTACACCTGCTTGCTGGCAGAGCATGACACACTGAAAAATCCTTAACTTAGGATAAGCGCTACTTAGCAACAACTAAAACATCAGTGTGTTATCAACATTATTCTCACACTAAATGCAAAACACACTGTACCAGCTACTAAGAAGAAAATTAACTCTGTCCCAGCCAAAACCAGGACACACACTCAATTGTTTATATTAGCCCATAACAAAGCAGGATTTTCCTTTTCTCATACCCCTTCCTCAGGAAGACAGCAGCAGGATGCAAAAAGTCAAAGCAATAAGAAGAGAGTCAGCTAAACACACTACTCAAAGGCAAGGCTGCCAATGCCACTGAAGCAGAGGCAGCACCAACGTCTGCCTGGCCTGCATTGCCCTTACCCGACCAACTCGCACTACTGCAATCTGTTTCCTAATTACAATCTTACATCAGTGTTAGCAAATTACATATGGTTGGCAAAAGAAAGAAAAACATGCCAAGGCTTGGGAAAAGACTAATTCCTTCCAGCACAAGACTGCTAAAGTCTGCATCCTTGCCCTTCACTGGCTGCTTCCCGAAGGCTGGTCAAGAACAGTTCTTCTATTCATATAACATAAAACCCCTTCAGAAGTCCCAGAATATGCTTACTTTTGCAACTGCCTCAATAACCTGAAACATGCTACTCGCCTCTCAGATAAAACTAGAAAAATTAAGGCCAAACCAAATCTTCGGCCTTAGCCTGTATTTGCACAGAGGTGGCTGCAGGATGGATTTTAGACATGTCTTATTTCACAAGCATCAGCAGGCATGCACAGCATACAACTCAAGCCACAAAATACAGATGGCCAAGACCAAAGGTCTTGTTTCCCAATGACCCTTTGGAGTATTACGCATCTAGTTTTGGTCGCCATGTATCACAGCTTCTTTTAGCATTTAGTTTCTAAATCCCCACAGGATCCTGAACTAGCAGTAATCCTGCACCGGTGACCCATCCAATGCCTAATTTCTTGCAGGAAAAGAGAAGCCCAGCAGTTTTCTGCCACTGATGCATATATACTGGGCCGCTGCCGGATGACTCCTCCCGTCCAAAGAAGCTGTCACACGATTCTGGAGAAGACCCGGGAACGACCCTCAGCACGAGGCGTGCCCGTGCTTCCAAACAGGCCCGTGAAAGAGGATGTCGCGACAACGACAGCCCCTGCCCCGGCGGGCAGCGCACGCCACGCCCAGCCACAAGCGCCACACCGCCCCGCCCCAAACCCCGTCCCCGCCGACCTAAGCCCCAAACCCCGCCCCACCCCACGCCCACCCCTGCACCAAACCCCTCACCCAAACCACGCCCCGCAGGCCCACCCCCCGCCGACCCCGCCCCCGCCGACCCCGCCCCCGCGGCTCGCACCAGCAGCCCCGCTCCCCGCCGCCGCCGCCGCGCTCGGTTCCCCCCGCAGCGCCCCGGCCGTTACCTGAGGGCGGGCCCGGGCCTGGGCCAGGGCCAGGGCCAGGCGGGCGGTGGCGAGGGGCCGGCGGAGGGCCTCCGGGGGCAGCATGACGAGCGGCAGGCCGGGCGGAAGGCAAACGCAGCAGTCCGCCCCCGGTTGCGTGAGAGCGCGGGCGGACGGCCCTGGGGCGGGGCGGTGGAGCCTCCCTCGGAGGGGCGGCCGTTGGGCGGCCGTTAGGGCCGGTGGGGCGGCCTCAGCAGCTCGCCCCACTGCCTGGGCCAGCAGCGAACTGAACCGCGGCGAAGGGTGTTTAATTCCTGGGGTTTATTCTGCTGGAGTGGGAGGGAGGGATGAACGAACGAACGAACGAACGAATGGATGGATGGACGAATGAGTGAGTGAGTGAGTGCACGGCCGAGGAGAAGTGCTCTTTAAAGTTACCAGACTTCAGTGCGTGAAACGTGGTACCTCTCTCTCTGCCTGAGTGCCTGAATACAATAAAAAAGTATCCTGGTTGCTTCTGGAGACCTGGGACTCTTTGTCCCCACTAGGCTGCCGTGGGGCAAATCACTCAGTACGTCACCCACCTTCCAGCATTTGCAGGATCAAATTTGAAATTGTACGGCTATAAATCTGCAGTCCTCCTCTAGAAGAGAGCCCTGTGGCTTTTTTTTGTAGTGTTCTTTTGGGTAAAACCAAGCTTTGTGCCAGGGGTGTACAGTGCCAAGCACTGTCACCCCATTAGAGCTGTATGCCCAGCTGTGTAGGTCTTACTGCTGCATGGTTACCTAGGGGTGGGATTTTGTGATGGCTGAGACCGTATACCTGTGCGGAATTAAGTATTGGCCAAAACAAGTGTAAAGGTAGAATTTCCATAGGTGTCAGTGCATCCAGTGTTTTACCCGTGGGAGACAAATGAGCTCCGAGGAAAGGCTGGTTTATGGAAGACAATCTAAATTGGCAAGGCAATATCCTTCATGATTCCTCTTAATAGCGGCAGCACATTCCTTCCTCCACCCTGAATAATTGATTTGGAGGGCCTCTGCATGGAATTAAGGTGAAGAAAGAAATTATGGATTCATGCCTATGGAGCATTCATGCTTTTTCTCACAATTACAGACAATTTTTATTACAAGACAAGCCCAGGAAGAACAACTGTCTAAAATGAGATAGAAAAAGTTGTTCTAACAAGCACATTAAAAGAGTGGTGTAGAAAGAATGAAGCATCTGCACTGCGTACATGTTACATGTTCATTTGCAAGTGGTATTCTTGGTTACATTTTTTGTATTGGGACAACTGAGCATGATACATGCTAAAGTGTTTTTGCAGTATGGCATGTATAATTCTCATAGTTTCTACAGCAGAAGCACACATGAAGTGTGATTACTGATGCAGTTATTGCTGGTTTAAGATTGGTTTAACATGTGGGTGTTTTTTCTCTTAGGAACAAATTTTATTTCAGCTGAAGGCAGGGAATGAGATGGCAAACTCCACAATATCTGAGGTTCTCCTTTGTTTATCTTACTATATGGATGAAGTAATGTTGTTCATAGCCATGTTGTGCTGAAATATTTCTTTACATTTTTAAAAGCTTTTATTTTTATTGTTTGAACTTTTCCTGTATTTGCTTTCTCGTCAGGAATGACCACACAGGCCAGGATTTGAACTGATTAGTCGTAAAAAGCAGGTTTTGTTCTTGCTAGCCTGAGTAGTCAAGAAGAAGCTTTAATTTTATATTTCTTTTGTGTAGTCAAGGAACAGAAAGGTGAACATGATTTTCATAATTGAGCAAAAGAGTTCAACACAGTGCAGAGCTAAAATGTACAACAAACTGCACTGGAACTCAGTGAAGGCCTGAAATGATTCCCTGAAATAATTCAGCAAATTATTTTATACAGCAAGTAAATTTGAGAAAACTGCTTATGAGTACAGCTAGGTGGCTGAGATAAAATTTGTTGAGAAGGCTGTTCTTTCAGCTCTGCATTTTTTGCCTGGGACTTGAATTCACTGGACGCCCCGGTATTTTCTCATTCATGTTCTTCTAGAAGTCTGGGGATATATCCTTCTTTGCATGTGGCAGAGTCAGTGGTGAAGTGAAAGGATTGTACCTCCAGCTCTTGCCTGGCACTCACAGGTCTATCAACACACAGAATGGTAAACAGGAGCTGAGCTTCATAGACGTAAATTTCACAACTCACAGATGGTATTGGACATCTGGGAATGACAGTGTTGATCTTGTAGGAGAAATAATAGTGGATAGTATCTGTTACAAATGCTTTTTGATGGGAAATTTTAATTTTGGTACTGAATTGATGAATCAAATGAAATTTTCAATTTATGTAGCTGTGACTGCCAGAGCTGCCTGAGTTGAAATGGTTTATTAAAAACTTTTGTTACTGGTGGAAACCAAAGCTCCATGGAAGCAAAATGCAAGAAGGCAATTTGCATGTGTTAGTGCATTTATGTGTTTTACTCCCTGCATGCAACATTTTCATCCATTTTCATTTTCCTGTGGAACAGGAAACACTTTTAATCTGATCTGTTTGTGACTTGTGAATGTGGGCAAGCGCTGGATAGGATTTTTTTATTTCCTTTGTATTCTTAAGTGGAGATGGTGATAATGAAAGGAAGGTAACCATCTGTACCAAAAGACAATGCCTTTCAAGAGCAGCTTAAATTTAATTTGTGATGTTTGCTTAAACACAGAGAAAGTGACTCAGAGCTTTGGAAAATGAGAAAGCACAGTACCTGCCCCATGGCTGGGGGGGACGATCCCATTTGTGAATCACATCTTTCAGTTTCCTATTGCATGAAGGGTAAACCAAGGACATTTCCTTCTGTTCCTCCGTAAATCCTTCAGCTTAAATTCCTTCCTCAGAAAGGCAGTTTTCAAAAGCACAGGAGAGTGTAACTCACCACTCATTTTCAATGGCAGTAGGGTTTCCATTGCGTAGTGCAGTGCCATCGGTAGGTTTGAGAAAGGTGTGCAGCAGGCTTGTTTTTCCACTGTAATGTTTTCACAAATCTCTCATGCTGAGTGCTGCCCTTGCTCTCTCTAGTTCTGCTGCTGGGTCAGCAAGCAACAAGTGGTTTTCTGGTTTGCACACAAGGCAACATTCCTGAATGTAATGCAGCCTCTTGGTATGTTCCCAGTAGGCCAGAACATGTAAATATCCTCTGGTTTCCATTCTCTCAGCTGTTCCATATGAAAATCTGATTAACAGCTTATCAAACTCAGTATTTCTTCCCTGTTTTTCCTAGCCAGTTTGCATTCCTCATCTCATGAAAACAACCTGCACTGTATATAAATATTTATTGTGTGGCACTGATGAGAATACCTGCAAGAACCAGTGTCGTCTCTGTGTTTACCAGTGGTTAAGAGTCACATGAGTCTTCTTCATACCCAGGGCCTGAGGACATGCTTGAAGCAGAGTCATGTTCAGGTGCCCTACTAGGCAGTGGATGAGCATCAAGAAAGTTGGTTTCATGTTTTTGCTTTGCTGGAGAAAGCCGAGGGAGAGCAACATAGTGGTTTATCTCTCTGGGAAGCAGGTCTGTGCTGTCCACTCTGGATTTACCCACTCCACACCCAAATATGCTTAACACAGCTCCTGACCTCACCAGGGTGGAGTCCATCAGCTGTCTTGGCCTGGCTGAGAGACTGCAGCCTTTGAGAGCTGCACAGCAAGAATACAAAGGGCAGAGCAGGCGCTTATGGCTATCTGGAAGGGCATTAGAGAGCTGCTTCATACTGCTTGATTTTAAAAAACATTTAGGCCTGATGTTTGATGTCATGACACCTTGCGTCATTATTTATATCAACACTAGGAGGAGATAAATTTTACTGTATCAAAATGTTCTCCACTCGTCTTGCAAGTAGCTGTAACACAAACCGGGTAACAGGCCACTATGCCTGTTTGAATGAAGTTAAAAAGAAGACATTCAGATGTGTTCCTTATTCTTTTTTTAGAAGATGTATTTCTTAGAAGCTTGGTGAATGGATTTTTCCTTTTTTTTTTTTTTTCCCCCTGGGAAATCTGCAATGGCTTAATGATTTCAGAAGAAGGGACATGTTAAAGATAACACACACACTGAAATCCTCCAATCATTTTTGTATAGTAAAATTGTTTTATTCCAAAGGTCTGATTTAAAAAAACTTTCCTATCAACAGGCCATAAAAATTATATTTAAAATATTTAAAGAGTGTATTAATTGCTTGTGCTTATTACTTGGCCACTGTAATTGCAGTTGTTCCTCTCAGAATGTCCACTTGGCCTTTGTGAATGGTATTTTTTAAATTTGAAAGTGAAATATTCCTTTTAGTAAATCCTTTTTTAGTTAATTAGGCAAAAAACAAATGCTCTGCTTGCATGTTTTCACAGACGGGATGACATAAGGCAGCTTCTGCCTCTGTGGTTATTTCAGGCACGATGCTGCTGAGAACTGGGAGATGTGTGCTACAAAGAGCATGGAAAGGAGACAGTGTGAGTATACAGATGAAGGTTTACGTGAGAAAGACCTAGCTGGGTTGACTTTTCACTTCACAGGTACTAACTAGCTCAATTAATACTTTCCCCAAGAAAATTAGGATCTGAAAGGATGCTAATAAAATACCCAGATCCTCTTTCCTAAGTTATAATTCTCTACAGCTTTCTCTTAGTTGCTTCTCTTTTCTGTATACAATAAGCTCTCTTCTGGAGGTGCAGAGTGAGATTTTCTCTAGGATTCAGCCAGGGTTGCACTTGTGTTCTGAACCCAGGTTTTCTTGCAGAGAACTGAGTATCAAATGGGAGCTAAGTATTGCTTTAAGGCAGGCTTGAACTTCTCTAGCATGAAAGCCCATAAAGCCAGGTGGCAGAGATCAATCTTTCACGGCCACCCCACTATTCCTTGGGCAGGTATTCTCTGCGTCTTCTACTTGGTCCTCTACAGTCAGACCTGGACATGTTTAACTTGGAGAAATCCAGGATGATTTCAGCTGAGCATGGAACATTACTGTGCCTCTTAACCTCCTAACCTGTCCAAGGCCTTATGTGATGGAGAAGACAACCAGAAGTACCTATTGCATCAGATTTGTATGAAGGACAACGGAGTCCAACACAAGACAGCTACCTGAGGAAAGTACCTTCTTACCTTGCAGTCCCATGCCAGGCCTAGCCCAGAGGTGGAGAAAAGACATGGCCTTGGGCAGGCATAAGAGAGGGGGGAGGCTAATAGGGACCACTTCCCTTTCTGGGGTGATTTCTTTTACCTCTCCCAGCTTGGATCCAAGGCGAATGCAAGCAGACCACTCTCAGATTAGTGCATCCCCTCATGTCTTGTTGCTGTGCTCATGCCAGTGGGAAGCTCTGACTGGACAGCTAGCCCCTTTTCCCTGTGCTGCCCTGCTGAGCTTGACCCCTGCATTGCCCAATGGGGAAGGAGAGCACTGCTGATTTACTGTGGACCTCATTAACCTGGGTGGAGAACCATCAATGCTGGCACATAGTAAGCATGTAACTTCTAGGTATTTTGTTCTTTATCTCTTTATCTGTGACCCACTGCAATACCAGTTACGCTACTTATGACATTGACCCACACAGCCTGCAGCGAAAGTCCAGACGGCTGTGTTAATGAAGGGAACTCTGTGATGGCTGTGCTTGGCCTCCTTGGGGTTAGAGGCAGCAAGCCTTGTTGCTCTTTTGTTGTGAGCAAACTCCTCTGTCCTAATTCAGCTCCTGAGTTTGGGATTAACTCCTAGAGGATTTTTCATAAATTAAAAGCCCAAAATAATAAGTGATATTTCTAAGGAAGGCTGAGTTATCAACTCCAGTAACTGACCTCTCCTAATTATTGATGCATTGCTTAGATAAACATCTCTTTTCTGTAGAAAAACAGTCTTGTCCCACTTGCCTGGAAAAGTTGTTCCTTCTTCCAGTCTCCATAAATAACCTCTTTCAGGGCTTCCTTTGCCTGGAGTTGCATTGAAATGAGTACTGATAATAGGCCTTTGTTTCTGCCTTAGTTGCTCTTCCCTCAAGCCCTAGAAAACTTGCTTGTCTTGGTAGTGCAAGATGAAAAGTTCCCCTGTTATACAATGTCTCTTGCTAAAATTCAGGAGGCATTGCTGCTCCTTAGGGTAGTGAGCTGCAGGTCTGTGCTAATCGCACAAGGGAAATTTGCAGCAGTACTAGTCAGCTACCTCTGCATCTGTCTGGCATGGTGTCATCACCATCTCTGTCCTTCCAATCTGAATCCTGGTGCAATATGCACAGCTGAAGGCTGGACTACTTTATCTACCTGTGAGTGAGCTATGGTTAACACAGGTTGAACATGCTGAGCAGGGTATAGCTCAGTTAAATAAACTGATTGTCTCAAAGATGGAGGCTGGGAGCAGAACAGACAGGTTCTGTCACCATGCTCCTCAAAGTAATCCCTAGAGTACTAGGCAGCAAGAGCTGTGAGATACACCTCAGCACCCCTGCTACCACACATAAGTGACTGTAGTGCCTGAATAAACCGCAGGTAGACAGATACGAATTGAGTGGACGTGCAACGTGAAGAATGTTTGCAAGTGGGCTTGGCTTACCTGGAGATTGTAATTTACATCAGTGCCCACTCCCTTTTACAAAAAAATACAGGCTTCTTTTTGCTTGCTAACATCTACCCATGTGGGACTCATCCTTTCAATAGAGAGTGAAAAGAAGTAATGTTGGTGTCTTTTAATATGCCCACACTATTTCAGAAAATGCTCTGAAATGGTGCTCTCTGTGATTGTTCTTGCAGAGAGGTCTCTCTTTAATGTATTAAAACCAGAACAAACCAAATCCTTCTCTTTTTTAAGTTAGGAAGCCTATAAAGCTCCATACGAAGTTTTGATACAGTCTCTTGGCCAGTACAACTAAAGTAAGGTGATTGTGTAGAAAGTTCCAGTCTGGAGGAGAAGTCTTATCAGTAAGCATTTGAGTGATTCCATGTGGATCTCTCCTGCAGTGATAGAAAAATGAAAAGACCAGCCTGAACCAGAAAGCGTTCTGATACTCGTAATCATCTAGGAAGGAGGAGTACACCTACTGTAGAGAGAATCCTCCCAGCAGGCTCAGACATCTTGATACTAGCAAAGCTGTGTGTCACAGCAATGTTAGGCAAATTGGTTTAATCATTCACTTGGAGGGCTTCAAATATCAATAGTTACCCATGGGATTCTTGGTATACTGAAGTCCTTCACTTCCCCACATTTGCTTGGAAGCTACTGATATCCCAGCAGTTTGATGTTGTCAGTCTCAAAGAACTTTGATTTTTAAAGACACCAGTAGTATTTTGGGACAAAATTTAAAAAATAGCTTCTAAGAGAGAACACCTATCCACATGGAAGTCTGTCATAACAGTGAGCTCTTCCACCAGACTTTACAACATCTGCACAATCTCCAACTTTATATTACCTTCGTCATGCTATGCTAAGTTAAGCAAATTGTTATTTCTAGACCTGTCTGTCAAGTGACAGAGCTGTGAACTGGGATTCAATTTGCCTAGGACCAGACAGACTGGCAGCAGCAGAACTTCAGTTTGAATCTACGTATTTCTAGCTCTGGGTCCCAAAAATATATGGTTTATAGGCCCGGAACATTTTTTTCACACTTGGTGACAGGTAGCTGCAGTAATCACTGCTCAGCTCTAATGAGAAGGTAGACTGTTGCATTTTTGCTTTATCTGGCTGGTAGGCCTATCTCAATACAAAGAAGTTACACAGGCAGCAGGACCTACGAGGAAGGCTGAACAAAAGCCAGGGTTGTTTTAATTTAGAGAAGAGGCGACTCCAGGGTCATATGATCCTTTTTCACGTAATTACAAGAGTGCTTCAGGAGAGAAAGACGTAATCTGTTCTCTTTGTCCATGGTGGGTAAGATAAAAGCAGCAGGCTGAAATTACGGGAAGGGAAATTTAGATTAGATGTTTTCCACTTGTTAAGATAGTGAAACATTTGAAAAGATTGCCTGGGAGAAAGTAGGACACACAGGCCTGGAAATAGTAGGGGCAGTTAAAATGGTGTTCATGCATTCACACAGCTGGTATGGGCTAGATTAGCATTTTTAACGTGTGGAATATGGACCACAGAGTAACAGTCCATGAGACATGTGGGGTCCATGCAGCATGAAAGGGCAATGGGAAAACAATCTAAAGAAACCCCTCAGTCCGCAGCTAGCAGGGATGTGGCAGATCTCTGCTCTCTGCTCTGAGGGATTATTTGACATGTTGGGGGCAAAACCAGTAAAAATACCACTTTGTAAAATGGTAACTTTGACCAAATGCTGAGTAATGTACGCATGCATTACTATCCCTCCTAATTGCCATCATGTTCTTAAATGCTAGATGGCTTGTAGCTTTTTCTTTCCTGATTAAAGAAGGTTGAGACATTTTTGACTACCTGTCTTTCTGGGTTCCCCCCAGATATCTTGCCTAAGATAATGTCAATTTCTGAGGGAAATTAACTCGTATTTATACCTGGAGATTTTTACAGTGTGTTGATAACAAGCAGCTACTGCCAAGAGCGAGTCCTTTGTCACTGAAAGGCCACAAGAGCCTTCTACATTTTCAGTGAGTACCAGAACAGCCAGGAGTGCCTCAGGATTAAACATTGCAATGCAGCTCTGCCCCCTGTATGGCATGAAGAAGTTCTTGCTGGGATTGACACAGACTTGGGAAAGGGTGGACAACAGTGAATGCCATGCCATAACTTAGTTCAGCTGTTTTCTTCATAATTCCTTCTCTGTGATGTTGAGGCAGCAACCTGGGTGTTTACCAGAGTGTTGGCCCTTGGTAACCAGGAGCTCTTCCCTCTGCCAGCAAAGAAAATGGAGTCCTCTAGTTAGAGCTGGCAGAATTTCAAAGGGACCAGCTGTGTTGTTGGTGTTGAATCACCAGGAAAACTATGGCCTTTTTTGCCTGCTAGCAGGGCACATGAATCACAAGGAACTTCTACCAATTTTAACAAAAAGTACAATGTTCTGTGAAGTCTCCATTCCTGTGGATTCACTCTTTTGGCCCTATCTCATGCAGTCCTATTAGTATTTACCATCTCTCATTTGTGTCCTGGTGGATACCTCTGGCAGGCAAAAATAGTACCTAGATGAGTGGACCACTTGCCAATGCTGACTGCTGCCCAAAGGGCTGTGCTTCTCCCTGTCTGTGCCTTGGAACAAGCACTGATTTCTGTTAACCTAATTTTCCCTGAGACCTCTGTCCTACTTTTGTTTGGAATTAGCTAACCAGTTCAAAACATATTACGGGAAGCAGAGAGATGAACAAACAGATAACAGGTAGCATAACCCGTAAGCTCCTGTTTTCATAGAAAACCAAGCTAAACCGAGCACTGTTCAATCAAATCATTGGTGCCGGTGAGTTGCTCAAGTCAGGCACTCAAGAAAGCCTGCACCTCAAAAACCAGGGGGCCAAATCCAGCAGACTCCTTGGGAGGACACCCTGAATATAAAATTCCTGCCCAGGCTGGTCTGATTGAATCCTCCTTGATCCAATGTTCTGCACTGCTGTGAGTACTGTTTCAGCAGACTGTGAGCACAGGAGATGAAGACACCTTTGTGGTTGAAGGACAGGACTGAATTCAGAAGGACTGGGCTTGGTCCCCATCTGTGATGGTGCTGCCTTTTGGGACTAGAGGGAGAAGCTAAGATGGTGGGTTAAAGGATGTGGCAAGGGGGGAACTGCAGAAACTCAGTACAAAGTATTGCCTTCCAGGACACCTTTATTAGCCTCTTTGTCATGCAATTCATAGCAAAACATCATCTTTAAAAAAAACACCACTCAGATTGAACTGGAAACTTTTTGGGTATGGAGCAATGCTTAGAAAGCATTCTGCACATTTTGGTCTCTCCCACAGGGTAAACAGTAGTTATATTAATAGTTTTGGGTGGTCTGTACTGTACCTTATTTACTGCAATATGCCCTGGTCTTTGAAAGCATGCCACTGTGTTCATCTTCAGGATGGCTTTCATTATCCAGTCCACTCCAAGGATATGAGTTTTCCCCATAGTTGTCCAGTTGTCACTGCAGTATCATTTGAATTACATAGTGCCATCCCCTAAGGATGATTCCAGTCCATGTGGGGAGTTTTTGACTGGTGGCTTGTCTTGCCATCTTTAGAGAAGATCTTGGTAGCTTGACATCCGTTAGTCGTAGACAACAGGTTGTGCAGTGTGCATTCTACTATCTCCCAGACCTTCTGTGGGCTCTGATCTATAGGAGAACCCATGCTTGTGGTGGCCATTAAGACAGATGATGTCGATCTGTCCACTTCCACTACCTTCCTCCACTAGCTCTCCAGCCACACACATTGGCCAAAGTAAGTTGCTGGAGTCTGTGCCCAGCCCCTGCCAATTCTTGTAAAGTATCGCTTGGATCCTAGAGATCTGCTGGTTTTATTCAATTCAAACGTGGCTTTCTAAAGAGAAGAAAGAAAGGATCTTTGGCAGTCTCTTTTTGCCAGGTTACCTCAGTGCACAATGCTTCTTTCCATGTGTTTGAATGTTTTATATCCAGAAGAGATCCTTGGTGAGGTACCTGCAAATCCTCAGGCTGCATTAAGTGCAGCTGTATGACTTGAGGCCCATAGCCTTGATACAAAGATTGCCTTTGCAATGTTCATGTTGCATTCCAAAAATGCATTCCCTGCAGGAAATGCAGGGAGGATGCAGGAAATGCAAAAAGGATTCCTGTCATGGCACCAGGTGATATGGTAGTTGTGTGTCATCATAAGCCTGCAGTATTTGTTTTCTTTGGAAATCAAAGCCATTATTTAAGCAAGTCCATCATTAAACCAGTTATTTTAGCAATAATCACATTTCCATTATGGGAAGTAGAAGGGTTTTGCATTGTTCTCTTGGCTGTTGTTAACCTCCAGTGCAAATCCGTCTGCCTCCCATAGGTGTGTCTAAAGAACTGCTGCATGAGGTGTTCTTTGGAAAAGCTGAACCTTTATATTTTACCTACAGAAAACAGTGATCTTCTGTTGGTATCAAGGGATCTGCTAACAAGTTGACAAATACTGACTTGCAAAAAGAGGCTAAAATCTCCCATCCAACTCAGATAATCCCCTCAAATTAAAATCCAAAATGTGAGTCACTTTTATTAATCTGAGGTCACTGATTGAAAGGTGTTCCCCATTCAAGCAGGAGGGAGGAGGGACAAACCTGAGTGCCTGGGAATATCATTCTCTTCTTTTTCCACTCAGTTCCAACAGCTCAAGCTCAGGCAACCTGGGGAAATTCAGGCCCTCCTTGGGGGCTCAGTTCAGCAAAGCTTGCTCCTGAGATACCTGGGCTGACTGGCTATTTTGTGGCCACTTCGGGTATGGTAAATGCACTGGACGTCACGCTTCAGCACTGTGCTTGACCAGCATCTAAAAATGTGAATGTGAATCTGAGATATTTGGGTCCCAGTTTTATAAAGCAGTTGTGTGCCTGCCTAATTTCATGTATGTGACTATCTTCAGTAAGACTGAACCATGTGTTTAGTAGGGACTGAGAGGCGCCAAGCTGAAAGACATCTGGTTTATTGCCATGCAAAGAGCAGCCTTTTCATATTGACTGTAACACTCACTTGCATCTGTGGTTTGATCATGTCATTTAACTTCTCTTCCTCAGTTGTTTCATCTGAGAAGTCAGATTGCTAGGGTTTGCCTTTTTGACAAGTGATGTAGGAGGATTAATTCATGAGTGTGTGCCCTGGACTTCAGAGAAGTCTGTCAGTATGAAAAACTATAATTAAGAATTGTTTGCGCTGCATTTGAAAACATTTGCACAACAGCCTCATCCTGAGCACAGCTGACTGTTTGCCACTACTGCTCAAAGCAGTAAAGGTTGAACGTGCTCAGCAGGATCAGAATCAGACTAACAATTTACTTTTAAGACAGCCATTGGAAATCCAAAGTTTGGGAAGAACCTAAAGCTTTTAGAACCAAGGGAGACTCCAAAGGCCAAAGCAGTCAGTGATAGCTTTCCACTGACTCCAGCAGGCTTTGAACCAAGCTTGTATCTCCCACAGCTGTCTCAGTTATCACTTCATCACCTCTTCATCTTCTCCTCTCTCAGAAAACAGGAATCCAGCAAGCTCTTCAAGCCTGGGGACGAGTCTTTCTGACATCAAGGAAAGGGTAGAAAACAGTATGTTGCTTTTGCACCAGCTATCAAAAATCTAGCATTCTAATTTAAAAATAAAAATGGAAAAGAATTGTCAAGAATCAGAACACATAATTGTGGGAGTGAGCAGCTTTTTCCTTGGGCTGAATTTGGACTTGGATTTGATCTTGAGATAGCTATAGAGTTGTAAAACTGGTTTGATGGAGTTGTAAAAAGTCAGTATGATGTTGAAGGAAAAAAAACAACAAGCTTTTGGAAATAGAATAAAGAAGGATTTTTTGATTTGAGGGAGTCAGGAGCAGCACATCTGTTTCACCTGTAGACGCTGGATCCACATGGAGATGGTGAGTGATAGGGATTGGGAAATGACGGGCAATGCCCACCAATGCCCTCCGTTGTTCAGATAAAACCAGTTGTGCAGGTGATTGGATCACATGCTATTGTCTATTTCCTGCCTTCTGCACTCCTGCTGAGGATTTCCTGGAAATAAGGGGAAGAAAAGAGATAGATGCTGTATAGCCTGCTAGCCTGGCTTTTAGTACAGTTATCTAGGGTGCGGAGGAAGATGTATGGAAATGGTAAAAACTAATGCTGAGGGCTATAACACAGGAGCAGGCAGGAGCTGTTTTATCCAGTTGTTGATGGAAAAGTAAGGCTGAGGTAAAGGGTGGGGGGAGCAAAGGTGATACCAGCAATTCATTTGGGGGAAAAATGTAGGAAAAAAGCTCAAGTGGAAGATGATGCTTCTTGGCTAGAACATTCTGTCTGCAGAGGGTGGGCCTGGCTAGATGTGGCATTTGGCACAACTTCCCAATGGTGGACAGGAATGAGAGTGGGGCGGGTGGGAACTTCCTACTGCTTCAAGTGATGTTGAATGTTGAGTCTCTGTGCCCATCTCACTGACAAACGGTTGATCCCTGGCCAGGGACAGGGTGGGAATGAACAATTAGCTGGGGAAGGAGCAATAATAGGAAGATAAAGGATTGCTGGGGAGGTGGGGAGCACAAGACTGGGGACATACGGCAGTGGGGCTGGGACCCTTCCCCGAGGGAGCAGCAGCGGTATATAGCAGGAGGGCAGGGGGATTGAGAGCTCCTGTGTTGGGGTCTGGGTTTGAGTGCTGTAGGAGGCCAGGGCTGTAAGGAGCAGGAGGTGGGGCTGGTTGTGAGGGAGAGGATGGAAATTTAGATGATGCATGCTGAGGTTGACATTTAGGGAGGGGGGAGAAAGAGAGGAAGAGTTTGAAAGGAGGTCTGGGGTCCTGCTTTGGAGAGGAGCAGGAAACTGTAGGAGATTTACACGAGAAGAGAGGACAGGAGTCTTTCCCTGGCATCCCGTTTTCTACCCACAGCTTAAGTGGGTAATGCCAATGTCATCTGATGCAAAGCTATGCCTCCCTTCTCACTCTGTCCTCCCAAGTACCTCGGGGCTCTTGCTCCCCTAGGACTTTCCATCTCTTCAGATGACTCTTCAACGCTGATGTTAGCCCAGGAGGCAGTGCAGCCACGTTGTGCAGCAGGCTGCCCGAGGAAACCAGCTACAGAAGGAAAAAAAGCCATGCACCCCCACACCTGGTGATAGAGCCCTCCACACTGCAAACCGTGGCTGTTTCCATGGTGCTGCACCATGAGACTGGCTGTCTCTGGTGTCACGCTCCAGCTGGACACATGATACCTCCGGCTTGAGTCTTTTTCAGCTTTGGCTCCCCTTCTCTGTTGTGGGAATGAACGGCGTCTTCCTTTGTTTAGAAAACCTGCTAAAAGACCTGCCAGCAGAGACCTTCCAATTCCGACCAAAGTCATATCAACCCATTCACGTTGGCTGGGCTTACTCTGTCCCAGTGAAGTATGCTTAATTGTTGCCATTTAACCTTCGACCCATCATTTGTGAGCTGGGCAGGGATATGGATGCACCTGGCCACTTCCAGCTGTTTGTTGTCGACACCCATTACAGCTTTGTTTAAGCAGAGGAAGCAGATCTTGTTAGTACTTTTCTTGTCAGTGATGTTGATTCCCTTTTTGGCTGCAGCGTTTCAGGCAGTGGCTGCTGTATGAATGTGCCAGAGTTGCAGGCCATAATGATCTCATTTTGGAGAGGACAGAGGGGTGATGTGGCTTACATTTGCCTGACTCTGAAGGCTGCTTGTTGCATGTTAGTGCAGCCATAGTTGTAGCTGCAGCAGTCATCCTCTGACTTGAGTCTTCCAGATACTGGCAGTGCTGTAAAAAGCTGCTACCAAAAAAAAAAAAGGCCATTGAATAAATGTTCCCTTCCCCTCACCTCTCACTGGCTTGGTATCTGGTGTGCAGTCTCAGTCCAGTCTGAACCAACTGTAACAGGAGAAAGAAGGCACACATGAAGAGGGGAAAACCATACAGGGGGACTTTACAGGAGGATGCCAGTGTCTAAGGAAGCCAAAAGCACGAAGCCACAGTATCTTGGCTTGAACTGTATGCTTCCCTTGACCATAGTATACCATACAGTTGCAGTATTTGGCATCTCCTTTTGGAGGTCAAGACCAGAATGATTTTTGTGAGACTGGCTAAGGTTTCCCTAGAAAGGAATACCATTCTGTAGAGTCACATATGTTACTCAGGAGGGGAAAAGACCACCTGGAGCTTTTCTGTTCTGCTCAAATACAGTGTGCTCCCCTCACCTGTAACCATGCTTAGGCAAAGGTTTTGCAGACATTTTGAGATGGCCTTTGATTAATTAATCTGATTCAACAAAGCACTGTTGACTTGATGAACATATGGCTGGGTGCTTCAGTCTGAGAGAGGAAGGTCTCTCTTTCCTTACATTCTTCCTTTGCTTTTCTGCTAGGCACTGTATCCTCTGGGACAGAGTTGAGGAGCTGTGTGTGTCAGATTGACTTGCAGAGCTGATGGTGCTAGTGTGATGCATGCTCTGTGCTAGAAGGCAGTGAAAAACCCTCATATCTTCCCAAAGGCCAGATCTCCCTTTGCCATATGGATGACACTGCAAATAAACCGACCTGTGACTCTCTTCTTTACCCTTTATGTGGCAAGGTGGGAAAGGCAAGAAGTCTTGGTGATTTGATCCCCAGAAACCTCCCTCATTAACACAGATCCAGCCACAGAAACAACACTGAGCTCCTGGGAACTGGCTGAAATTTGCTTTTCCCTGCCTCCACTGTTGGCGTTCCCATTGCTGGAGCATCCTGGGCTCCTAGATCTGGCTTCTTGCTCCTGTGTCAGAAACAGGATGGAGGGCTTTCTCCCACCCAGAGAGATGGCTGGGTTGCACCCTTAGTGCTGGGGAGCAGCAGGAGCAGAACTCAGTAGGACTTGGCAGCCCAGGAGTAACCAACTATTTCTCTGTCACTTCTGGAGGTGTTTGGGAAGAACATGGCCAACCTCACCCTGGCTGGGACCCTTCCTTGGGTTCTTCACTCTGGAGAACATTTAGTGTGGCCCTTAGGTGGCACAATGAATGCTGCATGGCATTGCCACTTTTGGAGGGAGTCAGCAACAAAAAGATTTAATGACCTGTCCCTGGTGTGGGCTCATCAGTCCCGTACAAACTCCCAGAAGCTGTGGCTGTTTGCTGGGGAGGGAATGGTGCCTTTGGCTGTCACTGGTGGCCTGCTCAGAAGGTACAGACCCACTGCAGATGGGCTGATTGCAGGACCCTGCAGCCCTTTGCTAAAGAGAAGGCCAAAAAGAGAAATTTGCTAGAGATGGGGCAAAGGTTAAGATTAAGAGACAAGGTGAGAGCAGAGACCCAGGGGGTAGCCATAAACTTGCCAAAGCTGGGACATTCAGCAGGGTTTTCTGTGTCCTTCAGTTTGGCTTGGGCTAATAAGGAGATTTCTAAAGACTCACCCAGCAGGGCAGGTACATGTGCTGTGAAGTCCCTGTTTTTCAGAGATAAATGTCAAATTGGAAATCCCCAAAGCCTGATGGGTGGAATAACAAGCCTCTGAGATTTCCCATCAAATGCTCTAATTTTGGCCAGTTACAGGGCTCCCCAGGCAAGGAATGTCAGTCATTTCCTTTTGTCCCAAGGAACATGTCAGATGGAGGAGGGAGTGAAGTGAAATCTCTGGAGACAAGAGATGGAGGGTCTGGAAAAATTATGTTTCCTGGAGTCCTGGGCATGGCAAGACTCTAGAGAATTGTCAATGGGGGAAGGAGCAAGACAAGAGTCAGTTAACGCCTAAAAGGGAAGTTTCCGAGAGCTTTGGGTGCCAGCCTGACAACCTGCGAGGAAAGAGCCATGTGAAGAATGATGATAAGGGCATGGCTTGCAGCATACGCTTCCTCACAGCCATGCCAGCTAACTAGCCCATGTATGCACTAACCCATTCCCTGCCATGGCTGTCACCCTGGGCATTACTATAAAGATTTATTAGTGCTATCTGGCTCTTCTTAAGAAATAATAGAAAGGTTACCCTCTTTACACATGCCCAGTTGTTTCCTAGTCTTCACCTTACCTCCACATCAGCTGTTCTGCTTGTGCTGTTGCAGCTACTTTTCCACCCTTAATTCAGAAAGAAAGGGTTGTGATGGTGACTCTGTTTTTCTGAGTAAAACAAGGGGAAAAAAAAAGTTTTCCCAGCTCTGTTCTGAAAAATCCAGATACACAGAGGAAAATCCAATAAATTATTAACTCAGTCTTTCCATTTGCAGATCATGGTGTTTCTGGTTGGTTTTTTTAATTATTATAATTTTTTTTAAATTTTTTTTTTACTGCTAGCTGCCTTCTCCCTCATGAAAAGAGAGAATCTCTATTTGATTTGAGATGCAATGTCCTGAGCCTTTTTCTGGCAAGTACCTGGATGATGGCTTACATGTGGTTTTGTGCCTTTTGAATGAGGAGAAATAAATTGGAAGTGAGCTTCCTGTACTCCTCTCATCTTCCTGTGAGAGAATAATGAGCAAGAGAGCACCTTTATAGGCAAAAGATTACAGAGTTTATGCACTGGTTATTCTTTACAGACGACTGATTGCGATACACTCTTCTTTTTTCTGAGGGGGTGGGGTGGTGAGAGAAGGTATTTTCAGGTATGAATTTTTGATCTAGATGATTAATGTTTGTTTTAGGAAGTGGTGGGAAGAGGCTGGTGTGAGCTGCCTGAACAGGCACTGACACAGCAATGCCATGAAGCTCAATCCCTGCCTCCACCCAGATGCTGCCCTGCTGGTGAGGGAAAGAACCCTGTTGTCCCACATTGTGACCAGAGGCAGGTTTGATCCATGTGATATGGTCAGAAAAATGGGTTTTGTTTGCTGCCCTCCTCGCACTCTGGTGATCAAGTGTGGGGCTGCTTGATGGAGACACCTTGGCAGCCCCTTGACACCGCATGACTGACCCATTTTCCTGTTTCTTGACCTCCTGTTTTCCATCCAAGACTCCTTGCAAACAGTTAAGCAATCCACCATAATTACTTTTTTGCCTTGCATCCCAGTTTTGCTACGTGGCATACCCAAACACAGTATTTTCAATACTGTTACCTAGACAATCTCAGCTGAAAGGACTACCAGAGCACCACTGGCCTTGCAAGGCTCCGACTCCCCAGAATAACCCCAGGAACTGCCTTGTGCAGTTTGGCCACTTCTCACACAACTCCCCCTTAACCAAGCTGTGAGATCCAGCCATCCCTTGTGGTGCTTTCACCCTATCTGCTGTGGCCAGCAGTTTCTGATGTCGCCTCCGGTTTCCTGTGTCCCGTTCACCTAGCTGAAGCTGAGGCCAGCACCCAGGCCACAGCCTGCCTGGTGTTGGCTCCCTGCTCCCCATCACTGCCCTTGGCTGGAGGATTTGCAGCAGCTTAGCCACTGACCCAGGCTGGGCTTCCTGTGGAGTTGACTGACTGCCAGAGGCTGACTGCTGGGTGCCTGCCTCTGTCTTTTTTTTTTTTAGTCTAGGTTGGGCTGTGTCAAAATACATGCTGTATGCTTGAACTTAAATTCTTAGGCAGTTCAGAGTGCTCTGTAGCTGTGACAAGCCCTCATAACTACTTAGCAAGCCACCAGTTTTTGTGTCAGCTTTTGCTGCAAACATTTTTTTGATATAACTAACTGGAAACTTAAATCAAGCCTTTGGACAAAAAATACAGATTTCCTTCAGAAATGCACTAAACGCACCCCATTTCTTTGCTGATTGCCTGTACACAGAAATATTCTGGGATTTAACACAACCCTTGTGCGATGGTGTGAGAAATACCACCTTCCCTTGTGCAAATCTCAGGATTGGTGGTGCCAAACCCCCACCACTCTCCTTTGGAGTGAAGCAAACCAACAGCTAGATGCCAGCGTGGCAGAGGCTTGCAGGATCATCCTCCCCTAGGCTAGAAAGTGCTCTCCTCTCCCAGTCCTGCAGCACAGAGCATATTCCCAGCAGCCTAAATGTCTGGGTGACTCAGGCCAGATGCCTGGATCAGAGAGAAAAGGTTAAATTCTTCTCAACTCAATGCACATAGGGGAAAAAAACCCAAATTGGAGTGCAGCAGCTGCAGCTGCCACCTGGGTGCCCAGGGCCGGGTGATGGGCAGCTGCATTGCAAGGCGCAGCACCAGCCCTCCCCTCAAACCCAGCTTTTGCTACCAGCTGTGTCCTGGCCCACAGCGGCATTACCTCAGCCCTGCTGGGGAGGAGGGAGGCAGAGCACATCACGTCCTCAGAGACCCAGGCGCTGGGTGGTTTCTTCTTCCGCTGCGTTGGCCACCTCAGATGTGGCACAGATGGGGAATCTGCAGCCTGTGCCCCCACACCGGCTCCTAGGGCCTCACAGGCATCTGAAGCAGATGGGACAAAGCCCTGCCGGGGCCCAAACATGCTCGGCATTGCGGCTGTGGCTGGGGGAGAGGGGCAAAGCCCTCCAGCACATCACCCTGCCCCGATGTGGCACTGCGCTCCGTGGTGCATGTTCGCCACGGACGGATGGGCACAGGGCTGCATCACATGGACATGCTGCTCCTGTGGGTGCCAGGGTCAGCACTGGCACACAGGGCAGAGGCAGACGAGGCGATGCCTGCAGGCCCGCGCAGGGACCTTTTCGGGACCCATGCCAGCCATTTTGGGGAATGGAAACCCAGCTTTTCATCCAACTGTTCCCAGAGGACAGAAATGACTGGATTGGAGGGCTGCTGAGCAGGGCTAGGAGACAGATCCTGTGCTGCTCCTGAGATATGTGGGTGAGCACAGCTTGTGGTGCTGCGGAGCTGGAGGGAGACATGGGATGGGGAAAGAGGAAGTTGCAGGGAAAGAGCAGGATGCCTTCTCAGATCCAGGGTACACCAGGTTTGAGGCACCCAGATGATGGAGGCAGTGCAGTCTCCTGGAGGGTGGCATGGGTGGAAAGCAGGAGCCACACTGCTCAGGCAAGTATGGAGCTGGAGGTGGTGAGAAAGAGGGGGTTCGGGTTAGGAGGAGCAGTGGAAGCTCTGCGTGCCGCAGCCCTATCAGGAGGACACGGGGCGCTGCTGCTGGATGGAGCCTGCAGATGAGCAGGAAGAGCCCAGGGATGGTGCTGCCACCCCTGTCTTACTGCCAAACAGGGAAGGCTCCAGGCTAGGGTGCACCATGCTTTATGCCTGGACTTACCTTTATCCTGCCAGAAATTGATTTTTAAATTTTTTTTTTTTTTTTTTTTTTATGCTGGAGAACTGAAAGGCTGAGGTCGCCGTGTGCTGGCAGGGACTGTGGCTC
This sequence comes from Haliaeetus albicilla, assembly GCF_947461875.1. Lineage (NCBI taxonomy): Eukaryota > Metazoa > Chordata > Aves > Accipitriformes > Accipitridae > Haliaeetus > Haliaeetus albicilla. Next base: position 41,420,421 of record NC_091516.1, read on the forward strand.
TGGCGGTGAGCCTAGAGGCCGATGGGGAGCACAGCAGTGCTATGCTTTCTCCTTGGCTGCAGAGATGCTGCTGTGGCCGGGTGTGGTACACTTATGTCAGTGACTTCATGGTGATGCACTTCTACCACCAGCACCATCCAAAGCCTTTCATAACAGCAAAGCATCTGGAACAACCTTGCCTTCCACCTAACATGCAGCTTTGTTTTCCAGTGCAGGGGAAGAGGCACACATCAAGTGTTTAGCGAGTCCTGGCCCCTGCTCCAGGCTGCTCCAGAAAGCCTATCCTCAATTTTGGTGCATTAAAAAAAATAAAGCTTTCAGCTGCTACTGAACAAAATGCAAGTATGCTGAAACTACAGAAACTAACATCCTTCTTTCTCCAGTCTGTCAGCTGCTTGTGTAGCTAACTCCTGTAACTGGGCCCATGACATTTGGGGCTATTTTCTGAAGCGCAGCTTCTGCTGGGGAAACCCCGCTTTTATTAAAAAGGACAACTTGCAGAGTTCCTGGTTAGAGAAATCCTAACAACGTGACTGCGCGCTCAGAAACCTGACAATGCAAGGGAACTTCCAGTGAATTGTGGGAAAGAAAAAAAAAGGAAAATCAGTTTTGGATGTTCAGCTGGGGATACTCCAAAGGTGTCTGTGCTTTCTTGCTTTTTGAAGTCGGGCTGCAAAGGAAAGCCCCAGGGCTGGAAAAGGCTTTTGGGTTGGGTTTTGGGCTTTGGGCTTTTTTGTTTGTTTGTTTGTTTTTTTGGGTGTTTTTTCTTCCAGCAGCTGGGAGCCGCACTGAAGGGATTTAGGAGCGAGCAGAGCACGGCATGTCCTGGCCCCCGCGGGCTTTGGACGTGTCCCTCCCCAGCGCCGTTGCTGTCGGCGCGCGGTCCGGGTTGTGTTTTTCACTCTGTTGCGTTGCTAATCCTGAAATAATACCTCTTTTTTTCTTTTTTTTTTTTTTAATCTTTTTGAGGAGCACGTGGTGTACTCCGTTCCCCACCCCTCCACCGCGCCACCAACCCTCCGGGGCGGCCCCCCCGCCCCCCCGGACCGAGCCCCGCCCCGCCGGGCCCGGCCCGCGCCCGCGCCCGCGCCCGCTCCCGCGCCCGCGCCCGCCGCGCCCACCGTGCTGGGGCCGCCCGCCGCCGCGCTGCCCGGCTCCGCCGCCGGCGCTGCGGGCCGGCAGGGCGCCTCGGCCCGGCCCGGCCCGGCCCGGCTCAGCACGGCCTCGCGGGAGGGCGGCTGCGATCCGCCGCGGCCGGCGATGGGAGATGGAAGGAGCCGGTGGTGCGGTAAGGGGCGGCGTGTGCCCGTGCGGGTGCGGGGGGTGCGCTCAGCCGGGGCACTTTCTTCTTTCGTTTACTTTTTCCTTTTTTTTTTTTAATCTTTTTTCTTTTTTTTCCTTTCCTTTTCCTTTCCTTTTCCTTTCCTTTTCCTTTTTTCCCTTGTTCCTTATTTTCATTTCCTTTTTGCTTTTCCCTTTTCCTTTTTGCTTTTCCCTTTTCCTTTTTGCTTTTCCCCTTTCTTCTTTATATCTTCCTTTTTCCTTTTTCCTTTTTGATTTGCTTTTCCTTTTCTTTTTTCTCCTCCCTTTTTTTCTCCTTCTTTTCACACTACCCTAAGGCAAAAAGCTCAGAGCCCACTTCTGCACTTATTACTGCTAGATCCCCAGAGTCACCAGCCGCACCAGGGAGGCTGCACTGGGACCTCTACCCCAGGGCTGGGACCCCCAGCCTGCATCCTGTACAGTTGGTTTTGCTTCTGTCTTAAGATAACTTGTCTGTGTAACCAATCAGCACTGTTGCTGCAGTGACAAGCTCTCTTAATCATATCACATTCTCGAATTGAATGAGATGTTGTGAGAAAGCCAGCATCTTTGGCTGAGTAGTGGCATTGTGCTTTCTGGGGAGGAGTGGGGTTGAGATGAATTCACCAAATATGTAAAGTTTTAGAACATTAAATGCACGCAGGGACACTCCTGTGCAATTGTGGTCTTATCTTCATCCTTGCTACCGAGGACAGGAGCTATGCTTCTCAACGGGAACATAAACATAGTTGTAATGAGCTTGAACTTCATGCAAACTCACTGAAGATGCTAACTTCCCATATAGACACAGTGTTTCCGTGCCATAAACAACAATTACCTGGCTCCCACACGGTGCCAGTTAGTACATTGTCAGGCAGAGCAGTTCTTTGCGTTATTGAAGCAATTTGGGTGTGTAATACGCAACTGCAATTACTACTGCTTTTGCAGCTTCAGTCAGGCTTTAATTCTGTCTGTGCATGGGGCCATTAAAACAGAGAGAAAGTCAAATGCAATATTTCTAATGAAACTGGTGGTTGCACACCCAGTGTTTGAAGCAATTGTAATAGGCTGCTGAGAATCATCAAGCCTTTCTGGTTTAGCTAGTAGAAGGAAACCTCTTTCTATTCCAAATGCTTTTTCATCAGTCATATCCTTAGCTGATGTGTTTTCAGCAGATGTTACCAGTTTAATGCTAGCCATGAATCTGACCTAGCTCTGTTGATTTACACAGACTGAGAGTTTGGCTACAGAGATGTTGGGTTTGGGGTGTGCCTTTGGTGGGAGAAGAGGTGAGGTTAAACCATGTGGGAGTCCCTGTGCAAATGCTCCCCTTCAATTACAGCCTTGGTTCACTGCAGAAAAGAGTATAAGAAAATCCTTTGTGGTAGTGGTGGTGTTAAAAACAATTCCAAGAAACTTACGCGCTGCTCTCTTCAAAACTCGATGCAACAAAAAAATTAGGTCTTCTTGATACATAAAGGAAATTCTTGCACAGCTTACCTGTGTTAAAGGGGTCCTCTTGTGCTACTGGTGCTTGAGCAGATGATTATCTGATTTACTATTGCTATTTCTGTGCCATCAAATTGAGAAGGAAAAGAGCAGTGAAGATCCTAATGCACACACTAGTGGTGTTTTTTTTCAGCAATTCAGTGAATTTCTTCACTGTTGTCAAGCTGCATAGCTGAAAGACCTGGATGTCATTCAGAGTATTTCCTCCCCCCCCCCCCGCCCCCACCCGACAGTCCTTTCTATTCTTGCCCATCTTACCAGGAAAGTTTGGCATTTGGTTTTGCAGCTTTGATTTAAAGAGATGGTTTGGGGTTTGATTCCTGTGGGATGAAGAGGCAGTCTGTCTGCGGGAGTACTGTGGACCAGTGCCACAGAGCATCTCTGCAGCTGAGTGTTTGTCTCCATGGGTGTGCTCTAAGCCAAGTGCTGGGAGCTTCAGCGTCGGGGCTGGCGGTCGAGGCAGCAGAAGTGACACCCCGCACATGGCTGTCAGTGCAGAGGAAGGACGCTTTGGCCATGGCTGATAAACTGTCCTTGCGCATGCAGCAGAATTGCTTGCTTGAAATGATCCCTGCTCCATGGAGAGGTGGGCTGGCAGACCTGGTGATTTTTTCTGAGGCGTTGCATGTGTTTCTTTTTGGAGTTCCTCTGTTCAGCTGCAACGGTCCTGAGAGACAGCGAGAACCTGGGGTACTGCTGGGTGCTGGTTTAAAGATAATTAGAGGTAGCACAATGTAGTGGCTTAGGGAAGAGAGCCCAAGGGAGGGGGTAGCATCTGGAGAGTAAGATTAGGTGGGTCCCCAGGGTACCGGAGAGCCATCTGCCAAGCTGCTGTGCTCCAGCTGAGGCTGGGCAAACCTGTGAACTGCTGCCAAGACTGAAAGATTGGGGCAGTCACCTACCAGCCGGAGTACCCCGCTCCACGTCAGCTCTGCGACGCGGGCACTGGGGATCCCTGGGGTGCAGCAGCTGGTAGAGTTGGTTGGTGCAAAGTTCATGGGCTCGGCCAGAAGAGGTGGGAGTGATGTCCTTGGGCTCAGCAACGCGTGCCACCCATTCTCCTTGAAGGGATGTTTCCTTGCAGCTGGTTCCTGATGGAAAGCTGGCTTCTGGCAGAGCAGGAATTTCACAGTCTAGCTCTCCCACCCAGACCCGCTCCATGGCCTGGGGGGTTTGTCACATCCTGGTGGGTTGTAAGATTGTGTGTGGGTCCTTCCCTTTTGAAGTTTGGCTGAGAGGGGTATGTGTGATAGAGAGCTCCTCTGGATAGTCACCATGTGGAGAAGTGGGGCCATCAATGGACAAATTTAGCTCTTGAGCAGTTTGTGTCTTAAGCATCTGAATCTCTTTCTGAAGGGATTCGTCTCCTCTGGCACCCATTGTAACAGGCTGTTTCCACTCCTTTTTTTCTGTTTTCACAGAGATGAAGTTGGGGGGGTGTAGAAATTGGATGCTTCCATGGGATGAAAAAGCTACTTGAGACCAGCTCTAAGTGTCTGCCCAGCACTTCAGTGCTGCTCTAAGTGTGCTGTTCCTCTCAGGAATGGCACTGTTTGAAGTACGCTTCTGCAGTATGTTTCCAAGTGCTTTTTCTGAGCCCAGCCACTCCTTGCTCTGAGATGCCTCTTGCTGTTGTGGCAGCGCCTGTTAGAGACCGCAGGCTCCTGGGATGGTAATGCATCTGAGCATTTATTCTCTGCGTTACAGAGATGAGCAAGGTGGGTTGTGGATGGGGCTTAAAAGCAGGGTGGGGTGAGGGCACCTGCAGCTCTGGGTGTGGGCTAGGTTGCTACCGGTTGAATCAAGAGTCAGAGCAGTTCAGAATTGCTCCTGAATTGACTGTACCTCCTGGATGCTGGAAGCAAACGAACCTGCCGGGGCACCGTATCAAGCTGTCAGGGATCAAACTGTCCATCAGAGCGGGACCTCTGCACTTCCACCTCCACTGAGTGCCTTGGCCACCATCTCTGGCTACAGGAAGTGCGTGGTGTTTGCCATGTCTTGCTTTGCTAACTGTATGAAAAGACCTTCAGTGCTGTGACTGCTGGGGTAAGCCTGAGGAGACCAGGCTGGAGCTGGCTTGTGAGGATGGGCTGCCAAGGCAGAAGCACACTGGTCACTGTCACGCTTGCCGAGGGCTTCATGTCACAGCCACGGCAATTTTTTTGGCTCCTGGTGAAAGGACTGAATAAGAGGGCATCATCTTGAGTCTGTGATACAGTAGTTTGGGAGCAGTAAGAAGATGACCCAAATGGCACAGATTACACGGTGCAAGCCTCCCTTTCTGCAGAAGCGATGAATGGGGCTTGCTTCCTCTTCTTGGCGTGTGGCGCAGTGGAAGAGGTGGCTTATCTCCAAAGTGTACTCATTAATTTTTACAACAGTTTTCAAACAGGAAGTGTCATTGGGGTAATAACCGCATCTCCCAGGCTGAACAAATGCCAAGTATGATGGCAAGATGCACTTAAGCCTGGCACATGGCTGCATTTCAGCGTTAATGGAAGAACCTTTACTGGGAAAGCCTTTTTCTCAAAAGAAAACAAATTCTAGTACCAGCAATTTCTAGTTTTCATCAGCTTTCTTGTCTGTGGACTCGCTGTGGCCTAATGAGGAAGAAAGAAGTATTAACTTTTTCACCAGTGGGACACTAGTGCCAGCTGGCCTACATTGTGCTGCTCTTGGGGGGATGTATCACCTTTGGTGTCTTCTGCCTTCATGCCATGGCTGAAGCTGCCTTGGTGGCTCCTGGCCATTCATGGGGCCACCGGTGCCTGAGCATGCTGGTGCTGGCACTTCTGAACTCGCAGTTTCTTAGCAAGTGAACAGGCTGCTCTTGCAACAACATCTTTTCAGTCCCCCAGCACTTGCACAGCAGGAGGCTTACGTAAAATTTGTTGGTGTGACTTCTTGCTTCTGCCTCAATTGTGCCAGGGAGAAGATGGCTCAGATCAAACTTCCATCAAATTTCTGATCCGAAAAACTTCTGTTAAATCTAGTTAAAACTCAGAGAGAACAATTTAGGTGAAGGCTGTAAAACTAATTTAAATATGTGATAGGAAATAATCATGCAGGGTCAATAAGCTATGTCTAAGTTAGAGGGAGATACATACCCCTTTTTGCATGCGATGTTGCTGTGTTGTAGCTCTACAGTTTGCCCTTGCCACAGAGGAAATGCAGGTTTTTACACCTTTGCAAATGTAAATTCTTCCAGTTGCTCTTGTGTAGAGTGGTTTGGGGGTTGGGTGTGGGATGTTTTTCTTGTTTGTTTTACTGTTCACTGAAATTGGGGTGCAAAGAGTATTTTAATCACTTTGGGATACTATCTTAAACCATGTTTGTAATATTGCTTTGAAAAAGGAAGATAAGCTCTCCTGATATCCCGTCCTTCTTTACTTCTATCCGTAAAAACAGCCCTTATTTAGCTGGACCTAGAGAATGTACAGAACATGGGAAAGGATGTGCCTTGCAAGTTCTCAAGGCTCAGCAGGTGTTGGCTTGGGTTTTGGAAACAATTTAGTTGCTTAAAGATACAGAGGTAATTTTTGCTAGGCTCATGAGGCACTTAGGAATATCCAAATTTTAGCTTCCGTGGAGTTGAAATCCATGTGGGGTGGACCTGTAGCCTGCCTAAACATTGTTCCACTGTCTGAGGTACCTGAAGATGATGGAAGTGTACTACCTGCTGAAAAGAAGCAGTCTGTCAGTTTGCTAAATATACTCGGAACAGACTGAAGAAAAAAGTAAATGCAAAATGTCTAGCACGTGCACCACTGAATTCTCTGAATAAAAGATGCTGTCTTTGTGCAATTTTTCTTAAATCAGGCCCCCATCTCAATGCTGTTTGCCGCAACTCAGGAAAAATACTTGCACTGTGGCTTTATTAATAAAGTTTTGGGTCTTTTTTGCTATCCTTAATGTTTTATATTTAAGAACATGGTGGTTCATACAGTGAGCTGAAGCCTACCTCTCGATGGGCTTGCTTTGATTCTTGCACATACCTTAGAAATAATGCATAGATATCCAGAGGTCCATACAGCACACATCAGAAATCACTGACTTGGCAAATACAAAATGCTGAGTGACCTTTAATGGTAAAGTGTAATCATACAGACTTTGAATTAATATGCTGTTCACATTCACGCAGTTACAGCTCAGACAGTGTCAGCCTTTGCATAATAAAAAGCACTTAATTCAATATAACAGCTGACTGCTTCCTAACAACTTCAACCAAACAACGAAGCAAACGTTTCTTTAAGGGGAGAAAAACTCAAGTGCAGGTGTAAAACAAGATGACCAGACTTGAAAACAAATTTTACCTGCAAGTACTTGATACTGCTGCTAAGGCATCCCTTTTTTGTCACCGTTCCCATGCCTTTTTTCTAAGCAGCAACTCTTATGCTTCATTTCTGAATTGAGCCTCTCATCAGACACTGAACTTTTGTGAAGTCCGCCTTTGAGCGGGGAGAGCAGCTCCGATGGTATCTGTGCCCTTTCAGTTGTGCTCTCTCCAGCCTGACTGCTTCCTGGGAGGCTGCTCCCGGTGAACACATCCCACGGCGCTAGGAGCGGCACTGGGAGCTGCACAGGAAACCTGCAGTGCCCCGGTGCCTTTTGGTGAATCCCTGGTGTGAAGGTGTGGGGTGCATTGCGGTGAGGACTGAGGATTGGAGCTGGCTGGACGGTACCGAGCCTGCGGTCTGGCCGGTCCAGGGCCATGCCAAAGCCCGGTGAGCGGGTAAGAGTGGCTGGCTGCACTGGTTTGGACCCAAGGTCACTTTAGCCCAGGAGCATATAGGTGGTTGTGGATGTCAGCAGATGCCTGGGAAGAGTTCAGCTTGGAGCTTCATGAGAAGGATGCGATTTCTATGTGTGTTGTGGATTTGTATCCCTGGAGCTTGTTCACCCTCCTTTTCAGGTCCCATAGGATTTTGGTTTCCATGACAATTGCTTTGCAGGGAGGTCTGTGGCTTTGACTACAAACTGTGTGAGGAACCATCTCCTGTTTGGTGTGATGCTGACTCTTAATACCTTCTTTTGATGTCCTCTGGCTGCTGTGTTAAAAGAGGTGGTGAATCACAGATTGCTTTTTGCCTTTTTCAGACTCCTTATGACTGCATGCATCTCTGCCACATGTCTCTCTGCTGCCTCTTTCCTTCAGCTGAGAAGGCCTAGCTGACTTGGTTACCCCTTTCTATAATGCAAACTTCTCTGCTGGACAATGGCTATAGGCAATGCCCTCATGCAAGCCCTTTCTTTCCTCCCCCACCCTCTGGCTCTCTACACGTCTCCCTGCAACTCCTGATAGTTAGGAATTAGTTTAAAACCTGAGCTGAGATTTGTTCTCTTCCAAAACCTTTACTAGTGTTAACTTCTGGCAGCTCCAGCTGAGATTCAACCAGGCAAAACTCCTGTTCTTTTGAGTCTTAATATATTTTACTAATGCTTTAATTTAAGAATTGCAAACACCTATATTAGCGTGTGTGTGTGTGTGTGTGTGAGGAAAAGACAAACGTGGTGTATGAGGTCACATGGAGGTAAAAACTACAAGCCTTGCTAGCAGTCTTTTTATGAGCACCAGCACTCTCACTGCTCTCTCTTGTGCTGTCGGTGCACTAGCTTTCACCAGTTAGCAAGTTTAGCTCCAGCTTTCTGCATTTCATCCTGTTACTTAGGAAGGTGACTTAAGAAAGGCTCAACAGAAATAGTCTTTTCAGAACAATTAGTACAACCTGTTAAAAGCAGTGAGGCTTGCTAAGCTCACGCCCACACAGGAGTGATAACAGTGCTTGAAAATAAGGGCTGACCACTAGTTGTGCCAGGCTGTTGCGGGGGCTGTCCGTCTGTGATAGCAGAGGCAGAGCTCTGAATTCGTGATTCTGTAAAAACTTGACCATGGCATTGACGCTTGATTCACATGGTCCTTTTGCTCTGCTGGGAACTTCCTGGACAAGGTTGTAAATCTGTGGAAAACTTATATCCATCATTCCTGCCTTTCTTTTATTTTTTTTTTTTTTAAGCTAGCTCCATTACCAGTTACTGTATTTCTGTCAGTCTTTGGGGAAACTCCTGGGGTGCAGAAGACAAGATGAAGACAGATGTTTAAACTCCTCCTGAGAGCATAAACTGACTGCATCAGGGTATATGATAGGCTGCTGCGAGGCATTTGGCTTTTTTGCTGCTAGAGATGTTGGTGAAGCAATGAGAACAGAACAAGCACAGCCTGGGATTAGAAGTGGTCCAGGTGTGGCTGTGAAGTCCTCCATAGCTGGCTGTCCTTTTACAGGCATCCTGCAGAGGCTTTTTCCTGCTTCCTTGTGGTTGTGCTGACGGCTCCATTGCAGCCACTGCGGCATCTCCCCAGTAGCCTCCGTGAAACCACCAGAAAACACTGTGCCACCAGTGCAGAAGCTGTCACCTGCTGTCAGGGAGCTGGCACCCATCCGCTGTGCGGCCAAGGGGGAAGGTGGTCAGCTCTGGGAAAAGGAGCTGTGCACGTGCAAGAGTGTGCAAAACTGGGGCTCTTCTGAGGCTGCCTCATGGTATGGCTTAGCTGTGGAGAGACCCCCACCCCAACTAGCCAGTTCCTTCCAGGTTTTCCAGTAAGCCTAGGAGAATTGGAGTAACATTTCTTTGCGAGGGTAGAGTGGCTGGGTTCTACTAAGACAGCTTCCAGGGGTCCCCCTGAGGATGCTTTGACCTCTCTGTCCCGGCTCACAGCCCTTCATGAAAGGTCCTTAAACCCCTTCCTGCTGATGTTTTCCTTTAGCATGACTGGTCTCCTGCTGTCCAGCATTTTGGCTGACTCTTGCTCCCTGAAGGCTCAAGCTTGGGCACCCATCCCATTCTGCTTTTTCCCAAGCACCAGGTCTCGTGCGAGGAGTCAGTCTGTCTAACAGCATCTGTCCTCTCAGGGGGTCTGAGAAACTACAGACTGACATTCGCCAGTTAATTATCTGCTCTTTCGAACGCTTCCTCTGTATTAGACGTTTTCAAAGAAAACACAGGACCTTAAGTTTGAATGCCTCAGGAGGCATGGGTTCACGCCAACTGTTTGTGCTCAGACTGACCCATTCCTTGTCTCAGCAGTTGTGGACAGTGTCATCTCCTTCCACTGAGACCCACAGGGAGGGAGCCCAGCTCTCCTGTTCGCTCAGCTGCAAATGGTGGTGAGAGAACAAGACTTTGATATTCCTCAATGAAGGAAACAGTATGTCCCAAAATAGGCTCCAACCAGAACCTCAGTTAAATTCAAAAGAGGATGCTTTGGTGCTTTCCTTCCATGGTGAAAGGAGAAGCATTTTCTTCAGGCTTGGATGACTTACCATGCCTATCTAAAAATCACTGGGATTTTGGGAGGGCAGTTTGAGGGGACCTTATGACTGGAGTTGAAATCAAATTCATCCAGAGCGAGACACTGTGCTTCAGGAAAGGCTGCAGCCAACTCTCATCAGAGGCCTGCCTAAAGCCGCCTCTCAGGGCTGAAGTGTGGCAGTGGTTTCTCCTTGCAGCTACTGACTCTATGCTCCAGTTTGCACATTCAGAGAGCAGAGCGGAGCAGAGGCAGTATGCGTGCTTCATGCCAGGCTGACTTACCTGTCCTTAGCAGCTCCTGCTGAAGGAGCAGCATCCCTGAGGTCTTAGCATCCTACTGCTGTTCAGTTCAGTGCTGAGACAGGGATTCAGCAGCTTTGCTTCCCATGCTAACTTGAAGCCACCAGGAGAGCCGTGGGCACATTCTAAACAATCTCTGCTCCCTCAGCAAGGGACAAAAGCCCAGTGAGGTGGGACCTCTGTTGACCCACGCCAATGCCTTGTGCGAGCTCAACAGAAACTGGTCCAGTGTGTTGGCAGGAGCTCTGAGGGGTGAGGACTGCCATGTCCAAGCTAATGCAGTCTGATTAATGTTATACAAAATTCACCCGAGAGGCAAATGCAGCCTCCTCGGCTCCTGACCAAGAACCATGACCCAGAGAAGTAGGCTTGATCAAACATGTTCAAACAGGCAGAAAGCACTGCAAGAGTGGTGAACGAGTGGGCAGGAACTCACTGCCAGTCTGCCCAGAGTATAATTGGACTAAAGAACAGTGTGTGTGTGGCTCATGAGAAATGTATGTACAGCTGGCCTGATTTAAGGGTATTGATGCTCTGAGCAAGCGTCACTGTCTCCGGCAGTGACAAACACCAGATGCATCAAAGGTGGTAGCTAAAGCCCTCTGAGGGAAGCAATTATGAAATGAGCTGACCCGGATGCAGATTTCTTTGCCCTTGAGCTGAGGGAGAAGGCTTAAGCAGGAGTTTTATATCCCTTCCAATCTTGCTTGTATTTAATCCTTGCTAATGCAGCTTGGAAAGCGCCCTGAACATTTCTCCAGCCTTTCTCTGAGCTCCCGGGTTCGGGGCATGATGACTTCTGCAAGTTTTGGGTGAGTGGCAGATTGAAAGAAGAAAAGGAAAGCACTTGTTCTCTCTCGATTTTCTGTTTTCCGGGATTTTTTTTCTGTTTTTTTTTCTGTCTCTAAGGAAGGACAACAGTAAAGCAATAGTCTTAAAAGTCAGCTCTGACCTCATAGCATCCTCATTCTCTCCCCCTCTTTCTTTCTCTTTTTAATATCTCTTGTCTGGATGAAATATCATACATTTATCCTTAAGCCTGGATCTGGAGGCTCTGAACTGCTTTATCTTTACACATCTTTATAGTGCTCTGACAACCTAAGTAGATGTTAGATTCAGCTGTTCCCATGCACAAGCCAGCATCTGTAATTCTCATCAGCGATGCTGAGCACTTCTGAAAATCAAGTTCTCCCTGTCAGATGCCAAGACAAAGGTCTTGCAGTCTCCACTTAAGCACCTAAGTCTGATAAATGCTGCCCCGTATACTGAAAAACCATTAATTTAACAAATAATTTCTGCCTATTGTTGGATGATGCAGAGGGTACTGTGAACCAGACTCTTCTTCCTTGCTTTACGGTAATGTACAGGCAAATATAGACCCTTGGAAGATGGGTTTGCTGGCAGGGAAGCTCAGTGCAGCAGATGTTTGTGAAGCCTCAGAGAGCAGGGCTGAGGGATGGAGATGCTGCGTCCCAGAGGTGTGTAGATCAGAAATTCCTGACTGCTTGGGAACTGGACTGCTCTGTCCATTTTATTTTCCTTTTCATTCATGTGTGAGTGGGATTTGGCACCAGCTAGTTTAGCCGTCCCATCCCTTTGCATCCATCTGGGTAGGCTGAATTTTTGTTTGGCTCTGTAAGCTACTCCTGTCCAGGCTATTGCAGACTGAGAGCCTCCTCCTGTGTGCTCTGGGTCCAGCTGTTCCTTTTCTAGCCCTTCGTGCCCCCCCCCCCCCCCCCTTCCTGCAAATGAATGCAGCCCTGTAAAAGCAGGGGAGACATGGAGGCTTCTTCCAAGCTCATTTCATCATGCTTGTGATGGTAGTCATCTTTGTGCTAGAAAGCCCTTCATCTGTTTTGTCACATTTTTCCCAAAGTATTTGGTAGGCTAATGTTAGCAGGTCCATTGAAGTACCCAATGAAGCCCTAGTGATGAATAGTTGGAGCAGTGAATGGTAAATAAATATATCCAAGACCCCTGCCTTAAGATCTACTGCCCACTTACATCAGAGGTGTGTCGGACTAAATCCTGCAGAACTGGTGCAATGCAGAAAGGTGGCACAAGATATAGGGGTAAAAGGCCAGGAAAACCTGGAGCAAAACAGTTCTAGGGCATGGGGCAAGATAGTTATTTGCCAATATGCTCTTGGAAGAAAAAGTAATTGTTGGGAGAGCTGGCCTTGGAGGAATGTATGGATTTGTAATTCCATCCATCTCTGATTAAAGAGCCTTGACCGTGTGTTCCTGTGAATTATGTGTCTCCTGTACTTTGAATTTCTGTTTGTAGCTGACGCTTACCCTAAGGTATTTGGTGGAAGTGCATAAAAGTTATTGTTGTCCTGGGGGGCAAAATGCTCCATCTGGCTTCTTTCTTTTAAAGAGCATTTTTGTAAGCTAAGGCCTTTGCCAATATGAACCGTGCAAGGACTTGCTATGCCGTAACAATTGGCTGCCTCAAACATAGGATATGTATGTAAAGGTTACTGAAGAATTTATAGAGTTAATGATTTATTTCATCTGTCACTTCAGACAGAATAATTATAAGCTCCATCTTGCCCAGCTAGGAAGAAACTTAATGCTGACAGCAGACAGTTTTTGCACTAGTTTATTGCTGGTGTGTGCTTTATCTTGGAGATTTGATTTGTTCCCACCTGTTCTGAAAACTAATTTTAATCTTAGTCCTGCAGCCTTTCTCTCCTCTGAGAAACTGGACCTTCACTGTGTCTATCTGTTTCTTATGAGTAGGAAGCAGTGGGAAGGTGCTGGTGGCACTAGGCCTGGGTGGCATTGGGATGCTTGATCCGTCTGTCCATCCATCCCCCCCCAGGTGCTCCCCTGCTAGCTGGGTAGACCACCCTGTGCATCCTCCCCACCTCCTGGCCACAGAGGAAGGTTTGACATGTCGGTATTGTCATAAGAACAGGTTGGGCTATTGTCCTGATCTAGATGGAGGTGGTCAGGTGTGGGCTGCCCAACAGGGACCCTCAGATATCACTCACCACACGTTTGCATACCTTATTATCCTTTTTCCCATTTTTGAACATCCTTCTTGTAGCCCTTGCTCCTCCCTTTCTCCACCCCAGTCTTCTCCCAAAGAAACAGCCTGCCCCATTTATGGTTTTCCCATGGGTCCCAGTTCTGCAACATCCATACTCAAATTTGCTATTTCTGATACTATTCCCTAGGCATTTTTAACCCTAACTGGTGTTACTGAGATGGTTGCCCAGTGCTGCTGGCCTTGCAGTGGGCAAGCCAGCTAAAGATGTGAGGGGTTGGGTGCTCTGACATCACTGCTTAATACTGAAATGCTTGGGTTTGAAGACAGAGAGGTGAGCTCTTCAAAAGCACTCTTGAGTTGTTCCATGTCTGCTTTGGTTGATCTTGGTGGTGGTAAGAGTTAAATGAACACTTTGAAAATCCTACCTGACAGCCCACCTGAAGGGATTTCATGTTCCTGCTGCTGTTTTTTCACCAAAAGGTAGATAAGCTTTGTTTATTTTGACTCTACAGGCAGAAGCACTTGTGTGGGATAATGATGTATCAGCTCACGCCCAGACTGTTGCCAAGGCCAAATATGAATTTTTATTTGGCTTGGAAGAAGAGAAGCGTTCAGAAATGGGTAAGTGCTATTTATTACTATTGGGATTACTATTGGGGGGGGGGGCGGATAATAATCTCTTAAGCCACTCAGGAAAGTTTTGCAGAAGCTGCTCCCTAATGACCCCACAAGGGCTCGCTCACTGTGCTACGCTGCCCTTTGCCGGACCACAGTGCAAGTACCAGACCACACAAGCCTGCTGGTTTGGCCCCAGAAAATGACAGCAGTTCCCTCTCTTACGCCCCCCCCCGCTTTCTCTTTGGCTCACCTGGGCGACCTCGATGTGACAGTGGGGACTCATGTGCTGGAGACATGTTGGCGGAGGGAATCCCAGCACTTCTCTGCAGCGGAGTTGTTCCAGCCACACGTTCTGCAATTGCACATGCTGAAACATGGCCATCTCTGCCTGGAGGTTCTTCCAGGAATGCCCTTCGTGGTCTGCATGCTGCTCTTCCCACAGCTAGAGGTTGATAAGATTTTAATTTAGATACTTGAGGTGGTATCCTAACTGCTCCGTCCTCTGTAGTTAGTAATTCAAGAAATCCAGGTGCAGTATCTAATGTTATGCTAAGGATCAGCCTTGTTTCTGTTCTCTTCTTAGAATACAGGGTGTTTTCTACCTTTTCACAGCCCAAGCTTAGAAGAAAAGAAATGTCGTTACTATACCTATTTCTCTTGCCTCATTGTAATTATCAACAATCTCTGCCCTCTTTGCAAAAGTATTTCCTCAGGCTGTTCTCTTTGCACCTTGATCCTTTCTAATTGCAAACTTTCTGGAATGTCGCTTTTAATTAAAGACGACTCCCTTCTTGCCAGAGAAGGGCAGCACTTCCATACAGAAACAAGCTGTGTAGTCTCCTCCACTTCAGTGAGGAAAGGGGGAAGAAAAAAAAGGAAAAAAAATAAAAAAGCAGAACTGAAGTCTGGAAAGTGAGTAAACAGTTTCTGCCTGGATTTTCTAAAGTTTGGTCTTCCATTTGGAAAATCCTAATTGCAGAGTGGAGGGGGAAAAAAACCCAAACAACGAAAGTGTCCTCATTTAGGAATTTTAAAAACTTTTACAAATTGCCACAAAGTGTGTATCGTATTATTACATGAATCATGATGACCTCATTTCTTGTTTGAAGAGACACAGTGTGAGAGCACTGTCAGCAGGCATTAGTACATTTCCGGAGATTGGCATTAAATAAAGTATGCTGCGTCTAATAAATCCAAGTGAATCTATTGTTATTACTAACCAAAACAATTATCAAATGTGATGGGTATTCTGAGCTGACTGAGTACTGAGCCCTCAAATAAAGGGTGGCAAAGAATAAGCCAGATATATTGGTTTATGTGTGTACTTTTCTGTATTTTTCCTGTGCTGCTTCTTGCCTTGTTTCTGAATCTGCTTCTGTTCCTTTATTAATCAGAAACTACCATTAGGGGCTAACAATTAGTGAAATGGGAGTGACTTCAAAGGAGCGTTTCCATATATTTGACAGTGGTTAACATATAACATTTGTGAATTGCACCTGAAAACTGGGTGACCTTGTGCCTACCCGGACTGGCTTCATGCTGTCCCAGACAAATGCATGCTCTTCCTCCTCCTCCAGGAAGATGTTTGACGGTAATGGATAGATGAGAGTGGTGCTGCCCCTTCTATTTTTTTTCTTCAAGTGAACAGATTTTAACTGCTTATTAACTGGAGATGAATGAGGACAGGGTGACTGAGGGCACAGTAGTACAAACCCAGGGCTCTGTGCACGAAATCCTGGCTTCCTTTGATTTGACATATGTTGAGTATGTCGTGACATACGTTTTGCGGGGAAGCAGCTATGCCTGAAAGTCTTTCTGTCATTCTGTGTGTTAGATGGGGAGGGAGAAAACGCCACCAAAAATCCAATCCAACCTGCTTCTTTCTAAAGTTGCCTTTAAAAGAAAGAAGACATGGCTTTTGTGGGTCAAAGTATGAAAGATTTCAAGCAAACGACTGATGGGGGCAGGGCCAGGAGAAGTACTGGTTTTTAAACTAGATCAAGAGAACAGCTTGTCACTGTGGGCAGTAAAGCTGAACTTTAATTTATCTAACCCAAAGCAGTTCACCCGTGCCTTGGCTGGCCTCAGAAACTGAGAATGTAACATGTAAGCTGCTGAACGGCTTAATTACTTCTGCCTCCCAGTTTATCCTTTCCCTTTCAGCCACAATCATATTACTGAAGCCCTGCTGGATACTGTTGAGGGTATAAATTTTTTAATTGGGTATTAAAATACTTGCATTGGACAAGCCAATTCACGAAGAAGGAAGAATAATTGGGGCCGACTCTAGGAAACACTTCTGTTTGCCTAGATGGGAGATGGCTGAATTTGTTAATAAGCTGCTGTGCTGATTTTTACCTTCCAGGTTGAAGCTTGTGGTCATTTTTCACAGGTGAGAGGAAGGGAAAAAAAGGTTAGATGCCTGTAGAAGAGGTGTTTCATCGATGATATTCAAATGCTAATAAAGCTGCCACATTAAAAACAGTTCCTCCTCATTTCTCTCCTTTGCTGCCCTCAGTCTGGTTTTATCTGGGATATTTGTGATCCCTGATGTACTCATGTGCTCTCATCTTTACTGTGTAATGCCTTGTCTGGCTCCTCTCCTCTCCTCTCCTCTCCTCTCCTCTCCTCTCCTCTCCTCTCCTCTCCTCTCCTCTGTTCTCCTCTGTTCTCCTCTGTTCTCCTCTCCTCTGTTCTCCTCTCCTCTGTTCTCCTCTCCTCTGTTCTCCTCTCCTCTGTTCTCCTCTCCTCTCCTCTGTTCTCCTCTCCTCTGTTCTCCTCTCCTCTGTTCTCTCCTCTCCTCTGTTCTCTCCCCTCCTCTCCTCTCCTCTCCTCTCCTCTCCTCTCCTCTCCTCTCCTCTCCTCTCCTCTCCTCTCCTCTCCTCTCCTCTCCTCTCCTCTCTTCTCGTCTCCTCTGTTCTCCTCTCCTCTGTTCTCCTCTCCTCTGTTCTCCTCTCCTCTCCTCTGTTCTCCTCTCCTCTCCTCTGTTCTCCTCTCCTCTGTTCTCTCCTCTCCTCTGTTCTCTCCTCTCCTCTCCTCTCCTCTCCTCTCCTCTCCTCTCCTCTCCTCTCCTCTCCTCTCCTCTCCTCTCCTCTCCTCTCCTCTGTTCTCCTCTCTCCTCTCTATTGCCCATCCTCCTGCCCTGGATGCATCACTCGGAGCAGAAGCAGGTCCAGGCCCCTGGGACCCTCATCACATCGCGGGAGGGCTCGGGGCTGTACATCTCCCTGCAGACTCCTGCTTGTGGGGCTGCTTTTTGCTGCCATGGGAGCGGGGAGGATGCACCACGCATGGCCACGCGTCCCTGTGCCTCCTGGCTACCTTCCTCGGTGAAAACCCCAGCCTTCTGCCTTCCAGCAAAAGAAAATGTTTTTTAAAACCTGAATTAGGCTGGGTTGCACAAGACGTCTTCTCAGCCTCGTTGACATAAAGGGTGCTTGTTTTATATGGAAACATACCCTCCTCTGGAACTGGCTGTGGAAACAGTGATCTCTATTGAGCAGCCTTATCTTGAGGCTTGGGCACTCTACAGAGTACTGATTTTTATGACTTTGCAGTTAATACGTTTAAATACCAAAAAGAAAGAAGAAGTCCTAACAACATGACTTAGTCCTAACAAGTGCTTCCTTGGGGAAAACAGAGGGGGATCCTACAAAATAATTGCTTGAGTAAACATGAAAGCCAAGGACCCCATAATTCCTGTTATATGAGAATATAAATCCAAGACAGTTGTTAGGAAGAAAATAGCTTCTTAAGACTCATAAATAGTCTTTTCTCTGATGCTTCTAGGAAAAAGCTTTCACACACACACACCCCCCTGGTGTAACAGAGGGTTTAATCTTACCCTTCACAAAAAAGCCCTGTACCAAGAGTCCCCGTGTTGCTGTGCAAATCTGGTCTATCCCAACAGCTGCTGGAAGAAGCTTGTTTTTGAATTCTTGGTGAAACAAATAGCTTTTTGGAAAGCCTGTCACTTGCTGTTTTGTGTACAGTGAGGTGTCATGAGGCAACTGAGCTCCTCTAACAGCTTGCTTCTGCCAAAAGAGATGGTCCCAGCCACACGCTGCAGCGGACTGTCTCATGCTAGTTCTTGTGCTCATCTGTTTTCTTAGCAAGCTCAAGCCAGCAAAACCAGTAACAAACCCAAAACAATGCCCAAAAAACAATTCTAAAAAAGGTTTACTTTCTCCTGGCAGTGTGCGCTGAATCACCTCTGCAAGGGGTCAAACGGTGCCAGAGCTGACACATGAAAGAAAACGAAATGCATACTTTAATCCATGCAGCCTACTCATTACTGAACCTGAATCATGGAAATGATTGCTTTTGCTGTAGAATTGCTTTACCTTGTTTCAGGAGCAAAGGAAGCACACAATGGCTCCTTTTTTTGTAGAAGCAAAGCCTTTTCTGGTCCTATGATGCTGATTTGAACAGCGTTAAGAAAATTACTCCAGTAACTGTCTGTAAAATGGGTATCACTAACTTACTAGGCTGTCCTTTGCTCTTCTGCCTCGCTTGCTTCCTCTGTGTCACTTCAAGCCATCTGTGTCCAGCTCTGCTGCATCCTCCTTGCACTGCATGGATGTGGCACCTTCCTGATCCTCACTCCAAAAACTGCCCTTAGACCACAGTCACTCACACATTGCATCACTCTCATGCTAGATCAGATCACTGACTGTAGTCTTGCCCGGTGCTTCAACTGCATCCCTTTCCATTTCGATGCACCACCCTTTGTCATGTTTTCATCTCTTGGTCTTTCCATCTCCAGGCAATCCTGAAAGTCTGGGCTCCCTGGTCTGGTATCTTCCTCTGCGGCTCTGCTTTCCTGAAAAGGTACAATTCCCTGCATTTTCTGAGGGCTGAAGGATTGCCCGATTTTCACATTCATGTTGTGTAATTACAGGGGACAGAGCCTGTGAGGGTAGGTATGTCAGATGTGCATTTAGGAGTATGTCCTGCAACATTTATCAGGGACACATGCAAGGCTGGAATCTGGAAAGCTCAGACCTGTGGTGCCCCCCCACACTTAATTAAAATTCCATCATTCTGTTGTGCATACTTGACTCTATCAGGGGTTTTTTTTGTTGTTGTTTCTAGTGTCCCACTGCATTTTCTGACACACTGAAGACCTGCAGAAGTTTTTAAACAGTAGTGTGTAATCAATATAATAAATACGTTTTCTCATAGGTATCCCTGATGTTTGGTATTGCTGGTTGGCAATGATGCAAAGAGAAGGTTAACTTTTTAAATCTAAGTCTCCAGAGGTACTGTATTAAAAGGTACTTTTCCGGTTGAGTTTGTGCACTCTAAGAAGTGATTACCTCTCTGGCACCAGCACATTGACAGGCTGTGCCGAGTGCTCCTCTTTCACTCCAATGCAGAGTAAACCAGGTGATTTTAAACTACTGCTTGGATGCTCTGAAGAGCAGCAATCTCCTACAGTGCTGTCAGAAGAGCACATCTGACTGTGCATATGGACAAATTAATGCTGGTGAAGAAGGACAGGTTGCACTGTGCTCTGCATGTCAGCTGCATGATGTGGACCTGTCTTTGCTGTCTCTACCTTTGAATTTCTGAGTTCCGCTTCCCCGGGCTGGCAAAGGCTGGGGTGTGCTGTGGAGCCGTCAGGCGTGGCATGATGGATGTCTGGGTTTCCAGTCCGAGGGAAGGGAAAACTAAAGGGGTGTGAGGCACTATGCTAGGTCCCTTGCTCTGCAGGAGGAAACTGGATGTCTTGGGACCTGTACTTGAAAGCTGGATAGCTGAAGTTATCATCAGCTGCAGGGAGGAGATGACCACATCCTTGACTTGGTAAACAACAGAGTTGTTTGAAGGCCAAGGGTTTAGTACAAATAATCATTAAAACATGGGCTGTTTGTTTATTGTTTTTTAAAGGTGCAGAGTTAAGCACTCAGAAGTTAGGAAATGCCAGAGTTAAGGCAGTAATTACCTCCCTGTCTGTGGGCTGTCGGCCGAAGCTGAGAGCCGTGCTGACGTGAGCGCACAAATATTTTAGGGGCCTGGTGGTGCTGGCAGCCCGTTGGTGGTGTCTGGCCGCTTCAGATGCTCTGAGCACACGTGGCACAGGCTGAGCTTGGCTGAAGCTGGCAGGGCTCAGAAACACTTCCCGGAGGCGGTCAGGCCCTTCTCTTCAGTCGGGCGGACTGAAAACGACGCATCCAGGTCAGTGGGCACAACAGGAGAGGTTCAGACAGTGGACTTGGCTGGCTGTAGGCGGGTACGGCTGGGCACAGCTGCACTTTTGCTTGTTGTCGCCATGGGCTCCTCTCCTTGGCTTCAGCCCCATCACCTGGTGAGATAGGCAGCACACCAACACAAGCCCTCCATCGTGCTGTAGCCTTGATTCATCTCTGAAGCTTTCTGAAGGAAAAGATGCATGTTATCCTGCTGCTGGAGACGGCTTGATAATAAACATGGAGAAGGCGTTTAATTAAAATTATGTGGGTAGATGCAGTTCAGGCCTGGTATTGCACTGAAAAAGTGTAACAGGGTACAGCAAGTGTTTTTCCTCTTTGCAGTTCACCACTTTAACAAGTGCCTTCTGCTCTAGACCCCTGTGTTGTTTACTTAACTCTGTCCAGCTTCCTGAGGAAGGGAATCTCATTCACTGTGCGAGCTTGCTGAAAAGTTACGGTGCCATGTCCAGCTGCGCCTTTAGCAGCAAATACTGGGAGCCCGGGAGAGACACATGTCCCTCTGGGCCCTATTTCTGTTTTAGCTGGGTGCGTAACTTGATATCCAGCTCCTGTGGTGCTTTGAGGACTGCTTAGCAAGCTTTCTCTTAGCCTGACTAATTGGTCCCGAACCCTGAAATGCAGTAAAGGACATCCTTTCCTGCGGATCTGCCTAGTTTCTTCAGCGGCTGCTGGAAAAATCCAGAGTTTCTGAGATCTGTGAGTAGTAGCGTGGGTTTTCTTAAGCCATTGTTGCTTGCGAAAAGTCTGGCGATATGTTTTTTATCTGAAGAGATCTTTCTATTTGAAGGGCTTCTGGAGGGTTTTAGAAAGATTCTTTAAAAATACAGTATTTTAAATACGTAACATTGAGTACAAGTGGATTCAGAGAGGCTGTAAAGTCTTTGTAGACGCTGCAAGTGTCAAAGCAGCTGTGGGCTGTCACTGCTCCAGAAGTTTGCTCTTTCAGCTGAAGGCTCTTTGAGAGCTTTTAGAGTAATTCTTGCTATCACTGTGTGTATCTACACTTCGAAAATCACCTGTTAGCCGCTTCCTTTCTAAGTCACAGCGGTGGAAAAATAGAAAATTTCAGATTCTTTTTGGATCTGTCTTTTGAATTTGGGGTTTAAGACTTTCCCAAATACAAGTCTTAAACCAAAACTTGAGATTTGCACAGCCATGTCATTCCAGGCAGTGGGGCTTTAAAGAAGAAAAGTGCATTAAATATAGTAAGACTCACCCATGCTTTTACATCAGGATAAAGAGCCCAGATACTCCCTTTGTATTCCCTTCTGTTCCTGCTCATGCTAGCAGCTGTTTCGCTCTATTCTTCTGCTTTCTAGGGTAATGACTCTTGGGACCGAGCTATCTCACTGACCATCTGTGGCCCATGCAGCAATTTGTAGTGGATAATCTCTCACACTAAACTCTCCCAGCACGTGCTGCATGTTAATTTTGGACTTCGTCCTGTTCTGAGCTCACTGTAGGCCTGTGAGCTGCTGCGGCAAGGTGCCATCCTTCCCGCAGCCCAGGGAAAGGTGTGGGATTCCCTGGAGGACTCTTCATTCAGCGTGGTGGGGGTTACGCAAGTGCCCCCAAACCCTGTTTACCACTGGGAAATAGTTAAAAACTGTGGGGAAAAAAAATACGCAACCAAGTCACAGCATTGCTTACCTAAGGTTTTCCATCAAGAACAGGGTTAGAAGGTTTGTCATTGTAAAAAAAAACAACCCACATGCTCTCAAGCAGGCACACAGTGACCCGGGTATTTTGCATGCTCTTTTGGTCATTGCTTTCTTAGCAGGCAGGATTTACATTCTTACCTGGCAGCTTTTCTCAGTCTCTGTTTTTCAAGCCGTGATATCTTGGGCATCACATCACCACCTGACTCTAGGTGCTGGGACTTGGCTAGCAGAGAGATTTGTGATGAATTTATCTAGTGGGCATGGCTGTCCTGTGGCAGACTGAAGGTTCACTTAACACAGCTCTGGCTGCCCCAAACCCCCAGAATTTAGGGAACTATGCAAGACCAGCAGTGAGCAGTACTTCTCTGATAACTTCTTCCACTGTGCAGCAAGCCCTGGGTGCGGGATTTCCTGAGCAACACACTGCCCCTGGGTGCTTGCAGGGGGATTATTTTCTTCCCTGAACTGGTCAGTTTAACTTCTGGGTAACCCTGAGCCGCTGGCTGCCATACCACTGCCTGACTGTGTGTGCATGGTGAGTGCAAGGCGCACGCTGCCTGTGCACACTACTGGGTCTGTGTCAGACTTGCCACTGACAGCAGCAGGGGACCCCCACCGATTGTCTCTTTTTGGGATGAGGGATCTCAGCCAACACAGTCACCACTTCTACATAGGTGCTGCCATGTCTCTGGTGCCCTCCACCTTCCCTGCGTGTTTGCTAAGACAGCAGAGGCATTTAACCAGGGCTTATGTTCTAGGCAACTCGCCCCTACCTCTTCCCTCTGCTCCCCCAGTCCTGTGCCCTGCCTTCACTCAGCTTCCCCGTTTCCACCAACTTGTTGTTCTTGAATAATGCCAGTGTAACTTTGCAGGGATGAAGGCCTGTCTCCGCTTCCCCCCGCAAGCAAATTGCCCAAAAGCCAGGAGTGGCTGCAAGCTGCAGAAAGCCTTGCGCCCAACCTGGTGTGGACATTTCCAGTCCAGTTACAAAAGCATGGTGCTTGCATTATGCTAATCCCCTGGCTTTGGCTAACGAAGGACCTCCGCCGGCCAGGCAGGACCTATTATGGCATGGAGAATGACATCATTTGGAAAACACCGCTGCGCAAGGCTGCCAGTGATTGTGCAGCATCCCTCCCCTCTCACAGGGGGAGGCTGCTCCATCTCAGCGTGTGCAGGCACTGCTTTATAAATCGGAATAGTTTTAGTTACCACAGAAGTTGTAACTCAAGGGAGTGCAGGATGCTGAGACATGTGACCCACCTCTCTCTCTGGCAGGCTGCAATAACGATACAATGCCATAATCCTGCGATAAGTTCATTAAGCTCTGTTACCTAGCTTTTCATTTCCTCTTAACACATGCATTGTTTTTACGTGGCCTAATTTGCCATTTACAAATAATGGCAAGAAATGCCGGTACCAAAAAAGCATAACTGGTGTGACGCTGCATGCAGGCTCACCCACGTGCTGCTTGTGATCGGCACAAGGAGCTGCAGAGACATATAATCCAAGTTGACTGGGCTGCTTTGTGAAACCTTCCAGCTCAGTAATGCCAAAAGCCCGTCAGGCGCCCCGCGCTCTGAAACCAGCACACGACTCTCAGCATCGCCATTCTTCCCATTTCTTCCCTTACAGACGCGGTTATAATAAACGGCAGCTAAGCACAGACATCTCCCTGGCATACTGTCAGGCAGCCTTGCTGGAGGAAATTTTTTTTTCTCCCCTGCAAGCTGCCAAGGTGGACTCCTTAGCTCCTGCGATAGACTGAATGAGACTGCAGTTCCCCCATCAGTTTCATAATACTCAGAAAGCATCCATTTACATCATTGTGTGCAGTGCAGGGCAGCAGCTGCCAGGAAATTTGAAACTATTTTGATTCCAGTTGACTAGAACAGCAGCAATTGAATTAGCTGGTATCGCTATAGATAAACTGATGATCTGTGCATTTTATTTCTTTGACCAATGGGTAACTGCTGGAGCTACAGTAACCTCTGTGAGTAAGGAGACTGTTCAAGCAACTATATCTAATTTGTTGAGCTAGCTAATATATATATATATATATATATATACTGTATAGAGAGAGACACTCACACCATTCTTTTGTAAAATGTACCTGTAAACAAAATGTCTGTCTATGCTTGTAATTTGTGTTTTGCTTCCTAGAATTTCCTTTTATTATGCTGTAGACAAGCTTGCTTGACATGGAATGGTTATTTACTTATGAAATATCATATCTATGCCTGATTTAAGTCATGAATTCTTTCAACGTCTAGTCATCAGAAAGGCTGCCAACTGCTGTTAGGTTATATTTGCCCGGTCTCAGTTTTCTAGCCACTCACCCCCTTTCTATTTTAGCTTTTTCTCTCTCCGTTTAATTCTTTTTTTTCCCTTTTTTTTCCTTTTTTTTGCTTTGTTGAAAGAAGCCACCTTCAATGCAAAGTAGAAATTGGTGTTACCTGAGAGTGTGTGTCCTTTCTTTGTTTGTTTGGTGGCGGGTATTTTTTTTCCCTGCTCATCTTCAGTGCGGTCCTTAAATTTTGTTGTTGCCTTTCTAGCCTTGTTTGTAATGCAGTCATATTGGGGGATGGGGTTGGACAGGATATGCCAGTAGCTGCAGCAAGACATGATGCTGTGGTGGTGGATGGGAATAAGGGAGGAGTTTCCCTTAAAGAGCTCAAGCTCCTGTAAGCTCTGGTACCTGAAATAGCTCTCTGAGCAAAGGGAAAGGCTTTGCACCTTTTAAGAGTGGGGGGCAATTGGTGGTGTTTGACCGGAAGAAGCGGAGACCGTGGCAGTCATGTGCATGGTAGTACCTAACATAATGGGGACAGACTGCTGCTTTGGTGCCATATGTGATTTTTTTGTAATTGGGCAGTGAATTAGGCAACGTTCCTGCAGGATGCTGTGAAGGCGAGAATCCCGCTGACTTGTGCTCGCATATGGTAGCAGCAGCAGTCCTTCTAGAGCAGGGCTGCTGGCACCTCACTATAGAAAAGGCCTTAAATTCCCACCGTGAAAGTGCTCCTCTCTTGCCCAGGTGAAATACAGCTTGCAAGCATGGCAGAGAGGTACCTGTGTGCACACTCCCTCTGCCTGCATGTCTCTGTGCCCATATATGCATGCATGTGCTCTGTACCTGTACCTCTTCTGGAGTCTGCTGGGCCTGCCAGAGGGTAAAGTTTGCTTGGGATGAAGTTCAGGAGAAGTAAATCAGAAACTTGCTCAGGACTGCTTACTGCTGCCAGCAGCGGCCTTTGGTGGCAGATGGGGACGCGCAGCAGTGTATTTAGCATGCACCGCCAGAAAGAAGGCTGCCTGTGTTTCCCTCGTGTTGGTTCAGAAGCTAAGATAGCAATTAGCAGAGACGAGCCTGGCCCCTTGGCAGGGTCTGTGTGTGGTTCCTTGTCAGTGCTTGGCCTCCAGCGCATGTTGGCTGCATCCCAGACCCATGGGGGGCCGGGGGGGCGATGCTCCGGGCTTCCTTCCAACGAGGCGGGGTGCATGGGTGGGAGGGAAGCGTGGGGGGTCCCAGCTCCTGGGGCACTATGCATTGCCTTCCTTTGGGATGTGGCTGGAGCGTGCGGCCCAGGCAGCGGGGTGGCCAAGTGCTGCCCCATGGTGCTGGGGGCATGAGGCAATCCCAGCTGGGGCACCTGCCACTTGCAGGTCTGCCAGCTGAGAGTTGCTGTAGGTGGACCTGTGTCCATGGAGAAGGGTTCATGGCAGTTCTTGTCTCTTGAAAAATCCCATCTCTGGACGTGTGCTGAGACCAGCCACTGCATTAGAGCAGACCAGGGCTGAGGGATGGAAAGCTGGGACCTTTTGCTGGCTTGGGCTGGTCCTGGTGCAGGTGTAGGGACGTTGCAGCCACACAGCATTGTTCGCATCTGTGAGTCCATGCTGGTGAAAGTGTGTCCTAATGGCAACCTGGCGCCTGTGCCATGAAGTGGGTGGGCTTGGGATGCACTCAAGGACTGCATGGCTGAACAGTGTGTAAAGGGGGCTGTTTGTCTGGGGCTTTGGGCACTTAGAAGAAGCACCATGCCTGGAAATGCTTACATGGAGAGAGGGACGTTGCTCTCTTCCTTACACTCTCCCAGTGCACCTGCACCTGTGTGTTGGAAACCCTGCCATGGCGGCAGACTGGTGATGCAGAAGTGGACAGGACATCTATACTCCTCACAGCTCCCTGGGACCTTGCAGGAGTGAAAAGATCCCTGCTTTGTGCAGTCGCTGTCCTCAACAGCAACCATATCATCCAGGTGAAGCCTGACCCACTGAAGTTTTATTATGGAGTAATTAAATCAATACCATGGAGGTATCTGGAGAACCTACAGGCAAAGAGACTGTGGTTTGGCATGGTCCAAGTCTGTCACTTTGATCCTGCACCATGCACAAGGTGCAGTGTTTACCCTGTGGCTAGATATACTGGATAGTGAGCTGGCAGGTGTTACAAACTACTAGCAGATAGATAGCCATTAGTGGAGTGCTGAGCTCGCGTGAAATTATTTTCCCTTTCACCTTGAACTCAGCCTATCATTAACCACAGTTACATGGCTTCCTCCTCAGAAATGGCTTGTGGCCAGCCTGCTTGGAGCGGAGATGGGGATTGGTTTGCAGCACAGCACCTAGAGATGCAGCTTGAGCAGGGCAAAGCATCCAAATGCAAGTTGGTGTCTGGTTTCAGAGCTGTCACCCCTGACATTTTTCAGAGTAGGTGTTTGGATTCGGCCCCCTTGTTGTTTGTTTTAAAGCACTTTTATACTCCAGGCCAGTTTTTTCCAGAAGGGTGCAGCAAATGCAGCTGTTGCTGGTTTGTTTTTTGGTGGTTTTTGTTTTTTTTTTTTTTTTAAAAGCTCAGTTCCTCCTTGGGCCGTAGTATTAGGTGGCCAAGTATCTGTCATTGTGTCATCCATGAGGTCCCTCTGAGGACAGCTGGTTCTCTGTTACCCCACAACAATGGGAGCCACTGGGTGCTTGGCGCTTGGAAAATGGGACCATCCGTTTTCGCTCTTGCTTTGTTTACATCAGTTGGAAAAGCAGCACCATGAGGGGAGGGGTAGCAAGCTTTCTGTGCAGCGGTGAATTTGCTGCAACAGAAAATGTGAACTGCTCGGTATGCGTATATCACTGCAACACAACCTTCAGTTACCCTAGTTGTTAAAGGAAGAGGGTAGTGCTGGCAGAAAGTTGAATTGCTCATTAATTGCTTTGTAATTTAGCTAATTGGTTTTGTCAAGGCTGTGGAATATACAGGGTGTGGCTGATTAACTTCCCAGTGTTTCATCTTTACAAGTGAAAATGACCTAAAAACATTTCTTTTAAATAAAACCAACATGTATGGCACATGCTGTGGATGGATGTCAGACCTCTGAATATCTGTTTTCTTCAGCCTTTGCGTCTGGCCTGTGGCCTCAGACTGTTCATGGGCCACCGGGACCCTTTCTGAAGTGTAGTAGACATTTCTGGCATTCCTTCCTCAGTAGTGCATGCTCCCAAAGTAGGGCTGCCCAAAAACTTGTATGTAAAAGGACCGGCTCTGGATAACTGCAGTGTGAGACCATGCAGAAGTGAGTTAAACTGAATGGTATTTTCCCTGCAGGGGAGAGAGGGCTGGGAAGGGAGGTCGGGCTTTTTGCTTATGCACATGGTAGATAAACCCACACTCTCTTTTCTTCTGTGCAGGTAGTGGCCATGCAAGCAGCACTTTGGTCCCTCATACGATCATCAATGAATTTCCAGAGTATGGCACCATAGAGCCAAGTGGAGATGTGCCGAGGGCTTCATCACCATGCCAGGCAGAGCCTGTGACACACAGTCCAGAAATAGGGGACAGTCACCACCGGGTACCTGGCAGGTCCCTTCCTCAGTGTGCGGCTCCTGCAGACAATTTGAGACCTGATGCTGGGGCAGCACAGCTGCACGCCCCAGAAGAAGGTTTGCAACCTGCCGGTGACCTGCCAGAGATTATGAAAATCTCTCGACGGCTGGAAACAACAAAGGTGCAAGAGAGAGCAAATACTTCTCTTGACTCAGAGACTCAAATGGAAAAAAAGAGTGTTACTGGCAGCCAAAATGTGCAGGCAGCCAGAGAACCAGTTCCAGCAGGCCAAGAAAAACCCTCAGACATGCCTCTTCCATCTGAACGAACAGCTGAGGAAAAAATGCATTTGATCGTAGAGAAAGATCTGGCTGCAATATGGACTGGAGAAAAGCAGTCCGAGTCCTTGCAAGCCATCAGTAATAAAGCCGAGGAGGTCCATGCAGCGCAGGAGACAAGCTGTCATAGACCATCTGTGACAAACCTGGAAGCAGCCAGCAGAGTGGAGGGGTGGGCGCATTTTGAGGAGTTTTCAGCGTACAGTCAAGGCAAAATGCAAATGGGTCCTGAGAGAAGGCTCTCTAAAGAGGCAGCTGTGAGCAAACACGTAGAATTTCAAGGGGTGGAGATTTTATGGCTGCAAAAAGCCGAGGAGCAGAGAAGAAAGAAGCACTCGCTGCTGGAGACTGTGTCTGTGGAGAAGAAGGCATCCCCCAAAACATCCAGCCACCCTGCACCACTGATGGTCTCCCCAGGCTTGGTCTCCTCGCAGGACAGCGCTTGGAGCGAGGTCTGTGAGGACCTGAGGCTGGGACCCGCTGCCTCTGGAGCCACTCCTCTGGTGCTGCTTGATGAAAGCGGGGAGGATGAAGTTTTTGTGAAGGACAAGAAGAGCCACAGTGAGGAAGAGATGGCTGTGCTAGCGAGAGGCCAGGGCAGGTGAGATGGTGCTTGGGGGGGTGCAGGGGGCAGGCGGGGTTACTCTCATCCCAAGCACGTGGCTTGTGCCTACCGCTTAGGAGCTAATGACAAACAGTGAATGTTTGTCCGCTGCCTGCGGCATGGTGGCGATCGTAGCGGTTCATGCCTGGTGGTGGCTAGTGTGTGAAGTTGGGACTGAACCCTGTCCACAGCACCTTGCTGAAGTTTGAAGTCCATCTCAGGTTTGGAAACGTAAAGGTGTCTCTTGTCTGCAGAGTAATGGCTGTGTGATGAAGCATCTGTAGCAGGTGTAGTTGGGATCCAGGCATGGCATGTAATTAAATATAGGCAGCATGCAGGCCTGGCCATGTGTGCCTGGCCAGATTTTCTGGTTTCTGGCAGAGTTCATGCAAGAATGTTGCAAGCACCTCTGAGAGGTTGGATAATAAAGACTTTTTACCCAGGGCCCTGTAGGTTATATAAGGGTAAATGCTGTGATGTGCTTTCTGTATTATCTATCTATCTATCTATCTATCTGTGTTTATATAAGTTTAGCTATATATATTGCAAAGATTGTCTGCTGCTTTTTACAAGACCATCACGATTTGTCCACTTCTCTTTCCTGATGCACATCTGTAACAAAGCAAATGGTCCCACTGGTGCGCTCTGAGCAAACTGCTCTGACCTGGTAGGGTGTTGCTGTTGACACAGCAGGATCTCAGCAAGGGAGGCACTACTGCCTCTGCACCTTGGGATCCATGGAGTTTTGCTTTGGCTAGCATGTGGGATTGCTTGGGCAGGCATCCCTGATGCCGAAGTCCCACAGCATTTGGTGCAGCAGAGAAGAAAACTCTCCACAGGGGGATGCTACACCTTCCCCTGTGCATCTGCAAGCAGGCTGAGTCTTCCCTCTTCAGATCTGGTTCTCCCAGCTCCTGTTTTTTAGTTGCATTTGCTTCCCTTTGCATTTTGGAGGGGTTCCCTCCAGCTTTTCGCCAAAGACCCCAGCCCTGGGACTGCAGAGCCAGCAAACTGTCCTCCAGAGGCAGAGGGCCCATCTGGGTGCACGTCTCTGACCTGTGCAGCCTCTGGCATGGCAGTGGTGCTAGCAGAGACCTTACGCATTTGTGAGTGCTCCTCTCCTTTGCACATAAGCAGCTGATGCTAACTGTTAGGCAATATTAGGCTTTCCCCCTGCCCCCCTCTTTTACGCAGAAGATTGTTTCTTTTTATGTCCCCAGAGAGAGAGATGGTGCCAGTCACGAACAGAAGTTGTGCAAGGAGAAACTAACATTTTACCCACAGTGTCCTCTCCTGCACGAAGCCACGTTGACCTTTCTGTTCGCAAAGGTGGAAGGCGAGGAGGTTTACCCAGAGGTCTAAACCTTGCCCCCGAGCTGAAATGAGCTGTTTGATTAATTTCCAGGATGATGGAGGAGGGGGAAGCAGCCATGGGAGGATATGAAGATGTCCTTGGGCAGAGGCACTCTGACATCTCCACTGATCTGTACAGCTCACAGTTTGAAAACATCCTAGACAATACATCTTTATACTACAGCGCGGAGTCGCTGGAGACATTGTACTCGGAGCCTGATAGCTACTTCAGCTTTGAGATGCCACTCACTCCCATGATCCAGCAGCGCATGAAGGAGGGCAGCCAGTTTTTAGATCGGACATCGGCCTCGGGGCAGCCAGATGTCCTGCAGCTTCCCCCTGACGGGGCGATGAAGGGCTGCGGTGAAGGCATCGCCAATGGCTTAAGGGATGCAAGAGAAACACTCTTCAGAGGAGATGTCACGGAAGTCCCTTGTTTGGAAAGGTAAAAGCAGTGGGTGAGCTTTCTGTGTGCCTGTTGATTTTTCCCTGATGTCTGTTTACTTCAGTGGACTGTCTCAGAGTGTAGTTTTGCCTCTTTCAACACTGCATGTTTTCTACACAGAATAATTTCCAGTGTAACAGAGTGAGCTGCAGGAGAGGAGAGAGCCGTCCAAACCCGCTGTTCATTAGAAAAGTGCAAATTTACTTTACAGAAGTTTTGTAGGTGATACTTGTGTTGATAAAAGGCTGGCTGGTATTGTCACATCTCTGGAACCTGTCCCTGGAGGGGTTAGTTACCGGTTACAGATGAACCTTGTTCAGCTCCAGTTATACCTGAATTTGTTAGCAGCAATTTTAGGAACAATAACACCCTGTACACACGGACGAGTTGTCCAAATGCAGTTTGTGATTTGGATTTTAAAGGTGTGTATTGGGGCATAGCTTTTCCTCTCTTGAGGTCAGCGGGAGTTTTGCTGGTTACTTCAGCTGGGACGAGGTTTTGCTCCCACCACATTCACAGGATGAGAGACTGTTAGCTGTTTCTTTCGTTTGTGCACTAGTTACTGATTGAGAGAGAAGGGAGCATTGCAAAAATGTTAATAATTTCTGTTTAGGTAAAGGGAGAGATAAGAAAACCTATTAAGAGAAGAGCCATGTGAGAAGCAAAAACTAGGCTAAGTGGTCAGAAAATACTGTGTAATTGTGGAAACTCACTCTATGAGCAAACTTTCCTCATTGTGTTGTCAGAGAGGGCGGGAAGAGTGAAAGGCAGCGACAGCAAAGTGAGGGGCCGAGCCTAAAGCAGCAATCTGCAGAGGGGTGAGGGACCTTGTGAGCGACAAAGATGCATGGGTTCTCCATCCTCCAGGGACAGGACATTATCTAAGAGTCCTTAGACTATTGCCTTAGATGGGACTAGGCTAGTCTGGGAGTCAGTGGTGGGAGGTCTTTTATTGGTTTTACTTCTTTTGTGCCAGTGTGAAAGAAGTCCTTTGAGCAGAAGTAGTTTTGCTAACTTCATGGATTAAGCTACAGTTTGCCCTTAAAAGAACAGGCAGAAGGACTTAGTACTTCAGAATGTTTTTTCCATCAATCCTACTGGAGAAAAAAGGTGTTTAAATCTTGTAGGACCCTGAGCTGCTTGGTGCCAATAGGCAATAAGTGACTGCTAATCTGCTACAATCAGTACGGAGTCAGAAACTGAGGCTAGTCCTGACACTTGCAGCGCCTTACTTGTACTGAAACCAGAGATTGCTGTGAGACTGGACAGTGGAGGACAAGCAGCACACACAGACCCTGATTCTGTTACCCTGTAGTTGCAGCATCTGGTATCTAAAAAGTACTGTCAAGGGAGGCCCACATCAGCTCATCAAGACAGAGGTTATCACAAAGACAAGGTGTTCTTAGTTAATGCTTAAGAGACACATTAGGTGCCCGCCTAGTGTGGATTTCATTAGGAATTGAGTTAATTTTAGTTTAAATTTGCAGCCATAGTGATAAACCAACAGAGGATTTTTAAATTCTTCTTTTTTACCCCCTTAATAAAGAAAGAAGAAAGAAGTGTCCTCAACAGCAGGTTTGTTAGGAAGCTCTGCTGTTGTAGTCTGCAGGGCTCTGTTAGGGACGAGCCCCGAGGGCTTGCTCTCTTAAGGTAGGTGCTGATAAAGAGTGGAGCTGCAGCAGTACAGCCAGCCACAGATGTGCCCAACAGGGTAATCCTCTGGACAATAACCTTATTAAACAACCCCCCCACCCCCGGTATTCCAATGTCATGTTGGATTGCACCAGGGTACGGGTGACTGACAGATCGTGTGTCCTGTACTGTTGGAGCCAGCGACGAATCGCGGTGTTACAGCATGTGGGTGAGGAGCACCGCGTGCATGCTGGGGGCTGCATGGGATTTACTGGGAGACGGGTCGAGACGGTGTGTCACTGTGATGCTCAGGTGAAGCAGAAAGAGCCGCCTGAGCCGTGGGTACTATTTCTAAGAGTTGTCACGCGTGGTTGTGTAGCCTGAAGCAATCCTGGACTTGTTTTTTCAATCGAAAGGCCACATGTGGGACAATACGTGCGTGGCTGCCACCGCGGCACCTTTGTGCCTTCTGTCCCGAGGCCTTTTTTCCAGCGGTGCCGCGACCCCGCGGTAGTTCCCACGCGTAGCGCCTGCCTGGCGCTGCAGAGCATCAAGGGGCACCCGCTGAAGCGGTCCGGCTCTCCCGGAGGACGAGGTAGGGAAGGCAAGCCCACCCCGCCCCACCAGGTCCGGGCAGCGCTCCCCGGCCCTGCGCGGCGCAGCCACCGGACCGCCCGGAGCTGGCCGGCAGCGCAGCTTGCCTGCGGTATATCGCAGAGCCACCGGAGGTCTCTCTGCCCTCTGCGGAGCTGCCGGCTCTCCCCGCAGGCAGGGGCTCCTGCCGCTGCCTCTGCCCACCCTGCGGCGGGCAGTCACCCGAGGGCGGCGGGTGCAGGCGGCGGGGAGGGCGGGCGGCTGGCTGGAGGACCCCATCCTGCAGGGATAGAGGTCGGGGTGGGGGGGTGCGTGTGTGTGTCTCAGCGTCCGAGTAGTGGCAACCGCAAAGCGAAGCGGGGCGGTTTGGGACGCGGGGAGCTTGGGAGCAAAGCTCTGCAACGTTGTAGGGCGGCACAACAAGAGCGTTAACCCCCCCCCCCCCGCCGCGCTGACAACCCAAGCGAACAAAAACCGAAACCAAAACGCCAGCGGCTCCCCGTGCCCTGGTGTTTCCGCGACATCAAAACGCGTGGGAAAGCGCGTGGGGTGAGAGCACGCTTCCGAGTACCAGCGCCAGTTTATGGGGGAACAGTGTGAAATCCTGGCCGTTCTTCAGGGTCCGGTGCAGAAGGGGAGGGTGGATGTGTGAGCAAAAAGTTAATGGTTTACACCTGGAAATTGAAAGCCGCGTGCCAATTAGGAAAGGAGGAGCAGGTGCTCGCCACGGCCATGCCCTCCTGATAGCAGGTGGCTGAGCACCACAGCACTTACCGCAGCTCTCTGGAGGGATTCTGCGCATAACTGACACACGGACCCTAGATGGCGTGAGGTTTTAATGGATGATGGCAAGGAAACCTAGTCTGGTAATGAATAAGCGGGAGGGTAACATCCTTCGCCGCCGTTAGGAAATTGCTGGCTCTGGGAGGGGTCAGCTCTGGTATGTGAAGGCCAGTCACATGCCTTCAGAATTGAAAAAAAAAAAGGGTGGGGGAGGAAAAAAAAAATAAAATTATTAGAGGCTTGTGGGCTGCAAGTTCCTATGGGCTCCTGGGTGTCTGGATGTTTCATCCCTGCTGTCCTCCCTATCAGCTGCTGGCCGTGGTCAAATGCAGTAAGTCCTGGCAAGAGCCGTGTAGCGTGCCTGCTCTGACAGCCACCCGCCGTGCTTCCTTAGAGCAGGGGGATGTCAGCTGGCCCCTGGGTTTTCCTGCAGGACAGGTTGGCTTGCTTTTGCAAATAGTCCTTTCCTAGCACAGCTTAGGTGCCCTTTGTGTCTGGCGAGTGGAGGAGGGATTCGTGAGAGAGAAGGGAATGCAGTTTGCCTTCCTTTGGGAACAGTTGCAGCTCTTGGTGTCTTTAGGGTGGCTTAGTCTCTTTCCTAGGTGTGTAATGATCATTCTTCTGGGGGAAAAACAAATTTCTGCAGCTGACGTAGCCTTAAGTTTCCCCAGGTGGGGGTGGGAGAACTGGGGGAGAAGGGGGAGTGTGTGAGGTTTCAGAGCTGAGGGACAGCCTCGCTGTGTATCAGGGCACCATGCGGTTCCTGTGAAACATGCCGAGCCACAGGTTGCCAGTGTAAGGAAGCTTTGCAGTGGCAATAAAGATATTGCATTTGGTCTGTGTTTGGTGCGCCCCAGCTACTGCACTCCTCTTTTATCGTGCCAGTGGGTTGTGTTCTGACAGAGCAAGGCTCAGCCTTGGTACATGGGAGTTTAGTCTTACTCGCAGAGGCAATAAGGAAGACTGTTTGCAAGGTGCTAACCAGACATTGAGCCTGAGTTTGCATTGCCTGAACTAGGTGTAATCATTTACACCATATCAGAGTGGGAGGAAGGGGACGTATTTCCAAAGCAGTAAGATTTCCCCCGGTATAAGTGAGTTATCTTTGCTACATATACAGTGAGCGGCAGAGCATCAGTGCATCTAAAAGTGAAGTATGAAGTTCTCTCAGTAATGATCTCCATCTTTCTTTTCTACTTTCAGACTAATCTTTCTTTTTTCTGCATTCTTTATAGCAGACTTCACATTCCCTTTTCCCTTGTACGCTGCAGTCAGAACAAGAAATTAAAAAAAAAAACAAAAAACTTCTGGCATTTCGTTTCCAGAGTTGTCTCAGAAGGTGTGGTCTCTGTTGGTAGGACATCGCCCAAGATTTTTGTAAATCCAGACAGAAAGGAAAAAAATCTGTATTGCAGTTCCTAATCCTCAAAAATGCTAAATATTTGCCACCTGCCATCATCTTCAAAGAACTGCTGGTGCTCAGCAAATTCTGCAAGTCCTGTTATCTTTTTTTTTTTTTTTTTTCCTCCTAGAGATACAAATGCAAATTTAGTCACAAATGTATTCTTTTGTAATTCGAGGGGGGAAAAAAACAAACTCCCTAAAGCAATCTAGTGCTTGTCAGAATAAATGTACAAGAACATAGAGTGCAGTTCCCAATGATTGCCAGGTTACTTTTAATGATTTGACCCTCTCATAGTAGTTCCCATAGTTGTTTTCTTTCTTCTGTGTATGGGTCATTTCCAGCAATTTCTTAGTTGAGACTCTGCTTATTCCTTCTTTGAGACAATAAACTTTGTTGACAGATAAACCCAGTTTTGTTCCCTTCCTCCAGTTTGATTCAAGTCTCCTCTCAGTTTATCAGTATCTTGCATGCCAGTTATACTTCTGGTTTTCAGTTTGCACTTTGGTATTTTTGTCCAAGGTAGCTTGTATTTGATTTTCAATGTGGATGTGAGAGTCAGTACTTACAGATCTAACACATAACTTTTATTCATTCATTTTATTAGTATGTCTAACAGCAGTCTGGCAGAACTTTTTTCTGCTTTGATGACTCACCTTGCGACCTGGTTGAATTTTTTCGTTCAGCCTGAAATTTGCCAAGATCCCTGTGTTCCTAAGTGGATGGTTTTTTGCCTTTGGACACACCTCAGCTTGTGACAAACTCTGGGACCTAGGAGAGCTAGGGCTGTCAGAAGGTGGTACTTTGTATTTGCTGCTATCCATATGCCCAGGATAAGGAAAGTTACTCAGAAGAATGCCACTGGTTGTTGTCCTAAAACAGTGAATGCGTCAAATGCATCTGCAGCTGGTGAGCAAGCAAACACGTGCTGGAGCCCATTTGCCTGCACATAGGCTATTGCATCTGTCGGTTGTTGAGCCACTAGTAAGCAAAATATGCTGGCACAGGTATATTAAGCCCAGGTAAAGATGTAGCGGCACAATCCACAGGGGTAAATTTCTGAAACTGGTGGCGTTTTGGCAGCTGAGGATTTGCACCTTTATAGCACAGCTTAGTAACTTCAAAAATATTAAGCCACACTGATTACCTTGGTATTCCCTGCAGGAGGGTGGCATCACTTTATCAAGGCTCTGGAAGTACAGCATGGGAGTGTGCCTTGGCACTGGCTAATGAGGTGCTTGCAACACCAGTTTAGCAAGAGTATGTAAAACTGCTTCTAATTCCTAAATAAACTGTTGTTTTAGGGAAAAAAGATCTGCTGACTTCTCGCCTCTTCAGTTCCCAGCCTCCTCTGAAAATAAAACAAACAAAACAAAAATCCAGGAGCTGACAGAGACAGAAAAGAAAATGAAAATAAAGAAAAAAAGAAAGTGGAGCAGCTGATCAGTTCACTGCACAAAGCGCCTCAGTATAAAGCTGTCAGCAGCTCAGCTTCTAAGCTGGCATCTGTTGGCATATCTCCATTAAAGTCAAAGCCATTTAGGTCAGGAAGCCTTCATTCACTGAAACCGAAGCGTCTCTGCCAGCTCCCAGTTGGTCCCAAAGTACAGCCTGCTGTCTCATCCATTAGCCACGACTGGCTGCCAGTCAAGCCCCTCTCCATGTTGTTGCTGGTTAACGCTCTTCTTCCTCCATCCGTCTGTCTGTTGGGATAGAGAGAGGCAGAGCCTGGTGGCTGTCAGGTCGGCGTAGAGGCATGTATAGCTTCGGATGTGATACGGGAGCACCGCTGGAGAGGAACAGGGCATGTAACGTGCAGACTCCTTGCTAGCACAGCTGGGTGAGCTGTGGGTTGGTTGGTGGTTGTTTTCCCTTTATTGTGGAAGTCTGTCTTTTATTATTATTAACTGTTCTTTTTGAGGACAGGCAGTTCATTTTGCTTCATGGTTGAAATGTAAAGCTCCTCTGCAATACTACTGCCAGTGCTGAAACGCTCCATCTGCACATCTGCAGGGAAGCCTTAACCAAAAGGTGTAAACATCTGTGTTTTTATGGGTCTGTTCTGCTCCCTGCCAGAGAGGACCACCTGGACCAGCTGCCCCATTAATACATGCTCCCTGGGCCGGTCTCCAACAGTTAATCTGAGCCCAGGGAAGTACTCTGCTGGCTTCCCAGTTTTTCTCCTGTCCTGGAGGACCCTGCAGGAGCCTCATGGGGAAACACCATGGTGCTGAGCACAGGGACCGCTCCTGGCACCTGCAGCACATGGGGGGTGGGTGGGCTCAGGGGAGAGAGCCCAAGGGCTCCCGAAACTCTTTGGCGCTGAGTGTTTTCTGAGCAAGGTCACAGGTGTGCATTGCATTCTTTGGGTCTGGTTTTTCCTCGTGTCTGGGGGCAAGCGGGCCAGATCCTGAGTGTGGGACTATCCTGATGTATCCAAGAGACTGGTCTACATGTCAGTGCATCTGTTAGAAATATCCATTGCAGCGGGAGCGCTTGGACACCCTCTGTGGTGAGGGCCAGGTTTCCACTTTCTAGGCATGGGGGCATTAATGTGGTGAGAGTCCCTTTGCAATCGCTAACCCCCACCACAGCGATGTAAGGAGCCTGAGGTTGAAAGGCAATCAGACCTGAAGTATTTTTAGCAAAACTTTTGTACTTCAGGTGGCAACGGGCCAGTGTGTCTGTGTAATAAGGGACACACTGTCTCTCGGAAGGGCTGCAGTCCTGTGCCTGTGTGTGGCGGCACTTCTTGTCCTAATGCTGTGATCCCGTAACGATAGCATTTGCGTTTGCTGTAATGCAAGCCTACCAGAAGTGGCATTTTCTGAGCACTTCAGCTGTTAGCTCCCTACTTACAATCAGTGGGAATTCTTTTAATAAAAAAAAAAAAGTCAGATAATTACAGGGAGCAAGAGGTTATTTTTAAGCAGCAGCATGCATTTCACCCCCTGAAATTGACTTTGTATATGCATTTTATTGATAACCAATAGCAGATTACAGGGCTTGTTTGTTTATTTTTTACTTTGCTCCTCTCTGTGTGACGTGACAAGGCTGAGGTACTTTTCAATGGATCCTTGGTGGGCACTCTGTGTTGTAGAAACCGTCCTCCCTTCATGTGTCCTGGTTGATGCTGCGCTCTTGAGACACCCACTGAATCGAGTTGCAGAAAGTGCAGCTGTGTCAGTCCTCAAAGAGGGATCTACTTCAAAGTGTGTCTTTGAAGAGAATCCATACGTAGGACTTCAAAGCTGATTAAACCATTCGGAGTAAAATAGCACAGTGAGTCATCCGCTAGGAAAGGGCATTATTTTTATTATTTTTCTCCCCTTCCTACAGTTGTATCTTGGAAGAGCCCTGGAGCTGGAGGTAACTGGCAAGGTAAATTACTGCTTGACGTGATTTTGTGCTCACTCGCTCCCAGCCCCAAAGAAGCCGGTTCAGAGCAAAGCTGCAGCAGAGCCGTTCCCAGCCTGTCTGTGTGGTTGGTCATTTGTAGCAGGAACTGACTCATCACGTCCTACTGCTGCTGGGATTTCTTCGCTTTCTCCAGTGCGGCTACTCCTTTCAGAGCCAGGCTGTTCAAGCATGGCTTTTCAGCTCCCTTGAAACAAAATTCAGCCTGTGCCACCGATCATTTCTGATCAGCTCTGAAATGTGGAAGGGTATCACTGGCTGAGCATCCACGTCTCTCCGAAGGGTTGTAGGGCAGGGATTCGTTCCTGCAGGGCAAGACTTTTCCCAGAGGGAAGCCTGCTCCCCCTCTGCCCTCCAGGCTGGTGTCAGGGGCATCCGAATGCTTCTGCCTTTCTCATGTCCCTGCCATGCTGCGAGGTGAGAGCTGCTGCTGAGGGGCTGTTGGATTAGAAACAGAGCGTGCTCTTCACAGCTAGAGTTGATGATTATGGTTGAGGGGATGGTGTCCTGCGTTTCGGAACCCAGAGGAGAAGGCGGCTTGGAGTGAAGGCACTTAAAACAACAGGGCCGGCACAGTTCTGCAGAGTGTGATTCTCAGCCCCACCATGGCTCCCTGGTGGATGCTGTACCCCTGCTGAAAACAACATTTGTTCTGGCCCTAGCTTCAGCATGCCAGAATGCCTCTCCACCCTTTCTTATTTTTAATCGTTGCTGCGTTTTGCTCTGATAGAGTTTGCTGGCAAATGCTTGACTTAGCCTGCCTTGAAGTAAAGCTGATGTTAAAGGCGTGCAGATTTATTTGAGAGAAAAAGTGGGTATTCCTCCTGTTTCCTCCTCCTGTTTTTCCAAAAAGACCCGGGAAGGTCCCAGCCCTGTCTCATCCAAGCTCCCCCTGAAATCAGTGCATCCAGTGAACTCCCTTGGATGTGCATGCTGGATGGATTAGTGTTCCTCAGGGAAGGGCCCTATGTGCATCCAGGGGAGACCGTGTGCCACAGGGTGTATGCAATGCTTCGGTCTGGCAAGAGCTGCAGGCAGTGGCAAGCTGGGATCGCGGATGTGGCTGGGCTGAGTTGTCACACCCTGCTATTCAGTGTCAACTCCGAACATCTTCTCCTTGTTAGCAGCTGAGGCAGTTGCTCCGTGCTGGATCTGAGCTGTTCTCCTATAAAGCAAAATGCTAACATGCTTTTCTTCCATGGGACAAAACAGAGAATTTTTTTCCTTGTGGATTTGCTAAAAAATGAATAGCATCCCAAGGTTTAAGTCACCTGAAACTGCAGGTACTCATGCTGAGGTTTCCATTTGCAGCCTAGTAGACTGGGAGAGTGGACCACTGAGATATGAGGTGCCTGTATCCTTACCGTTATGTTACTGGCCTTGCTCATTTTTTGTCTGGATGTTGCAGCCACTCCCCAACTGTACATTGCTATGGAGGGTTTCAGTTTTGGTGAAACCCAGGATGGGGTGGGGAGGGGAATAAGTGAATCTAGAATATTCTTAAACAGGTCAGGTGTGCCAAGTGCTGAGCATGACACAATTGAGATACCTTGGCATTGGGAGCTAAATCACTGTAGACCTGGTTGATAATGGAACAAGTGAAGAAGATAGTATAAAATGTTTCAGACTCTGCCTAGCTGTTACGGTGTGTTATGGAAAACCAGCTTTACAGATGTTACAGTCTGCCCACATTCCATCCATGAGCATGGAGGGACGGCTGCTGCTGTTAAGTATTGAATTTACCATAGCAGGTGTTTTATCGAATTGCTGTAATTTCTGCTGGATGTGGTGGTCACAGCCTCTGTGCATTTACTGTGAACTGGGGATGCGTTGGCAGAAGGAAGGAGGATGTGTCAGGAGTGCATTGCTGGGGATAGAAATAAGAAAGTCTAAGGACCTGGTTTCTGACCACAGCTCATACACTGTGAGACCAAAGGGGTCTAGCTTTTTGTAGCTTCTGTTTTCTGATAGCAGAGATTAATGTAAGAGTCTCTGGATGAAAATCAGCAGCCGTTGCTGCACAGGCAATTACCAGTAGTATCATTACAGTCCCTTTTGGCCTTGAATCCAGGATTAGGGGGAATATAATCTATTACATTTTCAGCCTACTTCTGTCAGTGGAGGTTTCTCATTTTTATGTGATAAAGAGTAAAGCTGCATGAGAAGTCTGTGTCCAGTCTTGCTCTGCATCACAAAGCCCTTTCTTGGCTTTGTTCAGCTGGTAATGCTGCTGTGGACTCTTTGTGTATAGGAACTGTAGATTGCAGAAGATAGACCTATTTGCAGCCTTGGTTGCTCCTAGCCCTTGATTAGAGTTCATTATAAGCACTTTACAGAGGGAGGCAAGTATTAGCATCTATGTTCGGCAGCTGGGGAAACTGAGACATGAAAGGAAGATGATGCACCCAGAGATACTTGGAGGTAAGAAGAAATGTCAGCCTTTCCCCTGAGTAACACTCCCCCTGTCCTGGACCCTGCTGAAATGACCTGTCCAGAAGGCAGCTTGCAGTAGTCCTGCACAGGGCATCTGCATTTCCTAAGCCTTCAGTGGCATGGGCACCGAGTCCTCTCACCACCTAAAAGACCTGAGAACTGAAGTCTCCCTTTAATGTTAACAATCTGGCATTTTCCCTGAACAAGAGGCTTATGTTACAGACAACCTATTTTGTTGAATTGATTGCCTCCTTGTACTTAATAACTAATAAGCTAATCAACTGTCGGAATAAGTGAAGGAAGCATCCCTTATTCTTTGACTTGATACATGTATAGAGACCCCCCATCAGAATGAAGTTTTAAATCAGGGAGGTTGGAAGCTAAGGTTTCTTATGCAGCCCCATTGGCTAGTTTTGGCAAGCAGGGGAAAGAGCATGCTTGCCTTCTTGCTGGGTGTTCCTCCCTCATATCCCAGCCACTGCTCCAAGAGGCAAAACAGAAGCTGGGAGCTGCCGTACTGTTTATTTCACAAAGTGGCAGGTGCTGTCACTTCCTTTCTTTCTAAACTTACAGTGGTTTGCGGTAATGTTGACTCTCATAGTGCACTGGTTCCTAGCAGGGTGCAGATGTTTCTTGTCAGCTTTGGCCATCTTTCAGGGCTATAAATATTGCCTTTAATGAAGAGCAGTGGTGAAACAGGGTTGTGATTTATGAATGAGGCTCTGCAAGTTGGCATGGCTTTCGAAGCATTTGTACATGGAAGGCTCCATAGTTGTGTTAGCTCACCTTGTTATCCTTTGCTCTTGTCAATTTTTAGAGCTGGGAGTTTGAAACCAGTTGTGCCTAATTTGCGTGGACAAGGCATTGCTTGGGGCGTGTCAGAGGACTCTGGAATTTGCTTTCTTCACAAGTTTGGAGTAGACCAAATTTAGAAAATTTCAGACATTGACTAGTGCTTTTGGAAAAGGCTGAGAAGGCATTTCCCACAAAAACAGTATCAGGAGGGGCTTTTTTTATTTTCTAGAGTAGCTGGTGGTCAGTGATGTTAACGCTGTTGGAATTGTATTGACAGAGTTAACTCCCTGCTAGAGCACCTAGACTGAGCCCCTTTTGTTGTAGCACTTTATTATTTACACTGAAATAAATGCAAAATCAAATCCCCAGCACGTGTAGGAACAGGTTAGATGTCTGTTTTCCCCAGATACTTGATAAAAAAAGTTGTACCCACAGTGTGGATGTGTGATACTTTTGAGGTTCTTGCAGCACTAGGGGGATGGAAACAGAGTTGAAGCAGGCAAGTCTCCTTCCTGCAGGAGCACCACACACCTCCTTCTCTTAAACCATGCATGGGAAAAGAGGTAGGGCATGGGTGATGATTTGTGTGGAAGGAGGCATAGAAAATAGCAAAGATTTTTATTTTAAGCTCACAGTATATGAAAATCTCATCTTTAAAGGGTTAATAAGTGGACATTTCAGTAAATGGCTAGATAATTGTTACTGGAGCACAGCAATGGGTTGTTCTAACTGTGGCTTGCCAAGCCTGAAAATTACAGTGGTGTATGAAACTGTGGTATGTTGAAGTGTTGTGTTTAAAATCATCTTTAACTCATTCCACTCATATCTGCCCTGCGCATGACCCCTGCTGATCATTCATCAGCCCTGTGTAAACGAGGATTTAGTGGAAAGAATTTCTGTATAGGTTGTTGTTTTTTTTTAATAGAAATGCTGTCACATGCACACACATACACAGAGCTGAGGTTTTGCAAGAATTTTCATGCTGGTGTCAGAGAAAAGCTTTTCCGAAGTTAAAAGCCTGCCTGTGTGCAGGGGTGTGTATGTGGGGGTGCGCTTTCTGGTATGGAGAGCTCTTGCCTCTTTGAGGGGAGAGGCAAAGCAGACACACAGCTCAGCCCAAGCTTTCCTGCTGTAGTAGATGTGGGAGGAATCTATAAATGCATGATTTATGTAAAGTGCCCTGGGATTGCCATGCTGAACATCCTGACTTTGAGCAGCCAGTGAGGGAAATTATTGCCACCACGAGGGAGCTGGAGGAAAGCAAGCAGTTTTCTAGGCTGGCCTGGGTGGCTTGTGTCTCTCTCCCATTCCCCAAACTGGGTTCCTTGCTCTGAGTCCTGCTTTTTCTAGCGGTGCCTCCCAATGGATGCCTGCTGCTCATGGGTGGCACAGAAGCCGCTCAGACTTCTTGCTGATGTTATTTTAGATTTGGGGAGTCATATTGTTTCCAGGACAACTGGGGAAGAATGAGGAAGGGACTTGTGCTGAGTCAGCTTGGAGCTACTGAACACCCTGGCTTGCTCGCTGCATTTTCCCCTGGAAGATGGCTAATGGCCTACTTTCACAGGGACCCCTTCAAGCTAAGCAAGTGATTTGGTTAAAAAATAGTAGTGCAAGAAGCAAATGAGGAGCCCATGTTGTCAGGTGCAGTTATAGGCTGATAACAGCAAACAGCTCTCTGTGAAGTGAGCACAAGTTGTGGACACGTGCCATGCTCAGAAAGTGAGTGCAGGGTAGAATGTGTTTCTGGGCTGGAAAGCCCATATTTGGGTCTCCGTGTTTAACTCTGTTGTGCTTTAAGCCCAGCCAGCAACTCAGCACCACACATCTGCTCGGTCACTCCCCCACCTCCCAGTGGGAAGAGAAGAGAATCAAAAAAAAAAAAAAAAAAGTAAAACTTATAGGTTGAGATAAGAACAATTTAATAACTAAAGTGAAATAAAATACAATAATAATAATTTTAATGAAAAGGAATATAATTTAAAAAAACCAACAACAACCAACCAAAAAAACCCCAAGAAAAGACAAGTGATGCACAATGCAATTGCTTACCACCTGCTGACTGATGCTCGAGCAGCGATCTGCCTCTCCCAGCGAACTCCCCCCAGTTTATATACTAAGGATGATGTTCTGTGTATGGAATATCCCTTTGGCTAGTTCAGGTCAGCTGTCCTAGCCATGCTGCCTCCCAGCTTCTTGTACACCTGCTTGCTCGCAGAGCATCGCACACTGAAAAATCCTTAACTTAGGATAAGTGCTACTTAGCAACAACTAAAACATCAGTATGTTATCAACATTATTCTCACACTAAATGCAAAACACACTGTACCAACTACTAAGAAGAAAATTAACTCTGTCCCAGCTGAAACCAGGAGAAACTCTCTTAACCTCTGATGACTCCTAAATAAATGTCCCTGTTCTACACAGCTCCTTCAATTAAGTAGAATTTGCTATATTGTGTAATCTTGCCTCTGTACCATTAATTGCCTTCTATTCTAAGAGGAATTAAATTCTTCTTGAAACTGTAATGTCATCTTATTTTTGTTCTTCC
Organism: Haliaeetus albicilla; assembly: GCF_947461875.1. NCBI lineage: Eukaryota > Metazoa > Chordata > Aves > Accipitriformes > Accipitridae > Haliaeetus > Haliaeetus albicilla. Next base: position 41,464,502 of record NC_091516.1, read on the forward strand.
CATATTCTTTCTGTCTCATAGCAATGCTGAACTGCAGAATATGGTGTTAGACTCTGCTGCTGCCATGGGGAGCAATGAACTTCAGGAGAAAGATGTCACTGGAGCCCTTGGCCATGATCTCAGCAATGGCAGCAGCAGCAATTTGGAAGCAGCCAGGCGCCTGGCTAAGCGCCTCTACCATCTGGACAGATTCAAACGCTCTGATGTGGCAAAGCATTTGGGTAAAAAGTACGTGCTGGTATGAGGCCTTTGGCCACGTTGTTCTTCTTGCTGGTTCTGGAGGGGTTCACTCTTGAATGATAATCTTTACTTATTTATTTGTTTGTTTAAAGCAACGAATTCAGCAAGCTTGTGGCCGAAGAATACCTTAAATTTTTTGACTTCACAGGCATGACGCTGGACTACTCGCTTAGGTATGTGGCTGTTTGCAGACCCTATGTTCTTGTTTTAGTAATGGTACTGTTTGATGTGTTGTCCTGATTGAAGCGGTTGCTCTGTGGGGGTTTAAGAGGGTAAAGCAAGGGATGTGACTGGTTTTTGGGACAGAGCTTTTCTCTTCTGTTTGGCTTGGCGTGCTGCCGTACTCGAGAGTGCTACTGGAGCAGTGGCATTTCCTGGAGAGGGAAATCTTTGGGTGGACCTGCTTAGAGATGGTCCTTGATGCAGAAGAGATAGAGAAAAATGACCGGTCACTTGGTAAACAAGAGACTTGTAGTCTGCCAGGTGCTGCTGGGGAGTGAAGGTATTGCTCACAGCTGAGCCGTGGAGACTTTTTGTCTGATGCCTTTTGGAGCTTGCTCTGCCTAGCCGCAGTGCACAAAGCCAGGGCCAGGGTTTGATGTGGCTCGGCAGCCCCCCTCACCACGTCCCTCTGAGGCACCCAAAAATGTGCAGAACAGCAAAAGCTTCCATGTGGAAAATGCCATGGAGTTTGGTTGCTGCCAGAGTGGGTGTTTGAAAACCCAGCCCTTCAATTTTCCTTCCTTTTTACACTGGAATTAGGCCTCGACAATGTTTGTTTTCAGCATTTTTTTTTTTTTAGGAGGCAAAACACCAAGTTTGTATAGCGGTGGACTGTTAGCACAATTGCTGGGGTTCTGGTATTTAAAGGGGTTTAAAGCAAGTTTAAATCATCTGGCTGAGGTTACTCAAGTGGGTTATTGTTTTTTTTTTTCTAACGATACAAACCCAGGAGGTCTGGCAGGCACTTGCCAGTCCCCTTGCAAATGTATTTCCAGGGGGGTTGACTCCAGGAGACTGTGACAGCCCCCGAAGAAAGCCCAGAGTCCTGCCTGCCGAAGGTGGTGAAAACAAAATGTGTCTGCGGGAGAGTGAACTGACTGCTCCTGCAGCAGTGGAAGCAGAGCTGAGCTGGAGCGCCCACCCGGCACGGGGCGGGAGCAGCCGGGGCGGTGGGAGGTCTGCTGCTCGTTCCGGGTTTTAGTAGCCCTGAAGCATGGTGCTAAATATACCCCTCTTTTAAATTGTGAAATCCAACACCTAATTGCTTTGTGGCACATATTTAGGAGGTCTCTGCTCCCGGTAGATCTCCTGTTAATATTAATAGTTGTGACCTTCTCTAAAATATGCCCTGGCTCGTGTGGGACTTAGACGCGCCAGGGGTTTGCTGAGATTTCAGGAGAAGTTGCAGTGACTGCTGGCTGCATGCCCTGAGCAGGGGCTGGGGACAGAGCATCCTCCCGAAGCCTGGGGGAGCCAAGGTGTGCTGCCTCAGGCTCGCAGAGAGCGAGAGGTAACCACCCTGTTGCTGCTGGCTTGCTGACAAGCTGTGGTTTGTAACCATTTTGGAGCCCATGGCGGCAGCCCAGACACACGCTATCCCCAGGCTGTCGGGAGGCCGATGTGCAGTGTGTATCACCATCGGTTGTTCCTTCATTGTCCTGCTCTGCTTCCACACTCTGGCCCGTGCATCTCGCATCCTCTGCAGGATCGCAGGAGGTGAGGAGGTGGGACCGCTGCTCCAGCCCCTCTGAGAGTCCATCCTGGCCCTCCTGGTGGGCAGAAACTCACCTCTCCGAGGCAGCTTCCGGGGGGGGGGAAAGGCACTGAAGAAGAGGAGAGGGTGTAGGTCAGTGGTGCCTGGCATGGGCAGGAGGTGTTACTGGAAAGAGCCCGAGCTGGAGGAGGAGGAAAGATGGCTAGTTGTCAAAACATCCAATGGGGGCATGAGGAAGGAAAGGAAGAGAAACCCTGCAAAGACTCAGTTGTATCTACTTGTGAATTGGATTATTTGCAATATATTACCTATGAAATGAAGTTATTACCAGGCAGATCACACTCTGTATGCGTGTGAGATCGCTGCAAATACAGCCTGTCTCTGACCTTACATCAAAGAGAAAAAATTTACTTTTATTCGTCCAGATTAGATAGACGTGAATGTTCCAGCAACATATTCCACGCCTCTCAGGCCTGGTGTTAGTTTCAGTCTCATGGGGTATTTAAAAATTGTCTATTAGGCACTCATTTTGTATGGCGTCTTGCTTCAGACCCAGAAGGTTTGTGTTTTCAGGCTTTTCTTAGAAGCATCCTGACAAATGAGCGTAGGCTGATAACTGCTGAGGTCATCTTTTGGCTCCAGGATGTGGGGATTTTGGGAAGTGCAGAAGTTCTTTGGCTGTGAGGCGAGTTTTCCTAGCAGGAAGAATAGTGGCATGGTTGAGAGGCGGTGTGGTTAAGTGTCAGAGGAAGAGTGGAATATGCATGTGTGTCCCACCTCTTTGCACAGGCTCGCTATCTGTGTCTAACGAGCATGCCCAGGTGTGCACCAGCCCTGTGCCTTTGAATGTCATGAGCAGGAACCCAGGAAGGCCAGGTTGCTCCTTCTGCTGTTGAAGCTTGGTGGGAGATGTTATGACTCTTCTGACTTCTTCCCCAGATGTGTTCTGCAGGTCAGGTAGTCACGCTGCCCTCTGCAAGGCAACCTTTGTGGTCCTGGGCTGTTCTGATGGGTGACCATCCAGAAGGAGGACCACACATTTGGTGTGGGCTCTGAGTCTGCAGTGCATCTGCTTACTTCACTGCCTGGAGTAGCTTCTCTGATTTGGATGGGAATACTAATGGGAATACTAAAAGTTAAAAGGTGCAGGGGTGGCAGACAATTAGAAAAGGACAGAGAACACTCTAGATGTCTGTCATGCATAAACAACACCTGCTCCAGTTCCTTCCCCAAAGAAAAGAAAAATATTAAAAATAAGAACAGGTCTCGCAAATGGTGTAATTGCTTATTAGTGTGTATATTCCATGGCTGAGACCAGTGGTAAATTAACTCCTACTTCATTTACTGTAATGTTGGGATTAACTGCACATGGGATAATAACCCATTTTCCTGGAAAGGCTTCTTGGAACTAAATATCTGGTGTGTGCTTATGTACTTCTTGCTGTGAAGTGTGCTTTGCTCTGTGTGCTGTGTGAGACAAAAAGAGATTTATGACTTTAATTTCACCTTTTTCACTCCTTTTAGGAGTTTCTTTAAAGCTTTTTCACTTATCGGAGAAACTCAGGAACGAGAGAGAGTTTTAATCCACTTCTCCAGCAGATACTACCAGTGCAACCCAAACACCATTTCTTCTCAAGGTAACTTTGTTTCTGATATGAAGGTCTTTGGTTGTCTCCCTCATCCTTCATTCTTGCCTTCAATAGCATGTATGGTGTGTGCCTGGGGAAGGTGTGTAATTGCCGTGCCACACTTGAGCGTGCCTGTGGTGAGCAATGAAACCCTCCAGGTTCTCCACACGTAATCGTGGTAAGGCAGTGAAAAATCTGTATTCATCCCCAGTCAGGAAAGGTGCTTAGGCCTCCTCAGTGTAAATCCTCAGCTGTAGCATCTCCAGATTTGAATGTCCTCATTTGTGGTTTCTGGTCTCGCTGACTTCCACCATGTGTGGGTACCTGTACGCTAGCTACACGCATGTGGGTGAAGATAGGTCCCATCTTCAGTGGAAGAGAAGCTGTTTGCTTTCCATGCTCCATTCAGTGCTTGCGTCTCTGCATGCACTGGCAGCAGGCATGCCAGTTCTTGCCAGTTGTGGGGGTGAATTTTGGGTGCTGTATCCAGACCCTGGCATGGTTTCATTGCGACTAGCTGACATCAGCCGGAGTGCTGCCTCCTTGCCAATGTTTTCAGTCATTTTGGAAATGGATGGGGGAAACAAACAAGCACACAGGTCAAACCTGAGAAAGTTGGCATTGGAGAAGAGGACGAAGTGTCCGCTGGCGTAGCTGCTGCGTTCAGCCAGCTATGCCGGCAGAGGCATGCAGCCCTGACTGCAGTGCGGGCTGATCACACGCTGAGAAGGGGAGGAGGGCGAGAGAGAAAATAAGCACGGGCTAAGCTGTGCTGTTAGTCTCAAGTGTAAGCGAGAAGGAGCTGCTACACTTGGAGCTACTGCCACACTTCCTTGCCCCTTGCTTTGTGACCGGTCCCCGTTGCAGTGAGGTGATGTTTGTCCACTTTGCATCGGTCAGCTTTACTGGCTGGCATGCCGAGGAGGGGAATAGCAGTAAGACAGGATATGCTCCCATGCTATCTCTGTCCTTTGTAATGCCTTTCTTGTTTCGAGACAACACAGGCCGTCAGGCAGAGTAGGTGTGTCACATCCAGACTGAAATAATGACTGGCATATTGATGTGGCAGCCTTACTCTAGTCCAGGGTGCAGGAGGGACGTTGCCACTTCTGAGCCTGAGTAAGCATTTAGATTAAAGTGAGTCCTGCAGTCTTTGCCCAGGATTCTACATAATTTTGATTCTGTATTTCTGCTGTCAGTAGTCAAGTGCTACGCTGCAGAAATATGGTGGTTGTTCCTTTCGATGGAAATCCAGGATTGCATTTGCCTTTCTCTTTTCCTCTTTCCCTTTTCCATCATCTGGATGCATTTGCAGTTTGCAAATGAGAGGACAGGCTACTCTAAAGAAATGCGTAGACCTGAGCTGGAGCGCCACAGCCCCAGATTCAAGCTGCTTCAGACTTACTACTGCTAGCGATAATAGTTCTTCTCTCATGTCATGCTTAGCTACGGTTCGGCCACATTGCTTGGGTGCTAGGGCCTGTACGAACATCGTAAGAAAATGTGGTCCTTTCCTTGGGGAACATCTTTTTGTGATGGCTTCATCTCACACAGATTCAAGCCTGTGGTAGTCACACTGAGTGTGAGATATATGTATCCTCATCCCCATTTCTCTTCCTTCACAGCACAGAGGGACCTGTCCGTAGTCATTATCTGGTCTCGGCTACGATAGTTTTTATGTACATCTCCCTGCAGTGTGTGCAAGTCTGATAAATGACTCCGTGTCTTTATGACACCCCTGTGAGAGAAGGGAAGGTGGCACCATGTGTTTATGAACAAGAGAATGGAGAAGGTATTTTTCCTAATGTGTTCCTAACGTTTGGAAACTGGCTAGAGGCATTTGGATTTTCAGAGGTGATAAATGGCACCATGGGCACTGTCACCTTTGTCTGGATTTGTGCATAGCCAATACACTTTGGGTATTAAAAGAGGTGCCTGGAAAATGAGGACTATGAAATTGGTGTCCTCTTTTGCAAATGATAGTCTACCTTGACTTTCACAAGTCTGCCACAGTGACTCCAGGGATGGAGCTAGGGATATAATCTGTCTCTTCTGGCTCACTGTTGAGGGCCTTTGCTACAGGACCACCTTAGAAATTGCTGGAGCACTTTCTACCCAATATGGAGCCAAGGCAGCGTAAATAGCTGACTTAAGTTCTCCAAAATTCAGTCTAATTGACCCCTGAATGAGGAGGGGGCCAGAGGAAGGGGAAAATAGGATACCGTGTTGTATCCACTCTGCATGGAAGAATGGGTGTATTTTACTCTTGCCTTTCTGAAATAAATGAAGAAGAGGGAGCTGATTCAGGCTGTGGTATTGGTATTGGCAAGCAACGGGTGACAGCGTGGTTTCCTGTCTAGTTTGTCTCATCCATGGGTGCTGCAAGATAGTTCTGACAGTCATTAAAAGATGAAAGAAAGGCTGTTCTGGCTTGGCAGCTGTAGGATGACCTCACTGTTCATTTATTTAATTATGTGTATTTCTTGATAAAACAGATTCTTATTAAGGGAACAGACTCAATTCAGCTATGAGGCTCAGTTTCAGCTGTTCTTAAAGGTCCAGTCATGGGTCTGCATGTGACTCTGCTTATGTCTCCTTCTGCAGATGGAGTTCACTGTCTCACGTGTGCCATGATGCTGCTGAACACAGACCTGCATGGCCACGTGAGTATGCACAGCTTTGTGTAGACTGCTCCCGTTGACTCTGTGCTTGGAGGGGGTGGTCTTCTGGTAGCACAGTCCCCTTGCTGGTGGCCTGCTCCTAAAGCAACCCTGCAGAGAGCAAACAGTGAGAAGGCTGCACTCCCAGGCTGTTGTCCTGGGCAGGGCTTTCTGGCATGCCCAGGTCAGTCATATGTAAGCTGGCATTGTGCCTGGCATTGCCATAATGTGTGAGGATGCTCCTTGTCCTCAGGCCCCTGTCTACCTGGTGTGCTTCCCATCCTTCACTGGTTACAGCAGGTGGCCCTGGCCAGGAAGCTGTGGTTGGGATTGGCTTCCCCTTTCCAAGACGTAAAACCATTTGGGAAGGCAAAAGAAAGAAGGGAGGTGAAGAGTTGCTGGGAAGGTCACAAGGGGAAGGTGATGTCTGCAGGCATCCAATTGCAGGGGGCAGATCTGGTGGAACCAGAGTTCTGCTCAGCCAGGTTAATGACAGGTGTGCCCAGGGCCAAGAGAGCAGAGGGGGGATGTGGACATCCTGAGTGGGAGCCCTGTGTTTCCCCGCTGCCTGCCCGGTGGAAATAATATGCCAGTTTGAGTCCTCTTAGTCACACTGGTACAGGGTGCCAGCAGCCCTAGGACATGTATTTCGGCACCCATGGTGCAATGTGCCTGCTGTGCATGGTATTGCCATGCTAACGGAAGGCTTCCTCTATCCTGGAGTCAGGATGGAGAGGGAAAAACACAGGGAGCATGGCATGGTAGCATGCAGGAGCAGTGGCTTCAGCCAGGTGGCTTTAGGGCTTCTCTCTGGCTGAGACCCTGCACTGCCAAGATGGTGGGTTGGGCAGCAGGAGATAGAGGCACCCTGGGTCTGTCTCCAAGGGCTGCTTGGCCCCTGTGGGCGCAGCTCTGTGGCGGGTGCAGGTAATGAAGCTGAGGCTTCCCCAGGGGTTTTGACGCCCACATCCCATTAACTGAATGCCTTTGTCTGAAAATTGTATAAGTGGGGGGGAAGGGAGTTGCTAAGAATTTTTTTCCCTGAAGGCTGAGCCTTCCCTGACAGGGTGAGCCGAGGTACGGGAACGTGCCCCAGTGTGCCTCTTGGCATACACCGCTTTTCTTGAGCACACCTGAGACTGCCTGCACAGGTATCCTGCTCCCCAGAGTGATGAGCAGCCCAGGGCACCTGCTCTCCAGCCTGCCTCGCATTGCAGTCCAGGGAGGAGATTAAATGGTTGTACATAAGCCTGACAGCATTTCCCAACACTCCCTGTGATGCTTTAGTGGGCCCTACTGTCTTCATTAGGTACTGGAATAAATGATCTGTCTCTGACCCATCATTGATGATGATGATTTGCAGCTGAAGCTAGGATGACTCTGGCTGTTGCAGTGTGTAACTTTGGAGGCTTATCCTGCTGGCAGTCATTAGTGTGGTGTTATATGTATGCAGCTGTAATGTTTGCCAGACTCCTGCATGTGTCTTTTCTCTGTCTCTCCCTCTCTCCCTGATTTCTTGTAATTTTGGTCTTCCTCTTATCGCTTTACATTTTTTCACATAGGTGGTAAGTTGGGCATTTTTGACTTGGAACGCAGTCCCTTGCAGATATACACTACTTGCCTGTTTCCTAGCAAAGATAATGCTCTGACCCATCCTTACCATGGTTTTGCTAGAACAGGAAGCAAATGAGTCACAGGGCTTGTCTACACTGAGCTCCATTTGTTGCTGACATACTGATCATAAGTGTGGACACTTTTATTTCACAATAAGCTCAACTGCTTGTAGGGCTGTAGTGCAGCTGCTCTGCCTTCAGTTCACAGTTTCCCTTAACTCTTGTAGACAAACTCTGACTTAGCCCTTTATTTATCCCAGTCTTGCCACATTTCATTCTCTCTTTAACTAAGTCATTTTTGCTAGCTGTGTCTTGGAGATGCATGCTTGCTTCTCTGCAGGGACATCATCACCCAGACTGTGATGCTAGAGACTTTTAAGATATCTCTAGACTGCAAGGCACATCTTATGGAACCTGCGTGGCACTGTCTGGAGATGTTAGCTTTGGTCCTGGAGCAAAACAGCCATTCCTCTGCAATGCCACTTACCTCAGTGGATGAAATGAGCCACACTGCTGTTGGTTTTGGTCACCATGGGGAAGCTGCAAACTGCTGTGTGGAGGAAACAAACAGGAGCAGGCTGAAGTCTGTCTCAGGGAGGAAGGAAAGCATTTGCAGGTCTCCTAGAACATCTCCAGCCTGCACCCAAAGACTGCAGTTATGAGCTATGTTCTGGAAGCTTAGCAACCAGAGAGCCAGGGTTACAGCCAGACTGTGTTGTCAGGAGCCTTCCTGATGTGGGAAGCAGTGTGTCGTTCCAATGTTCCTGCCTGCCTTCCATCTGCTGGTCTGTGCTGGCCATAGGTTGCAGAATCTTCCTTTGTGGCTAGCTGAGGCTGACAGTCAAGGTCTGCAGGTTTTCCATCTCTCCCTGATCATAACACTATGGAAGGGAAGTAGAGGATGTGCAGTCCAAGCTGTCATGTAACTGTAACATCGAATGACCTGTATTACCGACTGGTGTGCTTCTTTGGGCTCCACTCCTGTGTTAACTTGGGCTCTTGCTCCTAACACAAGTCACTGTCTGCACATAAAGCTCTTCCACTGTATTTCTGCAGCCAAGGCATACCTTGACCGTGGAGAAGTCATCTTCACCCCCTTTTCCTGACTGGCAGCAATGGCATCCCCAAAGATACTGTGGTCATCATGGGGCCCTGTTTTCCCTCTGCCTTTACCATGTTTCACAGCTCATCCCAGGCTGCTTCCCTTTCCTCAGAACTCTCTGGGCTCCTTTTTCACCAACTCAGTGTTGTCATTGCTGCCCACTCATAAGGCTCGCTGCATGCCAAGCGTGGGACTTCTAGCACTTGGGGCATGCAGGGGACTGAATACTGACACCTTCTCTGAGGGGTGATGGAGACGTGGAGACTGTGGATCCAAGACCAGTTCAGGGCAGCCTCAAGCCTTCAAATGGAGCAGTTAGGATCCTACATGAACATAGCCATTCCTTTCCTGTTTGTGGCTCAGTTGGGCAACTTTCAGTCTGAGAATTAGAGAGAAAGAGAGAAAAGAGAGCAATCCTATGGAAATGTCAAGACAGCCTCAGCCTGTGAATCAGAAAAGATAATGGCTGCTCCTGGGCATCTTACTCAAACTCAGGGCAGTTGCAAATGGCAGAGAGCATTGGAAATCATAAGAGAAAGGTCTGGAAAGGGCCTCAGTCAGCTGTTTGCTTATGCCCCACATGAGGCTCAAGCAGAGCTTTTGCATCAGAGGCTGGCAGAGCCTCTGGAGGCATGGGGGTGTAAGGCACCATGTGGATACCAGGGAGATTTATCATCATCATCTTCATTACCCGCCAGTATTTAGCTGTTTTTCTTATTGGATGGGTATGTGGGACTTGGGGTCTGAATGCACCTTCCCTTTTCTAACTATATTCACACAAGTATGCTTGTCTCTGAGTAATTTTGGGAATGCCTTCTTAGTGCTGCCTGCCTTTGGCTTAAATGAGAGTGGGGAGATGCAATTAATCGGGTGTTGCTTATTTATGTCATTTTCCAAAGCAGCATGAATATGAAGCTGTGTTTCTCTGCCATCCCTTCCAGAACATTGGGAAAAAGATGACCTGCCAAGAGTTCATTGCTAACCTCCAGGGGATGAACAATGGCAAAGACTTCCCGAAAGGGCTGTTGAAGGTAAGGAATGATCTGCAGAACATGGGTTTCATTTTTAGTGAGAGGTGGTTCAAAACAGAATGCGCTGCTTGCATTTTCTGAATCTTAACTGTCAAACACAAAAAGTGATGGGCACCTTTCTCCTCCCAGAACATATATTATATATACGCGGTGTTTATTCTGTTGTTTTCCCTCTTGCCTTCGCTTGATTGTGATTGAGACTCTGGGTAGCGTGGAGAGGTGAGACTGAACTCCAGCAGGGCCAGCTCCAGAGCTGTGTGTCTTGTAAGCTCATACAGTCATGCTGTCCCAGAGTGCTGTCTGCTGATTAAAGCGGACAGAAGCAGCCAGTTGGTTCTGACTATTGAGTACCTAAGGGCTAATCTTGAGCTCTGTGTATCTGGAAGGAGTGTGTGTTTTTTCATCAAAGGTGCTTTGGGGTTTTCACATTAGAGCAGGAGATGTAATTTCAGATTAGAATGTGTCGTCTGGCACAGGCTGCTTTGCTTCAGGTTTTGTTCATTAAGTTTGTGCCAGGAGTTAAATGTGAAGAACAGGGAAAGAGGCTGAGCAGGATGAATCTTGTTTCATTGTCAATAATAATGAGACTGTTTAATTTCTCTTTTGTCCGATTGCTGGCATGAAACAGCAGTCTGTTTGAATGAAGAGAGGAGCACATATACTAGAGTTCATAATATTCTTTTTTTGTAATGGAAGTAAAAATGAGTGGTTGCTGCATCTGAGAGCTGACCCAAAGCCTACCGATGTAAATCAAAAGAATTACCGTCTCTTTGGTGGGTTTTGTGTCAGGCCTGTTGTGAGATGTGTATGTACCTGCATGGTTACAAGTGGCAGACTTTGTTTTCTAGTATTGGTAGGTTCTTCAGTTTCTCCAGCCTTTTTGGGGAGCTTCTTGTTGGGTCCTCCTGCCTCGGTTCTTACTAAGGAGTTAGGAATATAAGCTCAAGCCCTTGTTTTTAGATTTAATGTCTTTATTTTTTAATACAGGGTATTAAATGGATAGAAAGTATTCATCTGTCAGCAGCAATGCTTAATTTTTTTTTTTCCCCAAGGAATCTCATTTCTCAGTCTCCCATAGAGAGTTGTGTTGAGATTAATTTGAAGGCTAATTACAGCCCTTATTGAATAAATAGGTCTCCAGACTCTGTTTAAATAACCTTCTGAGTGTACTGACGAGAGACTTCCACTGGTGCTCACCTGCTGTTTATTTTTCTGCTGACAGAATTATGCGGTTGGGGCTGTATCTTGGTGTTTAGTGCTAACTTGCTAATGCTAAGGCTGCCTGGCTTTTCGCCAGCCCACCCAAAGCAAGGACGAGGACTCAGGATTTTTTGGATGTAGCAGGATGGAAGAAACTCGGTGCTGGTGTCCTGCCTTGTTTGAGGCTTTCCGCCCTTTTCTGCGTGCTGCCCTGACATCTTGGGGACAGAGGTGGCATGCAGCCTTGGTCTCTCATCTGGCTTGTCTGAAGATTTGCCGATGATCTGCCCCTTGTTGTTTTGATTTATCAGTGGAGGGGAATGGAGCAACTGGCAGTAATTGTGCATTTCAGTAGCTACATCACTGTGTCCGCAGCAGCCACACTGCCACTATTTACGCGATTACAAAGACTTAGCAGAAATTAAATTTGCATTAGTCTCAATAAATTAAATTCAGAGCCCTGTTTCAGCACAGCGCCGAAGTGCATATGGCTTGCTGGTGCATTAGCAGTGCTAGTTAAGGAACATCGATCGGTGAGGCTGCGAGCCATCTCCCCGTGTCCTTCCCCATGAGCCAGGGAGAGGAAGGACCGTTTCCACGGGGTGGCAGTGTGTCCCCGTGGGAGGAGGTCCTGGGCACCCACCGGTGAGGGATGCAGAGCTGTGGGGAAGCAAGTGGGCTTTTCTGCCTCTCCAGTCTTTCTGCATTCCCCTCGTGGCTCTGCTGCAGCCCTGTGTGAAGCTCTGCCAAGCCCCGGAGCACAGCTGAGTGGTGCTGGAGGGGAAAGAAGAGGGGGGAGACCTTAGCAAGTGCTTATTTGCAGGTAGTGTTCACCCAGGGCTTGGGCAGCTCTCTGTAGCATTTACCATGGTCCCAGTTCACGGAGTCAGGGGTGCAAATACTGCCTGGGCTATCCAGGATGGTCAGCTGAGAGGCAGAAATCAAACGTCAGTCCCATCACCCTTAGTGCTACTGAGCGCAGAGTGCGGCCCTGAGTGTTTCTTTTGCCTGGATAGGAAGATAGCCCTTCAAGGGGCAGACATCAACATGTGAGGAGGGACACTTCTAGCTTCTGTGTGATCAGCCTCAGAAAATGTCCGACTGAGATCTGATTGCACCTTTCTCTCCAATCCCGTGAGGGAGCCATCAATTTGTTAATTTTTTTTCCCAACAATAGGGACACTTTGGTAAACACCAGAAGGCCTTCAGGACATGATTCTTGGTGTGTCACTGACAGTGCTTTCAGAATAGAGATTTTACTGTGGCTAGAGATGGAAATGAGAAATGCTAATATGAGCTTGCTCACCTTGTATCTTTCTGTCTGTTCACTAATACTGAGAAAAGTTTTGCTTTTGTACACCCATCTGCACAAAGATTCAGCTCTTTTTCTTCTTCATCATTGCTGTTGTCAGATCTGAGGTTGCTTTTAAAGTTGGGACCCATAAAGGCAAATACACCAAACTGTGATTAAAAGCATAGTTCTCCCCATGGGATCTGCTTGCAGTATTCATATATTCAGTACTTTGCCAGGAAGGCAGATATATGTACCTTCCCTTTTATTCCATCTTAGCTCCAGTTCAACTGTCTGTCACACATCTCATTAATCTGCCATCGCCTGCTAGTAAAGACTAGAGATGGAGACAGTAGCCTGATTTCCAGTTATGTACTGTCAGTGCATGCTGACCTGAGAGCGCTAGTTTGTACTTACTGCAGAGTTCTGTATGCCTTCAAACTGGGGCAAATTCCTTGTAAATTAGAACCAGCATCCCAAGCTGTGTTTCTCTTCTCTGGTGTAAATCAGGAGCATCTATCTCTGTGGGTCTGGCTGGTGTAGAAGGTGAGTCAGGTCTGTTAAATCCAGGCAGTTTAAGGCTATTGAAAGTGAAAAATCTTCAAAAGCAAGAAAACTTTTTGAAACTCCCGTCCTTTGACTCTGAGCTGTCACACTCCAAGCACACAAATAATTTTATATTGTATCAAGCTGTGATCAGGCAAGGTGATCCTGAATTTCAGCCTTGATCTTATACTTCCCTGTAGCAAAGGTCCCTTTGTCCTGGTGAGTTCAAGCCATGGAAGGAGTGCTAAATACCAGGAGCTGTGACAGCCCATGTCCTAGTCAGTGCAGTGGTACTCTGCTATGGATGGGCTCAGTGCTCGCTCCTAAGGCTGATGGTGAATCACACATTTACCACCATTTACAGGTGGGGACAAGTGAGAGGTTTACTGAGACTGAGAGAGACAAAGGGACCCAGCTGCACTGCTCATCTCCTCAGAGCAGATGTACCTGACATCCTGGATTAGCTGCCACAGACGCTTCTGCAGACAATGAGGGAAGCTGGAGGAGAGGTGCAGCACTACCATGACTGAGAGCAAGCAGAACATCAGAAACAATTAAAACAACTAAGTCCAACCTGTGGGTCGTTAGCCTAAGAGAATCACGACCAGACCATTGTTCATTTATTCCTGTAGAAAGGGAGGCCATGGCTAGGGTTCCCCTACTTGGAAGGGAAACAAAATCAGTCTGGGGCAATGTCAGGAACCTCATGACTACAGTGTAGGAGCAGTTTATCTGCAGGCTGGTTCCTTCCTCCTCTGCTCACACCAGCTTTAATCTGGTACAGTGATACCATCTTCACTGATGATACTCTGGGTTTGCATTATGTGACCATAGCTTTCTTCAAAGGTGGGGTTCACAAGATTGTCTGCAATGAGAAGAGGAGGAGATTGGCTTGGGAAGAGCCTAATTTTGGCCATGCACACTTGCTTCATTTCCTACAGGCGGTGTGGTCCCCACAAATAAAGTGCTGGTATAGTGCTGGCCACTGTGTCTTCCTCTTGTCACCTTGTGGCAAGGCATGTGCGACTCTGCTCCAGCAAGGTGGCAGTGATGAGACCTTTCTTATGCAAGGAGAGAAAATGCCTGCCCCAGCCCACAGAGAGCCTGCAAGGAGTCACCTCTGAGGAAATGGATCCCTGCTTTTGTTAGGCAGCATCCTGGGAAGTGTACTCTGTCGTTAGGCTGTATGCTAAGTACCACCTGCCTGTATTGTCCTGCATAAGTAAATGTCCTCTGCATCTGCGATGTCCAAGGTACTTCATTCCTGGAGTCAAGGGCATCACCCAACCTCTGGTGTGGGCTAACTCTGGTGGCTGTGCTGCCCCATGGCATGAACACTGGATGCAACAGGGTTGTACCTGGCTGTGTGTGTCTTCTGGTAGGAGGTGGTAGCTCTTTGCTGACCCGTGGTGCTGGCAGGGATCCTCTCTGTCTTGCTGAGGGACCTGGGATGCTCTATGGCGTCTTTGCTAGAGCCATCCTGGCAGGGGCTGCTGCTGGAGATAAGATACCAGTCCTGTGTAAAAGGTCTGCTTTTTCTCAAAGGCTGTTTTTTGGCTAGGCCTTATCTCCTGGAGAAGCACTGTAATGAAGTGACCAAATTAAGTGGGAGTTGCTGGACTCTTCTGAAGAACCACTCCTCCTTAATTTCCTAAATGATGTGAATTCTTGATCAGGATTGCTGGGATATGCAATTTCCTATAGAAGCTGCAAGGTAGGGTTTATCTTATTTTGCTGTCAGTTCCCTGCACTTTAATTAAGGTTTTTTTAAAAATTTTTTTTTTTTGCCACTGTCTTTCTGCCGCCCCCCCGCCCCGAGCCCTCCAAAGCAAACACTCAATTTAAAGAGAATTACTGGCATCTTGCTTCATCCTTTCCAATCATTTCAGGTGTTTAGTGGAGAGAAGGGAGTGAGCATCAGGTGGTTAACTCCTCCCCTACCCCCCCCCCCCCCCCCCCCCCCCCATTTACGCAGAGGAAATCACGCTAATCAGACTGCTGTGTACTTTCTTCCATTTCAAGGGCGAGGCTCTTCGGCAAGGAATTCCCACTTTCCTGCTACTGCTGAATGGAGCCGGGAGCCTGGTGAATCTGGGGAGCCGGGAGCATGTGGCAGCATGCCGGAAGGGCATGTCAGGAGGACAGCTGTGACTGCTGGAGCATCCTGCGGCTGTGGGTAGAGGAGCGGGGTGGAGGGGTCTCTGCTCCACTAAAGAAGCCAGAGCTCTGCTCAGTTAGAGAGCTTGCCTCCTTGTTTCTCCTCCAAAATGAAGTTTTTCCTGTTAAAAATATTTCGGTTGGGATAATGTTTCTGGGCAGCCATTTTTTATCTGTTTGAAATGGAAGATCTGTTATTGAAGGCCCCTTTCAGCTGCTAGGAGACAACAGAGTCTAATCTGGCAGTATAAAAGTCAGGGAACGCAGGATAAAACCATTAATCCTTGTCTTAAACAGTTGTTTGCGAAAGCATACTTTCCTTTTTGCTCTCTGAAGAGCCACAGAGCCATAGTGACTGAAGGGAAACACCCGGCTTGTCTTCGCTCCCCTCCCTCCTCAGCAAGGACCTTCCGTCTGTGATAGCCTTTGTTTCCTTTGGCTTGTGATTTTTTTGGATGTTGTCATTTGTCCTGTGTAAGAGTAATAACCAGTTAAAGCATGCCTGTGCAGAACTGTGAATTAAACCAGGTTATGATGGTGCATGCGTTGCTTTGGGTCTCACGAATAATGGAGATCCTGACACCCCCCTGCCCCTTCGAAATGCAAATGTATTTTCTTTTTGCACTCCAGGAACTTGCTTCAATGCATATAAAGAGAAAAATCTGAAATCTATGCACTTCTCTCAAGTCAAATAAGCCCAGGTATTGTGTGAAGGAAAGCAACATAAGATAACAGCCAAAGCCTAATGCTTTCCACCAACTCTCTGTCCCTGAGCAGGGAAAGCAGAACTTTAGAAAGGCTTAAAACATAAAATTTTTTAATGGTGATCCAGGAATAAGGATTCCTCTGTGTGGTCTAGGGATGGTACTAGGGATTGCTTATCTTGCTAGGAAGCAGGCATTTCAGGATGGACCTGTTTCTGCTTTCATGATCTGCATTTCTTTGAATTATTTTTGCTCCTCCAACCTTTCATCTCTGCTTTCCAATTGTTATTCAGAAGATCTCACCTAGCCCACCAGGCTTTTGTGTCAGCAAGGAGTGAAACCCAAGCAGAGTCAGCTAAGAATTTCCATTACTACTAGCTGCAATTACGTGGCTCAATACCAGGTTCCTAATGAATGTTTGGGGGGTTAATTTTCATCTGTGGAGGCAAGATCTCTGTAGTGTCTTGTCCAGGTTGATCAGGCAAGTGAATCATTTGATGTTTAGCTCCTCCAGCCTGTTAGATAGCCAAGGCTGTCAGTTATCCCCTGGTTTAACTGAAATGCTTAACAGCTCCCGAGGATGAATGTCACTGTTCAGAGCTTCCCATTTCTTGTGCTGTCACTGTGGAGGATACAGACGGGTAGTCTCCAGGAATGATGCACTCTGCCACTTTAAGGGAGGGATTGGGGCTCTTTTTGAGCTGGGAAATCTCTAATACAATGTCACACATACATTTTTGTCCCTGTGACATATTACTCCCACCTCCATGTAGGTAGAAAACAAATTCTGGAAAACATTCTTTGATCTTCCACCCACTGATCTGCTTGAAATTTAAGTTCTGTGCTGCAACTCAAGGGAAGAAGGAGTAGGAATATAATTTATACCATATTTAAAAAAAAACCAAAAAACAAAACCAAAACACAACAGAGAAGAGGAGAAAACATTACTTCCACCAGTTTTAATTATTGCTGTATAAATCTTTAGTATTCCTTTCTTCTGTTTGTCACAACACTTTTCAAATGACATTGGACTATTCTCTCTGACTCAGTTACACTGTTTTCTTTCAAGCAAGAGCGCTAGGTTGCTCCTTAAATTTTTATTTATTTATTTTTGTCCTCCTTTCTTGTGATATTAAATGGAACATTTTGTTTCCTTCCGAGGTCATGCTTCCTCGGGTGATGAAGTATTCGTAAGATCCTGGTACAAACAGGGGGCAAATCCAAGCCACCTATTTTTTGCCTTGCTGACAGATAGGTTCTGGCAGGAGTCATGAGGGTTAGGAAAGATTTCTGCTGCTTTTGGGGCAAGACAGCTGGACATCACTCCACAGGTACATGCATTTGTGGAGGAAAGGAATGTCAGAGGTTACGCATATTTTCGCCCCTGGAGCTGCTCCTTCCATGGTGCAATGCTTGCAAGTGCAGGCGGCACCCACATGAAACCCATGTGGTTCTCAGAATGGCCTCGATTCCTTTTACCCCCCCCTTTCTCTCTCCCCTTCACCCCCCCGTTTTCCCCTTTTCCCCCCCTTTCCCCCCTTTTTTCCCTCCGTTTTCCCCCATTTTTCCCCCCATTTTTCCCCCTTCTCCCCCTTTCCCCCACCCCCTTTCCCTCCCTTTTGCCCTTTCTCCTCCTTTTTCCTTTCCCCCCTTTTGCTTTTCCCCTTTTCCTTTTTGTTGTTATTGTGTTTGCTGTCTGAATCAGAGGCAAGCATTGAAGGGTGGTTGGTTTTTTTATGCACATCTCTGGGGGAGTGCTGGGTGGTGAGGGGTTTATTTTGGTGTTGTTGACTCGAAGTGTGTTCACTGCAGGGACAGAGGCAGGAGTTGTTTGCAGGTGATCTGCAAAAAAAGAGAGAGTTGGTACGTTTTGCACCAGTGCTTGGTTCACCTCCCTGTGGGTTTCTGTCGCAGCTGTGCAGAATTTTAGGGTTTTGGTGCTTTTATGGATTTGTTCGAGGTGCTACTGTTTTCTGTAGCTACATTTGGCAGCTTTAACTTAAGGAACTTGGTGGTCTGTGTTAGTTGGTGCCTACTATATGGCTCACTTAATTTCTGTCAGCTCTGTTGACAATAGATGATAGTTCCTAAAAGGAGGAATGCAAGAGGAGAAACTTTTTCCCATGGAGATTATAGTGCTTTGCCAGGAAACGCAACAGCCAGTCTGTAACCCAGAGCTGTTTTCAGATATGCTGCAAGGGAAATGAGGATGGGTAGTGGCATCTTTTCACTTGCACTGCTCATCAGGATAAGGGGGCATGGTTTCTTTGCATCCCTGTTATTATCAAAGAGCTTGTTTTCATTAAACCTGTGGTCTCCCACCATTCTCAGCAGCACACTTAGGAATGGTTTCTTTTGTCTCAGGATGCAGCATGGATCCCAGAGAAGTACAGTGATACCAGGGTTGATTCAGTCTTCCACCAGCCAGTATGGTTCTGTCACTCTGTTCACTTTTAGAGGCTTACTGATGTAAAAAGTCAGTAGTAATGACTTGTGTCTGTGACCACAAGCCAGCTGGACGTGCTTTTAGCCTGCTTCTCCTGTAAAGTAAAACATGCAGACTTCAGTTGCCCTCATGGGATCATAGGAGCAATACTTTTGTTTTCCTGGTGCTGTGAGTTGATGTGCTTTGCTTCATGGTTGAAGTGGCCTAAGAGCACATGCCTATGCAGCTACAATAGCCTAGTTGACAGGGGATAGCTTTCTGGGCTGTAGTAATTTGACCGCTTCCCATTGTAAGGATTACTTTCCATATTGTAATAGAAATTGGAGTCATCCCCAGGGATTCCTTCAGAGCCTACAGCACAGATGTATGTACTACAATATAAACCGTGAGAAAATGAAAGATTCTTTCTCAAGGACATCAACAGATGTTTTTTGCTGGTAAATTCAGATTGGGATAAAACGCAGCATCTCTGTAAATGTCTGGTAATAATGTACTCTAGTTGGTGGAGAGTAGGAGTCTCTCATGGGGAAAGCTAGGTGGATAATTTTGGTTGATAATTTTGAAATTTTCTGTCAATATCCGTCATTCTCCCACCATAGCTGCTGTTGCCCTGTTAGGGTTCCTGTTGACCTGATTGCTTACGCATGAAGAGGTGAAGTGGTTGCTCTAGTATTTCTGCTCTTTACAGGGATGGCAGTTGGAGACATTTAGATTTAATCTTGATTGTCAGCTCCCCCTGGTCAGCAGACCTCAGAAGTCATTATCTTAATATCACAAGAATGTCAGTTCAATAATGTTACTGTTGATCAGTTGTTGAGCTCTAGTTCTGTAGCCATTTTGTATGAGTAGCTTATCCAGCACAATTAACTTTCCCCTCCCTGTCTGTTTTGAGGAGAAGAAAAAAAGGATGAAGGAAGAAGGAAAGCAATCTTTTGAAAGATTTAATGTTGTTTATTTAACAAACAATATCTAATAGCAGCATTAAAGAGTGCCGCTTTTCGGTGCTACACAAATATGTTACTGGCTCTCGAGAGTATATTTTAGGTAATTCACATGTGTGTGTTTATGTATTTTGTTGGCTTTTGTTGTTTGTATTTTTGTCACTGGGATCAGGCCTAACTGATGCTAATGGATTCTTGTGGCTTTGTGTGAGGACACTGGAGTTCTTCAAACACGATAATGTGGTTCTTGGGTTTGGTCCCTAAAAGCCAGTATTGAATTTCACTTTGAATTCCACAGCTTTTCTTCTTGTGTTGTTAATTTGCTGAATGACATTAGGAGGACCAAGCAAGGACTGAGTACGTTTGGCCTCCCAGGGAAGCTTGACCAGTGGGGGGAAGAGACAGGAGGGAGCTTATTGCACAGTAAGTTGGAACAGCTGCCTGTTTCCTCTATGGGTGATGTAATCTGCCATAATGCCTGTGACAGGTGAAAAGCTTTTGGGTGGCTTTAAAAGGGTGAGATGGGAGCAATGGTAGAGACTCTGGTTTTCCCCTCCTGCATCTGTTTTGGCCTGAAGTTTCAAATTCTCCTGCTGGTTTATGGTTTGCTCTGTAGAGGTGCTGGTAGGGAAGGTCCATAAATAGGGTCACCATCCTTTTGGTCATCCCAGTGGTGTCACTGGGCTGTTCATACTAAATATTGAATGAGTATCTGCATTCTGCCCCTTTCCCACCATCTCTTTGCTGACCCCTGATCAAGGGGAAGATCATGGCTTCCTGACACACATGGAGGGTCCCCTGGGTGTGGACAGCTTTGATTTTTCTGGTACTGTACAGCCATTTCAGCCCTTCTTTAAAAAATACCTTCTATCCCTCTATTTATGTTAACAACCCACTTCTCCCTCAGAAATCCCTGTTGCTCAGTTACAGACAGAAATCAATCCTGTGTGCATGCTAATTTCTAAAATGGTGGGAGTTCTCTAATGTTGAGGAGTGGTCTTTCCCTAGAAGACGATGGTCGCTGTGTACACAGGGCTACTGGCTCAGTCAGGAGTACAAGACTGTATTGTCACTTGCAGATGAAAATCACGGGCAATTGATGAAATCTGAGCTGAACCCCTGAGCTGGAGACATTTAAGGCTTCAAAAGCATGATCTCAGGAGGCTCTCTCTTTTGGAGAGTGTGAGCTGAGGAGTGTTTTCCATACTCCGCTAGAAAAATAAAGTAAAATTGAACAAGATGCAGCCTGTCACCCTTGGCTTTTTGGACTGCTGCTTGGTTCCAGCTGAACCAGACCCGTTCCCTCATGAGTTAAGGCTCCTGTCCTGCCTGAGGATCTGCTAACCTCAGCTCAAATGATGCTAGGTGGAGAACTGCTGCACTTAGGCAGCAGTGGTTGTGCTGTGCTGTGGGCAACTGAAGAGAAACGTTGCTGTGATTCAGTCTGGCTTGTGTTTAATAATGAAATTGCTCTGTGTAGTTCACATTGGCCTAGGTCTGAGTGTGATATTTAGGGAATATAATTATTTCAGATGTGTTCAGGGTGGTTGGGGAGGTGGCCTTATAAATCCAAGAGCAAGTATAATCTAGGCAGGGGGCTGCTAGGATAGGGAGTGATTTGTGGCCATTTATGTAGCACCTGTTGGGACCTGCTGCTTAGCTCATCTGGAGCTGTTTGATTGCAGTGAAAATTTCCTCTAAGAAGAGATTTTCTTTAAAAAGCTTTTCCGCTAGCAGTGGATAATTTCAGGTGGGTTAAGTAACATAAAACCTTTTCTGGGAAGTGGCATAAGTAACTTAGAGCATGCAGTTGCTTGTTGCCAGAGAAAAAGTGTCCTCTGTTCCTTCAGGTGCCCCCTAGTAATGACAGGTTTGTGTAAAAAGGCTAGAGCACACCTGGGATTTGATCTTAAAGTGTGAGGTAGGGGTGGGCTTGCTAGACCTGACTGTTGTGGAAATGAAAATGCATTTTGCTTGTTTGCTGAGTGGGAAGAAGTCTGTACCTCAAGGCAGGGCAGAGGCAGGATCTGTGGAGAATCAAAAGTTTCTGACCCCAGGGACGGTTTTTAAATTGATATTTAGGTTCCTTGTTCCATGTTCACTGACTGTTGTCCTTCATCATGGTCCGCAACTGCTGCAATCTGTGGGAAGGATTTGCACCTGTAACATCCTTGGGGGTAACATGAGCGCAGGGTGACTGCTGACCGAAGGGCTGCTGCATACTGGGGAGGCAGGAGTGTCTTTTATGAGTGAAAACGCTCCTAGGACCGCAACGTGGCTGTTCGGCTGTTTGCCCACTAAAGACGTAAATCCCTGATTGCAAGAGGCTGGGAGGGTGTAACCAGGGGAAAAGCCCACTCAAACTGCTTCGTATCTGCTCCTGGGTGCTGTCATGCAGGTTGACGTAGGGTGAGCAAACTCTTGCTCTGCCTTAGCGTGGCTCGGCTGACGCTGAACTCGGGTGTGAATGGGGGCTGGAGGGCCTTCACCCAGCTTTCAGCTGCCCAACGCATTTCAGCGCGGGACATTCACATCGGCGGGCCAGGGCAGCGACCCCTCGTCCCTGGCCGCATGCGCCGACCCTGTGTGTGGTGGTGGGAGGGAGTGGGACGAGGGGCTTTGGTGTCCTCCCAGACCGCAACCCAGCTGCCGCCGGCCTCGTCCTGCCCGGTGGGCTGGCGGCACGGGGCAGTCGTTGGAGCCGGTGTTGGCCCGCCGCGAGGTGCCCGTGCCGCGCAGCCTTCCAGCGACTCGTGCTCCCTCCGCACACAAGCTCTTTGCCCCTTGTGAGTTCAGGATGATGTCCCCGTTGTCCTCTTCTGCCTGGGCGCTTGCACAAGCTGCTCCACCTGCCCCAGTGTGTGCCGGCAGCTGCCACAGCCCTCTGCCAAGCAGAGATCTCCCTCTCCCATCAGAGCAGGTTGCCATGGCAATGCACGAGTCTGCTGGGGAGCCAGAAATGATGGTGCTTTTGCAACATTGAGGTAAACATCTCTCTTTTTCCCTTATATAGCACATCCACCCTTGGTAAGAGCACTGGCTGCCATTGGTGCCGGCCTCCCTCACCCCCCTGCGTGGGGGAGAGCGGCTCCGGCCACTGGCAGTGTGCTTCGCCGGCGGGGCCGGCCTCCTGTGGGTTGGAGCCGTGCCTCTGGCACGCGTGGGCCCGTGGCAGTGGCCCTCCCGTGGGCGGTGTGGGCTTCCCGCAGGGGAGGAATAGGGTGCTGCTTGCTGGGGAGTGACATCACTTGTGGGGTCAGCTGCTGGAGCCTGCGGTTTACTCGCGGCGGGGGGTACAGCTGCAGCTCTCCTGAATGCCGAGGGGGCTGATGGGTCCCCAGCTGCTTGCTCACAGCGCTGCCATGGGTTCGCACTGGTCCCCTTGGGAAAGTCATCTCTTTTCCCCTCAGCCCCTCTTAGAGCGTGAAAGTGGTCTTGCTCTCCCTTGCCCCCTGGGAAGGCCCCCCAAGGACTCTGGCTAACGAGTGCAAGCGCTTAAGAGTTGTGGAAATTCGCTGGGGCATCTCGCTGGGGCTTGCCAGAACTTTGTTATGGTGCGGTGGACTTTCACTTGTTTCTCCAGTGCTTTGTGAATCCATTGCTATTTCTTACATCCAGAAGCCTGTAGCTGGCAAGCGACTGAAGACTTTTTACGGTGTCCTTTGTTACTGCAGGCAGTAATGAGCATGGCAGGCTGTTGCAGGCAGGGAAGTGTGGCTGTGTGAACTGAAGATGAATCTCTTGCTTGATCTGCTGGCATTTGTTCCAGCATCTTTCTCTCCACCTCTCTCCCTCTCGCTGTTAGTGTGTGTATGAAGGGGGAGTCGATGCTGGAGAGGGGAGTGGAGCAGGGGAGGAGTTTCTATCAGCCTCTTCTTTTTCTTTCTCCCCCCCCCAGTGACGTGAGCAATGCCTGGAACAATCAGGCTGGCTCCAAACAGTTTGCCTGAAGATGCTGGAGAAAACAGCCTAGTGTGCTTTAAGCAAACACTGATTGCTTGAGCCTAGGCTCTCCAGACGTAACCTTTTCCAATTCCTCTGCCAGGGATTGGGAAGTGCCATTAACTTTCTTCTTCCCCATCCCTTACACTCACTTTTGGAAATGATTGGAGTTAACAGTGTTCAGAGCACCAGCAAAGTCCGGGTGAGAGCCACAGGTTCAGTGAAATACTCCCGAGAAGAATCTCTCTGGCGGCAGTCCCATCGGTCAAAATCTATGAAAATCTCCAACTCCTCTGAGTTTTCTACTAAAGAAAGCAAGGTAAATAACTAAATATTCATAGTGTTTCTCTTGGCTAGAAGTGGAGGTCGTGGTGTTGAAAAGGTTACGCTTTGCAGAAATTAAGGGCTCTGGATGATCTGCAGTGATGACAGAATTGCTGTCAGGTCAGAAAAAAAATCTCTAGGTTTGAGGAGAAACTTGAAGGTGAAGAAGGTCTGGTGTGTGATAGTGATCAGGTCTTAGAGGAATGCCCTGTCACTGAGCTTGGTGCAATAGTAAACAGTGAAAACTTGCTAGTCAGAATGCTAATTGGAGCTCTGCTCTCAGCAAAGATGCCGGAGTTGGCAAGTGATGTCCTTGTGATTATCTGTTTAATGGGAATGGTTTTCTGTAGAAAAATAGTTTTTGCTCCTTCTCTACAGCTCTGTGGTTTGGTAGGTGTGGGTGCTAGGTAAAAATATCATCTCACTTGCATGCATGATTAACTACTGCTGTCAAGTATTTATTAGGAAGGCATCACTTTTGTGTTTATAGGAATACATCAGTGTATTGTAGCGGTCGGTAGCACAGGCTATGCCCAGCTGCTACGGTGGCTGTGTGCAGCATCTCCTTGCCCAGCCCAGCCCAGTTGTTCGGTTCCTAGGCAAACAACCCCCACTCCATGCAGTATCTCTTCTTTCCTCATTCCTTGCACCCACTCAATAACTGAGAGGCACCCGGGAACTGCTGGCAAGAGCTTTAATAGCCATCTCCCTCCCAAAGGTGCTTCATGTCTCCGAGGGTTGGATGAACTTTATGCGGTGACTGAATATGCTTCTAATTTCATTCCTGCTGCACATTGATTCTGCCTTGGGATTAGAAGATATAACCATTTGCAAAAGTGTGTTGAATGAGGGGGAAATTTTTTAGAGCATCAGTCAAAGGCATTTAACCATGTCTTGTGTCTGTGTGCCTGCTAACAAGCAGGCACATGCATGGATCTTCCTGTACTGTCCCTTCCCTAAATCTCTTATCTCTCCTGAGAGAAACCTCCTCTGCTATGGTGAAAAGATCCCAGTGCTGCACAGTAGTACCTAGCAGATCACTCTCTGCCAGCTTACAGATTTTATGGTATTTCAGAGCCTCAGCTGCAGAGGTTTAATCACAGAGTAACGCAAATAGAAATAAATGAAGTATTTTATTCAGTCCGATTTCAGAAGCGTCCGTTTCAAGGGCCTTATTGACCATAACTAAGAAATAGTGTACTGCTAAGGTTGTGGCAGAGAAATAGCATGACCATTGTTCTTGGGCTGCTGCTGGTGCGGTATCTGCTACTCCAGCAAACACCAAAGTAAAGGCTGCATCTTGCAGGTGCTCTGGGACCCTGCTCTTGTGATCACTTTCACCCTAGGTGTGGGAATAGTTGCATGGTATTCAGTGGGAGGATGTACGTATGAAAAGTCTCTGCATATGGCAGAAACTCAGGTCTTGTGACATTGGGTGAATCACTTAATCTCTGTACCTCTGTTCCCTCTCCCAGGCTTTGTGTCCATTGTGTGCGTATGCATGGTGTAATGTCCTCAGGGCAGGGACTTGCTCCCAGGGATGGTGTCTGACACAGTTAGTTAGCTACTGCAGTAAAGAATGCTCTGTGTTCATCCCTCTGTGGGATTCACATTTCTGCCTTCTGAGTGCTGTAGGTTGTTGTGTGATATATACCCCCTTCTCCTGCCTAGCTTAGTAAGTTGGGAAGCATACTGCAGCTTTGTTTTTGTTCGTAGTGTTGTTTACTGTCTTTGTACAAAGGTATTTGTATCTGTGGAGCATCTGAGACACGTAAAAGCTGTGTTACGGAGGGCTGAGAAGATCCCTGCATGCCCATCAGTGATGCCTGCCCAGTTGATGAGATGACAAGCAGCTCTGCCACTGATTAGTCCTGTGATTTTGGCCAGCCCTGTTCTTTCCATACGTCTGTTCCCCCTTCTCTTCTTTGTCTGCCCATCTATTTTGCTCAGAGGCCACTGATTTAGAGAACTGATTTATATTTGAGCTTTAGCTCTTCTGTACTGTTGTGTTGGTGGAAGAGACCTGGAAGTTGTTGTCAATGTGTAGCGTGGCAAAGGAGGTCTTTTGATCGGTGTGAGCCTTTGTATGTGTGTATATCAACTCTCACGAAATGTCTTCAGTTCTAGGCTGGGCTTTCTGGACAGTGGTGCCATGCAGATCCCCTCAAGTGTTGATTTGTAGACTTGTTCTATTCCATATTTCTGTGGCTGTGTTTCCCCCTTTGTGTCTGGACTGCCTTGTATTTTATCTGCTCCCCATACAAAGTAATTACAATGCTCAAGACCTGTTTCTGTGACTGCTTCAGCTGACTTCGGGCAGAAGACAGATTTAACCCGTTTGTGCCTGAGAAACATACTCCTCTGATACTTGGCACTTAAGCGACTCAAGCCTATTTTGCTGAGGTAGAGAGTATTATATATCCTCATGCTCTAGCCAGTATGAACAAAGCACCAACATGGTGCCTGCATATGAGATCTGCTGGTGTCAAAGAAGCTAGGTGCCCAAGGACATATCTCCTTGAAAAACATCAGGTAGTGCTTCTGTGCACACGTGTATACGCAGATGCACCTGTACATATACAGGCTCCACTAGGTGATGCATGTCGTGTGTGTATTATAGGCAGGTGTCACAGCCTCAGGCCAGCAGGAGAACCTGCGAAAGGGATACTGTGAACTGGTGTACCATTGTTCTCTGGAGAGTGGGCTCAAACCCAGGCTGCATGCAAGGTGAGTCAGAGGACCTTAAGATCGTCTGTGACCCAGAGTGATCAGCAGTCTCTCCTCCTGACAGACTCTGTTTTCCCACAGCCATGGACTGAATTGCAGAGTGCTAGTGCCTGTCCTGCCTGCAAATGCACAGGGCCAGTAAAACAATTTCTGAAATAGGCTGTGTAGGTGCTCCACTATCAAGAAACACTTCTCTAGCCTTTTCTCTGTTCACCCATAATAATTCAGTATGCTGCCTTTACCAGTAACACTGATGAAACACTCCAGCAAGTACAGAACAAATCTTTTCTAGCAACCCCCATGTATCAGTTTTACAGAGGATGTGATTCTTGTGTGGCATTAATTTCTTGGCTCTCAGGAGCACCAGCTAACCATCTTCTCTGTTTTATGATGATATATCTGGCACAATCTTTCCTTCCTTTTTTCTTTCTTTCCCTCCCCCCCTTCTCCATACAAACCAGATTTTTAACAGAGGAGTTTCTCTTAGCAATGTTCTCCTCCAGTTGGTGACGCACTTGAAATTCCCTGGGTGAAATGATCTCCTTTCCTTCCCCCTAAAACATTCCTATCAACCCTATCTCCACCCACACCAAAACAACATTCATCGGTTCCATATGCTGCTGAACAGCTCTGTGCTGTTTTATGAATAATGTATGCCGGCTTGTTAGAAGAACGTTTGTTGTACAAACCAGTGGAATTTGAAATTGAGAGCGATATCAGCAGACGTGGCATGCTGTGCACTAACCGACAGGCTTCTTGGGGTAATACTCTGGCATTCTTGTTAGAAGGGGGAAAATGCGTGAGACATAGGGGGCATGTGGTCTTTGACCCTGGCAAGGATCTACAGGCACGCGGTGATGAGAGCCCTTATCCTCGCGTCACCAAGTGTTACAGATCTGTGCATGAGGACAGGAGAAAATGTCAAGATCTGGATTTAGGGGGAGAGTGAAAAATACAAGATGGTGAAGTGGTGTAGATCTGTACGCAAGCAACAGTTTTGGGGGAAGGTCAACCTTCAGGTAATCATCTAAACAGCAAACTGGGAGTGGTATATAGCAATGTGTCACACCCCATCCAAACCTGGCAGAAGGTATTGACATAGAGACACACTATGGTCCAAAGGATGGGCACATTAACACCTATCAGGACTGCATGGAGACACCTGCAATGTCTGGTATCTGTTGCGTCTGTAACCTGTTTTACTTTTGTAGGGTTCTGCTACTTTTGTTGTTTTTTCTTCCTCCAATAAACCACATATGGTGGGAGCTGCAGCTGGTGCCTGGCTGGCTGCTGTGGTCCTGCGGGCAGAGCCAATGGATCGGTGCTGAGTGACTGGGGGAGATGCTGAACTTCTGACTGAGCACTTCTGACTGCAAAGACTGAGCATGTCTTTGCCCAGGTGTCTGACTGGGGCTTCCTTGGCTGCCTGGGATCAACCACGCCACTATCAGCTGGAGGTGACGAAGAAACGTCCCGAGGCAGGGCTTCTTCTGACGGTGGCTGCAGGGGAGGGTGTCAGGGTCCTGGGTCAGAGACCACAAGTGCATCCCTCTCCTGGGGGCTGCAAAAACCACCCAGGGTATCTCCTCTAATGGTCAGATGGTCATTCCCCCAATTACTCCAGAAGTCAGGGTTGTATTGGGTATGAGCAGAGAGCCTGGAAAACAAAAACTGGAGAAGACAGTCTGGGTCATCCCTGCTGGTGCTCTGAACTCAGTTTTGGTTTTGCCTTTTTACCTGGTCACAGCAGGCATTTCTGGCTCATCTTTTGTGCACGGAGCAGGTATAAGAAATATTGGCGGTGTATTCCTTTACTTCTTGGCAGGCTTTTCTGGATGGGCTAGTGTGTAGAGAAAGTCAGTAGTCTGTTTCAAGAGCTAGCCCTATGTTGCCTTTCGAGGGAAGGGCTCGCACGATGCTCCAGGACCTCTTCAACGCCTTGGCACCCTGCTGGCCAGGCTTAGGGGACCCTGTGCCTACTTGTTACATAGATGATTTACTGAGATGAGTATCTGGGTAATTGGTTACGTCTTTGTCCCTGTGTGCACACCTGGTTGTGCCTTTCTTTTGTTCACTGCTTCTGCATGCAGAGGCTGACTCACAGCACAGCCAGCAGTCGGCAGGTGCTGAGAGCAGCCTGTTTAAATGGGTCCAATGGTTTGTGCATGTGACAAGGTTTTGAGGGAGGTGAGGATGGTGAGTGACATTTTTATCTTGGCAGCTTTGTAAAATAAACAGGAGTTTTCAGAAGCTTTCCCTGCATGCATAGTTTTGCTTCTCTTTCCAATTGGAATAAAAGTACCAACTGGTGAGAGCTTGTGAAAATCTGGATTTTTAGTTGACCTGCTTACCAAAGGGAAAATGGGGATGGAATTCAGCAGCTTCTTAAGAGTTACAGGCTTCCACTTGAAAAAGAAAGTGTAAGTTTCTTGCCTAGTTTATGAACAAATACAAACAAATCCCACAAACGCATAACACATCCCGTTGTCTTTTTTATGCTGCCGTCTGCTAAGGGTCAAATTGGAGTTGTAGGAAACAGCATTGGAGTTGAAATAAGGAAGGTGTCTAGGATGTTGCATGCTATTCTGTTTTATGCAGCAGTTAATTTCTTTTATTCTTCCTTCAAAACTGCATTTGTTTCTCCAGGGAGCTTAGAGCAGTGCTGGGTCTCAGGTGTGGTGGGCCCAGAGATCAGCAATTCTCAGAAGGGGGAAAGCTGTGAGGAGTAGGTTTTTGCGGTCTGGGTAATAGAGCTTACGAGTTGAAGCAGTGAAGTCAGACATTGCCAAGTAGTCAGTAGCTTGGGGTTTGGATGCTGCCTACAGTAGCCTTGGGTGCCAAAAGAGAGAGAAAGTCTCTCCCCTTTCCAAGTGGTATCAGTCCAGCTTGGAAGATAAGACCTGTGCAGTATTCATTCTGGCATTCCCTGCTGTGGTCCAGCCTCCAGCTTTCTGGCTTAGATAGCAAATTTGCCAAGCACTTCCCAGGCTAGCAGGTGAGAAGCTGTAGTTGTTGTCAGACTGTAAGAGTGCTTTAAATCAGAGCTTTTTTTTTTTTTTTCCCAGAGAGAAAACATGAGTTAATAAAACCTGTCCTTGCAACTAGTTAAGTATGGTGAAAGTCATGTTGCCGCCATAATCTCTGATCAGCTTTGTTGCAATTTAGTGAAGCATTTAACTACTTGTCTCCAAGTTTGTTTGATTTAATCATGCTCTGGAGAAATGTGTGCTGAAAAGAGCTGCTGTTTGAATCAGGGCCTTGGGAAACAACCATGAAATAAATGATACAGCAGCTGCTGGGCTGTACACGTCTGCGACTGGCTGCAAAACATGGGAGGAGGAAATTTTTCTTCTCCAGATCATGTGAAAGCCTGGTAGACATCAGGAAAATGTTAAAGCATAAATTGCCTTGGAGAAGGAACGTAAAGCAGCTCTAAAAGGCTGGTGAGTCTGGCGGCGAGGGTGCAGCCTGGCAGCAGTCTCTGCCAAAGAGGTGGGTTGGGGGTCAGGCATGAGAACTCATGCATCTCCATTCTTTGAGAGGTCTACTCACTGAGGCCTCACTGAACATGCTTGGTAGGCACACTGAACATGCCCTGTACACAGCTGCTGGGGCTGTGGATACTCTCTAGGGTTTTCTTTCATTTTTGTAAATAGCAGAGACTTTCTGAGAGGCTATATTTGATGCTCTATGGGGGACACTGTGTCCTTCGTCAGATGTATGCCATGTGACTGGGTTGGTGTCTGTTATGGTGTCTGTTACTCCCTAAAGAAGGAAGATGGAGTCTGGCTCATCAGTAAAGATTGGGAGGAACACATGTCATTTTCCACAACGCAAAAGCCTGGGGCATTTGTTGTTCCAGCACCAATCTGGAGTGCTGCTTTTGTGTGTCCTGCTCTTTGGCTGTGGTGATCCCTAGAGACTTCCTTATCAGCAAAATCCCATAAAAAGCAGTACTGCCCAGGGCAGGTGCTAATTTTCAGAGGTCGTGACCCAGTTTTAGAGGCATTTGAGCCAGAGAGCAGCAAAAGACGTTTCTGATACTCTAGGCCATGTTTTTGCAACGTTTCAAAAGCTCATCCAACCAGCTGGGGAAAAAAAAGCTGTTTCTGAAAAAAATGGGGAGGCAACTGGGGAAAAAACACAGCTTCTTTGCCTTATATTTGGAAGTACCTTTCTGGCTCAAAATGTAAGACAATATTTTAACGATAGCAAGAAAAGGACAAGTCAAAGAATAAGAGGGGGGGCTTTGGCCAAATCGTTAGAAACATAGTGGCTTCTAATACAAAATATTGGGTGACCCCAGGGAATCAGTGTCAGCATCAGCTTGTGCAGAAATATGGAGGTGCATCTAATTCTGCTAGACTGCTGGCTGCATGGTAGGAGAAATGTTAGCCCTTTCTTTTGCTTTCTTCCTGCACAGTGGTCTTAAAATCTCTTCATAGCTCTCACCTGAAAATTAAGCAAAGTGCCTACAAACTGCCAGCAATGCCCTTTCCTTCACCTTTCGCCATTTGCCTTTGGATCAGAGCTCCTTCTGTAAGTTTGGGAAAGATAAGATATATGGAAATACACAGTGAAAACTCCAGAGTTGGAAATATTTCATCATATTGCTGTGAGTAGCACAGTAAACCCCTGTTAGCAGTGGGGACCTCTCTCTGCTAGATTAGTATAAGTAGGACGTGGGACAATTTCTCCTGGAGGTTGTATGTGTTATGTTGCTCTGAGAAACCTGCTTTTATGGTACACTGTGACTAAAAGTTGCTGCATGTATAGCATCAGCGTGAGGCGAGTTGTACCAGTATGTTTGACCTGCTTGTGTATGGTTCAGCTGAGCCCAGATTTTCACAGAGCTGAATATTAAGGATCTTCAAATAGACCATGCAAGATTCAGAAAGGAGCCAGTGGATCACAGGACGAGCAGTGGGATATGCTCATGTGATTCTCGTTGCAAGTTCATCTGTAGCATATTCACAAGACTAGTTTCAACTCTTTAGTTTTCCAAATTATTTTTGTTTTGTGTCAGAGTTAAAGCTATTTAAATGCTAATGTTTCTGTTGAGTTTGTCATAGCTATTATAGTATGTGATTTTCAGGCTTGTTCATACTTGATGTGCTACTTTTTGGTACTCATGTGCATCAACAGTTCTACACGTTAACATATTTTGAGGCTGTGTAGGAGTTATGTGCCAGAGGGAGTAAATCTAGCTATGTATATAAGGTAAATTACAAATGTGAATTATAAGTGCGAGAAGCAGGGACATTCCATACCAAAATACTTCACTTGAGTCAAGTGGCCTATTTGAAGAACTCCATTAGCTTGTAGTAATAGCAGGCATTTATCCATTGTATGCATCAGCTACTGGAGCGCTGAAATCAGACACAGTTACCCAAGTGATGCACCTAAAGAGTTCCATCCCAACTGTCTAATATCTACTCGGGCTTAAGTCAACCTCCAGACCCTTTTCTTTGCAGGCTGGTATCAACAACAGAATTGTGACCTTTGGTGTCAAACCTGCTGGCATCTTTCCTATGAATTGAAAGAGTAACAATGTTAGCAGGCAGCAGTCCAAGATGTTGATCTTCAAGCATGAAAGCTACGAAAGCTGCCTATCATTTATTTTCTGTTTTGCACTTAGAAACGGGACATGTTTATGTTTGGGTGTGTGACTGGAAAGCATTCAGGTGTCTGTGAGGCTCAGGGGCTTTGGACAGCTGTTCTGGCATAGTTTTTCGGATAAAGCCCGTATGGTACAATCTTGGCCCCATTAAAGTTAGTGACAAAAAAATCTCACTGACTATCAGGAATTAAATTGGACCTTGAATTTCAAGGCTGTAGTCTCGTGGTTTCTGCAAAATTATCAGGGTTATTTTTAAAAATCCCAAACTATAAAACCCAAAAACCTGCTTGAGAAAATGACTGTAATCTGAAGCCCTGCATTCTGATATTTGTTCCTCAGATGAGATTTCTGCTCAAGACTTTTGTGTTACCATGAGCAGATACAGTACTTCCTTGATCAGAGACAGCTCACTTGCTGATATTAGTTAGGTAATTTTCCTCATCATATTAATGTATGTGTAGCAGGGGTCAAACAATAATCCCATCTCATTTCTCTCCCTTTGCAGGCTCTCTACAATTCAATCAAGAATGAGAAGCTGGAATGGGCTGTGTAAGTATACTGCACAGAAATTAAGAGTTTAAAAATAGTACCTGTGTAGTAATCTGTTTATACGTCCTGTGTCACTATCTGAGTGGGCTCCAAAGCCTGCAGAAGGTAGCCAGTGTATGTAATGAGTTTGCTTTTTTATGAATGAACAACCTGGCAATACAGCCTCATCTGTTTCTCCAGCAAGGGGAGTTGTTAATGATGGGAGCCAACTGCATTTGTGAGGAAAGAGGACATTTCATTTAGTAGGAAACTTCAGCCTGAAAAGAGAGAAATTAAATCCTCCGATGTTATATGACTACATAAATAAAACAGAAGTTGACTTCTCCCTTTATCTTTCAGTACATTGTGTCAGAACCACTGAATAGAAACACACATCTTGGATTGAGTTTCCTGCTGTTGGTTTATTGTCTTGGTTTGTCTCCTGATTAACTATGGATAACTTGACAACAACCTAATATGAAAGATGATAAATTGGACAAAGTCTGATATCCCCCCATCCTTAGCTGCTTTCGGCAGGCTAACACTTGTTAACTACAGAGATACTGCAGACAAGAAAAAGCTTCAATTTTTGATCTTGTTAAATTGACTTTTCTCTATGCTTAGGTTTCATGTGCTCTAGGTATGCCAGCAAAAAGTAGAAGGGTCTGCTTTAGATTTTGCCACTTGCATAACAGTGGGGTTTGGTGTAAAATAAAAGAATTATGTCTTTTATCTATTTTGGCTGTACAAGATGTTTACCTGCATGGATTTACATATCTGAAACCTCACCTTCTTGAGAACAATGTATGTCTGGGATGCATGCTTCTGTAGCTTTTGTGCTAGAAGTCCTAACAACTGCATAGATCTTGCAGGTCCATTGGCTTCTGATCTTCCTTGGTTTAAGTTAATCATCTGCAAATGAATTTCTTGTCAGGGTCTGCAACCTCCCTTACAAGGGCTGCTGGTCCCAACTGGGATTGCAGCCCCTGTTCAGAAGTGTGTTAGATAATATCAGAGTAGTGAGGAAGGTATGCTGCTAAGGGGAATCACCAAGAAGTGCCATCTCTGATGAGCTTCATAAAAAGCGCAGTGGGAGACGTTTTCCCAGACTGTGGTTTGGACCTGGAATCTTACTTGTCACAACACCAGAGCTGTTTGGAAGACACTCTCTCACAGGTACTTTAGACCCAGCAGAGTCCTTTATGTGACTTTCTCGATGTCAGAATTTTCTTCTAGCTCTTGCCAAGAGACCATACCGTATCTA
The DNA here is from genome assembly GCF_947461875.1 of Haliaeetus albicilla. NCBI lineage: Eukaryota > Metazoa > Chordata > Aves > Accipitriformes > Accipitridae > Haliaeetus > Haliaeetus albicilla. Next base: position 41,498,183 of record NC_091516.1, read on the forward strand.
ATATGCTTGGGCAGCCTCCAGGTGGGAACTGGCTCATGCCTGGCTCTGCTCCCATAAGCTTCAGTCAAGGTGATTTATGCGATAGCTTGCTCCTGTATAGGTAGTAACTGCTTTGGCATTTACATAGTCCAGTTCACGTCTCTTGCTAATTAATTATTTTGGAAAGAGTTACAAGCAGGCTGGAAGAGGGAGAAATCAGAATCCTTCTGAAATAAGGCTTTGGGATGTGGGTGTAAAGCCACCTTCTCCGAGCAGAATGCTCACAGGCGCCAATTGTCCATTCCAATCTGAAACTCAGACAGGTAGCTGGGACTATATGGCAATTACTTTCCATGCTGAGAAACAAAGTTCATTCTGGGCATAGTCAAAGAGGTTGTGCCTTTACCTTTAGGGCTGAGAGTGCTGGCTGGAAGACGGAGTGTGAACATGTCTCTCCTCACTTTTACAGAGATGTGTGATTGGTGTAATCACCCCAAGGAGCCTCGGGACTGCCTGAGCTAGAGGGAGGAGGGACATCACTCTGTTGTTCTGCTGTTGTGATCTGCAGAGAAGGATGGATAGGAAGGGAACGTGGTCAGTTTTGCTGTGATGGGACTGACAAAGATCCTCTCTCCTTTCTAAAGAGTGTGTCTTTGCTTCCCTGATGCATTTGGCAGGGGAAGAAGTGGGAGGTAAGGCAAAGGTGGAAATAGGGCTGCAAAACCCAGCATAAGCTCCCTCACGATGCTGGCATGTTGAAGGAATGCCTTTCCTCGAGCCAGAATCCCTTTGAGGATCTAAGACTCTCTCTTATGAGCTGCTCTGGCAGTACATTATTTGGTGGATTAATGACTGGCAGGCAGTAAGTCCATAGGCAGGGGAGGGTAACAGCGATGCGTAAGATGGGGGAAGACTGCTAGATGATTCTTATCTTACTAGTTCTGCGCTAGGTGTGTCATCATCCTAAATGGTTTGCTGTCCATTTCCAATAGAATTATAGTCTGATCCAAAGCCCACAGAATGAAGAGGCTACTATTCACTCCAATTTTGTAGTCAAGAGAAGTGGTACCTTAATCAGCAGATGTGCTCCAGAGACTTTTGGTAGGAGTACTCATTTATCCTTTATGAACAGGGAAGCACGAGTACGGCTCTGGAAGGGAGAATTGCATTACAGTTCTTTTTCTGCTTTAGTTCCGGGTTCAAGTTCTTCAAAAGGTTAAAAGTGAATCACATACTATGATCTGTAAAATAAACACATCTGGCATGGAATTTACCCTGAACTGGTGAATGTGGGATCCTGAATGCGCACTCCTACTCCACGTTGCACCCCCCCCCCCCAAATTTTTTGGTTACTTTTCATCATAGAACTGCCAGAAAACATTCTGCTGTTTACTTGGCTTGCCATTTACTTTGCTTGCCATTTCCACTTGCCTGTCTTTGTGTTCAGTGTCCTGGGAGAAAAGAGAAAAGCAGTACGGGAAACCTAACAATCAGAAATAAGATTATTCTGTCTTTTGTCCCATTCTATATTTCCTCTTTACTTCTTACAGTTCTAGATCTCTCCTGTCTCTTGGACTGTGGGTCTTTTCTTTGAACAGCAAGCAACGCACTAAGTAGTGATTGGACCTCACTGAAGTCATTGGCAGAAGTTGCTACTGACTGCAGTGAAGCCATGTACTGTTTCATCCAGTTAGTCCAATGCATTCCGTTTTCAGTGTGCTGAGGTCACTGAAACCACCCCAGGAGTACATGTAGCCCTGATAATTGTGTCATTATTTCTCATACTGCTTAAATTTTCCTGAGGGATTTGATATTTCCATGAGATTTTTTTCATACTTGAATGGTAAACTTGTTCTTTAACGCTGGCATCACCTGTGAGATGAAATGAATTCAAGATACTGTGAACATGAGCGGTGAGATTTGTTTAGTCAGGAAAGGGAGCACTGAGGAGAGGGACCCGAGTGTGTTTTTTTCAGTGTGTAAAGGCTGTCACAGAGGAGAAGGGTGTGAATTATTCTTCATACCCATTGTGGATGGGCTTAAATTTGAAACAAGGGAAGTTTGGATTCAACGTTAAAAAAAGCTTTCTAGTAGTAAGCCTTTTAAACCAGGGCATAGGTTTGCCTGGACAAGCTATGAAAGTGCTTTCACTAGAGGTTTTTGTGAACTGGTTATTCTGTCCAGAATGGGTTAGGAAGAGTGGATCCAGCCTTAGAGGTAAAGAGATGGATTAGCTGGTCTCTTAACATCCCTTCGGTCCCAGATTTTGTAGATGGTTTCTCATCCTTTGGCTTTTGCACTGATCATCGTCAGCTTTAAACTGAAAAAAAATCAATTTGATTTCAAAGGCACCAGAGCTAAATGTGTTTTATTTGCATGATGTCTACATGGAAATGTGGTGGTGAACGTTATTGTTCTCCATTGTTTGTAATATTATATTTGCTTCCTATTGAAGGTGATAGAGATAATAAAATAATCATCTTAAAATAGAACGGTGATCTAGAATTAACACACAAACCCCCAAACCACTGCCTAGAAAATTGCAAAAACCAAACAGCTGCATTTGAGCCAGTTGTATCCTGAAAGCTTTCTCTCAGCAGGACAGTGTAGTTTGCAGGAGGATCATTTGTTTTTTGACTAGTTGATGATAAAATTTTCTTTCCAAAGAAGTTTAGACATGGACATGGTATATTCTTTTTTGTTTTTCTGGACTGCACTGAAAAATCATCTCCTTCCAGCCAAACCAAAATAGGTCTTTGAGGCAGTGGTGGTGGGAAAGGGTCGCTGCCAATTCTTTTCTGTGTTTCGTGCAGCAAACTGTGACACCGAGACCGGGGTGGTTATATAGATGTCTGTGCTGAAGCTCACCTTTTTCTGGGTCAAACCGAGAAATCTCTCCCTATTATAATTAACTCTTCATATCCCAAGTTCTAAGATATTTCGTGTTTGCAACTTCATGATTGGTTTTAGAGAGGGGTAAGGTGGTAATCACCAGGCTCTCCTTTCTTCTCTCCTCCCTTTGGGAAAGATTTCTCTCCACTGGTTTCTCAGGTCAATTTCCTAATACAGATGCTACCAGTTCCACAGATTCATGTAATTATATGGTACAAATCTGAATATTTTTTTTTAAATGCCAATTTTTTAAATGGATAAACTCAGCCTTTTGCCATGTCATGTAAGTTTTCTATTGGAAGAAATGCAGAGACAAAGCAGACTTTTAAAAATGAAGGGCTTGACCGTGTCTTTCCAGCTTAGAGAGTTCGAAGTTTTTCAAGGCAGAGCCTCAAATCAGACCATAAAGCGTACAGAAATGTTTTTGTTACCGAGAGAATTGAATGGTGGTTTTCCTCCAGAAGACAAAAATGGGACTTTCTTGGATAGGGTCTTTTTGGGGAGAGGCAAAAATATATTTCTTCACCGAAATGGCAACATCTGCATGTTCTTTAAATCTGTGTGCTTAAGAACAAGAGGCAAACTCTTTCTGGTTGTCAGTGATCATGCATTTGGGAAGAATAACATTGCTGTTTCAATGCTGTGTGTTCAAGTGATAGAGTGAGCAGATCCCGGCTTCGGCGTGTTGGTGTCATGGGCAGCCAGTACCCTGGTAACTGCTCTAGCTGGAGGTCCTTTTCCAAAGAGACAAGCTAAGGGAGGTGGAAATGAAGCTCCTTGTTTTGGGAAACCTTGCAAATGTCATGTGCCATAAGCAGAGTCTTGGAGAAACTCTACAGGTGGTAGGCTTTTCCTGTCACCAGTACACTGCAGAGCAGAGATACTAGTAGGTCCCACATTCTGTGGATGGAAAGTGGGACCTACAAGAGGGTTCACAGCCATCAGCCCCTTTCAGTCATCAGAGAGAGGTCACCAGAGGAATTGCTTCCAGACCCAGCGCCAGGAATGATGTCCCTCTGCTGATCAAAGATAGAAAATCTCTTAAGACTTCTGCAAAGCTAAGTGGACCCTCATGACGATGTTTTGCTACTGAAAGTTGTGTTGGCACCAATGTGGGTTTTTTTCCCCAAGGGAACAAGGATTGTGCTATTTCCTGTACCAAATGGAAAGGAGAGGCACTGAGCCTGCCCCTGACAAGGATCTAAGCTCTACCTGTGTGACCATAGATCCATACCTGCACAGAGACACCACCCGCTGACTCTTACCCCCACATCACTGGAGGCCCTTCACGCTCTGGATGTGACAGGACTTGAATCATCTGAGAGGGCCATCTGAGGATGAAGAAGGAGTTGCATCCCCCACAGGCTAGGGTTTCAAACAAAGATCGGTTTTCAAGTGTATGTATCCAGAGGCCAGCTGAATTTTCTGCAGCTCTTCCTTCTTGCAACTGTACCCCAAAGGCTGGTGAGGAGTAAGATCATATTGTTACATCCTTGATAAAGCCCATCCAGGACCTATCTATTCAGCCAACTTTGGAGGTACATAAGCAAAGGCTAATACCTAAACTGTTTTGCTACTTTGAAACTCCTCCTAATCATCCTACTTTCTTCTTATGCTTGACCACTAAAGCAACATGAAGTATTTGAAGAAGTGAGTCCCAGATCCCCTGGTTTTATTTCTACTGGTATTTCGTATTCAAGATCAGAGGGAGATAGAGGCTCCTTTTAGTTCTATTTTCTCAGTTGTTCATCCATTTCTGGTTCTCTGTAATGAGTCCCCCTTGCCTCTCTGGTTCCCTTCATTGCATCTTACAGACTGGCTTGTGCATCTTGACCTCGTGCATATTGTCAGAGCCCTCAGCTGTCACAAGTGCCTGAGGCTTCTGAGTCTTGAGGTTGTCCCATTTTCAATGACAGATTAAAGGTCCATTTAAAGGTTTGTTCAATGCTACCAGCAGTCATGACAGCAGATGCCATTTTGTCCTTGTGTGCCCTGTCAGCATTTGTCTTTTGAAGAATTCCTGTTTGATCGGTGCCCCAGGGATGCTGCATTTGAGAGCACTGGCCCCAGCACTAGTAGTGCCCAGGATCCCCAGGATTACTTGTCACAAAACCTGTGGCTGCTTGGATAATGGCACTGGTACATTCCCACAGGACAGTTGATCAGTATAAGATAATTCGCTCTCATAGCTCCAAAGGAGGTAGCTTATTCCAAAAAAATGCTAAGCCATTTACTGCAGTAGGTCTCTGCTGACAAGGAGAAATCCGCTGTATCCTTGGCCGAGATCCCAGAATTCACAAGGCACTTCTATGTGACAAATCAGCTCCAGTGCTTGTGCCCTATGAGAGATTTTAGTCTGGATTAGGTACCAGTCTTGTGTTGAGAATTTGCTCTTTGAATGGACACATATCTAAGAAACACATGTCATACAATGGTCCAGACTTGCCAGCAGCTAGTCAGTGCATTAGACACAGGAAGGGTGGTGACAATCAAAATTGTCAGAAATTCCTACACTTTTTTCAATTGGGAGAGGGCTTCAACCAAAGCATGCATGAAGAAATCCTTATTGCTTTGACCAGCAAAAAGTTTTTTGCACATCTCTCCGTTATGGAGTGGGAAAACACATATCAATAGGCTGAAAGGTGCAAGTACTGCTCTCCCTTGCAGGAATCAGGTCTTCAAGTAAAAGTTTTGTTCCTCTTAATCAGGAGACCTTGCAAGTGACCGTGAATCATAGAATCATTTAGGTTGGAAAAGACCTTCAAGGTCATTGAGTCCAACCATCAGCCATGCCCGCTAAACCATGTTCTGAAGTGCCTTGTCTATGTGCTTTTTGAATACTTCCAGGAATGGTGACTCAACCACTTCCCTGGGCAGCCTGTTCCAATGTCTGACAACCCTTTCAGTAAAGAAATTTTTCCTAATATCCCATCTAAACCTCCCTTGCCACAACTTGAGGCCATTTCCTCTCGTCCTAAGGTATGGTGAAGGTATGGTGCACCGCCTTGGCTATATCTCTCCAACTAAATCAAATGTCTGGCACCTTTGTGTGACTCTCAGGCCTAATACCAATGTGTAGCATCTGTATCCATACTGTTCAAAAGTGTTAACCTCCAAAAGAAGATGGTTGCCTCTATACTGCCTGTTCAGGTGTACAAACTTGATTGTGCTGATTCCTAAATGGTGTCTGGAAGTATTTTGGGGGTGTGCTGGGCTAAGACCACCAAGCACGAAGTAATATGAGGTGATCAAAGTCAAATGCCTGGGAACATTCCCTGGCACTGCTGAGTTCGCTAATACAGCCTCCGTGTCTCTGGATTTGGTTTCCTTGTTGTCAAACCACTCTATTATCCTTGTATCTCCTCAGACTAAGTTATTCCCCAGAAGACCATTTCAGCAGAGATCAGGATAACACAGACTGTCGCTCTGGCCTCCAGTTCTTGGAGGACATTTCTTTGGATGGTCATTCCCATAAGCAGACATGGTTGCAGTGTGCCTCAAAAGGAGCTTTTGGACTGACATATGCCTTGCTAGTCCTCATCTGATACAAGCCTTTGAACGTATGCATGTGATTGGAAGGTCTGCCTGGGCTTGTTCTGTCTGCTGATAATCTGGGTCCAGTGAGATGCAGCAGCTTGAAGCCTACCCCTCCTACTGGCCATCATTACACTTGGGATAATGATTTTTTTTTTTAATCAGTTGCTGGTCTTAGGAGAATCATTGCTACCATGGCTTTCCAATGACAGCCTTCATCCTCCCTGACACACCTTTCCCAGTCACCTGGAGGGGAATGTGTGGGGACAGGGCTGCTCTGTAGTCTGATACTAACTGTGGTTCCTCCAGATACACCATCCACACAGAGTCAGTGGCCTGTTTTTCTCTGAAAATCATTGTCCTACTCTTGTGATGGACACCTTTTGTTTTCTAGGTTGGCTGGTCCCTTTTGCCTTTGGCTGTGACAAGCAAAAAGGCATTTATTAGTCAGGCAATGCTTGTGACTTGCTGAAATGGGTTGCATTGTTGTCCCCAAGAGCTGTGTTGAATACATTGCACTAATAAGTAACATTTTGAGGAGCATTTTGTTTCTAAAATACAGATAACATAATTCACCTAATGTAGTTTTTATTTTTAAATTACTACTTTTATGCTAGTCTGTGGAGGAAAATAAAGAAAAGGAGGTAGAGTCTGTGTTTCATATGCTAAGTTAAGGGGTAAGCCACAGTGATCTGTAGTAATCTAATTCTTTTCATATATATGTGAACTCATGAGGAAATTGGAAATTTTTCAGGAGAGCCCAGCAGGCAAATAGTTCCCACTGTAGCACTCAAATAAATGGAATTAAAATTAGGTGAAGTTGGAGGACACGGAACACTTGAAATTCTGCCTTTTGAAATTGTAGAAGGGAAACAGGCTTTTTTGAATATCCGGCTCCTATGTCCTGTGGTGGTGAAGTAGGTGAACTGAAGCTTTGTTATAATCCAACTATGTTTTGGTATATGTCTAGGTTTCTCTCTAAATAGAGCCCCCTATAAAGATAGAGGTATGCTTTGACAAGGAGTGTGCAAGAATTACTGAAATGAAACTTGCTGGTCAGTCCCTTGTTCATGCTTGGTTTTCACTGCTTTTTAAGGGATGAAGAAGAGAAAAAAAAGTCTCACTCAGATGGTACAGATGAAAAGGATAATGGGAGCCAGACAAAGGCTGTCAGTCGAATTGGCAACTCAAATAACCCATTCCTGGACATCCCTCATGACCCTAATGCTGCTGTGTATAAAACTGGATTTCTGGCTCGGAAAATCCATGCGGATATGGATGGAAAGAAAAGTGAGTATCTTTCACTCTTAACATCTCATTTTCTTGTTACTTCTGCATAATGCCACTTATGATAAGCCCATGTGCTTCTCAAGGCAAATAGCGCTGCTTCATTAGGGGAAATTGCAGCAATAACAAACAACGTAGCAATTGGATTATCACACTCTCACTATTAGGCGAGGATTTACAACATTCAGTCCCATTTGCAGCAGCTCTAATGCATAAGCATAATGAGTAATGTGACACAGCAAAACCATGTGAATCTTTTGTGCTAAAAGAAAATGAATCTCATGGTTTACAGAAGAGAAAACAATTTCAAGTGAATTACAGTAGCTGTTCCATAGTAGTTTGGTAATTCTCCTTTTGCTTATGTGACACGAGATTGTTTCAAATCTCCCCTCCACTCTGAGTCTGTCTTTAAAGAAAAGCTGTTCTTTATCTCTTCTTGTAAGATGCTGTAACTGTTCCCTTCCCTACTTGCCTAGCCTTGGGTCACATACCCAATGAAGTTCAGCAGCTTTTGGTAACAGCCAGATTTATGACATGCAGTTCCTCCCTGCCCCCTTTTTTAAATAATCCTGCTGTGTCCCTTACTTAAATTATCCTCTTTCCTTCTTGTCCTACTTCCATTTGCGGTGCACTAATTATTGAAGGCCTCTGATTCGCGTATGTGTGTTTTGTTGTTTCGATATCTTCATTTGTTTGTTTTCTATTGATCTTGGAAACAGCAGAGGCTACTCAGAGCATCTGTATTTTCCCCAATCATTGTTGATGATCACCTACTCATGGTTCACAATGTTGGGCTGAATCCTGAAGGCAGTCTGACTTTGTGGTGGGTTTCCAGTAACTGCAACTCTCTCCTAGCTGGGCTAAGCATTTTGGTGTTTGCATGTTTTGCTAGTATATCTTAGAAGGTACAACTGGAGGTCAGTGTTTTCAAGCTGGAGACTGACAGCTGGACAACTAAATCCAGAGGTGTCGAAATCAAACTGCCCTCATTCTTTGTGATGACTGGACGCTCTGAATAGGTTCCTCTTTTTTAAACTTCTGCTTATTTAACCTTAATAAGTAATTGTATCTAGTTGCCTTTATTAAATTATTTTTCTAATTATAAGTAATCAGAATTGCTCATTATTCAGCACAGTGGATGCTGGCATTTTGGGGATAATCCTTTTATGAGTAAGGTAATTAGGGCTGTGTTTTCCTAAGTTCCTGTACATCTTAGAGGTCTGTCTCTCATTGTCATGCAGCTGTTGAAAAAGTTACATTCTGACTTTCCAGGTTCAAATAAAATGAAACTCAATTTTTTAAGTTAGTTAGACCTTTTCATATTTCATTTCCTAATGGAGTTATTGCAGAGCATAGATCAGCTTGTGTGGGATTGCTAATGAAATTATGTGCTAGCATGCTATATGTATTTTCTCAGGAAAGGAGTGCTGCAGGCTAAAGCACTTAGGCAGTCTAGAGGAGAAGGTTGTAACAGGGGCCGACGCCTGGAAGCTGAACCGAACAAATGCCAATTAGAAATAAGGCCCGTCATGTGAGATGAGAATGATTAACCTCTGGAGCAAGGGACTAGTAACCTCTTCACCATCACTTGCTGTCTTCAGATCAGAATGGGATGCCTTTCTGAGGGTGATGCTTTAGTCATGCACGGGTTATTAATTTCAGTGTAGAGGCAAGTGGATGCTGGTCAGTAGTGCCTGCTTGGTGGAGAGTGAGCTTAGATGCAGACTTCTTGTCTCTGGCACTGTGACCATACAGCCCGTGCCTTCTCTCCCTCTATTGCAGCTGAATTTCAAACTGGAGCCTTCATACCGAATCCCCCTTTTTTCTTTTTTTTTTTTGTTTTTTTCTTTTTCCCCCACTTCTTGTTTATAGGAATTTGTGGGCTGGATATGTTGTCTCTGTTACATTCTCCAACCTCTAGCTGACTTCAGGTTTCTTGAGGCGTGGGGTTTTTTTTTTTCCTTAGGACTTTGTTTGGCTACCCTCTCCTTTCTCTTCTTTGGCTTCCCCTGCAGCTGCAGGAAGAGAGGAAGGGACCAAGAAGCCATCTGACCACTCAGTGCCAACTTGGGTGTGCAGCAGCGGCAAGGGGGAAGGATGCTCTTGAGAGGCACTGATTTCTGAGCAGTGTCCTGTTGGTCCTGAGCAGTGCCTGCCAGCCTGCTATGGCATGGAGAAAGGGTGTTTCCTTCTGAAAACTGGCACACTGCAGAGCTCAGACCTAACTGTGTAGGGGTAGTGTCCACCTACCTGCAAGAGCACAAAGACTAGATCTTTCTGGCCTGCTTTCTGCATTGCTGCTGTTCCCTTCTGATCCAGTCCAGGGCTGTCATCAGGGTTGTTTTATTACTCTCTCACGCAGCAGGTATGTGCCGGCACTGTGCTGAGTTGCATTGTCCTTTGAAAAGGAGAGTACAAAGGAGGTTTAACACAGGACTAATGTAGCTCTCCTGTTGCCTAGATAAAGTGTAAAAATGGATCCAAGTTAAATGGGTTTTCATTTGTTTTCTTTGCAGCTCCCCGGGGAAAGCGAGGCTGGAAAACCTTTTATGCTGTGCTGAAGGGAACAGTCCTGTACTTACAGAAGGTATGGGAAATCACTGTCTTTTGGAAGCTAATTAATGAGGGATAAAGCAGCAGGCATCCTCTCTGCTCTCACAGCCCACCTTCAGGCTCCTTTCCCTCTGACACACAGTGCAGCTCCTCTCTCTGCCCCCCCACCCTGTTTACACACACACTCAGGCATGAATCCTTTCATTGACACCCTCCCCCTTTTTCACACTTTCAAGTCAGTTCCATTGTCCCCATCCACATGTGCACCCTATCAATTCCAGTTTATACCATTGCTGTCACTCGCAGCTGAAAAAATAGCCAGCTTCACTAGAGAGGGCAGCATCATCTCTGTTATCTTGCACGCATTCCTCTAGGCTGCTTTTAACATTGCATTTCGTACATATGACTTCCCCTCCTGTAAGTGTGTCCTTCTTTCCCATCTTTTCATAGTATACTTTTCTGCAGTGCCTGCAAGACCAGCTGCAAAACAATTGAACAGCAGCTTGGCCTTGGTAGGAATCTGCAGCTTCTGCTCCACAGCAAAATTGAAGGATAAAAGGATACTTTTTTTTTTTTCCCCACAGCAAGATGAGACACTGGTTTCTAACAAACTTTGCTCTCTGACAGCAAGAAGTCTAAAAAAAAAATGTCAGCTGAAACCCGTCAAGTCTTTTGGCGCAAGCTTAAATATATTATAGTACAGTTTTAACTATACTCTTGTTACATGGAATGCAACATATGAATAAGAACTGTCAAAATCAAATAAATGGTAGCAGCTAAGTAGATTGTTAAGGCTTTTTGTCCCCCAACGGAGGTGCAATATTCATGAAATAGGTGGTTTTTACCCAGACTGCCCTATATTCTAGAATTATGCTCTTTGGAAAGCCTTTTCAGATTTCCACTGTGTTTTGCAACTATAAGGAGTGCAAGTTCAAGTGCATACTGCTGTTTCCTCCTTCCCTGCTGTGGCCTTCCGAAGCTGTTGATTTCATTGGAGCCAATCTGGATAGTCTCTGAGAAGAGAGAGAGTGAGTGGTTTGGATCAAATTCTTACAGCATGAGGTTTACAAGGTAGATGCTCTGGGTGCAGTACCTTTTTAAAAGGGCTGAAATCCTGGAACAGACAAAACAGTCTGCAGTCAGGATGGAAGATTTGGGCTGAAAGTTGGATGTGATGTGCTCAAAGCCAGTGAAAGAGCCTAAAACCAAGTCTGCTGAATCTCAGCTGAGCCTTCCCTCTGGTCTTCTTGCTGGTGGCAGGTTCAGATTTTACTGAAGTGGTCTTCATGGCAGGCTCGTACTTGCCCTTTCCTGGGTGAAATGGACTCACTTGCTTTGATTTCTGAAATAAGTCATCTTCAGTGCTCACCTGAAAAGACTGCATGGTTCCCTAAGAAGTAAGAAGGCTCTGTGTCCATAACACATTAATTAACTTCTTATTTGATGCTTGAGGGGGGATTAGTAAGCTTTCGAGGGGAAGAAATTGAGATGCTGTCTATTTTAGAGTCTTAATTAAATACTTTTGTGAGTATCACTGGCATACTAGTTTAAAATGCTTTCTGTTTGACAAAATGTGGAGATGCTGATATAGCATGCAAATTTTCTACAGAATGGTGCTCTCTCCGCTCTCACTCTCCATCCTTTGGAGAGCAAGAGAGTAATTTCACATCTAGCTGACTGCATCTTTGCAGAATCAAGTGCATTGCTGGAGTTCTTGTTCTTACTTGTTTGTTATTTGTGTGTCTTGCACTTGTCACAGCACTTGAATTCAGTGATTACAGGCGGGTTACTCTGCAAAGCCGCACTCTCCCACTTGGTCCTGAAGCCACTTGCACTGAAGCCATCTTACTGTAGCACAGTGACAAGCAAGGCTTTTACTTTATGCCGTAAGAGGTTGACAGAGAGGCCTGATGGGAGTTGACTCATTCTCAGAGTGATGGGGTGGCTGTGAGCCTCCCTGGGGTGCCTCTGGCCCCTGCTCAGCCACAGTGCCTCATGCTGCTGCTGTGAAACATCCTCTGGTTTCTCTTCAGCTCCAGAAGGTCCATCAGGGCTTTGCTTCAGCCCTGAAATAAACTTTGCTCTGTTAGGGATGTGGTATCATAGAAGTTGAAGATGCCAGGGTTTTAAAATAACACAACTAGACCAAGCTGTTATCGTAAAAGTTGCTGAGCGTTTGTTTCCTTTTACAATATACCAGGAGACTGAAATTATCCTAATTTCAGAAAGTTCAGGAGCATTTTAAAGCAGCTTGATTTCTTTGTAGAAATGCATAGCTCTGGCAGTAGTCATGGGCAAAGGATTTCCTTGCCTCTCTTTGCCTTCTCTCCTGATTATGGAGTGCTATTGAGCAGGGTGCATTCACGTATGCATACACACATTTTCCCTCTTTCTCTCATTATCTGTATATTATCTATATATCTGCACAGGTAATATCTGTGATAGTGGTTTCATTGCACTGAGTGCTATTTAAGCAGGGGAGAGAGAAATCCCAGTGTTCTAGGTGCTGTATACACACAAACACAGGTACAAACCTCTGCACTATTGCTTTCTGTGTTTATCTGTAACTCAGCTGTTCCCTCAAGACACTACTGTAATATAAATATTAACTGTTTGTAGCAGCTGTGATTCCCCCAGTGGGCAGTGTCATCCCAATTTTGCTGTCATTCTGTTTGCATACCAGTCCAGTTCTCCTTGTTTTGCTGTCAAAGTGCACATATGAGAGTAGTTTGTAAATGGTGGTCACTTGAGATTTACTGGGAAGTTTATTGGGGCAGTCTTGTCTCTGTGCCCATGTTTTTTGATTTTTTTTTTTCCCATTGGAACTTTTCCAATGCTAATTCCTGTGCTGCATATTGCTTTATTTTTAAATGAGTGATTTAAGAGAGATAGTTTCTGAATTAGTGAGCACAGAGGCCACCGGAGGGGCTCAGTGGAAGTGTTCACAATGAGCCAACTACACATGCCTGCACAGTATTATATAAAATGAGAGGTTTGACATGTTTGGGATGTTGGCCCTGTCTCTCAGCATCCTCATGCCAAGGTTAATTTCCTGCCCTCTGTTCACAGCAAGAGGAAATTGCAAAGTAGGAGCTTGACAGAATGTCTGTTCACTAGACTGACATGGGATGTGATGTGCATACAGAAGAGAGGTTGATAAGGAGAGGACATAAGGCTGACCTTGCTTCCTTGCTAGAAATTGCTTCTGGGCAAGCAGTGCAGGACATGGACCTTCGTGTTTTGTTCTGACTCTTCTGTGGGGTTTGCAACACCTTTCCTCTTTGATGTGGCATTTTATTATCTTGCGGCCTTTCAGGTATTTTTATATAACTTTTCTCAAATGCCTTTCCTCTATTAAAATGTAAAAAAAAAAGAGGGGCCAGAATGATATAAAGTGTTTTGTGATGAGACTTTCTGAAAGAGAATTTTGCAGCCATCACATGCAACTGAGTGGAGATACCCACCTACAGTACATTGACTGATAAAAAGCCAAATGCCATTCTCTGGACTATCAAAAATGGATTTAGAAACATGCTGACTCTGGGTCAGCAGGATGTGGGAAAGTCATTCTCCAGGAGTCTGAGAAAGACGAATTCAGCACGTTGTTGCATTGTGTACAGCACTCACATCAGCCTTCAGTTGATAGAGAGGTCACAGTTCCTTTCTGGCTCCTCATATATTTTCTTGTCACTGTCTTGGTCTAACTTTAGTGAGCTGCCTTCCATTTCAGCTCAATCTCCATGCTGACACGAGCATATCAGAGCACTTGCTGTCCTTGATGGCATGGGAGATATGGATGTTCCTGCTGCCCTAGCATTCCCTGCCAGCTGAAAAGAGTTGGAGGCCTTAGAGGAGGAATTTTGACAGCACATTCGTGTCCTTCCAGCTTTCTCTGAGGCTGGCCAACGACGTGGAGACATTTCCGGTATGCTGATCAGTGCCTTTGGGGAAGCTGGCAGAGCCCCAGCTGTCAAGGTAGATTGCAGCCATCTGATCCAGTAGGATTAGCAGGGATTATCATGAATGCTCTCTGTCGGTAAGGAGGGGTTCTCAGCCAGGACTGCTTCTGAGACTGCCCAAATGTGGAGTTTTTCTGGAACAGGTTTAGACACCAGAGTGGGTTGTGGACGTTGGATGCATCTCACAGAGGTAGCTAGGAGGCAACAGGCAAGGTGATAGCTGACACTATATCTAGGTGGTAACTTGAGAAAAGCCAGAATATCATGTTTCTGAGGTCTCTCTAAATTCATTTCCTGGCCCTGAATTTTTCCCAGTCTTCCTGGACAACTACCATCAAATAAATCAGCTTTTGAACCTGTGAAGGAAGGGACTTGACCTGGGGGCTTGCTTCCTTCATCTTCAAGGTGGGGCTGGGCCAGACGTTGGACAGCCTCCTCCAGTTTTTGTCCTTCGGCTAGGGACTTTCTTAGATCTTCTCTGAGGAAGGTTTAGTGAGCGCCCTTAGTGGGAGTAGCCAGAGTCCATCATGATATGGAGATCCCTCCAAAGCTTGCTGGGACTCAAGCTATGAGAGAGGAAGGACACGGCTTCACTCACTACCAGACTTTGAAAACTCCTTATGTCACAAATGTTTAGGTTGAAGACTACCCTTTGGTCACCTGTGCAGCAGTGCTCTGCCTTTCTGCTAGGCCTGCCAGATCTGTGGTGGATTATGCCCTTGTCTGGCCCCAAGTGGAGGTAGTGCTGTGACAGTATTGCTGGTTAGCTGCATCTTGAGCTGGTTAGCTGTGTCTTGAGCAGCAAGTTCTGGGCCTGCACTGGCTGGATGTCTGTGAGGAAGGATAAGGTGTGGCAGAGAAGCAGGACACTTTGTCCTCCGTGCTGGGAGGCGGTCACCACAGCTGGTGACTCCCCATCCCTTGAAACTAATTCTGGAGAGCGCCAACCAAACCCAGCCTGGCCGAGGGCACAGATGCCTTCGGCAGTAGCGTAGTTGCTTCTGGCTGCAACCCTGGCGTGTGTGCTGCCAGATAAGCCCTATAAACCAATTCATGCACGCTAACCAGCTCTTCTCCAGGGTGGGTGCCTCTCTAGGTGTTTAAAGTAGTGCTGTCCCTGCACATGCTCTGCATCCTGCACTCTGTTGCCTGATAAACCCCATCTTGTGTTCCAAGTGGAGGGATCAATAGTTATCATGCCTGCAGGGAATTATTCCTCTGTTTTGCAGCTGTCACACCCCTTCCCTTGGTGGGTGTTTCAGTTGAGACTGATTTCTGTGATGTACTAAGGGGGAGAAATTGAGTCAATTGCAGACTCCTTTGGCCTCTCTTTCAGAAACACTTGCATTGCTGGCAAGTGACTTTTCCTTGAAAAAGCTCCTGGCTTTCCCAAGCTATTTATAGTCAGGTGGGCTTTAAACTGAACTTGTGGCTACACCATGATTGTGTCCTCATCCAGCTTCTATCACTCAGGAGATCAAAGACTGCTCCTAGGCTGACACTTGCAACACAGAGGAGTTTGACTCCCTTCTTTTGTCATTTGGTGTTAGGAGTGGTACTGTTGTTGTGTCAAAAACCTGGATGGTGCTGTGCTTGCCATTTGCAGATGCTGAGCAGAGAGATTTAAAGGAGGTTGCTATATTTGCTCTGTGGAGACTGATAAGAAGGCTTCTCTAATGTGTGAGGGCCTACCTAGGAGGACATACAAAGGTAGTTGTTTGAGAAAAATAAAAATCGAGCAGTGGAGGCTGAGAACCCAAGCAGGAACCAGTGGAGGTAGGGAGCTAGCCATGAAGGATTCCTGAAATGAAGACAAATAGTCCACAGTTGTTGTGATAGTCAAATACTCCCTGTTTACTCTGTTTCCTGTCAAGCAGGTAGTGGAACTACTTCTCTCCCTTGCAAAGAGATCAGAAAAGAGAAAGAAAGAGAAAGGAAAAGATGTTAAAGGTGGTAGAAACCGCATGTGCTCAAGTCAGGTTGTATGCAGTTCATCTACTTTAATGCTATCCATGACTATGGAACAAGGTTTTTCCCTAGGCTGATGTCGTGGTTTAACCCCAGCCAGCAACTAAGCAGCACACAGCCGCTCGCTTACTTCCTCCCCAACCCCAGTGGGATAGGGGAAAAAATCGGGAAGCGTAGTAAAACTTGTGGGTTGAGATAAGAATGGTTTAATAGAACAGAAAAGAAGAAACAAATAGTGATAATGATAACACTAATAAAATGACAACAGCAATAATAAAAGGATTGGAATGTACAAATGATGCGCAGTGCAATTGCTCACTACCCACTGATTGACACCCAGCTAGTCCCTGAGTGGTGATTCCCCGCCCCACTCCCCCCAGTTCCTATACTAGATGTGACATCACATGATATGGAATACACCGTTGGCCAGTTTCGGTCAGCTGCCCTGGCTGTGTCCTGTGCCAACTTCTTGTGCCCCTCCAGCTTTCTTGCTGGCTGGGCTTGAGAAGCTGAAAAACCCTTGACTATAGTCTAAACACTACTGAGCAACAACTGAAAACATCAGTGTGTTATCAACATTCTTCACATACTGAACTCAAAACATAGCACTGTACCAGCTACTGGGAAGACAGTTAACTCTATCCCAGCTGAAACCAGGACAGTTGAGGAAGAAGGAGTAGCACATGGAGAAATTGGATGCCGTTTTTCTTGTTAACTCCTGCAGGATGAATACAAGCCAGAAAAGGCTTTGTCGGAGGAAGATCTGAAGAATGCCGTTAGTGTGCATCATGCGCTGGCATCCAAGGCAACAGACTATGAGAAGAAACCCAATGTCCTCAAGCTTAAAACAGCAGATTGGAGGGTCCTGCTTTTCCAAGCCCAGTAAGTGCTCTCTTCTGATTTGTGCCAGTTGTGGAAAAAAAAGTAGTGCTGAAGGAGGGGTAAATTCATGCCCGCACAGGTTGAAGCAGAGGCTTAAGAGTTTCAATCTGTTTATTTGATCAAAAATAAGATTAAGTAGTGATTTGATTAGAGTGCACAAAGTAGTTCATGAGAAATAAACATCAGGTTTTAAGAGGCTTTTTAATCTAGCTGAGAAACGCATAACAAGATGCAGCAGCTGGAAGCTGAAGATGCAAGAAATTCAATTTGGAAACAAGGCACAAACTTTTAACAGTCAGGGTGATTAATCATTGAAACAAATGACCAAAGGCAGTCTTGGATTGTCTGTCTCCTGATGTCATCAGGTCCCAGGCGGATGTCTTTCTAGAACATATGCTTTGGTCAGAAACAAAGTTACTACTTAATACAAGAATAATTTGATTAAGTTCTTCAGGTTGTGATATCCAGACAGAACAGATGACCTGCCTTTTGCTTCTGACATTAAAAACCTGTGCATCAGTCTTGTGCGTGAGCCTTTTTCTACTGAGATCCATGTAGAAACCTCCTAGAGATCTGTGGTGTCCAGCACAGCTGAGACCTTAGGACATATGTCTGAATCAGGGCATTGGTTGGCTCTGTTGCCTGTGTCATTTGAATTGGATTAGGAAAAGATGCATGCTAGGGTGAGTTACAGACCTAATCATGAGCCAGCCTGTGACTGAGACACCTGACACTAATCACTTGCAAAGGTAGACCAGAAGACTGAGCAGACTCTTAAGACTTGTCCAGTTCTGGTTATTCTTGCTTTTAAAGTGCCATTGAAGGGGTGGAAAAGAGGTAGAGGAGGCTGAGTCAGCAGGTGCTTAATAAGTGTTTCTTCCCCAGGAGCCAAGAAGAAATGCAGACTTGGATCAATAAGATTAACTGTGTGGCTGCTGTCTTCTCTGCACCGCCATTTCCAGCGGCAATTGGCTCTCAGAAGAAGTTCAGTCGCCCGCTCCTGCCAGCCACCACAACGAAGCTATCTCAGGTGAGCTGTTTTTATATAGAGGATAAATGATGGCGATTTCTCTGGCTGGCTGGAAAGTGGACAGTGGTCCTTGGCATTGTTTTGTGGCTGTCGCCACTAGCATTCCTAGGAGAAGGAGGCTTGCACAGTAAATCTCTGTTCATTTCCTGATGCAAGATTTGAAGTGGGGGGAGAGAAGGAGCGGACTTGAATATAATTGGTTTGTATTTTTGAAGAAAAGAAGTAATCACCAGTGTTCCTAGTACCAATTACAGAATTTTCATCCCATAGTTATGTCTCTGCAGAGGACACTTCAAATACTGATTGGTGGTTTTTTGAATTTGAGTGTTTATTGCCACTCATTTAAGACGAAAGCTGATACATCAATGATATTTCTCCCACAAGACTTTTCCAGACTCCAACCCTTATGAGCTCAGGGATTTCCTGTTTAATGTATATTTATAAACTATCTCTTAACATGAATGTCTTTGGTCTCCCCTTGTGATCACATAAGCTTTTATATTCCACAACATCCTGTGGCAGGGAGTTTCACAGCTCTATTACTTCTTGCACGAAAAACCACATACTTCTGCTTGTTTCAGACTGGCTGTGTCTGATGCTTGTGCCCATAGCTCTGTTTACTCTGGGAGCTGTGATGCATGCCTGCAATTCCTCCTGCACTGGCAGGAACACAACATTGATTGCATTGATCAGGTTGACAGAGTGGCAGAGGTGATAGATCCCAATGCTGGGTGTGTACTTTTAGTAACCTCCTGTAGATTTTGAAGTCATCTGCCCATGCTGGATGGCTTCTTAAATATATTTTTTGGCCATCTTCATAGCTTAGCAACACTCCTTAGAAACCAGTATCTCATAATCTGTATTTCTCTAAGGGGGTGGTGTTTTTATGTCACCCCTGTTACTTCGCTCTCCATGGCAGTAGCCTTTCTTCTTACAGTGTGGTGACTGACTTCCCATCTTCTATTCTAGGTTAAAGTTTAAAACATGTCTCATACAGAATAATATTAACTTGTCTCATCCTTGTGGTTTTACCTTTTACTCGTGCATACGTTTTTTAAAGTACTGTATGGGGCTTCAATAATTTACCCCCAGTCAACAAAAGAAGCTTTTTTACTCATTGTTGTTCTGTGTGATTGTTCCATTTAGCACGTTGTTTCCTGGCCTCACTGTTTCCTTTTAATCTGGAAAGGAAAAAAATAGAACACAGCCCTGTGGTTTGTGTCTGAAAGAAGGGGAGACACGAAAAGAGGAATAAGATAAGCTGTTTTAGCTAAAGGCAGAAGAATGTTAAGTGTTCAAAGCAGATAAATTCAAAGGCAAGCAGAAACATGTCTGCTTTTATCTGTCAGTGTGGAAAAGCTGCCAGCAGGCTGCTTCTCATTTGGCAGACAAAAAAATATGAATTGTCAAATCCCTGTGGTTGCTGTTTAGGATTCTGTGGGCTGAATCATGATGGACAGTACTTCTTCAAAGGGCCTGTTCCTGGTCAGGCAGAAGTCAGGATGCAGTGAGAACCTAACATGGGTGAGGGAAAGAGGTTGGACATGACAGGTTGTGCAAGATCATTGCACCAAGTTTGCTTTCAAAAGCAGATCAGTGTCTGATCTTGGTTAGTCCAACCAAAGAGGGATGTGACAAAGCTATATATAAGGGAACAACCAGTCTAGAAAAGATCTGCTAGGGTTTTTTTTTCTTTTTTTTCTGAGAATGTGCATGCACACACAAAAGCTCCAAAGGGCTGCTGCCCTGGAAATTACAAGTGCCAAATTAATAGCTGCTCAAACACCTGCTGTCATCAGGCTGTAGAACTCACTGCAACAGGATGTCACTGGGACCAGAGATTCAGCACTATGTAAAGAGTGACTGGGCAGTAATAGAGAGATCAGGCAGATCCAGGGTAGTTACTAACAGCAACAAGAATTTTTGGCAGCCAATAGCGAGTGGTTCAAGCCCTACCATGTATAGGCGGAGGCAAATTATCCCACATGTTTCTTTCTTCGGTTCTCTTGCAAAAAAGTTGAAACGCAATATGAGCTGGAGCTCAACTATGATCCTCTGTACAAGTTTCTGCTCTCTTCTGCAGCTCCCTTTCTGCTCTCTTCTGCAGCTCCAGCTCAGTGAGCTGGGAGGCTCCATCCCTGGTGTGAGTCACAGTGCTGTGCAGGCAAGTCCAAGCTAGGCTTGAAGCTGCAAGCTGCGCAGCCACACCACTGGGGGACGACTACTGGCAGCTATCCCCTCCTCTGAGGCTAGGTACATACACGGGAGCTGAGCTGGGTACTACCTGCTGTTACGACTCTGGCTAAGTCACTGAGATCTGCATGTTCATGTCTATATTTTGGACTTACCTAGTTCAAACATAATTTCAGATCCAAGCCTAGAAATGGCCAGAAGGCCATGCTGCAGGAGCTGGAAACCTTCTGAGCTGAGGGAAGGGTAGCTGACAGATGGACTGGAGGAAGTGAGTGGGCCTGGGATTATGATAAAGGAAATTGCCTAGAAAGGGGAAGTAGCAGCTCCTCACTTTATCCAACTGCACAGTGGGATAAAAGCTGGTAGCAGCTTAGCAAAACGAGATACCTTTGGGGGATTGGACAGCCCTTCCTCTTCTGGATGCGTTGTATTGTTCTGAACAAATGGAAACCGCAGACCAGAGAGCGTTTGGTAGTGCAGAAATGGAAGGAAAAGCCCTGACTCTGTGTCCTTTCTGTCCTAGAAGGAACTACTTTTACATTGCGAAGACCTGAGGCAGGGTCTTCGCCTGTCTCATTCTGCCCTTGGTCTGACTACATACACAACAGCCTTAATTTATTTGCTAAAAAAAGTATTAAAGCAGAAGTGTCATGTTGTCAGTAAAGCTCTGCAGCAAGCTGGTTCTGTTGCTCTCAGCAGGGCGAGGGATGACAGGTTTGCTATCCTTCCCGGTGGCATCTGCAAGCTGCTGAGTTTTTCTGCAAACTTAGCCACTTTTCTTTGGTGCCTTTGAGAGCGCTGTTGGGGACAGAGCTCTGGGATAACAGACCTTATCAATCTAATTAAAATTAGAAAAGGAAAGAAGGAGAGAAAGAAAAAGAAACTACTTGGTGCTATTGTACAGACATCTCTCTATTTTCCTTTGCTTATCGAATATTTTAGATAAATAATTTAGTCACTTAAGTGCCTAATGTATTTCTGAAGGATGAACAGCTGAAGTCCCATGAAGCTAAGTTGAAGCAGATCTCCACTGAGCTTGCTGAGCATCGTTCCTATCCTCCTGACAAGAAGCTCAAAGGCAAGGAAGTAGATGATTACAAACTGAAGGACCACTATCTGGAGTTTGAGGTATGTATGGGAAACTTTATTACTTTTACTTTACTGCAAATGGAGCAGCTGGTCTTATACTTGGGGTACAGTCCTAAAGTTCTGCATTTTTCACCTTACTTAACCAAGGAGTATGTTCTTGTTAGACAGGTCTGTCACAGCAATCCCAGAAGCTGGGATGTGGCTCCTCTTTTTGATGAGGATTTCCTCTAACCTTAGCCATGAATTTAGCTCCTCATCTGTAAAATGGAGGGTAAAAATGTGACCCTCCGTCCTTGCCTAATATATCTATTTGAAGAGATGGTAAGGTCTTCAAAGCAGGAGCTGTCTCGTATTGTAATACTATGTGTTGCCTAGTGTGTTGGCACTTCAATCTTTACGGAATGACTGCATTCTGCAGTAATGCAGATCATGATAATTGTCTTCCATTGTATGTTCTGAAGGAACTGCTCTTCTAAAATTGTTGTCATAGGCATGCCTCATCAGAGCCATCTGTGTTGTGTACCAGTGAGCTGGATGTCAGTACAAGCAGGAAAAGGGTAGAATTAAAGATCACAGGATTGAGTGATGCAACTTAGGCAGCTGTGTTAGGAGATTGTTCTGAGTATCTGACAGCATGTTTTATCCATCATGGTGTCTGCCACATTTGTAGGGCTATGTGGGAGGGGATTGGCAACGCGGCAGGTGCCCGGTGTTTTTCATGGCTGCACCTTTGAGCTTTTTCCCCCAGAACTGTGAGTCAATGTTGCCTTGGCTCTGAAAGGATCCTACTCTAGATAGCCACTGCCTGGCAAGGAAGATCCATAGTCTGTAGAAGAGAAAGAGCAGATAAGACAAAAGTCGGAGAGACCACAAGAGGCAATGCAAGCCTCCACAACTGTAAGCCCCCCGTCATGTGTTATATGAGTTTCTTCTGGAGGAGCTCTTTTTACTCCTGGGCTTGACTGGTTGTGTACTTTTGCTTCTGCAGAAGGTTGTAACTGCTGTGTTGGCTTTAGCTTTGCTGTAGCTCTGGGCTGCATTGCATACGGTGAGCTTGAGATGCCTTGCATAGATGTTTTGATACTGTTTTGTACAGGCAACACAGTTGGCCAGTTTGTTCTTCCATATCCCTCATACCTGAAATGATCTGACCAACAATCAAACAAGGAAGTGGTGGACAGGGCTGGCAAGCAAAGGGTACACAATAACGTGGACAGGAGAGACTACATTATCAATAAAACAGGGCTAAAGTGAGGTAACGGGATAGCTTACATGACTGGAGTGCTGTCATGAGTGGATACAGGCTTTTTAGAAAGGACAGACAGGGATGGCAAGGAGGGGGATTCACCCTTTATGTGAGTGAGTAGCAGGCACATGTGAAACTTTGTCTAAGGAAGGGTGATGAGTCAGCGAGGGCTTGTGGGTCAGGATTAGCGGGCACACCAAGATGGGTATTGTTGTGGTGGCTGTCTGCTAGGCCTTTTTCAAAAAACTGGAAGAAACTTTGTGTTTGCAGGCCTGGTCCTCATGGGGGAACTTCAGCCACCCCTATATCTGCTGGAGGGACAACGCAGCAGGGCACAAGCAATCCAGCACATTCTGGAGTGCATTGACAACAACTTCCTAACACAGGTGACCGAGGAGCAGACAAGGAGAGGCACTTTTCCTGGACCTCTCACTTAGAAACTAGGAAGAACTGGTTGGGAATATGAAGGTCAGGGTCAACCATGACAACAGTGATGATAAGACGTTGGACTTCGTAATCCTGAAAGGCAGGGTCAAAGTAAAAAGTAGGATCACAACCCTAGACTTCAGGAGAGCTGACTTTTGCCTGTTCAGGGAACTGCTTGGAAGAATCCCATTAGATATGGCCTTGGGGGGAAGAGGGCTTTGGGAGAGCTGGTCACTTTTCAAGGATCACCTCTAAGCTCAGAAATGGTTCACCCTGACAAGCAAGAAACCAAGCAAAGATGTCTGAAGGCCTTCATGGATGAACAAGTTGCTCCTGGCAAAACTCCACCATAAAAAGGAAGTGTGCAGGAGGTAGAAGCAGTGGCAGGTGACACAGGAGGAATAGAGATACTGTCCAAGCATGTAGGATTGCATTTAAGAAAGCCAAAGCCCATGTGGAGTTGAATCAGGCAAAAGGTGTGAAGGGCAAGAAGAAAGGTTGCTACAGGTATGTTAAGAGCAGGACAGCTAGGGAGAATATGGGCCCTAGGTGGGGCCCATAATGGGGCAGGGGACCTGGTTACAAAGAACAGGGAAAGGCCAGGGTACTCAATGTCTTCTTTGTCTGGGTCTCTGCTGGTAAGACAAGCCTTCAGCAGTCACAAATACATAAGCCCAGTGGGAAAATCTGGAGCAAGGAAGACTTACCCTTGGTGAAGGATGATAAAGTTAGGGAATACCTAAAGTGGTCATACACAAGTCTGCAAGATCTGATGGGATGCACCCATGAGTGCTGAGGGAGCTGGATGATGTCAATGCTAGGCCACTCTCAATTACCTTTGAAAGGTCATGGTGGTCAGGGGAGGTCCCTGAGGACTGGTGGAAAGCAAACATCATTCCTATCTTCAAGAAAGGCAAGGAGGAAGGTCCAGAGAACTACAGGATGGTCAGTTGCTTCTCTGTCCATGGGAAGGTGATGGACCAAATTCTTCTGGAAATCACTTCCAAACACTTGAAGACAAGGTGATTGTGAGTACTCAACATGGCTTTATGATGAGGAAATCATGCTTGACCAACATGAGCCTTTTACAATGAGACGTCTGGTGTGATGGATGAGGGGAGAGCAGTGGATGTTGTTTGTTCTTGACTTTAACAAGAATTTTGACATTGTCTCCTCTAACATCCTTGTAGACAAGCTGATAAAGTGTGGTGGACTAGGAAATGGACAGTAAGGTGGTTTGGAAACTGGCTAAACAGTCAAGATCAGAGAGTTGTGATCGATGGCACACTGTCAGTTTTGAACACAGCACTCGCATGTACAGAGCAAGCCACACGCTTTCATGCTGTAAGGGGGGTGTTGTGCAACTTGGGAGAGCAAAGAGTTTCTTGGCTTTGGGTCCTTGACACAAAGTTAATTTTCTATCACTTCTAGAAGCGTGGTGAGTTAGGATGAAATGTAGGCTGGAGTGTTAGATGATTTTAGAAAGATTGACGGAGAAGGAGATCATTGTGGTTTTTTTCTGTTTTCTGTCAATTTTATCACGGTGAGAAATATTCCTTAGCTACCTCAGTACAAAGCAGAACCAGTACAGCCCAGGAAACAAAAGATGCCTTCTTCCCTAGTGAGAGCCTTGAACAGCAATCAAACCGTACAATTCAGGTATGTGATCAGCACTGCAGGAATGCCTGTCTAGGCAGAAAAGCAGTGGCACCAACTTCAGTTGCGTGTGAAAGCTGGTGATTCAAGGTGCTGCTGTGCAATGCTGTGTTACCTTCACACTTATTTTGCAGGCCATGTTGAACTATCAATAGGCAGTAAAAAAAAAAAAAAAAAAAAAAAAAAAAAGGTGAGCTATATGAAAATCCTGAATGGAAACTTTCCTCTGGTTTTGGAGTTTCCTCACCTTCCCTTCAGAACAAAGTCCGGTCAGGGTCAGGCAGGAGCTGGTGACAGACTTTGCTGCATGGGGTCAAAGCAAAAGGGCAAGAGGCAGGCAGGGCAGTCTTTTGTACTTGGCTCTTTCAGGCTGAGACTGCAGACCAGACCTTGCATCTGTGTACAAAGGGCCATACTGATACATCTCCAGAAGCACACCAAAAGGGCCTGTAAGTCCCAGTGGAAGCAACATAGTCCCATTAGGAGCAAAGAAGCCAGATTCCTTTTCTGTAGGCCCTTGCAATTCCTTTTTGTTCTCCCACCAGCATTCCTTTCATTCTCGTTCCTGATGAAAGACAAGTGAGATGGTGTTTCCTGCTGAGGGGAGGTGAACCAGGAGATGCCTGGTCCTTGTTCAAGGATGCAGCTAGGAGTGTTTCTTCTTGCTGGTATCTTTGCTTGTAGACACTAAGGAAGGAACATTTCTCTTTGCTTGCTGTCTGAGGAAGTACAGCTCCAGATGATGGTTGCTCATTGCAGCAAATTTATGGTTTGAGAGAGATCTTTTGAGTGCTGTCAGGTGAGAAGTGAAGCCAGAAATTTGATGGGTGGCTACCTCATCTCCTCCTTATTATGTGCATTCAGTCTTCAGAGATAATGTTGCAGAAGCTTTTGAATGGTTTTAACTTCAGTGGTTTTACTTTCTTGACAGAATTTTCCAGATTAATTTCTTTTAAGGAAAAATTACCACCAGCTTTAATACCTACCTTTAAATGTCAGATCACTGAAGGAGCAAGTTTGTTGCAACTGAAATCAAAATAGAAACTTCCAACAGCATTGCTTAATTGCAATAGGAGTCATGGGCCCACAAATCCAGGGCAAAATGGCCATTGGCAGACATGCAGCGCAGAAGCTGGTCGTGGATATCCATTCTGATTGCTGGGTCTTGTGACCCTGGTGGGGTTTACTGGACCAACAAAACACCAAAGTCTGTATGGCAATGAAGGCCCTCTCTCCCATCATGAATATTATGCTGATCCCAGGCTTAGAGCACTGGCTTGCCTCCTTTTTTGCAGAGGTGTCCCGTTCATTGTGTGATGAATCATTCATCAGTCTGGTGCATCATCAGGGTTTTGCTTGCTCTTTCTCCATTTCCTTTTTTTATGGAACGACACCTCTTACCTGCTTGATGTGTTTGTCTCTCACATTGTGGAGCTGGAGCTCCAGATATGGAATTGATAAGAATGCTTTTTTGTTTAATTTTTAGGTGGGTTCTTTTATGATCCTCCTCTATGAGGTTTTGTTTATTCAAAGGACTCTTTGGAAACCCAGTCACGTTCCCTCCTTTTTTTTTCCTTTATATTCCACACTTCAAAACAGTTACCCAACTTTTTGACTTCCTGGCCTTGAATTAAGTGTTGTTACCAGAACTTTATTATTTTATTATAAATTAGAAGAACTTTTCTTAAACACCTTTTCCTCTGTCAGGAACATAATAGTTTGGCAGCTGTTTTGCCACTTGGAAGTATAAATTAACGATCAGTGCAGATGTTTAAGTCCTCCTTCCCTGGCTCCCAGCTGACTGAGATCACTTTAATTACAAAGCCTGCACCATGTCTTTAGTGGATATGTCAGGGGCAGGTTATTAAACAAATCCCAGGAGGTGGGTTGCTCTGTTCTCAGGTTCTCCTGCCCCAGCTTCTGGTTTTGAGGGCCTGCAGGGATCTTCTGTTACCTGTACCCTCATTTTGCTGGTTGCTGAGATGTTCTGTGCAGAAAGACATACTTGTGGCACACAGAGTGAAATCTTCCTGTTGGACAGGGAAAGCTCTGCTCCAGACAAGTAACAGAAAAAGTGGGCATGGGGCATAGTAAAGTGAACTTTTTCCAGTTGGAAAATACAAGTGTCTGGACAGAGAGCAACCTTCTTCATTCACCATGAGTGGCCCTGCCAGGGGAACATGCTGTGCTGCTGTCATAGCCTTCTCATCTGTTCCTTTTTGTTAAGGTCTGGCCTTGCAGAGCATCCTCTCATGGGCTCAGTGGTGGCCAAGCTGGTACAGTCTGAGCTTAGCAGGACCCTGCTTTGGTTTCTCCCTTGTGGGCTGAAGCAATGAAAGCAGTACCTGCTGGCGGGAGTACAGGGTCACAGGGGAGAGTTGTAGCCAACCAGAGCAGGATTTTTGTTGTCCCTTAGTTTGCTGCACTTTATTTCCCTGCCTGTGTGGGGCACATAATATCTCAATATGTGTGAGCACAGAGTATGACCCAGCGTGACAAAGGTCAGCAAGCTTTCACTTGGTGGTGTTACCTGGAAATCACCATGCACTCCAACTAGCTGGGAGCCACTGTTCAGCAGAGCACCAGGATTTGTGTGTTGCAAACTGAGTGCCTCTAATTGCACAGCACCCCTGGGCTCAGCCTGCCTGAAATCCTTTTTGTACAGTGTAATTTATGTTAGCCACCATTGTTCATGTCCACATCAGGCACCATTGTTCGCATCCATATGAGGTTCCTGGCTTTCAAGGCCAGCAGAAACGATTAAGTTACCCAGACTCAAGTGATTCTGCAGAATTTCTTCCAGACTGATTTGGGCCTTTCTTTTCATTTCTCAGAAAAATCGCTATGAGATTTACGTTGGCCTCCTGAAAGAAGGGGTGAAGGAGCTGCTGAGTGGAGGAGAGAATGATGCGCCAGGACTGAAGAAATCCCACTCGAGTCCCTCATTGAATCAGGAGTCTCCAGTTAGTGCCAAGGTGAAACGCAATGTCTCAGAGAGGAAGGACTACAGGCCAGAAACACCCAGCATTAAGCAGAAGGTCACTTAGGGTGGAAATGACAGCTGGGGGAACAGCCATGCAGCAAAGTACCGGTGGTCAAAATTTTTTCATTTAATAACCTGTCATTCACAAAAAATAAGTGCATCTGCCTGAATGGGGTGTTAGTGACATTTTCTATTGTATATTTTGCTGTTTCTGTGCAGATTGTGGGAGATGTCTTTGCTCCTGCTTTGCTTTGCTTTGTTAATTTATCATTTAGCAATTGAAGCATCGGGACTTTTTTGTGTTGTTCTGTTTCTAAAGGAGCTGGGGGAGGGGTAGAGCGCTGTGACATATTTACTGTCTCTTCCCCATTTATCTCCTCCCATCGGCACGTGGCTTTCATCTCTCAAGTCACTTGTCACTTTATTTATGTGGTGGGTGGGAAAAGTAACTGGACAAATGCTGCAGTGCTGAGAATGCAAGCTGTAGCTGTGAGAAAAGCTGTGCAAACAGGCAGCTGCAGAAGGCTGGTTAGAGCCTAGGGTGCTGGGAACACTGGTTTCCTGACAATCCAGAGCATGTTGGTACTGGTACTTAGCAGCAGGTGCTACAGTAAATAGTCACTGTTGCTTATTGTTATTGCATTGACTCTGGACCCATGAGTGCAAAGGAATGAAACCTGGAAACCGCTGGCAATGCTGGGGTGACAGCATTGGAATAATTTGTTTGCTTCCTTCCAAGCAAAGAGTATTCTCCTGAGTTAGCAGGCTGGGGAGTATCCAAACCCGTGCTGTCTCTGCAGTCAGGGAGATTAGGCATTACCCAGTTGGAATGACTACCTGGGCTTTAAATTTATTTGCGGAGGAGGCTGCTGTAGATGTCAGCCATTAGTATTGTAATTTAAAGACAAAGGGCCTCTGTGTAGTTTTTAACTATACGCTCTCACTTAGCTGCTATGTAGAGCCTTATGATGTATCGTGCCCTGATACTCCCCCTTCCAGGAGTTTCCTTGTTGGTGTGCACGGATAGGTGTTTGCAATTTCTCTGCTAGTGACAAAGCACTTTGTCTTTTCTCTTCAGGAAGAGATTCTTCTCAGCTCTCCATTTTCCTGCTTTAGCTCACATATAGGTGGAAGAGGCTGCTGCAGACTGGAGAAGGGGACAGACGTGTCCTCACTGTGGGCCAGGGTTTGGTGCTGTCCTGGCTACTCCGTGCCTGGAGGCCAGCACAGGGCAGCCTCAGCTGTGGCCGATCTTACCCTCCACCCACAGGGAGTCAGCCTGCCTTGCAGCTCCTGTGTACCCTGTGCCAGGCTTTCAGAGTGGAGCGCAGGACAGGGACAGACCACCATGAGTAGAGCTTTCCGTACCTGAAAGCCTCCTGTTTGTGCCACAGACCCTCAGGGTGGCCAGCAGTCTTCAGGCACAGGGAGTAGAAAGATGATGTAGAAATCATTTTCTTGCTTCCTAGCCCCTCTTGCCGGGCAGCATCATGGCTCTGCAGAGAGTGCTGGCTCACCTGTTACTTAACTCCCTGGGTTTTATCTCAGGTTTGATTCTGGCCTGCTGGGTGAGCTCCGACTGGTCTCTCCCATTTTGCCTCACCCTTCCTTTATGTGGAGGACAACCAAACTAGCCTTTCCTGCAGAGCACCTTGGGAGAGAATGTTGAAGGCCAGTTGAAAATTAATTGTTGCTGTTATTTTTGTTGTGCCTGGCACAGGGCAGCCTTCCTGGTGGATGTGATTCTTAATGCATAAAGAAACATCAAGATCAATACAAGGGCTGTTTAGAAATGCGCTGGTGTTTCTAGCCCAAGTAGTCGAAGGGCCACACATCAAAAAAATTACGACCTGAGTGGATTTGTGCTCTGCCAGACTTCCCAAAGGGTCCAAGTCAATTAATCTAACTTATTGAACTGCCAGTTTAGTGGGCAGGTCAGGGAGTGATCGAAGAGAGAAGGACGTTAACAGGCGCTGCATGACTTGCCTCCCCCACTGAGGACCACAATGCAACAGCTTTCCTGGTGTTGTGCTCACCATTGGCTGTAACAAAGATGTTGCACTCTCAGATGCCAGGAGGTGTTGGAGCAAATTGATCCTTGCAGCTGCAGCCCAGCAGCAAAACCAGATGGGACTGTTTCCGTGTGTGATATTGGGACATGCACACATCTGGCATGTGTGACCACTCCGTGCTAGAAGCCAGGAGGTTGGCCCCCACCCCTGGCAATGTCAGCAAAAACTGCAGAGTCCTGAATAGAAACTGTCAGTGCTTCCCCAAGTGCTGGGGCTTTAGAAGTTGTGCATGCTTACTACAATGGAGCAAACGTTCAGTCCTCTTCCTGAAGAAGCACGATGCCTTCTTCTGCTGGAGCCAAAGTGATGTGGTGCAGCATAGTGGGTTAGGAGATTCAGTGTAGACAGGTGCACGATAGTGCTCATTGGGAGAGATTGTTTGAATTAATCAAGTGTGGTACATCAACAGCTTATGGAGGGGAAACAAAGCCAGGAGATACCTGCAGCTGTTCATCGTGCTCTGGTGGTTTGAAACAAACAAGCAGAAGAGAAAGTAGAAGAAATTCATTTGGGGAATGCTGAATGCACATCTGAGAAGAAAACTTGCCCTGTTTTAGATAATGGTGTTAGGAAGCATGCAGCAGAAACAAAAAAAATGTGCAGATTTGTAAGTGGGCCCTGCTTGACCGTCAAGGCAGGGTTGTCTAAGTGAGCTTTTTGAAGGCAGGCTGGAACATGCCCAGCAAACCTCTTGTGATTATGGAGTGCAGTGCTTTAAAAGGCAAAGAGGTGGCATTTAACTTTTTTTCCCTGGCTTTTAAAATATTCTGGTTGCTGTAGACTGCAGTTAAATTCCTGAGCTCAGAATGAAATTATTCCTGTAAAATGCATTTCCCAGCTTGGACACAGAAATTGGATAATTCCTCTTCAAAGTCATTGCAGAGGAGATGATTTGAAGCAATATGAAAAGTCAAAAAGTGAACTGCAAAAATGATAATTTTTTTTTCATTATTTATTCTCTATTTCCATGTATACTTTTAAACAGTTTAGGGTATATTTTTTTAAGTCTCATCTGGGCTTAGCAAACGCAGTTTTTCACTGCATTTTTTAGTCATTAAACATTTGTTGAGCTTGGAGCACTCTTGGTCAGAGTCAGATTGCTGAGGTGTGCAGATTAGTTTACTGAGAATTTGTCAGGTTCTGCTCAAGTTTTAATTAACACCGTTTTGCTCCATTGCTTTATAAATTCTAGGCATCCCAGGCACCCATGTGAAAATGCACATTTTGGAGGCCAAGAGAGAAAGGTGATCCTGTTGTGAATGACTAAGGCTCTTGAACTCTCTTGGGAATAGGATCATCTGCTGAGCAGTACTGTAATTTGCTTTTTTCTCCCCCCTGATGCTATTGTAAAGGATGGGTGCAGATTCTCAGGAGGTCTCAGCGTGCATATTCTTGGGTGGCACCACTGAGAGTCTGGCCAGATAGCTTTGCATGGTACCCGGTACCGTGCCTTTCTTTGCTGAAATACTTGCCTTTCGCAGAGATCAGTGCTTGACCTCTGTGACTCAGGAGCTCTTGTTGCAGTATGTAGAGATACCCTGCTGGTTTCCAGCTCTCCTCTGGGATCCACCATGCACCTGAACTCTGTATCAGTGGAGGAGCCTGCAGCTTTCTGGGGGTGCTCAGTGTGAGCAGGAGTTACTGGCAAACCACTGTGAGCGTGTGTGCGTGCAAGCCAGCCTTTGCGTTGGCGATGCAGGGAGGTGTCATTCTTCCCTGCCATCCTCCCTGCTGCAGGCATGCAGCCGTTGTTCAGGCAAAGCCTCTGCCTGCGTGTTGAGAGGGGGGGGATGCAGGGAAGGGAGCAGGATGGGGACAAAAGGCTCCTTGCATCCCCCCCTCTCCAGATGCATAGAGAGGTCCTGGAGGGACCCATCCTGCTCTGAAGCATTGCTGGGTGCTAACCCTCCAGGGGCTGGACCATCTCTTCTCTCTGGCTGAGGGAGGAGAGGCAGGAGAGGACCTTGCTGGGTCTGCACCTGGCAGCAGAGAGGCGAGGGAGAAGGACAAAATTGCCTTCCCCTCTTCCCACTCAGCAACCAAAGCAGGTGAGATACTCTCCCAAAGCCAAAACTGCACTGTCCTCTGTGAGTCAGCAGGATGCAGGGGTCTGGTTGAGATGCTTGTCATGCAGCAGTGGCTGTGAAAGAGAATCTCTGGGCTGGCTGTGTGTTTGTGTGCGTCTTGCAGATAAGTCACGCATGGACCAGTGAACATGACTACAGCTTTTAAATCCAGTATTTATGTTGTGTCTTTAATTGATGTAGAGAGATAAGTCAGCCAGCTGAGTGATTAATGCAGCGGAGCTGTGGGGGAATGCCATTCAGCTGTGACGCCAACTCAGACAGTTTTTCATCTGTAGCCAGCCACTTGTAAATGGTTACCAGAAGCTTTCTAAGGGCTTGTAAGAGCTCATCCCTTAAGCACTTTCCCTCTGATCCCACCTGCTCCCAGGGTGCGGTTTGTCCGTGTTTGGGGGCTCGTGTGGAGAGCGATGCTCAGCACAGCCCTGCTTTGAGCAGGAGTTTGGACTAGCAGACCTCCAGAGACTGGAATTGTTCAGTGACTTTTCACAGCTCCAGTGCCTTCTGGTAACAAGGCTGTCTGTTCTGACTTGAAACAGGCAATATTTTTGCCTTTCCCCGGTGGGGGAGTGAGGTTCTTGCTTGATTAGAGCAGCCCCTTCAGTGAAGAGGTGGTTGTGGCAGTGGAGAAAATCCAAGGTGGCAGGGTTATCACTGGGCATCTGGAGGCATTACATGGCAATGTTCTCCTTGAAAGCAGGGGAGGCTTTTCTCTGCAGACGGTGTACCACTTACCGTGTCTGCATTCTCCATCCCTAAATCAATTTTGGCCTTCTTGCAGTTAGTCTGACAGCTCCTCCTCCTTTTCTGTCAAGCTGCTCCTGTCTGTCATCTTAGCACCTCAGCTGCTTCTGTATAACAGGTCTCTTTTCTTCCATGCTTGCAGAAATCCAGAAAATTTGACTGTCCCGTCTTGCCTTGAGAAAACCTGCTCTGAAGCAGTGCTGTGTTGAATGGATAACCCTGTGAACAGCTTTTTCATTCTGCTCATTGGTAGCCTGTGTTTCCAGCCACAGTTACAGCTGGGAAGTGTGAAATGGAGTTTCAGACTGATGTATCCCCTGGTGTTATGCTGCAGGGACGCAAGGACCCCCTAGCCTCCTTTCTGAAAGTCGCAGAGGTAGAGGCAAGCCATGCTGTGTGGAAACTGAAAGACTGTTTTGCAAGGAGTTGTGTACTTTCCAAATCAGGCCATAAATTTTCCAACCTTTTGGGGAGCTGTGAAAAAAAAAAAAAAAAAAAAAAAAAAAAGGAAAAAAAAAAAGAGCCTTTTTTCAATCAGTGTCCCCCAAGCACGGAGAGGTGGTATCCAGGTTCTTGGAAACACCGGCTGCTTTTGTAGAGGCAAAGGCAGTATACACACCTTATCTAAAGCAATATTCCAGCTTGCTGCTTGTTTAAACTTTCCCCAGTGTTGCTCTCCCCAGGCTCTGGGACATCACATCAGCTCTGAGGGCAGTTACGAAGTACACATTTTCCCCAGAGTGTGACCAGAGCTCCCCAGTGTGTGTTCCCAGCATCTGATATCTAGGCTGCCTAGAGGGGTGAGCCAAATAAGCTGTCTCAGAAATTTCTTTGAAAGAGCTGGTCTCCAGCTTGTGCTTTTTAGAGGATATTTTTAGTGCATATAGAAGCAGTATGCCTCCTCTCCTCTCCTCTCTCCCAGAGCTGTCCCAGCAGCATGGGTGTAGTATAGTGAGCTGCTTCACCGTATGAGACCTGAACATTTGCTCCAGCAAGAAGAGGCTTTGTCAGCATCCAGAGAAATGGTACCACCTAAGCTGAGCACCAGTGCACAGGCAACAATACTGTAGGAGGATAAGCAGAAAGCCAGTGCCACCTTCCCTGGCTGGTCACCTGCTGGGGACTGTGTGCTCGAGCATTGCCCTCAGTCAGTGTTGAGGGTAATTAGAAATGCTGGCTTCCTTTTCCATCTACACTGTGCTTCTTGAGGAATTGTCCATACCACCTGCTGCTTTTCTCCCTTGTGATAGCAGCACCCTCATGCAGGGGTGCCACAGTCCTGTTGTTAGGAGGCTGGTTTAAATAAGAGTAAGGAGGATGGGTCCTGGGAAATGTGTCCAGATCCTAACTGGGACTATCTGCTCTCCTGTTGGCACCATCCAGTTGAACAGTGAAAGGAGGCAGGCTCAGCCCTGCCTAAGAGAAGGTACCTTACTTGTTCATTTTGTTAGCTGCATTGAAGCTGTATTTTAATTATTTATTAGAGCACTTCCCTTAGCAAATGCAAGCAACGGCTTTCCCCAAGGCCGCACCAATGACCTGACTTTGCTCCTGTGGTCAGGAGGAGCAAATTTAGCCCAGCCCAAAGCATTGTCTGTCCTCCCTTTGAACAATGAAATACTCTGTAAAAATTATAAATGTTTAAACAATGAGGGAGCTCCCATGGCATCTGCTGTTAAATGTGTGCCAGGAATGAGTTGGGGTACAGACCAGAGGTTTATCTGGACCGAGAAAAAGTACATCACTTAGAATGCAAGGATTGAAAGTGCTACAGACTAGGAGGGCAGGATTTTTCTCTGACATAAACCATTGTAATTAGTAGCCACTCTACAGCAGTGGTCTTGTATGTAACTCACCTGAATGAGACCAGCACAAGAAGATACTTTTTATCTAAGCAGGCAAGGTTTCAGCTTTACCTTGGGCCAAGTGAATATCCTGGTGTAACCACAGAGCAGCTAGCCAAGCTGTTGTGGAGGCTTGTTTGACACAAAATTCTCTGACTCCCCTGAGCCTCTTGCTGGGTGAAGGAAGATTGATGATATCCAGTCTGTGTCACTGCACAGGGCAAACTCTGTTGGTGATATAAGTCTTAAATCACTTACACGCTTATGAAAACCTCATGCTCAGTGCTGTCAAATTCTGAAAGACTGTAGGATGGGAACTGGGGTGGATTGTGTGGGGTTTTTTTAATTTGTACACATTCATGACAACTATGTCCTCTTACTTGAGGCTGAGATTATAACTTGGCTAAAAGAACAGTTTTTTGGCAGTTTGAAAACTTTAAAATCACTACTCTTTGCGTGAGGTACAATCTGAGGCTTACATTACTTGGTGAACGTGTTTAAGTGATGCCTATAGATGTGTGTATGTATTTCATAGGTATAGTATGGCTTCTGTGGCTCAGCACTCCAAAGCCTGCTGTTCTTTTCTGAGGCTTATTTTGGTCAAAGCACTTCAGCAGCTGCAAACTTTGTTAGGATGCTTGTTGTTCTAGTTGTTCTCAAATTAGGTTAAACAGTCATCAGAGCTTTCGCAGATTTAGGGTATCCCTTGAGCTGCCTTGATCTCCATGTATTGTCCACCAGGGGCTGCCTGTTGCTCTGCATGTTGAAAGCAAAGGCGTATATTTGAGAGTCCAAGCAAGGATTACTGGGTGGCATTTTCTGCTAGCTTAACACTGGGCTAACTCTGTCCCTGTTGATGTCAGCCGATGCCTGCACCAGGAGCATCTGTGCTGACTTCTTCTGAAAATCACACTCTGGGGATCTAATACACAGCTTTACTTCTGAAAATGTTGACCTCACTCTGTGAAAATTCAGCAAGGGGACATCATGTCCAAAAGTGTCCAAGCAGGACAGGTGCCTGTGATGTCTCCTGCAGATACAGCTGTACAGCAGTAGTGAGGGTTTCTTTCTGCAACTGTACAGATTTCCAGAAGAATGTCTGGCTCATCAGCAGGGAAAAGAGCAGCAGGGCTGAAATATCTCTCTCGGGCATCTCGTAGACCTCCCATAGGTTTCCCTTGTGAGGTTTAAACAACCTTTAAAAAAGTTGCTGGTTGAAGTAAAAATACATAAGGAAACCCAGTGGGTTTTCCTATTGTGCTCTAGTCAGGGCAACACTAGCATTATCTGCATTTTCCTTGGAAAGGGAGAACAAAGCCTAAGGGTGGGATTCTTACCTGGAGTCATAAAACTCTTATGCAGTTACCTTGAAGCACTTGAGCAACCTCAGTGAAGCCATGCTTTTGTACTTCACTGGACCATGGCCAGAATGATTGTGTCTTGCAGGACTAAGACGCGAGTGGACTGCAGCTCAGGATGGAATGAAGAGAGACATCCCCATCACCTTGCTTTGGGCGAGCTGTAATCCTTTTTCAGGCACTGAGCTTCTCTCTTGGGTTACCTGCCTCCCATAGTGATGTAGTGGGAAGATGAGGGTGAGCACTGTCATGCTCAGAGTCGCAGTTAGGAGTGTCATTTGCCTTCCACCTGAGCTGTTGCAGTGTTGTTTTCCTTTAAGCTGAGAAAGGGGACTGAATTTTCAGTTATCGTTGTGTGGTACCCAAATGGGAAGAGTAACTCGTGGTAGTGCAGGAAAACATTTTGCACATGTGTGTACACACACACCCTGTGCATCTCCTGTGTGCAGACCTAACCTTACAGGGCCTGACAGCAGTCCTTGCAAAACCTTTCCTCTGGGTGGCCTCCTATCCCTTTTGCCAAGTGTAGGAACCTTGCTTCTGATAACCTTGAGCTCAGTTTACCCTCATAACTGAATCGCTGGAGTGTTTTTCATGCAACACACTAGAGACGCAGTCCCGGTCTCACTGCTTTGTGGTAACTTCTTGGTCTGCTGTGAAGCAGCATTGAGGTAATCACTAAATCTTTTCCAGCAGTGTGAAACTTGCTGCTCTGACTCTTGGGATGGTCGTCGTCTCAGGTTTGAGGCTGTCCTACCAACGGGGCACCTCATTTTGTCCCTGGGAATGTGCATGGCCAGGAAAGCATACTCCTCAGTGGTCAGAGTCAGAGCTGTGCAGACTTAAGTCAAGCCCTGGTTCATGGAAGATGTTTCCACGTGCTGCTGATGTCCATAAGGACTCAAACATATACTTGCTTACACAGAGATGCTCTCCTGAAGCAGAGTTGTCACTCTTTTCTACAGGTACCACAGGATGCCCTCCCTATTCTGCTTCATGTAACTGGTACTAGAATGATCATTTCCTGATAAATGAAGGCACTTAATCAGTCCTCTTCCTCTTGGAAGAAGGACTTTTGGGGATATTGTTATATCATTTAAAATAATATTTTGGAATTTAAGTTTACATTGCTTTATTTTTCACTTGAGGTGACTGTATATAAATATTTTCCTCTATTTTATCATTGCTGATAAAGTAAGCCTATGGTATACAGACAAATAATTTGCCTTTGATGTATTGAAACTGTGAGATATAAAGTAGACTTCTCTCTTGTGTCCATGTTCCTGACTATAACTCTGTTCCTCTGTGTTTTTATAAGTTGGAATAAACGTTGCTTACGGGCAACAGAGAGCCTGCAAGCTTCCCAATAATTTTTATGTAATTGAAATCAAGCAACCCTAGTGAAGGATCTCACATATGTATAATGATATATGTATATGTACAAACTTTAGAAAGAAATAAACCAAATGTATTTCATCTTCTGCAGTTGAATGTTTTTTTTATTGGAGTCCTTACTGTTGCTTCCTATGAGTAAGAACATGAAGGTGGCTTTACCAGCTCATACAGCAGCCTCTGGCTGTCTTGCTCAGGAAGATACAGACCAATTAGCTGGTGCAGCCTTTTCTCAGGTGCACCCTTCTGAATTCTGGCAGTCAGCAGTTTCAAGGTTTCCTAAGCTGGAGACTGCATGTACTGCCTGCCTTAGAGAAACACAGTCTGGACCTGAATATCTCTGCCACTGCAGCCACACACAAATATATAGCAAACGCTCCTTACCGAAGGAAGCGTGAGGAGGCATGTTGTTGGGGTAACCAGTGGAGCTGGTGCTGCATGCACACTAGCCCTGTGTGAGGGCAGCTGGAGCATGTCTCTCTTCCCTTTGCACCTCTGCAAGAGGTGGCTTCCCCTCTGGGCTGTTGCAAGGTGTGTGGCCTGCAGAGTTACCACTGCTTAGCTGTGAAGAGACACCAGGAAGAGAGTTAGCTGATTAAAAATGGGTTTACTGCACATGGGTTGGAAGAGGGAAGCTGCAGCAAACAGCTCTTCAGAAATGGTTGGGAGTTGACCTCAAAATTTTTATGAGGTAGTTTGTTTGAGGGCACTGTCAAGGTTGGGAATTGCTGTTGGCCTGGTGGATGGGAAGCAGGGATCCATGAGAGGCAGAAAAGTTGGACACTAAATAAAACAGGGGAGTGCAGAAAGACAGAGGTGGGAGTGAGTAAGAAATGATAGCTGTCCAAAGTAAGAGGAAAGAGGCTGTACAACACACAGAAAGCAAATAGCCTTGTGCTTGCAGTTCTTGGATTGGACATGGCTCAATGTGGGAAGATAGGATACTGTGTGGAGACTAACAGAGCAAATGAAGAGGATGTGTCCAATACCAGGTGGGGCATAGAGAAGCTTTACAGCAGGGCCGGCAGCTTGTATTTGGAGACAATGGCAGGAAGACATGTATTTTCTTACCAAGACCTCTGTGAATGTTTGACCATCTTGAGATGATTGTTTCTTTGTATTTTTTCCTCCTAGAGACTCAGCGTGTTGCTTTTAGATGAGTGGCAAGACCTCCAGCATTTGGATAGTTACGTGTGCTTTTTTTTTCACACCACGATGCAGGATGTCAGATTTTTTCATTGCTGTTCCATCTTCATTACGTCAAAGTGCTCAGGGTTTTTGTTTCCAGTGCATGCTCCTGGATTAGTATGTCTTTTATGAAAAGACTAAACGAAGTGGTGGTGAGGATGGGTGGGAGTATTTTACGAAGATGTATTAAATGCCTCCTTGAAGCCCAAATGAATGTTTTAACCATGTCTGAATGTTAATGGCAGTGCTGCTCACCACATCTTTTCCTATTTTGTCTTCCTAGCTGACAAAGTCAACGCTGAGTGTTTTCTAGTGATTTTCTGCCTGGAATCATTACTCGTGTCACGTTGCTCACAATGCATTAAACTAGAACAAAATCATGGAAGAGGTGCAAAGTGAAAGACAGATGCATTTATATTCTCTTCATTGTCCATTTTCAGTTCAAGTTTCCAGTACAGAATATAATTATCAAGGGAGCCTGAAAGAGCTAGCTTGTGTCTGCAGGTGAAACTTCCACAGTCCACAGAAGCTACACATCTCTTTGGCTTTTTATGAGTAATGCAGCACAAGAGAGTGGCTTAGCCCAAAAGTAGAGCACAACTTGGTCTGAAATTGTCATGGGTATGTCTAGATTAGAAATGGGAAAAAAGTTCTTACCCAGCAGAGCGCTGGTGTACTGCAGTGCCATCCTAAACAGCAAGGAAAGGGCAAAAATACCCAGTAACTTTTAAGGTAGAGCTTGAAGGGGAATGATAGGATGATGACCCAGGTTTTCATCTGTCAGGCTATTGTTCCAGCTCTTTCTTTCCACTGCTTTGCTGCTAAATGGATGTTTCTCAAAAGAAACTATGCCAGCCACTATACTAGCCATTTTTCTCAGGAAAAGGACCATCCTAGAAAACATGATCTGCACAACAGCTAGCCACCATGCCGGGTTTGCTGTCATGGTCATGTGCATTTTAGGGCATCTCTTCCAGTCCCATTCCACAGCTAGTTTTTTGGTGGATCAGGTACATAGATTATGTGGGTCTTTGTTTTGCTGGTCTGCTCTTGACAACAGGACACAAAGACAAGGAGCTTAACTGGGATGAGGAGGCGGGATCAAGGCCGAGTAGACTGATTTGCCTCAGACATGTGTTGCTATTATGAACTAGAGATTTGTGGGGAGGTTTTGGCCCCCTGTACCCAGGCAGGGTGTATCAGTAATACTGTATAAGGTTGAGATTGCCCCAGTAACAACTTTGGAAATGCTAGACTTTGGTACAGATGTTGCTGAATTGGGCCAGCAAGGAAAAAGTAACAAGGGACATGTTGTGTCTTAGGGAGGAGCTTGGGCAGAGAAAGGGAAGTACAAGGGTGGTGAAAAAGTTGTTCCGGAAACAGAAATGAATAAGGTAGAAAATCAGGTAAAGAACAACGGATGGGGCAATATTCTGAAAGGCGTGCAGGTGCCTACAGACAACAGTGATGCTGACTTGCAAACCCAAGCTGGTGGGACTCATTTTTGGGCTTTCCATCAGGTCTATGTCTGAAAAACATGGTGTGAGAGGGTGAGCTGCAGAGGGATAGATTTCTACCCTGGTGATAGGTCATGTAGGGACTGAAAGGTGGTGGATTTGTGGGTTTCTAAGTGAATAGTGGATGTGTGTGATTCATAAGATTTAAGAATGTTAGGTTAACAGCTTTATAATTGTGTGTAATAGGGTGGAAAATAGTATAGTTGCAGATTAGCAGTAGTGGTGTGTTTATTTGATAATCAGGAGATTGATTACTTAATAGATTGATCAGTTTCTTAGTAATGTGTTGCTTAATCACTAAACACTAGTTTTCCTAAATCAGTTACACCTTGATCTCGCAATCTAAATGGAGGGAGTTGCCTCTTGAAATAACGGTTACATGGGGAGAAAGGCTCCAGGACAGTTCTTGTCTAGTCTTAACTTGCTTCAGCCACAAGTTTAATGACTTAGATATCTAACTTCAAGGATGCTTGCAGGAATATTTGAAAATATTTTAACTATGCAGGAGCTCTGCCAATGACCACAAGCTAAAAAGGTTGAGTCTTGAGAATGCAAAAATAACAGTAAAAAGGATGTATTGGGAAAGCAAGGTCTGTGAATTAAAATCTCAGGGACAGACTTTTATAGTGCACAAGCATTGTGTTTTCTCAAAGAACAAACACTACTTGTCTACCTGTGTAAAGGCACTGGTAGGCCTTTATCTGTGCGATCTTGAAATAGAGAAGCACCTAGAAGACTGCAGAAGAAAGCAGAACATAGTACCGGGGACTGAAAGCTCTGTGGAAAAGATGGCAAGGAGGGTTTGCCCAAGGGGAGAGCAACCAGGAACTGTTTGAAAGCCAGAGGCAAGAAGAAAACTGAACAAGACTGTAAAGAAAAAGCATGGGAGGCAACTGAACAGTACACAGATTCAGTTATCACTTGGAAAAGGCAATCCATTAATAAGAAAGGAGAAGCCACCTGTGAGGGTTGCCCAACGCCTCTCTTTGTCCAAGTGCTTTTTTGGTGAAAAGTTCTCATTGTTTGCAGAGACACTTTGAACACTGTCAGGGCTGCCATGGGGTCAGGAGAGCATGCTGTGTGCTGGCCTTCAGGGAAAATTGCTCAGAGTTAGCCAGGATAAATATTCCTTCCTGTGCTTTGTAACTTGGAAGACAGCAGCATCCCTGGGTCTGTGTGCTCTCTGCTGGATGGGGAGTGGCTTTGCTGGAAAGGGCAGAAAAAAAAAACCCAAACCAAGCTGAAGCCTGTTTTCCCTTCACCACAATACAGAGATTGTTCAAAATATGTGGGTTTGGGCATGTGGGTGGTGGTTTGTTTTCTTCCCCCCAAGAAAATGTCTTTGTTAGCCAGAAATCATCTTTCTGATCTGCCTCAACTTTTGACGCTGAGCTCAGAAGTGTGCAATACAGATGCTCTGTCACCTCTTTGGGAAGGTGAATATTTTTAGTCAGCTTGAGCAACCTTCTCCTCTCTGCCCAGGCGTCCAGTGTAAAAAAGCATACTTTCTCTTTACAGGGTAATTCCAACCAGACTTGTTAACAAAGACAGACATGTGTTTCTGGACACTTGTTGTGGGTACAGTCTTCAGCACCGACACACGCTCTGTCATTTGAGAAGAAGTAGTTTTGATAGAGGTGATGACAGGGATGCTGCTGTGAGGGTGGGTGTGGAGAATGCTCCTGTCAAGCCAGAATTGTATGTGTGATACCCAGCTCTTGGTGCACACTGCTTCCCTTCCCATCCCATTCCATCCCACCCCATCTGGGGCTGAACTGTGCTGGGCGCCCCATAAATACTGAGACTGGGTTGGATGGAGCCAGGGCTATTGCCACCATAATTACTAGAGTAATAAAGACACCAATTACTGCACCCTTGGCTTCTCCCAAAGAGATGCTTACCATGGCAGGAACTTGCAGTGGGCTGTGCCTGGGGCGGGAATACTCTCCATGTCTGGGCTAAAGCATCCTACTGGGGGCCTTGTAGCCAGCCAATGATAGCAAGTACAGTGTAAAACCTGAGTCCCTATTACCACAGCCATACCCACGCTGCGTTTCTCAGGCAACTGAGGTGTGGGCGGCAGTTAGAGGTTCTAATTGTTTTTTGGGGGAAAAAAAGCCCATACACGCACACACAACAAAAAAAAACCCCAAAACCAAAAGCAGTGCTCTTTCTGTTTAGCTGCAATTTCTGACTGCACTTTAGACAAATTGTCAGAATCCGCATTCCTGTTGGCAGGGAGCCAGGCTCCCCTGCATGCTGATTAAACTGTGTGTGGGCAAAATGTAGGTAGATGATGGGGACCTGGTACACTGAAACCTTGGAGAGCTTTGTTTTCCTTTGCTGCTGCTTTCTTTTTCTCTCCAAACTCCTTGCAGGCTAGTTTTCTGACCATCCCTCATTGGATCTGTTTTGGGGCCTGAACTTCCAACTTTGGTTGCTGAGAAGAACCGTGAAGCCACAGAGGCAGCTGCTCATGGTACATAACCCCTAGCTGCTCGTTACCCCTCTGAGTTACCTGGAGAGACCTAAAATGTTGGGCTACAGCAATATAAAGGGAATTTTTGCAGATGTATGGGAAACCCTCTTCTGTAAAGGGACCAGCCAGCCAGCAAAGCACGTGCTCCTGGTCCAGCTTCAGCCTCCCCAGGAGCTCCATCTGTGACTGCTCCTCTGAAGAGCGTGGCTTTGCTTCAGTGAGCTACGCTGCCCTTCTCCAGCCTGGGGCCTTGGGTTCCCTCCGGCTGACACCACAGGCAGCTGCCCAGGAAGCACTGCAGCTGGGGAGTTTGAGACATTGGCTTTCTAGTCAATCTGCTGCTTAAATCTTGCAGCCGTAGCATTTCCACTGCCTTGTGTGTGAAGACTGGGGACCATTCCATCGTACCCAGGATATGTGTCTGCCTGTCATGGTGGGCACCCTTGGTTTATACTGTCTTGCTTGTTCACTAACTTTTCATTTGGTGTCTCATTATTTCTTTTAGAGCTTTTCAGCACACAGTCAGGAAGGTAAGATGAGTTGACCAACTTTTGGAGCCGCAGCACGCATTGGGTGGAGACACTTTTCAAGAACATAAAGGCTGAGGTCCACTGTGATTCAAGGTCTCTCCACTTCCATATGGGAGCTGATACCACCACAAAGGGCTTGACTGGATAGCTACACCTTAAGTGAGGTAACTCTGCTTTCAAATGCGTGAGCTGCACTGCACTGAACACCTGTGTGGGCATCCCAATTCAGAGACAGGGTGGCCTCCATGCAGCCTAACTTCTGGAGCGAGGCAAGCTGAATCCCTTTTATAAATCTGAACATGCAAGCTGAACCCCTTTTTTGAATCCCACAGCAATTTGATTAACATCTTTAGCTAATTCCTCTTGAACTTTCTAAGAGATCTGGCACAAACAAGTCCTTAGAGGTATTTTGCAGCCCTCTGGGCTCTTGCTGCACTTGTGATTCATCAGATGTGTCTTGATGTTTAGCTCAGTGTGCAATCTGACTGATGGGGCCTCTTTGCCAAGCTTTAGGAGCTGCAGAAGTCTTGCAGGGCTTCGCATGTGCCAACTGTGCAGTCTGGGGCTCAGCCTCTCATGATTACAGAGAAGGGTCCGGTCCTTTAGGTAGGAGCTGCCTGGAGGCTGAGGTGCCGGCTCCAGCATACTCCGCCGTGATCTGCCTCTGTGCCCAGGAGCCAGGGAGGTTTCACCCTTAGCTTCCTCAGGAGAAAACTAAGGCTAGAGCTGTGGGTGTGCATGCCAGTTCTGCCTGTACTATTTAAACTGCAGACTCTCCAGGGAAGGGGCTTCGGCCATGTACATTCAATGGTAATAAATATTAATCCCTGTGATTTGCAAACTGCTTGGCTTTCAAAGACTGGTGTGACTTCAATGCAAAACACAAAAGGCCTGGCACAGTGTTCTATGAGCCCTGGGGACAGTTTAACTTGTTCAAATGTGTACTTGGCTTTGAGTCACAGATGTGATCAATCAAAGGAGCAGTCTTTTCCATCTGACTCACCAAGGCTGATTCTTTGAATTTGAGGGTTTTAAATATCCACTTGATTCAAGCATTAAGGAGTTTGACTTGAAAAATTCTGGATGCTGAAACTACAGTGTAGGCAACTGACGCCAGCTCCAGCAAGGTCAAGAAAAGATCACTTAGGTGCTAAAGGCAGAGGATGTCCACTGGCTTTCATCAGCTGAGAATTGAGCTTTGTGGGCAACGAACTGTAGTTTCATTGGAGTGCCAAGCCGAGAAAACTTCCCCTGTAAATTTGCTCTGATCCGTCTCTCATCTAAATTGCTTTTAAAAAATGAAGAAAACCAAATCCACCTCCATGAAATGGGATTTTCAGGTTTGTCGTTCCAATCCTGGGAACCCTGATTTTGC
Source organism: Haliaeetus albicilla (assembly GCF_947461875.1). Taxonomy (NCBI): domain Eukaryota; kingdom Metazoa; phylum Chordata; class Aves; order Accipitriformes; family Accipitridae; genus Haliaeetus; species Haliaeetus albicilla. The sequence continues at coordinate 41,542,443 of NC_091516.1, forward strand.
CAAAGAACAATAAATGAGAAGGGGAAAAAAAACCTGTGCCCCTCCTTGTCCATTCAGGTACCTCCTGTTGAAGTACAATTTCTTTTCCACATTTCCTCAGCCAGTATGCCTTGAGGCCTGGTGAGTCCTTGCACTGTCCCACCTCGAATGGTGAAATGCTACTACGGTTATTGCTGTTCCTCTTTTAGCTGTGACGGGTGTGAGAAAACACCAAATTTGTTTGGCTGCTGGTATTACTTGTAGTATTTTCTCATTGGAATATGTAATCTCTTGCTTATCTGTGCCCCTCAGTGCTTTTATTGTTGTGCTAACTGACCACATCATATTGTATTCTCTCCCCCCATGCTATTGTCCTCTAGGTGGAAAATGAAGCACAAAAAGCCCAAGTAACTCAGTCACCCAGGAGTCTGTGAGCACATACGGAAGGTGAATTCCCCTCTCCCAGAAAAGGCAGTGTATCACTTTGTGTCACGCTCCTTTTTTAGCTGCCTCAAGTACTTTGACAGCTTCACCTCCTTTATGAAGATCATCCCTTCTTGGTCTTATCCTTCATTCCTGCTCTCAGCTTGTTTAGTTCGGAATTACCATTAGAGAAAACTTCACAACTGGCTGAATCTCTGCAATTACTACTAACACCTCCAGCATATGTGCTGCTCTCCTAGCTCAGTGTGAAACCCCAGTTTCAGACCAAGCAGTAGAACTGGAGGGACAATAGTATTTCCATCTTGATCTGCGCATGAGCATGTAAGTACAAATTAATCCAGGTGATTAGAGGGGTCCAGTTGCTCATCTGTTACACTGGATGAAAAGGTCCTGGGTGCCACAGTGGCTGATTGTGGTATGTCGTCTCCAGCTGGGTACTTCAGTCACTTGTGTGACAGTTAAAACAATATAAGAGAGTGGATTTCCAAGGGTTCCATGGTAATGATTTATAGCTCTGTAATCTCGTAGTCCCAGGATGCTTGTAACCTAAGAATACAAAACTCTGAATGTTCTGATAAAAATGTAGAGTGACATCTTGCTTACCCAAATGGTGTGTTTGTCAAGTACTTGGCATCTCAGAGAATCAGAGCTGAAGTAGCTGTGGGATTCAAAAGTTCTCACATACTTCTACATGTTTGGGTTTTTTCCCCCTTTTCTCATCCTTCTTAGTTCTAATGATACACTCATTTCGTGGAGGGGGGAGGTGTTTTTGTCAGATTCTTGTCTTTACCTGCAATATGCTATATGCTTTCCAGGGAAGTGGTTGAGTCACCATCCCTGGAGGTATTTAAAAGATGTTTAGATGTGGTGCTTAGGGACATGATTTAGTGGTGGACTTGGCAGTGTTAGGTTTACGGTTGGCCTAGATGATCTTAAAGGTCTTTTCGAACCTAAATGATTCTATGATTCTGTGATTCTATTTGTGGTCACTTGTGCTACAGTCATCACCTGAGTTCAGAGTACTGCTATGCTAAGCAATGTGTAAGCCTCCCACACCTCCAGACTGTGGCCTTTGGGTGTAAACCTTTGAGTATAAAACCAAAAGGTTTATACCCAAGCTGAAATTTGGAGGTAAGAGGTTTACTGGACTTTTTGCCATTAAATGCTAATAGGGTCAGGACTTAATGGCTGCAGAGCATGAAGATTAGCAGACAAAATAGTTAGGAAAGACAGATAAAGACAAAGAAACAGGTACACTGTGGCCATTTGCTCATGGTCAGAACATTGTTACTGTTAACTGTTCTTAATGCTGTTGTTATGCACAATAGACAAAAATAGGGGCTACTTGGATTGAGGGTGGAGGCTAGCCCTGCCCTGACAGTGGCTTCCATCTTGCCAGGTAAGAAAAGGAAAGTACAGCTTCAAACAAATCTAAGCACTAGCCCCTGTTTTCCTGCTTAAGCATAGCATAAATTATACAACATTGGCCAAGTCTCCTTATTAATTTCACTCTGTAAGCAATCATAAAACATTTAGTTTTAATATGAAATATTCAAGTACTTCTCTGATTGTTCTTGAATTCCTTATGTATAATTTAAAGAATTCACTAACATAGAAATTATTAAACATGGATATGTCAGATTACAACAAAGCTAAAGTGGAGGGACAAGGATACTGAAAACCAAAGGTTTTACCAAAACTATAACAAAAGTATTTTGAGTGCAAGATTTTTCTTTGGGTAATGAAAACAAGAAATAGTCCCCGATCTTAAGGCTAGAAGTGACCTTGTTGATAATGTGCTAAAGCGAGTGCTGCTCAGTCTGGAAAGCACTGGATGGGGTTATTATTACTGGCATTAAGCTGTCATCACACCAGATCAGTTGCCTGGCTTCGCGGTGCGCTTTGGTGACATGAGTCCCAGATTTTGCAAAGGGTGCGCCAGAAAATGTCACCCTATGGTTCCCACACATTTGAGCTAGGAAAAGCCCTGATGGAAAGATGTCAAGGGATCTACCTTGGGCCTAGGTAAACTGCTTTTCACTTGGAAAAAACTGTACCGTGCTTGCTCTGATGTTGTGTCTCCAACATGTGCCATGTAGTCGTAAGGTATTTGTACTATTGTGAAAAACAACACAAGAACTCCAGCAGGATGAAAGTGCATTGTTCTGGTCTCTCCCGGTGCTGTACACTTACTGGCTTTCTATGTGTGTCCCCAGACTGCCTCTCTTGAGGAGGATGGTGAGGTAGGGGTGCAGAGGGAGAGCTTTCAAGGTGAAAGCCCTCCTTGCTCCTTCATGGACCTGAGCTATGTCTGAAACCCACCAACTTTTCCAGATCAGATTTCCTCTCAGACTCTTTCCAAAACACCACTGCCCCCAGATCTGTACATGCATACCACCAAGAACATCCAGGTCCTGCATGCTTCTGCTGACCCACAGCATGCCAGCACGTAGCACCCTGCACCGAAACACCGAGCTGCAACAGGGTGCAGCGCCTCTTTGCTGCCACACTCCTCACCATTTGCCTGCTGGCTGTCCTGGACTCTCTCTGCCAGCTGCAACGCTCTCTTGTCAAGATGTTGTCGGGTCTCATCTCAGCCCAGCTTATTGAGGTACCTCGTTCTTGATTCTCCAGCTATCAATCAGCCCCCACATTGTTCCCTGCTAGCTCTCCCACTAGCGGCACCCTCCTGGCTGCCCTGAGCTGCACAGGGCTGTTGGGAAATCTCCCCCATACTCAGCTGGCAGGCAGGGAGGGGGTCCGTGACATGCACCATGCACTGAGCACAGCAAGCCCCCTCTGCCAGGCGCCTGCCTGTGCTGCTCTGCTGGTGCTGCCGGAGGAGTCAGTGGGGTCACTGCGGCAGTGAGCAATGCTCCCCAGAGACAGAGGACCAGCGCACGTCCTGTCTGGGCGGCTGCACAGTCCCGTCTGGCATGGCAGGGATGAGGGATCAGTGGCTGCGGCCGTGGATGCCCTTGGGGAGGGAGGGGAAAAGGCAGGAGCCCCACAAACGTGCCAGAGCAGAGCTCAAAATGTGCTGCCAGCATGCAAAAACTCCTGTCACAGCCCAAGGGGTGGTGGTGCTCTGCGAGAGAGACAAGGGAAATCTGCTGTGGGAGGGCTTGAAAGGCAGAATTGGCTGAAGGGCTGAGAAGTGGGGAAGAGCAGAAACTCAGTGCAGTGAAGAAGTCTGGCTCACAGGCACCTGGCAAATGATCCCAGCTGTCAGAGGACAAGAGAGTGGGGCAGCAGCGGAGGCTCACAAAGATTGCAGGGGCAAGGGCAACCAGGGAATGCATGGGAGAAACATCGGCATCTCTGTCCCTTGTCCCAAGCCTTGGCCTCGAGGTCTTTTGCTGGCATCAGTGTCAGCAAATCATGAATCTTTACTCAGAGCCCAGAAACAGATCCCACATTGCTTCAAGCTTCCCGCCTGATTGTCTGAATTGTGCCATAGGATGATGATGGGGTTGGCAAGATAAGAGAGGGGGCAGAACTTGCTAGATAGAGCTTGATGTTCCTTGTTGGCCAAAAAAAGTTGCTGCTATGATTATTCACCCTTTCCAAGGCTATTAGTGGGCTGTAGGCGTATAAGGTTTCAAGAAAAGTGTTATCCGTTTAAAAGCCAGATAAAAAAATCACCAACCAACTATGTTTCTGAATAGAAATAAGAATTTCTGGAAAGCCAAACACCTATTTATTATTCTTGAGAAGCCAAGTACTTCTGAAAAAAATGGCTCTTTGTTGCTTCTTGTAGTTTCAAATCTAATGCAGTTGCAGGTGGGGACAGTTCAGTGGTAGGAGCTTTCATATGGATTAGTAGCACAATAAGCACAGGAGCAGAGAGAACAGTTTGTGCATTGCATCACAGCAGCTAAGAAAGGCATATGTGAAATATCACCTCCCATCATCCATGCAGGCATACATCTCAATTCTTTCTTCCCCAACTGGCTCCTGCTTCAGGGGGCAATGAGGAATGGAGCACTGTGTTGGGAATGCAATCACTGATTGCAGAGGAAAGGGCAGTCCTTGGTAAAGTGGTTATCATTCAAGCCTTGTGCCTGCTCCAGAAGAGCCAGGTCTTAACATTCTTCCTTAGCAAAGGGAAAGGAAGGATGAAGTGGGGCAAACCACTGTGCATGTTAAACAGCTTTGATTCTGAGTTGGAGTTTTATGTTAAATATCATGATTCATCTCTATTTATTTTGTTAAGCAGTGAGCAAGCAGAAAGTCTAGCAGCTGAAATGATGTGCCTGAAAGACTCCTGGCAGGCAATGCATCAAACAAGTATTGATTAGTACTGCCACAGGAGCCATTTTGCACAGTAAGACCTTTATTCTTTACTCTGACAAATGCTCACTTAGATGTAAATTAGTTGAAGGTGTCCTTCTCTCACACTGTAGGGCTGAACTGGTAATGAAAGTTTGCTCTCCTAAGAGCAGAAGTGTAGAAAGCATAGCAAGAGCCATGTGGAAAAAATATGGCTAAGATTCCAGGGCTCCAGGAGGTGTTTCTTCCTTTTAAAAAAAGAGGAGAGAAGACGAAACCAAAAATTCCCCCGAGGGAGATGGCCCACTTTAGTGGGCTGAAATGGCCAAAGAGAGGCTTGCTGGGAACAGCCTAGCCTCACTCACCTCCTCTGGAGCATATTGTGAAGGAAATTAAAGGTGAGAAAGGTACAGTGGAGGTGCTGTTATACTGTTTTAGCCTTGCATTACAGGGGGAAACTTCCCTGCATTTCCCCAATAGTGTGCATGTCAGTACAATGGATGAGCCAAACTTTGCTCTCCCAGAAAGGATCAAGGGATCAGGGATGCTGCCCTTGATACCTTCCACCAAATGGTTAATGCCTCCTTAATTTTAAAAATATTTCTAAGCTCAGTGTAAACACCTGACTTCAGTTTCCAGCCACTGGTTCCCATTGTACCTTTCTCTGCTTGATTAAATAGCCTGTCAGGATCCAGAATTTTCTCTCCCACGGAGGTGCTTTTGCACTGCAATCATGGCCTATTTAGCTACTTCTTGAAGAGCTAAACAGATTGAGTTTTACACTTCTCTCAGTACCGGGCATCTGCTCTGATCCTAACCTCAAATGGCCATTCTAGTTTTCTCAATGTCCCTACTCATGGGCGTTTCAAGTACCATTACAGGACAGTGTGTGCCGAAACAGTATTACATCTTTGGTTTCCTTCACATGGGGTGCAGAAACACAATCACAATTCTTGTCCTGCCCCTTGCCTCTCTGCAGAGACATTGCAGAGGCACTGCTCATAATACCTGGTGCTGATAGCCAGAACAGAGCATTGTATTTTTAATGGGCTCCATAGTGGCCTCTGGATGAATTTGCTCAGGATAGATGACCTGTTGGGCTTTAAGCAACCTGAGCTTCTTTTTGCCCTCAGCTATGAAAACAGATGGTGATGTTATGTCTGCTGGCATGATGTTGAACTAATTGTTCACTGTTTTCCCCAAAGAACTGAGGTATGCAGATCTCATTCTTGCATCATAATTGAAACCTTCTCCCAAATTCATGAAGAATACATGGTGGTGATACAATCAGTATGAGCCCATGCTTGGCTGTTTGTAAAGGCTGGATGAGAGGCACCTTGCTGGTTGTGCCTGGAGAGATCTATACATGCATGATTTTCAGTCTCTCTGCGGGCAATGTACCCTTGATAGCTTGCATCTAATGCCATCTCCCTCCTGGAATTAATTAGGTGTTGCTAGATCAACAGTGAGTTCCTGAACTAGGTAGGACTGTAGACGATGGCAATAGGTGCTGTGCTTAGTCTGTCAGCAGCTCAACACACCCATAAACATCAACCCAACAATGTGGTATATTGGAAACCTCACAAGTGAACAGGAGTTAGTAGGGTGTTGAGTACAACAGCTGGGCAGAGGTAATAGCTGGGCAATGTCCTGGGTTTTCATCCCGTAATGAAGCAGACATTGCTTAAGTATCTGCAGCTTGTGGCCAAGTGCTGACAAGAGTCACTGCCTGCCCTGGGGATGGGTGTGTGGCAGGTGAATCGCCCCAGGGCCTGGATGGTGACTCCGAGTGGAGGGCTCTGCTGCAGCTCAGGTGAGCGACAGCCCTGCTAGGTTGCCAAGTGGACAGTGAAAAGGGGGGTCTTTCTGCTCCTCTTCCTCATGCATCCAGGGAGAGCTTTCAGCTCTTTCTCAGATGCAGTGCTGTCTACATTGCCCATGGAGGTCTTGGTCTGAGGCTCCTCCTGTACTGTACTACCTTAGTTCTCATCCCGGCAATATGCAAACACCTTGCTAACCTGCGATCTCTGTATGATATGGATTTAGTTTAGGTTTAGGTGACTTAAGACTTTACTGTGGTCAGATGCCCAGTCCATCTCTTGGAAGAGTGTTCCTGGACCTGAAATGAAGCAGTACATCCATGTTTCATCTAAGCATGGTTCAGCTTGCACCACCAATGCACCTGCAGTTGCCTTAAAACAACAGTGCTATGAGGTACACATCCTATTATGTCCTGGAGTGTTAGATCGTGCAGGAGATAATGGGGTAGAGAAGGAAAATGAAGCATTCTCTTCCAAACCACTGCCTAAATCCACTTTCTATCTTGGAGAAAGTATTTTATTACAATGCTTTGGCTGCACTGATTCTGAATTACTTCAACTCCTTTGGCTTCAATGCAATTTTAGCCCTGGCCAAAGCTAAAACTGTATAGAGCCTGTGCCTAAATGCATTTTGAACTGAATCTGGTGTGAAATATAACAATTTTAGCATAGTTGTGTGACTTGTACTCTCCCAGATTTTATGGGTTTTGTTTGTTTGTTATTTTTTTTTCCCTTTGCAACTAATTATTTCAGGAACGGGTGGCAGGGGAGAGGGTGAATGCATCTATAGGGACATGTTCAATCTCAGCCATTTAAACAGCAATTAGTTGTAATCTCTTCTAATTTATTAACTTGTGCAGGGTCTGGTTTCACAAAATATTAATAAGAGCTGGACAGGGAATTTAACAGCAACAAACTACCTATGCATTTAATTGAGAGTTCAGCTTGTTAAATTGTAGTGATAGTACAATTTGAAGACAATCCACTGTGTAAACTGATGTGACCTCACCTATTTTACTCTGTTTATAGTCACTGGGAACTCTCAGTACTTCTCTGTTGTTCTTGGGAACCATTTTTACTTCACAGCTCAGGTATTAATTTCTCCTATTAGGGGCAGGCAGAAAAATCATGGAGAAGCACAGAGCAGGAGTCAATTGGGGCACTGGAATAGGAAGACCTGTAAGTATGGACCATCAGTGTCTAATTCCATCATTAATTTTGCAGGAGAGGGGTCAGAAGGGACACCTGCAGTCAGACGTACATACTGACTGCAAGGACTGACAGCAGCTGGTAGGGTCTCATGCACCACACGCTGCTCTGCTTTGCCTCCATGGTACTGCCTCTTCACTGCTCAGTGCCATTCTTTGCTATGTACAATTCTGGGCTCCCTCCCTGCAACACCTCAGTTTTTTTCCTGCTACATGTGGATGCCAGCAACCATTAGCAAGATGCTGTAGGGCTGGTTCTTCTACATGGCTGTCTAAAATGGAACAGGAGGATTTTCCAAGGACCTAGCAGCACCTTTAGTGATTTTTCTAACAGTACAATCAGACAGCCCACAAAAATGGGGCAAGGAGGGGGCAGGGGAGGAGCCAACACAAAAGATGGAGCAGGTCTTATAGGTGTATGGTCATATTTTTCACCAGCAGTGCCATTCAGGCTGTGAGCTCTCAGCGCTCACCATATGGAAACCTTTTAGGAAACCAGACCCCACACTTGGTGGTGGTAGTACATCATTGTTGGCTGCTGCCTTAGTCCAGCTGTTTTAGACATCTCTGACAATGTGGCCCTGTTGGTGGCAGTGACAGAAGGTGATGCGACCCGGAGGTGCTGGAAGGATGGTGGCCACCTGAAGGGTTCGTTGGGAGTAAGGAAATCCCGTGTGTTATAGCCAGTGCTGCTGAACCTCTGACTGAGAGGGGCAAATGCAGGCCTGTCCTTCTGGGAGCTGGCAGGCACTGCTTTGCTCTGTGTTCACCTCTGCAACAGCCTAGTCATGGCCCCGGGGTCACTGCAGCCCCTTTCCCTGTCTGTCTCCAGCTGTTGCAGGTGTCTGCAAGCTGCATGGTGCTGCCTGCCTCTGTTTGAGCCTGGGGCAGAGACAGGGCATGGCCAGGCAGTACAAATATCCCATGTTTTAACCCACCCACTGAAAGCCCTGCTCTGTGACAACACTCAGTGAAGGAGACAGAGAGCAGCATCTCCCGGGAGATGGGAAATATTCAAGGAAGAAGCCCTCTTTCTAGACCTGACACTCATTTTCTTGCATTAAAAACTGGCCAGACATCTGTGTGCTTTCACCCAGCCACATTGCCAGAAACCAGAGGTAGGAATGCAGGAGCTGGCCAAGACCCGCTGTAGACTGAGCCTTACATCTGCCTCCAGCTGCAACGAGGAGCAAGTGCCGCAGAGGAAGATGTAAGAATCCTCCAGTGGTTTCTGGCTTGGTTGGAGATTCCCCGAGTCTGCAAAGCTGGCCCTTCGCTGTGCTACACTTCTGCTGCCACCATGCTCCTTCTCTCCTGCAGCACTTGTCCAGAGAAGCCCAGGAGCACAGTAGAGGTGGTAAACTTTGTCTCATTTAGCTTGTGCAGCAAGTGTGACTGCCAACACCTTCAGCAGGACCCATCCTGGCCCTATGCCCACATACTTCGTGTATGTCCCTGCTACAACTCGACTATCCCTGCCCTGGGGCACAAAGGAGGACAGGAAAGCAAACCTTGGCAAACTAAGGGGAAAGCCCTTCTTGGGTACAGCCAGGGACACAGGGCTGGCTCTGGGGTGGGTGTCTGGGGCAATAACTGTGCTTGCAAGAACAAGGGCTGACAAAATGGCCACAGCTATCCTTTACAGGGTCAGGGAAAGGCACGCTGGTGGCTGCTGAAGGAAGAGCAGGGGGTGTGCCCTCCCAGGGCTTTTGGTGCAATGCCAGCTCTGGCATCCTCCTTCACTCTGCCAGGTGAAGAACAGCTTCTGACCTTCTCTGGCTTGGCTGCTGGCAGTGGTCACTCAGGGTTTTGAATCCTCTGCTCCTTGGGGGCCAGTGTACTCTTGGAATCAGGAGGAGGCTTTGCAGATGCATGCTGCGGCACCATACATCCCTCTCATGACTTCAGAGGGAGCAGGGATGGGAAATAATTGGCACCCCAGAAATGCTCTCCACTGATGCATTAACTCTTGTGTAAATGCTTACCTCAGTGCACTCAACCTCTGGAGATGGGGTGCGGGAGCCCACACAAACAGTGGTAGTCATCTCAAGACTAGCCTGTACTAGGGACTTGCTTAGTTTAGTTACAGGTTTTGTTATTTCTCTTCACGTGTTGTAAGCCTATTATTTGCACATGTTTCCACATCCATGTCTTACTATGAGAGTGCCCATCCACTAAGCCATTCACTATTTGAGGCATAGCCTTAAATTTCCATCTATGACTTCTCCTTCTGAAATGAAGTCCTGATCCTTCAGTCCCTGAAGCTGTGTGAGATTCTTGCCTTCCTCAGAGGCTTTTCCTGCACCCAGTTTGCACTCACCCAAAAATATTGCTAGGCAAGGGTGTAATTTCACCTAATCACTGCATGTTCACCTTCTGGGGAAGTTCAGGGACTGCCCTGGCATGCAGTCTGCACATCAACACCAGGTCTAGTTGCTGCTTCCCTCACTATTCATTCTCAAATGATGAAAGCAAGTGAGTCAGCTGCTAAATGTTTCCCACAGAGCTTAACCGAGTAACACTTGTGAGGAGAAAAGCTCCTGTTTGCCTCCACCTCGCTTTCAGCTGCAAAAGACCATCTGAAGAACAGTGACAGCCTTCTCCTTTATGATCTTTCCATCGCACCAACCCACTGCAGTAGTTACATCTTCCATTTTGGTGCCAGTAGGTGGCATTGCTTACTCTCTTAAATGCCTGAAAGCTAAGCAAAACATTCGGCCTTGCCTTTAGAGGTACCCTGTTGGAAAGTCTCACAACCTTTCCCAACACTGCAACGGCATCCAAATTCAGTGTCTAAATTTAGGCTGGAAATTAGTCTGGTTTCTAACCACCAGAGGAATGAAGTTGTGTGAGCACTTCCCTGCTGGAATTAGAGGGGCAGAAAAACTAGGTATTTTTATGCTGTAACATGATAAATTTGTGAACAGGGTGGCATGGTGTGGTTACCTGTGATATTAAAGAACTGCAGTCCATGACCTTGTCATTTCTACAGTGGTGTGCTAATGCAGTCTGCTCAATAGAGCTGGGACACTGGCAATTACAGCACCATCTTGCGCTGGGTTGCAACCATGGTTGCAATCGTGTTGTGGTGTCATTCCATGGCACAAACTGCCAAAGATGTGGCTGTGCCATCTCTCTTCCCAATGGATAGCCATTTCCTGTCCTGGAAATAAGGCACATGAGACACCATCTCCCTATGATAAAAAGACTTTCCTGCAACTCAGGACAAGCAAAGCCTAGGATTTAGTACCAAAACAGACCACCTGTCCAGAAGCTTTTGGCAGATTTTGGATGCTGTCACTGACATGGGTGCAGCATGCTACTCTCTGGGAAAGGAGGGCCACAGTGAAAGAAGGGGCAATGCAAAGCCTCTGAAGGATGACAGTGCTGGAGAGGCATGTTGGCACTTCCCTCTAGTGTGGGCATCCAGAGGGAATAAGAAAGCATATAAGCAAGTGTGGACACGTATTTAGCCAATGGTCACAAGAGCATTCCAGACACCTTTAGAAGGCCTTGCACAGAATAAACAAGAAGACAAAAAAAGAAAGATGCCAATTAGAAGAACACAGGTGCGCATTCCATGAAAAAGGGAATGTGGCACAAAGAACCTCAATTCGGCAGTTTATCTTGACCAATTAGACTGAGACAAGTTTCGCGTGTTTTAGTTAGTATAACCAATTATGTCTTATGTTTATGCGCGTGTACAGTGTTGATATAACCAATCTTTAAGTGTAACTAGGCACATGGACAGTGCATGAATAATGTGTGTAACCAATAGTAAAATAGCTAAACGCATGTATGGATGTAACCAATGTATAAAAATGATGTCTGATGCTCTAAAGGGTCTTCAACTATGATCATATTGATCTGTCATTGAGTCCATGATTATGCTCCTGCAAGCAAGCGTCAGGGTCTTTGTTTGTTTCTAAGTGTCTGTAGGGCCTGCAAAGCCCCTTCAGGAGGGAAAGGATTTGCCCAGGATATATAGCTCTGTAGGACCTCTCTTGGGGCCTGAAAGCTAAACAAACCACCCAGGAGCACAAGAGGGCGTAAAATGACAAATTGTTCTAACATCACATGTGTCCTTGAAAGGCCACATGACTATTGGATTAGCAGCCAACGGATATCTCTTCATTAATGAGGAGACAGAGTAAGAAGCTGGTCGGAACATGCCATAGACAGAGTGGCCTCGTGTTTCCTTGCAGGTCTAGTCAATGAATCCCAGAGCTCTTTTCTTCTATTTATATCCCATTAGCAAGCACCGGCATTGACCTGAGGTGTGCCGGATGCTGCTAGTTGTTCTGGGCTGGAACTTGGAGGTGCCGCCTGAGACCAGGGTCCTGCTTTCTAGGACTTTCACATCCCAGGCATATAGTGAAAGAGTTTTTCAACCTTCATGAGGTCTGGTGTTACCTGAGCACAAAACCAGCTACCAGACACCCAGCTTCTTACCAAACTGCTCCATGAGCAGGTTTGAACAGGGTTTCAGGGTTTTTCTCCTCCAGTTCAAGAACGAGTCCTTCCAAGGCCATATCAGTTATTGGTAAGGAGTTGCCATTACTGTGTTTGGCAAGGAGCTGCGTGCTTTTGGAGCAGTGCAAGAGTGCACATTGAATATGCCTGTGATTGCTCTTCTCCTAGAAATACCAATTGGCCAAGATCCTCAGCTGTGTAGCACTGTGAACCTCAACGTGTCTCCTGCAGAATTTTGCAGATGAAAGACCCAAGGGAGGAAACTGAGGCACAGCAAAGTGTTTAGGCTCTTTTGATGGTGTTTCTGGTCCATCCCAGAGTGGGAGAAACTGTTACAAGATCTTTTGTCCATGACAAACATTAGCTGACCTCCATGTGCCAGGGTTTTGAGTGACCGATGTCTTTTGGATGAAGTTTGAAATTGGGATTTGCCTTATGCCTTCCTTTCTCTTTCCAGGGATCATGTCATATAGTCTTTTAGCACCTCTTTAGGACTGCATAGTTGTGTTTCAGACCTTGGAGGTCACAATTTCTTTAACAGCTCACCACAAAAAAGTATTGACTCATGGGCCACCTCTGTTGTGTCTGCAGATCTGAAATGCCCATGCCCGAGGCCTGCAGGGGATGCATCTGAGAAAAGATAGGAGACAAAATTACTCCAGATAGTTTTACAATCTCAATATTGAACATGATATCTGAAATGAAGGTAGGAATAGAGATTACTTGCTTTAGGATAGGGATTGCTTGCTTCAAGTATCTATAAGACTTTAACTGTGTTTTACCTGCAGTGTAACAAGCTGTCTATGGCCAATTTGCTGATGGCGAGAACTTAATGGCTGAAAGAGAGCTACAGGTTAAAGGTATTTATCATCCCCATTGGAATAATTTCTCCTGCAGCAAGTGACCTTTCCTGAGGCAAAAGCATATTAAGAAATATTTCTGAACTTCTTAGCTTGCATTTAATTTCAGTAAATAATGAAGAAAATTTAAAATAGCTCAAGACTAGCAATATGTTTCATAACTTGCATAATACTGTCTTTTTCCTAACTGTACACTAGGGATGAATGGTAGGAGTTTATGTCCTATTGCATAATTAACCAATTCATGCTGTTCTTTCCTGATTTTTCACAACAGTTTGGATACTTCTGTAACACAATGATGGTCTTCTGTCTGGAGATTTTTGTTCCTTCTTTTGCATTTCACTGCTTGTGATACAGGTTTATGGGAATACCCCTATGCCCCTTATCTTTAACTTTCTCTGTCTTGTCGGTAGCCCCCAAGAGGCTTCCTCTTTTATCTTTTGTATCTAATGAATTGTGCATTGGAGCTGCAAATTATTTTTCCCTTCTTCAGTATTTCCCCTGTCCTAACCTGATGTACCAGAAATACCACTGGGTTCCTTGCCGAGGGCACGGAAAACCAGTAATGGATCTTCCAGAACTGTGTGTATTTTTAACTCTCATGTCTGAAGACGTAGCCTGGAACATATAGGAACTTTCATACTTTTCCTGCAGACAGTTCCCTCTGTAATGGCTTGTTGTCTGCTTTTGATACTGTCTGCTAATGCTGAGTTGTTCCAGAGTAATTAATGGATTTGGGTGCCCAGTTTAGAAATAAATGGGTGTCAAGTGTTCCTCTAAGAAACTTTGAAATCTCTGGGCCACAGCATGAGATCTGTGCCTTGACATCCTTTTTCAGACAGCATGCAGGGAGAGCACTCTCTGAGTTGGATCAGGCCCTAAAGCTGTTTTATTTTCTTGTTCATCGAATCCTGTATGTCATCCAAGAAAAAGGACTGGAACTTTCCTCTGGATGAATTAGCTGAACAGCTCTTGGAGCTTGTGTTTGACTTTCTGGGGGCTGAATTGTATTCTTGAGGGATAAGGAGCAAGGGAAGAATGTAGAAAGCGACTGCCAGAAGTTGCTGGTAGGGACTTGAGTAGGTGGAGGGATAGCAGCGGCATCATCTTTGTCCCAGAGAGTTGTTCCAGTTTACTCTCTTGGGGTTTACAGGGCTGAACATGTGAGTGGAAAGGGCTGCAATCCCAGCTGTTTGCCACGGCACTCCAGGGCTTGGAGGGGCTTAAAATGGTGAGTGCTGCCCCTTTACCAGGGGAGAGGGGGCAAAACATGCAAGACATGATACTTAGATTTTTTCTGCTTATTTCTCAGCAGACCTCACTGTATGCTGAGTCTTCAGTCAACCAGAGTCTTATAAACGTGATATGTTTCTAGTTAAGATGCACCTAAATGCTTCAGTGTGCTAACTCTGTGCTAGATCAGGGCATTTCTGTGTAAGGGCTTAATGCACCTTGAAGGCCCTGCTTGAAATCCATGACAAGGTTTCACAGGGAAGGTATCAGATAATCAAGTTAGTTTCTAGCATAACACCCTCTTTCTTTTGTATTTTCATGTGTGGAGACAGATACAAACACTTGATACAACCAAAATGCACAAACCCATGTAATGAATGAGAAGTCTCAGAAGGTGGTGAGGACACACCAGAGCTATATTCAAGGAGTAGTTTTACAGTGGAGTGTTTTCAGTTCTCGGCCTTGTATCAAATACCTGTCCCCAAAGCTGCATCAGCCCCCAGATTCACCACGGAGAGATGGTGTTTGCAGGTTGTAGATAAGCATCTGCTGTGGATGTGGAGTTGCATTTAGCAATCACTTGGCTGGGCTGGTTGCAAGGCAAGCTCAGTTCATGCAATTTCAGCTGTGTACTCCCTTCAGAGCATTGTGTCAGACAGGAAGGGCCTCTTAACTTTTAAAAAGGTCATGGCTGGACTCCCAGGGGACTTAAATTGCCCTTCTCTATCCTTGGGGAAGAGGTCAATTTTCCAGTGGGTGTGGGGGTAGAGAGAGAAAGGATGGTGTAAGGTCTTGGAACAAAACATCAGGCTGGGGTTTAAGCAAGTTTAAGGCTAGAGGGGAATAGGCCTGATTATCTTCTTGGGTTGTTAGGCAGTGATTTATTGAGATGGTTTACCCAAGTGCAAGGACCCTTCAGCTCAAGTTTGATTTCAGTAGGTTGAAAGAGAAAGCCATGTTCTCAAGTGAGAACAAGGCACAAAAGTGATCAATACAAGAAAAAGATTTAGAAAAGGGGTGTATTGATGCAATACAGACCTGTATGAGGACAGCTGAAAGAAGGGGCTTGTCATGTGAGACCTTATCAATAGAGGAGCACTAGCAGCATCTACTTTAGCTCTCCAGTTTGGCAATTTGTTTAGTACGTTGGGTAGCCATGTGAGAATGAATAGCCACCCAAAAAAAAGAGGACTGGTCAGAAAAAGAAATTAATAACTGAATTTACAATTTATGCACGTTTATTCTCAGCAAGATTTTTAATTTTAGCAAGAAATAAAGTTTTTTCATGAAAACACAGTCTCCTGGCTTGACCACATATCCTGAATGTTTGAAGAGGCCAGAAGTCTTTCCAGCTTGTGCAGTCATAATACACAAAATGAGTGAACTGATCCTACTTGAATACATGTTGGGTAGACGGGAGGCCTCCTTTGTGCTATCCAGAGGTTGCAAGAATCATTCAGCATAGAAAGTAGCAAACTTCTGCATGAATCTGCTGTATTTTTGCAGAGTTTGTGGGGCCCTGGAGTTACTGGAACTTCAGAATCTCTTTTCATGACACTTTGCACAGGGGCTTGTGTATACACCTTGGTACTTTGAATTTTGGGTTGGATGTTACAGGAGTAGTACAAGTAACACAGACCGATGGATGGACCCAGCTACACCAGTGTTTGGGCAGCCCAAAATTTTGCCTCGTGAACAGGTGTTTAGGGGAAAGCTGACAGATACACCAGTCCACATGACTAACACTAGTTAGCTGGCTGACACAAAGGAATACATGCATCCAGGCACTGCGTACGGGTTTCATCAGCTGTTACACTCTTCACAGGTTCCCGGAGGCCATGCCTTCCTAGAGGTTTGTCCATGTAAATTTCACATGTGGTTTTGGGGTACAAGAGTCCTCTTGCTCCAAACTGTTTCCTTTCTCTAGTGCCTGGGGCAACCCCACCTGTAGAGATTTTGGAAACTTAGCTTTTGCAATGCACGCTGTGATCATCGGATGACAGGTGGTAAGGTAATATAGCATTGCTGTAAGTCTCTCTCACTGCCTATGCCAGCATCCAACCATGGCAAAAAGTCTGGAAAAGGGAATTTTTCACTGAGCATTAGAGGGCACGGCAGAAGGAGTAACTATGCAGAGGTATACACGCTGACATACTTCAGCAGGTCCCTGGTAGGAAACTAATACTCCCCCCTGCTTAAGTCAATTAATGCTCCCAGCCCTGTGCTTCAATAGGACCAAAATCTACCAACAGATTGGGCTGGGAGGAAAGAGACAGTTCCTTTGCAAATCCTATTGGGATAAGCACTAATTCTCCTCTTTGAGGCAGTGCCAGATTTTGTTTCCACATGTGTAAACCCTTCTATGCAGAAGGAGGGTCACCTGGCCAGGAAAAATGCCATCTAGTAAAAGGTCTTGTTTCACTATAAGGAAGCCCTAGACTTCACTGCCAGCTATTGCAAAGTTACTATTAGCTGACGAAAGCTGATTTACTGTATCCAGTGTGTTATTCCAGAAGAAAACACCTTTCCAGATAGAGCAAATCTGACAATTATACAGATGCCAAATTATGAAAAATCATTTATATTTTTCATGTGCTTGTATTTTCAGATTCAGTTTCCAGATTTTTGTATTTTTGCTGCTATTATGAAGCTCTGGAAATTACTTTGTGGGGATAGAAATGTTTCATTTTCAACAAAAAATATAATTTTAAAATGCTATTTTTTTAATTCAGAAAAATGAAAATTGGAAAGGGAAAGGAAATTGGAAGCTCAGAGGCAGAAATTTAAAATGTCTGGGTAAATTTAAGATTAAATATATCATATACATACAGACCTGCTCTTGCCTCAGTCTGTAGGAAAGTGGACAACTGACCACTTTTTTTTCTAATGCACTGCAAGGCAGACTAGAAGGGCTGGTCCTATAGCATTCATTCAGGGCATGAATTGCACACCTATATGCATAGATCTGTATGCAGAGACCTGCCAGTGTGGGCAAGTCCAAAAGCAACAGCCCTGATGTGTCCTGTCTGCAGCAAGTCCCAGATATCTGGGAGTATGTCTGATTAATGATGCTTGTGATACTGAGTTACCCTGCACAAGCACAAGTGATCCCAAGAGATCTCAAAAACACAGACCAAGAAGTATGGCAGTGGGTTACCATTAAGAGCGGTATTTTTCTGCCAGTATCGGGGAAGCTGGCATGTTTGTAGTACACTTCCCTGGCTAGTACTGTTCCACCAAAAGGAAAGGAGATGTATGTCTTGCCCTGCCAGCTGGACCGAGTTGATAGCTGCTTAGCACCTATGAGACTGCCACTTGCACAGGGCACAGAGCAGCTGAACTCGTCTTTGTGGATTTATGTGGGATATTTGAATGGAAAGTAGTTGGATGTAGGAGGAAATTCAGCAAAACAAACAAACTTACAGCTGAAATACCTGTCTGAGGCCAAACACAACTACACAACTACTTATTAAAATCATCCATGATCAACAACTACTCATTAAATAAAAAAATGTTCAATATTCAAATTTGATTTCAAGAGCTAGGTGGTCATTTCCTTTTCTACTTTTTAAAAACAAATTTGAAAGGATGTTCTAAACCAGAAAGTTTTAAAAAGCAGTGTTCTGCTTTAAAAAGTGTCAGAACAAAAGTTTGGGTGGCATTATTTTTTTATCTTGAGCAATTTAGTTAATTCATCACAAAACTGCAAAATACTGTTATTGAGTCATAATGTAAGTTTGCAAAGCCAAGAATTATTTGTCGAAAATACTTTGCTGAGCTCTACTTCTGCCTCAAAAGAGAAGCCTGCAGCTGTTTCATCGTGAATTATCCATGGAGCACTGACTCCTTCCTTTACCATGCCTAATCAGCCCCAAATTTGCTATAATCCATTAGCTTTGTTTGCTCTGTTGTCTGTCTCTGCTTTATCTGGGAAGGAATAAAGGTGACAGCCCAGAACCAAACAGGGCAGCGACTGTCCTCTTCAGTTGCTTGCAAAGCAACTCACAGGGTGGATGTCCCCTCTAATCGGTGTCCTGTAATGTCCCTAAAACACAAGGAAATAAATTTTTTAGATCTCCCTTGTGAAAGCAAAACTCTTACATAGGAACCGTTTTTCCAAATACACAGACCAAAACAACAACAACAAATCCCTGCTTGGCTGAGATGGCAAACCACAATATCCAGATAAGAACCATTGCAGGAGTCAGACGGTGGCTTTCCTCTAGTTTGCTGGCAAACATAAATAAATGATAAAAGAATTATTCAGTAAATCTGATTGGAGATTAACAAGCAAGAGAAAACCAGGGGCAGCCTGTGAACTGTCCACTAATCCTAAAAGGAGTTGAAACTCTCAGGAATGAGGGCAGGTCTCATGGAAGCAGGTAGTTTATGTAAGACTCCTCTTCCAGTCCTGCAATTACTTACGACTCACAGCTTGCATTAGGGAAGAGTAAATGTTTAGCCTTCATGGCCCCAGAGAAAAGTTTGATGACAAGAATGTTAAACCTTAAAGACCACAAGGCAAATAAAATATACCCCAGCATTTGTCTTTTGAAACAAAACAAAGAAAGCCTAGCAGTTTTTAAGCTAGACTGAGTAGTGTTCGTTTTTTCTGCTGCGTGTATTTTCTACAGCTTCTTCTCAGGCCTGTTAGTTCAACCCTATACCTCAGCCACAACATTTGTAGAAAACCACAGGGTTAAAACCTATGTATGCAACTGGATGCACCCCTGCTTCTCCCTGTGGTGGAAGAGGTATGTATGGGCTCTGTTCATGCACCACCCACTTCACCTGTGGGGAAGGGTAGTGTCATCCCATTCCCAGCATCTCCTCACATTTTCTGCAGTGGCCCTTATGATGAGTTAAGGTGGCATTTCTAAGATCTGAACTCAAGAACATGTCCAGGTCAGGACAGCTGCCGAAGAGAGTCCTTCATTTTGGCCTCCAGGGTGCCTAAGCATCATGGAGCCAAGCATCTCCAGAAGTAGCCCATGACTGGTAAATGCAGATGTCCTCAGGAAAAGCCATCTCTGTTAGGAGCAGTCTGAGCACACAGAAGAGATAGAAACTGCCTTTTGCACAACAACCTGTCCTACAGCTGCTAGACGGGAAAGTGCTCTTTGGTTCTGGGCTGGAGGCAAGCTGAGGCATCCAGCAGGAGCTGAGTGGCAAGGCTGAGTGCCAAGAAGACTGCAGCCCTTTGGTGGTCTGCAGGAAATTTTGTGCAAAACAAAAATTTGTAAAGTTTACATCAAAATTGCCTCAGGGAAGCCTTGGTGCTTGGAGGAAAATGTAAAACAGCAGTGGAGAGTTAATAATTTCTTTTCACTGCAGAGGAAAAGCCTAGCTCCAGCAATGAAGGCCTTGGTGCAGCATGGACGTGCTGTTAGAGGTGCCACCTGGCCAGTGGTGTTCTCCCCTGCCCAGCAAAAGCTCAGCCCATCCTGCAGTCCAGGGGGCTGGTGAGCTGCTGGGGTGGGGGGTCTGCTGCCACCAGCAAAGCAGACACACGTTCCTGGGACCTTCCCACTCATCACTGGGAGTTGTCACTGCATCCGCATCCCTACCTCGTCTGTGTGAGTCCACAGCACTGTATGCACTGGGAACTTCTCCGGCTGATTTTATTTTCCCAAGATTTTTAGGTCAAAAAACCTTTTTATGTTTGTCTTAGGTCAAAAAAAGCTTGTTTATGTTCCTACATGCAAAGGCCTGGAAGCCTTAGTTCTTACTCCAATATAAAATAATACCTAAGGATGTGAATGACTTTAAACATCATGACCCTAGAAAATTTGAGGAAGAAGTTCACTCAACAACAAAGGAACTAATATTCCTTAAAAAAAGCTGCATTCCCAGAGTTCTCATGGCATCGGACTGACTGGAAATCAAATTCACATGTCCCTAGTTATTTAACAGGAATTCTTAAAATTCCCGCAGGATAAGTAATTTGAAACAACCCACAGAGCTATTTTGCCTGTTTCCTGGGGCAAATTTATGTCACAGTTTGGTTAGTTACAGTGTTATCAGCTGCCTCAGAAAAACAGGCTATGCTAATATGACCATTACCTACTTCATGTCTGGAGTCTGATTCTCGGAGATTTCTAAGCCTTTTAGTGATCCCTTGAATGGCCTCTTTATAACTTTAAACACAGGGACATTTACTGAGGTAGCTGCCATAGTAAGTAAACAGGAAGGTTTGTAAGAATAGCCATTTTTGTTTGGCATCCTATCATTTACACAGCTGCAGATTTCTGTATGGGCACACAACTACTTTTTCACCACGAGACGTGAAAACAAAAATTTCCCAATGGACTTCAAGAACCTGCTGGAAGATGTGAATTTGGGGGAGGCGAATGCACTGGTGGAGCCTGATATTGGCACCCAGAGGAGACAGAGGCAGCAAATACTTTTCCTGCTTTTCATTATTTATTCTGGTTTTGTAGCCCTTAGGAAGGCCAGCGGGTGGGAAACTGGCCTGCCAAAGGCGGTCGGGGCTCTGGGTCTCCCTGCTTCTGACTTTGTACACAGCCTTGGGGCAGGCCATTTCAATCTTTGGTGCCTAAGCTTCCTACTCTCTCTGTAAAGTGCTTACACGTAGCCTTAGGAGCTGCAGAGGAGAAGAGCTGCTGCTGGTGGTTTCCTCTTGAGCAGCAACTGGGTCTCACTGGTGTCTGCTATGGCCCCACGGAAGCACTGGGGCATAGCAGGAATGAGTCAGGAGGACCATGGTGTCAGAGACCATCAAACCAGCCAAATTTCCATCTGCTCTGTGTGCCCTCCGGCTGGTGGAGAGGACCTTGATGTAGACTAGATGTATTTTCTGCTTCCGAGGCCGCCCTTGACACCCAGAGCTGGTGCTCCTGGACTCCAGCAGGAGCTAGAACATGCCTCTTCTCTGGTGCACTGCGTGGCAATGCCTCCAGTGACAGGCACATGCCTTTCACATTAGCAGTGCCAGATTGAGCACTTGGGGTCTTTGAAAACAGAAAAATGCTTCCCCAGATTTGTGGCTGCCAGGAGCAGACGGCATTGATGGAATCATTTGGTGCCCTGAAGGACAAGTTGATGTACTTACCTCATAGGCTGTCTCTGAATGAAGGGTCCCCAAGGAAAACGTCATTTTCCAACTTGGAGAATGCTGTCTATGGGATATGAAGCCCTCCATGACCAAGGAATCAGGTCTGCCATTTTTCAGGCTCCTCCCATAGTTTGCATGGTGATTGGGGTCAATTGAAGAATGGCAGGATCGTGTTGCTGCAGCCCCTACCCTCCCTCTCCCCTTCTCCTCTTGTTTATATCACTGTTGCCATGTCTTAATTTTGGCAGGAATATATCTGGGACAGGGATCACAGGTATACATATTCCTAAAAGTGCCAGCATACTTGTCAAGATAGTGAAGTAATGCGACGAAAGAAGTGGGTGGAAATAAATACTATTTGTTGGTTATTTACATGTGGCAAATAGAATAGACCAGACAAGGAAATTTTACTGTGCATATGCAAACTTGGCCTGTTTCCTGCTCATAGTTTGAAGGCAGATCAGTAACTGAGTTCAAGCTTTGCTCGAAATCATTTAAATCTCCATGAGACCTAAAAATTGATGCACATAGAAGTTAGGAGCACAAAATTACTGCAGGATCCCTCTGTAGTTCCTGGAGGCACTGCACGAGTGTGCTTTGACCGCAGGCAGGCTGAACTGTCCTTTGGGAGCACACCCCTCCCTCCATGAGCACTTGGGTTGGATGTCCACAGCAGGAGTGCTGGGGCCAGGAGGGAGTTTTTACTTACCAGTTGCGAAATCCCAAAGCAGCAATGCTAACTCAGTCTCAACTCTAAACGAAAATTAAAACAACCCCCCTTTGGGATGAGACTGAAATGTCAGCCCAAGGAGGAATATGTTCTCAGTAAGTTGCGAGCAACCAAAGGAGATACAAGTTGGAATCCAGCCTTGGCTGCACCACACACCATCTGTCAGCCTTGCAGAGAAAAATAGAGGAAAAGCAGAAAGCGTGCAATTATCCTCCCCCTTGCTGGAGAGCCCAGAGAAGTGGCTTCTCTTCCCTGATACATTTCTTGAGATGGAAATGACACATTCATTTTCCCACACTGGTGACGCCGTGCATTGCTCTATCATCCTACTCACTCTCCCCTCGGCAAGGAGGGATGCAGACTGTCAGGCTGGGACCTCAATTAGAAGACTCTGTTCCCATGGTTAGAGAGATGAGTTCAGCAAGTCACAGAAGAACAAGAGAGAGCAGGGGATGCTGAAGTCTCCCTACCAGGCACCCTGCTGGCAAGGTGCAGGGGCTTGCTGCTGCCCCTACGGGCACCCAAGCACCTCTGAGACTGAGCTCTTCTCTCTCCTTCTCCCCCCTGCCCTTGCACATTTTCGTAACCTTGCGAAAAGTTTCAGACAACGTCATCTTTAACCTACTGCAGCCAGGGCTTGGCAGCCATGTGAGGGACAGTGAGGGGGACCATACTTGATCAGCATACCAGTCCCATGGCCAATGAGTGGGGAGCTGGACTACACTCCCCTACCCGCCACCCCAAAAGGGGTGCAGGAATGCCTCTCCCTTGGCACTGCATTTTGAAAGATGTGTCTGGCGAGACAGCTAGCTGACTTTGGCAGGCACTACTGGCAGCGTGATAATTAATTAAAGCACAGTTGAGAAAATTGTAGCGCGGGTTTACTCCGCAGCCAGATCTGCAGCTTATTAGCAGAGCAGGGCATCATGTTCTAGCCTGTATCTCTTTATTTGAAAGAGTAGACAGCTTGCATTTTGCACTGAAAATAAGAGAGCGGGATGAAGAGGCATGAATCCTTGAGGAAATCGGTGAGAGAGGACCTTGTCTGCAAGATAAGGCAACCTAGGAGCAGAACAGCAAGTCATACATACCACAGGAATAGAAAGGATAAGCAAGGCAAGACAGCTAAAGGCTATTTTACACAAGGAGGATCCCCTCCTGTTGCCTGTGTGGCACTGAAGACTGAAGGAGTCTCTCTGCAAAACAGAAAAGTGAGCAGGAGGAACAGGTGCCCTGTCTATTGCAGTCAGAGCTGCCACTGCTGCACAGCTTCCCACGTTTCTGTGCCTTCAGCCGAGCTCTTCCAGGTACCAACAACAGTGAAGTTGCATGGATTGTGTTCCCAAACAGACACCCAGGTCGTTCCTGCTGTCACCTTTCCCACTGCTGCACATTTAGGGAGATTCAAGATAACCCTGACGTGCAGACTTTCCTGCAGCCATAGCTCTCACCTGCCTGCATGCCTGCCTGTCACTGGGCTGCCCCTGCCCCTACTGACAGGTACCTGCGCCCCATGCTCACTGCCTGTGTGGAAAGGCAGGCAATACTGTGCCATATAAAGGGCTTGTAGATCAGTGTTGATGGGACAGGCTTGCCACAAGTCACTCTCAAGCCCCTGGATGGCTTGATGCTGTGTTGCTCCTTACTCAGAGTGTACCAAAGAGGCTCAGCCCAGGACAAGAGGACCCCCACTGCATGTGAAGCTGCTGCTGTAGCCCAACTAGTCATTGTGGACACAGGCAGGGAAGGGTAATTTTTTATCCCCAAACTGGGGTTTCATTAAAAATGCCTGGTTTTCACAAAAGAAAGATTTAAAAAAATACTTCATTGATATCTTTGAACAAACTTAAAGTAGGAGAAAAGGATTCCTTTTTTGTTTGTTTGTTTGAACTTACTGGCATAGAAATCACCTCAAAGCTCACTCTGACTTTTTGGATTTAATTTCACTTTTTCTTTTCGGGGGGGGGGGGAAGAGAAAATTTAAATATTTATAGGGAGGAACAAGACTTCTTACTTACTTGCATTTCCTGGTCAGAAGGAGAGCAGAACACGTTTTTTGCTTGCTTCTAAGCAGATGCTTTTGTTGGAAGCCCTCTCAGACTGGAAGAACCTCTCATCCTCAGCTATCAAATCTTTCATATGAATAGAATTAAAGAAGCACAGGAATTTTCAAAGTTAGTCTGTGTCATCCCCTCCCCTTCCCCTCCTCCCCTTTTGCCCTGTGTTTCAAGCTCTCTTTGGAGCATTGCTGTGGAAATGAAATTTTGGGGTTGATTCTCCTCTTGCTTTCTGTTGTGTGAAGCCAGTGAATTTGCTTGGGGTTTAGCACAGCCGCACCACACAAACCAACGCTGCCCACATTCTGTTGGAGACACTTGTGTGCTTGTTTTAACCTTCCACATGGTCTGTGGGTGCAAGTACCAGCCTAGTTACGCAACTCCTGTCTCCATTCCTCCAGACTTGCCCCCCTCCTTCTTGTTAGAAATAATGTATTTTAGCTCTCAATCTATTACCTTCCACCCGCTTTGGAATCCCCGAGTACTATAAATCAGGTTCTTTTTACAGATGGAGCTTTGCTTTCCCCTATAGGATTATATATTTTACAGAGGAAGCAAAACTCAAATCCAGTTAGTGATTGCACTGAAGCCCACTGAGCTGATGCCATGAAGCTCCTTCTCCATCCGATCATGACTATCTGCAAGGGAAAGAAAGTTTGTAAATGTTGGAAAATGTGCTGTGTCAGACTGGTGCAATTGCACATTGTTTAGCGTTCAGGGACACAGTGTGCCTTCATGAAGTCCCATCTATTTCATATTATTTTGCAGCTGGGTTTACAACAATCTTAGGCAACTTGTTCAAGATCTGAGAAACCAGAATTAATCCCCCTCCCGCCTCATCTTTCATCACTTGAAAGTTTCCTTTTACTTTTTTTTTTTTTTTTAATTTTCCTCCTTTGTTTTAGGTGGAGACTTTGCATAACTCTTTCAGATTATGTCTTAAAATGAGGCATGGGCATGAGAAGGAACAAAAAATTATGCAAATTAGCATTTTCAGTGTAACAAATTAGATTTTATTCTGACTAGTTTGTAAATCTGCTGGCTGCCCTTGCTATTGATGGGTTTCATGATCGGTATTGGGAATGAACTGAAAGTCTGATTACAGCCTGTGGATTAGCAGAGGTTAGTGGGGGCCTGCAGCCCACCCAGGGCTGGCCTGCCAAGTGTTGCCACTGCTCTTGTCTACCTGCTTAATCTGATCCTGTCAGCAGTTAAAACTACACTAGTTGTCTTCCCACAGTCATATTGTAATCTAAGTTTTTGCTGCAGTAGCCGTGGTTTCTTCATGCTCTCTTTTGCTCTGACTGGGTTGGTAGCACCACCTATGATTAAGGTGGCCTGAGAGTCTCCATTACAGCAGCTTGCTTTAAATTGTTTGCTCTTTCGGTTTGCCAATGTTGCCTGCAGGGACTGGAATTTTCTGGGAGGATGTCTGAACCTAGATAGAGTCAGGCTGATTTCTAGGGCGGAAATTACACTACAGAGTTTCAACTAAATTAGATCAAGAGAAAATGCATTGTTTGGTCCACACTTGGGAAAAAGAAAGACATGAGAAAATTCTTGCCATTGTTTTGATGAGAGGGTATCAAACACCGGTCAGAGGATACGCTCAATACTTAGCAAGCTGCAGTGCAAACCATATTTTTCTCTGCTCACACCACCACCATCCTCCAGTGAGGAAGGCTGGTCTCTCTCTCCTTACCCCCAGCCTCTTCGCTTCCTGTCCTGTGCCTTTGACTCCCACCTTCTCCCACTGCCTCACCCACTGCTTTAGACCCCCTCCCTGACCTTGCTGCCCCAGTTGTCTCAGTTGGGAAGAAAGTCTTAGCATGATCAGTTTGCACCCTCACTGAATTCCTCTAATGCCTTTTGGATATAAATAGGAGCTGGTGGTGGAGGAACTTCAAGTTGTGTCCTGGGGGAGATGTATTCTCACTCACAGATCTTAGCAGTCTTTTAACGGAATCTAATATTGCAAAGGTGACCCAGTTCTGCTAGACTCGAGCAACTTCTTATTGAATAGCCCTGCTAGTATGAACCAGGTGTATTTTAGTCTCCTAAGGTGCCTGGTCTGAGAAGAATCAGTTACCCTCAAAGCAAATACCATTTGCTTCACGTTGCAAAACCCAGGAGTCCTCATTCCCTGTAGTGTCATAAGCTTCTTCATGAAGCTGGGCCTCTGACAACATGCTGCACAGTGAAATGAAAACTGGTCTTGTTATTGATTTAGTATTTCTCTACTACATGTCCTTACATAACTGATCTTTCACCCAGCTGCTTGCAAACCATATTGCTGAGAGGAGGGCAGAGAGAGTTGAAAAGCTCAAAGAGGCAACTTTCCATTTCTCCAGAGTACCGATGCAATCTCCGGCAAATTAATTTACACTCCAAACTTGTATCCCCTTGAGTGCTGGCAAAACAAGGTTTCAGTAAAGGTTTTTCAAGGGAACAGCAGAAGGCTCCTTGCAGGCGCTGAACTGAAAATGCAGTTAGCACTTGGCTCCTGGTGCAAAAGCATGGGTGAGAAGGAAGATCTTATCTGAGGCGCGGCGGAGCTCGGTCGCCAAAGGCAGGGAGGACCGAGGGGCGAGCGGCGGGGCCGCATCTTGGCTGTGCGGGCAGGGCCGGCGAGGCACGGGGCGGCGGGGAAGAGGGCTGCGCTGGGGCAGATGCGGGTGGGCAGAGGGAGCTAGGCCCGAGGACTCGGAGCCGAGGGGTCTGTGCACACCGGAGCAGGCTGCCTGAGCTCCTCGGTCTCGGCCGTGCCGTGCCGTGCCGCGCCAAGCCCGGGGCCGGACCGTCCCGGGGCAAAGGGGGGGCCGCACCGCCCCCCGGGAGCGGCTCTGCCCCCAACCCGCCCGCCCTCGGGCAGCGCCGGCCCCGCCCCGCGGCGCGCGCCCAATGGGTGTGGGGCTCATTTGTATATTTGCATACTGGCGGGGACATAAGGGCCCGGGGCGGGGGTGGCGGTGGTAGAGGTTTGCCTGGCGCTTCGGGGTGCTCCGGTGCTGCTTACAGAGTGATTCATTGCCATCGCATTACTTTTGCGCTACGGTTGTATTTTTTTTTGTTGTTGTTTTGTGTTTTTTTTTTTCTTTACTAACCCCAAAACTTCACCCCCCCCGAAACTTTTCTGCCGCGGCAGAGCGCAGGGAGAGAGGAGGCGAGATGGGGAGGAAGGCGTTCCTGGCCGCCGCCTGCCTCTGCCTGCGCTGGGTGGCTGCTCTTGGCGCGGCCCCGGCAGCCGCCGGCGGTAAGTCCCTGGCCCGGGGAGGGGGCGGTGCGGGGGGCGGGTAGCCCGGAGGGAGCACGGGGCGGGGGGTGCAGGGGAGGTGCCGGGCATGCCTGTTGGATTTGGGGAGGGGAGGGGGCGGGGGGAGGTGGAGGGTGTGTTGGGGAAATGCTGCCGGCATGGCGGGAAAGGGGAGTTTGCAAGTTAGATTTGCAAGGGCTCTCCGGGGTGTCGGGGATGCTGCGGGACCCGGGTGGGGTGGGGTGGCCTCGGAAGGCGCTGGAGAGCGATGCCGGCGGGACCCACGTCCAGTTAGGGCAGACCCGGAGCCAGCTCCCTGCCCGGAGCGTGGGCACAACCTGCCGGGCTGATGGCACGGCCTGTGAAGGTTTGGGATCTGTTCTTTCACCCAGGAGCAAGGTGGCTTCCAGGAGTCCCTTGCTGGAGCCGGATCGGCACAGCGGTAGCACCACGGTTGGGTCCCTCGTCTCCAGAGGGCCAGAGCTCTCCGTTGTGCACGGGACTCGCCTATCCCATGGGAGCCCTGCATCCCAGCTTCCTATGGCTCTTGATCTGAATTGTCTAGGACAAGGCTGAGTTTCATCAGTGTCATGATAATGTGCTTGGTTTGTAGTTAATGTCTTTAGCGCAGCAGAATCCGTTAGGGAAAAAGTGAACAGAGGGATATACTCTCATATATATTTATTTAAGTTGTACATGCATTTGTGCGTAGGCACCCTCCAGGCTAGAGGAAGTGAAACATGGGAAAATGTAGAGTGCTGGATGTTCACTAATGCTCTCTTGGTTAATTGCAACATGATTGCAGTTTTAATGAGCAAAGAAACTAGCTTTAGGAGACCACTATTCCTCAAACTTAAGTTAGCAGTGCCCTGTCACAGTCTTAATTTCTTACATTAATCTTCCACATATAATGCCTACCTTGAAGAGGCCACAGCCTTAGAAGAAAATGTGGCTGTAGCTCTCAGAGCTACTGTGTGATACTGAAATGGAATATGGAAACAGCTGCTTTTTTCACCGAGGATGCCTTTGTTATTTCCTTTGTGCACAAGGAAGCTGAAGGGAAGTATTCAAAAGTAAGAGGATAGGGTGCTAGGGTACAGCCAAAGGAATGTATTCTCGCTTTGAATCCAATCTTGTGTCATCAGAGGCAACCAAGAGCAGTTTTCATCACAGTATGCAAGTTTCATACAGTAAAATAACTATCTTCCCAGAGCTAGCCTTCATCCCTGTAGGAACTGATTTGCCACAGACTTACTAATGATTACATTATTTCTCCTTAGGAACAGGTTATATGAAAACAGGTTGTGTGATCATCCTAAAGATGTACAAGCCTTCAGTCCCACGCTATTTCTTGCACACCATGGTAAAAAGATGTTTTGAAACCATGGAAAATACATGATCCAGCCCTCCAGGAATCCAGAGTATTTAATAAGCAACCTAGAAAAAGATATTTGAGGTGAAGATAACATTGGTGTTCCAGGACAGGATAAAAACATTACTAGGAAGACATTCTGGCCTCTATTTTTACCAGTGTAAATCCAGAGTTGGGGGTTATAGCAGATTCACGCTGTTGTGTGATGCGAGCTGCTGGCTTTTGCTGTGGCTGTGTTTGGGATGGACCTGCCAGGGCAGCTGTGGCATGACCTTTCCAGAAACAATGTATTTCTGAGAAGGCATAGTGGTGAGGCTGTCAGGCATC
The DNA here is from genome assembly GCF_947461875.1 of Haliaeetus albicilla. Lineage (NCBI taxonomy): Eukaryota > Metazoa > Chordata > Aves > Accipitriformes > Accipitridae > Haliaeetus > Haliaeetus albicilla. Next base: position 41,571,546 of record NC_091516.1, read on the forward strand.
AAAAGAGTGCTGGAGAATAGCATGAGCGCTGGCATTCCTAAAAGTCTGCTGGAATCTCTTCTGTGCAGGAAGTACTTGCATGGTATGGCTTTCTCATGCATCCTTTCCTCCATATTACTGCAAAGCCTGACAGTGATTGCATTTTATTGTCTTGGGCTAACTCCAGATATCCCGGAGGGACTGATGGACGGCAAGAGCTCTGCTGGATTGAGTTACAAGCCTCCCAGCTGCAGCTGAGTAAGGATCTATTTGACAGGGAGTGCCTTGGAGAGGGGCGAGCATCCATGTGTGAGAACAGCAGTTTGCCCTTGTTTTGCCAGCTGCAGGACTTGAGCTGGGAGGTCCCTGCTCAGCATCTAGGTGTTGCTCTTTCCATTGACCCTACATGGGAAGTAAAGGAGAAGGTACTCTCAGGGCTCTGCCATTAAGGAAGACTTAAATAACCTTGAAGTTGTAATTTCTTTACAGCAAAGTTAAATAACCTGACTTGTGGGGTAGATTTCGTTGGATTGCAACACACAGTAGTCTGCTTTCAGTTTATAGTGTAGATCAAATTGAACAATAACAATTTCTGTAATTACAGCTGACCATGAGTTTGCTTCAGAACTCATTTAGGAATTCAGTATGACTAATTGATGGATGATCCTAATGCTGGTTATCAGCTGAGAGAGGAGTTACTCCAGTTAACATCAAAATTTACATAACCAGCTGGAGTTATGTGCAGATGTTTTCTGCTGTGCATGTGTGTATGTCTGTGTGGGCTTGAGTTTACACAGTCTAGCAATGTAATTTCTAATGATCTTTGCACCTAGCTAATAGTATTTCCATGTCTGTGTCCATAAAGCTAGGAAATTGTTGTTTATCAGATTCCCTTTTTAAAACCATAGTTCAGGTGCAGTGATTCTGGCAAATGCATTGTTATATTTGGCATCCTGTGTCTGATGCGGGCAGCTTAACTTTTGATTAATATTCCAGATGGTGTTACTTCCTCAAAACTCACATTGTCCACCCAGCTGATCACTGATAAACTGTTTTCTTCATCAAAATTGGTTGACTTGGGCTTCTCATGAAGGAAACTTGAAGCTCAATTCTCTTGATTAGTGTGTAAACTCTTACTTGGACTCTGTCAGAATGCTTAAAGTCAGTGGGATGCTTTCAAAATTGATAGGAGTCCCTAACTGAATGGAGTTTCACAAATCGCAAATTGAAAGTTGTCACAAGGTTTAAACAGGAAAATGAAGCTTCTGACTTTTTCCAGTTTCTCAGCCTTTTTTTTTTCCCCCACTTTCTTCTGAGTTGTATGATATTCTCTATACCTTGACATATGGGACAGCTTTTTTAAAGTATGAAAACTGAGATTATGTAAGTGGAGGTATAAGAAAAGCATCAGAAAGTTTGCAGAGCATAAAATGATGGATTTTGGCAATGTAGCCTGTGGGCTATTAGAAAAGCCAATTTGGGTCTGAAATTGGTGGCTTAATTCTTAATTCCGCTCCCTTTTCCAGTTCCCTAAATAATCCCTTTGTAGGTCACCTTGTTAACTGTAAGCACATAGCAGTGGCCAGAAAACTTTATTTTGTAACAGGGGCTTGTATTTGCAACTGGGCCCCTGGAAGCTTTTGCAATACAGAGCACATGCCTTTATACTGCTGCTGAACTAAGCCTGGGAAAGTGTGAATTTTAGCAAAAGCATGGATTTGTTTTGTCTACACATTTTTACCTCCAGGCCTGCTTCTCTTCAAGGCCTTGTTTAGAAATGGACTTGCATTCTTGTCACTCAAACCTACTTTAGTGCCTCAGTATGGATGCACATAAATTTCTTTATATCTAATTTCTATACCTATGTTATGTAAAACCTGATGCAAATTCAGGTAAATTTCTATCCACCTTTCAGAAACATGCTGAAGACTCCCCATTTCTGGGTTTTCCCTGGATTAATTTGGGTTAAAACATATCATTAACTAACCACTGGTGAGTGTGTACATTGACTGTCTCTGCATTTCTTTGGCGTTGTGTAAGGCTGTAAGAATGAGACCCAACTGTTTGACTAGCTCAGTTAGGACATGATTCAAGGAGACTTCTCACTTTAAATCTATGAGGAAAAGGTCTGTGACAAAAGTCTCTGTATGACAAAGTTTGGTTCTGAATCATTTTTTTTAAATAGACCAAGATACTTCATGAGATACAGAAGTAGAAGTGGGAAATGCTAGTTTTCTGAAGTGATATGCTTTATAGCTTTTCTGCTGCAGTTTTAAAGCATGGTACATACAGATGTCGGTATATGTGTCAGTACTATTATGTACCTTTGTACTGTATTTCTGAAATTTAATCTGCAGGAGGTGGGAGGTGAGGTAATACTCCAGCAATACGTGTGGCACAACATGAGGTGCAGACAAGTTATCTTAATGCTCTGAGCCATATAGAATTTGGAAAGCCTAACTCAGGCAAATATTGAGAATAGCTTCTTAATGAGCACATCATTGAGAAGTCTGTAACAAACCCCACCACACACGCTTCCCTCATCCAGAGGTATCTTGCTGCTGGGAACTGAGCATATGTGGATATTGGACAATGTGACACCTTTTGTGAGCATAAAAGATGCTGACAATTTCCTCTGACTTTCTAATTCCTCATACAACATAGCTAAATGAGCAAAGTGGCCTTCTGCCATTTCCCTAACTCATAGGCTGTTGCTTTGCAGCTGCTGCTTTCCTGGTGGTAACTGCACCTCAGTGTTCCTGTGTCCCGAAATCCCACTCAGATTTTTTTAGGTGGAAGCACACAAATATTTGTGAAGCACTTTGCACATCTTCAGTGGTAGGTGCCACTGTACTGCAGTCCTAAGTTTGGTGCACCTTTAAGTATGGTGCACTTTGCAGTGTAAATTTAGTTTGTTACAAGCTTGTTTCCAAAAGAGATGCAGTCTGAACTTATATGCAGATTCTAGCATGTGTTTGTAATTGAAAACACTGCAGGACAGGATATCAATTTAATTTAGATTTTGGATTATTATCAGATAGATTTAATTCAGAAGGGAAATCATATCTAAGTATGGAAGGAAGCACTATTACCTAGTGAGCTGGTGGACTATTCTTGTTCGCCTTCCTGTGCTGGGCAGGAATATGCATAATTGAAAGTCCTTGCATTGTACGCCTTACAGTTGAAAGCTGTTCTTAATCCTTTCAAGGTTTTACTGATTCACTGCTGAGTGCAAAATTATGGTTGATATTTAACCAATCAGCCTTTGGGTCTTTCCTTTTTCTGGTTAAAAAGTAAATAGTGTAAGTCTAAAGATTTCTTTCAGGAGGAGCTTTTGTACTCTCTCAGTTGGTGAGAAAATTAAGTTTTGAATGTGCAAAAATACAAAAAAGGGGCAACTTCTGAGAAGGATCAGCATTTGGTTAGTTTGGTAAATTTTGCTTTCAGTAGGTAAAGTCTTATATTCACCATTATGTGAATACCTACTGGCTTGGAGAAAGGTGTTTTTCATAAACTTTATCCCTTCATTAGGGGGAAAGAGGGAAGAAGGGCGCCCTCAGTGTAATTATCCTGGATTAGCGAGCCAGCCTAGCACAGTCAAGGTCAAAACCTAAAGCTGAGCACTGCCTCTGTTCAGTGAACAGTTGTTACTTCCCTGCATGTGCTTTGCTTTCGGCAGGTGAGAAGTCCTGATGAACTCGGGCAATGTTAAGGCGTTGATTGCGGATGATGGCAGTTTCTCTGAGGCTTGTACATGAGCATTTGTTGCTAGCCTGTGTGCTAGTTTTACACCTCATGCAAGAGGCTTTTAATTTCTGATTTCTGTGGCCCTCCAAGCACAGCAGGAACCTCCCAGACTTCATCCAGCTACCTGAGGGCTGAGTGAGGCTGGGCATGAGTCAATGCCCTGCTGTGTATGGTAGCTTGAATGGGAAGACCAGAAAAACTAAGTTTTAGGAAAAAAAAAATCATTCATTATTCATCACCTCTGGATGATGCAGCTCAACTTTATGGAGAAATACAAGTCTACCAGGTATCATAGAAGACCTCTTCTGCAATGGGAAAAGGAAGGGGACTGGAAATCTGTTTTGCGTGTCCAGCTTGAGGTCCTCACTGTGTCCCTTTGCATTACCTGTGGTGGCTTGGAGCCATTCATTAATGTGTGTTCAGGAGTCTGTGAAAGCTTGGTGGTCATGCTGCCAGGAAACACAACACTGAGCATGACAGAGTTGGCCTTGAGCAGCTTCACTTGGAAAACAGGCAATCAATATTTGCTAAATGTGAGTTGCCAAAGTAGGGCCTGGTTTTCAAAACGCATTGGAGTTTAAGTCCACAGTTAATTACAGGGTCTGCTGGATATAGAGGTACTTAAGTGTTGAATCAGATGTAAAAAGAGGAGGCATTTAAGTTTCTTCCCAGACAAAGGAAGTAGTGAGCATGAAGCCTAAAGTCACTTCTCTGCTTTGTAAGAACAAAAGGAAAACTTATGTTTTGAAGCTGGAAGCTGGAGGGAGTTCTCTAGGAAGTGATCTTTTCAGGCCATCACATGCTTTGTTACCACCAGTACATGATCTTCACCCCCCTCCTCACCCCCACCACCCCCCTCCCACCTTCAAAATAGCTTAAGGCAGAGGAAAGTTTTTTCCTGTGGCGTTGCCTGCCAGATTATCTGAAAAAGTACTGCCTTCAAAATACAGGCTTCTGCTTTGCTAGTTCGGTTTCTTTAATGGGTGTCTGATCTTCTTGCTACTTTTTCTTTGTTGGTAAAATGTTAAAACTAGGATTTTGTAAACCAGTGGTGACTCTGCAGCTCTTATTTTTAATGCACTGCAACTACTGGGTGCTATAAAGAGCCTTGATAGGCAGTGATTACTGATGGAGTGATGTGGAAGATGAACCACCAAAATATGTAACAGTATGGTAGGAGCTTGCTGTTTTCCTGCATGTACTGTCTATGACTGTCCTGTGTAGTTCTCTGCACTGCTGTGGTAATTCACAGGTTTCCTGTTAATAATGTAATGGGGAAAATACTGGCTCCTAAAAGGAATTCATACCTCTCTGACAGCTGGCCAGATCCTCAGTGTTTTAGCAGGACCTTGGAGGGGGAGCAATTTTCACCCTTTGATTTCCTCTTTACATGGCTGTTGTGGTGCAAAAGGAACATTGTAAGAAATGAAAAACATGTGTTCCAATTCTTGACTGTTCCTGATATCTCTCCAATATTGTACCTGTGACTTGTGAACTATTTGTCCTAATACTCCTAAAACACTACTGAATGTTTCCTGTGCTCTTGCATGGCAGAAGCTGAGACCAATTTTGAGGGAATTGAGAGCAAGTTTTCCTTACGGACGCCTGCAGAGCCTGATGAGGATGTCTGTTACCTGGTTCCTGGGCAGGTGGACAGCCTGGCACAGTGCAACTTCAACCATACCAGTAAAACCTTTGTGGTGATCCATGGGTGGACGGTAAGAAGAAAGGGGAGGAATCTCCCTTTTAACCACACTCCTGATAAACTGTGCTAGATACGTCAGCTGAGGTGTCTATACACCACAGATGATATTAAGATATCTCCTTTTTTTTAATTAAAAAAACCCAACCCAACAGGTGACAGGAATGTATGAAAGTTGGGTCCCAAAGCTGGTGGATGCTCTGTACAAGAGGGAACCCGATTCAAATGTCATTGTGGTGGACTGGCTAATTCGAGCTCAGCAACACTACCCAGTGTCTGCTGCATACACTAAGCTGGTGGGAAAGGACGTTGCTATGTTTATTGACTGGATGGAGGTAAGACATGTAGTCTCAAGTCTCACATTGTACGTAATGTCCTAGGAAACAAAACAGCAATTATGCAGCTGTGTTGATCATCTCCTGTTCAGTAGATGGAGTTAAGCTGTTGCAGACAGTACTTTTGCTGCACTGGTAGAATCCCAGCTTTAATGGTTATCCTTTACACAAGAAGGCCTTTTATAGTGCATTCCAGAAACTTCACCTTGTGGTCTCTGGAGCCATGTGAGTCCACAGTATTTCTGAAGGCTCTGTGAGACATAGCTATGAAAGACAGGTTCCTATATATTATACAGCAGCCAGCCTTTGGGAAACAGAAGTCTGCCCTGCCTTTGGGGAATACTTAGGAGATCCAGAAACTGGTGGGGAGGAGGTAGGTGAAAACCTTTGATATAATACACAGCCCTGTGTTCTGTCCTTCATTCTGCATTCCTCTCTGCTTAGATTTTTGCCTTAAATTAGTTAACTCAAGCAACCTAGTATGGCACAAAATTATGTTAATTGTACTTAGTGTTCTTCTGTTATTCATGGCTCAAAGAAATCCCAGTGTTTACAAAACGTTGTCCCTTGTGTCTTCTGATGTTTTCCCATTTGAGTTCAAACTTTAAACAAATCGCTGTCTTCTGCAGGAGCAATTCAATTATCCTCTCAACAATGTCCACTTGCTGGGGTACAGTCTAGGTGCTCATGCTGCTGGAATTGCTGGGAGCCTGACCAAGAAGAAGGTGAACCGAATTACTGGTAAGAAAACCTGTGGTTGTAGAGTGGAGAGTCCTGTCTCTTCCATAGTGAATTATTATGTTCCTCTGGAAAATCACCAGAATAACTGTTGCTTGTTGGCAGTACTTAGGTTATGTGTTCATGCTTTATTGAATCAGCAGGGCTGATATTTCTGTAGTAGGACTGGAGAAGGTTCAGAAAAGAACAGCAAAGGTGGTGGGTGAGAAGCCTTGATCTGCTTCTGCACAAGTGAGTAGGCAGGGAGTCATTGAACATGAAAAGAGATGAACTGGGGGGATGTGATCAAGACTGGCCAGATCCATGGCTTGGAGAAGGTCACCGTATCTCTTGCAGCATGAGAACTTCAGCTGGTTGTCTTCATCTAGGTGGTCATCCCTTGCAGCTGCTGGGAGCTGTTCAAAAAGAAAAGGAGATAGATCGTCCTGCAGTGGGTGTCCTGCAGAGCTCTTTGCCATGGGATGCTGTGGATGCAAGTTTATACAGGCTCAAAGGGAGACTGGACAGATAATCAGAAGAGATCCACTGTGGGTTACTAAAAAAAAATTAATTTTAATGGGCTCAAGTAATATTCTAGGCTGAAAATAATACTGGGAGAGTTTTTGGAAGGGGAGGTGTTGTGGTTTAACCCCAGCCAGCAACTAAGCACCATGCAGCCGCTCACTCACTCCCCCCCATCCACTGGGATGGGGGAGAAAGTTGGGGAAAAAAAGTAAAACTTCCAGGTTGAGATAAGAACGGTTTAATAGAACAGAGAAGAAGAAGCTAATAATGATAACACTAATAAAATGACAACAGTAGTAATAAAAGGATTGGAATGTACAATTGATGTGCAGGGCAATTGCTCACTACCCACTGATCGACACCCAGTTAGTCCCCAAGCGGCGATCCCCTGCCCCCACTTCCCAGTTCTTATACTAGATGTGATGTCCCATGGTATGGAATACCCGTTGGCCAGTTTGGGTCAGCTGCCCTGGCTGTGTCCTGTGCCAACTTCTTGTGCCCCTCCAGTCTTCTCGCTGGCTGGGCATGAGAAGCTGAAAAACCCTTGACTATAGTCTAAACACTACTGAGCAACAACTGAAAACATCAGTGTTATCAACATTCTTCGCATACTGAACTCAAAACATAGCACTGTACCAGCTACTAGGAAGACAGTTAACTCTATCCCAGCTGAAACCAGGACAGGAGGGAAGTATACATATGTGTGCCCTGTTCCTGTGCATGCCTAGATGTCTGCTTAGGGTGATTTTTGGAGGCTGAGAAGTGTGCTAGACAAGGCAGAGTGCACAGCCATGGTGGGGCTGATTTACAGCCCAGCACCTGGAGAGCTGAGCCCCTACCACTGATCTTGGTGACAAAGGAGATGCCAACATGAGCAAATGAGGCTAAGAAAATCACTCATCTGTGGTGCCCTTGCTGCTGAGAGAGCTTGTGAGCGGCATTCAAATGGGAGCCTAGATCCCTTCCTCCTGGCACCCTTTGCCCTTTCACCTGAGCCTGGCTGTGGTCTCAGATCCACAGGCATGCTGGGGGTGGGCAGGCTAGGCAGCAGTTCCATCAGGACAGGCTGACTCCTGAGAGGCGGCAGATTAAAATGAGGAGGCCAAAGCACTAGTCCGTCTACCCTTCCTTTCTCTGAGCTGCAGCTATGTTGCTTTCACTGAGGCTGCCAAATCAGTCAAATACCAGTTATGCCCCCATGGTTGCCCTCGGTGCCCAGGATGAACCTGTCTGGGAAAGCAGCATCACCTTTGAGCACAGGGAGCAATGGGCTGTGGTCCCTGAAGTCCTCACAGCAGAGGGGGAGGCAGCTCAGACCAGGTGAGGCTAACCAGGGGTGGGCAGCCCAGGTACCTGTCCCCAGGTGTGGGCTGCAGAAAAGACATGTCCCTTCAGCTCTGCCTTCAAGCCATCTGTCAAGTAGTTGTCTGGATTCAAGAGATAGTACTTGTTCACTGGCAGAATAGTTCTGGGTGTTTTTGATGTCAGTGTTGCTGCAGCTTGACAGTTCACCGTTATAATCCCTCTTAGGCATGTAGACAGTGAAGTTTTCATTTATGTTTCCCATTTGTTCCCCCAACAGGGAGTTAGGACAGTTCAGATAGAAATTTTACAATTCTTGACAAGAGAGGAAGACATTGAGAAAACATTTACTAGCTTGTTTCTTCCATACACTGGAAATGCTACAGGCTTGAGGAAGCTATCTGGGCTTCTTTACATATGTTTACATACACCTTATTTTTTTAAACAGTGACAGCATTTCAAGGTAGTGTACTTGATTCTCCTATATACATGAATGCTACTTAAATGATCCCAGTGTAATGTTTGCAGTGACACCAGCACCATATGCAATACTCCAGCCCAATGTGGTAGCTGAGTTTGGCATTTGTTATCACTGTCAGTGTCCTTGGCAGACAATAATCTCAGTTTTTCTTTGTGGTTTGCCCCATAAAGGGCTGGATCCAGCTGGTCCTACCTTTGAGTATGCCGATGCCCTCACCCGCCTCTCCCCGGATGATGCTGACTTTGTGGATGTCCTACACACCTACACTCGAGGCTCTCCAGACCGCAGCATTGGGATCCAGAAGCCTGTTGGACACATTGATATTTATCCTAATGGTGGAGGTTTCCAGCCGGGTTGCAACTTGGGAGAAGCACTCCGTCTGATTGCTGAAAAAGGCTTTGCAGGTGAGGCTGCTCCGAAACAAACAGTATCACATCCAAAGGGTGACCTTCAATAGCCTGCAGGTTTCCTGCAAGCAAAGATCTCTTTGAGAGGCACAGGAACTTGTTCTTTTAAGTGTTTTTAAAAGTCACCCTGTAAAGCCTAGCTGTGGTGTAGGAGATGGTGCCTGTTGACAGCACTGCTTAGGGGTTTATATCATTATATGCATATATGTATACATATTAAACATTTTTGTTCTTTCAAGATGTGGATCAGTTGGTAAAATGCTCCCATGAACGATCCATCCACCTCTTCATTGACTCCCTCCTCTATGAAGAAAAGCCCAGCATGGCCTACCGCTGCAACACAAAGGAGGCCTTTGAGAAGGGTCTCTGCCTGAGCTGCCGGAAGAACCGCTGCAACAATTTGGGTTACAAGGTCAACAGGGTGAGAACGAAGAGAAACACCAAAATGTACTTGAAGACCCGTGCTCAGATGCCCTATAAAGGTAGGTCCTGCCTGCTTACTGGTGAGCAAGACTGGTACTTTTGCTCAGCTGTGTGTCAGAGTGGGTGCGTGCTGCAGGTGACAGTATTGCTGCTTTGGTGCCTTGGTAAGCAGGGGTGAAGCTTGCCTGCGGTTTGCCGTTAAACCCAAACTAAACTGCAGTGTCAGAAAAACAGTATCATCATACTCAAGTTGTGGAGGTGGTGGGCAGAAAACAAAGGCACGTATTTTGTAACAAGTTTCTAAGTAGCAAAATTAAGATGACTTAGTCTGTGGCCCAGTCACTTAGAACAACTGGGTCTTCCAAAATTTTTCAGTATTTTTCATCCAAATGAATTTTTCCTACTGCTGGGAAAATAATCAGCAGAGCTCAGCCTGATGCACAGCTTCTTTAAAGATGTGCAACCATCGGACTTGTGCCTTTCATAGTGCCTTTGCCAGAGGAGCACCAGCCCTTGTTAAAATATTGCAGCACTTTTTGAGTCCCATTGTCACATTGGTAGATCTGAGAAGGACACTGCCAGAAAGAACTGGAAGGCTTTCAGGTAGGGAAATAGCTTCTGAGTTGAGTTTTACCACTTTATTTTTTTCCCCTTTCTAGCTTTGACTGTACCACATGGTATGCTCATTGTGTGCATTTTGTGATGGACCAGCAATCAGAGGGCACATTCCTGCAGTGTTAGAACAGCTGTAAAACTGGTGTTTTTCTTGTATTTGTTGCTTAATCTGCAATGTCAGTGGGTTTGAATTTTTTTTCGCCGAGGCTCCTCTGTGAGGAGGGCACAACTTACTTGTTTCAACTCAAGGACAGCAAGTCTTACAGATTTATAACAGGTTTGAAGGCAATACTGCAGACTCTGGGGTTTTTTTATGGTGGCAGTCAACTTCAATGCAGAGTTTAGTTGCCAGAACTGCAAAGGTGTGTTTTCATCATTATTCCCTGGCATCCTAATCTTTACCTCCTCACAAAAATAGTTCCCTGGATACCTGCAGGGAACTAAACTCCTTGGTTTAGTGATACTGGCATATTCCAGCCTAGGATTTGCATGGGGATTATTGGGTGGTTTTGTCACCAGCAGTCTCTTTGGAGGTTGAGTTTTTTCCTAATGGCCTTTTCTTTTGTGTTCTTCCAGTCTTCCATTACCAGGTCAAGATCCATTTCTTTGGAAAGACTAATATGACCAAGACAAACCAGCCATTCCTGATCTCTTTCTATGGCACTCTAGAGGAGAGTGAGGACATTGCTTTCACACTGTGAGTAGCTACAGAAACAACTGCAATGTACTGTTGGGTCTACCTAAATCTGTTAAAGTCCCAGCTGAAAAAACTTGTTCTAGCTCCAGCTACAGGGTCCCAGAATCTGCTCTTGTCCTTGATCAAGGGGATGCATCCACTGCTGAAGCTAATGATCTAAGCTCTATAGGAGTTCTTCTTGATAAGAGATCTGAAATATGGAAATGTGAAGTCTGACCTGTGGCTCAGTCTAATAACAATTTTTCTGGTGTGGCAGTTTTTTTTGTTTTCTTCTCTTTTCAGTATCTTGATGCCGTGTTCCACCTGTGTTAAAACTCCTTAAAAGCAGACTGCAACCTGAAGTTAACTGTTTGATGGGTCTGAGGGCCTCAGGGCCTCAGTGCAGAAGCTGAGGGAGACATGGGATTTGCTTCCACAGCTCTGCAAATAAGCAGAAGTCTGTGCTTACATCCCTGCACATGGACTGGCAGGGTATGGGGCTGGAAAGCGCCAAAGTCTGTTTACTGCTCCAAGGAACCTAAGCTGTTCCTGGCTGGTGCTTGTCTGGCTTCTCTGAGAGCCACCAGCACTGCAGAAGACACCCCTTGCCTGGCAGTCTGTCCCAGGATTTTACCAGCCTTGCTGGAGGTAGCTTTTTCTGGTGCCTTTACAAAAGCTTAAGGTGTTTTTTCCTTATTCCGTCCATCAGAACTATGGAAAAGGTTGCTTCCTTCTTCTCTGAAGTACATAAAGTCCTGGTTCTGTTTCCCCTTAATTTTCTTTATCTGTCCAACAGTTCTTTTTTTTTTTTTTTTTTTTTTCCCTTATTCCCCTCCCCACAGGCCTGAAGTCTCCTCAAACAAGACCTTCTCCTTCCTGATTTACACAGAAGTGGATATCGGTGACCTGCTTATGCTGAAGCTGCAGTGGGAAAAAGACAGCTTCTTCAGCTGGTCAGACTGGTGGACTCCTTTTACATTTGACATCCAGAGAGTCAGAGTGAAGTCAGGAGAAACTCAGAAAAAGTAACTTGTTTTGATTGTTATAAGCTAAATTAGTTTTAATTGACAGTGTTTCCGGATCCCTGGTATCTCGCAGGGCAGGACAAAACATGGATAGAAGTTACAAACGGGTGCAGCACTGATAATCAGGGCTCATGGCACCAAACTGGCTTTTATGTCAGCCAGGTTCAGTTGTTTGCTTCCACTGGGATCTGCAGTCTGTAGTTTCACTCCCACATAATGCATTTGCATACCACTGTCTTGTGTGCATCAGGTTAGTTATAACATCCAGGAGAGGATCTCCATGAACCAACATCTCTGACTGTATTTGCAGTTCCTCTCCTCCTTTCTCTCGCTGGACATTTGCATAAGCTTTCTTGCAAAGAGCATGCTTAGACAGAGATTTTTAGAAACCGTTCCAAAAGTGCATTTGCACAAGAAATCATTGCTTTGTTAAGCTGGATTTTCTTAGGAGTTGAATACCTGAATGGTGGGTGGGTGAAAAATGAAATGTTGCAGGATGTTGCTAATGCCTGAATGTTAAAACAGCAAAGTCTGAACAGAACTGCTTTGACAATCTTTTAAAATACGTATATTCACTAGACATGAGATCTGTTAGCAGAAAATGGACCCAGAACATAGTACACATGTCCTATATACAGTATTGTGTATATGTTCCTCCTTTGAATAAACAAGGCAGTCACTTGATCAAAGAACAGTCATCAGAGCTGAACAAATATAGGGGTGGGGAAAGTACTGATAAATAGAAAAGCAACTGCTCAGGTTTGCTGGAATTGGCAACCTACTTTGTTTGCAAGCATTTGAGGGAGTAAGGCTTTCTTCCAAGATAATTCACCTGACAAAAAGTCATACAAGGACTGGTGTAAATAAAGATCCAAGAGACTTTGAGATAGAGCTTGTGGTCTCTTAGCCACCAGAAGACTTTATGTAAAGGACCAGCAAAAGTTATGGCTACAGTTTGAGCTCCATGCATAATGGACTTGCCAGGTTTTTTTTGCACAGTGTTTCTTTTGTCACACAATTGTCTTTTAAAAATCACTTTCTCACAGGCTTGTAGAGTAGTAGTGCCCCACATGACAAAGTATAAAGACTGCTTCCAAGCACCAGTCCTGTTCCTATGGTTAAAAAGAGGCATCTGGCTCAGTCATGTGATTGTCCAATATTTATTCCACAGGGTGGTGTTCTGTTCTCGAGATGGCACCTCGCATCTAAGTAAGGGAGAAGAGGCAGCAATATTTGTGAAATGTGCAGATGAGCCCGTCAACAGGAAGAGAGGAGGGTATGAGTGATCACTATTGTTTCTGGGTTGGGGGAAACTTGAGTGGTAGCAGGAGGATCTAATAAAACTTCCTGATTTAGTTGGCTTGTGTACTAGGCTGCTCAAGGCATCAGAAGCATCACAACTCAGACTAACCTGAGGTTTGCTTATGGCAGCCTTGGCAGCTTCAAAACCCCTAATTTGGTTCTTTGCTAACCATCTCCTTGTGTGGTTGTTAGCATGTCTGAAAAGCAAGTACAACTCAGTGCTTCTCGTGTTCTCATGGTGGCCAAGTATAAATGACTGTTAGAGAGAGTTTACAGACAAGGCACTGACACAGAGAGGAAAGCATGCCTCTATCTAAAGATACCCTGCATTTACCCTTAATTGAAGAACATCCAAACATCCCTACTGAGTTAGCCCAGAGCCCTCCCTCCTCACTGGCCAGCAGCAGATTCAGAGGCTGGTACAGAAACTGAGCAGGCATCTGCAGGTGCTCTCCCTGGCACACTGCTTTCTGCTGGCAACTGTACCGTGAGTGACTTCCTGAGATTTGCATCTCTTGATTTCGATCGGAGATTGAGTCTTTGTGTTTAATAGCCCTTGGTGCACTTTCATTTTTTGATCAATAATTTTTCTGACCCAGAGTAAACTTTCAAATGTGGGGCCAGCTTTATTTGGACTTTATCCACTAAAGTTTGAGCTGGAAAAGTGGTTATATTTATTTCAGTGTAATTGCTGTGTGTGAAAGGTCTCATGGGGACACTTCTATACTGAGATCTAGTTCTGCATAAAAAGGCACATGTGCTGACCTTCACTCCAAGGCAATGACCTGGGGAGGCCTTGAGAGCTCTGTGTGTGTATCTGACATGTAAAATCAAGCAGCAGCCAGGAAAAGCCCAAGCATGTAACTTATTTTCCTGTTAAATAGTATTTTTTTAATCTTAAGTCTCAAGAATAAGACAAAAAGAACAAGTATCTTACCTTCTCCTCCTCACCTTATCTGTCTTCCCCCACCCTGCCACAGTGCCAAGAAAGCCTCTAAAGAAAATTCTGCTGATGAATCTGCATAAGTGACAAGAATGAAGATTTTCCACACTGGGGAGGAGGAGAGTCTGTTCATCCCTGCGGACTGGATGTTCAGAACCAAATATATAGAAATATTTATCCACTGCTGGCTTTTTGCCTGCTATTTCTAGCTATCTTGTAAGGAAGTGTCAGCATACAAAGTTACTAACCATAAAGATACATTACCCAAATAATTAAAAACAAAAAGAAACCTGCAAAACAACTTGCCAAAGGCTTGAGTGCTGGGAAGGAATAAGTAATTTTGCTTAATCATGGTGCCTTGTGACAAGGTTTCTTGACATCAAATCCTCTATAGCAATTTTCTAGTATTTATTGAAAAGAAGCAAAGCCCTGTACCTGGCTTTTCTTCCTTTTTAGGAGTATTCTGAAGCTGGACAGGTTTTCTTCTGGCTTGGCTGAATTTTCAGACAGCTCAGTAACTAGAGTTCATTGTCTTCAAGTGTGTGTTTAGCAAATGAGTAGGTTTCTCACGTGAAAGAACACCTTTGCTGTGTGTATTACTAAAAGGTGTCAGGGACTGACTTAATATGGGGATGAATTTTCTAGTTTGTGGTTATGAATGTGTTTTACTGGGGGTAGATGCCAGTGCTGCTTAGCAATAGGTATGATCTGTTAAGCTATATACTTCTATGCAGCTTACCCTGGAATAAATAGCAGTTGTAGGAGAAGACAGCAATACCAGTGTCCTGTGCAGACATTGAATTTTTCATGTGTGCTTTCATTCCTTGAAAATGAAACCATCTGGCCTCCAACACTGTGTGAATAAGGAACTACAAAGGAATTGAGCTACTAGAAACTGCAGGAAACAGATTTGTGTGGGTTCCCCCCCGCCCCGACTTGCTTGCATTCCATATGCCAAAACTCTGACAGTTTCTCTGCTCTTTGACACCAAATGTCAGTCATGCAGCTGAGTGGCTGCTGTATGCAGTCTTCAGTGCAAGTGAAGCTACTTTGACAGGTGACAAGCATGCTCATGCTTCCCTGTACTGGAATTATGACTGCCAGTGACCCACCTTGGTTTGTTGCTTGGCTGTGATACAGCCGTAGATCCTAGTAGCTGCTTGGTTTTCTGACTTGAGGTGGAATTTGGCAAGGAGCAGGAGCTGTGACAGTTAAAAAGAGCCTGACTGTGTGATGAACAAGAATGAATACTCTGAAAAACACTTGAATTAGACATGCTGCAAGTTGCCAAAAATAAAGGGATTCTGCTTCCCCTTTTTTAAGTAACGTGTAATTTTTCTAGTGCTCTGAAAGGTTCAGTTAGCCCTCTCTTAGCTTTCTAGAAGATAAACAAAATACTGGGGAGGCAGAAGGGCTTGAAGGTAGGGACTTGGAGAAGTGTAATGTGAGTTATTGATGCTGGTTTTTGTAGTCTTCCTGCATATGCAAGACTGTGGAGGTGGTGATTTCACCAATATCATCCCATCTTGAAGGCAAAACCAACATGTATGTGTTTATGTGCACAGTTTTTGTTTTTGGGTTGTTTTTTTTTTCTCCAGCCATGGCTGCTAGTATATTTGGGGATAAAAGTCTTAAACAGTGCAATATGTTGGAATATTAATAACTCTGAAATTGCTCACATTTGATTTCCTAACCCTTAAACTACAGCAGAGATATGATGAGTCACTGAGGGTGAATATTGAGCCACTGCATCTGAGACCTCTAAAAATAAATATAATGATTTATTCCCTGTAGACTTCACATTTTATTGCAGTTTTCTCTTAAGGGTTAAGTTCTCTGGAGATAAACTGTCTGAACAGGTGTGCTCTTAATACAGGATCAAATACAAACACATACAGAACTTGGATACAAAATAGTGAAGGTTCTTGTACATGAGGACACATGATTTAGCTTTGGATGTTATTTATTAGCTGTAAATAAGATATTTATGTGTGTAGTTTGTATATATTGCTAAAATTGCTGACAGACTCTACATTAATACAGTTGTGTAGTATTAATCCTGTATATAGCTTTCAGAGAGATTTTTGTCAACAAACCACTTACACTGCATTATTTCCTATGTGGTTAATACTTTTTTTTTTTTAAAAGAAAGCTCCTCAGTTTTGTACAGAATGGAAGCCTATGGTTTTAATAAAATTCTCAAACTCATGCAAAAGACCCTAGTTTCCTTTTGATGAAGCAATCTGCTGTATATCTGTTAAGTGAAGGCTGCAGCCTTTTATTTGGATTCTGGAAAAGATGGGGTAAGACTCTCCCTGCCCCCTGGCCTTTCTTTTTGAGAAATGCAAAAATCGCACATCAAAGAATGACTATGTGCCAGCAGATATCCCTATCACAAGAGCAGTGGCTGGTCACCTGCAGTTTGTGGTTTTCAAGTTTCATGCCCTTTTAAAAACAGCCCTTACTTTGACATGCTCGGTTTTTTTGTTTTTGTTTTTTTTTTTTTTTGGCAAGTGTGAGAACTATGCTTCTGCCCCTTGCTATACCATGTGGTGGGTTAACCCTGGCTGGATGACAGGTGCTGTTCTATCTGCACACCCCACCCGCCCCCCGCCTCAGCTGGACAGAGGAGAGAAAATATAACAAAGGGCTTGTGGGTCAAGATAAAGACAGGGAGAAATCACTCAACCAATTACCACCACGGGCAAAACAGACTCAACTTTGGGAAAAATAATTTATTGCCCATCACCCAGAGTAGGGTAGTGAGAAATAAACCCAAATCTCAAAACACCTTCCCTCTACCCCTCCCTTCTTCCCAGGCACAACTTCACTCCTGGATTCTCTACCTACCCACCGCCAGTAGTGCAGGGGGACGGGGAGTGGGGTTTATGATCAGTTCATCACACGTTATTTCTGCCGCTTCATCCTCCTCAGGGGCAGGACTCATCACACTCTTCCCCTGCTCCAGCGTGGGGTTCCTTCCCACAGTACACAGTCCTTCACGAACTTCTCCAATGTGGGTCCTTCCCATGGGCTGCAGTTCTTCACAAACTGCTCCAGCATGGGTCCCTTCCATGGCGTGCAGTCCTTCAGGAGCACACTGCTCCAGCGTGGGTCACCCATGGGGTCACAAGTCCTGCCAGAAAACCTGCTCCATGGGGTCCTCTCTCCACAGATCCACAGGTCCTGCCAGGAGCCTGCTCCAGTGCGGGCTTCTCATGGGGTCACAGTCCCCTTCAGGCACCCGCCTGCTCTGGCGTGGGGTCCTCCACAGGCTGCAGGTGGATATCTGCTCCACCGTGGACCTCGACGGGCTGCAGGGGGACAGCCTGCCTCACCATGGTCTTCCCCACAGGCTGCAGGTGGATATCTGCTCCACCGTGGACCTCGACGGGCTGCAGGGGGACAGCCTGCCTCACCATGGTCTTCCCCACGGGCTGTAGGGGAATCTCTGCTCCGGCGCCTGGAGCATCTCCTCCCCTTCCTTCTTCACTGACCTTGGTGTCTGCAGGGTTGTTTCTCTTACATGTTCTCGCTCTCTCTGCGGCTGCCGTTCCTGTGTCCCAGCAACTTTTTTTCCTTCTTAAAAATTTTATCACAGAGGCGCTACCACTATCACTGATGGGCTTGGCCTTGGCTGGCGGCGGGTCCATCTTAGAGCCGTCTGGCATTGGCTCTGTCAGACACAGGGGAAGCTTCCAGCAGCTTCTTACAGAAGCCACCCCTGTAACCTCTCCCACTACCAAAACCTTGCCACACAAACCCAATATGACCAAAATAGAGGTATTCTGACCCTGTGGATACAGAAGGCAAGCACCAATCACTTACCACCACTACCACTTAAGGGATTAACAGTGGAAAGTCACTTTGACCCCATGTTGTAAGCACAGCTGAGCTCAAGAGTGGTTGTCATCAGAACAGTTGCTCTGTGTAATACACAGCAAGGCTCTACCAAGGACCTTGGGAGTGCCAGAATTAAGAAGAGCTGTAGTGACATGCACATGGGGGACAATATTAGGAGCATTTAGAGCAGCTCTGAGTTGGCTTGGGAGACTCTGCTTCCAACATTGTTCCTTGGTCAAAGAGGCTGCTCTTTGACAGGAGCAGAGCTTCACTCCTTGTGAAAGTGGAGGGGAGGTATGCAAATAGAAAATGGATGGGCACAAAAGCGAGGGATGAAAAAGGGAGGGGGAGGAACTGGAGGGGAAGGGAAGGAATGGGAAGTAGGGAGTACCCTGGGGGAATGAATGGGAGAGGGAAGACAGGGAAGGAACCAAATCTGTGGAGAAAGACTGCATGAAAATGCTGGCAGCAGGTGTTCTAAGGATGCTGCTGCTTTCCCTGTGTCAGCAGCTGGGTTGGGGGACTGGAAGGACTCCTAGAGTTGTACAAGACAAGTCTGTGACCATATCTCCTAAAAGCACCATGATATTACTACTCTTTTAAAGCCACAGCAACCTCACTACACTAAACACATTATTAGGTAAAGCAGAGAAATAGTTTTTGGTCCAGGGACAAGAACCCAGGCCTCCCCTGTAAGCCTTCAGAGCCATCCCTGGCTATGTTACTCTTGCACCTTGCTCTGCAATACCCAGCCACGTCAGGAAATGTAATGATCCCTGCTTACCCTGCCAAGTGTCTCCAGAGAGGGCTGGGGGGACAGGGAGGGGGGAAGGCATAGACTCTCCCATGGCTAACCAATGGCTTGAACAGGCAGAGAGAACCATTCTTGGCTGGAAAGAAAGGGTGAAGAAAAGGATTTCAGCCAATGTGCCTGCAAGGCAAGGAAGTCCTGACTCAAGTTCCTAGTGCCTAGATTTTATTCCCACATATTTCATTCTAAGAAATTTTTGGAACCAGGAATGAATGTGCTGTCTGTAGGTGTCTCCATACTCAATTAGCAGTTTGGTACTTAGCTGATTTGACTCCCCTGCTGAGGCACTGTATTCTTCATAGGTGCCTGAAATGTGGCACCTGGTTTCACATCAGGGGACACATGCTTTAAACATTAGATTGCAGGGGGCAAGAATGATAGCTTATCATCTGAAGTCCAAGATTAGTTCTTCTATAAAAGCTGAGAAAGCACTCAATTGATTCAGCAGTGAGAAAACTATTCCTCTTTCCACGTCTGTAAAATGGGTGGTTCATTTCCATGAGCCTTGAAATCATGAAGGCCTATATAAATCCCACATCTTTGTATACCAATGTTTTTTTTTTTCTTTCACAAACTGTGATGACTAGCTATGGAAAATGCTTTTCTCCCTTCAGATATAGTTACGTGTCTGCTTTTTTCTGTGTTTTGTGAACAAAATGTCAGAAACTTGCTGCTTTGGATGAGCAAGACATTGCAAATGTGTTGTTTCTAAAGCTGGTCAAAAACACCGAAAACAAATTTTCAATAAAAAGGAAGAATTAAAGTAATGGTAGTATTTTCCTTTTTGTTTACAGCTGTCAATGCAGGGCTGTCCATATTCTGCCTCTGTCAATCCAAGCATAGGAATACTAAAATCCTCAGGTCCAAGGGGACAAATCCAACTGCCACCAAGTCATCATCCAGGAAAGAAATTTCCATCTTCCATTGCTGCCTCTTTCCAGAAAAGTCATTTTTGTAGCAGGTCTGGAAAGTCACCAGTTTACACATGAACCTCTAAAGGGATTAGCATTCTCCAGTGACTGAAGGAGAACAAGGAAATGAGAAGAGGAAGGGAAGGGAACCATTTGGCAGAACATCCCATGTAGAGTTTGTTTCAACAATGCCTTTGTATCCGTGTGTGGTGCTATCTCTGCTCAGCAATGCTCAGGATGCTTCCCTAAATCATTTCAAGTTAGCTCAGCCAGAACAATGCATCCACATCAGAAAAGCAGATGCTAAAGAGGGATCACTTTGGGTGTAGCAGGTGTTAGTGTGTGGGTGCAGTATAAGTCCAATGATGTAATCTCCCAACCATTCATGTCAGATAAACACCTTGTTCTTCATTGTAAGCCCTTCCTGTGGGAAGTAACCTGATATCGTTAGTCCCGTTTCTCCCCAATGACTCTGGAGAGTGTCTGTTACTGTTCATCACCCCACCATGTCGAACCACTCGGTGAGCAGTGACACAGCCTGGCTGGCCATGTGTCTGTCCTCAAAAGTGCCAGGAAGTGAGGACACATCTTGTGTTGCTCCACCTACCAAAGCTTTTTTTTACCCACAATTAGCTGTAAACCTGGAATCTTCTAAGTAGTGAAACAAGGACACTCCCAGAGAGGACTGCCAGTGCCAGCTCACTTCTTTGTATGTACAGGTACACCACAGAAATTAGGAGCAGTAGGAACAGATTTCCACACTAGAACAGGTTGAAAAGATGCTAAGAATAGACACGCTTTTTCAAAAGAAGCATTAAAAAAAATACTTCAGGTTTCCTTGCCAGGTCCTCAGGCTTTGGTGAGGCCCTTGCTTCTTTCCTGTGGCATGCTGCATTCAGAAGCTTTTGAGGTTTCCTCCCGCAGCCTGGGAGGTTGCTGCTGCACAAGGCTCCCTTAATCCTTGGGATTAAAAACCTCTTCCATGGCTGACTCTGGATGTGAGGAGAGGGCTACCAGACTTGTGTTCCTGGTGAAAAGGCTAACTCTGCCCTCACAGTGTGAGGCCTAATCCAAACCCCACTGAGGCTGGGAAAAGTCTTTTTCTTGACAATGTGGGCTCTTTAGTGCTATACTAACACCTGGCATGATACCCCAGTTTTGAAAGGAAAGCATAGCTCAAGCTTTCTTGCCTTTGCTCCTCCTATGGATTGTTACCAAACTGAGTACGTAAAATGTCAGGTCATGATCTGCTCAAGCACTAGGTTAAATACCAGCTCTGGATGAGTTCTCACAAATATTGCCATCATCCCTTGGCTAGTACAGACTTGCTTATCTATGGGATGTCAGAAAAAACAACATAATTGCAGTGATGTAAATGCCACCCAATTAAAATTAAAACTAAAGAGAGAGAGATGGTACATAATACTTCATTTAATATCTAGGGGCTGCTGTAGGAGGGTATGAGACTAAGACAATCCTGAGCAAAGCCCACTGTTTGCCTTCGGCTTCTTGCTGGCAGGCCAGATGTTCCCATGGACGATGGGAGCTATCTCAGAGATGCTCTCATGTAATTCCAGCTCACTGCTCTATGTGGCACCTACCCTCATGTCTCAAGTGGTGTGCCCCTTCCAGACCCTTGCTGTGTCTTGCTCTGAAGCCAGGTGTGGTCACACTGATTCTTAAACTCTTCACTGCTGCCAAGCTGCAAAATGGGAAATAGAGTAGTTAGAGCAGGTGGTTTCTTGATCTGTAGGAGGGAGGTTCAACAGCCAGGATGCTTGACAGAAGTCTAAATTTTGGAGGATTATGTTACATGTCAGCATCAATTTTGAGAAGAATCAAAACAAAAACAAAACAAAAAGCAAAAAGAAAGAGCAGAAATGTCTAAGAGGCAAGAGGGAAGAGGGGGTCTTTGGTGTTGCAGCAGGTTGTACAGTACTGTAATGTACTAGCCATACCAAGACTAGCACACTAAAGCTGTTAAGCATTCCCTTGATTTTAAATACACATTCTTCTGATATCAAAAAAATGAAGTGTGCACCTGAAGCTAGGTATACACTTAAGTGTTTTACTTTGTGTTGGTATCTATTAAAAATGTTTAGTCCATAACAAACCAATCCTAAAGAAAAGTGTGTAAAGACTCATTATAGAAAGATCACCCAGATTACAGAATGAAGATCAAGATATAAATAAACGTTAAAAAGCACATATTCAGCAAGAAGAATAAATTAAGAGGAAGAGGAAAAGCAAGGAAGAAGAGCTCTGCCTTAGCAAATTATTCTGCCCAGAACACCCACCCACATATTCTTGAATGTAATCGAGCTATTATTTATATATGACTAATTTTTCTCCATTTTAAATGTATTTATAACCCAGACACAAAATTAAGCCAAATTTTTTTTGTTTATCTTGGCAACATTTTGCCCTTTGCTTGCAAGGCTTTTCGGTACAAGGGTAAAAAGCAGATCTTAATCTCTCTGATTTTATTTCCCAGGCCTTAGACAGGAGACACAGACTAGGCTCAGTGCAACAAAAAAACCTACTTCCAATATCAGTCTTCTCTTAACGTCCTGAGCACAGAGCAGTGATGGAGTAAGCAAATGCCTACACAATGGCTGATTCAAGTAATGGAAGATGCTTGCTTTTTTTTTTTTTTTTATTTCTAGACCTGTGTTCATGTACCTTGCTGTAGTTCTTTGTTTTTCTTTTAACATCAGAGAATTTAAAGACCCTGGGGAGAAATTAGGGAAATGCTGGGGAACATTCTTTCAATAGTAACTTTACTCCCGTACTTAATGTGTGTGGATTTAAATTTAGAGCATAAAAATAATGGCATTTTTGTGGCTATTTTTAATGGAAGACTTAAGCGGCTAATCACATTCAAAATTGGGTGTCATTTTTCCCCCTCTGCATTTGAAAGCATCATTTTGAATTTGTATGGGAGGCATCACAAGAGGGCAAACCTTCCATATAATGTTTATTTGGGGCTTCTTGTCAGTGCTCAAGCAACCCCCTCGGAGCCATTTCAGTTACTCAGTGGTGCCTCTTCTGAATGACTGGTCCCTGACCATCACTTCATTTGGTTTTGGCCATTCTCTGACAGCTTGTTAGCCATCAGGGTAGTAGTCCCATTGCCTTCAAGACTTCCTTGGGCATCTTAGGGGTAGCGATAACTGTGGTTACATGGGAGTATTTTCTTGCAGACAAAGTGTAACCAAGTTGGCAAAGAGCTCTGAAAAGTAGCTTTTAAATAACCACAGAGGAGAACTTGTATTTCCTTACCAAGCTTGGACCAGATGCTTGGACATCTTTGTGTAGGTATGACTAAGCCTCTATGACCTTCTCCCCAAACTTATACTAGCTTGCTGGTGAATCCTGTTTTCCATTTCTCCTTTCACTTCTCTTCTGACCAAGTTTGCAGAATTCAGCATCCTTCCCCCTACCAATGCCCCTGTGCATTATGTCCCATGGCCTTATAAGAGCCTGTTGAATTTGTGTGTTACTCTTTGCAAGGCTATCCCCCCTCCAGCCAGCTAGAAGATGAGCCTGCATCAGCTGCTTCTCTAAGGACCCTGCAACAATTTTTGCCTTTCCTATTAGGTTCCCTTTAACCCCAGCTTTTGGTCTAAAGGCCATCACAGATGGGAAAAGAAAGGCACCATATTGAGATAACAAGATAGGAGTTTCCAAGTCCTCCATGAGTTGATCAC
Source organism: Haliaeetus albicilla (assembly GCF_947461875.1). Classification (NCBI taxonomy): domain Eukaryota; kingdom Metazoa; phylum Chordata; class Aves; order Accipitriformes; family Accipitridae; genus Haliaeetus; species Haliaeetus albicilla. The sequence continues at coordinate 41,595,000 of NC_091516.1, forward strand.
CTAACATATTAGAATAAGAGGACCCACCTGTGAAACCATCTTCTGTTGATTGCACTGTATGTTCTTTTAAAGAAATATTAGTAATCTTCTATTTGGACTTTCCTCTGTGCAGTTGGATGGCATCTTGAGGACTCTGGATCCATATCCTGTAAAGAATATCCTCTTCACTCCGTGTCCTGTTTTCCATAGTATTCTTTGCTGATGTACATACAGTGTTGTTAAGCAGGAACACATTTCTCCCTACAAGATCCTGTATGTGTGTTGCTGGGAGGACTAATTTTTACATGTTTGCCTAGTGTTAGTCAAAAGAACCCCCAAATATATACTTTATATAGCTGAATTTGAGTCCTATATTTAATGTTTCTAGAGATGAGACAAAGAATATTAAATCCTTGAAGAGAAACACTTTCATCACTGAATTAAGTAGTACACTCTATATTGGACGGAAGGGAAGGCTGTCCATGGAAGAAACATTGCACTAAGTTCAGGTTTCTCCTACCACTGTGCCAGACTAGACTTTCTTACATTACAAAAACTGATGGTGAGGGGAAATAAATTCAGGTGTATGTGGAAGAGATGCTTGAAGATTTGGAACAGGGACTTGATGAATCCCCATAACTATATTAAAACCAGTTTGATTGCAGGAGAAGAGGGTTAATTGTCTGCTCCCTACAGGTCAAGCTTGGTCAGTGGTGCATCTGAGCCTAGTAAACATCGGTTTCCTGGACTTCTTTCCTATGATACAAGTCCTTTCTACACTGATGAATTTTAACTTTGAAAGAATCAATACAATCCAGTAGTGAAGGATTGTCACATTAAAGCAGAGACAGTAAAAGGCCCCTTACTCCTATCTCTTGATAAATGTATGTTGTGAGCAAGTGAAACATCTTGACCTGTGGGAACACCTAAATCACTGTTGTAGCACTCAAGATGGGGATTTCAAGTGCTCCTACTCTGGGGGAAGCATTGCACAGCTCTCTGCCTTAACGAAAGCCATCTGCAATGTGACCATAGCTATGCCAGAAAACAGATAGTGCATGCAAAGCTTAGAGAATAGCCTGGATCCAGGCTCAAGAGTAAACCACATCTTTTGGTTAAGGATTGACACAGGAGAACACATCACAAGGCAGCTTTTGTTAACAATATTTCTGTTACCTTTACGAAAGCACTTTCATGGATTTGGTAACTGACTCTGTGCCACCTTCTCCTGTTAGAGAAAACCCGTCAATATTGCTGTCACCATGCACAGCCATGTGAAGTGCTATAAAGAAGAGTAGCCAGGCACACAGCTCTTCAGTACAAGCAGGCTGACAAGAAACATGGCTGTGTTTCTCCTGCCTCTGCTGAATTAACAACAGAGTACAAACTCGAGAATAACTTTTCCAGAAAGAAAGGTCCAGTGTAACACCCTGAGCAGCTAGAAGCAGCAAGCGTGGATGCAGAGGAGGAGAAGGTCAATATTTGGGCTTCAGCTATTGCTGGGTGAAAGAGCAATGATGTAATGTAAGAAAGGTCTTTGCTCTTTGACAATGCTGAGACAAATAAATTCACAAACAGGGGGGAACATGAGTGAGTAAATACTGTATCATTCACTTGCAGTATTTATCAGCACCTTTCACATTTGTTAAAGTTAAAAACCAGTGAGGGAAAGAGAGAGGGGGAAAAAAGCTTTCCTAGTAACTCAGTACTCTGAAGACTGAATGCTGAAGATAAGCTAGTCACTGCTGTGCAGTGCTGGGATACCATGCATGCTCACCCTCCCAGCCCTGTGAAGTTGTGGTAGTTAGCTAGCTGGGTCCTTCTTACTCACTCACAGCACAGCTAGGTCTGAACTTCTCAACTTCTTACCACATCCCTTACCAGACATGTTGTCTTAGATTGTTACTGACCCCAGTTCTTCCTCGTCTCCCCCAGGCATCGTGAGAACAATCCATTTTCCTTAAAGGCATAGATGACTTAACAGTAAACTTAGGAATCTCATCCTTTCCTCTCTTTTATGTTCAAAAGTACAATTGACAGGCAGTGTTTCTAGGCTCAGAGGTTTTTCTTCTTTGACTGAAAAATACCTCAGAATAAAGCTAGAGGTGAAAATGGCCTTTTACAGCACTACAAAGTACGTTCCCAGGAAGGCCAGTGGTCTGGCATTGTACCCTCCCTGTGGATGTTTGAGGTCCTGCTGATATGAGAAGAATAGATTGGCAGTCTCCTTTGCTATACTTGTCCATCACATCTCTGCTCAATGTACTACAATGTACTATACATTGTGTACACACATACACGCACATTTTTAAATTTCCTGCCAGCCCTGGCCAAAGAAAACTTCCAGCAACCATGCACAAGCTCTTTACATTGCATGGAGCAGCTAGTGGGTTGCTTCAGCTATTCTGGGAGATCTACTGTGCTCTCTTGGTAAATGGCAGAATCAGGTGGACAAAGTTTAGGAGACTTTGCTTCTCTTGGAGAGACAAATCCTTTACTACTGCTCCCTAAAAGACTTATCCTTTGTATATTTTCTACAGGAAGAAAAGAGGCCATAAGCCTGGGGTATTTTCACAGAGCTGTAGGTAGGCTTCATGTCTCCCTCTGACCACATGCTGAAAAATGTTTCTTTTACACATTATCAGTTCCTGGGAGACTTGTTTGTCTCCCCCAGAGGCCTCATGGTGAGAAGATAAGTCCGTGAGAGGAGGAGAGGGCTCAGTTAGAAGGGTGGGGAATCTTGAAGGAAGGACCTAGAGCTGTCTGAGAGCCATAAGAGGAACTAAAGTGCTAGCTGCTCTTTTTAACAGTGCTATGTAGTGATGAGCTAGACCCCAACACCATCTATGAAAACTACAGCCTCTGCAGATGTGTGCCCTTCCCCTTCTGGTGCGGGTAGGCATGGAGCAGGTAGCACCAGTAGGCAGAGAGGGGAACCACTTGCTTTGGAAGAGGAAGCAATCTGAAAACAATATAGACTAGGAAGAAATGGCATGCAAATGGCATGAGTGGGCAGTGAGAAGTTACTCACTGCAGCCTTGTCACGTTACACGCCTTCCCAAACATATTTTGTCCCCCACTCCTAGCCTACAGATGAATGCTCAGGGGCACAGCTATTTCCAGTGCCTCCTTGACCTCTCTCCTTTGTGATCACAATCTGACCCTCTTACATCTTCAAGCTGGCTGTTCCTTTTCTGCAGAAGCTTTCCCAGACTGAGGCACGTGGGGGAAACCAGAGAGGAGTAAAGAGGAAGATACACAAATATATGTCAAAGAGCCCACGCCAGTTACTTCCACCATGGAAATGAAACCTTCCTGTGCTTCCAGGGGACTCTCAGAACTCTCTGAGATCAGCAGCCTCCAGTACCACCCCTCTCTAAAATCACTACATATATATGTTTATATTCATACATGGATTATATACATATTTGCATACTGACTCCTCTAAGCTCCTTTCCCTGCTTAGCTTTTCACTTGGATAGCTGCTGCCTGACAGCCACCGTAAAGTAGCCCACCATGAGACTAACATGAGAAGGGAATTAAACAATGCCGCAGCTTCAGGGGAGAAAGGTTACTATCGGACAAATTCCTGCTGAAGAGGCGAGAGGGCTATTTGCATGTGACTGCTGCTTGCGCAGCGGTGAACACAACGTTTGGTGCCAAGGGAAGATGCTAGACTGTTTTGAGCACTTGGCTTTAGAAGTAACATGTCCGACAGGATTGCTTTGGCTATGGACCCAGGCAGTCTGAAGAACAATCTCATATAGAGATTAAAGACTGTTTTTTTTCCCAAGACACTGCTGGTGAGGATAGGTTTGAACTGGCATAGTATTTTCTCCCCCCCCCCCCCCCCGCCTTTGTTATGTAGGCCCTTGTGGGCCCACACCTTCCTACAGCTTGCCTACCCAACAAGCATGAATGAGTTTTATTCTCATTAGAATCTATTTAAGAAAGTCAGAACAGAGATAGTGGGGTAGATTAAATGACTCACCTACAGAGATCATAGATGGTTCAGCAACTGAAAGCAGGTCTCCCAGTGCTCATAAAAATTCTTTCATCAGCTGCTTTCCTGCCAGGCACTTTGAACACAATTAAGAATAGAAGAGAATTTTCCAGTCACCTCAGATCCAAGTGTCTTAAAAATCGGAATAACTGTAAAAAGGTACCATGGCAAAAACCAGTTCAAGATTACTTTCAAGAGCAAGTTGAGTCCTAGGAAAGAAAAGGGAACAAAGCAACATACTCATTGACCAACCCTTCTTTCCCATTTCTGATCTCTGATCACTCCACCATTTCAGGGAGCCATCAGCATGGCATCCCTTAGGTCTGAAACGCTGAACCCTGCTGTGCTGAGGAGCGCAGCAGAGCATTTCTATAGTGTCTTGAGGTAATTGCCACATGAAATTTAGGCTTAGCCCTGGGGCTGGTGCTTTGGCTTTCTCACTGTTAGACAGTGGGTCTTCTTCCCCTTTCTTACCACTTCTTGCCCCACTGTTGCAGGCCAATAACCCTGCAGTGAGACCTTGGACCTCAAGACTAGGTGGCCACAGGCATCCTTCAGGACACGATGGACCCCATTTTCCCCAGACTGCCACAGAAGCACATGAGGGAGAGAAAGGGCTTTGCAAGTGCTTTATGTGTGCCTTTGCACAGACTGGCATTCTCAGCCATGCTGCTGCTATGTGAGCTGCTCATCTTGCCTGGAAAACCTTTCAGGGGATTCTCAAGAAAGGGAGATGTATTATTCTGATCCTACTTGATGTCTAACAATACACAAAATCCATGCTATGTGGCCAGCAAATCTAGCAGGTTCACCCAAGCAGCAGCCTGGGACATCTGGGCCATACCCTGGTGTGCTGAGGAGACTTGTGGGAACTTTCACTCCTCATACCTCCAGTCTAGATGGTGACAGCAAGATATGTATGATACACCCAAAATCTCAAGAAAAATTAAAGGATGTATTTCACAGAACATGTGGTTTAAAGGTGGGACACCTTGACACAGGAATTTTAGATGCCAAAAGATTATGTGGTTTAGGAGTGATCAGACAATGTTCATGGAAGAAAAGTCCGTCTAGGGCTGTCATGCACAACAATATTGCATGTAGTACTGGAAATCCCTGGGCATCAGATGACTGGAGGCTGGGAAAGCATCTTGGAGAAACTTGGCTGCATTTGCTCTGTTCTGCAGGTATTTGCTGTTAGCCACTGTCAGAGAAGGATTCCCAGCTGGAAAAACTGTAACCTGGTGCAGCCATTCTCATATGTTCTAGGTGATAGTCCTATTTACTGGTTATTCACCTTCCAAATTAGAGCAATTCTAGTACACTTAAGCAAGGTTTATTTAAATGTCTTGGTTCTTAGGGTTACCTTAAAGAATTGGTTAAAAACAATTGTCAATGTGTAAGGTTCTCTCTGCTCATTGGACTTAGAAAAGGGCTGGAGGTGGGCACTTTTCTTTTTTCTTTTCTTTGTCTGTGGAATACCCTAAAATGTGAAACTTCCTAGATGGTAGATACACAGATAATATCTTTGATTTTCTATTGTAACAAGTTTAACACTTTGCCTTAACAGAAACTCAAAATATTCAGTAGTGACAGTGAGGATTTACTGAAGTTTATGAAGTGAAGGCCTCTGGATAAACTGAGAAGTCTAGCACTGAAGTAGAATTTTTGTATCTAACTGTATACCAACTGTATGCAGGTGCACAGTATGTTAAATGATACCAACTATTGCTAAAGTGTTTATACTGAAGCCCAAGGTACACAGTCCTTGAATGTTCATTTGTTAACATGCTGAGTGAGTTAGACTTTAAGCTAAGGCTTTGCAATCGGTCTTTGCTGGTTTTGTCTGTTTTTGTCCTACACTGTGGTTCAGTGTACCTAGACCCCCTGTGAGACCCACTCTGTTTTGCAGTGTAGACACAGCCCAAGTGTCTCACTGGGTGAATGAGCATTAAAAGGATTCCAGATCCCAGGACAGTGAAGTGGCGGACAGAGGCTAATTAACTGTTAGGAATGTCTTCACACTCAGTGGGTTTTGGTTTAATGGTTTCTCAGCTCATGAGAAAACATTTCTCATTTGTTCCATGCTGAGGGAAGATTGCTTCTGAAGCAAAGATAACTTATTTCTGGAAGCCCGAAATCATTAAGTTCCAAAAGCTGAACATATAGACTTGTCCCCAGTGCCAAGTAACAGATGCTATCATGGGAAAGATGTCTTCTTCCCTCTAGTCCCAGAAGGCAGAGGTGCTGGGCCCTGTGAAGGTGTAGGAAAAGTAAGAGATAATATTTAGGTACAGCAGCTGAGTAGCAAGCCACATGATAACCTGGGATTCACAAGTCAGCATTTTCCTGTTTCCTTTTGTTTCCACAGATTATTCCATGTTTCAGGTTTCTTCCTCCCCTGTGCTAGAGAAGGAAGATGCTCTGATGATGGATGTGGTGTGCTGTCAGAGGAACAGAAGTTCTGAAAACATGAATTTCCCTCGCTCTGCGAGTTATGCTGTGAGGTTGCGCACACAGCAGAGTGATGGAACTTTCCACCCTTTGTTTCTCTCCTGAGTAGGCAAGGAGCACAGCCAGCCATGCTTATGATTAGCATCCCTCATTAAATGACTATGAAGAGAGGTGGGCTGTGAACTTAAGGAGAGCACATCAGTGCAAGCAGATGCAGGACTGGGAAGACCGCACCAAACCAGAAGTGGCATGTATGACTGCTGCGTACAATGCTGTAAAACCTGTACTTTACCATGCCTCCTACTTCTGCCAGGCTTTCCAGAGAAATTGCAATTGCAAAAAGCAGACCCAGCTGCCCTGACATAGAAAAGCGAATGCATGCTACTGCCTGTTCTGCAGTGTGTATATTCAACTGCTCAGCTAGCTCAGTCCCCACTTCACTCCTGGGCTCAAGCCCTCTTGTTGATCATGTTGCACACAAGTGATGTAGCTCCTAGGCTTCCCTCTGAAAAGGCAGCTGTTGTGAGCACAGTTTGGTCTAAGCTGTCTGTCTGGTCTGAGTTGTACTGTACTGCACATACATGAGAGTCCTTCAGCTTTGTCTCAGCAGGACTTGCATGCTCAAATCTCTTTTGCCCCCCTCAAGACACACATAATTCAATGTACATGCCTAGCAGCATAGCATTGTCATGGTGATCTGCAAAAAGGGCCTTCTTGCTAGAGAAAAGGAATGACTGCCCCAGAACAAATACAGTTAAAATAACAAAGCAATTACTTGTTGAGTCCTGGGGATACGGGACACAATATACAGTGTGGATGGAACAATTCCACATGAAAAAGTACTGAGTCTACACAAGTTAGGGACTGGTTTTGGGTTCACGTCCTGTCCTCATTTGTAAAGGCAGTATGAACAGATCCAGTTTAAGGCAGAAAAAGGGAAGTAGTCAAAGCAGCTTCTTCCCCGGAACAGCAAGTTTCTTATGCATCTCTGCTCTGTTAATCCATTCTTGCTCCTTGAGAAGAGTGTACTCCTCTGGCATATATCTGTCATGACTTCCCTCAGAGCAATGGAGAAGAGCAGAAAAGTCCTGGGTTCAGCTCTAAGAGAGATCTAAGCACCCTGTGGTACATACACAAATTCTTCAGGGGAGCCACGTAGTAGTAACAAATGAGACAGAAGCTGGAAATCAGGCGGTGGAAGAATTGAGTTTTTAGGTATGGTATGAATGCCACTTAATACAGCCCATAGCCACCCCTTGATCACTCACTTTATCCTGCTGAAGGGTTCGTAGAATCAGATTAGTTCCTGTGATTCCTTTTGTTGTTACAATTGAATCTATCATGTACCTAGGCCCCTTGGCAGCGCTAACACAAGGCAGTCCTCACATACAGCTGCCTACAAACAAGGAATGTGGGTAATTTCTCTTTGATCTGTCATATTTTCTTGTCTGGTGACTATTTGTTTTGATGCCTTTCCCTCACAGAGCACAGCTGATAAATCAGAAATCCCTGCCTATCGCAAATCTTTGCTCATTTAAAAACCTGAAAAGAACAAAAAGCTGTGGTTTTATTATTACTCTTCTTTCTGGTTACAGCACACACAGGCCTTCTTCACCATCTGATCTATCCAGCTGAGTGGGAGGACTTCAGACTGCTCTTAACTTCAGTTACGAGCCGGAACACGCTTTGTTTCTTGGAGGATTTTGGAAGCAGCTCACACCAGAGGGCCAAGTTGGTGGACTGGAGAATTCCACAAAATGCAGAGAAGGTATGCAACGCCAACAGATTTAGCTTTTCACTTTTCTCCATCAGAAGAAATAATAATAATAATAATAATAATAATAATAATAATAATAATAATTTTATATGATTTATTATAATATCCTGTTTGTTCCTAATGAGGGTGCTGACTCAGCAAAGTTCATGGCTGTCCCTTTTCCCAATAGTAAGCTAGTCAAAGGTTGCACCACTGGGTTTGTAACTGCACTCTGTCATGGCTTGTTCCCTATAAAGACATCTGTGGAGTGTAGGATGGCTGGCATTGCACCAAAGCAATATGAACAGAAGTGGTGATTTATTACTTTTCCATATAAGGGTAATCAGAGAAGCTGGCAGATTGACACTGGTCTTCAGGAAAGGCACAGAACTAGAGAGGGGAGTGGGAGGGCGCCTGCCCTATTACCCAGTCATTCCCCTGAGGTCCTGTGACAGAGTTGCACTCATCCATCATGACCAGCTTGGCCCAAAACAGAGACCCCATGATATCCACAAAGACTGCTTTCCGCACTCCTCTGAATGCAGAAGTTGTCCCTCCCACAGAGAAGTCCTCTTCTCTCTGTTTGCTGCCCATGGACCCTGAAACCTACTCAGGCCTGAAAGTGACACTACTGAGTTAAGTGATGGTTCCTGTCACAGGTGGGCTTATGGGAACTAGTGGAGTATCCTTAGGGAAAAAGGGCCTCAGCCTTTGCTGCTAGCAAGGTAGCTTCGCAGAGGGATGGTGTGGGTTAGAAATGTTTCCAGTACAGTTGCTGTTCTCTGCACTTCTCCTCAATCCTCCCCCCAGCCCCCCAGGCAATCTCTTGCATTAAACCCTCAGAACCAAGTTTTCTGTTGTCTGATGCCAATATACAAACAGGAGGATTCAAGCTTCATCCATCAGTTTGGAGACGTGACGTAGCACACACAGCAACAGGACTGGAGAAGATCTAAATCCAGCTAAATCTGGGGGATACTTACCACTGTGTCCTGCATGTTTCTTAGGGATGGAAACGCCAGGCTAGGTTAAGAAAGGAGCTCTGGCAAATTGGAAGTCATCGTCACCTGAAGACAACTACTGCTGCTTTCCAGTGAGTGGGATTCTGCCAGGTTTCATTCAGGCAAAAGAGGTTGTAGCTCTTCCCTCACCTTGGCCAGCCTGCAGCATTTATGGAGAAATGCATAGAGAGATTTAAAACACAGTAAGAGTTCCCTCTAGAGGACTGAAGCAATAATGTACATATCTTTCCATGCTCTGCTAGAGCCAGGGTTCCATCTTCTTTACAGGTATAGGCTGACAGTGGGATAAGCCCACTTATGAATTCCACTGCCTATGCACAAGCAATAAAACCAAAACAGTGTCAACTACACGGCAAAAAGCCAGCAGGGCCTTCCAAGGACTGCCAATGGCAAAAGAGAAAAAACACGGAGCTTCTAGCTTAATCTAAATGGTTTAACGCAATTCTGCCACTGGAAAGGAAGAAATCACTATTATTGCAAAAACTGTGAGAAACCCTCACAAAGATCATGACCCCATTATGCTAGATATTGTGTATCCCTCCCCTGCAGGGCTCAGCAGCTAAATAGGAGAGATAAAAAGAAATCAAGGCACAGCAAAGGGATTAGGCTGTGGTCAAGGTCACACAAGGGCACTTGCATGAACAGAACTTATTTGTATGGAGTCACTGTGTCCCTAAGTCTTGTTACTCACTATTTTTTCATTAATATTGCTCTAGAGCAACTCAGTTTTAGAAATGCTTTTGTTCCATATTTTCTGAATATGTTAAGATCTTTCCTTTTTTAAGAAGCATGCAGCATTATAGAAAGGCTGCACGACTGTATAAATAGGATTTAACTTCATTTGCTCCTTTTACTTGGGAGTCCAATCACAGTAGGAACACTGTGAAGACACATAGCCTAATGTACCAGCTGTGAAGAATTAACATTTTTGTCTTAGCAATAACTGTCTAGATATCAATGGGAAAAGCCATGGAATCAAGTTGTCTAATTTCCAAACCAAATACATATGAAGGCAGAAGGGACCAGCTCACTTGCACTGGGAAAGGAGACATCAAATTCCTAGCTGGGAAAAGAAAAGATATTCTGAGAAGGACTTTGTATTACAACAGTCTGATTTACATAGAACTCTTAGGATGAGCTCTTCAAAAGGTACCAGAGGAGACAAGCATACAGCTCCCACTTACAGTCATCTGAAACTTCCAGCTGCAATAAAAGCATGTTATGCTTTGGCCTTATCCATAGATGGGTTTAAGCATAATGCCTTGCATTTACCTGATGTTTTTCATCCCAAGATAATGAGATTTCCTCAAAAACATGTGTGAAGAATTGTTGATGTCATTTTACACAAGAGGACAGAGACACAAACAGAGCAAATGCCTGCACTAGTAAGGGCAAACAGCTCTCTGTATTCAGGCTAAATCCCACGGAAGGGTAGCACAGAGACACCCACAGCTAGAGATTGTGGGCAAACCTTGGCTCAGATGCAACCTAAGTACATAAACCTACTTAGGGTAAAGGTCCAAAGTCAAAGAACTTGACTGCAGCAGGATACAGATCATATTCTGCTTATTTGTAACACATGCTCAGAAAGTGATGAAAAAGTGAAAAATTTACTTTAAAAGAAAACTGATAAATTTTTGGGGGTATATTTTATACTACTGAATTATGGTGTATCTGTCAGATATGCATATACACACACATAGAGATATATATATAAAGTACCTTCCACCCGTATTTTTTATATATGCAATGATTCATGGAGGAAGGCGGCCTGAGGAAGTTAAAGACAGCTAGTGAACAGAAGATGCAGAGGTTTGTATGATCTAAATGACCTTTCCAAGTATTTGTGAAAGAACATTTAGATACTATTTCAAGGCAAGTAAAACAATAATAAATATGAAAGCCACAACAGCCTGTCTGCATGCTAGCTGCTTTGTTAAACACGAAGGCTTCAAAAGGTCAGTGTAGACCTGATGCCCCTTATTTGTTGTGGCTTTGAGAGTTAAATTGTGATAAATAATCTGCAAGTTAAGACAAGATGTTAGAGTAGTGCCAGATCCTGCCCCATCTAGACTGGTTTTGTGACACAGTTTCATGAAACAATTCACCGCAAGAAAGTGGAACATGAGGCAAGAGATGAAAAGAGGGTTCAGAAAGCAGCCTAAGGACGAGCCCAACGTTTCAGGAGACTTAGTATCAGTTTCCTAGACTGTCTCTGTGACCTTGGACAAATAATTTGCATAGTCTGTGCCTTTACATCTTCAGCTATGAGACAAGGTTTTTAATACTCATACCACCAGACTGCTTTGTGTGCCTCTCACATACAAAGTTGAGGGGCCATGTAGATTCAAAACACAGAAAAAAACCCAGAAATTATAAATTTTATGAAAAGTGCATTATAGATCATAACATGGAGCAGGCTCCTACAGTTTATGTAGTTCCATGCAGTGGCACAATTTTGTTTGTATTACCCAAGAAAGAGCATTATCATGATTTTTGTCTACTGCTCCATACAACACTGTTACTCCTGTACAAGATGTTTGGAACCTGGTGTCTTGGTTTGAGTCAGGACAGACTAAGTTCACATGTTAATTACTACACTGTAACTGGATCCGTGAGAAGGAGTTTGGGTGTTTATTACCTCTGTGAAACAGTAACTAATATTGCAAAGAACACTACAAAGTCAGATAAAAGCAGTTATCTCTGCTTCACCTTTCTGTCTAGACAGGAGCTGAGCTCTCAGCAGTTGGGAGGAGCAGGGTGCTGACTGCAGTGCTCGTCCCAGGCATCCCTGGAGGTCCTCCATGGCCAGGTATCCTCCAAGGCAGAATCATGCCATCTTCCCTCTCGGGTGGAGGTGGGATGAGATTGATGAGGAGGAGAGCACCTTCCAGGCAGTTGGATCTTTCCTGGCCCGTGGTCCTCTCTGAGCTATATTGCTCAATGATGGGTGTAGTCAGTCATGGAGCAAATATTCTTGTACCAGTTTAGTTGTGTTATTTTTGCCAATACCCCCTTTTGTTCATAACATCTGCCTAGTTGTGCCTTATCTAAGCACTGTTACATCCCTAACAACTACATAGCAACATGCTGAAGATCAAACGATGGGCCTCTGATACTCGTCTAAACACTCGAGTGATGCCAGCTCTATAGGCTGGGACACTAAACAACCCCTTGCTCTACACCTCCATAACACTCACTTGTCTAATGATACACAGTGGGAAGCTACTTACATCACAAATAATATCCTCTGCAACCGTCTGAAGGTCTTTGTATGCAGGACTACAGCAGTAACAGTTATGATTTTAAGTGCCCCTAATAATATGACAATGGGGTAAGCAAGCAGGTGGAATAAGGCATTAGCGTTTGGGCTCCAACTAGAGAATATATCTTGCCAATGGACTTCCAGTGCAGTGGCTACATTGCGAGGAGTCTTAGGTATAATCCCATGCTGATTTAACATTTTGATTTCTACCTCTGTGGGAATTTAGGCTTTCTAATAATTTTGCAATTTTTGTCTCTAATTCCGCTTAATTTTTGGTGCTACTTTTTAGGTACGTTCCTTTCTCATAGCTGGGTACTGTCCATTGCATACTATCTATAGAAAGTTTTTTAACAACTGCCAGTGTGATCACTGGTGTATGATATGTGTGACTACCAATTACAGCCTCAGTAGCACTGGATTTAAATTTTTGCACAGGTGGGAGAGAACATGTTCCATCTTCCCACTCTACTGGTGGGTCTGCAGATGTTACACAAATACTCTTGTTTCAGTTAGTGATTAGAAATTATTTTTCTCTAAAAGATATAAGAATACAGGTATCTTGAGTTCTGCTGCTTGTACTAGAGTTGATTGAAATTTTTCGATTTATCTACCTATTGGTTATTAGTTAAGTATGAGTATCTTATAACACTTATTTATGTTATCTTCTTTCAAAGTTATTTTATTTTGGTTTGATCATATTATCTTACTATCCACTATCACTTTTCAAGCTTTCATGTGCACTTTTAAACCCACAATTTTTTCAGCTTTTGACTGCTTAAGTATAGGTAGCACTTAGCCGGCTTCTCCTTTGTTTCAAACTTTTTATCTTCTAGATACTTTCTTCTGGATTCTTTCTGTTATTTACACATCTGTTTAAAAGAACATTACTGAAACTAACATTTATCACTATGTCTGATTGCTTCTTTTCAAGTTGTTCTTCAAAGGATCAAAACAAAAAGAACTTTCAAGGCTATTAAGTTATTACGGTGGGGCTTAAATTGTGACTGTTGAAACTGCTTTTGTTACTATTACTCAAGGTTGCATCCATTTATTTCTTAAGTTGGAACTGCTTATTTACATTGCGTTTTTCTTTATGCTGAGAGCTATTTTACATCTTAGTACATTTTGTAGTCCTTTTTCATTTCATATAAAATTGTTGATAATTAAAGATATTGCTTTAGTTTCCCTGAGAGGTGGGGGTAAGAGAGAATTTGGTACATCCACTTAAGTCCATGTTTTAGTTGTTCATAACTTTACTGTTTTGTTTCTGAAATGAGAACTACTGTTAGAGTCAGTTCTTTGACATGTCCTATGTCTGCACATTTTTTTTTTAGACTTACCATTGTACTTCTAGTAGTGACATAGGCTACTGGATTCTATGATAAGTTTCCAGTTAGCCTGTAGTCACTTTTACTATGGTTAGGACACAGTGATGTCCCCTAACAGTACTGCACAGAAGTCCAATGTGTTATGTTTGCTACATATCTCCAAATAATGAATTCAAATATCATCTTTTGTGCTTCAGTTTCTTTCCTTGTTTAGCTTTCTTTTTCATATATGCACTGTCCTTTGTTCCTTGTATAATGGCATCTGTACAAGTCCACCCGTCTATATCTGTCCAGAGATAGGTATCATCTTGTCCTAAATGTTCCTAAGCTTCATGGGCCCATAGAGCTATAAGCAATTGCCCTTTCTGTTGTCAGTCCAGGTTTCCGTTGACTGTGGAGATCTGAACAACTTGGACCCCTTGATGAGTATTGATATGTTCTTTGGTGGCACTTTCCTTGGGAATATGGATGTATATGTGTCACACCAGGACATTGCATTTTTCCAGTTCCTATGCTGTGTTTTTTTAAAAACACAATTTAGCCACCAGACAGGCTTTCTTTGTCTTTGCTAACAACTCCTCTACTTCCACAGTGTGAGCTATCCCGGTGGCCAGAATGCAAGTATAATGTGGGCCATTTCCTCTGTAATGTTACATAAATAGCTAGTCTTGTGGCTTGCACTTCTTCAAACTGACTCAATTGTCCTTCAGCTTCATCCATCTTTATCACATGCTGGATGGGACTCTAAAAGGCAGCTTTTCATCTTCTCCAACTGTCAACAATTTATAAAGAACCATGTGTGAACAGGGCATCTGACAAGCTATCTTGTGTGGACAACTTGTTATAATTTGGGGCTTTTTGAGTGCATAGTCACATCTTGGATAAGGGCCCAAAATTTCTGGGTGATCAGTTCTTCTACCAGGCCCAGATATCCCCATTTCCTTATTTGAGCCTGGTGGGTAATCAGGGCTGTCCATTTACTCTAGATAGCTCTTGTGACACTGTAAGTCAATGGCATTTCTCCTTTCAGGATCCAATGGCAGCCGAAGAGGCAACAGCAGTTGTGACTCTAAGCCCACTGCTTCAAATCCTGTCCTGATCCCCTCACAGGTGACTAATATTTCCTCTCCTGTTGGGATGCTGTCTCTTTCCACAGATCTGTGGTAGCCTCAGATCTGGTTTTCCTGGAGATCCACCTCTGGTGTCTCCTAGTGCTTTCCTCCGTAAACTCCACTGGACCTCTGTTTATGTGTATGGTATGTTTCAGACATTTGGACTGGTTATGATGGGGTCCAGTCAGCTGCACATGCTAATTCCTTTCTTACTTGATCAAAGGCTTGTTATTTCTCAGGTGTCTATGCTTATGAGGTTTTTTTCCTGATGACTTGGTACACTGGGATCATGAGCTGGCAAATATTCTTGTACCAGTTTAGTTGTGTTATTTTTGCCAATACCCCCTTTTGTTCATAACACCTGCCTAGTTGTGCCTTATCTAAGCACTGTTACATCCCTAACAACTACATAGCAACATGCTGAAGATCAAACGATAGGCCTCTGATATTGGTCTAAACACTCTGTGGGCTCTGTAGGCCAAGACACTAGGCCAAGGTAATGTAAAATTAGAGCTAGCTTGTAAAAGGGTATTTGGTAAAAAAACCAAAAGCTCTTTCTTACACATTTTTCTAATGCTGAGTATATCATACTGTCACTGTACATATCAAAGAAATCACTCTACTCTGATAATGAAAAAATGTTTTGTATTTACAACATCAGGATGTTGCTAAGAAACCCTGTGCTGGTGCAGCACTGTCCTGACAGTGTTAAGAAAAATCTGTTTAATTATGAGAAATAAACAATACCAATGAAGCCAGAAAATAACTGATGCTTGATTAGTAAGGCAAATGTGGAAAAATACAGAATATTTATCATTTATCTCTATTGCAAGGAACAGTTTAGTTTCTTTCATGCAACTCCTCACTTGTTTGTAAACAACTTCCAAAAATGATTAATAAATTTTTATCTTTGATCTTTTAAATACAGCATTTGCATAGCCATCAGTATTTTCTGCAACTGAACCTCTGTCTCTTTTTTGTCCATCTTTTGTATTCTTGCTAATAAAATCTTGACTGTTCTATATCTGCAGCAGGGACTGTGATTTCACTTGTACCATTCCACTTTATTGCTTGCATCCTCAAGGTATAACTTTCTATATTAAAATTAGCAAAGGCAAAGCAGGACGTCTCCCCTTGACTGCAGATTTGTTCACATGTTAAAAAAATGAGTTTGACTCTCTGTGCTAATTTAAGGACTTCCATTCTTCACTGGTAATTATCACAGTTCTTCTACTTTTTGATATCAAAGAATGCCTGTGCAAGAACTTCAGAAGTCTTAATAATCAGGAGTGAAAATTCAGTCATGCTTCTGGAGAAAAGTCAGAACCTGCAATTAAAAAATAAAGCCACAATAATTCAAAGGAGCTTTTCAGAAGACAGCAGAGTCAGTATGTTTTAGCCTGCACAAAAGAAAGCCTCACTAGATTGCTTTCTGTGGGCAATCCTTACCATAGATTTAAGACAGTGTCTGACTCAGCAGAGCAGGCAGGGCTCACCATGCTCTGAATGCATGCAGCAAACAAAATCAGTTACACAAAAAAAGGCAAAATACTACAAATCAACCCACAAACCGAAACAATTCTGAACACATATTAACTAGCTCCAAATTTTCCCAGCACTTCAGAGGGCTTGATTCCTTTCCACAGGCTGCCAAAAAAAGATGTTAGGTTGTTGAGTGTTTTGTCCAAATTAGAAAAATATCTTCAGTGTCTCTCGGTTTCTTCCCAAGTAACTGTTTAAATTATCCCAATGTGCCACATGCATTTGATTTAGACTCTTCCTTGCCCTTTTGCCTCCAGCAGTAGAAAGGACAGTTAAAAGGATATTTTAAAAAAATCCAGTGGGGTCTGGGTTGAAAGCTTGGGTGAAGTCTGCCATCTGACTCCCCAAAACAGGGAGGCATGGCCACCATGAGGGGCTTGGTTTCCCTCCACAGACCCCTCATCCATGTTACCATGCTCTTCCAGCTCACAGATCTGACATGCTTATTCCTGGTCACATGAACTTTCCACAGGGTGCCTGGTCTTGGTCTTTTGTGCTACTTGCCTACAGCACTCCCTGACTTGCTGGTCATGCTCCAGCCATTTCTGAAGCTGTGGTAAGCTTTAAGGGATGGTTTGTCCCTTGGTGGCTATTACTTTGGTTCCCAGAGCTAGCGTACCCACAGCAAAATGGTTCTTCTGTATTACTGTGAATCCTTGCCCAGAGCTGTGCCCATGCTCATCACAAACAGAACTTTAAAAACAATGGAAAACCATAGCCTGCAGAATATTCTCCTCTCTGGCCCATTTGTGCTGCACAGGAATGGACCACAGGACACTTGTTTACTTGCTGCCATGTCTCTCCTTGCAAACAGCTGGACATGTGCTCTGTTGTAGGATGAGGTAGGAGAAAGCAGGGCGTGCTGCCCCTGGTGAGCTGTGCCTGATGACCTCACTTTGGCTGAAAGCAGTTGTGTGCTCTGGCAGCATCTGGGCCTAGCGGTTGAGAGCACTAGCCAAGCTCAGAGGAGAGAATGCGAGAAGGGGAGAGCTGGATTAGAAACATGCTGGCTTATGGAAAGCTGAGACAGGAAGCAGATCCACTGCACATTTAGGGTTTTTAGCTAGCTCCCTTTAGCATGTCATCAATATATAGATGGATGTGTGTGTGTGCATTTTTGAGACCCCTTTATACACATTTCCAGATCCCATCTGATACAAAGGTTCTCAGGATTGAAGAAAATCAGACATACCACCAACCACATTTGAAATTAAAACTTGTTATTATAAAGTTGCCTGATGTTGTGTTTAAGAACCTTGCCCATGTTGCTGCTGTGTGGTTTTTCTATGGGCAGTCCAAAATAAAGCATAAAGACTGTGTCCCTCTCCAGAGTACATCCAGTTTGAGTGTTAGGCACAAAAAGACAGAGGGACAGGGCTGGAAGACTACACACAACAAGGAGACAACATTGATTATCATGGCAGATATTGTTGTGTTATCCCTGCAGCTTAGCTTGGGAGGCATCTCAGCAAAAGGAGTGCTTGGGAGGGCTGAGAAGAACAATGTGGTAGTTATACAGATGTTAATCATTGCAGACAGGACAAGTGTTCTCATCTGACTAGCCTCAGTCTTAACAATCCTTAGAAATCCTGCTGCAGTGAAGTTTGCAGGGGTCCTGAGAAGCTGCTATGGCTCCCAAGGTACAACATGAGGTGAACACTAGGACACGAGCAGGCTCTGAGACATCTTTAAAAGGGAAGCCAGGCAACTTATATTTAAATTTATAAAGATATGGGAACCCACAGACGAAGGTGAAAAGAAGGGTGGACTATTCTCAGTGAAAGTAATGTGTATATTCTTTCAAGAAGGCTAGCAAAAGAGCTCTCTTTTCTGCAAGCTTCTGTGGTGTCCATGATCAGGTTTCCCACAGCACTTGCTGAAAAGACCATTGCAGCAGAATACCCTCAGTCTTTTCCAGTATCAGCAGCAAAGCAAGATAATGTGAAGACAGTCATTATAAAAGGCACCTCTTTTATGTGCTGGCCTGTTACCCTAGGAGGGACACTTCTTAGGTGAGAAAAACAGGCACCAAAAGGTTAGAGAGAGAAACCCCTCTGATGTTGAACTGGGACAATCCATCTGTCCATGGCTACCTTAAACTTATGTGGTGAGTTCACGTTCCAGTTTCCTCATGCCATGCCCAAGGCCCTCACAAACAATTTTTCTCCAGGTGGACTGTTTCATTAAGATTCAGATGCAGGCTTGTATTTGGCATTTTTCTTGGTTCCTTAATTTATAGACTGTGTTTTCTGGGGATGGACCTCCCAGCTCTAGCTCCTTCTCTGATTCAAATCATGTTTATACTTTGGCTGTAAAATACACTTCCAGTAAGGAATTTGAAGAATGCCTTTTCATCTGAGAAATGGATTTATTTTGCCAGTTCACGTCTATGTAATCCTAAATTTCAAGACTTTCAGAAATGGGAGAAATTATTCCTCTTTTAACTATATAGACAGCAATTCTATCTCAGGAGTTTCTTCAGTATTCAGGTTTGACATTCTTGGCTCCCAAAGGAGTCTAAGGGAATTGGATGCTCCAAATCCCACCTTCTTACCATACCACAGATTCCCCCGGAGTGAAAGAAATGTTATATGGTTGCAGACCTAATTTAGATAGTGTCTGACCCACTGTGTCTCACTTCAGAGATGAGGAAACACAATCACAGGTTTACTTGCTTAATATCTTCTTGACTCTTTTCTAGGACTGCACACCAATCATATTTATTGCTTAAAAACTGAGGAATTTCTTTATCTCTCCATATGTGGTTTATTTCAAAGCCTAATAAATTATTGCAATCTTAACTATACCTTCTCAAATTGTATCAGAGTTGCAAGATGTGCTATGGCTTTAAGCAATTGTTTGGCAAGGTGTTTGAGACAAGTCATGAGGTGGAGCAGACTGAGTTACCATGATGCTGCCTGTCCTGCCACTGTCTCCTGTTAGATTGCTTTAACTACCCTCCTTGGCTGATGACATTTTCTCTTTCTCCCAGCAAAGATCTGTTAACTGCATTGGTTGTCAGCTAGCCCAGAGTCCTTCTTGGAAATGTTGTCTCTTGATTAGTGCAATGCAGCTCTGTCTTGCTTAGATTTTAATGAAATTCACTTTAATGCTAGTCAGAAGTCTTTGCTTTTCTTTAGTACTTTTTAATTAAGTTATAACTCTGTGGATTTTGAATCAACACATCTTCCTTGTGATTAATTACATTTCATTAGATTGGGTCTTCTTTTTTTTCTGTGAGGAAAAACATTAAAATAAAAAATCAAGGAAGTTAGACAAATACAATTTTGATTCCCCATCTTTCATGTGATACAATTGGATGTTAAAAGAGGTAATTCTTTGGTAACTGTGATACTGGCCGCTTTTAAATCCCCTCATCTACTTTTACATTACATTCTCAGTTCTTTATGTGCAGATGTGCTTGGATTTTCAGCTGCTTTACTACTGAAAAAAGCACCACTCAGTTTGAAGACAGGTACTGTTTAGCCTAGTTCAGGAGATAGGAAAACCTTGGCTGTACTTATGAGTGTAGATTGTCAAGAAATAGTCCATTTGGTGAAAAAGGGTGTTATTGTCTGGCAGGAAAAAACAGTTTCACTGTCAGATGAGTGTGGAATATATTCCTATATTATATGAATTCATTGTCAGTAGTCTGATGAGACTAGAGAGTGTGAAAATGTTCCCCATCATAATGGAATGAAAATTCGTACTGTGAATTTCCTGCAGGTGGTTCAGGGAAAGAAGTTTGGTGCACTCTATCTCCTCTGTACCTGTCACTTCCAGGGGAAGCACCATGATTCAGAATACTGACATTAGATGCCTAAGCAAGATGACAGACATAGCACACTTAGGAAGAGATAATTTCTACTTCCAAAGTGTTCCAAAACCAGCGGGACAGGAAGTGACTAAGGGAAAAAAACCAGCAACCCAGAATTGAAGTGATTTGGGCCAGGCCAAACAAGAGGTGGTGAGAGTGGCAGAGATACAAAGTTGGTACCCACCAGACAAATAAGGGTTTTATTCCAGCACCACAGCAAACATTTGGTAAGTGATCTCTGAGTCCTGACCACATGCAGTTCACCCTAAATTACCTTTCAGTTGTCCTGGTCGGATTACACTGTTAACTCCCATTATGTTTTTTTGCAGACAAATCCAGATGTATCCTGCTACCATCTGTGCTTACAGATTCTTCTCAGGAAGAACAATTGTATTTGAATAGGTTGTCCAGACCCAGTTTAACGAGGAGCTCCACTGAAGAAAAATTACACTAATTTGAGAAGCGTGCATAGAGAGTTTAGAAAAGTTTATTTCAAAGTGAGGACAATGTCAGGTCAAAGTCCAGTGTTGTATGACAGGCCAGCATTTGTGTGACTTCTGTAGCCAAATTTGTGGTTATTATCAGGAGCGTATAGCATTTTCTGCAGAAGTGAGTGATATTGACTCTGGAGGTCTTGCTGTTTGCTTTGTACATCTGCACAAAGTAGGCATTTTCTGGTGTTTCCTATCTACACTGAAGTCATTGCAGCACCAAATCAGAGTTCAAGGCAAGAGGAAATGTACACTCCTGTAATATTAATGCTAGCGTAAAAAAAGGCCTTGTGTGTTCACTCAGCAGCTCCTGTATCACATCTGCATCTTCTAATGAAATGAAAAAATTACATTAGAAACATCATATGCTGTCATATCATGTGTCATCCCTGTTCCAGTGGCTAGCTCCTCCTTTAAGAACTTGTAACTTATATCTAACATGAATTTTTTCAGTTTACAGAGTTTGGAGCAGGCTGGGTGCAACAGATTAAGAAGTCTTCACAGCAGAAATCCTGAAGATGCTAACAAACTTTAATTGAAACACTTCTTCACTTCTCCTTTTTGATCTTAATAATTTGAGCTATTTCCAGTATTGCTCTTATACAAAGAAGATTTTGTATGAGTGGGTAAAAGATTTTCTTTTCTTCCAGTCAATAGGGCTTATTCTCAGAAGGTAAAGATCTAACTGGAAAATGAAGGTAAAAAACCCATAGCGCACAGAATTCCTTGTTGACTTCATAGCAAGCCTAGTCATATTCAAAGCATGCTAGTTTCTCACACTGAAATTGCACTCCAATTAGTGGTCAAGAGAGGAGGCTATTTGCAGCCTCCACTTCAAAAAGACAGAGGATAGTGTGTTCACACAGACAGAAGCCCCAAATTTTTAGCTGTGAACATCTTAGAGCCATCATCTAATACCAAGATTTAAAGTGACAGGTAGTAAGAATAATGATGACATTATTCTCTGCTTGTAGGGCCAATTATCGCCTCTAATTCATGATGTTCTACTTACAGGTGAGGCAGCTTTTCCATTACAAGCTGCTTCTGTGTGTCTATGTCACTCGAGGCTGACATTTCTCATAGTAGCTGTCAGTCCAGTCATAAGAGGATTTTATGATTAATGAGATTCACTTTTTGCTGTTTCTGGAGTACTTCAAATCTCACATAGTTTACCAGAGGGAAAAGTGGGACAATTAAGGCTTCTGATAGCAAGTTCTACTGATGCTCAGCTGTACACAGGTGATTTATTGGCACAATGACCACAGTTTTTGATAAAGCAGCAAAACATCAGTGTCTTCTCTGATGTGCAGCCCTACTCACATATTTGTCTGAAAATGGTTGAAACGCAAAGGGAAACTGCTGTGATTTTTGCCTTGCACTGAAGAGAAAGTTATAGAAGTGGATACTCTGATAGCTTTTGTTCCCTCCAGTTACTTTTTTAATCATTTTTGGACAATGTTAGTTTTGGTTTTGCAGTTTTCTTATCTGTTATTATTTGTCCTACAGTAGCTTTCAGGGTCTCCAACTGGTACCAGGGCCTTGTGGTGCTTTGTATGTACATAATGCAGGGATTTTGAAGGTGTGGAGCAAAGCAGGAATGCTCAAGCAGACAAGGATGCTCTAGGCTGGCAAAGGGTTGACTGATGGGAATAGGAAGAGGAATGGAGAAAGTAAGCAAGGAAGTTACTGTTTCTCATAGTAAAAGAAATAGGGGACTCCAAGTGAGACCAAAAAGTAGCATGTTCAACACAAAGGAAAGGACATGGCTCTTCACATAATATGTAGGTAAGCTGTGGGCCTCCTTGCTCCAAAATGTTATTGGGCTGATTTTTCATGGATTCAAAATGAGACAGGGCAAATTCATGGAAAAGAATTTGTCCTGTCCCACCTGGAGGGTGGTTAATATATAGAAAAATGCTTGTGGCTTATGAAGTTTCCAGAGACACAAAACTGTTCACATCTGTGATAATATTCTGCAATAGTATCATTGCAGGTCTCTCCTGACCTTACATGCATTCTTAGGTATCTGGTTTTGTGTGTTGCTAATATTCAGGACTAAATGGGTCTTTGGTGCGATCCAGAGTGACTATTCTTACGTGCTTTATATTACAGTCTTTGAATTGTTTTGTGCAAGAGACATGAGCACTGGGGAGGAAACCTGTATGGAAGTAGTTGTTGCTCTCAACATAAGTCTGGCAG
Source organism: Haliaeetus albicilla (assembly GCF_947461875.1). Lineage (NCBI taxonomy): Eukaryota > Metazoa > Chordata > Aves > Accipitriformes > Accipitridae > Haliaeetus > Haliaeetus albicilla. The sequence continues at coordinate 41,617,968 of NC_091516.1, forward strand.
CATTCAGAGTGTGTCAGCTTCTCATAGCAGAAGCACAGAATACCTAAACAACTTTTGACAGAATAACTCAACTGCATGGATCCAGAAACACCTGGAAATGAGAAGAGCAATATTTGGACATGTTTGTTTCATAATGGTAAAAAAATCCCTTGGTGAATCTCAGCTTCATCTGAATTGCTGAGCCAGTCTCCAGGCTGGTTCAAGAAAACTCTGTGGACTTATTAAGTTATTGATATCTATATTGTGATAGCTAAGGCTGTCATTGTTGTGCAGATTTCTGTGTAAGCAGCAATTTAGATGGCCAAGCCTTAATTCAAGGATGTTATTGAGTCTGATGAACCCTAGCTGTCTGCTGACAGGATTTGGAAATACTTTGAGGTGGATGAAAACCGGATATTCTCCATTAGCGCTGAAGAGTCCAGAGCCTGTGCATTAAATACAATGGTTACACCGTGAAGTCCAGGAAATAATCCACACAAAACCTGCAAAGCCCAGTGTCCTTATAGCCATGTGGTAAAGCGTAGCCCTGTAGGTTTTATACAGAATGTGTGCTGGCAGTGAAAAGGGAAGAAAGATCCATAGATGCATTGGCAGATATTCTCTATATTCAGAAGCTAATGCTTTTGCCATTTGTAGTGTTTCCTGACTGTATCAGATACTTTTATTAAAAAATTGAGTGTAACACTATATTGGTAAGTGGATTGGGAGCTGTTTGTCTCTGAGCAGTCAGGGATCTGCAGAGGGCTGCTCTGGGATTCACTGATAGATAAAGCTTTCTGGAAAGACTAAACTAGACTGGTACTCTAGCAAAGGGTTAAGCTGAGCTTTAGGGGGAATTTATGAATGACAGACACAAGTGTGTGTGAGATTGCTTTCTCCTGCACCCAAAAACTGGATGTGACCCAAAGGGAAAGCTGGGAGAGAAAACATATTTCAAAGAAGGATTTTGCTAAACGCAGAGACTCTCTTATCTGTACTCATCTTTGGAGTCTCAGTCCATTAATCCATCCCTATTCAAAAAAGCACTTAAGGAGCTCTTTGCTGAGAACATACACAAGCCCTATTGCCAGCAACAGCTGCTCACACATTCTGTTGAATAAGGAAACTTGGAATCATATATTCAAATTTTTGCTTAAGATTTTGGGAGAATCAGCTTGCAAAGTCATGTTAGCATGTTACAGAAAAGAGCCAGAATCTGCAATTAGCCAAGGGAGAAAGAAAGATTTCCAGTAAAATTTCTTCCCCTTAGGCAGGCAAATCCCACCTGCCTTATCCTGGCAATCTTTGACAGACAGAAGTGCAGAATGATTGCCTATTTATATAAACATATTTTCAAGAGGGGTAGGAGTAAGTTTTCTGAATTATGCTAACTCCTGAAAATCTCTTCCACTAAGCTTTCTCTCATAACAGCTCTCCCTTGCTGCATTTTTACCTCTTTGCTGTACATCAGTGTTTATCTTTGAAGTCCCCAGAAATTTGGCATCCAGATGCTTAAGCCTCAAACAAGGTTCGCAGTCCTAGAGGCCATAAAGCTCTAATTTGTACTATTCAATTTTATGTTGTAATGTCACCTAACTGTCAAGGACTCAACTTTTCTTTTGCTTTGTTGTGTTATTAAGCTTACTAGATGGAGAATAAAGAGAAAGAAAAGGAAAGTGGTTTTATGAAGAACAGGGAAGTGGTTTTCTGAAGAATTTAGCTTACATTTAGGAACCTCAGGGGCATGGTCTGATTTTCAAGGTTAGGTATTAACAAGATGTTTTCTTTTCTAGGTATTGCTTTCGATAAAAACCCCTGTGGTTTTCTGGTCACTTTAGACTTTTGTAAGCCTACATTGGTGGTCAAAGGGAAGGTCCCACCCTAGCATTCCAGTTCCCACTCCTCTGCTTGTACTGGCATAAACATTCATGCAACTGAACAGTCAGCCAGGTCTAAGAACAGACAGCTGAAAAATATCCTTAAAAAAATACTTTTAAACCGTCAGACTTGAGCTGTTGTAAAATTGCATGTATTCTTCAGCTAGCACAAGGAAAGCATAACTGAATTGCAATGGGCTGCAACATGAGATGGGTCTACCTCTCTTAGTGGTGTTAAGGATTTCCATGGGGTTGAAGTGACTGTGTAACAACCTTTTGAGCAGGGGCTACTATGAAGAAGCAGCACAAATTTTATTTAATAAGTTAAAAAAACTGCTTGAGATGCTCTTTTCTTGCTCCGTGCTTCAGCACATGCAAGATTTTTCAGGGCAGTAGAAACCCTTGCCAGGTCTGATTTCAGCTATGAGTCTTGTTCCTTTTGCAGACACTGCAAGTACCAGTTGAGGTCATATACTTCATCCCTGCAACAGCAGAGAGCAGCTATGTCTTCATCCTGCATTTGCAGGGTGAGTCTTCTCTCAGTGATAGTGCCTTTTCCTAGTGCTTCCGAGGGAATAGTCGATTTGGTGAATTAAAAGTGTTCTGCCTCTCCTTATCTTGCCCCAGAGAGATCTGTAGTTGTCAGGAGAGCCTGCACCATTAAGGGGGAGTCTAGCAGTTTGCTCTTGGGCTGTTATGTTGTAACCACAGCATTCAGACCTTCAGATTATTGCAGGGAATTAGCATAACTGCGCAAGAGATTTGCTGTCTTATGCTTGTTATTCCTGGAGCAAAGCATTCATGCACAGACTGATGTTGAAACTGGGCCAAACTCTGTTCTTGTTCCCATAGTTATTCCCATGGGACTTGACTGGTTCCTTGGCAATACACATGCTGCACAAAGATGCTCACATCAGGGCCTTCTTTCATACTTTCAGAGCTGAGGTGGCACCGAAGGAGAAGGTTGCATTCTTAAACCATGTTCTCTGGCTCCAGACAGCTCCTGGCACACAGGGAGGAGAAGAGGAGTGTAAGAAGGAGCATCCTGCTCTTCATGCCAGTGCATGCAGGCTCAAAGAGCAGGAAAGACATGACTGACAAAACCAGTGAACTTCGAAGTTGTAATGCTTTTTATTTTCTGGATAATGAAATGGACCTATTTTGTATTCCCTGCCAAGTTTTAAATCTCTTTTGGCAATCACCAGAAAGATTTTTCCCTTAGCGCTATTAACAGTGGTGGGTTTTACTAACAGGCGAACAGGTGGGATTCTTTTCGTGACTGTTCACCAAAAGACACATTACTGCCCTGCAAAAACAGGTGCAGTGCCCAGCACTGTCCACAGGGAGGGGAACAAATCCTAGCTCCTAGCATGAACTGGGATTTGCAGAGAGGGTGGTTCATCCACACCAGCACAAAGCAAAAAGGGATGTGATTACATTTTACCAAACGGATCAAATGTCATGGCCAAGACTGCGGGGTGAATTTACATTTTGTCTAGAGGCAATTGTAACAATCAGTCTGAACCTGAAGAAAAGAAAGACATCTCCTACAAGAGTATTGAGGGTAAAAGCATGGTCACTTAACCTGTTCTGGTACTTCTTGTCATAAAAGGTGATGTCTTGGCAAAAACATACTTCTTGAGCACACCCAAGTGTCTACACTATGTTTTTCCATCATGCAGTTTCTTCATGATGGACAAACATAGTGCAGACGTGCTAACTCACAACTGCCTGAATTCTCCAAACAGCAGAACCATGTGAGTACGTGACAATGCTGAAACTGGCATGGCTAGACCTCTGCCTGGAGTACCTTTGTACTGTGCTCCATTCACGGGCTAAAAATCCCCAGCATAGGCCTAGACCTGCTTTAAGGGATTGGAGCAAAAGCACAGAAGAAAGTTGGCCCTGTAATCATGTTACTTAGCAAGGAAGTCCAGTTCAAGGGCAGTGAACCTGCATGTTCATTCTCAGCCACGGCACTGAGTCTGTTTACAGCAGATTTTTATAAAGACTGGTATGATCACACCTCCTGGCCACTTTTTTTCATTGTCCAAAACCTGATAATCTTTTTAGACTGTTTTAAGTTCAGATCTGTCTGTCTTTCAAAATAGCAACACTTCCACACTTGTCATTAAAGCATGTAGCACATATATAGCACAAAAATAATAGTAATGTAAGTAGGAAGTAGGCTGATGAGAAATGACTCACTCTCTTGTATCTCATCCTTGTTGCCACAGGGGCTGGCAAGACACTGTACCTTTGCAGGGTGTTTGTGTGCTCCTGCTGTCTTCCTTCGTCCTGTGTACTTACAGGCTCTCACGTACAGCTTCATGCCAGCCTGCCTCTCCTCCTGCTTAGACATGCCTCGATAGTGGTTGTTTTATTTAAAAGCACATGTTTAGTGTGTGAGAGATTGCCTTCTGGCCCAGACCAAAACTATGAATACAACAGGTCACAGCTCCATGGCTTGGTGGCTTTAGCAGGTTTTGGATGAGGCTTTTGATTTATGCTGAGGGCAGGTAAGCTAAGGTCACTGCTTCTCACAGTGAAGGCTCTGTCTTGCCTATGAGGCCAGTCAGAGACACATTGGAGCACACAGGAATGCTCAGGCTCACCTATGCAGCACTGAAACAAGGCAAAGGCATCACAAATCAGCTCTAGCCTGGAAGTGAAGGAGAGGTTGATCTGTACCTGGGGAATCAGGTGAAGCTGGTGGTTTTCTGGCTTTACAACTCAATGCCATGTGAGTTGTATTTTTTCCTTACCCTTTGGCTCAGAAGACGAGATCATTTATCATGTGTAAAGCATGGCTTGTGCAGAAGGGAGTCTGATTTCTTTACTTGCTGGATGTGACACCATTATGGAGACTATTGTTTTGTGAGTCAGTACAAACTAATGTAGTGAAGTCTGTTTTGCTGATGCTGTGTTTTTCTCTTCAAACCTCTGGATGTAGTTGTGCCGCAGACATCAAATTACAGCTTTGCAGCCAGTTACTTCAATCTAGAATTAGATGGACTCTTTCATTCTTTGAAATTATTTCATCCTTTTTTGAAGATGTACTGTTGATTGCCATTAAAAGAGAAAATATGGAGCTCCAAGGTTTTCTGACACTGCTTGTTGCTGGCTGAGAAGATCACTGTTGTCTAGCACAAAGTTAAATAGCTTCATATTTTAATTTTGAATTAAGATTGGAAAGGGGATTTGCTGATCAAATTACACACCACTAAAAGCTATGGCTGTAGTTATCTCCAGGTGGCAAATCACTCTGTTCTCAGAGAAATGTGATGAATACCTCCCTTGCACTCATATCCTGCCACCTTGTCTCATATGATGAGTTCAGAGAGAGCCTTCACTCTTAGTTTACTCTAGAAGCCTAATTTTTAGATGTTTAAAGTTAGGTAATGAATCCCAGCCACAGCACTCAGGATGTTGGCCAATCTGACTTCAGTCTAGTGTAAAGAAACTTCTCCAAAGAATGTTACTGGATGAACAATGGCAGTGGAGGAATCTAATTTAGAGCAAGTAAACTGATTATACTGACATTTGAAGCTTTAACGTCATTCTCACTATAGCACTGCAAAATTCCATGAGAAGGCCTAGTTCAAGAATGATAAAGGCCATATTCTAACTTAAAAAAAAAAAAGATGCTGCACTGATGCTAGTTAGAAGCATTAAAAAACATCAGTAGAATTCAAAACAAAAGTGGGAAAATCTTCTGATGTTGATGGCCACTGTAGCAAAATACTGAAACTTTTCTCTGAAGACTCTTTTTATATCCTGAGTGGGAAGTGTCAGCTGAAAACATTATCTGCAAAATCAATGCGTTTTGTTGAGGTGAAATGGATCCCTAGCATATGCTGTGAAACCAGGGTCGGAGTTTTCCTAGATCATGTTTTGCTCAGCTTTCACAAGAAAGTATGACATACCCTTTCTTCATGGTGTTCCCCTAATACATACAGAGTGATACTTGGTCAGATTTGTTTAGGTCATGCTTGTTTTCCTGAGTTTCTCTTAGAGGAGTTTTGGTTTTGAGCAGGAGACACTTCTGAGACATAATGATAATGCAACTGATTAACCATTGGGTGGTGGGCAAAACCCAAATGACTTCCGGCTAGTCTGTTGTGCAGAGTTTAAATTTGGGAGGGCACTCGTGGCACTGTAAACACCTGGATCTCTTTGTAAGTAAACATGTTTGTTTCAGGCACAACCTGGTACTGCCTGAGATGGGAGTGGAGAAGTCACTTGCTGCAGGGGTAGATAGGGTTGAAAGTAATAACAGGTTATGCTTTCCTGAAAGCATACAGAAGGGAAAGAATAATACTGGTTTTTTTTTTCATGCAGGTAGCAATTCTGAGAATGAAGACTGTAATTCTGCTTCTTTGCAACCTCAGAACCTTTTCTCTGCCATTAAATATGTTTAGTCCTACTTCTTGTTTGGCAGGGTTTATATGCTAACTTAGCTGAACTATCAACAAAAAACTTGAGATTAACTGTATTTTCATTTCTGCTTTTTAAATGTCCCCAAGACTCAGCTGCAACAAATCTTGGAGTATTGTCCCAGAGGCAGTGATTGGATCCCCAGTAGTGTGCAGATTTAAAAATGGTACCTGAGTGATCTACATCTAGGCATATGTCTCCTTCTTTGGGTAGAAAGTGATTTTGTGATTTTATAACGTGTAGGAGAGTTACTAAGTAGGGAATGGTGTGCTGAAATGAACATAGCTGAGGGCTGTGCTGTAGAAATGTATTCTTCACTCTCTCGTTAGTAAAAGGCATGGCTAGGCAGCTGTACTGCCGAGTGTTCCTTGCTGTCTTGTGAGTAAAACTCATTTACTACAATTTCATTGATTGGTGGTGCAAGGCAAAACTCCAGGGATCATCTAGGTGCTGTCTCAGCAAGACAGACCTCTGTAAGATTGTACTTTTGAGGGTGATGTTGAATGCATGACCATAGAGCTGTACTTCTACAGTAAGCCAAGTCTTGTTCTTGAATGGCAGCAAATACTTAGCTAATCTGCTTTTTGGAAGACATAATTGCTCAGCCACAGGTTAGGAGAGTTAAATCAAGCCATATTCTGTTACACAGAGATTTGTTTCTATCCATGGCTAAGGCACACTGGAGGAGTCCTTTCTGTAAGGAACAGCAAAACTTTAGCCAGGTGATATAAAAAACATTTTCTTCTCAAACAAATCCTACAATTTAGTTTATCAGAAAGTTTTCTGTCATATTCTTTCTGTAAGTTGTGTTACAGTGAGGTGCAATCAATCAGTGTTAGTTTTCATTTCAAGGATAAAAATCTTGTATGATGTTATCTGTACTCTTGAGAATATTTGAAAACTAACTTGCAAAGATTACCATTTGGCTAATTGCCTAGGGCAGCTCATTTAATTAAAAAAAAGGCGGGGGGGGGGGAGGAGTGAAGAAGTCCAACTTAGAAAAGTGTCTAAGATGTCTCATAGGTTTCCCTGAACTAGATTTCAAAATAGTCCGGTGTTGCTACAGCTTCTGTGGGTAAAAAAAAAAAAAAAAAAAAAAAAAAAAAAAAAAAAAAAAAAAAAAAGTAGTGGACAAAAACTTCAATGAATTGATACTCCACTTTTTCCCTCAAACACTGCAAACCCAAAGATCATTTCTGAGTGAGAATCAGAAAGTTTACAATATTTTATTTGTTGCACCATGATGCTCAAGAACTCACATAAAATACCTGCACTTGCTGAAGGTAAATCTCCATGTTCCAGTCCTGCAGATGCTTATGCATAGCTTAGATTTACATTTGTGGTATGTTTTATGGGCTTCAGTGCTAAAGAGAGATGTAAATGCTTGCATGGCCTTTGACAGGACTGTGAGGAAACATGGCTGTTTGCAGTCTGGCTACTGTGTTTTTGTCTCTAGCAGAACTGTGAAATATTACAGCAGTCTTCATTTAAATACTTTGATTCATTGCTCTACTGTGTGGAGAAAAATGCCTGTAACTGAGAAGCTGAAATTACACTTGGAAAGGAGCTGTCTTTGGGTTTTAACAGAAATGTCGTAAAAAAGCTGCTGTAATGGTACACAGGAGTAGAATTCAAATTGAACCTTGAAAGGAAAACTTGATTGTCTAAAAATTGTAAGCTGTTTAAAATGGTTTGTGTTGTTTTTTCTTTTCCATATATGAGGAACATATAAAGCAATGAGGTTTGAAAATGCCTGCTTTCACATTCCAGATTGTGCAGTTGCTGCAGATGTATGACACTTTGCATAACGTTGCCCAGCAGACACAGGTACCATGCACAGGTTTTTTTACTCTGGCATGTAATTGGGGATTGTGGGAGCCCTTAGTCAACTGTAGTTTGGGAACAGGAACCAACAGCTCACCACGCACAAGAGAAGAGGTTTTGGTTACCCTCATGTAAGCAGACTGTATATTCCTCCCACAAGTGTAGCACATCCTTCTAACCCTGTAAACTCCAGTTCAATTTCTCACCAGCCAAGAAGTTTCAACCTTGCAAATGGTGGCTTATCATGCTAAGGTCTAGAATCAACACTTACAATCCAGGATTAGGTGTGGGTTCAGATCTCCCTTCCATGCAAATCCAAAGTGAACCAACTTGGTAAGTAGCTGTTGGTAGCAATTATTGTTAGTTATTAATTATAATTTTAAGAACTATATAATATAATACTAATATGTTAATATATGTTTCCCAAAGGTAGGTACTGTGGCACCATCTGAATGTCATCTCTAGGAAAGAGATCTATTTCACAACAGTGAATGGCAAAAGCAGGACATAGCTCCTGACCTGAATGTCTGTACAGAGCAAGGCATGAGAAATCCTTTGATAAGCCCACTTTACAGTAAGAAGCAGGGTAGAGCTGGCTGGGAATAGAAATCTGTAATACAAAAAGAGCAACAACTCCAGATATTTCTCATGAGTTTTTTCTAATTTGGTTTCAAAACAAGAAAAAAATGTCTCTGAATGAAGGCTGGGTCAAAACTAAGTATGTTTGCATGGACTGGGGAGAAATGAAGAGGGTGGACATAAAAAAAATTCGTGAACTGAAGGAAAGCTGGTCAAATCTAAAGCTGAAGACTAGAAAGATTTTGTGATCCAATAAAAAAATCACACATGAGATTTACATAAGATCCAAGAAACTCCATTTAGTTCTTTTGTGTCTCAATTTATAGCCCTAGTCCTGGATCAACTTGCCTCTTTTTGAGTGAAAAACTAGATTTTTTAAAATTTAAATTATCGATGACTTTAAACCAGTGGAAGGCTACTTAGTTTCTATGTTTATTTATTACAAGATAACAAAGCATAGAGGCCACCAGGTGTATTCTAGGAAGAAAGTGTACAACTTAAAAATCAAAAGCCTTCAGTTTCCCCCACAGAATTATAGAAAATAGAGAACAAAGATGAAGCACATTTTTTCATCAATGTGATGTTTTTGTTGTCACAGCAGCAGGTAAGCTATGAATGTTGCTTGCCTCTTGCCTGGCTGCTTCCAGACCAGACAACATTGCTGGTGCAGCAGCAACATCAGCAGATGAATCAAGTGGGGGCAGAGACAATATCCAAAAGAGTACATCATTTAAGATCTGATTGCAGTGTCTCTTGAAGGGTGGTGTGGAAGCAGTGGAACAGGTTGTTTCCCAGGGCTTCTCACCTTCATTTAATATGCACTCAAAAGCTGAAATTAAGAGAGAAGAATCATAAGCTACTCATTTGCGATATGATTTAGTTGCCTACATGTAGGTAGCAGGAAGCATTTTAGTCTATTACTTCAGCTGCCACTCCAGATGCCCACGTCTCCCACAGGTCTGTGTTTCCTCTTCAGTCCTAGTTGAATATCTTTAATAGGCTATCCTATCAGTTTATCAGCTCTGTATCTGGACAACAGTTTTATTGACGAAGACACAGTGCTGAATCATTTTAAGTCATAAATTTTCGATACAGCTGCTCAAATTTGAGTGTTTGAAAAGCTCCAGGTAGCTTTATTTCCTTATTTATTACTTTATTCTGTGCCCTGAATCTCCGAGGATAACTGACTTGCTTCATCCAGCAAAGAGTCCTGCTGATACATTATGATAGTGATGCTGTCCCTAGTTAGGAAGTGAAGCCTCTTAATTTCAGCTGTGTCCTGAGCTGACCCTCATATGTTTTGTCTAATACAGAGTGCTCCCAAAGGAAGAGTAACTTTTGTAAAGGGAACTGTCTTAGTGTTACCATGTCTCTACCAATCTCTCCATGTTCTTCTAACTTCCAACTTTTTCACATTCATGCAAGTGTTCCATTGCAGCCAGATGTAAACATCCCAAGTTTCTTCCTCCTACTTTTTAATTTTTACTTTTTACTTTTTCCTTGGTGTTCTTTCACTTTTTTTTTTAACAAAGTATTCAGTTAATAAAGGAGAAATGGGTTGTGTTCATGGGTATGATTAGCATGAAGTGAATTAAGATTGTGTTGTGCAAAGAAGTGATGGTAGCTAGTTTGTTATCTTTTAAGCAGTGGACCTCTGCAGCCTGGCCTGGGAAGGGGTGCTAACATTGCTTTTTCATCCTCAGCGGTGGCAAAAAGACAGTACAAAACTGTTGGCTTTCCCATATGAATCTTTACTGCTGCATGAAAGGTAGCTCAAATATAGCACATATTATTCACACCCATGCAAATTTCCTTCTAAATAGTAGAAACTTTCTTTTCTCCCTTCACCCAGCTTAGTGCTACTGCAGGAGAAGGGCCAGAGGCACTGATGCTGCCTGCAGCAGGGAGTGAGTTTAGCACACACAACTGCTGCGGCAACTGCAGGTGAGCTGGAGCAGAGCAGGGAAGGGGAGGCATTTCACCTAAAGGGCACCAGAGGATCTCAGGGCTGTTTATGAGACCTCTAGGTGGGACTGGGCCAGCAGGTCTACCTCACCTGGTTTTGTTCAAAGAATCCTAAGAAAGATGAGGCAGGGAAAACAAAAAGGCTGTTTTGAGCTGTTTATCAAGTCTTCCTTTCCAGACAGAGAGAAATAGGACACAGTTCTTCTGACCGATTTAGCTATTCTGCAACATGAGATCCAAGGCTAGCAGGAGACTATGTTTCCTAGGGCACTCCCTGTTACTTTCTGTAATTCTCTTGCAATTGGGCTGAAATGAAAGGCATCCTCCCACACATCTGTTCTGCTTTCCAGAATAAGAAGGAAATCTGGACAATTTGTTCTGGGACAGGAATTTACATAGTGGATGCCTAAACTTAAGTCTACCCAAAGTGTCATTGGTCTGTTTGAATTCCATGTTGTAGAATTACTGACTGAATTTACCAACTGTCTCAGTGTGTCACATTTTCTTTGTTCCCTCTACTTTTTTTTTTTTGGTAGGGCAAATACTTCCCATTTGAGTTGCCCAAATGGGGCTATGAGTAAGAATGCTTATCCCTAACCGTTTGTACAGCAATACAACCCTGTGCTGATCTAGCGGAATTAGCACAAGCAGGGTCCTGGTTTACAGCAAGCTGGATATGAGCCAGCTGTGTGCCCTTGGAGCAAGGAGAGCAAAGTGTGCTCCAGGCTGCCTCAGCAAGAGAATAGCTAGTAGATTAAAGGGATGCTACTTTTCCATGATCATGTAATTCTAAGGAAGAAAACATTCATAGCTATCTTATCCTTGAGATGCTTGTCAAGGTATCATAGGAAAACTTTATTCACCTGTTAGACACAGCTATGGAAAAGTGAAAAAGAGCAGCTCTGAAATCTGAAACCCGAAACCCTGAAGTGAGGTTTTGGCTAAACCATGTGCTTTTTACTTTGTCGTTGAAATGGCTTATGACTGCAGTATAAACTGACATATTACTTCAAACTGCAAGAGGCAAAGAACACATATGTTGTGGCTGACTCAATTCAGCTGAGAAGATTCCACTCTGCAGTTGTTAATATCAGTAGATAACCCAAAGTGGTTTACAGTTGGGTTTATAATCATGTTGATTAAACTTGTTTATTTAGTGAACTGAGTTCAGCTCACTGGAGGCCACTGCAAGCACATTAGGAGCTGGTACTGACTGAGCAAGATCAAATGTACTCAGTTAAACGACTTCAACTTTTCATGTAGACACTGAGCCTAAGATCCTTATTTGAACATTTCATAAGTGTTTTGACCTTTTAAAGAAACATTAGGATCCCATCCTCTTCCCTTCCTCCACCAAACTTAAGGTCACTGTAAATTAAAAAAGCTGCCCCAAAAAAGAGCCTGACCTAATGCTGACTTGAGCTAACTTTGTTCTCTTAGGGAAGCATGCTTAGCTCTGAGGAAATAGTGAGTAGTATTTTTACTTTTTAAAATTTTCATCTTGAAAGATTAACTCAGTGAAACAGATGAAGATCACCTTCCATCCCTTGAATTGCTGGCATTAATATTATCTCTAGCCTAAAGTCTCATCTCTGACTGTGACTAGATCTGTTTATCCAGGTGAATTTGCAAGGAACCTCACAGTAAACAATGACCAAATTTGAGAAGAAATTTCTGTCTCTTTGGATGTCAGTTGGTATGCCAAGGCAGAAGTGCTTTTATGCTCTCCATAAATAATCTCTGTCCTCTTGCATGTAATTATGTATTTTTTTTTTCCATTAGATGTATAAATATTTCAGATTCTTTATAGTCTTTAATCTGCCTTTCTGGTCAGCCTTGGGGGTATGTTTCAACATCCAATTCCACAGGTTAATGAAGTGCAGTATGGGGAGACATTTCTTTCCCATCACTTTTAGATTAATTGCCTTTCTTTCTTGTAGAAAGCATTCCAGTTCCCTTCTGCAGAAAGAGGGTAAACAACATCATAACTTGCCTTCTTGCAGCTGGAAATCTACTGCTTACTGCTAGCCTGTCCCTTCTGTTGTCAGTTTTTGCTTGCAGTGAGCCCTTTGACTCAAGAGTAGTTCCTTCTATACTGACAGCATATGAATTAGTACGTGACAGACTGCTTCAGTGCCAAGATATGACTGCATTTCCCAGCAGTTTTGTTGTTGTTTTCAACTGAAGGATTACAAGCACTGAAATCCACAATATTAATTTTGGTCTTGACTCCAGTAGTTTTCATTCCTTTACCTGTGCAAGAGCTTTCCCTTGTGTGGTTTGGCTGGCTTGGCTTTGTTTTGCTGGTTGCCCGAAGTCCAGAGGGTCTTTTACAAATATATTTCCTGCTGTCAGGGGCACGGATTCCAGAAGCTTCCCTGCTTCTCCCAGGTTATCTACTGCTATCCTGTACCAGGGGAGGTACTGTCCACCCAGAGGAAGTGGCAGGAGCCCTTCTCAAAAGCTCACAGGCAAATCCTTCTGAAGGCAGCTGTGTTCCTAAGATCTCAACAGTGGTGCACCTGTAGATAACAACAGTGCAACAAGCACTAGGCCATGGCTAGTGAAGGTGTAAGCATGTCCTCTTCACCTGCTACAAACATGCTGCCATTTGGCTTATTTTATCCCTCTTTTGTGCACACCACGAATACATGCAGTTCCTTTTTGACAGCTCAGGTAACATATAACTTGCTGAACACAGCACTACAGCTTTGCCTGAACTCCAGGCCCTCCACTTAGCAATTGTGTCTCTGTTTCTAGCAACTGTCTTCACAGATCCTTGCTGGAGCAGTTATACCTGAATTGCAAGGAATGTTGTTCTTGCATGGTCAGGCTGGGCCCCTCCTGGATCATTAGAAGGGCATACTACCTGCAGGCTGGCTACTGAACTCTGATGGCACTATTGGTGAATTTGGTCCAACCCTTCCTGCCAGCATGCAGAAGGGTTGACAGAATGAGGATGGTGTCACTGAAGCTGTCAGTGGAGCAGTCCTGGCTCCTTCTCTTCACCTTTCCACAGACCGTGTTTTTGCTGAACTTTCCCTTTTCAGGCATCTGTGTTCAAATGATAATCATGCACCATTAGCTTCTCTTCCAGCTGGGAAGGAATGGTGAACTCTTTCAGGTCCCCATGGAATGGAGCTCAGACTCACACTGTGCTCCCTTTGAGAGAGGTCAGTACTTTCTCACTATCAGAAATGGTTGTCCAGTCTCTTGGCGAGAATAAGGAAAGGCCCTATTATCACATCTGCCTCATCCAAAGGGTTGATGGTTATGCGATTCTTGGGGCTTTTTGAGATGCTTAAGACATGGGCTGATGGTGCTAGGCTGCTGCCAGAAAACTGCTGTAGTTAGGACTTCCTCATATACGTAACAGGGAAGGCAGACTGCCACTTTCAGGGACTGTGCAAATGATATCCAACCAGTCCCATGATTCAGATAAATGTTCTTTGGTTTACAGGAATTGAATGGAGCATGAAGTTTGTCAAAGAAAAAGGAATTCACTGTAATTAATTGTGAAATTGACACAACAGGCCCTGTAAGCTCCTGAACAGGATTCACAGAAGTGCAACCATCTTGCTGATGACTGAACACTTGAAACAACACAGTATGATTGAGACTGGTATTCAAGGTCCAGATGTTCAAGGTATTTAAATATGTAGTTCCCATTCAGATTAATGAGATTTAGGCAGATCGAAGACCTCTTGGATCCTGTGCCAAACAGTATAGTCCTTATGTGCTTTATTATTGAACATTATCAGATCTTGACAACATAACCATATGCTGTGGTTATTGGATTCAGGTCTGATTCCACTAAGGCACCTTGCCTGAAAAAGCAGGTGCTTTCAAGAGAACTGGGAATTTGTATTTACACTGACTGCTGCCAGCTGCTGAGTTACATAATCAGAAACTGTGCCCCAATCTCTTATCCTAACACAAATATCCTTAAGCCCTGTTTATATTTTTGAATTCTTTCCACTGGAAAGGCAAATACACACATACATGTACACACAGCCCTATGCAGAGAAACAGAGAATAGCAGAGAGAAAAAGGAGGCCAATCTCCACTTAAGGTTCTTTATATGACAGCTGTAACATGTACAGTTTCCTTTTCAATGATACTGGGGTGAAAGTCTGGACACAATTTCATTGTAATTGGAGACATGTTGCTGACCTTCCATTCTTGCCTTTGGATAAAGGCCACAATTTCTGTCAGCAAGTAGACAATTATTTCCTTGAAGGTGTTCAAGTCAGTGTCAAAAGCTGAAAATAGAATTAGCTGCTGTCTCTAATTAAAAAAAAAGGTTTTGTAGTTTTCATCGCATAATGAAGGGACTTGTGTAAAACACTGATAGTAGAGGTTGACCAAGCACTAACATTCAGAACTGGACTCTAAATTACTTTTTCCATGATGAAAAGTTGTCCAATGGCTTGGATTTGCTTGTTGGAAAGGTGGAATATTTTAAAAGAGGAGGAGAGTCCTTTACATAAAACATGTTTGGGGTTGTTTGGCTGGTTCTATTTCTATTTCTATTTCTATTTCTATTTCTATTTCTATTTCTATTCTGTTGTATCCTATGTCTTTGCCACCTGAAATTGTAGCTCCAGCATGGAAAGCTCAAGATGATGGTAGGACTTTACCACTGAGCTATGGCACCTTCAACAAGGATTCACTCTGAGGTTGGAGCATCACAGCAACAATGACATGTTAAGCCATGTTTAGATGAAGCTCCTCCAGAGGAGCATGAGCACAGGGAAGTAGTAGCAATTTTGCAAGTTGTGCCCAAATGCCTATTCGGTGGGCTCATACCAATGCTTTATCTCTTAGTACTGTAGCTGGGCTCCAAAGATTGAGATTCAAGATCTCATTGTTTGAGCTTACACAGTAATAAGAGAAGCAACATTTCTTTGTCAAAAGCAGATTCAGGAAATTGCTGTTTCTTCCCTATCTTCCTAAACTGAATCCACATTTCCAAGCTTCAGAAGTCCTTAATTTAACCTTTTTCTTGCAGCTCTACCTCAGTCTAGCAGTTAGGGATAAACTTTTTGTTAACTGAAGCGATACGTGTTTTTCACCTACAGCAGCAAGAAAAGACTGCTGAATACTCTGCACATCCTGGTATGTTCAGGTCTCTTCCCCCAGGGTTCTAATATTCAGCTTAAAAAGCCTTATACATATGGAAACATCAGCTACAGTCACAGAACTATATTGCTGCAATCTGAAGCAGCCCTCTTCCAGTTCTTAAGCTTGGAAAGTGAGTTTCCTCTCGTCCAGCTTAGTAGCTCCTGGAGACAGAGAAAATACAGTCAAAAAAGAGTGCAATTCATCTCACCAAATGCAGAAGACAACTGTGGATGAGAAGTGTTGTGTCATTGAAAGGAGTCACAGGAAATAAACTTCCATATCTATTCTTGATTTGAAGACACTGAGACTATCATGCACATCCCACTTTGGATTCAGTTCGTACATTCTATCATCAGAAGGTAAGTGCCTATATCACAGGTGTTTTGGCTACATTGGGGTACCTCTGCAAGTACACAGACCATACTAATGGAAAAACCAACATTGGCACAGAAACTGATTTGTACAGAAATGGGCTAGGAAGTGGTGAGGCACATCAAGCAGTACATGCCATCTAACTGCAGTTCATAATATTGCAGTTCAACTCATCCCAGCAGCTTCTATGTGTTGTACAAAACAGCTACCACAGAGCTTGGTTTCCTCCTTCAGAAACCTATTTTTGTGCAGGAGTAATGACAGAAGCAGCTGCATTTGGCCAACATACCACATAAAATTGCTACAGTTCATGAAAATTGTAGCAAGTCTTTGAGCACAGCTACAGGCTCCTGACTTGTCAGTGAAGTGGAGGGAGAGTGATTCGTGGACATAGTGAGAGGTTCAAAGAGACATTCATCTGGGAGCAACCAAAACATCTCCATTTCATTTCTAGGTTTGCTCCAACATGGAGCACTTGACTACTCAGACATAAAAAGATGTGTTCAGATGGTGGAAGCAGATGCAGGTGACCAAGGAGGAATACGGAAATACTATCCAATTGTGCAGGAATGGGGTTAGGAAAGTCAAAGGCAACCCAGAGTTGAATCTGGCAAAGGAGGTGAAGGTCAGTTAGAAAGCATTCCATGTGTACATCAGCAGCAAAAGGAAGACCTGAAAAAATGTGGGCCCACTGCTAAATGGGGCAGGGGTCTTGGTGACATAGGACGTGAAAAAGGCCAGTGTACTCAATGCCTTCTTTACCTTGGTCTTTACTGATGAGACTGGCCTTCAGCAATCCCAGACCCCTAAGAAAAGAGGGAAAGTCTGGAGCAAGAAAGACTCACCCCTGGTGGAGGAGGAGCAGGTTAGAGAACATTTAGACAGACCAGACATACACAAGACCATGGGAATGATGGGATGGACCAATGAGTGCTGAGGAAGTGGGTTGTTGTCTTTTCAAGGCCACTCATGGTTGTTTTTGAAAGGCCACAGAGGGGGTTTCTGAAAACTGGAAGAGAGCAAAAGTCACCCCCACCTTCAAGAAGGGTGAGAAGGACGATCCAGGGAGCTACAGGCCAGTCAGCCTCACCTTGATCCCTAGGAAAATGATGGAGCAGATAATCCTGGACACAATTTCCAAACACATAAGGGAAAACAAGGTGAACAGAAGTCAGCATGGATTTACAAAGGAGAAATCATGCTTAACCAACCTAATATCTTTGTACAATGAGATCACTGGCTGGGTGAGTAAGGGGAGAGCAGTGGATGTTTTCTACCTCAACTTAGTATGGCTTTTGACATTGTGTCCTGTAACATCTGCATAGACAAGCTGACAAAGTAATTGTTAGATAAGTTAACAGTGAGGTGGATGGAAAACTGGCTGAACAGTAGTGGCAAAAGCTTTGTGATCCGTGGCACAAAGTCCATCTGGAAGCCAGGTACTAGTGGTGTACCACAGGGGTGGGTACTGGGTCCAATACTATTTAGCATCTTCATTAATGACCTGGATGATGGGGCAGAGAACATCCTGAGCAGGTCTGCCAATCATACCAAACTGAGAAGAGAGACTAATGCACCTGTTGGCTGTGCTGCCATCCAGAGGGACCCTGACAGGTCAGAAATGGGCAGAGAGGAGTGTCATAAAGTTCAACAAGGGGAAGTGCAAAGTTCTGCACATTTGGAGGAATAGGTCCATGCACCAGTACATGCTGGGGCTCAACCAGCTGGAAAGCAGCTTGGCAGAGAAGGACCTGGTGGTCCTGGTGAACACCAACTTGACACCAAGTTGACCTTGAGCCAGCGACATGCCATTGTGGTAAAGAAGGCTAATAGTATCCTGGCTTGCATTAGGAAGAGCGTTGCCAGCACATTGAGGGAAGTTATCTTTCCCTTCTACTTTAATGGTTTTGGAGCCTGCCTCTGTTTTAGAGCTGAATGTAACAAAGTGAAGGCCCTAGTGAGTGGTTTGAGGCAATGGCACCATGAAGAATTGTGGGATCTGGCCCTTGTATAAAGGCATACCTCAGATCATCAGGGCCAGGATGTAACTGCATGCTCACACAGTTAAATTTGGGCTTGCAATTCCATTCCAGGTGATGAGATCACTGACATTTCAAGACATACATTTTCTCCTCTTCGTTCCCCACACAGCCCTTCTGTCACCTGGGATCTGCACAGAGAGGAGAAAAACACCTCCAATGCTGCTAACTGCAGATAGCACAAACTGCTTGTATTTTCTCTGCTTACTGCCTGGGCTCTACCTGGGCAGCTGTATTTCAGACACAGACATTTCTTATTCTAAGCAGAAATCAGGCTCATTTGTTTCAGGAAGATGTTTGCCATCAATTACAAGCAGTTTCCCACTGCTCTCTGTTTGTTTCTATCCCAACTGTAGCTTTTTTTTTTTTGCAAGGAAGCAGGATGATATGGAATACCAAGTCCTCCTATGCTTCTATGTTGAGTGTTGCTGAAATTCAATCAAGGCACAGTGCCTTTCTGGATGTTATATTCTGGGGAAAACAGACAAGTATTGATGCTGTCTTTCTGCTGCATTTGTAGTGTTTGCAAGCTAAAGCAGTTACAGTATATTACTTGAGTTGGAACCCATACATAAGCTTTATTTTTCCTTTAATTAAGTCTTAATTTTAAAAGATCAACTTTCCCCCCCTCTTTTTTGGGGGGAATAGAGCAAATGTTCTTTTTTCCAGACTAAAGAGATACCCCACAAAATTATCCAGATATTCTAAGGTCCCTCTGGGTTTTCTAACTCATCTTTCATGTAACATATATTTTTCTCTTGTAAGAGTGGGGAAAACAATTACTGCTGGATGAACAGAATCTGATGAGATATGAAGTAGCTCAGGGCTAGGTTTTTCCTGAATGAAAGGTTGCCTTAGATTTGTAAGTGATTGTTTGCCTGGTATCCATTTATTCATTCGAAATTCATGAATCTTTCAATTCCTTCTTTAGCTTGGGCAGAAACAGAAATAATGAAAAGGCCTTCATTCCCAGACGTGTTGCTCTTATATTTCACATCTCTCTAAACTCAAGAAGAACTGAGAGACTGTTTTCAACCAGTTCAGCTTCCAAACAGATGATAACAATAGGCATGGGCTTATTTTTTCCATCCTCTGATGAGACTAGAGACATTAGAGAGTTCCTCCTGTGGCTGGAGAAAATTGTCTTTCCCTCTTTTAGAAATTACTGCCTTGGAAAATGCATAAAAAATCTAGTGATTAGGATATCTATTGAGTCTGAAACAAAATTAATTTCTCAGGGTAACTTTAGGACCAATTTTCATAGCCAGCTTTGTTATGCAGAACAGACTTCCTCCTTCCGAGGACTTTCAGACTGCAAAATTTCACAGCAATGCACAATCCTAGCAGACACTCTTGCCCTAACCATTTATTATAATAGCTACATCATCTGGTGAGCTAAGCATAAGTTAGACTCTCAGAATGAGTAATCCTAGTGCTGCCTGGTTATCATGGCCTTTCACTCATGTATGTCAACGGGCATTATTATCACCACAACCTCTTTACAGTTAAGAAAAGCTGCAGCCTGCAGATGGGAAATACATCATGCCTGATACTGAATTCTCCAACAGGTGCCACAGGGAAGAAGTATTTAAGACATGAAACTACAGGGCGAACCAGTGATAACCTGGGCACTGAGTAATAAGGCATCCTCACCTGAAATGGATACTCATTTCACAGGAAACAATGAGCTTCTCCACTGGAGAAAGGCCACAATGCAGTGCTGGGATCAGTCTCAAATGGTCATGCAGAGACACTTAAGTTGCTATGAAGGAGAGGAAGAGGGACAGGCATAGGCTGACATTTCCCACAAGCACCTGTATCTCAGCTGATCAGTTAATGTCCCTTAGGATGGTCGGGGGCTTCTGAGCACAAAAAAAGCTTGGAACGACAGCCGTTGTCCCTGGCACATTCTCCTGCATCTCTCACTAGCCTGTGCTGAGCTCCTTCAGCCAGGCTGCAGACACTCCTGCCCTCATCTTGTGGAGTGAGGATCTCCTGCAAGACTGGTCAGCTGTCCTTGACATGGGGCAGAAGCTGGAGGAATACTGCAGGATGGCTTTGTGATCAGCAGAGCTGAATATTATTGCAGAGTGGGGAATAAGCTTTTGCATTGCATCTTGTGGTAGGTCTTTTTACCAATCCAGGAAAAAGAGGGAAGAACCTTTTGCCTCTCAGCAAGGCCCCAAACCGACCACCCAGCAGGGCAGCAACTATCTGTGTGTGCCGGGGTCGAGCTGTCTGCAATGCTCTCCTGTCCTGCACCATTAGAAAATCATCATGCAGATCCATGTGCTTAGAGATATTGCAAACATGGCTCTTCATCCTGGTGCTGCTAAAAGGTCTAGCAATCAGTAATTTCTTGTACTTACCAGCTCCTAGTGGTTTGAACAACTTCAGCATTTGTGTCATAGTTTTGGCACCAATGACACTTGCTGGTTCTTCATCCATTTCAATAACATACAGAGACTATCAGGAGGCAGAGAAAGAATCTGTGTTCTCTTCTTGTCTGGAAGTAGAGTTCCAAACTCCCCGCTGCTCCCTTCCTTGCAGAAATGGTAAAGCATTGCGCACATAAAGAAGAAGAGACCTCAGAATATTTTCAGTTGGAAGGGACCTACAATGACCATCTAGTCCAACTGCCTGACCAATTCAGCGCTGACCAGAAGTTAAAGCTATTGTTAAGGGCACTGTCCAAATGCCTCTTAAACACTGACAGTCTTGGGGCACCAACCACCTCTCTAGGAAGCCTGTTCCAATGTTTGACTACCCTCTCAGTAAAGAAATGCTTCCTAATGTCCAGTCTAAACCTCCCCTGGCGCAGCTTTGAACCATTCCCCATGTGTCTTATCAATGGAAACCAGGGAGAAGAGATCAGCACCTCCGTCTCCACCTCCCCTCCTTAAGAAGCTGTAGAGAGCAATGAGGTCACCCCTCAGCTTCCTCCTCTCCAAACTAGACAAACACAGAGTCCTCAGCTGTTCCTCATAGGACATGCCTTCCAGCCCTTTCACCAGCTTTGTTGACTTCCTCTGGATGCATTCAGGGACCTTAACATCCTTTTTAAACTGTGGGGCCCAGAACTGCACACAGTATTCAAGGTGAGGCAGCACCAATGCTGAATACAGCAGGATAATCACTTCTTTTGACCAGCTGGTTGTACTGTGTCTGATGCGCCCCAGGATGTGGTTTGCCCTCCTGACTGCCAGGGCACACTCTGACTCATATTGAGCTTAGTGTCAACCAGCACCCCCAGATCTCTTTCTGCAGGGCTGCTCTCCAGCCACTCTTCTCCCAATTTATACTTGTGTCTGGTGTTCTTCTGACCCAGGTGCATAATTCAGCATTTGGACTTGTTAAATTTCATGCCATTAATCATTGCCCAATGCTCCAATCTATCTAGATCCCTCTGCAAGGCCTCTTATCCCTCAAGAGTCGACAGCATCTCCCAGTTTGGTAACAAAAAACTTGCTAATGGTGCATTCAACTCCCGTATCCAGATTCATGATAAATATATTGAACAGAACTGGCCCTACAGTTGAACCCTGAGGAACACCGCTGGTGACTGGTTGCCAGCCAGATGTAACCCCATTCAACACAACTCCTTGAGCTCTGCCCTTCACCCAGTTCTTCACCCATCTCACCATGAACCTGCTCATCCCACAGCTGGACAACTTGTCCAGAAGAATGCTGTGAGGAACAGTATTAAAAGCCTTACTAAAATCCAGAAAAACTACATCTGCTGCCTTCCCTTCATCCACGAGGCAGGTGACCTTATCATAGAAGGATATCAAATTAGCTAAACAGGATTTTCCCTTTGTAACCCCATGTTGACTGTGCCTGATGATGGCATTATTCTCTAAATGCCTTTCAATAGTACACAGTACAATCTTCTCCATGATTTATCCAGGAACTGAGGTTAGACTAACAGGTCTGTAGTTCCATGGGTCTTCCCTCACACCCTCTTTGTAGACTGGAATAACACTGGCTAGCTTCCAGTCAGTGGGGACCTCCCCTGACTCCCAAGACCTTTGGTAGATGGTCAAGAGGGGTCCTGCCATAACATCTGTTAGGTCCTTCAGAATGCTGGGATGAATCCCATCGGGCCCCACAGACATGTGAACATTCAGCTGATAGAGCTGGTCCCTTACAATTTAAGTGTCCACAAATGGAAAGTCACTGTTCCCACACTTGCAGTCCCCCTACTCAGGGGACCGGGCAGCTCCAGGGCTATCAGTATTATTAAAGACTGAGGCAAACCCCACATTTAAGTCCTCCGCTTTTTCTTCATCCCTGTTAGTCAGATGACCATCTTCAACAAGTATCCATCCAATGTTTTCTTTAGACCTCCCCTTGCTATTAACATACTTAAAAAAGACCTTGCTATCTGACACAACACTGGTCAGTTTCAACTCTAACTGAGCTTTGGCCTTTTGTGTCTTCTCCCTGCATGTACAAACCACAGCTCTGTAATCTTCCTGCGAAGTCTGACCTTGCTTCCAGGGATCATACAATTTCTTTTTCTTCTTGAGCTCCATGAGGAGTTCCCTGTTTAGCCAAGTTGGTTTTCTGCCCTGCTTGCTTGACTTACGACACCATGGAATTACCTGCTCCTGTGCTTCTAAAAGGTGGCTTTTAAAAACTGACCAGCCCACGTGGACTCCTAAGCCATCGAAAGCAGATTCCCAGCATACTCTGTAAATAGCTCCCTGAATAGCTTAAAGTTTGCTCTCCTGAAGTCTGGGGTAGCAACTCTGCTGACTTTTTTTTCTTGTTACACTTAAAATTTTAAACTCAAGCATTTCATGATCACTGTAGCCAAGACAGCCACCTGCCATCACATCCCCCACAAGTCCTCCTGTATTCACAAAGAGCAAGTCTAGGAGGGTATCTTTCCTAGTTGGCTTACTGAGTACCTGTGACAGAAAGTTATCATCTCCTACAAACTTCAAGAATTTCCAAGACCTGCTCATCACAGCATTATGATATTTCCAGTTGATGTCTGGGAAGCTGAAATCTCCCATAAGGACAAGGGCTGCTGATCCAGAAATTTCTCCTAACTGCCTATAGAATAACTCATCAGTGCTTACATCCCAGCTGGGTGATCAGTAGTAGACACCCACTACGATATCTCCTTTGTTTTCCATCTCCCTAATCCTCACCCAGAGGCTCTCAACCACATTATCACTAACTCTAAGGGCTGTACAATCAAACCTCTGCTTTACATACAGTGCAACGCCTCCAGCTTGTCTGCCTTGCCTATTCCTCCTGAAGAGCCTGTAGCCCTCCATCCCAGCACTCCAATCGTGGGACTCATTCCACCAAGTCTCACTACTACCAATGATACCATAGCTCTGGGAACTGACCAATGCTTCCAGGTCATCCTGTCTATTTCTCATACTGTGTGCATATTAGAAAATACACATTTTGAAAAGTTGGTACTCTGCCTCTTTGTGATTAAAAATACACAGGATTATCAAAAGAGACCTGCTGTTAATACTAGTATAGTTATCATAGATTTGCTAAAGCTGACACTAGTCTCAGACTTCTCACAACAGTTTTATTCTGGAAAGCTTTTGGGAATATGAGCAACTGTATGCTGATTTTATGTCTCTTTGGCACAAGTGTTTCTTTGCCTGTAAATTGTACACCTGTATATCACAGTCGAAGTTGCTTGCTTACTTAAGGTACGTGACAATCTATCCAGCTGCTTGGATTTTGTGCGTTTTTCTGCAGCCTGAACTGAACTGTCAGGATAATCTTTGCCAGTATACCTATTTTCCCTTCCCAGTTTACTGATGCTGGGGAAGAAAAGTTGTCTCTGTATCTGCCAGGTTAGCCAATCTGAGCTCAGCTAATGGTCTGAGAAAGAAAAATTCCAAATTTCAGGATTATTTCCAGTGAAAAGTACCCAATCTTCATATATTAAAATGAAAAAGACAGCCGAAGAGTGCTGGTGCAAAAATCAGCAAAAGCCTTCAAGACAGCCAACAGTTTCCTAGGACGTAAGCAAATATACTGCTGTCTTGAGCAAGAGTGTTAACCAGTCATGCCTAGCAGTAGGTATTGACTTTGCACCAAGGCTAGACCAGTTATATTTCGGTTTATATAGGGAGAGGGGCTTTACCCATAGCTGAAAAGCAAGGCTTTGTACTTCAGCCAAGCTCATAATGAGCTGTTGCTCAAAAAGGTGCTAATAATCACTCCACCTCAGCTCCTTGACCTGCTCCCTTCTGTCAAACCAAGTGATGGTGTGCCTGCAGAGCTAGTGAATGAAGTAGAAATCTTCCTTTCTTTTAAAACATGGACTTGATTTGCCACAAATTGGCTACCAGAACTGACTCCCAAATAGTTGTACAGCCCTAACTGTGGTGTCCTTTTGAAGGTGATGCCACCAAGAGAGACTGATACTCTTAGAAATCTGTACACCAGGGATGATTTGTGCCATGACAGCATCAGGACCCCTTTCACAACCTCAGGGTCTTATCAAGGAAATGTAGAGGACAGGAGAATAAATTAGTGTTCTTGACAGTATATTGAAGTTAGTAGTATATCAGTTCATGTGATAACCCTAGGCTGTACCACATACTGGGCTTCCCCAACCCTGTTTTGTCCCTGTGTCTATTGGTATCATCCCCTGCTTAGGAGCACTCTCATATCTGTTCTGTCTGGTTGCAGATGTACCCGCAGCATGCCAGACCCCAGGGAATGGCAAGTATAAGCCTTGAGGTATGTATCCTCCCATTCCAGTTATGCATGATCACCTCTTGCGTAATAAGGTGACAGCTGTAAATGAAAAAGAAGATAAGTATTGTAGGAGATAATATTCCCCCTACTGTGACTTGCCACCTCTCTCTTATCATGTGTCTAGATGATGTGGTCTTGAAAATGCAGAGCAAAACCTCAGAAGTGGGACTGATCAGAATCTTGACAACTATTCAAACATTTCAAAACTTTAACTGTCAGAAAAATGGGTGGAGAATAGCAGGGCAAGACTTTCAACAAACTGTGTAACAGTCTGAAATGCAGTTCATTTGGGATAAAAGAATTTCTGGTTTAAAGTGTAACTTTGAAATCTGAAGAAAGTTAAATTTGCATTTCCCCTGTGGAAAGTTTTGTTTCTGTCTTTTGCTGTTTTTGTATTACATCCATTCACATTAGTCCCTCATGTCAGAACAGCCCACTTGCTTCTGGCTGAATTGCCTGGCGATCCTTCAGATAAAATCTAATGCCTGTAGCTCAAGAAAATAGAATTAGTCCTTGCCTGCCAGGCCTTACTGTGGTCTGTATACTTCATCAAGGTAATATTAACAGCATGACACAGTGATATAAACCTTCATCCAATACATTGAGCCAAGGCATGGAAGAGTATAAGAAGGAAATAAAGGTCACCAGAACCAAACCTGGTATTTAAAGTTTTCAATAAGGTGAAATAGAAAGAAATTGTTCTTGAGGTGTAGCTCAGTCTTGCCATCTTAAGTTCCCCACTTGCTCAGTTAAAGTGCAAGTAGCTAGTGATAGCCACAGTGATATGGAGAGAGGTTGCCAATAATGCTCTGTTTTGAAGATGTCCCATTCTTAACAGATGGTAGTTGTGTAAAGTGGGGTGCTAGATTTATCCTTAATTTCCTTGCAGCGGTTCTTTTGGCTGCAGCTTTTGTATCAATGTCAGCTCCAATGTTCATTAGTGGAAGCATATGTGCTGTAGAGCTGTCATGGTGTATTGCTAAATGAAAGCAAGTTTCTAGTAGCATTCCCACTCACTTCAATGGGAGCTCAGCAGGGTCAGCCACGCCGCTCAAAACAGCAACCATGCAAGAAGGGAACTCCTGATTGCAACAAAAAGCAATATAGATGAAAAGTACGCACTCTGGCTGACTCTAATGTCACATACCTAAGAGAACAGATCTAGCTGTTGCAAAAGTCTCAGGGTATCTTAAACTGATTTATTCAGAAGAAAAACACTGTGAATAACTGACAAGCATATTTGTTTAGGCCATGATCCATGAATTGCCCAAACAAAAGCAGTGATAATATTGATCAAAGATGGTGGAAAGATAAGGGCATGCCAAACTTCTTTGCTTTATTTTTTACTGAGCAAGAACACATGTGTACAAATCTCAAGCTTCATTAAGAAACCTTTCAAGCAAAGCTTTTCCTAAACAACGCCTCCATTTGTCTCCCTCCATCAAGATAAATATTTTCACCTTGTTCTTAAGGCAAATATTCCCTCTTATGAGAGTCTTGCCATGTGACAAGCCTGCATAATCCACTGTATGAGAAGATCTCCAATATTATTTGCATGATCTTGAGCAGCATAAGATGACAACTGAGGCAGAGGTATTTGAAAAATCCCAGAGAGTAGATTTTCTTGTTTTTCAAGCAGAGTAGGCTTGCAATGAGCCAAAACCAGATGAGAGCATTAGCATTTAGATGAATAGTGAAGGTGCTGCACTAATGGAATGAGGGTAAGGTATGAAAGGCGTGAGCAATTTATAGTATTTTTTGTTCATTTCTCAGAAGATGAGACAATATGGAAGGCAGAATACAAACATGCTTCCACAGGTAATTACTCCTCTATTTTCAAACAACACATTATTTGCTGTATGTGCATTTTTATAAAAAACAGAAGCCTAGAGATTCAAAGTATTATTTCAAGTTCTATTTTCTTATGTGTTTGCAAAAACACATACATTAAAAAAAACACTTTTCTCTGTGGATGTGCTAGCTTTTCATTCTAATAATTCTTAGCAAAATAGGTAGCAACAATTAGTTGCTGCTGTAGCTGGTGATAGACATTACTGGAAACAGACCACCATGTAAAATAGCATCTTACATCTTGATAGAGTCATGTACATAATGTCTTTAGGTATTCAGAAAAAAACCCCCAAACAAAACCCAAAGCAGTTCAGTGTTTTACATAGCAGACCTTAAGAAGGCAAGCCCTTTAATAAAAATCTACCCATGTGTTTAAGGACCTGAACCATGATTTAGATGGTTGAAACTCCTACTTGACCTCAAGCTTGCTCTGCCAACTTGACCAGGATGCTTAGTGTCACTTCAGTTTCCTTTGAAAAAGCAGATCATCTCTGTCTTCATATTTGGGTGTTACGAGGGATAATTTTCCAAACTTTTTCCATGGGGTGTTCTGATACTGTCATGTTGATAACATTGAAAGATGCAGAGTACTAGTTGGAAATGAATGTTCCCCATCCTCTATTCTCATAGCATGGCCCCTATGACTATGGGTAACCATTTAACTCCATCTGGCTGCGCTGCATTCTCATACCCATGGCTCAGGCAAAGGCCACAGGAGCATGAGACCCAACAGGTAAGCTGCTTCTGTGCTTCCTCTCAATCAAACAATGCCTCATGAGTCACCCATGGCTCACAAAAGAGAAGGTTGTTCTGGGACAACCTCTTCTTTCTTTGGGAGTCAGAGGTTAGTCAGCAATGGAGGCAGGGTTGCTGACACAAGAAGCAAACCCTATTGTCCTGATTTCAGGTGTGGAGAAACTGCCAGATATAATAGTCAAGAAACTGTCCCAAGAATTCCAGTGATTTGAGGATAAGTTCTGCCGCCCACCTGTACGGACCTATATCTCAGCTATTAGGAACAGGCATCCTCCTTCTGCTCAAGAGAGAGGCGATAGAAGGTACACACCATAGGGTAGCCTGTGGTCTTACCTGCGTGAACACAGAAAGGACATGAGGAAGTGGGATGGAAAACCTACCTTGGCCCTAGATGCACAGGTATGGGAATTGCAAGGAAAAACAATCACAAGTGAGGGTCCTTCCAGGAAAATTGCTGCTCCAGTCTCCAATGGGCAGTGATGAGCAGTGTGCCAGATGGAGTAGAAGGGTTGATCTTACTCCTGATCCTATGAGAAGGAATTCTAATCCATTTTTACAAAAAGTGAGTGGAGAATCCTATGACCAAGACTAGAGGGGTCCTGCCTCCCAGCAGGTGGAAGAGAGGGACAACTGAGTTTACTGGACTGTGTGGATCCAATGGTCTGGCACATCCCACAGGAGTATAAGGCTCTAGTAGACACCGGTGCACAGTGTATCCTAATGCCATCAAGTTATAAGGGGGTAGAACCCATTTGTATTGACAGGGGGGATCCCAACAGCTAACTGTATTGGAGGCTGAAATAGGCCTAACTGGGAATGAATGGCAGAAACACGCCATTGGGACTGTCCCAGAGGCTCTGTACATCCTTGGCATAGAGTGTCTCAGGAGAGGGTATGTCAAGGACCCAAAAGGGTACCAGTGGGCCCTTGGTATAGCTGCATTGGAGACGGAGGAAATTGAACAGCTGTCCACCTTGCCTGGTCTCTTGGAGAACCCTTTGATTGTGGGGTTGCTGAGGGTTGAAGAACAACAGGTGCTAATTTCTCCACAACATGAAGTCATGCTGCCGCTGAGTGCTGCCATACCAGATATGCTAGAACTTCAATATGAACTGGAGTCGAAGGCAGCCAAGTGATGCACCACAATTGATATGCTAATGTGTTTTTCTCAATCCCTCTGGCAGCAGAGTGCCGGCCACAATTTGCTTTTACTTGGAGCGGTGTCCAGTACACCTGGAATTGACTGATGCAGAAGTGGAAACACAGTCTCACCATTTGCCATGGACTGATCTAGACTGTACTGGAACACGGCGACACTCTGGAACACCTGTAATACATTGACATCATTGTATGGGTCAACACAGCAGAAGAAGTGTCCTGGTTTCAGCTGGGATAGAGTTAACTGTCTTCCTAGTAGCTGGTACAGTGCTATGTTTTGAGTTCAGTATGTGAAGAATGTTGATAACACTGATGTTTTCAGTTGTTGCTCAGTAGTGTTTAGACTAGAGTCAAGGATTTTTCAGCTTCTCATGCCCAGCCAGGGCACCTGACCCAAACTGGCCAACAGTGTATTCCATACCATGTGACGTCCCATCTAGTTTAGGAACTGGGAAGTGGGGGGGCGGGGAATCGCCGCTCGGGGACTGGCTGGGTCTGCGGGTGGTGAGCAATTGCCCTGCACATCATTTGTACATTTCAATCTTTTTATTACTACTATTGTCATTTTATCAGTGTTATCATTATCATTATTAGTTTCTTCTTTTCTGTTCTATTAAACCGTTCTTATCCCAACCCAGGAGTTTTACTTCTTTTCCTGATTTTCTCCCCCATCCCACTGGATGGGGCGGGGGGGGGAGTGAGTGAGCAGCTGCGTGGTACTTAGTTGCTGGCTGGGGTTAAACCACGACAAGAAGTTTTTGAGAAAGGGAAGAAAATAATACAAATTCTTCTGAAAGCTGGTTTTGCCATAAAACAAAGTAAGGTCAAGGGACCTGCACAGGAGATCCAGTTAATAGGAATAAAATGGTGAGGTGGGTGTTGCCACATCCCAATGAATGTGATCAACAAAATAGCAGCTATGTCTCCACTGACTAGTAAAAAGGAAACAAGCTTTCTCAGGCATTGGGGGTTTTTGGAGAATGCATATTCCAAATTACAGTCTGATTGTAAGCCCTCTCTATCAAGTGACTTGGAAGAAGAATGATTTTAAATGGGGCCCTGAGCAGCAACAAGCCTTCAGACAAATTAAATGGGAGATTGTTCATGCAGTAACTCTTGGGCCAGTCAGGCAGGACAAGATGTTAAAAATGTGCTCTCTACCATGGCAGGCCCTACCTGGAATCTCTGGCAGAAAGCACGTGGGGAGACCCAAGGCCGACTCCTAGAATTTTGGAGTCAGGGATGTCGACGATCCAAGGCTCACTATACTCCAGCTGAAAAGGAGATGGATATTAGCAGCATATGAAGGCATTGGGGTTGCCTCGGAAGTGGTTGGTATTGAAACACAGCTCCTTTTAGCACTCCAGCTGCCAGTGCTGGGCTGAATGTTCAAAGGGAAGGTTTCTTCTACAGATCATGCAACTGATGCTACATGGAGTGAGTTGCACTGATCACACAATGGGCTCAAATAGGAAACCCCAGTCACCCAGGAATTCTAGAAGTGATCATGGACTGGCCAGAAGGCAAAGATTTTGGAATATCACCAGAGGAGGAAGTGATGGGTGCTGAAGAGGCCCCACTGTATAATAAACTGCCAGGAAATGAGAGGAAATATGCCCTATTTACTGATGGATGCTGTCACATTGTAGGAAAGTATTGGAGGTGGAAGGCTGCTGTATGGAGTCCCCTACAACAAGTTACAGAAACTGTGGAAAGAGGAGGTGAATCAAGTCAGTTTGCAGAAGTGAAAGTCATTCAGCTGGCTTTACACATTGCTGAATGGGAAAAATGGCTAGTGCTCTATCTCTATACTGACTCATGGATGGTGGCAAATGCTCTGTGGGGGTGGTTGCAGCAATGGAAGCAGCGTAACTGGCAATGCAGAGGTAAACCCATCTGGGCTGCCGCATTGTGGCAAGATATTGCTGCCCAGCTAGAGAACCTGGTCGTGAAAGTATGTTATGTAGATGCTCATGTATCCAAGAGTCGGGCCACTGAAGAACATCTAAATAGCAAACACATAGACAAGGTTGCTAAGAGTGGAGTGGCTCAGATAGATCTGGATTGGCAACATAAAGGTGAATTACTTATGGCTTGGTGGGGCCATGACACCTCAGACCGTCAGGGAAGAGATGCAACATATAGATGGGCTCGTGATCGAGGGGTCGACCTGACCATGGACACTATCATGCAGGTTATCCATGAATGTGAAATGTGCTGTAATCAAGCAAGCCAAGTGGTTAAATCCTCTGTGGTATGGAGGATGATGGCTGAAATATAAAAATGGGGAGGCCTGGCAGATTGAGTATATCACACTCCCGCAAACCCGCCAAGGCAAGCGCCATGTGCTTACAATGGTGGAAACAACCACTGGATGGCTGGAAACATATCCTGTGCCCCAAGCCACCATCTAGAACACTATCCTGGCCCTTGAAAAGTAAGTCTTATGGCAACATGGTACCCCAGAAAGAACTGAGTCAGCCAATGGGACTCATTTCTGAAACAACCTCATAGACAGCTGGGCCAAAGAGCATGGCCTTAAGTGGGTATATCACATCCCCCACCATGCACCAACCTTGGGGAAAATGGAGAGATACAATGGACTGTTAAGGACTACATTGAGAGCAATGGGGGTTGAAACCTTCAAACATTAGGATACACATTTAGCAAAAGCCACTTGGTTAGTCAGCACTAGAGGATGTAAGCTGTCCCTGCCCAGTCAGAAATTTTATGTACTGTAGAAGGGTGTAAAGGTCCTGTAGTGCACATAAAATATATGCTAGGGAAGACAGTCTAGGTTACTCCTGCCTTAGGCAGAGGAAAACCCATTCGTGGGATTGCTTTTGCTAAAGGACCTGGATGCACTTGGTCGGTTACGGGGAAGGATGGGGAAGTCTGATGTGTGTCTCAAGGGGATTTGATTTTAGGTGAGAATAGTCAATAGATTAAATCATATGAGGTTGATTGCTATATAACTCTGCCACTGTATGTCATCATTATTATAATTGTTATATGCTGTATCAATGGTATTACAGTAAGAATCACTTAGACTAATGAAGAATGAATTTGCATAAAACCAAGTGAAGCGCAGTAGTGATGGAACCAGGACTGACTTCAGCATGCAACAATCCAATGCTACTCACCATCCTCCTGCTTCGCCCAATGTCACCCGCCCACTGCACCACACCAAAGCGCAATCCTATTCTGCTGACTGAGTGGACTTCACACCATCCCTCCTGCCCAGACTGTTATGACAGATGGAGTCCAAAGTCATGGACTGAATGAACTCAACAGATATTTGATAGAGATGGCCATAGACTGTGGGAATGGTATCTGTATGTATATATTAAAAGACAGGAAAAGTGATAGTGATTAATTGGAAATGTATCAGAAAGTGTGGGATCTGGGCATGACATAAATGTACCGAATAAGAGGTGGATATTGTCCTGGTTTTGGCTGGGATAGAGTTAATTTTCTTCTTAGTAGCTGATACAGTGTGTTTTGGATTTAATGTAAGAATAATGTTGGTAACACACTGATGTTTTAGTTACTGCTAAGCAGCGCTTATCCTAAGTTAAGGAATTTTCAGTTGCCCATGCTCTGCCAGCAAGCAGGTGTACAAGGAGCTGGGAGAGAGCATGGCCAGGGCAGCTGACCCGAACTAGCCAAAGGGATATTCCATACCATAGAATGTCATGCTCAGTATAAAAAGGGGGGGCTGTTGGCTGGTAGGGGCAGATTGCTGCTCGGGCACTGGTCAGTGGGTAGTGAGCAATTGCCTTGTGCATCACTTGTATTTTCTTGGGTTTTATTTCTCTTTCTCTCTCTCTCTTTTTAAAAATATTCCTTTTCATTACTATTATTATTATTGTTATTATTATTATACTTTATTATTGTTATTGTTATAATTATATTTTATTTTACTCTAGTTATTAAACCATTCTTATCTCAACCCATGAGTGTTACTTCTTGTTTTCAGTTCTCCTCCCCATCCACTGGGAGGGGGGAGGAATGAGCGAGAGCTGCATGGTGCTTAGTTGCTGGCTGGACTTAAACCACAACTACCGTGTTCTCATATGGAGAGGCCTGTATGAATGGGACTTCCAGTGAATGCCACCAAGTCATCTAACATCTTATTCCTAGGGTACAGCTGAATAATGAAAGTGTTTAAAGAAAAAAGTCTGATGGAGTCTGTTGACAAAATACACTGAAGTGGGCAGCAATCTTACTTGAGCATTGCTGAAAACTGATATTGGGAAGGTGGGTGGCCCAGGCATGGAGGTCTACGTTGAGGAAAGAGTGCCTGCTCTGCCACAGAGATCTAGCATTGCCTTTGCAAATCATTTAGCCATCCTAAAACAAACTGACACCATTAGTAGGTAAGTGTCCAGACATGGAGCCCAGGCTCTCTCTACAGAAGAGTGGTTGTCAGAGCACCTTAGCTTGTCTCTTGTCCATCATCATGCTGGAGGGATGTCTCTCTCACATAGGCAGTGCTGAGGCTGTGACCATCCTGCTTTGCTTATCTGACATGTGGCAGCAGCATCCCAGCTACTCTGGAAAGCATGCAGCAGGACTAGATTTGATTGTAAAGATTATGGATGGAACAGACAAACATTTGGGTGACATCTGGGCACTGTGAGAAATGCAGGTGCTGGTATTAGCATCATCTCAGGCAGGACAGGGTAGATTACTTTCCTTATCTATAATTTTTCACTCTGGGACAGTATTGCTATCATCTTAGCAACAGAAAGATAGTATCTTTTTTACACATTTTAATAACAGTATTGTCTCTTTTCCTTGCAGGATGAATACACATTTCCTGTCTATCCTTTGCCACTGCCATCCCAGCAGACACTACTTAAAGGCCAGCAACCTAGGTTACAAGCACAAAACCCATTGCTGCAGCCTCACTGCAGCCTGCCGAGCAAGCCCCAGCCCAGCACAATGAAGTGCAGCCACTAGTCCTACAGGGGCAGCAGCTGTTTCACCAAGGAGAACTTTCAGGGGTCCAGCAACAGCTGCCAGCTGCCAGAAGTCAACAGCCAGTAGATTTCATGTATGTAGGCCCACTGAAATTGGTCGTTTCTTTTGGCTTGACAAGTCTCTGGACAGGCTCTGTACTACAGGTAGCTTGCCAGACTTGTTCCTGCACTTTGATTCGTGGAAGTAAGAGAGCATTTATTTCCATTGGGAATGGTAGTGGCCAGATTCTTACCACAGCTGGAAATGGTAGGGTGATGTCAGTACTTATCTTTGCATCTCTACCTTTTATGGTGCCAATTCAATCTGGAGAAAGTGTAATGATCATCAATGGAAATAAGGGAATACTTTAGCTGGTGATGATCATCATGCGAGTCAGAACAGACTATATCCTCTGAGATCTTTAACTGGAGTAGCTTATGGTCATTTGACTCAGAAAACTGTCTCTGCAAGATGAATATGGATAGACTCTCAGGCTGCCTTATTTAACAGAAACCCACTGACAACTTTGAGGGCTATGTAGGTTTGGTTCCTGCCCAGTGCAAGACCAGACCTATATTCTACAGACAAAGGCTGACCTGCAATACCCCTTCCCCTGTGAAGTCTGAGATTTTTGTCTGCAGAGGATGGTACTTCAGACACAATGTCATAGCTTAATGTTATCTGCCTTTGTGCTATCGGCCTTGAAATAAACCCTATTACCACATGGCTTTATTTCAGGAAATAAAATAATGCAAGTGCTAAAGAAGACCTAGTGTGCTTGAAAGCTTGTGTATTTTTCCAGCTTTATCAGTTGCTCTAGTAACAGATATTACCTCCCTGCCCCCCAAACCATGCCTTGTTTTTTTCCTTACTTTCATTGGTATTGAAAATGTACGAAGAACAGCAGGAGGTGGTTGGAAGACCAGGTAGCGAAAGTGCTCTCCGTATAGATACGTCCTTTAACCAGGCCAAATACATTCCACAGATGCAGTATGTAATTTAAAATTTCTTCTCTTTTGCTGTCTGTTAGCTGATTCTCTCTATTCAGCAAGTCTTTTCCAAGTATGTACACTGACTGCTTTTTTATAAAGTAATGCGGTTACCAGCACTAAAATATTCAGGGCATTTGGATCCCAAGGTGAGTAGAGATTTTAATGTGTAGCCTTCTTAGGTACTGTAACACAATTATGTTTATACCAAAGTTTTGTGGCAACTCTTGGTTGGATTAAGTTGTCATTTTCTCAGCCAGAACTGAGAATCAGCTGAGGAGATGTCATTTTTTTCGGAAGCAGTAAGTCAGAAAAATGTCCCTCTGTGTAAAAAATCTATTTGTAAAGGCAAGCCCTAAATTCTCTTCAAGTGCCTCAATGCTGTTTTCAGCTGCACCTACATGAACAGTGTAGGCAGACACACCTTTGCTATGTCTGCCCTTGCTGATGGAGAGACACAAACCAGCTCTCTCCCAGGAGCTGAATAGTCACATTCAGCATACATGCAGCTCTGAGCTAATGCATTTAAATGGCTCTGGCCTGCAGCCAACAGGGCACACAAATGAAGCAGACAGGACGTGATGATCTATACTTGTCTGTGCCCCCAAAAGCAGAGTCCTGGTCATTCTTTCCAGCATCCATGGCACTGAACACTTGCTAACACCAAAAAATTATTCTTTTCTTTTTGCTCTTGTTGCACCCAACTGCGTATCAATTAGTCCAGCAAGGGGAAGCACAACAGCCGCAACAACACCCATTTATTTAATTCCCATGTCTTGCTCTCCAATTCTTTCTGCTTTTACTCAGCTGCATCAGCTTAATTCACTGATTATTTTCTTGTTTTATCTAGCTTTACCCTCAGCTGTTTCTTCTGTCCTATGCAGCAAGCCAAGGGGTAAGTTTATTTCAATTTTTCTCACCGTCAGACAACTATTCTTTCAGTGGACATTGCTCCAGGTAAAATCAGCCTGAATTGAAAGGCTGATGTATTCAAAGCCATGGCACAGACCTTTATGTATGCCCCTTGTTCAATAGTGGCCACTATGCTTCTGTGTCTAGCAAAATTTGTTTTAAAGTTGGTTTCAAAATTTCTTCCAGAATGCATTTTTCATTCAGTTTCCCCCTAAAACCATAATTTTGTTCAGTGGTGTAACACTTGCTTTGCCTGACTCATGTCCTACTGTCTTTTTAACAGAGTGTCCCTGCAAGACTTGACATAGGGAGGTCTGAAGAAATGCAGGTGAGTCATATCTGGGTCTGTGCCATTAGAAGGGACATCTGGCTCTACGAGATCATAAGGCAAGACAGCCTGGACTTTTTGAATGTAAATATCAGTGAAACTGTTCTGTGTACTCACAGTCTTCTTTCAGTCACAACCAAGGGCTTCACAATCTTTGCAACACATAGGTTACTGTAAGCTTAATGTACATTAAGTTAGGTCACAAATGTTGTTCTCATTGTAAGACTTCCTTACACTGTGGAAGCAGGAGGCAGAGAACAAATGTAAATAAGAATTAAAGTCCTACAATCTGGTCATGGAAGAAGCAGGTTGATAACCCAAAACCTTCATATCTTTCCAAGTGGATACTTATTGTCTTGGAAAAGGACCAGAAAGAATTAATAATCATGACTTTAAAAGCCACACTCAGATGGTGATTTTCTCCCTCAAGCCTGAAGTCCACAGTTGAGGGCCATTTCCCATTTCAAGAACCAGGTGTTCACTGATAACAGGAGATGGCAGGCACTGGTGGTATATCTGGCATAACCACAGGATGATGACTCTCTGGCTGGTTTGTGTAGCACCTGTTTCTGAAGGGTTGTCACTCCAATACCAGCTTCCACATCACAAATGGCTGTGGAGGACAGCTAGCCTTCTGCCTCGGCTTGCCAACAGCAGCTGACTGCACACATTGGTGGAAAGCTGAGGTAATAACATAGTCCTCTGAACTTGCTTTTTCTTCAGGGAGGCAGAGTGGGTGCACCAGTCTCTGGTGCCATGTTTCCCATTTTTAATGGCACATACAGTGGATTAGGATGGGGGCCCCAAAACCCAGCCCTCCAGGGAGATGTCAAAACTGATGATTACTCATCAGCCCCAGGACAAAAGCTGCTGTTGCATGGAGGTGTCAGTCAGATGCAGGGACGTTCTTAATCTCCTGGGGCTTTCCCATTGGACTGGGGGAGTGATGTCCATCTTCCAGATGGGATGCTCGTGGGCCACAGTCAGCATGTGGCATGTGCTGAAAGCAATTTGCCAAGTGACTCTATGCATCCAGCAGGCCAGAGCAGAGGGATTCTTGAGGAAACATGCACCACTGCCAGGACAGAAGGAACTCAGTTTCCCCCTGGCAGCCCTGCACCCTTCATTTTTATAGCCCAGTCCTTCTGGAGGTCCAGAAAGAAGTATGTTTTCTACCTTGTACTCTAATATCCTGCATACACCCCAAGCAGGAGATGAAGCCCAGCAGTTACTGATCATGTGGGGTGTAAAGCTCTTCCAAGCACTGTGAAGTGCCCTGCTTCTGTACCATACATGTGTTTTCTCTGCATGATGCAGTGGTGAAGGAGATCTAATAACCTATTTTTCTTGGGCTTGCAATAAAACATTAGTTACACTAACCAACATATA
This sequence comes from Haliaeetus albicilla, assembly GCF_947461875.1. Lineage (NCBI taxonomy): Eukaryota > Metazoa > Chordata > Aves > Accipitriformes > Accipitridae > Haliaeetus > Haliaeetus albicilla. Next base: position 41,655,256 of record NC_091516.1, read on the forward strand.
CAGCTGTGGAAACTCTAGCACAAAGGTTTTACTTTCTGTATTATTTGTGAGAGGGGAAAAAAGATGATTAACAGTGAATTTTGTTAATGCAGTGAATTACTGTAAATTTCCTCTTCATGCTGCTGTACGTGTACATGTAGGTGGTATGTAGTCAACTTTTCCTGTTAAATGTCTCCTTGAGCAAGAAGAAATGCATCTTAAGCAACAAATGCTTTTGTGACATCTTTTTGTACTGTGAGACTCTGTTGCTCCATGGGTGATGTAGGGTATTATCTGAGAATGAGGTAGTGCTTAAGTAATAAAGGTTTATTCCACCATGCATTTTGCTGCTGCTTTTTGAAACAAACAAACAAACAAACAAACACAAAACAAACAAACAAACAAAAAACCCCAAACCAAAACCACTTCAAGTCCTGAATGTGAGAACAGTAGATGGAAGATATGAGATGCTGGTCCAGACATCCAAGAAACACTGCCTTTACTTTCGAAAATACACAGCCAGATATTCAACATAGTCTTCAGTCAAATAGATCTATACCAGGATCTTGACCTTCAATTTTTCAGAGGTCTGTCCAGCCTGAGAGGGGAGCTGTGCAGGCACAGCATCTGGCGCAGCTTGCTGTGTGTACATGCTGCATGTCGGCATGGCAGGGCAAGGTTTCTGCCACAGCTGTGTTCAAGCCCAGAGAGAGACAGCAACTTGAGTGGTATTGCCAGTGTGAACTTCAGTCCATTACATCCATCACATCTCTTCAGAGCAGTTTGCATCAAAACTGAAATGAGGTGGAGAGTCAAAGCATTTCTGACACAGAAATGCCAGATTAGGAAGGGGAACTAGCAACATGTATTTACACCTGGAGAGAATAGCTTCAAGTCCCAGGGACAGACATTTCTCCTATGACTGATAGCTGCTGTCTCTGTCACATTACTGGAGGTAACTAGCAGAGATGTTATGGGTCCTAGAGACTTCTGTGGGACAATAAACAGTCTATCTTGAGGCTTTGTTCCTCATGGCTCTGCAGGCTCTCTTGTGTCATATGTGTCAAGGTAATTCAGCCCACAGTCACCTCAGGCATATAGGGGCACATGACTCAGTTATGGGATAAGGGTGACACGCAGTGCTCAAGTGCTAATACGAAATGTTGTATATCTTGTGTTGCTTGTGTTGCACAATGGCTTACTGTGAATTTCTGCCCAGCAGAGGTAGGAGATGCACATGGGTGAGACTGGGAAAGGCTGAGGACTGAGACTTCCAGAGATACTGAGGAGGAGAAGGTTGAAGGTCAATGGGGGAAGATGAGTGTAACCACAGAAGCAAAGGGAAGGTCCAAGGTGAGGAATTTGCTAGTAAGTAAAGCAAAGGGGGAGAAAGAGAGCAGGGATGGGGAGAGAGGACCAGGAAATAATGTAGGCCCAGTTTTTCCACCTTAATCAAACCTTTCTCACCTGTGGGCAAGGTAGGAGAAGTTCACCTCAGCCTGGCTGAAAGTGGCAGAACAAGGCTCAGCTGCATCTGCCCCTGGATAGTGTGAGAAAATGTAATGGTAGATATGTTGAATGTAAACCACACTAGCAGCTCTATATCTGTTACTGGGAGCTACTGGGTTGTTTCACAGGTCTAGATCATAGCAAGTAGTGGTCTTAGCAAGCTCCATGATTACACAAGGACTTTGCACTTCTGCAGCTTTTCGTAACCTATTTGAACTTCATTCAAACATTTCTAAACCAAGTGCATTGGATCAATTGAAAAATATGTAACAGTTGTGTAATACAAGCTTCTCTCTTGGGTATTTCTTCTCATCTAACATTTTTCAGAGCACTTGGGCAGTGTTGCAGTAGTCTGTCTGGTTATTGTACTTATTCATGATAAGGGAGTTCTTTTATCCTCGTGTTATGGGTGTACAAATCAAAATTCAAAGGGACTTGCTCAAGTGCTTTCAGGTAAGTGATATGAAACAAGGAAGGTAAAAAGAAACAAGGGTGTGAACTCCAGGCTTTAGCCTACAGCTGATGTCCTAACTACCTTTTGTCATGTTCTGGAAAGGAGGAATATATTTCCAATATGTAATTATCTTTTGCTACCCATTTCCAGAGAGAGGAAGAGTCACTAGGGGAAATTGTAGAGGGAATATGGGGATTTATCAAGCTTCTATTTCCCAGGAGCTCAATCCTGCAAGATTATCAGTGTACACTGCTTTTGGAAGTTAAGATTTATTGAAAGCACTTGCTTTGTTATAGCTCTTCCATGATTAGGAATGTCCAACAAATTTGGGGAAGGAGATGAGGAGTCTGGGATTTGTTTTGGATCATTTATTGCACCGAAGTCTTCCCAGAGAGGAGCTAAGTGAAAGCAAGGCCCAGCAAAGCAGTTCCTTATGGAGAGAGCAGAAAGGATCAAATTTGACAGAGAAGGAGAACAGCCAACAGTAAGAGGCTTTTCAGAAGGAACAGAGTAGCAGAGGAGGTACACAGAGCTTAAAAAGCATTCACGAGGGGGTGTAGAAATGAATGCATAATGCAGTTAGTACTCCTGCCAAAGTGTGGTATAAAACAAGACAGCTTATTACGGCAGCTCTAAACACACAAAATACCACTCTGCACAAGTCAGTGCACTAATTTGCTCCTTACTGCCTTCTATCAGATATACTCTCTGTGATCTCCTTCATTGTTGCTCCTTGACTGTATTAAGCATTTCCTTACATTTTCCTTGCCACTTGTTGCCTTGGATTTGCATGGCAGAAGAGCTCTCAAAGTATCTGCTGGAACATACCACTGTCTCTGGTAATGCTGCAGCTTGCTGTAATCTCAGCTGCTGGATTTGCACAGCAATCTGCTGGATCTGTATGCTTGTCTTGATATAGCACACCTCCCTCCCCCCACCCCAGACAGTTTCACATTCATGGAAGAGATTTTCTCCCTTCTCCTCTCCCAGATATGGGACCTTGCTCCCCATCAGCTGCACTGTACCTTTAGGCTGGGCAGTAGGTCAAGCACAGGCTTTCCCAGAGCCTGTGAGGACTTGAGCTTTATGAGCCCACGCTTCAGGGAACCACAATAGCTGTGAGCAATTGGACTTACTCTGCTTGTAAAGATCTCCCAGCACAGTCACTCAACTCAGCTGCAGGCAAAGTTAAAACACCATCACAGACACATGTATTTCCCTATCCTGGTTTTCTCAGTGCTCCTGACCTTTCTCTGTGCAGGACTTCTCTTTCACTATGTCAACTACCCCAGATCATGAACAAAAAAATGGAGGCACTCACTCATCCTTTATCCTCTTCTCGTCCCCATCCTTTCACAGATGCCAGATACCTTTATCAGGTGATTCCCTGACAGGTTTCAGCAAATTCTGCCTGGGTAGCAGGTGTCTGGATACCAGAAGTGCTTCTCCTGAAAGAATCTGTTCATTGCCTTGCTCATGCATGACAGCTATGTAAGTCTGTGAATCAAGTTCAGCTTTGTGATACACATACTTACAGATTACCTGTTTCTTACACCCAGCAAATGCCTTTGGGAAGAAGTTAAACCCTTGAGGTAGGGTGAGATGCAGTTTGAGATTAAACAGGTAAACTGATTAAACAGGTAAACTAACCGTTTCATGAAAGCAGCCAGCATTTTTTTGCCTGAACCCAAAAGATTCTCCATAGAGAACAAAATAATGACCTGGGAGGTGTCTTTTGCCAGTGGTACATGGATTTTTTTACTGGTGACCGTTGTGGATACCTAAGGACTTTGGATATTGACTGTCCATTGATTTAGTGGGCTTCAAGTACTGAAACACATTAGAAGCCAAAGGCCTCGCAAGACTCTGGCAGTCAGTTAGGCCATAACAGTTACATGGAAATAGTTTCCCAAATAAATCCTGGGTATCAGCAAGTTCCAGGGGAACTACTTTTTTTGGAAGTGAATGAAGATAAGTTGATGTAAGTTTTTGTGAGAATCTCTGTGCAAATAGTTAGTTCAGTGTGATTAATATGTGTATACATTGCTTTTAGACCTTCAAATTGATTTTTCTGAGAAGACAAATCTGAAATTTCATTCATCTGCAATGATGAACGTGAATGAATCATGAGAACAGATAATGAGGACACTGCTGGCAGGAGATGGGCTGCTGCACTAACCTGGCTGTTTTGCCTTCTCTAGGTAAAAGAGCACTAGAAGAGAGAATCAACATTTCAAAGGGACTGTCACAGTGCTAACACAGAGAAACAGCCTGTTTGGAGCACATCTCAGATCTGCTCCTGGATTTCAGATGGTTGTGATCAAAGTGTTGTCAAAAATAAGGTTAGAAAGCACTCTCAAGGTCATCTCATCTATCTTCTGCTCTATCTTCTGCACTTCAGTTGTACCTATACCACTTCCCACAGATGCTGTCTAGCCTATTCTTAATGACTTCCTCCAATGGAGGCATCATGAAGTCCTCCTTTTAACGTCTAATTTAACATTGCTGCAAGTTAAAATAATTGCTTGTTCCCTTTGTCTCAGGTGACCATCACAGCCACTTTGTTCATGCAGGAAAGTCTATCTAGATGAAGTTTATTTCTGTGCATCGCCTGTAAGAAAAGCAGCCCTGCTCCTTTCACTCTTGGCTTTTACACCATGTGTCCTTGACTTCTGAAGAGCCACATTGTCCTCCTCAAAGAGATGTTGCCCAAGGAAACGTGCAGGACCTGAGACAAGGCACAGTGACTCATCTAGTCCTTGCTGGTGCTGGCCTGCTTTGTAGAAAGCACTCATGCTACTATTATGTCTGTGTGGCATAACACGGAGCTAACATGCTCCTGCAGAAATGCCCCAGCCAGCTCAGCAGTCCTGGTCCCAGCCACAGCCTAGGCTTTCAAGAGTCATCCCATCCTTCCCATTGTGCAAGACCAGCAGCGCACACCTAGCTCACTGGCCCTGGGACCATACTATAACTTTGATTCACCAATTAGAGATATAGCTCTTTTTCAAAGTTTCTCTTAGTACTGCACCTGGCACCTGGAAGGGCAATAGGGAAACCCAGAAACAATGTTATTTCTTTTGTAAAAACACCACAAAACAAAACAAAACCCAGAGCTGGCATCATGAAGATTGGTGTCAGTGCACAGGAAGGAGTCCTTCTGCTGTCTCCCCTGCGTGAATAGGCAAGGTTAATCCAACTGCTTCCAGTGGGGCAGAAAAGAGATTTCTTCCAGAACAAAATGCCAGAGACTTCTGCTTTTTTTTTTAGTGCCTTCCAGCAAGGATCATCTGTTGGGACCATCTGGACATCATGAGTTCAATTTCCTCTGTTAAAGGTAAACTTGGCTGTCAGAAGAGTGACAGGTCCCTTTTCTTTTCTATTTGTAGCCGACATTGCTTGCATATTCCTGTTGACCATAATCTGTGATAGAAACTTGGTTTGGCTTCACCTCTCCTCCTCCATTCTCCCCTCTTTCAGGGAGATTTTAAACAGCATCATTTGCAAAAGTATTTTGGAAAGGTAAGCACAAGAAAAGCCTTCAGTTTCCACCACTCATTTGTATTATGGAGAATCCCCATCCCCAAAGACATGGAATAAAGAAATTATAATGTAGCTTTTCTTTAATAATTGGAACCCTCCTTTCAAGGGGACTTCCTCTCTGTGGCACTCTATTGCTTGACTTCATGGCATCTGAGCAGCTCACAACTCTCATTGCCCTACAATATTCCTAAGGGATTGGGAAGGGCATGGAGGAATGTCTGGAGGCTGTTTCCAGTGAAAGGTTTGGATGCATCCTTTGTTATCTATGTTGCAGAGGGTTCCCAGGGTTTTAGTGATGCTTGAAGCAGTCACTGGAGAAAAGCTTGGGCCATATTCAAAACACCCACAATCAGTGTCCCATTTACACATCATGTTCACCTTTCTCCTGTGATAATGCAGGAAGCTGGGATTTGGCAGCCATCAAGAGCAGAAGATCTGGATCATTCTGTGTTGGTTTGGATATAAGCAGTATGGATGGCATTGGCAACTGTTTTAAGCTCCACCATCTAATTGGGCTCAGTGGGACCCTGTAGACTCCTGCTACTCTCAGGGAATGGGATATGTGACTGAGCGAGCTGAACTAGCCGAAACATAACTGCAGCTATTTCAGAGTGTCAATTTTAGACTAAGTAAGTACAAAAAGCCAGTGCAGTTGGCCCTTATACTGATGCAATATATTCATGTTCATGCAGCGGTAAGCACTTCTACATACAGCCTAAATGATCTAATTTACAGTTTTCCACACAGGATTCTGTGGCATACCAGGGAATTAAAGAGGGCCAGTACACCCACTGCTTGTCTCCAAAGATTTACAGGTGTCTGCTGTAGGAAGTGAAGGCACCTGGAAGATGTTCAGCACCCAGGACTGAGTCCTTGCCTGCCTGCACAACTCTGAGACAGAACCAATTACTGCTTGAAGCTAACTGCATGGGAACTGTGACCTGAGTCATGCACACCTAATACATTGACTGTAGGAGTGGGAATCCCAGTATTTACTCCATCAGAAAAGCCTTTGCAAAATATCATTGTACAGGTTTTAACATAGATGACACAACTTTGGTATAAGGTGTTTTTCTAGCTTTTAGAAATTGTTGAGATTGTCAAAGTTTGCCTCCCCAGACCACAGGTGATTCTTCTGCACTGAGGAGAGAGGTTTGCAGATTCATGCAGACAAATTGCCCTGAGTCACCAGCTCAAACTGGTAAGCAGAGGGGGAGGGTAGGCAAATTTTCTTACCTGTAAACAAAGAATGTGGAAGCAGCAAAAAAAGACAATAAATGCCTAAGTCAGACTTACAACGCTGGAAACAAAGCCTCACAGTTCAAAGGGAAGAGTGGTGACAAAACAAGATGGTTAAACACATTCTGCTGATCTCTCCACATCTACTCTTTCATCTTTAATTAGCCTTCAGCAGCATTCTGACCTAATGCCTGTTAGACAGGCATTTAACTTCCAGCTAAGAAACACGATGGAGGGAGCACACCACAGGAAAGCAGTTTTGTTTCTATGCCTTTTTTTCAGCCTTACTTTCAAGCCCTGGCTTTGGTGTTCTGTATAATTATGTGTTGTCATAAGAACTGCAGTCTGCCTTAGTCACTCCAGTATGCTCCCGGTTGTTCTTTTAGCTAGATAACAGTGTGCTGCATCTTACATTGCTTTGGAAGACTGGGGAGGTAAACTGTTCTGGGATGCTGTATAATTAAATAGTAGGCTACTGCATACAATGCAACACTGCTATCTAAAATGCTAGCCTTTCTGTTATGTGTGCTAGATAGATACAAGTTTACTATTGGGAAAGGTGAAGAAGGGCTCTCTTCTTTCCCCCTACAGCATCTGTATTCTGTCCTTTTATGCTGGGAGCAGAAGTGCTGAGGAGACGCCTCTTGCCCTAGCACAGTCCCATACCACTTTTTGGCCCTGTTACACACCCCACATGTGATTGTGTGGGATATGTAAGATCTGTTATGTATGACATATGAGGAAGCCATGCAACTGCATTGTTATCCCATTCACATTGGGGTTGTGTCTGCCCCTGGGTGTTTGACAAGCTGCAAGGGAGGTGTGCATCTGTGAGGGCCTTGGGTGAAGGAAACCCTCCTTCTTCAATTCCAGGCAGGCAGGCTGAGGCATTCATTCCTGTCAAGACTGAGGAAGCTGCAGACATGTGTGTAGATGTAGCATGGCCAGTTTTAGAGTTTAAAAAATAAAATCATTCAGCAGCCATTAAAGTATAAACTTTTGTAAGAAGCTTTCTGAAATATGAGTTGGAAAACCTCGAATGCCCCCTTCCATGTAGGTTTAAGCCAGAGTGTATCTCCTCCATGCTGGAATGCAGCTGTATGGGCTAAAGGTTTGGTCTGGAGCACATAAGGAGCATTTTATATGTGGAGTCTGTGGTGCTGTGGATGAGGCCTGGTGGTCTACACAAGTGCCTGAGGATTGGAGAGGCTGGGGAGAAGATCTGCCTGCAACTCACATCAGCCATCTCAGTCTGGCTCTAAATAGCTAGCTTGGACATTGCTAACTCTGTAGTTGCAGCAGCAGCCTGGAGCTGGTACATGCAGGCTGCACCTAGCTTGGTTATTCCTAAAACTTGTCATTGCCTGCAGGATAGGGCACTTCTTGTGCTGTAGATGCTCAGGCACCTTGGCAGACATCCTAGGTAGTTTCAGTTAGCTGGGATCTGACAGCACACAGACCTACAGGCACCCAAGGTCTGTGGTGGCTACCACAGCACACTGGCCTTGTGGGGACTTTACCCGAAAGCAAGACGGTGAGGCAGAATAACACTTTATCCCCCTGGAACAGCACAGGGGGAATGGAGTTGTGCCTTCAGGCTTAAGCCTCACCTGTGACATAAAGTTGTTGGTGCCACAGGGGGCCTGTCTTTTCCGTAAGGAGATGACAGGGTTGGGATCAGGCTTGACCCAATGAGGTCCTGTGAGCCTCTACTTTCTTCCATGTTGCTGGTTCCAGCCCAGACATGGGTCAAGTGCAAAGCATCCAGAGCAGGCTAATGCAAAAACTTTTTGGACAACTTTATAATAATCCCAGCCTTTTCCAAAGGGAGAAAAACAAAGACTTTCTTTTTAGGGCAGACCTGGCAGTGCACAATGTGATGGGTGGAAAAGTGTCTCCTGGAGAATGGGCTCAGACCCACACTTCACTGACACAGTGTAGACATACTAGGACATCACCAGCATGTGGTACAATGGGCATTTGCACATCTGGAACAAGGCAGAAATCCTGCTGTTTAACTAGGTCTCCTGGCCAGTTTAGGAAAGAGCTGAGCAGGCTGCAGAAGAGAAATATTTATTTCATAAAAGAATGATTGCAGTCTTTTAATTTGGCTTCTGACACAATATGGGTCAGACAGCACTATGCAGCAATTTCTGCATTAGCAGGAGCTTCCTTCACTGATTTGAGAGGGCTTCAGAGAAGACTCAGCTCTCTGGGCAAACGTCAACTATTGCAGGCAGCCTTTGCTAGAAGGATTGTTTTAAATTTCCTACATTTTCTCTAGATAAGTTTTGTGAACGAGAACAGACCCAGTGTTTGTTCATCTAGAAGCAGGAGATGGGACTGGTTGGATCAAAGAGATACTCTGTTAGCAAGTTTTTATGAGCCAGGTCTTTGCAGATAACTCAGAGCAGGCTAGGGTAGCCAGTGGGTGATAATGGATCCATTTTGCCCTCTTCACAGGTGTGCCGGTGAGGGCTGATGAGGCACTGCCTGTCCCGTGCCTCCTTGGGATGTCCTGGGCAGTGCCAGTGAGTGTCAGCATCTCTACTTAGCATGCTCATGTCTTTCTTAAACACGGATACCATTGGGAAGTTTTGATTGCTATTTGCTATTTAGTCTTGATTTGCTGTTTACTATTGCCTTACCAATAGTAAGACAAAGTTAAAAACCTCCCAAATCTATTATAAAATCTTTATCTCCTAACCAGTTATATAATGTTCATCACAATAGCCCTATTTCCCCCAATATTTTTCTTTTCTAAGAAAACTCTCATCCCAGAGAGTTCATTGCTAAGAACAAATGCTGGCCCTTCTTTCATTTTGTTATATTTAGTTTCCATCTTCCTTAAGTTTTCCTTCATTTGGAAAGAAGCCGATGAAAAGCTGGTGAATGTGATTTTATTCCATGGAAACAAAGCAACAAGAACCATTCTTTCTGACAAGAAGGTATTAAAAAAATATATATTTCACAGTGGAACAAAAACAGATATTGATCTGGATTTTCTGATGATACAGCAGTTGCAATTATTGCTTTATCGAATGTGAATTGTCCTTTTTATTAGAGTCACTTTTTTCTTAGCTATGCCAGCTCCAAAAAGCTGGATATGGAAGAAAAAGTGAGGTGGTAAAGAAATTTTCTTCTTTATTTTTTCATAATTTTTAGACAGTTTTTAGGCTGTATTTATGATACTCTTTCCACAGACATCACCAACCTTTGAATCAGATGCACAGAGACAAAAGCAGTCAGACACAAACAAATACTGCATATATATTGTCATATCTTTTGATATAAATGCTGTCTTAGTGTGATATAGTGAACAATAACCACTGCCAAAGGATATCCTATGTCTTACATGTCAAATTAGAAAGCAAAGCAAAACAAGGAAAGTACTTTTTCATATTCTGCACACCTTTCTGAGTTTTAATTGGATTTGCCATAGTCAAATAGGATCATATTTAATTCCCTCAGCATAGCTTCATTTGACTTGGGTTGGTAGGCAGTCATAAAAATGGACATCGAAGTTTGCACACCTTTAAGAGGAATAGGGTAGTTCTCACTGAAATCAGCTGTGTTTTCAGGCTGCCAGCAGACAGAGGCAGACATCTTGACACTACCGACAGTGTTATACATACACGTGATCTGGAGAAAGGAATTGCATTCATAGCACGACATTTAACCACGCCATCAAACACTACAGTGTAACAGCACAATTTGTGGAATATAAACTGGACTTGGCTGATATTTAGTATACGGAAACCTCAGTTACCCATGGAACAATGGGGGTCAATTTCTCCACAGATGATGCAGTTTGGTCAACGCTCTTTTCTGAACTCACCATTATTAAGAATTTTGTCTTTTCCTTGTTTCTGTTCTTCCTTTTTCACAGTGACCAAGCCTTGACACTTCTACTGCCTGTGCAGTCTACCTCTTGCTCAAACTTACTGCAAACTTTTCTTCTCGCCATAACTCCCATCATTTCTGACTGAGTATTTGCACCAGTAGCAGAGCAACATCAGCTACTAAATCAGCATGGGTTGTGAGGCAATAGCTGATCCTGCACTTTCTAGCTAGAAATGGTGCTTGTCAAGACAGACCACAACTATTTGCCCATGCTTAAGGCCACCATGGGTCCTTTGGGTCTTTGGCAGAGGAGGGCTGTGGGTTATTCTTCCTTTGTGTGAGAGCAAACTGCTTGCAACTAGGTAGTCTTAGGTTCCAGAGACACATCTTGCTGTGTATCTAAGGTTACTAGATTGGAGTAACAGACTTGTTGAAAAAAAAGGCCTGAGATGAACACCTGGAAAAAGTTAACATAGGCTGCATGTTTTTTCTGACCTGCAGCGCGAATCCCAAAGTAGGTTACTTTTAAGAAATTCTCTGTGATGTTTGTCTTTAAGGATATAATCTGGGTCATTATTTGTAATTCTCTGTGATGTTTGTCTTTAAGGATATAATCTGGGTCATTATTTGTAAAAGGATATGCCTCTTGTTACCTGACCTACTAGCTTGGAGGCAGTATGACGCATAAGCGGGGCTGGCCAAGAATTTCAAATTACAAAAGTAGCATATTTTTCCTAGAATTGCTTCCTGACAAGTTTGCTGTTGTTCACCAAGAACTTCTATTGGAAATATGTCTCAGTCTTGAGGTGGAATTCCTGGCCCAAGGGCAAAGTAAGTATCTGAGATGTTGAAACACTAAATTTCGGAGGGTGGGTTTCAGATCTCTGCTTATTCTAATGTAATCCAATTTCCCTTGTACTGAACAGGGCTGGGGTGTGGAAATTTCTTTATTGTTCCCAGATTGGGTGAAGTGAGTTTCTATTGTTCTCAAGTGTGAGGTGAGGAACTGGCTGCTGTCTGGTCAAAACACAGCTGGGTCCATTCAGTGTGCTCTCAATGAGTTGGTGTGCCTATGGGACACAACCTGGTAGCCTACCAAGATTTCCTCTGGGGCCTCAAAAGCAGCCTGGCTGCACTACTAGAGGCTCTGGCTTTACAGGCTGTAGCTTTGACATTGCTTCCTGCTCCCAGCTCAGGAGCTGGCTTATTTGGCACACAACGCTCTGTGGACGTGCATCCTGACTATTTTGTTTCCTAGCACCAGGCTTCCTGGCACCAGCGTACCTGCAACTCCCTGCAGTACTTGCTCTGTGTGCTCACAGCTGCGTTCTGATTTGTCCACTGCTATGACAACAGATGCCAGGTCCACGGGCTCCTCCAAGTCCTTTCCCAAGGGTCACGGCTATGTAGAACCTCTGCCCAGTAAAGTCACAGTGTCGTGGTTTAACCCCAGCCAGCAACTAAGCACCACGCAGCTGCTCACTCACTCCCCACCACCCCCAGTGGGATGGGGAAGAAAGTCGGGAAAAGAAATAAAACTTGTGGGTTGAGATAAGAACAATTTAATAGAATATAAAAAGAAGAAACTAATAATGATAATGATAACACTAATAAAGTGACAGCAGTAATGATAAAAGGATTGGAATATACAAATGATGCACAGTGCAATTGCTCACCACTCGCTGATCGACGCACAGTTAATACTCGAGCAGCGATCCCCCCACCCCCACTCCCCCCAGTTTATATACTAGATGTGACATCGCATGGTATGGAATACCCCATTGGCCACTTTGGGACAGATGCCCTGGCTGTGTCCCGTGTCAACTTCTTGTGCCCCTCCAGCTGGCTGGGCATGAGAAGCTGAAAAATCCCTGACTTTAGACTAAACATTACTTAGCAACAACTAAAAACATCAGTGTTATCAACATTCTTCTCATACTGAATTCAAAACATAGCACTGTACCAGCTACTAGGAAGACAATTAACTCTGTCCCAGCTGAAACCAGGACACACAGTCATCCGTAGCTAAAACATGTCTGAAACATGAATGCAAAAGGAGCAGTGGGAAAAGGTCTTACAACTTGTGGTGACTGATTGCAAATGCCTCGTTGTCCTTTCCTTTCCCCCAGCAGAACCTGTATTTTGGTTATGCCTTTCAAAGGTCCCTATATTATTCTGAGGAAGTGTTTGAAAATGAATATGACCCACTCAAGCCTGAGAAAGAGACTCCAGGAGCAGAAACTGCAGCAGCAGATGCCGCTATAAATGCCTCCAACCCTACCACTACCTTAAGCACAGCCAATGTCCCCATTGCTGAGAGGCCATGGTGCTAGAAGGGACCACCACGCAGCCTGAGGTTGATCCTCAGAGCATGACCAAGCTGCCTGGTAAGAACACAGTGGCTCCATCTCATACAGCAAATGTCTCCACCCAAGGAGAGCCTGTCAAGGTTGCAGCACCACCTAGTGATGCTGTTCTCTGGAGCAGTAGTCCCAATCTTGAAGCTGCCTGCAGCTTTCCTGTAGGCAGAGAAACCTTCAGGCATTATGTGCCTGGCTACAGAGAGTACTCCTGTGGCTACAGAAGCCAGCCCCATCAAGAAGGCACAAGGGAAAGGACCTCTCAATAACCTGTTAAGGCACCCACAAAGGTCAGCATATCACAAAACTGGAGGATATAGAAAAAGTTCCCTCCTTCCATCCAGACCAGGAAGAAGCCTCCAGAATGGAAGCAGCAACCCCCTGTCCCCAGGGAGCAGCTACAGCCTGCCTGGGCAGGAAGGGAGATTTCAGCAGTCAGAGGAGAAACCCCCAGGCCAGAAGGACAAACTATTTTCCTGATGGCCATTGGGAAAGCAGCTGTCCTACAGAGACAATAACTCTGTTCACAAGCAAAGCAGCTTCCCTCCCCAAACCAATTCACCAGGCCCTCATTTGAAACCCAGAGAACAAAAGGAAATTGTACACCTCCCAAGGGAAAATGTTGGTGGATCTCCCAGTTCCAGGATGCAGGCAGCCTGCCTGCCAAGCTGCAAAGGGCCATTGCTGAGTACCAGGAGCCACCCATCTGAGGCAGACTTATCTGTATGACTGTGAGAGCCCAGACACTAGCCCTTTATACTCTGAAAGGCAACACCTTTCTTATCCAGGGTGCACAGCATGGGGCAACAGCAGAACAGCACATGTTTCATAGTGGGGTAGACACCATGATAGGAGACCCTACTGCATTCATTGATCCCCTCACTTAGTCACCATCCAGAGGGAGATCCTCTACGTTCAGAAGGAAAATGCACTTTATCTAAGAAGCAATTCATAGGACAGTGTTCCTCTTCTGAGCCCAAGAGGTCAGTGCAGAAGACCCTCCTATCTTCCTAACTTGAGTCAGAGGCATGGAAACCTCTTTTGTGAAAAAGACCCAGTCAGTTCAGTTGGGCCTGACTCCTTCTCTGGGCAAACAGTGTGGATGTCTAGGCAGTTCTCATAAGATCCTGAGCTCAGCCCAGCCAGACAGTATGAAAATCCCAAATATGTCCCTAATAATCCACGTAGGCAGGAGATATATTTCCAATGCACAACAGACAACCCATCAAACCAAAGGGAGAATGTTCTCTATGATAAGGTTATTCCATGAGCCCTAGAGGATCATTTTCCATCCTATGGCATGCCCATTCCTAAGCCTTTGGGAAATAACCCATATTATTCTAATGGGCAGAGCATCACCCCACTGGGAGAATCTTGGGATCAGGAAACAGATTCTCTCAAAACTGCAATCTCTCCTCAGCAAAGCAAATGGCAATATTCTGTGGGATCATCCCAGGAGTAGGGCAGCAGTTTTTCCACTGTGACAAAAAATATCCCCCAGCCCAGAGGATGCCCAATGGGGTTCGGAGGAAACCGAGGGTACCAGGAACATCTGAACTCCCCATGCAGAGCTGTCCCATTTTCAGGTCTCAGTTCATCCAGCCACTCTTCCCCCAGGCTTGTGTGCTGTGCAGAGAATGACAATGATGGAGGATTGCCTGATTTCCCAAGTTCAAACCCTCCACATGGAAACAAATACATCCTGAAGGCAATCACTCCAAGCATACCAAACATGTTGTCTACCCAATTGGTCTTCAGTCTAGCTGGAGGTGCTTAAACAAAATTGCAGGCCAGGATAAGGCTTTGGTATCATTGGTGAAGAAGCAACTAATCATGACAGGAGCATGCCATGTTCAAAAAAGAGATCTGGTGAGCAAAGGAGGCCTGAAGCATGGCCAGATCCAACTAGAAATGCCCATTGTGGGAGCAATACAAGAAGTGACAGCCACACCACCCACCATTCTGGACATATCCTATGACCTAACCAATTCAATATGAAAACTGCTCCTAAGAAGCAGGCTGAGGGCTCACTCACCCTTGCTAAAGAAGGGCCTGAGCCAGAGACAATCAGAAATGGAAATCAGATTAATGAAATTGATCTGGTAGGAGAACAGGCAGCCCAACACTTCAGAGAAGGTGGTGCTTCAGATGACTGAGGCAGCACTTGTTCAACGCTTGAGCACCATCTGGTGACAAGAAGCAAGAACAGGTTTCTCCAGACCTGGTATGGTCCGCTAAGAAAACGTGTTTTCTCTGTGACTGAGATACTGCTCAGGTGTCCGAGCACTGGTACATCCAACAGAGAACATCCATCCTCTTTTGGCTCTCTAGCAGGTGATGTGAGAAACAATCCAGAGGAAAGCAGCCCAGACTGCGTCCTGCTGCAAAACTAATGTGTGACTTTAAATAGCAGGCAAAGGGAAGATAGCCCAAGGAGATAAGTTAACATACACGTAAGTTATTCTGCAATTCTTAATGTCATTAGGAACGGACAAACAAAGACAGTGGGCACAAGAAAGAGCATCTGCCCAAACGGTATGCAGGTCCCACAGCTGTACTACTCTGATCGTTTTTGACATGAGTAATTCCTCCTTTGTATAACATTTCCCTCCACTTCTAAATGCAGCAGCGCTGCTAGTCTGGCAAAGCATTGATACCAGCTTTGTGTAAAGGACATGCTTACCTGGAATCACAAGGTATGAGGCAGTGGTCTGCTCTTTCATGCTAGGATGTGCTCAGGCCTTTCTTGTTTTAGTTTCACCAAAAGAAAAAAATATGTAAAAGGGAAGCATATCACTCAGGTGGATGACAAACAGATTTGTTAAGCTATTCAAAGGGCTTCTTCTCATTCCTTTGCCTTCCATTTAGCTTGGGAACCTCACGCCTTGTAAAAGGCCATTTGAGCACAGCATTTCTGTACTCATGAGCTGGTCAGATGGGAGTCCATGGGAGGTCAGTATCTGGCTGCCTGAGGGTGATTTGCACAGGTCACTGTTAGAGAAGTGCAGTGGGAAGAAGACTGGTAGCTAGAAGTTGTGTCTCTTCCCTTAACTGAGGTCTAGACCATTTGTCCCAGCCTCAGGGGTGAGGCAAAGCTCACCTCTGCTCGCAGCTGTCCCACTGTCCCTGATGTCCCACAAAGAAAGCTTCCTGCTGAACACCAGTCCCTTCTGTTGCTAACACCTCTTTCAGACAGGATACCACATGGCCACTGTCAGTGGGAGTCCATGGGAGGTCAGTATCTGGCTGCCTGAGGGTGATTTGCACAGGTCACTGTTAGAGAAGTGCAGTGGGAAGAAGACTGGTAGCTAGAAGTTGTGTCTCTTCCCTTAACTGAGGTCTAGACCATTTGTCCCAGCCTCAGGGGTGAGGCAAAGCTCACCTCTGCTCGCAGCTGTCCCACTGTCCCTGATGTCCCACAAAGAAAGCTTCCTGCTGAACACCAGTCCCTTCTGTTGCTAACACCTCTTTCAGACAGGATACCACATGGCCACTGTCAGTGGCTAAAAGTTTGAGGCACACCTCCCTGACCTCATGTTATCAGAGAAAGAGGTCATCACTGCAAAGAGAGGGCACATATGATCTACTGGCTTGTTTCTGTGACCAAACCTCGAAGCTGGATTCATACATGGATGGGAAGTTGGCTGTCCAAGTAGTGTGGTGCAAACATAACTATTTAGAGAGCAGCATGGCATACAATAACCCATATCACCAAACCCTGAGCAAAACCATAGCAGGCAGCATTGGAGAAAAGCACCCGTATTCTTTTTATAGAGATTTTTTTTGTTGTTAGATGGCAGGTTGACTCTGTGAGCTTGGCATTGCAAGGCACCTCTTGCCTAACCTGTGACCCCAGTTTAGGTTTCTTGGCTGAAAGAGCAACCCAAAACCTCTGAACATCTGCTGCATTAGGAATTGAAGCTCTTCCTTGGAAATGAGTGCTTCTTGTATTCAGTTTTACAGCTTGGCATACTACCATCACTTGTGTATTCTGCATAGCTGCAAACAATGCTGTTCATCATGCATGGATATACTAGTGATTTGTCTGGTTTGTACCGTAACTACCAACACCAACAATCCAAAACACAAACGGCTTAAATTTCTCTGGTATTTCCCCCTGATGCCACTTCTGTTAATATTTTTCTAGTGCAAAGCCTCTTTATTCAGATGTGTTTCTTAAATCAGTGTTGCAGTCGGAAAGCATTTCTGCAAAACAGTGATATCTTTCCCATTAACTAGTGTATACCTTTGCTTTCATTAAGTGATGCACTGATACAGTTCTTCACCTGGACAGGAGGGCCAGGACCACATTAGACAGTCCTGCTGAAGCACAGACAAACAGAGCCCGATGGATCCCATCCTACACTTGAAGGAGTTTCCTCATTACAGCCAGAAGAGTCTTTTCTTGCCACATGTCCCTGTGGATTTGGATGTAGAGGGTGGCATGATGCAGGATGGAGAGTAGTCCCCCCACAGAGCATCAGTGATGTGTAGGTCAGCGAGTGCTTGACTTCTGATTTGCTGTCTCACTTTGCATGTTACAAGCTTCAGCGTAAGCACACAGCAGGAGGAGCATGCTCCAAGTCTGCCTGAACTGATAAGAAGAGCTGTCACTGTTGAATGCTACACCCCCACATGCCACATGCAATTTAACACAACACTGGAGGCTTTAGGATACTGATCAGCAGTTTGTTCCGGAGATGGACAACCAAACTCTGCCTTGCCCTGCAAGTCCTACTGGAAATTTCTCATGTTTATGCCCTGTTTGGATCCTGCTTAGTCCTTCTGCTGAATCTTAGTGAAGGACTTGGTGTGGCCCTCAGTCCCCCTGTAGAGAGATGGGAACAGAAGCATTGAGTGGTTAATTGAGTAGAAAGGAGGAAGACCCTCAAAATTAGGAGTATTCTGTACCAATAAGAGGAAGCAATGCTTTATACTGTGATGAGCTGCAGCTCTGTAAGCTGTTTCTCTGCAGAAAGGAACAGATTGGGCTGTGAGTCACTCTGAAAGTAGCATGATCCTTTTATATTCGCAGAGCAACAGGTCTTCCACATATGAGTTATGACGTTACTGAAAGTATGTGATACAGAAAGTGCTTCGTTTCCCTTCTGCCATTCACCCACTCCCCTGGAAAACAGATAGCACAATAAAATAACACAGCAGATCAAAGCAACTTGGTTTCTATTCAGAGGTGAAATGGCACTCATATTCCAAAGCTCTCTGGCAAAGTACAGGAAAGGAAACAAACCCAAATTCCTTTTTTACATCCCTGTTGGCAATTGCCTGCTGTTATGGCTCCCTTTCCCCCAGCCATATCACTCAATGAGGTGGAAGGATGGCTGAATATACAAAGCAGGGATCCCCACAGTCTCTTTACTGGACACTGAAACTGTGCTGATAAATATCATACCATTCTGTTCTACATCAAAAAGCATTAATGCTGGGGAGGTTTTTAGCATGCACCAGACAAAACTCTGAAGTTCTTATGCCCATTCCTTTCCTCACAGATTTGATACATGGTTATTTTTTGATGCTGTGAGTTAACTGATCAAATTAGTGTGAGCAGTTAAAAAGCGACTTACCTTCCACAAAGGCAGATCAAAAGTCTGAGCTGGATTCAAGGGCCATTTCCCAAACAGCAAGAGTCAACTGTACTTGGAAGTGGATGAAACAGAGGTACAACCCAAACCTGTGAAATCTATAGGATGCGTAGACTTGCAAGGATCCTTCTGTGGGAGAGTGAAATATCAGCTGAGAAGGCAAGAGTTGGGAACAGCCACCTTGTAGTTTTCAGACCTGTTTTCCTCTGAATTGTTTTTTGTCCTGGGTAAAATGACAGTTAGCTCTAAGGAAGCTGGTTAGTGAGGGAAGAAGCACAGATACTGCCAGCGCTCCAGCCCAGGGCCTGATCTGAGAGTTGGAGAACAGCATGGCTTCATTGCCAGAGGGAGGAGACACCTTGGGCTGGAGCAGAGCAAGAAGAGCACTTAGCCAGTTGGGTAACTAGGCATATGTTTTCCTTTGCCCCCTTTCAATTTCCCAGCTCTCCCTTGTCCTCAGACCCAGGCTCAGCCAGGTATTCCACACAGGAAGATATAAAATGCTCATCTGTTGTGATGGAAACGCTGACTGTGTTTCCAGCTCTGGAAGTCCTTGTGTTTCAGAGCACAGCAGGGAAAGCTATTCATGCACTTTGAAGGTAAAATCTTTTGAAAGAAGTTGGAGAACCTAAATATACCCTAAAAAGAAAAAAAAAAAAAAAGAATGAAGGTTCTGCTTTTATATCCACTATTTCTGGTCTCAGAACTACAAAGAAGCTCATCAGAAACTCATCCTCTCCCTCTCTCTGAAATTGAAAAAAACAGACATTGCAGTGGGTAGAGTTCGGAGATCTACGAGTCTCCCTTACTTTGGGCAGGAGGCAATGCCTGTCAACAGATGGAAATTCACACCTATCCTAAAGAATGCATGCACTTTTTTCTAAGCTGCCTTATTGGCAGAATGCCATTAAATTTTACAAACAGCAAATAGACATTTACAAGTCATCTGAAGTTTTGAAAGCTGCAGCCAACTCCCGCCCACCCACACCAATCCAAACACATATTTTGTGCAATTTTTCACCATTTTTGCCTTTCCAAAGACCAAGAGGAAGCAAGCTGTGCTTTATGGTTAGATGTCTGGATGTCAGAAATTCAGGCTAAACACTTTGTGGCAAATATCTGTATGTCAAAAGAGGAAGGGAAGATTTCCAACATTCACTTTTCCAAATCCACAGCATGGCCAAGACCTGTATGAAAAGGGATATGCAACATTTATAGCACCATATTCTTCCAGAGACGGGAGCAAGCCTTGTTGTTAATCATGAGTGATCACCCATTTATCTCCCATGTGGTTTTGACCAACTCAGGAGAACACATCAAATATTCCTTTATCACAAATACAGACTCAAACCAGGACTTGCTGCAAGGTGCATGGTGGAGACCACAGTATTTTTAGCAACATTGTTCCATGTAATATGTACCCTTGTGACAGAAGAACAGTTTTCCTTCAGTCTCCCCTCCTGGCCCATCTGCTGTTTGAAGGTTAAGATAGGCCTTTGTGATCAACCAATCTGCCTTCCCAGGGAAGGCAGGCTATAGGACTTCCCTACTCTTTCTTTGTGAGCTGGTGTATTTTAGCGTGCCTGAAGTTGAAGAATGGCAAAGTGGTTAAGCATTTGTCATAACTGTTAGTGAACACTTCAGTGATTAATTATCGTCATAGATGAAAATGTGCACATCATTTAAAGTTTGAATTTGCCCTGCTCCACTCCAATTTTATGACATCCTTTTACCTCTATCTACTATATGCAAGAGGCACATGCTGTCTGATTTTTTTCTAGAGGTAGTTGTGTTCTTTCAGGTCATTGGGAACATACTTAACAGCATTGGGAGTGGTTCTTGTCCCAGTGGAGGCCAAGTTCCTCTTTACAGTCGCATTTTGAGAGCTGTCAACTAGATCTTCATCCAGTTAGTGGCTAACACACCAGGTTAATTCTAGCTTTGATGGAGAACATCATCCAGTGCCATGTCACACCAGACACCTACAGCATAGATGTCCATTAACCTGCAGATCCCCTGCTCCCTTTAAAAAATCTTTTATGTGCTAAACCAACATTAAAATCAATGAAAATAAAATAAACCTCTTTAAGGTCTGGCCTGAAGTTACAGCCAGAATAGGTTGTTTTAAGATGTTATGTCTTCAGTATTCTGGTGGATGGAATGGTAAGGAAAATGAAAGTGCAGCATTTCTTGACACAGAGCATACTCTCCCCATAATGTGATGGGGGAGAGCTTGGCAAGGGGAAGGGGGATGCTATTTAGAGCAATACTAAATAATGTTGGCAGCAGAATCTTTGGCTGGGATATGTTCACTCTCATGGTAAGCATGACACAGGCATTGAAGAAAAAGAGCTGCCAGAGCAAAGCCAGAAAGAGCTGATAGCAGAGCAATCTAAAATCAATCCTTGCTTTTACCTGGCTCTTCCCGTCTCTCTCCTTTGCTGACAGCTCTCTGTTGCTCTGTGAGAAAGCTGCTCAGCATGCAGTCTTAAGCTGCCCCTAGAGCAATCAGCTCTCTAGGAAAACACAGTACAAAAGAGAGAACAACTGCTCATTGAACCATGGTGTTTATTATAAGGATAACAAACATACTATAGCACATGCGTGACTTCATGCAGAAATCCACTGCCAAAGACATAAAGAGTTTGGAACAGTTCCTTACCTCTTGGAATTACAAATACTCCAGGATTTGGTCTTTTGAGACTGGACAGAAGTAGAAATACTTGCTTAAAAAAAGGGCACCTGAGATACAAGCCTCACATTTGCCAAGGCCAAGTAGGGTTTAGTACACAAGCCCCTCAAAAGGCCACAAAGAGGTAGACAGATGAAAAAAGCGAGCAGAATGCAGAGTAACTGGGGCTGAGCACTGCCTGGTCAGCTCAGGCAGAGTACCTCAAGGATTTGAGTCACTGAAGTACTGGCAGGCAGGAGGGAATCTGCAAGACCTTCCATGTCTCAGCCTAAAACTAATTTAAATTTACCCCCATAGGTTTGGGACAACTTCTGAACATTAGCTCTCACCAAAGATAAAGCAGGAGGTAGGAGGGAAGTCTGCAGCAGTCTTTAGTCTGGAAGGAGAATGCCACAGAGGAATGCCTGCATTTCACATACAGACTGCTATTTGGATGACCCCTACAAAGATGGGGCTTTTGACCAGAGAAGGTTGGGTAAGGAGTGTCTTGGGAACAGAGTCATTAAATAACAAATGAGGGGGAAAAGCCTGTTTTCATTACCAATGTTAATAACAGTACGAATTTCTTCCTTCCTGAAAATGCCTTTGGTGGTGTACACAGCTGTTATCAAGTGACCAGTGACTGACTAGAGTACAATAGTTTTTGTGCCTGCCACATGTGCAGGGAGGAATTCCTGCACTCTGGTACTTCAGTCTTTACATTGCAACGTTATCACTCTTCATCTGTTTCTGTGTATCTTTCTCTGGAGCTAAAACCCAAAACTGATGTTGATGCTTCTAATAAAGAATATTTTAGAGCCTTTTGGCTTCCTTCTTGGCTACTTTCATTTATTTTTAGGTCTGGAAGACTTTTCAAATCTACTTATATCAGAAAACATAGCTTTGGTGCCTCATTAAGTCTGATGTCAAATGGTATTACTGGGATATGCGATTAGCTCAGGAGAGTCTGAAGCCATACAACAAAATGCTTTTCCTCAATGGTTGGACACCGGTGTAATCTAAACCAGGCTGCCAACCGCTGGATGGCACTAAGGTTACTGTCCTGCTCACACACATTCACATACACATTCTAAGAAGCCTCACACTTCAATTTTAGGACTACCAAAAAATTGTCTGGGGCACTGAATTTGGGTTCTTTGTTTGCACAAGGGTGAGGTTGGTTGCCTCAGCTCTTGTAGTTCAAACAGTGGTTCTTCACCCACCCCATTGCACCCCCCACTTTGGGACTGCTTACAGCTAACAGTAAATGCTTGCTGGAAATCTTTGCACAGGTGTGTATGGACCGTCAAACTTGCTGAGAGTGCATGCCATCCCATCACACCAGCGGGTAAAGAAGATGCTAAATAGTCTTGGTTCTTGTATTAACCCCGGAAGCTTGCCACTAGTGACTGGCTACAGAGTAATTTCAAAGGATCTGCAAAAGCGCTGGTAGAATACAGTTGCCTTCAAGTGCCTGGCAGCACATAGGGCACTGTTCACTGATTATCCAGTCATCTTAAAGCCCTTGACTTCTGAAGGTTTCCCACGCAGAAAGCATACAAGAGACAAAACTATAGCACAGCACTTCCAGAAACTGAAACACCCAACATCTCAAGGTATTTGCAGATCTTTTGGAACAGGCTGCCCAGAGAAATGTTGGTGTCACCATCCCTGGAGGTGTTCAAAAAACGCGTAGACAAGGCACTTCAGGACATGGTTTAGTGGGCATGGTGGTGTTGGGTTGGTGGTTGGACTGGATGATCTTAAAAGTCTTTTCCAACCTAAACGATTCTATGATTCTATGATCTCTGACCTCAAGGCACCTCATCTGCCTCTGAAGATGAGCCCTGGTGAGGCATTCAGATTTGTTTGTAGTGCAACTGCTGCCAATCCCTTTTTATCATGTTGGCTGAAGGCTTGAGCTCCAAGTAGAAAATTAGCAGGTTATATGTGTGCTTGATCCACTTGATGCAGACCACATAGTAGTATACTTGGAACAGGGAATGGCAGGGAATCTTAATAGCTGAAGCAGAAATAAATATTTACAGGTTCTCTCTCAAAATATGTAGCGCTGAGCCACCAGGATTTTGGGTGCATTTGTCCTCCCGGCCCTAGCTTCCTTGAACAAGTTAAAACCCCCTTGCTTAAGCTCTAGCTTGTGTTTGATTTTGTAATCCAAGCAGGGAGATTTCCAGGGAGATTGTTCTTCAAGCTGCTAATGCCAGACAGTTTGATCTGCTTCTGAGGGGCAAGTCAGAGCTGGCAGGTAGTTCAACAACTGTGTACTCCTAGTGCGAGGAAAGCTCCAGTCACAAAAAGGGAGTGGGGCCTGAGACTTGGACCCAGAAGGAAGCACAAGGGAGAGTGGTGAGTGAATCCCCTCTCTCATGCTTGCCATACTGGCAGGGTGGTCATCTGGGTGGATCTGCACAGCACCTGGCCGTAATGCTGGCATGCCTCTGACAACAGCTAGCCAAGAGAGTGGCCTGCAGGTGATGGTGCCTTGCTGCTTAGCTCTGCAGCTACACTGAGTGAAAGACAAAGTTGGGATATTCAGAGTCTGAAATAGCCAGGAACTGAAACATCACTGTGATTCAGTTAACTAGATGCCATGTGCTTGATATTTTTTAATTCTCTTCAGAATTCTGGATTAAGATGATTACTCTTCTCCACTCCATTTCCTCAGACTCAGCAGATTAAAGGCAGAAGGACAGAGTCACTTTGCAAAAGCCTTGTCAGAAATATTCTGGCTTTCAGAAAGGAGTTCCAGCCTGTATATGAAAATAATATAGTCTGAACAATTTGGGCATCATTTTTTGGTGTCTGTTTAGATGCTTGTTCCTACACAGCACATACACATCTAGGCACCAAGCCACCTGAAAGTTCTCAGCTTCTCCTTCGCTGCCAGTTAGCTATGTCCAAAATCAGAGATTAAGGAACTCAGTAAATCTTAAGCTGTGCACTCTTAGTTCATTGACATCACAGAGGATATATGCTGTTTGTTCTTAGTAAAAACTGTGCATTGCTTTATTACAGACAGGGAATTTGAGAGGAGAGGCTAATTTATTGATCTTTTTGAAAGGAGAGACTTGGTATTTGCATGTAAAACCAAACAAAATATTGGGAGGTTTAATAGCCAGATGTGGCAAAAACCTCATGAAGCATTGATATAGTTTTAGAACTGTATTGGGTTTGTGTGGTGGGGTTTTGGCAGTGGGAGAGGGGCTGCAGGGGTGGCTCCTGTGAGAAGCTGCTAGAAGCTTCCTCAGCTCCAAGTCGAACCCACCTCTGGCCAAGGCTGAGCCCATCAGCAACGGTGGTAGCACCTCAGGGAGAACAGATTTAAGAAGGGGAGCCTGCAGCAGAGAGGGGAGTGGAAGGTGAGAGAAACCCCTCTGCAGACAGCAAGGTCAGTGAAGAAGGAGGGGGAGGAGGTGCTCTGGAGGAGGGGATGCCCCTGCAGCCCATGGTGAGACAGCAGGCTGTGCCCCCCCAGCCCATGGAGGGGAGCGGGGGAGCAGATGCCCACCTGCAGCCTGGGGAGGACCCCACGCCAGAGCAGGTGGGTGCCCCCAAAGATGGCTGTGACTCCATGGGAAAGCCCACGCTGGAGTAGTCTGTGCTTGAAGGACTGCAGCCTGCAGAAAGGACTCATGCCAGAGAAGTTTGTGAAGGACTGTCTCCCATGGGAGGGACCCCACGGTGGAGCAGGGGACGAGTGAGGAGTCCTCCCCCTGAGGAGGAAGGAGCAGCAGAGACGTGTGATGAACTGACCCCAACCCCCATTCCCCGTCCCCCTGTGCCGCTGCTGAGGGGAGGAGTTAGAGAAAATCGGGAGTGGAGCTGAGCCAGGAAGAAAGGAGGGGTGGGGGAAAGGTGTTTTAAGATTTGGTTTTACTTCTTGCTACGCTGTTTTGATTTGATTGGTAACAAATTAAATTGTTTTTGTGTTTTTTCCCCAAGTTGAGTCTTTTGCCCATGAGCATAAGTGGTGAGTGATCCCTCCCTGTCCTTGTGTCAACCCATGAGCTTTTTGTTATATTTTCTCCTGCCCATCCCGCCAGGAGGGGAGGAGTGAGCAAGCTGCCCTTTTGTGCTTTGTTGCTGGCTGCACTTAAACCATGACAAGAACAATAGATGGTAGTGGGATATTAATCTGTTTAAAGTGATTGTTCTTCTGAGAATACCATAACCTCATTTTAAATAGATGTAAACTCTGCAGCTGTTCTTGATTTTGCAAGGACTTCAGCATTCTGCAACCAATCTGAATTCAAGTTTGCTGGGTACCAGATGCCTTTGAGAGCATTGTGCTCAGTGTGACTTTCAAAGTACCTGAACAATGTCTGTACAGTAGCTACTGAAGCTATGTTTGATGTGGTATATAGCTAAGCAGCACACTTGCCACAGAGATTTGGGTGCCCAGAGCAATCTTAACATCATGCTGTTTGAGCCAGTAAGTCTTCCCACTTGACTGGCTCGCGGTTATTTGATCATGTCCTCTCAGTAACAACAGACATTTCCAAGCCAAGCAGCTCTGTATTGTGCTCGTATTTACATACTCTTGACTCCTGAGGAACTGCAGTGGCTCTTTGACAAGGTAATGAAAACAAAGATTGTACTCGCAAGGATCCTTTGGGCAGGAGAGGGAACAGGGCAATTTTACTGAGCTTTTGACTCAGATGTGGCTGTTTGGCTTTTTTGACAAAGGCAGCTATATACAAATGGGGAGGCATTTGATGAAACAAGTGTTACTTAGCTACAGTGTGGTCCTCTTTAATGCTTCATTTGAAAGATCTGTTGTACCATCAGAAATCTACTGTGCATGGAAAAGAATCCTTTCAGCTTCTATTCCTAAAAATTTGAAGAATGTTAAATTGACTGTTTCTGGCTTGTGTGGACGTGTTTTAAGGCTCTCATGTCTGCAGAAGTTTTAAAGCAAGTCTAGAACAAAACTACATATGGTCTAAATTGCTCTAAGGAATAAACATTCTGCTTCCAATCAGCAGCAACTGCACAAGGTATGAGTGATGGTGTTTGTGTTTCTGTGGGTGGTGCATTGATGCTGTTGTGACCTGCAGTAGATACTGATTAAGTTCTGTCTGCACAGCATTGTGTAAACTGAAGCACCTATTGTCTGCATGGGAAAAGTTGGTGCTTCTTTCTGAGCAGCTCATATTCTCACATCTTCTTGGTTCCTCCTTCCTTGTTCAGCTATTCTGTATCTAGGGTATGCACACTGAGACTCTCTATGCTCTGACCTTGCAAACTGGTACTTTTAAAAATAGACTTTTGGAGGGGTAGGTGGAAGAATGCTTAAAGCACTCTTGTAAGCAAAATTCAGGATGGAGCCAAACTTTCCCAAACTCTTCTGCACTGGGGCAGCACCTGAAACAATAAGCCAAGTCATCTGAACTGGCCGAACTGGGAAGGGACAGATGAGATCTCCATGCTGCCTTCTAGGCAGCAGCCATCTATGCACAGCAGCTGGGATGCCAGAACCGAAAGAATGCACTGCAAAGTTCCAATAAAAGGGCCTGGAGCGTATATGTCAGCAGTGCCATACTGCTATACTCAGGTGAGTGGTATGACCTGGTCGCTGTGCACTGTCACCTTGCACAAGCAGAGATGGTACTGTGCAGCAAAGCGAGCCCAGGCTCCTGAGGCATGCAGCATGTTGGAGAATGTGCAAAAATGTCACAGAACTTAAGTAGCATGAATGCTACTCAAATTTAATCTCAATCCTAAAATAAAAAAAGATAATGAAGCTTTTCTCCTATCACTAAAAAGCACCATGTAGGCACTAAAAGCTTAGGTCCAACCTGGAGTGTTGATAGAGAAGAATGTGTGGGCAGCATGTATGTCACTTGAGTGGAGTTGTACAATAAAAGCTGTAATCAGAAACTTTTTCCTAATGAAGCCTGCTGTGAAAATGTCAGAACACTAGTGCAAGGTAGGATATTTCTCAGGTGAAAGTAATTGGAAGCTTGTTCAAATTCCTTAGTAGTGGACATCCCTGGGTTTCAGCCCATTGAAATGAACTGGGTCACACCTACACACCTCTGCAAATTCATGTGCATCTTCAGATTTTTGCAGTGTCCTCAAGCCCAAATCTAGAAACAGCAGCAGAGATACCAGCCTGGAGCTGGCTAACACATGCTTTCTGGGGGAGAAAAGGGAATGCAGAACTAGTGCCTGGCATATGCAGAGGAGACATTCAGTATATTCAGAGGAAACAGGGAGTAACAGATCAAAGAAGAAAGGGCAAGAACTGAATGCATGTTAGCAAATCATACCAAGATCCCAAGGAGATCCTAATGTGGCCAAGTAGAAACCACCACCTTAACATCCCACCCTTTAACACTGTTAGTAAAACTGAGGATTTTTTTCTGTACTCTTCAATTCTTTCTTTTCTTGTACTAAGAATTAGACCTAGACTGCTACTGAGACCCTACTGGTTTCCTTGCTGTCTGTGAACTGTTCAGATTTTCCCCTGCCAGGTCAGAACAAGCCCCCCAGCACATTCTTTTTGGCTGCAGGCATTGGTTTTCAAAACCAAAGGCAAGAAGAAACTGCAAAATTCTTCCCAGGAAAGCCCACACCCACACTCTTGGAAAGACTCTGCAGAGACGAGAAGACAGAGCAGCCGGATGGCTTGGCAATTTCTATGGGTTGACACGCATTAGAAAACCCTTGCTTTGTCCCTGACCCACAATGCTCTCTCTGTGCACTGCAGAAGACATCCCCACCAGATGGACCCCCATGAAGCACTTGTAACACCCCCGGATCACAGCGGGGTGGGGGTGTTTCCAAAGAACAACAGCTCTGCTTCAACTGGAGCATCCCTGAGGAAATGGCTGGTGCAAGGCATTGCCACCTTTCACGAGGGAAACCAAAGCAGAGGGGCTTGTGCCTCAGCTTGCCCATTGACCTGAGCCTTGTCCAGTCTCCTGTCCCCGTTCCTCTGCCCCGCGGTGTAACAGGATCCACAGCAGGTGCACCCCATCTCTTGAGTCCCATAGCCCAGGAACATGGCACTTCCATTGCTAGTACCAGACCGCAGGCTCTGTACTGAGTTTGGAGGGCTTCTGGGTGGAGGAGGTAGTTGGGCCCAGCAGACATGTGAGGAAACGGTGGGCATAGAGCCAGAGGAAGGGGGAGAAAGCACCATGGGTGGGAATAGCAATGCCACTGAGATGATTGATAGTAATAGTGAGACTTTTTCTGCAGTTTTCATGCCTTTATTTTCTTTTATAGCATAATAACTGGTACTGTTCAATATCTTAATTAAGGACATTGGCAGTGGGATTGAGGGCACCCTAAGCAAGTTTGCAGATGACACCAAGCTGACCGGTGTAGTCAATATGCTTGAGGGAAGAGATGCCATCCAGAGGGACCTTGACAGGTTTGAGAAGTGGGCCAAAGTGAACGTCATGAAGTTCAACAAGGCCAACTGCAAGGTTTTGCACCTGACTGGGGGCAATCCCCAATATCAGTACAGACTTGGGGTCTGTATATAAACTAAGAGAGGGTAGATTTAGATGAGCTATAAGGAAGAAATTCTTTACTATGAGGGTGTTGAGATACTGAAACAGGTTGCCCAGAGTAGTTGTGGATGCCCCATCCCTGGAAGTGTTCAACGTCAGGTTAGACAGGGCTTTGAGCCACCTGATCTAATGAAAGAAGTCCCTGCCCATGGCAGGTGGGTGGGACTGGATCATCTTTAAAAGGCCCTTCCAACCCAAACCCATTCTATGGCTCTGTGATTCTATGATGTTGTGATTCTATGAATGCTGCACAAGAATCCACCCAAGGCTCTTGGAGTGACCTTGGACATAAGAGAAGAGAAGAGAAGGGAAGGGAAGGGATTTCACTGGGAGCAGTGTCTTGCTGTCATCCAAGCACTAGGGTCCTGGAGCAAGTCTTCCCATGGTGATGGGTCTCATCAAAAACTTCACAACTGGAATATGGCTGACAGGAATGACTTTTGGCAGGCTCTGTAAGTCACTGCCAGACATTGCAGGCCAGACTGAAAGTAGGTGGAGCCTGGCAGGTAGCACAGTTGACATAAAGATCTTGTTGGCCTTAACACGAGGCTAAGGTACCACACAGTAGAAGAAAGCACAGTAGAAGAAAGCACAGCTGACATAAAGATTTTGTTGCCCTTAGCAAGCTAAGGTACTACAGGAGGACAACATACTTAAGAAGTATTTGGTATTGAAGATCCCTTGGAGTACTGCCAGAGTGAGATAGGATTTGGCATGAATGAAAATTTGGCTTGCTGGGCTGCCAAGTGTGAAGGAAATCATAGAATCATTTAGGTTGAAAAAGACCTTCAGGATCATCGAATCCAACCATCAACCATGCCCACTAAACCATATCCTGAAGTGATTGTGTATTGGCTTTGTGTGGCAAAGTTTTGGTAGCAGGGGGAGGGGTTACAGGGGTGGCTTCTGTAAGAAGCTGCTGGAAGCTTCCCCTGTGTCCGACAGAGCCAATACCAGCCAGCTCTAAGACAGACCTGCCGCCGGCCAAGGCCGAGCCAATCAGCGATAGTGGTAATGCCTCTGTGATAACATTTTTAAGAAGGAAAAAAAGTTGGGACAGATGGAAATGGCAGCTGGAGAGAGGAGTGAGGACATGTAAGAGAAACAACCCTGCAGACACTAAGGTCAGTACAGAAGGAGGGGGAGGAGATGCTCCAGGTGCCAGAGCAGAGATTCCCCTGCAGCCTGTGGTTAAGACCATGGTGAGGCAGGCTGTCCCCCTGCAGCCCATGGAGGTCCATGGTGGAGCAGATATCCACCTGCAGCCCGTGGAGGACCCCATGCCAGAGCAGGTGGGTGCCCGAAGGGGGCTGTGACCCCGTGGGAAGCCCACACTGGAGCAGGCTCCTGGCAAGACCTGTGGATCTGTGGAGAGAGGAGCCCATGGAGCAGGTTTTCTGGCAGGACTTGTGACCCCGCAGGGAACCCACACTGGAGCAGTGTGCTCCTGAAGGACTGAACGCCATGGAAGGGACCCATGCTGGAGCAGTTCATGAAGAACTGCAGCCCGTGGGAAGGACCCATGTTGGAGAAGTTTGTTGAGGACTGTCTCCCATGGGAGGCACCCCACACTGGAGCAGGGGAAGAGTGTGATGAGTCCTGCCCCTGAGGAAGATGAAGTGGCAGAAAATAACGTGTGATGAACTGACCGTAAACCCCATTCCCCGTCCCCCTATGCCGCTCGGGGGGGGTTGGTAGAGAATCCGGGAGTGAAGTTGTGCCTGGGAAGAAGGGAGGGGTAGAGGCAAGGTGTTCTGAGATTTGGTTTTATTTCTCGTTACCTTACTCTTGTTGATTTGTAATAAATTGAGTTAATTTTCCCCAAGCTGAGTCTGTTTTGCCCGTGATGGTAATTGGTGAGTAATCTCTCCTGTCCTTATCTCGACCCACAAGCTCTTTGTTATATTTTCTCTCCCCTGTCCAGCTGAGGAGGGGGAGTGATAGAACAGCTTTGGTGGGCACCTGGCATCCAGCCAGGGTCAACCCACCACATCTTGTCTACACTCTTTTTGAATACCTCCAGGGATGGTGACTCAACCACTTCCCTGGGCAGCCTGTTCCAATACCTGACAACCCTTTCAGTAAAGAAATTTTTCCCAATATCCAATCTAAACCTCCCCCGCCGCAACTTGAGGCCATTTCCTCTTGTCCTATCACCAGCCACCTGACAGAAGAGACCAGTACCCACCTCACTACAACCCCCCTTCAGGTAGTTGTAGAGAGCAATAGGGTGTCCCCTCAGCCTCCTTTTCTCCAGACTAAACAACCCCAGTTCCCTCAGCCGCTCCTCACAGGACTTGTGCTCCAGGCCCCTCACCACCTTGGTTGCCCTTCTCTGGACACACTCCAGCAACTCAATGTCTTTCCTGTAGTGAGGGGCCCAAAACTGCACACAGTACTCAAGGTGCAGCCTCACCAGTGCCAAAAACAGAGGAACAATCGCTTCCCTGCTCCTGCTGGCCACACTATTTCTGATACAGGCCAGGATGCCATTGGCCTTCTTGGCCACCTGGGCACACTGCTGTCTTATATTCAGCTGGCTGTCAACCAGCACGCCCAGGTCTTTCTCTGCCAGACAGCTTTCCAGCCACTCTTCCCCAAGCCTGTAGTGCTGCATGGGGTTGTTGTGACCGAAGTGCATGATCCAGCACTTGGCCTTGTTGAATGTTGTACAATTGGCCTTGGCCCATCAATCCAGCCTGTCCAGATCCCTCTGTAGAGCCTTCCTACCCTCGAGCAGATCAACCCTCCCTCCCAACTTGGTGTCATTTGCAAACTTGCTGAGGGTGCACTCAATCCCCTCATCCAGATCATAAACAGAGTTGGCCCCAATACTGAGCCCTGGGGAACACCACTTGTGACCTGCTGCCAACTGGATTTAACTCCATTCACCACAACCCTCTGGGCTTGTCCATCCAGCCAGTTTTTTACCCAGTGAAGAGTACACTTGTCTAAGCCATGAGCTGCCAGCTTCTTAAGGAGTACACCATGAGGCCTAGTGTCAAAGGCTGTACTGAAGTCCAGGTAGACAACATCCACAGCCTTTCCCTCATCCAGTAGGCAGGTCACCTGGTCATAGAAGGACATCAGGTTGGTCAAGCAGGACCTGCCTTTCATGAACCCATGCTGGCTGGGCCTGATCCCCTGGTTGTCTTGCACATGCCATGTGAGCGCACTCAAGATTTTCATCATTTCTTCATAGACCACTATGAAGAAAATGGACCACTTAGGCTGGCTTTACAGGGTAAGACATCTGCTACCTTGCAGCTGGGTAAGATGAAATGAAATCTAATGGGACACTCCTGAAGATCACTTCTTTAGAGTTTTCTTTTTTGAAGTGTTACCAAATTTTTCCTTCTTCCAGTAAGAAATAAAGCTGATAGAAATACTGCATATGAGCTTTTACTGTATAGATCTGTAAGAAATGAACATTAAATAGCTGGTTCTTGGAGGACTACTCGGCTGTCATAGGAGTAGTGCTGTTTGCTGTATGGTCCTTGGGCCACCTTTTGTGTTTGACGGGCACAGTGAAGTGAGAGAAGCTTTGTAAGGGGACTTGAGTTTTATCTGGCAGTGATAAAAAAGCCCCACAGCCACAGAACATTTTGGAGGATAGAGGCTTGAAATGGATATCAAGGCACTCTGAACTAAATGATGTCAATCTCAAGTGTTGGCCATAGCTTTACACATGGCTTTACACGGTCTTCGTCTGCGTGTGAAAGATTTGCTCCAGCAGCTAGAAGGAAGAGGCAGCAGATGCAGCCAGGATCCCGTTAAATAATCTGTGCTCTTCTGCATCTAATACACCCTTTTATCTAATGCATAAGTCCATTAGCCTTGACTACAACCACCTCCAGGAGAGTGTCTTCTGATCTTGGATACTTGCCACTACAGCACTGTCCTGAGGACTAGGCTTTAGACTCCTTGGCCACTAAAGTCAGGGCCTCGAGTCCACCAGCAGCCTCTAATTGCCATGCTCAGCCTACAGCCACCTTGTTCTGCAATCTTCCCATCTTTTACAGGAAAGCTGGCTCCCTCCTTTTGGTCACTGTCAGTGCAAGCTGGCAGGTAGCAACTGGGAAAAATCAGTGCTATTCCTGAACTTGATGCCCTCTGTCTTGCGTAAATGAACCTGCCTGTAATGTGTCCAGGACAGGGGCATTTATTGAAATATCTCTGAAGACAGACTAAGCAATCAGTCTGTTTGGAGCGAGAAGAAAAGCCAGAGGTTTCAAGGAAAGCTGAAGCCTTGCTGTGGTAATTAAGAAGCAACAGGTTTAAATGGCGGTGAAGAAGAGCTGTGTTGCACTGGGGAAAACTTGAGCAGGCTCTAGGGGTACTGTTCACAGCAGGAGCCTGTAAACTTGTTTTCATGCCTCGGGAAGAGCAGATCCTGGCCAGCTTTGGGGCAAACTGGTAAGCACTGGGAAGGGACAGACAATGTGCTGGTACCATCCCTCCTTTCCACCTGCAGCTGCTGTGCTCGGGGCCTGGCCAGGCATTTCCTTGGGGGCTCTCAGGGCCAACACAAACCACACAATGGCTGCCACTACGTGGCATGGGTCCAAAATGGTATCCCCACCCAGAAGCATCAGTCGCACCCAGATATTTTGTGTCCCTTGAGTCCCTGCTGGGCACACCTGTCCAGGACCCAGTGGGGGTAGTGTCCTGAGAGGGACTCACTTGTTCCCCCCCCGAGGTCATGTCCTGCTCTCTCCTGAGCACAATGTGGGCCAGTGGGATGTCATGGGGATGTGGCCCTGTCATCCTCCTGAATGCTTCTTTGGTGCACTTTGGGAGAGCACTTGATCAAAGGCAGGGGCTTGGCATCCTCACAGCCCATGCCAGGTGCCACTTGAGCCACAGGAGGCCATGGGCCTGCAACAATGGACAGTATTGGCAGGTCCTTATCTCTCTTCTCTTTTTAATGCTAGCCCTTATTCCTGCTCTGCGCTGCTCTGCCCAGAGCCGGTCTGTGATGGAGGTCTTTTCCTGGGAGAGTGAGGGAAAGCAGGCAGCCACGGATGGCCTGGCTCTGTCGGCTCTGTCCTGCTTATAGCAGCAGCCTGTATACTAATTTTCATGCCTTGGGAAGAGTAGATCCTCCTTAGCTTTGGGGAAATTGGTAAGCTAATGGTTTTTGAGACCAAAGTCATGTTTAGAAGATATCATCAGTATCTCTTACTGACTAGTCACTACACATGGGCTGGAAAAACATGAATATCCTCGTATTAAGTCTTCCCTGATTCAACTATATAGTGTCATGACAGGACTTCTGCCTCTAGATAACTCTGCAGTAGAAATAGTAGCTCATCTCTGGTTATTGTTCCCCCAGAGACCGCTTTTCTTCTGTGCCTTTGACCATTTGATCTTATCCAGATATAATTACTGCCTGTCACTGGTCCTCTTATCAAGTGACACTACTGTGAAGAGTTGGACTGAATTTGCAGAACCATTTCTGAAACCACGACTTTCAAAAGAGGTCTAGCTGTAAGGAGTACGTACAAGAGCAAAGACTAATAAAGCTCTTAAAATGAAAGGTATTTTCAAAGCCAAAGTTGTGGTGTAAGCCAGCTTAATCTTAGCCATTCACAGGACCAAGTTCGACTCCCTCCACTAAAAATATTTCTGATACTTCTTCCTTATTAGATTAACTTCAGGTCATAATCATTGCCTCTCAAACCGTATTTGACTGCATGTAGCTCTACATCCACAGGAGGGGGCACTTGAATAAAATTTTAAGCAGTTTGCTGCATAGCTCTATTTTCATACCTTATTTTGTGCACAGTTCTATGTGCTGGAGAGAGTGAAGAGCTAAAAGATGAGGAAGGTGCATGGAAACAAATCGAGGAGCCCATCAGTTCATTAAGTAGTTTGCAGAGCTGGATCTTGCACTGTTTCAGTCAAGCTTTGCTTAATGCAATGCACACACAAAAACTAATCCATTAAAATAAATAATGAATTATTAATAAAATAAATAAATATCTAGTGATTGAGTCATTTTGTTCCTTGGGCTGAAAATTTTGTTCTCTGCTTCAGAGGGCAATATGGCATTTTACAAGGAAGCCTTTGTTTCATGATTAACATTCACACATATGCATCTAAAATAAGAAATCTGACTTTCTGAAGGGTTGAACTAGACTAAAGTGCAAACTGCTAGCAGTTCAACAGCCTGAAAGATCTAGAGTTCCTAGTCTAGTGCAGAGAAACTGTATTGCAGTTTCACATTAGCTTTGTTTAAAAAGAGATTTGTTTCCAATATCTGCCTGGAGTACAACAATGCTTCCTCAGGGAAGAAGTAAGTGAGGGAAAATGTACTTCCACATGCATTGCCAGTAGGCTGCACTTCAGCTATGCTGATGTGTCAGACCTTCCTGAGGGACCAGGGCTTAACTGAGCATTAGAAAAGTAGATGTCTAGTCCTGCTAGACCATGTTTCTTGCTCTTTGCTCCTCTCTAGGGCCTCTCCTGTCTTTTGTGACTGACCAAGGTGTGACACCTTGGCAGAACTGATTTCTAGCACCTATGGACTCCAAGATTTTCAAAGCTGAAGCTATGAAAGAAGCTGGCACAACCTGAAATGCTAGCAGGACTGACACTTACCTCCACCAGTAGACTCAGTGGTAGGTTCTTGTATGTATTTCCCTTTAAAAGATTTATTACTCCTCCTTCCACCCTTGCTTTTGTTCAGTTTAAATCCTAAACTCTGTATATGGAGAGTACAGCAGGGCTCTGTCTTCACTGGAGCATCCAGGAACCTATTTCTATTTCCTCAGGCTCATGGGTGGACACTGCAGTGAAGATATCTCGGTGAAGATCCACTACTGCCACAGCATGAGTCCTGCTCATAGATCCAAAGCTTCTCCTGAGCCAGGTCAGATTCCTCTAACCTGGGCAGGGACAGGGAAGAGGTGACTGCTGATCTCAATCGTCAGATCATAACACTGAGGAGAGGGAAGAATTAGAGAGGGGGTCTGATTTAACTAACAAAACTTCTTGCTTTTCCCTTTCCTATTGGCAAGTGGTAGCAGATGTGACTCTCACTGTCTTCCAGGGGCCCTATAACAGTCAGAAACTGTAGCTTGAAAACAGGTCTTCTAACAAGAATGCTTATGTATGGCAGGGACTCAAAACAGGAAAGAGAACAGAGGAAGTGGTGAGGTCTATTATTAAATTTATCATATTAATCCTATTCCTGCTGGTGACACATGCATAATCAATTAAGTTAATTATTTTGCTGATGTCAATGTTATGAACTCCATGTAGGAGAACAGACATATGGCTGGATTGCTTGCTGGCTTTTTTTTTCTTTCTGTTTCATCTTTTCTTAATGACAGCATGGGTTGCATTTCCAAACCCTCCCAGCACTGCCCTAACTGTGCTCTCTGACAGCTGCAATCAAATTCCTATTTGTCTAACTGCTAACACTTCTACCAGTGAAATGCTGACTGACTACAGTGAGAGCAGAATTGAGGCAGTTCAGGCTCCCCTAAAAATACCACTGTAAAAGATTACTGTAGGAAAATAGCCATGATTCTTGGTCTGAAAGAGTGGTGACTTATTAGGGCCAATGTGAACAGATGAGGAACCTGAGGCAGGGAAGGAGACACCTTTTTTGGTTATGTGGCAACTATGGGGGAGCAACTAGGACCTAATTTTCCTGAGCCCAGGTGGGTTGGTTGAACCTAAGCCTCATTGTTTAAAGTTACGCCACATGCCATTCTGTTGATGTCTTTCATTTCTCACAAGACATTTCATCCTGCTTCAAAGCACTTGACTATTTGAGAAATATTCAAGGTCAGCTACAAGAACACCATCCCACTTCATATTGCTGCTTCTCAGAGAAGGCATCTGCAGAACTGTGGCTGCTTGTTATTTTTGTGACAAAGCTAGGACCATTTTCTTTGATTCTTTTTCTTTCTTGAGAGAGACAGCTGCTTGGCTCCACTGACAGCAATGCAATTTTAAATTCCTGAGACTCCAATTAAAAACTAGATCTGTTTCCAAAACACTATTAAGACACACCAGGGGATAAGGATTTGAATTTATTGTCATGAATATAAAGCTCGTCTCCTTACTTGTGGCAGAACAGTGAGGAGAGAGTGTGCCACAGACAAGCCTTTCCATCTAGCAGGGTAAAAGAGTGTCCCCCCAACAAAATGGAGACTGCAATTAGTGCTTTTCCCCTTGTGATATGTCTAGACTACAGAAGCTGGCACTGGTGCGACATGCATGCCATTAGGAGTGGTGATCTAATAAAACAGCTGGCAAACTTTCTGTGTTGACTCTGCCTTGCGTCCAGCTCACTTGTTTTCTGTGAGACACTTAGGACTTGACGTTCCCAAGTGTGTGACATCTCTCTCCATATCAGACAGTCAAATATGCAAAATTCCTGCTTGCTATTTTTTTTTCAGTATTACCTGAGAAGTGGACCTGGTAGTGCTTTTTGTCTTATGACTACCCACTACTGGGATCTGCCCAGAAAAGAAGATGATGTGGTGAGCTGTAGCAATTTCGGAATAGGCTCTTCCTCAGCTCTGCCTAAGCCTGCTCCGCCAAAGCTTTCAGCATTGTCTCAACTCCTTTTCTCTTGATGGTGATTGCAGTGGACTCCGTGTGCGCTCAGAATAATTAAGCTAAAACTTCAGCTGTCTGACGGCATCCATCCTATCCCTCCTTTTTCTGAGTTGTGTGTGGGCAGACATGAACACAGTCTTCACGGAGGGACTGGAAAACGGCTGTCTCTATGGGTACCAGCAAAATGTAGCTCTATAACTGCAGCTGATATACCACTTATTGCCAAAAGCAGATTTGTAGCAATTGTGGGGGTCAAAACTACTGAGATGTTTGCAGATCTTGGTGCACAGCTGGGCTCAAAGAGGACAAAACATATTTTCAATGTTGAATTCAAAGGAAGGCACTTACATAAGAAAGCAATAGGCCTCTGTGTGTTCAGCATGGTGCATGGTGCACAAGGAAATCAGAGCCAGACTCCAGCCATCAGGAAATGTACTTTGATCGAGTTATAATCACTGGCACAGGGTACTTTGAATCTACTTAAAACCTAATCTTTAAGAACTGCTGGACGTATTCTGGGATGAAAAGTCCAAGGACCATCAGTAGAGGAATCCATTTTCTCTGTGTTCTGGGTCTGTGTGATGGGGTTTTGGTAGTGGGAGAGGGGCTGCAGGGGTGGCTCCTGTGAGAAGCTGCTAGAAGCTTCCCCAGCTCCAAGTCAAACCCACCTCTGGCCAAGGCCAAGCCCATCAGCAACAGTGGTAGCACCTCAGGGAGAACAGATTTAAGAAGGGGAGCCTGCAGCAGAGAGGGGAGTGGGAGGTGAGAGAAACCCCTCTGCAGACAGCAAGGTCAGTGAAGAAGGAGGGGGAAGAGGTGGTCTGGAGGAGGGGATGCCCCTGCAGCCCATGGTGAGACAGCAGGCTGTCCCCCCCAGCCCATGGAGGGGAGCGGGGGAGCAGATGCCCACCTGCAGCCTGGTGTCCTGGTTTCAGCTGGGATAGAGTTAACTGTCTTCCCAGTAGCTGGTACAGTGCTATGTTTTGAGTTCAGTATGTGAAGAATGTTGATAACACTGATGTTTTCAGTTGTTGCTCAGTAGTGTTTAGACTATAGTCAAGGATTTTTCAGCTTCTCATGCTCAGCCAGGGCACAAGAAGTTGGCACAGGACACAACCAGGGCACCTGGCCCAAACTGGCCAACGGTGTATTCCATACCATGTGACGTCCCATCTAGTATAGGAACTGGGAAGTGGGGGGGGAATCTCCGCTCGGGGACTAGCTGGGTGTCAGTCGGTGGGTGGTGAGCAATTGCCCTGCGCATCATTTGTACATTCCAATCCTTTTATTACTACTGTTGTCATATTATTAGTGTCATCATTATCATTATTAGTTTCTTCTTTTCTGTTCTATTAAGCTGTTCTTATCTCAACCCACGAGTTTTACTTCTTTTTCCCGATTTTCTCCCCCATCCCACTGGATGGGGAGGGAGTGAGTGAGTGGCTGCGTGGTGCTTAGTTGCTGGCTGGGGTTAAACCACAACACCTGGGGAGGACCCCACGCCAGAGCAGGTGGGTGCCCCCAAAGATGGCTGTGACTCCATGGGAAAGCCCACGCTGGAGTAGTCTGTGCTTGAAGGACTGCAGCCTGCAGAAAGGACTCATGCCAGAGAAATTTGTGAAGGACTGTCTCCCATGGGAGGGACCCCACGGTGGAGCAGGGGACGAGTGAGGAGTCCTCCCCCTGAGGAGGAAGGAGCAGCAGAGACGTGTGATGAACTGACCCCAACCCCCATTCCCCATTCCCCGTCCCCCTGCGCTGTTGAGGGGAGGAGGTGGAGAAAACCGGGAGTGGAGCTGAGCCAGGAAGGAGGGAGGGGTGGGGGGGAAAGCATTTTAAGGTTTGGTTTTACTCCCTATTATCCTTGTTTTGATTTAATTGGTAGTAAATCAAATTGATTTTTTTTTCTTGACTCTGTTTTTCGCCCGTGACCATAAATGGTGAGTGATCCCTCCCTGTCCTTGTCCCAACCCACGAACTTTTCTTTATATTTTCTCCTCCCCATCCCACCAGGGCCAGGTCAGGGAGCAGTGAATGAGGAGCTTCGTGGTACTTTGTTGCCGACTGTGCTTAAACCACGACAGTCTGGTTGAGGAGGTCTAAGCCATGAGATCCAGAAGCTGAGACTCAGTGGGAGAAAGGCTGCCAACTGCTTGCTGTGTTCATCTGCTCTTTCCCTACATGCTGCTATCAGACAGGACACTGGCTTACATGGGGCTTTGGTCTTGGTAGTACAGCTGCCAGTTTTTCCTTCACTCTGTGCAGGCGCTTCTGAGCAGTCCTTAGGCAACTAAGGCCAAGGTCTCAGGCATACTTACTCTCCTTGGTTCATGCAGCTTTGCACCAAAAGACGGGAGAATTGATTTAGTTTTCATCTTCTTGGGAGCAACGGCAATGGTATACAGAGAAGCTGAGTCTGAAACTCATTTTCCTTCCAAGGACATTACAGCATCTCCACAGTTCTGAGACTGCCACATTTCAAAATGCAAAGAACAGAGGGGTTTCAACCCCAGCAACAAAACACTTAAGCAGCTTTCTCTATTCTCCACACCCTCCAATCTCCCCAAGTTTATTGGATTCTTCCTTAAACCCAGAAGTTATGGCATTGAAAACAGTAAGGAAGACCATGGAGAGAAATTGAATGCCTTATAACGGATAAAGGAAAGCAGAATCCAGCATTTCTGTAATGAAAATTGAGCAGACTAATGTGAGGAGACTCTTGAAGTCTTCATTTTGCTCCTTACCACAGATTGTGTGTTCATTCCCCAGAAGAAAAGAGCAATCAATACTTAACGGTGTAGAAAACCCCACTCTTCCACCTGGTTCCTCCAGAGCTGCAAGGCATTCAGACCCAGATCTCCCATTGCCCTTTTTCTGGGAGACAGCCCACTGCAAGCGCTAACAAGATTCAAAAAACAAGACTGATTTTTGCCATTGCAACAATATCAGAGCTGTCTGAAGAAATCAAAAAGGAGAATTTAAAAGGAAATTCAACACCCCCAGTGCTCCTACCACTTGGTTATATTGTCAAGGCCAGAAAAAACTGTAACTTGGTTGCAACAGGTAAATGATTTGTTCAAACTTGACTTTAAAGGAGAGGTTCTAAGTCATTGAAGCTTTACTTGTTATTTGCTTGACAGGATTCTGGTACAAGCAAACCAAAAATAAAGAGAAGTCTCCAGAGGAAACCTGTATCAAACAGACTTGGAAGGCAGATTTTGTCTCCTTTCAGGAGTATACTTGCAAGTTTTACTGCTGATTTCTTCCCATCTGAAGTGTTGGATCAGGAATGCTGATACCACCAATACCCAGAACAGACTTTCTAGTTGCTGTATATAAAATGGCATGAAACCATAGGAAGCAGGGAACAGCTGCTGCAATCACATGATGGACAGCTGCATTTTCAAATACTTTGGCACTTCAGACCACAGAAGGTAGAGAAAAATCTGTTGTAGCAATATCAGTGACTAAATTTACACTGGTCATTGGGATATTTCAGACAGGCATGTTCATGAATGCATTCATCAGATCACTACGGTCCTGCATGCTCCCCAGGAAGTGCCAGCCTGGCATCAGTGCACATGCATCCTGATTTGCACCACTCTTGAGAGATGCATGTTAAATGCTAAGACGTAAAACTACTGACTTAATCCACTAGGAGAGATGGGAACTGTGAGGTGCCCTGACGCCTCCTCTGCTCCACGCTGAGCCAGCCCCAGCCCCACAGACCCTCCTTGCCTCCCCTGAGCCCCCTCCGGGTTGTCGGCCTCCCTCCTGCCCAGGACCCCCAGTGGCACGTAGTGCGCGGATGAGGGCCGATGGGTGCTAAGCAGAGGCAGATCACCCTTGTGCCTTCTGGCTAGGGGAGAAAGAGAAGAGAAAACCCGTGAGAGCGAGCCAAGTGCTGCCCGTGGCCCCGCCGTGGGAGGAAGCAGGGGAGCGTGGAGGGCTGGCCAGCAGTGCTGGGGTGTGGGCAGAGCCTGTGGGACTTTGTCCTGCAGCCTCCCGGGGAGGCACGAGGTGTTATCCAGTGCACCCTCTTGCCGTACGTGCCTGGAGACGTCTGCCCTGGCCAGAGCGACCTGACGGGGCCCTGGGAAGACGTGGCTGAGGCCTCGGTGACTGGCGTGAGACACCGATGCCGAGCACAAGATGAGAGATGGGGGGATCGAGCGGGCAGCGGTGTCGTGGTAACCCCAGACGTGGGG
Organism: Haliaeetus albicilla; assembly: GCF_947461875.1. NCBI lineage: Eukaryota > Metazoa > Chordata > Aves > Accipitriformes > Accipitridae > Haliaeetus > Haliaeetus albicilla. Next base: position 41,696,783 of record NC_091516.1, read on the forward strand.
CGAGCGCCGTGGGTGAGGATGGCCCGTCGTGACATCCCCCAGCGATGGACGGTGAAGTCCCCGAGTGATGCGTTCTGGTGTCACCGAGGGATGGAGTGCGATGTCACCGAGGCGTGGATTGTGACCAGGTGTCCCTCACTGCTTATATTCGGGCGACGAGTCTCAGCCAGCCGGCTCGTGCCCGCACTCCAGCTGAGCGAGTTCGTGAGGTCTGGAGTGTTGAGCGAGGCCTTCGGTGCTGGTGTCGTGCTCGGGGAGCTGTTCGTTGCAGCTCTCCGTGTCCAACGCCAGAGCCGTCAAAGGATTTTCCCCAGCCCGGCCCTGCCGGGTTCAGGCAGCCGGGGCACCCAGGAGGCACGCTCGCAGCAGCACAGGTGAGCTGGGAGGGGAAACCTCAGCCTGGAGTGGGTTGCTGGGAGGGTTTCCTTCTTGAGGGACCTGGGCACTTCTTCCACCCCTCCCCAGGCCAGCTAGTGACCCTGGCTTCTCTTTCTTTTCTAGCGCGACAGCTGCTGCTGCAGAGGCGGTGACGGTGAGCGCCCTGACATCCCCAGCTCCCCCCAGCCCACCACAGCACGTGGAGAGCATGGCCGCGGAGCCGGACAACCGCTGTCCCATCTGCCTGGACATCTGGGAGGAGGCCAGCTTTGCCATGCCGTGCCTCCACCAGTTCTGCTACGAGTGCGTCCTGCGGCGGGCTGAGAGCAAGCCCGAGTGCCCCCTCTGTAAGAGGAGGATCATCTCCGTCGTGCACTCGGTGTGGGCGGATGACGACGCAGGGGAGAATGTCATCACACCATCTACAGCATCGGCAGTCGTCGGCCGCCAGGCAGGAGGAGCTCTTGGCCGTCCAGCTGCCCACAGCCCTGCAGCAGCAGCAGCAGCAGAACGACAGCCTGTGGAGATCCAGCTGCCCAGGGCTCCTCCGGGCGGCCTCCAGCCCGACACCTGGGCATCCCTTTTCCGGGACCACCCAGCTCTCCTCCAGCCCCTTCTGACCTGGGTGCGTCAGGAGCTGGGGCGGATCTTTGGGAACGGGCGTTCGCGGGCAGCCGTAGTGGAGGACCTCGTCACGCCCCTCCTGGTCCTCTTTGGGCTGGATGAAGACCTACTGGTCCAGCTGCTGAGGGCCACCCTCCAAAATCGCACGGCAACATTTGTGCACCAGCTTATTGACGTCGCCGTGCAACGGTGCAGCGGGGAGGCCCGCCGTCTGCTGGGCCTGGAGGACGGCCATGCTGCGGGGGGGCGGGAGGGCAGCCCCGCGGGTGCCCCCGGCCCCGCTGCCTCCCGGCGAGGGTCTCCCACACCTGGGCCAGCCCCCTCCGCCAGCCCCGAAGGAACCAAAGCGGACGACCTCCCCAGCACCTCCGCAGCTGCCCTTCGGGGGGGTCCCGGCAGCCCTCCCCCTGCCCCCGTTCCTGTCTGCGGGGAGCAAGAAGAGCCCCGGGGGGAGCCCGAGGAGGCCGCGGCAGGTCCGTCTACGTCCAGCCGGGGCAGGGAACGCTCCCCTGGGGGGCCACGGCGAGCCCCAAAGAGGAGGGTCGGCAGCCCCGAGGCCTCTTCTCCAGCCAAGAAGAGGCCACCCCGCCGGCAGCACTAGAAGAATGCCCCAGGCGCTGCCGAAACCAGGGCTGGGCCAGCAGCTGGGGGCGTGCGCCGGCCCTCAAGGGCTCCCGGCCCTCTAATTGTCAGGCACTAACAGCAAATAAAAGGCCTGCAAACTGCAGAAAAGGTCTCCGTGTTACTAACGGTGCAGGTGGCCTTGCTATCCCCACCCGTGCTGCTTTCTCCCCCTTTTCCTGGGGCTATGCCCACCGTTGCCTCTCGTTGTCCTTAGCAGAGTGCCATGGGGCTTCTCCCTCTGGTCTTGCACAGCCTCGTCGCCCTGCTTTGACTACCATGGGGCTGGACCTGTGCTCTCTGAGCACATCTCTCCCCAGAGCACAGCGCCACGGGCCTTGGTAATTTTAAAAAGAGACGGCTTAGCAATAGTATGAGTTCCCGTTCACAGCTCGAAGGCTTAAGATTCCCTAGACAGAACTGGCAGCTCCCAAAAGCTCCACAAAGGCCAGCGGAGTACTTAGTGTGTGCCGTTCTGTATCCAGTTCTGGGCCCCACAGTTTATGAAGGATGTGAAGGTCCTTGGAAGGGCTGGAAGGAATGTCCTGTGCGGAACAGCTCAGGACTCTGGGCTTGTCTAGTTGGGAGAGGAGGCGGCTGAGGGGTGACCTCATTGCTCTCTACAGCTTCCTGGGGAGGGGAAGTGGAGAGGGAGCTGCTGATCTCTTCTCCCTGGGATCCAGCGACAGGACGCATGGGGAATGGTTCAAAGCTTCATCAGGGGAGGTTCAGACTTGACGTTAGGAAGCATTTCTTTACCGAGAGGGTGGTCAAACGCTGGAACAGGCTTCCTAGAGAGGTGGTCGATGCCCCATGCCTGTCAGTGTCTTAAAAAGAGGCATTTGGACAATGTGCTTGATAACAGGCTTTAACTTTGGGTCAGCCCCCTGGAGTGGTCAGGCAGTCAGACTAGACGATCATTGTAAGTCCCTTCCAAATGGAACTATTCTGTTCCTTTCCATTCCATTCCCTTCTAAATCAATGCTTGCGAAATCTGCGGAACTGAAGGGAACCAGGAAGCGGTCTTCTGGCATTGCAGCTTACGGAAGCTGTTGCACCTTTGGAATCCTTTGCTACCTTTCCCACTGGCAATTCTTTCTCTTGCGGGACTTCAGCGAGCATCCCTGCACGGGCTTGTGACAGCTGTGCTCTGGGTGGTGGCCACTCAGGTCTTGCAGGCTGACCTCCAGGCTCAGGCATCCCACCTCCTCTCCGGGCAACCCGCTCCAGGGCTTCGTGATCCTCACGGGGATTTTGGTTTTGATGCCTTATCTCCAGCCTGAACCTCTTGAGTTTCAGGAGATGCCACTGTCTCTCACCCTCCCACCAGGGAGGGCTGGGAAGAGCCTGCCCCCATCCCCTTGATGCCTTCCCCGTGGGCACCGGCGTGTGCTGTGAGGTGCCCTGATGCCTCGTCTGCTCCACGCTGAGCCAGCCCCAGCCCCACAGACCCTCCTTGCCTCCCCTGAGCCCCCTCCGGGTTGTCGGCCTCCCTCCTGCCCAGGACCCCCAGTGGCACGTAGTGCGCGGATGAGGGCCGATGGGTGCTAAGCAGAGGCAGATCACCCTTGTGCCTTCTGGCTAGGGGAGAAAGAGAAGAGAAAACCCGTGAGAGCGAGCCAAGTGCTGCCCGTGGCCCCGCCGTGGGAGGAAGCAGGGGAAGGGCCCTTTGCTCTAATCGGAGCGCCATTGAGTCCCGCTATCTGGTTTCGCTGGTCCTTTCTTCCCCTTCTTCTAGTACTAAGAGACACAACCCAAGAAAGATGGATATGCTGCTGCCTTGAAGCACAGGCTTTCTTCCCCCTCTTCCAGATCCAGCCTTGGCGCTGGCATTTCTCCTCCGCTTGGAAAAGAACCCTCTTTGGCAGACGGGTGCCGTCAGTTCCCCAGCGCCCCTCACCACCACCCCCACCACCCCTCCCCATTGCTTGCTCTTTGCAGCACTTCCCCCACCACAGCTCCTCTCTGCTGCCAGTCAGCCCCGCAGAAATGGCAGCGCAACTTCTCCATGCTCCCTGGGGACCTTCGCCCTCGTGTCACACACTCCAGGGCCCCTCGCCCTCCTCTCACACACCACTCCATGACCCTTCTGCAGCCAAGCCGGCCACGCAAGGTGAGGGGAGGGACATAGGGTGGCTGCTGGGTTTGGCACCAAGACCTGCTGCCGGGCCCCAAAGGAAGACCCAGATCCCCATGGCACGAAAGGCCAAAGCTCAGCTGGAGTTGAAATTGGTCAGTGTTGTGTCAGACAACAAGAAAAGGCTTTTAAAGTAAGTTAATAGCAAGAGGAGGAAAACATTGGGTGGTACTCGATGAACTGGATCTATCTTATTCTATTCTGGTTTTTTTACTACCCATTGATTGGAGAGAGGAACGGACAATTTGCCTCTTAACAGTGTTGTGCTACATTTTAAATAGAGTATTTATTAAATGTCCAAATAAAAGAAACCATGCAATGTAATGGAAAGCATATTGTGATATATACCAGATACAAAAATGTGAAGATGTGTATCGAGTCAAAATACCAAGGCAATAAAAAAAGAAATCTGGACGAGAACCTAATTGAAGGCCATTGGGAACAGCAATCCATCACAACATGAGTTCTTTGTAGTCCAAAATTGTGGAAGCATGGCCACCCTTTATTTAAGAAATATGCAAAAGAAGATGGGAAGACTTGCGCACCAGAGCAGAATGCCTATGCAGCAGATTTAACCATTGAGTCATAACTGCCTCTGATATTTAGAGACATCCTATGTGCCAGAACGAAAAATAGGGTGAGTTGCTCTACTGTCAGATCTCAGAACATGTTTTTAAATAGCAGACTTTACAGAAATCCATCTTATTCCTAAGCACAGCAATAGTGATGTGAGTTCTATGGTAATATTTCTTTCTGCATCTGTAATATTTTTCTTCTCAAATCAGTATGAACAGTAAAGAAGATTCATCACATAACTAATGTATTAAAACCAAAGGTAATTTGTGCTGAACTATCCACAATGGTCTAGCAGAAACCTGCCAAAACAAAACTGGTCAATTACAAAGGACTCTAAATAGTAAATTCTCTTTGTATAGTTTGTAGTATAAGGAAGCCTGGTTTGGTTTTTCTACATATTTATCCCAGATTACAAACAACCTGGTTTAAGGGTGAAACCAGCCCACAGGAGATACGCCTAAACACAGAACAAATAAATACAAGTAACAATGTTAGACTGAAAGCTCTTGAAATATATTTTTCTCTTGCAAACAGCACACAATCAGATGAATGCCTTTCTGAACAGTTACCTTGGCAGGGCCAATTAGTGGTTTGGTTAATAATTGAAATGAGTTAGGCAACATGACAACCATATTGAAATCAGGAAAGAATCACGGCCAGAGCACCACTTGGCTTCAGTAGCAATTCTCTTTGAATAAACTGACCAGCTGGGGAACGGTGTGCCTATCTACTCTAGGTTCCTTTGGAAATCCTAGACACAGATCCCAGAGTAGGCTACTTTTGTTTTTGGAGTGAGAGGGATAAAACTACTCTGGGACCTGGGATGTCAAGAACACGCTTATCTCTTTACTTACCCCTGCTTTTCAACCAGCCTTTACTGAATTGCTCTCTCCCTAAATGGCTTCCTTCCACCCCTTCTCAGAATTGAAAAGCCAGGTGAGAGCAAGTTCAGTGATTCCCTCATGTGAGGCTTGAAAGGTCTAGCATATACCAATGCCAAACGCTGAAGTCTGATACTGGATTTTCTGATTTTGATGCAAAAATGAGCAGCCAGTGTCAGCTGCCGGTGTTACATCTCTGTTCAAAAGAAGGGATTAAGATAGTGGTTGAAAATGAATCACTAGTGTCTGGAGTGACTAATTCTTATGTTAGTTTATTCTGCTAGTTAATTACATGTATCACATTATTACACACATAATTACATATATCTGCTAGTTAAATACATATATTACACATATCACGTCAGCAGGGTAAGACTGCTGTCCTGGAGGGCCTTCCCACTACATGCTGTTTTACTTCTCAAAGCGTAGGTGAGGAGGGGAAGCTGACTTGAGCCTATACCCCAGTTCTCAGCCTAGGAACAACTACAAAAGCACAACAAAAATCCTGATGGAAATACAGCAACTAAAAGAACATAAGCCTACAGCTTTCATTCCCCAGCAGTGAACACTTGCTATTTTTTTATTTAAAACACTTTTCTGGAGAAAGGAAAATGAACACACCTGACAACTAAAACACTGCACAGTAGTCAAACAGAGCATCATGAGCAAAGAAGGGCACACTACACTTTTCTTTACGCAGAGGCCCTCTCTCATGGCCAAGTATCTGTCATAGTGGAAGGGACAAAAAGCTCACAGTTTCAAACAAGAATGTGGCAATTCATTTCAGCAGGAAAAGAGTTCTCCCTGGGATGCTGAGCTTGATAACTTCTTTAAATTAATCTCTTTCTTGCCTTTATTGAATCCCATTGTATTAATTTGAGCCTATTTCCAATTTAATTTGGATTTATTCATATACTCTGAAATATTCTTGTTTGATCCTGGCTTCATATCACCCACTAATTTGCTTAGCATACATACCATGTAATGCTTCAAGCTGTTAATGAAAATAGTAGAGTATCATGTTTAGAATGGATGTCTGTAGTCTCACACTCTTTTTCCCAATGTTACACTCAATCATGACTATACTTGATGCTTGCATTAAATTTTAAAGGGTAAAATTTTAAAAAGCAACGTATCACAACTTCAATAAAAATCTATTTTCTCTACATTACTGCTGCTTGAGTCACAGGGAAGTGGAAAGCCTCACAAATTGAAATTTGCACTGTCAAAAAGACAGTCTAGGTCCTTCTTTTATTACATTAACCTTATTGCAATTTCAAAGGAAAGAAAATAAATTAAAGCCCACTTACTCCATTTGAAGCCAATAGAAGCAGCATGAGAAAAGAACTGCAGGACTGGCCCTTTGCTTAGGGGAAACTTCTGCCTTTCTGCCTATGCTGCCTACAATTTCTCAGTGTATTTTTACACGCACCTTTCTCTTACGAACCCTAAATGCTTTCATTATTGTGACTCTTTGTGCTTTAATGATACACTCGAATAGTGTAGGGGTTTTTTTCCATTATGTGAGAGGTATTTCTTTGCCAGCCTGAGTGGGCGGCCAAAATCCAGGTCCTGCACATCCATCCGGGATGAAGGAGAAGATGATGAGGCAGCTGGCTGCTTTTTGACACACAACAGAGGGCATGAAGTAAGAGACACAAGGGAGCTCAGTGCGGCACAGGGTACAGGCTGCAAGCCAGAAACCCTCTCCAGCAGAAAAAAAAGGGCTGCCCAGCTCTGGCTGAGCTCCCAGCTCCTGGAAAGCCAGGCAGCGCCGGCTGCCGCGGCCCCTCTGGCCAGGGGAGGCCTTCCACAAGCACCAGGGCAAGCGCCTCCCACCTGCCAAGAGTTGCCTCTTGCAGAAAGGAGGCACATCTGGAGAGACAAGGGCTTCGGGGGGAGCTGGGAGCACTCAGGAAGCTCTTATCCATATCCCCTCTTACAGGCAAGGATGGGTTGGGAAGGAGTGCCTCAGGGACTTCCTGAATGAGCTCCACCAGTTCTGCTTCACTTCCTTCAGGGAAGTAATTCACAAAAAAGGTAGGATCTAAAATGATAAATGCAAGTATTTGTCTCATTGTGCATTAGGTTGTGACTGGGATGCGGGGGTGTCTTTTCATAAGTATCTAGAATACAAAATTTCCATGGCACAAGAAATCCCAACAGGTGGGAAGTTTAAAACTACTTCCTTTTAAAATTCTCAGCAGCAAGATCTTTTTGTAACTGCCAGCACTTACATAAAAAATAATGCTTTTCTGTTTGGGGAAGGAAGGCAGGAAGAAGGGAGCAAAGAGATTCTGGACAGCTGCCATACCTATTTCCATGTGCAAGAGACTGTGAAGAATTAAAGATAAAATGGTTTTTTTCCAAACTGCCTGTACACCTCAAAAGTAAAATGTTAATGCCTTCATTACTGAAAACATTAACACCAATAGACAGGCCCTATACTGTCTATTTCCATGTAGACCACTACAGTCTTTTAGAGCTCTGGGTTTGTGGGCAGAGGAAGACGCTATTCAGTTAACTAATACTTGAAAAGACAGACATCAATCCTCCCTATGTATTTTGGGAACTCACATAACCTTAAGGCAGCACAGCTACAACAATGTTATAATAACACCTTCTGGCCTCCAGTATCTACTTGATTCTGGTGGAGTTGCTGGATGTCAGTGGCACAAATGTCCACAAACAGGTATGTCAATATTTGTGTGAGTGTTCTGATGGTCTTTACAGGGCCTTCCCCTCTCCAGTAAGGACTAGTCTGTCTGACACTACTGTGAAAAGGAACAACCTAACGTTGTCAACTCTGTGCAGGTTTGTTCCTCTAGTACCTGTGCCAGCCAGAGCAGAGGGCTGTGCTCACCTCACACAGACAATATTCAAAGTAAAGCAGAAAGCAGGATGAGGCAAGCAATTTTTCTGGTCTCCTTGTCCATACTGATCACATGCTTACAAATGCTTGCTTTGAACCAGTAATGGATCTACTTCTTACCAATTTGTCTCTCCCACCTTCCTCTTGCTTTATAACCTGGAGCTTTAATTCTACCAGCTCTTAGCCGAACTTCCACCTGAAGCTGTTTCCTTAGGGCAATGCCTACAGAGCCAGACATCCTCTTGTACAGAGAAGATCCTGAAGGACTGAGGACAACTTTAAGCCCTGGAAATGCTTGGTTGACAGGCTTGCCTTTCTTGCCAGGAGTGTGAAATGCTCTGCCTGGGGGCCAAGGGTAAGAGAGTTCAGGAGGATAAGCCCTCCCTGAAGGAAGTCAGCATTTTGCATGACTGAAGCCTATAAAGATTCTTAGTCTTAAAAGCCTCAGCATGAGCTGTGAGCCAGTTGGCTTGGCAAGGTTGAGTTTAGTCCATCAATATCTGCCCCTCATTCCTGTGTAAAAGAATTGCATGAAAACCCATTGGCCCAAAATTGCAACCTGAAGGAGCATGTGGGGAGGAGACTGATTACTAAGCCCTGGCCTCTCATGTGAAGTTAGATTTCAAGTACTGAAATACACTATACTGAAGCACAGCCATGGAGCTTCTCACAGATGGATGCATAGCATAACTTTGGTACGAGTGCACCGAGGACATACAGTCTGCTTGCATTTTCCTGGGCAGCTTTGTCATGCTGCTGTTCCCAGAATCTAAAAGCATGACTTCTATTAACTCAGCTCCTTCATTGCTGAAGCTCCTGTAGATCTATTGACAGTACCACTGTGGTATAAATATTTTGTATCTACTTCTACCACTAATACCTTCCATAATCAAAATATAAGCAAGTTTTGTATTTATCACACTAGCACTGGGGAATTCTTAAGCCCGGATCTGAGAAGAACATTTTAGAAGATGTATCAAAAAGGCCATCTCTTCTCTTGTAAACTATCTTAATTATCATCTCTAATCACAGTATTGCTTCATATAACTGGAAATTCACACTGCTTTGAGTAAAATCAGTTTTAACAAAAGGAAACTACTGTGATTCTCAGATTAATTCCTTTGTAATTCTATCATGTAGGCTTAGAGCTACCTACTTTTCCAGCAATCTGAGCAGGAAACTCATTAACTCTGATTGGGAATAGTGTAAGACAAAAGTAATGTCTTGGTTTTCAGTCCTGTCTCCAAAGTAGCTGCTAAAATCCAGGAAGCCAGTAACTGAGATGTGGATTTCAGAAACCAGTAGATGTCTTGGATTAAAAGGTAATTAAAGCATAAAAATTATTAGTGGGGTTAGTACAGTTCCCTGCATCTAACTACCAAATTCTTGTTCACATGCTGAAACTGGACCAACTGAACCGTGCTGAACTGAGCTAGCTGAATCAGAGCAAAACCCTTGTGTGGATGAACTCTCTAAATCAGTTTGTTACAGAGTTAAGCTATCTCAGGAAGTCTCTCAGCCTGGTTGCTTTGTCCTTCTGGGAAGCACCTGTTTTAGTAATTCGGTGTGAGAAATGGACTTAACAAGTCATGCAGTTTATGTGCAGAACACCACCACTCCCCTCATGCTCAAGCTGGTGATATATACTGTTTGGACAAAGACAGATGAATAAGCAGTAAAAGTGGCACTGCTTAGAGAAGCCAGCAGATCAAACTGATTCAGTTTTGATGGATGGATGAGGGGAAAGCAGCATCTTCCTTACCTCCTGCTTTCCCTATGTTTGTGTCTGCTTGCCATGCAGGTGTAGGGAAGACACTCCTTCATTAGTCCAGTGCTCCTCCATTACTGCTTATAATCTCTTCTCATTCCCCAGTGCTACCTGAGCCACATAAATGTTCTTGAAAGCTGTCAGAGCTGCCCTCTTCCTCCTGCAGGATCATTGGAGCTGAGTCTCTTGTTTCAAGAATAGAAAGGTGGGCTGCATGATGCAGAGCAAGATTTCTCTGTTCCCAGAGCCCTCTACACTTACTTCCAGAAGGCATGAGTGCCATTTGCAGAGTACCTGTGGTAAGGGAGGCTTCAGGGCTGGGACATGAACTGTCTCAATTTAAAAGCAGGATGGTTCCCTATGATCCCCATCCCATCATGGGTGTGGATGTGCTGGCAAGAGGTAAGATGTGAGACCTTTCTGATAGGGGGTTACCTGAAGCTTTTGACAGACTCTCAGATGTAGGCACCAGGAACATCATTGCTATTAATGATAAATGAAGCAGACAAACACAGTCTTATTCCAGCAGTAATTTGAATATGGAAGCACTGAGGCACGTGTCTTACGATTGCCAGTTCCCACCTGTTTAGCAGTAGCTGCAGCAATGCTTGAACAACCAGAGGTGTCAGCACTTTTGAGCATTGATTTCCTGCTGACATGCAGTCTTCTGTAATATATGCATAATGTGCTCATTTAGTGACATTTATGTTAACCACTGACATTAATTAGTGAAACAAAGCAGTTTTGAGCTGTATGCAGTTGATAATCCTGACCAGATGATGTCTGCCTTTTAGTATTCTGTGATTCACAAAGCAGCCAGAAGTATATTACGAACACACCGTGCTCTGCAAAAAGGTCTGTCTGAAGCTATCAGGTAACCTGATAGGCACCCACTGCTAGAAACACGGGGTGGGGGTGAACTGGCACAGCTTCTAAGTGAACAGAGGGAAGGTACCAGTGGAGTTTGTACTTAGCCCAAGCTGACTTTTTCCGATGAAACTCAACTGCCCACACCTCACTGGTTGACTGTCCAGGCTTACAATACTAACCATGTTCCTCTGACATGGCTTCTTAATCCAGATTCCACAGGGTCCCTTCAAATAGCTTCTCAGTCCTATGCCATTAAAGCAAGGAGAAGCACATGAAATGGCAATCTTCCTGGCTGCTCTGTCTCAGGAACTAATGACACTCTCTGTACTCAGGGTAAATTGTTGAGCTGAAAGTTAGTAAGAAATACAAATAACAAATATCTTCTGTAAGCACCAGTACAAAGTTAGGATCCTACCTGGGAGGGAACTACAAAAAATTGCCACTCTCCACAGTGTGATGCTGCAAACTCTGATGATGAGATGAGCCTGAATCTGACACAGCATCAGTATTTGGGAAACACTTAAAACGCTAGACTGAGGAAGCTGAAATGGAAATTCAGTTTTCTTTATATGTTGGCACCTGCCTCTCTTGCTTTTGGTGTAACAAGACCATCCCAGAGACTGCACTTTGAGGGCAGCCTGATTAGTACTACTTCATATGCACAGCTTGTCTGCAAACCACTGCACAGTGCCTGAAGGATATACCTGGACTTGACAGACATGATTGGGGTAGAACTCCTGATTCCCTTTGGAATCTATTGCTTATTTCAAAACACCACCGTAACAACAGACCTAGTTCAATTCTACCTGCAAATGGTAGGAAGGTACCTTCAGAAGTCCCTTGGCTACAGGAAAAATCAGGCCATAAAGACAGAGTGTTTTGAAGATCCTGTGAAATACAACTCACAGGGCAGGGCAGATAGGAGGTGACTAATATCAAAAGAAAGAGCAAAAAGTTGCAAGGATTAGTGGGAAAACCTCAGGTAAGACCTTCTGTGGGAAAATCCTGTGTGTTGGTTAAGTAATTTTGTCTTTCTTTAGGGCATTTTTGAACAATTAAATTAAAAGATAAAACCAAAATTACTGCAGCTAATCAGTGTTAAGATGAAAAAAAGCTGTTATGAACTTACTAACAGCATGCTAAAAGGCACATTCCTATGATAACCAGGTATCAAGCCAAGTCTAAAACTGGATTAACCCTATTCCTCTGTAGTTCAAGGAACTGAGCACAGGAAGCAGGGCAGTGGTGTTTATCTGAATGGCTAGGATGGGAAAACTGAGACATGTTAATCGTTTGGGATATTTCACTTGAAAACGTACATGGACGTATCTGCTATGAAGAAATAGGCTCAGTCCTATCTGAATATCAGGGCTGCAATTTGACCCATGCATTGTCTGTTGACTCTGTGAATTCCTGTTTCTTGGTCAGTTCTAGTCATATGCATTTATAGCCAGTTTTCTCTGCCCTGCACCCAATCTAGTCACTATGTATAGACCTAGTCTTTGCTAGTCCTTGCACTTGCAAAGCAACCTGAAGAGCTGCAAGGCAGACATGATGTCATGGTTTAAGCCCAACCAGCAACTAAGCAACACACAGCCTCTCGCTCACTCCTCCCCCCTCCCAGTGGACAGGGAGGAGAATTGAAAACAGGAAGTAAAACTCATGGGTTAAGAACTGTTTAATAATTAATGTAAAATAAAATAACAACAATAAAATATAATTATTATTATTATTATTAAAAAATATAACAAACAAACAAACCAGGGAGAGAAATAAAACCCAAAAAAAGACAAGTGATGCACAATGCAATGGCTCACCACCCACTGACCAATGCCTGAGCAGTGATCTGCCCCTCCCAGCCAACTCCCCCAGGTTTATATACTAAGCATGACGTTCTATGGCATGGAATATCCCTTTGGCTAGTTCAGGTCAGTTGTCCTGGCCATGCTCCTTCCCAGCTTCTTGTACACCTGCTTGCTGGCAGAGCATGGGAAACTGAAAAATCCTTAACTTAAGCACTACTTAGCAACAACTAAAACATCAGTGTATTATTAACATTATTCTCACACTAAATCCAAAACACACTGTATCAGCTACTAAGAAGAAAATTAACTCTATCCCAGCTGAAACCAGGACATGAGTAACTAGCTAAGGACAAGGTAAACAGAAGAATTCAAACAAAAGGATTTTTATTCCACTGAAAGACTTGCACAACCATAAATTTCCTTTTCCTTGAGAAAAGCATGAGGATTAAAAAAGTTGCTATTTTCTACGCCTGCATTAGCACTACTTGCCAGACACAGAGCAAAGTCTTCGTGTATCTCAGGCTCAGCCTGGTATGTGTGCACAACTGGCCTTACATTAAGTAGATGTATAGGAAGGTCAGCGTTTTCTCACACCTGCAGTTTCTGAATAAGGACCAAGACAGGTATAAGGGCTGTGCTTTCTGCTGTGAAAACTGGAAAGCTGAGTTAAATCTCTGAACGGGATTTGGAGGACAGGTTTGCTTACACTTTGGTTTGAGGCAAATAAAGGCCCTGAGTGTCCAATCTTCTCTCTGAAGGCTTTAGGGTGCTAAACTTCCTGCTACAAAGTGACAAACAGGGGCAAGGAGTAGACTCGAAGGCAATTCAAGACGTTCTAGAGGCAGATTTGTGCAGTACTAGCTCACTAACAGGAGCTGTGTTTCTGTCCACTCTGCAGAGGAAAAAAAGACTTCCTGGCTCTCAAATGCAAACTAAGAGCTCTGCCAGGGGGAGAGGCCAAGAGGCCAGCAGCTTGGAGAGTCCTCTGTTTGCAGGCCTGTCAGGACTGAGGCAAACCCAGTCTTGTTCAGTTTTCACTCCTCAGCTAGTGTTCTTCCCTTTAATCTCCTTGCCATATTCTTGCTTGAAAGCTGTACTTGTGTCAGGGTTTAAATGGCTCAGTTACTGCTTTGGTATCTTGATTATGGATCTGTGAGGACCAGTTTGTCTGCCAGAGCTACTTACAGACACCCATACTCTTGCCCTTCCCCACACGCAGGCTGCTGTGGGAGCTGAATGTCAGAGCACACCACCACACAGGTTACCGCTTGGCATAATGATGGCCAAACAGATCTTTACTTGTTGGAGAGCCAAAGGCTGCACGTCCATGAAACAGATCCACCCCTGGACATTTTCCTGCCCTCGTTATTCAGGTGCCGATGACATGTTGGTAGAGCTGAGGTGTAGTCCTGTTTTCTTTTGGGGCTCCGCCTTCACAGGTGTATGATATTTGTTGTGTGCCAGGTCAACCCAAGTGTCACTGTCTGGTATGCAGTGTACAAAGCCTGGTACCTAGCTAGTTAGCAGCCAAAAATTCTCCCTGTTCATCTGCTGCTGTTCCCTGCTCTGCTCCTTTTCTTCAGAGCTGTCCCTTTTCTGCCAGTTACATGCTGATTGGCTAAATGAGAGCAAAGGAAAACAAGCTGTCACTCACATTGCACTTGCCCTCACTACCTTGCCTCCTTCAGTGCCAGACAGGAGATAAATTGACTCTTAATCCCCCAAGGCTCATTTACAATAGCTTACAGCATCTAATGGATTTTAACACCTCCGGGCAAGCAGCATTTAGACCAAATTTCTATACAACAAATAACTTCATGGTGCATTCAGTGGTGGGGATAGTGGAAGATGTCTGAACTGGAGAGAAATGAAATGAGGTGTTTGAGCAGTAGTTTGCATTTTGTGTTGCCAAAAGCATTACAGATTACACATCCCATGGATTTATTTGCCATATACCTGAGCAAAATGTTAGAAGGTCAGAATTACGAACTACACAGAGGATGCACTAGCAACTCTTTACTCTGTCCTGAGAACACTCCTGGTTTGCTTAGGAGTACTTTTACTCCTTCTCTTCCGAGCAGAAACTGACTAGTAGGAACTGGGGAGAATGAGGCATGCTAGCTTTGGAAAGTCATTTGTTAGGAGTCACAGTGACAGGAATGTTGAAAGATCACTAACAGGGAATCCTTGCTGCCCGGGGAGTGAGTCCATTCTCTGTTTTAGCTCTTGGGCTCATAAAAATAGCACTGGGCAATTTTTGTCTCTGAACTGGGTCTTGAGCATTCACAGTTTCTCAGGAACAGGGCACCTCAGTACTAAAGTTGAAGAGAGGACTTTTTGATTTCAGATCCCCTGAGTAACACAACTAGGGGAGTGGAAAAGAGGGCTTATGAAAGTGGAAAATTACCTGGATCAGGCTGATCATTCTATTGCAAAAAGGGCTATTCAGCTGTAGTTAAAAGCCTCCTGAAGGAAGGAATGCTTATAAGCCATCAGGTTCTCAGTTGGAAAGACTTTCTGAAAACACAACAAAAGCAACTCTGCTGCTTCTGGCAGTGCGTGAACACTGGGTTTCCTTGGTTGTTGACTTTACCAGTCTGAAGCCAGGGTCTTTTGGCTACCGGATTTATAAGCTGAATCCATACCTTTGATCTTCATGAAACATAAAATTTCTGGACAAGCTCACCATTGTCCAAAAAAATTCCCATTGCTTGATTTGTGTTCCTTCTAATGGAGAAGAAAAAAACCAACATAGTTCTGCTAACAGCAGAAAAACCTTAGTATTAACCATATAATGATGGTCACGTCTTTGCCTCCTGTTTAGCTGAGCAATTCTGTAGCCTTGATTACCATATTGAGGGACTGAAAACTTCATTGCTGAGCTTGGGTTTGAATATGTAACTATCATTCAACAATGAGGAACTACATAAAAATTTTGGAAATAAACTGATGGCATTAAATATCAAAGTATAAATATCTCAAGTTCATTAGTTGGATGGGGTCAATTTAGTCCTGGTTCTGACTGTGAATATAATTTGTTTTGCCATTAAAACAAGTGAACTCTTCATCTAACTGAATCTTTATGCTGCTTTTACATCTTCAGTGTTCAAGAGGAGAAATGCTTGGATGATGATAGGCTAAGCAACATAATAATGTTTAGAACTGTCCTATGATAAGCATGCCAGTGTTATTCAAACCAGATGACAAAAATACTGTTGTGATGTTGTAGCAGCTGTTTTTTTCTTGTATTGGAGGCTGTCTCATGGCCCCCAGGTCATCAGACTTGGCCAGATTTTGCAGCAGTTGACACACAACGTGTTGTAGGGCAAAGGACAGGAAAAGCTGCAAGCAGCTTTTGCCCTGAAGCCTTTCCAGCCTGATGCCTGGAGTTGTGGCAAGGACTCAGCCTACCAGCATAATCCTGAAAGAGTTGTTTTAAGGCAGGGCTGTCATCAAAAGCAATGCCAAATTCTTTCTTGAGGGGACAGTACAGAACTACAGACTCATAACTGGGAAAGCTGGTAACTTTCTTTTGAGGGTAGAGAGGCACTGAGAGCACTGACTTGGGAGCTTCTAAACTCCTTGTCCTCTTGCTGCAGGGTATGGCTGTTTATGCATGGAAATGACTGTACCTTCTGTACAGTCTCTCTGCACTGTCTCAGAAATCCTACATGTTTTATGCATGACCCTGTGCAGGAACAGTCAAGGGATAGGTCAGAGCTCCTATCCAATCCATACTGGGAATCTAGCTAGAGTCTCTTGGAGCTGACAGCTACTCTCGTTTGTATATTTTAAAATGTACCTCTATTAAAATGGTACAAAATACAGTCACTGGGACATTTTTTACATGCTCTCAGGAAAATTACAGTATCAGTTGACTGAAGATGGTAGTATTAGACTTGACCTCTTCAGATATACTAACAACTCCAGGACAGAGTAGCCCAGCAATGCTTCAGTCACATGGTTTCCCCCTAGATGGAAGTAAAATCAATGGCTCTTTTAAATATACTGTCTTATACCATCTATGAAATGTTCATTACAGTTGCTGGTTGTGGGGAAGAGGTCACAGTTGAACCGATTCTTTTTCTGAACTATTGTTAAACCCACCTTGAGATTAAAGAGCTTGTTGGATAAAAAGGAAAAAAAAATTAAACCTGAGTGGATGGAAAAGCAGATAGGATTAGGATTTTTTTTTCTGAATTCCTTCTTTTCCCCTTAAACAATGTCTACTTAAAAGGACATCAGGGACTAAAAGTTTGCTGGAGTTGTGCAGCAGAAAATCTGTGATGTTATTGTCTGTACTAACTGCAGAGACATGCAACTGAAAGAAGGCGATAGGGTTTTCTGTGCTGAAGAGCAGCACATAATTTTAACCAAACATTTTAACTAAATGCTCATAAGCATCAAGGTTTACTGGCGACTTCCTGCGTGCATAGGCACTGCAGTGAGAACCCTCCAGCCTACCTTTATTCCAAGAGTAAGGACTCATTCCTACCTATATTTGCTATCTTGATGGCAAAGGAAGCTCCTTGGTAGAATATTCTTACCACACCACATGCCTTGACTATTGCTATCTCAAATTTTAAGAGCTATGGAGATTAAATGATATCACCCAAGTTCGGCTTCCAAGACCTGGGATCTGGCATAAATTGATTTGAACTATGGCAAGAGTAGCCAACACTAGTCACAAAGACTATTAGCCTGGAGTGACCATATGAATGTCTTTCTGATCGTGTGCCTACTACAGGATTTTCTAGTCTAACTGCCCTATCAAAATATTGCACAAGTGCCCAGGCCTTGGAAGAAACATTTCCCACCTTGAGGACCATTTAAGTTGACATGACGACTGAAGGGAAACAGACATGCAGGGAGAGACATGACTTGTTCAAAGCATCATAGCAAGCGAACTGCACATCTAGGAGTAAAACTTTGCTTCTTGACTTGCAGCCCATCTATTATCTCTTGCACTCAGAAGAACGACTAAACTTTGCATTTTTGTATGAACTAAATTGAGTGGAAAATGTACTTTTTTGTGACTGGAGGCCACCTTAAGACGCTCTTAGGTAGAAAATAAATGCCTTGATATTATTAATAAGCAAGATGATAAGGTCAGTAGGTAATAACAATGGAAGCCACTCAGGTACTGGGTAAATGCAAAGTTAACTCGTATCTGGTTGGTACTTCTGAAAATTCTCCTCTGAATGCTGCCTGGAGGCTGCTTTAAGGGGCAGAATGGCAGAAGTCAGTTAGCTTTTAAATTTTTTTTTAAATAGGTGCTCTTTGCGTATCAGCTTTATGAAACTCAGAGTTTCCTGTTTTCCCTGAAAGATACTGATACTGGAGATACTGATACTCTCTTAGGGACTGTGGAGCAGCAACGATCAGAGAAATCAATGGAAACCAAGAGTGTGCAGGGAATTGTTTTTAATTCAATGCTCTCAGTATATTTTAGATGCTTAACTTCAGTTTCCTAAAACTGAACTTGATAATGTGAAGCCTGCAACTAGTGATACTGTATATTTTGCCCCATAACTTAGGTGAATGCTTACTAATGAAGCTACACAACTGCTGTCATTATTAGCAGGAGTGATTCTTTGAATATGCGGTCCAGCTCAGGAATGGAAGATATTCTCAACACTTTCTTGTTTCAACCTTTGAAACTGCTCAGACTTTCAGATTATCAGTCTAATCATGAATCTTCATGTCCATCTGTCCCAGTTTCACTAGGAAGCTGTGAATTATTTACGCAATAGGATTGCCTGCATTGGGAATAAAAGATTTGAAGATGGGCAGATCTGAAATCTGAATGGAAAGGCATCTGGTTCCTTGGAATGGGAGCTTATTCTCATGGCCCAAAGGGTACATGTAGGCAAGCAAAAGGACAGCTGTTTAAGAGATGGAAACAACTCATGTTTCTGCTAAAATTGCTAGGCAGAGTCCTCCTGGTTGCCATGGCTTAGGTTAGCCTAAAGTCCCCTGAGACACCCAGGTCTGTTGCAGCAGTATTAACAGCAGTGAACATGTGATCCTTGAGCGTGTGACCATGTGTATGTGCATATGTGCGTGTATGTGTGTGTATGTTCATCAAGAAGGGAAGGAACCTTCCCTGGTGGGGCTGCATGCCTCATAAAGGCCCCTCTGACCATGCCATTATCACAGAATCAGAACCAGCCCTTGCCCTGAACCTCTGCATCATTCAGCCCCACAGCACAGCCCAGTCTCCAAGGGGTACTCAGGGAGTGCTGCAACTTGAGATGAGGCAGAAGGGTCTGTCTCTCCTCCATCAGCTTTGCCATCAAAAGGGAAAGTGGCTTCTGGTTCCAGTCTTGCCAAAGCTTAGGCAAGGATATACAAGACTTAACTCCAAGCATAATTTCCTTTACTGTGGACTGGAATTGAATAACTCACCTCCATGGTGGTCATGGGGTTTTCTGCTATTGAGCAATGGTTCAGTTATGTGAATTTGAATCATTCCCTTGAAAAGCATAACTTCAAGTAAGTAGTACCATCTTCAGTGGCTACAATAGGTGATGTATTTGGGGAATATCAGCTTGAACTTTTGTTGTAGCTGATACCCAATGCTATAGTAAAAAATATTTTGAAATTTCACTGAAAAATATGGAAGTTTTTCAGCACTATGACCACCTGTAAACTGGTAAAACAAAAGCAGATATACTTTTGTTTAAAACCATGTCTCTGTAAGTATATGTGACAGCTTTGGAATACTTGGTGCAGAGACCTATCGTGCTAAAACTTTGATATATTGGATCACAGCAGAAATGAATGAATTAAATGGAGTGGATACTAAGTGCATTATTGAAACATGACTATCCCGATGAGTCTAAGGCTTCAACTACCAGAATGGACTTACTGGAATCTTGCTGGCCATGTAGGGGCTGTTCTGTGTATTCAACTGAGCTCTGTTTGCTTCTTACATTCAGTGTGTAAAATGCCTGTGGTTCATGTTAGTATGGACAACTGGTATGCTAAGGCTTAGACTTGATATGGAAAGCAGTTGTAATTAATTTCTCAAATTCAGCTAACCAAGACTATACTATGCAAGGTGTTTTACTATCTCAAAGCTGACTTCTGAATGGGTTGGTAGTACTTCAATACTTAGTCTTCTACAGGTGCAGGGGGGGAAAGGCTGAAGGTATCACAGATGGTGAAATACATTGGTTCTTGTTGGAAAACCCCAGTAAAGAAGGGTTGTGTGCCCATATAAGCAGAATCCCCTGGCCTTTTCCGAAGAACTGCAGTATTGGCAGAACAGACATCACTATTCTTTTTGGGGTTGCTGCCTGTTCTGTGGGGCTTCAATGTCAGACTTACTTACAGCAAGAATAATGTGACATGATGCAGTCACCAGGAGATAATACAGCTGAATGGTAAATAGAGATATTCCTTCCTAAATGATCAGGCACCTTGTTGGAGTATATTTAGCTTGTTCAATGAAGAGTGAGGGGAATTTGCTTCTGAAAAGTGAGACATGCCAAAGGAGACTTAACAGCAGTTAATACATGACACAGGAAAGCAACTTACTCCCGCAAGCTGTTAATAGGAGTTGGGCATTACACTGACGTAGCTGTGGGTTTCTGGAAAAGCTGCATGGAGTGTAAATTTTTTGTTTTTCCAGGAACAGCTTCCTTGCTGGTCCCTCTCTTCCCAAGGATTTTGGAAAAGATGATGTGGTAGTAGTCCTTGTAAGCAAGCAGAGCTGAGGGTTCCCTATTTTCTACGACACCTTTGTAGGCCCTTCAGAGAAGCAAGGAGGTATGTTGAAGAAACAACTTCTTTTGTTAGGGCTCCAGCTGTGTGGGCACATGAGGAAGCAGAGTTAGGACTCGTGCAGTGAATACAGTTGACTGCAGTGACATGGCCTGTATAGGGAAATACAGAACATTTCCTGGAAATCTGCTCTTAGCTAACATATATAAAGCTGCAAGAACAAGACTCCTTGTGCAATCCTAATAAATTTGTCTGTTAACTTGATTGATCCTGTAAGGTGGTAGCTTTTCAAGAAACCCAGTTTTAATAATGTGTTACACTGAATTTCAGAGTGCATCCTTTTTGTGTTAGCAAAACAAATGACTCACTCCAACCACAGAATTTCTTCAGTGTAGTTCTTCATGTGTTTAAATTAACCACTTCTGTGATGTGCTGACAATGGTGGATTTCTGCCTCAGAGATCACTGGCAAAACAGCAGCAAGCCATTTGTCATACCACACAGCTAACTTTAAACAAACACCACTTTTCTAAAATAATGAGGGCAGTCCTATAGGAAAGCTGCAGGGCTGAGCACGGGATATCCTGCAAGGGTATAACACTGGTTTCCCAAAGGACAGGCAATGTTTTAATGAAAATATTTTATGAGCCCTGCACTAAATTCAGTAGCTTCTGGTTTGTCCAACAAACAAAACAATGCACTAAAAGATGAATAAGAAAAATGATCATGTTGGCTGCTTACACTCTGGCATCTTACAGTTGCTAGTTAAATAATCCTTTAGTTCTTCAGGGAAGAAGACAGCACTCTGTCATCATCGTGAAGCCGCTCACTCCTTCCCTCCCTCTGGCCCCCGCTCAACCTGGCCACAGTGGGATGAGGAGAAAATATAAAGGCAGGCTAGTGGGTCGAGACAAGGATAGGGAGGGATCACTCACCACTTATAGTCATGGGCAAAAGACAGGCTCAACTTGGGGAAGAAACAAAATCAATTTAATTTACCACCAATCAAATCGAAACAAGGATAATGGGAAGTAAAACCAAACCTTGGAACAGCTTGCCCCACCCCTCCCTCCTTCCTGCCTCAACTCCACTCCCGGTTCTCTCCACCTCCTCCCCTCCGCCATGCAGGGGAACAGGGGATGGGGGTTGGGGTCACCTCACCACACCTTGTCTCTGCCGCTCCTTCCTCCTCAGGGGGAGGAGGACTCCTCACTTGTCCCTTGCTCCACCATGGGGTCCCTCCCACGGGAGACAGTCCTTCACAAACTCCTCCAACATGAGTCCTTTCCGTGTGCTGCAGTTCCTCACAAACTTCCCTGGTGTGGGTCCTTTCCGTGGGCTGATCTTTAGGCACAGACTACTGCAGCACGGGTTTTCCCATGGAGTCATGGCCATCTTTGGGGGCATCCCCCTGCTCTGGCCTGGGGTCCTCCCCAGGCTGCAGGTGGGCATCTGCTCCCCCGCTCCCCTCCATGGGCTGGGGGGGCACAGCCTGCTGTCTCACCATGGGCTGCAGGGGCATCCCCTCCTCCAGAGCACCTCCTCCCCCCTCCTTCTTCACTGACCTTGCTGTCTGCAGAGGGGTTTCTCTCACCTCCCACTCCCCTCTCTGCTGCAGGCTCCCCTTCTTGAATCTGTTCTCCCTGAGGTGCTACCACCGTTGCTGATGGGCTCAGCCTTGGCCAGAGGTGGGTCCGTCTTGGAGCCGGGGAAGGTTCTGGCAGCTTCTCATAGGAGCCACCCCTGCAGCCCCTCCCCCGCTACCAAAACCCTGCCACACAAACCCAAAATGCACTCTCTTAAGTTCCTCATTGGACTGGAGGCATTAAACCCGTCTCCTCCTCATCTATAAGCAACTGGCTAGGGCTTGTGACACACAGAAAATTTTTTTGCATCATCTTGGTTTATGCATGTGTATCCCTACAAAAATGTGTCGTGCAGAGCTTGGATTCCTTTCCATGACAGATCGGGGGGGCTGTGCATGGTATCTGGCAAACTTTGCAATCTTTTCCAAATAAAAGCAGTACCTTAATACATTAACTATGTTTCAACAGACAAAACAGAAGGGAAGATCTATGGATCAGGAAAGACTCTTCAAAATTACTTTGTGAAGCTGATGAGCTACTGATGCTCTATTAATAGAGGAATCTGCTTGCCAAGAACATGGTGGAGAGCAAATGATGCCAGTTCTACATTTCACCCCTGTAAAGTTAACATCTAAATCCAGCAAGGTATCCTATAGCCTGTCAAGCCGTGTCTTCTGCCACCACAGGCCCACTATCTAGCTCCCTTTGCCTGAAATCTGTGTAGTCTGCACCTGACTGTCCTATGATATATTAGCTCTGCTTTCTATTTTATGAGAGGAGATGGAAGGTCAGACTGATGCTATCAGAACATAAGCTTTGGAAATAAAAGCAAAAAGAGTGCAGTGGCTCGCCTGCAGCTTGTGATGGCCTGGTATTGTTCTGAGCAGGCAGGTACTGGACTGTCAGTAAAGCAGGACCATTGGCCTACCTCTGTACTCATTTCACACATATTAGTCAAAATTGTGGCAGCAGCTGGAATGGATTTTTTATCTGTGTAGATAGATCTTTATGTTAATACTGATAATGGCTAATATGGCAGGTACTGAAAGCTGTACTCAGTCTATGGCAAATTTTCACAGGATGTAATCTGACATCAGAGTGACACAGCATGGCTTAATTTTAAGCTGTATGGATTCACAGATGCAAAGAAAATGCTGCTTAGGATAGGTCTTATATTTGACTTCAAGTATCACCTAATTAGAAAAAGATAACTATTTAGCTTCAGCCTGAGCCTGTATGGAAAGCTCCCTCACCTTTTGAGTGCTCAGACTTTTGAGAGATTTCCTTTATTAGCCAGCCCCCAGCTGACAGAAACCTACCCCAGTATGCAAATTCCTCATCTATGTCATCTTTATCATTATTTCAGTGCAGAGTTGTGAATACCTCTCAAATGAGGATTTGAACTGTTAATGGTGAGGATCTGTGCCTTGCACCCTTCAGTCTTGCAACATGTGGGGCTGCATCCCCAGAGACTGCCTTGGGACTGTTCCCTTTGTTGCATGGGCAGGGTACGCTTTGCAAAACATTAAGCATTGGAAAGTGTGCTTTCAACTCCTCGGTGCCAAGAAAGTGTTTAATGTATGTGGCAGCCTGTACTAAACACACCTTTCTACTTCAGCTTTTGTCTAGTAGGCTCATTAGGTATTAGGAAATTGTTTCTGTCAGATGGCAAATCTCTCTTCTCCATCTCTGTGTTTATACAGTCCCTTACTTTCCTGCCTCATTACCCCAAACTCTCATTTGTCTGGTCATTTGACTGTAGCTGTATCTGTGCTGGAATACAGATAAACATGAAATAGACGGAGAGCAGCCTGAGCAGGGAGCTCTGTGGGTGGGCTAATGTGTCTGCACAGGGCTATGCCTTTGAGACAATGCAGGGTCAGCAGAAGCCCTGGGCTGAACCTGTGACATTTTCTGTTGTATTTACACGCTAGTAAATTAGCTAGATCCTCCAGGAAGCCCATTTGAAGGTAAAATGTTTACTAAAGCTTGTCTTTCACCTTATTTCCCCCAGCTTCTGCTATTTATGAGGTAATTACTTGGAAACATCAAGTCACTCCAGTTTCTGATTCTGTGGTCCTGCAAGTGGAGCAGACCTGTAACCTCCCCCAGTTCAAATGAATGCTATCACTGTCAGCTCAACAGCCCTTACACTGCCAAAGCCCTTTGCTGCAGACCATGGGAGAGCCACCATCACACCCTATGCAACATCACTGACTCCTGCGCACTCACCTTCCTGCATGTATGCGAGCAAGACTTGTGGTACAGCTACTCAGCATGCTAAGGGCTATTTTGCACTATCCCACAATACTGTGAAAGTGCCTAATAAAAGGAATAAAAACTTTGGCAGGCAATGGACCAGGGTTTGCTGGGTGAAACATTGCCATCTGAGTTACCAGGAAGATCACACAAGGAGATGATAGTTACTGTCTGAAGCTGGAAATGAAGCAGTGAGACTAACACTGTACAAAAAGGAAGGGTGACTTTTTGCAATTTCAAGCTGCCTTTACTCCCACAGCAGCTTCTTTGAAAATTTGGGAAGACAGCAGGGCTGCTGTCAAGCCTCATGTGGACCAGTATCCAAGGAGGGATGCACCTAGCCCTTTCTCTAGTGATCTCTCCAGAAAGACTGTGGGGCTTTTAAACTCAAAAGCAAAATTTTGCCTGAGTAAAAAGAAACCTAAACTATAAAATACGAAGCTTGAAGATACTGTGAGAGAGAAAACTGAAATAGACAGGCTGGGTACTACTGTCCCCGCCCAAGGGCTGTCCAGGCACACCTTTTGCTTCCATTCATCTGTGCGTAGTGCTGTCACTGGCAGAAGTATGTTGATCACTAAAAACTTTTCTGTCACCTCTGAATCCTCATGATTGATTCCCCAAATCGCACAGTTCACGTAAAGGCTCAGGTTTTGTGGTGCTAAAATCATGCCTATAGACACTCCTGGATGTATGATTCTCAAATGTAAAGGACCAAAATGTTTCAGGCAAGAGCATATCACAAAGGAGAAGAGTCCTAGCGACCAGAGCTTGATCACCATCTGTGACACACCCACAGGGGAGCCAAGCCCATCAGTCATATGAAAATGGAGTGATTTAGAGCTATAAATGCAATACTGTTTACCTAGATCACTGTCAGAGCTTGCTAATCTATCCTAGTCAAGATGAATTGCAACCTCCATCTGTTTTTCAGGGTCTATCACTTTCTGACTTTCTTCCTGTTCTCCACATCACTGTGGCACATTCCAGATCAAAGACACTTGGACAAGCATTAGGGACTCTTGGTATGACTCTAAACACAGCAGAATAAAAATGGACTGTAAAAGCCACTGTTCAAGGGCTCTGAGAAGGAGGTGTTGAGCAGCTCCAAAATCTGATGTTCCAGGCTATTTCTGGTGATGAGGCAACGCTTGCTGGCATAGAAGCTAGGTCATTTCACTCAGAGATGAGCAAAACTTAGCAAAATGATGATGACTGTGTGGGATGCTGCAAAGAAACAGAGAGGCAGAAAATATGCTGTAGTAGAATAGAGACTTTCTCCACTGTTTTGTCTTCAAGAAGCCCCCACACAGTAAATCTTGACTCCAGAAATTCATCACAGAAAGTTCCTGAGGACAGCAGTGTGGAAGAACCCAATGGGCAAGTTGCACTGAGGCAGGAAAGGGGCAAAATTTCAGGTGAGCTCAATGACGAGTTACCTGCACCCCACAACAAAGCTTAGCCCAACTGTCCTCACACTCAGGTCCCTTACAGTAAGACCTGTGTTTTAAAAATGCCCGATGTTGAGTGTGTCTGAAATACTCATCTCGTGGTGAGCTCTGTGAGTTGTACAAGAAGAAAAAAGCTTTTAACAGATTTCAACTCTTCCTTCCATGGAGTCCTTTGAGTTCAGTGGACTGGACTCATTTGCTGGCATTATGAAGTTCAGCTTCTGCTTGGAGTTCAAACTGTTCACTGCCTGGGGAAAAGTCTAGTCTGGGGTTCTGCACAGTCCCTACTTTCTGCGACAGAAGTTAGCTGGCAGAGAACAAAGCCTGTCTGTAATTGGAAAGAAGGTAGTGCCCTGCAGACTGAGTTGGACCCATTCTTTCCATAAATTATGTTTCAGAGAGGGAATAATTCCTTTGAAGCTGGAAGTGTTGGATGACTGGAAGAATTCAGAAAGGCTGGACTGGAAACAACCTTTAATCTTCCAAACATTGTCTGAATTTTGATTCTCTGCATCTCATACCCTGCTGGAAATTAGTGGGACACCACTTACATCAGGTGAATGCTTACTTGCATTAAAATGGCTAAAGGTCTGACTAAACATGCTTACAAATCAAATTAGCCTGTCTTAGCTTTTTGCCTCTTAACAGGGAAACTCAATACTTTAGGCACCACTTTCCAAGGAGCTGTCTGTTTCTAGTGTGAAAACAGAGCTACAGCATTGGGATCAAACCCACTGAACCCATTAATCATGTCTGAGAGCCATGTGCATCTTGTGTAACTAGGATTTTAAATTCCAAGTTATCCAGAGCAACGCATCCTTGTGCTCAAGACAGTGGCTCACATGCTACAGTGGTTCTGAGTTTTCTGTAATTAACCTGATAATTCTGGCTCCTGGGGCAAGCAGAGAATCTAATTACTTGTTGCAGGTATGTGGTCTGATCTGAATGTGATTAACTGGCTTTGCTAAGGCATCCACTAGGGAGCTAATTTAAACCAATGGTAATTAAAAATATTATTTCACTGTGACAATATTGGTGATAATTCTAAGGTGCAAAGAGGGAAAAGTGCTTTGGAATGACTAAGGTGCCTGCACAGCATCTCTTAAGGCAGTAACAAGTGGCTAGGAAAAATCTGGGAAGGTGATTGTTTGCCAAGACTCACCCAATGAGTCACTCAGTGTGAGGTCTCTGCCATGTCCAAGAGCACTGGTACAGCAGCATGGGTCATCTTCCTGCTGCTGTTATCAGACAGGACATCACAAATAGAAGCTTGTAAGAACTTTATACAGGTGATGACACACTATAAATAGATGGGTGCAACTGAGATGTGCATATGGGTGACATAAAGGAAAGATCTACAAGGTGAGTGAATTCTCACAGGAGTCCAGGGCTTGAGTGAAACTTTTCAGGGCCAAAAAAAGGGAAAACAGCAGCAGAACTTGTAATTGTTGGCTGGCAATTTAATTTTGTAAGGACATGTAGTGATGAAGCTTGTCATGGGATCTGATGAGGTCTCTCTACCATTTCCAAGTGTTTGGGATTCTGCATAACAAAGATGGAGTCTGGGATTTGGGACAGGAAGATTTTGGGTTGGGCTGAACTCAGAAATGACATGGACTTTCTGCAGGGATCCTTGCAGCACTAACAACCCCTGGTTAGGAAACACTGCCAGCTTTCCTATTGTGTAGGAACTGGTTAAGGGAAAATGGTTCTTTTCCCATTGTTGCTGGAGTACAGAACTGTGCGGCAGTACTCCAGTGAGCCGAACTGGAGTGCAGACTGAAAATGCTATACTAATTTACAGCAGGTCAGCAGTGAGAGAAACTTACCTCCAGCACACTTAGCTAGCACCACTGTTTTTTCCCTAGTTTTGTCTGTTGTTGTCCCTGCACTGTTCATTAAGGACTGTATCTTATCGTGTCTTTTCACTGTACACTCCCCGGTTTGATCAGAAAACTTCACTGTCCCTGGGGAGCCTTAGTGGTGACTTGCAAAGACAAAGGAGAATAGACCTGCCATCTCTCTAATCTGTATTCTATAGTCATGGGCTTCTGCAAGGCTTGTGGCCACTCAAGAGCACAATCCTTCTGCAGTAAAGCATAAAATACATAGAAGTCACAGAACAAGGAGATGCTTTCTAAAAGACTCCTACTCTAACATGCCTCATCGGTAAAGGAACACAGAAGGGATATCTGGCTAAAACTGTCTGCCTTCTGGTAGGAGGCCAGACTTACATGCCAGAAGAGACCCTTCTATCATAAAATAAGCTGACCTGCAAGAGAAAATTTTGTTCCCAGCTCTGGCAAGTCACCTCGTAGATATGGGGCATGGGGGAATACAGTATCACAGTTGTGCATAAGAAAATGCTCCAGCTGGAAGTGAGCAGCATGATGACAATGTTCTTACTGAATGTTTCTCTCACACAGAGGCAGGAAGTGTTTTTATCTCTGTCTCAAGCTGCTTTTTCGTATCAACAGCAACTCATAGCCTCCCCTTCACCTCCCAGTTTGTAGCAAGTGGTATGAAAACTACAGTTCATTCAGATCTACTGTGGACAGTGTTTGTTTTGGTTCCTTTTGCTATTTTGACACTTAAGAGTAGCCAGAGGAAAGGATTACCAAGCATCTTGTACATGGCCTGCTAGACCTGTAGCCTTCTGGGGCAGAGATCCTGTATAGACCTGCACGAATCATAGGACCTGCTTCCTCTTCTGCAGCCAGTGTATTTTCTCCTTGGGATTGTTGCTTCACAGGAAATTAGGCTGCCGTAACACTTGATTTTCTTAGAAATAAAGACACTGGAAGTAAGATAGTTGGAGAGAACCCCATGCCTCTTTTCTGCAGGAGGACCATCAAACCTGAGAATGTCTTGGCTTCCTGACTGACTTCAGTGGGCCTCATCTGTTATTATTTGAAGCAAACTTCTGTGAACATCAGTGATATGCTGTAGGGTAGGTGGAGGTATTGACTACTCCTCTGAAACACACAGTTTCAGTGCCAGAAGTTCTGGGTTCATTTCCACATGCATGTGGCACTCACCTCATCTTCCATCAACATGCACAGAACATGTTACCTCAAACTGTATTTACAGTTACATGAAGATGCTGGTAAAGAATGGCTTTTCTCTGGTTTTTCTTCCCTCCAAAGAATTACTCTGCCCATTTTCTCTGAACACTGCCTCATCCACGTCTGTGGCACCTCTGTCACTGATTCTTGGCATGGTGAATGGGGTGCAGTGACCATTGGGCAGGTTTGTCCATCCAGCCAACCTCTATGCCTAGCCCAGGCCATGTAACGCTATCAAGGGCTGTTCATTCAATTACATCATTCAATATGGGGCAGGGTCAACAGGTGCCAAGCTTGGGGCAAAGCTGGAAAGCAGGAGTTAAGACCGGGCTACGTGGCAATAATATTTTCCATGAACTGTTACTACACAGGAGTCCAGTGCATAGCAAGTCCGGATGACCAAGACTAAAGCTCAGCCTCATGGCCATGCAAAGCCTCATAATGATAGCTTTATGTTGCTGAGCACTGCAAGAGCCGTAAAACAAAGGGGAGTGGTTCAAGGGTAGGGGAATATGCCTGGATCCTGTAAGTCTGCAAATGTGGGATTTACTTGGGTTAAATATTTGGGATGATCAACCAGTGCGGGCTGTACAGACCCCACTACTTTCTTCCAGAGCTCCTGTGCCCACACAGCTCTGTAGCTGGTCTGGTAATACAGCTGTGAGAAGAGCTCCTCTTCGAGCTAAACCTGCCTTGAACCATGTGGTTTGCAGTTACAATAATCTATTGTGCACACACAGAAATAAAATTGACGAAGCAGAACACCAACTAGCTGAATAGAACTTAATATCATGCCTGAGTCTTAATATCATGACCTTATTAAAAAAGCAAGGTGCATGAAATTAGCCTGATGTGTCAGCCTTACTTACCACTGCCTTATCATAGCGTCCTGAACTTACCCACTTTTGCTCTGAAAACTTGGTATCAAGCTCTAAGGCTGAACAGCGTTGCCGCTTCACATACTACCAAGATGTGCTCAGGCAGGAGTCCTGCCCCATCTCGAGGCCCAAAGTGTATACTCTGCTCCTCTCAGAGTATACTCTGCTTCTCTCACTTTTACCTCATGCAGCTGAGATCACTAGGACTGGCTTTTTGCAGAATCCAGGATGAGGTCTGGAAGGGATCTCTGTAGTGAGACAGAAAAGGCTTGGAGGTAATGCTGAGCTTTAAATTCTCTATTCAGTGCAGGAAGACAGCATTTGCAGGGATTATTTCCCTTCTCCAGATATTAATGCTTGGAGACCTGCATTGCTATATGCTTGCTTTGTGTTTATCTTGCGGCTGTTAAAATGCTTCCATGTTTGCAGTAATAATTGTGTGTGATGTGAGAGAGAAGTGGAAAGTACTGACTGGGCCACCTACCAACAGTTAGTCTAAGCCAAAATGCAAATCAGAAAAAACAATTACTGCAGACAAAATGGGAACATTCAGGCCTTGTTACAGTACTGTGGGACATTTTCTCATCCTTTCGAATACAAACCAAAGTCCTAATGAATTATGTTTGTGCTTTCGGGGGGGGACTTTCTCTAGCAGCTTGAGGCTACAACCTTGTCTATTATTGTTCAGAAAAGTATTAGAACAATGTGCCTGCTACTCTTGCTACTCATCTCTGCACTATAATAGGGATTTTAGTTTTATAGTTCTGTGATTACTTCTATAAGACAAGATGACTCTGGAATCTTCAGCAAAATGATGTGTAGAAATTTATAACAGTGCATGGAGTTCCCTTCTGAGCTTTAGCCCCACTGTGCTAAGCCATTCTGGTGCCAAGAAGCCTAGACACAGTGAAGCTGTAATTTCAAGGTCAAACTTCTAATGATGGCTGAAAGAGAAACAAAATGTTGGGTCTCCAGCATGCTGTCTTGTGCCCAGTCTTCTCAGTTTTACAACCTCACACAGAAATGTGCTGAATCTATACTGAGTAAAAAGACCACTCTGATATAAGGTTGTGCATGGGTTTAATCTTGGCTGCATACAGATGTCCAAGTAAAGCAAAAACCCAAACATTGGCATTTGTAATCTGTGAATAAAAGCAAAGCAAACAATGCTCAGGCTGTTGCAAGGTTATGATACAAGATAATTCTTTTAGTAGTCCAGATGCATGTAAATGCTTTTGAGCAAAATAGTTGAGATTTTTCTCAGCAGCAGCTGAGACACAGGCAAGGTGCTTCTTGCTTGTACACTGTGCTTTTTATTAGGTCATATGTCAGTTTTGGTGGAAAGAGAAAGTAATTGAAACGTAGCTTAAAAATTCAGCTAAAAGGTCACTAAGAATTGCTCTGTACGCAAGATAGCTTACAATCCATGTTTGTTCTTGGCAACAAAACAACACTTGTATGCTAATGGTTGCCTGTAAGTCACTCTGCCAGAGCTCCTCTCCTTTAAAATCTATCCTGCTTCTCCCATGGAATTTCTTGTGTTTTTTCTTAAGGCTGGGACTGATATGCTGCAGGGGAGCATCAGTCTTCCCTATTGCTGGTACCCTTTTACATCCCACAGTCCCTCCTTGCTGGGAAGAGATTTCCTGTTGTGGGAGCTCATGGAGTTTATGATCCACTCACCGTCACCCTCCTTAGAAGCAAAGATTTGGAAAATCTCCTGCCCCACTGGAGCCACTGGAGTTCTGCTGCTCATTTTCCAGACTTGTTTGAAATAAACATAAGAACCATGGCTGAAAAATCCCATACTCCTAGAAAAGTTCAGCATAAGCATGTGAAAACTCTGGCCAGATCAAGAAGGTCTTTATATATTCAAAAGTGCATGCAAAAATCCCAGTTCACATAATGTGATAGTAACTGCTGAAGACCATGTCTTATGGGGTAAGATTAGTTGGGCGGTGCTAGTGTCAGCTTATACTTTGATCTGAGACCTTCCTAGACCAGGTTTCTGTTACAAGATCAAAAGATTTTAGCAATTCTAACCCAGCACAAAATTTACAACAGTAAAATGCAAAGCATGATACTTTTTCTTCATCCTTACTGTACCACAATTAACAAACAAACAGAAAAGAACAACAGAGTCTTAATAATATTCTAGAGGCCAAATTACTAGTTTGAATATAAAGGTGATTGGGAGTGGTCAGCATGGATTCACCAAGGGGAAGTCATGCTTAACTAACTTGATAACTCTCCAAAATGAGCTGACTGACTTGGTAGACAAGGGGAGAACAGTTGCTATTTTCTACCTTGACCCCAGTAAGGTTTTTGATGCCGTCTCCCATAACATCTTCACAGACAATCTGATAAATTATAGGTTGGATGAGCAAACCTCCTCCAGTTTGAGGTGGGTTGAAAACTGGCTGAATGTCCAGGTGCAGAGGGTAGTGATCAGTGACACAAAGTCTAGTTGGAGGCCAGTAACTAGCGATGCACCCCAGGGGTCAATACTGGGCCCAGTCCTGTCCATTTTCATACCATCTGGATGTTGGGGCACAGAGTGCCCTCAGCAAGTTTGCTGATGGTACAAAACTGGGAGGAGTGGCTGATACACCAGAGGGTTGGGCTGCCATCCAGAGGGCCCCTGACAGGTTGGAGAAATGGGCTGACAAGAACTTCATGAAATTCAGCAAGGGGAAGTACAAAGTCTTTCACCTGGGAAGGAACAACGCCATGCACCAGCACACTCTGGGGGCCACCCAGCTGGAAAACAGCTTGACAGAAAAGGATCTTGGGGGTTCTGGTGGACACCAAGTTGACCATGAGCTAGCAATGTGCCCTTGCAGCAAAGAAGGCTAATGGAGAGGTTGTGGAGTCTCCTTCCTTGGAGATTTTCAAAAGCCATCTAGACATGGTCCTGGACCACCTGCCTTAGGTGGTTCTGCCTGAGCAGGGAGGTTGGACCAGATGACCTCCAGAGGTCCCTTTCAACCTCAACTGTTCTGTGATTCTATGAATATAGCTCTATTTTATGTTAGTATGTTAAAAAGCTTATGGGAGCCGCTTATTGCTGCTCCGATTGGCTTTTGGGTACATATCTTGTTTGCATTTTACTGACAGTTGGTGCAGAACCCTCTAAGTTAAAGAATGTATACATGTATTTTTGTTTTACAGCTGAATCTTTAGACTAAATGTAAAACTGGGACACGTCTCCTGTTAGCTGTTGATAAGTGAACGTACTGCTGATAAAAATCCTTCTTAATATCTGCTATAGACATCTAAACATAATTCCCTTTATGCCTTGGTGAAATGGCAGTATGATGCTTTATTCTCATTAATCTTCAGTTTCAGACAATTGAATGCATAGTGACTCAAGCCACATGTCCTCTTTGCTATTTTAAGTCCAAGAATAGGTGTATTCATGCAACAATCAAACAATGACTCATGCCTGAAGCAAGACATTTAGGGTGTAATTCTTAAGTCCTCTTTTACCATTCAAGGAGACAGTAGTGTGGAGGGTCAGAATCACAAATTGGATCTTTATCAGCCAAAGCCGGGCGAGTAGAATGGAGTTGTTTTTTTCAGTAGTTCATGTAGTATGTGAATAAAGAGATCATTGCACAAGTTTAAATACAGTTCCAAGGGGACAGGACAAACCCTTCCACCATGCCACAGGTAAGCCAAAGCCATGTTTTTGAGGACTGTTTGCAAACTGAGCCACTGTGCACAAGACGTAAGGTGCCTGTGATTCTCACTCAGCCTCAACCCACAGTAATCATTAACCTGGAACAACTTCAGAAGAGACACCAAGCGGTCATCCTCCTTAGTATGTAAACGTAGTGCACTTATTGAAGGCTAGGCTCCAGGGAAATTCATTTAGAGCAGAGCAGCTTGGAGGAGAAGATACGAGTGTGCGGATGTGTAACAAGTGCAAAACATTTGCTTTCTGTCTGTATTCAGCGAGCAGCTGCAGATTCCCTATGGCACAAAAAATGCTCCATTTATACCCGCCAACAATGCTAGCAAATTCTGGAGTTTGCCGGAGCATTCTAGCAATATGAAAACAAAGTTGTTTTGTCAGTGGCAGAAGGAAGATGTGAAAATGGGAGCTTTCACTGACTCATCACAATCAGAGGGGTTATTACAAAACTAAATTGTTCTTCTAAACTACTATTTCCGCACAAACAACTCATTTGCAATTGTGAAGATGAGTGTCTTAGCAGAAATAGACTCTTCTATTATTAAAAAGTTGCCTTCTTCCTTTACTGTAGATTTCATTTTAACAAAAAGGATATGAATAAATTCTTCTATCTTTTCATCTCATTTTAAAAGAACTATTATTATATTAGCTTTTCCTTATATATGCTTTTCAAAGATAGCTTGTATTTTATATTAGTACCAAACAGCTGTAATCAAGGACCTGTTCTGCTGCCTTCAAAGCTCTTGTTTTTACATTAAGTGAAACTTTTCTGTTTGGGGTGGGTAACATTTTTGATCATTCCTCCTGTGATATCTTACACCAGATTTCCATATTCTTAACTCTTCCAGGGAATGGCAATTTACTGCTATACAGATGCATACAGAGCAGGTGCTGTGCATCGGGCCCACAGTCAGGGTTTAGAGCTGCTCTTTGATCGCAGTGACCTCTATTCCCCATTCATCTATTTTTCTTAACTCTGCCCTTCACCTGTGTAACCCACTTTTGTCCTCCTTTGTGAACAGATGCAGCCCCAGACAGGTGTATGTCTTGAAATGTTTGGGAGGAACCACTTTGGCAATTATACTTCTTCACAGGCTGGGGTATCTGTAAAATTTTTCCTTTTAGGAAAGTGTTCAAAGAACTGCATACTTTCAGTGGTGGGTCTCTGACCCTGTGGGTACAGTTTGGGACTGTGCTGCAGATCCCCCTCTCTGAGCTGCTATGGATTTCTTTTCTCCTAGAGGGAAACTCAGCTGTGCCCAGGGAAGACAAGAGCCCCCACTGCAGACAGGCAGAGGGGCACTGCAGAAGGAGGTATAGTCTCAAGTTTAGTCACGCTCCTTGCCCATGGCTTTTTTTTTTGCCTTAAGAATGAGAGATGCCAAGCATTTTGGGAGCATGGTTACTGATGAAGTGACCAGGGCATTTTGCATCTGTTTTTGCAATAAAGGAATCTCTCAGTTAGGAACATACAGAAGTGAGGGGAATTCTTCAGCAGTAGCCTCAGTGAGTTTAAGTATATGGGAAGAGTTTGAATTATTCCATTAGTGAGCTAAGTGGGGACAAAAACTTGGCACAAGGTGAAAAGACCCATTTTTAAGATTAGGTTTCATAAATCAAATCTTGGGTTTATTTGTAAACCAACTTGAAGCTCATTTTCTAGCTAAAACAACAGCAATATAATTTAGGGGAGATTATTTTTTCCCCCCACATGTAACAGTTCATTTGCACTTCAAAGCAATTATTCAGACTTAGTTCAGCCTTAACTGTTACGTCCTAACTAACTTCTTCATGATGCAAACCATGTCTGAATATACCATATGCTTTGCTGTGTTGAGGGCTGGCTGTTCATTCTCATAGCTTGTCCTGACTAGTTTTATCTGTCACAGCACTCACCCTTTCCATTCCATGCCTATGTATTTTCCTCAAAGATTTGCCATGGGAGGCCCTCACAAGCACTTTAAAATCCAGATAGATTATATCCATCCAGTCTAGTTAACATGTTTCTGTTATGTGTCACAAGCTTCCTACATGGAAATGGTGCTGGCTTTTGTTTCAGGCCATTTTGCACTAAATTGTATGATTTCATCCTGAGTGGTTGTGTAACACATGAGCTTCAACAACCTGAAAGCAGATAGCTCACTCTCTTTCTTTAGAAAGGGAAAAAAGGACAGTTTTCTGGGAGCATGGAAACATTTTCAGCAATGTTTTTTTGGTTAATTGATATATTTAATCAATTTCATGTCTTCTGGAAGTACACAGGAGCGGTACAAATTAAGAGCTCTTTTGAAATAATTTTGTTCTGAGATTGTCTTACAAAATTGAAATGTTAAAAAATTAATACTGATTTACAAATCATCTTGAGTTCTGTTCCTGGCAACTGCTGTGTTTATACATACAGAAATGGGTGGAGAATCAAAGCTGAAAGAGAAGTGTAAGTTCTGGCTCACTCACTAGCAAAGTTAAAATAGTTGATGCCTTTTGTGCACAAGTATTACCTAGAAACACTTACCCAGCCCTAGCTATTGGAGGTGAAGATGTTATGGCTATGAAAACAGATAGCATCTCTCTTGGAATGTCTCTTAGTTTTCTCAAAGATAGATATGTTGAGACAAACTATGGAACTTCTTGTCATTGGTCATCATGTTGGCCAAATGTATAAAAGAGTTAAAAAATGAATAGGCTGAATTAGAGGATCTGTTAGACATACTAAGCAAAGAGGAATAGGTTTTAGGGTTAGGGTTAGTCTTGGCTCATAAACCACTGGCAGCTGGAATTTGAGAGTGGATATTGAGGGGAGTATCAGTCTGTGGCATTTTTTCATTTTATCCAAAGCATCTGCTACTGGATGCTAGAAAGAAGATACTAGGTGGATCATTGTCTGTCCAGTAGATCATGTATTATGTTGTTCAATACTGATAATGAATTATTTGCAAGGGACAGAGTGGGAAGGGAAGAAATCTCCTTTACTGCTTTTAAAGGCTTGAAGATTAGGTCCAAGCCTACAAAATTCTCTTTAATGAACAATTCTTGTCATGTGGCACTGTGGTGTTTTCTACACTAAATCCTTGCATTACTGAATTGAGTGTTCTGTTTTATATTTTATTTACAGGACACTGCATTACAAGCAAAGGCTTCCTGAGCATAGATAACATTGGGAGAAACCTTTTAATACTGCCAAGGGCATGTTTCACAGTAAAGACGACAAATCTAATGAAAAAAAAATTAAGATCCCAAACTTGGAAAGCAATCTTAGACTTTGAGCTCTACAGCAGCTTCCCTACTCAAATTTAGACTCTTTTTTAACTACCCTGAAGGTTAAAGCACACCAGATTTTCAAGAGGAAACTCAGAAATACTTTTTGTACTTTAGTCAGTTGTCTCGAGAAGTATATTGCAAGCCACAAAATTTATCCCTGTTTAGGTGATCTTCAGTTACAAAATCAACTCTGTGCTCTATGAGGAACTCAAATTTTTACAAAAATTAGATGTTCCTACTGATTAATATGTGACATTCAGTTGCCAGCTTATTGTTCACTTCAAATATTCCTAAAGAGGATCTGTCTGAACCAAGACTCTCTATACATGTGTGGATACAAGGCAAGCTGTGTGGAAGACTGGTGCTTTGGGAGGTGGATTGAAGAAATGCAGCTTTTGTCCCATAAGACACTGCTTCAAACTTGAGAACTTAATTGCACTGAAAAACTCATACTCATTTTCTGTTCAGCACCAGATGTCAGCAAAGCTTTAGGTAGCTGGCTCACAGTCAAGCTTTTTATAATATATATAGCATGTTGCATGTCACATACCACACCAAATGTACATTTGCATGATAACCACTTGGCGAAGTACTAAGGGGTGAAGCATAGCTGTTCTCTGTCCCTCCCCAGATGTCCTACTGTATCCCATGTCTGAGCAGCTCAATGCTTTATGGTACATACTTCCATTCTCTTGCACTGTTTCCACAGGGGACTGTTCAGGCATAACTGTTAATTGCTCCCTTCTGCTAGAGTGACTCTGATGCTGGCTAACTCACCAAAGAGCCAATACCACTTCCCCTCACCTGGGCCTGCTCTGTAGGTCTGGCAGGAGAAGAAAGGACTTCACAGGTTTTCTTTTTTCCCCGCTATGTTCTAATTCTCAATATTTGTGAGAAAATGTTTCAATCCTTCAGAAACTCAGCTCTACAATTTGCTTAAAAGCAAATAATGGAAGAAATTTTGAAGCCTCGGTCCCTACACATTCCCAGTTGCTACATTCTTATCAGTGAAAAATACACCAAATTTGCACTTTCTTCATGTCCAATAGCATCAATAGAATCATAGAATAGTTTGGGTTGGAAGGGACCTTTAAAGGTCATCTAGTCCAACCACCCCTGCCATGAACAGGGACATCTTCAACTAGATCAGGTTGCTATTGCAGTCCTAATTAGTAGGTTTCAAAATAACTTGATAACCTGTTGGATATGAATGTGTGGTGGGAAGAAGTCCACAGAGATGGTGAAGGGAAGCCAGGTAGTGGATGGGATGAGTACTGAAGTTTTAACAGTTAATACTGAGTTACTGGTTCTGGTTGTTGGTTGTGGGATGGCCAGAGATAATGGTACAGAGTTGTAGTCCAATGGCTTTGTTGTGGGGAGAGGGAGGAGGAAACTAGGCAGAGAAATGATGTTCCTGCATAATCATTTCAGGCTTTGGGACATAAGCTTTTACAGTCACTAATGACAGCAGAGAAACTTCCTTTCTTTCTAATGGCAGTCTGTACAAGTAATAATTGAGGGCTATTTGGCACACCTTCTATGAACTGACCATGGCATTTCTGACATCAATGCAATTCAGAATATACCAAAATTATACGGACTTCCAATTCCTAAAGCTATTTAATGTAAGGGAGTGAGGGATAGGGAAGTCAGATCTGCAATACTCTGTACTTTTTAAAAAAGAAATAAATTCATGTAAGCCAAAACTGGCTCAATTCCATCTCATTCAGATAGGTTCTTCTTTCTCTGTCTCCCTCAAAAGTTGGAAAAAACCTAACTGTTTCATCTTTCAAAAAATGGTATTGTTTGTGACCAACATTCTGCTTTAATGTATGATCTGGCCGTGTTCTCCATTAGTACTGTTTGCTGTGTTGATCATCCAGTACATGCACTCTAGAAAGGCTAATCAGCCCTTTTTCAAAGGGCCTGCCTGATATGAGTATTCCACCTAAATCTCACTAAAGATTTTAAGTTAGACTTAAAAAGATGGAGGGGGAAAAGATCTTCCCCTGTTCAAACAAACAGTCTTGGCCCTGCCAGCCTCCTGAAAGTCAAGCATTTATGACCAGGTCTTGTTTCTCTGGCTCTTCTGTGGTTGTCCTAAAAGATGAATTGCTGCCCTTTTTAGAAAGGGGACAACTTGGGGTTTCTTGAAATGGACTCAAGAACCAACATTCTGCTTTTGCATCCAGGTAGTTTACCTGAAAACTGAAAGCCTCACACTAGTGCCTTTCAAGCCCAGGTCACAATTTCCATCTCAGGAGAAAGACTAAGCCTCAGTTACACAGGGAAATGAATGTTTCATTCTTTGCATGTATTTCAATCAAGTGAATGAAATGTCAATTTAAAAACCATTATATGTCTAATACATAGGACCTGTATTTGGATAATGAGAAAAATTCAGGCTTGAAGTAGTTATTTCAGTTTCTGGGGATGGAAGGAAAGAGTCCTATATTTTGTGGGGTGCTCTGTAAAAAATTAATTTTTAAATGATACCACTTTCAAAAGTGTCTCAAGGCCTGATTTGAAGAACAACTTCTTGCTCGCTCTCCTTTGTTTGGACAACAAGAGCAGTGCCACGAAATGCAATGTACATTGTGACTTCTTTGCTTTCTTCAGCCATTCTCTTACTATAACTCTGTAAGTCCATGAGATTGGTGGTAGAGAAGAAATGTCACATAGGCTTCACCTTCCGGATATTCTTAAGCTGACATGGATCATCTGTTGCTCAGGCAACTGGAGTGATAGCTCTTGTGGCTTCAACCTTACCTGGGACTAAGCAATGTGTCCTAGTGCAAGAAGGAAAGAGCCTTTCTGCTTTCTTTAGGAGTTTCTCTTCTATTTTGGGGAAGCCTAGGTTAACAGCTTCATCAAGGGCTTGATTCATTTGCTACTGAATGTTTTCTCTTAGAATCATGGAATCACAGAAATATTTAGGTTGGAAAAGACCTTTAAGATCATCAGGTCCTA
The DNA here is from genome assembly GCF_947461875.1 of Haliaeetus albicilla. Classification (NCBI taxonomy): domain Eukaryota; kingdom Metazoa; phylum Chordata; class Aves; order Accipitriformes; family Accipitridae; genus Haliaeetus; species Haliaeetus albicilla. Next base: position 41,736,206 of record NC_091516.1, read on the forward strand.
CCATAAACCTAACACTGCCAAGTCCACCACTAAACCATGTCCCTAAGTGCCACATCTACACATCTCTACTTCTTGCTTTGCATGCACTGAGATCATGTTTAGATTCCTAAAGCTCACCTGTGTTATTGTAGTCTTAAAGTGTCCCTTCTGCTGTGTTTGTAGGAGTCTTATGTGTCTCAGTGGTGGGTGTGTATACACTGCAGCTCCTCCCGCCGTTGTGTACTCCCATGATGACAAAAAGTTCCATTTGTATCCCCTAAAGAAAGGCTTTTGGTGCAGCTCTCCAGCTAAAGTGTGGTGGAACACAAGCATTGGCTTGATAATGTCTTGTTCCTCTTCCCCCAGAGCAGCATGTTTACATGCTAGTTAGCAATAAGCAGCATCTTCTAGAAATGGAACCAGTAACCTACCAGAGACTTCTTGTTTCCCAAATCACCAGCAAGTGGATCAACATCTGGAGTGCTTGATGGAGGCACATGAAACTTTTCTGCAGTCAGACATCTCCCCCATAACATCACTTCAGGGACATGGATAGATCTGCAGGCAGTGGTGGCACTCTTCACTCCCTGTGATGCACAGGATCAGAATAAGTACTTTTGGTCCTGGCTCTCACCTACATAGAAAGGCAATCATGTCGGTTCACTTCCACCAATAATTCTGCTGGCTGAACACCAATATTTTGTGTCAGGTGAGAAAATCAAAGCAGCCAAAATGGGATGAGAGAAGGCAGACACAACAAATCTTGGTCACAAAGAAAGCTTTCAAAACAATTGCTTTTCTGGTAAATTGTTTGTTGTTAGGGAAGTATTTTACTTGTTCATAGTAATAAAGAGCAAAACAAACCACTGCACAGGAGATAAGCTGAAGTATACTTGAACACAGCATGATGTTGTATGATTAATGTTAGAGATTTTTATCTAAATGCTGCATTTCATTGTGTACAGCTTTCTTGCTACTGTTTCCATGGGAAAAGAAGAGATTGCCAGCTGAAGTAAATATGATTATACTTAGTACCTTATCAATTAAGTTTTCCAAATCAAGCAGGACATGAGTCGTGGTTTAACCCCAGCCAGCAACTAAGCACCACGCAGCCGCTCGCTCACTCCCCCCCATCCAGTGGGATGGGGGAGAAAATCAGGAAAAGAAGTAAAACTCGTGGGTTGAGATAAGAACAGCTTAATAGAACAGAAAAGAAGAAACTAATAATGATAATGATAACACTAATAAAATGACAACAGTAGTAATAAAAGGATTGAAATGTACAAATGATGCGCAGGGCAATTGCTCACCACCCACCGACCGACACCCAGCCAGTCCCCGAGCGGCGATTCCCTGCCCCCCCTTCCCAGTTCCTAAACTAGATGGGACGTCACATGGTATGGAATACACTGTTGGCCAGTTTGGGTCAGGTGCCCTGGCTGGGCATGAGAAGCTGAAAAATCCTTGACTCTAGTCTAAACACTACTGAGCAACAACTGAAAACATCAGTGTTATCAACATTCTTCACATACTGAACTCAAAACATAGCACTGTACCAGCTACTGGGAAGACAGTTAACTCTATCCCAGCTAAAACCAGGACAACATGACTTCTGCAGACTAGTTCTGTGGCATCTGTAGTTAGTGCATTTCTGAATGTCAGTTTGGCTTAGTAAGGATGCTGTGAAAGCCTGATTTTCCCTTTAAAACCTCTGTACATCTCAGTGGAGTGCTGGAACTAAAGAAAGCGGGTGGGTTGTTCCACACAGCATGCTTGCTTTTTATCTTCAAGGCTGTCTTGTGTCTGGATTTACCTGCCAGGAAGTGTTTCTGAGCCTGGGTGACAGGCTGGTCCTGTTGAACAGCTACAGTGTGTCTGCTGTGATGACAAGTGTGTCAGCAGTGGGACAGTTTTTTTAAAGTTTCTTTGAAAGAAACAAGAAAATTCTAACCAGGAAGGGACCTGGTGAAAGTCTGGTTACAACAAGGGGAGATGAAGAAGCCCTTTATGACATGACTGAAGATGAGTCCCATCTGCTGGAACAGTAGGCATGGCTGTAACATAACCTTTCATGCAAGAAAAAATGGAAAAGAGTCTGAATATAATGCAGTTTCTCTCCAAGTGCCCACATGGACCAATAAAAAGCCTGCTGAGATTCACTGAACCAATACTTACCTTTGGCCTGCTTTTGTGGTGTGGTGGGTTGATCCCAGCCAGCAGCTAAGCTCCCTCCCAGTTGCTCACTCACTCCAACCTCCCAGTGGGATGAGGGAGAGGATCAGGAGGGAAAAAGTGAAAAAAAAAAAAGTAATTATGGGTCAAGGTAAAGACAGTTTAATAAGTAAAGGAAAAAAAAAAGGGAAAAAACAAGTGATGCAAAGGCAATTGCTCACTATCTCCCACCAGCAGACTGATGCCCAGCCTGTCCCTGAGTAACGGATACTTAGGACAAAACTCTCGTCCACGAGTTTTATTGCTGAGCGTGCTGTTATATGGTATGGAATATCTCTTTGGTCAATTTGGGTCAGCTGTCCCAGCTCTCCCCTTCCATCCTCTTGTCCATCCCTAGACTATCCCCCAGGGGAGGGCAGAGAGAAACAGAGAATGAGCAAGCACTATCCAGCAATAGCTAAAACATTGGTGTTTTTGTTATTAACTCTATTTTTGTCACAAATCTAAAACACAGCACCATTTGGGCTGCCATGAAGGAAATTAACTCCACCCCAACTAGACCCAGTACATGGAGGAAGCAAACTACCCCCTTCGCTGTTAGTTTGGAGCATGCAGCATGGACACTCTTCAGCTGATGGGTATTGCTGGTTGGTGCGGCATAGTTGTGGGGTAGATCTACAGTGTGGCAAAGCTCTAAGTCCAGTGTGTGGTACAGACTGACCCGTGTTAAGGAGAAAACCACACTGGTTTGCAGGCATGCTGCCAAAGGAATTTTACAGCCTTGCACAGTTTTCCTTCAGCTAGCTACTGTAAAAGAACAGTTCTTTAAGAGCATGGAAGTACAGGCTTCCCTACCTACTCATCTTACCTTTCTCTAAAAATTGTCACTTCTTCACACATCTTTCTCATTTGGAAAAAAAAAAAAAGGGGAGGGGGGGAAGCAGCAGTATTCACCTGCTCATCCCACGCCCTGTCTTTGCCTCTTTTCTTGCTTCATCAGTAGCATGAACTATCTTCTTGCAGGAGTGTCTGGCTTTGAACCTTCAGTTCAATGCTGTTCCCCACCATCCCCCACTGAAATTCTGATGACCACCATGGGGACACACAGGAGGACACAATGAAGGCAGTGCTCCACCTCAGTTCTGGGCTGGGCTGGGTTAGCCCACCCAGGATATCTCAAGGACCAAGGGAGAGTTCTACATGGCAGCTGCTCGCTTTGTCCCTTCCAGGCTCAGCAAAGCAGTTAATGTATTTAACTCTGTACCTTTTTGACTTCAGCAGGACTGTGTTGGTCCTTAAGTACACCATCAGATACTATACTAGAGTGGAACCTGCTCGAGAAGCACAACATTTCAACTGATTTCCTATTCATGTGGACTTCTGTTAAGCAGACACTTAAGTTTTGCTAGTGCCTAGCCCTTTAGTTAGTTAATCTATTAAAAAAAAGTGTATATAAATTTATGTATAATTTCATTATATAGTACAAACGCAGTCAAGTTTTGATCATGTGCCACTTTTGCATACTGGTAGGCTGATCAGCCTACATTACTGTTTTTTGTCCTGACACATGCATTCTTGTCCTGTTTGAGAAGGACACTTAGTCTTCTTACTTAGAGAATAAAAGGAACACATACAAATCAGAATCCTTTGTACTTTTTTTATGGCTAACAGTGCTTTTCAGATGTTAAATAGCTGATTCATGTAGCAGGCTGATAAAGAAGCTATGGTTCTCTTACTATTATTATTGCACCCATCTTCCAACAGAGGACAAGCGCAAGGATCAGGAGCAGCGTTTGGAAGTTCATACCCCTAGGCCTGTACTCAAAAAGAGGTCACTCAGTATGGGAAAAAAAAGCATTGTGCTGTTTCCCTTATGATTCTGCTGGTGTAAGTCAAGCAATGTAATTAGCTGAGACTAAACATTTTTTAGCTGAGCCTCTAAGGAGACAGAAAAACAGAATGACAGAGGCACGTGCTCTGTGAACATAGGCAATTGATACAGAAACAGGACCTGACATGCATGACAATCACAGATGACACAGATCTTTGACTAGCATATAATACATGTTTTTCAAGAATATAATAGTTTTCTCAAGAACTGTATGAGATTCAGAGCTCTGCATAGAACCATGTGAGTGCACAGCTGTAACACTGTCCCACTGAAGTCCTTAGGGGCCTGATGTAAGTCTTTGCTGATGCATGCAAGAACCTTGCCCAGCTGTGAATTTGACTCCTGTTGTATAAAGCAGTCTCAGCCCCATTATGAATGAATGTTGTTTCACATTCAGAGTATGTGCCTAATTCTCATTTACACGAGAATGTTTCTGCATCTTGCCTGCATTGAGGGATTTTGATGTAACTGAAAATCAGTTCTTACTTCTTTCTCAGGTACTTGCACTTTTATTTGAATTTAGGCTCTTCATGCATGAAAAAAGAGAGTGATGTTACAACAACATAAAGGCTAACTGCATGGGTGTGTTTCTCTGCTTGAAGGCAGTCAGAGGGAAACCACTTTGTAGTCAAACATGCATACTGGCAGGTGGCAAATCCAAATCCCAATGTAGACAACGCCACATGGAGTTTAATTGCCAAGAAGGTTTTAGGAAAAAAAACCCCACACCACTAACAAGATTTTAAAAATTACCTTGTATAAACTAGTCTAAACACAAGTAAATAGGACAGATTTTCTCCAAATGTAAACACTTAAGTGCCATGTTCAGGTGAAAAGACCCAGTTTTTAGTTCCTGTAACTGTTTTATGGCCAACATAGGAACAAGCATGACGGGTTGCCCTTTCCAGTTGCTCCTTTAGTTTCCTAATAACCCAGGTTAACTGTGTCTCTTTCCTCCTTTCTCTGTTGCCTAGTCAAAGGAAGTTTGTCTGCTCTTGCTGAAACTGGTAGAAAATGCCTCTTTTTCTTAGAAGAGTCCTCTCCTTTCTGCCTCTCCCCTTGCTGAAGCTGCTCAATGAGAAATCAAAGTAGTAAGCTTGGCAGCCTCCAAAGGTTTTTTTTATGGAGTCATCTACCTTGTGCAAGTTCAGTTCAGCACATATAATATATAAGCAGTTCCTGGGTATCAGTTAAAGGTGTGAAACCACTCTTTTCCTCCTCCCATAGGGAAGTAAACAACGGGATCAGCTCTTGCTGAAGTGAGTTGCACAGGGAGAAGAAAACATTTACCATTGTCACAATTTGAGAAGGAGGTCTTTTTGTAGTCTCTTGTTTACGTTGTTTGGTGAGGTGCATGGATTTCTGCCTCTAGCAAAATTAATGAGAAAAGCATTTTTTTTATTGTAGTGCCATTAAAATATATGCTGCATCCTGAAACCCACATTTGGAAGATAGTGCTCTACCCCTCGTAGACTCAGACTTGAAATAAGCAGGAGTTTCTGTGTTTGCCTGTTCCACATCAACCCCTTTGCAAAGCGATGAGCAGATCCAAAGTGCTGTGAGACTTCACAAACAGAAAAGATACTTTGGAAACTGCATTTCTACAACACAATATTCTTATAGAGATATCAGTGTACAGGAAAGGTGGAGATGATAGGTTTAGATCCTCACCACTGTGCATTTGTTTTGCAGCAGCTATCAACACAGGGCATATGTCTGTTTCTCTGTTGCAAAAATAAAAGTACTATCAGGTTGTTCCTGTCAGTACCATAAAATATTATACTTGAAAAGCACTTTTCTCTGCCTGCTATGGGAAAGGAGACACAATTAATATGCTAAGGAGAAATAGTTCTCAGTGTTACATTTTATTCTGTAATCTGTTAGATTAACAACCATTGCATCTTGGACAAAGCAAATAAGGTGTCTTTGCCAAGGCAAGGAATAATCCTTGGCCTGAGGCTCTACAAATGGACAATTTTTGAGCCAGAGACACCTGGGATTTTTGTCCCATGGATGGCTTCTAGAGGGGACATGGAAATACACAGGGGTGAGAATGCTGGTTGCTCTGGAAGGGACATGCACCCGAGACATTCACCTCCAAGCAGACAAAACCCGCAAGTGCCAACAATTACTAAGATGCCCGAGGCAAAGCTACCATTGGGATTGAACCCTGACTGTATGTGAGTATACAAAGTGGGGTTGGCTGAACAGACAGGCTGGCTTTGCCAGCTCAGCGGCAGCAGTCGATTAATGGTTTGCAGTCGAGCCACCAGAGGGAGATAAAAGGCCACATGCATTTCAGCTGGGTCACCTCCTATCTTCTAATGCCAGGTTCGTAAACCTCTACACTGCCACCGTAAAGCTCATCTTAAGTCAGGCTAACTGTTGTGGCAAACAGCAGCATCATTCTGCCACCATCACATGCCACCAATGAACATTATCATTTTAACTTTGCCTCTGGCAAAGCTAATGCATGTAAACCCAGGGAAAACAAACAAACAAACAAACAAAACAAAACCAAACCCCAACTAAACCAAAATGCTTGTTGGTGTTTTCAGAACAGGTGTATGCAGCCTGTTGAAGAAGTTTACAACTGCGGTTCTGTGCTGTGCACACATCATTTATTTTATGCCTGTTACTACTCTACTGTGTTTCACAATGAGGTCCAAAGAAATGATAAGTTTCTGCATGTATCTTTGTTACACAGTGCTTTTGGAAATGGTTCTAATGAAGCTCAGCCTGCTGGGTGTTTTTCTTAGAAGGTATTGCAGGAAATTCATGTTTTGAAAAAACTCCAGTAAACATTTCAAATTAATTCTCCACTCAAAATGATCCTTCAAAAGCAAGAATACAGACTACAATGAAAATACTTTGTGAACTGCTGCTAAGAAGATTGTTCAGACAAACTCTTGGTTAGACTTTTAGTCTGTAGGGATATTCTTTATCTTCTTACTCTTCGTCTCCGTCTCTTCCTTTTTTATGTCATTCTTAGTCCCAAAGATATAATGAAAAATGAAGAGGTCTAGTTAGTCCTTGTAATAAAGTAACTGCAGCTGTTTGGAAAACTCAAGCTACAGTCATTGGTAAAAATGTAAATTTCTGTTCTGGCTCAGGACAAAAAAAAAAAAAAAGGCAAAATTGTGACAAAGTGCGTGTGTATGTGTATAAATGTTGAACTATTTTGACAATTTTCAAGGGAATAGGACATTTCAATAATCCCAAATGTAAGTCTTCTTGGGCTGGATCAGCAGGGAGATACACTCCTGAGGCCTTTCCCATGCTTGACTCCCTTCTAATCTTGCTGTCCAACTGGGGAACACCTCAGGGAAAACCAGGGAAACCTCCCTGGTTTTAAATTATCTTATCTGTGTTAGAGACTAAGAAAGAAGGAGGCACAAGGTCTTGGAAGGATGTGAAAGGTCTGTAGTTAGAACCTGTGAAGTGATTACCTGGCCAAACACCTTGTCAGATGGGATACTAAGGAAAAGAGGGAAGCCAAGAACAAGACATGCAGAGACAGGAATGTGACAAAGAAATGTAATGGTGACAAAGATGAGAAAAAAACCCTGGTCAATCACAGTAATTGATGGGCTATCAAGAAACTGCAGGCAAACTGGGCCTTTGCAACTGATAAGGGTGCAAACCCAAGGGTGGAGGATGTTGGAGGTGTTGGTGAGACTCTGCCAGCTGCTGAGGGAATGTGCATGGGACCGGATCTGGGGAGGAAGAAGCAGGGCAGCGGGGCAGGCAGACAGAAAGGAGTGTAAAAGGAGTCAGTTGCATGTAAGCTGAGACTGGTCAGTATGTTGGTCTGACTGAGCCTGCGGCCTGGTCACTGCAATCTGTCCTACCTTCTTAGTGAATCCTTCCTTAACTAACTGTATAGTCTCAGTCTCTATCCCATGGGCATGGATGCTGCAAGGACTAAGTCCCCCCTACTGGGGGGACCAGCATGATGGATTTTATGCTAGCAACTGGAGTCAGGCTAGAGGTGTGGGTGCCCCAGCTCTGTGGTTTCAGCTACCAGAGTGAGTGGGGTCTCAGTGCCAGCAGCTGGGGCAGGGAGGGGTCTTGGCCACCAGCCACTGGGGTTGGAATGGTGTGTGTCCCAGAAACCATCAGACTGATACTGGATCAAGGTGGGGAAAGCTGGCAGAGCAAATATCAGAAAGGAAGAATGGTCCTTGGTAGAGGAGGAACTTGAAATATCTTGTCTTTTTTTGCCCCATGAGGATGAAGACTTAGAGACAATGCTGAATTGCTCATAAGCACTGAGGAGCAGAAAGAGGGGAGAACAGAGTTGTTCAGATAAAGAATGGTATCAGCCAGGTTATAATTGCTGTTCTTGTGCCAAGTATGTATTTAGGCTGGAAATTAGAAGAATCTGTTACTGGTAGAGAAGTAAGATTGTGGCATAGCTTTCCAAAGGAAATATTTTGGCCCCAAACCCCAAAGCTTCTGTTAAAATGGAATTCAGAATGATTATTAAAAAAATATTATCTTGACATGGCTGCCTGAGCTCACAAGGGACTACTCCTTATCACTTCTGTGTTTCTACAGAACACTAAGTTCAGAATCTCCTATTAGAAAATGTGCTGAAAAATGAACAAAAGCAATTCAAAGTCCCTCCATGCAAGGCTGGTCTTCAGCATTCCCCCAGATATTCCTTGCTGTAGTGTGGCCATCTCTGTTATTGTCATTCTGCTGCAGGAAAAGAGTTCAAAAGCAGAATTCATGTGCTTCTTGCTTCATTGCTCTGTAGCACCAGGTCTTGGTGTGACATTGTGCAAATGCTCATTTTTCTTTACGGAAAACTGGATGCTTCTCCTTTTTCTACTTGGCCTTTTTTGCCCCCCATCCCCAATGCTTTTTCCTATATGCATAAACTACTATGTTTATTTTTGTGTCCTCACCTAAAACAATGAAGGCATGGCATACGTGTGCTGTAGAGGGACCCTGGCCGCTTTCTCCTATAACCTAAAGAAGTCCTTGCTTTTGTGCTGCTTTTAACCTTTGTTGTAATTGATAATGGATGTGGCTGCTTTGCTCTCATGAAAGCAGCAGAAAAAAACCCGAGAGTTTTGTGCCAGAGGTACTTCGGCTCCCAGCGCTGCCTGCCATTAATCACACATTGTTGAAACTAGGCCTCAGCTTTTTTTGGTAAGTGTGAAGTATTCCTGCTCCTGAATGCCATCAAATTAAAACATCACGAAAAGCCAAATAAGCTGATGAAGATGGCACCGAGTACACAGTAGTTACCAAAAGGGGAAAATAACTGGGATCTTAGGGATTTAGGTCTTTTCTAGGTCTGCTAAAGGGGGAATGGAAAAATTTCAGCCTGAAGGATGCTGAATGGGGTGGTGGTTCAGTTCTTCCAGACCCTGAGCATCTGTAAGAATCAGCATATTTTCCCCTTACACTCAAAACAGCCATGCACAAGGGCTAGGCAGCTTCTCTGAGTCAAGCTACAGTGTAGTCAAAATTCCCACTGCTGCTGCTGTTGCTGCTGCAGCCCATCCAGAGCGACTGCCACCAAGTGCAGGTTTACAGGGAGAGAGTCAGCACCTGCTCAGCTTCTGTGCTTTCCGTGTTGCTCCTACGCTGTTGTCCATACATACTACAAAAGGGCAAAAGGAATGAAAAAGTCCTGCAATCTGCCCCTGTCGACACAGCTTGTTGTGAGGGGGACAGGGCACCCTTTGGTGATGGCTGGCATGAATTACAATGAGCTACTCATAAAACACAGACATTCCTCTCTGCAGTGGGTGTGATATTTAGAAACAGAAGTATCACAGTAGTTTGATGCATGTGTTTGTCTGGAGTTTGTCTGATCCATGTTGTCAGCACACACTTTCATGAGTTACACAGGGCTTTGAAGTTTCAGACTTTTCTGAGCATATGAGTGTAGATCTACTTGATGATGCAGAAGTCTTGACAACTATTCCTAAAACCACTGAGATGCAAGAGGCTTTGTCAGGACCTGTTTCTTGTTACCTGCTCACTATTGGTAAGCAAGCAAATGGCTTGCTGAGTTGTACCACTAGAGCTGACGCAAAAGCTGTGGTTCCTTGTTAACCAGAGTGTGAAGGTGCACGTACTGAAGCCTTTTAAGTTGTACTGAGCATTTGCTTTGATCGTGCCATCTGCATGAAGCTATATGGGGATTTTGTAAGAGCCACAGGAGTATCCACATATGTGATCCATACTTCTTACTACACAGATGTGCTGGGGGCATTGAATTCACTATAAGTAGCTTTGCAATCATGCTACAAATGCGCTATTTTTTGTCATTCTTTCTGGGAGCTTTTGTTAACTATGCCTGCAAGATCAAATGTAGGTTTGCTTTTTTCTTCTCCAGACTAAAGCCCCGAGTCAGCAAGGTGTCTAAGCACATGCTCAAGTACAGGCTGCAGTGCTTTGTTGAATAGCTGTAGGTTTAAGCATGCTTAACCATAAACATGTACTGAAATGCCTTCCTAAATTGAGACTTTTCCCCAGAATAGTAATTACTTAGATTGTGACTGTAACACAAGCTTAGTAGTGCTCTGAATTGAATTAGTGAACCCAGTAGTGAACACATGCTGGCATTAAGGAGAGAAGTTGTTTTTCATTTTATTTTTAAAATGCAGATACATGTGAAAAGAAAAAAAAGAACAGGAGCTTTTTTTTATACAAAGTGGTCACTTCCTGCTAGGTTGGTCAATATTTTAAAGAATAAACACTAGTTCTACTATTAAAATGAGGGGATGAGACGTGGAAGCCTCGAGTAGACTGGGTATTCAAATGAAGGAGTCAGATTTATTGGCCTGTGATCAGTTAGAGTGGCCTGCTTGCTAGGGGAGAGACTACGTTAACACAAAGGGATCTTTTCAAGGCATCACTTTTCAGGAAGCCAAAAATTATCAGCAAGCTGTGCTGTCTAGAAATATCTGAGCTCCTATCACAGATTTCAGTGCAAATCAGACCTCTTTGTTAGGCACTGCTCAAATTAGGGATGCATTGAAGTAATCAGTATTCTCTGCAAAAAAAATTGAAAATTATTCTTTGTTTTTTCACTTCTTATTTATTGCTGAGGGGTCATTCAGGAGCTCGATGCTGAAGCGCACGTACTGGGGAAGAGGCAGGAGCTTACTTCTTCTACTTGTAGTTCAGATACCCATATACCTGATTAGAGTGTGCCACTGGTCAAAGCTGTCCATGTGCACTGTAGATTTTAGATTTGCCTTTAGATACAGTAAAAACTGGCAAGTGAGTAGGGATATGGGAAAGATATGCACTGGATAAGTGGACTAGAAGATGCATGGAAAATTGGCTAGAGCTTGGGGTTCAAAGTGTTTTAATCAGCAATGCAAAGCCTAGCTTGTGGCTGGTTGCTAGTGGTGTCCCTCTGAAATACTGATATTGAGGCCAAGACTGTGTAATGTGTTTACTAATGACCGGGATGATGGGACAGCAAGTTGCTATGTTCTCAGCAAGTTTGCAGATGGTCCCAGACTGAGGGGAATGGTGGATATGCTGGAGAAGGGGGCTGCTTTTCAGAGGGACCTTGACAAGCCAGAGAAAGGAGCTGATGAGAACCTCCAGAAGTTCAGTATCGGTGAATGCCAGGTTCAGTTTGGGCTTCCTGGGTCATCTTAAGACAGACACTGACCCCATGGAGCAAGTCCAGTGGAGGCCACTGAGATGCAGAGGGGACTGGAGCATGGCACATGGCAGGCGAGGCATCAAGAAGTGCTTTTGTTCAGCATAGGAACAAGACAGTGACAGGGACCTCTTCTGGCTGTCATCAGCTCCTTCACAGCGGGGCACTGAGATAACAGAGACAGACTCTTCTCGGAGGTGCACCAAAGGCAGAAGACACTCATTGCAATATAGGGCAGTCACAGGAGATTGGAAGATACCTTTCTTCCATGAGAGGGTGCTCAGTGCCTCCACAGGGGGGCCCAGAGAGGCTGCAGGTTCTCCACTCTCAGGCATCTTCCCAACTTGACTGGACATGGCCCAGAGAAACTAGCTGAAGTGCCAGGTTGGCACACCTGTGAGGCAGGGAGGAACAAATAGATAGGGGGGTTCACTTAGAAGTGAGAAATCTGTGTTCTTCAGCGAGCTCTTCCAACACTGAATCCTCCTGCCTGTGCATTTACTGTTGTTTGCCTACTGTGTCCCCTTACACTTAAAGCTGCTCGGGCAGTGGAGTTCTTGCCCTATGTGTGCTTCATGTAGCAGTAACTGGGGGGGGTATGAGACCCTTGCTCAAGCCTGTGCCCTGGTCAAGCGCAGCGCAGGCTCGGCGGGGGTTTTCTCAGCGAGGAACTTGTTAGGAAGCACGCAAACTACCTCCGGCTATTGCAGATCCCCCACGAGCAACACTATCCACTTCGATTTACGAAAGGGGCATGCGATGTGCCTGGCAGGTAACAGACGAGGGCGAACTCGGGGGAACGAAGCAGAATCGCTGAGGAAGGGACCAGATCCCTGTCCACCGCTGGGGTGGGCTGGGGGCCCGGGGCGGGGTGGGGGGCGGGGGGTGCTCCTGCCGGTCCGCGGAGAGCCCCGGCCGCCGGGGGTCCACAGCCAGGCGGCCCCGCCGGGCGGGCGGCGGAGGGCGGCGCGGTGCGCAGGGGGCGGGCGGCGGGCGGGGCGGCGGGCAGCACCATGCGGCCGCGGCTCCCCGCCCTCCCGCTCCGGCTCTGCGCGGCGGCGGCGGCGGCGGCGGCGGCTTCCGCGGGGCGGCCGGGGGGAGGCGAGCCGCCGCCGCTGCCCTCCGCATGGAGCCGCGGCCGCCCGGCGCCACCGCCGCCGCGCTGCGGGGGGCGTCCGCGGCGCCGGGGGCGGCGGGCGGCGGCGGCGGCGGCGGCGTCGGGGCGCCCTGCGGGGGATGTGGTGAGTGACGGCGGCGCCGCGGTGTGTGTGCGCGTGTGCGCGCGGCTGCGCGTGTATGCGTGCGCGTGTGTGCGTGCGTGTTTGCGCGCCCCGGCGGGGCAGCCCGCCGGCAGGCCGCCCCCCCCCCGCCCCCCCCGCCCCCGGTCCCGCGGGGCGCTGTCCGTGGTGCTGAGCGCGGCGGCGGCGGCGGGCGCGGCTGCTCCGCGGCGGGGGCTGAAGGCACGCGGGGCGGCGCGGAGAGGCGCGCAGGGGAGGAGGGTTTTGCTTCCCTGGCCGCTGGCTTGCGGCGTAGTACCGGTGCTGCCTGGGCGGGAGCGGGAGGGTCGCGGGGCGCGGGGTGGAAGCGTCTGGCCGAGCCGTGCTCGGTCCGCCCACAGGGTTTGCAGTCCGGTCATCGCGGAAAGCGGCTGGCGGATGAGGGCGCGAGTACTCGGCTAGAACGTAGGGTGACACAAGCACAACTTGGGGTAGCTGTCCAGAACTGGCTGGGGGTTTCGGTTTGCAGTTCTACACAACCTCTCCTCAACACCTGCTTGCAACGGACAACATAAAGTAGCTCCGTGGCACCCTGCAGTTTTGCGAATGAAAATAGTGACTGGTTTTGCTGTGCATTAGCTTAAACGAGTTTGAGGTCAGCTGGAGCTTAGCTGCATTATTTGTGCATCTTCTTAGTCTCGAGTCGCATCATGACTAATGCTGATTGTTGGGGAGTAATACGTCCTTACTCCTAGGAGTAAACGTATTTCTTATAGTGGAAACTTCTCTCAATGCAAAAGAAGTAGTAACTATACACTTCTTTTCAAGCCTTTCCTTCTTGCAGCCAATATTCAGCTTCTCTTTCCTGCAGCAGCTGAACCTTGTCCTCCTTTGTTATTCTGCAGCATTTCTTATAACAAATATTCTTCATGTGCATAAACAATGAACAGCACTTTTGCATTTTTGGTATGCTGTTAATCTTGGAATCTTTAAAAAAAAATCCTTTCACTGAGCTGCTCAAGGTGGGCGGGGGGTGGGGGTGGGGGGGGCGTGAGGAAGCCATGCTTTTGCATTCAGTTATCCACAGGTCTTAGCTCCTAGATAGTCACTTGGACTTAGCGGAAACTGAACTCTGCAAGCGTTTTGCTGTAAATGTATGGCACTTGGAAGAATGTGGTTTGTTTTATTTTTTTCTGAAGTTAAAAGGAATCTGCCTGTTTAAAAGGTAATCAGTGCAGTTTGCCACAGGCGTTACCAGACAAAGGCTGAGATGAGTTACACTGCGTGATCATGAGGCTGAGAGGAGTTAAACTGTGTGATCATGAGGCTATTGTATAATCAGACAGGTTAGCCATGGGCGAGGACAATTCCCCAGCTGCACAGAAGCTGGCGAAATGTATTTCTAAAGGTGGCAGTTCTGTCTACAGAATGAAAGCTGGCACAGGCATTTAGGCCTGTCTAAATGAGACTCTGTAAATCTCGGGGTTCGGGGGAGTCACAGCTAGTAAAATCTAGACTCCATTCAGTGCCTACCCAAACTCCTTTGTGGTTCAGTGGGATCTGTATTTCACTTGCTGGTGTGTCCCGGCTTGTAAGTTGTACCTCACCGTTGTTGACTTTGGCCACTGCTTTTCTGATTAATGATACTAGACCAATTTATAAATTTGTTTCTGAGATGAGAATAGGTCATTTTGCTTGAGTTTGTTTTGAAGAAAATGCTGCTCCTGTGCCCACTAAGGTGTTGGTTGCTTCTCTTGAGACTGTGGGAGAGAAAAATGAGCAATTCAAGAAAGTCATGAGCTGCCTCACATTCATAAACTTTTCCTTCCCTGTTTTCTCTGCTCACGTTAAGTACTTCTGCTGGCTTTAAACAGACCTCACTGTGGGCATAAATTTTCTCCACTGTTTTGAAGGCACAGCCATCATTCATGAAGGCTTAGATTTGTAGGTGTTCTGCTGGCATGATTAATCATGCAAATAATCCTAGGGGTTTCCATGCTGGACTGCTCATGTGACTAATGAGAAGAAATATATGACATCTATGTAGAAACCCATAGAAGCAGGTCGATTGGGAGACAAAGCCTCAGCAGAGATCATCTTTTGGCATTCAGCTGGATTTCCTTACCTCTGTGTAGAAGGCAAAGTGGGGCACCCAACCTAAGGCTACTTGTTGCTCATGCCAGAGCCCTGTGTCCTTCCATAAATTCTGCAGGGCTGTAAAATGCTTCTCACACTGCAGCTGCAAAAGGGCCAGGACAGCACTGGCCCACAGCTGGCAGGAGTGGGCTCTCTGATGTAGGGAGTAGCCGTATACTTGTTCAGTCATGCTTGCTGTGCAGCCCAGATGTTCTTACTACAAGCACCCTGTCCCCTCTTGCAATGTGTTTTACTGTCTTCAAGCAGTAGTTTTAATAGGCAGAAGTTAAGTCTCCAGTGTACTCGAATGGGCCAGCTTTGCAGTCATGGATACTAATTTTATAGATAGCTGTTTCCTTACACAGTTGAAAATAGGACCAGTTGGCAAGACAGGGAGTGTGTGTGTTGTGTGTGTTGACCACAGGCAAGCACTTTAACTGTTTTTTCATTTCTTGAGATTGCCACAAAGCAATAGCATGAGACTAGTAACAGCTTAATTGTATTTATGTAGGCACAAATTTGTTTTGCAAAAATATGTTTGTACTAATGAAAATTTGTTTAAATGAACTCACCAGGGTGCCTAAAATCCATTTAATCTAATGAGAAATTAAATTTTATTTTTATATAATATTCATGTGATATGCAGAACATGTGAAAAGTATTTTTCATGCCTGTTCATCAAGTCAAACTGCCTGTAGATGCTTAAGGGATTGCTCCTAAATCTAACCAACTTAAAAATGCATTTGAAGACCTGAGTTAAAAATAGTTGACTTGCTGTTTGCCTGCACTAAGGAGTCTATTTTTGTCCTTATTCAGTAGCTTGCACACAGACAATTCTGGGGGATGTTACAGGCCTCTGTAGCAATCCAGCGCCTGGATTTGTATGCTAAATCATTTTGGTTTGGTTAGCAGCCCTGTCTAAAGAGTCACGTTTCTCCCTGATGTACAGATGTTTCTTATAAAGTGGATAGGGAGGGAATAAGAAAGTTCATTCTAAACTTTAAACATGTTGTCAGCTCACTCGTTGAATAGCAATGTGATTTCACTGTCACTTTCACAACTGCGCTGAGATTCAGGGGAAGGGGGAAACTTGAAACCTCCTTTCAATAATTGACTCTCCTTCATACTTATGGTTTGTAGCTTTTCCCAGCACTACTGAGAATAAACTCCATCAATAGTTCATTTTAAATGGTTTTATCTATAAAGATCAGTGAGAGGCTAGCTAAGATTGATTAATGTATCTCTTTAAAAGAAAAGATGTGCCACTATCTAGAAATAACTCTTTAGAGTTTGTGTGCTCTGCATGCTTTGTTGAATTGAAGCTGTATAGGTTGAATGTATTTCTCTTTCATTCTCATATATACCTATTTAAAGCTGTGTAAGTCCTATGTTTAGGGCATGATGTAAGCAGGAACAGATTTTATATATTTGTATGTGTTCAGTGTATATATTTATATGAAATCTGTCCATGTAAAGCAGGCATATGCAGTGTGGAGGCATGACTGATACCTCTTCAGAATATGCTGTTATTTTCTATGTTTACAAGAGGGTTCTGGTTTTGTAATCTGAAAGCAGTCCACCCCAGTTAGAAATCTCTGAAATTACTTGTGTTTCTTGGCTAGTACTTCTTGTTGGGATAAGTGCACTGCTGAAGGTCTGGACATGGATCCTGATCGAGCACCCTGCCTGGGTGACCCTTTTGGGATTTGGTCTGTGTTGCTGCCTCAACAGCTGCTTGAGTTGTGGGGGTTTTCTCTTTTTCCCTTTTGCTTGCAGAGATTTAGCTGCCTGTCACTAGCTCTGTCTGCCAAGTCAGAGGGTAGTGTTCCTACCTGGCTTCTGCAGGCTGGATTTTGCAGCCTTCCCAGTCTGCCCATCAGTTATTCTTTTTTAAGACAGAGAGACTCATCCTAACAGCCAAATTTTTGAGGTGCTAAAGGACTCCTTCAAAGTGCAGTGCTCACCTTTCCTGCTTGCCTGGGGCCCAATCCTGTGCCCTTGAAGCAGATGGGAGTCTTGATACTGCCTCTGGTGCCTGTGGAGTTGATGCTGTGACAGGGACCTTGCATCGACAGGAGGGTGCAACTTCCACCCACCTCACACACCACCCTTAATTTACTACTGTTTTAATTTACATGCTAGAAATAACAAGGTTGCATTACCCTCCCTTCTCCATGCACACACACACACTTCCATATTCAATGTTTTGACTGGGATGACTCCTGTGAGGAAGGTGAGCAGAATTTTCTCATGTGCCAATCTCACTGCCCAAGTGCCTCTATGGGCATTGCAGCAACAATTGCGAGTATGGATAGCTTTCTTCCAAAACAGTATTGGTGATTAATCACATCAGAATATCTGCTTTACAAGATGCAATTCTAATACATCTAAATATGAAATGGCATGATTTAAGTCTTTGCAAGGGAAAGAAAATCTGGAAACATGGGTTAAATAATTATTTTCAGACAACCTGGAAACCGTTCCCCTTATTTATATATGTAGGTGTGTGCATATCTATAATTTCCATAAGGGTTGCACTCCAGTGCTTATTAGTAATGTGTTTTGATTGCATTCTGGTAGCAGTTGTAATTATTTATTTGATTGCGAGCATTTCTTTTGTCCACAAGCAGACACCTCTTCTATGATTGTGTAATGCTCTGGAATAGCATAGGTATATTGCTGCTCTTGTGCCAAGATCATCTTCAGCAATGAGATGCATATCTAAATAGAATGCATTATGGTCATTACCTTAATAAAATGTGAGTCATGCACACCAGCACTTTCATTCTTAAAATAGTTCAGTAAACTGCTATATCAGTTTATCGATGGATAGAGCACACTATGGTAGACAGATCTGTTGCTATATAGACAAATGGTCTCCAGCATCTTCCTTGAAGCTCTGTGCTTAATTTAACACTTTATGCATGAGCTCACTAATGAACATTTTAAGCACACTTGCACAATGTATGTCTTCAAGTTTTAACTAAAACTATAAATGTTCACCTGTTGTAAAGTCTATTCTGACTTAACAAAGTTTTAGATTCAAAATGAGACTGTTAGCTAAATATACCAGTTTGCTCTGGAGGGCAGACAGAACACCTGACTGCTTTATAGCTAACTGTATGTGATGGTCCTGTAGCTGTTGAGAAAAGGTAGCAACTGATACCACAAATTGCTCCAAAACCAGCATCCAAGCTAAGGTCTCTGAGTAGCAATTTATGACTCAGAAAAACTTTCATGTGCTATCTTGAAAAATGTATGCATGCTCTGGGGAAATAAAAGGGAAAGTTGAAACTGTAAAGCTGTCAGCCCCACATCATGCGTGTCTATGCAGGAGGTCATCAGCAGGTGAGTCAGAAGGAATTTGGGAAGTATTGCATATGTGGGATGCTATGGTATCTCCGTGCTTCAAAGGGATTTTCTCACTTGCAGGGAAGAAGCAGTCACTTCAGGGACGTGTAAGGAACATCCAAAAATGTCAAACTCTGACAAAGACGTGTGCTTTTCTGCATACACTAGGTCTCTCAGCCATTTAGCCAAGCTAAATGCCTGACAAAATAAAAACCTGAGATCTCCTGTGTAAATTAGTTCATATATTTTCTATAACATTCTGAAACTATTTCCCTAATATTGACTTTTTAAACACAGAGGTTTAAAAAGGAACATTCAAAAAGCCCTAATCTCTACATAGTACTGCATATTTTTTTCATCATGCTATCTAGTCTTCTATGGCAACAGTCAAAATTCATTTATAATCCACCTGCTTTCTGACAAGAACAGTTGTCAGTTTTTTTAGTGGTTATCTGCATGTACGTGTTTGTACTTTCTTTGTGTGAAAGAGCATTTGGGAGTTGAGCAGAGGGAGGGAATCTGATTCATAACAGGTGAATAGGAACTCAATTAGGTTTTGGTACAGCTGTCCAAAACATTCAGTCTTTCCTGGGAGGGCAGGCCACATACATGGCGACTGCATTCTTCTTTCTTCTCAGCTTTCATGTTTGCCAGTTCACTGTACAAGGCTGATAGAGAACAGTTAATTCTACTTTAGTACTCCTATATTGGAAGATGTATAACCATGGGAAACATACCAACCCCAGACAGAAAATACATTTTGATTCCTTCTATCAATGAACATCATCTGCCATCAGACACAGAATCGGCTGGCAGTTAGAATTTTCAGTATTGTTTTTTTAAAAACAGCATTTATGTTTATAGTGATTTTTTTAATGAATTATTTTGAAGTGCAGACTTTTATGACCAGGTCCTCTCAAGTATCGGTGCTTAAGAATCCAATACTGCATATACTGGGAACAAACGACTGGTATAAAATAAACCTTGTGGTTCCTGCAGGGTATCTTACTGGCACATGTTGCTTCCTTCATCCTAGAGGTGGGTGGCTTCTTCCACTTTGTGTATAAAGTGAAGTATCTGCATTTTCTGCTGGCCCCATTGGGCCTCTTTCTGCATTACTGCCACTGTTTGCCAGCGTTTTTGAGTTTGGGGAGAGCAAGCTGTGTAGAGAAGGATTGAGTTGTTGAACGGACATTGTTTCATGATCTGCTGATGAGTTTTATTTCTGCTGGTGGTGGGAGAATAATAGCGGTATCACATTATCGCTAGTTTTCAACAAATACTTTTCTGGAGATGGTGGAGATCAGCGCTGCAGTGCCTGTTGTTTGATCTGCAGTGCTGAAATCAAAAGCTTTGCCACAGCTGCTTCAGCCAGCAGCAAGGCAGGGCCCTTGGGGACCTTCGGCAGGATCTGGTCTCTGTGCATCACTGTCCGAGAGCAGAAGTTTATGAGCACTGGTCATTTGTTTATTTATGACAACTGTTGGTTGGCAGTAGTCCCCTGCAGGTCACGCATGTTTAAACCTTATCAGAGGGAACTCCTGCCCTTTCATTTGCTTCTAACCTAAGCATTTTGCTGAGCCCTACATGTGGTTAGGGAGGTTTTAACTGATGTTTTCTATTAGATGCATTGATTGTCTTGTGTCAGAAACCTAAAGCATCATGAGCAAGTTGATCCTAAACATTTTGGACAAAATCGGTTATCTGATTGGGTTTTGGAAGTATCCAAAATTCTGATTTACGTTGGATTGTGTTTCTGTACTGAAGTCAGTGGCAAAACTTGCATTGACTTTCACTGACACAAGAACAGACCCTGAAGCTATGGTTGTAGTCCAGCCTAAATTGCGTTGGAAAGTGGTTTGGCACTTTGGGATATTTCAGTGAATATTCTGAAGTAATATTTCTCCCTTGACATGTGGTAAATTGCATAGCTGAAAGTTTCAGTATGTATGTGTACTCTAATAGGCAACACTTTTGCATTCACTTTTAAACCAGATTTTTTGGACCTCTTCATACACATTTCAATATACATCCTTCTAAAGAGTGGTAATGCTTTAATAGAGTAATAAAGATAACATGCAATATTAATGAAATGCAAATTTTCTTTAGTAGAGAGGTGATACCTTCCTATTAACAGTGAGCTGAAGATTATAGTGGAAGTGAGTACATGGTGAAATTACTGTAGGTGATGACCAACCCTTTCTGAGAGTCATTTTATATACAGTTTGAATTTAAAACAAAACAAACCAAAATAAAACATGATGAAGTTTATTTAGGGAGTGTTTCCCAGATGGAGAGAAGATTTTTGACAAGGTTGAAGTTGTAAACTCTCTGGTGATTAATATTTTTTTCAAAAACCACAATTAGATAAGAAAAGTAATACCCTTCCAAGAGGTGATTGGAACTTTTGCTGAAGATTAAGGCACTACTATCAAGCTGGTATATACATATTTCAAAAGATTCTGGGGCTGAATTTATGTAGGCATAAATCTTAGTGGTAGTATCAACATTTGAGAATAAAGATACATTTTAAACACACAACATAGAAGAAAATAGTAGCTTTTCCAGGTATCTTTTCCAAACATTTTTGCTGGGAACTTCAAAACTGCTCAATGTGTATGGATATCTGCACATTTGAATCTTTTTTACTTTGTCCAGTTTCCTGTTAAGAAGTTGCAGGAGAAATAGGGTGAGTGATTCCTAGGTGTCTTTGAATATCTATCTGTATTTTGCTAGAGGAACAAAAACCAGGAATGGTCTTCAGGTCCACTGGCAGTGCACTATAAAGTTATTATGAGCATCTTGACTTCCAGCTAATTTATTGCTACAACACGTTGTATGATTCATGTAGGTTTCTAGTGAGTAGCCGGTACTGCACTTGTGACACTCTCCTTCAGCAAGACTTGCTGCGTCATGGAGGACCTTATAGGAGACACAAACCACTTCCTCCCCGCTCCTCAGCGATTGTGGGTATACCTTCAATAATACTAGAAACCACATAAAACCTAAAAGGGTATCTTAACACTTCTTTCTTCCTGATATGTAAAAAAAGCATGCAGTGGCTTGATGGATGCCGTGCAGTTGAGTATCTCTGTTCAGCTGGAGTGAGTTTTTGTCCAATTGTGGTAAATGAGGGTTTTATCTCTGGCTTGGAGCCAGATTTTCAATCCTTTAATTTATTTAGGATTTTTGGCAGAATGGTATGTTCTGCTATGTCTGTGAAAATGTCTTACTTTATTGACAAGTTATGAAGGTCAAGAGAAACATTCAGTTAGGTTTGTATTCAGAGATGTCTTCAGAAGATGAATAGCAAGGGAGCCAAGAGAATAGTAGTCCATTTACAAATGTATATTAAATTTAAACCTTCTTCAGATTTTTAACTGTAACTGGCCATGCTTTTTTGTTTTCAGTTCTGACCTCTTTTGATGTATAATTCCTGTTCTAGGAGACTAATTTTGTACTTGCTTCTGAAAATGTTGTCCAAACATGGAATGATGAATAATCTCTTTGCAGGTGCAGGCAGGATTGATAGTTTTGCTCCTGCTGGTGATTTGCAGTAATGATTTTGAACACTAATGCTTCTGATTAGATCCACTGACTACGAGATTTAAATTTCTGTATGGAAGGCTATATTCATAGTCTAATGCTGTCTCAATTGCACATGCTTTCCTAACTGGGTCCCAGGAGACCTCTCAGATGAAACAATCTGGTGTCATCTTTTAATCTCACTGTTACTGGGAGTTCAGAAAAAGTTTCTTCCATACCTCAGAGTTGCCATCTTTTTTTAAACTGACATTATAAGATAGTTACTTATAGTAGACATTTATAAAAGAAAAAAGATACTGATAAAAAGACAATACTTCTTTTTAAACTTCCTCTATTGTTCAGAGGCATTTGCTATTTCTGCATCTCTCAAGAAGTTCAATATTGTGTTAATAATACAGAATAACTATTGACTGCTGTATTGTGGTATTGATTTCATAAATCCCTTTGAAATTGACCTAACTTTCAGACATTAGTCTGGACACTAAGAAGGCTCTCCTGACCATGCTCCAATGTGTGACCACCTTTTGTCTCTCTTAATTAAAACTTTCTATCTTTTCAGTTTCTCTCAACAAATTAATCTGCCATAGTGGTTTAATGGCAGATGAACTTTAAAATGATGATGTATCTCTACTACTTTTCACTTTTGTTTTTCTCAGTATGACTGTAACAGAAGGGATCATGTTCCCATGTTTAGAGGCACATTTTAGATTTTTTTCATGTTTTTTCAATGGCAAAAGATTGAAGCTTTAAACAACTTTTTATTTCCAATATTTATTGCAAAGTTTGCAGCATTTTTTTTTTCTGAATGCCATATAATGTTTAGTAACCTGGCCAGAAGATAATTACAACAATCCATGTAACATACAGAGAACTATGCAGAAGATTGCATGGAAAACAGTTTAGCTGCCCCTTGTTATTTAACACAGGCAAAACATAGGCAAACGATACCAGTTTTGTGAAGTATGATGCATTTCCTGAAACACTGACATATGGGTATAGGAGACGAAACAGATGTAGAGCTTTTATTTATGCAGAAGATTAATATTGATAACTAGGATAGGTACTATGTAGGCAGATGCTTGAGGAGCTTATATATATAGGGCAGTTTATCTGTAGCTCAAGGTCAATATTGCAATTTTTTGTTTGCTTGTTTCTTTCAGGTTAAATTTTTCAAATTTATTTTAGGTCCATATTCCTGAAATGTATTCTAGTTTCCTTTCTTATATTTTGTGCTGGGCTGTTATTCTCTTATGGATCTATAGTTTTGGTCTTTTTCTTAAGAAAAAGAAAATACCTTAGTTTGTTCTTTTTGCTTTGTGGATGGTGCCTGCTTTAGTGTAGTATATTGCATTTCCTTCCTCAAGTGTAGGTCAAAAAGGCCTTTTGCTTTAGTAAGTTGAAGCCTTCATTGTCCCTGAAAGTGGACAGGCTATGGTCTGTTGGTCTTCATCCTCCCCAACAAAGACTTTGGTTTTTTGAAGTTGCTTTGGTGATGGAGATGTGTGTGTTTGTTTACTTCTTACAGGGATTTCAATCACTATTCACTCTAAGGTCATGTTGGTTGGTGAATATGGGGTGGGGAGCATTTACACAGTGCTTTCATTGTTAGAATAAAATTTGAATCATGGCCTTTTGCAATACGCCACGATCATCTGCGTCAGCTTAAGCCACAGTTTCACATACAGGTACATTAGTCTGCTTACTTTTTAAAATCTTTTGCAGTTCAGTTTCAAATTGAGAGAAAAATGGCCAAAGTGTATCCAGGCAATTTTCACACAGAGATCATACTGGAGATGTTGGTGAGAATCTGGTTTGGTTTGAAGGTGAACAGTATGAGTTTTACTTTTGTACCCATGCAGTCTCTACTGCCTACATGCTGTGAAACAGGTTTGAGATTGAAGTATTTTAGAAATCAACATGATGTAGGATGCCAGGCTTTGTAGAATCAGACAGTAGCTGTTTATTGGCTTGATATTCTGAAATAGCCATCTGGAAGAAGCCATAAAAACATGGCAGACTGTTAAGGAGAGGAAGAGATTATTGGTACAGCATGGCCTTGATCTCTTGGTAAGTTGGATGCAGTTAAACAATATGCATTTTTATACAGTCAGATTCAGGTCATAGCTTTTGAAACAAGGACTATAGCGTTTGACAGGAGAGCAAGATTTG
This sequence comes from Haliaeetus albicilla, assembly GCF_947461875.1. Classification (NCBI taxonomy): domain Eukaryota; kingdom Metazoa; phylum Chordata; class Aves; order Accipitriformes; family Accipitridae; genus Haliaeetus; species Haliaeetus albicilla. The sequence continues at coordinate 41,760,309 of NC_091516.1, forward strand.
GAGTAGTCTGGAAACAGCATCTGTGGAAAGAAATCACAGGTCGTGAACGCTGACAAAATACTAGAGCTTGCTCTGGTGCAGGAACTAAAAGGGCATTCTTTTGAAAATCTGCTGGTATCTTGGGGCTCCTTATCTATAAATATCATGGAGTTTCATCTTTCACACGCCTAGTTTTTGTGTGAACACTAGAAAATTAGTCAATAGGAGAGATTTCAGAGAAGAGCTACAAACCTAGCTGAAGGGCTGGAAAGAAGAGTTGCAAGGGGTTCAGTCTACTATCTCTACAACAAGCTAAAGATGATATAATTGCTTTCTATTAGAGGAAGATATTACTTGAAGATTTAAAAGCAAGACTTTTTACACTCTCTGATTGTCCCACAATTATTATGCACCCTGAGATCTCTGGGACAAGGCCTAGAGGCTGCCTTTGCAGGTCTTCAGAGTAGATGCTGTTCACCACTGTAGGGAGAATATCTGTGTGGCCAAAGCTCGATTACAGTTCAAGCTGGCCAGCTGTCCTGTGAAGGTGTGATGTGTTGACCCTGGCTGGATGCCACGTACCCACCAAAGCTGTTCTATCACTCCCCCTCCTCAGCTGGACGGGGGAGAGAAAGTATAACAAAGAGCTTGTGGGTCGAGATAAGGACAGGAGAGATTACTCACCAATTACCGTCACGGGCAAAACAGACTCAGCTTCGGGAAAATTCACTCAATTTATTACCAATCAATCAGAGTAGGGTAATGAGAAATAAAACCAAATCTCAAAACCCCTTTCCTCTACCCCTCCCTTCTTCCCGGGCACAACTTCACTCCTGGATTCTCTACCTACCCACCCCCAGTAGTACAGGGGGACGGGGAGTAGGGTTTACGGTCAGTTCATCACACGTTATTTTCTGCTGCTTCATCCTCCTCAGGGGCAGGACTCATCACACTCTTCCCCTGCTCCAGCATGGGGCTCCTCCCACAGGTCACAGTCCTCCACAAACTTCTCCAACATGGGTCCTTCCCATGGGCTGCAGTTCTTCATGAACTGCTCCAGCATGGGTCCCTTCCATGGTGTTCAGTCCTTCAGGAGCACAGTCCTCCAGTGTGGGTCCCCCACGGGGTCACAAGTCCTGCCAGAAAACCTGCTCCATGGGGTCCTCTCTCCACAGATCCACAGGTCCTGCCAGGAGCCTGCTCCAGCACGGGATTCCCACAGGGTCACAGCCTCCTTTGAGCATCTGCCTGCTCTGGCATGGGGTCCTCCACGGGCTGCAGGTGGATATCTGCTCCACCATGGACCTCCATGGGCTGTAGGGGGACAGCCTGCCTCACCATGGTCTTCACCATGGGCTGTAGGGGAATCTCTGCTCTGGTGGCACCTGGAGCATCTCCTCCCCCTCCTTCTTCACTGACCTTGGTGTCTGCAGAGTTGTTTCTCTTACATGTTCTCACTCTCTGTCCGGCTGCCATTTCTGTGTCCCAGCAACTTTTTTTCCTTCATAAATATGTTATCACAGAGGCATTACCACTATTGCTGATTGGCTTGGCCTTGGCCGGTGGTGAGTCCATCTTAGAGCCGGCTGGTATTGCCTCTGTCAGACACAGGGATAGCTTCCAGCAGCTTCTTACAGAAGCCACCCCTGTAACCCCCCTCCGCCCCACTACCAAAACCTTGCCACACAAAGCCAATACAGAAGGACAACAAAAAGGGCTTTTTAAAATATGTTAAAAACAAATGGAGGATCAGAGATAACATTGGTCCATTGCTTGATGAGGTTGGTCACCTCACAAATAGGGACATAGACAAAGCAGAGATGTTTAATGCCTTCTTTGTCTCTGTCTTCAACATCAGTGGTGGGCCCTGGGACCCCCAGAGGCCTGTGTTGGAAGACCATGACTGGGGGGGATGATAAACTCCCAGCTGACTCTGAACTTGTTTGAGACTTGCTGCTCCAGCTGGATGTGCATAAATCTGTGGGTCCTGATGGGATTCATCCCAGGGTACTGAAAGAGCTGGTCTATGTTGTTGCAGGACCTCTCTCCATTATTTTTCAACCGACTTGGGAGTCTGGAGAGGACCCAGTCAAAAGGAAGCTAGCAAAGGTTGTCCCAGTTTTCAAGAAGGGAAAGAAGGAAGACCCTGGTAATTACAGGCTTGTCAGTCTCACTTCAGTGCTTGGTAAAATTATGGATAAGGTTATCTGGGAGTTACTGAAAAACACTTGAGAGACAATGCAGTCATTGGTCATAGCCAGCATGGGTTCACAAGGGGAAAATCCTGCTTAAATAACTTAATTTCCTTTTATGACAAGGTCACCCATCTAGTTGACCAAGGGAAGCCGGTAGATGTGGGGGTTTTGGATTTTAGCAAAGCTTTTGATACTGTCTCTCACAGTATCCTTCTAGACAAAATGTCCAGCATACACTTAGACGAGTCCGTAATATGTTGAGTGAGCAATTTACTGATGGGTTGGGCTCAAAGAATTATAGTAAATGGGGTTACATCAGGCTGGCAGCCAGTCACCAGTGGGGTTCCCCAGGGGTCAATTTTAGGGCCAGTGCTCTTTAATGGTTTTATAAATTATCTGGACGCAGGAATCAAATGTACATTAAGGAGGTTTTGCTGATGATACTTAACTAGGAGAATCTGTGGACTCCCTTGAGGGTGGAGTGGCCTTAAAGGGAGATCTGGATAGACTAAAGAGCTGGGTAGTCACCAACTGTATGAAATGTAACAAAAGCAAGTGCTGGATTCTCCACCTGGGACAGAGTAATCCTGCTTATATGTACAAATTGGGGGATGAGAGGCTGGAGAACAGCCCCACAGAAAGAGATCTAGGGGTTTGGGTTTATGGCAAGTTGAATATGAGTCAACAGTGTGCCCTGGCAGCACCAAGGGCCAACTGTGTCCTAGAGTGCATCAAGCACAGCACAGCTAGCCAGTCAAGAGAGGTGATTGTCCCACTCTGTGATGCCTCCCACTGGTGCAGCCTCACCTTGAGTACTGCGTGCAGTTTTGGGCACCTCAATATAAGAAAGACATCAGACTATTGAAGTGTGTCCAGAGGAGAGTGACCAAGATGGTGAAAGGTTTTGAGGGCAAGATTTATAAGGAGCAGCTGAAGTCACTTGGTTTGTTCAGCTCAGAGAAGAGAAAGTTGAGGGGTGCCCTCATTGCAGTCTACAACTTCCTCAAGAGGGGCAGTGGAGGAAGAGGTGCTGATCTCCTCTCTCTGGTGACCAGCAATAGAACACGAGGAAATGGAAAGAAGCTGCATCAGGGGAAGTTCAGATTGGACATTAGGAAAAGGTCCTTCACTGAGAGGGTGGTCAGTCACTGGAACAGGCTCCCCAGGGAAGTGGTCACAGCACCAAGCCTGTCAGAGTTCAAGGAGTATCTGGATGATGCTCTTAGTCATATGGTTTAGTTTTAGGTAGTCCTGCAAGGAGTAGAGACTTGGACTTGATGATCCTTATGGTCCCCTTTCAACTTGAGATATTCTATAATTCTATGATTCATCCAGCTATGATCTCAAGAAAAGAGATAGGCCGACACACTGAAGTGTTCAGAGCATTTATTTGCTGAGAAGTGACATCTGATTTTCTTCTAGAATTTCCAGTTTGTCAAGGTGTGTATTTGTTCACATCTATCCCTGTGACACTTGAGTGACATAAAGGGTCTACAGACCCTTTATGAATGGATCTGTAGAGACCAGATTGTTGTCTTCTTTAGCCTTGTCCACAGGTGAAAAGGCTACTGATATTTGTTTCCTGCCATTTTTCTGTTGTTGCTGTCATCCTTTTCCTCATTCATTCTGAAACCCATTGAAATATGGATGGCTTGGAGGGATGATGTTGGTGTGGATATCAGAGTATAAATAAGCAAAGACAAGTTGTTATTATGCTTTGAAGTTACAGCCTCTGCAAGGGCATTTCCCCAAGTGCAAGCTGGCCCTTAAAATTCATTTGGTCTTTGACTGTCAAGGTCTGTGGTGGTTTATGGACCCCTTGAAGTTGTGCCTGGTTAAGGACAGTGGTACTATCGCTTCAGTCATGTGGAGAGTCATAAGGACAAACTAATAAAAGGGTCAGATTTTTTTTCAAAATGCATAGCAGGAAACTCAAATTCTTAAACACCCTGGAGAACCTAAGCAAAGAAGTTATGACAAAAAATGCCCCTCAAATACTTGAAACATGATGTTAGTGTTCAAGACACAGGAGAACAGACATGAAGTGCCTGGGAAAAGAAGAAAACCCACTGAGCAGCAGTATGACCCAGCTGTTACAGCCAGCTAGCTGGGGACTCAACATACGCCATTGTACTTCTTTGCACTGCAACTTACCCCTGTTTCCCTGGACAGGTCAGTTATTACCATTTAGAAGAGGGGAATTAACAGTATTGCTTTAATTTGTCTTTCTGATCTGCTTGGCTATAATGATAAGGAACATATACTGACATAAATCTTTGTGGCAGGAAAAACTTCTCAACTAGCTTCTGGCTGCACTACCTGTGAACTTACTGTCAGCTTCAAGAGTTACTTCTAGCTTCATGTTGGACAAAACATCACAGTGCTGTCAGAATAGCTAAAGTAGCAAAGAGGAACATCCATCTGTAATTGTGAGCATCAGAGAGTCCAGGAATTAATGTGTCCTTGTGGTACTGAAATGGCTTCTTGATCTGCAGTGGTGTTGGCTAGTCATTCCCAGCATCTCTTCCCTCACGTCCCCAGAGCAGCTCTCTTGCCTTGCTACACCTCAGCCAGTTGCTCTGTTTTTTCTGCTGGGCTGGGGAGCACCTGGGGAATGGTGTTGCTTGTACTTGAGGAGAAGAAACTGAACTACTAACACTGGCAGCTCTCTTTGCTGAGTGACTTGATTTTTTCAGTCAAAAAAAGATGAACACCTTTGGCAGTATCATATGGGCACTACCTCCATATGGCTGACCCTTAAAGAAAGGGGTCTAATTATTTTTGGCAGGGGCTTATAAACCAAAATGGCTTGTGTTCCCACTGAAAATACAAGTGTGAGGGTCTGTGGTAGAAAGACAAAACAAGAAACACTTGGGTATTTTGGAATCCCACAGGTGAAGGAATAAAAGCTATGCAGTGGCATTTTTGGGGAAGAAGTCTTGTGCTTTAATTGTATTGATGATTAGTCCTACTCAGGGGGATGAGTCAAAAGCATCCTACTAAGTGGAAAAATAGTGAAGAAAACAGAGATATGGAAGAGAATTCCTGCAAATTCCTTTCCTTTGCACTGGTTTGTTAATGGTCAGCACCACTGGTGCAGCCTTGAAATACAAGCCTCTAGCATCAATAGAGAGAAGTCTTTTTTCTTCTCCTGACAGTGTTACTTTTCTCCTGATAATTTTTCAGCTCTGTAAATCTGAATTCTTTAACATTGTATCTCCAAGAAACTTATTGTGTCATATAGGTCTTAATAGCACTGATAGCAAAAGGATGGTTTGTAAATAACGAAGATGTCCTACATCAGGCCAGCCTCAGCCCTGGTGTATCTTTTGACCACCAGTAACTCTAACGGAGGTACACCCACACTGTCAGGCTCTCACTTCCTTGGTTTTTAAATGCCATCAGCATCTTCCATGGCTACTCAATTTTTCTGCTGAAAATGCCTATGGATGACTAATGCATTGTTAGTTTACGTAATTCCCCTGCTGTAACTGTCTTAATATGGTGTTATAATATGACCTATTGTTCCCTCTTGTTTAATTCCATTCATTTGCTCTATTTTGAAATTGGATTACAATGCAGCAGAATACCATGAACAGCAATAGCTAAATCTTTTCCTCAGCAGTTGCTACATCCCTGCAGGCATTTTTTCTTAACATTTGTGTTCGGTTTGGAGCCACTTCTATCAAGGGTATTATTCATAGCTTGGTGTTGAAGGTACAGCTCAGAGAGACTTAGTTAATGAAAGACACTCTTCTGGCAAGCAAATGTCCCTGTGTTTTCCAGAGAAGTCTTTGAAGGATGCAGTAAGTAGGAAGCAAAGTATTTTTTTTAACTGGTTGCATGTTGTAAGACTCTCTTAAAAATGAGAAATGTCTACATATAGAAGACAAGTTGTTACAGTTATAGTCAACAGCACTTCTGATAACATGATACTGTTGCTTTTTATAGGACCAAAGAAGATTTCTTGTGAACTCAGGAGTAATAAACTGCTCTTTCAGCACTGCTCTTAACAGCATACATCTTAATTGTAAAGCAAACTGTGAATAACACTGATCTGCAGTGTGGAGTAGTTTCCTGTCACATCAGAGTTTGATTACTGTAAAATACTTCACTAGCCTTTGGACAACCATGTTGCATTTTTAAGATGCTGCACAGGGGAGGAATTTCACAGACACCTGTATGAATAACTCTTCTTAACTAGTCTTAAACTCTAACATGCTGGGACCAGGACACACAATATTTGCTAATCCTTGTAGAAAAGAAGATGAATGCATAATAATGATAGTATTTTAAATCACTGCATCAAAATCTGAGCACCTGCCCAAGCCCTGAGAGCACATGGTAAGCAGGAAACTACCAGGAGAGCCCAGCTTGGCTCTCTTTTCAGAAGAAGCTACATGAACACACCAGGGCTTTTGCCACCTTGCTTGCAGACACATTTCCTGTTGTCCCTGCCATCTGCGATGATGGCCAGTAAGCCAACCACAATGACACACCTTGTGTTGGTTTCATTTTAAAGACACTACTCATAAACTTTCTTGAGCAAATACAGTTCCTCTGTTTGACATGCATGTCAACCCCAGATGTTCAAAGATTGTGAGTTAGTTCCCAGGAAGAAAAATTCAGTTTTCTGACTCACTATAAAAATATTTAACTGTCTTCTACTTTTGAACTTCCTTAGCCTGTGTTTTCATGGTTGTTTTAAAAACATTTTAATTAACAGAAAAGCTGAGATTCTAGTGTACTCTTGACTGAAGTCAAAACAGAAGTCTTGACTGACTTCTAATGTGATCTTGACTTGAAACACAAGGCCTGATGCACTAAAGAAAACAGATTAAAATTTGTGGCACTCACAGCAAGGCAGAGGGGTGTCAAAACTGATTCCTTGTTTAAGAGACTCCAAAAAGACAAGCAGAAGGGAAAGGTGAGACTTCACTAAGATTAGGGCATTATTTCTGCTGAGAAAGGCTGCTGCCTCTGTACAGTTAAAAGGAATAAATGCCTGCAAAACGCAACCCTATTTCACTCTAGATACTTGGCCCATCACTTCAGGACTAAAGGATTTAAAGAAAATACTAAATGTGATGACTTAGGGTACTTTACTAAGTTGGCTAAAGCTTTCCTCATGTAAACAATGCTATGGAAGCAGAGCCGTGAAGTCTATCCATCCATCTGTAAGCAGTGAATTTCCATATGTTTGGTTTCAGGAGTCTGGTTATAGCTTTTTGATGTTTTGTCTTTAAAGGAAAGGGAAAAAGTGGGGTTCTTATTAAGCTGATCCAGCAACATGATGCCTCATCACTCCTTATGGTCCGTGGTTATAAGAAATGCTTTATTATTTAGAATAATAATGACAGTAATGACTACAGCAACAACACTATCTACCTTTCTTAATTTTTTGTATACTAATTCGATGATATCAACTTCAACGTGGCAGGATGTGAGTAATTTTTGAAAAGAGAAGACTGAATAACATGCTTGAATTGAATTTCTTTTTTTAACCTTACAATGTATATCATCATTACTATGTGTTTCTGGCACATCTTCTAAAGTGTCTGTTGGAAAGATTCCTGTTTTCTGCTTTAAAAAAAAACCACCAAAACCCCAAAACATTATATTTACTTGACCTAAGATACTTCAAAGCTTTGGTCCAGTTGTTTCAAAACTACCACAAACTTGTTGCTCTGCCGGTTAAAATGCACATTGTGTCAGAGCTTATCTTACAAGGCATTGGGTTCTTTGCTGTGGTCCAACTAAACACTTAAATACCTGCTCCACATTTAAATGCTCTGTTGAATTGCAGTGCTCTGCAGGATCAGACTCTAATACACAAGTACTTTTTGCAGAGAGCATTGGCGTCACACAGAGGGTACATATGCACAGGCAGCTGTGTGAAGCTGTCAGCCTTGGTTTTGAAAAGCCATGTATAAAAATTGATGTTTGCCTGCAGTGTCTGAACACCAGTTTTTTATTAGACAGCTGTGATCATTGTTGAGCTGGAGGGGAAACAATTGCTCTGAAGTTGATGGCAAAACTCACTTAAGTCAGCATTTCACCTGAAGTGTCTTAAGCAGTTTGCTCAGGCTCTGCTTTATACCCTCTCTCTTCACCAAGGAATTAGTAAGCAGCTTCTGTGGAATGACTTTGAAATTTCTCCTTGTGCAGCAAAACCTGTGGCTATTTTTTGAGCTGAATAAATAATTCACAGGGAATAATTAATTAATTGAGTTCATCCCCTTATTTTCTTTTGTATATATTCCTCACACTTGCAGTAATGACTAGCTGTGAATTGAATGAAAGTGAGGGCCTCTGAATTTTAAGTATCATGTGTTCACTAGGTCACACTTTGACATTATAGCTGCAGATGTTTTGTGCAAGGCACTGCTTTCACTGCTTTGCCTTAACCTAGTTTCTACTCTTTCAGGTAGTAGACAAATATTCTTTCTCATTAGACTGGTCCATAAGCACAGCTTCTGCCCCGCGATGGCTACATGTATTAGTATTTCCAGTTTTAAAATCTGGGTCAGCTATGTCACACTTTCATTGTAGTGAAGCCCTCACTTCCCAGCCCATGATGAATACCTACTATTAAAGTCCTGCTGAAAATCACTTTCTATCAATCTGCAAAGTTAATTATATCTATGTAAATTTATTTGTGCTGTTCTTCTGTTTCCATGAAATATTCACAAGACTTTGAAATTCACTGTCTGTAAGTATTAGCAGCAATAAAACCAATCATTCCAGTATTCAGGGAGAGCGACTCCAAAAGGGAACAAGCAGTTTTTGAAGTTACTCCATTTCAGTTGGGTGAAAGACTCAAGACAAAAAGGGCTCTGTTTATTTTGGTCCCTCTCAGTCTGTGGGTCTGGCAGGGTGTTTCCTACAGGTGGTTTGAGAACTTGTGACCAAACTAGAATACAGTCCTAAACTCACAGGTTCCTCACCTGCTAGGGCAGCTTTTTCTGCATCTCTGTAGTCTCAGCATTTTTCTGCCACAGAATTCTTCAACTGGCAAGAGAAGTTAAACTGACAATAAACAAAGAGCGGAGCTAGTTGCTGCCTGCTGTTTCCGAAGTGCAAAGTGGCAGAGAAGTTAACATGCAAGCAGCCCTGTGCTAGGAAAGACTGTTTTTTCACTTGTTTGGTAGGAGCATAAAGGGGAAGGAGCCTTGCTTTATAACAAATAGTCACAGCAGAGGCAGGTGACTCTTGACTTGAAATACATTTTCGCTCCCAGACCTCTTTGGATACTAATATGGATGCTACACATCTACCCACTGTTCCTGCCATAAGGTCAAAGTTGGATCAATAGCTTTCCTACAGCTGATGAAGTGTCGCTATCCAGGTGTTCTTGTGGAAGCACCAAAGCTCAGTCTTGGTTGATTGCTATCCTAACCTGTTTGCCATCTTTAAATGTAGCTTGCTGCTTCTCAAGCCTCCACATAACTGAGTGGAGATGACGCTGATGGACTGGAGTTTCTATTGAGCAGGAAGGCTGCTGAAGTGAAGTCTCAAGCAAAGAAAACAAAGGCCATTGTTGCTATTTGGCAGCTTCTGCTAAAAAGAGCAGGGGAATAGAGTGATGCACAAAGTTATTTAAAATAAACGCACAACTTGCCACTGCAGCTTCAGCTAAGGAAGGAGCTGATTGAAGTGCTCAGTGGGGATGCTCAGGAAGAGTTTGGCTTTCCCTGTTGCGCTGCTCACAGAGGGCCAAGAAGTGCCTTGAGTTGTTATCAAGGATGCAAATCAAACTGTACCTGATATGGCACCTAGGACAGTGAGGCACAGGTGACTGTGCCAGGACAAAACTTTGGTCTGACTCTTTCTAGCTCAGTTTAACTCTCATTTCCAGCAGTCCCAGGTCCAACAACTAGCTCCAAAGACAGGGCTTTATTTGGTCTGCTGCAGTGTGTGAAGCAGACAGACCCATGTACCCAAGACGAGTTACTCTCTCTTGTTCTTGATTACACATAATGAACGTTCTCTAAGGAGTGGGTCTCACCCTATAAGGTTGCGGGAAGCAGCTTTTTTTAAAAAAAAACCTTTTGCTTACACCAGGGCCAAGTTCTTTCGAAAGGGTCAAAAAGCAATGTGTCATGCCTTCCGATAAGATGAGTGATAGGAAACTATTGCCTGTATGGGAAGCTCCTGCTCTTCCACAGCCTAGGCATTGCGGCTTTAACATTCAGTGGCAACACTGTTATTCCCTCCAGTCATCCCTTGCTTGTTCTTTTCTTGAGAGCAGATGGGAAGCAGGACGCAGAAGACACCCTGAAAAAGAGCAATTACATCCTTATCTTTGCTTAAGCTTGATTCTTCTGAACCTTCTTTAGTAATAGTTGATTGGTTGTGCTGTGTCAAGCAGATGCTTTAAAGAAATCTATTTATGGGGATGCTCTGTTTGCAGCTGGAAGTGGTTTACCATGGCAAATGAAAGGACTGTCTTCACTGAGATGTGCAGACAGGCCCAAGGTCACATTAGTCAGACAGAAGACATTCTGTTAGTGAGCCAGATCACTGTGCTAGCACAGCCAGATTCACAGAATCACAGAATGGTTGAGGTTGGAAGGGATGTCTGAAAGTCATTTGGTCCAACTCCCCTGCTCAAGCAAGACCACCTTGAGCTGTTTGCCCAGGACCATGTCCAGATGGCTTTTGAGTATCTCCAAGGATGGAGATTCCACCACCTCTCTGGGCAACCTGTGCCAGTGCTCAGTCACCCTCACAGTAAAAATGTGTTTCCCAATGTTCAGGAGGAACCTCCTGTGTTTCAGTTTGTGTCTGAATTCCCAAATTAAGGCTTTGTTTCTTGAACTAATCCTGCTGGCCACAATTTACCTATAAGTAAGTGTAAGCACAAATGTTTTGATGTACCTGCATGAGAAGAAAGAGTTGGTATCTTTTCTCTGTTTTGGTGAAAGTGAAATTGAAAGGATTATCTGTCATGATAGAGGGAGGCAGAGAGAGGGGGGTCAGATAGGCTTGGTAGGGAAAGGGTTGCTTCTCTGTATGGTCCAGTCATAACACCTCCAGGCTGACTGGGATTCATCTGATTCCTGTCAGCTACATGCCAGTGAGTGCTCCTGTTGCCATTAAACTCCCATCTCACAGTGGATTTTCTTCCTCACCTCCCAGGGATGCATGTTTAGTTTGCATGCAGTTTTGATATGCCATGTTTTTCTCATGGTGGTCTCAGAATAATATGAAGGATATGTGCCAGACTCTAGAAGGTGGGAGCACAGGCTTTATGATTACAGTATGCAAACCTCCTTCCCAACTTAGGTAAAATCTAGGGAAACTTTGCATGAGAGCAACACATCACATTTATCTCCAGAAGTGCCAGATAGACTCCCTCTCAGCAGAACTGATACTGCCTGATGCAGGACAACAGCAAAAAGAGGTCCTCCACAGGGCAAATTTACAGAACCCTGAGGTACAACATCAACTTTGAACAAGCAAAACCTGTGAGAGTCTGCGCTGTTTTCTAGGATTCAGGGATATCATGTCAGGGAGGCATACAACAGAAAAGGGCATATGTATGCATCCTTTGCAGATAGACACAGACCTGTTGATCATAGAGGTCACCAAAGGCAATTTCGTCATGATTTCTAATTCAAAGATACAGTCCCTGAATTAGTGGATAACAAGAATGAAATGACCCATTACTATGTGTCCATTCTGCCTCTGCTTCCCACCTGGCCACCTTTTAGCATAAAAATGGTGAAATTTCTCATGCATGCCATGGCCAGATGTTCTTGACCTGGACTACTAGAATATTTGAAACTGGATTAATTTTTCCACTAGCATGAAACTTAAGTTAATATCAGGTTTATATGAGGACTCAAACCACCACTGAACCTGAATGTTTTGATTAAATACAGGCTGACTTTCATTTTTGTCAAATACTAATAGCAGAAGCACCAATTACTTTTTGAAAATAATGAGTCCAGGTATATAATTTGCCTCTAGATTTTAAGCATTTTAGAAACTGGAGAGGCTCAGTTCTCCGTTTTGGCTGAGGGCTAGCTCTGACTGCAATAGTTCCCTTCAGAAGGCACCAGAAACAAAATTAATATTGATAAATGTGTTTCCTAGAGAAAAGAGTAATATAAAAGGATGTCACATTTTTTTCAGATCTGCCTGGAAAAATACCATACCATATAATAGCATAACTTAATAACCTAATTTCTTCATTTTTTAATCAACTGGAGACACGTTGTTTCATGGAAGAACTACCAAATTGCTTCCCTTTGCTGAGGAACATCATCTTCTGCATACAACATATTCGAGTAAGTTCAATGTGCAACTGGGCTGGCTTTTTGCTAGAGAGTGGACTGTATGCCAAGATACTTTTGACTGGATCATGGGAAAGCAAAGACACCTGCAAGAGCATTTTTTTTGGTATTGCTACAAACACAAAAGCCTCTTCTTTTATCTGTGAACAGGATTCTGGGAAGGGGTGCCTTCTCTGTGTCAATAAAAACATCTGTTTCTCTCCATTGTTCTTCTGCTGAAGAGCATAGAGGAAATCAAGAGGGGAGCATGTTATGATGACAAAGTGGCCATGCAGGCTCCTCTTTTCAGTATTGGCAGCAGCAGCAGCTGTTACTGCCTTTCTGAAAGACAAGATTTGTTACAGCAGCAGCCAACTACACTGAAAACCTGTTGTCCTAAATTGGTTTGCTTAGCTAGGCAAAGGCAGAAGTTGGTTAAAAGGAAAGGGAGTGGGAGGGATATGGCTCCTCATTTATTATGGCACCTATTTTGTATAAAGACACAGATGAGGCTGACTCTGATATGCCACTGGCAGCAAGTACGCAGATGAGTGGGGCAGTTAGCACCCTGCAAGGACAAGCCCTGCTGTTATGCATCACACCTGGACACCGACCAAAGTTCTCTGAGTACGAACTGCTTCCTCACAAATGGTGTGTTATTTCCCAGTCATACCATTTGGCAGCCTTGCTGGGATTTCTTCTGTGTGCAATGAAGGCTAATAAGGGAAGAAGCAGCTCTGCCTTTCAGAGCGTTGTAGGAAGTAAGCTTGTGTAGCCTCACAACTGTCCTCTCCATCACTTCTGGAGACAGTGATGCTGTAGACACTATCTTGCAGCTGTGTCTGACACACTGGCATTTCCTTGCTGAAATGTAAAGAAGGTGCTGTACTGTGGTGAAGAAGGGACTGACGCTGCAGTGATAACTGATGTTTCACGCTTGGAGGCCTTTTTCAGTGTAAGGGGGCTTCAACACACACTGAAGGGGAAAAATTCTTCACGTGAATGTGGTAGTGCAAGGCCCTTTCTTGTGAGCTATGCCAGATAATAATTTTTCCATTCCCACAGCTTCCAGTCGTAACTCTGTGATGGTACGGCAAAATAAGAAATGGTGACGATAGGTATAATTTTTTTTTGAGTTCACTTCCCTCTGAACCTTTTAAAATTGAGCTGCTTTCTGTAATCTTTCTCTTAGCGTGATGAAGCACCTGAAGCACTGTTAGAAAAGAATGAGGGCTTTTTGTGTGTTTGCTTTTTTAAATGACAGTTCATTTGGATGCCTCAGGTACACATGTTTTCTGTTACATGGTGATCAAACAGTTTCTGAGCAAAATCTAGAAATTCAAATGCAGGTGACACAAAACAACCCACTGATGGCATTATTTTTTTTGCAGTTTTCATCCACGTTCACCATACTGCCTCTGCGTGTCCCAAACAAGATTTGGATCTTACTGCATTAGGTCTTTACAGATACACAGTATCTGCCAGTACACAGTTTGTGGTCTGAGTAATGAGGAAAAATTGAGGGAAATGAGGGAAAACTCATTTCACTAACTGTAAAGACAGGACTAGGAGCAGAAGATACTATCATGTCTCCTGAATTCTATGTGACGTCCTTAATTGCTGGAGCACCCTAGTCCATGTGAACAGCTTGCACGGCTGCATATTAAGTTGATGTATTCCATCTCCTGAAGACCCTGATGGGTTTTGCTTCAAATGAAATGTTATTACTTTAAGGATAGGAAAGTGGGTTGAGAGAGCAAAGCATAGATTCTTTTGCCCCTTTCTTCATCTCAGAGTTGGTGAGCTGCATACAGTATTGCAGAGAGCTTTGGCAACACAACTTCTACTCAAGACAGTTTGGAGTATGATGCCAATAAAGTGCTTTTCTGGCTGTATACTCTTCTGGCTGTATACCTTTCTAAAGAACTATATAATAATGATCATATCCTCCCATGTTTTGGAGCTCAGGAGGTCACCTAAATTCCACCTGGGAGGTATATATTGCTTAATAGCTGAATTAATTTATATTTTCACTTTTAATAATATCAGTGCTTTATTTTTTATACTTCTCAAAAGCAGCACTCCAGCAAAACTTCTCAAAGAAGAAAGCACAAGGAATATGGTCTTTAAAATACTTATCTTTGAAAGCAACAGTTTATCATCATTTATTGGAACTGTCAGACCTTTCCACAGGGCGCATGCTTCTTGGCCTGACTGCTTTATTGCTGCTGCTGTCACTCAGCATTTATTAGGATACTAGTTTCTCGGCATTGCAGTACCTGCCTGAACTTTCTGAACCGGAGCCTGTTACACCATGGTACTCTTTGCACTGCTGAATATGAATCACAGGCTTCCTAGAACCTGTGAAATATTTGGGTATCTATTTAAGGATTCTCTAACCTGCAGTATTAAGGGAAAGCAGTTTTATCCTAAGTTAGAAAGCGAAGAATGAGATCCAGTTTTTTCCTTACTGCTTTTCCGTAGTGTTACATAGATTGAAGTGTCTTCTGGTTTCCTTTTAAAATTGTCTGAAGTTTTATTATCTGTCTTGAAAATAAAGCCACTTCAGTAGGACTGAGGGTTATTCATACACATGAGGGGGCTGAATTAAAGCTAACAAGGATATTTTATTCTTCTGTTACTCTGCATCTGAACACTTGACTTTGCAGGCTTAATGCTCTTTAAATGTAGAAGGTTGGTGGGTGAAACTTAGTGTGCATGCATGAATACATATGCAAAATGAGCAGTCTATGGTTCTTAAATCAGTGTCCTGTTCCCTTGATCCAGAGGTATTGTACATAATTCATTTAACATTTTTCTTTGTCACTTATCACAAAGTAATATTCCAATTCCAACATTTCTTCTTCTGTATTTGCATTGGTAAAACAGCAAAAGGAGGATGCTTGGGCCCAAAGCAGGCATTTTTAACAAGAAAATTTAGTTGGTGCTATGTTGCATTGTGGTACAGTTGCAAATCAAATGAAGCCTGCAGAAATAATTTACGCTTTGAGGAAAAAATGCTGACCTGAATCCTGCAGCTGGCTCTCCCAAACACAAGTGTAGTTGTTAGAAGACCAAGATGAGAAAATAACTTCAGTGCAGTGGTGAAAGCCCATGTTTGTATGTCAGACTTGCTGGCAGTTGTGCACTTTGAGAAGAATCAAAGCGAACAGTCTAGTGCTGAGGTCGCCAAAGCACTCCTCATGGGTTTTTGCTAGGTAACCTCACCAGTGATAGGGATGGCTTCTTGCTGTGGCAGCTCTGCCCATCTCCTATAATTGGCCTGCATACCACTAAGGTCACAACTTCCAGAGTTAGACAGCTTCTGGTTGAGGAAGAGCCCTGAGGAATCCAGGTTAGTAATATTTTTATGCACTAGAGCTTGGTTAATGATAGCTAGCAAAAAAAGGCAAGTTGTCTCTCAAGCTGGAAAGCAGATAATGTATTCTGGAGATTATGGTGTGTGTCACGTTTAATGAGTTAGTAAAGGAAAGAGATAGCCTCTGTACAAACTCTGTGGAGGACTCTCACCATTTGTGACTATTATTAATCCAAAGGGATCTGAGAAAATCTGAGTAGCCTTAAAGGCATGGCAACATCTTACCTTGGAAAGTATAACACATGCCATGAATTGCCGCATTCCTTAATATATTGAGGGGGCTGGCCTTGAACTGCCTTCTGGAGAAAGGAGCATGGGCAGCTGGTTGAAGGTACTTTCTCATTGTGCTGTTTGACACTTCAGGGAAAACTCTTCAGTGCCTCATAGTTTCAAGATGGACATGAAAGAAAATATATGGAATACTGGTCTGCCCTCTTCTGAAGTGCCACGACATTTCATACCTGTCAAAAAAATCAAGGTGATGCACAGAGTTATTTGCCCTGTAAGAGCAAAGATGATGAACAAGATAGCCCCTACAAAAGAGGGTGCTTAAATGTACAATTATTTAATTCTGGTAATGAAGCAGTATCTGACTTTGGTCCCATATTTATGCATTAATATCAAAGTCATTTCAGTTGCCTCCCTGTAAAATAGGCCTGAGACTTTTCTGAGGCTACTGATACTTTAAACTAGGAAAGTTTTAAATTATTATGAAAACTGGGCAAGCCCTCGGTACCCAACATCATAATAGAGAACATTGAGGAGGAGATAATGTTAATGGTTATAAATGTAGATCAGATTAAAGAAAATATAGCTTCATGAAGCAGATTGTGAAAATGAGAAATTTATTGTTTGGGGATAATCAGGTCAAATACTGTGTCTGGAATAAAAAAATGACAGAAATGTTTTATGAGTACTAATATTTTAACTGTGTGAGCTAAACCAAGGATAACTAATCTACTGCTTCATGCTGTGGTGGCTAAGGGTGGAAGTGCACTTCTCATGCATGGTGCTAAAGGACAGACATCTGTGCTATGGGATTTGTCCTCTATTTACTGACCTTTGTTGGTGACATTTATAGACAAAAAAAAGTTGTTTTTTTGCTGGCTAACTGTTCCATTTATATATTTAAAGGACTGTAGTTAACATTCCCTATAACTCTGTGTGACACACTTATCAAGAATGTGTTTGCACAGGGCCCACACTGTAAGCAAGGAATTGGCCTGTGCCACCTTCACTGTCTTAGACCTCTGGTGGGACTGTCCATGAGGAGAAGTGAACGGAGATGCTGGTACAGAATTTGTTTTGAGGACTAATTCTGGGAACTATTTTGGCTACACTGCAGATGGCTGTACTTCTGTCCCATTTGCCTGCTGAACTGTGGTCCTGATCCCTCTGACTGAGCAGAAAGTTGGCTGCAAGGTGGCTACTAGTGTCATGGGAATGTAGACTTCTAAGCTCCCTCCCCTTATACAGCACTCCTGGTGCAGCCAGCCTTCTTTTATACTAGACCCAGTCATGTGTTGACCACAACCCTTGTTCCTTCATCTGTAAATAACCCCAATCTAGTTGTTGCAGCATGGAGGTTAATCTTTTCCTTTTGCAAAGTTATGCTCATTTCCAAAAGAGTATATTCAGTACCCCATCAGAGCTACACAGAGGCCTGATAGCACTCAAGTGAAGGAAACATGCTCTCTATTCATAGAATCATAGAATGGTTTGGGTTGGAAGGGACCTTTAAAGGTCATCTAGTCCAACCCCCCTGCAGTGAGCAGGGACATCTTCAACTAGATCTGGTTGCTCAGACTCCTGTCCAACCTGACCTTGAATGTTTCCAGGGATGGGCCATCTATTGCCTCTCTGGGCAACCTGTTCCAGTGTTTCACCACCCTCATTGTAAAAAATGTCTTCCTTATATCTAGTCTAAATCTACCCTCTTTTAGTGTAAAACCATTACCCCCTGTCCTATGGCAACAGGCCCTACTAAAAAGTCTGTCCCCATCTTTCTTATAAAGCCCCCTTTAAGTACTGAAAGGCTGCAATAAGGTCTCCCTGGAGCCTTCTCTTCTCCAGGCTGAACAACTCCAACTATCTCAGCCTGACTTTGTAGGAGAGGTGTTCCATGCCTCTGATCATTTCTATGGCCCTCTTCTGGACCTGCTCCAACAGGTCCATGTCTTTCTTGTACTGAGGATTCCAGAGCTGGATGCAATACTCCAGGTGGGTCTCACCAGAGCTGAGTAGAGGGGCAGAATCACCTCCCTCGACCTGCTGGTCATGCTTATTTTGGTGTAGCCCAGGATACGGTTGGCTTTCTGGGCTGTGAGTGCACAATGCCAGCCTATGTCCAGCTTTTCATCCACCAGTACCCCCAAGTACTTCTCAGCAGGGCTGCTCTCAATCCCTTCATCCCCCAGCCTGTATTGGTACCAGGGGTGGCCCTGACCCAGGTGCAGAACCTTGCACTTGGCCTTGTTGAACCTCATGAGGTTCACATGGGTCCGCTGCTCAAGCCTGTCAAGTTCCTCTCGATGGCATCCTGTCCCTCAGGCACATCAACTGCACCACTCAGCTTGGTGTCATCTGCAAAATTGCTGAGGGTGCACTCAGTAATGTCTGTTTCTGTGGTGACTGGCTGAGAAACACTAATTTTTGTGTCACCATCTGTGAAAAGGGACCCTTTCAATTCCTTTTCTTCTTCCAGCTTTTTTTCACTGTAGAGTGAGGGTGCCCTTTACTGAGCTCTGTCCATGGATGGAAATTCAGAGAATGGGTGTGAGTAACCCAGTGAGACTGGTTGGTAGAAACTGAGCGCTGTTGCATCTTGATTGTATACTGATTTCATCCCATGACAGAAGATTGCCTTGTGGGTACAGAAATAAAACCAGTCTTCAATCTGACTGGCAGAACCAGAACAGCCCTCTCTAGACTAGTGTTTGAGCACACATTAGGTGCGTGCCAATTTCTAGGCAGCTTTGCTGCTATAGCTTTAAAGCAGAGCAATATTTTTTCCTGCCTACAAGCATAATCTGGGTGATGCTAAGGCAAAGCACATTCTTCTCCATGCCCTCATTTATTCAGGAAGGACCACACTGATTCCAGCTGAAGGTCTATTAAATACAACACAGAGATCTTCAGGCTGACGAGATCTGCGCATGCTGTCATCAGTAGACAAAAGCATAGAAAGGAATGCTGTGGCCTGCATGTCCTACATTTGATCTTGACTCCCTGGACTGAGCAATGGGATAATCATTTGCAGCATCGTTAGCCACCTTCAGCACAGGCCTGAGCCCATCTTATGGATCGTTAGTGAAACATGTTGCTTGTTCCTGCACTTGGTCCCCGGACTGGACCCAATGGTTGGAATGCTGGTGCAAGGTTTTTCAGATGCAGCGAGAGGCAAAATTAAGACTTGGTGCCAAAGTTAGCAATAAAATTAAATACAAAGAAGTCAGCAAATGTGAATTTTAGTGCTGCCTTTAGGATAATGGTACCACCAAGCTGGCTAAACTGTCAGTCAGTCTTGTAAATGATGGCTAAATTACTGAGCAAGTCTGGAAGATAGTTCTGCAGTTTGGAAGTATGAAGTTAATGTACAACTGAGCTATGCTTTTGGTCTATATATAATCACAACATGCTTTGATAGCCCCTCCTGAAATTAGCTTTGTAAAATTTAGATTAAAGCTTTAAAGCAGATCTCATAAGTTTCTCACATTTCTGATTATTTAATACTAGAACTAGCAGTGAAGCTTGTTTCTTTCATGTTTTTCCTAGCTGCATATTTCTGCATGATACACAGGCTTTCTAGATATGTATGATGCTGTCAACAAAGAGTTGGTAGTACAGGAATAATACAGGCCTTGGGAGGGTTTAGGCTTAATGCTTGAAAAAAAATCACTGAATGTTGAGGAGATCTTATTCTGAGGAGAGTAAGTCACTTAGTATTTGGCCTGCAGGTGCATCCCAGATGTGTGTCAACACACACCAAAGGCATCCCTGTAGAGATTTCTTTTCATGGCTGTTGCATTGCACAAGACCTGAAAGAAGTGTTGGGAGGTGGTGTGGTAGAAGAAAGCAGAACAAGAGCAGGAACAGGAATGGACATGTCACCTCTACCTGGCTGCTGACAGGTGACTGGTTAGTGTAGGTGTCACAGGGAGCTCAGTGGCAACAAGAGGTATGAATCTAGAGAAAGCAGTGCCTTTGATTTTGGCATGATTTTCTGTGAAGCATGAGGAGCTGCGGGTGAGGTAGCAAAAAGCTACAGATTCAGTAGGAGGGAAAAAAGGCCAGGCTGCTTGGCCAGGGGGAAGAGCAGAGACTGAGACTCTGCTTGAAAAACAGGAGAGCCTGCTGGAGCAGGTCTGAGTAGAGAAGAGACACAGAGGAGGGACGGTTGTCTAAGGTGAGCCAGGAGGACACCTGTGAAGGCAAGGTCAGGGAGGCAGGAGGATGAGCCACAGGAAGGGTTTGGGGACCAGAGAAAGAATGAGACTGTAGGGGAATTGTGGCCAGAAGGAAAGAGGTGGCATTTCTTGCAAAGAGAGATTAAAATCATACGCCAGTCATCTGGCAGTGTGGAAATAGAGAAGACCACCTGCTTTTCAAAATGCTTTGTAGGAAGAAAGGACCAGATGTGGATGTGTGGTTCATCCTGTGATAATGAGCCTTTCTCTGGTCTTTGTGAAAACATTTTCCCCATGTTTTTACAGCATTTACAAAATCACTGATTAATGATGTTTTAGATGTTGAGATACAGGAAGCTTTGAGCTTTGCCTATTCTCAAACTTCAAAACTACCTAGAATCTTAAATTCATGACATACGCTGGGTGCGATTTCTGTAGCCTCCCAAATGTACTTATCTTCAGTCCAGACTTTTGCCTGTTTTTTTGACTTTTAGAGCCATTTTTGATTTTCAGACAAATTATGTGTCCCAGTGAAATGACTATCAGTTCTCCTCAATAAACTCATGACCAAAACCATTTAAAAATCTTTGATTTGAATGCTGTTAAGAAGACAGGTTATTCACATATTGGAATAATTTGTACTCCTTAGGCTAGTGGCATTGAGCTAGCGGGGAACTTGGCATTTTGCAAATAACTCACACCCAGGGAGAACCCAGCCACTGGTATCTTAGTGTAGATGAGACTGTTTATGGCAGAGGTCTTAATTGCCAGAAAAATGAAGCTCTAAATGAGTTTCCTGAGTGTGGTTTTATAGTGCAACTGTGTGTCATGTCATAGGGGTAAGGGCTGGTTAAAGTTTTTGGCATAATAAAAATGTGATAGTCTTTACACTCCAGAATTTCCTTTCTATTTTTCCCTTATAATTTTTTTTCTTTTTAATACCATTTCAGTTTTTGTTTTCTGGAAATAAAAAAGGCATTCAAAACTTACGCATTTCAGCCTGTTGTTCCCCCCCCCCCCCCCAGTTTGAAGGTTCTTCTTTTGATTTAATTTATTTCTATTCCTAGGAAAGAAGACACTTACAGTGAAAACCGTCTGGTTTTGTTTTCCATCCATGTTTCCTATATCCTCCCCCACCTGCCCAGGACTAACCCTTCCAAGGAAACAGTCCACCCAAGAGCTCAGTCATCAGCAAAAAACCAAATTTAGAATGAATTACTAATTATAAGCAGGAACAAAATATTTTACGTAAGCCCCTCAGTACTGCAGTTTAGAAACTCAAACTAAAGTAACCTTCCAATGAGAGCTTTGTCAGCAATGCTACTTTATCTGTGCTCCCCCCTGACTTTGGGGCTTGGTATGTTTCTGGCTCATACAAGGACAATAAACACCACTCATGTCAACCACTTCCAACCAGCCTGCTATCTAGGTGACAGATGTCCTCAAGCATTTGGTGTACACTGTCTTCTGCAACTATGATTCATGAGATGGGAAGGAGCCCACGTTTTCCTGGGAGAGTTTTCAGTGCATGCTGCACATCTGAGCTGTCCCATTGCTGTACAGTGGCTAAGACACACGGGTTTTGGCACACAGAGAAAGGAAAGAGTTTCACACTTGCAGGATGCATTCACTGCACTGAGTTTCAGCTGATGGTCTCCTCCAGGACAGTCTGGTTTCACAGTAGGTGTCTTTCTGCACAGTTCGTCTGCCCTTGCTATTGCACTCCATGGGGAACTCCTGAGCACCTACTGAGCAACTACTGAGCTCTTCTGCCTGTCAGAAGAGCTTTTGCTGTAATACACTACTTGACATTTGCAACTCACCTAGCACATTGCAAACGTATTTAAAAACAAAAAAACTGAGACCTCTCTGTCTGCTGTTGTGTAAACATTAGTGACTGGAGGTTCTTTTTGAGTATTTGCTGTCATTAAAAAATAAATTTTAAGACACATTTCCTTTCTCTACCTTGCAGCTGATTATGTGATCTTCTCTTCAACTTTCTTTTGCAACAGTTCCAAGCCTCATCTTTTTTCCATAAGATCACCAGCTCAAATATTTGTACACTGGTTTCATTAGGACTTCAGCACACCTACTTGCCTAGTGAAATTAAAGATTTTTACTGACTTTTAGAGCATGCCTGCAGTTGTAACAGAGTAGCTGATATACTGGTAAAAGGAGTAAAAAAATGAAATGCACTACCTAAAAAGTAAAAGGCACAACCAGCCTTGTGGATGGATAACTGTTAAACATGAAATCAAAACATTTACAGAATTAGGATGTATCCTCTTGTTCACTGGCCCCTTTCTGATTCAAATATATATGTATATGAGTAAGTATAGAGTATCCAGGTAAGAAAGTTGTTTTCTTCATATTTCTGGCAGCTGTTGTTTACAAATTATGACCAAAAAAGTATGTGTCTGATCTTTCAGGAGGTCAAGTCTGTATCAAAACTACTGTATCCGTCACACTGGCTTCTGCTTATTGCATTTGCACATCTGCATGCATTAGGTAGCCATAAGTAAGCAGGAACTTTGACAAACTGTACAGTCTGACCACTCATTGCTAGATAATGGCTTACACACAAACTTGACAAGAAATGTAAAGTGAAGACAGTGCTCTTCACCCTTCCTGTCTTGGTCTCTTGCTCTCTTAAGCAATCTTGACACTTTAAGACCTTTCCTGAATTTAAGCATAAAAGTACCTTTGGTTTTTGTCCTCCTTTCACCTATTAAGTTAGCTTCACAGCTGTGGTTGGAAAACCTTTTCTAAATTCTGGCTTAAATATATTCAAAGCCTATTTGAACCACTTCTTCTTGTGCCAACACTCCCCTTCAGCATAAATAATTCTGCTCTTCCCCGATGTTTAGCCCAAATCAATTTATAGACAGCAAATATAACCTCTCCAGACTTTGCTTTGCTAAGCTAAACAATGCCTGCACTTGAGTCATCTCAGCTGAGGCAGGCTTCACTGTATTCCTTCTCCATATATGTTTCCATTTTCATTTCAGGCTGCCTTGAGATTGTTGCCCAGAACTGAACACAAGAGTTCACCAGCATCCTTGTGCAGTGCCATTTTCTTGCTGTTATTAATAGCATTTCAGTCACTGCTGCTTTCCACAGAGGACAAATAAGACATTTTTGTGTGTGGAGCATCGTACATGATTTAGTTCTGACAGCAGCAGTCTTCTTTGTTAACAGGAGTGTGAGCAGCAAAAAGAAAAGCACTAACTCCTCCAAGCCCTCTTTTCCTGCTGTGGGAAGTTTCTGCAGCTGAGCACGGCCTCTAAGTGTTTAACTTGATAATGTCCACCTGCATTCATTATGCATGCTGCACATTAATGGGCATTCCAAAGCATCTGTACTGTGCTGCTCATACATGAATTTTGTTGGGCCTTTCCTGGTTTGGGAGCCCAGCCATGGCCCTTCTCACCAGTTCTCCCTGTTGTGCACAGTCCTTTGAGCTGGAGAGAGTATGTAGATATGCTGCCTCTATAGAGTGTGTGTCTTCTACACGGCCCCTGCGTTCAGGGTCTTCCTGGGCACAGCCTTGCACTGGAGCCTGCTGCGATGTCTTAAGGTTCAGCCTGCTTGGGTAGTCTCTTGATATGCCCCTTCTGGTGAGTTCTGCTGCAGAAGGAGCTCTGGATAAGGATGGTGCCTTGCACAGCAACTGCTCCTACACTTTCTGTCCTTCACTGCCACTCCTGTGAGTCAGCATGTGTTTCTGGTCTTCCTTCCTTTACTTTGCTGCACATGCACAGGCAGGGTCAAAGTCCCAGGTGCATGGCAGAGTACTCATTGCTTCTCTTTGCATGTGACTTATTAGGTGACATAAAAGACATCTTAAAGGTTCTGAGATGTTTGGAGGCAATGTCAACCAATCAATCAGAGTATGTATCAGGCATTTGCTTTCTGAAAAATAGATAGCTCTCTCTGAGCATCAATAGCAGGAATAGAGAGAAGATAATAAGAGAAGGCTCCAGGAAGACCTTATTGCAGCCTTTCAGTACTTAAAGGGGGCTTTATAAGAAAGATGGGGACAGACTTTTTAGTAGGGCCTGTTGCCATAGGACAGGGGGTAATGGTTTTACACTAAAAGAGGGTAGATTTAGACTAGATATAAGGAAGACATTTTTTACAATGAGGGTGGTGAAACACTGGAACAGGTTGCCCAGAGAGGCAATAGATGGCCCATCCCTGGAAACATTCAAGGTCAGGTTGGACAGGAGTCTGAGCAACCAGATCTAGTTGAAGATGTCCCTGCTCACTGCAGGGGGGTTGGACTAGATGACCTTTAAAGGTCCCTTCCAACCCAAACCATTCTATGATTCTATGAATAGAGAGCATGTTTCCTTCACTTGAGTGCTATCAGGCCTCTGTGTAGCTCTGATGGGGTACTGAATATACTCTTTTGGAAAGGTGGAAGTGCTGTGTAGCTTACAGATAATTCAGTACCTATTTCTAAATACTAAAGTAATCTGTATTTATTATCTTCAATTTCATGTATAGCCACCTGCCACTAATTCCTTAAAAGCCATTTTCACAATAAGATATTCCACCTTGCAATTTTTTCTGCTAATGTGTAACACTGAATACAAGAAAATACTGAAGAAGGGTTTGCTACCTATGTGTAATTGGGCCTCTGGGTGTTCAGTGTACATATATTAAAGAGTAACTTGATTAATGACTGATGCTTACTGCCTTCATCTTTGAATATGCAGTAGTATTGATGTTACCCCGACCAGATGGAGATCAGCATAAATACATACCATTTCGGAAAAAGATCCACCACCAGAGTAGCAGTAGTGAAAAAGGTTTATACAAGTATTTATGGCCCAAATTCCTGCAGTTTTATTTGTCATGTCTTCCTGGCACATGAGCTACTGCAACTGTTAAGCCTCTCTTCTCTCACATAAGACAGAGAGAAAATTCCATTCAGAAAAGTCCTGAAGTAGGTCCTATAAGCTGGAATTTTTTGAAGAGCTTGGATTCCTTTTTACCTGTAGAATGTTTTTTAAGGTTCTTTTATTCCAAGTGAATGCTACTTTCTTTTTTATGGTAATAGAGACTATTTTTTGTTATGGAAACATGCAGAGTAGCCTCAAACATTTATACAGTTTTTCTTAGTTTATACGTATTTAGGAGGTTTCTTCAGCAAAATACTGATCTGCATGCTACTTACTCTCTCCTTTGGTTAGAAGAAAACAGTATACACTTGCTGAGCATGTGACAAATAAAATACAAGCTTGTTTTCAGAAAAGAAATGTTGTCCCAAAGTTATTTTCCATTTTACACAGTTTAGTGAGAATTAAATATTATGCTTCAGATCATGGGAACAAGCAGAAAATGTGATGGCAGAGTAACAGCAGTGTTTGAGGTAAAGCTGTTTAGCACTTCATCTCAGGATACAGCATCCTTGTCTCATAAACAAAAAATACAGAGGGTGTAACTGAACAGAAGGAAAATAAAATACGCCCATGGAAAATTGAAATAAGCATTGTATCTTGGCAGGGTTTGTTTGTTTGTCTTTTATTGTTGGGTAATCTCTCAATTACTAGAACACACTTTCTCTCTCCAGCTGTGCCTAACCTTGTTTTGGCTTGACCATAATTAATACAGGGATTGAATAGTTCTGAGTTGAAGTGTAAGTACTTAGTTCACATTCAGCCACTTTCTTCACTTAACCTCATGAGTGCATTATTAGGGCAGTGAAATTTCTTTGACTGTAAATGCAACTGCATGCTTTCTCTCTACATATACAATTAATGTTGTATTGGCACATTTATCTTATTTGAAGCTGTATTTATAATAAAATGATCTCTGCATGTCAGTTTCTGATTGTTCTTTTGGTTTCAGATACTGCTGTGTTGTTGGCATGTGAATTTAAAGTTAAGCATCATCTTCACGTTCTTAAGCAGGAACGTGGTTTAGCAGAAGAGGTAGTGAGGAGAAGAGCAGGGGAAAAGAGGAGAAAAGGATGCTTGAGTATGCAGTGGTAAAATCAGTTGAGTGGCTACTGGCTACTGTCTTATTCCACTCATAAAAGTTGTGGGCATTATTTAGCATCAGAGCTAAACTCCTGTAAAGTTGACACCTTGACATCTTAGACTCATGCATTAATTCAAGGCCAGATAGGCTGACCTGATGGCCAGATTAGGCCTGCTGATTTAATTTGTATTTCATTGCTCCTGCAGACTGACAAAGGGGATCAGCCCTATTGCCTCTAGGCTCTTCTTGCTTGGGAAAACCTTGTGTGCATGAGGTGTGGGTGTTGTCCCATGCCTCCGAGGGAAGCTTCTCACTTGATTTCAAAGCAAGCTCAAATTCTACTTCAGGCTAATAGAGGAGCATGTTGAACCAGAGGCATCCTGACAATCCTTTACAAGTTGTCACTTTTCCCATGCCCTGTTTTCTCCAAGTCCTGGTCCACAAGCACCATGTCTTAGCAATACTTCTAACATTTATTACCAAGATGCTGCCTTAAAGCTTATTGCAATCTGGTGCAATTAAAGGGTTGGATCCTCCTGTCATTCAGGTCTGTAGGAAGTGTGATATTTCCTTGTTTCACACTAAGCTTAGTCACTCCTCAGACAGACAGGGAAAGGGGACATATGTTCAGCTCTCAGTACCTAAGATAGCAGCCAGGGCACCTCGGAGTCTGGGGGACAGACAGGGTGAGCCTCTGATGCTCTGATCTGTTTCCTGGATGAGCTGAGTGTCCACAGCATATGCTTTGGGAGGGAGAGCAACACATAAGACAGCCCTGAGTCCAACCTGCTGTGGCCATTATTATATTCTTGCTTGGGCATGGAAATGAAGAGCCTAAAAGCTGTTGAGAGTTGCAACATTGGATTAGTTCCTCCAACTGCAACCATTAACTTTTTACTTATTTATCTGTCACTGCCAGAAGCCTAGCCAAAAATAAAAGTACCAGAGCACTAGGTTTTCTTTCTACACTACTATATCTTCTTTTGTACTCGGTCTGAAGGAAAGGGAGGTTGTGGTGAATTGTTTCAGGGTTAGGCGTGCCAGCATTTTCCTTTGTCTCTGCTAAGGGCCACAGTAAATTGCACTGTGAGTCTTGCTTGGGAATACTCCTGAGGTGTGAAATGCCTCCAGTGGGCTCTGTGCACATCAGGCAGAGTCCTACTGCTTAAACCTCCCCACCCCTAGACCTCCTTTGTTGGCAGAGGTAGGTCAGTGTTGTTGGGACCAAGTGCCAGCCATATGACCATATGACACCATATGACAAGTGCCAGCCTTTGAATCTACCTCTTACTAAATGTCTTGTCGCAAAAGATGGAATGAAATGTAGTTGTAATAAGGGATACAGCAACTGTTGGGTGTTTAAGCCAAGTTAAAAGAGGTTTGTTTCAGTTTCAAAGAGTGGGTACAAATAGCATGCTTAATGCCCATTGTGTACAAATAATAACATGAAGCTGTGACTGAATGCAGAGGTGGAGCCCTCACAAGATAAATGAACCAAAATCTCTTGAAGCCTTGTGAGAATCCCAGTATTCAGTGTAGCTGGCAGATACAGCTGTTTCCGAGGAGACAAAACTCAAAGCCTTTTTCAGAGACAATGACCAAGTGATTACAAAACATGTCCTTGGATGTGACTACCCTATGTGCATGCAGAACATTTATGACTGCTATTGTGTCCCTGAAGATTGAAACACATTTGAAAATGTGCCGGTACTGAGGGCATAATAAGGCTTTTAAGTTATAGATAGTATTGCCATTCAGTATGGAGGGACATAGTTTTGAGAATCTCACACCTATCTTAGATATTTGATTGCCAGTTTCCTGTCCAGCCTCATAAAATTGCTCTAAATCCCACCAGAGATTTTTCAAAGAAAACTTCTAAAAACAGTTGCTGTTAAGTCATAACTAAAAGAACAAT
This sequence comes from Haliaeetus albicilla, assembly GCF_947461875.1. Taxonomy (NCBI): domain Eukaryota; kingdom Metazoa; phylum Chordata; class Aves; order Accipitriformes; family Accipitridae; genus Haliaeetus; species Haliaeetus albicilla. The sequence goes on from NC_091516.1 coordinate 41,788,451, forward strand.
TATCCTGAGTAAGGGTGCTCCAACAGTATCCTGAATGGTGCACACCAATAGCTTCTATGACACTTTTTGTCTCTTCACATAAAAGCAGTGATTAGTATAAATAGCAAGTATTGTGTTTCACTGAGATCATGACATTAGTGTGAAGTTAGCAGGAAAATAAGAGCAGAGGCGTCATGTAGTATAAACCAGTATAGTTCTATGAAGGACATAAGAATGGCTGTTGTTTGTCCAAACCAATGTCTGAGGAGGCCTGCTGGCCTTTTTCATAGTATCCAGCTGCAGATGCCCAGGAAGGACTGTGAAAACAGGACAAACATCCAGTTACCCTGCTTCTGCTACAGTTTCCAGATTTCCACAAATCAGTGGAGCTTCAGTGATTTACACTGGATGAACATGTGACCCCCTTTTTATTTTTTTGCAGTGGAAAAGAAAACATTAGTTCAGCAATAAGGATGTGAAAATGAAAACAAACAAAATAACCTTCCTCAAGTACCTTTTTCAGTTGCCTTGTAACAACTGGAATTTATTTTTGTTAGTTGCTGCTACTATTTTTAGGACTTGCAGCTGCAGAATACATTATTTTCCATCAAAAGAGTGAGAATACCTGTAGGTTTTATATAAATTTAATGGAGAAGTAATGCTATACAGCTCTGATATATAGAAATATTTTATAATAACAATATTGCTGCTTAGAGAATGTGGCCTTTAACCAATTTGTTTAATAACTCTTCTGCCATTGTGACAACTTAATAGCTTGCTGATAAAATAACACCATTAGCACACTGTGCTACAAGTCACCATTGCCAGAGGTCCCATGATGATGCAGCACATTATGAAACTAAAAAACAAAGTAATATTCTAACAGATAGTCTGGGTTTACATGCTGTCAGCTTGCATTGTTGATTGCAGTGGGGCTCTGGTTGCTTCTGTAGCTGGCTGTTTTTCCTATTTTTACATTCACAAACTTAGACTCTGACCTTTTTTCTGCTCCTGCCCAGTACAAGTTAATTGTGGGGTTAATGCGTTTGTGGTGATTAGGGATACGTGCCAGATGGCATAGTCTGTCTAACGTTACTTAATTTACACATGGAATTTCTATGAATTAAATGACCTTAAATGTCATCAGCTTTTTAATTGTAAAATAAATCAGACTCCCAGGGTGTGGAGTCCCTGGGTGTTACCACATATGTTAGTAAAGACACCTCACATGAGGTCTTTAAACGATCATCAAACAGCTCCAAGTGCAGACAAGTCACTCAGACTGTGCTGTTTGTACCAATCAAGAGTCTTACCATTTACACATCTGTGGACCTGGTCCTGCCTATGGATGTGCATAATTACTTTACATCCAGGTTACTCCCAGCACTTTAATTTACACAGCACATGACTGTCTGCCAGGTTTGTCATGGACTTCAGATATTTATGAGGGTCAGATGTCCAATCTGTGGATTTATATTTTTAAACTTACTCTTCTTTTTTCCTCAAGCTTTTTAAGCCAGTGGGACTCTATTTTTTATTTTTTTAAAATACCTAATAAATGTGTATGCTACAAGAAACATTAGGTTGTGATTCAATGCTGTGGATAGATAACTTAACCAAAAATCATCAGCTAGGAAAAAGATGGGAATGCCTAGGATTTTAGTATGGCTAATAAGCCCATTAAGAAACAGTTCAAAAGAGGAGAGGGGGAGAAAAAAAGAGATTAGCTCAGTTTTTTTCTACCAGAGTCTCCCTTACGCAAACTAGAAATGATTGACAGCAGCTGTTCCAGCTTGTTCTCATGATCACACAGCCAGAAAGAAAAGCTCAGGCTGCGCTGCTTCCATCACACTATGTGGACTCTTGGGGCTTTTGAGAGGGTGACTGCAAAGGCGGATCTGAAGAAGCCTGGCAGAATCCACTCTGAGAAAATGATGGCTGCAGAGTGAACAAGCACATCTTTCATCTTGGGCCTGGTCCCTGACAAGTTTCAGGTGTTGCTGAGATCCATTCAATGCATGGCTCTTGCAGTGGATATGTGGGCAGCTGGGGACTGCTGGAGTTCTCCCAGGCATGTTTCTGAGCCTAGGGAGAGGGTGATTTGAAGCCAGAATATCTGAATCAGTGCTGGCCATTCATTGCTGCATGATGTGGCATATTACAAGCTCACCAGTGGCACTACACATGTGCAAGCAATTTAATGTGTCATTAGATGTTTCTGGTGCAAAAAATATCAGCAATTAAGAGACCAGCTTTTCAGGTTCTTTTCCCCAGCAACTCTGTCAGGCCCTAGTTCAGAATTCTTTTGGAGCTTCAAGCTTTCCTTTACAACCACCAATTATGTTTGGTTGCTTATGGAGTGAGGGAGGATTTAATCAGATCTATCTCCATTTTTCTTCATTATAAAAAATAACTCTACAAAAGACATGTTTAAAGTGCTAAGTGTGTTAAAGTCTTTTTTTGAGAAAAGGCTTACATTTTCTAGTGAAAATGCTTCTGTTGCTGTGTGTAATACTAAGAAAGTCAACATTTGTGCTGGTTTATTATGAAAGACACTGCTAGGATGCAAATACACAGACTATGTGGATTGCATTACCACAGATTGTGCCTTATACCTGGGATTCCCAGTCACAGCAAGCCAGTTTTCTCAAAGCTGGCAGCTAAATAGGCAGATACCATCTCCTGCACTCTCACCTAGTCTGCAGAAAATACAGAGCTGGTGCAGCTCTTGTGGCATCCAGACTGAAACAGAAGTGGCCACTCCTGTGCACTGCTTGCAGACTAGATTGATCTGATTTTCGCAGTCCATAAGCATCAGCTGAAAGAGCTAGCCAGTGGATAAGATCTCTGTAGCTTATAATTGCTTGTCTGCCTCAAGTTCAGCGGGGAAAAAAAAAGACAGTAAGTCCCCTGGTCTTCTCATGGAGAATTGTCTGAAAATATCACTGGATCCCTAGTGTGGTGGGACCAGTCAACAGAGCTAGTGAGAAAGAGAGTTGGCTTGTGTTATCCATTGGAGGTCTTGCAGCTTGGGGAGGAGGCTTTGGGGGTGCCCCTGCCTGCTGCTGTCCTGGGTGGCTGTATAAGCAGGCAGGGCTGCTGTCCAGCTGGGGCTCTCTGCGCTGATGCCAGCCGTCTGGGTACCGGGATGACCCTGGCACCAGTGCACCCATTTGCTGGTTCCCTTTTGCAGAAGGGGCTGTGTGTGAGGGCACTTGCCAAGGGAAGCCTTGTGCCACTGTGTCCCCTTTAAACAGCTCTTATCCCATTGGGATATGGCTTGATCCTGTTGCTGTCTCAGCCACAGTGGCTGTGTGTTTCCCTGCTGTATTTGTCTGAGCTGTAGTGACTGTAATTCAGTGATTACTGCAGCTATTTAATCTGCTTAGAGAGTAGAGAAGGAAGGTTGAGAGGTGAAGAAATTTCTTTCCAGAAGATTTCTAAATGTGCTTTTTTAAACCTCTCTATTTTTCTGCCATGTGAAGAAATTAGAAAGGAGAAGAGAGTCTAGTTCAGGCTGTGATAAAGAGGAACCTGTTTCCTTACCCAACAACACTGATTAAGCTGCAGGCAGGAAAACTTACTCATTTCTACACTGCTGTTCCAAATTGGTGCCACCTGCCAGAGGAATTGAACCTGATAGATTACTTTAATGCCATGAGATGCCAGTGCTATATTGGCTCTGTAGCCTTTTCTGTTGGAACACCATCACCATGGTGAATGTTTTTCTTTCCAAAATTGTTTTTGCAGCAAAAACTGCTGCAAAACTCCTGTTTTGTGAGGCCAGAAAGGCTGAAGTAGAAATTGCCAGACTTAGTGTGTAATGAAGATGCAATCACTTGGAGCAAAATGCCATAGCTATGTAATGCAGACTATAGTGTGCTAAGTGCTGGAGAGTGATGTCTTGGCCTTGACTGAGCACTGTGAGCACCTGCTTAACTTCAAACTGTGTGTGAAAGTACTGCTAAGCAAAGTAAAAGTTTGTTTTGACCTCTGTTAGATTAGCTTTTCAGTTCACTTCAGTAGGGGGGAGTCAGAGCGGATCTTTCAAAACTCATTATACCTAAATCCTGAACATCAATACTAACTATTATTTTTTCCTTGTTCCCGTGTCTGCAAGCAGTGTGCTTGTATGTTTGCATTGCTTTACTCTTGAGCTGATAAAGTCTGATTGCTACTTAGACTGTTTTTCCTCAGAGAAGGATGTTTATGGAGACCTATCTTTTTAAAGCATTGGCCTGACATAACTCTGCAGCTGTGCTGACAACCCTCAGGAAAAATCATACTGATCATAGAGCTAGATGATCTTTTTCTTTTTTGTTCCTGATTAATGCATTTATTAGAAGTGGTTTTTCACCTGGGACTGGAGAAGTCAAAACACTTGCAAAGATATGAGCCAAACCTTCCTTAGAAGGAAAAAATGAGTGGAGAAAATATTTTCCTGAAAGTATGCAAATGCAAAACTTTTCAAAAAGGTTTTCCAGGTGACCTATGTTAAAACAAATAGATTAAATTAGGGTTAGGTATTCAGGAAATAATAAATTTTCAGCAAAACAACACTTCTCTTGCATTTTCTTGACCTATTTGTCTCCACTATCTAAAAAAGCTGAATAGAAATGAAATGCCTATATAGAAAAATACAAAATATGGCAGAGGATGATCTGAAAATCACCTTTACTCTAAAACTCTACATTGTAATGTTAAAAAAGCAAAGGAAGTATTGCAGTAGGCTATAGAACAAATACAGAGCTTGTGGAGAGCTTTTAAAAAGCAGGAAAGTACTGGGTATTGTTTCTGTAAAACCGAGCTCCTCTTAAGACCTATTCAGAAACTGACTGACTGAGTGAGCTGAGTGTTGCTGGAAAATCACTGCTTGTTGCTCTCCTTGGGTTGTCTCCTGATCAGTGTACATTTCCTGAACATGTGAACTGCCTGTCCTGTACCCCGACCCCCAGGAGCACTGGGTCTCCACCTCCTGTACTGTTGTCTGACCCAGATTCAAAGAGATCCATGATAATAACATAGCAGTACCTGGGACCTAAGGGCCTTCAGGTGCTAGGGTCTGCTTTCCCTCTTTTGCTGTCATCTTAGAAAATGTTCAAGCTGAAAAAGAAGCTCCTAAAATCTTGGAGCTGTTTGGAAATACAAGTGATGGTGTTCCTGGGGCAGTTTTTCCTCTTAACACTTGCAGATCACAAGACATTTCCAAAACTTTGCTCTTGTTCAGACCAAAAGCAGATCTGAGCTTCAAATTTCGTCTGAGCCAGGGATACCTGGTTGCAGACGAAAGTGCTTGACATCCTGTACCTTGGAATGGAAAGTGAGAATATTTTCCCAGCAAACAGCTTTGCTTATTACTCTTGCCCCAAAGCTATTTCTGCCACTGTCACACAAACACAGTAACATTTCCCCTCATTTTGCACGGAATTGAATTAACAAGTTCAGCACAAGGAAGAGTCTAACACTGTGTCTATAAATCCAGGCTCCTTTCACCTCCTGCCTCCTACCTCCCTTTAGGCTGGGGTGCCATTGATCCAGTACTTTATCTTGGGTCTTAAGTCTAAGTGTGTGGGTTTTTAAACCAAGAACAAGCTCCCATTTATCCTTGAGTGTACAGTTTAGATACTCTGTGATCTTTCGGTTCATGCTGCAAAGCTGCTGCAGGGAGCAAAGTTTCCATTCCACAGATGGATAGTCTCCTTCGGCTTCTGCTTAACATTTGCTAAAATACTGCCCACATTTCTTCTACCACCAACTATTCTTAGTATCATTGTTCTGGGATAACATCCCCTTATTTGAAGCCATTTCCTCACTAGCAAAAACAGAACAGACTGGTCTGAATGCCTATGCTGGGTTTCCTCATACATCATGGATGGCTCCAGATCCATCCTTGCTGCATGGGAAAACTGTGCTTTGCAGGGAGCACACTACTCCACTCCAGTGTGTGCTGCAGTCAGAAAGGGGGGATGAGTATGACTGGTGGCAGCAGGCAGCTCTTCTCTTCCTTGGGATCAAGGAATAGGCGTTTTGCCGAGGGCTGGGTGTCTGTAGTTGATAACCTGCATTATCAGGAGGGATAACCACTGTGCAGAGAGATGAAGTAGGGATGACCTTGTATGTTTGCATTGGCACATTTCATCAAATTGATAAATTGCAGTCACACAGCCTGGCTGTACAAGAGATGCCTGCAGCATTTTCAATCTATTTTTCATTCCGGCACAGGAACTAGTAACCTCACAGTCCTTGCATCTGTGGCACTCCCTGGGAGAGGGAGGATCAAATGCATGAAACATAAGCCTCACATCAGTGGGTTGTACACAGAGGAAATACTAATGCAATTGCCCACCAGCTGGAAAGCAGTAGAAATAGGTTAGCTGCCGAGAGAGGGCTGCAGACAGAAGTTTAGAGTGAGAATGAGGATGGCGACCAAAGGAATTGCAATTGTTGGCTCTAAAGAGGACACTGCAGCCATGTTAGCAAAAGCTGGAAGGAAGTCTGCAATAGAATAAGGAGTGAAGATTAGGCTGCTGCTGACAAGCTATTATACACACCTGCACATTGGTGAACATGGATAGTAAAAAAATGTGATTTTATGTCTGTGTGGTGTTGAACTGATTTAAATCCAGCCCTGCTAATTTTTCCCAATGTTGTCAAATTTCAAAGCTTCAAACATGGATCAAATTGCCAAAACACCATGAAACCAGTTTTAAGCCACTGGGAGATTGGGGTGAGGGATAGGGAAGTTTAGAAATGCCAAGATTTTAATAGTCTTTTAAGGTCTGTAGGGTGTAATCTAGTTGAGTTTTCCAAACGCTTCATGATAACCATAAGAGCTAGAATTATTTTATTTCCTTACTTTCACAAAACAGAGAATGAAAAGGGACCTAAAGAGACCTATTCATACATGTTCAAAAAGAGTTACAGGCTAAAGTAATGCTACTTGGAAGAATGCATTTGTAAGGAGGCATTTTGTGGGAAGAGTATGAACAATACCTTGAGGAAACAGCAAAAACTGGTATTTTTTCATCTCTTCTAAACCCTTTAGAAAGTTGTGCAGAAGAGTTTTTTGCTCAGAATGTCTTCTGTGGTTATGAAAATAATAAATTGCCAGAAATCTTTGACCACTGACCAAAATCATCCTGCCCCTTTGTTCAGATTTAGTTAACCTTTATCACCTCTACCACACACTGGAACCCTGCCAAATTTATTTCTTGTGATTCCACCTTGCTGCAATTTCCCACATAGCGTCATGGAGCTTCGTATGTTCTTTTACCTGTTTATTTGTCACTTGTATTGAATCATCCACCTTGCATTGTCAGAAGAAAAATTACTGAATGTTAAACAGTATTAACAATAAAACCTTTGATTTAGCATTCAGTATTCTGGATTGCTGAAATATCTTGGCTGCAGAAAAAAGACTGAGATGAGTGTCAAACATATTTATTGCTCTACAAGAGAAGAAACTCATTAATTGAAGGGAAGACAAACAAAAGCCCAAAGAATAAGTGGGAAAATGCCACCTTTCTCTTAACACATGCTAAACAGAGCTTTTATATGTTCGCAAATGGTTTAGGATCCAAATTTTCCCATTCAGAATGGGAAGCTGAGGTTAGGGACGTATTGATAGAGAGGTCAAACCATAGTTTTTACTGTAGGTAACACGTTCAGATGAACAAAGAGCATGTGGGAAAGCTATCCTGACTCTGCTTTGAGTCATTCGCTCTCTGGTTATTAGCTGTTGCTTCTCTAAGTTCACATCGGTTATGAACTGAGACAGCAGTGCTTGCCAGAGGTGAAACCACCTATGTGTCCATCACATCCATCTCACTGAATTTGGCCAAACTGAAACCAGAGTTGCCCAGATGTGAAATAGGCCCAAGGAGAGCTTATGTCCTTGTCATACTTCCTGGAAGCCTCACCACATAATAGAAACAATGAAGGAAAGAAATGAATAGTCCATCTTTTCCAAGTATGATATTGTGTTGGTTTTGGTTTGGGGCTTTTTTGTTTATTTTATTTTATTTTATTTTATTTTATTTTTTATTTTTTTTATTTTTCCACCTCCTACCAGAGGTCTAATTCTAATGCAAATTATTAATACTGACTGTATTGTGTAAAGAGCTTAAATAAATCTTCTTGTTTACTCACCCAGCCCCTGGCTGTTGTATTGATTTTAATATGTGCTAGCCACCTAATTCTGTCCTACTTATTTTTTATATCCACAAGGTCAGCCCTTGCTATGTAGTTTCAGGGATTTCATCAGGATGCCCCAGCAATTTTGCTTCTTAGAGGCATGATATTATGCCCACAGAAGAGATATTACTTCACAAAGCCAAGCTGGACTTGAGAGCTTCTCAAAATTCAGCTTCAGTCAGAGTCAAGCAGTACAAAGTCCTGGTGTTGCCTCCTGCTTTCCACCTGGCAGGCTTCACGTCTGGGTTTGCAGTTTCCGGGTTTGCAGTTTCCGGGTTTGCAGTTTCCAGGTTTGCTATTTCATGTGGCCTCATTGTTTGAGCTTCACTTCTGAGTTTCTTGGGTTGACCTGAGTTTGGAAAAGGAGCATTATAAATACTTGGAGCCTTTAGTAATCAAAATACATGCCTGGACAAGTATTTTGCAGTATTTGTGAAGAGTCCATGGAATTCACTGCTGTCCTGGTCAACCTGTGAGGCACAAATGAAATGGAAAAGCAGACAGGACACACCTTTAAAAATGTAAGAGTTTTTCTGTAAAATAGTTTCCATGGTAGAGGGAACCCTTTTGTTAACCAGGATGTCTGATAAAGACCAATATCCTCCCAGGCATAGAAGGGCAACTGGCAACATACATAGTCAGGGCACACTCGTGAGCTACTCTCCACGTGTGGAAACCTGTGGGCTCCTGTGGCTGTCCTGCCTGTACAAAGAACAGATGTGTATGTTTTTCTCATGGTGACAGTACAGTAATTATGAATGTTTTGTCATTTTGGGGATGCGTAGCATTTTTAGGAGTGCCATGCAGATGTGAAAGCCCCAGTTATAATCTCAAAAAGTGAGGTGGGAACTTCTGAATTGCATTCTTCATTAAAAGTGTTTTGCATCCATACAGCTGAATTAAGGGTCTCTTAAAATTCAGAAGGATTTTTTATCTGATTGGAGCCCTAATTTTTGTCTTCCTGGGGGGAAAGAACCTTGAACTTCTTTTAGTACAAAGGAAAAACTAAACCACTGTAAAACCCTTGGCGAGAAAAAGTGTGAAAAAGACTTCTGGGTCACCACAGGGGGAGAATGTAATTTTATCAGCTTTTGATAATTTCGTGCACAGAAGTGACAGTCACCTGACATCATGCTTTCATAAAGAAAATTGATCTGGAGGATTTTGCAACAATCAACACTGACAACAGCATCTCCTCAGAGAATGGGCTTTTACCAGCTGTGAGATGATAAGAGAGCACAGCTGGCTTGCAATAAGGCATGGGTAGTGTAAGCTGTAAGGCACTTGTACTGCCTGAGATGTAGCAATGATTTTTTTAAAGTACATTGCTTATGTTTGCATCAAAGCACTTTGTTGCCTTTAACTTAAAATGAGCCAATAAGCTTGCATTTCCATTGGCTAATTCATTCTTCAACTTGTTCTGTGAATGCCAGTCATGCTTGCTGCCACAAGTCTTACAGAAATAGGCTCTGGTCCTGCTGCTCTTTTCAGTAATCTTTCAGGTACTTGACCGAAGGTTTTCCTTACATCAAATTCAGGTATAGCTGAAGTTCATAGTGACATGAGTGCAAACCACTGCTGTATAATCAAGGAATATAGGAACAAACTTGAGCCCACGTGAAATCCTATGCAGTGGTCACTCTGAGTGTCCAGGTATGGTTTTTTGGTTTTGTTAATTTTCTGTACACTTTGTAAACCATTACCAGACAGGTCTCAGGTTCATTATGCCATGCTGTGTGCAAGCTCCCACAGTTGAGGCTTCTTGAGGATATTTGAAATTTCACTTCCACCTGCCCCTTGTAAGATCTGTTGATAAGCATGTTGCCACTTGAAATAGGGAAGATGAAAGTAGGAACAAGGAGGCTGACACAGGTAAGAAAGACACTGTTTTGGTACTGCTCGGAGGTGAGATATAATGGTATAAGTCCTGGAGTGAGCTGTTGGTGCAGAGCTGAATTAGCAGAGAGAAGACAAACGAGTTATTACTCCTTTACTCCATAAATATTATTTTGAAGTGCTTGATAAATTGCTTTGTTATGTAACTCAGCACTTATATGTAGTTTTGGAGAGAAGCTTTTCTTAAAACAGTAATGGTCAATAACAAACATCCTGATTTTACTGCTGCATTTGGTTGATGACGTTAAAAGGCTGGTATCTCTCCAAGCACCATTGCTGCTGACCCACAAACAACAGAAATGTTGAAGTGAAGGTGAATAAATGATTATTTATAAGAAACAATCTTTGTCTCTCACTACTTGATTCACTTTACACCCAGTAGCTGGGTTTCAAGTGTATTGTCTTTGGTGAATTTTTGTCTGGCTAAGTTTAGCTGCATAGTAAGTCTTTCTTCTCAAAGGTTATTGAAAGTCAAGTGCAAGTTCTTTTTTCTTCCATATTATGTTTTTTAAAAAGGGGAAAAAGAAAAGTAGCTTGTTCATTCAGGTCTTGAATGTATGTCACAGCACTTATTAGTTCAAAGTAACTAACTCATATTCTGGAACTGGTTCCAAATTCTTTTGTGAAGAAGATGTGATGATACAGAAAAGGTGCTGCCTCACCCCTTTAATCTCTTTCTCTGTAGTAGATTTGAGTATGAACTCAATTCCAGATTACTTAACAAATAAGATTGCCGTGTATTCATGATGTAGCCAAATGCCCAGAATCTTCCTGAAATAGACAACCCAGAGATTCATGCCTATTTTCGTTGTTTATTAAAGAAAAAAAGGATGATTGTCTCAAACTAGATTTTCCGATTTGCTGTGAATTACTAGGGATGACTTAACCTTGCTGGAGTTTACAGGTCACATCTCAGTTGTCAAGATACATATAAGAAAAATTTTCTTTACAGAGGTAGTCATATTACTAGATGTGTGTAATAGAACCATCTCTTACTAGACGATGTTTTCTGGATAATCCTATGCCAGGGGCTTGATTAAAAGGTAAAGTCTGCTTTGGCTTTAAAACCCCACACATTTAATGTGTAGGTAATGATGCATTATAAACAGGGATTTTAGATGGTTAGTTTGGGGAAGATGTCCAACACCTTTTATAGCATTTGCAGCTGCTTTTCAGTTCCATTTGCCTTGGTGAATTGCTGAAAGGTTTCATGTTGGTATTGCTAACTGCTCCAGTGAAGACAAAACAGTGGATGGCAGTTCTTGGGGGTGTGCGAGGGCTAGACCCACCTGTCTGGCAGGCAGGCAGGCAGACAGGCAGGCAGGCAGGAGTGCTTCTTGGCTGGTACATGGGGGACCAGTGACTTTCACATGGCTTGATTTGATGTTAAGTATGTGACTAGGTAAATGCCTGTGGTTTACCTTAACAGGCATCAGCTCATCCTAGCTATGGCTTTTGTACATAAGAATACTTACCCTTGTGCTACCTTTCCTGCACTGATGAAGCAGAGTCCTGAACCAGGAATCCCATAGTGCTAGGTGCCATGCAAACACAGGGCAGGAGGGCTGTGTCTACTTCTGAGGAAATGAGGCTCCTTTCTAGTGCTGAGAATGCCTAGGAACGCTGTGGTGTTAAAAAACCTGTAATATCAGGATACAGGCTAATTCTTTCAAGCTCTTTTGATTTATTCTCCCCAAAAGGAATAAAATCTATTACTGTCTGATTGAGGGACCCACAGCTTGATGTTCAGAAGGGAGCAAAAAGCAAAATCTATATTACAGTCCACATCCAGGAAAAATCATGTCTGACAAGGAGAAAAGAAAAACCACTCATTGCAAAATGCAATTCTTCAACTCAAACTTTTCAAGCAAATTGGCACTATTGGGTCCTCGCCACAGTCCCCACTGCTCCAAGTCGTCTCATTTTTTAATTAGTTATGATGTCACAATGAAAGCTTGACTTCTTGCCAAGTGGTTGCAACTTTACATTGACGAAAACCCACGCAGGAAAGAGTTGGACAAAGGAAAGGGAGGGTTGCAGTCAAAAGGAAGAAAGTGCCATGGATATGTCAAAGAGGGGTGAAGTCACAGCACCTCCCTTACCCGCAACTGCTGGCTGCCTCCTGCTCACAGCACCCAGTGCTGCTGGCCTTGGATGTTCCCAGCACTGCCTTTCCCCCTCAATAGGACCTCTAAACCTGACCTAGACAGAGGAACATGGCTTAGGGGTGGCTTATTCATTCAGGCTGCTATTGCTGGTTCTCCTTCAATAAGAAAGTCCTCAGTGGTCCTTGCAACACCAGCTGACCCTTAGGCATCTCCTCCAGGGAAATCTTGATGGGTTTTAAGACTACCCTTGGAATTAAGTCATGAGTCACTTGGGTGAATAAGAACAAGCCTCTGAAACTTGGCCTGAATCCCCTTTGTGTGCTCCATGAATGCAAGTCCAGTCAGCCAGCAGGTTTCCTGAAAATAAAGGTCATGTTAGAAAGGGTGTGGTAAAGATGTGTAAACAGAGAGAATCATCATAAATTTGAAACATTTAGTTTTATTTGACTATTCTCCAGAAGCCCCAACATATCCACTTCCTGCTCAGTGACTATACTAACCTGTAACAGAGCCTTTTGCTAGTAGTTTCATTGCCTATACAATTTATAAAGAACTACAACTGGTTTTTGTAAAATTGTAAATAGAAATTCATCAAATCAGTGGAAAATCTTTCCTTTGGTAAAGAACAAACTTAAACTAGCATCCTACTCTGTGAAATATTCCACAGCTTGATCAAATTTATTTATATATCAATGAAGTAAGCATTACAATAAGATTGTCTCTGTTGGTATTGCTTTTATATTGAGCCCAGTAATGAAGGAATTGGTCAGAATGAGAAATAGTAATATTACCAGCTAATTAGAGTGTCAAACTTCAAGTGTGATTTTTTTTATTTGTCTGAATAACGCAAAATATCATAAAGTGTTTAAGGAGACCATAATAGATGAAATTTGTCATTCAGTCCTATTTAAAAAATAAATAGCATTTAAGGCATGAAAGAAGGCAAATTGGTGACATAAAGGGAATTTTAAACAAAATACTGCCTTAAGAGTTTTACTGGTTCATGTCTCCTTCTGGAAAATGCGTTATAGCTTCTGGTATGGAAATACTGTAGAGTAGCTTTTACTTGTGAATGCAGAATAAAAAATCTGGGCCACCACAAAGGAAGGATGGTTTTGTGATTATTGCCCCTGAGACCCAAGAGTCTTTGGTCTGACCTACAAATCTGCTAAATGCTTCTTGTGTTGCTTTGGGCAAAGCACTCAATCTCACATCTGTTAAGAACTTATGCGTATACCTGATTTTCATTTGTTAGCATGAGTTATCCCATTAAATGTGATTTCTCTTTCTAGAAAATGTTCTTCAGGAACATGTGCAAATTTTGGCAAAAAGATTTTTCACAATTTAGGGGTCAATTTGTCAAAATGGGAGACTGCAAAAGGTGTTTCCAGTTTTCCTAGTGAAGAAAATTAATTTTCTCTCTTTCCCTGGGAAATTCCAGTAGTTTCATTGTCAAAATTTGTCAATATTTTTTGTGTTATTTGCTAAAAGTCAAGTATATATTTTTTGTCCTTCCAACACAAATCTTTTATTTCTTTATGCAAACTGTTTTTTATGAAATGATCACTAGGTCAAGAAAGGCAGATTCTACCAAAATACTTTTGTTAAAAGTCTTAGAAGAGGATGTAATTTTAAAGAAGATAAAAAATAGGGACAAGGTCCTCTGAAATGCCTGAAATTCAAAGAGTTATTAAGATAAAAGAGCCTGACAAAAAGCACTGCAGCAATCTATGCATAGAAGTAGCAGCTGCAGGAGAACCTGTTGCAAGTGGCTACCTCACACAGTTCTCCATGGGGAAGATCTCTGACAATTTTGAGCAGGGGAGCAATGTTAGCTCTAAATTTATCTCCGCTTTTAAAAGGGGTTTTAATTCACGTTGTGAGAAAAGAATGAACTAAAAATCTTTTTGAAAAGTGAAATAGTAAAAAATACTATTTCCTTTTTAAATACCACCTCAACTGTAAAATCTCTTAATGGCTTGCTCATTTCTTTTTATTTCGGTCCCTTTTCTTCACATAGATATTGCACCTCTCTGCATGCCATCTTCCACTGAAAGACTTGTTTTGCTTGTATATTTGATTTCATTCAACTTGTGGTTCTAAAAGCTCTCATTCATGTGGAACACCTTATTGAAAGTTCCCCACTGGTAGAAGACAAGTTTGTTTAACTCCCAGGTTGAATAATAAAGTGAAAATATTTTAAGAACTAGATGGCATGGTATATTAATTTGAAAGTCCTTTTTCAAGTGATGAGTGATTTCAGTGTCATTGCAATGAAGATCAAATAAGATGAGAGTGTGTTAGATTATCTTGTGGTCAAAGGTTTTACAATCATTAATATAATTAATATAATTGATTTATAGACAGGACTGATTTTTAGCGTGAATGGCACTGTTTCTCAAACAAAGTTATCATGACTTTGCATCATGAGAAAATAGCAGGCGAAAAACCCCAAATAGTCTTGTTCTGAAACTCGCTCCTATAAACTGTGCAGAAACCAACAACTTTGATGTCCTTGGAGCTCAGCAAAGCATTTATTTCAGAGTTGGCACCTGTAGTGTAGAATTGCATTTGAACTTGTTCTGTCTCTCAAAATTTAGGGGAGATTCACACCACCAGAAAACTTGTAGAGTCTAAGCAGTGACTAGAGGGAGGTGGGACCCTTCTTAGTCTCCTCCTTCTAGGAATATGCTTTTCTTCTCACACTTTGGACACATGTGGACAACAATTCTACCCTTCCCATATGGCTGCTGAGGTCTTCTCTGGTTCACTCCATCAGAGGAGAACATGGGCTAGGCACTGTAGGTCTGAATTCTGCTGTGTGTCTAAATCTTTCTGAAGTTTTCTGTTTATACCATCTTGTGTCAGAAACAGGTGGGGTTGTGCCAATCACCAGACCAGCAAATACTGAAAAGAGCTCCCTGCTCTGTTTAAGAAAACAACAGGAGGAAGAGTTTTAAAATCTGAAAAGGAAATTAAGAAAAACAGTTCCCAAAAGTAGTCATTTGAAACAAATGGAGACTGCTTTCATAGAAGGTAGAAATAAAATCTCACTTTGATCTGAACTGAAAGGCATCTTCTCATTTGACATTGTCCTCAGGGCAAAATATGGTAATTCAGACATTTTGAAAGACTTGATTGTATTTGCTATGTAGCCTAATGCTGCCCTATGCTCTAAATACTCCTTGCTACCTCTCCTCTCTAGGGTTCCTGCTTGTATTATCGCCCTGTGCTTTGCTGTCTGTCATGGACGTGTTTGGCAGTGTTAGTCTGGTTTTCCCCAGGTTATCTTAATGACAGCACTTCTAAAGCATTAAAAGTCATCAAGCCAGGCTTTGAATACCACTGGGTATCTGTAAGGCATTGGGAAAGAAACTCTGTGAAACTGCTTGTGAATCTGCATGAAACAAAACCTGAAGCATATGTGTTTCTGTGTGTGCATGTAAGCAAACAAAGGAAAAGGGGGATGAAATTGAGTCGTCAATATTCAGGGTATAGTCTAATTTCTAGTGAGTTGTAGATTAAAGCTATTGTAGCAATGCTGTACAATATGGTTTATCTCCCCCACCCCACCCCACCCCCAGGCACAAGGAAAGGTATTTCTTCAATTACAAAAGGCTGGGAAACAATGATGAGATGATAAAAGGGGAAAGGCTCAAGTTCCCTGTTTGCAGTCTAAGCACACACAACTGTAACCTTCACACACAGAAGTAGTGTTGTGTTGGTGCATCTCTAGCCAGCCAGTAATTAGTGGTTTGTAGACATAATATGATCACAATAAGAGTGGATATTTGGATTTTACATACACACCACAAGAAAAAGACATTAGGAAGCAATTAGAAAGGCTGTGGCAGTATGTTAGCATCTGCTGTACTGCTAGCCTGTAAAGCTCTTGAAAACAGTGAGGAGAGACAATAATTTATAACCATAGGAAAGATAGACTTGCATTCAGCCTGAGTCATCTGTTTGAGCTAGCTAAGAGATATTGACTAGTAACCTTGAAGGACTAGCATTTATTTGTAATGGCCAATCTGAGAATACATTTGAGCAACTGCATTTCTGGTATTGTTTTGTTGCAGTTAGTTTTCTAACTTTTGCCTGGATGGAGTTAGTTTGGAAACAGAGGGCGAAGAAGAATAGACTTACTACTTCCAAGTAAGTGTCATGTTCGACAGTCACCGTGCTGTGATATGTGGGAATTGGCTCAGAGCGTAGTTGGGCCTCCAGAGATTTCAGATCTTCTGTGACTACATAAAATCTAAGAAATTATTAAGGGGATTCAAGTGGGAACTTAACAACTTTTAACTAACAGGTTGGGCTTGGCAACATTTGCAGTCTTTTTTCCATTGTGCCATTTCCAGTGTTGCAAGAGTAGGGCATAGAGAAGAAACTCATGTTGTACATGAGATAAGGCAGAAAGGTCTGTTCTTCCTGATCTTCTGAGGCAAGGGAGTGTGTGTAGACAACTCTGTGTCTCCTTGTCCCGAAGGCTAGGTGATGTCTAAGGGTATCAGTAGTCTGTGTGAGGAGAGCCACAGGGAACTGAGACTCATTCCACTGCGAAGGCTGATAAATCCTGTGAGCAAGATTTTCTAACACTTCACAGAATGGGGCACCCTGGGGAGGGTGACATGGGCAATCTTGTTCTCAGTGGGCAACCAGCTCCTTGGCTTGTGTTTCTTCTAACAGGCTCTTCTTTGAGAGCGTAGCCAGGCGTGCTCTTTTGCAGACTGTGGGAACAGCAGGCAAAAGTTTGTATGAGCATCTCATCCTTTAAGAGCGTGGGACAGCTTTGTGCCCCCTCTAACACAGGTCTGGTTTCTTTCAGCGGCACCCTGATTGCTGCAGTAATAGTGGGTTATAGGATCCAGAGCTGATGGTAACTGGTGCTGACTCTTGAGTTATTTCTAAAGAACTGTTGCTGGCACCTTTCACTACCTGGCAGTTGAAGTTGGCAGGAATGGGACAAACTACAACTTGCAAGGGAAAAATAGCAAGAAATTGCTCATCTCTATAAAGATGAGTTGGTTTAATTCAAAGGGGTGGAGAAAGGTACTCTTTGGCAATTTTATTCAGTGTACCCTGTTATCCTTTAACAGGCGATGGAGGAGTGTTTTCACTGTAGGGAAAGCAAGTGAGTGAAGGAGTTTGGGTGGGATCAAGTGTGTGGTTGGCCATTTTTCCATCCTGAGCACATCTAACCATTAACAATCAATGCACATGTTTGCCACCATGGCTTATGTGAGCTTTTCATTTTTTTTTAAACTGTGGCACATCCATCAAAAGGGCTTTTGTGTTGCTGCTTACCAGAGTACTGAGCACTTGACATGCCCCTGTGACCATGCCTCTTTGATCTCAGGCTGGTGGGGACTAAAGTGTGAAGGTCATGTTTTCCATAGTGGGTGATCCTTGTTTAGTGTCTTTGGAAGTTAGAATTGCCCAGGCTTTGCAAGGAAAAATGTCTGAATTCAGGCTTGCTGAGAACATTGTCACTGTGTGCTCATGGGGCAGAAAGAGAACAAGGTGGTGTCAGAGCTCCTTAGAACAATGTTTTGGTTTTTTGAGTGGTGGGATGTGCAGTGTCACCTCTGGGCAGTGCTGAGGAGTGAAACAATGTTCAGAGGTTTTAGAAATGTTACCTTGTGTGCAGACAAACTATTCTGCTTGTGCAGCTTGTTGCATGCTGCTTTCAGTGAGGTTTATGGAAGGGTGCCCAAAGTAGTTATCTTAGGTACATGCAGAAAAAAAAGAAAAAAGAAAAAGGAAGACAGGAAAACTTTCTTCAGAGGGCAGTTGTTTATATTTAGTGTCAGTGAGTCGAAAACGAAGTCTCAGCCAAAGCTACAGCTCTACTGAAGGAAGATGCTGGGAGAGAAATCTTTGCTTTTGAAGTCCTTGTTACTCCATGTTACCATAAGCAAGACAAAAAGTGAGAACAGAAACCTAGGCATAGAGAGCCATTGTCTTATGCAAATACACAGGCATATCTAGGAGTGAGGTCCTTTGGTCCTCCCTGAGGAAGATTATGATCCAAGTGTTGGCCCATGCTGTTGGTCTATAACAGACTCATTTTCTATTGGTAACATGGAGCAATTTCTGAACTGAGCTGAACAGCAACTGATGGGGGGGTGGGGGTGGGGGTGGGGTGGTTTATGTATTTTGTGACCCTATTTACAATCCCAGTGCAACTACAGTGACAGGGCTGACAATTCAGCCTTGACACTAGCATTGGGAAGATTGCCACATAATTGCTGGGCCCTTTTAAATAGCAGGGAAGAAAAATGGTGTAAAGATTCAATTTCCTACTGGCTGAATAACCTGGTAGGCTGCAATCCATCTGTTTTCCTGAACTGTGAGTGTTCCCAGAGACTGCCAGGTACTGTAATGAGAAAAAGGTGATCTCCAGGGGGGAGAAGAGAGTTTCAGCAGTAACTGCAGCTGTGTGCCAGTTTTTTTAATGTTTAAAAAAAAAGTGACAAAAAAAGTAAAAAAAAAAAAGAAAAGAAAAGAATGGGAAGAGAAAGAAAAGTTCCAGCTAGACCTGTCTGTAACAGTGTGGAAGAAAACTCCACTGTGAGGCAGCTGAACATATCCTGAGGCACAGTAGAGAAGGTGCTAGAGATGCTGGTTTATTTAGATAGAACTGCCATGGCTGGTGTCTGTAGAAAGACCTGTCAGAGAGTGCCAGATCCTAGCACTGAATAAGCAGAGAGCTCTGTAGCAGTAGATACTGCATTGGGTAAGATGTATTTTTCCAGGGCAGAATGGTAGTAGCTTCTGAGTGCTCCCCAGCGCCTCCTTTTACAAATTCTGTACATTTGAGCAACTTGGGAGACTAAATAAGTAGATGGGAACAGATAATTGGGCAGTACTGCAGTCACTGTGAGCTGGGGTGTCTGGGACTGCCCATAGCTGCAATGAAACATAAATTATATAGGTCTGATGATATAGGCATAAAGGTCTGCATGGTGAGCAATGCCCGTTATAGGACCCTTAGTTTTCTCTGGCATCTTTGGCTATGGAGGTGGGAACAACTGCTGAGCAACAGCAAACCCTGCTTTAACTCATCTGGCACAAGCAGGCACTAGATATTGCCACGTTGCTCTTCAAGGATGAAGGGCAATGTGTTGAAGATTTAGTTGACCTCCTGAATAACACAGGCTGGGTCATGTCACCTGGAATTCCTGCAGGTTCCTAAATACGGTGTAGTTAAACTGCAGTGGCTGTTTTGCAAAGACATCTGCTACTCCTCCACATGTGAGACTCGGAGAAATAGAGAACATGCTGCTTTGCCTGCTGTCCTCGTCCCTCAGTTAATTATTCCCCACTTTTTGCTGTCTTCTGTGAGTCCTCATTTGAAGCAGACTAGTTTGAGCTCCCTGCCACTGGACCTCATTAGGCCCTTGACCTGATGAAATTAGAAAAAGTCCTTTCTTGTGGCACAGGGCTTTTTCTTCACACAGGCTGGCACTTCTCAGCTTTCTCTTCAGTAAACTGAGATAAATCAGCCTTCTTTTTTCCCTCATAAAAAGTGTGCTCGCTGGCTGATGAGAGTCTCTCCTCTGAGAATTTTGCAGTGTTTAACATCTTTTTTCTAGCTTCACAGCAGAGCAGGGAGCAGTGTCCCCTTGGTGTTTCCCTGACCTGGTACTCAGAGGCACTCTTGCTCTTTCCCTGTTGGTCCCAGCTCAGTCCCCAGGCCTGTCAGGCAACATGCACGGTGCTGCCTTGCACAGCTCCACCACTGAAGAGTGTCCATGGACACGCACAGACTACCAAAAGCTGTTTCCACACAGCCTCAGGGCACTCCAGCACAAGTGATGAAAACCTCTCTTGGCTTTGCTTTGCTATGGGACTTCCTTCCAGGTAGGAAACTTTGCAATGTCTGCACTCAGAGGTTCAGCTCCTTCCCAGGTCATGTCTTTTCCTCCCTTTTGACTTCCCAGGAGAATGGAATCCCCAGTCCTGCCAGGCTTTGGAGCTGTCGTTAGGGCAGGGAGAGGCCCCAAGAGCTTGGTGGTGTACTGTGAAAATGCACCAACAAAACCAGCTTCGGCATTTCCACTGCATTGACAGCTGGTGTGTGTTTGCTTGGTGTGACTGAATCATCACATATGGCACCAATCAACAAGCACAAAGCAATTTTTAAGCCAGGCCATCCAGCAGTAGTACCTGGCTGTACTATGAAGCCAAGGGGATCTTCTCCATTACCTCCAAAGCTTGCTTGCAATGGAGTGGACACACCACTGGCAGTCACCCAGTGAAAACCATTCAAGCCACCTTGAGCACTTGGTTGAACAAACCTGCTAGAAGCTTCAAAGTTTTAGCAAGCTGCCTGAGTTGCTTGTAAGGTTTTTGAGCTCAGATGCCATAGGAGGTCTGAATACTGCCCAGAAAGATTAAGGGCCTCAGTTGTTCAGTTCATGGGGAACTGTGAGGGTAAACTCCCAGGAGTACCCAGGACACTGTGCGGTGCTTTGACCAAGCAGCAACAACTTTAACCAGCAGTTATTAACAAACTAAATAAATTTGTAGCCTAATGGGAAAATAGAACAGAAGGGATAAATGTTCTCTGACAAATACTAAATGGCTAACCGTCTTGAGTCACTGCATTTTTTTATTATAACTAAAATTCTTGCATCATAATTGTAATACCTGGAATCAATAGTAAGAAATTGGATTATGAAGAAACATTGCTATGATGTTAAATACATTATTGGCATACTGAAATAATTTACAATCCAATAATCATACCTCTAACACTGTTTATTGGAAACTGTAATTTGGGAAAGTTAAATTGTGAATCATAATTCAATACAGTGCTTGGCAATTATTCTATTATGCATAAAGATAATAGGCATAACAATTTATTTGCTTACCTGTGGCAGAAAGCCTACTCATTTTAATTGGGATATTTCATTTTGCTGTCTTTTATAGAACAGTTAGAGGATAATTTTGCTCTTGCTTACCCTTGAACAAATAAGGGTAATTCTGCCAAAGGTATGGGCTCATTTGCATTTTTGTGCCATAGATCAGAATAGTGTCTATTGAACTTTCCTCTTCACGTGGCTATCTTCTGTTCAGCAAGCTTTATGTAAGTTAGAAGAAGCTTTCAGCTTAATCGTAGATTAGTTTTGGCTGCATGCTGTGGAGCACTCGCGTAGGAAAGCTGCAGTTCTCAGCTCTTGGCATGATCTCACCCCTTTAAAATTAACATAGAGTTATCAAAATGACTGAATTCTAATAAACTGCATTTCTGCAGATTGCCTGATATTTTAAACTGGCAGAGGTCTAGAAACTCAAAAATAACAGTCAATACTTTTTAATTCCTCAGATGTTGAAATAAGTTAGTTATTGGTGTGTGACTTTCAGAACATCTTTTCAAAGTTTACCATACTTTTGTTATGAACAGGATTACTGTTTGCTCTCTTTCTTATCTAATTCCTCTTTTTGCATTTTTTTGGAAGCTGAAGAACTGTGAGACGTGTCATGGCTAGAACCTTAGCTGCCTTTATCTGATTAAACATTTTTCTATTTTTCATGTATCCCAGCATACCTCTGACATAAGTTTGTTGGGAGAGTGGAGGAAGACAGAAGAGTTAATATATATTCTTTCATTCTTTCTCTCTTGATAAGTAAACCTCCCAGAAAAGAACCCTGCAAAAAACCTGTGATTCTATTTTTGAATTTATCCTCTAAAGCATTGTATAATCCAATTGTTTTTCTACAGCAGTCATCAGAAATTGACTTTTGTAACAATAAAGAGGGAACATTTTTATATGCAAAACAACCTTCTGCATAGTGCTTCTAAAATGAAATTAATACTGCACATGTACAGTGTTCTTATTTTTATGACTATTCAGATTAGGTGAATAAAAGAGGTCAGTTTTGTTTAATACAAGTATTTGTTTGTGACTCGTGTATAGAATATAGTCTCAGAATAGTGCTTTCTTGAGTTGGCTTTTACCTCTATTAAATAGTTTATGAATTTTTTTCCCTTTACTTTCTCTTATTAAATAGGAAGTGTCAGAAAAAATGTTTTGAGTTTTTCTCCCAAAGAAAGAAAATTAAATTGTCTTTACCCATTAAAGTGTAAAAATAATTTCCACAGAGGCAATAACCTTGAAAAGTGAGGTACCTCAATTTTTGAAGGAGCTTATTTAAGCCAGTTTACTGGCACATAAATTTTCCATCCATCTTAAAAAAAAAAAAAAAAAAAGTTTTTAGTGTTGCCTGAAGGTGCTTTCCATGAGCACAGCATTCAGACTTGGTGGGACCAGCGAACTCTGTGAGTCTGGTTAGCTCTGTAAATGTTAATGTGCCCTTGAAATAGAGAAAAATATTTAAGCAGTGTGCTAGTCTATTATTTTAGAAATGCTTATTCATCTTTACAAAAATCTTACTAGAGGTTAGAAGAAATGTTGATGGGATGATAGATTACTGGAGCCATTAATGAGGAAGGGAATCCAGGTCTCCTCTGGTTGTCTAAGCTCCAGCTGACTGAATGTAATTACCTTTTAAGCCAGCAACAGTAAATGCCTTAGAGACTGCCTAGTGAAATGGCAGAATGTTTTTCCGTGTCTGCTGATCCTTGCAGTCCCTCCAGCTGAGACAGTGGATAAATCTGATTTCCTTTAGCAACACCTGAATGCATTACCTGAAGCCTGTAACCTAGGAGATTCCTGAATTCTTTGTGCTGAAAGACAGTTTATAGTCTGAAGACTGAAGCTTCCCAGGAGCATACACCACCATTTTTGTCCCTCTTCATCCACAAATTAAGGCATTTTGATAGGATTTATTTTTGATACTTCAATAGGAACAGTGATACACTGAATAATGCACTAACTAATGAGGGCCTTAGTTAATTTGACAAATTATTGGGCCATTTTTTAATTAAAATGGTTGCATCCAAGCAATTTCCTCTGAGAAGGGAAGCAAATGTTCATGTGGGCAAAGCATAAAGGCAAAACACAGTGTAAACAAATGGCAGATATCATATCTGTCTGTAGTAAATCTGGAAGTGGTTGCAACTCAGTGCAAAGCAAAATGGCTCAGCCCAATTCTAGTAGGAGCAAATATAGTGCAACTTGAGTATAACAGCTCATCTATACAAAATTTGCAAAGTAAAAGTCAGTCTGTGGTAGGTTTGTGATATTGAAAGGGACTAAAGGGTGAATCTCAAAGCAGAACCTGACCATGTATCTAACAAGATCAGAGCAAGTGAATGTATTTTTCGTTTGTGCTTGGCTTGTGTTTCTTTTAACTTCACAACTTGTTTATAGAACCAACAATAGAAACACCGGATGTAAAAGATGATTTCACCTGTTAAGAAAAAAGGTGAACTTGACTGGAGGGAGTAGTAATCCATTGAGGGAACGTGGACATGTACTGACAGCAAGGTTTTCATGAAAATGGTAAATCTGTAGACTTTACAGGCTGTGAGAGAATCCATTCAGTCCAAGTATTGCCCCAAGAAATCACTTTTTTGTGGAGTCAATGACAGGCTAGTGACACATGGCATTATGTAAGGAGTTTTGATAGGTAGAAGGGCTTATGTTCAAACAGAAAATCTTATCCTTTGATAAACTGTGGCTGCATATCTGATGTTGTTGCCAAGGCTGACCTCAAAAGGCCTTGGCTGTCTACCGAGTTGCAGTTAATAATCCTTATATTTGCAAATGTGCTCTTCATATTTATGCTACGGGTGGGGCAGAACAGACCAAAGAGGCTGAAGTTCAGGGAAATGCAGACAAACTCGTAACATTGACCTCATGAAATGCAAGTGGGGTGTTGGCTATCTGGCCAAGAAATGGAAAAGTTCTTGAATTGAGCCTCAGCTTCTAGCAAATTAGCTGGTAGCTCTTAAAAGGTCAGAGTCTTCATCCGTCAGAAGGCTTGAAACCTGAAATGCTTAGGGGCATCCATCACAGTCCCTGAGGAACAGCAAACATTAGGGGGGAACAAAAGGTAGTCAGGCCCATAGGAACAGAGTCAGTGCTGGGTGGAAACCTTATAATGTGTAGAAGAGAACCACCTGAAAACCAAACCTGTTCAATGTTTTCCTTCTGGCCTCAGAGTTACTTCGGTCTCCTGTTTAAAACAACTGAATAAATTCAAACTGTTTATTCATAAAACACGAGGTATTAGACATTGGATGAGGACAGGGTACACAGAACATGGAGATTGAACAGGAGGAGCAGCTGCAGGGCAGGAGCAGCTGCAGGGCAGGACACCAAGACTGCAGCTGTTGGATATCCAGCAGTTTGTCTGCATGGATGCTGACCTCGCACCCACCTTGTACCTCAGTCATTGCTGAGAATGGCAGCCCCTGTCTTCAGGCAGATAGGAATGACCTCGCAGGAGAACTTTGCTATCAGACACAGAAAGCTTTGTAAAAAGAAGATACAGTTTTTACAGTGTGTTAAAAAAGGTGCTTACTGGAATAACTTGAAGGCCTGAGCAACTTCAAGTGAGAAGGGATGTTTCTGCTGCAGGAAATGTCAAGATGCTGGAAAAACCTCACTGTACTTGCTCTAAATGGGGTGCACTCTCTGCTGCAAATGGCTGAGAAAGTCAACTGATCTTTTTTTACCCAATTTTTCTCACAGTGTATCTTCTTAGGTCTGCAGTACAACATTGTCAGCAGAAGTCGACATCTTGTAGGCATTTGACATCAAGCTGTCTTTCACAGCAGTGTGATGCTGGAACTTCCTGTGATATGGTAGCTCACCCTTACAAGTCGTGGCACTACCTATCTACATATGTGTCCCTCTCAGCATCTGACCAAGCTGAGATGGCCCTGGTATCTACACTTTTCTTCTCTGATGGCTTCAATGCCAGGGTGTCTGATTATGGTCTTGAATCCAGTCTGCTGTCACTTGATAGAAGTACTGCTGTGTTATTGGCTGTGTTATATGACATGATCTTTTCCTTGTTAGAGAGCTGATAACAATATATACCTTTGTAGTAGATAAGATGCAGTAAAAAGTTAAGCTGGGTGTTTAACATCCATGCTGATAGGCAGCCAGCCTGGATGAAGTGGATTATACACATCATTATTATTTATATGTACAGTCCAACTTCCTTGTTTTGTCTTTACTTCCAATGTATTTGCTCTAATACACAATAATACTATTTGTAAGCTCTCGGACTGTGGTTACATAGCTTTAGTCTGTTCCTTCCAGACAAACCATCTGCATTTAGTTCTTTGTAGGCCAGATTAAAGTCACTGTGACTGGACAGGGGATTTATTTACAAGTGCTTACCTATATATACTGTTTCAGTTGTAGAAGACCAACCAAAATTTATTTGATAAAGTGCATACAGGACCAGGTGAACTTATATGTCTACTAACATTCTCACACCTACGCGGGCTGCAGGGTGGGTGGATGGATGTATCAGCAGAACAAGAGTGAGTGTACAAAAAAATGGGTCATTTGCTTCCAGTGTAGGTCACTCCTTAAATACTACTGAGACAGCATTTGTGGAGATCTGTTTCGTTAAAGTTTGCTGATAAAAAGGGCTACAAGGGAGATGGTTAACTACAGATGACAGCAAGAGAAATTAAGAAGAAAATGCCATAAAAGAAGAAATTAGTAAAAAAATAGTAAGAAACCTCTTTTAACCAACCCACCATTCTTAGTGTGGCATCTGTGTGCTATACAAGTGTAGCAAGTACAGTGGATTCCTCTTCCGTTTCCTTCTTTCGTTAGTTCCATTTCAATCTGCTAATTCTTCATACATATTTAGGGATGTTCTGTGGGGACAATTTGCAAAGCTAAGAGGACAATTGCAGGCTTGGTTTTCATTTATTTTGGGGGAATTTGTTACAGGTCCTGAAAATCTCATCCTGGTATGTGAGTATTGATTTCATTCAAGTACTTAAAAATAGCCCTTCAGTTCTTTCACCAGTGGGTAAAATTATAAGGTGAATTTAGAATACATTCCCCCTCCTCGAGCACTTTGCAGTGATTTAGTGGGAATAACTCAAATAGTACAAATAACACAACCCTGTCTGAATGCAAACACTTCTTCCTCTTCCTTGTTTTCTTAGTGGTAATTGCTTAAAGGAGAACTTTCCATGGTTTCTGCTGTTTGACAATGGAGTTGTCCCCCTTCCTGAACCTTTCTCAGATGATGTTTAATTACCAAGAGGTTTTGACGCTTAATGCAAAACTATCTATGACCTATCATGAACTTTGCTTTACTCCATGCTTGCAAAGATTTGTGCAATGCTTAACTTTGAAACCTTTGTAGAATAAGATCCTTGGCTTTGGAAAAAAAGCTAACGTATAGCCCAGTTGCCTCTTTTGTTGTTTGTTTGTTTGTTTGTTTTTAATGAGTAGAAAATTTCATAGCTTTGAAGGTGTGAAGGTGGAGGTTTCCTCAGAACTATTAGCCTGATATAGTCCATTTATTTATGAATTATACTTTTATACTTTATCAGAAGTTATGATCTCTCCAAGGTTTAAGCATCCGCTTTATGTACTGGATTGGCTCCTGGACCCCAGTGAAATGGGATGAGTGCCTAGTCTGTGTTTTTGTTTTTACACATAACTGCTGTTTTAAGAGGAAGATTAGCTTCCAGCATACAACTGGGGCCACCAGTATAAGAGTAATTTTGCCTTTGTACTCTCACAGCCCAGCTAAAACTGAATCAGCCTCTTCAATATTTAATAATTCAGGTGAGAAGCATATGGGAATTTATGTGTAATTAATGTTAAACAAGGTATTGTGACAACTCTATATATCCAAAGAATAATCAAGGCATTATATTGCCTCAACACCTGCTACTGTTCGAAGCCTGTTTGTTGATGACAGCAGGCTGAACTGGTGCCTGAGAAAGTAACTGTACTTTAGTTGCATTAGAGGGTCAAAATTATTGCTGCACATGGCTAAGGTCGTGGCAGAACCGAGTAGCTGGGGGCACAAATCTTCCTTTCATGCTCAGCCAGGTTCAGTAATCCCCAGAGGCTGTGGACTCTGATTGTATTTCCAGATGGTCTGCTCTGGTGAAAATGCTAACCGTGCTCTGCCCAGCAGCATCAGCTGTGTTGGCAAAGAGCAAAGCTGTAGAGCACGGTTGCTCTGGGATTACATGGCAGATGCCAGCTGCTGCATAGCACAGGGCCCTGGTATTTTCTGCCTTCTTCAGGACACCATGTAGCCTTGCAAGTTGAATCACAAGGGTCAGGAAGTTGGAGGTGAGAACAAAGAGTACATGTTACCTCACTTGGCTTTATGTGTTACTTGGGGTGCATGAGATGAGGATGATTAAATATCAGTTCTGTGCCTCTTACACTGGGGTTGACCTTGTACCCTGCAGAGCTCTTAATCGTCCAACCTACACCTAACTGAAGGCTCGACCCTTCACTGAAGCACCTACATTGGGAGTGCTGCTGCCCCAGCCTTACACCATGGACAGAGAGACCTCTCCAGAGGATTCCTCACCCTCTCTGAGGCCTGAGTTGCCCTCTGGAAATGCTAGTCTCTCTCTTTGGACTATATTTAGAAAACTTAGGACAGCTAGGCTCTTAAAATAAGCTTTTCATCTAACAGTGTAAGAGTAGGTAGGATGAAGCTAAAAGGTGGGTGTTTCTTTACCATACAGAATAAAAATTTCACACATCTTGCACTGCACTGCATTTGTGCATGCTTCTGTTTCTCACACACCCCCAGTTCAGTCACCACCAGAACTGGTAGAGAGAGGTCCTCCTAGCTGTCCTCAGGAGGAAGTTTACTTGTACAGGCCACTGCAGCAACAAAGTGCTGCTTTGCTTCCATCTCCCATCATATCTGCTAGCTACTGGGCTCCTTTTTAAGATCTGTCTCTGCTTTCTTCACTTAGTTGCACTAAGAAAATAAAAGCACACCTTCTGTTTATTTGACATGCCTTTCTGTAAGCTTTGATTAGCCTGTGGAAGAGTATGACTGGGTCTCCTACTATTGTACAGTACCTTGTGGACTGGCAGAGGGACTCAGGGTGGTCTGTTCTGCGGCTGACAAAAAAAAAACCTATAAGGTCTCTATCCAAAAAAAGCATGGCTGATCCATGGAAGGTTCTCAATTTCTTAACTTGAACCAGCAACTTAACTAGGAGAAGCCAGCTCAATATCTCTGGCATAATGCATGGGGTAAACAATCCCCTTGCCACACTCAAGTGGCTGAAGCCGGGTTGCAGGAGAGCAGACCAGAAGCTCTTCATGAGGAAGGCACAAAAGTAGTGACGAATGCAAAAAGTATGAGGAATACACAAAACTGTGTGGAGTGAGGAAACTACAAAAGTAATTCATGCAGGAAGCATAAGGGAAAATGGCATCAATTCCTTTAGGGTAAATGTATTTTGCAGAGCAACAGCTCGCTCTCTAGTCTGGTGTCCTGGTTTCAGCTGGGATAGAGTTAATTTTCTTTCTAGCAGTTGGTATAGTGTTATGTTTTGGATTTAGTATGAGAAGAATGTTGATAACACACTGGTGTTTTTAGTTATTGCTAAGTAGTGTTTATACCAAGTCAAGGATTTTTCAGCTTCTCATGTCCAGCCAGCAAGAAGGCTGGAGAAGCATAAGAAGTTGGGAGGGGACACAGCCAGGACAGCTGACCCAAAGTGGCCAAAGGGATACTCCATACCATATGAGGTCATACCCAGTATATAAACTGGGGCGAGTCAGCCAGGAGGGGCCGATCACTGCTCAGGGACTAACTTGGCATTGGTTGGCATGTGGTGAGCAATTGCATTGTGTATCACTTGTTTTGTATATTCTAATTATTTTATTATTATTATTATTATTTTATTTTTTAAATTATTATCATTATCATTATCATTATCATTATTTTCTTCCTTTCTGTCCCATTGAACTGTCGTTATCTCAACCCACAAGTTTTACTTTTTTTTTTATTCTCTCCCCCATTCCACTGGGTGTGGGGGAGAGAGTGAGTGGCTTTGTGGTGCTTAGTTGCCAGCTGGGGTTAAACCACAACATCTGGTCAAAACTCTTCTGGAGTGGGAAAGTCATGAGACTTATGTGGAAGGTGGTTCAATGGGGGCCAACAGCAGTGTAGTTCTTCAAAATGAAGTATGCTTTGGGACATGGATGCTAGCCTCATGTAACTCACACTGGCTTTGAACTTCTTGCCTGGAGGACAAGTTTCCCCAATCTATGTGGTGGTGGAAGAGGCCACGTATTAGCTCCATTGCTGCAGGTTTCTTACTGCCATTGCCTGTCTGCCTGCTTGGGGAGGGGAGGAGGGAGCAGGTTGCAAAAGAAAGAATCCCTGTTCTAAAGTAATGGAAAGGTGACAGCAAAAATGATGGCACTTCCCAGGAGAGTATTTAAAATGTCTGATCAGAGGAAGAAAAAATTCAGCAAAACCTTTAGTTCGCTTTGCTGGCATGATGCTAGGCAAACAGAGTATTATTGCAAGTAGTAGAACGTGTAATTGTACATATTCTTCTCTCTGGTTCACAGGATCACCAAAATGGTGGTAATGGTCATTAAAAGTGTTTTAAAAAGGAGAACTGCTTGGAAATGTTCCACCCTGGAATAAGTTTTCATGAAATGAAGGTTTGATATAGAAAATGGTTTCAATTAAAGCTTTCAGTGATAAACTTTAAACAAAAATTTTGCTTCACAAAATTATTTTGCATCTTCGTGCTTCCAAATGATTGTTTTAAATGCATTTAATTTCCTTTTCTAAATCTGATTTTTTTTGTTTATTTCAAAGTTTGACTATATCTGTTTCTTTCTTTTCCCTTGTCCATTCTTGTCATGGAATGGAAGAAGATGACTGCTATAAGTTTTTCTTTTATTCATTTTTCCTTTGGAGAGGATAAGTCTGAAGATAAGCTGATCTTTAAAAAGTATTACTTAATGCTTTGGGTTCTAGAGAAAAAAAAAAATAATAAAAAAAAAGAAAGGAGAGATTGAAAGTAAAGACACTTAGTGTCTTGAAACCCCAGTACCAAATATCAGTGTGAATTAGATTTTTTTAACACTTTTGGGGGGAAAAAAAACCCAAACAACACACCAACACAAAACCCCAAACAACTTTCTGTTAAGTAGTTCCCATGGAAAAGACACTCTTTTTTTTCTGCCATCTGCAACAGGACATCATCACCTTGTGCCAGGGTGGATTCAGGGAAAGGAATCCCTCCTATTTGCCATCACAAAGCGTTGACAGTTGGAGCTGAATACTTCAGCTGGAACTGAAGTATTATGGCTTTCTGCACCACCCTATACTGTTCTTTGCCATGGAGCAAATAAAATGAGGAGAAACATACACGTAAGAGCAAGCCTAGAACTTTTCTGAGCACAGCCTGCTTCAAAAGGTTCTTCCCTCCCCCAGGTCCACACACAGCCCACTTCAGAGCTGTTCTCAAAGGCAACTTAAACAGCTTAATGCTTCCCTCAGAATCAGGACAATGAATAAGGTGTCGTTCAGTTTACTTGTATATATATATATCTGTCTCCTTACTCTTCCATTTCAGACACATGCTTTGTGCTGCATCACCATTTCTTTTTTCAAGTTCCCAAAAGACAGCCATTTAAAATGATTTATTAGAGCACAAGTACTTAAGCAAAAGATTAAACTGTGAATTCATTCTACAGTTGGTTGACAGTAGTTTGGCTGAACTGTCAATTAAACAAATTGTTTGAGTATGTTTCCAAATCTCTTAATTCTCCAGCAAATGAAGTCAAAAACACTCAAGGCCAGAGCTGGCCCACAGGGAGAGTTTAACATAGTGGGAAGAAAATCACATTTAACCTTCTCTAAGGTAAAATCTTCATACAGGTTAGGAGCTGGCTATTTTTCTTGATTATTTTCCCATTCCGCCTGTGCCTCAGCAGCTAGAACTACTCTTAGAAGATCTTTGCATAACATTAGATTCACATTTTCCATTTCTACAGTACTTTATTCACCACTGAATCTCAAAGCCTTTTGCAGATGAGTCAGTTATGTGCTGGCAAGCGAACATCATATGAGCTCAGAGCAAGAACATCATGTAAGACAGCCAGTTCTATTTCTTGTAGCTGTCAGTCATCTTACAGGAAAACCTTAAAGGTTCTTTTGAAACAGCAGAAACAGATGCGGAGTTTTTCCGTTTCTCATTCCATTTTCTGAGATATCATACCTCTCTCTCTCTCTTACTAGTCCAAGGCTAGCTATGTGCCTGTCTTGTCCTGCAACACAACACAGGGTCATGTGTTGTGTTATTGGCTAGATTTTTTACTAAGTGTTATGGTTTAACCCCAGCCGGCAACTAAGCATCACACCAAAATCAGCACACTAAGTCAAAATGACCAGAAGGGAAAATGCAGACTAAAAGGCCAATATCATTTTAATATGTAACAAAGGCAGGCTTCTGGTTTTGGCAGATGCTTAAATGAAAATTAAAAGTCTAAATGCATGAATCTGTCATGTCATATGGTACACTTCAGCTTAAGGCCTGAGTCAGTGAAAAGACAAGGAAATCCTTCTTCTAGTACCTCTGAATTCAGTTCAAGATACTGAGACTTTCAAGAGCATACCAGTGGCCTTTTTCTTTGCACCTTCCTCTTTCCCTCAGCAGACTTTGCGCTGGTGTTTTCCCTATTTCTGACCACTGAGCAACAGCTTGGTGACCTGGATGCATCTGCATGTTTGGGTGTTGGGAGGACTTCCTGGGCTGGAGCAGTCACCTCCTCCTCCTCTCTGGTTTCCCATCCATCCCTCCAGCTTCTCACCTTTCCCTTGATGCAGAAAACAATTTCCTTCATGCAGAAACCATTTTCCTCCTATGAGAGTGCCAGACAATAATCTTCCTAACACACTCCCTTTGGCAGTATGGGAATATGTCCTCTCTGGTCCAGCCTGATGGACAGCAAGAGCAATTGTGAAAGCAGCTCCTTTGCATGATTTCTTGTGAATCCGGCTGAAGGTTGAAGTTAAAAAAAAAAGAAAAGAAAAGCCATTTCCAAAAGATTCAGAAGCTTAGGCTTCAAGTTAAGCTCTTTAAAATGAGCAAAGTTTTTGGCAGAGAAGCAGGAGTCGCTTATTTTAGCTAATGGGCTTGCTATGCTTCCTGAAGCCAAAAGAAATGTGTGAGTTTGAAGAGCTGTATATCAAGCAACTAGGATCATCTTTGTAGTGGTCAGTACCTGCAGTACAGGCAGAGCTTTCAGAAGCACTGATAACTTCTCAAAGTTTGTGGATGTACGTGAAAAAGGGCAAATTTCTGTCCTCTGTTCCATACAGAGAAAGTCCACTTCACCCTCCCTATGCCCAAGGATGGCAGCAATGTCATGAAACGTCCTGACAAAAAGAGGTTTGAGTGTGGGGCTGAAACTCAGATGCTGTTTCTCCATTTGATGTAAAGGTTCTATTAGATCAGTGAACATCATTCACAGCATATGAATGTGTAACAGAAAGGAAGGTTTCGTGTTTGGAAAAATAATTTGCTACTTTCATAGGACTGCCACATACCATTGAGTAGTCCACATTTTCAGTTGTGGGACAAGTATTCAGAATGGACCCAGTGGTTCTACACACTAGTGCTTTCAGTCAATGGTGTACCTAGGGTAGTCACCACTGCCAAGTGGCAGCTAGTCTGGCATAAAAAGAAGTCAGAAGTTAATCCCCCCAAATAAACCTCCCAAACTATTAGTAGTACAACAAGATGCCATTTTTCTTCTCTTTAGTTTTAGGGAGGGAACTGACCTCAAGGGACAAGAGTTTAAAAGTACAGATTTAGGAGAAAAATCCTTCTCTAATACAGCTAATGGGTATGTAATTTCTAGTGCCTGTATGAATATTCACACAAAAGGACAACCTTATTCTAAATCTTCTTATGAGATCATGAAAAAAGAAGCTTCCAAGTTTGAAACTTACTTTCTCTTGAATCACTTAACATTTCAGTTATAATTTTCTTAAAATATCATAGACTTTTGTTTTCTGTTTAGGTCATAGTAATAGTAGGCATGGGACTGGCATGTGAAAAGAGATGTCATCACAAGTAGAAATAAAGGATGTTTTTTGATGGAGTGAACTGGTTCTGAGAGCTGCAGGGTCTCAAGGAGGACACAGATCTCTGGAAAACACATGGAGATTTTAGGTGCTTAGCTTTGTGGTTGTAGCATGAAACATTTGCGTCCTCAGTTATGTCCTCTTTCAACTTCTTATTGGTTTATTTATAAAGTAAACATTATGGACTGAAAAAATAGGTAGAAAGGAACAGGCAGTAAATAGATTACTGCTTTATGAAGAGATGTTTGAACACCCATTTTAAGGAATGAAAGCATATATTACTGATCAGACTTTATTCCAAACAGCTGCACAGCATTTTTAATTGGCACCTTGGGTGGGATTTGCAGAAGGAGTCAACTGTGCTCTAGTTTTTTTTCACTTCAAAA
Source organism: Haliaeetus albicilla (assembly GCF_947461875.1). Lineage (NCBI taxonomy): Eukaryota > Metazoa > Chordata > Aves > Accipitriformes > Accipitridae > Haliaeetus > Haliaeetus albicilla. Next base: position 41,822,013 of record NC_091516.1, read on the forward strand.
ATCAATAGAGATTTTACCATCTACTTTAGTAGAAGGTCTTTTCAAAGTGCCTCTTTTCTGTTGTTACGTTGTTATGTTATCCCTAAATCAGATAAATTTCTTGCCTTAGATGTTTGTGTTGAAAGCAGCTCTGCTGCCATACCAGAGCATCTTAACTTCTGATTCTTTTTAAAACCATCCAAGTTCCACTTACTTTGCAGGAGTCTGAAAGTCTAGTCTGTTAGAATTCACTGGGGTACTGCTACCATTTTGGCACCACACTAGCTCATGGTTCAGGATCTAGTAGCAGGCTTTGGAGATGATTTCTGCCTCAACAGAAACATCCCAAGATCCTAACCTCCATCCCATCTTTCAAAACTTTCAAAAAATAAAGTGATCAAGTATATCAGAACTGAACACTAAAGATACACAAGCTACTTCGTATGTGACTGCCAAATAATTCTGTTCTGGCAAATTCACAAAAATCTTGAGAATCTGATCTTTAGAAGCCACCACTATTTCTTCTGAGTCTTTGATACCTTTGAATAGGCTTGTCTTTAACAACAGTTAGTATCATATGTTGCTTTGCAAGTCCTAGGAGAGTAACTGGAAAATAATTCTATGCTGTCTAAACATGTTGAAGACTGCAGTGTATATTAAATAACTTTTTTTTTTTTTAAGGAAAATTATTGAATTCTGAGGGAATAGGGAAATCATAGGACTGGGAGTGGAAGGAATAAGAAATCAATTCAGTAATAAATCTTTGTTTTGGTCTCTCTGAAAGAGTCATTTAGCCCTAGGTGGCACCCTGTTTTCTGTGTTCTTATGTAACTCTTCTCTTTTCCTCAGAAATTAATTTTCTTAAATTGGGAAGCATTGAGTTATTGCTTTCCACAGCAAGTTCAAGGTTATCATGCCAACTGTTTGTCTCCTTTAATGTGGCTCTGAAATATGCCTTCTTAGTAGTATTATTGTGATTGCAGGAGGCTCTTTGTAAAAACACTATCATATCAGATACTCCGAGTTAGTCATAATTAAGAAGAAATGTGTTTGTTATTTTGACAATACATAAAGGCTTACATATATACTCACCCATGTGATTGATTGTTAGCATCAAAATGAAAACATACCCTTTCTGTATGATTATCTTTAGCTCTTAACCTGTGTTACTATAGAAATGGTATCCACACTCACCTGTTCTTCGTGGGCAATTTCAAATCCCTTCAATTCACAGACTCTCATAAACTTCCAAGGGAGGTTAGACTCCTTAATCTCTAAAGAACTGAAAATTCCAGGGCAGCCAGACTGTCTTTTACTTACTGCTGCAGTAACTGGGGTGCCTGACACTGACTTTTTCATCAGTTTGCCTGTAAGTTGATTTGGGCAAACATAACAATATATAATTTGATTAACATTATTAGATATTTTTTGGGTGTCTAGCAGTGGATTACTTCTTTTCTTTCTTGGAAAGATGGTGATAAACTACCTGGACACCCACTGAATTTTGTACCTCTTTTCCGAACAAGGATCAGGTCATACAGTCCCCTTAGGAACTGTGGATCAGCTCTCCCTGTGTACCTGTAAAGCATAATGCTATAGCTTACAACACAGTTCTCTCAACTGTGTTGAGCTAAAAAATTACTTCCAGTATACATTTCTCTTTTTAGGTTACCATAAGAACCAGTCAAAAATGGTTCTCCCAGGGGAGAGGGAGAAAAATATCAAACCAAGTGGAAATATTTTTATTTAAGTAAAGGTAAAGGAAAAAATACTTTGAGTTTGTAGACTGCTGATTGCCTAGCATCTTCATATGAAACAGCACTGCAGTATTTGCTAACTCTTAAAAATTCGTATTTAATTTCCACACATAAAAATCTCATTAAGGTCAAGGTATCCTTGATTGTAGAGTTCAGTCATTTAAAGGTGGAAGGGAGTATTACAGGGAGATTGTAACTGTCTTAGAAAAAATTTCAAAATCTGGTTGTTAATAAGTTAGACTGATAAAAAAGCCAAGAAGAGGAAGGCATGTCAGAGACACAGGTGACCCCAGGCGACTCTCTGATTAGGCTTGGATTTAAAGCTACCCTGTGGAGTTTCTAATCGGAACACATTCAGGTTGCCCTCTATTTGTAGTGACATGGGTTTGGAGCCCAAACCCAATTATTTTATTTTCACATTCTGTTACTTCATCATTTATTTTCTCCCCAGGATGATATGCATCATATTCCTTAATGAAGTTAGCAGGAGCTGTGAGGGCAGATCTTCAGATGATGTAAATTTATCCCCATCAACCCATTACCCCTCATCAAAGAGCAGGCCCACTCCTGTCTGACCTCACACTTTTTCCAGCCAGACTATTTGATGTGACCTGACTTAGTTTAATTTTAGTTGATGTGTTTTTCAAGATAGCCAGTTACTGTAACTTAATAGAGTGGTTTCTAGAAGATGGTATCTATGGTGGAGACCATGTTTGAGCCCAGAAGGACATTTGTACAGAATCAGATGAACATTTTTATGCTATTAGTTGTTAAAGAAGCTTGGCATTTTTGAATCCTGAGGAAATGCACCAACTAATTTCCCACCAAAATGGCAAAAGCATTTCCATGTAAGTCATGATCTCCCTCAAGCATTTTTGAACTGCAAAATAAGCATTTGGGCATTGTTATTAACATAATCAACAAAATTACATTGCCTTCTAAAATTAGATTCTTCCAAAGCATACCCCTTCCCCAGGGTAGGTCACTGCAGTCCTCAGTTTAGTGATCCTTTTCTGTTCCAAGGCAGAATAGGTGACATTAAAGGGTAGGACTAATTAATGCAGGTGCTTAAACACAGTGCAATAAATCAGATGTGCCTTGACTCTCTACTTTCTACTTTTTCTTATGTTAGTCTGTTTCATCCTTTCAAGCCTATTAGCACTGCGTGTTTGAGGGTCAGGAGCGTTTCAGAGTAAGAGGGATACCCCATAGTATTTCTTTGTCTGGTTCTTTTACTTTTTTAATGTCATTTCAGGATGGCACTTGGTGTATGTCTTATCTACCCACTCTGAAGACAGGTTCACTCCACATCCATTTTTGGAGGTCTCAAGCTCATGCTAAGAGGTGTAGGCTAAGCTCCAGGGTAGGGAAAGAGCTGAAGTGTCTTCTGCACCCTGCCTTGAGACCTGCCTTTTTTTTATCTTTGGTTTTGTGCAGACTGGATCTGGACAAAGCTCAACTGCTGCAACTTAGATCATCACCAATTCTCTTGAGTTGGTCTTTTCCTGAATCACGGTACTGATGCTTTTGAAAGGGAATTACTTAGACTTTAGCTATAGCGTCACTCTGCCTTAAACCTTGAGAAGTTGTTTCTTTCCTTTTTTTTTTTTTTTGCCTGGTTATAACAGAGATCGGATCATATTTTGAGAAAAATAAATATGTTAAAAAAAGAAAAATAATGTACATGACATAGAAAAGAGAAAGGACATTGGGGTAGCATAAATCTTTAGCTGTAATTATTTGCCTTCAGTAGGACCAGCAGTTGATCAAGTGGTTCAGCTGTGGTATATTAATGTGCAGATGTTACCAGATTAATACCAGGCAAAGTCCTGTGTGTTTTCTCCTCAGTTGCATACTGTTTATTTTAAAAAGAGAGAGAAGGAAGATCCCAAATTCAGCAGATGCTGCAGAAAAATGAAAAGTTATGAACAAAGAGAGATTCAGCAGCAGCAGCCACAGTTGTATCACTGCTGCTAGACTTGATACAAGCCTCCCCATGTAAGCTGCTGTGTCCAGGATTTATATGTCAGCTGTCAGTTGTACTAGAGCAGGAACTACCGTACCTCAGGGTTAGGGTGGTGTTATCCCCTCAATGCCCCACCTTTTTTTTTTTTAAATGGGAGAGGTATAGGAGTAACAACATGGGCTTTGAAAAAAATGCATTTGTAAAAATGCATGTGCTGCATTTGTATGCAAACTTATAGTCCTTTATTTTAAAAGCCAGTTGACAGTTGTGGGGTGAGTGAGAGTCACATGGGTTTGAGCTGTGAGGAATATCAGGCTGCTGCACAGAGCTGGGCTGAGCTGCAGGGTCGCAGAGGTTGGAAGGGGCCTCTTGAGATCGACCAGTCCAACACCCCTGCTGGGACAGGTCTTATTTAGTTTAGGTACGAGGCATTATGCATTCAACAGTGTCCTGCAACAAAAAACCTCCGTAACAGCTTCTGGAAAACCTTTGCTAAAGAATTGAAAGAGAAACAAGCAGAAAACAAAGCAAGTTTAAGTAAACCATTTACACTCCTCACACTCCTGTGAAACTAACGTCTTGCACCATGCAGCAAGTAGGCTAGGGGTTTTTTTAGCCACCATTTGAAGAATGAGTGTTATTTTTGCAGATGTTTTTACGGGTGTAGTAGTGGGACAGGAAATTGCATTCTCAGATGCTATTTGAAACTGCAAGAGGGAGAGAGCACTCAGGACTTGAGAGGAGTTATGAGAAGAATCAGTAGTTTACACTGAAAGCTTAGTCAAAAAGTGCATTGATTTTCAGTTCTCCAATATGTGACAGTCATATTACAACCTTTCGCCAATTCTAGCACCAGGAACATTTCATCACTAATTCTGCCACACTTGGTCTATTGCAGGTAAATCTCTGAGCTCCTGTGGCCCAGGGTGAAGTTCCCATGGCTCAGCCTGGCTGGGTGAGGTTATTTCCAGAAGGTTTCTTCATCACAGTGAGCTTATAGAAGTCCTGAGGCCTTGAGCTGAAGGACTTGGGGAGGTAGCAATTACACCTTAATTATATGTGAAGGCAATGTAGAGCAGGGACAAGCCTCAGTGCTGGATTTTGGTATGCCAGCTGTATTAAAACCAGGGCCTTTTCTTACAGAACCACCCAAATGAATGTTAGCAAGGTCAACAGTATACACCTGCATTCAATTATCCAAAGTTTTAGGATTAAAGTTGCATATTGTGGGCTGATGTGATCTATGTTTAAATCAGAAAGAAAGCTTGAGACTGCATTCGCCCGTAGTTTGACTTAAAACCTCTCTGGGCAGAAATGACACTGAGGGTGTTCAGGTGCTGGCTGTTGTTTCCCATCTGCGAGGCCAAGTGCTAAGTCTGTTTGAAGCCTTACTGAAGAAGCAAAGTACATTGAAATGCTGTGATTTAAAAATTACATCAGGAACATGATGGATGAAAATCGATTTCCTGTCTGAGTCAAGGAACAAGAATGGCTACTTCTTTGCATTTTTATCATCTGCACTTATCTTTAAGAAGTCCAGGTTCTGGAGTCAATTACTACATCTCCCTGCTTTTATTTTTGTCTTTTTCAAAAAAGTTCTGTCTATATGTTTTGGGAGAAAAGCTTGACAATATGCATCTTAAACTCTCGATGCTTAGAAAAGCAAAACAAATACATCCCACTATGTACTCCAGTGCCTTCAGATATTATTCTGATTACTGTCCATGACAGACTGCCTCAACAACCCTGAGCCAGAGAAGTTGAAACTGTCCCTGTACACGGCCAAGGAGAGGGAAGTCTGACTGCAGCATGCAATACAGAGGCACAGCAGCTTCTCAGAACATGGGCAGGGTTGGAAGACACAGAAAGGACATTTGTTATCGTTAAACAAATCTGCCCGAGTTATATTTTAATTTAGCGAACTGATGGGGTGTTTTAAGCAAAGGACTAGATGCAAAACAGAATCTCCCTATGCTCTACTTCCCCAGGGATTTAAAAGGAGCCTGCTGTTGTTTTTCACCTTGAGCTTCCACATCCTTGTGCTGTTTCTAACATTTTTCCCTTTTGTTTACCATGCTCTTCTCTGCTTTCTCAAATCCTGTTAGTGAGATGCTTGCTGTCAGTCGTGTCTTCCCATGTGGATCCTGCTATGGAGATGTCTTCTCAAGCTCTCTTGCACATATACCACTTTTCAGGCCCTATCATGTGTCCGATTCCACCAAGGGCTTTAAAACAGAATGGGGTAAGAAGCGAAGTTTACCTGTTGGCAGCAGTGACACTTTATGATGGACAACAAACTTCTCATTATTTAGTAATTGATACTAAACCTTGGTAAACCTACTGGGTCATCCTCCTTAACAAAAGAGTTAAGAAATTAATCTCACTGCTTAATCTCAGGAAATACAGTGTGACTCGGCAAGGCTGCTGTCTGCAGAAGCTCAGGATTTGGTCAGAACTGGTGTGTGAAGCCCTGCACACACCTTGCCACGTGCAAATTAAAATAGTGAAGTGCCTGCATGCGAGACAGTGGGTGGCACAGATGAATTAGGCAGATATCTCTACAAAGCAGTCCCTGCCTTCTGCTACATCAGTCTTGCACAGTCTGTCCCAAAGCTTTTCATACAGCCTCTCTTGTTACAATATTCCTCAAACACAGATGAGGGGGGGGGGGGGAAAAAAAAGCTGGACATTCCTGTTCATTTTCTGGAGAAAACCAAACCAAACCAAACCAAACCAAAATGAAACAAAACATATCAAAAGCTTCCAATAGCAATCAAGCTGTGGTATTGCCTATAGCTGTGAGAACCTCGCACAAATAGATAGAAAGAACCAGTTAAAAATTAATGCATTCAGCAGAACAAACAGTGAATGAAAAGATTTTTTAAAAATTAATATAGTCAAAAATAATTTTGAAATTTAGAAAAGAAGAAAAATTTCAGCTTTAATAACCTCAGAATCTGATTTTGGAAAGTATCTATGTAATTGGTTCTTACTTCTCACAGTAAAACCAATGTTCTGTAAGGGTTACTACTGTATTTTCAATGAAAATTAATAATATCATCATCATCATGACAGTCATGTTACAAACAACTTAAAAGCTTCTCTCCATCATCCTTGGCCTTCAGACATGATGGGTATTTAGGGCAGCTCCGGATAATTTGGACTAGCAGAAGTTGTGTGTAATAATATTCTTTACTGATAGAGAATGTTTTTGACGAGCATATCTAGATTTTTACTTTGTCATTGGCAAACCCTAACCATAAGAAAATTCACATGATATGCATCTATATCTGAAGAAGATTATTTCACTCAGCTGCTGAGGGCAAGAAGCACAAGGTGCCCTCAAATATATCCCAAACTGTGGTTGCTGGGGAGGTTGAGGAACATACTGCAGAAAGTGCATGCTGGTAAGGTCTCTCCAAGTAGACTTTTACATTTGCTGGAGCCTTTTACATTACACTGGAGGCAAAACACAGGACTACACAGTTGCTCTGATTCAGAATGCATTTTCTGTGTTACATATTTGCTTTGTTAATACTGTAAGGACTAAATTTGTATGACCACTTTGAGATCCTCAGATGAAATGCTTGTTATTCTCACTGCAACAGTCACCAGATGGTAGTGTTAAAGTCTTATTTGGTATGCAAATATTTCCCAGTCTTTCCAAGAATATTTTTTGTGTGTGTATGCATTGCAGGATTCTTTTGCTTTGTTTAGGTGTAAACCACAGAAAGTAGCAAAAGAGGTTTTAAAATGGTGGGTTATGGGTTAAGAAGCATTAGTAGCTGGTAGGTGTTCACTGCAGAGGTACTTACCTGTGTGCACTCTGTTCCACAATTGGGATGTATACTACAGATAAATACATCTTGTCATAAAACATCCATTCTCCGTATTTCTGACTTGCTTTCCTGTACAGCAGGCAGAACTATGAGACCTGCTAGTAGGACAGCAATAGAAGGTTGGGAGTTTTGCCCCATGTGCTTTTTAGTTGGTGTTGTTTTCAGATTGTATTTTGTGGTCTCATATTTTCAGCAGCTGGGTCACTGGAGAAATTCCCTGCAGAACACCTACTGCAGTTGTGTTTCCCCTTCTGCAGTGTAAGCATGTGTCTGGTGAAGGAGCATGACATCAATTTCAACTTGCTGGATTTCTGAAGTTAAAATCTTTGCTCCTCTAGAAGAGAAGGGGTCAGCTCTCTGCCACTGCAGCCTCCTCAGTTATATGCTGGTATATACTGTTCTTCTCCTACAGCCTGGATTCCAGTTAAGTTCTTTATGATGTGTTTAGGTACTTTAGCCATGCACTTAAAACACAGGCATTTCCTTAGTGTGCATTATTTCGACTACAGGTCCTGAATGTCAGAACAGTGCTATTTGGTATCTGCTCCTCTCTGATGGACCGAGGATGCTGGAGAAGAGAAGGAATTATGTAAGCCTGTTGTGAAATGCTTTAATCAATGCAATCCATTTTTTCAGGTTCATTTTTTGTTAAGGTTTTTTTCTGTACTGATTGTCATCCATTCATTGGTTGTGATGGGCTTAGAGGAAGGCCATTAAACACCCATGAATTAGTGGCACTACTGATTTTACACACATTAATGGACAACATATGTCAAGGTGTTTCAGCTTGCAATCACCATTTTTGCTGACATCATGGCAATGCTGGCTGTGGAGCAAAAGCATGGAGGTGCTTTGATCCAGGAAGGAGAACGACATGAAGCCCTGTTGACTTGAAGGAGTTGCCATGGCAGTGCTGCAGTCCCAGCGGTCTAGCTAGATCTCTAAAGGCTGTTTCTCAGTTCTGCATGCTTTCAGGTTTCAGAAGCACACAAGCTAGCCCTGGTTTCCCTAACAAGGCTGTAAAGTGAAGGCGTCTTTCTGATAGCTGAGTTGTTACAAAGATACGCTCTTTTTAGTTCTCAAGTCATTTATACTTATGTCAAAAGCTCAACAAACCTTTGTATACCATCGGTGAAAAGATGAGGCAGCTTAAAGATCTCTGCTTTTTATATCTTGAAAATGATCATCAGTATTGTATGCACTGCATGGGAAGACATATTTTGCCCAGGTTTATATATGTACTTTTACTGGAGTTACTTGGGATGTAAGCTGGCTGAATCTGATCTTGCATTGCAAAATAGTTTTTGCCAGGAAACACAGTACAGTTAGCAGGCCCCCTATCCTTTTGCTTAACAATCCTGATGAGTGCTCAGGATTGCTAAGGACAGCTTAGTCTAGGAAGCATTCAACTTATTTTTTATTACAGTGAGAATGCAATTCTCTAGATAACTATCAAAATCTCTTTTATGTTCCTTTTAGAAAGAGGCCAGAAGAAGAGCAGAAAGTATACACTACTGTAATTCAGTCAGGACACACTTCTCTGCAGAGGCTTTGGAGTCAGGTATTCACAATGATTTTGGGGGTGGATACTTTTCCATAATAATCATAGAGTCATTCCACAGCAGTTTTGAAGTCTATGCATGACTAGATTCTGGATTTGCTGTAAGGGTTTGCAAATAGGAGTGGAATAAGACAAGGTGACCTACCCCCTCCTGCTCTTTGTGAGCTGACTATTGCTGCCTCAGCACCAGGACCATTTTTTCACTAGAGCTGTGAATGGCTGGTCTCTAAATGAATGGATCAATAATTATCTCTTAAAATAAAGCACACCTGATATTCTCTCTCTCCCCTCTCTCAGATCTGGCCACAGTACCTCTTTCACACTCAGCCTGCCTGATGTCATCAACCCCAGCTCCCTTGTCCTTCTGTTATGACATAGTCCATGCAGATGTGTTCCCAATACTCCATAGCAGGAAAGCATGTTCTTCTCCTTCTTACCTGGTGAGCTGTACACATATATAAGGAAACTTTTTTGCCACTTGAAACTTGCCGGCTTATAGCCAGCAAGTGTCCTTCTGGGTTTCTCAAAATTAACATAAAATAATAGGACTTAATCTGGAATTTTTCTCCACCTTCATATTTTGGGAGACTTTTTTTAAATCCCCACAGATTCAGTCACAATTCAAATATAGAAAGTCACTGTGCTCTTTATTGCCCTCACAAGAATGGGTTCTTTTGGCTTTTAGTGTAAATCTCTTAACATGATAGATTTAGGTGCTACCAACAAAATGCAAGCTAATCATTCTTAACTTAGAGTATTTTCAACAAAAGTCCCTGACTGCGTAGGAGATCATGAAGAATTCAAAAAATATAGGAAGGGCAACTAAGAAACCTATTACACACTTCACTCCCCCCATATCAAGGGGAAAAGCAGTTCACATTGGAGATGTTAAAAAACCCCACATTCATGACTCTGCCAAATGATTTGTCCACGCCACACTTAAAGGTGTGACTCCAACTAGTTTATTTGCTGATGGTCTGGGGGACACATCGGGGTAGGACTCAATGGGGATGGGGTTTTCCAGGTCCTGAGCAGGTTTTCTAGGAGGTACACAGTTTTCAATGCTGGAGCTAGTTCAAATCTTGCTGAGGATCTGCGATAACATCTTCCTCTGATGTAGATCTATTCTTACCCAGCCTAGAGCAAAAACTAGTAAGAGCAGCTGACTGGAGAGTGTAGAAGGACTAGTGCAGATCCTGTCCACAATTTCCTAGAAAGGAGCATAGAGCCTGTAACAAGCTGTATTTATCAAAAACATTTACTGGTTTGGCAGGAAAGCCATTGCACTTCTTTAACTAGTAATGTGAATGTGATGCACTGTGATTATATAATAGCATGGTATAAAATTCTGGCACATGTGGTAAAATCTGTCTTGTGTCTTTATCTGACATAAGAGGGAGAGAGGAAGGAAGGGATCCAGATCTCATGGGAGAAATGTTGCTATGACAATTTACACCAGCTAAAAATATCCTCATGAATGCTTAAAAGCCAAGCTAGTAAAAGCAGTATTCCCATTCCATGATAAAACTGAACAGTTTATTGGAAGTTCAGAAATTAGTAATTCTGTGGAAGGTACTTTGGCCTTGAGTTATGTCTCTACGTTCAAAGAATTTAGTCTCTGCAGTGAACAGTAAACAAAGATTTAAGATATATTGAAAATACATAGGTTTTGTATAGGTTTTCTATGGGGAATTGCATGTTATTGCATTTGCAATTTTTTCTGAGCATGTGAAATGCTGCCTGTGTCTTTTTTACAACGATGCTGCTCACAAAAGATGATCCTCCAGGACTGTTGAAAGATGTGATCTGACTTCCTCAAATAGACAAGCAAAGACATGGCTGTGCAAAACATGTCATGTCTAAGGAAGAAGTGTGTAGAAATAGTTTTCCAAATGCCTCAGTACTTTTACAGTACCATCATCTGCAGAGTGGACTGGAGTTCTAGTTCCTAAATAATTTTTTTAGTTAAAAACACCAATGAAGATGTGGCAGGTCACATAGATACCTCCTTCTTGTCACATGTTTCTTGTACTTGGGTATCATATACTGATGGAGAAGGCAAAGTTGTTACTTTGCCTCTCTGATGTAGGTAAACCCAAGTATTTTGAAGGGCTAAGAACAGTATTTACATGGCCCAAATTCTAGCTCAAACCCTGTGCCTTAGTGTTTGTGTCTGGACTTAGGTTTTTAAGTCCTTAGATGAATAACCATTTGAAGGAATCTGCTTATCTCTGCTGAATGCCAGGAGCCAGCAGTACCACGCCAAGCAGTGCTCCTCTAATGTGGGATCCCTAACAGTGTTTACATTGTGAGACCCTGTAATTCACTGCGGGCTCTAGCTTTCCAAAGCCTTGCTGAGGGCACATGGAATTTCCCACCAGCTTTTCAAAACATAGCTCAAATTCCTAAGGCTGCTTCACTGACATTCATTCCCCTTATACCTGTGCCCTCTAGTATTATCAGCTAAACCAAGGTCATTTGAACCAGACTGGCATTCAAGTCTCAAGGGTCACAGCAAAAAGGTCTCAATTACATGCAGGTCCCAGACCCTAGTGTGTGGCCTGACGGAGATGCTTCTACTACAGGCTTCTAAATCAGATAATCAAGACAGAAGAGTCCTGTAATTATGCTCAGAGAAGTTTACTGAAGCTTTTTACCATTTTTGCACATTCTCTGAAATTCACATAAGAGGATGCAGTAACTGGAAGAAACAGAACTTCTCATTTTCTGGTGTTTTGGAGAAAGCATATGCTAAAAAAAATGGAGAAATACAGGCAAGAATTGAAAAGGAGTCAAACTTAAAAGGCCCAACTGCTCTGCTCACTAGCTGAACTGCTAGGCAAAATTCCCTGGAATTCATCTATAGGAGGACAGACCAGATTATTATAATATTAATAAAGTTGGAAAGATCCATGAAGCACTGTAATGGGAGTAGTCCCTTTATTTTTAACCAGGTTAACAGTCAGGTGTTTGACTTTGACTTCCTTTTCTTCTGTCTTTTTCAGATTAGGGCGCATAAAACTCAGTTTGTGGTAACCTGCTTTTACTTAGTGCATCCAGCCTTTCAAATTATTGTGTGGGTGTAAAAATTTGGCAGAAGCAAAATTCTTTTCTTGAAACATTGGGTATTTATCAGCAAACAATTTGAAATTAAGTTCACAGTCCTTGCACGTCTGTTTCATTTAATGCAGACAGAGAATGAAATCTGATTTTGTGTAATTTTTACAGTCGTCTTGATTTTATCTAAAAATCAACAAATCAGTAAAACGAAAGCCTCAGTGCTTTCCTTGCTTTCTTCTTTAAGAGGTATATTATCAGTTCTATAAAAGTTGATAACTTACCTTCTTCATTTTCTTTCAGCTTGAATTTTCTTATCCATTTATTACTGAGAGGAGTGCTATCCTTAATTGTGTGTTATAACCCACCCTCGTGCATTATTTTGTTCTTACATATTATTTTTCTTCATGTGTTGTAAGTTGTAAGGTCTACAAGCACTTGTCATGGCTGGCTGACCCATTGGGGTAGAGCTCTGGTTATACCTATGTGTATGGTTGCTGCTGAGGTCAAGTACGGTTTTGCAGAGATAGCATTGCAGTGCTGAGTCCCCAGGTTTTGTGTACTGTTGACTTAGCCTGAACTTTTCACACACCTTTCCTGCACACTGCAAAGTCCCTGATGTGTTTTTATGTAGCTCACAATCCTGTCCATAGATGCTTCCTTTACACTCACTCACCTGGCAGGGTTTATCATTCCCTAAGAATAAATTGCAAAAGGATGCTTAGTGCTGTCAGCATGTGGATCATCTAGCTGCCAAGGTGAAGGATGGATGTTCTAGCACAGTTTGGGACATAATCCTAACCCAGTAGTTTTTCCAAAGTAGGATCAAAGAAATACATATATTGTTCCAATTCTGCAAAAAACCAAGGGAGATTGGAGGAGAGGAAAATAAGATAAATTAATTCATGAGGCTAGACACTTATATTAGAAATACAAAACAAAGCAGTGGATAACTTATATAGAAATCTGTCACCATTGCAAAATCAATTTTCTTTATCATCTGTTGGCGTGGCTGGATGAGGACATATCAGAGTAGGCACAATACAACCTTCTCTCATTGCAACCCATTTGATTTCCACCTCTGATCACTACCCTCTATGTCCACTACACATTAAGAGTGTAGTAATATATTTGCAGTCTAAATGCCTATATACAGATCTTTGTAAGCAAGATGAAAAAATTTTGAAGAAATCCAACTGAAACTGGAATTTTCTTTCCCAATGCAGGAAAGGCTGTCCCTTGCTGTTACAAAGGCAATCAAATCCCTGTTACAAGTAATACTTAAAATGTTCATGTGCTTATGATGAGGCCTTTGATGTGGAAAACCAAAATATCAAAGGATTTGACTGTACATGCTTGTGTCTGTGTTTTTTGTGAGTGTTGTGTATGGGTACAGCCAGCAAAGTTTGTAAAGAAATAGGGTCAAATCTTGGATTTATGAAATAGAGGAGGGAACACTGAGTTACAGCACTTTGAGGCTGTCACATGCTGGTGCTTCAGAATTCTGTATTGAGGACAGTCACAAGTGTCCTTGAATACTTGAATTACAAAGATTTTCTTTTATATTGGGATTCCTAATAATGGGAGTTGCATATCAGTCAGCCTGGAAAACAGGCTAAATATAAGCATACCTTTTGAATGCCTGAATTGGAGATATTGTCTCAGGAAGCCAAATGCTTGGTGTTGCCTGTGCCTCAAAGAGGCATAAGGAAGTGTAACTCTTCTTCCCCTCCCCTTTTCCTGATGGAAGGAAATCAAAGGCCCAGACTAATGTGCTGTGCTGCTACAAGAACACTGGTAGCACTAGGAACTGTCAAAAATGGGAAACCTTGAGACTCAGTATGAGGCTCCCAACTGCTTGCATGCCTTCAGCACAGTATTTTCTTTGAGTTAATATTGCCCTTTCAAGTAGCAGAAAGGAATAACTGTAAATTATTTCAAAAAGAATGCTTATAGTATTGTATGGCATTATATTGTTTTGGTTTTTTCTGTATTGTATTGATGTTCTGAGGTAAGCAGCTGGCCACCAGCACTACAGGAAACCATGTCATCCCTCAAGGTGGGGGCTAGTGTTTGAGAAAAGGTACTCAACGTAAGTATAAATAAAATGCAGTGCAGTCCCGTTAAAACTGGAGTCTGTCAGCATCAGGCTAGGAGAACAAAACCTTAAATATTATAATCTCAAAAGTTAAGCACCAGCGTCAATGGTTTGGGAAGGCAGGGCAGAGAACTGAGTCCCCAAAGTACTTTGCTTGCAGGCTAGATTTCTTTTTCACTCCACACTTTTTAAACTTACCCTTATTTCTAAACAACCTAAGGTGTCAAAGCTCAGGTAGGCCCTTTCTGGTGGACCTACCAGTCCTGTCTTGGTGTCTTTACCTTGACGTGTATTTTTGCATTGCTTTGCATTGATTGTCTGTGCTGTTGTGTCTGATGGTGGAAGCCATGCCTGGAACTGCCGGTGCTAATACAGAGTTCAAGAAAAGCCTTCGCTACATAAATTGCAGTTCCGGCCTGTCTGGATGCCTGGGATAAACCTGTAGGTAGTGGCAATGATACTGCAGCGTTGAGAAACTTGGTGTGAGTTTGATTATATTCAGTTTTCAGGGCACACATAGAACTGCATCTCTCTATACCAGGAAAAGGTAATGAGGCAAAGAGCAAAATGAGAAATGTTGCAACAGCAGGACAAGAGTGTCAACAGTAGTTGGGGAGTGGAGGAATGGGAAGAAACAATAACCCCTTTGACTTATGCACACAATAAATTAGCAGCCTGGGAACACCAACTGTTGCCTTCCCCAGAAAGAAAAAAGATGTGGTTTTGCATTTCCTTGGAGTATGCCAGGCAGAGCACCAAGGACAGTGATGACTAACTTAATGATTGGAGCTGTGGAGGGGAAAGGAAGTCACAGCTTTGCTCCCACCACACCTGCAGGCTTTGTAGCCAGGCAGTTCCTCTCTGCCCCTGTTTCTCTGGAAGAATCTCAAGTGCCTTGTCCTAAAGGGATGTTGTGTAGATGGAGCGTTGCAAAAAAAGGATGCAGGTCAGTTCCCTGACAAATGGATAGCCCCTAGCTCCCACTGCTGTGCTTAGAGGTTTAATACCCAATGGTGTTAGGATGAATAGGTGTAGGATGAATAGGTGTAAATCTTCTCTGCTCAGGTCCTAGTACAGGGCTGGGAGGAGAAGGTGAGGTTTTACCTCTGTTTTCAAACACTGGGATGGATCTTCTTGAAACTGATCTTGCCTTGCTGAATTACTGGTAAAAAGGCAGATGCTTCTGAGTTAGAGAACTGGACCTGCTTTTGCCACAGGGAGTTACAATGGTGCACCACATATGGATTACATGTTGCAGGACAGCCTTAATCATATCATAGAACCATTGAATATGAAGTTGGAAGGGACTTCAAGGATCATCTGGCCCACCTTTCTTGGCAAAAGCACAGTCTAGACAACTTGCCCCAGCTCCCTGTCCAGCCAAATCTTAAAAGTGTCCAGTGTTGGGGAATCCACCACTTTCCTGGGGAGACTAGTCCAATGGCTGATTGTTCCCATTGTGATAAATTTTCCTATTGTGTCCAATCAGAATGTCCCCAGCAGTAACTTGTACCCATTAGCCCTTGTCTTTTCTATGTGGCTTCTTGTAAAAAGGGAGTCTCCATATTCTTTGTAGCCACCCTTTAAATACTGGAACATGGTGATAAGGTCTCCCCTAAGCCTTCTTTTCTCAAGGCTGAACAAACCCAGTTCTCTCAGCCTTTCCTCATATGGCAGGCTTCCCAGTCCTTGGTTCATCTTTGTGGCCTTTCTCTGGACCCTCTCCAGTCTGTCCACATCTTTTTTGTATAGCAGGAACTAAAACTGAATACAGTATTCCAAGTGTGGCCTGACAAGTGCTGAGTAGAATGGGACAATGACTTTTTTATCATTGCTGGTGATGCCCTTGTTGATGCAACCCAGCCTGTTGGCCACTTTTGCTGCAGCAGCATCACACTGTTCACCCATATTGAGCTTGTTGTCCACCAGGACCCTCAGGTTCCTTTCCACAGAGCTGCTCCCTAGCTGGGCAGATCCCAGCCTGTGCTGCAATCCTGGATTATCATTTCCCAGGTGCAAGACCTTATATTTGTCTTTGTTGAACTTAAACCATAAGCTGTTTTCTGCTTCTCCAAGTAGATTTCTAAATGGGTGCATCTCCATATTTTTTGTTCCATTTCTAGAGCTGCTATAATCTGCCACCTGGTGTAGATCATGAAAAATCAACTTTTAAGTATTTCCTGTTCAGAAAGTGGTGTTGATTTATAAAGTCAGAAAGAAAATTTTGGCTTCTTTACCTATTCTAAAATTAGGATTCATTGCCTTGCTTTGGTTCTGATACATGCTGAGAATCGCTTCAACTTTCTTATTTCAGTGTTTAACACAGATGCATACATTGGTTGCTGCCTGTTAATTATCTTTTTTTAGAGTAAAATAGATTTAATAATTTATCTGACTAAAACAGACAGCCTTTGCCACAGATTGGTCAGTACTTCTGAAATAAGTATTTTAAAGTAAAAAAGCCCAAAGGATTTGAAGATCATCCTCTTGCCTTCTGGTGTTGTCCTGCAGCAGTTCTCACATCTCTCAATGACATTTGGCAGCATTGCTATAAACAACGATGCATCTTTTAATTTTAGAGTTGTCAAGAAAGGTTTCCATTTTCTAAGTTAAGTTCCTTTTTCTTCTCTCTCCACTCACACCAAGAAGAGCAAGAGAGGCTCTGATGCGGCATATATGTAGGCACAGGTTGCTTCTTTCAGGTAGAACTGATGGCCTTGGGGTGACCAGGGTTGTCAATACAGCTGTTTGGGAAGGAAGGCTTATGCAGGGGTTAGGGCTGACCTGCAACTCAGTCCTTTAGTCCCTTGCTCTTGGACAGGTTGCACAGGTGCAGATCCTCAGTATTACTTGAGCATCTGCCTTTGTCTGAAATAAAAAGGAATTTATCCCAGTGGCAGTCACATGTCTAAACACCTTTTGAGGACCTAATTCCTATACTCATCACCCTTTCATTAGGTAGGTGAACTATCCTGCTCTTTCTCCCTATGTTGTTGTGAGATAGATGTGTGCCAATTTGTGAGGAGACCTGGTACAAAAAATAGGATCAAAGGCCTAATACAAAGCTGTTTCAACAGGGTGTTATTATTCTTACTATATCTGAAGATGAATAATCACATAATAATGTATGTTAGCACTGAAAGACTGAAACTGTAGTCATGGCAAATGTGTACCATCTTATTGCCATTTTTTCTTAAATAATGCCATAATGGTTCTCTGAAATAGTCTCTAGAGCTTCAGTTTGATTAGATTTATGTTTTTAGGTATGTTTTTTATTTCTAAGAAGGCTGAAAATTAAGAACTCTGGTGTTTCTTACCATTACCAGATATTTTTTTTTCTGTCTTTTAAGACAGCGATTGTTGCAAACCCTGTGATGACCTTCATAGTAATGCAGGTCAAACATCACTGCAATTACTCTATCTGTGCAAATTACCCCTATGGTGAATTAAATCTTTACTGTGTTTAGTTGTCAGTCTTGCAATTGTTATAGCTCTTCCACACTGTTACTGAAGACAGGAGAAGTATCTGACATTAGGAACAAAGTAGTGCTAATTTATCATTAAGTACCACTGTGGTACTTACTAGTACTCTCCTTGATAGTTATTAGTACTTTCCTTGAGTAAACAAATACCTGTGGAAGACAGATTTGTCAGTGAAGACCTGCCATTAGCTGACACGGCTTGCTGGCTAATATTGCAGGACAGCATGGGGGATGTCTCCAGTGTGGTCTCTGATGTGTGCTTAGCATGTCCTCTTACTCACCAGATCAGCATGAACTCCATATCTAGCAGGCTGACTACCTAGTCATGATGGGAAAAATATTCAGGGCATTGACTTCTTTTTACTCTGCCTTTGTTCCATGAAAGTGGGAAGTGGGAAATGTGCTCAGAAAAAACCCAAGTAGGCACCAAGTTTATAAAATAAAATCAAGTAACAGATTTTTCTTGAGATTTTGACAAGTCTGCCAGCCTTGCGTAAAACTGTCAGTTTCTTACAGAGTCTTATCCAGTAATTATACTAGATGAATGATGAAAATAAATCACAGAGCTCTAGCAATCCAACCAGAGCTTACTCAGCAATGAATTTTGATTGTTGCTTTAGTAATCAAGGCTTGACTGTCAAAAGCCCTTTCTTTTTTCAAAGCTTTTGAGTATGGAGCTGACTGAAGATAACTGAAGTTAGTCATGGAGCATTCTCCCTGAAAAGTTGTTCTCCAACACCTTGATGTGCTGAATTCCGAGTAGCTCTGTTACCTGTGAGAATAAAATACCTGGAAAAATAATCTTTAACAATTTATCAATTCTTTTACCTTTACTGTTAAAAAGATTGGTGTGATGTTAAGCATCTGACTTGAGATACATTCCACATCAGCAGTAAGCTACTTGTTTCTACGTTAGAATTGCTGAGGAGAATTAGCTCTCTTCGTCATGGATGAAGTCAGACCAACTGTCAGTAGTCCAAGTATACATCAGACCAGCCTACTGATACCATTTCCAAATGGAAACACTGTTTTTACTGCTGGTAGAGACTTGTGGCTTTGCAAAGACAAATTTTTAGAAATAGATTTGATTGCCCCTTTTGATACATAGCAACATCCATGTGTTTTATCATAACTGGTATGATAACCTTCCAGCAACAGTAGTGCTGGCTCATGTTTCTCTCACTAGAAATCTTCCTTCCTTCCTTTGGGAAGGTGTATTTTGTGTGGTAGGTACCCTCTTCTTCCCTGCTTCTGGTCCATCATTTAATACTTTACTGCTGAAAATGCTTTAAAAAAAATAATTAGTAGGTTAGCAGAAAGTTGGGAGAAAGAAAATGTTAGAGAGCATGAATGCCTCTAAAGGACAGGAAATTGGCAGATAGATAGGTTTATGACCTGAAAAAAAGAGCAGTAGTGCCTCCGGGACATTTTGGGAAAGGCAACTGAATTCCTTTGGGTGTTGTTGTTACTGCAACCAAGTAACTCACTGTACTAGAAGAGGTCATGCACATGCAAGTCCTGCTGAGGACTTTCAAAAGTGACCACACTGTTTGGGTACTCCATCTGAGGTGTGTTGAAAGCACCTAAATGAAGGTACCCAGTGTTTCTGGTCACTCTTCAAAGCCTTATCTCACTTGTTTTGTAGTTCTCAGCGGGCTTCCCTGAACAGCTCAGAGTTGTAGTGTTTTAAGTAACTTGCAGTTATGGGGAAAGATTGATTCAATAAAGCTTCAAGCCCAGTTCTGAGCTTAACTGGGAAAGCTGGTCTCACACCTTGAGTCTTGCACTAGCCCCTGCAAGCTGTTTTGCATAGGTATCTCCTCAGACACATGAATGCTAATCTTATCTGCTGATTATGTGTTCACATTGGTACAGATGCCTGTCATATGCGTCAGCTGCAGATTTGGGTCCTGTGACTAGCTCATATTAACATTTAAAGGTTCCTGAAGATGCCAGGGGCCAGATACCTTCTCTTAGATTCTAACCATAGAGAAGTACATGGAAAATAGACTGCATTTAGGATTCAGGATGAGAGCTAGATTCATTGAATAGGGTGTGACTGAAGGATGCAATGCTTGGGTCGTCTCCTGTTTGTAGGACATCTGCTTTTAACTGTCATTGGTTACATCAAATCAAAGCAGCCTCCACGTTGCCTTATATCATATAGGTCGCCATGAGGCCTTGCACTGACAGATCCCATAATGTATACCCTCGCTTCCTAAGCGGGTGGTGGTTCACAAATCCTTTTCTAGTGCTGCCAGTGCCTAAAGTGGAAAACCAGCCCAAGACAAACACAGTCATTCCGAAAACTGAATCAAGACTAGGTCCTGTAGCTTACAAAGCTTGAGTAAATGCATCCCAATACCTACCAGTTAGGGTCCAGGAATTACTCACAATTTTTACTCTATCTTGTGTACGGTTTCAGAAGTTGGGGGGTGGGGAGTGGGCCAAGAACTTCACAGTTTTTTAAACAGAAAAAAAAAAGCAACCCCTTTTTGCAGGATTTTAATATTTTGTCACTATCCAACCAGCTACTACATAACTTGAGATCAAGTTTTCACATTTTTTCTCCAGAAAATGTGGAGGGATAGAGGAAAATCTGTGAGCTTTTTTAGTAAGTTGTTTTTCATTTTCTAGCTAGTGTGTAGATTTTTAGCTCAAGTATAACTTCAAATGTGTGTGACCTAATTTCATACTTGAATTCTCCCCTGCCTGATCTCCCTGGTTTGGGTATTCCTTCATAGGATCATTTTCTTATTTCAGAGTGAAGCATTACTTCATGTACTCTGTATCTGTGACACCCATCCCAGGAGCATGCAAGCTGTACTTTTGTTAATTAACCTAGTATTAGTAAGATGCTTTGAACACGGTAAGCACCCTCACCTTTTCTACCAAGTATGTGCCTAGGTCAGAATCTAATATGGGTATGATTAATCCAAGATGGTAACAGGCAGGAGTCTCATAACATGTTAATGGCTTGGAGATAACAAATTATAAAAGCATCATTAGTTTACAGTTTAAAACATAGTTTATAGAGCCAAGTGCACTGATAAAAATATAAACATGAAAGTATTCTGATGAAGTTACGGAAATTGTGAGTATGCCTATGCATGTATAACAGCATACTGCACAATATGGCAAAAAGGATTAAATGCTTTTGGGGAGACTGGGTTACATTACCGTCTTTTTGCAACAAAATGTTTTTTATGGATTCCCTATACCTGAGAGAACTGCTTCCACCTCTCCCTCTTGCCTTCAGTCACTTCCTTCCCATGAGCTTTTGACTGTGCAGTGCTCCATGACGAAACACCTGACCACATTTGTACTGCAAGGTTATATCCTTACGACTTTACAGGCAGCCCTGACAGGGCCTGCAAAAAGGAATTCCTGAACTTGACTGCAGACAGTGTGACTTTACTGACTGGGGCAAAGTGGCTAGGCACATCTGGAAAGGTACTAGACAGCTAGGATTTCAAATAGGTGCCTGGTGTCTTTGGACCTAAGCTAAGAACAGGTATGAACCTACAAAGAAATTTGGGTTTCTCTGAGAAGTCAATACATAGAATTGTACTTTACCATGGGTTTTTGGCCGTGAGCCAAATCAAGGAAGCGGAGACAGCTGGTGGGGCATATATATTCACACCCTCTTGCACTGACCTTGGAGTTTACCTCAACTGCGCATAATTTCTGCTTCATGCAGCAAACTATTTTTCATACTATTATGGTATGTCACCCCTGAACTCCAATCCTACGAATAGTTAATTATATGAAATGGGCTATTAACTTCAGTAAGAGGACTGCTCGTGCACAGATAGCTGTGCAGGGCTGGGCCAGGGATCATGTTATTTTGAAGGGCCAAGACTATCTAAGATCTCCACATGAGTTTAAATTAATTTTCCCAGGGAAGCGAACTAGGAGTTTCAATTTCTGTGTTAGTGATAAGTCTCCCACCTTTATTCTCCATCATTTATATTCATTGGCTGCAACAGACTGGAATCTCTGTGGTTTTGCTTCTATATAGAATGGGATTTTATTTTCTCAGTGTGCAAGGATTCCTGTTTTCAGTGAAATCGTCTGTCATTTCCCCTTTGCCCCAGCATGCTTTTGCTTATTCACAAGGGTTGAATGTTTTAATGAACACTACTTTTTCTTCTGTCTCAGCCTGTCAGAAAAGTTTAGTAAATGTTGTGCCTTGTGACAAATGCATTTAGCAGGTGGATGGAGCATACGTGCAGTGTGCTCTCTTTGGAGTTGCTGTCTCTGTAAATTACTGAGGTGCAGACCAAAAACATCTGGCATTTCCTTAAGGGGAAAGGTGAGCATAGATTGCTTAATGCTGGCCAATCCTAGCAAGGCTCAATGTTTGGCTTCATTGGAAAAAGGGGTTAGGGAAGAACATCATGAAGCATGTCTGCACCATGTGTGCAGAGACATGAACCAGTCTCACCTCAGGGCAAGGAGGCAACAGCCCCTTCACTCTCATTTGACACCTCCCCTGTCTGGATACACTGCTGTCTTCCTTGTGGCATGTGGCATCATTCCAGGTTTGCGTCGTGCTTGCATGGTAGGAGAGAACCATACTGTGCTCACCAGAACTTTGTTTGCATCTAGGAAGTGCAAGGTCGCAATGCAAAGGGTAAGGTCTTTTGAACATGAGTCTGTGGGCCATGCACAACACAGCCATAAACTCTTGCTCAAAACATACCTTAGGACTTGAACTGCTCCCCTTTGGCAGTCATCTGGAATCACTGTGGCTAAGTTCCTGGGAACAGCATGGGAAGTACTGGAAAACACTTAAATCTTGAAAATAACTTCAGGATGAAAATCTCATTTGGAAACCAGGTCTTGTATGTCGGAATTTACTCTCCCTTTCAGAAAATGCTACAGAACGTGTGCTCCTACTGCAAAGAGGGGCAGCTCTTGGGTCCAGTAAGTTTGTGGGAAGGCTGAAGGTTACATGTAAAAGTGCTCTGGAGAGTTTTAACAAAGCTGCTTCCTGAAATTGTTCAATTGAACAGAATAATAATTTGGCCTCTACTGAGTATGCATACACAAAGGACCCCCAAATTGAATAGTAAATCAGAGCAAGGACAAACACATTGTCTTCCTGGGAGGAGAGAAAGGAGGTCCCATTGCACAGTGATGTGCTATTTGATGACCTTCACAACACTGCCACAGCAGCTAGCCAGTGGAGGAAGACGCTGTAAGGAGGGGAAGAGGCTCTGGTAGTAAGAAATTATAGCCCATGTGATGTACATAAAAATGTACAAAATCCATTGCGTTGAGATTTCCCCTGTAGTTGCTCTGCTGTGTAAAGCTAATTGCAAAGATCAACAGCCAAAAAATCAGTTACCATGAAGAGCACACAGGTTTCTGAACTACTGAGTTTCTTTAATACGTCTAGGTTTCCATAATGATTTAAACATGTAATAGATCCGAATAATTTAATCCAGTGCACTTATTTCAAGAAGTTATTGCATTTTTAAGTGAATAACCTTGCTCAGCCTTTGCCTTTGCTCCTTATAACTTTGTCTGATGGATGCTGAAAGCAGAGGAATTACAGTGCTCCCAGCTTACTGCTCTATTTTAAAGAGGGTAGCGTGGCCCAGTGGGCTGGAACGCAGGAGATGGATTGTCCGCCAGGTAACCTTGAGTGGCTGGTTTCACACTTACGAGCTTCAGCTCGCTGTGTAGCTGAAAAAGGAAAGGGGAAGGCGAGCTGATGGCACTTCTTCTTTGCAACTGTTTGAGACATGAGCAACATGCTCTGTGTAAGAAGCAAGAGTGACCTGCAGCTACATCTCCTGAAGCAGGCTAGTTTTGGTACATGATTCAATTCTCCCATCTCACTGTTGTTCTGTAACTAAAACCACCTGTTTTTACTCTGAACACATTCATTCTGATCTGTCTGTTCAACATGTTTTTCAAGGTTGATGTTTAAATGGCTAAAAATATAAATGAGGATATACACAGGGTTTTCTGGAACAGCAGTGTTAGATTTTACTTCCTCTGTAATGCTACCTGTTCTTCATCCATCATAGCCTTAAAGTGCAAGGAATTCCTCCTCCTGTGACTTACAGTTGTAACAGAAGAAAAGCATTTTACTGAACACTGTCAGTCTAACCTTTCGCAACATCTCTTTGAAGAACAGAAGAAGAAAGTCTGAATTTTATCTCAGTTTCAGATGCAAAAGCCATGAAGGAATAGTCAGTGAAGCTGTATTAGTAGTGAAGTCCGTTTCAGTATAAATGTAAAATGTTAAAAGAATCTATGCTTCAATATCTTTGGGAAGCTGAAAAGAAAATTAAATCCATTTAATATTTGTAGATGAACCACAAATGTTTGGATGCTAGTGTAAGGCTGTTTTAGAGCCTTCAGAAACAATCAGGCTATGAGCCTCGTGTTGTGTCCTCTATTAAAGGAAAAACAGTTAGCTGCTTCCAGAGCTGACATGAGTCATTGTTTGTTTTCTGTTAGAGCAACACCTAAGAGTCCTCAGCATGGACTCTGAAAGCGAGTTAGTTCCTTTATATTTCTGTCCAGTTGTCTGCATGCTGTCCAGATTTATAAGAGGCACTATCTGTCTCGAAGTACTTGAAGCCTTACTAGCAAGACAGCATAGTTCTGGAAGTACAGACAAGGAGGAGTGAAATGAGTAGCCAATATCACTTAACACCTAGGAGCAGGTATTCTGAGTCCTAGAGAAATGCCCTACCCATCATAACACCGTCTGCCTTTTAAGACACAGAAGCTGTTTGCATAGTCGAAGCTTTTCAGAATAATAATGCAAAGGAATCAGAAAAGGGATAAAATGTTGTGCCTTAAGATCATTATGGTGGTGTTAATGATACCTTAATGACCTATTTGATTTTTAGATAACATATTTCTTTGAGATTTTAAAATCTTATATTAAAACCTAGAAGTACAATGCAATTCTTTTAGATACATGTAAAAATGAAATTATTTTCTCTGCCAAGTGGTTTTCCACCTGATAAAACATGGATGTTCTGTTAATGATCATAATAAACAGAACCAATGGCATCAAATGCTCATCAGTTCTCCACATTTAGGGCATTGTAGTCTGTCTGTGTGCGTGTGTTCTTTCTCTCCTAAATAATGGCACAATGTAGAAAAATACCTTTAAAAGAGTGTTCATATTTTCTGATGCTGCATTTCAGAAGCCACCAGAAAACAGCCAGAGCAGCTGGATGCATGAATGTCAGATGGCTTGAAATAGTTGTGTACACATTGTAAGGACAGCTCTGTTGCACCTGTCAGTGTCCATGGGATTTTTCAGTACTGTTGTTTCCCTACAGCACTAAAGGTGGTATGAGAAGGACCCTGAATGAAGGAATGGCCATGAAGTATTTCTGCAGTGTTTTTTCTGTAGAATATGGGGAAGCAAATTGGTGAATTATTATGAACTGGCGCTTGGACTGGCAGTTAGGAGATGCAGCTATCCTGGGCTCATCCTGTACTTTCGTAATGCATCATTACATGTCCCCTCTTCCTCTCAGTGATGGGTAATTACATAGAAATTATACAGACCTCTAAAATAAATGTCCCCAAACTATCTATTTGATTTCAGTATTTCAAGATTACTCAGGGCTTTAAGCAAGACTGAATAAATTTCCTGCATCGGTGCCTGCAGTTTTGGGAGCTTTGGTCCAAAGATAGAGCATCATAGTAGTAATGAATATTGCTCAATTTGCATTACAGGCATCCATAATTCAGGTCATCATAAATACCATATTTCCAAAGAAGGACATAATTTCACCTGGAGGTTTTGTTTACATCTCCTGCTTGTTTTTTTGGGGTCTTATAAATGAGGAACTGAGTGATGCTTTTCCTATGGTGGGATCAGCTGTCAAGCTTCTCTCCCACACTGAGTCTCTAATAATCTGGTTGGATTAATTCTGCACTCATTCATTTCACACAGCAAGGGCAGTTGTCTTTCTTTCCACCAGGTGTCTAATGGATAGATATCTTCAAAATGTGCTCTTCTGTAATTCCTGCCCTTTTTCTTGTGTTTGAAGAGCCTTTAGCAGGACAAGGGGAAAAAAGTTAGATCCTGTTGGATCCCATGTTGGATTCTGGCCACATCAGCAAATAATTTGGCAAAGAGCGAGCAGTCCAGCAGGTTGAAACATTTGGTGCCGTAATCATTACAACTACACTGTATGCAGTTCAGGTTTTATTTCAAGCTGGGTTTAGTCTAGCCCCCTGAATTAAGGATCTAGACCCTTGTGAATCAAAGCAAAAGTAATTGGTGCAAACCCTTATGTCCCCATTGAAGTCTGGAGTGCATTTGCTGTAAACCAGAGCAGAGATTTTGAACAGTTTTGCTCTGAAAGGAATCCATTTTGCATATCTCAAAACCACTCTGCTTACTGAGCCAATGCTCAGAAAGAGGGAGTTACTGTGGATTTCTCACTGTAGCTGCACTGCTGTTTCAAACAAAAAATGTTAATATACCTGTAGCCTTACATGAGGATAGTCTGGGAAACATTACAGTTGTTTGCTGCAGTGACATCATGGTCAGTGCTGCAATGCACTGACACCAATCCTACTAGTGGCAATGGGCCATTCCTACCTGTAGGGACTGCACCTTACAGCAAGTGTTCACAAAACTGCCTTTTTGAACAGTAGCCCCCTACATTTCATGGAGGCTAGTATGATAAGAAAATGTATATGTTCTTTCTGTTTTCAATGTTTCTTGCTACAAGCCACACTCTTCAGCTGGCTTTGCTCTTTCCATCTTGCAGATTTGATCATGGAAAAGAAAAGAAGTGCAGATTCTGAAATCTGGTATATTGAATTAGTCATTGGTTCATTTTACCATGCTGTGAGAAGCACATACAGAGTCCTTACCAGCTGGTCTCCTGAAGTGTTCTATACTAAAAGATGATTGGTGCACTTTCCCTGAAGTGTTCTATACTAAAAGATGATTGGTGCACTTTCAACATTTTGAGTCTTGGCATCATATGCAATTACAGAAATGGTGATGGAAAAGTTTCAAAAACAGCAATGATGTAGAGCGAGAGTTCTGGTCCATAATTAGTCTGTCATATCTAGTTTAGGTTTTTATATTTTTGAAAAGTACATTTTATTAATCTGATAAAAATAAGCATCATGGTAAATATGGAATAGATTAATAACAGTAGCAGTAAAAAGAATAAAAACAGTCTTGCCATAAGTGTGAATATAACTCTGATAGCACAGCTTCTTCAGAAGCTGTCTGGTGCTGTCTGAGAGATAGATACAGTTTAAGTACTTAGGAGATGTATAGAAAATTAAAGAAAAGCAGAGCTGATACTGATCAGAGCTTTGCAAATTAAAAGGCTGATTGCACATCAGACCTGACCTGGCATCTACATGAGAAGGAATAAGATAACAAGCAGTGAAACATATTCTTGAGATGTTGTGGACAGTGCAGGGACTGCCAAACCTGTCCTGAACTAAAAAGCTCTGCCGCAAAAACACCATCTGCTCTTACAAATCTGAGTATTTTAGTGAACAGGGCTGCTAAAAAAGCTGCAAGAACATCCTTCAAATGTACACATCATATACCCAGACTATGCTGTCATCGAATAATAAAGCTGTGATTAAAACAGAACAGGAGGCAGAGAAAATCAGCAGTTACACCTAAAGGAACAAATGCTTGCACAGTAAGTGAGGGCAGCAGTCCTAGATTACCCCAGTGTTCACAGGTGTTTGTGAACCCTACAAATAAACATTTATATTTTTCCACTGATGAAAAATTGCAGATTGAGAGAGTTTTTATGTGGCACAAGCTTAGCAGAACATCATAGCAATGAATGCCTTGGATGTAAAATTGAATAAATTAAGGTTTGCCTACCTTGCAGTTGTTCAGTATTTGTATTCCTCTCCTGATACTCTAGACTCTCTATCCCAGATCAGGAGTGTGGTCAGATGAAATGGGCCCAGTCCTGAGCCAGCTATCAGTTACACAGTCTCGAGTAAAGAGTGGCACATTAGAGAGTTAATCTTGGATAGGTATTCCTCTCTGTCAATTCAAAACATTAAATAATCCAGACTGACTTCTCTATGTAGACAGTCTTTCAGAAAGTGTGGCTGGCATGTTGTATTCAGTAGGTCATATGATCCATCACTTTAGAGCTGGGATTAGGTGAGAGGCTTTCCAGACTGAACATGCTAAGTAATGGTTTGGCTTATGGTAAGAGTGCAAAAAAGCTGTTTAGCACCAGTTATTTATGTAAACATTTTTGTTACAATACTCTATTTGCACTCCTCCAAAGTGGATTAAGTTGAACAGCTCAAAGACATTTTTCTGTGAAATTAGATAACACACACAAAGAGTTAGGAAAGAATAATGATGGCACACTAAATTCACACCTGAGCTTATCTGACGATAAATTCCCTGTGTTGACAGGTCCTGAGAGCACAGAGCTCATAAATGGATTGTGCACATAAACTGTGGTGTGGTTGCAGCAGACAGGCAGCCAAACAGCCTTGAATGCTCAGTGGAAGCATGAATGGTTGTACTAGAGAGCAGCAGAGCTTTTTTTGGCTAATTAAACAATCATGCTGTTACAGAGCAAAACAAATGAATCCCAGGAAATATGAGACACAGTGTCCTGGGTTCAGCTGGGATAGAGTTAATTTTTTTTTTACAGGAACCTGGGAGGTGGGGGGCATAGCCGGGGCAGCTGACCTGAACTGGCCAAGGAGCTATTCCATACCATGTGACATCATGCTCAGTATATAAAGGGGGAGCGGGCCGGGGGGTGAGGCTCTTCTTTTCGGTGGGGGAAGTGGCAGAGCGTCGGGTCCCGGGTGGTGAGCAGTTGCACTGTGCATCACTCTTTTTTGTATACTTTTTCATTAGTACCGTTGTTGTTGTTGCAATTTCTTTGTGTTGTTCCAGTAAACTGCCTTTATCTCAACCCTCGAGGTTCCAGGTTTGTTTTTTTCTCTCCTCCGTCTTCCCCCCATCCCACCGGAGGGGGGCGGGAGGAGTGAGCGAGCGGCCGCGTGGTCCTTTGTTACCGGCTGGGCTGAAACCACGACACACAGGTAGTGTTAAAATAGCAATGTCAGCTGGAAAGCTGTTGTACAGAATATTGACTGACTGTGACAGGGATGTACAGATCCGGACTCAGAGATTTAAAGATATTAAGGCATCACTTCACAGAGCCTTGCAGTGTCTAAGCTGTTTACAAAAGTGACCCCCTTAAGGTGCTCACATTTAAAAAAAAAAAAATGGCCAGACTTTTGTGGTATTTTCTTTACCCATGCCATGGTGGCAAGTACCAGAGTCTCTTTCTCTGCCCGCTGCAGCTGTAGGCATAGTCATCAAGCTCAATGCGACTTGCCCTGCACATACCAGAGAATGGTGTTCTGGGTTGTGTATGCATGTGGAGGTGGTGGCCTTGGCATGCTGTGTGAGCTGTCGTGCAAAGCACTGCCTCAGGTCAAGTCTCTCTCTGCAATGTCTCTCTGACTCCTGGGCTTTTGCCATGTTCTGTCAGTAACACATCATGGTCTGTGAATTCAGTTTCTTTGTTATGGACTTAGATTTTTTTGTTGTTGACGTTATGCTTAGATTTTTTGGTACCTCTTTTTGTCTTTACTTGTGGTTTAAAGACATTTTAGTTACGCAGTCGCAGGTTGTGTATAAGTCTTAGAAGAAACAATGCTTTTTATGAAGACGGACCGCAGTATGGCACTGCTGTGGATGATTTCCCATTGGAGATTTTGTTTCCTGGCAGTACCACAGTGCTTCAGGTACTTGTTTCCTAGGTGCAAGTTTGTCATGGCCTGGAAGTCAAGCACCAGGCTGACCGAGAAGAAATTATGTGGGAAGTGGGTTAATGCACTGCCCCTCACAGCATCTGGGAGGACAGAGCTCATATACCCAGAGATGGGCTATAAATTAATTTACTTGTCAGTACTTTATCATTGCTTATCACAACTGGTGCCAGAGGGCTTTGCTGGGTTCAGAAAGTAGCTCATGTTTAGATGGGCAAGTGGGGGGTGGACTGAGGAAAGTGACCTCAGAAGAATATGCCCTCAAAGCAACGTTCTGTGCCCAGGCATCATTGCAGTACACAGGCACCCTTACTTAGGAGAGCAGCTGATCTGCCCTGTTTGCTCAGTTACTCAGTTAGGGCAGTGTTTCTTGTATACTTAATCACTCTTGATGGCCTTGCACTGTAAATGTTTTAGGTGGAAAGGCACTGCTCTGCCATGGGTGCTGGGAGAACAGGGAGGTTCTTAACCAGAGCTGTCATGCTGAACAGTCTGGCTGAGTCCAAAACAGAAACCCACAGGCTGAGCTGTTGGTGAAATCCTCTCCCTTGTTAAACCATAGTACACCCTGCCTTAAGGTGAAGGGAAGTCCATGCACATCATGCAGTTATCACCCATGCATGAAGCACCTGGGCTGTGCTAGCACAGAGAGGTGTCTGCAAATACGCTCCATATTCCTGAGGCTGCACTGACCACACAAGACGCTGCAGGAAACGAGCATCCCATGGTCAACCCTTGCTCAACAGTGCAATTAAGAGTAGTGCTGGACTCTTGACTGAATGAACATGGAAAGCCATGAAGATGACCCAAAGCTGAGTAGGGCAAAGGGTGGCTGGACCTCATGCTGAGCAGTGATGATGTGTGTGCTGAGTCAGGAGTGCTGGTGCAGGAACTTAACTAGCACTTAATATCTTCTCCTGCTCAAAACCCTCCCTCACCCTATCTCTGCAGGTAAATCTGTGCCTGGGAAGGTTGCATGTTTTAAAACACTCCAAGAGGCTTTTCCAGTTTTTCTGTTTGCA
This sequence comes from Haliaeetus albicilla, assembly GCF_947461875.1. NCBI lineage: Eukaryota > Metazoa > Chordata > Aves > Accipitriformes > Accipitridae > Haliaeetus > Haliaeetus albicilla. The sequence continues at coordinate 41,852,567 of NC_091516.1, forward strand.
CCAGCTCAGGGAGTGTATGTATGCAATGTAAACATGCCACATGGAACTTGAGTGCTATAGTACATATTTAACACATAATCTCTTTCTCCGAAGCAGCAAATTTTTCAATTAGCTCACTGCTCTCCTGTGGCTCCTCTGAGTTCCACAGCAGTTAACAGGCTGGTGCCTTAGGATATCTGCTGTCTTATCTCATGGCAGTTGCATTATCTTTTATATGTCTAATTGCCTTCCCATTTTTAAAAATATTCCTAAATTCTTGGCTTAGATGCAATACAAACATTACTTAACAAGTCAGGATGTTCTGAGGACATCATTCTACCACATAGACATGATTTCTTTTTTTTTTTTTTTTTGGATCTTGACCAGAGTTTTCCTCCATTTTTCTTTCCGTTACGGTACAAGCCAAATCAGGCCTTACTGGGGAGAGAAACTAAACCATAGATGAGTAGACTGTAGAAACATGCAGGAAAGGGAGGGGAGTATTTTTCCTCCGAGTTCCTTTCGCTGAATGGCTGTCAATGCCACTGCAATAGCTCACAGTGCAGTAAGAAGTGTAACAATCCAGAAAGAGAGAATCAGAGTATTAAAGCAAGGACCAGAATGAAATGTAAAACTATGCTGAAATAAAGATAATGCAATTATATCAAACAAAGGAAAGACCTTGGCCTGAACATTACACTTGGGTCTGTTTGAAACAGAGGGGGTTTGGAAATAGGCAACAAAAATAATCAGGTCTGGGGAGATGTCTGTAAGTAGAGGTTGAATATAACCTGTTCTGAGTTAGGCAAGAGGTGGAGAGCGGTGACAGGATAACCATTGGTGAAGCAGACCATCATGAGATATTTCAGGGTTCTGGCCCAATCTTGCTCACCTTGTGAGACCAGGAGGAGAGACTCAGTGGAACCTTTGGCACTTAGTGGCACAAGATGACATTGCTCTCACCCATGTGAAAGGAAGGTTGAAAGCTTTCTTGACTATGGAGGATCAAATCAGTGGAACAGGGGATTCTCTTAACTAGTCATTCAGTTTTAGGTGAACCGCACACCTTACATCCAAAGACTGGACAGATTAAAAGATGTGTGTTATGATTAGTTCCTTACACAGGCAATGTAATACTGGTGGTGCAACACTTTCAATTTCATTACCATATATGCCCCCTCTAAGAAGGTTGTACAGCTTTTTGTTTCTCTGTCAATTTATCTATGTCAATACAGGTAAAACCTTTGCTGAAAGAGCAGAAATTATTCAAACCCTATCAGAAATTAGCAGGATAGCCCTTCTTCCCCGACTGTCAGAAGCATAGTGGTGCTGTTTGCATGTTATTTTAAAGCAAGTGCTTAAGAGAGATAAGGTGTGTACTGTGTCACCTTTAGTGTGGCTACAATGCTTATTGTATCTGAGGGCTGCTGGAATTTGTTGTGTTACTTCAAAGTGGCCGTCCATATGTTCTAATGCTGTACATTCATAGAAACACGGTGTTGTGGTGAAGGGCTTAAGCAGGTTTCAAAGTGCTATTATCTCAGTTTGCCAGCATCTGGATGGTTCTTTCTTGATTTTCTGTCTCTTTGTATTTCTCATGCCTTTCTGAAAACTTTATAACTGTGCACACACACACTGACACATACACATATATGTATACAACAAAGATGCACACATACAGCAAAACCATAGATGTGTGTGGAGGGGTCAGTGTGTGTGTTTAATATTTTTTCTTTGGGGTTAAGGAGAGAAATCTGTTTTCTGTTAAAGTTTCCCTTGAGTTTCAGACAAACTCTTCTGCTCATTCTTATAAATGGCCTTTATTTACACATAGACATATGGCTTTCCCAATCTCCTTCTCTGCACCCATGATTTTCTCTGCTGTAAAGAAAAGACCGTTGAACACAATTTGTAGTGGAGTGGACCCAGAAGCACACAGCTCCAAGATAAGAGCCCCTCTTGTTCAGTTTGCAGACATGGAAACATACCTGTGCTGACTGTCTCGGACACTTTTAGCTTCTCATGCTGGCCAGAACCATTTGCTTCTGCGGATGGAGTAAAGTCTAATCTGCAAAGCTATATTCTGGCTGCTGTTGCAGTGGGATGAATTCATGGACAGAGCTTACGACATGTCACTGGGTGGCTGTGATATGAGCCTCACCAACCTGAAGAAATTTGTCTTCACCTTTATCACTACAAGCAGTCATACAGGCAACCAAGTTTAGAGACAACAGTGTTCCCAGCAAGCTGTTTGCTCGGGTGTGTACTTGAAAACCTGCTATTGCATCTTTCTTGCTAGTGCAGCTGTACCACTCCTAGCTGCTGGGGAGTCTGGGTGTAAAACAACATACCTTGCCTTACCTCCAGCACAAGAAAAAGGGAAACAAAGAGGTAGAAGTCTCTGTTAAGTGTTCTAAAGGGTCTTTGGCAGAGCTGGAAATAAAACACACGTCATCTGCATCCTTCATCTGCATTGAAGTAGTGCAGCTTCCACAGGAGCACCGACCACAGCCTTTAGGTCATCCAGTCCTCAGTCCTAGGGAGGCTGCATCACCCATACAAAAACTACAAGCTAGAAATATTTGGAAGAGTTGACTTGCAAGACTCTCACAGCTTCCCACATATGCTCTCGGGCTAGCTGTAAAAGATTCAAAATGGGAAGGAGACAACCCAGGAAATACACTTGTGGAGGCAAGCAGTGCTAGTTTAACCCCAAGTCTGAACTAGAACAGATAAAATTGTATCTGTTAGTTACAGATATAAGGCCTTAGAAACTTTAAGGTTAGCTTTTCTCTGTTACTGAAATGTAAAGATTTGGTTTTCCAAGACTTCCAATGCCTTTGTCAGGCAATAGATTTATGTTGCAATGAAAAAGCCTGACACTTTCTTTCCTGGTGGATCCTAGGAAAAGAGGGGTTAGCAATGAGATGGTCAAAATACATGATGAATGCAGAGCTGCTCTCTGAGGATGCAGCAAGGAGAAGGATTTTTCAAATTATTTCTTTGCACTCATGTTAGTGTGTGTAAATTCCATCTGATGGAACAATGTGAGTCTTTTTGAATGGCTTTGCTGATAGCATCCATTGGTGTAAGTTCACAATCTGCCTTTAAAGTTTCATTTGTGCAGCTGCTGAGCACTGAAGTCAATGGAAGTCGTTGCTGGTCTGAAATGCTACTACTCTGAGTTGAATAAGGAAGCCAGTAAGTAGCCCTCAGACAGAAAGCACAGCATTTCTCCAGTGGGGGGATGATGAGTTTGAAGGGCCCCACTGTGAACACTTTGCAGTCTTCTTCCTCAAAATAATTCTTTAGGATATTCCTCTTCTCTCCACTGTGTAAGAAAGATCCTTTTTGTATTTATAGATGTGTTAAACCTTCTGTCTTCTGCCAAGCTATTCCCCTGAGCAATGCCTTACAACGCCTTGAATTGTGTCCTGTCCTGTGACATGGTTTTCTTGCCAAACCATCCCTGCTGAATGACATACTGCCTTTGCTGACCAGCCCCCACTTTCTTTAAATTAAGAAGAAATGGATAAAAGCAGTATGTGTTCGTAAGGACAACTTGCCACCCAGAAGTCTGTGCAGATACTCTGTTTGGAAGGCATCAGCCCTCAATGGACTACATCTCTTCTGCTTCGACTTGCAACACCTGCCACAACTGCTTAGTGACTTGGCAGGCAACACACATCACTGCAAAGTGTTGCATTTGCAGGGCAAAATCAGATGTCAGCAGCACTGACTGGACACCTTGAGTTATAAAGTAATGCAGACTTTGGTTTGATAAATGTCTTAAGGGTGATAGGCAGGGAGGATAACCAGAAACAACTTTCAAGCCCAGCACCTGTGGGACCTGAGGTATCCTTGCTGGATGCTTTGACATTGTGTAATTACAAGCAGCAGCTGCTAATTCCCTGGGGGCTGGCCAAACCAGGTCAAATGTGTTAAGCTGTGAGAATGCATGAGAGGAAGGAAGAATGTTTTTTTCTGCTCTGAAAGATACCGATGACTCTGGATAGTCAAAACAGGCAAAAATGGGTTTCCTAGTTCAGAGATGGCACTTCCTATTGGTTGTCCCAGGACCATATTCAGCTGAGCTCCTATGGTGTTACAGCCACATGTTACTGGTTGGGAAAGGTGCAAACAGGATGTACCTGGTGGTCATTTGCCACAACTTGTAGCTTGCCTGCCTTCTTGCACTTACACATGATTGAATCTATTTACAAAGGACCAATCTGCCCAATTTGCTGAATAAGTCCTGTTTCAAAGGAACATCTCAGAGTAACATTTTCTACAGAAATGGGGCTGGCCTGAGTCTGTTTCCTAATGTTACAGGTGGTGGTATCCAAGCTAGATTCATGCCTGATATTTCAGAAAAATTCATGCACTATGTACATCATACACACAGGAATGCCAGATCGGTGAGCTGATGACCAAATCCAGGTTCCCCAGGTGGCTGGAAAGGCATATAAGTGAAACCCTTACATACAGTGCTTAGCTTGCTTCTCTTCATCCCTGGAACGGCATTTTTCTGATCCTTCCCCCATTGTTCTGGCAGCATCACTTTTGCTTTATTCCTGGGAAGCTGGAATAAAAATGTCGCTGTTTAGGTCTTAAAGAATCCATGGAATAACTTGACTGATTCAATGAAACGGTTCCCATTACTCTCTGTGGACTTTGAGCAAAATCCTCACTTTCCTGGCATTGAGAACAGGAGGTGAAAGACACCTTGACCTTGGTTGCTGATAGGTCCATTGTAACCAGCTGGACCTGCTGTCAGCCCTGGGCTGAGAGACCCAGGTGGACTGCAGAGGTCTAGTGGCAGGGGAGCTGAATAGGAAATACTGTGAGAAAGCTGTCTGCTGTGACTTCAACACAGGGATGAGGTCAGGCCTTCTTCATATTGAAAAGTATGCAACGGGACATGCTTTTTATACATAGTTCTCTAGTGGCCCTTAAATCTCCTGCTAAGAACCCTGCCTTTGCCAATCTTTAAGGATCATAAAGGGAGTTTATTTTTATATGGTGCTTGTTTCTCCCAGAAGAGGCACAGGAAACATTAAGGAGGGATTGTCCTGCTAGCTGATAGTTATTCATTTCTTATGAGCATTTTGAAGTCCAGATCATGTGTTTATATTCTCAGGCTGTATTATTCTTCCTATGTATTTTGAGGCCTCCACATCTTTTCTCAGAAGGGTTTCCTCTTAACCTAAGCCAGTATCAGTGATAGAAAACTTAGCACAACACAGCAGCTGTGTAGCTCATTGCACATCTAAGGCAGGCATGGAAAAGTTTTGCCCATGGACCAGCAAAGCCGATTTTTTTTTTTTTTGAAGAAAGAGATAGGGCAGCTACAAATGTTCTGTTTCTCTGCTGGGGGTGACTCATGTAGCAGCTTGGATAGCTCATCCCAAGTGCTGTTCTCCCTATAACTTCAGTGAAAGAAATTAAAATACATTATAATAATAGCAGTATCTGATAATTCTGCTGCAGATAGGCAGAGCTGCAGGGTTTAGCAGAGCAAATAGGCTGGCTTCACAGAGCTATTACTATGGGGAAAGTTATAACTTTGGGAGGATAAATTCTATGCACAAAACGTGGGAGTAACAAAAAAAAGGCCTCCTCTCACACATGCTGTGCAGCCTTTGGGAGAACAAGGACATTGTTTGCCTTGTCTCTCGAGTGGCTTGAGTTGAAGCAGTATACTGACCTCCCAGGCACTGCCCAGCAGCCCGTTGCTGAGGGCAGGGGCAGGCTGTGCAGGCACTGTTCAACTTATGTGCTCTGTCAGTACCTGCCAGTAGGAGCCATGATTAAAAAAAGGTTTCAGAGCATACTTGTGACTCTGTGCTGTTTTCTGACACATTTAGGGTCAGGAGAGGAAGTCACACCGAACTCTCCTTGCTGGTGTCCTTTCTTGCAGGTGTTGATGGGAGCGCAGATGTGTAGCTGGAAGGCAAAGCCCTGTGCAACCAAGCTGCAAAGCAACAAAGGCAAAGCCATAGGCAACAACAAAGAGGTGCCTGTCACATGCCAACATTAGGGTCTGGCTGGGAGCCTGGGGACAGTTTTGAATCACTTTGGTCCTCCTCATGCTCTGATCAGATAGCAGGCTACCCACTCTTTTCTCCTTCTGGGACTGGCTATGAAATCAAGTCTCTTGCAGGAGGTGAAAATACCGCCAGCATTTCACATGTGGCATGTGATAGACAATGGCTGAGTCCCACAGGTTTCCTAGGCACGTCCTTCACAAGCAAGCTGTGGCATGGTGGGAGGTAGGGGATGCACGATGCTGGAGGCTGCCGCATCCTGTTTGTGTCCTGTTTGGGAGAAATGTTGCCCACATTGCCAAGAGTGGTGTCCAGCACTGCCAGGAGGAGGCACTCAACAGCTCTTCTCATAAATCTGGACTGATGACAGGTATTTTTCACCCAGTAAGCCTGTACAGATAATCTGAACAAAAAAATCTACTTGTACTTAGCACCCTTTAAATAGAAATTATATCTAGCTCATTACATTCATTATGGCTAATAATCAGTGACAGATGTCTGAATAAAACCAGGAAACAGCAACACAGCAGAGGAGTGGGTGGTGCATGTGCTCCCTTCAGTGACCAAGTTCTGTGTGTCACTTCAGTGGGGGGCACTGAGCCTATACCGTGGCTATAAATTGCACACCTCTGCTTCTGTTTTGAAGTATCTCCATATGGGAATGCAGAGATACTGAAAACTACCCTAGATTCTCCAGTCTGTCACTGGCATTGCTCCCAGAATGCAGCATGCTGAAACTTTGAATTTACCATTATAGGAATGTTGGAGGAATTGCTTATCAAAGAAAGAAAAGTCTTTCTTTCCTAATAAAATAAAAAAAATATACATGTAATGTTTCTTACAACTAGAACTGAGTGTAATGAAGAGACAAAACTGAAATCACAGAAGAAATTTTTGACGTGTTGGTGTGTGTAGCCTTAGTCATTTGCCTTCAGTTTTTTTACACTAAGCTTTGAGAGCCAAAGATATGATGGAAAATGTAGGAAATTGAAACATTGAAATTATGAAACAATAAATTGGATTCAGCTGTGCAGGTAATCTCTCAAGCTTTTTTTTCTTATTATTTTTTTGCCAGTGTGTGTATATTCTAGCCATACTGAGATAAGCTAATTGGAAAAAGAGAGGACTGTGAGCTTGAAGACTCATGAAAAGCTGGTTTCAAAGTACCTCCCTTGATTATAAAATTTCCATTTCTTCAGTTGCTTGGTGACATAAATCATCCCACCATGGTTAGAGAAAAAAGCCATGTGATTCATGCAATTTCTTATGTTTCAAATTGTATATTTGATTGCTATGTTTATAATCTGTGTAAATAACCTAAACCACTGTTTAAAGAGAACAAGCAGCATAAAATAGAATAATTCACCAGGTGCATCCAGACACCTTGAAAATCAGTGTGGACAATTTCAAAGTAATTAATGAACAAAGGTTCTTAACTTTAGCCAGCTTTAAAGAACTATGTTTTCTTAAAGCACTGATTAGTCCCTCTCTGGTGGTAGGAGATAACTAGGGAAAGGCAGCTAAACTCAGAAGCATGAAAGGCTTTGGAAAATCACATTGGAGGTTAGACCCAGGAAAAAACTCTAATTGGCTAGTTTGCATCCTAACAGATCAATTATCATCAGTGGTCTAGTAAGAATATTGTCTGCTTGGCACTACAAATACTTTGAAGAACCAATTGGAGAGCACTGACAGGCGTGCACATTGCCATCACGTACGCTTTTTGTCATTTGCTGGAGGAATGGCTTTGCATAAATGGTAGTGAATCATACTGCATGGTGATGCACACAGCACATTTTAATTAGCTTTGTCAACTAACTCCCAGCCTTCTGGATGACTTCTACTTGCTGTACAAGCTGGCAGAGAAACTGCCACCTCTCCCACAAATTAGTTTTGGCCAGCTTTGGTAGATGACTGTCAGTCCATAATGACAATGTGTGTCTTGAAGAGCTTTGCATCAGTCTGCTGGACTACAGAGACAGCACGAGTCCATTAACAAGATAGCAAAATGAAAAGTGTGTTTATTTTTATATATGATCTCTCAGTATGTTTTTTTAGGCAGCTAGGACAAAGAAAGACAGTCAGGAATACTACAAATACCGGTCCGGTGGCACACAGGTGAAGACTCTCACTGAAAAGTTAAGCAGTATTCAGTGTTGCTGTGTTTTCTAAGGCTTGCGAAGGTCCAACTCTGAGGACCTAGGTGAAATGTAAATGCTATTTAAAAAAAAAAAGAAGGGGGCAGAAAAGGAAGTTTAGTCATCCTCTCCCTTTGTGTGCAATTCCTTTCCTACTTGCATTGCCTGTAGGGGAACAAGGCCACCTAAACCTAACCATGACTTGTGCTTGTGCCACATCAGTTCTGGCTGTTCAGTACTTGAGTGTGAAGCTAAGCACGTGAACATAGTCTCCTTTTTTAAAGTGCCTAAGTTGTTATTATGTTAATGGTTACCTGTGAGTTGTCAGAGCTTGTTAGGGCTCTTAAGGCTGAATTCTGGCCCATAGGATACACAAGGAAGAGATGAGCCAGCCATAAAAGTTGTAGTGAGTAGCATGTGGCCTGCAGTTGTTAACGGTTTGGGTTTCAATAATTAGTCTGGCATTGAACACACCATCATATTTCAAGGTCTCACAATTTTTGCAAATTCTATGCCTTGCCCGGCCTCTAGGTTTTCTTCCCATTATGCCAAATCCTGTATGTGTCTGTAGTGTCCTCCATGCATTTGCTATCTGTGAGTCCCATAAGAGAACAGAAATGAAAATGTGTGCAGAAAACCACAGTGATTTCCATGTAGATTATGGCTTTTTTCCTTGTATAGTTGGGTCTGAAAAGTGCCCTGTTGCATCTGGACTAGTGATTTAAGGAGGAATTAATTGAAAACAGAATTTTTCTCTGTTAATTTGAGCTAAATCTCAACCTTTTGGGTTGTTTCACTACACCTGCAACTGAAAGAAGTATCACTGTATGTGTTATGTTAGCTGTGTCAATACCCATCTCTGGTAGGGAGAGAAAATTTGCGTGTTGGATCTTTGGCATATTTAGGTTCTTCCACAAAAATTGAATCCCCACATGCTAAATCAATGCAGTTGATTTCCCATTTCCCTCCCCTTGCCATTTCCCTTCCACCTGAAAAGTTACAAGGTTGTGTAAAGACTTGGGTTCTCTCTCTCCAATAAATTGTTATTTAAACAACCTAGTTAAATCAGGAGAAAAACTGCAATCCTAATTCTCTGTACAAGCCACCTATTCAGACTAAAAAAAAGTTTGCATGAAAAGTGATCAATACTTAATTTATTTAAGTAATTTGGGAGCTCTCCAGTGCAGAGGTCTGGGAGATGCCTGCTTTCTCTGTTGCCTTTACAGATTTCTGGAAAGGCGCCATGTCTTCCATTCTTGTTTCTGACATAGAAAAAGGACAGGCAGATCTAACTGTACTAAAAATGAAAAAACACACTTAGCTGAGAGGCACTGGCTGTATTCTGAGATCATAAAAAAGTGTCTATTTTATAAAAAGACATCTACAGAAAGTGGCTGGGTGGCAATTTACAAAATCAGATCCACAGAGGTGTTGAGGCACTGGACTCGCATTTCATCTGATGGGATATACATGGCATAAAAAGCTTGGGAACCTCAGCTAGGAGCAAGATGAGCTAGTGGAAATCAGTGCTGGCAAGCTCAGCAGTCCCAGAGTACCGTGGCTAAACACCACCTGAAGAACCAAAATACTGTTGAGTTTGTTGATTTGGGGGTTTTTTTGTGTGTTTGTTTGGTTTGGGTTTTTTTGTCCAGCTCCAAACTTTGTATATGCCCTGGACAAGTTGTGTGGGTTTTGTCTCAGATCCTCAGGGTTATTCATGTTTTGAACTAGCATTGATCCTACCTCTGGTCTAATCTGTATGTGAGAAGCAGCATTTAAATACCTTCAAGGATCTCAGCTTTTCTGTCCCAGAGAAATGTGAAAACTGAGGTAACAATTCTTCTGATATCATAGACTGATGAGAGAGAAAATTATGAGGCACTCAGGTTCTGCAGTAATGGAGAACATATGACTGCCTGGGGATGACTAGAGTGGTATTTATAGGAATCAGGACTCTCAAAATTTTCTGCTCAGGTACATCACATTTTATCAGCTTTGCTATACTTTCAAGCACCTGCCCATGTGTTATCTTTTAAGAACACAAGCGGAAGTGTGATTTGGCAGCAGTATGGGTTTTACATGTGCACAGGCAGTTGCCAGCTATCTCTCTAGGGAGTAACCCCCACGTTTCTGTCCTCACCTTGCTTGACTCCTTTTCCCCAGCACTGCCCTGCTCCTGTGTCTAATTGTGTGCAAGGTATCGGTGGGGAGGGAGGGTGTCAGATGCTTTTGCATACTAGTATTTTAGGAGGTGTGCAGACTCTGCATATGAAAACACAGTGACTGCAGATTGACTGTGTCCTGCATCTCTGCACCTTCCCTTACTGACATTTTCTGACTTTCTTTGTGTAGCTCCAAAATGGTAGACTTGTGTTTGCATCATCTGTATCCAATTAACCATACTGCAGTGGGGAGTGATTCTCAAACTTCTAGCATAACCTTCAGGAGCATGCTGTGATCCTAAATCATATGTGGGACTAATTGGTAAATAATTTCAGAGTGTTACCTTGTTATTCTCTGTTGTAAGATCAAAACTACTGAAACTGGCGGACAGGTGGGTTGTTGCCCTTAATTTCTCTGCCTTTCAGAAGCCTCAGCTACTGGAAAACATTAGTGCTCTTGGTTTGCTCCACTGACCTAACTTAGGTTGCAGGCTTTTTGACTGTGAAGCGTGAAATATTATGTGCATTTAGGAGATTCTGCGTTTCTCTGTTTGTTCCCCCTGATCGGGGGAGCGTAGTAGTCAGCTGAATTCTGTCAGAAGGTTTTTTGTTGTTCAGGCCTTTTTAAGAAATGCCTGCCAATTCAGCTGCAGTAGCCATTAAAAACTGGCTAGTCATAGTGCAACATGGAGTTGAACAGTAAGTCTTGAACTCTTTTTCACACTCTACCACTGACGATCTGAGAAGGGCAAAAAGTTGACACCACCTTTTCCTAGGTAAAGCTTTAAACATTTGCTATCAAAGAAGTAGTGAAAACTTTTTCTATTGGTGCATGTCTTCTAGATGATCTTTATAAGCCAAAGCTCCATTTTAAAGATGTCAATTGAAAGAGTGGGTCAGGAGTCTACAGACATTATTAATCAGATTGTAGGCGGTACACTTGGATTTATTTCAAAAACCGAAAAATATTGTGGAATAAATGTTTGGTCAGGCTTTCAAAAAAGGGAGAAGCTGCATCTCAGGAAATCTTTCTTCCCTAAAGCCAGCTACTTTGTGCGTTAACTTACTTTATCACATCCTTTCTGCAGCAGCCCTTCTCATATTACTTGTCTTTCTGGTGGTAGCGGATGCTGCCAGGACAGTGTGCCCCCATCCCTTTATTCAGCCCTGGGAACGCCTCTTTCCATCTTCCCTGCAGAGCCCTTTGCTGCTGCTTGTGCTCCAAGAGTAACACAACATGTGGAGCTGCTGCTTCGGGATGTGGTGTCCCAAAACCATTGGTCTGCAGACAGAGATCTATGTCTAACCTAGTTGATGCACACTCCCTAGATGACCCAGAAAAGAAGCCCACAGTAGACTTGGAAAAGAGAAAAGTCACAATATTCACTCCCAGAACTTGTAGACACTGAACTGGTTGGAGCTTTCTCTGATATCAAAGTTATGTGGAATTATAATTTATCTTTTGACTTCAACTTCTTGCAGCATTTTCTCTGTCGTAAGTTTCAAGTATGCATCTCACACTGTGTAATAGGATTCACATTTCTCCTCCTTTCTTTCCCAGTCTTAGATTTCTGCAGTTTTATGTAGACTTGCAGCAGCTGCTGTCCCATACTTGGAAATAATTTCCCACAGATAATTTATAGGTGCCAAATACTTGGTGTTTGAGTCAGCATATAACCCTTCTTTATTGGCAGTGGCAAGTGAGTGCACACGAGTTAACCCATTAACTTCAGTAAAGCATCACTTCAGTGATACTAATTTTAGCAGTGACAGATGGAAAAGTTGTATATTTTGGGGTTTAGAGAAAAGTGGCTCAAATTTTCATCTTGTTTTTGTCTCTTTCTTGTTTCTGAGGGAATTTTGGAAGGTAAAATAGTTTTAAAGCATATTTATTTCAAAGAACAGACACAAAAGTGAATAGTCGTGTCACAGTCTGCTTCGGGGAATCATTGTGTCACAATGGTAGCGTTTCTTCCAATACCTAATGACCCTTTATACGACCAGTACAAAATAGCACTTGTTTTAAAAATAATCTTTTTACACAGGTTTTGGAGAAGTCTTTCAACTCAAAATCTTCCACTGACTTTTTTCATCCAAATGGAGCCTTTTATTCAAGTTCACTGAAAGCAAAATATAATGTTCTCTCCTTATACCTGTTCCCAATTCTTCCACTTGAAATGAACTATCTTTCTTTATACAAAAACAATTTTCTGCCCAAAAGCATCAGCAGTACTTGTAAAGTTACTTATCACGTCGCCATCTAGTGATTTAAAAACACTGCAAACCTTATCTGAAGAGAGTTTCTCCGATGGCCAATTATAAGTCACAGTATTGAAGATGCTTACTTGCCAGTGCGGTTGCCAGTGCTTATATGTGGAATCCAAAATTGAACATGAGTGACTTTTAGTATTTGAATAAGTAATCTTTTCTCTGCTGTCGGTGTATTTTTATATGAAGTGGATGCAAGTGGAGGGAGGAAATACGTCAGAAAGCCTTGAGTATACAGCTGGAAAAAGTACTGATATATCCTTTTAAAGAAGTATTGATTTGGTGTACTGGAGCATAGTAGCACTAACTGAAAATTGCCTGTGCATCAGCAAGTAAGAAGTCTCTTTCATTCTGTTTGATTTTTAACACAATCTGTCTTATCTGCTTTTGTACTCTGTATTCTTGTGTTGAGTGTTCATATTAAACTACAGTTAAGAAGGTACGGGAAACAAATGTATGGTATGCTTTTAAAACATATTAGCATTGCCTGGCCAGTACTAGGTTGGTTTTATGTATGCCAATTACAAGGTGAGCAACTGTGGGATGACCACGTATGCATGGTCTTCACATTTGTAGAGGGAGGTAGACCAGGTGCTGCTTTTGATTTGGACATGTGGTAGCACAGGCAAATAGGATGTTTTGGAAGCTTTTCTTTACTGAATGCTTCAAAGCAAGGCCAACCAACAGATGTTAGGCAGGATCTGATTCTCTGATATTATTATTGTTCACAGCTGTGCTGAATGTGCAAGGATGTACTTTCTAATCTGAGATACCAACAGCCCTTCTACCTCTTGCAACAAGATCATTTCTCACTGTTCATATCTCTCAGTGTCCTGTATCTGTTCATGTGTAGTGAGAGCCATTTCCACCTGGAGTTGCTAGCAGTGATAGTTTTGTCAGCCTGTGGATAACAGAGAGACTTTTGCTCAGGTAATGTCCCACAGTTTTGCGAACTTCATGTCTGAAAGAGATAACGTGGATGTGCCAGCCCTACATTATTCCTCAAATACCTCCTTTGTAATGGTAGGCTCTATCAGATACAAATTTGTGTAAATTATCAGTGACTGAAATAACCTTCCTCATGGGTGTTAAACCAGGGTGCACCTATCTAAGATATCTTCTCTTTTGAGTCAGCAGAGGGGGAGCTGAAGTTGTGCTTTCTGGCAGTATTGTACACAGCGATACCTCCACCATTGGTACTGGGCTTCCAGGAGCCACAGGTAAGAGTTCAAATATGGGTCCCTCTGTTTTCAGGCTGGATGCTTTGCACTGACAACTAATTAACTGCCCCCACCCCGCTTCTTACTCTTAGCCTGGCCTTTGGTCCATTGTCTTATTTACTCATTTCTGAAGTGATCTTTGGGATCCAGTTTGATTTTAACAGAGAGAAGTTTCCTCACCACACAGTTATAGCTCCTCTTTGGACAGAAGACACGAAGTGGTGCCCTGAGTTGTAGTCTGCCCCAGAGCTTTGTAGGTGAGCAATTTTTAAAATTTCTTAAAATCATTTGGGTTCCTCTGTAAAGGACCATGGAGCAGTATTCGGATGCTCAGCCCTAGAAAATTGCCTGCTATCTTACTGTTAGGGGAAGAGTGTGTCTACTCCAAAAGGTATTTTCCAAAGTCTGGGGCATGTGTCTCCCAGAAAAATGTTGCAGAAGGGGAGTATGGCCTTTCAGCATCAAATAAGATAGAGGAGAGATCAGTTTAGTAGTTGGCTATGTAGGTCTCAAGGATTTTACAGTGTGCAGAAGAGCCTTCTGGAGATTTGAATGCTTGGGGAAGGGGCAATGAGGAGAGACGGAGTCCTCAGAAGGATTGTACATGACTTAGTTAGCAGATACACCTTGAAAACACTGGCTTTTGCTGCTTGCCACCATAGTGCCCATGTAAAATGTCAGAACAAGATCACCCTGCCTGCTGCAGTCACCCAGGCAGCTCTTAGCACTGTGCTGCTGCTCCTTGCACAAACAGGAGTCAGATGGATTGGAGGATGGTAAGGTGTGATTGAGGGAGAAGCTGGACAGCCTTAAATCTGGGGCCATAAAGCACAACTTCTCTCAAGCCATTAAGAGTTCTGAAGACTTGTTGGAATAGTCAAAGTGTCAGCTAAGCCACATCCTCCATAAATGGAAAAGCCTGTAAGGGGGATTTATTGAAATTTCACTAACAAGTCCTGCCAAACTAAAAATCTGCTGCCCATGTAGGTCATTTATTTACCAGCTGGCAGGACTGCTAGCCAGCTAGCTTTGGGAAGGGAGTTAGAATGGGATTCTGGGGCTGAAACCTTCCTGTTACAATTTAAGGAGAAACTGTTGCATTTCAATTGCTTACCCTGACTTATTTACTTTCACAAACTTTCACTTTGGGGATGCTTTAGATAAACTGCTTAACTGCTATATTTAATCCAAAAGCTTTACTGCAAAGGTGAAAGGAGAAATGGATAATGAAGATGATAGGGTACATTGCTTGCAGTGCTAGAAGATAAGACTTTTGTGTAGTGGGCTGCATTTTAAACTTAATGTGTGTTTTGTTGGAGCCAGAATGGCTACTGAAAACTTGTTTCACACAAATCTATTCCTCAGCTGAAAGATGCTCATTATATATTTTGGTTTGCTGGATTTATACTCTTTGTTGGCATGTATGTGTAATTTGATTTTCAAGCTGCAATACTGGTATCTCTATCTGTGACTTGTGTTAGTGGTGGGGAAAACACTGACTGCAAAAACCTAGCACATCTGAAAGAATTTTCCAAAAGAAGTCAGTGTAAATATCTGTGTTTTACAAGGTGGGAAAAGTGAGCTAATGGCAGTATACTAAAGCAACTTATACAAGGTTCCCTTGCAAGTCAGCAAATGAGGCAGGAGATAAGAATTTATCAAATACAAATGTGTTATCCGTAGTGAACATATGAAAGGAGCTTCACAGGCCATCTGGAAATTTAAATCTGGGGGTTCTCTCTGTCCCAAATAGTTAATCAGTTGTTACCATCTCCCTTCAGTGCAACTGCCTTGAGCACTAAGATGACTCTGTAAGTCACACACGTCCTTACATGCTATACTGCAAAATGATGCTACAATTTGTCCCTGAAAAAGCACCACAGAAGCTTTAAAACTCAGAAATTAATTTTCTTTTTATTTTATGTCTGTGTGAGGCTAATTACTGATAAGCTGACTGCACTGGTGACTTGCATTACTGTGTGGGAGTCATCAATTTACCTCAATAACACACTGAGTACGGAACAGAGACAGGTTTTTGTTCCTTGGGCTCTATTACGGATTTAGAAATATACTACATGTCTTTTTTCCATTGTCTTCAGGAATAAATATCACCATAAGTTGGGCTGTGCGTATGTATATTTAGTTCATCTTCAGATGACAGAATAGAAAGTTATCCTGATTTTAAATGCCGTATATGGTAGAAAGGTAGTCTATGTTGGTGGAGTTTTGTTCACACTGTGATGAAGGTCACAGACACAGAAGTCAACACTAATGACTGCAGTCTCTTAAGAGATGATCTGCTTTTCGCTATGAGAGTGTAAGGTCCTACAGGAGGCCCAGCCCAACTGAGGAATCATTTTCTGCCCTGGAAAACCACATTTCCTTCCTGTTGAGAACCAGACTGAGGATGACTTTTGTCTCCATTATACTCTCCCTTCAAGGTCATGAATCTTTTGTCTGTAATTGCTGTTTTGCCTCAGCTGTGTATTTTAGATTCTTTATTTCCCTTTGCCCTGTGAAATCAATAGGTCTCTGTACCTACTGTCAGTGAATTACAGAGCAAGGACTTATGGATCTGTTCACAACTTCCTCAGAAACAGCAACCCAGATGACTTCATAGAATCGTAGAGTCATACAATCATTTGGGTTGGAAGAGACCTTTAAGATCATCGAGTCCAACCTTAAACCTAACACTGCCAAGTCCACCACTAAACCATGTCCCCAAGCACCAAGTCTACACACCTTTTAAATACCTCCAGGGATGGTGACTCAACCACTTCCCTGGGCAGCCTGTTCCAGTGCTTGATAACTCTTTCAGTGAAGAAATTTTTCCTAGTATCCAATCTAAACCTCGCCTGGTGCAACTTGAGGCTGTTTCCTCTTGTCCTGTCACTTGTTACTTGGGAAAAGACACTGATACCCACCTCGCTACAACCTCTTTTCAGGTAGTTGTAGAGAGCGATAAGGTTGCCCCTCAGACTCCTTTTCTCCAGGCTAAACAACCCCAGTTCCCTCAGCTGCTCCTCATAAGACTTACTCTCCAGACCCTTCACCAGCTTCGTTGCTCTTCTTTGGACAAGCTGCAGCAGGTCTTCTGGACAAGCTGTCCAGAAGCACAGGTCTTTATGCTTCTCACTGCATTATTAATGTCTAAAAATGCAGAGGGCCTGAGCCTTTTCCTGTTGCTGTGACATTCTTAAAGCCTTTTTTCCTGTTAAAGTTCTCTGACACTGAACAATACGCTTGCCCAGCCTTTTTTAGAGGAACAGATTGGTGTCTGGTAGCTCTATTTTGCCATCTCTTTTTCACAAATCTTTTAGAACTGAGTGTGACTGAGAGCTTACCCTGCAGTCAAATTTAGATGAAATTGGCCAATGTGGTTTCAAAAGCTGCTAAAAAGCAGGGACTGAATACATCTCATTTTCTTTGGAATCCCAGCTAAAAGCTAAAGCATATCTATAGCCCTGTGCTGTTGTATGAAAGCAAACGTGTATGGTCATTTTTTCATTGTCCAGCACAGAAATGTTTTAGCAGATCTTTGTACTTCTAAGCCAACATCACGTTGGCTCTTCATATTTTCTAAGATTCTGTTTGGGAAAGAAATGTTGATGTTGAAATGGGTATCCAAACCACACCTTTGAACTTACTCTCCTTTTCAGGTATGTGTTATTAGCTGGAATAGGGCACCACTACATAAATAGTTCACGATCAAATGAATGAAGAAATACACAGCAATGCCTTCTTTTCCCAAAAGGGGGGAAGGAGCATCTTCATTGAGTGGCTTTTTGAGCAGCAAATAAAACCTAATTTTTGCATGGTCTCTAACTGGGCCTCAATCTACAGCAGTAGCAGTGCCTTTAAAGTACTTGGCGTCCTTCGCATTGCTGTTAATTTCACCTGAGACTGTAAGCAAAATGTAAAAAAGGGCCATCTGTGATGGATAGTTCTGTCCTGAGCAGTTCCACTCGGCAGCCATTGGACATTTTGCCTTTGTGTATGTTGGATCACAAGGCATGAAGGTGATTCTTGGAACCTTGCAATGTAAGCACCCAATATATTAATTTCAAGAGGTGTAGATTCTGCTCCATTGACTATTCTGTGAAATTAGCTGTTAAAAGTACACTTGCAGGGCAGGTCACTTTGTGTCAGAACAGAATGTTCTCTTTGGCCATTTGTAAAACTTAACATTTGTTGGAGAGACGTTGAGAGTCACTAGGCATGATCAAATAAAGCTCAATTACAAGAATGTTGGATTAAGTTATTTCCTGTGGTAAACTGGCTTATCACCATTGCTTTTGATTCCTATTAATTGAGCATCATGTCTTACACACAATAATGTTGAAATTATTGGAAGTTTTGTGAAACTTTGGTTTATCTATTTACAACCATCTGTTAGCAATATTTGGAGTCCTTATTACTCAGTATGAAACATGGTAACATTGATGTGCAGTGAAGAACTGCTTGATGCACTATCATATCACAAGAAATTGTAGTGCAAATAATTGTACAGTTTGCCTGATACAGAAACTCATGTACCAAGGCTCCTGTCAGCCAGAATTCCACTGGACATGATGATCTACAAATGTTTTGTAAGAGATGATCCAGTTCAAATGTGTTTATGTTAGGTATGACAACAGTGAAGCGAAGTAGGAGTACTCCAGAGGTCATGACACAAGTCTACCTCAGAACCAGCTCTGCTCCCTCCTCCTCCCTTTTCTCCTCGTTATTCCCATTGCATCTCAATTTTCTCTCCATGTGCACAAATCCTTCAGCCAAAGTCCATGGACTACAGTGAGGAGGGAGGTTGTGGGAAGGAAAAAGGCTGAGAAAAAAATAACTTGCAACAACTTGGTGTCTCAGGAATTATTAAAATACACTAAAGTTTTTACAGGGAGCTGGTATGCAAGAATAAAGGGACTTGTAATAGAATATAGCTAACATCGTAATTAAAAAAATAGAAAGACAGAAGGGCACAATTAGTGAACTGCAGGCAATGCAAATTTGGGCTATGATATTATTCGTTAATTACCAGGATTTCACTAGCATTTCTTTAATCAAGGCATTTTTAGTTTAAGTCTAGCAGATGGTACATCTTGTAGCTCACAGTAAGAGACCGGCCATTATCTTGAGCAATGAGGTCTGAAGACAGTTGGCGCTAATATATGTGACTGGAGTTTGATTTTCTTGTGGGAAGTTTATAGGGCCCAGGCAAGGCAGCACCAGCACTACCAGAGAGATCAGGCTGGGTTCTTAAAAAGGGATCTGCGAAAAAAGTGAGGTCAGAGTTGTAGGGAGAGGTAATGCTGTCTTTGAAACAAATGGTTTTACCAGCTGAGGCCACCACAGCTGTGACACCCCTTCTGCAACACTGTGGAAAAATTATTTCTCTCCGATACCAGATTATCTGTCTCCAAAAGAGATCACACAGCATGAAGAGGGTTGCGGAGGGGTGGTTGGGAAACAAAACAAACTAAGCAGTGTCATCTCCTTAGATCACTGCATCTAACAGAAGATAATATCATTTTCTGTAAATCCTTAGATCACCACATCAGCACTGTTACTGCCACACTATGGAATTTATGGTAGACATACTCAAAAGCAATTGACTCCTGTTTTTAAAAGTGTGTCAGTAGTACCACTCTTCTAGGACTCCTCTGTTGTTTTTCAAGATACAACGCAGACCACATCTTAAAATTTTATTCAGTACAACCAACTGGCAAATATAAGTAATTCATGGCCATGGAATCTTAAAACCAGAAGGTTCAGATGCTTTGACTTTCCTTAGTTTCTGTCACACTGTTGGGGTGCTTCATTATCTGGTAATTTAGATTTTATGTTGGCTAAGTAGCTGCACTTAAACGTGCATGCTGATTTGATTACCCTGTAAGTTGGCTCTTCCTCTGTCTTTCTGCTCTTCTGGGAGAGCTGGTATGCTAACATCTGGCTGCAGGTCACAGTGTTGCTTGCTTGTACTGTAGATTTCTCTCAGTCTGCAGGAAACACTCGAGTTCAGAGCTTCTTGAAGCAACCAAGTGTTAGACATTAATGAGAGAAGTGAGCAGTCCCCTGCCCCTCCCTGCACCCAGCTCACTGTGGGATCACTACAGGGCTAAGCAAACCCAGCTGCCCACACTGTGCCACTTAACTATGCCCATCAGAAGGGCATTGCCAGAGCTGTGAGCTGCCCCCGCAGCAATACCAAGTGCCAGAACAGATCCACTTTGCAGAAGAAGCACTTTTTTTCCCAGCATGGGATAGCTTCACTTCTAATGAGTTGCATCTCATGAGTGGGTCTATGCTGAATATGTAAGGAAGGAACATTAAAAGGCCATTTGAGACAAGTTAAAAAAAAATCCCTCCAAAGCTTAATTTACCAGCACTTCTACTAGGGCAGATAGAAGAGGGCTAGGAAGGGTCTCTGCACATGCACACTTCGGTTTTTTGCTGGTTGTTCCCCACGATCAGCTCTCTCACGGTTTCCAAGCCTGTCAGCTTTCCCACAGCAAGGAGATAAGGTGTGCACCTACTTCTCTGCCGGCTCTTCCCACTCGCCATGGCTAGGTAATGATTTAGCCAGTAGATGGCATCAGCAGTATAGACAGGCTCCGGACAACCTGGCACAACCTCTTCAGGCTCCGTTCTGCTGAGAACTTGAAACCCCACGCTGGTTGACTGAGTTAACTCCAGACTCCACTCAGGCTGGGCCATCTCCACACCCTGTGGACAAGTTTCTGGCAGCTCCTTTGTCTGCATGTTGCACAGAGGGGTTTTCTGATCCAAGCTCGGGATTTCGCTTGGTTGTGCTGTGTTCAGCCTGACTCCTGGTGGCACATCTGTATCTCTCCAGGCCTTTTGGGATCCTCACGAAGTCTGAAAGCATCAGCATGTAAATTTGCCAGGGCTGTGGGCAGCTATGCCGTGGACTTGAGGAATAACTAAATGAAGAAGAGCAAGGTTGGTGAGCTGTCTGTCACAACATACATCTGATACAGTCTTTCATGGTCCAGGCAGCACTTCTGAGGCTGGTCTCATCTCAGAACGAGGTCTGGTATCATTAGCTCATAGTAATTCTGGTTGCCCCACTCCTGCCATGAGAAAAGCTACCTGGCTGCACAGTTTTGTCTTCTCCCAGCATGGGGGACATCCTTATTCTGTGGTGGACATCAGGGCTCCTGCTGCTCAAATTGTCAGAACTGGCTTTAATGGCAAAGTTAATGTTGGTTTGCTCATCCTTAACTTTCAGTGTTTTTACACATACTCCAACGAGCAAACTGATGCATAAATACGTGAATCTTTCTTATCCACTTATTTTTAATTAAAAAAAAAAATTAATTCCTATCTCCTGATCACCTTCGTGGGTTGTTGCTGAGCTTTTAGTGTTGTATTGTGCACCTGGAAGCTTGCACCACACTCCAGCTCTTCAATGCACTATGTACTGTTCACATAGAGAGTAAAAATGTCTCTGCACAAGTGGGTTTGCAGCTTGTACTTAAGAAGCAGGACGTGGAAACAAGAGCATGGGGAAGCGGTGATGCTGCTTATGCTGCCAGCACCTACTGGAGAATACAGGGCTTCATGAACTCACAGGCTGACCATGCCAGCTATTTTCAAGAGCATACACGTTTTTTGCACCGAAATAGTGTGAGTGCTAAATTAGATGGCTTCCCAGGCACCCACTGTAATCAGCAAGGGTAGAGACTGGTGCTCTGGATTGTCTTCTACAGGAGCCTGCCTCAGTGTTTCCTAGAGTGGCAGAGGCACAAGCCAGCCATGTCAGGTACTTGATGCAGGCATCATTTATATATGAAAGAGTTATATTAGGTCAGGCTACAAGCTTTGTGACCATTAAGAGGGAAGTGCAGATAGGTAAGCTTCCTGCATGCTCCTCCACAATGGATTTTGTCCCACATTAGTAAGATTGTGCTAGGGACAAATTTGATCCATGACTTGTACAATACATGGTGGGTGGAAAAAAGAGGATACTTTAATGTACTCTAGACAAAGACCAAGCCAAGTCCTTTGTGAAGCAGATTGTGCTTTGGCAAAAGTCTTGACTGTGATCTGAGTTAATTAAATCAATGAATTAGGATTTCCTGAATGTATGGAGGTTGTCTAGACCAGAGAACTTTGCAATAGCACTAAGTGCACTGATGCACTTATGTATAAATTTTGAGTCCTTTTGTATTTGATTTCTGGTTTGAGTTCTTTTGGGTGTACTCCATGTTTAAAGCTGCACACTTACAAGGCCAAGAAACTTCTTAAAGTGAAACCTGAAATTCTTACTTGCTGTCAATCTACCAAAGTAAATTAGAGTGACGCAAGTCCCATCTTAGAGCAGTAAATTTACCTTGAGGGGTGGTATTGGGACATACATGCCAGAGTAAATAAATGTATGATGTTCTCCACCCCAGAATGAATACTTCACCCATCTGACTTCCCTGTCATTTGGCTTTCTTTTCCTGTGAGGGAGCTTTTGGTCTTCTCTCACATTTTTGAATACTGTCCTAAAAACAGGTGTTAGTTGGCCAAAAATAGGGACCAAAGTAGGGAGGAGGAATGACGGAAGCCCATGGCTGAGAAGCTTTGTTTCAAGCAGCTGGCTGAATGACAGAATGAAATTGGTGGTAAGCTAAGGCACAATAGCCTGGAGGCTTGAGCCAAGCTCGAGAAGGAGAAGACAACCTGGAGTATTGTGGGTAATGTAGATGTGCATCTACATGACCCCTAGCAGCATTCACACTGTGCTCAGCTCAGCCAACTCTGTTTTTCTAAGCTATGTATTTCTGAGTGGACATTTTATAAGACAAGCCAGACAGTCCCCAGTTGAGTTTTTCTTGGAATTATGATGTTGTCACTTCCTTAGATAGGATTTTTTTAATCTGTGAATTTTCTTTTGATTGCAAAACAAACAAGTTAAGCTAACACCCATGATGAAATCAGCAGCATTTGGGACCACAGGCCTAGTGGTTTTAGGTTCCAGCAAGAGCACATTATTATAGCTTTTTACTGTAAT
The DNA here is from genome assembly GCF_947461875.1 of Haliaeetus albicilla. Taxonomy (NCBI): domain Eukaryota; kingdom Metazoa; phylum Chordata; class Aves; order Accipitriformes; family Accipitridae; genus Haliaeetus; species Haliaeetus albicilla. The sequence goes on from NC_091516.1 coordinate 41,875,394, forward strand.
TTTTTCACCTCCAAAAGTATGTTAGGCTTCATGCCAGACAATTTTCACTGTGGTTTTTATGTCTCCAGGAGACTTTAAGAGGTCCGAGGACCTGAGCCAGCTTGTGGATTTCTTCTTTGTTGGTTCTTAACTCACACACTGTCACATTCAAAGTCCCCTTTCACTGTCAGTCTTGCCAGAATATCTCAGAGCTCCCCAAATCACCAGGTACCTTAAAACGCACAGCACAGTTTATCAGTTTTCTCTCCACTTTCAGAGCTTTTGGGTTGCAGCTCTTCTGTGTCTTTCACCCTTCCTACGCAGCTAGGAAGTCTAGAAACTTGCTTTATTTCTTCTTCATCAAAACTGAGCTTCTCATCTACATACGTACCTTCAGAATCTGTAGAGAAAGTGACAAAATTCTCAGTAAAATCACAGGCATTGGTAATATTGCTTTCCTGCAGCTTTGAAAGTCACAAGTTTAAGTATTCACTGTTGTCTGGAAGTCCCTTAGCATGACTGTCAACTAAGATTCATAGGAATGACCTAATTGAAAAAGACTTTTGCAAGGGATTTGAAGCTCCTGCTCATATTGTTTCATATTCATTCACACTGTTAAAGTGTTCTATAGTGCAAATGACATCAGAAGTTATACTGCACCATGGTAATAAATTTCAGATTCTTAGTCAAGTGACAATTCCCTTGTTTCTAAGACAAACTCTGGTTTTGCCACTTGCAGTTTCTAGATTTGCTTCCGTTTCATGTACCACCTCCATGTCATTGTTTGAAAATAGAGAATTACCATTTCATATTACTTCTCCTAAACCACGTTGTATCTAAGATGCTTTGAGGTAGTATCACTGTAGGCTCCTTGCACAGCAGGTCTGAAGTTGCAAGAGTTTTTTGTGTGTGACTAAAACTTCCTCTGTGTGGGGCATCTGTGGAGCATGATGTCAGGTTCATTCAACTGCTGTTGAAGAAGAGCACAGAACAGGTGATAGTACATGGTATTACATTTCTGTGTAACTCATAAAAATGCACTGAAATCAAGGGCAGTCTCTCAGTTGTCCTATGACTGAGACTGCTGCAATGCTGGAGAAATGTGGGTGTTGTCTGTGTTATTATTATACCTTTGCAGATTGCCCAGAAGTGAAACAACTTGCCCATAGCCATCCAGTGAATGAGGCATTGGGGCTAATCAAAGAAACAACACTGTTCCCAGCCCTTTAATTTTAACCATACATGAAGTGATAAATAGCCTTTATATCCAGGAAAACATTAAACACTTAGGGAAATGCAACATTGAGAAATACAGCACCTGATATTGCCAAAGAGTGTCTTTCATGTCACTATGCTGTTAATATGCAGCATTTAATGACCAGCTTGATTCTAGCATAAAAATTCATCTCTAGCTTCTATGCATTTTTAAAGAAACACTTGCCTTCAAGTAGTAGTGTATTTGTGTTGCTCTTAAACAAGGGGTCTATAAAAGACTAAGCGGCAGATATTTTTTCTGCTAATAAACTTGTTAACTGTTTTGCTACAAATCTGATTTTGCATGAACTTCTTTCCTCTGTGAAATAACTCCCCTCTCCTTCTACTTAGGATCCTCAATAATGAAAGCATGCCTACTTTAAGAAAAACATCTTTAATGAATGTGGAAAAGGCAAGTGATTTTATGATATGGTGACTTGACAGAGTAAATAGTCATTTGTCTCCAATATGATGATCTGTAACATGTAATTGTCCTGTCTACACTAGGATTTTGACAAGTGAAAGTTAAAATGCGTTTCATAACGAAGATGCAGAATCATTAGAGAAAAGCATAAATGCCTCCCTGAAGAAGCTGCTGTGCAGCAGGGGATACTGGGGTGGTGGTAGTGGGGAGTAAGTTGACTTCATGCTGGAAAAGAAATGTCAGGTGAAGGCTGTGGCCATTTTGGTGTGTACAACTTGTTCATTTATGCTATATGCACTCGTCCCTGGACAGAAGCAGTCATAGAAAAAACCTTACCTCCATAATCTCAGTCTAAAGATCTGTATGCCTTTTCAAGCAAGCAGCTCTTTCCTGGGAATTTGCTCTACCTCAGAAATATTTTAAGCGGTCATGCAATTCTTTGTTGCTTGCCACAGCACTCTTGCCCCTCTGCAAGCACCAAAGGTCCCCAATCCCCAAAAGCTCTATATCCCACTGCCTAAATTCTGAAGGACTAAGGGAAAGGACCCTCAAAAATGTGTGTGTTATTGCATCAGCTACTGACTGGTGATCAAAAAATCCTGAAAAACAGTGAAAAATTTAGAAGACGGTCATATTCTGTGTCTGTAAAGTTGCAAGCAAGTTGAGGGTAACCAGGATGGAAGGTGCCCTGCATGTAGGTGTAATATGCAAAATGAATGACTTGGATAAACACGGGGTAAAGGAGGCTGAGAGGATTTCAAGTAAGGCTGAAAAGAAATTGCTTAAAATTTGAAATATTTTATACAGTAAGTATAGTGAAATATTTTATACAGTAATAACAGTGTATACCCCTTTTGACATCAAGTCAGACTTTATGGCCAGCTACTTGATATGAAATTCCAGAATGGATATATTGGAAAGAATTCTAAGAACTGTTTTATCTAAAATAATAAATACTTGGGCTTAAGATGGGGCTTTTGCATAACTGCATTTTACACTATCTTGATGCTCAGGTAGAGTATAGATTATCATTTTCTGAGTGCTACCTTATATTTCCCACATATAAATTGCCGTTAATGATGTGAATATTCTCAGTAGACTACACCTGCTCCACACTTAGCATTTTGCCCTTCAAGAGCAGCAGAGTGATACTCTCTGCCAGGCTAGATCGCTTTGGACAATGAACTGTTGAGACTGACCATGTTTTCAGGTGGAGTTTTCTGACCTGACAAGAACAAGTGGACTGATATTTCTGACTTCAAAACATGAATTCTGTAAAACATTGCAAGGCGTGGGTGGCCATGGTCTACAATACCAAAAAGAAGCAATATTACACCTGGCATGCTGTGATCCATTTCACAGTAGTAATTCTGGTGTTGTTTCCTTGCTATGTAAATTACTGTCTATACATCAACAGTGTGGTAGTGAATGGAGTTTGATTACTCCATTGTTCCAGGTCAAAATACAGCTCTCAAGAGATATTTTCGTAATTATAAAGGCTAGAAATGTAAACCAGCATCACTTCATTTGCGGGTGTTGGGATAAATTGGGAATGCACTGCCCTGAAGAGGCCACAGACTAGGCACAGGCTAGGACATGACAGCCGACTGAAGACATACTGCACATGAGAAACAGTAGATTGTGCTGAACTCCAAAATTATTTGTCTTGAAATACAATGATCTGATGTTGCATGGGGTTTTTTCCTGTCCTTTGTACTAAGAGTACCATTTTAATATAGTTAGTACAGATCACCTGAATTTAACCTAAAATAAGAGAAGTTCCTGGCAATGACAGTGGGAATTTAAGATTCCAGAAGACAAGAAAAAAGAAAAACCAAACAAAATAACAACCTGAAAAACTTCTTAAAGTCTTCCACTTTTTTTTTTTACTTGCTATCAAAGGCATGAAGAGTAATTCTTACTTAATTTTATTTTAAATAGTTTTGAAAAGTTCAGTTTAATTGCTAGTTTGTGATACTATTTATGATAATAAAGTTCCAACCAAAAATACAGGGGCATGTGGTAGTTTCTCCCTCCTAATTTCTTTTTGAACTTTCACTAGCTACTTCTTTCCTATCTCTGGAGAAAATATCTGTGAATTATTATGACATCTCTTGGCAAGTGCTGTCTTCAGAATCATGTAGCTGTCAAAATATGTGATGAAGTCAAATGGCCTCAAGGGAGGAAAATGTCATTTGTTTGTCATCATGACAAGTGATATACCTCTGTGAGATAGTCTAACAGATTAAAGTTTATCACAAGAATCAAGAAACTTACTTTAATGATTGAACTTCCTCACTCCACAGTCTACCAGCTGTGTCCTTCTTCTTCCCTTTCTTCCTCTCTCTGCACTTCCCCCAAGACAGTTTCACTGGTTATCTCAATGTGAGATTTCCACCTGAGATCCAGACAGACAGGAAAACACCCTGCTATTTCCGTGTGGACACTGACGCTGACTGTATTTTAAAAAGAGCAATGATTACAGTCAGGCAGGATACCTCTGTCCCGCACCATATGCCGTGTCACCCATTGGGTACTGATCTAAGAGCTGATTGTGTCTGGAGAAGGGAATCAAGTTAGGCTCCTCTGGAAGTCATTACTAGCACTGCTCTTCATGGATTCACCAATTCTGTGGCAGGAACAGTGAAAAATCTGCTGTGAGGTTGTTGCCAGTATAAAATCACAGTGCTTGTCCAGTGTTGCTTGTTTGTTTGTTGAGATTCACTGAGATCCTGGTAAAAAATCCTGGCTAATTCGCTGGGTAACATGTTCAAAAACATCTGTGTACCTCAGAATTCCTGGGCTTTCCAGTAAGGAAAACCAGAAAGATATGAAAATTTTGGCTTGAAGGAAGGTCACTGAATCCAGCTTTCCCCTTGGAGCAGGACTACCCCCAACACTACATCAGGGCAGCCTTGCTTTTGTTTGACCAAGTCTTGAAAACCTCCATGGTGAGATTGTCCAGGTCTGCATAATCCTCTGCACCTTCCAACAGGTTTTCCTTTTGTCTGGCCTGAATCTCCCAAGGTGCAATCCATGGCCATTGCCCCTTGTTCCCCTTGTTATACCACCTGCAACTAATGGCAAAGGTTCTTTGTAATTCCCTTCAAATATTTGTAAACTGGTACTAGAGCACCCCAGCCTTGTCTTTGCCTGACCAAACAAGCCCAGCTCCCTCACCCTCTTTTCTGGGTCATACTCTAGGCCGCTGACCACCTTGATAACATTAAACTCTTCAGGAGTGAGATCTCTGAAACAGAACTAAAAGACTAGGCAGTTTTGAGAATTTCATCCATAGCTGTATGCTGTTGGTAGCTGTTTTGTTTTCCCCAGTGGAAGACAGAAAAGGAGGTGCTAAGTCTGAGATGCTGATACAGAAGATGGATATTTCTGCTATGCAGGAACAAAAGATGATTGCATGAACAGCGGTGAAGAGGAGGTGTGCTCTTTAGTGGAATGTCTGCTGTGTATGCTGTGCTAACAGTTAAGCTAGCTGGAAATGTTTTTTTGCTTGAAACTCCTCACGGTCCGGCAGTGTTTCCCAGTGGTGCTGTATCTTGGTTCAGAAATGTTGCAGGAAGTTTAAGGGATTGTTAACTTAAGGGAGTGTTAACAGCAGCTGTGGTGTACAGGGATGCTCTGTTTCTGTGCTACCTGTGGTATTCCCTGCTGATGTGCTTTGATATAGGTCTTACCTCCATACACACTGAAGCTGTATGTTGGAAAGGAAATAAAGTTAAAAAAATTCCCATTGAGACCTTTCTCTGTGTTCTTGCAAATCAAGTGGATGATAGTAATAAATAGCAGCATTCTTGTCATGTCCAGAAGATCAATATCATTCTTGCTTGTGTACCAAAGGAGGAACAGAAGCTCGTTGTCCCTGTGCTTTGCTACTCCAAGCAACCTGGCTGTGTGCTTCAGCTGATCAGGAGCATCCTGATGCCTCTGCTGAGATCACAGAGACTGAGTTCAGACTCCAGAGGTACTGTAGTGTAAAATAAAATTTATGACAGCAAACAACCAGGAGAGGTGCAAGGATGGGCCTGCAGGCATACAGCTAACCTTAGAAATGATACTCCCACTTCTCTTGCTTTTCCACACTGTCTCCGTAATTAAGTTCCTTTACATAAATTCAGGGTCATATTTGTTGCTTACATAACCACACAGATCTCAGCAGGATTACACCAGCAGAAAGTTTTGCCTGGAGAAGGGGGTAATTGACAAAAACCATATTCATGCATCTTAATAGTTTACTGCCTGAAAAATGCCTTGAGGTCCTCCAATGGTGTCGGCATCAGTGCAATGTATTATCATTAACTACACTCTGGTGAACACTGTAATTCAGAAGAAAGCTGAGCACTAACTGCCAATGCATCATAGGTTACAGCATCTGCTTGTTTGTTCCCATCTCAAGCAGCACTTGCATGGTCACTTCTATGTTCAGTTTTTCTCTTATCCAACACTTCAGCAGTTGATTAACAAAGCTGCAATAAACTTGAATTATGCATCTACGTGCTGGGTGTTCTCTCCCCAGTTGCTTGGTAGGTGTCAAGTACTGCAGTAGCATGGGTTCAGCAACTTGTTCAACACTACTTGATGTGTGTCTTGATGTGTTTCTGAGTTTACATGTGCCTGAGCCACCAGAATTTTTTACTACAGGTTGGTGTGAGTGCAAGCATTTGCTTGATGGAAAGGAAGGCTGTGAGTTTGCAGTTTGCCACACAGAAATGTAAATTTCCTTTTGCAGCACTTTGTATTGCCACATCCTCAATCTTTCTTATATGAAAGCCTGGTAACATTATTCAAACAAGTGTGAGCTGATCCACCTGCAAAGTGTCGGGTGAATTGGTAGCAGCCTCAGCCCTCTTGAGTGATGGCTACAACTGCTGGCAGCGTGTAGAGAGTGCTCATCCATGTGAGAAGCCTTGTGTTGCAGTGAAAATGCCACAAAGCAGTGCTTGTGGCCAGTAAGGCATGGAGAAGATCAGAGGCAGCGCTTTGAGACGCCATGGTTGTACCCAGAGCTGGGCAGTGGTTGTGGTGAGAGGAGCAGTGACGGCCGTGAGAAGGGGAATAGGTGGGAGAGTGAGAGTTAACTCCAGCTGAGGTGTGAAACATGGCATGGACGGGGGTCAGCTTCAGAAAAGCAGAGGAATCCTCAGTCATGAAAACAGAGAAGGTGGCTGTCATGAGGCGCTCTGCCTGAGGATTTAGTGCCAACAGCAGAGAGGTGACAAACGTACCATTTGGATCTCTCTTACATGAAGTTATGCAGAATGAGGCTGCCTGTGGAAACGGAGTTAGGAGAGCAGGTATTTAAGACAAGGGTTTGACTTAGCCCTATAGCTGAAAAGCCTCTACCTTAATTATGCAAGATAAAAATCTTCAGGAGGGTGAGGTGGAGACTGCAGGAAGCAGGTGGCTGGTCTGAGGGGTGAATGATAAAGGCAAAAGAAACCTAAGGGGGGGAAAGCATGTGGGGATATTAACATTTTGGAGGTCTGTGATACATTCTAACTTTTAATAGCCTGCAGAGGCACTGAATCAGTCCCTGCCTTGGGGTGCAGAGCGCAAGCAAGGGCGGGAGGAGGCTCTGTGAAGGGCTTGCTGCAGCCTGTGGAGTCCCACCGGGTGCCTTCCAGCTGTAGGAAACTTACTACTGACATAGGCTATGGAAAAGATAATTAGTGATTGCAAAGGCTAAGAGATGGCCTCAGGCACTGCATGATGCCCAAAACTGCCTTCAATCTACCCCCACTACCCCCTCAAAATGGAACTTATTTCAAGATTGCTGCTGTCCTTTAGCTTTAAGAATCTTACCTTTAAAAGGTTAGCAAAACTGTGTACAAAGAGACAAAGTGAAGCTCAGGAAAAAGAAGTATGAAGTGATCCCTGTCCAAGTATTACAGCTGTAAGGCTCAAAGAGATTTCACAGGTCTATTCTGAAGATTTGTATGTTTAGTTTTACTGGCTTTCATGTTCAGAAATGACAAAAATCCCTCCGTGCTCCTGCACTAATCTTCTGTAAGGACTGTGCAAAGTAAGATTTTCAGGCATGGCTGCAGAAAGCAGTGTCTCAGCTGCTGGGTGTCCCCTTGATACTTTGAAAGGAACAGTATTTCAGTACTTAGCACTCACCCCTACGACATCCATCCCAAAATAGGTGTAAGATACCCCTGCCTGAGCAGCCCAAACCATCCCGGTTACAAATGCAGTCCATAACCATTGAGAAACATGCATGCAAGAGCTTCTCACTTTTTGGCTTATGGAGTAATCCTGCAAGCCTGGCAGGATGTCCAAGGCTGATAGCTTGGAAAGGGCTGCATGGCTTGCTGTGCGTGGAGGCAGGCCATGTGCATGCCTCTGCTGGTGAGGTGACCTCGGCCATAGAGGCCTGGGTTTGCTTCAGTCTACAACTTGGGGCCATAGCCTTCCTAACACAACAGCAAGCGGCTCAGCATGGGCTGCTTACCCTGCTGCTCACCCTGCTGCTCAGCCAGCACCAAGAGGCAGTTTATAGCTAGCTCCCATCAGTCTGTGCTATTTCACAACACAAAGACTCCCCCAGGTTGCCTTTAGGCTGCTGTTTTGAGTAGTAGAAAAAAAATTTCTGCATAAGGAAACAGCCTGAAAATGTTCCCAGAATACTTGGAGGAGCTGTCCTGGTATTTCATCCACATGACAGGTTAAGTGCCTATTTTCCAGATTTACTTTTTAACTGAAACAAGCGGGGCAGGGGAAGAGGACAGAAAAGGGAAGCCAACAGGTTGCCTGGCTTTTGGGATGCCCTGCTTTGCTAAGCAGAACTGCCCCATGCAGACTGTTTGCTGCTGCCGGGTGGCATCGCTCTTGACATTGCTCTGTTGTCATGTTGTTCCTTGGCAAGGTCATTCTTGATGCTTTTTTTCCTTAGTGTACCCATTTCTTCATCTCCCCTTTACTCAGAGATCCTGGTATTTTTCAGGCACTCCATTCCCCATCCTCATTATCTTCTTTTCCACAGCAAGCTTACAATTTCACTGACTGACTTTTCTAGGTAATACTGAAGCTGTCAAGAACAGTGTAAACTACCCCCACCCACATCCTCAGGTGAATTAGGGGAGGATAGTGAAGGTGCCCCTTTTCCTGGCAGTCACTAGAGGAAAATCTCTTTTATGAAAGGCCTTTTGGGCTCTAAACTGTTTTGGACCTGTCATTCATGAACAGCAAACTTCAGCTACAGGGGATATCTGCTTTCAGATGTTGCTATATGCTAAAGATTACCAAAAATAAATTTGCTGGAGAGAAATGTTTTACAGCAACAATTAAGCCTGCTATTCTTCTTGAATTTCTCAACTGAAAAGCCTGTCATTGCAAATAGCTGTGTAATTGCCAGCTTATAGTACTGACATGGCCCAGAGCAAATTCAGTGATGGCACTGAGCATTCAGAGCCTTTTCAGCAAGAGAAGACCTTCTGATTTCATTTCCTCCAACACCCCACAATAAATTCCTTCTGTTAACTGATGTTTTGGACAGTTGAATGACAGTAAAAGATTTTATGTTGAACCACAGCCCAGATAAGTATGGACTGCATCTGAATTGTCAAATTATGGCTATTTGTCAAAGGAAAAGGCTTACATCACTGCTGTACTTAGTAACAATGTCTGTGAAATAATTTCTCTTAGATAGACTGACATTCATACTTTCCAAAGCAGTTGGTAATTAGAACTGATTGATATTTCCAGTGTGCCCGTTAATGATGGCTGCCATCCAAATGTGGCACTTCTGGCCATCAACAGATTCATTTGTTAGCAGCACAAATACTGGCTTTTGAGTTTTGAGTGTGTGTTCATGTGGCTCCCTCTTCCCTTTTCTCCCCCCAGAGTGGCTTGTAATAATTAAACACTCAAATCCTCATTGAAATAAATGAAAGCTGGGGGATTTTATCCCTTGGGTGCAGTATTCAAAGCACATAGGCTTGCTAGCTGCAGTGCTTTGTAGGGTATCTCAGATGCTGTCCCCTCTATCTGCCATTTCATGTCAGGTGTAGTCTGCAGCTGGGGTGGTGCTGTTCCCTGTTTCACTTTTCCTTCCACTGAAAATTACTCAGGGCCACCCATGGCCCTGAACTCTACAAGTGACCGGGACTTTTTACTTTGGCACACAGATGGAGCACTGTCAGAAAACGGGAATGGTCACAGGTGAGGTGATCCCCCCTGTCCCTTTGCATCATCATGTCACAGCTGAGAGTCTTGGGAGAGAAGGGCCTGAATTTGGCTGTGTCTGAGTACGAAGCCAGTGATGCTGATGACCTTTGTATGCAGTAAACCAGCCAGTTAATTGTACAGGTCCCTTCATACCTTAGTTTCTGAACTAGCGATGTTCCCAGTTTGAAACTCAAAGGCTTGTGGCGGGATTTAGGTCCAGCAAAGCTTCCTTATCATGCACCATACATCGAAGTTCTGCAATTCTTCCTCCCAGTATGATCAAAGCCTATTTTTTGAATAAAAGCAATTTTCTCAAGTGTAAGAGGTGGACACCTCTAACAAAGTGAACATCTAGAGAAATAACAATGCAAAAATATGTTCAGTATAGTAAAAAATTCTCTCTCTCTTCTGAAAATGACTTGAAATTGTGGAGGAGAGCATGGTATACTGAGCACACGGCACCAGGAAAATGTAAATGAGCAAAGGTAGCCGTGTGTTACAAATGAAGCAGTAATTAAGAGCACGTATTCTGCACTCCCTGGCCCTTTCATCTTCCATTATTTTCACTGTCTATGGCTGCAGTCACCAGCTTTAAATTTAGTAAGTTACTTCTGTCAGAGCCAAACTTGGCTGGTAAAGAAATACAAAAATTCAAAACAGAGTAAGTTGTGAAAGGGGATAAAATCTTCAAAGGCAGCTCCAGCGCATAGTGATTCTGAGCTAGAAATACAGCAAGGATCAGAGTATTTGCTTTTGGACTGCCTTTGTACAGCAAGGATGAGAGTATTTGCTTGTGGACTGCCTTTACCTTCATCAGTTGGGGCTCACGTACTTAACCTTATGGGTTGGTGAAGTAATGGACTGTGTAAGAGCATTGTTCAAAACTTTTGAAATCCATGGCACAAACATGGTAGGGTGCCTCCCTTTCTCTGTTTCAATCCTTTGAATATTTCAGTGCATATTGTTCCAAAAGGGAAAGTGACATCATCATTACCAGTTTAATAAAAATGAACCAAGATTGGAAAATTCTACGTGCTTACCTGCAGGTATAGACCTGATTTCATGCATACCAGTTGGATATTTACTAACCACAGGAGTCCTTCTGAAGATGGCACTGTCTTTAGAAAGATTTACAGTCCTCTGAGGTAAAATCGAAACATTTTTTTCACAACTTGCCAAGAATGAACCTCTCCTAGGGGCTTCAGCATCTTTCTGTGTTTAGTGTCTATCATCACCATCATGCACCTAGGAGCATTATTATAGCCTTGTTTGGTCTCTCAGGCAGTCCAGGGAGGAAAAACTTCTCTTCCCTTCTTCATCAGACAGTGCAAAAAAAAAGAGAGTTTCTAGCATGCTACAGCGATCTGGAGAATTACTGTTGTTTGGAAGCAGAATAAGCATGGAGAGTGGATGGTTTTCACTTGGTTTCTCTTTTCCCTACTGTTTTCTAGGCTCTGAGCCATACAGAGTTCCCAAGCTGAGTTTCAGCAGTGACACCTTCTGCATGCAGCACCAGTGTTGTGGTAAAGTCCTAGGCTGTGGGAATGGTGCAATGCTGGGATGCAACAATTCCACAGCCCCAGATGAAGCTGTTCCTGCAGCTACCAGGCCTCAAATGTGAGAGTTATGGCCCTCTTCCCCTTTAGACATGGAAAGAAGGATGTGGATTTTCAAATTTCCTAGCGCAATTTTAAAAAACCCTCTGGGAGTGTCATAAAGAAAGCTGCCAGCTGGTGAGCAGTCTGGAGAAGCTGGTCTCACATGCAGCAGTGTGAAGGATCATCCCACATGAGGGCAAAACATTCTCATTAGAGCAATGAATTGGTGATGGTGTGTTCGGCAAGGCAGCACAGGTTGGATGGGCTTTTACAAGTGCCTTTGGTCTGTATTCCCATGTCTTGCTCTGAGAACAGCATTTACTGTGCAACCCAGAGCAACCTAGAAATTACTTCTGACCTCTTGAGAAATTTTACTTAAACATATGCCCATGTGTGCTTGAAAATGAACTGGGGCAATCTGCTTAACTCTTCAGTTGACATTCTGAGCCTACAATGAAAACTGAAACCAGGTTAGTTCTTTGTGCCATTTTTTTTCTTCTTGTAAGTGCATCCTTCATCCCAGGCTAGAATTTTTTTGTATTTTGGGTTACAAGAATGTGCCTGAGGTTTGGGGACCACTTGCTCACATCTGCTATGAATGTATTTTTATTGGTTAAAGCATTCAGTCAGTGAATGTACAGTGCTACATTCAGAGTTAAGAAGCTTGCACAAATAACTTACCACACAGAAAATTTGCACAGGAATGTCTGCCACTGGGGTGAGGATTAATTTTACTATGCATTTCTAATCAGTATCCCCTTCTGAAAATCCCGTTTATCATCACCTCTTTATCATAAAACTGTGCACAGGACTGAAAAGGATTGCCTCTGAAATATCGTATTCCAGACTTCCTACAGCAGCAAAACTGTCCTTAAACTCATTGCAAGAAGAAATGCAGTGGAGGCTTCCAAGCTTGGGAAGTGGAGGTGGCTTTGGCAAGCTGTTTAAGAATATCCTTAATTTCAGTTGTGTTCTTCCTTGGGACCTTTGCATCTCAAGACATCTGCCACAGGGAGAGGGACGTTTAGCTGAGTGAGAGCCAGAAGCAGGCTAACCCCAGGCCTGAGAAGCACCTTAAAGAAGACTGGGTGGAATGGAAAGGGCAGTACTAAGAGGAGGAAATGTGGAAGTGTACTGGACCTTCATCAGCTCTGCTGCATCTAGTCAGCAGAGGCCTCCTGCCTGGGAGCAAGGACCTTAGTGAGGATGGTGCATTAGTCAGGAAAAGAGGGAAGATCAGGAGACGAGAGAGCCTGCTGCTTTCCCAGAGAGGGAGCAGGTGAAAGGGAACAGGGACAAAACAAATGCAGAGATGGAGGAGGGCTTGCGTCTGGCACTCCTGATCATATTTTTCTGTAAATGAAGTGCAGCACTAGGGTCCAAGGAAGTGAAGAGTGCAGCTGCTAAGTCTAAACTGCAAGAGCATGGGGCATGCTGCTTCCCAGCTCAAACTGACTTGCAGGCAGTTTGACTGGAGGTGTCTGCACAGCCTTCCAGTGCTAATGCCTCTGAAGAAGCAGGCATTTGAGCACAGACATCTCTGTACCACTAGAATAGTTATGTCCATGTTGAGAGGTCATTGTGTCCTGGAGCGGGGGCAAGGTCCAACCCAAGAATGGAAACCAGCTTGGGTACATGGCAAAAACAAGGTTGTGCCTTGCTTCTACAGCACATTCCCTCAGTGGCATGGATTGCCCTTACAGTCAGTCAACAGTAACTTACAAGCTCCCAAAACAAAAAAAAGTTGAGTAGTGACTGGGAGAACTTCTGCAAACTGGTGCCAGTGTGTTTTATCCTCACCCCCTTGGAGGCACTGTTCACCTAGGAGCCTGAATCATGGTCCCAGAGTAAAACAGGGAGATGGCTCCTTACTCTGAAGGCTAATTGTTACGTGTTTCTGAAGCCACTGTCCTTTTACTTCACCCTGGTCACAGTGCAACTATTTTATTTATGAGTTTTGTCAACAGGAGGCAGCTGGTTTTAGAGGTAAGGGGGTCAATGAGAAAAATTAAAAAGTGGCACACTGGCCTGCTTTCAAGCTTCAGATTAAGTCTTGGTCTTAACTCCATGTTTTTCAGGGTTTGGGTTTTTTTGTTTTGTTTTGTTTTGTTTATTGTTTGGTTGGGGGTTTTTTGGTTGGTTTTTTGTTTGGGTTTGGTTTTTTTTTTATCTAGTTGCTGCATGTTCTAAAAACTGCAGTGAGGTGTTTGTGGTGTAGGAGGTAGTTTTCTGTTACCAGAAGCTTGAGGGATAATCCCTCTAAGGCCAGTATTGTTCCAAATTCAGGAGAGTCAGCAAACAGGAATGTCATCTGCCCAGTCATTGTCAACTGCTGAAAAATTCATATCCATTTATCACTGCAATGTATCTGGTCCTCTGTATCTTTCCTGAGACCTGGCAGATGGAATATATATTATTTACGTATTTATTTTATTTTTTTCAGTGCATGCTTTTATCATCACTTTTTCCAGGTTAGCCCTGCTGTATGTCACCTGAGGAACAAAATGGGATACTTCTCATTTGGCGTCTTGGAAGCTGATTCTTTCTGTCCAGCTGCATTAGACTCATATTGATATGAACTTCAGAAAGAAAAAAATTGTTATATCTACAGGGCCCATGTGAGATTGGTTATGTGTTGTGCCAGACACTGTACAACATGAGAAACCATTGCTCCTGTGAGGACTATAAGGAGGGAAGGGAGAGTCATGATTGCACATGATGGGCAGATACGGGGTGGAGGTCTTTTGTTTGCAAATGTGTGCTCTGACTGCTTCTCCCCTACTGTCCCATGGTCTTCAACTAGGTAGCCAAAAGGATGTACAGGACTGCTAGAAGCCATCAGAGGCCTTAGGACAACAAGAAGGAACAAGTGAAGTTCCCCAGGTTACTTACATCCCCTGTTCCACAGTCTCCAAGAGAAAGGGAAAAATACCGTAACTTGTTAATCAGCATGATCAATTGGTAAAGAGTCTGGTTACAGAGAGGGAAAGTGAAAGCAGCTGATGGCTCAGTGGAAACAGAGTGTGCACAATGAACCACTCAGAAAAAACGAAGAAGTCAAGCATTTGGAAATCTCAAAGAGGATATAGTTAATTAGGGCTTTTTGCTGCAGCACTTTGTGGCACAGCTCTTCAATGCACATGGAGCACTATAAGCTACAGCTGGTGCTGCCTGGTGATCTCCTGTTTCCCTTGCAACACCTTCACAACAAATGCTGGGGGTTGTTGTATTGCACAAAGCATGTGTCCTCTTCTTAACAGATGCCACTTCCTTGGGAAGAGGTTGGTGGAACTAGAAAAAAAAACAGTGATGATATGCATGTTAGTCACCTTCTGCCATCGTGGGCTATTCCAGCATGTGGTACCATGCTCGCTGGCACAGTCAGGGAGAGGAGACAACTGGGAGTGTGTCACGGGCTGTAGCTCATTGTGTGGCAGCTGGAGGAGAAAGCAACTGGAAAAAATGAATTACTGAAGTGGGTAAAGAGACTGAATCTGTAGCCGATCCCATTTGGCATGAGTCAGATGCTAAAACTTGGTGCTCTTACTTTGTGCCTTGCCAGGACTGCTCCAGGCCCATTGTGGAGGGCGCAGACAAATGAAGTGTAGCCAACTCATGTACTGGTAGTGGAATAATTAGAGAAGCATAAAGCACTCTGTAAGCACCACAGCCTATTCAGGAGGGAACACAAAGCCCTGCCCTTCTGTGCCTGTGAGCAAAGTTTTGCTTCTGGTGGTTGATTGCATGCCAGCATGGTGTCAGCAGTGCTAGGCCAGGGACGGCAGCCAGGTGATACCTGGCACTGCTAACATTGCTTATGGCATCCAGCAAAAAGGCAAGCAGAAATTCCCCTGAAGCTGTGACAGGATGCTCCTGTCAGCCCAAGTCGTATATAGGATCAATTGACCTTGGATGAAAAGCCAGGTGTAGAAATTCCCATGTGGCTGCCTTACTCCTGTGTTAAAGTGGGGTAGCTTTCAAAAGGCAATGAGCATAGTTTTTGGCACAGAAATGGAGAAGGTGGGCAAGCATGGTACATCAGTGGTGTGGTAGAGACTCCAGACTCCCTGTATGCACCCCTTGCTTTGGTATGTAGGTTAGGTGAGCAGCCCAGGGATATGTTGTTGGCCAGCTGTAGCAAACCCTGCAGCAGCATCTACTCCAACCTCCTTGTGCTTCTAACACCTGAGGAAAGGCAGGGGGGGTTGTGTTGCTTTCAATACTGCCAGTTTCTTCTAGTCAGCTTAGCTGCCAGTTGTCAAAGCAGCATTAACGTCATTTCCCGGAAGAGTGACTAAATGGTCAAGAAGGGGCATCTTTTACTTGCACTGAGTGGGACTGAAGTTGACGAAAGCAGTAGCTAACAACCTGTTGCACATAACTGAGCACTAGAAACCTTTTTTTTTCTGCCAAGTTTTCAAGGTGGTGCCTTATTTTCTTGCTCCTTGTTACTCTTGTGTAATCTCTCTGAAGCATGAGATGCAGCATTAGGAGTGCTGAGAGGGGTAATTCTTGTGTGTGAAAAACCAGAGAGCGTGGTGATGAGTGAAACTTTAGTAGCATCTTCCTTAGCAAAACAGTGAGG
The DNA here is from genome assembly GCF_947461875.1 of Haliaeetus albicilla. NCBI lineage: Eukaryota > Metazoa > Chordata > Aves > Accipitriformes > Accipitridae > Haliaeetus > Haliaeetus albicilla. Next base: position 41,891,421 of record NC_091516.1, read on the forward strand.
AGGGTGCAAAGCTTTCTTGGTGATCCCTGTCTTTCTGGCATCACCCAGAAGCCAGTGGTAAAGACGGAAAAGAGTGTTGAAGTATTCTGTGCTAAAGTTAAGGCCCTCTCAGCTGACGAAGCTCAGCTTGACTTTTTCCCCTTGCTTTTCTTGCCTTTTGGCAATTGCTTTTCTTTCAATGGCTGAGTCATGGAGTGTTTTGAGCCAAAATGCAGTGGTTCCAGGGCCTGGTGTGAAAGAATTAAAGTTTTAGAGTAGGCTCAAGGGGTCTAAAGACATCTGTATTCTCTTGATCTGCTCTTCTTTTGTACTTAATTTTCTTTATGTTCCTATGTGGTTTTAATCTAAGATGTACTGGGAAAGGGAAAGGATAGGGGAAGTTACCTCTGGAGTTTAGCTTTGCCTATGAGGCAAAGTCTGTAATGCTTAAACTGGTCAGATAACAAAGGACTTCCCAGGAGCATCTCATGTAATCCTTGTCAGATCTTGCTTGCCTTCAGATGACCTTGAATTAATTGTATTGTCTGAAGTAGGCATATGGGCCTGGGGAGCTGGGCCAGTGCGCTACACATGGTAGGAATGAGCACCTTTATAATCTGTTTGTGTGGATGTATGCATGGATATATACATAAAACTAACCTGACCTCATGGGTATTCCGTTAGATTAGTAATGCCTGAGTATTGTACAGCAGTGGTCCCCATCACCCTTTCTTGTAACCCGTCGCTTGTTTTTAGAGAATATTGTGGAAGTGATGGGAGAAGCTGCTGAGAATCCCTCCTGTAAAGGATCTGTGTGTCTGCATGTAAATATAGTGCATGCAACTCTGTACTGTTTTCTTCATATTAATTGCCCTGGAATCAGTCGAGGTATTTGCTTTGTAGTGCCTGTTTTTCTCACATCTTTTGGTTAAGCTGAGGGAATTGGGTAGGCTGCAGGACACCCTCTCGGGTGTCCCATCTATGGGACTTTTGTCTATGTCTGTGTGCCCTGGACTATGCTTTGCTGCTTCTTGGTACTGTGCAAAACTGTTCTGCATCTCCTTTCTACTGCATTGCTACCTGTCCTACAGAAGTCGGCTACAGTAACCCCTTACCCTGTTCATGGTGGCTGTTTTATTTAGCTACATTTTTAACTGTGGATTTCAGTGCCAAATATTGCTATTCCAAACTTTTATAGCCTTGGCTATGTGCTGACCTAGAGAGACAAAGTGAAGCTATGTTTGAAAAGCTTGGGGATGGTTTAAGTATGCTAGTCACATGGAGAAAAATCATAGATTGCACCTTTGTCCTGTCTGTCTGTGGAGATTAACCAGGAGCTGAAGGTGGTGGAGGGGCAACAGACGGGGAAATAACTTAACCATACCTAGTGATATAAAATCTACTGGCTGCAAGGAGCAGCCTGCAAGCCCCATTTGCAACTCAGGGGCTTACCAATAGTGCATGACGAGAATGAAATCCATGCATGTTCCATCTTGAGAAAATTTCTTTGCTTCTGCTTCTTGGCAGCATCCTAAATGGGTTCTATAATGAGTGCTTTAGAGTAATGCAGTTGTTAACTGTGCAGAAATTTCAGTGCACTGACCCCAGAGAATTATCAGAGGTAGGTGTAATTATTTGTAAAGTAATTCAGGCCTGGATTATGAAATATTTGCTCATGTCATTATCTTGAAAAGAGAGGGCGTGCAGTTAGATTTGCATTGACCTTTTCTAGGCAGACCTTTGACGTTCCAAGTGGGCGGAGGAAAGGTGGAGGCGCTGATGTTATCAACATGAGCATGGAAGGGTAATGCTGCTGGAAGCTGAGGATTTCAGGAGAAGAGGGGGCACCTACACACTGCACAGCAGGGTAGCGAGTGGTCGGTGGGAGGCAGAAACAACATCCATCTCACTTCTTTGCTTGTGAAAGTGTGTGACACTCCTGTGCAATAAAAGGCAAGCAGTTGGTCTCTGACTGTGTTTTCTAGTTCACTAGCTGTGGAATGTGGGGGGAATGTCTACGGGAAAAGTACACATAGCCACTGAACGAGAGTGGAGGAGCTACTCTGGAAAACAGGCAGGGAAATGGGAACTGCTCATAGCAGAAAGCTGGGCATAGGTCTTTCTTGGAGGCTGTGCCATAGCACAATTTGTTTTTCTTGCACTCCCTGGCTCTGCATCAAATCCTGCCTCTGCAAGCATTAAGGTAAAGGGAGGATGGATCCTCATAACCCCACACTATCAAACTTCGCCAGTTTGCTATATTTTGGCAGCAGCTTAGTCTCCTTTTTGGCATTGGAGATAGTACAAAGAATCTGCAGTAAAATTGAGTGGTTTGGTGTAGCCAGTTAGTGAGCAAGAGTTCTGCCATAGCTTGGCCATGGCATATGTCAAATACACCCAGATAGGGTGTTGAAAGGTTGTGTCATTCATCTTTTTACCCAACAGTCTCTTCGTAACACGTTCTTCTAACTCATTTGAAAGACCTCTAGTGGTGGGGCTGGCTCCCCTCAGTGCCCCCAGGAAACCCTTGACCTGCTGCAAAGCTTCTCCTGTTGTGTAACCTCCCTGCCACTTAGGGCCATAACTGCTTCTCCCATCTGCTAGAGACATAGAGAACAGAGTGCCCCATTCCTCTTCACATCAAGGTTTTGGAAACTGAAGTATCTTTTAATCTCTTTCCCTTCTAAAGAATGTCACTTCATCCCCTCTTCCCCCAAATCAATCATATTTTCCTGACCTAAAGTGATTTTTGTTACTTGCCTCTGGACTTTTTCCAATTGGCCCACCAGTTCTTCCAAACATGGGCCCCAAGATGCCTGCTCAAGTCTGCAAACAGTGGGTAACAGTTGACACTGAACTCTAACAGTACAACATTATTAAATGATGGTTAAAGCAATTAATTGTAGATTTAAAAGGCCATAAAATTAGCTAATATCTTTATCTGAAAACCAATTTTAACATATTCTCCACCCATTTGGAAACCAATTTTAACATATTCTCCACTCTGCTATATGTACTAAAGGGGCAACTTCTTGCTTCAGCAAATGTCACAGTCTAAGACTTCTCCCTGGCTGCTTTTTCAGAATATTCTATGTAACGCAGAAGCGTACTGAGCTCGAAGTGCTATTACACACTGTAACACATTGTATTACGCACCTATCTGAACATCACCTTCAATAATTGAGTGACATCATACAGATTGTACTGTGCAATTTAACATGTATTTCTGTGAAAATATCCCCTACCCACTCGACATGTTTTGGTTTTGTGTTCTGGGTTTTTTTTAGCATAGCAAATCTGCTGCACCTGTCAGTGCTGCTGTGTTTTTTAGGTTTCTCTTTTTCCCAAGGAAGAGCTCAGAAAGCATGGGGCCGCAGCTACACTTTTGGTTTCTGAGACCCAGTTTGCTTGGTGGAGGGAGGAGGATGGGCAAAGTAGGATTAAAATAGGGTGTGAATTTAAAACTTTGTAGTTTCTTGCAATTAACAGATAGTTGATTCTTTATTCAGACTGGTCTTAGTCTGGTTAATTCAGAATAAAATCCTTTGATTCTGATACATCTGTGCTTAGCAGAGCTAGTGCAGAATAGCTGTGCTAGAAAAAGCTCCCAGACAAGCCCTAGAGTATATGATCCATCCTGTCCTCTGCAGGTTAATATCACTGACACACCTGTTCTGCAAAATCCCACCCTGTCCTCTGAGAGGGCATGTAGCACCAGGTCCTTGGGCAGGTTTGATGGGCATTTTTTTTTTCAGGCCTGCTTAGAAGTTTGCATGTTCTGATATGACAAAGGAGTAATTCCCTCTGCGTTCATCCATTTTGCAACCTTCCAGTATCTACAATTTGTGACATGAAATCATGGGACTGTTTATCTGATTTGTTGATGGGTTTTAGGGTTTTAAAAATATCAATAACATCTTTAAAGAAATAGATAAGCCCCCAGTTTGTAGTCTGGGTCCCTTTGTGTTTACTTCTTAGTTTGTGAACTTATATGGGATCTTGTTTGCAAGAGTTTCTCCACAGCCACAAGAGCTAGACATTTACTGCTAAATTAAAAAAAAAAAAAAAAAAAAAAGTGGTATTGGCATTTCCATGGAGTTGTATGACTGTAGGAGCTGCAACATTTAAAAAAACCCCACAAATTGTATATATTCCAATAAAATAATGTGAATAGCCAGTGCTGACTTCAGTATTTCAGTTGTACAAGATAGTGGACATTTAAGTTCCCCATCAAATTGCTAAGTTTAACAAAATCCCATTTGCTTCCAACAATAGGCCACCACCTGTGGCAGTCAACAGCAGATTCATATACAAATTTTTTACATAAATATGATCTTTCATTTAAAGAAATGGGATTTGGGGCCTTTTGAACTGCTTCTGCAAATTCAGATAGCTGATGTCAGCAATTATGTTTTATTGTATAGCCTCCTTGTTAAAAATGGTTAATGCTTGTCAGTTATCTGTGTTTTGCAGACCCATAGCTGTGCAACATTTATACTGTAGAGAATTCTTTGCTGTTTATCATACAGCTGTTGTAACAGCAGTTATTTCCAGATGATACTTATCTTCAAGGACATCAATTCCTTGCTTCTTGTGCAGTACATATTCTAGCAGTATTTCAAAAAGGCCAACTGCTTATTATTTTTAAATAGTAGCTAGTAATTACTAGACCAGCTTTTTGTAGTTTCCCAAGCCGTATTCAGGTTGTTTTTTCTGTGGCTAAAATGATGTTAACTGAAGATTAAACTTGCTTCTTACCAAGGGACTCTGCCCAAGGCCCACAGTTTTGCCAGCATTTGAGATATAATCATAAAATTATAAGTGTTGCAATTTTAGGTTGGTTTCTTTGGCAGCCAGTAGTTTTCAGACTGCCACAGGCAACTCAGTAGTTTTGGATCAACCCTAAATCGATTGTATTGTTTGTGTCTATTTTGAAGCTGCATTGAGCTCTCAGCTGGCTACACTGCACAAATGCTTCTGAATGTTTGGAAAAACCTACTCCAGCTATGCTTGCTCTCAGCTTTTGTTAGAGGTGTCTGAATCTACATCTGTATACCAAGGTTAATTTAGATTGCAACAGATTGCAAATTAAAAGCAGAGGAGCTATTTTCAATTAATGTCTTAAATTGGCAGCACTCTCTCTCTGTATATAGTGTAATGGAAAGCCGACTGACATTCTTTTGCTCATGCTGAATAATGCTTGATAGGTGATTTCCCAAGGTGTGCCTGCTTGGAGCTGGTTGACCTGGAAACTTTTTCTCTGGCTACTTACACGGCAAGTCTAACCTGTCGCTCTTTGGCTTAATGTTTTGTGTATTACCTATAGCTGTTGGAGACCATATGTATGTCTGTAGCCCCACTGTACTGCAGAAGTCAAACAAAAAATACAGTCAAACAGTATTTTCACTGGAAAGCAGGAAATACAGAGCAGACCTGTTTGTTCGTAGTCCTTTTTGTCCAGACTGTCAGGACCTCTACTGCCATTTAACTGTGATTTACTCTGTTCTGCAGCTCCCCAGACAAAACCCAATCAGGGTAGCACACAAAGACCATCCAAATCCCTGAGACACTTCTTGTCCAGTCTCCCACATGGGGCCTCCGTCTGCTTGGGCCCTCCATGTGTTATTGCAATAAGAAGATAGAGTCTCTGTTGTATACTTGCATCAACATCCACTCTTGCTGATGCACAGAAATTTGCAGCCTCAAGTGCATAAATGTTTAAAGTTAGGACTGCATGTCTACAGAGATGCTCTTAAAAGAGAACAGCAACACCCACACAGCGGTGAGCTCCTGATAGCGACTAGCCTAGGAGATTCAGCCCACTGAAGTAAAAACTCTTTTCTCCCAACAGCTTTACAGCTGTCTGAGATGTTCTTCCTTTAAATTTTTATTTTATGTGTATTTACTTCACACAAAAACAAAAGCTGGAAAAATTCAAGATTGTTATTAGGATTGTGATTGTTGGTCTTGAAGTTGCACCAATTTCAAGGCATTTTGTATTAGGAGATTTTGTCTGAATTTGGTGAGATTCTGGGTATGTCTTTGCAGAAAGGACAATAAGTACCATATTACAAATTGCAACAGAAATACCACAGTACAAATGCTTTTTTCGCATTATGGTGCTCCCTGTTGCTCTTCTGGGAGCATATTTTAATAAATTGCAATTTGAGAAGACTCTCCTGCAGCAAGACAATTGTGCGGCTTGCCATTGCTGCAGTAAGTTGTCCCAATGTATCCAACCCATGTGAGAGAGCGTAACAGCACTCCTACCTCAGGCAGTTAAGATATGGGCATTATTCAGACTACAACTGGTGCTGCTCAGCCTTTAACTGTGTCCCCCCCCGCCAGTCTTATGCCTTTTGCCGAAGTTTTCAGTGGTTAAGCTGACTTGCCCCTGAAATGAAGGCAAAACCCAGTGAACACAATGACCTCATGAGGTGTCTTCCAATTCAAATTATCCTGTGATCCTATGATTCTGCGTGGCTTCACTGCAGTGTTAAGTGTAGGGACAGGCATGCTGCATAATCTAACTGAGGGTTATCATATCCATATCGCTGTTGCTCACATCCATTAGCAGATACCTGAGGTATCTCCCATGACTGTTAGCAGTGAATTACGGTATTATTACTGAATTCATGGGGACTGTATATTTCTTCTGGGTCTGCAGGGGACTTGTACGAATGTATCAGAGAACCGTGATACTTCAGTGGTGCACCCAGTGTCCATATCTGACATATTTTAGCATGGCAGTCATTAATCTGCAAAATGCACTTGCTGTTGATACATCTGATTTAGCCTGGACATCAGAAACAGGCCGTCTCCAATTATGAAAAAATCCTTATCAGGCAAATTATCTCCTACACAGCAGCATTCTATCTAAGCCTCTTGGACTGTTTCCAGCCCCTAAAGTGGGTATACACCACTGCAGTGCTAAATGTGGAATTGTAATTTGTGATAGTCCCAGGTAAGTATTGAGCTAGAAACCATGACTGATCTTTGAGCTTTAGGTGGTAGTTGGATTAAACATAGGTGAAAAGCTTTTATGTTAGGGATGGAGGACAGTCTACTTGTACTTCACTTAGTGACATTTTACAAGTGAAATTAATGTTTTGGGATTGCTTCCAGCCTGATTAAGTGTTTGGAGTGGGAGTGGGACAACAAGAGATAGCATACATGGCATGGCTCAGGAGTTTTTAGGCAGAGAGCCTGCTTTAACTGTTAAGTGGAAAGATATTACTCTGGGGTTCATTTTCACATACAGTTTCATTAATCTGGGCACTTACTGATGTGCATTGCATGTTTTTCAAAAACATGGGTCGAGGGCACACAAAAGTGAGCAGTCTGGGTCTTGCCACAGCCTTCCTGTGGGATCCCAGGTAAAGTGTCCCTGTTGCTCTGTGCCTGTCTTGTCCGTGTCCACCTTTGTCGCCCTTGCCTCCGTCTGTTAAATATCTACTGCGGCACTGACTTATGGAATATACACACTGGGAATGATAAAATTTTCCATTACCTGCATAAATCCTGTCACATGGCCATGTGGAGTAGATGCTTTAGATCACAGAAGATGGATGTACCACACCCTAGTCGACCACATGTCTTTGGTAAGGATTTTTTTTTTTTTTAAAAAGTGTGCATGGTATAAGTCTGCTGACTTCCATGGGTAGGGAACTAAAATTATGCCAAGCTAGCTCTGCCTTTAACATGACAGAATGTTATCCACCATAAATTAGGGCAAATCTCCGCTGGATCTCTGCCACTTTGCATGACTGAATCGTCTGGTCCATTGACTCTCTTTTCTTGAGGGGAACTGCAGGCCTCTGGCATGTTATGGCAAGTAGAAAAGCTCTTCTTGTTTCTGAGACATCTGCCTTCTCCATCACTGGTACCGTCAGCCTGTTGGGACATCTATGGCCCTTCTCATGATGCAGCAGTCTGCTAGAACACATCTTTTTGCTTTCAGTAACATAAGCCAAATCAATGCCTTCAAATTATAGTAGCTTATAAACTGGGTTGTTCTTGTCTTCAGCTATTTGAAACCTTTAATGCTGTACTATGTTTACAGAGGACCTTGCTTTATTAGATTACCCTCTTTAATAGGGCTGAAGTTGTATTATTACGCCAAGGCCTGACCATCTCTTTCCTGAGCCTGTTAAACTTCTGCCTATGGATGTCAGGAAAAATTTTACTTGAAAACTTTAAATTAATCTTTAGCTCAATATGATTTTTTTTTTTAGAAACAATTTATAGTTTGCCATTTACTTAAATAGAATCAGGCACTCTTCCATGGAAGATTTAAAGAGAATCTGGTTTATTTCCTCTCTAAGTCCAAGTCCTTAATTTGTTGTTAGTTTTCCGCTGTAGAACAGTAGGATTCCTTCTTGTTGTCATCCAGAGAGGGGGAGGGAAGAAGAAAATCCACTATAGATATTCATGAGTCCAGATTTTCTCCTTTATAAATGTGTTAATTGAAATTAAAATCTTGAAAATTCAGGACAAAGTGTGTAGGAGACTTTAGGCTGGTGCATTTTATTGAAAGCGAGACAAAAATAACATGGCTTTGGGACTTGTCATTGGGACTGGGCAGTTGCAGAGGAAGGAGCATTAATACTTCTAGCTGAATCAGATTTATTTCAGACTTAGTGGGACTACAGATCACTGTATGTGTTGAAGTTCTGTTTATAAATTATTATCAGTAGTTTAAATGGTTAATTGTTATAGTTTGGTTAGTTGCATATAACTGTGTGTAAAATCACCTGGAAATGTCCTTACATGCATAAATAATATGATACAGCTTTTAGAGCTGTATCATGTATTCTGTTTGCTTAGAATATATTAGTCTCTATACAGGTATTTCATAATGTGACAAAAATATAAAATATGACTAGACTCTTCTTCTAGTCTTTATGGAGAAAACTACAAGTAATCAGGAAAGATAGGCCTTGAGGTCCCCTAACATTTCAGATCAACCTTATCCAACTGTTACATTCCTTGTGGGCTTAGGTTGGATGGTGGTGTCAGAGTGAAGGTGCAGTAGAAAGCCTGAGCATGAGTTTCTGCTATTCTGCCTTCCCCTGAAGACAGACAGCATTTTAAAGAGACTAAGAAGAGCTGAAGTGGAAGATGAACTCAAAAAAGTGGTGGGTTTTTACAGACTTAACCTTTACAATTATTCACTAGTGATTGGGAGCCTCACACGCCTGTGAAACGAATAATGTTGCATATATGCAGTATAAGACACCTTGTTCCCAAGGGCTTAACACCATAAGAACGATGGCCCCATGATCTGGTTCTTGGGTTAGGACTGGTGAGCTCTGAATGCACACTGAAATTAAACAACAGAGGACAAACTTCTGAAAACTTCAGCAGTGTTTCTCAAATGCTTCTGAAATGCCTAACAGCAGATGAGTGAGATACCACTTGGCTTGTTTGGCCCAAATTAGGGAATATGTGAGAGAAGGACGTGCACCTATTGGAGCGGGCAACTAAAACAACATTGGATTTCTTCCTTCTTTTGTCAGTAATTGTCCCTTTGCCTTCAGTGGGACTATATTGAATTTTTGTCAAGCACAATATTCTGCAGTTAGTGAGATGAGACAATGTTTAAAGAGGGGCAGGAGCCACTTTGGACCCCAGATGAATGATGTCCTTGGAAATGAAGCACGTTTCTTTTCAACAAAATTCTGATTGACAAAAAGAGCTTTTAGATCAGAGGAGCATCCTACACTGAGCCTAAACAAGTCCTGTCACAATGTCTACAGGATATGTTTTTCAGTCCATGTCACTGAGCGAGGTAAATAAGAAGACCTTTATTGTCCATTTTGGTCTTTACATTTTTATTTAGTAGTTACCAGCAGATATTCCAGTTAAAGTCACTCAGTACTTCCTTCTGTCATTTCTTGCTTTCACATAATTATAACTTCACAAGGCATATATTTTTACCCTGTTTCATCTTTGCTGCAGAGCAATTTTTTTTTGCAAAAGACTGCTCCCTCAAGGTTGCTAAGTGGCTTGGAGCCAACAAGATTTTATCCATTAGAGCTCATGTCTTGGTAAAATATGGAACAAACCAGGTTCATTTAAAAAGCAAAAGAGGAGATAATTTCTCTAATTCTCATGGTTCTTCTGGTACTTCAACCTATCAATTTATAATTTTAGGATAATCATTTTATCAAGTGTGGCACAAATAAGCTAGGCTTTTCTTGACAAAGAGCTGGGAGAGTTCATGCAAATCTTTGGTGGGGAATTAGGCACTAGGTATTGTGCATCCCTCAGAGAATTTCTTCTCCTACCACAGTAGGACGTATTCAGAGTTAGCTGCAACAGGAGAGAATCAAGGCTTAAATTATTTAGATCTGTTAAGTATCAAATTAAGAATCATCAATACTAGCAATGTGTGTAAATTTTAAAATAGTCCTTCCAGAGACATAAAATTTTTCATTGATTTCATGGCATTTTAATTGGAAAGAAATATTCTGCACAACCAATGAATTCAATCAGTTCACTGGCACAGATATTTTTGGTGACACAGTAGCATAGCACAAAACTTTTGTTCAGTCAATGGCTAGGACATTAGGAGATGACATTTCAAAGAAAAATCTTTTGGTGCTAGGGATGTACCTTATTTCTTGGCTCTTGCTCAGTAATGAAACTGAGTCATTGGTCAATTCACTCTCGTTGTGTCATTTGTTAAATTTGCTTTCATTCCTTTTATGCCTCTCTCCAAACAGATGGAAAATTCAGCTCTCAGAGACTCCTTTAAAATTTCTTTTTTCCACTTCATCTGGTGGCCTCAGTATTGTAAAAGGATGTTGGAAGCCTCGTGTTCACTAACGTGCTTTTCCAAGGTGGTTTTGTCCTTGCAGCCAGACCCTAACTCAAATGGAGTAGGCAGGTCACAAGTCAACATTAATTAGGCATTTGGTAATAGAATGTTGAGAGGAGAAGCGCTTACAATTATTTTGTTGTGTATGGACTTATAATTTATGCCTCGGTTCTAATGAATTGAAAAGCTTTCTGAGGCCTGTTTTTCTCAGACTCTGGAGATTATCAAGTGCTTACAGTAGTCAGTGCGGACACTGTTAAAAAGTTTATAATTAACTAACACCATTTATAATTGAAGTTTGCTTGTTGCCGTATTTCTTTCTCTTGCTATAGGAGTGCCACCTTGTTGTGGTAACGATGCTGGCATTGATTCCTTCACAAGTGAAAGGGAGAGCTCACCTCTGCCCTTGTGAACTCTTCCAGGAACTGATGGGGGGACACCTGGAAGCCATAGGCCAGTGCCAGAGGCTGACCACCTGCAAATAAGAGCAGAGCCTACATTTTGGATGAGGCATTCCTCCTCCAGGCTTTGTAAGGAGCCCAGAAGCAGCATTTTTAGAAAGACAGACAGAACTTTTCATGAGTGTGTTCAATCCCACTTTGTATGAGTTAAATGTTATTTCTGTGGAGAAGTTCAAACACATTGGAATGTGGTGTGTAGAAAGACTTCACATGCGGTGCAAGGGGGCAAGATGATAGGATATGAAATCGTAAGGTCGCAGCCATCTTCTAGATTTCGACCAACGCATTACTAGCTATACCCATAGGCTGCATGTAAGATCAGGTGGGTCCCCCTTGGCTTTGCAGCTATACAGATGGTGTTTGAGAAGGTTTAAGCTTTGACAAGCTTATAGCTAAATACTTGAGTCAAATGAAGTTTGTGGGAATGTGACCGTATTGATAAAGAGGGAGGATGAACTAAAGAAAACAAAGGAGTTCAGTGGTAAAACAAGGGCTAAAAGGTATATTTTTCCAAGTGTCTATCTTTAATCTGATTTTTCTAGGATTCGTTACTATCCCTTAGCTCTGCAAGCTGTGTGTGTCCTGCTCCACAATCCAGATGTCACTACGGCAACTGGTCTGATCCCAATGATGGTAATTGTGGGTGCCTGGAAACGATGATTCACATGCTACATGGAAGAACTGGTCTTTGGAAACTTGCCTTAGTGCTTGGACCAGTACAATAACTGTTTCCTTTTTAAAATTTTATTTATTTAAAAACCAGGCAGATCCCTTGCTAGCCAAAGACCATGCAAAATATTGGTAATGGCATGGGCTTTGTCTTTTGATTTGTAATTACCAGAGGATAAAAAGCCATACATGAGTGATGATTTGCAAAATGAGGAGGGAATCCTGTTGGTACCTTTCTGATAAAATATTTATTATTTCTGCCAATCTTTCCTATCATAGCCCCTCTCCAATATCTTCAAGAGGAGAAATAGACTCCTGAGGGTCCTCTTTATATTTTCCAGGTATAGATCCATCAGAGTTTCTTCTCCTTTTAGAAAGGAGCATACACACAGAAAATTTGTGTTCACTCGATGAGTGAAGAGACATTTGGTATCTAAATTAGCCATCCCTGGAATCTATTTAAATGCAGATTCCAAAAGTTACGAGTGAAATTTGGAGACAATATGTTCCAGATTTAAGTGTTTCATTATTTATTTTTAAGGTTCAGTTTAAGTTTTCACCACAATGTCCTACTAACACCTCACAGAGAACCATATGAGGTGTCTAGCAGTTACACCCTGCTTATAAGCTAGTTCTTCAGCATTGTATTTTGGTGAGGACAGACTTATGCTCTGCAAAACACATCCTGGGAGAGATTCTGGTGAGTGCATTGTAATTCATAAAGCAAAGGGGCTGCTACGTGGCCATGAAATGTAAATATCCACACCAGAGTGACAGATGCATATTGAGAAATGGAGTCCCTGAAGATCTCCAACCTATTCCACAGTCCCTAAACAGGATCAACCTTTTATTGATATTATCTACACTGTTCATTTAGACTTTGTAGTCTTCGAGGATTTCCCACAAACTGGGTGCTTTGTAGCATAGACAAACAGAAGATGTGAATGTACGGAAAGAACAAATTTTGCTTTTGGTCAGGGTTTCCCTTCTGCTTCTTCTCCTCTGCCTGACTGCACTATTGTGGAGTTTCTTCCTCCCACCCCTCCCTGACACACCCAAGGGGAAGGTCTTGGTGCAGCCCTGTGACTCTGCTTTTCACAGACACATGGCATCTGCTGTCGCAGGTAGGAAAGAGGAGCAAAATGGAGGCAGGGCGGCTGTTGACATAACTGAAGGCTCTGACATCAGTCCTTTTAATTAGGTGGAGAAAGAAGAGAGCTATCAGATATTTTTAGAAAGCAGGATGCTGGGGAAAATTACCTCATGCTTGAGGTCGCTGGGTTTTATCATTTTAAGCTCTACAGTGAAAAAATTTGAAATTACGTCTTTCTAATTCTTTCCACTTCCTTATTTATCCCTCACCCTTTTCCCACCCTGTCTCAACAACTGGATTATTCAGGAGCCTTAATCAGAAGTTAGTTCCACAAACTTTTTATTGCTTACCTGTCTCGTGCAGATCAGTTGCATGTAATTTCAGACTCCCAAAGACTAATTAATAGAAATCAGAGCCAAGAAGAAAGATTAAGAGGAGAGTGGGTTTCAATGCACTCAAAGTCTGCCTGTCCCTGCTGCCTTCAAAGCCCAAGGTAACTCTTCTGAATTTCAGTATTGCTCTGTTATCACTCATGCCCATGCTAGAGCAGTTGAGGATTTCCAGATGAGCAGAAGAGGGCTAAAGTTCAGCTCTCATGACGATGTCCAAGTGGGTCTGACCTGCAGCTCCTTGCAATCAACACAAAGTCACTTTTTGACTTCATTTGGGCTTGGATCAGCCAACAGAGTGCACCAGTATTAGTTTTACAGTTCTCCAAGGGTTTCTGCCTCTAACTCTGCCCTGCCCTTATTTCTCCTATGGCAAAGCCCAAGAAGCCTGCTCAGTGCCCACCTGGGTACCCTGGCTGGAAGAAGCTACCATGTCTCCTCTAGAGAGCTTCACAGACGTAGCTTTTTTTGCTGCTGATCTTGCTGGTTTTCCCCACAGGTTTACAGCTTCAGTACTCTTTGGTTGACACTGGAGTGTTTGAAAATGCCTGCATGCTCACAGCCCCTGTACCCGGCAGCTTGCAGTGCAAGAGGGATGCAATATTGTTATCACAGTGAAATGAGTTAATGACACACTACCTGAGCTACAGTTACTGGCCTTTACCCTATAGGAGAGGTTGCAGTGCAAAAAACACTAGCAGAGGGAGAGAAAATGAAATGCATTAAAAAAAATATATATATTTAAGTTGCCAGACTGAGAATAATGTTTACCGTCTAGGTCTTCTTAGTTTTCTATTGAGTACTCCACCATTTAACACCCAGTGTTATTCAGGAGGTAAGAGAGCTCAGGAAAAGGTACATCCTCAGCTGAGATTATCTGCAGGCTCAGAGAGATTACACTAAATTAGGAAAAGGTTATGTACATTTTGAAGATCCCTCATTGGTAATCATGAATATTACAACCATGATTTTGTAATCTGGTTTCCTAAGGAAATAAAGATTATAAGGTTATGCGTAAGTAGGTACCTCAGTCAGTAAGTCTTCCTGCTTTCCCTTTGTCTCCCAAATAACATTTAAGCCTGCTGATGAAGTTCAGCTAAATTTGGCAGCAGGGTTGTGATTGGCAAGCTTTTGAGTTTCTCCAAGTTTCATGAAAATGGGCAGCTGAGTAGAGGAAACAGGGTTCCTAGGTATGGAAGTACTACAGTATACCTCAGCCCTTACAAATTTTGTAGAATTCAAGTAGGAGACATTATGACCACTAACTTCAGAGAGTGCACATTTGGCACATGACATAATGTAATCATAGAGCTGAAATCCATACAGAAGGAAGTCTGTGATTTCTGCACTTCAATAAAATATTTTTTTCACTGGAGAAACTGTAAACTTTGGACTTGCAGATCCTGAATGGGCTGCATACACCGACAGGCTGGATTTTTCTCTTGGATTGGGTGTCTGATAGATGCTTGGCCTTATGCAGCTTGCAGCATTTCCCATAATATGGGCACTACAAAGGGTTTAGAGCTGTAATCCAGCTGGAAGTGCTTTCTCATATAGTCTAAACTATCTGGAGAGCTTATGTGAATTAGCATGGCTTCTTCTGCACCCTGTAACCTACAGTTTGAGCCCAGCATTTGTAAAGCAAGGAAATGAAACCCATTATTTATCATTACAGCTCAGAGGTATCTATCTGGCACTTGAGGAGCTTCTTCAGAAATGCAGGTGATAGATTTTTATTGCAGCTAAACTATTTATTGTTACCCAGGCACACATTTTGAAAGGATTATTAGTTGCATTAGTGCTTTGCAGATGGATGGAGGTTGTTTACCCTGGTGTCTAACTGGCCATATACCGTCCTTCATTGATTGCAATGACTACAGTACAAAACAGCTTTGCAGTAAAACCATTGCACATGTACTGATGGTCAGAGAGCTGAATTCTGCCTTTGTTCTGCAAATGCAACTCCCATTACAGCTGGAAGGCTGTAAGTTTTGGCCCTTCAATGTGCAATGTCCCTCAGCTTTACTGAGATCAGAAAATCTTTGAATGTGAACTGGTACATATAATTATTCTGATGACTGTTGACTTAAGTAATTACATGCTTGAGTATTTTGTTGAATTAAGGTCTAAACTGTAAGCTTGCTTATTTTATCTAGTCACTGTTCACTGAACTCAAAGAACTACTCTGTTTTAAGGTTGAAATATCTAGCTGGTCGAATTGAGTGTCTAGTACTATGTGCAAAGACGTGCTAGAAACAAGGTTGCTCAGAAAAAGGAAAACTACTTTCTGGCCACATTGGCAAAGGAAAAAAAATAATAGATGACATCTTCTAAAGAACATCATTGTACCTGGCAGGATGATTTCTGGGAGCTTCCTAACTTGCTTTCTATGGTTATAGTTTCTATAGAAACTTGGAGGTTTAAGATGCAAAGCCAGTACAGCTTTATCTATTCAAACACTTCGTGCAAAGAAAGAGAGGGCTACTGCACTGTTACAGAACTGGTGAAACCAACCAATCTTTCTAGTTTAGGACAGCTACTTTCAGTAAACAAAATACTCCTGTGTACACCTCTTGCAGGGTGTCCTGTGTGTCAGTTAGCTGGCTGTGACCCAAAAGCCTCCTTCCTCCCCTACAGAGAAATCTTCGTTGCTCTACAGGTATCTTTTGCACATGTTGGTTGATGCATTTGGAGGACTTGAAATAAGGATTTGTGTAACACTACATAGCTTATGGACCTGGCTGGAGGAGCAGTTCAGCTTCAAGTACTGCCTGGAGGTTGCCTTACCCAAGATGCCTGCAGAAAGCTAGGATCAGCAGATCAAAAATCCACCAATAAGTTGTGTGAGCAGTATTACAGGGAGTGTTTATGGCTTATCTAGCTGGGAAGCCCCTGTGTGGTGTAACTCGCATTACTGCAGTCAGATATCTCACTCTATGTCCATTTAGCTGGTCACCAGCTCTGTTTCATCTTCCCCACCAAAGATGACTGTATCCCTTTATAAATCATCCTATTAAACCCTAGGAACACACCTAAATCTTGTTGGGATATTTCCTCCCTCCTTTCCAACTCTCTCCTTGCCCATGCAAGAGAGAAGCAGAGCAGTTGTCTTCTTTCTTTACTCCTTCTGCCTGTTTTACATGTCCTGGTAATCAGGGGTGTTGTTCATACCCTCAGAACCATGGACACAACTGGGAGCACAACTTCAGCCTCAGATATTCCCCAGAAGGTTAACTGTTGATGAATGTTTGCCTGTGCAGAGGTTGGAAATGAATGTAGTTACCTGTGTCACACATCCTGTTCCTAAAACCTTCTAGTCTTTTTATATAGAGAGCAAAGATGCTGAAACTGAGGCTGGTGACACAAGTATCAGTATTTAGGTTTTTTGGTGTGGTCTTCATTAGCTGAGTGGGTTACCAAGAAATCAGAATATTAACTGTATTTTGAAGGCTACTTAAAGCTTGGAGATGGCTTTATATTCGGTTTCTTTTTATTGAGGCAAGAAGAAAAGTTAAGAGATGATCTAGAGGTTACTAAATACTAATATCAGAGTTAGAGAAATTACTGAAATCGTCACCTCTACTAACTCTGTGAATCAAAGGCTATTCAGACAGTCCATTTACCTACATGACACTGATTACCTGCTGCTTGCAATGAAACCAGATTCTGACGACAATAAGGGCAAAGCTTTCATGCCCTGCAGCAGCCAGGTGCTGTCAGGCACAGGATGTGTATTAGCTTACTGTTGGGGACAGGACTTGTGTAGGAAGAGGCCTTCTTTTGCTTTCTTTGCTTCCTTCATCCAGAGAAGAGATATGTAGAGTTACAGGGAAAGGGGGTATTGCAGAGTCAAAGGAGTCTGGTCAGTCTGGATCTGTCTTTGTCCTGGAGGGCTTCATAGCTTAGACAGTGAAGTGAACCCCGTGTTAGCCTAAGACAAAACAGGAGCAAGGAGAGAAGCTACAGCAGTGCCCTGCTTTCCATTCATGGGAGGATTTGAGCATTGGGATCAGGAGGAGTTATTTCAGACCAGTCCATGACTGCACCACTGAAGCTCTGAGGCACTCAATCCAATCAGCTAGGTATTTCAACCTTTAAAAGAAAGTGCTTCTTTGTGCCTCGCAAACAGTGACCAGATATAATAAGCATGCTTACAATTTAGTTCACTTGCCTGCCTGCCCTTTGGAACCAAGTGTCCTAAATGCACCCATCCTACAGCCAGAAAGGGAGACTTGTGATTATCCCATTCAATCCCCACAGTGGCACAGCCTCCTTGTTTCATTCATCAACTCCAGCGCTACAGGAATTATTGCTCTGTCCTTATTCAGGCCAGCAACCGATGGTGCACATGGAACAAGCCTGCTGGGAAGACATCCAGGCTTCACTTTGACTCCAAGTGACAATGAATTTGCTACACACCCCACCCCCACTAATCATAGATAATTAGTGTCACTGCTAAGAAGCCCTTCTGCATCTGCCCACCTGGCTTCTGTTCTGCTTCTGCGGATGCTTGGTGAGACTGAACCCCCGACCTGCTCCTGTGCGGGGATGTTCAGCTAAAAAACTTATACTGTTGCCTGGGAGAGGAGCTTGGCTCTGGTAAAGGGAGGCTTTAGGGAAAGCTTGGAGTTGTCCCAGGAAACAGGCTTTTTCCAACCATGTGTTAGCAAATCTTGAAGAGGTAGCAAATTGAGTGTCACTGTAAGGGACCATGAAGGTGAGGTCCTGGGCTATGTTTTTCTCATTCCATACATCAGTTGGCTTAAACCTTTTGGTCTTTGAGACAACTGGTATACTGATGCCTTCTTATCTCTCAGAGGGTTCTAGAACTCAATTAATTAACATGTGTGAACTGTGAATGCTTCCTTATCACAGGAGCTATTAAGTATCAGAGCGAAATATGAATAATCTTGGCATGCTCGAATTAGCTCAACTTTGGTATAGGTGAAAAGAGAATTAGTGACACTTGCTACATGATAGGGAATATCTTGGGTTTTCTCAAATGCTGTAATCCTTTCAAGGATTTCTGGGCTATTTTTATAGTACTAATTCTGATTAAAAATATTAAGTCTGACTGTCAGCTCTAATCCATGCTTTATCCTTGCATATCTAGCAACTCTCACTAGTCTAAAGGCATTTAAAAACATTCCCATGCTGTAGAAACTTCTGAGGCAAACATCCAAGCTACACATGTTTCTCCACTCCTGTGGTGGGAAGAATTTATGGAGCTGCACAAGCCAGGATGTCTGATATATTTAGTGTATTGACTTTGATTATGTCCCAGTTTGAAAGCAGCTGACTTAGTTTTTAGTTGTCTGTTGTTCCAATGTAAGTGGAGCTCAGCTGTGATTGTCCACTGATACAAAAAGTGGTTTGTCCATTTCCAGTTGTTGTAGTTTTCCTTTTTTTCTCATTATGGTAGCTGCTCAGCTCCACTCTTAATAAGTAAGCAGCTGTATAAAACTGGGCTGGAAATGCCTCCACCAAAATGGGTGAGGCTGAGAGGCTGCTGCTATCGCCTGTTCCTGTACAGCTGCTCTGAGCCTGGTCCAAATTACAGCCAGGCAAAAACAGTTTCACCAAACTGCTCAGCAGCATGTAACTCACGATAGGAATGCAGAAAAAGGCACAACTCTGCAGTTATCTTATGTTCTTAGGCAGGTTTGCCCCACTTTGGGTTGTATTTTGGGCTGTCTGTTCTGCAGATAGAAAAGTACTTTGCAGTATTGAATTCTACGTTTTGATACTTTAAAAAGTTCAGCTTACCTCCCCAAGCTGCACAGCTGCTCTGAAAGGGTTTTCAGCCACGAAGTGTGAACTCTTTAGCACTGCTTTGCAATTAAAATGAGAAAAATCCCCCCAAAGAAGGTTTTTAAAAATATGTAAGTTGGTGGGGTTTTTGATACCCTGTGTGTATTTCTCAGTTTTCTAGTGAAACCTTAATAGACCATGCAAGAAGTGGTTAAGCTAGAATATGTTGTTCTGTTTTATCTGATCTTTAAATAATTTAGAGGCTGGAATTGGGGGGGGGTGGTGGGGGTGGGGTGGGAGTGGTGGTGTTATTTGTATGGAACAATAAAGACTTTGCTGATTATATGTGCAAGTAAACACAGCAGACAAAATGTGAGGCACATAAAAGTGAGAAAGGGCTATGAAAGTATGTGAGGAATAATGTACGTGGTCCCGTGGAGTTGGCAGCCATATGTAGCTTGATTTTCTGATATGGACAGATGGAAAAATAGTAATGTAAAAATGTTACACTAGAAACTGTCCAGTTCAAGTCTCCATCTCCAAGTTGTCTTATAACTTCAAATTCTTTATTTTCATCTGATACATTACTATAACAGGTGCAATCTTATAAACTTCCTTAACAGAAGAAAATGGAATTTATTGGCTGTAGGGATGTGTGTAGGAAGATCTGGAGAGTATACTGCATTTCAATTTTGTAGTTAAAGCTTAAAGAGTGAAAAGGAATACTTTTCATTAAATATTTAAGAAACCTCTGCTGTAGGAAAGGTGTTTGCATGCTAAACAGGGAAGAAGGGCATAGGTCGCTTTCTGCAATGATAACACTGTGTCTTGGGACAGGCTGACCCACAGTGTTGTCTTGCTTGGGCCATCTGGATATAACTCAATCACTACTCACCTTCACAAAGACTTTTTTCTGTTGCTGAGAAACTAGTCTTATGCTTTGACCTAGTATATTCACTGGAAGAAGGCTGCTTTGTAGTGGGCATGTACACAGGTTGGTTGGCTGTACAGCCAGAGTAGAAGGGAGACGAATAGAAGAAGTAACTGCCATCACTTCAGTGCGGTGGAAGAGCAGGCATGGAGATAAGGGGCAGGGGGATTATGAGGGCACAGATGGTGGCTTTTCTGAGGACACAGACAGCGGCTGTTTTGAAAGCACAGATGGTGGCTGCAATGTTGGAATCTGTAGGAAAGCAAGACTTAAATGATGCCTAAGCCACTCTTTCAAGTGGGCTGTGAGTTCAGGTTTCTCTGTTTCCAAGCATGCTTACAGCTAGATTGTAAAAGAGTCTGGGTGACTCTTCAGAATATGTGGTCTTAGCACTTTGTGCAAACCAAGCTCCAAATAACACAGGCTGTCCATCTCCCACCATCAAAGTCAGTGCAGTCACTGATTACTTTGAAAAACTGTGTCCATCTATCCCAGAATTATAATAAATGTTATGGCAAATACAGTCAAAGAAATGCATTTTCTCACATGCAGTAGTGACTGTGTAAGTGTTCTTTGCCACTATTTCATTATTTTTCCCCAGTTTGTCTCTCTTGTCATTAAATAGAGCCACAGAGCAATTCTGGCCTGCTGACCTTTTTTTCATGACACAATGGATCAGTCCTCTCTTACCATCACACAACCGTGAAGCAAACAAGGCTATGTCAATAAGCTGGGTTTATTTTTAGCTTCCTGCAAGCTGCCTCCGGCTTCTTGGCTCCTATGTCTCCAGGCAGTTGGGAGATGCTGTCTTCCTCTTTCACAGCCCCTGGTGATTACACACTATCTGTTCTGGAGTTTGTGTCCTTTCCCCAAGTAAGAACAAAGATAACACATGATTATCAACAGTGGATACCCTGAAGCCTCAGGCTCCCCAGATGAATACTCATGCCAAAAGAGGTGACTGTCTATTCATTTCCATTTCATACACTTTCTTCTCTGAAATGACTGAGTGTAGTTGCCCCGACCCTAAAAGCCATCACATCAAGGAGCATTATGGAATGCATGTCACATAAAAATAGTCATAAGAGATCAGACCAGTGTCCACTAAGCCAAATGTCCTGTCTCCAAACAGGCACTCCTGTTTGGAGAAAAAAGAAATTTTAAGAACAGGGCAAAGACATAGTGTTGCTTCACTAAGCATTGCCTGAATTTTTGTGAAGTAGTGGCTGTGGGACTCCTGGGCCAGAGGTGGGGTATTTGTGTTTAGAAGCCCATGAAGGACTTTATTCTTTGAATTTGTTCAGTGGGTTCTAGATTCTGCCTTTTTTTTTTTTTTTTTTTTTTTTTTTTTTGTAGTATTTACAGTGTTTTGTAGGTAGGACTTCCAAAGCTGAACTACAGGTTGCATGAATAAGCATGACCCTTCTGTATTGAAACTGCTATATTTGTTGCTCCTTAATTCTTGGATGAGAAGAGATGGTGAAAAAATGATCCCTGATGATTTTCTCTGTGATGCTTATGTTTTCATAGACCTGTATCATATAATTCCTCAGCTGCTTGCTTTCTTTAGCCTGAAGTGGTGACATTTCCTAGAGTGCACACATCTCCATAAAGATGGCTCACAGAAATGACACAGGCAAGAGTTTCTGCCTCTTTTGAGTTCATACGAGGAAGAAAACTCTTGCAGAGAATTCTTTCCCTTAGGTCTATCCAGAAGTCTTTCACAGCATACAGGTTTACTAGATTGCACATATTCACTCAAAATTAAATGTATGTAAAAACTAGGCTTCCTGGTATCACCAAGTAATTCTTTTTCAGCAATGGCTGACAAATGCCGGGAACCATCTGTCTCAGTGATTTCTTAATGTGAACCAAGAAGCTGACCCCATTGCCAATACTTTGACATTTCTTTTTTATTTCTGATTTTCAAGATGGGCACAACAATGCTCCATCCAGTGCCACTTTACAGAACAAAAGCATGCAAAAACCAGCTCTGCTTTGGAGAGTTTTCACAGAGAAAACCAGGACATTTCTCTGACTTAATGTATTGGTTTCTGTCTGCAGGTGCCTTGAAGCTGTTAGACGCTAGAGCCAATCATTCTTGATTTTTTTATTGTCAATCAGTTCCTGTATTGATAATGCTGGATACTGTCAATATTACTCACAGCAGTTTTGGTTATAGCTGTTCTCCCTGCTGCTCCTGAAGTTGTACAGGAGAGCTCTGTGATGATGTAGAAGTATTGATGTAGAGTCAGGGAATTATTTATTACATACACAAACTATGTTAAAAGATTATTAGGGTTGCAAAATGGAGTACTCCAGTTTTAGGAAATACAAGAATTGTGCCTGTCTGTGTGGTCTTTGGTTGATAGCCTTAAGTGTGCGCTGAGCCACTCTGCTTTACTGCCTTTCAAGTAGAGGTTTTTCAGATATTAAAGAAGCATCTGCACAGTGGGTGCTACAGTGGGTAAACTGCTTCCTTATCAGAAGAAATTCCCGCTCTATAATTAGAACTACCATTAGGCTATGAAGGCTTTTGTTGATAAGGAGACACTGAAAGGGAAGCATAGAGCTCCACAGGGCTGGATAGGAGTTCTCAGTGCCCTGCTGCAAGGTCCCTCTGCTAAGTCCTTTCACAATCATCTGGATTGTTCCTTTCACTAAAGCAGTTTGCAAGCATTATCATCCACTCTGACCTCTCTTTATAATCCCTTGTCCAGATGATGGTCCTAGCACTTAACAGTTCATCCTGCATAAAGCCACTGAGATATGAACTGGATATATGCTGACAGGAGGTGTTGTAGGAAGTCCACACAGCTTAGCTGGACCAGCAGGAAAACTTGTAGTACTTGGAATAAGACCTTTTAACGGACAGTGCAAATTTTAGAAATTCTTTCTGATAATACTTTGAGTTTTTAATGAGTTTTTCACCTTAAAATTTACTTCAAAACAAATTTCCAGTTTTGGTATTTTCTGTATCAAAAGTGGTGCTGTTAAAAGCAGTGTATTTTTACTATTTTTTAAAAAGCCTGATTTACTGATAATGACTCCAGAAACACCTAAATTACTTAAGAGTTTTTGAAAACACTACACCAAGAGGGGCACTTAGACCAGTTAGCCTTTCAGAAATCTTTCATATGCTGTGGTGTTACGAGGTACAGCAGCGCAGAATCTGTTTTTCCTTTCTACAGCTGTGGTTAGCTCCTCAGGTGAGATTTGCAAAAGTCCGTCAACATCAAGTTGTCATCAAGACTGGTGCTTCTCTTGCAGCGTTAATGGGACGGACAGGTAGTGTGTGCCACCACGATCAACAGGGAGGGACAAAGGCTTACTGGGAAGAGGGGTGCAATCCATAATAGTACAGAGCTGGCATGTTATGTGCTGCAATTTCATTTACTGCAGAACAAAACCATCTCAGGCCCTTAACTCTTGGAGCTGGTTGTGTCTGGATGAAGCAGGTATAGATTGCTTTATTTATATACTGTCTCTCTTGATCTATTTGTGAAAACAGGCAACCTGTAGCAGTACTAAAATATTCCCTGAAACAATGTACTAACCTTTTAAAACTCATCCCGCAGACAAACATTAAGTCGTTATGCAATTTTCTCTTCCCCACTGTGAACATCTGCATACACTGGAATTTTATTATTTATATATGGCTTGTTACTAACAATTTCAGGTTAAAAAGTTGAAATTCCATTTTGTCAGGGACTGCATTAAATAAGAAAAAGAAGGCAGTCTTTTGTGAACTCCCTCTCTGGTATCTTGATAAAACTTGCAGTGGGGCCTCCATATCTGGGGCTTCTAGGTGCTACTGGATGATGAATGATAATTTCAAAGAAAGTGGGACGAGGTTGTGCAAATGGATAACATCTGCCAAGAGAAGATGTGTTTGTCCTCTGAGTGAAAGTGGCAGCTCAGACAGTGGAAAAGAGGGCATTAAATCAGTGCTTGTGTTGCAAGAGGAAAATGGCTGTTTTTCAGTTGAGGTTAAAACCTGAAGCGAGCTGGAAAATAAGAATCCTGTTTCCTGGGAAATACTGAGACTTTTTCTTCCTTGAGGAGGAACAGCTCTTTCAAGATTTGAGAGATTTGTCCCACAGCTGAAGGGAAGTCAGTGATTAGGATTCCTGCTGCTCAGCATTGGGCAGACCATGGGCTGAAATCTTGGTTTGCTGTATCCTAAGTAAAAAGCAAGCTGCAGAAGGAAAACCTTCTGCAGCTCTTGTGAGCAACAGAATACACTCCACACCAAGATACTGTTGTCTGTAATTAGGACAGCAAGCTAAAATGTCAAAAGTACACATTAAAGTTCTTGGGTTTTGTCAGGTAAATCAGGATCTTTCTTTTAAGTCTCAGTGCAGCCATTCTGTTTGACTACAGAGGTGTTTGCTATTTTAGGCTGTCCCTAGATCTCTCTGTCTGACTCTGGCCAGGTAATTTATATGTTGAATCAGTATTCCCCAGACCTCTTTTAAAACTGTGAGGTCTACAAGAAATCGATGTGGATGCCTATGAAGGGACAGATCAGGTTTTCTAAAATGAATGACAGCAACTTGGGTGAGAATGAAGGAAGTAATGTAGAATTTGCTAGGAAACAAAGCTGTCTGATTTTTACAAATCTTGGGTAAACCAGGGACTGTTTATATGTTGAGATAGTGATACTCTTTTTCTGAAATGTCAGGGCTGTGCTTTAGAATTTGAAAGCATATTCTGGCCTTCAGAGAAATATCAGATATTAAAACCCCCCCACAACCAATGAACATTAGAAGGGCTGTCATCCCTGTTGCCTACCACTATTTCAAAGAAAGACCTGGGTTTGCAGCACCAGCCCTTGTGGCTGGAGATGGTTTGAAATGTTAATGCTGAAGGCTCCTTGCTGGTGAGGCTGTAGTGCTGTGAGGGGCTATTTTCCCCCAGCCCCCAGTGAAACTTCTGTCCACTATGGGCCTTGAGTGTTGGGCATCACTGTCTCTTCCCAGTCACAGGTGCATCACTCCATTGGGAATGCTGGGACAATTGTTGTGAATCATTGGCTTTCATCTGATGTGCAGAAAAAAATCAATTTTAAGAAGAAATCAGCTGGTGGTGTTTCTTCCTGTGGGAGCTTTGCTTCTGCTCTGGAGGGAACTCCTTGCTGCTTGCAACAGGTTATTTCCATGGCTGCTCCTTCATGGCCATGGTGCAAAGTTGGGAGCCTGAGGGTGAAAGCGCTGAATTCTGGATCATTGTCAAAGAGGGCTAAAGAAGCTTGCATATGCTGGATGTACATTTCCAAGGTATCCAGCAATTTGCTAACTTTCAGAGGCCAGATTTATACTCATCTAACACTGTGTAAACTGTGCTTCCATCATTTAAAAATTGAAGAATTATGTAGGTAAACTCCTGCTTCTTTGTTTCTTGAGCAGAAGGCTATTCCCTGAAAGAGATTCTAGGGCTACAATATCTGTATATGTCCTTTTTCTTGGCATTTATATCTGCCAACACAGCATCGTTTTTTCTGTTCTGATTCCCCTATGATTCTGTCTTGTGTTTTCCACATACTGTTCACTCCAGCTATCTCTGGTTGAATTATAAAGGACACAATGTCAAACCAGGCAGAGAATGTAATGGATGACCAAATTTCTTTTTTTTTTTTTTTCTTTTTTTTTTTTTTTGGAGGCAGAGTTAAGTATCTCCTGAAGGCACCACAGAGCCTGTCAGTGATTATTCTGTCAAATGTGTGGGGTGTAAATACTTAAATTTAGAATTACTAAATGCCTGTGTCACAAATCATAAAGTAATGCAGGTTGGAAGGACCTCTGGAGGTTGATTCTTCTTCCCCCTCCTCCACACTAGTTCAGCTATATCAGATTGCTCCACATCATGATCAGCTATGTTTTGAATAGCTCCAAGAATGGAGAACCCATGATGTCCCTGAGAACTCACTGTAATGGGGACCTTCCTCTCTGGGGAAAAAAATTGTTCCTGAGATCTCACAAGAGTGCCCTGTGTTGTATCTTGTGCCTGCTGCATCTCACCCTTTCTCTGTGCATCTCTGGGAAGAGTCTGTCTCCATCTTTGCTCTCCCCACCCATGAGGCTGCTGAAGGCAACAGTAAGGTCCCTTTTAACCTTCTCTTCTTAACCCTGCCTTTAAAATCATTACTTATCGTAAAGAAAGATAAGTTTCAGGGCTTTAGTATTTTGGTTTTTGAGCAGGAAAGGATCAAGTTCTCAGGCTTGAAACCATAAAGGCTACTGTTCTTTTTTGTCTGAACTTTTCATTTGAGCCATGGTTCCCTGATTTTCATTTATTCCAATGAGCTGAAACAGTAAAGAACACAAGTGTTAAAAGAAAGGAAAGAAAATAGTGAAAATTGCCAAAACTATAAATGCAATTTTAATTGACAGTATTTTTGTAGGCACTTAAAAATACTTTAGTATGTAATATTGCTTCAGTTCTTCTGAAATAGTTTGCAGTTTCCCCCAAAGAAAGAAAAACAGATTCACAAACTCAAAAGAGCAGTGTTGACATTTGACTGGAAATAGGCATTTTCCAGTAGCACTGGAAAGATACAGTATGTGTTTATACCCCTCCCCCCCTTTTGTTTTCTTATTTGTTGTTTTGAAGGTGCAATCCTTCAAGAGACTCACAGAAAGGTAGACTGGAAAAACGTGTTAATTCAGCACATGGGCGCAGAGGCTTCTACAAGCGTTGCATTTGGGAAGTTTCAGTTTTGACACGTAAAGAAATGTTTCAAGACATAAAGACATAATAAAAGCAGTACTGACTTATTGAAAAATGCTGGACAGTTAAAACACCTTAGTAAGGAAACAAAGGCAAGGCAGGCAAAGGAGAGGGGAAAAAAGCTGTGATGGATGAGTACTAAACCAATATGCAATTAGAGAAAATAAAGCTATTGTGCAAACAAAAGTGAGGAACAGCATGAATAGAGGCTGAAGATAAAAGGGATTTGGAATAGAGACCAAGTTCTGAGAAAATTTTCATAAAATACATGAATGCCTCAGAACTGGTTTCTTTGATAAACAGGAAGAAAGTGAAAGCCTAGGTAGGTAACATGATGCTTTTTAGTAGATTTGCAACGGCTGTTTTGGAAAAGCAAGGAAAATAGCACTGAATAAAGAGTAGTTCTGAATATAATGTGATCTTTAACAAAACAATAGGCCAATGTGTCACTGACCTCACTTCCCTCACAGCAAGAGAATCTGTGTGCTGTTGTTACATGTGAAACAGCAAGAGTACAAGAGCTCATGACCAAATTACCTTTTCTGCTGATTCTCTTAGGCAATTTTGAAGAGTCTGAAAGTGTTTGGGCTATTGCTGATTTTTAATGAAACATTGTTGCAAGCAGATGTAAGTACAAATAAACATACAAAAGCCCCTAAGAGACTGGAGTCTTCAAAGTAACTCAACAGTAGTATACTAAAACTTTGTACTCTGTCAGGGTTTGGAGGGATGGCCCTATATCTTGCTTCAGCTGATTCTGCTGCAAGGTAGAGACTATAAAAGTGAAATTCCTCCTCAGCCTTTGCACTTACAAGACACAAATTATTTCAATGGTATTCTGTATTCTTATGAATGGGTGAAAGCATCTGTCAGCAATAACTTAGCATTAACTGCTCTTCAGCTAGTATAATGAGCATTTCTACATGGTGTAATACTCATATGTTAATTCCAGCACTTTGTCAAATGAAGAATTAATTCTGGATGTCCTTTCTGAAAAATTCTGTAACTAATGTGAATGCTA
The DNA here is from genome assembly GCF_947461875.1 of Haliaeetus albicilla. Taxonomy (NCBI): domain Eukaryota; kingdom Metazoa; phylum Chordata; class Aves; order Accipitriformes; family Accipitridae; genus Haliaeetus; species Haliaeetus albicilla. The sequence goes on from NC_091516.1 coordinate 41,919,266, forward strand.
TTTTATCATCCACCTTCATTATTGAGTAGTATGTATGGCCCAGTCAAATTCTATGAGAACAAGTCAGGAAGGGAGATCATTTAAAGAGAAATAAGAGCTCAGTGAAGACAATGCTTATCTATAGAATGGTATTTAGTCTCACTGTTGCCTCAGTAGTCAGGCTGAGACTTTGCACTGAAGGACAGATGCCAAGCTCCTTTCCTTTCCTCCTTACTGGTAAAATCTCCTGCTGTTTACATGGCCATGTACCTATGGTGCTCATGGATTCATTGTTTGCTCTGTAGCAACAACACAGAAATTATTTTTAGTAAAAGCTCCATGAACCTTTCAGATTCCTTGGATTGCTCACAGTATAGCACATACTTGAGGGTCCTCCATCAACACTGCAGGTAAAGGGAGGTCACACGAGCTAACTGATACCCAGACCTTGTGCAAATGAGAAGGCAGTAAGACCAAAAAGAGGAGAACTAGATTGGAAATGTAGTGAGCATGAACTTGAATGTCAAAATACGTGAACTCAAGTGCTTTCAGGCTGTGAGGCTGTCAGTCCACCTCTGATGCCTCATTTACAGAGCAGCATGTCTGGAACGAAGAACATCAGAGCAGTCTGATGCCTGTACCTTTGCACCTTCTGCAGCAAGGACTATTCACTCCACAGCAAATTCACAAGTGCAGTTTGCTAAGGAGACACATGTCGGGTTAATAACATGGCTTTTGCTGACCTGAGTCAAACATACCCTTAATGCCAAATTGGATTTGGATTGTACTTTTCTGAGCGAAAAGTTATTCGCAATGAGATATGCTGCCAAGCTATTTTTGTGCTGCATGCAATGTCTGCCAATGAACAGGACAGCAGGGCTGACATGCTTATGTTTAACATTCAGGTCCTATCATATGTGTCTGTCCTTAAAGAAGTGCTGAAAGATTAACTCAGGCTTGACAGCCTGGTTTGCAAGGATCTTATCTGCCACTGAAGTCCTGCACATACCTGTTGCAATGGCATCACCAGTTCTGCAGCTTTCGTGCTGTCCACCCTCCTTAATGACCCCAGTACAAGGCATTTCCAGTGGGTTGACACTCAGATAAAGCAAACAAGACTCCTTGGCAGGACTTGAGGCAACCAGCTTCCCCAGATTTCTGCTGGGAGATGTGTTTGTGTGCAAGTGTGTGTGTGTTGGAGGTGGGAGGAATAGTGAAGAAGTTCTGTTAAAAAATAGTGAATGGTCTCTGCAGATCTGTTCAGTGAGTTTATCTAAATATTCCCTTTTCTTTCCTTTCTTTTCCCCTTCCCTTCCTCCCTTCTCTTCTCCTGTTTACTATCAGGAAGGGCCACCTCTGAAGGGTCAATTCAGTACAGCCTGGCGCCAACACAGACGGACATCCACAGCAATTCTAACAGTGAGTCAATTTGTAGTTGGGGGAGTCCTTGAAATAGTATTATTTTATGTGCACATGGAAGGTGCAAGAACTCTGCAGAGGGTTTCCAGAAGAGAGAGAGGGTAGGTTTGTCACCCCTAGCTCCCTCTGGTTGGAGCAGCCTGCAAGGTTTTGATGCCTCACTAAAAACATTAGGTAAAGGTAGCTTTTCCTGGAAGATACAAGGATCTGGATGTGTGAGGGCCAGTGCCAGGCCATTTTACCAGCAGAATAGGCTTTTAGAGCTAGATGCTGTTCAGAGAAAACTGGCCACCAAGAAAGCATAAGACAGTTCAGCTGACTAGAGAAGAAGAGGCTAGCAGCCATGCACAGACAAGGCTCTTCACTGAATTGTTACTTTCCCAGCTGGAGATGAGAGCTGTGAGTCTTGGATTTGTGTAGGAGCACTGATCCATCTTAGGATAGGTGAAGAGACCTTGCTTTCAGTTTTGAGGTAATTTAGCTGCTATCACTTAGATTCTCTGGTGCTTCCTGGAGCAGCTAGAGGGGGAAGATGAGCCCTTGCATGGTATAATACGCTCTTTCTCTCTCATTATGCATGCACACAATGTTATCCAACACTAGTGATCCCAGTCCTTGGTGGCCACTTCTCCTGATGTGTGTGTTGCGGGGAGAGAATCTACTGAGTTGTAGGAGGGGAAAGAAAAATTCATTACACAGAGCAAATTAAAAATTACACCTGCTCCTCACTGTTCCTAAAAGGTACTCCTGTCCTATATTTTCCTCTTGGTGACTTTCCGGGGACCAACAATCTTTGGTCCAGCATCACAGAGAAGGTAGCTGGGGAAGGAGATAGTGACTTAAAGAAGAAGTGGACAACTGGATGAGCTGGAGAGGATAAGAAGAGGTGATGGCAAATGGAGAGGACACCAGAAGGGAAAAGAGATGGCAGTGAAAAGATCCAGAGAAAGCAGTTCTGGGAGTCTGGAACAGCAGTCTGAGGACTGAAAATGTCACAGTGAGCTGTTTTTTAGCTAAACTATCTGGCCTGAGATCTGGAAAAAGCATCCATTCATCCCTCCACTTCAAGGACAGTAGGACAAATGACACCCTCTGGCAGGGACTGAGTGACAACCCTGTCTGTCACTGGTTCAAGACTGACCACCAGAGCTATATAATTTGTAACATCTCATTCATGGAAATGTAGTATAAAGCAGTTGTGAAATACTGCACAGTGATGGGATCATTTTGAACTATGCATCATCCTCAGCATAGTTCTAACATTTTCCATGTGTCTACTAAACACTCCATCTTTGGTATATATATATGAAGATACGGCTTATTATTAATATATTTGAATATATTTGGTAAAATCTTGCTCACAAACTAAATGTAACTGTAATAATGTTATCTTAAATGATGCTGTAATCTGATTTTATGCTGCGTGAACAGTGAACAATGGAAAATTTACAGCACAGACCAATGTCTCACTGATCTGTGGCTCTTAAGCAAAGAATTGGTTGTTTCTTCTTACCATATTTCTTTGCCTCAAATGCTTGAATGAGTCATACTGTATTTGTTCCCCTTTTAGTCTTCTGATGGTTTGTTTAAGTCTTATTGTTTATGCAGTCTGATGGTCACTTCCGTAAACTATTTCTTGAAAGTGTTGATATCCTGGGCAGTGCATCAAACCAGATGTTTATGAAGCTGTATCTATCCTATGAGCAGTTCCGTGTGTAAGTAAACATGTGGGCATGGGCCTTGAGATCAACAGGAAGACTCACTGTGAAATTGCAACAGGCAGTTGAGGGACCTGGGCCTGTATTTGTGCCAGGTGGAATTAAAAAGATTATAATATCTCCCAAAGACAGGAGGTTGAGCACCAGGGGAATTCAGGCTGATGCTTAGCTCACCATAGGATGCCTTTAGCAGTCAATGAGTGGATCTGAACTACAACACAGGGATTACATTCTTTCAGGTCCTAGATGAAAAAAACAGCAACAGAAAGAAGCAACAGCCTCAGACAGTCCCATGGTTTGGGAGAGGATGAGCTGCAAAGCACTTTTGGGGGACTTAAAGTTTATGTGAAATACAATACACTATTATATCTTCCTTTTAGCTCACCTAGTCATCAGTTCTGTACCTGTCTAGAGCAGCACTCTATTTTTGGCTTTTTTCTTTTCTTCCTCAAGTTGTTAGAGCACTTAATCAAACTTCAAGATGGATTGTGATTAGATCTCAAGCCGCATTTTGAACTGTGATTGATTTCGTTAACATCTGCTGTGCTTCCTCTCTAGGCAGAACAGTTTGGGGCTATACTATATGAGTTTTCAGGGGAGATTTCAGGCAAGAAAAGCAACAGCATAGTAATACCAAGCAGGTGAGCTATTGGGTGGGCAAGGCTATTCACAATGCTTACAATGCTTGGCCAATTAATTATTATTTTTTCCCCCCATTCATTTGTATGTAGCTTCTCCCACTCTCCGGGTCGGAAACTAGACCTACATGGATTAGTGTTGAAATTATTGTAGCCATGCAAACCTTGGAGATTCCCAACAGCATCTCAAAATGTTTTTAGGACTTTATTATTATTTTTAAGGATGGTCTCCTTCGAATGACAAAGCCTTGTACAAACAGGAAGAGATAGTTTATCTAGGTGGACAGACTAAAGGGCAAGAAAAAGGAAGGCATCTAAGCCCTGTAAAAATGTAGAAATCTCCATCTGAGAGTGGGGCAGCACTGGAATAGAGGCTGAAAGAAGGTGTACAATCCCCATTCTTGGAGATACCCAAAACTTCACTGAACAAGGCTTGGAGCAAGCTGATTGAACCTGGAAGTCATGCTTTGAACAGGGGTTAGACTCAATGTCCTCCAGAGGGCCCTTCCAAACAACATCATCTTCTAATTCTATTATCTATGGTAAAATCAGTGGCAAAGTCCTGTGTATTGTATTGTACACATAGCCAGATACTTGGTCTAGCACCTAAGCTGCAGAAAATATCTTGCTGCTTTGGAAATAAGCTGTCTCCTCCAAAACCATCAGGTAAATGTTGTCTTCTGGTAGTCTGCAGTGGACAGGAGAAGAATGTAATGGAATTTTTTGCATCAAATTAAAATGAAGACAGCTATATACAGAGTAGCTAGGATTTTAGGAAACAAGGACTGGAAGGTGAGCTGGCAAAGAAATCTTGCTCCCCATAAGACTGAGACTGACTGAACTCTCTCAAGGGCAGAAGGGCAAAACTGTCCTTTCACAGATGTCCTGGGGATCAGAGCTAGAGGCATCTCAGTCTTGACAGCATTGTTCCTGTTGTGTAGCTAAATTGAACGGGTCAGGTCCTGGGGCTGTCAATCCAGCTAAGTTTGCACCAGTGTTTAGAAAGGAAGTAGCTATTCTCCAAGGGCTAAATGCCAGGGACTCTGATGTGACATTGTGATAAAGTCCTGGGCTCTTTCAGTGGGAAGAAAGTATTGTTGCACTACTGTAATGACTTGTGATATCAAATCCATTGCTCTTTTATTGTGTCTCTTCAAACCCTGGGCTCCCATTTGGTTTTGATGGACACCAGATTTTTTCTTCTGAATGTTTTTTTAACCTTTCTTTTTTGTAGTGATGGGAATCTAAACTAAGAGCTCATTATGAATTCCTGCTGTGCATACTGAGCTCCTAAGTATTACCTGAGGCAGGCACTGCAGGAAGAGGTAATAACAGATATTGTCTTATACCAACTGACATAGATGTGAAAAACAGACTGATTTTCTGACACACTAGTCACTGTTCATACCTGAAACAGAAGCAAGAAATTTCAAGCTATCAAGCTGCATTCTGGGTTTCTTGACTGTTGTATTTTGCTTCTTAAAATTCCTATTCAGAATGCACTGAGGCTGCTTGGGTGGCCACTATTCATTTTAGTGGATTTGGGCATAAGTATTGTATCAGCAAAATTAATGATTATAATTGAATTTATAATGCTTTCTGGGTTTGCTTGCTATCTCTGACTTTCCTAGCTTTTTTAATGGCCATTCATTAAAAAGCAAACTAGCTGACTACCTGAGACATGCCAAATTGTTTCTGCAGTCTGCTAGTGACCACTAGTTCTACTGGCAGAGTTCACAGGCAAAATTTAGAAAGCAAATCTATATTACTAACAGCATGGCTGCCACCTGACTTTTTTATTACAAGAGTTAAACCCTTATCCTTTCTGTGATCTGACTTATATACCATGATGACTTGATTTTGTCAGCATCCTAATCATGCCTATCACAATACAAATTGGATGGAAAATCTTCCACAGGACCATCCTGCCCATGATTTTGGAATTAGCAAGAAATAATTGTGCAGTGCCTTCTATGGAAACATTTCATTCCATCACAGCTGTCAATTTTAAATGATTGTTTTTGTTCCAGTTAATGGGAGCTGCTACAGAAATGTCACTTTGGCACAAATTTTGGTGCTGAGATCTTCAAGCAGCAGAAAACCAGCAGCTACCAAGAGAGAGGGTCAATGGCTTTCATTGTGTTGGGCAGCTTCTAAGGGCAGTGGGATGGCTGGACACCACTCATTTGCAGTTACAGGCTCCTAATGCACGTAGGGTTTTATGAAGCTGAACAATTTTGGAGTGAATTTGTGACAGGACAAGGACATAAGGTTGTTGATTTTCCGAGGTGATGACACATGCCAGTGCTGGATTATGGCTCTCAGGTTCTTTACCTACAACATTAAAACAACACAGAAAAAGTCTGCTTTTCCAGATGAGGGAGACAGGCAGATGCGATGGTAGAGATCAGACAAAAGCACATGCCAGTGCTCAGTGGGAGACAAGCAAGTCAGGAGAGTCTCAGCAGTGTCAGACCACTGCAGAGTGAGCCCCAGCAAGAAGTTTTTGTCTATTGCTCAAGATGGGGGTGCAGGTGAGGGGCATTCATGGGGTTCAGAAAGAGCAGACCCTGATCTTTAAATACTTCAAGGTGTTAAAGTTGTGAAAAGTTCAGGGTTATCAGAATTTTTTTTAATGACTGCCTCCAGATGATGGATTTAAAAGACAAAAACATCCAATAATTGCTTTTTCTTCTTTTTTTTTTTTTAATCTTATATCTTGTATTTCACAGATATATTTCATAGATATTCTGGAACCTGTTTACATGGGGACACTCAGGCAATAGGATCTGAATTAAATTCTGAAGTGCATTTATTGCACAGAATTAGACCCTGGTGTGGGCACTCTCACTCAGAATTAAGCTAAACTAAAATAAAGGGTTAAATTCAAGAGCATGGTATGAAAGGCAATGAAGACAGAAAGAGAATTTGCCTTCATCTGCATTTTGTGAAAAGCTCATGCAGATAAAATGCTATAAACCAGGTCCTCAGCCAGTATGAATGAGCATTATCCAGTGATTTCATTCAGGTGTTCAGTAGGGGAGAAATTGGTCCTTAGAAGGTAGTTAACCCATGGAGAGTGTGAATGCGCAGCAATTGGCTGGGATGTAGGAAAAGGGCATAAACTGCAGAGGTTTACAGAAGCACCTGTTGTTTAGATCAAATTAAAGCAGCCTTTGGCTTTTCCTGCTTTGTGCAGAAATCAAATTATTTTATTTTTTTAAGTCAGTACTCTTGCATCTGACTGTTTCTTTTGTGAATAGGACAAACAGGAGGTGATAGAAAACACAAACCGGAGTGATCTAAACATGGAAGAATAGACACTTCTGCCTCAAAAGATAAGAATGCAGAGGCAGTGGTAGAAATTAAAGATGACAGTTTCACAAGATGTAATTAGACTGTGGAATCCACTGCCATGGGAAGATTTTGAAGCCAAGAGTTTAGTTAAATTCAAAGAAGTGTTAGCAACTTACATGAATTACAAGAATGCCCAGATAGGTAATAATTATGATGAAAACTCTGGAAAGGATGTTAGACGCTGTGCTTTGGGTATTATGCTAGTCTATCAGGATGAGATAATCTAGCAGACAGGCAACCTGCAGCAGGCAGAAAACTAGTGAAGAATACCTGGGATTAATCACTATGAGACATAAGACTTAGAAGACCATGGGTCATAACCAGGCTACCACTTGATCTAGCTTCCTTTTTGAGTGGCTCCATCATTATTTTGGCTGAGTTAAGCCTTTCAGGTGTCCAGCTGCTGATGAGTAATGTATTCTGATCATACTGATTCACAGTGAGTCAGGAAACCTGGCTTAATGCAACTGGCAGAAGAATCGTGTTGAGCTAGATGGGTTTGCAGCCTGAATATTGCCATAAGCAGCAGTGCTGAGGAAACAGGCGAGTAGGTTTAACTCTCAGTGTAGCATGAAGTCAGCAATCGAGATGTAGAGTTGGAACTGTTCAGTATTGCCATAACAGCAATGTCCAAGTTCATTAGCAGCGTGGTATGAAAAAGAAAGCTCTGGGAACTAACAGGTAGGTTTGCTTGAAGGATCCTCAGGGTTGCGAATAAAGCATCCATGTCCAGGTCTGCTGGGGCACATTATGCAACAGACTTTCTCCTCAGTGAAGAAATCAGTGGACATCAGGGAACATAACAGGAGAAAATGCTGCTCTCTCTCCTCCCATGACTCACAGGGGAAGCAATGCAAAGGTGTTTATATGAAAAGGAGCAAGATCCAGGAGTCATGGTGCAGGTCATTTCACATGTACTTTTCACACGGCAACACAGACAGTCCCTGTTCATGGACATCTTCATTGTGAACAGCAAAACTGAGAATGAGAGATGAAGTAGTAGTCACTTAGGGGAGTAAGAGGCATGTCTTGCAAACTAAGAGGCACGTCACTGAGTGCCTGTGTAAACACTTAATATACGCTAAGTGTAGAGGAACTGAAAAGAGAGAAGGATGCCTCATGCAAAAGCACCAAAAGTTTGGGCCATGTTTTGCTGCCTGCATTTCTGCCTAAGCCCTTCTGGCCAGCTCTAGGATCTCCCTTTCCATCGCCTTCAACAGTACCTTGAACTGCCGTTAGAGGCACTCAGTTCTCCTCTGGACTCAGTGTGCCCGAGGAATTTAGCTCCTGAAGAGTTCATCCCAGCAGTCAGAATGGAAAAGCTAGCATGCAGTAATTTAGTGTTTGAATTCCTCAGCACTCGATAACTTCCCTTTATCTAGAAGATACAAATGAATTATTGCAATATAGTGAGTTAAGAAGTACATTTCAAATACTTCTTATTTATCTGTTTTGTTAGTTTATGTCAGTATTACAGCTCATCATGTAATAGCCATTCTCATTCCACAGTAATTATGTTCAGATTGAGTACTTTACTGGTTAAACTGCAAAAGTTTAACTAGTTATACATTATTTATGCAATTAATTTAGGAGAACTTGTGTCATGTCCTCTGAGTGATATGCACATCCTATGAGATCCTGACATCATCTGTAGGCATCTGGTGAAATCTCTACAGCAGTGCTTGTCGTGGGAGCACTACAGCAGGATTTTAAAACTGCTCTCAGTATAGCCAACAAAGGTAGTTTGAAACTACTTTTCTTGTTCAGAATGGGCAAGTCACTTACAGTGATGTTTTTCTTTTTTAAAATGCAATGCTTTCACCACAGCATTGTCCTGAACTCTAAAATTAGCTTCTATCCTTTATTTTTTTTGTATAAGACAAACATAATTTCTCTACAGTAGACTTCAGCTCTGAAATAATTAAGCATCGTAATTAGGTCACTTCAGACCAAAGTATCTGCCACAACTCTTAACAGTCTTTTAGAGGAAGAATTCAAAAAAAGGAAGACTTCTGCTCTCACTGTAGTGTTTTCACATGAAGTTTGTATTTATATGAGGAAGAAGAACATTGAAAGGTCAGAAGGAACACTGCTTACAAGCCCTTTCTGTTCTAGCTGCTGCAGCTCTCCTTCTGCTCTTGCACTAGGCAGGTATGGTGCACTTAAAGGTAACTTGGACGTGACAGTTTCCAAACAATCACACAAAGAACAGAGGAGGAAGTATGTTTGGGAGAAGCCAGGAGAACAATGTGGCTGACATGACCAGCCAGCAGCTGATTTCCTGCTTAGATACATTAAATTCTTTACACAAGCTTACTCAGCTGAAATGTGCAACACATCTTTAGTTATCGCACCTGAATCCTTAACTGGGAAAAGCACAAAAAGTCACAAAAATTATGACAAACATGCTAAGAGCACCCAGAAGTTGTCCAAGTAGTAGATGGTCAGGGTGCAGTAGGCAATGTGAGCTCAACAGAAAAGCAAGCAAGCTATTGAATTGAACAGCTCATAAAGTAGCAGGTTGTATTTCGTGAAATAAAACAGGACATGTTGTGAAACTTTTTACAGAGGCATGCATTGTAGCTCAGGAAGGGAAACATCTCTCCCTCCCTTTCTTTTCCCTGGCTCCCTTTATTCATGCACAGCTAAGTGTTGTGGGCTGTGGGCTGCCTGTAGGAGTGGGCCTTCACTTGTATAAAGCCCAATTGTGCTGATAGGGCACTTAGAGTGAACTGCACAGGGATTTTTGTTACTGGTGTAGATAAGATTTCGAAGGATGAAACTGCTTCACAGTTAGGCTGGTCAGACCAGAGTGAGAGTGTCAGTAAGGATCTTTTCCTATGTTATTCTTAATATGCCCCACTTATAACAAGGTTAAAGTATTTTTCTGTAAGAGAACAGCCTTTTACTTCTTGTTTGGCAATCACTACACCAGCCCACATGTATTGATCGCTGTCACAGGGTAACTCCTGCCATCATGCTGACTAAGCCTACAGAAACACAAAGGGAATTGTGTGCATGACACTGGCTGCAGCCATCTTCCCATGCCATCCTGTAGATGTAGCCAAGGTCCTGCTTTCCGCTCAGTGTTGTAAATCAGGACTAAGTCCATAGGGCCTACAAGGGCAAAAATGGGATGCAAGTGACAAAATGATGTCAAGTGGGGCTGACATAAATTCAGGAGGGCGAAACAAACAAACAAAAATGCCACTCACAGTCTCTTATGAAGCTGCTGTAATGTTTTTGGGCTACTTTCATATTTCCAGTGTGCAGAATTAATTTTTTTTTTCTGTGATTTTAAATGAATTATAGCATTTGGGATTTTCTCTCCATTGCTAAAGTGTTTACAAAAAGCTTTTTGCTACTGTTTTCCAAGGCCAATGATAAAACAGGGCTGTTGGCCCAGTCATTAGAATGAGGAACAAGGTTTAGGCTGCACTAGCCCCAGATTAAGTCAGCTAAGATCTCTGCATGCCTCGTCAGCCTTCCCAACTTCTAGTCCTCTCTAGGATGGTCGTGCTATATGGCCAGCCTTGATTGTTTGCAAAGATGGCTTATTGGTCCCTTTTGTCCCTGTTAGTGGCCCCTGCTGCTAACCACATCTGTAGGTCTCCAGGTGATCTAGCAAAGAGAGAAGAGGGAAAGAGGTGGAAAAGCCCTTCAGATAAAGGTCTCAATGTGTTGCTGAAGTAGACTGGGCCTTTCACAAGCACTGATTGTATGTGGGCAGGCCACATATTCAGACGGTGTGACAGCTGTTCTCTCCAACATCTGGTGTTATCACGTTGCACCTGCCCAGTACCTTGAAATTCAACCTTAGCTCTACACTTCTGCATCTTTGTCTCTCCATACCTTCACATTCATCTAAAGCTATCCAGGATCTGGGAGGTCAGTGCTTACCCCAACTCCTAGCCGTGCTTCCCTGACTCCTTTCTTGTGTCATCTCTCCCAATCCTGCAATTGCAAGAACTGACTGAAAAACTAGTCAAAACCCTCCTTTTGCAGGAGTAGTTTTCAGGTGAAGTGGTGGATTCATGGCAGAAGAAAGATACTATTAGCATCTCTGCTCAGGGAAAGGCTGACATTTCAGCTCAACCCTTATTAGACATTAAAGTCCAAACCAGAGGTGTTAGGAAGGCTTGAGTGAGGGGAAAGGCTTCTACAAGTGGTCAGTCTAGCTGTGAAACACAGCACCACAGAAAAATTGTTCATACTGCTGCCCACAGTACTGGTGAAATAGCAAGAGCACTTCAGTTCACCATGGGCATTACTGGAACATGTCAACCTGTAGGAGACACTCAAGCCCCATGCCTTGGAGTTTCACAGGACTGCCTTCTTAACAGGATGACTTTACTTTTCTTCCCATTGCTTCTGCCTGTCGCCAAACAATCCTTACTGATTGGCTTCTGCAGGCAGGTGGGGGCTTCTGCAAGACAGCTGTTTGTAGTAGTGCAAGTAGATTTCTCTTACCGTGGCTATGTGAAGTACTTCTACCTTCCCACCAGTCTCTTGAAAATGTAATGCCTGCCCCTGCAACACATAAGAAAGATAATTACCCAGCAGATCAACCTTCTGCTAGAAGGGAGGTAGGAGGCAGACTACAATCCAGGCTATAGCTACAGGAACAGGCTGCCACAGATAATCGAGTGTATAGCTTTACAGAATATCAAGTACTCAGCTCAAAATGAGTGCACCATATTCTGTCACCCTGTCACAAGCATGAGGCAGCTCCCTCCCTATGGAAATAGCTCTTGTTTAGAGTAAGTGGAGAAGTCAAGTTTGCCAGGTTTCTATCATGTCTTAAGCCTATTGGTATGAGGCAAGGAGTCAAGCCCCAAGATTTTTTCTATCCTCTTTCCAATGAATGCATAATGGTTTCTGTTTTGCTTGCAGAGAAATACCTCACTTCGATTCTTGCTAATCCCATTTGTATTGGGTTTCATTTCCCTCTCTGATACAGAAGGTTACCAGCATGATCACGCCCAGCAGGCATCAGTTTGCATCTGTTCTTAAATTCAGAGCACATAGCTGTGCCCTCAATTTCCATTCTTTGGAAACCTGAAGGTACCATGATTAAAATAGACTGCAAACAGATGCTTGATGTTAAAGAGGTCCTGTTTGCTTGTACTAATTGCAATTTGTGCTGTAAGGATTTTGTCACTGTCTATTGGCTAATCTTTGTAAGGTTTCAATGAATCTGCTGGGCTTGGGGCTTTGGCATAGCCATGATAGACCTGCGGTTTTAATTTTTGGAAGTTTTGGATTCAAAGCTCACTGAGCAGCTCAGAACTGCCCAGCCATGGGAACTGACAGCAAAATACACATTCTGTCACACCTTCCTGCTGCAAATTTGGTAAGTAGGGACATCCCTCTTCAAGAGTGCCTGTGAAGAATGGTAGAGTCAGTTGTGTCCACCCTGCACTGCTTATGCACTGGAAAATTGGTCATTTGGCTCCTGGATGTGGAAAACCTTCCTTAATGCAGAGCTTAGAAAGGATCCTCCAATTTTCTTTCTTTTGTACTAGTTGAACTTCAATGAATGAAGGCCAGAAAAGGCAGGTGGAGGCAAAACAAAGCAATCTTTACAAAGAGGTCAGTTAAAATCTCTTCTGACAGCAGGCAAGAGCAGGTCACAGGATATGAAGGTAAAAGGCAGAGATGACCCTGACTGAATCTGGAGGCATGTGTCTGAAGCAGCTTTTTGATGACATTGTTGATGGTATCAGTTGTTCACATGCCTCCAAGATGAGTTTGGTGCCCCTGACTCTAGATAACAAAAGGAATAGCGTATCTCTTCCCGCAGCACCAAGGCCTGCCCTTATGCCAGTCCTCACTGTGAAGTTCTGGGGACAAACCAAAACAGCCCCCTTGTCTGCTCACTCTTACACCATTGTACATCAGGAGTGACTGCCTCCACAGCAGTCTGAGACTGTTGTGGAGACAACCTGGACTTTAAGTAAAACATAGCTCTCTATTCCTCTAGATAATACCCTCCTGAGTTTCAAGATTCATAAGCAGGTCTGCAGGTGCCCTGCCAACACCCTGACGCTCAGAGAGAGCGCCAGCACTGCAGCACACACCACACCTCCCCTCACTCCTGCTGTGAATGCATATGAGGCTGCAGCAGGCCTGCAGAAGATAACTTCTTGTTTGTTTTCCTGACTGCCCTGTTAAATCTTTGAATCCTCTATCAAGAGTAAAAGCAAGCTGCAGGCAAAGTAGAGGCTGGCCAGGCATGTGTTTATAATAAACACACACATCTGTTTTTTTCAGTATGGTAATTCTAGATGGAGTTGGATTTTCAGTCCACATTTATTATTGCTCTTAGATTTTCTTTTTGTAAAGCCAGTGTTTCTGTGAAAATGAACACAAATGGCAACATGATAGAGGAAAGAGGGGGAAAAGCACTAAGCAGGGTGTTAAAGTCAGCGATATCCGAGGCTTTATTTCAGGCATTCAGATATTACTGAAAATGTGAAGGGTGGGAGGCAGGGAAACTGCAAGGAGCAAGGGCATACGGTGTAATGATTTTAGCTCTTAGGTGTCTTGAGCTTTGTATGTTTGGGTCAGAAGTGAGCGATTTCAGGGCATGTAGGGCTGTGTTCAAACTGTTGTCATTATGTCACTGGGTAGCAGGCTTCCTGCTACCTGGTGAGAGCATTTGACTGCTGTGCTGACACAGTCCATCTCTGTCTTTCTTCATAGGGTGAGCTTGTGATAAATACCCCTGTGCCATGTGTGGTGCATGCCTCTTAATAAGTAACATTGACTACTAAATCATGCCAGGTGTGGTATTCCTTGCCTGTGCTTTCTAGCTGGAAAGTAAAAAGCATCCAACTCCTTTCTTGTAAAAGATAAAGCTGTGAACTTTTTTAAAAGTCATTTTGACTTTGAAGAAGGGTCATTTAAGAGACCTTTAGTTTCTATAAGAACTTTAATAATTCAATATTATTTATTTAGCTGAATAACTTCGCTGAATTTTGTTAATTACAGCCACTAGCACAGTATTCACAGTTGGCCTAGATAATCATTGTAGGTCCCTTCCAACTGAAATAGTCTAGTCTAGTCTAGTCTATTATTATCTATGAATGTGTTATACTACAGATAGCTATACCTTTGAATGTATCAGTGTAACCCCCTTTCTAGAAGTCTAAATTGAAATGGGAACAATCTGGTATTTTGGAAGTGTTTGCAAAAACTGAGAACTATGTGCTACAAATAATCATATAGGAGGTGAAAAAGCTTTTTTTTAAAAAAAACCTCTGGTCTTTTTTAAATTTAAGATTATTATTTCTCAGCATCTTCACAGGCCCTTGTCCTGGTTTCAGCTGGGATAGAGTTAACTGTCTTCCTAGTAGTGCTATGTTTTGAGTTCAGTATGCGAAGAATGTTGATAACACTGATGTTTTCAGTTGTTGCTCAGTAGTGTTTAGACTATAGTCAAGGATTTTTCAGCTTCTCATGCCCAGCCAGGGCACAAGAAGTTGGCACAGGACACAGCCAGGGCAGCTGGCCCAAACTGGCCAAAGGTGTATTCAATACCATGGGATGTCCCATCTAGTGTAGGAACTGGGAAGTGGGGGCGGGGAATCGCAGCTCAGGGACTGGTGGGATGTCGGTCAGTGGGTGGTGAGCAATTGCCCTGCGCATCATTTGTACATTCCAATCCTTTTATTACTACTGTTGTCATTTTATTAGTGTCATCATTATCATTATTAGTTTCTTCTTTTCTGTTCTATTAAACTGTTCTTATCTCAACCCATGAGTTTTACTTCTTTTTCCCGATTTTCTCCCCCATCCCACTGGATGGGGGGGAGTGAGTGAGAGGCTGCGTGGTGCTTAGTTGCTGGCTGGGGTTAAACCATGGCAGCCCTATAAATTACCATGTTCCTTTTGATCAGAAGGAAGTTAGGGGGTGAGTTTCACAGTCAAAAGGACAGGGGGACTCTCAAAAGGACAGGAGGACTCTCAGCATAAAGCAATTGCTTTCAGACCAGTAAATCCTGTCCTGAAGTGGTATTTTCCATGGTTGTTTTCAGAAATCTTTGCACAACCTTATGCATAGAAAGTGGTTTAGAAACAAAGAACTTGCATGAAATTCTTTCTTATCCTCCTCCAACCGCTGCTCTGAGGCCCCGAGTGAGTAAATCTTTTAAACACACCCTGGGAGCTTAACTGAAATCAGTCTGGAATGACCAATGCCAATGAAGTACCATTGCTTCAAAATGAAAGTCAAGGAGATCCATTCCTCAACTAAGCAAATTCAGTCATCAGCTCCAGCAATAGGAGCCAGAGTATGTTACAGATTGGCTCATCAGGGAATTAGGTTGATAGTGATCAAGATTAAACAGGCTCAGCAAGGCTGAAAACTAAAACGGTTCTCTGTAGCATGCAAAGAGAGGAATATAGTTGGGACTGAGAGTTGCTGTAACACAGCTGACGAAGACAGCACTCCTGCAGGAATTGTGTTCCCCAACTCTCTCTGGAGAGGCTTGTCAGTAGTTAGAGAGCATGATGAGCTTCTGAAAGAAGTGATGCTGGCACCAAACTGTGCTGTGCTCTCTAATCCTCTCACTTCCTCCGTGATGTTGAAGGTCATCTCATGGAAAGCCCATTTTCTTTCAGAAAGAGAATTTGGGTGCTGGGGGGGGGTGGGGGGGTGTGGTGGTGGTGTGAAAAAAATCCTGTAGTTTGTGGAATTTGGGTTTTTTTCTGTCTAATATTTTATTTCCTGCTATTCTGGTCTGAAAGTCCGAGGGAGAATTTTGTTGGGAATTTTTCAGGTTCCCTCCCAGTGATCAGGGAGCAAATCTTTTTACTGAAGAAAACCAGGAAGGGCCTTATTGTTTTCCTTGCTTTGCCATGGATAGAGACATTTTGTCACAGTCTCAAAACCCTTCACAAAAAAACAGAGAAATTAGACGCTTGAGTTATTTTCAGGGTAATTCTAAAAAGCCTTTCTCCCCCAGTGTTTTAGTTTTCTGTACTCAAGGGTCAGAGTTAGAAAGGTGGTGAGGATTCTATTTATTCTTGTAACCAGTTCCTCTCAGGGCCGTTGATCCCACACACAAGTTTGCTGTCACATTCCTACCTTGCAACATAAATTTGAAATAAGAAGGAAACTCCATTGAGAGTTTGTGCCATGGTATATTCCAAGTTATAAAGATTTGCTGTCCAGCTCCACAGTTGCAGAATTAAGAGCACCGCTGAAAATGTTGGCCTGTGAGGTGGTCTGCTAGCAGTTACAGGAAATCCCAGATGCACAGCAGTGCATAAGGTGCCCAGTTTTGTGGGGCCAAGTGGGTATTTGCCTCTGGTCTGGCAGGATGCAACAGCCTCAACTACAGTTTCATCCGGCAACTGCTGAATCAAACCTGTAAGTCTGTCTAATTTGCTTTGCCAAAGATCAGTGAGAGAAGTTTTTCACCTTCCAGTCTGTTCCACTTCATGAGGGAGTTTTCACTGTGACTTCCTTAGACCTGCTGTGCAATTTAAAACTCGCCATTGCCCTCTTTTTTTTTCTCAGACCACCACAGATTCCCATCCCCTGATTAGTCTGGGGTTTTTTAGCCTTTTTTACTACACCTGAATTGTCTGATTTTCATTTTGCTGTGTAAGCCCTTTGGTTTTGCCTAAGGCAACATGCTGCAGGAATGAGAGAGTGGCTAAGCCAGGTCAGTAGTGACAGCCAGCAAAAGCCTGCACGTTGCTACCATCAGGTATCCAGCAAAGTCTCCCAAACCTTCGACTGAACATTAACACCGTTCCCCTTCATGACAGAGGAAACTCACCCAAGACCAGCACCTCAGAAACTGCACCCTAGCTGCCTTCATCAGCAGCATTTTGGTATAGATGTCATACCACTTTGAGGCAATTTCCAGTCATTGATAAGAACCAGCTGACTGCCCTTTGCTTCCCCAGAGGAAAAGCTCATGCCTATAAATAGCTTATATTAGTAGATTTGTTTGACTATAACTAAACCCTTAATTTTATCATTTATGGGGGTGATAAGCTCCTGGACTAGCAGGTAGGACTGTAAATTGATAGCATCATGGATGAAAGACAAAGGAGATTTTTCACAGTAAGCCCTGGGGAGAGGCAGCAATCACCTTTTGCTACTGGTGCAGGACTAACCAGCGCAATCATTGGGAGGGGCTGCTTTCCCTCTGCAGACCCTCTCTAGTTTGCAGTATTCCCACTGCTTTACCCTGAGTTAGGCTGGTCTCCACCTGCCTAACACAGGAATTAGTGCAGCTCTGTCTTTGTTTTCCACTTCTCTAAATGAAGCAGAAAATTGGAATACAATACTGGCTACACACTCATCAGTGCCTATTTAGAAATACCCCTGGAATGATCTTTTGGTGCCATAAGCGTTTGCATTCAGACTTGCAATTTAGGACTCAACAGGTCAACCCACAGGAAAAAAGCTGAAATGTGTAAACAACTAAAAATAAACTACTAAGCTGTCCACCATGCTTATCTCTTGCAGGGCATACTTATGCATTAAATTAGGTGTTGAACAGTGGGACTTGGGGAGGAGACGTGGCTGCCAGGCACTCTCCTGGTATCAGGGGAGAGATATTTCAAAACTCTACACAGTGTTTTATTTTGTGCATTAATTGTATTGGAAGCTGCTTGACTGTGCTTTTGAAAGGCTCAGCTCTATTTGCTAAAGCCCTCGCCTCTGCAAATTTCTGTGCATATCACATACTGAATGGCTGAGTGGAGGGATCCACCTACAGAGACACAGATTACAGAAACGTGACTTTATACTTAATTCTCTAAAAATAGGCTTGGGAGCCTAATTTTGTATCCAGGTTTGAACATTTTGTTCAGATTTTGGCAGAAACAAAGGAAGTAATTTGCTAAACTTTGGACAACGAAAATCTCTCCCCTCTCCTCATTTCTGGGAAAAGGGGAAGGGAAATGGTTTGAGTATTAATTAAGTTTAAGGAGCTTCCCCTCACAGTTGTTTCCATTTGAATTCATTAGCATGTTGTTGTTTCCACAGCTTGCTGTTCTAACCAGTTGTCCACCTTGCTTTCTGCCTTCCTCCACGTGCTTCTGTCAGTTATCTGCTGGCTAAAGGGGAGTTCAAAGATGTTGTGGGACCTTTTGCTGCAGCAAATTCTCTTCACTCTCTTGAAGATCTCATGTCCTTTTGATTGATTAACCAGAGTTTAGGTGAGGGCCATTGTTCCATGGATTTATCCTGTTACTAACTTCCATTATTAGTTTGCAGATTGTATGGGAAAGTGAGTTATTACCACTGTAGGGATGCTGTGTCATCACAGGTTGTTGTTAGTCTGAAAAGCTGCTCGCAATGTGGTGGAAGTGCTACAAGATATCATAAACCACAGTCTATAAAATCTTTATTAGGTAAACCATAATTTATCATTTTAATCCATCTTCTGTCACACAAAGACAGACATCCAATAATCTGTATTTTTTGTAGTTCTCTTCTCTCAGGCATCCTAAATGTTTCTACTGCAACTGTTAAGAACAAATGCTTATAATTTACCTTGTAATCCGTGCAGAAAGCAAGGGAAATTAAAAAGACAGCGTCTTCAAAAGACTGTTTCTCATTTCAAAGGATCATTTTCTCTGGCCTACAGAGCATCTCATTGCAATTATTTGACATTATGTATTATGGCATGGTCATGAAAAAAGACCAAAGAACCTTTTAATGATTCTATTACTAATTAAAGGGATTCCCCAGTATCAGTGACTGTTCTCAGGTCTGTAAACCAACCTGCGGCCACAGAAAAGTTCCTGGAACTTTTCACTGAGACTTCAAAAAATACTTCAATTACTCAGTGAGGAAAATAAACCCACACACACATACCATACCCCCCCCCCCCCCCCCAAACATTAGACAACACCAGTTTTGATGGAAAACCTAAAAGTAAGGTCCTTCTCATATGACAGTTCCTGAGGCCAGCCTCCTATTGATTATAGCCTCTCTGTTCACATCAGTCCCACATCTGAGTGGCTGGACTATCCAGTATGTGATAGTCCAAGATAGTTATGGGCCATTAAATTTTGCAGATTTATTTGGGAGCTCACTCCTTTAGTCCTGCTCTCACACTCACTTGACAACATACACAGTTTACCATGGAGCTCATTTTCACAGTCCAGGATGCCAATTGCTGCAGAGCCTTACCTGGACAGTAATCAGTTGCTGATGCATGGATGTGAATTTTATTGTCAAATGGCCCACTCAGGTGTTTTCTTCTTTAGATAAAAAGTGCCCTGAACTTCAAACTAAGATCTGCAGTGCAGACCTCTTAACATAAGGCATGGATACACAGTTGGAACCATCTTGTGGTGATGCCTTACAGTTATTTCTGTGAAAATGAACATCTGTTCAGCAACAAATTACCTAGCACCAAAAAGACATTGCCCAAGTCTGCTTGTCGAACTGTCCTCTCAGCCTCATGCAAAAGGAAGCTGCATAGGGTGTTTTCCCAGGCATGTAGGGTCCAGCAAACATGCAATAAAGGTGCAATCTTGCAACAAGGGCATGTTATGACTGCATGCTAAGAGGGCATGTTATGACTGCATGCTAAAAGGCGCTAGTTCTATATGTTAAGCATGGTGTATAATTCACCTTAATGGAGAGAACTTGTTTCATGGTATTGGTGATGAACAACTGTTCTGAACTTTGGTTCTAGATCATGTTAGTTTTGATTGTAAAAATGTGCTTATGGATGTGGTATTTTGTTATCCTGGACCTTGTACTTATTAGAGAGAGTAAATTTAGCTGTATTAATGGACTCAGCCCTTACAAATTGTTGCTCAGTGTTGGATTCTCACAAGAGCAGAATTTTGGTGTCAAATCTTTTATTTATGAATTTAATTAATTTTGATCTATACCAGGTTTTCATCTAAGTGTTAAGATGTGTGTGCATTTTGACACTTCATATCTTTCTATTAACAGGTGCTGTAAGATGTTCAGAGTATTGCAAAATTGGCTGTTAAGAGCAGTTCCCAAGAACATGATCAGGTGATGGCTGGTGGGTGTGATACACTGCTGCCACTGCCACTGAAATGTGGTTGCTGATCACTCACTCGCTGCTAGTTTACTATGAACTGCCAGTGTAAAGGCAAACAGCCGCTTAAGGTGTGCTGATCAGATTGCTGGTGCTAGCCTGATCATGCTCAGATGCACCCCTCTACTTGTGTTTGTTCATGAACTTAGATTTTGCACCTTTAGGGAAGTATGTCACAAATCCCATGCTGTAGACTGCGTGGAGCCAGAGGAAATTCCTGCCATGAGGGCAATGGAAAGTTTCAGCAGGTCCCTTCCTGTGAACACCCAAACTTGTTGAGTTGAGAAGGCATCCACTGAAAGAAGGACATCCTGATCAAAGAAAGACTGAGGCAGGTCTGTAACAAAAACAAAGACTGCCACAAAAGGGGACCAAAGCTTCACCACAGCTAACTAGCCCATGCTCAGGGGAATAACTTACGATGGTTACAATAATTTTAAGATGTTTGCACTGCTTTGCTGTGGAAATTCATAGGACCAACAGAAATGGACACACCCCATGGTCTCAGGTAGAAGAAATCCTCTGTGTTAATGAGTTGATTCAAATTAACATGGGTGCCAATATATGGCTCACTAGACTATGATTCCTGCTGACTCCAGTGTCTTTGATATCACAGGCTGGATAGTACTGCTGGTTGTCCTCTGTGGAAGGAAGCACACAAGCTGAGCAGAGCTGCAACTGAGAAAGGGAGGCTATGGGGAACCCAGTACTCCCAAAGGGCTTTGAAGTGGTATACAGAGCCCACTGTGGGCTTCTTTGCCAGAACAGGAACTATTTGGACATTTAGAGTATACATTTATTTGTGTGTATATAGGATACCATATTGCATATCTTTAGCAATTGTGTGCACGCTTATATTAAGCACTTGTCCTTCACTCTCTGAAAAACATAAATTTCACAAAAATGCTATCAGAACAAGCCAACTGCAGCATTCTTGCATACCAGAAAATTTGGGTGGGAATCAGTTTTGTGGTGCATAGTTAAATCTCATCCTACAGCACATAAGCGTAGTGGATTTTACTGTACAAAGCAGAACCAGTTCTCTAAAAGTGAAGGAAAGACTTCCCACCTCCTGAGATTCAGCTGCCCAAACAGTCTTACTGATAGTCTGGCAGCAATGTTTTAAAGTCCTGATGTGTATCTCACACACACATACACACACGCGCGCATGTGCGTTTTCTGTTTCTGTGAGAGAGAGTGTATATTTACAAATATGGAGAGAGATTCAGGATCTTGCCCAGTCATGCTGGGGTCTGTGGTGAGAGCCAGGGTGTGAATCTCATATTCCTAAGCCAAGGTTCTTCCCACAAGACTGCCTTTACATTATACAAAAATCTCTCCTCATTTCTCCATCTTTCTTCCCTGTCTACATCATGCGTGCAGTAGAATTCTCTAAAATGGATCTTTCAAGATCTACTCCTTCTCATAAAAGCATCGCTAGTTCAGGCATGCATAACTAATGCATCATTATGTGGTAGAAAATGCTGCAGCCTGACGTAAAGAAGGATATATTTGTTGACAGAGATCTTTAAAAAAAAATAAATCATTAACAAGTATTAGCATTGTGTCATCATGCCCACTCGGATGTGTATTTGAAAACATAGACTTTGCTTTTTTCTAGTCTGGTTTACCTTCCAGAACAGGAGGAATGTGAACAACTAAACTATGAACAACAGCCTCTCACATTCAAAACATCGAGATCTGGGCATGTTTGAGTGGCCAACTGCAATAGATCTGACTGAAAAGCCTGTGAAAGCCAGTATTTTCCACTCACAGAGGGCTCAGCTGATTCTATTTAGGCTTGAAATAGAGCATCAAATAAGGCATTTGCCTTTGGGCTGAGACACAAGTGGGTCACTAACAGGCATCCTGCTGGACAACTTTGTCCCAGGTGCATAAAGCCCATAGGTATCCCATAGGTAATCCCATTGCAGGCATAAGTAAGTAACTAAGGGCAGCTGTATAGCATGGATGCTTGGGTTGGCTTCTGCAGTAAATTTTCAGTTGAGAGCCATGCTGATCTTAGTGAAAAGTTAGCATGTATATAAGAGTTTTGCAAACCAAGGCTGAGGAAATAATAAGCTCCCAGCAAAGAGCACAATCTCTTCGTCCTTGGGCTGGTCACTTTTTGGCGACATGGTCACATGGATGGAGAGTCAATACTACACACACATGGGAAAGAGAGGCTAAAAAAAATAAAAATTGGCTTGATGGAAACTGAGAAGCACAGAAAAAGAGGGAGTTAATTCAGTTAGTAATTATTGTAGGCACTACCTATAAATGCTGTAATTCTTAAAAAATGTCAGCATTCATGTGCAAATCAAACAGATCAGGTCTGTGCGTGTGATAGTTCAGTCAGCAAAACCTGGGCCTCTGTCACTACGACAGAAGGGTTTGGGATTTTGCTGAGCCAGCTCCTGGCAGTTTACACAGTTAATTCATTTATAGCTGTAATTTAGAATTTATAAAACTCATTGCTCACGTAATTTAATGTGAGAGTTACCCAATGTCAACCAAGATTGGCTTATGATAGCATGAGATATTTTGAAAGTCAATAGGAAAAAAAATATCAGCCTTGTACCAAATCTGCAAGAGTAAAGAAGATTTGGACTATGCAAATCTTTTGATGAAAGAGAAAATTATCTATGGAGCTTGCAGAAAGGGTACTAGCAGCAGCTGAACTGGAGGCTATCATGCTTTGTTTTGGGAAATGAAGAAAGAGGTTACTACATTTGAAAGAAAAAGCATTTCTTTGCAATACAAATAGAAGTCTGCTGCAACAAAAAATGGAGGTTATTGATATTAATAATGTCTCTATTAAGACTTCTGTGTGCGACAGACATTATTTAATAAAATCCAAGATGAACATGGAAGGCAAGTGAAGTATGCTTTGCATATTATTGGAGCTTAGCTGTACTGGCTGTACTGAGTAAAATCTTTTCTAAAAATGATCCTGCATGTCAGTATTATATTTTGTGTTAATGGCATTTGTTAAAATTGTGGAGGAGGCTCTTTCATCTGACAAACTTTTTATTTTGTGGCCTTCGATATTAAATGCTAGGCATACAAATATTAGAACAAATTTTTTAAAATGAACCTGAGATACATACCATCTGAAAAGAAAGTGAATAATTCATATTCCTGCCAGTTAAACTATCTGCTGGTATTACATTTCAGATTTGTATGCTTTCTTTAAGTTTGTAACATCTTTAAATGGATCCAAGTAACTCTCAGGGCATCAAAGGATTTTGCAGTTATAAATTCTGCATTTATAAAGCTCAGCTTACCTGATGCACATTTATTAAAACCAGGCTGTTCTTGAAGAAAAAAAAAATAAAATAAAATTAAACTGCCACTATTGTAGTAGAGCTGAGTGAACAATCCATAGCATGTCATGGTTTATTCAAGAGTGGCTTTTTGCTTTAGTGAATACCAAGGCGTAAGACAAGTCCCAATCTAAGAGGTTTTATGGAGCACAAGTCCATTTCCACAGTGAGCTGTCTGCAGGGACAGTCCCAGCAGTGCCAGAAAGGACCCTAATGATGAGTTAACCCCCTAATCACAAGAAAGGGGTTGCGTTCACCCAGTGTGTCCTGTGTCAAGTTTACACAGCCTGAGTGAACTGTAGGGAAGCACGGTTATCCACGTGCAGCTGAAACACCTTGAGTCAAGTAGGATCAGACACATCTGATCAACCATTCCTTTGACTCATTAGCCACTCCAATCAGTGAAATATCTTGGACCTTATTTCAAGTTAATTTATTGCTAGGCTTAGATTCCAGGCTTTTGGTCCTGTTAGAGACTCACAGCTCCACCTGGAAGGGACAGCAGGAGGTGTCTCATCCAACCACCTGCTCAGAGGTGGTCACGGATGTGACTCAGTCTCCAGAAGAATACAGTCGCTGTTTTGAAGCATGCAATATCTTGATTTCAGATACTGTGGGACATTGCAGTCATGCACCCCAGAAAGTACAGACAAGTGCGGGAAAAGGTAAACTGAGGAGTGAGAAGGAAAGTTGGGAGTTGTGGAACAGCTTTGATGTGTGCAACAACTAAATGGACAATCACTCTTCAGCCAGCACATCCCCAGAGCCATTACAGCATGACATCTCATACAACAAACTGTCAAGGTCCCTTTATCATGTGTTTGCAATAGTAGGTATTAGTATCAAGTGCTCCAAAGTCACCTCATGCAGAATTTGAACTGATTAACCACCACTTGCCATGCAGAGCTTGGAGACGATCAGAAGAAGATGAAAACATCCTCATTTCAGTAGGGCAATATTTTTCACAAAGCAGTCATTCTATTTGTAAACTTTCAGTTTGGATCCTCAAATGAGAGTTCACTAAACACCTTTAAAGGACAAGCCAAGAAATTGTCAAACAACTGTCAGTTAACTGTCAGTTAACTGTCAAACAATGAAAGTCATACTCTCTGAACAAGTATTTGTTGTACTGCAACAATTTTATTATTTTTCTTAACCATTAAACGTAATCATCCTATCACCTCTCCTGCTGCTAAACCCCTTCCTCTGCCCCATGAGAACCAAGTACTTTTTTTGTCTTAGATGGGCTGACCAATTAGTGTGTCTAGTAAGACTCCAAAGAATCATTCTCAACTTTTGAAGAACACTGTTTCATACTTGAAAAAAAAGTTTCATGTGCCAAAAATAATGTCTATTCTTTTCCAGCAATATTATTTGACCCAGTAGAAGACTTAACCTCCTTCCACAAACCTCACTATAATTACATCATAAGCTTCACTGCCACAAGTTATTCAGAAGAAGATGAATATGGAGAGGACAAGACTGTCACTGACTGTTTAAAATGGCACCTGGAGGACATAACAGAAAAGAATGACTCTGTACTTGCCTTTTTCATTAATATATTTTGTTAAATTAGCTGTTAGTGATAGACTACTAGGCTAGACGCATCTTTGGTCTGAGTGAGGGCAGCTCATATTGTGTGTGTGCTTACAAATCATCTACTGTCAAATATCTATCCCTTGGATAAGTTTTTCATCAAGTCACTGTTTTGTTATATCTTGGTTAATTTGAAAAAAAAAAAAAAAAAATAGAGCCAGACTTATGTTTCACCCTTATTAACAGGGAAAAGGAAATCTATGGGATCTTAAGGTTAGCATCTGAAAATGGAGAGCACAAGTCCCTGTGTAAACATGCATTTGCCACAAACATTCTTTTGGAGCAAAAATAAATCAACAGTCAGAAAAACTAGACTCTTGAGTCTGGTCAGAGCAGGTGTCCAAATGAATGTTCCACTAGTACTGTTTGGCAACATAAACCAATTTTTAATTAGGCATTATTTTACGTGGCCAACATGTCTAAAATGCGAGATATATACTGCCTGAGTACTGCATTATCTTCCTATTATTCATGTTAACTCATTCTTGTCATTCACTGTTCTACATTTGACTGCTAAAAGCAGTGTTTGCTATACATATTCAGATTTCTGTAGGACCACAGGAATAAAGCAGAGCTTAGAATCTTTGACTAAAAAGGGAAAAACATGTTTCTTTGCAATGTGTGTGCTCTTCTTCATCTTCATTAAACCACAAGTATTTTGGACCTGCTTCTGCATTGCCTTGCATTTGATGTGGTCATTCACAACAGCACAAAGCTTTGATTTAAGCATCTTTTTAAGGGTTGGGTTTTTTTTGGTTTCAAGGGGTATATGTTGTGCAGGTCAGTGGAGGACTGGGTCCTTTCTGTTAATCTAGAAGCAGGCACACCAGTTAAATATTTGCCTTTTTTTTGTCATCCCGATGACTCCTTTCTCCAGTAAGATCTAATCTCATCTCAAAAGCTGTTTCCAAGGAGCAGGTAGCCACTTTTATCAATCATATAATCAGAGAGTATCATTACAAATTAAAAGATACACAGGAGACTTTTGGTGGAATAACTAAAAGGATTTGCATGTTGTTCAAAATTCTTTTTTCAGTCAACTCACTGCAATCACAGTTTTGTGAACAGAAGGAGAATTTGGTCCTAATGTATTATAAAGACTAACTTGTTTTGACTGCAATTACAGTAAGTATTATTTTGGGGTTAATGTAATTATCAAAATCAAACTGTCTTTTTCTCTAGTTTTTTTTTAATAATGTCCTCTTTCTTTTCATATTGCTGAATTTTACCAATGTGTCACTTCAAAAAAAAAAAAAAAAGGGGTATTTTCACACTTCTAGTGTGATATTTGATGTGCAATTTCTTCATTTCACACTTCCATTTTTAAAGCACTTTTGAGAAGCAAGATGAATTATACTGGAAGTACAATGGAAACAGTTTTACCTATTTCTCTTTTGGAAAGTGCAGCTGGACATATGCGGTAAATTGGCTCCTTCACCTATGAAATAATCAGGTTTCCCCTACAGTAGTTCAAGATGTTTTTTCCAACACATGAAGAATATCTTGCAAATGCTGGGATTCCTTTCCAGCCTTTGGCTCTTAGTCATTGTGGTGCTATGTCCCAATCATTTAAAAAAATTATTATAACTGCTAATCAGAGACCAAAACCTAAACAGAATGATTGAGCCACAATGTGAATATTGATAAATATGTAAGCACACCAAAATTTTGGTATGTGCTTTGCTTGGTACATAGAAACCCTCAGAGCTGCTTGCAGTTTTCTCATCTCAAAATTACTAGACAGGAAAATACAGTTAAATTGAAAATCAGTTCTTCGTACAAAAATACCTAAATACCTTCCTTTTTTTTTTTTTATTTTCAATCTTTTAAAAGTTTTTCCAAATGATATGCTTGTACTGATTTTTTTTTACAAATGATTTTTTTTTACAAATGATTTTTTTTTAATCCAAGTGTGTGAATGTAGGTGATTTAATTCCCATTAGAAAAATGTTGCAGGCATTTAAATTTTGGATTGGCATTAGAATTTACATGGCAAAGACTGAAATATTCATTTTAATATTTTTAAATAGCTAATGTTGTGCAACTTAGAAGTACTTTCACCTTCTATCCAAATGCAAAATAAAATGCAAGTATTTCTTCCTATGGGTAGAAAATCAGAACACTGCCATCTTTGCCAATGTATTCAAACATCTTTGTAAAAGAGTGCAAAAAATCACAAGGTGTTGAGTATATGCATTTGAAAAACATGACTCATTATACACTTACTGTCTGAGTCTAGCTTTCACAACCATGCCACTTGTACAAATGCCTCTGTTTACTGAGAAAAGATAGAGAATACCACATCTGTGCATGTGTGTGTGAGTGTGTGAGTGTGCACGTGCACGTCTGCATGTGTACATGTGTGTATGCATGCCCCTGTGTGTGTGTGTGTGTGTGTGTGTACAGGTGGGACTGTCCAGGTGCAAAGCACAGAAAACCAGGGGACTCTCCCTCGGCAGCTGTTGTGGATGTAGCCAATGGCTCAGGTGACAGCAGTAGGCTGTCTCCAAACCACCTGCAATGGTTAAATATGTTTTTGTACTCACACCTACTAGCAAGTTTCAGCTAAAGGTTGCTCTCAGGCTGAGCAAAGTTTGCTTCAGATCCTTGTGGCTGGTGGAAGGGATTTGGGTGGTAAGATCTGGGTAACTGTCCTTTGAAGGGGAATTAGTGTTCAGAGGCAGGTCAGCTAGGCAACTGTGGCAGAAAACCAATCTTTTGGTATCTGGAGCAGCAGCCAGCCGTGGCGATAGTCTGGCTGGTGTCTGCTATTTTGCTTAAGAAGAGCAGCCACCACCTGGTTTCTTGCATGGCTAAATCCATTGCATCAACATTGTTGTGCAGTGCTGTATGCGTGCCTGTGAGTGCAACCTTCCACTTCTGAGCTGACACACTGTTTCGCATCTTAGCATACTACTTGGTCTTAGTTGAGGACAGTGAGCTTTTTTGTGATAGTTATTTTGCAATGCTGTAGGCTGCTTGGGGAGAACTTTTGTGGATTTCCAGACCACGGACAACAGATCTTTTAGGCTGACCTCCTGCATAGCATAAGCAACAAAGCTTTGCTCTGGTATTTCTGCTGCTAATCAGCCACCCTGTAGATGCACTAGAGCAGCTTATGTTGACTGAGAACAACTTAAGAAGGCTTGGGTTCCTGCTCGGTAATATGGATGTGTCTTAGCGGGCCTGAACTTTAGAAAACCACAAGCAACCTTCTCCTTTCCTCTCTGTGTGATCATTTCTATTCTATTATTGTGCTGAATGAGCAGCCTCAGTGTCCTTGATAATGTTATGACTGTTTATCAAAGAGTGATGGCAGGAGGAACCAATTCTTTGTCCAGCATAGGTCACACAAAGCAAAAACAGAAAGTGTGACAGCTACATGTCTCCCTGCATTACCAAGAGAGGTGTTGCACTTTTTGACTCCAGTGGCTGACCATGAACACATGGACTGCAGCTCCCTGTGAACAGCAGTGTCCTGGTAAGCTCAGTCAGCCAGCCTCATTGCAGGTGTTGTAAATGCACTGGGTAAATGCTCCTGTCACAGGCAAGACCTGAAAAGACTGAGCAGACCTTGGGATTGTGTTTTTAGCTGATGAACCATCTGAGTTTAAACAAACAACCTCCCTTTGAGCAGGTGAGCATGTGCCCCTGCCTTCTTGGGGTGGCACGCCTGGGTCAGTGCACCACATTCAACTTGTCTCCCTGTAGAAACCTGTGCCAGTAGAAACTGTATAAAAAGTTGTTCTGATCTCATGGCTGATCGCAATGGATGCAGGACCATTGGGCAGTCAGTCCTTGTGTTTCCTCCCATGCCCATGCTGTGTGTCTAAGACTTGTATACTAAAGGAGTTTTCACAGGAAGGTGTAGAGAGAAAAGTAAAGACCAACAGCTACCCAAACTAATTAAATCTTCAGTGAGGGGCAATGTTGATTCAGAAGTGAATTAGAGACATTTGAAATAGCAACATTGCAATTTCAGTTGGATATTTCACAGGAAAATGAGATTGTTAGTTGCACATACTTTATGTTGCTGTAGGCAGAACACCTTGGGGTCTTGCTGCTGCTTCCAGGAAAAAAGTTTGCAGGAAGTAAATGCCCAAAGAACAGCCACAGCAATTCTCTTATAGAGGAAGATTTGGCCAGCCAATAGTAAGGAGAAGGAAAGAATTCCTGTGAGACTGGTTCAAAGCTTGATTATCTTACAGATAAAAGTATCTGGATAGCTCTTCATGGATAGTTTTCAAAAATACCTAAATGAATCAGTAGCAAAGCAAGGAACATAACCCACCTCCCCAAATTTCCCACAAGGTGCCTGATCCACTAGTCCCCACTGAAAGGTCCCACCTGCAAGAATCACTCACAAGTCTGTAGGGGCCTCAGGAAAATTATGTGGGGCAATTTCCATCACCATTTGTGTCAAAATGAACTGCAGAGGTTATCTCTACATAGGGGCCTCAGGAAAATTGTGTGGGGCAATTTCCATCACCATTTGTGTCAAAATGAACTGCAGAGGTTATCTCTACATATGGCTGCATTTGTAAGGCTGAATATATGTCACTGAACTGAGCAGACAACATTGAAAATTAGCTGTGAGTGAATAATTTTCACCTTTTTCTCATATTAGATATGTCTATGTAAAATCAATGGATAGTGTCTTTGAATGGATGTGGAGCATCTCAGGAACCAACTTTTACTGCTGCAGCGGGAAGTCTTCCCCTCCATCTTTACCCATCCAAGCCCAAGAGGACCACCTGCAGTTTGCTGATGCTTCCATGCAAGGGTGTAGTAGCTGAAGAAGTAACTATATGCATCAGATGCAGATGCATTTTCTCCAGCCCAGGTCAATGCCTACATAGGCTGTAGCCTGTTCTCTACCTATAAGCTCTCTCGACTCATACCTGTGGCTTCTGCTTCTGGGATCAGGCTTCCAAAACACTTCAGAGTTGCAATACAGAGTCCAATGCACTTTTGTGTGTCTTGGCCTCGCATTTCACTTTGGGACTCCTTTTCTTTTTAGCAAAAACAGAGCCTGTGTGTAAGTCACTTACTGAAAAGCCTGGGAGAACTCAAGGTGCTTCTTACCACAGTCACTTAGTTTGCTTTTTACCAGACTTCAGTGAAAAAGCACAGTAATGCTGGTGTATATTCACTGTTTCTCAAGACATTTCATCTGAATCAGTTTTAGAGTAAATCACAGCAATACGAGGCAGAGAATACGCTGTGATTTCTTCCTCTTCTGTCTCTCTCCCTACATAAATATGTGTATATATATGCATGTCTCCGTGTGTGTATGTGTGCTGGAAAGCTGTATAGATATTGTTATTTATTAGAACTGCAGTGACTATCGGAGAATTCACAAATTTGATTTCAGTTTAGGTGTGACACAGGATGTAGCAATATGTTATCAAACTGACATGCACAGTCTGCCCTTTGGAAAAAGAAAAAAAGAGTGATTGATGGCCATGAATTAGTCATGGACAGTATTTTTAGTAACACATACATCATTCCTCCATGTTCTGCATCAAGAAACTCTTCTGTGAAAACAGGCTTTCTTTTCAGTTTGTGAATTTGAGTGCACATCTATAGAAAGATTTTTGTCAATAAAGGAGTAAATATTTTGACTTGATTTTTAGAAGATGGCATCCCATATTGTAATGACAGTGCACATCTGCAAAACTTGGTACCTCCACCATACAATGGAGGCACCCAAACAAGCAAAGAAATTTTATGTTTCTTTTCTCTCTCTTTGGACGTGCAGTCTGCATTTGCACAAAAAAATACCTAACTGACACTAGGCTTGAAATGGGTGCAACAGACTAAAAATTCTTATCCAGTTCTCTCCAGAAAAAAGAAAATGTCCAGTGGCCAAGGGTGGAAGAGTTCCAACAGGTAATTTTTTGCAGATTAAACCCAGCCAAAATCTTTATAATAAAGACAAGCTTTGAAACAACACAATTTCATCTTTGGTTTTGCCAAGCAAATACATTTTCTTAGCTGAAACATGTAAAAAGTCTCATTGACTTTAGTATGTTGCAATTCATTTATTAGTGGTAAGTGCAAGATCTTGGCTGTGCTATGGGCCTGACTGCAGCCTCCAAGTATGCCCTGGTGCTAGTTTCCCCATTTCTAAGTGTGTCACTGGACTGAAGGGACATGGGCAGGTCACTTCACCATCCACACCTCTGTTTCTTCTGCCTTTTTCTCTTGAAATGTCACTGAATAACACCTAGACATATGAGGCCACCAAAAAATGAGGGTTTGGGAACAGTAGACACTAGAAAACTAATTATTTTGAGGAACTAATCAGTTCCTCTGACTTGGTTGCTTGTGAGAGCATGGGACTAAACCTCCTGTTCTATATCTCATGTTTTCATATCTTTTCTATTTAAATTATATACATTTTGAGTGTTATCTGCATCTGAGAGAGATTTGGTACTTACATCCATACAGATGTATTTTAACAAGGATGTGAACTACCACCATATAGACTGGTATGTGTAAAAGTCTTTCAGTGAGCTTAGCTGAGCAGATACCGCAGATAGATACATTCTCCAGAAATAAAGCATTTGGGATTGCTCAGGGTGCCTACATGGGCTCAGGAGTTGATTGGGGCTGTACCATGCTTTACCACAAGACTTTTGGCAGTGGTGGCATGCAGCTGTGTTATTCCCACTCTGGAGGGACTTGGAGAGTGTGGTCTTTCTCTGTGTCTCAAGTACCTGTTTGTGAAAGTGGCTCACTAGTTCCCTGGGGCTAATGCTAAAAAAAAGAGAGGCGTCAAGGGGCGGAAGATAAAATTCTTGCTCCTGCCCATTCCCTGCTCTCCCGCTGAGATGACCATGTGTATCTTTGCTATCTGAGAGCAGGTGGTCCACGGGGTGAGTGCAGACACTTTCCAGCCCTTTATGTATGCCTGTACACTCAGTGCACTGGGAAGTACATGGGACTTCAGCACTGGCTGTTCCTCCCCTCCTGCGGACATACAGCCTCCTGGATGGTTGTATGCACAACTGATTGCCTGAAACATTAGTGTTGGCCAGGCTTTTATTTGTGCTTTGATGAAGTGCAGGTATGCTGGGAATTTATATCTCTTTACAAGAAAGGAATAGTTGAATCTTATCAGATACATCACATTTGAAGGGTGCAAAGCTGATCCCTTGGCTTACAAAGGAACTGCAGGAGAGGACTGCTTTTCCTGCTTGTTCCCTTGGCAATGCTTGCTCTGGTATTCAGCACCAGTCCAGCAGCCTAGAGAGCATAATTGGATAGGGGAGGTGGTGGTGGGGATGGGTAGGGGATAGCACATCATGTAATTAATTCTGAGCATGGCTTGCTAGGGATGGCACACTTTCAATCTCTGCTGTTACACCTCCATCCCCAGCCAAAGGAGCTTGTAAAAAGACAAGGGGCTTGAGGGGGTGGGGATTAGCTAGGTTTCCAAAGGGAGAGCTGTCATTTCCAAAAATAACCCTCCCACTGATTGAGCTACAGATGTGTCACTATTTATCAGCAGACCAGGCCATCTGCTAGAGTGTATCCCTGGAAACTTCTCATCTTCTCCCCTCCTTCCCATCCCTCCTCCTTCCCAGTCCTTTCCTGTCAGAGTGGGCGAGTGCCCTCCCATGCACAAATCATGGAAATGAAATGAAAGTAGTTCCCAGTGACGTCATTGGCACTTTCTCACCCAGGGAATCCCTAAGCTGAAAGAAATCCTCCTGAGCACCAGACAAATAGGAAATCTAGATCCATAAAAAATTGCAGGAAGACAAGGAACTGGCACCATCCACAAAGCCAGTTCTTCATTATTATTTTGTTTTACAGATACGACTCCCTTCTGCAGATTTGTCTTGGGGAGGCAGGGGGAATAGAACTCATGTGTAAACACTTGCTATGTGGCAGTGCCTGCTCTGTAGCTGATTGCTTTTGTTTTTCATTAGCTGCTTCAGAAATGTGGAACAAATGAAGCAAAAAATGCAAGGGTTTTTTTAGGTCTTCCAGACCCCAGATAAGTTGCCAAGGGCCAAACCCCCATCATGTAAGTCATCTTAATGCAGAGGTTTTCTTCAAGATTAAGTTTCCTTCCCAGCCAAAAGAATTGACAGAAGTATATTGACATGTCTTTATTTGCCTTTCACTTGCATGTGTATTTCTCTAATGCCAAGCTGTGGCCCCAAGGTGCTATATGAAAACATAAAATGCAGAAAGGATACTTGTTCCCTTCAAGATCCTATTTGGACATGGGAGACACTAATTTTTTTATTTATTGATTTGCCCCTCAGGAAAAAAAATCCTAAAGGAAACAAATGTTCCCAGCTTCTCATTATTCTGGATCCAATACAAGGATGTGGAGACATCCCACAATATTGCTAGCCACCAGCTGGCTCTGCTGAAACTGCCCCTCATGCACTGAATGCAGAAGGAGAGACAGGTTAGGTGTTGACTTGTCTTGTTTATGGGCCCTTTCCTCCCTTTCAAGGTAATTAGAGATTATTTTTTTCAGACTGATGCAGAAAGTTTCAATTTGCCCGTTTCCCTCCCATAATAACTCAGACAAACAGAAGAATCAGTCTTAAAGTGTGTACTAATATTTACCAGAACAGAAATTTGAAGTCTGGATTACATTTAATTCAGAATTTTAAAAGAGAACTGAATGTTGCTGTGATCTACAGATATAATTTATTTTTAAATTAATGCCTGAATTTGGTCTTAATTGTATTTTTCATTTAAATAATAGGAGAAATTTGTTTTATACATTAAAGCCCTTTATTCTAGGCATTGCTTCAGCTTTTGGACTTTTTCAACAAGCACCTCAAACTACTGTTCCCATTCTATAAAAACAAAACATGGAACCTGCAGAGATAAAGCCAAATTTCCTATTATCCAAAATAGATCTTAACAGAATTTTTCATCTTACTCAAAATAAAATCCAGAAATAGATTTCCTCCTGTTAGATTAGTCTGGAATTCTTATAGTCTTTTCCTTTCTATTTTAGCTCCTTGAAACCAATATACTGATTTACTAAGGTTTGTTGGGGTTGTTTTCTTATTTTTAGGGAATTAACTGTGAAAATTCAGATAACCAAATTCTTCACTTTTATTCTTTTTAGAAATGTCTAACAATGCAATCTTTTCCTTGGTATAAACAAAATACTGGATGATGACTTAGTTACAAAGCTTAAATAAGAAAATATTTCACTTGTGGCATCCAAAAGTATGTCCTAAATAAACTAGCCTTTTTTTTTTTTCCCCCCAGTCAGTCATCAAACTGCTGATGTGTTATTTAATGTTTGATTATTACAATATGCCTACCTGGGAAGATCAAAACTGACTATGTGTTGCTCATATTCTGCATAATTTGTGTTCTCCAAAGGACATCAGTACTTTTTTTGTGGTTTAGTTTTTTGATTTTGTTACTTGCATGTTTGTTTTTAAATTAAGAAAATCCCACAACTGAACACAGAACAGAGCACAGACAGAATTAATGACTCAACAGTTGCTAGGTATGCACTAGAAAAGTGTATTCAGGCTCAGAAGTGAACTTCCTTACAGCTGTGATGGTAAGTCACATTCTTTCTGGGAAGAAAACTGCAGGTCCTGTTTACTTTTGTTCCAAAAGTAGTGATTTAGCTTTGCATTTATTTATCATGTCTGATACTGGTTTTTTATATGTTCCTTAATAATGTTGTATTTTAATCACTGTGGAAACCATAATCATGGTATTTGTGCATAATGGACAACATACCAGTGCTCATAAAAAGTTCAGCCAAAGCATGAACACTTGAATGTTAGCCACTAGGAAACTTCAGACAATTGAGTAGGCTGTATAAATTGTGTTATTATACCATGGGTACCATAGGAATAACAAGCCTACATGTGATTTATTACCAGTAAGCAGTGGGAGGTGTATGAGCCACATGAAGTGAATATTGACAATGTAATGCTTACTGGCAATCTGCAAAGTTGGACTTATCCACTGAACTGAACTCTGAGTTATTTGAAAGAACAAATTCAATCTACCTTTGAACGGAAATACAGGACAATTTGCTAAATAAGTTAGCAAGGCAGGTGGTACAGACAATACCAGTTCTTTGACCACTGTTTCCATTAAAAACAAAACAAAACAAAACAAAACAAAACAAAACTTCTGGCTTTCAGGGCATCTTCATTCAGTTTAACAAGGTGTTGCAAAATCCAGACTAACTAAGGGTAAGACATTATTACTGTTAATGTAACTTAATTTTGTCAATCTCTCAATTTGGGAGTGTTTGCAATTAGCAATGTTTGGTGCAGTCACTGCATAAATTGGAGCTTGTGTGATGGCCAGATTTTTATTAAGTGGAAGAGCTGTTTATTTCAGTACCCAGGTTCATATATTACACATAATTTGTTAATCTCGCTTAGGGCTGGGACTGAGAGATGGGCAAGTTTTTCTGTGAGATGTTTTCATTTTCCTAAGAGGCTATGTCTCTCCTTTGTGACCTGCTGTGTTCATTCTCACTGGACTTCAGTGACAGAGCAATTTGGTGGAAGGCTTCTCAGGAGGGCTTGCATCAGGCCCTGTCCTTGCCAGCCAGAAAACAGAAAATGTACTTGAGTGGTCTGCTGCTGTATCACGTGCAGGACTAGGACTTGTGCAGTCATGGAGAGGACATAGAAATCATCACATAACTTTACAAAAGCAAACCCCTTACATCATAAATTCAGAGTCCTGGCAGATCATTGTCTTAAAACTGAGCAAGTCCATTCTTGGTACTGAGATGCTGCCTCCTGCTTCAAGAATTTGTTATAGAAATTCATCAAACAAAATGGAATAAACTGGTAACATTGCCCTCTCACAGAGAAGACCATTTCTGAAATGGCTAGGTGGTTCAGCTCTCTACTGTGTGGGGGAAGAATGGCACGGTTCCCCCATCACATCAAACCAGGTTCAATGATTGTATGACCCAAACCTACAGTCAGTTCACAGCTGTTTAGCTATTGTCATGTTCATTTTTCAAGGAGTAATAATGAGAAACTATTTTCCTTTGGACTACTTCTGTGAAATGACATTGTTACTTTTGTCTTTAATGCTCAAACATTCAGTATGTGGATCAGGACCCTGCCCTGACAGTTTGCATTGTGCCATTGATGGGCAGTTCACAGCCTTTTGCAGCCAGGCTTGTCCTTAGGCCTTGTTTTCCCATTTGCTGGAGAGTTTAGGTTTCTATTTAGCTATATTAAGACTCCCTCTAGCCATGCCTTAGGATATCAGTATCAAAAATTCAGGCTGCAGCAGGTAGTCTTTAGTAAAAGTAGGAAAAACTGTTATCGCAGTCAGCTATCAAGTTTATAAATAATATAAAGACCTTCTTTGGTCTCAACTTATTTGAGAGTTTGAATCTGAGTGAACTCCCCCAGAGAAACATGGATAAGATGGCAAGCAAACCTACAAGGGGTCATCAGGAACAAGACTCAGCCTTGAGAGTACTGTAGGTGTCCTAGCAGGATTTTGTGGGAATGAGCAGAACACTCTTTGAGATAAAGAACAGAAGTTACTGTAGGGGGTGGTGTTTGCCTTACTTCTTTTTATCTCGTTCTAGGTTTTGTACCTGTTCATTAACCTGGCATTCTTAGTAAAATATATTCATCCTTTACTGCCACCTTAACATTTGCATAAAGCTCAGCATCATGTGGGGTTGTCTGGCTAACCACAGGTGTTTCACTCCTGAGAAAGGTAGTTCACAGCTTCAGCAGTTGCAACTGCAGTTGCAACACTCTGTAGGAGACCACAAATACTCAAGATGCAGCAGGTGCCTCTCAGCTGAAGTGCGAGGTTTGGGGTGGGACCTGGAAACACAGGCTGCATATTTGAGAAATATATTTCACAGCTGTAGGTCTTAACAAGAACCTCCTGGGATGCAGCAGGACAGGCAGAAGAGTGCCTGCAGCTCCAAGATCTCCTCCAATGGGTACCATAACTACAAAAATTCCTGTTAACTCCTTAGACCACCCTAACAACAACACTGTTGATGCAATGTGAGTAAGCCATTTCTAAGGAGTTAAGTGGTTGTATATTTGAATAAGTTTCCATCTACCATATGGTGAATTTAGTTTCACCTTCTGATTGCTTTATGTAGCGTGGCATGTAGGATATGCAAGAATTCCCTTGAATGCTGAACACCTTGTCTGTGCCACTTATAAAAATTGCAAGTAGCTTTCAATACTCAGGTCTTACATTACACAAATAGTCATGATATTATAAGTAGCCTTCACATTACAAGAGAGTAGTGTTTTTATATTCAGTTGCAGTACAGTAATTTTTACTTTGCTGTTGAGTGTACCATGCTTCCTTCCTATGTGCCTCATCATTCAAACACTGAAACTAGTGTCAGCATGGTTTTCCCATGTTGTGAGTGTGGCAAAGTGTGCTGTTAATAGCAGTACAAAGTTTCGATTTGAGTTACACAACAACACATTGCACAGGAACATTGTGGGCACAATTTAAGGAGTGGTCAGTCATTTATCTGTTCCTGCAAGGAAATTGTTTTTATCTCTGCATCTGTGGAGCAAAAGGCAAGTTAAGTTTAGATTGTTAAGCACTTGTTTAGCTTTAAAACAAAAATAACAGGTTTTAGTGCCTAAAGCAGATGTAAAATAGATTCATCTCTCTAACATATTTCTTTGAAGATTCAGCGACTGTCACACAGATTTGAGAACCTCCTTGTCTGGTCTTTCACAGTCCAGTTTGCTGGGAGAGTTTGACACGGCCAGTAACTGTTTTCTGTTGCTAGCTGTCCAGGGGAGCATACAGTTTGCATTGTAATTGTCTGTGCACAGTATCAAAGATCAGAATACATTAGCAGACAGTAGCTGCAATGCAAACACATGCAGAACAAACGGGGCCAATGACATCCTTTCGTTATTGGTGTACAAGCAGACATAATCTAGACTCACCTGATCATCTAATCCTACAAAAAATCTCCCTTTGCACTCAACCTCCCAGTAACAGACTGCCCACATGGTTCACCAGGAGTGATCCAGCATTTGCTGGAGTGAAATATGCATCAACTTCAATCAGCTTTGAATCAGCCCCTTCAAACTGTGGGCACTTGGAGTAGCAGTGGAAGTGCTCTTCTTTATAGCCTGCATTGCCCGAGGCTGCTGAGACTGCTCTACAAAGTCCTTAGTGCCATATTCAGAGGTGCAAAAAGACTAAGAATTGGTTCATTTTATTCCCCCATCTGGCACAGCCAGCTGGGAAAAACGGGACATGATTTTGACCTACTGCTCCCTAAATTACCTGTTTCATCAGCTCAGTGGGCAGTTTCTGTATACCCCCAGGCTGGAGAGGGTCAGCCAGGGAGGTGGAGTGACTCATCTCCTGACATATTCACTTTTTATGGGATCAAAGGCAGCATCATCTGGCAGCAGGCAGCCAAGGTGAGCACACACTGTATCATGTGGCAGAAGGAAGGGTTAGTAGTGAAGAACATTTCTCATAGCCTTCCACAAATCCTTTTACAGTCATCAAGCTTGCATTGGAAAAATGAACTAGCAAATTTTGCTCTCCTGAGAGCAGCTCCTCAGAGTTAAGCCCTGATGGCTGGAAGTCTGTGAAATGTCAATCCTCACCTGGGCAAAGAGAAGTACAGAGCAGTCTGGCTCTACTGACGTCAGGGTTTTTTTCTCATATTCTCTTTTCTTTTTTTTTTTTTGAGCCTGTTCCTTCCTTAACTTTTATGTCAATACCTGTTTTGACCAAGAAAACTCTTCCTGTAACATTAATGTTTCTTATCTCCAGAGCTGACTCACACTGAGTGCTGGGGCTGCCTTCATGCCAGGGTCCACCTCCCCATGAAGTTTCTGGGCAGTGTTGTTCAGAACTGTACTGCAAACCCACAGCATCCTAGAGGGCTCCCTCTTCATCAGGGGGTTTAACAAATTGCCTTGTAGTGTAATAGTATCAATTTTGGATAGCAAATCAAGGCCGACTCACAAATTCATCACAGGAATGTGCTTCTGGACCTATACTACTACCTACAGAACAAGGGGAAAGGTCACTGTCAGCAAAAGTATCATAGGTTGGTGAAGGCGCTTCACACTTTTCATAAGAAATCTTGCCTTTCAGGCACATATGGTAGAAGTGAGGAGATAGATTTTCCGAGGGGAAACAAACTCCTAAGCTAAAAACAATAAATTTAAGCACTAGAACCAGTAAGATAGGTATGGTGTGGATCTCGTCAGGTCACACAAAGATGTTAATCCTGGCCCTGAAGAGAATGAGGTATGCCTTTCATTTCAGCAAAGCGAGGTCATACATGAATCATGGCATATAGATGTAAAGAGGTGGATCAATAGGTAGATAAATAGATGATATATTTATACACTTAGATTTTATTTAATGCAGTAAACTTGCCAAGTAAAACCAATCAAATAAATTATGCCAATGTATCAGCTAAATATGATGAACTGGGTCTTCGCCTAGACAAAATTGTTCTGGTTCCACTGGCAATTGTCAGCTTGATGGTATTACTAGCTCCAAATTCCACTGTTTCAGGCTTCCATCAGAAAGGAGCACTGGATCCCCTAGCCTGACCTTGATAGCAAATACCATCACATTCCACTTCACAATCTGACCTCCTGTTCTGATTGAGATGGAGGGTGTCTTTAGAGACATCCTACCTTGAGTAATGATTCAAAGCACAGAGAATCCACAACATCCTTTGACTTATTTGTCTTTAGTATTAAAAGAGAAATAATTACAGTTTAGAAAATGAAACTTCTTTCTAGTCTGAATCTGCCTTCAGGATCCAAGCACTGCCTGGGTTCAGACCTTACTATGTGACTTGTGTACCTTTTCCTTGGCAGCAATACTGGCTTGGGGAGTTTTTGTGCTCAGTCTGCTCTCAGCACCTTTTCTGCATCTCTGTTGTCTTTCAGTTGGCCAACAGTTGTTCAGGGCTAGACACTATATCAGTTCAGGTTTTCCTTTGTAGGACTGTTCTCAACCTAGATCTATTTATTGATCTAACTTTCAGCCCCATATACAATTGGGTCACACAGCTGAAGGGGTGACATGGGGGAAAGAACAGGGACTTTGGATGGAAGAAAGGGAAAGGATCCATCTGTTTCCAAGAAGGTAGGTGGTCCCACATCCTTACCTACTAAAAAGAGTTATGAAGAATCTTCCTTCTGTGGACATAGTTAAAATTAATTTGCCTCTTACATTTCTCTTTGTTAAGTTAAAAACCCCTCAGTTTCAGTCCTTCCTGAGAAGCAGATTTTCCATATGTCAGACATTATTTTAGATTCTTTTCCTTGTATTCCCCAGTATCCTTTTTTTAAAATGTGACTGGAAACAGACACCGGCTTGCAACAGTGGCAGAAAGGAGTTATCCTCCTTGTCTTGGACTTTGCCATGTTTCATACAGACATGGGCAGACTTGCTTTAGCCCACCATACAAGACAACAAGCTTATCTCAAAAAATTGCCTGCAGGCCCGGTGTTTTGTGGCCAGTGTTTCATTATGCCAATAGTGATCTGCTTTTTCACTCTGTTTTGGGAATTGTTTCTTTTCTCTCCTCCCACTTCCAGTCTTCCTGCGGCCTCTGTTGGTCACTAGGCCTGAAGTGGAAGGTTCAGTGTTTTGTTTCCATGCCTTTTCCTCATTTTGGCTCTGAACCATGGATAAGCTCATGAACTTTGGAATTAAAATATCTAGCAGCAGCCAAGCATGTCATAACAGTCAGGTCAGAGCCACTCACGGTTCTCTGCCCAGACTTGCAGGAATGAGGGAAACTGGGACCTCATTGTCATGCTTTGAGCCTTTCTAGCAAGGTGTGTCTCTCCCCTTTGCCTAAACTTGCAAAAGTGAAGGTTGCACTGCAGCACATTCAGTATACACACAGCCTGCTGTTTTGTTTAAAGGGGATGTCAGAGCTGGAGTGGAGAAATGTGCCAGTGAAACATGGAAAAGTAAATACTTTCAAATGCTCTTTGCCACTCACCAAGACTTAATTTAGTTCTCTACATCAGCTCTTGGAATGCATCTGTTTCTTAGAAAATTGAGAGGCAGGTAAGGATGCAATACCAAAGAAGCTGTTAAAATGTCAATCTTTGCCAGCTGTTAGCACATAGCTACCACAGACAAAGAGAAAGGTAATTGCATTATTTGCATAGTGCCAACATTGTGATGAGTGATTTATAGGTACTTCTGCATGCTGTGAGACTCACCTTGTTCTTCTCTAGGTTAGGCTTCCAATACTGGGGCACTGCAGACTCCGGTAGAGGTACACTGGTGTGTTCATGAGAACAGATTGGGCTGCAACTCTAGGGATTCAGTGTCGCCTCCAAGAAACATATAGGAAAACCACTGCAAACAGAAAAAACATTGCACAGTCTACACAGTGGGTTTTCTAATGTTCTTTAATTCCAGTATATGTAATAACAAAATGGCTGCGGTACCTTTTCTGAATACTGGATATGACAAGAGATGAGGAGTTGCTCTTGTATCTGTAGACAACCGTGACTTAAATAGGTTATCCTTATCCTGAAGTTGCCTGTGAACCTCAGGAGAGTCTTTAACAAACAAGAATAACTTTAGGTTGGTTTATGAGCTGACCTCATTGTGTCTGTGATTTGCTTTTCATGTAAGGAGCCACTGTGGGTACCTTAAGGTGGTTATCTGTGTGCAGGCAGGAGGTATCCACAAGGCAGTATCACATGTAGAACTGGTCTGCTGGGCATCCAGGAAAGTTGGCCTGTGTTACCTTTTGAAACAAAGTACCAAAGTATGAGCAGTCTCTCTGAGAATTTGTAAGTAATTCTCTGGTACAAAAATGCTCTGAAACAAAACAATATTATGGCCTTGTGAGTTCATGATATGGTGCCACTTAATCCTCTTATGAGGTAAGACAAGATCCTGTTTGCACTTCCCATGGTCTGTGTCTACTACCATCATATTTAGGGACTTTGTTCTGAGTCAGGATGCAGAGAAGACATGTATGAATAATGGTAGCAAGTCATGACTGCTCCTAAGAGTCCCTGGGAAAACAGACAAGACAGAAGTACAGAGAAAAGAAGGAAGGCTAGTAGAGGAGTGTGATTAAGAGTTTTGCACAAGAAAGCCCATCCATCCATCCTGTATGTTTCTGAGGAAGGAGTGAACTACTGAGACTGTATCTAGTTGTCCAATATTACATCAGAGACAATACGTTTCCTGCCTGCCTACATTGTTACTCAGCTTCTGCACTGGAAATTGAGGTTATCTGTAAGCAGCAGAGTGAACTTGACTACTGTTACCCCATTATACCTGTAATTTTTGGCAATACTCCTGTTACGAGGACAATGATGTGAGCAATGGTGCAATATATTTCATGATGCTGTTGAAGCACACTTCATAAATTATTACGAAGCATATTTAAGTGGAGGTTGTGTCTTGTCACTTACTGGTTGCAGAATCTTTGCATTCTTGTCAGTACCACCTTTGCTTTGGAAAAATTGCAAGTAAAATATCTGGCTTAATGTTAAGGAATTGTTTATGTTCTGTGCTCCAGAATTCATGGCAGTACCTGTAATGAACCTGTAATGATGTGCAAATGGCAAAGCAGGTATCGTCCCCCACAGAGGGTGACTATGGAGTATAACAACATAAGGTCTTTGCATCCAGTAGTCACATGTAGCAGAATCCAACATTACCGCTGATGCACTGCCTCCTGATAGAAGTTAGTTTAGGCTACTTGTTACACTTATTACTGTAACTCAGTGGTCCCATTGTGCAAGGAGCTGTATAAACACATATTGAGAGATACAGAAGATGTGCACATCAGGGAGGAGACAGGAGCCTGTTGAAGCTGAGCTAAACCTCAGAGTTGTATCCACAGCCTGGTGAATAGAGATAATGATGATAAAGCCAAAACAAGCTGATAGCCATAGCTGTGTTTCTAGAAGCTAACTGCACCATTACCTTTCTGC
Organism: Haliaeetus albicilla; assembly: GCF_947461875.1. Taxonomy (NCBI): domain Eukaryota; kingdom Metazoa; phylum Chordata; class Aves; order Accipitriformes; family Accipitridae; genus Haliaeetus; species Haliaeetus albicilla. Next base: position 41,962,305 of record NC_091516.1, read on the forward strand.
TCCTTGAACTCCCCCGTCAGTCATTAGTCTTTACTGAATCTCACAGCAGAACCAAAGTACTCTGCAAAGACTGAGTCATAAAACATTTCTAACCCCTCTTGGATTATTGCTTGAGCAGCTGCATGTGATAAAATTACAGAATCTTATATACTGTAGGAGCTGAAGTTGTAATGCTCCATGCAACAGGCAGTGCTTAGATCTTGTCTTTGAATTGATGCCTGCAAATTAACCTTATTAGTACCTAGTACCAACCCAAATGCAAAGACTAAGGTCAGGTGGTATGACTTTGATTTTGCAAATCAGCCCCTACCTGTGATAACTGAAAGGTTTAACAAGTAAGCTTCCTTTGTTTTGTTTTCCATTGTATTTACAAAACACATGCATGTTGTCTTAACACAGCTGGTGGCCTGTCAGTCTTGAAAGTGGTTAGTGGGCCACAGAGAATATTTTTTTATGTGGAAAATGCTGTGGAAACCCACTTTGGGGCTAGATTCTGCACTCCAAGTGCCCCTGGAAAGGCTAAGAAAAAACATACTGGCTAAGAGTTGAGTAGTACTGGAAAGCCTGAGAGCCATTCCAGCCCCATTCCCCACTGGTTATCTGGTTAGTGAGACAACGCATTTTTACATTCTCACTGAGGGCACAAATTGCTGTCTTTACCAATTTGGCGGACAGCACCAAAGTCAGCGTCTGCCCCAAAGGACCCCTGCTGCCTCACTGCCTGTGTGTTCACCCTGCAGCCTTAACCCTGCTAGAGACCTGCGGAGGTGATTCAGAGCTGTGCAGGTATCCACTCCATGGTAAAATGCCTCTTAAATAATTCACTTAACCACAAGAGAAAGCGAGGGACATAGACTGCTGCTGAAACAGAAGAAAAGGCTGGACGGTAAAATCAGAGTGAGGGAAAATAGGTGTGTGAGCAAGGTCCACATCCATTCACAGGAGCAAAGGACCTGTTGGTGTAACTGAGCATCTGTCTCTCAGAGCCAAACTCAAACTCGCTGAGTCCATGGGCTGAAAGGCAAACCTGAAGGGCCTTCAGCAGATCCCAGCCCAAGGCATTAGAGGCTGAGAGCGTTTTTGACCCCGGGAAGTGATACCTGGGGAAATGTGCATGCAGGAAATTAGATGCTCTTTGAAGAGGTCTCTCCTGCACTGCCCCCACACAACCATGCACTTTCACAGATCACCCTGGTAAGCCTCTATAAAAACAGAGATTGTGAAGAACCAGCTGCAGTTAATGTTTAAGGAAGCAGTTGAATCCAGAAGTATGTTAGAATAAAGCTTCTTGACCTGTACTTCAATGATTTTAAATGGAGAGGTTTGGATTGCTTGGTAGTTTGCCTCATTTGAATGCTGTGGGTTTTTATTCAGCAAAATGATAGGTCAAATATCCCGGAAGAGAGGTAAATAAACTGCACTTGCAAAATGGATATTTGTATCCTATAATGCACTGCAAAAGAGTTAATGTATTATGGCAGAGGTCTAATTGAGCTGGGACCTCCAAAGCAGTGTCTTAAGACAATCAGGAGTCCTACAGAATAGGGGGATGAACTAGGAGCCGGGAGTCTGCTGTGGCTGTATGCAGTGCTAGGCATCAAAAAAGATGTTAGAAATTTGGGAAAGGATTCAGAAAAGAACAGCAAAAATGACCTGAAGTCAATAAAACTAACTCTACTGTGAGGTTATTGAATGAGCATGGCCCATTTCATATGTTCAAGGGAATTGATGTGATGTCATTCTCTAGAGAGTTACCTGGACAAGGGACCACAGGCCTTTCTTTTGTGCAGCAAAACAAGCTGAAGGAAGAAGGCAATGGCTACGAGCCAGAGCTAGAGTGATTCAGACCGGAAACAAAATCAGAAAGGTTTGTAGAAAGTGAGTCACAATTCACTGAACAACATGGCAGATCTTCCCATATTTGCGGGCTTTAAAAAAGATATAAGACTATCATTCAGTTCAAATTTGCTGAAATTCAGTGGCTACACATGAGATCAGAGTAGATGATCTTTGTGACATGCATAGGTCCTTAGGAATAACTTGTGCTCGGGTATTATGATAAGCATTACACCTTTTCAACTATTTGCTAGTTAACCACTTACTCATTTGTGTAGAAATGAGGTTTATGGCTTAAGCACAAGTAAGAAAAGGTACAGTATCTACTATGTTCTGTTCAGTTATTGTGGTAAAAGCCTGTCTTCTGGAAGGAATGAATAGTGAGGGAAGGCAAGTTGCAGAGCTGCAAAGACGCGATGGAGAAAAGCATGAAGCAGAAATGATTCCCAGACCTCCAGATGCAGTTCTGAATGAGTTTCTACAGAAAAATCAATCTAATTTCTGAAAAAAATAACCAAAGTAGTACTGTTAGGAAATCTAGGATATGAGTTGGAAAGCAAAATCGTTTCTTTTTTTATTCCCAATGCAGTACTTGACAGTGTTAAATTACAGCATTGAACATACGTACAAAAGGTTCCAACAGTAATAATGCAAGGAAAAAATTCACTACGCAGTGAGCTATGTGGCAGGAGGCCAACAAGTTTCCTTTTTTGCATCTTGCAGTAACACAGTACATCCAAAAGCGGTGTATTGTCACTCCGTCAGAGCGTACGTGAGCCTGAAGACTGGTTCTGGGGAAAGCAAATGTTCAGAGCACCTTGGAGGTTTGTTTTGAGAGTCCTCGTATACTGCCAAGGATGGATCTTGATACCAAAGTTTCCCATCTCTCTCTCTCAAAAAAAAGCCTCATTTTGCTTCAGTGAGTGTAAGAAAGGCCATTTGTTTGTCCTTCTTCAAGGTTCATTCACAGCTTCTGCTCTGGTTTTGGATGACTAGTGTTGGCTATGCAACCCCAATACCAGCTGCCATCACAATTTATGGAAAGAGGAGAAGGCAGAGAGGCCCTTCTGTAACTAGCTCCCAGTGGGGAAACTCAGACCTCTCCCTACACTCCTGCTGTCTGTCAGCAGGTCCTGGTTTACACTTGCTAGCATGGCAGCAGAGCGGGTCAGAGACTCAGAAATGGCTCTGGACCATCTTCCAGCATACATATATATATGTGTGTGTTTGGGGTTTTTTTAAAAATTTTTTTCTGCAGTTGCCATTTCCAATATGCAACATCTGCCATCATTAGTAGAGCAAAGGAGAGAGATGGGTCTGTGAGCAAGGAAGACAGGGCTCAGCCTGCCTCTCCCCTAGCTTCAGGGACTATTGTTCAGAGCAGTAGCTAGCAGCGTGGGACTCATTTCCCACTAGCAGATGAAAAGCAGGAGGTCAGGAACAAGTTATGGTCAGCAGATCTGGCTGGAAGAAACAGTAGGAATTTAAACATCTGGTTTCTATAGCTGGCCTTAGGGAATAACTCTCGAGCTGGGACTTGCAGGAGAACTGGTTCTGTCTCTACAGCATCACTGCCCTCTTCACCCAGCTACACTGCTGTCATAATTTCACATCCTACTGCCCCATCTTCCCCATGTGCTGAATGGGGATTTCTCAACTACATCTTGCAAGACACTTAAAATTTTTTGAAAGGGGAGGCTAATTCAGAGACAGCAAGGGTGAGTAAGGCAAATGAGCAGGACAAAGAGGCCAGTGAAAGTGTGATGTTGCCATGGACTACCTTCTGTGTGATCTTCATCCCAGCTGCTCTCTGTAGCAGACCTTTTAGCTTTTACATTACAGTAAGCCAAAGTCCACAAACCACCAGTGGGAAGATGCTGGTTGAGTTTGAGGAGAGCAAAAGGTTTGCAAGGCTTTCATGTGTGTCTTTGTCAGCTGGTCTCAACCAGAATATCCTTTGGTAAGTTACATTTTAGGCCAAGTCTGTTACAGGATCACCTATACTCAAATAGCTAGGAGCCTTTTGCTTTCCTATTTGATGAAAATGACTTTTGATGATAGAGTCATCGCTGCTCCATGTTATTCACCAGGAGAGTGCAGTTATGAATAATCTCTCTCTGAGCAGCACAGTGTGCGTGCACCAGAACTTGCCAGAGGCAGCAGATATTTGGAGAACATGTATTTTCGTACCAAGCTGTTGCGCATCGCCCATAGAGAGGGAGAGAGGGGGAGTGGCTCCTTCATCCAGCCCAGTGATGGGCTGGTCAGGCTGCTAGGGCAGGGCTTGCATCTACCCTCCTCTGGAAAGTCTTTCTGCCCTGCTCCCTGTCTCCGGCTTCTGTGCAAGGACTGCTCAGTGCTCCTTCTTCATGATGAGTTAGTCATCTCAAGAAGGCAAAGACTAAGCACTGCCCCACTCCAAGGCCAACCCTCAGCCGATGCCACAAGCCTTACTACCATAGTGCAAAGCATGCAGCATGTCCTCTGTTCACGTAGAGTGTCAAGAAAGAAGCAGTTGAATTAGGGCTGCCTTGAAAGGGCCGTTCACCTCTGTAGTGTGCACAAGTTAGGATGCAGCATTTCATTGTAAGACCCTCACCTCCTGTGTCTTCCTGTTCCCCAGGATGTCCCCTCTGCAGCCTGGAGCATTGCTACCCTGCCTTCTTGTTTTTCTCTGCCTGCTGCTCTACTTATTTTCCAGGCAAGATTTTTCCCCCGAGCCCAGCCCAGAGAAAGAGAGAGCTCCCAAGGCACAGGTACATAAGCTTTTTACCAAATCAGGGTCCTAATGCGGGTATCAGTGGTAAAAAAGTCTTTTCACATCTGTGAAACCTGGGATCAGGTACCACACACTGCTCAAGAGGATGTTCGTTATTTAACTGCATTAATTTTACTTGATTAATTTAAATGCATTTAAATATCTCTCAGTGGAACTGGTGAGAGCTAGTGGATCTAATGTGGAGCTGGTTTTTTGCATGTTTCTGCAGGTATAAGCATTTCAATACTCTGAAAAGAATGGCTTCTGGTACTTGCTTGGTGTCTTCCAGTGGGTTGCCTGTGTGCTATGATAAGGAGGGACTATGGTATCATTACAATATTCTCAATTAAGCTGATTGCAAAATTTCGTGACATTCCTGGGAAGCTTGGAGGCCTGGGCCCAGGAAGTTAAAGAACCATCCATCTTTTCTGTTTACATAAACTGAGCAATGGTCAGTGGCAGGGGTTGCCTCAATTGCTTAGTGTCTAATAGAAGATATATTAACAGCTGAGTCTTACAGAAAACATTAGCCCTCCTAACTTGGACACTTTTAAAGTCTAGGGGAACCAGCAAGATTGCTAGACATGTGAATTCTTTTCTCAGCTGTATACAGAAGAAGGGGTTCTCATGGCAAGAAAGGCATACTGGAATAAAATACACAACTGTGCTCATTAATCAAATTGGACACATAGCTGTTGGCTATAATTCAAAATTAATAAATAATTGCAAGTTAGCATGGCCTTCATGTTTTGCCAATATGTTCTTGTCACTGGTACGGTACCATCTTAAGTGCAGTGCATTGCGATTACTAGTAACTCACACAATATTTTACAAGGATATTCTGTCAAAATGTGTTCAACGCTTTGATTTCCTTGATTTTTTTGAGAAGTGCTTGACAAGATTTCAATTTCACTGTGATTATTTTGCATGCTTTTGAGCACTGCCATGTTACTAAAGAGCAAGTCAGAGCTCATCAGGAGGGCATTTCTCTTAGCATTTTGTACCTAAACATTGATGGGTGTCCTCTGTTTATATTACTAAGGACTAAGCTGGTGTTGTTAGGCTGGGGCATAATCAAGTTGATTGTGCTTTTGATCAAAGAGAGCTGACAGTGGCTTCTAGCTTGAAAATCCCCTTCATTTGCAATATTACATTGAGGAAAAAAAAAAAAAATCTGCAGTTTGAAGCAAACTCTGTTTCTGACCAAAAGGAAAAAAATGACAACTGTGCTATGGCTTTGTCCAGACAAGTTAAAGCAGAGGCATATTGACTTTCCTGGTGTTCTTTGCCCCCAAGTTCTGCTCCACGAACATATTTGCTTTAACTTGACAATATTGTCACAGGGAAGAGGCAGAAGCATTGCCAGAGAAGTGGGCTGGCAGTGGTGCTTTCACACAATGGGGATGATTTCCTTGTGAATCACTCCTCTCATGAACAAAAGTACCCGTCCCCAACTCAGAAGGTGGGGAAGCAGAAGGAAAGACTAGGAGCTCTTTGCTACTGCCTCTCACACTGGAAACATTCTGTGAATGATTTTAACTACTTGTTGACTGTAGGAAAGGGGATTCTCTTTGATCATAGGGGTTTTATGTGCTATTCCATTCATGTGGTTCATTTTTCATGGGCGTTGGCACAAAGGCAAGTTACACATTGAGGACTTCGGAGAAGACTCCCCTGAGGAAATTACTGGGCTCCATGCACACATTTGTCTTTCAATTGTTCAGTAAGTACATGCCTCAGAATAGTTGTTTCCTGCTTACACCTCTGATGGACATGGTCCTGAGACAGCAAGAGAAGAGCAGAAGCAGAGCACAGTGTTTGATGGATCTTTGATCTCACACTGTTTTACCCTTCCCATGTGTCATCTGCAGTTCCCTGCTCCCTGGTGCCCTGGAATCAAAGCAATGCTGAACTGAAGAGGCTGTGTTTTATTCGTGTTTTGCCCTGGTGTAAGTAACAGAATAAATTTTGGAGAAGCAGAGAACTGGTCTTGGAGACAGGATTTCAACTCAAAGCCTTCAAATCATCATTATCATTTGGTGTAAGGCAGGAAAGGGGAGAAAATGCTCCAGAAGCTGAAATAGTAGTATTGGACGCTTGTACAGTCCCGTCCAGCAGCACAGGCTCTCTGCTGCAACTGTCACAGCTTCTGCGTGGCAGAGGGGGGTTGAGGGGTAAGAGAATTGGTTCATTCGCTATAGACTATGAGCTGAGAGCCATGATCCCCTGCACACAGCACCTGGATTTGGGTTTAGTACTGAACTGTTCCTCACCAGTCCAGTGTTGAGTACTGCCAGACTACCACAAGCCCTTTATGCACACATGTGTGCAGGAAACAGACAGAGTTGAAACTCCAGAAATGCCACACAAGTATTTACAAGTTTTGCTTGAACTGTACATCAGGATTCACTGAATTAGGAAAAATTTATTTCATTAATACAGACACATTTTTGTTAATACAAAATATGTATCACTGTAACAAAAACTATTTTCCTTCTCTCCCCCAAATGAGAAAGCATTTTAGAAAACCGTTGATAAAAGTAGAAGAAAGCTGAATTAAATTAGCAAAGAAGTGTTCATTTAGAAGTGCTTGTAAAACACGGAGAGGGAGGTAAATATCTGTGCACAATATTCTACAGTTTGTGTTGCTAAGGTCCTTGTTCAGTAAAAGGCTTAAAACTGCTTAGCTTTAGGCACAGAAACACAAAAATAACAAAATTAACTTAAACCAAAGTAATAATAATAAAAAAGATTCCTGCCAACAGTGGTTGGTGAACATGGAATTGTGTCCCAAGAAGATCTGGCTAGAGGCTTGAACTGACCAAAGAGAGTGAAAGAAAAAGTTTACTATATAAACATAAGGAGAAAATACATCAGATGTTCTTGTGACTATCCCACAGTGTTCAGGGTGGTAGTAATGTCTGCAAAATATTATCAAAGCAAATTATAGTCTAAGGCAAACATGAAGCAAGATTATTGCTCTTTCCCTTAGAACAATTATTGAAATGTTGCTTATGTAGGAATTGAACTATCAGGAAGAAAATAAAAAAGTCCAGGAATGTGCCAGGAAACAGCTTCTGGACTTCTTTTTGCATATATGTGCTGAAGTATGCCCGTGTTGGATAGTTAGTTGAATTAAAATCTTTGGTTCACTGGGTTGGGGTGAGATGTTCCTCTTTAAAAATTGTCATTGAGAAGTATCTTAAGAGCACTTTCTTGCTTCCGTAATAATGTTTAGTAGCTTGAAACTGAAACATTTGTTTAATTTTTATCTACCCCTGTAAGGTGTTTTCTGGCAGGTTGTTTATCAGGTCCAAAGGCACATCTGATGGGATTTTGTAGAAGCCTGGTTTGATTTTGTATTTGTTTTTAGTGAAAGGATGATTGAAACATTTGTTCTGAAGTCAGCTTTGGTATATAAGCTTTGCATATGCAAACAGACAGGAGAAGCAGGAAACTCTTAGCTGGATCTCCTAAATCCAAAAAGCTACAGATAAAAATTTTCTTTTGCAAACCGTATGATATGAATTCTGTTGCAATACACTGATAGTGAAGCTTCTGGCTGCAAAAAAATCTTTTTGTCCTGAAGCAGCAGAGGGAGCTATGCCGACATAATTAGCTGTATTCCCGGGCTTCCGCCGCTGTGAATGGAGACTTTTGTGCACTGCCTGTTCCTGACATCTGTAGAGATTGGTATCTTGGATATATACTGAACTGTGATACCAGCCTCAGGGAAGGGGTAGAACATGTGTCTGAGAGTAACCGACAAGATGAAAAAGGAAAACAAGATACAATGTTCAAATGCTCTTAGGCACTAGGAAGCCTAAAAATCCTTGTAAGTTGCTGGGATGCATGCTTTTCAGGCACTTTGACATTTTTGAAAATTGCATTTTTCATTTCAAGAATGTGGGGAATTCCAGTCATTACTTTGGGAGCCCAGAATGGCCTTTTTCCCATCATCTACATCTTCCTACATCTTCATCCTGACAATGGCACCAACTCACAAAGATTTTTGCCGTCTCTCAAAACATATGCCTATACTCCACTGACTACTCTGAGGTGTAAGCATGCATTGACAGTAAGACACATGCTTAAACATGTGTCGAATAAAGGAAGAGCTTAATTGCTTATACTTAAGCATATGTCCAAGCCTTTTATAATTGTCCTTGAAGAGATTCACTTGTAAGCCCGTTAATGCCAAGCACTAAATCCTTTGGGAGCTAAATATCTAGAAAATCTTGTAATTTTTATGCAAAGCCACATGATAAAAAAAGAACTAATTTTTCTACACTGTTCACATGTATAGGTATGTTGGATGACTTTATATGTGTGTATGTGTTTCTGTGTGTATGGATATACACATGTATAGAAATAAATTCTCATGAAGCTATGTAACGACTTACCTCTTCCTCTTCCTATCTTACTTCCTACCCTCCCATTTTGGGCCCAGCAACCACCAGGGGAAATATGTAAACGCAAACACAAACAGTGTCTCAGAGGTCACCACAAAGTTTTTAGTACTCAATTCAGGGGAGTGAAATTGCCCAAGGCAAAGCAAAAACTAAAGAAAACATAGCCCTGTGGAAGCTATAAACATTAGTCTCCTTTCCTAGCCCATCTGAGATCCTGAGCCAGCTCCTAAATAACCAAGTTTTCAAAATAATTAAGTTTGGGGAGTGTACTCATCCACAGGCATCCTTTTGAGCCTGTAGCCTGTTCATTCTTGCAAATTTTCATTGCAGCCAAAAGGTTAATATGGGGGGAGACAGCGAGGAAAAGAGGTGTTAGGAAAAGCTGTTTCTCCTTTATTGTTGCAGTTGCAAATGTTGGGGTGAACAGAGAAAATGCAAAACACTTTGGGACTTGTCATATAACCACAACTGTTCTCAACACTGCCTTGTGCTCTGGTCTCAGGAGACCCAGAGCTTTCTCCGGTGAATGTTTCCTGCTTACCTGAGGCAGGGCAGGATCTGACCCGCAGCAGCAGGAACCTCCAGGCTTTGGAGGTCTGCTTTGGGATACTCCTAGTTTCTAGTGCTCGGTGCCTGGCTTTTTAGGTGAGCAATGTGTTTAATAGCAGCTCTTTCCATGATTCAGTCCAACTTTTTTTTTTAGAGGACTGCTTTGATAGGGCACTGCTTCAGTCTGTTTATCCAGGAGTCTGCTAGACCCCTTCAGAGTTTCTACTGTTTGCTTGTTTTCAAAAGTGGGCATCAGATAAGATAAATTAGGTTTTAATCCTCAGTATACATGTATTTAGCAGTCAAATACTGCAGCATTTAGTGTGTCAGGGAAAAGATCAAGATTTAATATGATGTTTGTTGAGAAAGCATTTAGCGTAAAAATGTATATTTCTAAGAAAAAGTACAAGGCAAGCTTTTATATATATGGAAATGATTTTCAAGTACGTCTCAAAAAGGTGTAAAGGAGATGCCAGATAAACAGACTATTGTTTTTTTATAGAATTATAGAAACATTTGTTTGTAGTTTTGTTCAGTCAGAGATTTTTAATATTACACAATTTGTTCTTTTTACTCAGTACACAAAGAAGTCAGAGAACAATAGAAAGGTCAGTAGTAAAGGAGAGTTCTCAAGCTGTCCCTAAAACAGATGTTTTCTGAAACATTTCCCTGACTTCCCTGCATGTCCAGGGGTGGGATGGGGAATTACAGCACTGCAGGCAGGGAGAGCAGCAGTGAGCACATGGGGGCCCAGGAAACCAACCATGAGTGTGTGGGTATTTTGATCCTCCTGAAGAGAATGGGTTTCAGCAGCTGGAAGGATCTGGGCCTGTGCAGCACTGAAGCTCCTTTCTTCTCCAGTATTGCCCTTGATCATTGTTCAGACGGGTACTGAAATGAAAGGAGTGAAAGGCTACCTCGTGCTTGGCATAGGATCTGATCTGGAGCCCAGTAAAGGGTTCATGGATGCTCTTCCAGTATTGTGATGGGCCTGAGGGTAAGATAGTTAAAGGATCAGCTGCTTTATTGGATTGGTAAATTCATGCTTGCACGCTTGGTTTCCCTCAGTGTTACTTTCCCTCTGTGAATTCATGTTTTTGTTAACCAAGGGTGAAACCTCCTGAAATCACAAAGTCTGCAGCTCCATACAGGTTCCCAGCAGTGGGAATCGTGTCCCCAGACTCGTGTCCCAGATGCATCACTCATTAGTGGAAACCTTGTCAGGCTGTGAGAATTAAATGCCACAGTCCTTAATGAAGGCTCAGATACTCCCCGTTCAGCACAAGAGCAGCTAAAGGCAAGAGCCTTTCACTATTAGAAACACATGGCTTTTGGATATTTTGTAGCCTCTTTCTGCCCTTCCTCCTCTTTATGTCTGTCTTTATTTTTGCTGACTCCATTTATTGTGACTGAATGCAACAGAATAAACACTCCCTAGCTCTTCTTTTTTTTTTATAATTTCAATTTATTTTTAAAAATTATTGATACTTTTCAGTATCAGGAATAATAGAAAGGGAATTGCAAACAAGTCCATTGTAAAAGATTGCAGCCTAAAGTCAGCAGTAATACAGGATCAAGCAGAGAAGCTTTCTCGGGGTGCAATACAAAGGTGTGTGACAGGAAGACTATGAGAAAGAAAGAGTCCAGGAGAGAAATTCAGGGGGAAGTAAAACCTAGCTTCCTTTCTTTACTATTTCTGCCCAGACTGTCGTTTTGTTTTAAGGACTATGCAAGGAGCAGTGATTTCACTGTGCTTCCCCAGACTACTTTTTTTCTTTGAATATGGTCCTTGATTGCTCTTGACCAGAGTAAGAAGTTTGTACTAACCTTGTCCTCTTGCAGAAACTGTCTTCCTCTCTTCTGCCTCAGCTACTCTGTCTTTTGCTATAGCAGGGGTAGTGTTAAGGCTGTGTACTTTCTCTACCTACCTTGTCCTGGGAAGGATGAGAAATCTGAGCAGTCTTATAATAAAGTTTAATTTCTTATGGTGAAAAAGGGAGATGTAGTTGTCTGACATATGCATAAATCTGAGTACATTTTAAAGATGGGTAATATACTTTGGACAACATCAGAGCAAGGGATGAGGGTGTCCATGCTGGTGGAACTGGCAGTGTCCCTTTGCATTTCTACCTATTCACATCTTTTAAAATACTTTGTAAGTAATCATCGCTTCATTTTTATGAAGCAAACACCAGTGAAACTTGCAATCAATTTGCTGTATTGCAACAAATGTTTTGTTAGTGGATTGCCTGACTTTTTGAGAAATAGAAATGGTCTATACAACTGTCATGGTTTAACCCCAGCTGGCAACTAAGCACTACACAGCCACTCACTCACTCCCCCCACACCCAGTGGGACAGAGGAGAGAACTGGGGGAAAAAAAAAAAAGTAAAACTCATGGGTTGAGATAAGAACAGTTTAGTAGAACTGAAAGGAAGAAACTAATAATGATAATAATAACGATAATGAAATGACAATAATAATAAAAGGATTGGAATATACAAAACAAGTGACGCACAATGCAATTGCTCACCACTTGCTGACCAATGCCCAACTAGTTCGCGAGCACACACACACCCTGGCAAACTCCCCGCAGTTATTATACTGGGCATGATGTCACATAGTATGGAATACCCCTTTGGCCAGTTTGGGTCAGCTGCCCTGGCTGTGTCCCCTCCCAACTTCTTGTGCCCCTCCAGCCTTCTTGCTGGCTGGGCATGAGAAGCTGAAAAATCCTTGACTTAGTCTAAACACTACTTAGCAACAACTGAAAACATCAGTGTGTTATCAACGTTCTTGTCATACTGAACCCAAAACATAGCACTATACCAGCTACTAAAAAGAAAATTAACTCTATGCCAGCTGAAACCAGGACAACAACAGAAGGACTGATCAGTGCAGTTCATTTGAAACATGCCCTTCAGTTGTCCCAAACTGTTAACTACTACGAAAAATGTCTGAAGCACTGACACAACTCACTACAGCTGGAACTGAGTCTTCCTCAAAATCTCTACCACCCAGTCAATAAACAAGAGATAAAATCAACAACAAATGTCAACAGTGTATTTCCATTACAGAAATAGACAAAGAAGCAAAGTTAAGGTTGACATAGTTATGTAAACACTGTTTGTTAATCATGAGTGATAAAGGCTTGTGGGGCTTTTGGGAAGTGGCTAAATTCCTTAACCATCTATGTCTAGACAAACTTACTAGTTCTAGGCATGAAATGGAGGTGAGGAGGAAGGGTTCATTCCTCCACTGTGAAAAAAATGTCAGCAAACCCCATTCTGATGAATACCCATTTTTTGTACACAAAACATCATCTATACTTGCAGAGATCTGTATTTTCCATCATGGGGCAAAGCAAGCATTGGAGCTTGGAGCCCTTCCATTCTACAGATCCTGTCAAAAGCTCTCAAACCTGGAAAGCTGCACTCTGAGTAAAATGAAAGCTGCAATTTTCAAGTGGTAACTGAAACTAGTAGAAGGAGCTGTAGCAGAAGCAATGCATATTCTCAAGCTTGTGATGACATTGCCAGCATTGGAAATACTGGTGTGTCGAAATGGCAGAAGCTGAACCAGGAGTTTCTTCCCTCTCAAAAGCATATCTCCTTTGAATTGACCTTTGCTAGGACAGAGGTTAGTTACGCTAGACAGAGACCTCAGCTCCTCCTTCACAGGGTGGAAGCACTAGTGTACAAATATGAATCAGTTTTGAGGTCAAGCATTAGTATACTTAGCACAATAGCACAAAACAAAATAATTGAGTGGATTCCTCATAGTTTACATGCAGCTGGTCTGATGCAAATGGCAGCACGAAGATGAGTGTTTGCCTTAATGAACTTCAAGGATACTCTGCCATATTTATGTGATGGAGATTGAGGCAGCATCCTTTAAGACTGCTTGGAAACTTGCTGGCACAAATTTGTTCTTATTCCTAAATTCTTAGTCACTATGAATCATTGACTTCTTTTGACAAGCCTCCAGCCTCACCTATAAAGAGATTTATTTGTAGGCTCTTGAAACAATGTGTGGATGGAGAAAGAGTTGCTTATTTTGGTTAACCACCAGACAGTTAGACTGCACTCACCATGCATAAGCAAGCAAAATGTTCAGCTATAAAGTCTGGCTACATTCTAATATAAACATCATCTATCCTCCAAGGCTGCATTTTTAGGGGAAATTGGGATCATACAACACAGCATCCCCAATTATCATCTCTTTATCTAGGCTTCTCGGTTGAAAATAAATCATTTTCACTAAATCACAGATTTGCCATTTTTATTAGAAAAAACAATTAACTACTCTTCCGTGCCTTGCAATGTGCAATGGTTTCCTAGCTCTGAATGTGAAATAAAAGCATTCTTTGACTGGGTTATAAAAGGGTTATAAAATGTTGGAGTTGCTGATAGTAGTTAGGTGGGGGGATGTTATCCTGATTTTTGAGAGTTTAACCATATTTATCCTCTGTATTTCCCAAGGACTATGTCTACATTTCTTCTATAGATTGCAGAGCAGTGTTAAAGTACCAAACCAACTTAAAGCCAGCTAACCAGAAAATTATAGTTCTCCAACCCTGGAGATACAACGCATGCAGACCTGAGAAACCGGATTGATCCTGCTGCCTGTAGTTCAGGCTGCTATGGCCAGGTTGAGTATCTTCACAACACTGTGCAGTGTTCAGGATAGACCAATTTCTGTGCTTTTTCAGTCAGTGCACCGTGTTTTGAAGGAAGAATGAGGATGCTCCCATCTAATGAAAGTTGTCAGGGTTGCTGGGAGAAGTGCTCCCTAGGTTCCTCCTGGTCTCACTGAATTTGCCTGTCCTAAAGCTGTCACACACAGATTTCCATGCTGGGACAAATTTTGGCTGATGCATTGATGCAGACTATGTTATGCTTACTATGAGGCTGAGGCAGCGGGGAAAGCATGAGAAACTTTCAAAAGTAAATATAAAATTGCCCAGTGTTGCAACCACTTGGGAACACAATGAGGACACATTGCATGGTTTGTTTCTCTTCTCCATATGTATTTGGTATGCAAGTAATTCCAGTCTCATGAGTCGTCCTTTGGAAATCCTTCTTTTGCTTATAATTGAACTTAACTACTGATATACAGGGTCAGATCAAAGGTCCGTTAAGCCAAGTATCTTTACTTTGGGTGACTATGTTTTAATGAAAGAGATGGTAATGTGATCCATATGCCACTTCCAGAATTAAAGCCAAAGCAATATCCTAAAGCACATGGGGTGAGGCCTCCACAGCAGGGCTATAATCCTGGACACATCCTCAAAAGATAGAGTAATAGGTTAAACTACTCCCTTTGATGTTTTTGAAGGCCTGCTCCTTTTTCTTCCCCCATTCCTTTTGCATCTGTCATTTAAGGAAATCAGCAGGGCTCACAGGGTTTGTCTTCCTTACATGTCTTGAAGTTTTCATTGTGGCCTCACCCTGATGGCTAGGAATTATCTCTAACACCCTTGCCCTATCTAATGTGCTAGTGAAGGTGGAGGCAGTGGCACTGCTGTTTCATGTGATGGGTTTCCCCTTCTTCCCAGGTCCCCTTCAGTCACAAGTCCCTCACCTACCCCAGGAAGCAACATAGATATGCCAAGTAACACTGAGAGTGAAGGATGAACGCTGTCAGGAGTGTTGACCAAGGCTGAGTCAGCTGTGGGAGCAGGGATTCACATTTGCTCTCCCCCAGAGACAAACTCAGAACGAGACCATGCTTGCCTGGTTTAGTGCAGGGGGTGAGGGACTTACAACTTCCCTTCCCTTCCCTTCCCTTCCCTTCCCTTCCCTTCCCTTCCCTTCCCTTCCCTTCCCTTCCCTTCCCTTCCCTGGACAATGTTGATTTTGGTTTGTCAGTATGCTGAGCACTTGGATGAACTGGGCCTGGATCACATAGATCTATGTAATGCTAACTTCCAAGATAAATTAGGTCCAACCTATCTCAAACAGCACACCTGAAATGTATTATTATTTCTGTCCCTCTCATCCTCCACTGTGAGAACAGAATAATAGCCTCTTGTGTCACCATGATGATAATTGCATGTTTCTGAAGCTTTCAGATAATATAATAATGAAAGCCATAATAATTGAGGAAATTAATAGCTGTTCATTTTAACCAGATTTTAAATACTGAGTAACTACTGGAGAATGAAGGAAAACTGGAGAAAGGGAACTGTATAAATATCAGAATGGGGGAAAATGCTACCCTTTGGAACAAGAGAGGGAAATAATGATATATTCTTACTGTAAAAACCACATTACTTCTCTCCTGAGCACTAAGTAAATTTGAGCTCAGACTGTTGAAACCTGAATCATGATCCATCCACAAAAACCAACCAAACTGGGGACTCGGGCATTATCTAACATTCCAGTGCTTAATATTGCAAACTTAATGTTCTTCTTGTGTAATTGTCCATGCAAAATATACACTGAGAGTAAGAGCTTAATCTTGCTCCTTTTGACTTTTGAGACACAGAGCTTGTTAATCTCATATTTGTAACCAATACAGGCTGTAATTCTGTCAAGAAGTTTTAGTGGTAACAGAAACCCCAAGATGAAAACTTCAGATACCTTATCTCCAAGATCATAGAATGGTTTGGGTTGGAAGGGACCTTAAAGACCATCTAGTTCCAACCCCCCCTGCCATGGGCAGGGACACCTTCCACTAGACCACGTTGCTCAAAGCCTCATCCAACCTGGCCTTTAACTCTTCCAGGGATGGGGCATCCACAACTTCTCTGGGCAACCTGTTCCAGTGTCTCACCACCCTCACAGTAAAGAATTTTTTCCTAATAGCTAATCTAAATCTACCCTCTTTCAGTTTCAAACTGTTACCCCTCATCCCGTCACTACACTCCCTATTAAAGAATTCCTTCCCCATCTTTCCTCTAGGCCCCCTTTAGGTACTGGAAGGCCACTACAAGGTCTCCCTGGAGCCTTCTCTTCTCTAGCCTAAATAACCTCAACTCTCCCCTGTACTCATAGGGGAGGTGTTCCAGCCCCCTGATCATCTTTGTAGCCCTCCTCTGGACCCACTTGAGCAGGTCCATGTCTTTCTTATGTTGGGGGCCCCAGAGCTGAACTCAGTACTCCAGGTGGGGTCTCACAAGAGTGGAGTAGAGGGGGAGAATCACCTCTCTTGACCTGCTATGCACACTTCTTTTGATGCAGCCCAGAATGCGATTGGCCTTCTAGGCTGCAAGTGCACATTGCTGGCTCATATTCAGTTTTTCAGACCCCCAGGTCCTTCTCCACAGAGCTGCTCTCAATCCACTCATTGCCCAGCCTGTATTTGTGCTTGGGATTGCTTCGACCCATGTGCAGGACCTTGCACTTGGCCTTGTTGAACTTTATGAGGTTCGCACAGGCCCACCTTTCAAGCCTGTCAAGGTCCCTCTGGATGGCATCCCTTCCCTCCAGTGTGTTGACCGCACCACACAGCTTGGTGTCGTCAGCAAACTTGCTGAGGGTGCACTCAATCCCACTGTCCATGTCACCGACAAAGATGTTAAACAGCGCCGGTCCCAATACCGACCCCTGAGGAATACCAATCATCACTGGTCTCCACTCAGACATCGAGCCATTGACTGCAACTCTTTGAGTGCAACCATCCAGCTAATTCCTTATCCACCAAGTGGTCCATCCATCAAATCCATGTCTCTCCAAATTAGAGACAAGGATGTTGTGTGGGACAGTGTCAAATACCTTGCACAAGTCCAGGTAGATTATGTCTGTTGCTCTTCCTTTATCCACCAGTGCTGTAAGCCCATTGTAGAAGTCCACAAAATTTGTCAGGAATGATTTGCCCTTAGTGAAGCCATGTGGACTGTCACCAATCACCTCCTTATTTTCCATGTGCCGTAGCATAGTTTCCAGGAGGATCTGCTTCATGATCTTGCTGGGCACAGAGTTGAGACTGACTGGCCTGTAGATGTGTGTACCTAGGAGAACCCTGCAAGAACTGAAAGTGAAAAGTTTGTTGAAGTGAATCTGAGTGCTGATTTAATGGTAATTTTACTGCTGTAGTCCTCTGTACAGACTAGCTACAGAAGCTGGGAGATATCCTTGAAGGGGATGTGGTGCACTGGGCAGGGATAAGAGTTCATATCTACCTGTGTGTGCTGTTTTGAACCTCACTAGGATGATGGAAGCCAGCCTTCACTAATCTGTGCTGCAGAGCTGGATCCTGTCCTTCTGCTGAGCAGTGCCAGCAGCAGCCTGTGCAGGGAAGATGGCGGTGAGTTAGGGGCTGTAGCTGTGCCATCCCATCTGTGTGTCGGGAGACTGTCTTCCTGTTGTAAGATGGAGTGAGTTTGTTTCTTGCTGTGTTTATCTCCAAGGCTTATACAAACAAGGAGATCTACCTTCTTGGGCTAACACTCACATTTCCCTTCTGCCTGTGACCTGAATCATCTCTGCTAAAAGCACTGAGATGTCTTGCAGGCAGTAGAGAGGGATAGATATTCCACCTGACCTGCAACGTGCCATAGGGAATTTGTAGGGAAGCTGAATGCTCCCTCCACCCTGCCAGGCACTGGGCTGGGTCACCATGGTGTACCAGCACATGATTGTCACTGTGACTAACATTGTTTAGAGCCAGCAAAACCCAAGGGCTGAAAAAGAAGACACTTTCCTGCTTCATGCTGGCATGTCAGATGTTCCCCTGCAGAGCTCTCCCCATGCACCCTGCGACTGGTCACCTCTGCCTATCTGCTCCCCTACTGCTTTCACCTTGGCAGGAGCTTCCCAGGTCCTGTCCCTCCAGGCCATCCTTGGGGAGGAGGTTTCAGGGGAACATGTACATATGCTATTTCACTAAAGTTCCTGAACCTGATTGAGCAAATCGCCATTTCTTGAGTACTTCACTGCTGCACACTGTTAACAGCAAGCAGGTTCCCCAACTTCTTCTTTTAAACCTCTGCCAGATGAATAAATCTGAGTGAAATGAGAGTGGACCAGGGTGTCTTTTTCACTAGACCGGACCCCAAAATTCTCTCACAGACCCATGCAAGTTCGGAATACTTTTGTTTTACATTAGTTTTTTTATTTCGTCTGGCAGAAGAACAAAATCATCCAGTGAATAGTTGCTTTGTGGTATTTCTGGCCTTGGTAGAAGAAAGATTTCTGCAGAGCTTTAGCAAATGAGGTCTTTGGTTATTGTCTTAAATACATCTTCAGACTGTATAGGTGCTCCATGAACATAGCAAGCAACACTCTTGCTGTTCCAAAGTGCTTAAGACACACCTTGTAGCTACACCAGCAGTATTTTACTGCCATCAAACTGTGGGGATGCTGTCTCTTCTTTCCATTGCTACAAATGGCACAAACTAGGATGGCTATATTATAGTTTTTCCAGTCTAATTACATCTGTACCGAGGTGATCTGCACCATTCTGTCAGTCCTCCTTCCCACCCCTGGCTGAAACTGTGGCAGATGAGACCTGAAGAGCACAGATGGTCCTGCTTGAATATTATGCAACTCCCACAGCTGCCTTGAGGGCTACATGGAGCCCCAGCATTTCCAAGCATCACTGACCAAGCTGTCTGCAGGGCTTGTTTCTTTTTTATGTTACAGTTTCATGCAGGAGGTCAAGAAAGCAGGCAATCCTTTTTGACTGAGATTTCCCAGGCTTAGTTTAGCAACAGGATGGGAGGGAAGCAGGGAAAGGATCTGATCCAAATTGAGCTTCTGAGCTCTTTGAGCTTTCCCTGTCCTTGTTCCAAGTCTGTGCTTAGCACTGCTTATATCTCTAAGATAAGGGATACCCTACATTGCCATGACCTCACATTGTACCTATTAGGGACTGTTTCACTGCATCCAAAGGCTGCTTCATAAAATGCATCTCGCCTAAAAGATGTCCTGGCTGCCAGATGTGAAGGTTTATTCACTAGTATCCATGGAAGACGTGACAGCCTCTAGGGAGTTTACAGGCTGAATCATTGAATAGTGAGTAAGAACGGTTATTCATCGGTAGCTGACAACTAAACAATCTTCCAGCCTTGTAGGACAGCATCCTTCAAAGCTTTGCAGAAAGTTGACTTTAACCCCATATGTAGTTGTCAGGTTTTAGGTTGCACATTATGAATAACATTATGATTCAGATGTCTCAGAGATGTTCAGAAACCTCTTACTATAAAAGCTCCTTGTCATAATTATTAATCATGACATTCCCAGAAGCAGGTCCTCCTATGCACCATGACTGTTGAATGCAGGTGCTGGAAAGCAACCTTCCCCATCCATTTCCTATGTACGCAACAGAAAAAAAAAAAAAAAAAAGAAAAAAAAAAGAAAAAAAAAGAAGAAATCTGTAGCTGCTTCCTGCAAACAGGAGTAGGGGTGGTTACTCAGGACTACTGACTGTGCCATGCAGCAAGGATATTAATTTTTCATAGCCCTGATCCTTGTCAAGGCCAAACAAAGGTTAGGTTCAGAAGACATAGAGCTATTTCCATTTACTTTATTTCAGAGGGCTGAATTACACTGACTCAATATCAACCCAATATCAACCTCCTTTTATGGTTTCCTACCAGTTGGGTTTTACAAGGCTGCTGAGCCAAGATCAGGGTCTCAAGCAATTGCAGAATTTTATGGTTTTTTGCATAAGGTGAGAATTAAATCTATTTTATCTGTAGCTCAGCCTTGTTAGATCAAGCTGGAAGACACTCAGGCAATCAGCTTATATTCTTTTTTCACCCCCGACAAGTTTTATGAGAATATAAGAATCAAAATCGTAATGAGACATCTGTGTTCAACTTCCACAGTGCCCTAGATGGTCTCATGCACATCGTATCCTCCTTCATCAGAGTAACACTGCTTGTTTTTCCACAATAGCAGGGACACAACACTTAGAAAACAGAAAGTGAAGGGTTGTCTCTGTCTGTTTTTTTGCTCATTTTTACACTGTTGTGCAGATTTTCTTGCTTATTTTTCTCTTGCTTCCTACCTTCCTTATCTTCTCTAGATCTTTGCTGTTTGGCCATTTGTAAGGCATTCATGAGGTTGGTTTCTGTTCTGTTTCTTTTCTTCATAGTTTAATCTTGTCTCTAACTACCTTTCCCTCCATGGATAGTGGAATTTGAAGGGGTGAATTTTGAAACTAGAAACTGGTGGCCTCCTGTGCAGCAACTAACAGAGTAGCTTTAAATGGCAGAGATGCAGGTATTGAGTGCTGACTGACCTAGATACTACAGATATGTAGTGGTTTATATGGTGGGTTTCTCATGTGAACCTTATATTCAGGTACAGCCCAGATATTCCCAGCTGTAGAAAGCAGGTAACATATACAAGAATAAATGGATATTCTTGCTACAAAACAAGTGGTCCATGTGACAAGGTTTAGTTTGCTTTTTGTGGCATTAATAATTATAACTGTACAGTGTGACAGCAGTGCTTGCTGATTTTACTTCCTGGGCTTTTCCTAAGAATCCTTGCATTCAGTTTAACTTGTTGACTGTATCTGACTATTGAATGATATTTTCATAATGTCTTATAATGACCATGAGATCTTTCCCCCAAGTGGCAATAGCTAGTGTTTCAACCCGTTGTTGGGTCTGTAAAGTCAGGACTATCATTTCCTGCCTGCAGTGACATTTAGCACCCACTCACTTGGGATCAGCCTTTGCTTTTGCTGCCCTTTATCACCAACACAGTGCTTCAGAGACATCAGTCACTTCATTTCCATATCCTTTTCTTGATCACTGATAAATATATTGAACATCAGAGGTGCTAGCACAGAGCTTCACAGAACTACACAAATACTTTCTGTTGTGAAATCTAAACATCTGTTTGTACCCTTTTCTTCTTTGTCTTTCAGCCAGCTCCTGGTCCCTGGCAGGATCTTTCAAAAGACATCCATTTCTTTCAAACCTTCAGTGAGGATTTGTCAAAAGCTTTCTGGGAATCAAACTGTTGCCCATCACCCTTATACATGTGTTTCATAGTTCCTTAGACAAACTCCTATCCTTAAAAGTTACACTACCTTTTCTCAGGTGCCAAGCCACAGGATGGTTTTTGGGCTTGCAAGAATAAAATTCTATAAAACACGTATCATTTTCCAGACTGTATGCGCGAATAATACATTTTGTGTGCCTCAGTGGGCACGTATGGGTTACTGTCGTAGTTGGAGATATGGTTGACATGAAAGTCTGTTGACATAAAACAGACAAATCATGCAGTAGTACTTCCAATTTCTCTCACTTACAGCCTTACCCTTGTAAGTTCATCCTGAACTATACAGCTTGCCTGAAAGAATAATTGTTCAGTTATATGTATTTGCCTGCAGCTTTGCATGAAAACATATCTATTATTCAGACTTACTTGCAGCATATCACAGACTAAAAAATGACAGCCTGCTATTACTCACAGAGCCTGGTATGCAATACGTAAGCTATGATTCTAGGAAGTCTTTGGAGGGGTGGTAAATCCATAACATATAGAAGAGACTAACCTGTCCTAGATGACCAGCTCTGACCCTATGGCCAGAGCTGCCATAAACAGTATTCCTGTGTTATGGCCATAGCTAGCCTACACCAGTGCCAGAGGGTCCTGTCACAAGTGTGAAGGTAAAGTTTTGGGAAGAAAGACTGGTTTTGGCCAAATACTAACCACTCCATCAGCAGGGATGGTATCTCAGGCCCTTCTGAGTAAATGGGAACCTTGGCACAGATTTGCAGGTGGTGTTGATCAGTGGTGAAAGTGGCACCAATTTCAAAATATCCCAAGACTTCATGGTGACACCTGAAAGACATTACACCTTTTCTTCTGTTATCTTGGCAACAGCCCTGCAGTTGAAGTAGACTGCGCAAATACTTAGTTAGCATTAAGGGCAAGCATGAAAAACATCTCTCCAGGAAGCAATATTCACTGGAAGCTAAATACCACTGAAACAGGGCATTTGGAATGCAAATGACATCTCGGCCTGAACAATAACATCGCCAGAGCAGAACTTCTGCTGGAGAAAGCTGCTTTCATTATCCTACATCTTCAAATTTGGGTGATCTTCCTTTCGCTGTCTCTAGAGTTTGTCTTGCTGGTGGAAGAGCTGTCTCCGTATCCCTAATGATCCAAATGAGCAAATACTTCCCCTTCAGCATACCTGGGGGATCTCAGGGGAACTGGTCACAGAGGTGGTTCTGCTATGCAGAGCAGCAGGCACATGAAGATATGCAAAGGAAATTCCCTCCCTTGCAACTACCTGCTCTGCATGAAGCAGCCCTGCCTAGCGCACTTTGAGGTACAAGGATAGAGGTCCTGCAGGAAGGTCTTTGGGACGTACAGGCAACTTCTCAAACAAGTATCACTACTGTAGCCTGAAAGGCATGTTTTTTCTAGCCATATACATCTGCTGCCCCAACACCCAAAATGTACCCAGTCTGAGTGGGAAGAAATCAGTGGATGTTTACCCCAAATAGAGCTTTGGCTGGACCTTTATCAAGTACTTATTTTCAGGGACAATGAGTAAGGAAGAAAAATTACAAATTATTTTAATTCTTTGTAGAAAAAATACATTGTAAATTATAAACTTCATCTCTTCTGAACTCCAGTGAAGATTTTTTTCTTTTTAAACATGGTTAGAAATTAGAAACTCAAGCCTATATCTAAACCAAAGCCCTTATTATTCTACATTTTTAAAATCTCATCCTACTTGAAATCCGCAAACCTCGTAAAATTACTGTCACGTTCACATGAGAAATACCTAAAATGCCAAATATTTGTGGGATAATTGCTGTTTACTTGACATTTGTTGCTGCCCTGAATTTCAGCAGACATACGCTTGCACAGTTCAAGCATTAAGCTTAACATCAGCCACTTTGCAAAGTTAAATAATTCAGCTGTTTGCATTTGCCTACTAATTACTGAGAGCAGCCATCCACACAAAGGATTAAGTGACTGAAAAATTGAACTATTATTCTGCAGAAGAAGTCTAAAAAATGTCTTTTGGTACTTTCATATATAGCATCTCTAGGAATAAGTTAATGGAGTTCAGCAAGTTAAAAATGTGTTCGGGCATGTATATCAAATTCCATCCTAATGTGCTTTTAGCTTTAGAAAAACATTTTAGAATGGAAGTAGCAATTGGGTCTTAACTTCCATTGACTACTAGTGAACTGCTGTGCTACTACTAGATTGAAACAGTTCATTAAAAAAAACCCAAACAAATAAGCCATCAAGTCCAAAAGCATCTGAAAGCTTGCAGTAGGCATTAATGAAGACAACAGACTCTTCTGTGATTGGGGTGCTGAAAACACACAGCAATATATAATCAAATGAATACTTTATGAGTCATTGTAAATCTGTCTTGTGATAGTGCCTAGAAACTAGAATTACATTCTATTCCTAAATACTTTTAACTTAGTGGAGCTTTTTGCAGAACTTTTTACAAGCAACTATGACTTTTAAAAGATTTCCTTCCCTTTGCATTTGTAACTCCTTCATGGAGTTCATCAGTAAGAAATCAAGGGATACATCTCGAGGCAGTAATTTTCAGTGTTCTGTTCAGTTTGACTAATCTGCTATGTATACATCTCAAGGGTTCTTTCCCTGGTTAAATAAATACAGAGGCTTTCACTAACTCTTACACTTGCTGCTCTGCCAGTAGCAATGACACTCTAATTTAGCAAAGGAAAAATAGTTGCACTGGATTTAGGTATAAAATATAAGATGGTATCTCTGCATCAATGAAAGCAATTTTATTTCCTTTGCAGCTTTCACAAAGGGATGGTGTCTAAGGTTGTGGTTCTTTGGTACATCTTAGTGACGTCCATAATGCCTCGTAAGCCAGGGGCTGTGTCTGCACAGCAAGGTGTGATGCTGTGCAGAGATACCAGTGTGGATAGTAGGAGATGCAGCTGCACAACCACAGTGCCATAGCTCTGTGGGTGACTTGGACTTGGAGTCACTAGATCCCCAGCAGGGCAGACCCACGTGCAGCTCAGAGCTGGCTCCTGAACTGTCACTTAGCGACTCTCACTGTTCTCAGTCATGCTTTCAGAAAGATGCGTGCTTCTAAAGCTGCATCTCACAATCTTTTGCCAGCATGTGCATCCCTGGGATGATTTCCAGAGACGTACAGAGCTCAATGTATGGCTGAAGTGTGCATGCATCGTGACCTCTGACCCTGCTGCCTGTGCCAACATCTTTGATGCTAGGTGGCACTGATTAGTGCTACTGGGGGAAGGATGGATTCAGATGGATGGCTTAGGGGTATAGAAACTCCCAGAAGCAGCCATCTCTGCCTTTACTGGTGGGAACAGCAGTTTCCAGCCCAGTTTTGCAATTTCAGCAGTTGCTTTGCTTCCTATGGCAGCAGCAGCATTGCCTTGGCGTAGCACCTGCCACTCACCTTCAGGCAAAATTCAGTGTTGCCCTGATGCCTGAGAAGACCCTCCATAAATGTCACAGGCTTATATTGTTCTGCAGTACTCATAGACCTGGGTTTCTGAGTTAGTTACCTCTGCATGTCTCTCAGAAATACTTCATAGACCCTCATGGTTTGCAATGCCTGCTGTAGGGGGTAAATACCCTTGTAGCAATTACTGTCATCTGGGGGATGCTGGAAAAAGCCCCATTTCAATGAAGCTCTCAAACTTTACTCTTGTTTTGCTCTTGCCTGTAAAATCTACTTCGGTTCTTCCAAGAAAAGGTCTTTGGACTGCTCACTCTTGTGTAATCTTTGGTCTGCAAAGAATATTTTTGGTTTTACATAATCAATTGTCTATACCCCTATGTCATCTGCAAAACTTGTCATGTGCTGTTCTGGTAACAAAGCTGGTGAGAGCAATGTATAGCTTGTGATCAGTACTGGTAGTTTTGAAAAGACATTTAAAACTATTTCAATCCAGGCACTACCTATATTTTAGCATTTTGTTGTGCAGGAGCCAGCTTCTGACTTCTGGGGCATCTTTTCTTGCAGAACTGAAAGGGGGAAGAACTGGCCAGGCTGTATTTTAAGGTTACATTATTACAAGAGCAGTATGTGATTAATGAAGGCTTTGAGCTTGTTATAGGCATGGGCAGTCTATGCTGTAAATGGCTATAAACACAGCAGGAGAAGGTAATGTAGCTAAGTCTAAGCCAATGTTTATAAACAACTTGTCAAACTTTATCACTGCTGGTTAACATCTATTAATAATGTATTAATGCTTTATAAACTATTTATAAATGGAACCTTTATAGGTTCCTCCTTTATAGGCAGAAAATTATGCAACTCAGTTCTATGCCTGTGGTTAAATACAGAATCTTCTTCAGCTCCAGGCTGCACGGGTATTTCTTCTAAAGGCCAAAAAAGTAGTAATGCACCAACACTAAATGCTGTTGGCCTTGATAAATCAAAAGCTGGTAAGCTGTCAGAAAAAAGCACACCACTCAGTAGGTTCTGAATTGGTACCCACTTATTACTAATTGGATTCCCCCTAATGATCTGCTCTGATCCCTCTCCAAGTGACTGATCTCTGAAGGTTTGCAATATTTGGTTGTTGGTCTCAAGTCTCATGTTGGATAAATACACAGAAAACAACTTTGCTGTGTGATCATAAGTGACCAGATCACACTACATTTGATCTCCTAATCCATGGAGAAAGTGAAGTGCTGCTGAGGAGGAAGTAATTCACTGACCTTAAGTAGAGAAATGAGTAGAAAACCCTCTGGAGTTGCCACCAGGAAATGTTAGGGTCAGGTATTTCAACTGAACTCAGTCCAGATGAATATACCTCCTTGCTCCCTTCCTTCCACAGGATACCCGCAGGGACAAAATAAAAAAAAAAAAAAGGTTGATCTCACTTCTTCCTTGGGCTCAACACTGCTTTGTGCACAGTTGAGACTTGAATGTGTCATAGGAATGTGACATTTTATAAAACCATATTCACTCCAAAGCTGATTTTAGATCAGAATACTGTTGTGATAAATACTTCAGGACAATAGGAAGTAATAACTGTGTTTCAGAATATTATCTAAACCAATTTTTTCATATTTCTCCTTTACAGCCAAATCTCCATTAGCATGAGTGGATTACACACTTTTCAAATTAACTAATCCATGCTAAAAAATAAAACAAACTCAACTTTTTTTTCTCTTTACGTTTATGAGTCATTCAACATCTTCTTTTTCAAAGATAAGCATGGTGTGTTATGCTAGCCTAATTTACATACAGTGTAAACTGTAGACCCCCCCCCCTTTTATCTGGGCTATCCATCATTTGCCCTGGATATCTGACAGTTGACGGTGCATCCACCCTATCTCAACACCACATGGTCCTAAGGAGTGACTGTAATGACGCAGAAAAAAGAGCAAACATCTGTACAGTACAACACACGTGTGACCTAGCAATGCAGCTTTCTTGTGTAATGAGTCCCCACAGGTTCCAGCCAACGCCATTCTGAGTCCTAGCTTCCTTCCCTAGCTCTGCCTCCACCCAGCATCCCGTAATCTGGGAAGGGAAAGCCAAGACGAAAGTGAATACATTCCCTGAGACATATGATTTTAATTTTCTTGGTTTTTCCATCTTGATGTGAAGTGTATTTTGTGGAGGCTGACAAACAAGGCAACATTGCTGTGCATTAACGAGGCAGTGCAAGCTCTCAACACTTGCTCAGGTTTAGTTTGAAATTAACAGGTGAAGGACTGTATGACCCATTGAGTTGTTTCTTTTGATGCAGTGTCACTAAAAGGAATGACCTGTGCTGTTCATCTCCATCTGATAAACATAAGTCGTTAATGTTAGAACAAGCCATAGTGGCTCTTCTAGACTGTAATGCAGTTTCTACAAAAGTGATCTAAGCATGATATTTTACTGAGCTGCACCTGGGTGAGGGACTTGAACAATTAAGAACAAGAAATATTTTAGCACTTGTGAAGCTAAAGAAGAAAAAGAAAAAGGTAAGGTCTTCCAAAAACTTATTGTAGTAAAAAGCCTAAACTTGTGTGTAATTTGTTTTAATTAAAGGTCTGTCAGAAGAACTTGCAAATTCACTGGCTATGCTGAGACCAAGCACTAGGAAAGAGGTACTGCATGAACCACACAAAGCAAGCAAATCAAAGGAATAGTTTTTAAACCATCTCAGTGATTTAAGAGTTATTGCCAACATTTGGAATATTATAGGCTTACAAGACTCTAAATCTTTTTGCCTGTCAGTGAAATACAGGCTCCTAAATGCCTACAGATCCCAGTCTGCAAAGGTATCAAAATGGAGTTAGGAGCAAGTGTCTGCTGATGGGACAGAGCACAGGTCACTGGGAAGTTGGCAGGCCACAAGCCTGGACCCAGCTGCCTTCCACCTGCTGTATGTCACCCTGCACCAGATGCATCAAAGGCAGATTTCAGCTAGTTATGCAAAAATCGCCACAGTTTGCTGTGAGAGGCTGCAAAATGTAACGGGCTTAGCAGGTGGTCTCTTGAGTTCTCTTAGTGATCTTCTCAGGCCAAAGCAGATGGTGTTTTGAAGTACGGAGAATAAGTTCTCATAGCCTTCCTATGTTACCTCATGGTCTGTCCAGCCCCTTGGGATAAAGTGTCATATATGCCAGTTTTTGTGGATTTTTATTAACTACTCTGTAAAGAAAGGGGAAAATGTGAAGCATTTAAATGCTGCCAAAGCTCCTCACTTATGGCACACTCTCTTGCTGCCTCTTTAATGTATCTGTTCCTTGTGCTTCCCATTAACAAACCACGCTGTTTGGCAATTGAGACAGCCCTGTTTAACAATGCCCCGGTCTGTTTTTATGGGAGATGTGCTGGCAACTGACACCTGAAAACAACCCATCAGACAATTACAGTCACTTCAGAATCAATAAAAGCTCTCCTTCATAAAGAGTGATGGCAAATTATCCATCACTCCACACTGCTTCTTTCGTTTTTCCTACTAATTTGTACTTGAGAGATAGGCCAGCAACATCTGCTCATCAGTTCATGTTCTCCTGCGGAACTTTTCAGTGGGGTCCATTACATCTGTTCTTGTACTTCCTGAGATCTCAGATGTCCTGTGTTAATGCTCCCTCCACATCTGCTGCAAAGGCCAAAGCTGTAGTGGGTAGGATTTCTTCCTTTTTAGAGGAGTGTGGTACCATAAAGGCAGTGGGGAGGAGACAGGAGCTATATAAGACACATAACTGCCTCCTAGTTGATGGGCAATGCAATGGAAGGAAGAGCTGTCTTTCCTTTGTAGCATATACACCTTCCTGTGATAAGCAGTCAGCACACCTAGTGATCTGCTATGGGCTGTGCATTATAGGTATAAATCAGAAGTCTCACACAATGGTACCAAGATAAGGACTTGATCCTTTGCTCAGTGGCAGGAATGGTCATTTACCTGCTCTGAGTCTGATGGCACAGACTGAGTAACAGACCTTTGAACCAGGATTTTTCATTGGACTTAGAAGTGTCCACCCAAAATTGCCTCTCTTCTTCTGGAAGTCAGTGGCAGTTTACATATAAACTGCTAGGAAATTAATTTCAAAGTGAAAGAGATCCCCAGCTTCCCTACACAGCACGGGGCTAATTCATTGGGGAAGCTCTCACTCTGTCACACAATGAAATAATGGGATGCTAGCTCCATCCATCCTTCAGTTCAGCCTGTTGTGAAATTCTCAGTCTCATTTCTCTGAGACAGCATGTGCAAGGAAATGACACTGATATTTCTTGAGTGATTAATGCTACTAAGTAGAAGAAATTAGGCAATGTGGCCATTCAATGCATCCTGCATTTCAGTTTGGTAAATTCAGAGAAAGGAGATTCAACTAAAGTTTGCCTGGATTTTTCCAGTTTCATTCAAGCCAGGTGCCATTTTCCTCCTAGTTTGTAACTTCGATTTACACTTATGTGTTTGAGTCTTCTTTTTTCCCTTCCCTCCCCTCCCCTCCCCTCCCCTCCCCTCCCCTCCCCTCCCCTCCCCTCCCCTCCCCTCCCCTCCCCTCCCCTCCCTTCCCTTCCCTTCCCTTCCCTTCCCTTCCCTTCCCTTCCCTTCCCTTCCCTTCCCTTCCCTTCCCTTCCCTTCCCTTCCCTTCCCTTCCCTTCCCTTCCCTTCCCTTCCCTTCCTCTTCTCTTTTCTCTTTTCTCTTCTTCTCTTCT
Organism: Haliaeetus albicilla; assembly: GCF_947461875.1. NCBI lineage: Eukaryota > Metazoa > Chordata > Aves > Accipitriformes > Accipitridae > Haliaeetus > Haliaeetus albicilla. The sequence goes on from NC_091516.1 coordinate 41,991,933, forward strand.
TCTCTTCTCTTCTCTTCTCTTCTCTTCTCTTCTCTTCTCTTCTCTTCTTTTCTTCTTCTTTTCTTTTTCTTTTTGTCCTCCCTCTCCTCTCCTCTCCTCTCCTCTCCTCTCCTCTCCTCTCCTCTCCTCTCCTCTCCTCTCCTCTCCTCTCCTCTCCTCTCCTCTCCTCTCCCCTCCTTTCCTCTCCTCTCCTCTCCTCTCCTCTCCTCTCCTCTCCTCTCCTCTCCTCTCCTCTCCTCTCCTCTCCTCTCCTCTCTTCTTGTCCTTTTCCTCTCCAAGTGGTGGAGAAAATGAGGCTGAAAGTAGAGAATAATGTTCAAGAAAGACTTGACTGGAGGAGGTTCAATGGAGGCCATTGAGATGGTGGGGCTGGAGCACTGACCCTGCAAGGAGAGGCTGTCAGGACATGTCTGGCTCAGACTCAGGCAGGAACAGCTTTGGGGCACCTAATAGCACCCTGGTGCCTATGGGGAGGGGGAGTGCTTGCAGAAGGGGGAAAGGCAGTGGTCATGATTTGAAACAGGAGAGTTTCTGACTGTGTATACAGGATGGAGAAAAATGTTACAAGGATAGTTAAGCATCAGAACAGCGGTCCGGAGTGGCTGTGGGATCTCTATTCGTGGTGGCTTTCAAGTACTGACTTGACAAAGCTCTGAGCAACCTGTTCTGAATTAATAAGTGACCCTGCTCTGAGCAGGAGGTTGGACTAGACTCCCTCCCAACCTGACTCATTCTGTCATTCTAAAAATGAGCACCAGAATTAAGAAAATATTTTTTCTCAAATAAGGACAAGAATAAATACACTGGACAGGCTCCTGTTGTGCCTCAGCCTTGACTACAACCGATTGAAGCATAGTTAATTTCTCGCTATCATTTATGCTCAAACTCAATTGTAAAAATCACAAAAGAGCAGACAAAAGCTCCTCATATAAACATGACACACAGTTATTTAACCTCACACATGGTCTCCACTGGCATGGCTTCTAGGGTTGAACTCTGCTTTGTGTAAATCTCCATAGTTGTAACTTCAAATTAGCAAGTCTACTGTCAAGGCACTTGTTGCAAAATCTTAGGGCTGTCTGAATCTTTGTTCCTGAGCTATGAGAATGCTTAGGCTCCTGCTTCAATTTAAGTCCTTAGCTAATATTTACCTGAAGAAGAATGCGGGCAGTTGCCTTCCTGATCTCAGCCTATAGTTAAGGAGTGGTTCACAAAATGATAGCTGGTTTGTATATTGTCTTGTTCAATGGGAGTGGAACATACAGCTTCAATACATCAGCCAGCAGTGGCCCCAGAACACTGTGAAATGCACGTGCTGGGCTTGATTAGGCTGGTATAGAATTAGAGCTAGTCACACAGCCCAGAATTCACTTTCAAGCCAAAATTTTGCAAACCCAAAGCTTGTGATGTGTGGCTGTGGCTTGCACCACACTCATGTTTTCCACAGAGATACTGTTTTTTTTCTGTTTTCCTCTAGAAGTGGGAAGGTCACTAGCTGCAACCAGAAAAGACTCAAATACAAGAAAACTTTGCAGAGCCTGTAGGAGTTGTGAACCATGAAGAGCGCACACTATAAAAATGACAGTCATTTATCTTTGTTAATAGTGCTAAGAATGTTGCACAAGCTTGTAGGAAATTCCCATCCAGGACAAAGAACAGCACTCCTCCCCCACCTTGCATCTTTATTGTAGCTCTTACAGGACACGAACTATTACAAAATGACCCAGAGCTGCGTCACAGCACAGCAGCAGCAGCAGCGCGGCCAAAGCACATGATGCCTCTTCTTGTAACTCCAGCTCCCACAGCCTTCTTACTAAGTGAGGGTCCTAGCTTTGATGCAAAGAAAGAATTAGCTCATACTTATGATTTGGAAGAAAATAGTTAAAAACCAATCTGTTAAAAAAACCAGAAAGCCACTAAAAATATCTAAACGGTATTTTGTAGCTTTGTGATTTCTCAAGCTAATTTTAAAACAGAAGGGGATAAAGGACATGGGCATGGGCAAGGGAGTAGCTGACTCAATTTTTGATTTTGAACTCTCACTAATTGCAGTATTGCAAAAGAAAAAAAAAAAAGTAAGAAATAGCCCATGGTACGTTTTCAAAGGAGTTGAACATCTACTCCACCATCAAAATAAAACACCCCCACTTTTGAAAGTGCTCCATCCCCACTCTGAGGCATGTTCTTTGAACAGGAAGAAAATGGGTATTTTCTACTTGTTTTGCTAGGCACAGGGAATGAATCTGAACACTTGGTTTTAAGCAACCAAATGGGAACTGAACACTGTGGGACATACAAAGAAACATATTTTCCTGTAGACTCAGTTGGGATTTTTGCTATCATTTCTGTGCTTTCCCTTACCTAGTGATACAGAAAATGGTAAGAAAAACGCACTTTCTGCCTGTCAAAGGCAGAATCCTTACTGGCAAAAACTTCTGTTTGGGGGGTTTTGCTGTCCTGGCAGCAGTTCTGGTAGCTCAGTATGACTGTAAGGCCACATGTCACTATGGCTGATGCAGTCAACTGATGGGGGTGTGTTTTCCATTCCATCAACAACTCAATTATCTCTGAGCTGTTTGTGTTTATTTTTCTGGAAATTTGCTATCATGTATAACTCAGGAAACTGGTACATACTGTTATTCAAACAATTCTCACTTTAAAATGCTTCATCCACTTTAAAGTGACATCTACTTGATGTCTTAGCAGATCCCCACTCTGTTGGACCTATCCTTCCCCCATCAACACTTTGCCCTGTTCCAGCAGGGATTCATTGCTATCCCATGCAGACAGCTGAAATTATTTTATCAGTGACAACAGTGGGACAGTATTAACTTTCTAATAAGTCAGCTTTTTTTCATAGAAGTTGAAATGACTTGTCAAAGAAGCCCCATTAGACACACAGGCAAGTCTGGAACCAGGTCTGTTCAATCAGGGGTGAAAAAGCAGGGCTGTGTGCAGCACTTGAAGGATAAGGTATCAATACAATGCTGCTCATATTAGGACAAAGCCAATACCTGCACTTTCTAGATCCACTTCCTCCTGCTTACAGAAAAGGCTATCAGTCACCACCCGCAGGGACAGCATTACTTTCAGTCCTGGGCAGAGCTGAGATGCGCACCCAGTGCCCATCCCTTGCATTGTGTCTGGCCCCAGCAGGTCAAGAGGATGCCATTTCTAATAATATGCAGGTAATACAACCCTGAAGGCAAAGTTTCACTAGATCTCCCCAAATGAGGTAGATATCTTCTTCACTGAACTGAGACTCAAGGACAAGGTCACAGGTGTCAGTTGTTGACTCTGTTGTACAGAAAACAGCTTCTTTCCTTAGACTGATTCCCAGTCCCACACACAGACCTGCCTTCCACCCGCTGCCTGTATGTTGCCTTCCTGTCCACTTTTTCTCAGGCAGCATGAGTCTCTCTGAGATATCTGGCATCTCTAGAAAGGGCAGGATTGTTTTACCCCTGCTGGCCTGCCTGGTAGGAGAAAGGAACTGGTAGGAGGTCTGTACTGGAGTAGTACAGTGAGTCCATTGTTTCTGTTTCATTGTGCTTTAGGATTCCTGAAGGGCACCCAAAGGGGAATTGCCCTTGGGAAGCAAAATGGCTTATTAGACCCTTAAGTTGCAGGGGTTCAGTCTTGGGGAAATGCTGCACTAGTACAATGCAAGCCTGAGTCAAAGTACCCCCAGAGAACCGTGCTCCTCCTTTACATCTTGCTAAGTAAATTTAATATTAAAGCACTGGGCTCATGTGGTAGAATGGTAGAAATCCTGGGTCTCTGCTAGTTTACTTTGGTAACTGTAATTGAGTATTTAAAAAAAAATTTATGAAGCAATACAGATCTCCAAACTACTGTCTTCCATCTGAAAATGGAGCTATTTTTCTGTCTCTTCTAGTCTTTTTTGCCAGCATTTCAGAGCACAGATTGACTCTTGCTTCGGTTTTAAAGAGCTCCCAGCATTATTGGAACCTAATTTTTGGCTGAGGCCTCACATTTGTGGTAGTGCAAAGAAATGAGTCATTGATCTCAAGTTTCAAAACTGCTTTAAGCCAGTAAAGGTCTATAAAGAAAATAAAGGGGTGGTCCTGTGCCCCTCACCCTTACTTCCCCATCCCCAGCTGTGCATTGGCATCTTATACCAGCTCTAGTGCCTATATACATATGAGCAGCCAGATCAGGGAGCCAATCTGCCTTAAAAGTAACAACTTACTGTCTCAGAGCATAATTTTTCAGGGTTAGTTGTCTGTTATATGATTTCCCTTGTCCCTTGTTGCCAACACAAGAAAGAGAATGAAGACAAGAGCAGAAGGGCAAGACAACCTCTTTAGGGAATAGATTGCTGTATATCAGTCATAACCTTCACAAGTAGAATAGCTTTCAATTCCTTCATGCCAAGGAACATAAATAATTCCTGATACAGAAAATCCATTTGCTTTCCTTAGGTACTTTTATACAGAAACTCCATACATGTGAATTGATTGCTGTGGTTTTGGTTTCAGGCCCCCCTTTTGAGCAATGGGAGCGGGTGCTTATAGCTGTAGTTAGTGCAGTCCTTGGGTTATCCAAAGCTGTATGCCTGTCTTCTCAAACCCGTATAATTTTTTCAGCATGTGCTTGGAAAAGATAGTAGCATTGTCATACTCCTAAACACAGCACAATAATCTGCCCCAGAGCTCCAGAGTAGAAGCAAAGTGGAAGATTCTACTGGCTGATAAAGATTATGTGCTGTTTCCTGTTCTAGGGATGAAAAATGAGCAAAAATAAAGGTCATCTGTGTTTATATTAACAATACAACATTTCCACTATATTTCGTAACAAAGTTGGGTCATTATTTATCCACTTGTCCTTTATATCATTGCTTTGAACTCTCTGGGTTTGCTTATCATGATATTTCTAAAATCTGTAAACAGTCAGGAAGAAGCATTTATAGTTTTCTAAATAGAGCATTAGGTCATTTTATTATCAGAGAAATTGAACGCTGCCCATCTGTTGTTGTTCCACATGTGGAACAGCAGGCAGCCTCCTCCTAACGGTTAATTATTTCAAGGAAGTCAGTACAGCAACTTTGCCATAGGGGTCGAGTTTCTTTTCTGCTCTTCAGGATAGCCTTCCCCACAGCTACCTGTGAAGGCAGTGCTGCACTAAGAAAACACATCCATCCACGCAAATCCCCAGCTAACAACACACTCTTGATACAATTTGCTGCAAGTGTTCTAGGTTTTGTTGGTGGAGCGAAGGTAGAGTTTCGTTTTCACTTTAGGGCATTAGTTCAGCTCTAGGTTCAAAATAAAGTTTGCATCTTCCTTGAAACCTCTGGGAAAGGTGAGGTTATCTGCTCCCTAAGCCTGGGGTGTCATTAACCTGTTAGATCACTGTACTGCTTCCTGCAGCAAGATGTCTCTCTTGTTACTCCCATACCCCATATAATATGGGAGGGCAGTAAAGAGGACAACAGGAATAATAGTTAACTAGATCTGAAAATCCTAGGTCCCTTTGTGGTTCACTGAAAGCATGTTCTTCCACGTTAGAATATGATGGAAATGTTGTGGTAAACAGGTTCAGTCCCAAAGTAAACAGAAAGCCACCGTGGTTAGAAGCTCCTCTAGGCAGGTATTGTATTTCTGCAAAGTATATGAGCAGTGCTTAGGAAACTTTGCTAGTCCTTGCAAGTATTACAGTAGTGCAGAAACACAAGGCATTATTTCATATGGATAAATAAAACTAAGGAATTATCACGGTGGTGTGATTCCCCTTTGAGTTTAGAGAACAGAGGAAATTGCACGTGAACTTGGTGCGACCTCTCACCGTCCCATATACTGCTGTTCTCAGTTCCCACCACCTCTCCTCTGCAGTACCACCTCATTCAGACACATCCTGTGCCTGAGGAGTCATCACCTCCACCACACTACACCGCAGTACACCAAACTGTGCATCAGGACATGGTGCTTCTGTCTAAGCTTCTTAGAGATTTACATTGAAAATGTCTAGCAAAATTCAGTAATCAGCTTATTCCTAATGAAAGTGTAAGTTAAGAAATGGCTCGGGAGCACTAGTTGGGTCTCCATGGGCTCTCTTTGCTTCTCGGGATGGCTCAGAACACAGTGTGCCCTGCAACACACTGAGGCTACCCTGGGCCATAGGGGGTTTCTGAAAGACATGTTGTCTCTCTTTCCTGGGAAAATTATGTTGGGGTGGGGGCTGCTTGGTTTGCTTTTTTTGAGGAGGGATGGTTTCTCCTTTGTTATTTTGAGGATTATTTTTTTCCTGGTTTGCATTAAACATACTTCCTGTGGGCATGGCACATTGCAATGTAGAGAAGGCCCAAGCACTCTTCATGATAAGAAATTTCTCCTTCACAGAGATTGCATCTCAGCAACACAGAGAGATTGCATCTCAGCAACACCTTCTACACCTGTTCACAACTTCTTCTGCAGGTTCTCACTTTGACCAAGATCACTGTATCCATGTTTCCTTCATCAGGCATTGCATAACATTCTCCCTGGCAAAACTGTGACCTTCTTCTAGAGAATTGTGACATTGAAGAAGTCCCAAGCCTGTTTTAGGTGTCTTCTAAGAAATTTGTCAGCAGAAAGTAGTAAGCATGGGAAAGAAAGACTGAAAACAATTGATGGGCCAGCAGCATTCCCCAGACCAGATTATGAGAAAGCTTCCAATAGACTGGTTATGTAGATACTATATGGACTTTAAAAAGGAGTGTGGACCCATGTGGACCAGTGGGACTAGGGTAATTTTTCTTTAAGGACCAGCTGGGTGGGAATATGAGGAATATCCCCAGTTTACCTCAAAAAAACCTCTATCAGGATAAAGCTTTGTGTATTTTCATGCAGTAGAGATAACTTCCTTTGTTGTTTTATACAAACAAATCACATGCATGAGGAACATGAGAAATTAGGTACATGAAAAATGCATGAGAATGAGCTTAGAAGACAGCACTGGCTGGGAAACTACCCAAATTGTCTCCTGAGGAAATGGAGAGAAATGGGAAGACAGCTGGCTTTGGAATTGCTCCATGGTGTGAGAAGTCTCTCCTGGGAAATTGATGTACCACCTTCCCCTTTCCACAAAAAGAAGAGTGTGCTCCTGGCTTGAGGGAAGACAGTGAGGAAGTGTGAACTACAATGAGACTCAGCCCTATCCAAGTACCAGCTTGTTCCTCAGCAGATCAGTCTGGGGTAGCTCCCTGCTCGTACTGCCTGATGCCTCATCTACCATGGGGGAAACCCAAGCTAGATGCTGGTTTTCTCCATATGTATCCCCCTATGACTCCACTGAGGTACATGCTTTCAGGACCCTACCCTAGTCACTGAGAATTTTATCACCAGGGACCAGATCAAACAGGAATTTTTACTCAGAAAACTATTGTCTTCTTTGAGGTCTGTCTTGCTGCAGGTAGCCGTTATGTCTCTGTGAGTTGAGGTAGTTTTCAATGTGGAGACTACTTGGGGGTTTTTTATGCCCTGGAGAAGTGGCATCCTGTCTTTTTTTATTTATTTATTTTATTCCCAAAGATCTATAACTGTCTGCATGGGCTTGTACTACTTTTAATATGTTAAAAAACCCACAATACTGTGCAAATTAATTGCAAGTGTAGGTTAATTATTTTTTGTGGGTTTTGTTTTCACATTTTTCCAGTGTGTACTTTTGTGTGCATGTGCATGTGATTATGACTTCACATGTATCAGGGTGCAGGTGAGATGACTTCTAAGCATGTTGGTACTGTTAAGCATATTTCCATCCTTGAGTATAATCCCCCCATAAACAATGGCTGCATATTTGATATGGCAGCAGGGACGACCACGAAATGTGTGCTATACTCAGATTAGTGCTTTACCTTAAACTGGATGCTACTGCGAACACAGTTAATCTCTCTTGCTTGTTTTTCTCTCCCTTTCTCAGGTTTGTGTATCTTTCAGCAAAACAGCTTGTTACATGCTAACGAAGTCCCTTGGCCTAAATCTTGATTCTATTTTATTTATATGTCAGGAGTGTAGGTTGTGCTTGTTCCCATACTGACCGTACAGTACATAATTCAATAATGGAAGTTTAGCCCTGAGAACTCTGCTGTGTCTCTTAAAAAGATGATATTTTCTCTTGCATGTAAGACTGGCAACTGTTGTTGCACCAATCACTAGAAGTAGCTCTGCCTATTTCATGAAGCCCAGCTTGCCTCTTGTATGCTTCCCCCAAAGAAGTGGAGTCTGGGAAGAGGAACCCACTAATATTACCATGGTTTTCCACCAGAAGATGCCTGCATGCAACCCTACTCTCTACCTAGATCCCTGTTACAGAGCTCTGCATCAGCACCAACATTCTTTCCAAAGATGGGGGCACTGCTAAAGGCAAGGCAAAGGTTTTTCAACATCTTTAAATTTCTGCCTGAAAATCTTATAAGAGGACTTTATGAAAAACGTAGTAGGTATATAATAAAAAACTATAAAATAATAAAGCAGCAATAAAGTAAATTAGACTAAGGGTGAGTTAGGGTCTAGGAGGTAAGCAAAGAGACTATAAAAGGGTGGGGGGGGAAGAACAAAGGTCACCTGTTTTCTATCAGAAATCTAGTTTAGAACTCAAAATCCATTCCCACAAGGATAAAAAGATGTGTGTGACACGTGAGGAAATTAACTCTCCAGGATGTGCCTTGGGAGTGCTCTAGGACAGAGGCATTTTAGAAAGAGGTGATAAAGGCCTTAAAGGGCAGTGATGAGATTGTGGAACTCCTGCATGTGGGTTCTGGAAAAAAAAGATATATTTGAAAAACCCCCAAAACCAAAAGCTCCTGGAAAATACGAGCAGCTGGACTAATTGTAGACACTTGGAAAATGGAAAGACATTTCCTTTTTTTTTTTTTCTTTAAACAGGAGCTTTTGTAATCTGGCTTCTGTTCAAGGCATAAGGAAAAATGTCTTGATTTCTGTCTCTGTTATGTGCACCCTTTGCAGTCGCAGCCTGCAAACCTAAAATAAAGAAAATCACCAAAATATTCTACCACACTGCTTATCAGTTATTAGGAAGTGGCCTGTTTTCATGGATGGGTACATAATGCTATTTCCATTTTTACACATCCATCAAATAAGAGCTTAAGAAACACTCGTGTATCTAACTGACAGATATATCAGCCAGTAAACTTAAGTTGCAACTTCTGATTAAAATAATCTGAATTGTATAAATGATGGGCAAATTGTAAAAAGATAGCTCTAGAGCCCATTATCAACTCCAGTGAACCCATGGTAGACAACTTTCTTTTTGCTGCTGACATCTATGAATTGCTTGGTGTCATCTTAGCTGAGATTGTAACATTTGTTTCACTGGAAGCACAGCCAGATCTCTGTCAGACTGTGTACCTGACCAGATTCCCTCTGAAATCCATGTTTCTTACTGTAGTTACACTCATTATCTTGCAGTAGCAGCTCTGCGAAAATGGCGTTGAATGGTAGGTTTTCAGAGATACTTCTTTATCCGAATCCACTGCAGGGACCACTTCTTTGTTTCATGTTCTTTTTCAAGGACTCAAAGAAAAACCTTGAAGGTTGCAACCCTGCTGTGAAATATCTGCAGACTGTTGAACACCAGACTCTGCAGCAAGGCCCATCTTTTTTGCCAAGGCTGCTGAAAAACTAGACAAAGATAAAGTGTTTAAATTAAAATTAGAAAATTGTGTGCTTCTGCTCTGCAGTTGGGTTGGGTTTTTTTTCAGTGCTCAGTGATTTCCTCTTATTTTTGTTGCAGGATTGCCCTGCTGTTGATAACTGTGCCAGTTTTGTCTAAAGTGTTGATCAGGTTATCTGTTGTCCTTGCTATTTGTTGAATCTTAATGCTATCCTAAGCTGATTCTTGTTTTATACTCCATTTGTATTTGCTACTTAGTGCTGGAAAGCATGTTTTGAAAAGTCAGAGACCCAAAGTCCTATTCAAGGAGGCAAGAGGAATCTTGCACAGATAATTTTCTTAGGTTGGTATAGCATCTTTCTATAATCTCCAGGGTCTCACAGCCCATTATGTCCTTTGGAGTGCATCTTAATGTGAGCTGTTCTGATGCATAATGGATTTCAACTTAGTCCCAGAAGCACACAGTAAACAGCAACAGGGAGGAGGCTTTATGAGGTACCCCAGTGCTGTTGTTGAAATCTGCCACCCAGCATCTTGCCTGCTTTATCTGTCCAGAAGGAGCTATCACTCACAAAGCATTTGACTCTTCTACTAACTTAGGGTTTTTTCTGGGTTTTAGCAGTTCTTGAGAGGCTTAGTAAAAGCACTGCAAATTACTGAAAAATCCAGGAGAAATCTACAACACTGAGTCTTGAGTTGATTTTTTTAATCACATTTTAAAAACTGCAGTTGAATCAGCAAAAGATCTGAGTTGGTGCGCAAGCTGTATCCTTTTCTCTCTTTTCCTTGATTTAAGCCAACAATTAATCATGGCACAAGAGGTAAATGAGTGGGGGATTTCAGTGTAAACTGTGCTGGTGGATAGGTAAACATTTCTGGTATTGTTGCAAATAACCAACACAAGTGTAAGGAATGGAAGTTTAGCTTTAGGCCTGTGTGTTTACTGTTATGACTTCAAACTGTTTATAAGAAGAAGAGTACTTTAAATGTTCCTGAGGACATGGGCAAAACCACATGGCTACTAAGGGTTTAACTGAGATAAAGTGTTTGCCTTAAAATTCAGAGAAACATGGTCATTCTGCAGGAGTGGTTTGTCATTTAAAACATTGCTGTTGATTTTGTGCTGTGACGCCAGCCTAAAACATTTACGGTAACTCCAGAAATTAGGTGTATTAGAAGCTGGGAGGGAACATCTGGACTCTTCCTTATCACTGTGTCCTCAAACAGAGCTAATTCAGAGTTGTCCATGTAAAATAACAATGCAACCTGCCCTGTTCCTACTGTTATTACTGCAGTCGTTAAGATGCGGACTTAAATGACTTTCAATAAATCCCTTGGTCCAGTTTGCATGGCAGAGGATGAAGGTGTCAGTTTTGGTGACCAGTAAAACACTGATCAGAGTTTTCCACTAGCCAAGTCACTGGCTAAAAGCTTGGGAGAGCTGGGTGCTGTTTTCTTGGGGTTTGTGACCTGGACATCCCACCTCCCACATGTCTTCCAAGAGGCCTGGTCTGGCAGCTGCCCTCCATGCTGGGGAGCTTGGAGTCCATGGCTCAAATTCTTCTACATGAGAGGGTTCAAACCACCCTGTCCATCAAGAGGTTCTCCAAGAGACTGGCAAAGTGTTCTGCTTTGAAGTTATTTTCTATCATGTTAAAGCTGTTTTACCCTGCAGATGTAACTGGAAATTAAGTGGAAGAGAGCATAGGTCTCTAAGTGGATCATACAGCGCTGAGATCGGACAGTGAAGGTCTCGGTTCCAGCCACTGTTCCAAGGTCTTTTTAAACATCCTGTGAGGTTTGGCACCCTCACTCAGGATTTGTAAACACGTGGTGTTGGCAAGTAAGAAACTGAGGTACTGCTGCCAGTACAGGTGGGGAAGGATGTCAGAAGGAGAAGGTCCCTTACCTTAGTGAAAGGGCTCTCCACAGCTCTGGCCAAACTCCACTCAGCAGCAGTTCATAGTAGCCCAGTGTTACCTCAGGAGGAGTTTTGATCTTGGGACCATCGAGAAGAAAAGGACAAATATGTAGCTTACAATAGGTGTGACCATGATAGCCTGAAGTTAAAAACAATTGAAAAAGTTTTTCACTCCTTTGTCAAAGTGAGTGCTCAGATAGTGCATTTCAGGCTGACGTCAGTACTCAGTAGCAAGAGATACACAAGGACAGATGTAAAAAACATTGCTGTCTTCACCTGAGAGCTCTCTATTTCCCTTATTAACATCCTTAGCTGATTGCTTTTTTGATAGGGTGGTACCAAGAAGGCTGCCTGACCGTTGTGGACTCTGTAGAGCACTGAGCTGGCAACAAATGACATGCCTCCTTGAGGAATCTTTAATTTAAATAGGAAAGACCAAATATGAAAGAGAAGACAAGCATCCTTATCTCATGTCATTAGTTTTGCCCTTTAACCTTGTCTTCTCCACGAACTTGGATGTGATGACAACAAACTAAGCTGTCTTTCTGCATGTGCCACTCAAAAGAGACGATGTAATTTTGTGTGACTTTTTCTTTGCAGGTGGGTGCAGCCCCTTTCACGCTGCCCTGAAGTCAGCCCTTACCAGCTAGTGTTTTGTTGTGCTCCCACTGTATTTGTGACATTTGCCAGCTAAGGTCTTTCTAGGTTGCACTACTGAAGAGTTTGCAGCCTTCACTGGGTTTATCCTTCCTTTGTCCTTGTGCCTCATACACATCTCAGGGAGCTATCTTCCAAACTTTTAACCAGCACCCAATGCATTGGACCTCCTCAGTATTGCAAGTGCTCTGTTACAGAGGCAATATGTATGAAAACCTGCTCCATGTCATGGAGCAGCTCCCATGGAAAGTGGAATGAGGAAAATGTCGCTGGTGAGCTGGAGAAGGAAGATGCCTTCAGTGCAAAGGATTTGAGGTAGATACAACCTCTGCCAAGTTCCTGGAGGAATTCCTCTCAGATTTAGACAGCCTGCCAAATAAGGGTTTTCTGGATAACCCAGGCCTTGCTATGTGAGTATCTTGGATGGAAAATATGGTTTAGTCATATCACAAGGGAGGAGTATTCTTTGGTGCTTTTCTAGTCTTTCTAAATGACTTGATGTAGAAGTAACCCTTCAAAACCATGCTACCTGGGTCGGTATTTAGCTTGAGCAGTCAAATTTTACTTTTCAAGTCTCTATCTCCAGCCCAGCTAGGGGACTGTAGTAGCATAGAGTGTTTTCAAGCTGCTGTAAATGTGTGGACATATTTAGGTTGCCATGCTTGGTGTAGCTGATGAGCTGATGAGGAAGAATTATCAGTGCAACCAGTTATAAACATATAGCTAACATCTACCTAGAATACAGATGGCTCGTGCTGGCCTGTAGACAGCACTGAGGTCATAGCCAGGCCCATTGCAATATGTTTGCAAGGAAAAGACAATTCATTACAGACTGACGGGCTCAGTTAGCAGGATTACAATATGCCTCTTTATACAGCAAAAGGCCAAGTTAATTATCTCTGGTATACAGGATAGCTGCATGTGTCTAATGGCCTTTGCTCCTTCCTGGAGGGAGAGATAGTTTATTATTTGCTAATTCCAGACCTGAAACTGCTAAGAAATTTGTTGTTTGGTGGGTTTTTTTTCTCTGTGGAAATCTCCTAGAATTATTAATCCTGCTATTATTTCCCTTGCCTTCTCTCAAAGATCAGAATACTAAAAAATCTATTTGACCAGGCATTCATATATTCAGTTGTGTTGATGAAAAACATATTCTAGTTTTTACATTCATACTTTTTATACAGATATGTATCAATTTATGCATGTATTTATATGTATATACAAATATATGTTTGTATAGACATATATATACATATACAAAGACATATATATACACACACACATATATATATTTATATATATACACACACATATGTGTACATCTGCACTACCATCCTGATATGCATAGTAGCCATCCACTGAGAGAAATCGCATGACGGATTTCCTTACTGACATTCATCTTGCAACAATGCTCTCTTTATCACAGTGCAGTGGTAGGTTAGTGGAAGGATGGACAAGCAGACATTTTGTTTTGTGAATGAGCCATTACAGTGGTCTCACGCTCTTCATGAGATTTCACCTGTGAGGTCTCTCCATTGTCTTGCCAATAAAACCTGTAAAAAGAAAGTTGCATCAGCAGCACTTCATTGAAACTGCAGGTAAGCCTGTGCCAAGGGTGGGGAAGAGGAAAGAGGGCTCTGAGTGTGTTTCAGACTATGGGTCACAGCAAGAAAGCAGAACACTTGGAACATTTCTAAAGGAATGATCATGTAAAATATTTTGGAATAGAGTCAGACACTGAGGCATAAGGCTATAGAGGATGTATGAGGTTGGTCAGTTTGAGCTTCTGGTGGACTTCTGTAATGTAATCACTCTGCAGTCTTGCCTTAATAATGAAGAATGACTCAGCACAGCTATTCTCCAAGTGTACATTGTGTGTGGGAATCCTCATAATATGATCTTCAGTTTCTTAGCATTCAGCATGCATCATGGACAAGCACTAAAACCTAGCAGGCCAGTTTTCAAAATAATGAGTTCATACTTGGACACATGGGTCCTGATTTGGAAAGGCATTTAACACTTCCTAACTTTTCTTGATTTCTAAGGAACTAATGCAAGCGCTTGGAGTTAAGCATGTGTGTCTGTAAGTGCTTTGCTGAATCTGTTAATAACAGCTTATATTCTCATCGCAGTCTCTCACCTCAGTTCCTCTTCAGGTTAATCATATTTATGAAGTTCATCGGAAATATAAAACTAGTCATGGGTCAACCAGCCATGAATAATCAAATATATTAAAATGTAAAGTACACTTGTGGAAATCATGTTCTGCCAGCAGGCATTCTGTTCAGAGTGGTTAAAAATCATGGAGTAAGTTACTCATTGTGAATTATTCACTCATTTGTAATAAACAAGTAGTTTTGACTAGAAATCTTAGGCTGTTCTGCTAAATAAAGCAGAGATATAAACTGACAATGGGAAAGAATTTGGTAAATGGCTTTTGTTGAAGCACTGTTTTCTCTGTCATCCAGGATTGTAACTGAACATTTTTTAAACGTTTTATTAGATGTAAAAACCAGCAACAAAGGACTGGATTGACTCTGGAGACCACATCTCTGATTTGGACCTAGCGATATTCTTGTTTGGCTGCTTTTACGGAAGAGGGAGTAAACTACACATAAATGAATTCATGAACAGAAAGGGCAAATAGATAAAGAACAGTACTTACACAGCTGGGTCATAAAAGAGATGAAAAAGCACTAAAACAAGGTTTATTTAGGAAAAATGGGATCTGTGTCAACCCCATATCCAATGGCAGAATTCATTCAAAAGGCTGTTCATGCAAAGGTCTGAAGTGGACAGTGGAAATCAAGTTAAAGAGAAATGTGTTATGTGATCAAGACTATGAAAATAGGACTGGTTAAGTCCTATAAACACCAAATTATTGGCTTCCTAAAGCTAGGTTGTAATGGATGCTTTTTATGTCCTGGCTGGATCTCCATATGCAATTGCTAGAAGGTTCCACTGTTTTGGAGGAACGATGATAACCTGAAAGGGACATCAAAAAAGAGAGACAAAGACTTACTATGTGTAAGAATCAACACAGGAGGTGGTAAATGGTATAGAATGGCCTTACTGCAGGTGTGTGCCGTTGGTCACACTCTGCTCTACAGGAGTCACCTGACACAGCTTGGTTGCTTTACATCTCTTGAGATACTGGTCCTTTAGTGGGTTAAAGCCTTAAGAAATTAATTGAAATGAGTCCGTGATCTGTCTTGGTAGGATAAGTCTTGTCAAAATTAGTCCCTTCCTTTGCCGCCTTTCTGCAATGTTTCTCTGAAACATCTATGCAACCTAAAGGGAATGATAGGAAAACACAAGACAAACCTTGGAAGTGAACGGAACAAAAGGAAGACAATTCAATCCCATCTTGCAGAGCAAGAAGATGAGCCTAAATGCTAGGGTTTTAGACATACAAAATATCTGTACAGTATAAAGATCTGGGAGCCGTTATCTGTGCAGTATGAAGATCTGGGAACAGAACCTAGGCACAGGGCAAGATGGGTTGATTTTAGGCAACCTCTTTTGAGCCAGCTGTGCAGGTGAAGGTGTCAGTATCACCCCTATGAAAGCTGCCACCTGTGCAATTCTGCGGGCGGTGGTTCCCTGATATGCTGTAGGGGAAAACAGCTGGCATAGCACAAACCCAAGCCATGTAGTTTAAGTGTGTAAACCAACCTGGCTGATTTTCCCTGAGGTGGTGATGAGCACCCTGGGGATGATGTAACATCATCATCTGGCTTAGCTCGGTGCAGCATCAGAATCTGTCTGTAGCTGTAAGGCATGGCACCAGCACAACAACACTTATTGTAATGACTCACCTGCACCTGGCCTTCAAGCTCCAAATTGGGAAAACGTGCAAGCAAAACTGGCACCCTAAAAATGTTGAAGGAGAACCAAAAAAGAAAGTAATCTATAATATGACAGGTAAGAAAGGGTAAATAAAATGAAAACTCTCTGGAGACAGGGGAGAGCCTTCCTTTATTTCGGCTTAGTTTATTCTGACCTTATGTCTTTCTTTATAAACATTCAGAAACCACAGCGGAGCCTTTTCAGATTTGGGGATGATGGTATGCTTTTCTTCTCATGGGGCAGCTAAGTTTCCTAGGAGCTTTGTATTAAGAGCTTTCCCCATCTCTGACACAGGAAGGGTCCCTCCCTCATAATACCAATTGCTGTTCATACCATGAGGAGTTTTGCCCAAGAAATTTTACAGACTGTGTCTACAAGACACTGACAGACAACAGTTGGACTTCACAGTCTAACAGACTAACAGGCAGAGCACAGAAACCCGTAGATTATATGGGAATGTGTCTGCAGGAGGGCTAGTTAGAGGAACAGAGTTAGTGTGCATCAGGACCGATTCTCAAACAGCCTGCATAAAGCTGTGCCTGCAGTTGTAGGCCAGTGCATGGACTGAAGTGGCGGTGATTTTGATTTTCATCCCCACCCACCTCCTACATTTGTATTTGATTTCTCGGTAATTTTTAATGATTAGTTAAAGCCAAAGTTAAGAGAGAAATGTGCCTATTTTGGTGCAATTCTGAGGGTTCAGGATTGGGAAATTCAAAACTACCAAAATACAATAAATGCAGAGTTTTCAGTGGCACCAGGCAAAATACTTGGTTTGGTGAAAGTCAGGCAGCATGACCCATTCTGTAATTTCCACTAATGTAACATGAAAACAAAATACAGTCAGAAGACAAAAGAGTGGAAGATCCAGAAAAAATTGGCTACCAGAGATCATCCACCCCCTAAAATTTACTAAATTGTAGCTTCAAACTAGCGTTTGCCCTTTCTCTCAATAGCCTTTTTCCCAAGTGTCCTTATATAGCCACCTCTATGGACTGGGGACTGCACAGAGATCTTCTCTTATAGATCAAAAAGTCATGGAAAATGGCATCTTTCCATTATCAACAGAAATCAAACAGGACAAATATTTTCTGAATTCATGGTTTAAAAGAAATAGATGTTTCCCCAACAGCTAGCCTTCCATTGTCACCTCTGTTACTCCAGGTCCCCATGTATTCCAGCCTTGACAGCAAAAGCAGCCAGTTTTATATGGATTGAGAGATCATTTTATTGCCAGGCAGGGGGCAGACCCATACACCACTGAATTAGCCACCCCTTCCAGCCTTCTGCGGGTGCACATATAGTCCCCCACAATCTTCCCACAGGGTGTTTGCAGACCAACATTTCCAAAATGCCTGGCAGCTGGTCAGCTGGTATCACACAGACTGGGGAGGGCTGCTGGGTCCTTGGGTTGCAAACCTGTTGTTCCTGCTCTATGGGAAGCTAAGAGCCTGATATATCGCTATCATTTCAGCTTCAGTACACAGCTGTCTTTAGACACTGTGACTCATCAGTGGTCTGCTCCGACTTCTGCCCAAATTCTATTTGGTGTCCTTTTATTTAAGAAAATAATTTCTCTAACTTTGAAGACTGATTTGATTTCTTGAAAACTTTATATTGATTTTTTTTTTCTGCCCTCCTGCTAATATTTGCTGCTGTAATGGACCTGCAATGTAAAAGTGGTAGCTTAGAGCAGGTACTGAGCTACAATGTAGTGGAATACACCTGGCCCCATAGCACCTTTCAGCCTTTCTAATATTCACAAGTTTACCTGAGTAGCATCTCTTTAAAGAGCTTGTTGGCTTTTCTTTTATCCAGTCACTCTGTAGGGCTCTGGGCACTCGAATAGCATGGCATAAAAGAATTGGGCACAAAACTTGGAGCTAAATGATGAATAGGGCTATTTCTGACTTACACTCAGCACTCCAAGTTATGAGCTCTGACATCTTTATCTGCAGCAGATCAAACTATTATGGCTCCCAGATGCCTACCCTGTTTCTCTGCCAGAAGATTCTACTCCCATGGAGGGTTGAGAGAAGCACACATGCCTACACCACTGCCCAGACTACTGCCCTACACTACTACCTCAGACTGCTAATCAGGGGTGGGTGGAAAGGCAGGGGGTGGCTACACCTTAACCTACGGCAGAAGAAAACACCAGAGCTCATGATTCAAAGCTGTCATATCCTGATCACACCACACAGGTAGTATGAAATGGCCTTCAAGGCTTTATATAATTACAGGAGTAGTGCTACTGTGCCTCAGTGCAAAGGAGATTCTGGTTACATCTAGAAATATACTCAGCTTTATAGAATCACAAAGAAAACCAGTTACACAGTGACTGAAGCTGCTCCAGTTGTGCAGGGAATTCATACCCACCTCACATGAGGCTGTTGAAAGAATCTGGAGGAAAACTGAGGACTGTTTTGAGTATTTCTGAGTTACAAGACACAATTGAACTGGATATATTTTGTTTAAGAATTGTCAAATCTCTAGAGCATTTCCTCCCTTCACTTTTTGAACAAAAACTTAAAATCAATTCTCCACAGACTTGCTGTGCGTTCAAGGGACATTTGAAAAGCCTGCATTGTTTTCCCCAGAGTCTCCTGAAGCTTTTATAAGTATCTGCCAGCTAGACGTCAGAAGGAAACGCATGGTCCTCTTTCTACAAAAGTGGTTGACAACTTCAAGTGGATAATCGATTGGACAGCTGACTTAGCAGTCAATTGACCACTCCAGTATCCAGTCTGATTGACGATTTTCCCTTTCTTTCCTGGTGAAGTGAAGCATACAAGTGTCTCTTTTGTTGTTGTGGCAACACTAAGGTCTGATGTAGCCTTTTAGTTAGGTGTTTTCACCTTTCAGGCAGGAAAAATGGGCCTTTTACAGTCAATGGGTACAGATCAAAGCAAACGGGAGACGAAGAGTTCATACAGTGGGAAATTGAATAAAGACTAGAGGACAGATGACTGTGAATTGTGTTGAGCTCTCATTTTGGCAGGCAGGCAGACCATCCACAGCCCTTTGTGTTCCTGCAGCTTCCCACTCACATAATGTTTGAGAAGACAGGAGTGTCACCCATCTGCTTTGGACCTTGGGAAATCAGTTACCAGTGTCTCCAAGAAGGGAAAGGTCCTCCTGTGTGCTTGGAGCACTATATGCATAAGTGACCTTGTACTCACAATTTTCCCTGGATACATCTTGGATAGTTTGGGGGGACCTGATACCAAGACTAGTTGTCCATACAGATATCAGATTGGAAACAGAGGCCCAAGGAGCAGCCAGAGACTGGCCTTCGAAGCTCAGGGGATCCTATGTGGCTGGACACAGTCAGTGGCTGAGTGCATTAATAGCATGGCATTTGGCACCTACAGAAGAGCAAGGCACACCTACAACAAGCTGCTGAATGGTGGAAGGATAGACAGCCACCTTTCAATGACAGTGTAATCATATTCTCCTTTATATCACAATTGCTTTAAAAAATGTGGCTGAAGTCACTGGGTCCCTTGGATGCTTTTAAAATGTGTATCCAGAAGCAAACCAGCTTTCTATGCAGTTAATGTTGAGCTGGAGTAGAAGTTTATAAGGAATATTACATTCCCTCAGTATGCAGAACATGCAAGTTCTCATTTCTGTAAGTTCTCTTCGTACTGCTGCAGGAGTGCTAAGTGGGTGTAAATATAATGTGCAGCCAATATAAAGCTATAATACGCTGCCAGAGTGATGTGAAAGGGTCACTTAGCAGAATAAATGGCTGTCTTGAGAATTCATTACTGTCCATACAGTAGCAATACAGACAAAGGATTATAAAGTATCCTGAGCTGCATTTCTTTTTGGCTGAAAGTGATTTAGCATTGAGAAATAATCTCAGTGGAAATCCAGATAGCATGGTTCAAGTCCCACATTTCCAAGCAGGTTTCCTCACCAAATGGCTCAAACACTTTCCTATTTCCATGGTTTCTTAGTTGAGATTCATACAGCAAGAAGCTTCCATCCCATTGCAATGGCAAAACGAAGGGGTGAGGTCTATCCCCTGAGGTGCAGCTTTGCTGGTGAGATAGACATGGAAGAGAAAGAGTGAAATGACATGAAAGAGTGTTCAAACTTAAGGTACCCTTTTAGACACTATTTCAAAATTCAGCCTGCTGGCTCTTTTCTCTACTTTCAATTTGATATGCCCTATTGTGGTATCAGGCCCACTAGACCCTGACAGCTCTACATTTTACTTGCAGGACTCCTTAATTATTTGGCCTAATCTTCAACTCAGGAGACATAGCATGGCAGAAGAGGCCTTTACCTGTCTTGGAGACGCCTGGGGAGGACAACATGTAAAGACCTTTGAGATCCAGAGTAGAAAAACAGAAACAATGCTACTTGCAGAGTTTTTTATTCAGAACCACTTGTACACATTTAGATGTTGGACTGCTTCAGACTTATTCACCATCACGGCTGATGACAGCTCTCCTATTGAAGTAGGTCAGTAGGAGCTTTACCTGATATTCCCAGTGGGGCAGGCTCTGGAGAAGAGCTGGGAAGGGGAAGCCATTTGAATCTTTGGGACACCATGCCATAAACCTCTGCAGCAGCACACAGCCCTTCCTGCTGAGCAGGAGCCATTTGCCTGTTGCTCCCTGGGGAACAAGGACACTGCCCTTTTCAAGCAAAACAGAGTGACAGTTGGAGCCTCTGATGACAGGAAGCAGGATTTTTAAAATTTTTTTTTAATGTACTTTTTTTCCTCTTGTTTTAAGAGAGTAGGAGGAAGTGATTGAAAGTGAAGCCTGGAAACAGCTGGCTTTTCTTTTGGGTCACAGAATTATCCAAACTGTTTGCAAACTCACGTCTGTAAAGCTAACAAATTGAAAGTCACTAAATCCACCGTATACTTTAGGTTTCGTTTGACGCCCACATGCTGAAACTACCTCACTTGCATCTGCTAATACAGAAAGATCCTTGCTGGAGTGAAGTATCACCCCTGTGCTGCTTGTCTGAACATGCTAATTTTCAGCTGTGAAAGAGTTTCCTGCAGCTTTGGGCAGTGTCAGCACAACGACATCTGTGGTTCCTTCTCCCACTTGCTTGAGCATAAGCGAAGTCACCTGCAAGTTCCTTCCACATGTTTCTGTAACAAAGGTGTTATCTTTTTAAGAGACAGACTTAGCAGAGAGACCTGTGCGGAAGAGAAAACAGACAGTATGGCTACATGTTTCCATAACCTGCAGCACTGCTGCTTGCAGTCAACATAATCTTTTCCTTCAGGGAAAGGAAATCCAGGAGGAGCAAAAGCATGCTTCTCACTAGGAAAAATCAGTGGGGTGCATACATGATTGTTTCACTCCTTCAGCTGCTCTTTTTCCATATGCATGGTAGTGCACAGTGCATGTTAAAATTAAATACATGTAACAGTTATAATAGGTGTTGGAGGCTTCCACTATAATGCTAGATAAGTTAGGCTGGCTATCTTAACTTTTCCAATACAACTTCTTCAACACGGTTATTTTATCTGTATCACTTATACATCTGTAGTATGACAGTCCTCAAAGCCTATCAACTCCTGTGTTGTTATGCTCTAGGCTTTAGAAAGTGTACAGGTGAATGTTGCAGAAATGCATCCCTTAGCTTCATTGACTTTAGATGTACTACTGATTCTAATGTCGCAGCTTGTGAGGAACAAGCCTCTCCAGTGCAGTACCTGAACCTGCAGCCTGGAAGAGAAGACATAGAAGATGGATTTCAAGAGTTGCATGAGCAGAGAAAAAGGGTAACGCACAAATAAAGTGAGCTTTAGGGTGGCCTGGCCCACATACACTGCTTGCTTAATCTTTGTGACATCTTTGGTAACACTTTTTGTAAAAGTAAGCACCAACATGGAAAAGCTGTCCCTGGTGGACTTTCAGCAGTCAAGAAGCTTCTCAAGCCTGTTCTTCTTAGGTTTCATTTGTTAAGATGTCAGCCTCCATTCAGCAACAACTGCCATCCTAAAAAGAAATCCTCATGGGGAGGAGGAACAGTGCCTTTTTGGACTGTGTGGTTATCACTTCACCACAAACAGATTAGCCGGGACATCAGTGTTAAAAGAGCTCCTCACCTCTCTCTGAAGCAATTATTTGCAGTGCAGCTAATGTTAGGATGTGGTCTCAGAAGAGTTACCAGATGTCACATACTAATATAAACCTAGCTAGAAGAAATGGATACTTCTCCATTTGATTTTTTTTCAATATCACCTCTAAGTCAACCAAGATTTGTTTATACATCCATTGCTTTTCATATACTTGGTAGGGTTTTTGTTGGGTTTGTGTGTGTGTGTGTGTGTTTTAATGTATTCACTTAGCTCAACAGCACCATTTGTACATATGTTCCACCAAAAGGATCAAGCCCTAAACAAAAAAACTTTTCTGTGAGGCTGACTTTAGGTAGAGACAATCGGGCAGTAACCTAGGTTCACTCACAGCTAGTGGTAGAATGTGGCCCCACGGAGGCCACCTGCTTTTCCTTTGCTTTCTTTAGGGGAAAGGGAGGCCTGTCTGTTTAAGCAGCACATACTACCCAAAAAGGTGATCTCCACCTCTTGCATGCAGAGACCTGCACAGAGCTGGCCTTGCAGGCAGCACTGGAAGCTGAGGAGGGGTGTGAGGGACATGGGACACTGCTCCTTCCCTTAACTACCTCCCCTTCTAGTGAGTGATCTCTGCATTCTTGCCGAAAGGAGGAGCAGCAAGCTTCAGTGCTGGTCTGGTCTCCCTCTGCCTCACCCTGTCCTCAGCTGGCTCACACACCAGCAACCCAGGAAGGACCAGGCTACCCTGCTGTAATGACAGAACGAAAGTCCTACAAAACCATTTGGTCAGCTGATAAGATCCATGGTATTGAGGAGGCAAGACACAGAGGCACCTATGGCATTATACAGAACTGCCTGAAATCTCCCCACCATCTTCAAGCCCCATTCGTCTCCTTCCCTCTCCCTTCCTTCAGACTACCTCCAGTCACATCCATCCCTCCCAGCTTCAGCTCTTCTTTCTCTAAAGCCCTATTTCTTCCTGTCATCACACCTCTACTGCCAGGTATCAACACCTCACTAGCCCCTTTGGGCTCCCCATACACCTTATTGACACATTTCTAAATACAGGTTAGAAACAGCTCCTCTTGATCTAATGTCACTCTTTGCATTACTCAGCTAGCTGGATAACTGTAGAGGTTTTAAAAGCCATGTACATTATCAGTGAGGCTTTTGCTTCTCACTCTTGGGGGCACTCACAAATTTGGCCACCACTGATAAATAGCATGAAACTGCTGCAGCTGCAAGTACTTGTGCATTTTACCTCTTTGAACTCATCCTGTAACTAAAGAAATAGGGTTGTTGTTTTTTAATTAGGTGAAACTAAAACTTCATGTGTGCTATTTAGCAAAACTTACTTAGGAAAATAATAATTCCTTATCCTGCAACAAAAACAATGCATTTTTTAATTCAAATAAAAAATGAATGGCGTGATGCAAGCAAAACTAATTTAATTCTGAATTGAGATGAAAAGTGAAATTCCTAGAATGCTTAACAAAATAAAACTTAGGTTTTACTTTTATTGTTTTGACCCGATATTATTTACAAAAGGCTAAGCAAGACAGTAAAAAATGAGTTGTTACATGACTTTATTGAAATGAAATCTTTGACTTCATGTTCATTAAATATTTTGACTGACTACCTATTTTATATGTTGGTGAAAATACTTAGCTTTGCTATGACTGAACACTGATTATCCTTGGAAGCTTCTAAATTTTTCTTATCCCCAGAAATTATTTACAACAATTGCATCCAGAAATGGCTGCTGTTAAACACTGTCAGATTTTTCAGTATATTGAGAGGCAGAGTTGCAGACAAGCAATTCAGTTCATCAAGCAGTCAAAGGAAAGACAGGAGTTTACAGGAAAGGTCTGTAAGCTGTGGTCATGGACAACAGACTGAACAATATTTGCAATATTGGTGTGATTGAAATATGCAGGAAATCAACAGAGTTTTCTTGGTGTGCATTGACAGAAGAGCTGAGCGAACACACACTTGTGCTTTGTTACACCCAACAGTTCCACCCATTGCAGCTGAGTGAAATACACAATTATTGGTATATGGCCCTTTTTCTTGCATTTTCACTCAGTGTCTGAAGACAGGGCAGAGGACATGCCTGTGTCATTGACAACTCTGTGGACAGATTAAGCTCTGCACATTTTATTACCCAAGTGAGGTCCTGTGCACAGGAAAGGGAAAGCTCATTTCAATGTCATCATTCAGCTGTGCAGCTCCATCTCATGCTTGGTGCGGGGGACCATACTCTGTTGCCCAAGTTGGACTTTTTGTGCTTCGAAGGGAAATAAATAAGTGATCCTGCCTCTGAAAAGCCACCAAACTGGCTTCTAATTTCCATGAGTTTTCAATTAATGATAAAGCTGTTATTTTAATTCAGTTCTTCAAGCCCTAGCTTGGCCATCTGTTGTATGAATAAATGCAGCAATCATTCAGATCAGGGGAAAATGTGACTGCTATGACTGTTTGCTCTTCCAACAGGTTTTATTTAGATAACAACACTGGTCTGGTTTAAAGGCATCTCTATAACTGTTATGAATTAGTGACTTACACCTAAGGTGTGCAGTCATGACACGAAGAGCCTTGATAATGGGTCCCATGGCAGTTAAAGACAAATTTCAAAATCAGTCTAGAAAGCAATTCTTCAATTTAATTGACATACATTTTGTATGAAAAAGTCAAATCTTTAATTAAAGTAGCTGATAGATGAAAAAATACAGTCAAACTTTTAGCATACAATTCCTTCTGCAGCTCATCAGCTTTTTCCAACTGTATTGGTTGTTTCAGTTTAGAGACATTACCTCTCCCTTCAAGGCTTGACCCACTTGTATCCCTAAATCATCACAGTTACAACACAATCCTACCCACTTGTCCATCCGGTGCTCAGAAGTATTTCCTGACATGATCTCCAGCTTCTGGTTGTGATGTGAACTAGCTTATTATTATTATTATTATTATTATTATTATTATTATTATTATTATTATTTTGTCAGCTTACGTTTAAAAATTGTGTTGAAGGATCTTTATAAAGTAAAAAACTCAGAAGTACCTCCATGAATATAACCTGTCTGCACAGACCAAGTTCAGCTTCCTAGAGTGTGGCCTTCACATTACAGTCAGAAAGCACAGGTTTTTCCCTTGTGACTTCTTCATCCAATACAGCTCTTGACTTTTAGGCTGCTTAGTTTGGATCAAGTACTCACCTTTAGACATCTACACCTCAAGAATTTGCTGATGCTTTCCTTGCAAAGAATATCACAGCTTCATCCTGGTGCAAGAGTCCTCGGGTGTCTTCAAGAGTCTGATCCTGATTCCGGGTGGGAGGAAATTAAACCTCACTTTTAAGAGACTTTGCATATCAAAAATTGGGTTAGCTTGGTGGATGTTGCTTAAAGCACTAGGCAAATTTTCCATCCCCTGAAGTAAACTTCTTAAAATGTCAATTCTTAAAATCAAAGGTTAAGAAGTAGTAAGTTGGAGACCACTTAATGGAAGGCAGGGAACCCTGTGTAAAAGGCAATTGAATGGATTATGTTCTCTACACTGTGGCCAAAGCTTAAAAAAATTGGGTGTGGCACAACCTTGCTTTTAATTCCCACTCTACTTCATTCTTCAAAATATTAACTGAAGTTTTAGTGTGGCTTTTAGTCAACCACATTTCAAGCACAGGTGTGTTGTTTTCCCCAAGGCTTAAAGGCTTCTGGGGCTATGGGCATAGTGTTTTGTCCTACGGTGCAGAAGGGGTCAATTTCACTGGTTATAAATTCATTAACTTTTAAGACTTTAAAAATACTTCTACCATTGGTTGGCTGTAGAAGCAAGAATACAAAATGACATCTTAAGCCTAGTTCTAGCTGCCCTCCTTCACTCACATCAGTGGATTTTTAGCTATGCCTGTAAACAATCACACAAAATGGGCAGAGAGTGATATGAATTCATATATGATTCATATGCTTGTCAGCTAGTTTGGAAGTGGCTAGTTTGGGTTTAATCAGAGACTTTCAAAATAACACCAAAAATATGTTAAAAGAGAAAGAAGTACTGTTATTTTTCATACTTGTGGACACTATTGGCCCAAATATTTGCTCTGAGCTTCAGAAGGTGTTTGTCCCTGCTCACCCTATGCATGTAAATCAGAGCAGCCCAGAGGTGCTTTAAATGACTGCAGCTGCCAAGAACCTCTCTAAAACCACACAGGCACTGAGAACTGGTGAAGCTCTGATACTTTTGATCCTAACCCTGAAGGACTCCTCTTGTTTTCCTCTCCTCTAGGGCAGGAGTGGGTGGGTGGGTGGGGAAGCTGTGCCAGTTGTGCCTTTAACCCACTGCAAATTCCCCTGCCCATGGTGGGGTCTCAGCTAGCACACAGGGCCGGTTCTGCTGGGGCAGGGAATGGGGAGCCTCTCTTTCCTATCTGCTCCCAGGCTGTCAAAACAAATCAGGTAATGCCCCCACTATGAGCGCCTGCTTCCTACTGGACTTCAATTACAGAGTGAACATGCACAGGAAAAATGCCTTATCCCCAGGGCATGCTCAGCTAACTGAGAAAGTATTCTCTTAATACACGTATTTATTTTTCTTCAAAGTAGATCTTAAGGGTGATTTTCCACCCTGAACAAATATCAGCTGGCTGACACAGAAAAGTACAGAAAAAGAAAGATCCCTCTCTGGGGTAAATTAAAAACAAAGGCTTAAAGGTTGTCTGTAACTAGGCGATCATGAAGCTGAAGTGGTCATCGAATGTTTCGCCTTTGTTCTAAAAATGAGTATGTGTATGGCTTTCACTCCTTTCTTCTGTTTCCCAAGCCCAGACAAAACTGTTTGCCAGCTCTCTGCCTGTTAAGCCAAGATGGATGCTACAGAAGACAGCCTGGGCCAGTGCCTGAGAGTCCCAGCACCCTCTGTGCGGCTGTTTGTCATAAGGATTTATCAGGGCTTGAGTTCAGCTTTGCTGTTTTTTGGGGCTATGAGAGACAGCCAGGCAGACATCTTTAGCCACCCTCTTTTGCACAGGCAGGGAGAAAAAGCAGATATAAAAAGCACAGTTTCATAGATCTGGAACACAACCTCAGCAGCAGCATTAACAGTTTTTTCCCAAGGGACTGCAGTTTAAAATCCTTGGTCATCCCTCCTATGAAAAAAAAAAACAATCAGAAGGAAGGTTTCTCCATGGTTTATAAAGGAGGATGGTAAAGGAGAAGGAAGGTGTGTGACATGCTAGACTCAAGCCTGATCAGCTTAGTATCTGCAAAGAGAGAAGATTAGGGCCCAGGTATGTGGCACTGTTTGAAGTTGGTCTATGCAGGAAAAGCCTGCATTGTAGAAAAGTGGCCAAAATGTCTCTTTGTCTTTCAAAACACACATCTGTCCAGGAAAAAAAATTTCTTCTTCCTAGCCATGCATCAGGCAAATGTTTTGCATGATTCAGTTAGTTTGTTGCTTTCTGTTCAGGTTGCTTGATGCAGTGCTACCAAGCACCACGAAGGCTTCCTCAGCAGAGCTGGCAGATAGCAGCAGGATTCCATGCTTTTGAAAGGAAGTCTCCTGAGGGCAACTGAAAAATGTGTGAGATCTTTGGTAAATCCCCTCAGCTGGCCCAGAGCTCCATGGGAGCTCTATGGGAGCTTCCTCCTCCATGAGGTCAAGGGAAGATTTGGGTTCTGGAGACCATGACTCAGAAGCCTTCCTCACCTGGTGCTTGGGCCCACAACCTGTTTGTGGCTGGTCCCTACTTCTCAATTTCCTCATCCATCTGGTCCAGTCAGGAGAGTGTCCCTGAGCTGAATCAGTGGATTTGCACACACACCACAAAGCAGCTTGCATGAAGGCAATAGAAAAAGCTGCTCCCAATGTAAGGGAGATGCTCTTTGCTCTTCACAACGTGTTATTAAAATCTGCCTGGCCCAGGAGTCTCTTCAAAAATGGTGTGATCCAGGTAACTCCTGTGCCTGCTGAGGCATCACGGCAAGGCACCAACTGGCCCCAGCACGCATCCTGCAGTGTGCTGTACAGGAAGGGTGTGCACTTGTTTGGGGTGAAAGGAGTTCCACGAGGAAATGCTGGCGCTTCCAAGAAATGACTTGGAATATTTATTGCCTGTGGAGCCAGGCTTGGATGAACAGCACCCTATCTGACTGAGCCAAACTGAATAGCTTCCCCCCTCTTTGGCAGCGGGGGCTAAGTCAATCCTGCTGAAACTTGAACCACCTTTGTACGATTTGCATATTTCTATGATGTTTGAACAGTGACCATATACTGCTGTCATTATCCACTAGGAAGATACCTAGCAGGACTATAGAACAGGAATAAGATAAACATACCATACACTACGAAGACAAAGAAGAGAGTAAACATTAGTGTAATATTTTACAAGTCTCTGCACGTGTCATTCCGTAAGATCTGTAATGTAGATGATTCAAAAGAACAGCATTGGTGAAGTGCAGCCTCTGTCTCACAGCTTTGTTGTTCAAATCAGGGAACTAAAACCACCTCTTCTTCCCAGTTTTCTGTCCTCCAGTATAATAAAAATAGTGGTATATTTCCTATTTAGTAACAATTTTACACATTTGGCAAGGGAGGCACACAGGGCATGGAGTGACATAACATAATTTTCTACACTTTTTGAAGCAGTCCATTACGTAAAAATTTGGAATATTCCCTCTGATGGTGATGGACCAGCTCAAAAAAACTCCCATGTATTGCACATTTTTTTACTTTCCTGCTTCTTTTTTCTTCCTTCTTTGCAATGATTGTGTACTCTTTGTTTGCCTGGCCTACATTTTTCTGTTACAACACCCAGTCAATCCTGCATTCCTCTGACTTTCCAAAAGCTTGTGGCTGTTAAAGGGATCTTGTGAAGGTGTTTAAATTACGCCTGGAGCAGGCATGCACAAATTTAAGCATGATCAGGTATTTGTGGCCTGCCTGGAGAACCCTTTCTCCTGATGAGTAGCACTTTAGTGAGTAGTCCCACTGACTTAAATGGGATGACTCAAGTAAGCAATGGGCGTCACAGTTAAAAGGTTGAACACAGGTGGAAAACCAAAAGGTGTACGGAAATTCTTCTCTGCTGAGTGTGTACACCCAGTTCCTGAACAGTGTGAGCAGCTAGTGCATGTGTTCACAGGTTCGTCTGTGGCAATGCATCCTGCCTAGTTTGAGTCTCTGCTGGGAATGAGAAAAAATGTCTCTCATTACCTTGCAGTGCTTATTGGTCAATACCTGCATTTTTAAATGGGATTTTTGGAAGGGGAGGAGGGAGAAACTGCATCACAAAGCTGGACAGAGAAACAAGGTCCCAAAGAAATCACACTCCATGACATTGCTTTGCTGGGTGGCAGTGATGTGTTACAGCTGGGAGGAATTTGGCTTGAAGACTCAAAAGCCTGTTCACTATTGCAACTGTGTTGATGGAGGGCAGGCTCCAGCTCTTCATCTGAGCACAGCTGTTGCTGCCAGCCAGGATGTTACCCTCTTTCTTCTCAAACTAGAGAACACAAATGAAATGCTCCAACACCTGCGTTATCTGTGTCCACACTTTGTTTTGGGAAAAGAGAGAAAACAAAACAGGAGTCAGGTGATGCTTTATTTTGGATATGGATAGCAAGTAGAGTTCACAAGCAAAGTGATGCTGGTAACGTCTAAATTAAGCACACGCAGCTTTTAGGTCCACAGGGGAGACCAAAGCCAGTTTAATGCCTCACCTGCTGGCAGGATTTTTGCTATTAGCATGTAACACATAAATTTGGCGTTACACTGCCCATGTGGCAATGGAGGCATTAATCCAGCCCGTTACTCTTGGCCATTCCAGTAAAAAGCAGGACAGATGTTTGGAGTTGGCAAATCCCAGGCAAGGGCCATTCCTCTTCAAAAAGCATGTTCCTGTGGGCAGAAAGTGCCCTATGAAGGGGAAGCTGTGCAGCCATGCCAGTGCCACATTGTTAGTTCAAAGACAGCTCTGTAGTATGCTGTTTAGGATCCTGCAGCACGGCCACTGATAGAGCCGTGCCTGCACCCTGCTGCCCATCCAGCAGCACTCTTGAAAGGAAAAGGGGACCTCGTCAGCAAGAGGAAGGGAAGGCAGCCCCCTCCTACTCCACTCTGTGCGAGTGTGAGAGGTCTGGCTAGTCTCCCTGCTGGCATGAGCAAGATTGTGCAACCTGTGTGTCCTCTTCTCGCGGTGGGAGCACAAGGACACCCTTGTGCATGGGCAAAGCAGCTTCCCTGACCATCATCTCTCACAAGGAGCCTGCTGATGTGCTATACCCGGGTGGCCTTCCTGACCATGTAGTGATGCTGATATAAGCAGGGGGGAAGCTGAGGGACCAATGTCCAAAGTGCATAGGAGCAGACTTTCAATGGGTGCAACTCAGCACAGCCTGTTGGCTCCAGCGGCACTGCACTGACTTATACCAGCTGAAAACCTGTTCTCTGCTTTTGCCAGAGTTAATGTACTTTCCTTTCGTGGACAGGGACAGAGCGGCCTAATGGTAATTATTGTTCTGCAGGAAGTTGAAGTTAATCTCTGTTTTCGCATGAGTATAAATGCCAAGGCCTGCATATGTACATTTCAGAAACAAAGAGAAATTACACAATGAACTCATGGCATTTCATTAGCATTTACATTATCTTTGGGCCCAGAGGGCTTAGTGGAAATGGAGAGTCTTCCGCATAAGGAATTTTACACAGGGCTTTATAAGGGCTTTTTTTATTGGATCTTGAAAACCTCCAAGGATGCAGAAGGCTCAGCCTCTCTGGCTATCCTGTTGCACTGCCTGGCTGTCATCATGGGGAAGAAGTGTGTCTTTATCTCCAGCCTGAACCTCTCTATCTTCAGCTTATGCGCAGTGTCACTGCCCTTCCCAGCAGGCGCTGCCAGGGTGCTGTCAGGTGCCCCATAGCCATCTCTGCTCCAGGCTGAACAAGCTCCTCCTTGTAGGACAGTGCTCCAGTCCCACCAACCCAGTGGCCTCCTGGAGCCCCTCTGGTTTGTCATTGTATCTCCTCTCTGGGGTCCCAAACAGGACATAGTGCCTGGATGAGGTCCGATGAGCCCTGAGCCGACGGGATCACCCCTGTCCCCTGTACAAATCCATCTGCCCTGTAGAACTTACAGATTTAAAAAAAAAAAAAAAAAAAAAAAGACAAGCTGGATCACAGCAAGACAAGGACACGGAGAACATGGCTTGTCTAAACTTAGCTTGCTTAGCTGAGACCAGAAGACCATGTAGCCCACTATCCTGCCCCTGAGACTAGCCAACAGACCATAGTGGTGGAAGAGTGTAAGGACATGGAAGGTATGCCAAGGGGGATTTTGGGGAATGATTTCCCAAGCTTCCAAGAACTTGAGTCTCATGGGTGATGGGTTTATATTTAATAGCTCCTGAATCACTTTTTGTCCATGAGTTTATCAGATTGGTTTTGAACTCCATGTAAACCTTTACCATCCACAATGTCCTGTGATAAGGTGATGTACAATGTAATTAGCTATATGTTGTGTGAAAAAGTACTCCTTTTCATGTTTGAAAATAATAAGGGTTGTGTTTGAAACTACTGTTTTCTGGTTTACTGATGCTCCTTACTTTGATAACTCTCTAATCACCTTCTCTGTTCCACTTATGTGGAGCACATGGGACTCCACTACATCCGTCAGACTGCATGCCTTCAACCATCTGTCTTGCTCTTCTCTGTACTTTACCCAGGGCCATTGCAGGGACAAAGACTGCAGAGTTGTTTGGGATTTTTTAAATGTGGCTGCAAACCAAGTTTGGCAGAGAGATGTTCTCCATTTTCTTCTTTTTTCCATTCTCAAAAGTTCCTAGGATGGAGTTTGCTCTTTTGGTGGAGCACCAGCCCTACTGTGTGCAGAGTTATCTATTTGAAACTCAGGATCTCATCTTGAGTGGGGATAATCCATTGAAACCCTGCCCCTGCATGGGTAAGGGTCAGGGAGGGTTTTTCCTCTGTAATCTTCCAACCTCTTTACCTCCACTCCAGTGTCCTGCCTGCTAAGTTTAGCTGGCTTCCAGGAACACTCCATTAGGGTAGTTAATTTCTGCTCTCATGTCCTTTCAGTCTTGCCTGACGCATTCCAAACTTTGCCGCTCTTTGTCCATGACACAGTGACAGTACAACAAGGACTATGCCCCAATAAAATACTTCTTTGTTTTTTTCTACTGGACTGAAAGTTTTACGGCATCTCTGTATGCCTTTCTTTCTGCAGCCCTACTGATTTCTTTGGGCCACATATTCACCCCAAACACTCAAACTTCAGCTTTTAGAGTAACTTCCTTCAGCACGTCCAGCCCCAAGAAAGGCAAGAAGCATTGAAGGGCTGTGAGACACTGCAGGTGAAGAACAGGAGAGAGGGGGAGAGCCATCCCCACTGTGCATACAGTCATCCATAGCGTGCATTATGGTGGTGGTCAACCTCCCTGGGCACTATTTCAGAGACAGTAAAATGGCTACAGCACGAGCTGTGAGTCCATACATTGGTGTTGCTGTTATGCTGGGGGTCACCTGGTGCCATCCTAGGGCAGAATCTGGCCCTCTGGGCACTACTGGGACTTTAGTACCAGTAGGGTCAAATCAGTGCTGTCTTGAATCAATGTCCATGAAATCAAAAAAAGCACTTTTCACTGTTTCACCTATCCCAGGGAGCACTAACTTTTCTGAAAGTGACATGTGATTAGTCCGGCACAGTATAAACCCCCCACTCCATTTTTTTTTTCTTCCTATCAATGACTTTTTCTGTGGCTGGTGCAATGTCCATAATAATATTCTCTCACTGATCTCTGTGAGCAATAGATCTGGCCCTTTAGGGTTAAATTGGTGTGGCCAGCCTTCCCCAAAAAGATTGTGGCCTGTGGCATATTATGTTATGAGTAGGGCCACTTGATGGGGTGTCCTGTCTGCGCAGCCTGGCAAAAAGGCCAGAGCAGCTCTAGTGTGTCCTGCATCTTATCTGAGACTGGGACCACCTGACTTCTCCAGCAACAGTTAGTCAACATCTTGTGTCCTGAGTAAAGATCTCAGATAAGATGGTGCTCTGCAGGTTGCTGGAATAACATTTTGAAGATCTGGCATCTTTATGGTTCTGACACAGCTTTAATGTGCTTTCCTAAACAAATTGCTTCATTGCATCATGCTTGAGCTTCCCCCTCCATTCAATAGGGAGTCATTATAGGGACCCCCTAAAAGCTAGGAATTATTCCAGTTAAACCAAGGGAATGGTGGTGCTGACAATCTTTTCAAGAACTGATGACATTTCTTGGAGGTGAACACTGTCATTTGCTTGATGGTTACCAGAAGGTATTCATGGATGTTAGAGCTAATAGTAATTAATTGACCACGTAAAACCACTGATGACTGAAGAAGCTGACTCAGATCCCACTTCTTTGTTTAAACTTGTCTGTAAATTCTTCACATTTTCATTTGGTAAGAACAAAGATAAACTGCTTTAAATGTAACCACAACCTGTAAACATAACATGCAACGTCTGAAAGATGGGTCAGATTTTCTGTTGGGTGAGTGGGTGCAGCTTCCAGACTGAGGTTGAGAGGTTGGCTCAGCAGTTTCCAAGCCGTAAGCATTTCTTCTCTGAAAAAGAAATGGGGGTTTCTGCAGAATGAAGAAGAGCAAAACAGCTGTGTTAAGGCCAAAGGCGCAAGCTGACAAACTGGAAGAAATGGACATACAGGGCTGGGCATTTGCTGGGGAAATATTCAGGTTCTTAAAGAACATAGGGGAAGTGAGGCAAAAGAGACATTTCACCAGGGCCTTCAGTCCAAAATACTGACAATTAAAGGTCTTGAAAATATTGCCCTAAACGAATGAAAGACAATAAACACATGGGATTAGGAAAGCTCTCCCCTTCTTGAGCAATTTTCACCTCTGTACAGAGGTATACCGAAGCCACAGGAGGCTGAGCCCTCCTCCCCAAACGTTTCACACACCAAGAGCTGCTGAATGTTGATACTTTTATCCTCGGTCAGTCTCCTCATTGCATCCACCCCATCCAGATCCTCAGACAGCTCGGGCTGCAGTATGTGGGGTCAGCCTGGGTGTTAGGGCACTCACTTTGCTGCCCCAAGGAAAGTCAGAGCACGGAGTTTCTTTCTCTGCATCACATTTCAGCCTGCCAAAGCCATTAGCTTACCTGAGAAACTATGGCAAGTTTGGAAAAAATGACATTTCAAAATTAGGCTTGCTTTCCCCAGTTGTTCACATTTGCATTTGCATTTGATTGCTGTGCTGATCCTCAGCTATTTTAATTTTACTACAGCAAATCTTGCTAGCTAATTATTCTCTCCAGACTAGTTCAGCTTATCCTCTAGCTCTCAGCCCTTTACTTGGGGCAGTCACTCACTTACTTATTTTTGCCAGAACACTGGGATCCGTATCAACGTGACTTATTATTTTCTTGAGGTGTCCCTGACCATCAGACACTTCATCAGATTCTTTAATATCTTTTGCATCCTGTTGCTGTAGACAAGTCATGCACCTGCTGGACCATCTGCCGATGCAGACTGCAGTTCAACCCACGCACACAAGAGATTTCTTTATCCATTACTTTGCACTTTGTTAAATGGTATCTGTCTGTACAGAGAGGCTCTAGTGAGGTTTCAGACCAGGGCCAGGCCAAGGTATTTTGGAAGCACAAGCAAAACCTGATTTTTTTCCTGCCATTAACTCCAAAGGACTTGAGTTCTACCTCCAGAAGCTGAAAGGAGCACATGGAGAGCCCTTCAGGGTGGTGTGTGGCATGCTGAGCACTGTTCATTCTGCAGACCACAGAAATGGGAGGTCCGAGACAGCACAGTGGTACCAGCCAGCCTTGCTTTTCAGGACTCTAGCACAGAGCGGGCAAATGCTGGGGCTTTTGTTCCTTTCCTGCCAATTTCTTGCCTGTTCCCTGCCTTTGTCTTATGCCTGAAAGGGAAGTACCCAGATCCCAGTTATTTGTATTTTTAAGCACTAAATCTTGGCAGCCAGGGTGTAGCTTGTAGGAATTTTTCAGTGATCCAGAAAGAACCCTAAATATACATGTATTTAAGTCTTCAAGTGTGCTAAAGTACTGTGTTCACTGGGATCTGTGTGGCCCAACAGCACCTCCTGAATTGTATTTTGTGCGTGCATGTGCATGTGTGTGCACATGTGTGTGTGTATGACATGAGGATCTGGAGAGAGTTCTGTCTAAACAGTGTTTCACAAAAAGTTTTATCCGCAGAGGAAGTCACACCAGCCTGATTACATCAGAGCACTTACAGTGCTGAGGTTCTCCAGCTTGATTCCCTATTTAGACTTCCTTTAAAAAGGGAGGAACTAGTCAGCAGACAGCAAAGCTATTTGCTATCTATATGTTTTAAACTAGGGCTCATCTGGAAATAGTCATGATGTGTTAGGGCCAAATTTTCAGGCATGCAAATCACTATTTCCATGGACTTAAAAAGAGCCATGCTAATTTTCCACCCTGTGGGATATGACCTCTGGATTTTACTTCAACTTTCACACTACGTTCACTACCTTCCTTACCACACCTTTTGCCAAACAAAGTTATATTTAGCCCTTTGTCTGATATTTTATGCTGAATTCAATTTTCCTACCACCAATAACCAACCCATAATACCTTCAATCATGACTTTGCAAAGCCATGAAAAGAAAAATGAAGATATTTTTAAAATGTAGTTTTATCTTCCCTTGGCAATCTTTTACTAGGTGAGTAGCTTGGTAATTTCTGATGCCCCAAAATGAAGAAGTAGGAGACAGTGACCATGGGAGTCCGGTCACCCTAACTGTGGCAGAAAGATAGGACAACAGGACTTCATACCATGTCTCTACACTTGTAGAAAAAATGGAAAGTAATTAGTCTGGGAAGAAGGAACAAGTTTCTATAAACAGCTCTGAACTAGCACTCACTTACAGATCACTGAAGTCACAACTTGCTTTTAGAAATATGATGAAGCCTCATGCTGGCCTGAAACCTCAGGCACCTGTTAAATTGCATGCAAAGCAAAAGAACACAGAACTGGTCATAATGGGTCAAACTAAAGTCCCATCCAGCTTAACATCTATTTTCTAACAATGGCCAGGAGCAGGATCCTAAATGAGATTAAAAGAACTGGGCATGTAGAGAGCAATTTTCCAGATTTATGCTCCCAGCTCCTGTCTCTCAACCAAGTACTCTTAGGATAACTACAGAGTGCCCAGGTGTATCTGGGGTGCATTTCCACGCCACGTCCCCACTCCCCCCCAAATGGTTGGCAGGGCTCAAAACAGACAAATATACAGTTTTTGCTCTGGCCTGTCTGCAGGTAACACACCACTTCCACCCCACCCACCAGTGCACTGCGTTTAACACAATTTCAAAACATTATTTTTTGAGGCTTGAAATAACTGGATTTCCCTGGGCTTTAATTTACCACTTGACTAGTTTCCTATTTAACCTTTCACTTCAATCCTTATTTCACAGCATGAAATGATACCCCTGCACACCATATTTCTCTTTTTGAGGCAAGCCTACCAAAATTATCTTCTGCTTGGACGGGATGGGCAGTGCATGCAACTTTGTGAAACAGCTCAGTGAAAACAACATATTACTCATAGAAAATTCTCAGTGAAGGTTGCAGCTGAGAAACTTTGATAGGAGGAATGGCATATTAGACACATTTTACCCGAAGTTCCACTTACTTAGAAAGGAAAGGGCATGAAAACTTTCTGAAAGAACAATCTTTCCCAAACCCCGTTTCTGAAAGGGAGCTAAGTCTGTGTCTGGCTTTAAGCAAAGCAGTTGCCATAGAAATACTCCTGTGCTTAATATGATACCTGCTAAGTCAGGGATTTAACCAGGGACACTGTAATTACTGACACAAATTTTTACAGCCTGAGCTAAACAGTCAAGACTTGCTAGCTATAGGTATATATTTCTTAAACAGATAAGGCACAGCAGGGAATCTTATCACTGGTTCAGGCTTTAATTAGACACATCTTAATTATTGTGCTGGATGAAAGACCTTGAAACAAAGCTGGTGTGACTGTACATCCTCTCTAGCACTGTATTTATTAATTTTTGCTTAGGATTTAAATAAGAAGAGTTATGGAGAAGGCAAAGCCCACACAGAGAGACTCCTCTCCCTACATGCAATATATTTTTGTTTACTGCTGCTCATCATACTGATGTTCATGGGCAGCAAAAGCTCCAGTTGAATCACAGCAGTTCTGAATTAGCTGCGAATGTGTGTGTGTGTGTGTATATATATACACATGTGGGGAGGTATGTGCACAGGGGAAGCCTCACCCTTCATTTTGTATATTAATGACAAAATGGTTCCAAACAATTTCTGCATTTAACAGCAGGCCATTTAGCTGAGCCCTCAGTGAAATCCACACAAAAAATGTACATCTGTATG
Organism: Haliaeetus albicilla; assembly: GCF_947461875.1. Taxonomy (NCBI): domain Eukaryota; kingdom Metazoa; phylum Chordata; class Aves; order Accipitriformes; family Accipitridae; genus Haliaeetus; species Haliaeetus albicilla. The sequence goes on from NC_091516.1 coordinate 42,029,470, forward strand.
TCTGGTCTATGGGGCTGGACCTGTTGGTATGCTCAGACAAGAAAGAATACCCTCAGTCGATCCAGTCACAGTTGTCCCACCACACACGGGGACAGAGACAAAGAAAGCATGATAGCGATCAGAACACTTACGTGAAAGAAAGGGTGGTCTCAATTCCAGTTCCTGCTCTCCTAACTATTTTATCTGTCCAAAATTTTTGGCCAAAATGCCTAAGAGCCTGGCTACTCCTGAGAGATGAGAGATGTGCACTTGCATCTCTTCAGACAGAAGAAGGAACCAAGCTCAGGTTTCTCCCTCTTAGGAATAGGACATCTTCCAACACTGGGCTGTTAGCACAGGCAGGAGGGAGGCAGTCTGTGCTTGTTGCAACCATTTTCAAATAGCATCTCCTTTTTTTCTGGTGTTTTTGTTTCACTTTGGGGCTGTGAATGCACCTCCCTGCAGCATGAAGTTGAAAGCCTCTTAAGCTTCAATGAAACATCTTGTTGTATTGTTAACACTTGGGTAGCTTCTTGCTTAGCAGACATGGCAGTTGTGAATGCCACCATTGGGCACTGAACAATCCTCAGGCACTGAATGTGGAGCCTATGTGCCTAATTCAGGATGCTGTTTTGATGACCATATCATGAAGAGTTTGCAGCTACAAAGCTGAGAGCTGCTGGGTATAAAGTCCCTCTCAGTTCTAACTCCTTTTCCTCTTCTGTAAAGAAAGAGGCTAGTAGCTTTGCCACACAGCCACAGGGGTGTTTTGAAGATGAGATATCTTGGAGCTTGTATACCATTGAGATTTTCTCATGAAGAAGGCTGTAACAACCTTGAGTGGCAGTGCAAGCAAAACACACTGCAGAGTGCTTGTGCTGCACTGATTGACTCCAAAGGGGAGTTGTTTTCTTCACAGAGCCCGTGGAGCAAAGGAAGCATGAAGTGGAGCCCTTGGGGACCCATCAGACTAGCCAAGTGATTTATTCAGGGACATGGGGTTAATAATGCACCTTGGTTAACTGCACCCTGCCGGGAGCATCATTTTTCCTCCTGCAGCAGGGCAGGGATGCAGGCAGGTGCCTGTTCTCTCTGTAGTCAGCTTACTGCAGGACAGGCCAGCTTGTTGTTGCAGAGGAGGGGGGTTACAGGGAAGCAGAGAGGCCACAAGTCCACCACACTAATGGTGGAGAAGACCACACAAGGTACAGACATACCTGTGCAGCTTGATGGCTCAGAGACAGACAGAGCTTTACCAAACCCACCGAGCAGAGTGCTGTTTGAGACTGCTGACCATGTGGATGCAGGCTTCAAAGGGGTTGGGACCAGCATCCCTTCTGAGATGTGTCACCACAGAGGTAAGGAATGTGTGCTGGCTGTGATGGGGCACAGATTAACCATGAATTTACGCCCAGAGTGTGCCAGTCTAATTTGGAAGGTCTGTTGGTCCCTTGTGAGTGCAACCAGGATGATGGGGATTATCATGTCTGGCCACTAACGTCTTGCCCACAGTGAGAAAAATCAATCTAGATCCAAAACAGCTATGCATTTAACATGAACTTGTTAAACCACATTAAAGCTCTGTTTTGGCATTTTTAATCAAAGGTGATTTTAATATGATCAGACTTCATTACCTTACCAAGTGAATTGGTCTGAACTTAGTTTCAGAATTTTTTAGTCTTGAATAGAATATCCACCCAGAAATTGAATGAAGTTTCAATACACACTTAGAAAATTAATTTGAATTCATTTCCATGAGAGCACAATGTGTGGACTGAACACTGATCAGTAGAGTCACACCAGTGAAGTGAGCGAGCTGTCAGTACTGCAGGTGCTGGAGGAGCTTGGATTCAAACAAGGGCTGTCAAAATTACTCCTCTTAACAGATTTTCACCTTCCACACATTTTCACTTAGTTTATTTTCAGAGGCCATATCCTTGGTTATAACCAGTGATGTTTTTCAGGAGTGTAGTAGCCTGTAGAAACTTTGGCCTGATAGGTTTTTGAGGAAGATAAAGCTTATGCCCATTAACTACACAAAAATATTTCTTCATTCATCACACACGGAACAGCATCAATGTCTTGCACATTAATGGGGCTAGAAGTTGTGACTAGATGATCTAAAAAGTTCTGAAACAGTAAATGTTAAAGTATCCACTTCATTTGTGACAGTTTCTGAACTTTCACAAATTGAGTCCATAAAAATTGTTGGTAAATTGGAGGCTATCAGGTCTTGCTTATAGCAACATATACACAGACACATGTACAAACAACTCTGAAATGTGCCATTTCCTGAAAAGAGACGTTAATGAGACGTCATCACCTGTCACGATTGCTGCTGTTGCCAAAGATGTTGGTCTGTCAGCTCGACCTTTAAACCACTGTTAGGATACTTCTGTGTAATCAAGATTTGCATCTTCAAAATGTCAGTAGAACAAAAGCTACTGTTGTCCTGACTCAGTTGAGTAGATGTCAAAGACTTGGTTCTCAGCTGCTGACAAAATTTCAAGTCCAGCTTAAGATAAGAAAGTGTTTTATTCACAGTTACGGTTAGAATACATCTTTACCATTTAATTCTGTTTATGCTGATGTTTCTTACTCTTTTCTTGCCACCAACAGAGTGGCAATAACCAGTTTTGATGTCTATGCAGATTGTCTTCCCACTTGTCTTCATGAGTTTTAAAGGAACACCAAATGGAGAAAAAGAGAAATTGTCAGTCCTCAGTTTAAGAGGAGACTGAGAGTAGGGTTAAACCATGACCTTTATTAATTCAGGAACCGGTTTTGTTAATTAAGTACATTTTCTGTAAGAAAAGCAAAAAGGTCTTAAAACACTTTATACTCTCTTGGTAAGTCATTGGAGTCTCAAAGTATTTGTAATGAAGCCCCTTTTGTATGGCCAGTGATTTGTAAAAATGAACCTAGAAGCAAAAGGAAATCAGATTGTTGAAGTTTTATTCAGTTGTTTGTTACTCTGGAGCGCTTTTTATTTATTTTTGTTTACTGATCTGTCTCTTTTGCCCTGCATTGCATTTTGCAGAGATGTTTATATGAGGGGAAAATTAGACTTAGCAGTGTTCTGCATTCACTTTGCGCGATGTAAATAATTGCACAAAGTGCAGAGGTCCAGAGTAGCTGACTATCAACAGCTAGATGAGCTTGGGCATAGGCAGAGCTTAACTTTTGTACTGAAGAAGTTGACATGGAGAGAGCAAGGAGATGAATGTGTAAAAGTTTGATACTTAGTCTCTACCTCTGTGCTGTTGACAAGCGGGCAGCTCTCCTCTACCTGTCCTACCATGCACATGAAAGTTTGACTTCTGTTCCCCAAGTAACTGTAATTTTTATGAAATTGTGCAGCATGTCTGAGCTATGGTTCCCACTCCACTGAAATTATGTAAATTGTTGCATCCCTGTATTTCAAGAAGTCCAAAGTGGCCTTTCAATGTGGAAACTGATAAAGTGCTTTGAGATCAGTGGGTTGAACTGTGCTGTAGCAGCTCAAAAAGTTGTTGTACGTTGTGCATTTTCAGACCTGTGTCTGACAAGCCCACTCTCTACCACAGTACTGCAACTGAGGGGAGGAAACAGCTGTTTTAACATGGTGTTAAATCAGCTGCTACCCACTCTGCTGAAGTACCTCACAGCTGGCAACAGCAGAGGAGGAGAGACAGTCTTACGTGCTATAAGCAGTACCTGCTTCTTTCTCATCAGTGTATATAGGAGTAAATCACACCCTTCCACTGCAGATCCATGACACATTGTCTAAAATGAATGACAGTCTTCCTTCTGGGAATAATAGGCTTATTTCTGGAGCAGACTTCTGGTATGTTTTCCCAAGAAATTTCCCTTTTCTGACAGAGAAGGTGCCAGGGTGTCAGGAATCAGACGTTTCATTTTTAGGCCTTCATTTTGAATGCACCCTCGGGCTCCTGGGGTCTTCTCACAGTATCTCACCCTCAAAAAGAATGAGTCTTTGGTGGAAGTCCATCCTGTGTCCTGCTCACAGTGCCTGGATGCTGATAACTCCCTGGAATGACCGTCTAACACTGATAAACACGGCATGAAGGTAATGTTTACCTTGAGCATTTAGATTTTGCAGAGTACAGAAAACCAGGTCATATCGAGATTATTTAAAAGTACACTTTGTTACCCAACACAGTCCCTTACATTTTGCCGAAGTAGTCTCCCTCCTTGCTGAGTAGTGACCCCTTAAGGAAAAATCCAGCTACTGCCGCCAATAATATCTCCCCATCTCCAGCTGCTCTTCCGTGAGATTTGCTTTCTCTCCCCGCCCAGCCTGGGGCTTGTTCCCTCATTTTCGGTTCAGCACATTTGAGAAAGGATGTCATAACGACGTGTATCAAGAAATCCGAAATGTTGCTCAAATGCGTCCTGCAGCAGGCATCTTCTGTAACTTTTTGTGTCAATAATTGTGTCCATGTCCTTTATTTTATTTTCCCCATGGTTTGATTTGTTCACTGATGCTGTATCACCAGGCCACTTAGGAACTCTATTTTTTTGCCTTATTGTTTTGCAGTCGATGTTGTTCACTCCTCTAATTTTACCATAGAGACAGAACTTACACGAGCGTTGGGGTTTTTTTCTGTATGTTTCAAAGTCCAAATGCTGAAAACCAAGTATCACTGGTTAACCACTCCTTTCTTCAAAAGCCTCTTGCTCCAGAAGAGTATCTTGAAAAAATTGAACCCTAAAATTGAGCCCTAAACTTTCAGCCACAGAAGATGAGTAACTCAGTATATGTTGGGTTTGGAGTGTTTTGTCTTTTTCAGGCCTGACTCAGGAAGATTTTTTGAATGGTTTCAATCAAACAATACTGAAAAATAATTCTACAGCATCTTTCGTGCATGGTGATCACTGTAAATGTTTTTTTTGCAGCCTAAGGAACATGCAGAATAATCTCCTCAAGAAAAGGAGGAATCACTAAGAACTGCAAAGTAGCAGTCCTAGTTCTGGGCTCTGATCCTACCTGGTTTTCCATGTTGCATGGCCTTTCCAAGCATACAGGGAAAACCTTCCTTTGTGAGATTTTAAGTAGTTTGTGCAGATCTTTTCTGTAACTTCTCAGAGTACTGTTTCCCACCTAAGGGTGTAAGTGCATCTCCTACAGATAATGGTTATCTGCACCAGCAGGGAATATGGCTGAGCAACTATATACACAGATTCTTGAAGTTTTCTGGGTGACGGTGGAGTTCAGTTTGGTGTATCTACACTGTTACCGGCTTCTTTAAAGCTGTCCCGGGTATGACTGTGTCGGGTGCAGTTTCATCTATGAACTGCAACAAGGCTTCACCTGACCAACTCTCTGTTGTGAGAGCTGGTGGTTCTGGGGTGCAAGAGTAGGAACGGACCCACACTGGGAACACGGACTGTAAGTGCGACCTCCCCGGGGGCACGGTCCCCTTGCAAAGCACCAGGTGCGGGAGTGGACGCTATAGCCTTGCGAATCCCCCTTCCGTTGAGCATCGGCCACCGCCGGGGGGGCGGGGGCGGCACTGCCAGTAACCCCGCAGGAAGCCGCAGCTTAAGCAGGTGCCGAAGTGGCAGCACACAAGCACCCTGAGGAGCCACCGCAGCCGCACCCGCCTCTAGCTTTCCCCAACCCGCGAACGCGCGCCGGAGACCACCCGCGGCCCCTGGGAGAGGCCCCGCGCCTCTCCCCCGCGGCGTGCCCACAGGTCGTCCGGCGGCGGAGCCACCCGCCTTCGCGACCAGCCGCGGGCTTTGCCGATCGGCGGGGCGGCACCCGGCTGCGACGCCCGCCCCGCCCCGCCCCGCCCCGCCCTGCCCTGCCCTGCCCGCCCCGCCCCGCCGGGGCCGCAGTGCCTGCGCCCTCCCCGGGGCTGGGGCCGGGGCCGGGGCCGCCCCACCCCACACCCTGGGGCTGTGCAGGCTCCTCCCGAGAGCAAGCGTGCGGTGCCCGGGGCGGGCATTAGTAAGGCGTGTGCCGAGGGGGTGTGTATGTGGGCTGGAGTTTATTATTATTATTATTATTATTAGGAAAGAAAGGGAAAAGGAGGGGGAAAAAAGGGAGGGGGGAGGAGGGGGGAGGAGGAGGGAGGGGGGTGAAGGGAAAAAAAAAAGGCCCGGAGAGGAGTTTCCAAAAACTTCCAAGGAACTCGCTGCTCCAAGTCCCAGGCGGCGGCAGCGGGCAAGAGCGATGCTGGAGCCTCGGGCGCTCCGGGAGCCGACAGCGGCAGCAGCTGCGGGGGCGGCTGTGGGGATGGCGGCGGCGGCGGCGGGGAGTGCGGTGCCGGCCGGAGCCGGGGTGACCGAGAAGAAAAAAGACGGCAACGGCAGGAAGGGGAGGAAAGGCAAAGGGCCCGGCAAGAAGCCGGCTCCGACGGAGGAGGGCGAGACGCCCGGGTCCGCCACAGGTAAGCCCGTCGGCAGGTGCGGGGGCCGGCCCGCGCGGACCCACCGCGCTTTTCCCGCACCCGTGGGGCCGCAGGCAGCGGGCTCATCCCCGCCGCCCCCCGTCGCCGCAGCCGCCCGCCCGGCCCGGCCCGGCCCGGCCCGGCGGAGTTGCGCGCCCCGCGGCGGCGGCTGCTCGCCGAGCTGCCCGGCCCTGCGGAGCGGCGGCGGCGAGAGTCCCTCGGCTGTCCGACCGCGGGCCGGTCTGCCGCCCTCCCTCCCACCGGCCCCGAAACCCCGAGCGGCTTTCGGCCAGCTGTTGCTTTTTTCTTTTTTTTTTTTTTTCTCCCCCCACCCCCCTTTTTTGGAGGTCGTGGGGCTCTCTCTCCTACTACAAAACACGTTTTCTGTCCCTTCCTTTCCCCAGAAATCACTTAGCTGCGTTGAAGAGATGGCAAACTTTCGTGTGGGGTATTTTGTCTAAACTTGCACCTATTTACTCAGAGAGGACTTTTTGCTTGCTTAGCAGCACGTGTTGTTTCTCTTATGCCTCCCCAGTATCAAGCGCAAGTATTCATGCCAGTGATACCCTCGTCCTTTGTAGGTGTCCACAGAGGCAAGACTCTGTGGATCGACCCAGAGGTAGGGTTGCAGCTGAGCACGCTGCCTCACTCGCTGTGGTTACTTATTTCTATCAGCCAAACACCGTGATCAAGATCAAGACTCCTAGGACTGTATGAACACATATGAGCACGTGATGCTTTTCCTAGCGGTTTGCCACCTAGTTTATCAGAAAGCCTAGTGGCACATACAGATGCACTTAGCTTTTTGCAACAGCAGTGTGTAACTGGACTTGCTGGTTAGTTTATCTGTTTCTTTGAATTCTTGTTGTTTGTAGGCAAATTGTTTTAAAAGAAGCATATGAAGAGCAGTCAGTTGCCTGATTTGAGCTTTTTTTTTTTTTGCTTTGGTTTTTTTTCCCTCTAAACAGCCACATAAACAAAAAGCTGAAAAGGGTAAAACTTCCTGAATATGCCTACGTTAACTTTGCTTAATGCATCATGGCCAACACGACCTGCTATAGATTTTAATCATCAGCCCTCAGGGAGGATGTGTGTGATTCAGCAACAGCAGGTATCCCTTTGGGCTAATAATCTTTACAAACTAGCACTGCCCAATGCATCCTCTTCTTTGTGTCCCTTGGAGACACAGCTCACCCAGCTTCTGGTCAGCAGTGGGTGTAAATGAGTTTCAGGTGCAGCAGGTGAGGTTTCCCTTGTTACGACAAGCTAGAGACAAACTCTCCTTTTGACACACACCCCCCTTCCTTCCCCCCCCCCCCCCCCGGGGTTTTATAATGCTGCTTGCTGTTACACTATGTAAGCATTGTGAGCATCTCCTGCTAAAACAAACTGTCTCTTGGAACATTAAAACCTCTGGCAATCTTATCCATGACAGCTGCACTGTTTGAAGTGTTTGGGGGTTTTTTTGTTTGTTTTTGTGGTTGACAGAAAACAGGAGGACAGTGACATGTTGGAGGATTTGTGACAAGAAAGCTCTGTCAAGGAAGCGTAAAGGAGACACACATTTTTCTGAGTCCTCTAGTGTCCCATCCCAATCTTGTAGGAGAGCTTTCATTTTCCTGCTCTGTGGACAGTTTTCTGTCTCCAGTGGAGCAGGGTTGCTGCACTAGGGAAGCTCGGGCAGTCCCAGGAAGATGGGGTGAGCTCTTGGGCAGGGCATGGGAGGCTCCATGTGCCTTGGGCTAGGCACTTGTGCCACTGCTGAGGGAGCAGGGGAAGGAGCTGTGAACCAGAGGGGATATTTTTTGAGTAATCCCACCAAGCTGACTCTGAACTAGGCAGAGGTTTTTGGGAAGATGATCTTCTTTCTCTGGTGGGGGGAGCCAGAGTAACAGTCTCAAGGATCTACGCAATATGTATCACCTAAAGTTTAGGTAACCATGTGTATTTAGTTCCCACTTCTGGTGCTGTGGTCTGATCATGTCTGCCATGGTGAGGGTTTTATCTGAAAATCTGAAAGATGGCAAGTCTAGATGGAGGTTCACCAAGGCAGGGTTCAGATCACGCCTCGCTCTTAAGGCTCTGCTAAAACTCCAGAGGGCTCATGTCCCTACTAAGCCAAAACATGTCAGTGTTTGAACCAGAAGAAGTCCATTTTTCTGGCAAGTGCTTACCTCAGTTCTCCAAAGTGCCAGTATGTTTTTGTCGGTATGAAAGAGTACCACCTTCATCCATACCTGACATTACTAGTCAAAAGTTTCCTGTGTGGGCAAGAACTGAGCATTCTTCTATCTTATGTAATTAAAATCCCACTTCTTCCAAGATGAGTATATGTGGCAGGGTAATTCACATGTGTAGCTAATCCATGTAGTGTTTGGAGGTATGTTATCTAATAGGACAATGAAACACAGCATAAGACATCAGTGTACACTTCACTCACAATCAAATAATGTCACGTTGGCAATGTTATACTTACAAATTTTGTCTAATCTGTTACTTAAGAATATTTTCTTTTGGGGGGGGACTTAGAACAAGAGCTGATATTTTAGAAGAGAAAGAGTGGAAGGATTGGTTAATGTGAAATGTAGCAAGAGAGCAGTTTCACATTTCATGCAACGGGCTTTTATTCTCTCTGTTCAAGCATATTAGAGCTTGAGTTAATGACTGGGCTACACATGTTGATTAACAGTACTTATAGGGATGATAGGAAGGCCTCTGACTTTCGTGGGACCATGATTTCTCCTTTTTGCTAATACAGTTTTATGGTTGTATCTGACGATCAGTTGGTGTGTTTAGGATGTGCAGTCTGAGAGGTCATGAAACAGTTTTGCTTTTTAGTTACCTGCTTTCTTGAATTATGTCAGGAATTGTCATCTTCTCTGCTGTGTTCTCCTCTGTCAGTAGTTTGCATCTGCTTGTGGTCTTCTTTCCATATGAAAAATGGCAGCTTGCAGCTGGTCATCAGTTTTAAGATCTGTGCACTAGCATAGGAGTCCTTAGCAGATCTTGAGTTTTTTGTTTAGTGCTGTTTTTTATGATCATAGCTTCTTTCAGCTTAGTTTGCTTTTGGCTGTCAAAGTATATCACATATCCCTTCAATCTTGGGTCTGGAAGCATTGTTTTATTGGTAACTTGTCACCAGGTTGAGAATTGGCTTTATTATTTGGAAAAAAAGTGTATGAGAAAATGTTTCTTTACTATATTCTGTCACAACTTACCTGGGAACTCCAGAATTACTGTTGGAGAAGAAAATTATAGAGTTACTGGGGAAAAAACCTGAGCAGGTTTGGCCTCTTCTGCTCAGCTGCACAGTGATAACACAGAAAAAAAACATCTTCATGTTTTTCATTGACTGTTTGAAATCCAGGCTCTGTTACAGAAGTTTGGGAAGGTCCACGTCACTGTTGTTTCTTTGTCACTAAAATTATGTAGAAGAACATTTCCCCCCCTCTCTTCAAGCAGTCTTGAACAAACTGATGCTGTCTGGTTTGTGTCAAGTCCAGAGTGATTGTATCTTCCTTTAGCAGGGCACTCTGGACCATGATAAATACAGGGGGTGGAAAACTGGGGACAGAGTGTTGCAAATGGACAGAAGCTTACAGCTTTTCTCCGAGTGATTTCACTGAACTGCTGTGCCAACTGAGCATGCAGAGAGGCTCAACAAATCTGGTCTTCCTAGGGCATCACCAGCACACTGAAAATACATCCAGCCTGGGCAGAGGAACCTAATGCAGGGAAGCTGAGGTTGTGAAGCAAGGTCTCCAGACCTTCCCCTCACAGAGGCACCGCTCCTGACTCGTGGTGCTGTTATAGCTGGAGCAGGGAGGCTGGGACTGGGCCCAGTGTCAGCCCTTGAACCTTCTGCCCAGCCCAACTTAGTGTTGGACCATGTAAAGTAGTGCTAGCGAACTGAGAGAAAGGAATCAGCCCAGGAAGTATCCGTCTGTGAAAGAGATGTGTTTTGGTAAATTAGGTGGTGCACCAGCATATCAGTTGCCAGGGCCTTCGCCAAGCGTTTCCAGGCATCTCACAAAATGTGAGTTTTCAGGTGGTTTCTGCTTAGCAGACAAGATGAGGGAGAGGCTGCTGGGCTTGAAAGGACAAAGCATGAGAAGACATGAAGTATTTCTGAGAGACACCTTGATGTGCATAATGACTGACAGTGCTGTCAGAGCAGCAAAGTCTGTGGCTATGGGTTATATCAGCCACTCTAGTTCAGTAGCAGTGGTAGCAAGCTTTGCAAAAATCTGGTCCAGAAAGACAAAGTTGGTGGGGGAAGAGTGAAGAGCAGGGATTAATGTTTTAAAATCCTTCCCTTCCCATTGGGAAGATGGGTCCCAATCATCATTTCAGTGAGGTGACCTCAGCAGCATTGTTCTGAACACATCTGCACTTGGAGAGCCCAGAGAAGGGTGGTTGCAGTCATTGACATAGAAAATAAGTACCTCCTGGTGAGAAATTTAATTTAGACTTAGGTAAAATGCCAGAACTTTGAGACTACATGACAAAATAAATAGCACGAAGTTCAGATGAGATGAGTGTGACTGAGCATCACTTTTGACTGCATCCTGGTAGCAGGCTTGGTGGACAGAAGAAGAAATGGTTTTGATCATATGAAAGACTGAGTTGCAGGTCAGGGCTTGGTTGGGAAGTTTAGAGGCTTGCTAGGTTTAAATTGATACTTAATATTCATAAAGAAAGGTCAGAAGGGAGGTCAGTATTTTGGCATGAATTGAAGACAAGAAAAGCCTTGGAGATGGAATGAGAGCTGTGATTTCTGGTAAAACTTGTCCAATTCTAGAGGAAAACCATTGCTTAGAAGGAGTGACAACTTCTTCTGGTGTTTCCAGGCCAAAATATTTATGCGCTGCTGGTATGCCTGTACGTTTTTCTGGGAGAAAAGCTTCTCCTCCTGTGTGCAGTGCCTGAATGCTCCAAACATTCCGCACAATCTTCAGAGCAATTTTGAGAATTAATCCTTTAAAAAGCATGTGAGTGTGTTCATGTTTTGTGAATAAATGAGATTAGTCACCATTCGACATCTTTTGACCTAACACTAGAAGTACTACTTGACTGTAGCTGTGGGAATGCAAATAAAATTGTGAGGACATACCAGTACAGTTGTCCAGTAAGTACTGCATGTGTATAGAAAGACATTCCCCCTGCGAAATAAATCCAGAAACTGTTCTGAACTTTGTGCAAATATTGATAGCTGGGGAAGGCTGAATAAATTTTTATCTTGGGTATAGAAATGCCAAGATCTGCTAAGCTATGCAAGGATTTTAAAACATTAATCCCTGGCAAAACTTGTGAGATGACACTCAAATCTGAATTTGTCTATTTGCAATTGTGGGCTTTTCTTCTTGGATTTCTGGAAAGGCGCTAACTGAAAAAGATTTAAAAAAAAGAGTGAAACAGTTTGAAACAGCTCTCATAAGGAAAAAAAGAAAAAGAATCCTATGCAGTTGATTTTTCAGAAGACTTCAGCACTCACTATTTGGGGCAGCTCACTTTTCATCTCATTTACTGAATCAAAGTCACTGGGTTTTCAAGAAAACTTTTTGGGTGCTTGGTTCATCAATGTCTAGCCACAAAAAATCACAGAGGAGCTACCGAGCATCTTTGATAACAGATTCTACTTTAAGCACCTAACTAGCAATTTGTTATTCTGAAGGTAAGGCCAGGTCTGCGCTGAACTGTAGAAAACTTCCTTCCAAGCATCTCTTTTCCCCCACCTCCCCCTTTTAATCTATTTGTAAGCATCTGATAGTCCTTTGAGACAGGTACTTATAACCAAGAGCAAAACAGTGAAGAACAATAGTGTCGCAGGGTGTCAGAAACTCTGGAAATGCTATGAATTCTTACCAAATCAGTGTTTTGTTAACATTCCAAAAGTAACAAGAGTGAATGTGCCTTTAACAGTACTGATAGTTTATCATGTTCCGTTATGATACAAGGAAACAAACCAAGTGTCAATACTTTGTGTGAGTCATTCTCGCTCTACAAAGAACTGCTTGAATGTGCTTGAGGTGTTTCAGTTAACCCTCAGTTGCTCCCTCAAATACACGGAGTCCTGGGGTCAGCGGAAGGCGGGGGGGAGGTCTTGTTCCAGCCCGACAAAATTTAGAGTGAAAGGCTTGTATCCGAAGAGCTAGTCAGTGCCGGGGCTACAGGCAGCTGCAGCAGGGGCACAGCTGAGAGAGGAGCCATGTCAGGAACTGCGGTGCTTGCCGGTGATGCTCACGGAGGCGTCTGTGGAAGTGTTGCCTTAAAAATAATGAAAATAATCACAGTAACAGTGAAAGGAAAAAAATATCCGTTGGTGACCTGAAGGGAAAGGAAGCGGGGCTTGAGGAGGGGTGCCGCTGCCGGTGCCGCTGCCGCTGCCGGCCGCGAGAGGGTGCGGCGGGAGCGCGCTGCTGCCCGCGGCCCCGCGGCAGGTACGGGGAGCTGCGTTGGGGTGGGGGGGAGCTCCGGCCCCCCGCACCTTTCCCTCCTCGGGCTCTGGACGGGGACGGTGGGGTGGCAGCTGCCCGTTGCCCTAGAGCTGCGGGGCTTTGGGCTGATCCGTGTGGGAGACTGACGGGAGTGTTTTCTCAGTCCTTTGGCTCTGTGGGTACTTCACCCGTATCAGAGGGTGATGCGAGGATGGCAACTTGGAAAGCAGTGTCCTGAAAATGAAGGGGAGTGGGGGGCTCTGAAGTTGTGCAGGTGTGTGGATGTGCAGGTGAACTGGTAAAGAAGCTGTGAGGGCATGCTTTTCTCCTCTTTTCCTTCATTCTTTCCTTCCTTCCTTTCCTCCCACACTCCCTCCCTTTCTTCTTCCCCTCCTTCCTCCTTTCTTTCTTCTTCCCTCCCTTGTTTCCTCCCTTCCCCCTTTCCATCCATCTGTCCTGCTGTCCTTCTTTTATGCCTCTCTCTCTGTCCTTTCCTTCCTCTGTCCTTTTCTTCCTCCCTCCCTTCTTTTCTCCATCCTTGCTTCCTTCTCTCCCTTTCTCCCTCCTTCCTTTTCCTCCTTTTTTCTCTTCTTCCTTTCCATCCATCTGTCCTTCCTCCTGTCCTTCTCATCTGTTCTGTTTCTGTTAATGGAGAAAAAACAATGAAAGGAAAATAAAGCAAGGTACTTCATAAGGAACATATAGTGATCTTTAACATAACCTCCTGTCTGGAGTAACTGCTAATGTTTTATTTGTGCACAGAATACTAGTGCCTGTTTTTGCATTTCTGGTTGTGTAATTTTCTGTGGGAGCACTAGATCTGGGGAGAAATTGACCATGTTATGTAGTTTGTTCACTGTGGGCCATTTGACAGCTCCTAGCTCTGACAAGGAGCCCACAGGCTTCACAGGTCAGGGAGGAAGAGAGAGATGTTGATCCATTTGTAACAGTTCACTTCAGAGCCTTTCCTCATTCCCTCTGTGCATCTCTTTCTCAGATTTTATGAACCGATGGTCCTTCCACTCTGTAAGCAGGGGGAATCCAGGTCAGGCTGTTTGATCTTGGCATTCAGACTTGGACTCAGGCTGAGCCATGCTCAATGCCTTTCTCCTGCATTAACAGCTTTCATTTCAACCCTGAGTCAACCACATGCCATGTCCTATGGCTAATGGTTAATCCCTTTGAAGACAGTTACAGAAGCATGAATGCATACTTGAGATGACTAAACAGAGTCCCTGTTAACATCCAGTTGCAGAGGTGATTGATAGAGGTTGTTCCCACTGCCGCTACTGCCAGAAGAGTTAAATTTTACATCCAATATTGGGAGGCTCTGTGTGTCTGTGTGTATGTGATGTGAAGTTTTAGCAGGATTGTTGGCTTCTAGAGTGACAGACTCTTCAGTTTTCCTTTGGGGAAGTTCACTGGACTTAGAAAGGAGAAAAAAGGGGTTGTTCTGTCAATGTTATGTTGCATCTGTATATGAAACGGCACTGAAAACTGCTCTCAGTTATTGCATTAGATTTGGAATGGATGCCAGTAAATGAAACAGGGCCCATTATTCTGTGAATACATTTTTGCATGTAGCCTTGAACTGCACCAAATAAACTGGTATTGTTTGTATATCATAACAGTCCTTCGAGGTCTGGTTGAAATCTGTATCCTTCAAATTCCCCTCTGTGGAACAAGCTCAGTTTGAGAGCAAGCTCCTATTGCCTAGGAGCCTACAGTCTGTACATGTCCAAGGTCACACCAGACCAGAATCTGATCCCAGCACAGAAACCAAGTCTCCTGATGCTCAGTCTAACTTCCTTCTTCAAACCACCCTGTTTCCTGACATATGGCCATTCTAGAGATAAGAATAACATATAGGTAACACAAGCCTGTCTCTTGCCCTGTTTTTTAGTGTGCAAAGATTCCTTTCCTTCTGTGAAAATGGGTTTCCTGGATGGCACTGTGCATTGTTGATACATCTGTTGCAGAGGGGACAGAAAGATGGGGGGTCTTTTTAGGTAGCATGCATATTGCTGTCCCACTGGTCCTGTGCAGCCAGCTCTGTGGCAGGAGCTGTTTCCACAGGGAGGATATGGGGATGAAGGGCATCAGGGAAGATGTCAGTTGTGCTACTGTGCCAGACCTGCATGTTTCAGGTAGGTGTGTTACTGGTAGGATTTGACAGACCCCCAGAGAGAAGGTGGTATTAGAAAAATTTTCCAGCAGGCTGCTTCCAAGGGCAGAACCTCCCGTTGCAAGAACAGAAGAGAAACTTCCCGTGCAGAACTTTGCCCCTCCAGTGGGAACAATATGACCTGTAAAAACCGGTGTTCCAGGGTATCCAGTGCCTCCTTCTTATTTCTGCCCTCTGCTCTACTTCTGCAGTGAGCCATACCAGCTTTCCAGCACTGTCCCAATTATCTCAAGAGAAGTTACTTTTGGAGAAGTTAGCTAAGCTTTTGAAAAGTGAACCTGAAAACATGAAAGCTCCTAGTTGTACATGTTCTTGGAAGGGATGTACTGGAGATACAGAGGTATAGAGTGCACTGTAAAGAGTTTATTCTCTGTGGGAGCTCTAGGGGATAAACGGAGCTGCCAGTGCACTGGTGGGGTTAGTTAAAAGGCACTGATTCTAAAAGTGAAGGAAGTGATGCTGAAGAAGGACTTGCCTGTACGTGTGGAGGATTTCTGTCACTCACAGCATCTGAGATGAGGATTGGTATCTTTTTTGAAAGATATTCTATAGTTCAACCAAAAGCTATGGGATGAATGCAGCAATTACTGGGTAAGGTTTTTTTTCTGTGTGTCAGGCTTCTAGTCCGACCTTCTTGCCAGACTTAATGTTGTAGATTCCAGCACTCCTGGCCTCATCTTTTTTCTGTTGACACATTTTGATTTAAATATGATTTTTTCTTAAGCAAGTTGCACATGGCATGTGAGAAGGTGCTGCAAATGTACAAAAGGCTAAGTGCAAATACTGGATGACAAAATGAACTGTGGGGAAAAGAAACTGATTGCCAACAAATATAAAACTGGTGTTGAGCACAGGTTTTCCTGGCTGTGTGAAGTGCCAGCAAGGTCACAAATTGGAAAACCATTTCAGAGCAATAAGGGGGGGGGGGATTTTGAAACAAAGTCAGAGAGGGGGATTTAAAATAGATAACCTTTTAACTCAGGCCTCTCCTTCATTATTTGGCATTGATTATTTCTCCCATCTGTGAGTGAGGGTGTCTCTCACCCCATTCTGTCCTCACTCTTACAGTGAATACCATGTGGGTGAGGAGTCTCTTTGTAGGGTTAGGGCCCATCCTATCACAGAATGGTGAGAACTCATCCTAGCTACAAGATCTCTGTTAAAGCTCATGTCAGTTCCACAAATGCTAGAATCCACTGGTCTTAGCTGCTGGTGTCCTTGCTCCCATCCCCAAAGTGCTGTCTGCCCTCATCCCTTCTCCAGCTCACACCTGACTGGCAGAAGCTGTTGGCAATAACCAGGCTGCCTCCAGTTTCCAGGCAGGGTGACTGAGGGGAACCAGTTCTTTGGCTGCAGTCTGAGTTGCACCTAACAGCAGGATGAAGGCAGAGCTTGGTGTTAAGGAGATGTCATCTTCACTGCTGTCCACAAGAAAGTGCAAGGGAGGGAATATAATTTTTAAAAGCTGTTGCGAGAGCTTTTTTGCTAGCTTCATCTAGGCATTTTATTTTAATGGTATGGAAATAATTGCACAGCTGCTGCCAGTGACATTGCTTCCTCTTGAGGGGGGAAGTGCTGAAGAGAGATTCCCAGGGCACCAAAGATGGCTGAGGATGTCCTAGTCCCAGGGTGGATTTTTAAATGCTTCTTATGGTTCACTCTAGGCTTCCATGGCTTTCCGTCAAGTTGACTTTATATGCAAGTGCCAACAAAGCTGAAGTAGGCTGCCAGATCTAGATAGCTGTGTTTCTGTCCATGGTCTGTAGTTTGAGTCTTTGGTGTCTGTTTCCTTCTTGTTTCCCAAAAGGTCAGATTCTGCTTCTGTGATGAGTTGTGCTGAGTGCTGGCTGCCACAGTGAGCTCACCTGAAGGTACCTACATGGCACTGGCAAGAGGGAAGTAACATGTCAATGAGATGAAATGACAGGAGGGCATGTGAAAATACTTCATTTTGCAAGCTCTTCAAATACTTGTATAAACAAAAAGTGTTTGGGAGCCTTGTCTTCTGTCACACACTGTACAGCCTCTACATACTTATCCAAAATGCTTATACCTGGGGATGCAAAACAGTAAATTTTCACCAGACTCTCTCCAGCACCAAAGGCTGCTCAGTGCTTTGGCAGGGGGGCTGCTCATGCTCTGCCATTTCCACCATGAAATGAAGTAGCCCAGAAACTGCTCTGATTTATACCACCATTGAGTTTAAAGTACCACTTTCTTCCCACAATGCCAGGAAGTTTAGACACTTTGTGCTGTCCAGGGGCATCAGAAGAAGAATCTTGAGGCAGCCCGCTGTCAGAGTTTCCACCTATCTCTGTAATGTAAAAATGTGATGCTAACTTGCTTCAGTGTAGGCAGTTTCCCTAAACATGTCCTAGGAACCAGCATGCACAGGACAGGGAAGAATAAAAGTTGCTGCTAGTGATTTTGAGCCAAATCCCCAGAGGAAGAAAAGCTTTCATCACGGACTTGAGGGGAAAAAAGCTACGAGCAGGACAAAGACCAGATGCCAGCTGTAGCAAAATCACCTGCGCAGTTGAGAGGGGACCTTATCTCATAGACAGAACAGTGGATCCAATCCCTCCTACCCGTTACAGACAGTTCTGGTGTCACTGTGTCTATGCATCTCCCTGTCCTGCACAGTTAGGCCCTGAAAGGAACCTGATCTTCCAGCTTACAAGCAAGCTGACCTGTCAGGAATGCATGAAACTCCTTGAACATCACTGGGACTATTTGCAGACTTAAACTTGAGCACTTGCCTAAGCACTCTGGTAAATGGAACTAGCTGGGGCTGTGTGCAAGGTGAAGATATCATGCCTATGGTTAGGTTTCCTCTTCTCTCAGCCTATATGGGTATCCACGTATTTTAAACTGTGAGTAGGTGTTGTCTTGGGTGTCCTTTGGTGAGTCCCAAAAGAGCTAAGTGAAAATGCAATTAATGACACTGCAAATTATTTAAACTGAGAATAACAAATGGACTTCTGTCTTGTAAAAACAGTATTTGGAAGAAATTGAAATGATGTACTGTATCATGTTTGCTGGCCTAGAGATGGCAGGAAGAGAAAGATAATTAAATGAAATATCTAGTGTTTGCTGATGAGGTTAATGGTTAACTCAACTGAGCTGTGCAATCAGGTGCTTGTACATTTGGAGGTGTTTTGGCATCTTTTTCATCTTATCCACTTTACATCTGCAAAGTGATAGCTGTTTTTTATTCTACTCTCATCTACTTAGCTTCTGCAAAGAGAAGGAAAATATTTTTTTTTACTGGAGTCATGCTAGAGCAATATCAGTGCAAACATATATGCAGACTTGTGCACACACACACACTGGTCATCACAACTGCAGCAAAAGAGGAGTTAATTTTGAAGTGCTTGAGACCTTCTAGAGTTATATTACATCAGAGAATTCCTCCTCTGGAGAAGTGTCAAGAAAAGCAAAGGCTTCTTTTCTGAGCCATTTTTAACTCGTGGTTCCATAAAAATGCTGGAGTTCCTGGAGAGACCCCCTCAGGGAGTGGTCCTGTGAAATATGCCAACAGCTGGATGGCACAAATTTGGAAAACACTGCTGTCCTTAAAGAATAGAACTGAAAGCTGCTCTGAGAAAGCAGTGCATTTTCCCAAATAACCCTTTTAATTCTGTATCAATGTTTTAGAGAGGAACAAATGCATATTCTTTTGATAGTGTTGGGAAGCAAGCTCTTATGGAAAAGCAGAAATCTCCTCACCATGGCTCACAGCAGGGAAGTGTTGAAATGTCCAGAATAGTGAGTTGCCTTTGATACTTTTTTTTAACGCTGCAGTTGGCTAACAACTCCCTTGACAAATTAAAGAAATTCCAAGCAGCCTTAGGATCGCCTTGTTTCATGGCACATTTCATGATGTTTCTCGCTATCAGTTTCATGGCAAAACTCAGTCCATTTCAGATCAATCCCAAAGAACCCAAGCACAAATAAGAACTATGAGTTACTTTGAAGTTGAGGCATAAGCAACAACTTGGGGTATTTAGAACTGGGGTTTGTTTGTGAGGCTGTTTCCCCTCACAAAACCATAACGACTGCTGGCTCTATAACCAGGGAGTAAGTAGATAAGATAAAAAACGAAAGATAGGATTACCCTCACAGTGTTTGCACATCCTTCTCCTGACCATCAGCAGGGTACGTGTAGGTCCAGTAATGCTGCCTGAGCGTTGCTGTCTCTGCTCCAGTGCAAAGCTCCACCTCACCAGATCCAGGTCTCTCCCTGGAGTCAGCCAAAGTTCCCCATCACCTTCAAGCCCCACCAGAGGAGTGAGAGACAGCTTGTGCATCTGCTTCACACCACAAATGCTCCTGAGGATCAAACCTGACCCAGCAGTACCTCCTTCCTCTGCAGCTTGCTGACGTGGAGGACTTTGCCATGGCCAAGGGCATCACAGCCAATGATTTATGGTTGCTTTTTTCCTTGTCTCTTTTCCCTGTCACACACCATCAGCTTCAGCTGGAGATATGATAGATACTAGGCTAGACTAGCTTTTTGTCTGACCAGGATGGTAATTTTTATGGGTGCTGAAATATGCTTGAGGATGGAGTGAAGGATGGGCATGTGGGCCTGTTTGACAAGGGAAAATATGGATGTGGAGGATTTTTCAAGCAGGAGTGGAAGATATGCACTTGACAAGGAATGAATGTATCAGCATCTTAGGGAGTCCTTCCTTAAGCAGCTGCCCGTTTCTTATGTTCTCAGTGCTCTGCTACTGCCCTGGTGCCTGCTACATCTCTTTCCCCAGTACCACTATCTGCATTTCTAACAAACTCTCTTGCCTGCAGCATGCTGTATGTAACATTTCCAGGGAGGAATGTGGGGGTGGAAAGACCACATGAGGTCATGAAGTTTTTGTGGAGTTGCAATTTGATCCAAAAAGTGAATTACCAGGTGCTTCTTCAGAGAGGGATTGGGGGTTATATTTAAATACCTCATTTAGTAAGGCATTTTACTCCAGAAGAGAATCAATTCCATTTATTCTCTAAATGCATTTGTTTTACCATAGCATAATTCCAGGATGATCTTTAAATTGATCAGTAGATTGAACTCAACAAATTAAGAAATAATAGGAAAAAAAGACAATGCTATATATCATTTTTCCTAACACAGAGGATTTTACCAGGCTACTGAGTAATGAAACTTTAAAGAGGCAATACATTTCAGATGTTTATTTTCAGAAATTTACCTTTACCTTGCAGGGAAGGGAGAGAGTAGGGGTACAGCCCCACTACTGTAATCAGCACTTGAACTCTGTGTTCCAGGGCCAGTGTGGATATAGCATCAATCAATAGGCTTTAATCAAGGAGGGGTGGCAGAAGAGGTTTGATGTGACTCTGCAAATGGACATACTGCTTCTGGAATGGTTGTTACCTCTTGGGGAGGCTTCTTGTAACAGAAGGTTCGTAGGAAAGGTCTTAGACTCCTGTGAGCTGTATGCAGGGGTGCGGCTGTTCGTAACTTGGCCGGGAGGCTGCTGGGTCTGCTCCTGGTTCTCGAGTGGACAGAGCTGCTGAAACACAGGTTGTATTTTTTTTCTGCTGTGTTTCTGAACAGCAGTGTTGAACGCTGATCTCCTACCCACTTGTTCAGGCATTCAGCAGGGAGGATCAGCTGGAGGCAGTAATGGCACTGCTTATACATGCTTGGAAAGCAAGAGCCTGTGGTCAGCAGCCTGTTTATGCAGGGACACCTGGAAAGCTCATCCAAACAAGCTTTTAAAGTGCATACGTGAAGCCATATTGGATCACCACTTGCATTTTTTTTTTTTAACCTAGCTCTAAACCAGCTAGAATTAAGATCACTTTATTTCTGAAGGTGTGTCCCCACCATAGTTAAACTCAAGTACTTTAGATTCACACTTTGAGTTAGTTCAGTTAAAGCTTTGCAGTCTACCCTTGTGCCAACAGCCCTAAAATGCTTTGCCCTTGCTGCTTAGCCTGACTAAGTCTCTAGCCCCAGTTGAGTCTCCAGGGGAAATAAGGGAGACCCAGCCCACAGTGCTGCTGTGGTCTTACACATGACATGCTGCGCAGATGCAGGGGGAAGTCAGCTTGGGACCATGTTCAAGAGGAGGGGAGAAGTGGTGGAAAAGCAAGGGGGTAGGACTGGGATTTGTGGGGCTGAACATCAAGCAGTGGGAAATGAGTGAGTGAAGAGAGGTCCTTGGTGGAGAGCAAGGAAAGGAGGGATGAGGGTGGGAGAAGAGAGCTTGGGAAGCAAGATGCATCTGGGAGATGAGGGTGCAGGAGGGGTGGTGGAGAGATTCAGGGTCACTTTTGGCTCAGTGGGAGATGGGAGATTGAGAAGGGGGGGAAACTGAGGCATGACAAACCCACAACAAGGGTGGGATGAGTGGGACAAAGGAAGGTGGCCTTGCAAGGGGAGGGAAAAGGCTGCCGATGCAGATGGCGTTGTGCAGCCCCACTTCCCCCAGGGTCAGCAGGCAAAATTACTTCACTGGCCATCCTCATCATCTTTTCCCTGCCTGGAGAGCCACGCTGTTTCCATGCAGTGACCATGGCAACCCAAGTTTTTGACTGGCTGCTCTAGGATGGTAGCCGTAATAGCGGTAATGAGTATTGACGGAGGGGAGGGGAAGGCAAGCAGCTGTGGAGCCGGGGAAGTTGCCTGAGTACAGTAATCGTGTTTGGCAGGTCAAGGGTGAACTGTGGCCTGCGGGAGTTGTACAATGCCCAAGGCTAGCAAAGTGGTGTTATAATAAACCCCAGATGTTTCCGCTATTTACAATGTATACCTTATGTTTAAACCTGAAAATGCATCCTAGGATCTGGTGGGTAGGGAAACAGTTATTAGCTGCTTGGAAAGGACTTGCTGGTAATGTATCTGTTCCCCCTTGATATTAGCTGTTGCCTGTTTAAAATATAAATCTTCTAAGCAGAGACTCTCACAAGCAGCTGCTTTGCCAAACCAGTGGTTCCATTCGGCTTCATGAGAAACAGCACTGTCCCCCTGACAGTTTTTTGGGAGTATGCAGCCTGGGCACAGCAGCCCTGGGAGCCGTGCTAGCAGCCTGTGTGCGTTGGTGTGGGAGAGGCAGTGCTGTCAGGCACGGGAGCGCAGCCAGTCACAGGTGTGCAGAAATGACCATTTAATTTCCCCAAACTAATGGTTTTAGAGCTTGGAGCCAGAAGCCTTGATGTATGTTATGGGCCACAGCAGAACCACAGCAACTTGAATAAGCATTGGGGGGGGGGGGGAGAAGGGGGGGACGACAGGACACACCTTAGTTGATTCGGCTTTTATGTCAAAACAATGGCTTGTCTACAAGAGTAAATGTCAGCTAAACTGTGAATTTACAGCCCAATGGTTGCTCTGCACAAACCCTCCAGGTGACCAGTCCTACAGCTGGTCCAGGCAAGGCACTCAAAATACTAATATTTAAAGTGAATGAGTTCAACTGTGGGAAGCCCTGGAGCGGACATTAGTGTTCAGAGATGAACCATTCTGAGTGAATTGGAGTTGAATCTGCTTTGGAAGTGAATTAAACCAAAGCCACCCAAATTTGGAAGGGACATGTTTGCTTTGATGTTTTATTGGATTTAACAAATGCAGGAGAAATGCATACCTCCAGTGAATCCTGATTAACAATTCATGCACGTACCCCGCCTGCCCACACTCCCTGTGCATCGGTCTGCACTGTGCCACACTCACCCATCGCATGGGAACTTGGTGTATGAAGAGGCTTGTCTGGACCCCTCACCACAGGGTGTACAGACACTAGCGCTTTGTGTAGGGATTGAAAGAGGAGTGCTTTAAGTTAGGCTGTGTGAAAACATTGCTGAAGATCAAGCAACAGTTTGCAAGGAAAATGGCCAAAAATGGAGTCCTGGATGACCAGTTCAATTTACTTCTGCTGAGAACCCTTTGCCCAGGATACCTGGGCATGTAGGAGAGTTGAGTAGTCACATTACGCAGCACTTTCATGTCTTGGTATGGCTTTTGGGTCTGTGTAGAAGTGAATCTTGGGCATCGGGGGGAAAACTATGCTGATTTTGACAGTTGCTGTTGAGTTGTTCTTCCTTGTTCTCTGTTTCTATCCCAAACATTCCCAGTGCAGCTATCCCATTGCAAGTCTACGGTGGCTTCTACTAAAGGCAATGTCTTTTCTTCCCGAGCTTTATTGTCCTCCCACATCCTGTGTGCCTGCCCTAGAGTGATTTTCTTGAATTTTAGCCCTGATGGACAGCTCCCTGCCTAGCCATCCAGTTTTACAATATTTCACATCACGCCTCATAAGAAGGGATACGGTACAAGTATTCTGCTAGGCAGACTGCCTGTGATGTCGATGGCTCTCTGTACCTCTCTCTCATTCTCTTGGACTCATTATCATGGGTGAAGGATGATTCATTTTAGTGGTTTCTAATGTGACACTCCAGTTTAGAATGCAGTAAGCCACTCTAGTTAATATGAAGCCAATGCCTGAGGTGACTGAGTGTGCAATAACCAAAGCTCTGTAAATTCACATCCCATCCCATCCCATGAACTAGCTTCCCCACATGGAAAGCCCCAGGTGTAGAAATGTCACTTGTCTGAGATCTTTTTTGAATGCTAGAGTTGTCTGTTTTGCTGATTGAGAAAAGTTTTTTTAATGTTTTTCACCTATTTCAATGTGATGACAAATTTTTTTCAAAGTGAAGTTGCAGAGTAAGAGTTAAAACAGCAAAACCCTGCATTTTTTTCTCCCAGTCTATGCCTAAAACTGACCTGCCTCTCCTTTTTTAAGGACACGATGACCATATTCAAATGTGACTCCTAGAGTCACTTTTAGTACTTCTTTGTTTAGTGAGCCTGTTGATTGTGAATTCAAAACATGTTTTAATAAAATTTCTGCTTCTCTCCTCCCCTGTGTGTCTAGCAGATTCAACTAATGTAAGTCCAGTCAAAATTATCTTTTTCTGTATTTTAGTCTTCATCCTTCCACAGAATAAACAGTCAGATAACAAATACATCAGATAATACATTATTTTGCAGCATAAAAAAAAAAGATCTAAGAACTTATAGGGTGATTATGTGTATATATTCAGTTATACAATTGTCTAAACAAATGGAGGGCAGAGATAGCATATCCTCAGAGCTTGGAAAACTGAGTTATCAAACTGAGAATAAGGGCTATGCTTAATAACAAATAAAAGTGTCATAATAGTTAGCAACCAGTGAGAACCTTTCTCTTTTTTTTTTTTTTTTTTTTTTTTTCTTTTCAAGGAAAGAATGGGGTATAGAAAGGAACAAGATTATTAAAACCTGCTGTTTAGGTCAGTGCTTCCTCTGATTATTTAAATTTTGTTTAAGATTGGGGAAGCAAGCCATGGGGATTAAGAGCTGTCAAACCTCTCACTACTATCAAAACAATGCCATCTCATGAGCACTGAGAAATACTGAGAAACAAAAAACTTCACAATTTTTTGTATCTACTTAGAAAGATTGGGATGAAGATACTGTGAGAAAGAGGGCACCTGGCCCTGGAGATTTTTGCCTTTCTTGGCATAGAAACCTGGACTTCCATGATTAGACGCTGTGTTCTGTGTGTGCTCAGTCAACCCTGGACAGGTCTGTGAAGGCTGCAGATGGAGGTGCCACGCGCTGCCAGCAGAGATGATGACTTTGTTGTTGTTTTACTGAATTTTGACCCTCCTGTATGCACTCTCAACTCATGTCAGACCTATTAATGAGAATGGCTTTTGGGCCCTTTCACACCTCCCTGAACATATAGTGTGTGCTCGCTTCCTGTTCCTCCATCACAAATAGCTTGATTGTTCTAGAGGCTCCAGGAAAACACTATTTTGATACTGTTGTTCCTGAATCCTTGGTCTGTTCATGTACTACTGGAAATTGATGGCACTCATGAGACAAAACAGTCTGCAAGAAGATCATACCTGGTAATAATGAATTCCAAAGTCCAAAGCATGTCTTAAATTCTTTCCAGAAGCAATGATTAGAAGGGAAAAATACAGTAGACATTCAGTATAATGACACTGTTGGTTTTTGTTATTACCTTTTTCAGTCATGTTGGGTAGACAGACAGACATTCAGAATGAGGTAATGCTGTGAAAACAGTATGCTTATCATCCACAGAGCACTTTACTGTCTTGTTTCCATTTCTCTCAGCAATAATGGTGTCCTGCTTGGTTGCTTCCTGCATAAAATTCCCTTTGCAGCCAGAAGGGGGACTCAGGATATTAAATTTCAGCAGGTGCTGTTGAACTCAGCCCTTCGGTTCTTTCTTCTGAACATCCCTTTCTGATACTGTTGCGATTCTTTCTTGTCTTCCTCCATCAATCTTTCATGGCTTTTATTTGCATGGCTTTCATTATTATGTACTTACCAACGTAGGACAAATTTTGCAGTAGGAGGTACTGAAATGCTAGGACACACGGCTGAAACCAGATTCCAGTCCATCAGGAAGGGAATTTGGTATATCTTTTCTTTGTCTATTTATCATGGGGGGGGTCAGTCCCTGTATTATTGGGTCTCCCCACAGTTATATCTTCTCCCCAGTGTGTAGGTAGAATCCCAGACTGTAATTAATAAGGGAATATTTTGGCTGTTGTGACACTGAAACACAGGAGAGTGTTGTGAGACCCAAGAGAGGATCCTTGGTCTGCTGGATGGACTTCAGACCATCGCCCAGCTCATGATGAAAGAGAATACATGGACATTTCTAAGCAGAGATATGTATGTTGCTTCATGATGGCAGCAGCAGTGAACTAATCTATGAGAGAAAAGTCAGAGGTAAAAAAAAAGCCAGATGGTATGGATATATCATTTTAGGTAAATAGCAGACCCATCTTTTGCTCATCACCAGGACGTGAATCCTGCCTGCCACTGGGCTTGTTGTGAGACAGCCCTGTTCTCTGTGCTCATGCCACCTTGCAGGACTAAGTCTTACAGGAAACCTGATACACCTGCCAGTTCTGCTGCTGGGGTTGCACAACAGTTTCCATTGTAAATCCTCATTTTCCCAAACCTTTTTAGGATCAAGCTTTTATCTTTGATTTATTCATGTAATATGGGTTTCTTTCTCATGTCTTCTAGAAAATCTGGACAAAAGAGATGACTGGCAACCCCCTAGGGTTCAGCACAGTTGGGGATAAAGTTATGCATTCTGCTTGTTCCATGCTATTTTCAATGAAAATCCAGATTGGAACTTGACATGATACCATCTTTTTAGGATAATGTGGTTTTGTTTGGTTCATGAAAGACTGCTTTTTTTTTTGAAGACTACTAAAAGAAAGAAAAAAGTGACAACATAAGAATTAGTCTGAACACTATGCAGAGGGTCTCTGAAGGGAGATTTGATTCTGGTTTGATGCTTTGATCTCATCTTATTGCTTGGGGAAATATCCCTCCTCTGTCTGTCAAGGAGCAGCAGCCTTCTCTAACAGATTTTGCAGTTATTTACTTCAGATAGCTTCAGAGAGACACAGTGGCCACATGTGATGAGGCTGGAGCCTTTATTGTAATGCTGGCTCTGCAAGAAATAGATAAGCAATCTTCCGGGCTGCTGCAGCATGACACCAACACCAGCATGTGGGAACCTTCTTGCTTTTCCTCACCTGGGCTTTTTTCTGGGGAGTTGTCTCATGGTGCTCCTGCATGAGATTTTGACTCTGTTAGCACAGCAGCAAGGGTGTCGATTGCTGCCTTCCTTGCAGCTCAGCTGTCCGAACCTAAGCAGAGCTGGTTTGAGGTCTGTTCAATGGGACTCAGTGGTAGAAACAGCTTTGCTGCAGATTTGCTTGCAGTCATTCTAGCAAATTTTCAGTAATTTCTCAGCAACAGAAAAGCACATTTATGCTGGATGCTATGTGTATACAGTCCAGGTGATTCATGATTGAAATCCATGTCAGCACTGGGAATTAAAAGCAAAGGAAGAGTTTCTTGTTGCAGAAATAACAACTGAAACTTTTACTAGTAAATATGTGAAACAGATAGATTACAGGAGGTGATATACAGAAATCTCCGGCTCAGTAGTAGCAAAATGAAGCTGTTGTGCATGTGGGTATTATCCTTGAGAATGAAACAAAAAGGAGACCAGGAAAGGGATGGGACATTGGTCTGATTAGTCCTTTTGTGCAGAGCTTTATAATCACATTCATGCGTTTCTACCCTGAACGATGAATGCGTATTAACATATATGAGTGTTAACACACAAAGTCACTGTCATTAAAGTCAGGTTTCTTAAATCAATTCAATTGAAGCAGAGAGAGCATTGCCTCTAGAAAGACCTGTTAGGACTAATTTAATCCAGAAGTTTATTGATTCAACTTAATTTGTTAAGGAATTGATTTTAATGTGAGTTTAATCATAAATCAGCTTTAAATCTGTTTAAGTGTGTTCACACTGAGGCTTTGCATTGGTTTAAATAAAATTGATTTATGCTTTACTTAGAAATCTGCAAATTTGGGTATAGATAAGGTCTGTACTTTATTTTTTCCCCTTAGAAAGACTATAGCACACTTCTCTGTCTTCTGGAGGGAAAGTCTAACTGTATCAAATCAATGACAAAGCATTTTATTTTCACAGGGCCTGAATTTTACCTTAGTACTGTGCTGCGTCTTCAGTTCTTATTGTATAGCAAATAAAGCCCTGGATACTTGCACACTTGATATAACCAATTTCCAGGCTGTGATTTTATCCAAAACTGTGACACACGAAAACCATTTGTAAGTTTAAAAGAAGAGGTAGAGAAAGGGAGGTTTACT
The DNA here is from genome assembly GCF_947461875.1 of Haliaeetus albicilla. NCBI lineage: Eukaryota > Metazoa > Chordata > Aves > Accipitriformes > Accipitridae > Haliaeetus > Haliaeetus albicilla. The sequence continues at coordinate 42,057,216 of NC_091516.1, forward strand.
TGATTTACCATGTCTTTATTCTTTTTACTGGCAGCCTGTTCAGAATTTATGGAGTGCAGTTTATTCTCCAACTCCTTTTTAGCTAAACTTTACAATATAGTCTCTGTTCTGTTAATGGAGAGCCTAGATTGGGGCATAAGATTTGGTAAATTATGCACATTGCTTACTACACTTTATATATTTGAGTGGCTCTATAAGGGCTGCCTGTGGCTTCTACATAAAGAATATCACCTTCCTACAATAAAATCCATAATTCCTCCTCGACAGTAGATGCTGGTGGCCACAATAACAAGGGTTAGATATGTAGGATGTTAAATAGTTACTATTTAATGTATGTTACAGTCTTTTTCACATAGTCATAGATTTTAAGACCATTGAGGGTTTTTGACAGAAGGATATATAAACATCTGGCAGGATGGGCTTGATCATTATGGACCAGGAGCTCCAGGCTGAACTTGATGGCCTGGAGAGCTATTTCACAGTTTTCTGTATTTGTGTGATGGTCCCACTCCTGTGTGGCCCACCACTTAGCATTCACACAGGTTTCCTGGTAGGCAATTCCACCACTTATGGTTGATCTGGAATATGTTTTTTAAAAGCCTTGTAATTTTTCCTGCATAATTTTTGAACTTCTGTCCACAGTCGAGAAACCATTTCAGAATTGCATAAAGTGTTCCTATCCCTCCTCCAGTGACTGCTGGACCATGGCATGTTTCTGCATGCTTTACTGATCATGTGGTTATGGATTTCTGGAAGTTGACCTTTAAAAGGATGTCCAATCTTGTATAATAATTTAACCAGGGGAGATGCTTCTAATTAGATCTTTTTGCAAGCTGTTCCTGATTGCAGGTATTCAGCAATATTTATTTGTAAGAATTTTGTTTAATTTTTCATTTGTCTGAAGATAGCCGGTGCACATTTTTAAGCAGCTGTGACATAAACGTTTCCTTTTCACTGCAGTTGCCTGTTCTGTTTTGTCATAGCTGCAGAGTATAAATGCAGGATTCAGTATATGTTGGAAGTAAATTATACTGAAGGGTATACATTGAGATCCTCTCTGCGTACTGCGCAAGCCCATAATGTTAAGTGCCCTGTTTAGATTTTTGCTGAGCTGGGTTTGAGCTGATGATTTGTGTGCTATGCCCAGGTTTATCCAGGTTCTCAGCTCCTGAAATGAGTCAAGTGGCTTTTGGTCTCATTGGCTAAACTGTTTGCACACCTTCTGGTAAAAAAGGAAGATTTTGCTAACAGATGTGTCCAAGTGACGGCCACCTCAGTCAACTGAAGGGGCCAGGACTAGTTGTGCTCTGTCCCTGGGGAAAGGCACGTCCTTTTGCTGTGGGAGTGGCACCCTTGTGACACTGTCAGACCATGTGGATTTTCCCTTAGCATGTAGGTATGAAAGCAGTCATCTTCTGAATTGACTTAGGAGTGGAGGCACAGCATGCTCCACCAGCAATGGCTCCGACTTTTTCTACCTGGTACAGATTTCAGCAGACAGAGGCAGGGGGGCTGCTCTTTCAGGTGTTATGCAGCTGGGATGGCACTAGCACATGCTCTGCTCTGTCTGTGATCAGCACCAGAAGAAAATGACAAAGAAAAGCATTAGAGGCAACTCTGGTTAAGCCTGGGTGGGGACAGACCCCACTTTGGGGTTGCAGTGGAAGGGCTGCCCTTGCCTTCCACAGGTTTCCTCTGTCTTTGAGCACACAGATGTTTTTGTAGGCCTATGTCCTTCCACAGCCTGTGCTAAACACCCACATAAATCCCCAAAAGACAGTATTGCTAGAAGAGCTGACCACAAAGGATTTAAAGGAGAGGAGGGGAAGGAAAGTGGTGAATGAGGAGCCAATACCCATAGTGTTGTTTGACTTGTGCATTAGCAAATCAATGTCTTGAAAGTTTCAAAGTTCTTCACACTGCTGTAAATACTTTATGCAGCCCTTAATGCAACAGCAACTTCTTCCTTTTCATGCTCCAGTCATTCTTGTTTTCTCCAAATTTCTACATTTTGATTTAGTTTCTGTTCATGTCAAACAAGCCATCAGACAGGTTTCAGTTCAGGTTTTCCACTTTCCCACCTCAAAATTTCAACATGGATGAGTGGTTCAGTGTAGGCAGGAACATTAGTGGACAAATGAACCCTCTAAACTGCCAATTGTGCCTGAGGATGCCCAGAAATTTTCTCATGTACTTTGTGAAAAGTGGTGGTGTCTGTGTGAACTTTATGAGAGGGAGATTTTGGGGGACTTTTGGGGAGGCAGTTGTTTTTGTAAATCCCATTTTGGGTCTTTCTGTGTACTCACTAATTATTCTTTCCAGTGGTTATATCCCCAAACTCAGATTACTCAGGTATCCTTGGTGGTGATGGCAGTGACTCTAGCTCTGTGAACCTGTGTAGGATGAGGTGGTTAGCAGTCACCTGTTGAGGTGCCCTACATCCCACAGTCTGGGAATTGCCTTCTGACCACCATTTCCACTGAATTTCACCTGTAATGGCACTCCTATTCCCTGTGTTGTATCATTTTCAACAAGGTGTCCATGTGGGAAGCAGGTCCTTCTGGTTTTCTTGTTCGACATGGAGAATTTTTTTAATACTGAGCAAATTTATGTGAATCCAATGACTACAACATTGTTTGATGTTATTTAAGTTCTGCATCATGCACTAATATGGCAGACTGTTGCTTCTATACATGTACAACTGAGCTCTCACTGGAAATAGGGACAAATCGGCACGCTTAATTAGGAAGATCTCTGACCAGGCACCTAAAAGTGTGCTGGCAATGTTGCTGGATGTGTGCTGTTATTCCTTCTCTTAAGGCTTCCACAGCCTCAAAAGGATGAGGAAGATTTTGAGAAATATGAAGGCCTGCCATGAATACGTCCGCACTGGGCAATTTATTGGCTGATGCATGGTATGATTTTGTCTATGAAGTGAAACTATTGCAGAATCAGAAGAAGCTACAAAGCCCAGAAAACAGTTTAAGCCAGGAGAAAAAATGGGCCCCTGATTAGGATCAAGGGAAAGCAATCACTCATGTCATTTGTACATAGGCATACCAGCTTTGTTGGAACAGTGTGAAGGGAAAGAGCATGATGGAGAAATGCTGAGAGGGTGGATAAGCAACTGGTGAGACCAGAGGAGATGGAAACAAGAGTTATAAAATATAAGATAGTACAGGTAAGCTTACAGGATTTGACACACAGAAGTCTCTGTGTTTTCTGATGGTGGCAAATACAGGAGTGTGTCAGAAAATACAAAATGCGAGAGGGAGAGGAGGAATGGCTGCGGCACTTTTCAGCCCTCCGATTGAAAGGCTAAAGCTCTAAGGAAGGTATAAAAAAAAAAGTCAGTTCTACCAAAAAAAAGGGAATTACCCAAGAACTGGATTTTCGTCAGTAATCCAGAGGAATAACCTCTGAAATTATACCAAAGGAGAAGATCGTTGTGTTGCACATCTTTCCTTCCTTGCCTTTTTTTTTCTCCATTTGTTTTTATTCTTCCCAATATGATCTTAGGGCACACCAACATGGCTACATGTGTACCACAGCTGAGACCCAAAGTTTAAGTTTCACATGCTTCTCAGCCCGATGATCTGGTGGACCTTCCAATTCTGGCCTTAAGGCGTAGTCTGAGACCCAGCCAAGTTAACAGTGCAGTCACAGCCTTTGCTTTTAGGTTGTTTTCTCAGCTGCACTGGTCTCTGTTTGGTGACTTATTGCATGCCTTTTTTCAAGCAAAGATAGAGATTAGTGCTGAAAGTACTTATGCTGGAGAGCAAAGAAGAGAAAGAGACATATATATGATGCAGCAAGCCATGCTTCCTCCCCTCACCTGACTTCAAGGCACGCAACTTGAGACAAACTTTTTTAATGTGCAGCCCTGAAATTCAGCTCTTAAATCAAAAGTGGCTTCATGTAAAAAAAAATCACTGAGTACTTGCAAGTCCCCTTGAAGTCCATGGGATTTATGCCTGCATAGCATTTCTGTGCATTGGATTGCTTTAATTTTAGCACTGAAATAAAGATTCTGGAGTCTACCTTTATGCACTTAGGTATGTAAAATATGGACCTGCAGATTTTTATATCGACTTTATGAGCAGTTGTACCTGAATCACTTATTGGATATTTATTTTATACTGTCCCCACATTTTCAGTCTGTATGATCAGGTTTTTGTATTGACAGTGTCTAACAGGATCATCAAAGTTTATCAGGGATGCAGCCAGTTGGAGTCAGCTGAAGCATTGTGAACCAGAGGAGAGAGTATTTAATACAATCAGGCAGTGTGTTCCTGCAGACACGATCATCAGTAAATAAATTAAGTGTTGACCTTTAAATTGCAATCTTTAGGTTAGACGCTTGCTCACACTCAGCTTCTCTTGTGAAACCTACATTTTGCTATCTTTGAACGCAGTTCCCTGTCTCTGAGGAGGTCTAAGCTCAGAAACTGATATCTTGAGTGACTGCAGGAGGCTGGACAGCCTGGCGTTATCTTATTACACTGAATAAATGGGCACTCTCAGGTTTTCCCTCGTGGACATGATACTTCTAGACATGCCAGTTTGTCACTAACATCCTTTTTCTGGCTCCACTGGAGATGCTTATTACTGTTATAGTGGAGGAGGGAGTCGTGAGACCTTCTCCATTTGTACAGTTCTTCCAGATGTCCATTTTCATTGTCCTGTTGAAAATCCTGCCTTGTCAAGGTTAGTGGGGAGTAGTGAGACCTTCTGCATTTGCACAGTTCTTCTTCCATATGTCCATTTTCAGTGTTCTGTTGAAAATCCTGCCTTGCCAAGGTTATGTTATGAGTTGGCCCATGATACTCTCATTGGAAGGGTTTACTGGGTTTCTGACAGGGAGAATGACAAGAGGATTAATGCAAGCTCAGAGAGCAGCTTCATGGCTAGGGGTAAATATCCATGAACATTGGCATGACATACCATGTACTTGAAAGCATCTCACCCTGAATAAACAAATACTTTAAGTGGAGATCTATGAGTTTGCTGGGTGCACCATTACTTTGAAAGGACCAAGTGAGACTTCAGCACGTCATACCTAAGTCTATCAGGCTTACTGAGTTTAGACTCAAACTCTCCACAGCATGAGACAAGCAGTTCCTGGTCAGGGTAATCAGAGTTGCAGTTGGCTTTGTGATTAGCTTTTGGAAGTGTTTACTCTGATTTATAGTGGCATTTGCTGGTTCCTCACTGGTCCAGTGTTCAAAGAACATGGCTGTAGTGCTATATCCCTCCCTATTGCTCTGTCTCTTGGCTCCTGAACATGTTGCTAGCCATTCCTGTGGCATTCCCCTTTCTTTTGGCCTTACAACATCTACAATTTCTGCAAAAATTTCTTTTTAACATCACTAGGAAGAATAAGATTACGTGGGTCTTGGTTTTACATGTAGTGCTCAAGACAAATGTCAGGTTTGCAATTTTTCCTTTTGGTCTTCTACACAGCCATAAGTATTCAAATCATACCAAGACCAAGAAGTTAAAATGTATCTGGCAGTATTTTCAAAAGAGTTCAGAAATGAGAAATTCCCACTTAAGTAGCTAAATCATTTGTTTGGTTTTCCAATCTCTCAGCTCATGTTCAGTTACTCTGGTATTTTGGAGAGCTGGTTATGTGGGATTATCTCCTATCATTACACACAGGGTTTTATCGCATAGGTAATCTGCACACAGATTCAGCATGCTGGAAGGAAATAGCCAGATTTTTAAAAGTGTACAGAATCCAAATGTTGCCTAAGAGAATAACAGGGGGGGATAAAAACCAATAGAAAACAACAGAACTTTGGGGGTTGGGGTTTTTTTAGTTGCTTAGAGCAGGAGCAGTATACAGTTTAAAATGTAGCTTACATGGTTTGTACCAAAGCCGTTAGAAAATCTGGCCTGTTGATGATAAACCTGAGCTTGATTACAATCTCGTATGCAAGGGGAGAAGGCTTTTGGAAATAATGTAATTTGTCTTGCATTACTGACCTGCCTTGAGCATTATGCTACAAAAAAGCAAGTCTGAGGCCAAGGCAATGGGTGTTATTCTTGTGGCTTTTATTACCACTCACCAAGCTGTTGGTCACAATTTTGCACAGCAAACGGTGCACATGTGCCTACTGGCAAGCATGCCTAATACATTCCTGTGCTTAGACTCTTAAAAGGCTTTGTGCCTTCCTAGGAAAAGAAAAGAAAAGGGAAAAAACCCCAACCACTCATGGAATTTCAGCTGAAAGCGTGTAGTTGTGTGATAATATTTTGCAGGTTTCCTGTTTAATTTGTTCAATGTGTTGAGCTTCCATGCAGATTAACTATACAATCAAACACTGAGGGTGAGGAGATTGCTGTAGTTTGCCAAACTCACCAAAGGCCAGAGAGAAGAAGTTATCTCCAGTCATACATTATCAGTGAGTCTTTTGCAGAGAGAATATGGAAGTGCGTGTTCCTTATCTGCAATGATATTATGCAGGCCAGCAGACATACATTTCTGAAAAAATTGCTAACAAAATGACAGATATTCAAGCCATTTCAATAAGCAGAGATATAACACCTCGCATGCTTTTCCCTGTTAAACCCTTCCAACACTGCGGGACGTTTGCTGACACAAGAGCCCCTGCCACTTTGTGAGGGCTCGTCACAGCGTGACAGCCCTCTCTTGCTGTTATCACCCCTGTTGCTTTCTTAGAAAGTCTGTCAAACCAGGGGAGGTCCGTGGGTCACAGAGAGAGGTCCTGACCGGGGAATGTGAAACGCCTGGGGTTAAACGTGGTGCCTTTCTGTGTGTCTAATTAACTCTTAAAATGTGAGGCCCTCCTGGGTTTCAGCACAAGGAATACAGATAAAGTGGATCCCGCCGCACCTTTCATTCAAGTGGTGTCGCTTTCGGGGTGGTTCCACGCTTAGTTTCTGCTGTTTTTCTTCGGGATTTGTCTGTTTTCTTTGCTACCTGGCCCTTGTCATTCGGTGACGGACGTGTGAGGACACTGCTGCCACTGTACCTGAGCTGCTCATGAGAGCATTGCCGAAAACAGGACACACAGGAAATGCTGCAAGGCTCCCTTCCATCTTTCACAACACCTTTGGACTGAGTCATCCTCTCCTTGATGGCACCTCAACCTCCACCCCTGCGCAGGAGGTGCAGAAAGTGTTTTCCTTGCCCTTTCTCCCTCGTTCCCGCCCGCAGCAGCGAGCCTCACCCGGATCGGCGGGCAGTGGCATCGCTGGTGTCAGGAGCGGTGCTGCGTGATGGGCACAGCAAGGAGTGGTGGAAAGGAGCCAAGCTGGCAGGAGATGCCATGGGGCCAAAGGGGGAAGGGATAGGGAGGCAAGGGGAGGGAGGTGTCGGGAGCAATGTCTAGTTATCATTATAAGTATTTTTGCCTCCTTTAATAGCATTTTTACCCCTCAGACAAGGTCCTGTCTTAGCAGCACTGGAGAAATTGGCACAGACTGATGAAAGTCAACTACCTCCTGCAACAGTGGAAGCTGTAGCTGATCTCAATCCAAGCACACAATGCTGTAGTTCTATCAGCACAAGCTTTCTCCTATGCCTGGCAGGTCTGATTAACTTTTGCAAAACTGCAGCTGAAAGGAAATAAACATAGTGTAAATGAAAAGGGGCGGGGGCGGGGCGGGGGGGAGAAACAATCTCTTTTCTGTCATGTCTGTGAACAGCTTTTACTGCTTTCCCTGGAGACCCTGCATGCTTGGACAGCGAGTTACTGTGAATTAGTGAGGGTCACTGCCATTGATTAAATCCTCTTTTATGTTTCCTGGTAACTCCTGAATTATGGCAAGAGCTGAGCATATTAATTTAACACTTTTTTTTTTCATTGACAGTTCTGATGGAGGAAAAAATCTGCAAGTCATTTTGAGCAGATAATATTGAATTAAAATAAAATTCAGGAACAAAATGGCATCTCCCTTTTATTCCCAGTTTCACACTGCGATGTTGACAGGAAAATCAATAACCAGTTGAAGTCTTAAGCACAAAAATTTTGATCCTTGCAAGTGTGGTTATTCTAATTTATGCAAGATATGGACTAGGACCATAATAAGTGAAATATGGTAAAATAAGGAATACTGCCTTTTATTTCACACCTCTGCAGCTCCTTTTCATATATAGTGACAAAAGACTATAACCTTAACTCTTCAATGACAGAATGAAAGTGTATGCAGAAACCTCAGTAGTAAGGCTGTTAATGCTAATTATTTTGTTGGAAAACTGAAAGATTGGTATATTCAAAATTTCTTTCTCTCTTTTGGGTGACTGCCTGAATATTTACATGTGTGCTTATGTAAATGTATGTATATATACAAATACACACACACTCATAGAATTATATTTATTTAAACATACTGATTTCAGAATGGTGTGTGGGCATTTGTTTTTCAGAAAGCAAAAATTGTTTTGGTAGCATTTTGGGAACACCCTGGATTTCCAAAACTATTCTGAGGGGAGTGGAAAATGGGAACCAAAATATGAGAAGGCATTTTGGGGGAGATTTCTTTCTGGTCTTGAAATCCTGGGCCTTACCTGATCCACCACAGTGCCATGCTGACATGTGTCTACCCTGTGTGTAAAACTTCCATGGATGCCCTCCCCAGAGAAGGTCTCCTTCTCAGACGTTTTGCTGATATCTCACCCAATACTTCCTGCCAGGGACTTGTGTTCCACACCAGCAGAGATGCATGAAAAAAGTTGTCACCTTCCTTTTAATCAGAAGTCTTTTAATTATTAAAGGCTGCTCTGTCCCTATCCTGTCTTCTGCTGGTGGCCCAGCAGGTGCCACCTCATTTGCTTGCTCACTGCAGACTGCCTTTTCCCAACCACCGTTGTTTATGCTGCTCTGCTCAAGTCTCATTTTCCACAGAAATCAGGCTTTCCCTGGGCTTTCCTGGGATCAGGAAGGTTGCCTCACATGGAGAACAGGCCATGCTGCTGTCTGCCACAGGCAACTGCTTATTGGGCATGTGTGTATCCAGTTCTTTATACATGCCTCTCATAATTATCAACAAGATGGTGCTGCTTGGTTTTTGTCTGACTGGAATAATAATTAAGGGCGATTGATGTCAGTAAGTCTCCACAAGCAACAGATATCAAAACGTAATCAAGCATGTTCCAGTTTGCCAAAACATTTTGTTGTACTGGACTGTATTGGAGACCTGTTGGTGTCCCGATGAAATCTCCTAATCTGCACATTACAGGGAATCATTTGGCCATGCTGGCCATTTGTTTCCTTGGACACCATTACATCTGTTCAAGGAACAAACCACACTGCAGCTAAAGAATACTGGCTCCCCAGAGGTACAGACCAATAATGGGGCGCAGCTGACCTGGGAAGGACTCACAAGCTATCACCTGCTGCAGCTCCCTGTATTAGCCCTCCCCAGTTGTGTGGTAAAGGTGTTATCTTAAGCCCCAGGGCAAGTAAGGTTAAACTAGGTGTTTTACCTCAATACTGGAGTATGGTAGAGCCTGGTTTACAGCTAGCCCATAGGGTCAAATGAAGGGTAGTGTCTCACAAAAGGACTGCATCTTCTTGTGAAGCCTGTGCTCAAAGATCATTACCGGTTGTGTAATATTAGAGGTCTTTAACTTAGAAAGCCCTAAATGGTTTGAGATTTACCCACAAAAGAAACACTATTGCTACAACACGGTAGAAATTGAGATGCATCAGCTGGAGCCCTTCAGTGTGTGGGAGCCATTGGCTGAGCCTCTTCAATGCAGTGTCCCCTTCTGGGTCCAAAATACCCTTAATTGATATTGATTCTCTTGATGGGCTTCCAAGCCCGTTGTCTCTTGCCTCAGGGAAAGGATATGGCCAAGCTGAGGTTTGAGGTAGGTGTATAATGTGGGTTATAATGTTTGGCTGGAGCAAAAGCCTTTCCCTCAGATTAGGGAAGCTGTCAAGCTTATATTTATGCTTTTAGCTCCCTGTCACATCAGCTGCACCTGCAGCCTTTGGATAGCCCCTGACTCATAGCAGTTGAAAAAAATAAAGCAGCAAGACACCCTCCCTTTCCCTTTCTGTATTATCTACCAAGGCTGCCTGCTGCAGTGTGCTATCTTGTGTCTAGGTGCACACAATCAATTAAGTGTTGTTAGTGCTTCATACCATATTCAGAAGCAGCACTTTAGTTCTTGCTAAGGCTGCATATGGCTTGCAGGTTGTAAGACCCTTGTAAGAGGACTCCAAAAAGTCAAACTAGGCTGTCATTAAATGTGCCTTTATGCTTTAAGGATGATACATGTAACACACAAATGATCCTTATTTTTCAGGTTTTGTTGTAGAAGCATTGCTAGTCTGGGTGGGGTTTTGCTCTCTGTAGCTTGCCTAGCTCAACTTGACTTGGTACTGTTTTCCCTTCTGAGGACGGCCTAATCACCAGCACGTTCTTTTATTTCTTTAGCGGTGCCTCCCAAATTGAAGGAGATGAAAAACCAAGAGGCTGCTGTGGGTCAGAAGCTAGTGCTAAGATGTGAAACCACTTCAGAATACCCTGCGCTCAGATTCAAATGGTTAAAGAATGGAAAGGAAATAACAAAAAAAAACAGACCGGAAAATATCAAGATCCCCAAAAAACAAAAGTAAGTACAGACACATATCTCGCAAGTGGGGCTGGGAGGGATGAGGAGGGCTGTTCACCAGAACACAAGCATTGAGGTTGTTAATTGCAGTATCACAAAGCTAAAAGCTGTGAGTTACAGCAGAAGAAAATTTAAGGAAACAGATAGTGACGTTATTTTTCTTGAACGTATGGATGAAGTGGTAGTATGGTATAAATATTTCATAAACAATTTTCCCTTTTCAATATCTATTTATTTTCTGATAGCCAAAGGCTATCGTTTTAACCAGTAAACCTTGGAGACAGGCCATTTTAAAACTACTGACAAGAACTGAGGTGCCTTATGTTTATTGTCTAAAATCCAAGAACATTTAAAATCATCAAAGCAAAGTATATTTGGAAATATTTTTGAGATTTGCTTTACAAGCAGTCTAGTCCTTAAGAGGGGCTGAATGCTGTCTGCATTAACTTCGAATGCCTTATGCACGCTTGCAGTAGTCCTTTACTAGAGGCATTCCCACACATGCAGAACAAGGCATGGGTCTAGCAATTGTCAGATGAGTAGCAAAGCCTGCAAATCTCATCCTCCTGGCTGGGAGAAAGTGTCCCCTACATGTGACTGATGAACAGTGCCAAAAGATGGTCTGGTGCGTTGCTTCTGCAGGGAAGGAGAAGAAGGTACACAATGCATTTTCTGCATCAAGACAGGAGAAGGCTTTTGCTGTTTGGTCTCTACCTTGTTGTTTAGGTTAAAAAGTTTCAATTGTGGATGCTCATCCATCAAAGAAGTTATGGAAATCTGTTTGAACACAGCCCTTCAACTCTCACTTCTGTTCTCAGTAGGCAGGGCTGCTATCTGCTGCATTGTGCCATGCCAGCCCTTTGTACGAGACACAGAGGATTTGGGGTGTCTGCAAGAGTATCTGCAAGAGATCTTTCCTTCCAGGGTGTCAAGTACCCCCATACTTTTTGTCAGGTCTCAACTCATTAGGCAAAACAGGAGCCAAAATCAAACAGGTGCTTGACTTTCCAGAGTTATTCAGGTTGAAAACCAGATGTCCTGCCCTCCCTTGCAGTTTCTTGTACCCCAGCCTGGGGCACAAAAGTGAAACAAAGAGGGGGCAGAGCAGCATTACTGCAGCCCTCATGCCATGGTCGCACAGACAGCAAGAAGGAACCTCTGATGTCTCCTTCCAGCATTTGTGAAATGGAGCTGTTCCAGGTGGCAGATAGCCTGGCAAATTGTCTGGACCCATTTGCAGGGCCATATGTCTCCATCAGAGTTGTATTTTCAGTCTATTCTCTAAAGAAAATGTTCAGGTCAGAGCCTGGCCCTCAGCTTCCCCAGCAGCACAGTGCTGCCTGTGACCGGCAAACAGTATTTTCTCTTCATACATTTTGGCTGATGCTGATTGACGAAACTCACTGGAGCCAGGATTTCACCTTCTGGGGCTGGGCTGTATCAGTTCAGCATTGAATCAGTAACTGCCTTCTGCCAGCTCCCTTCTTTCTGGTTTGTGGTTTTTTTCCCCACAAAACTTTTGAGGAGCTGGAAGAAGGGAAACTAGCTAATAGCTATTGATTACAGCATGCATGTGGAACGTGTGAGACTATTTTTCAGGCTGATGTGCCAAAACACGTTTTAAATCCCCCAAAAGATACATAATGAAAATAAATAAAATTAGGCCTTTTTCTGAAAAACAGAAATCTGAAGTCCTATTCCCCCACCATCAGCGGGCAGAATGCAGGCTTTGACATGGATTTCACACTTCTGTGTGCTACCCCAGCCACGAGGGTATCACTCATCATTGAAATTTCTCTCTTCTATATTCTGTTTTAAAACAGAAATGTCAGTGTGGAACAGAGAAGCCCTTCCAGTTAGAGATGTGAAAGTCACTGAATGTAGAGTACAAAAAGGGGGAAGACAAGGGATGTCTGCTGACATCTGAAGGATTTTCCTTGCCTTTCTATTTTGAGATTTTAGTTTGAGGGCACATCAGTGCTTTGCCATTTCTTTTTTTGCTTTTTACATGTGCTTCCAGGACTGAGTAGATGTGAAGAGCTTAAAAGGAGATAGATTTTATTTTGATAAAAATTGTGAGAGGCATGTGTTCTAAAGCTAAAGGAAAACAGGTGAAAATGCAGTGCAAATGAATGCCTGAAAAGACATGCAGATTAAAGTAAACAAGGCCATACTATAAAGATCTGATGGCAAATGAAAGGAATAGCAGTGATGAAGGAGTTTTTTCCCCACTTACTTTCTGTATTTTTTTCATGACAGTGCATTGGTAAATGTTTGTCATGTTTGTATGCTGCTATATTGTTATAACAATCATTTTAGTATGAATTTTTTACTATTACCAAGTGTGGGAAACATCAACTAGGAAGGCTAGAGTAGTTGTTGGTCTGTCTGGGATTGTCTGTTTTAAAGGTCAAATGGCTACATAAAAAGTAGGCTATGTTTCTGAAAAACCATTAGCATGCAGGGTACCACAGTCTTATTGACTCCTTCAATCCAAACACTTGAGAATAACACTTTCTACATATTTATGAAAACCTTACAAAGTTTCTAGGTAGTGGCCAATGGCCAGAAGTGACTTTTGCTAATGCCATGTTTTGCAAGAAATCACCTTTCTCATGGTGTGATGGCAGAATAAAACCTGTTCATCGTTGGGAGAAAAATAAATATTTCTGAGTTCTGGCTATTTAGCTTTAGGTTTTTTAACAAATTTCAAAAATATCTGGCAGAACAATGAAGTGTCTAGCTCAAAAATTGAAACTAATACCTTAGCTTGGCACCTGGAGTAGGCACGGCAAAGATGCAATTTGGTGTTTATTGGGTGCATTTGGCCAGGGTGAATACTACTGGTTCGAAGGATTTTCAGAGGTGGGGCACATGCTGACTGTGTTTTCCTAGTTTTTTAAGGGATTAGAAGACTCTGTGGCAATGCAGGCTTCCTCAAAGCTTCGCCTTCTGAAGACTGCCTTGCATGTAGAATGAACTCAAGGGAATCACTCCTCTAAGCTCACTAGGATGATTTCAGGGTGGTTGATTCAGAGGGCGCGTTGCCCTGACATATATTGACATGACAGTACAGCAGGTGAACACACTAAATGACTATGCCCCTTCTCATTATGCTGGAAAGTCAAGAGAAACTGAATGAGTTTAAATTTTAATGAAAGGCATTTAAAGCATTCACTTTTTACCTCAAATTTGTCATGGAGTAAGAGCATGCAGTCAGTGAGTTTCTGCTGCTGTTATGATTGCTTATGATTCGTGATGCCACAATTGACTGATTTGTGTGTCCAAGCTCTAAGCTGTTCCTTTGTGTCAGTGGAGATATAGAAAAAATGGGCACCAGACAAGGGCTTTTTACCTGCTAGCTAACTTTCCCATGCCTGTTCACTTGTACTGGTAACATTTCATTTTCATTCCCTGATTTCAAACCCAGGTGAAGTGTGCACTTTTTTCTTCTGGGTAGTGTGCTGTGCAGAGTCAGGCTTTCTTCATGAAGAGACTCCTTTATTGAGGTTGCATTTTTGGGGCAGAGGGATGGTGTTTGCCACTTCACCTAGCTGATGGCTTTGGATGTAATAGTGCATGAGAAAACTTCGTGTGCAAGTGCCCTGTGCCTTGGGCTTCATCCAAGCTTAGCCTGGATATTTGCCCACAGACAGGCAATTCTGGATGACAGATGGAGACTGGAAGCAAAATGAATTCAAGCAGTCAGATAAGGTGGGCTGGGACTGCATTCTGCAGATGTATTTCTTTCCCTTTCGTGTATGAATACAAGCTCAGCAGTGTCATAGTGGCAATGAGCTAAAGATTATAACAGAAGCAAATCTTATAGGGAGGGGCATTTTTTGGTGTAGCATGGTATAGATTGAGAAAAGGACAGACATCTGAATACAAAATCCCTTATCAGAGGCTTTAAGTGAATACTGTTGGAGTACTGTATTGCTAGGGAGCTGCTTCATTTACAGACATTAATGAGTCATCTTCTGCTCTGACTGTTTTGAATTCTGTCCTGATATGTCTTGATAATATTCTTAAGGCTATAAATATTCATATTATTTCTCCTGCTCTCAGAGAGAAAACTCCTTACAGAGTTTTTCTAAAAACAAGAGTAAATCTGGCATGTTAGAAGTAGATTTGTAAGAAATATGGTTGCTTCACCTATTTTAACATAATCTTAAAATCATAAAAGGAAGACACAATTCCTCACGTTTTCCCCTATGTATCAAGTAAAACAAAGAGAATAAAAATAAATGTGCAGGGCAAAGAGCTTCTTCTAAAGACCAAGAGTGCCACAAAAGTAGTTTGCATCAATATTACTTAATATCATACAGAGAGGAAAAGAGACTGCAGCAGACATACAATGGGTGCCCAAATAAAAGTGATATAGCTGCAGCTGTGCTTCTTGCTTATCACTGGGTTAAAGTGAGTTCCTCAAAAGAATGAGCCTGTTTACATTTCCTTTTGAAGCATGCTGAGGCTACAGCCTGCTCTCCCTCTAGACAAATGTCTGCAAGCGTGGCTGAAAGATGACCTGTGCAATATAGGAAATATCACATGCCCATGCAAGCTGTTAGGTGGTGTAGAGTACTTCCAGGTGTTCCTGGACAGGCTTTCAACAGGCTGCTGCAAAACCAGTTGTGTAGATGGCTGGCAGAAAGATTAGAGTAGGCCATTTTTACTGAGTCATAGCTGTTAGGTGCAAAATTCCCATGCAAAGAGACAGTAGCTTTCACCTTCTTGACACTTCTGTCAGTGTCTCAACCACATTTTTCTGATACATTCATGGTGGCCACCAACTAGAGTGTGTTCTTGTATGCCATATGAAATGCAGCCCAGATAATTAATTCAGCATTGGGAACTGGGGTCCTAACGTTGCCTGAGAAGGGAGCCCAAATAGTCAGCTATTTAGTTGTTTACCGTTTGAGTAAACCTGAGCAACTTGTTAATCCTAGCTTGGCTGCTTCTACTTCTTGCAAGCCTAGTGGCCTCAGGAAAGCAGCTCTCTTTCATGACATGAGGGGAAAGTCTTGTAATGTGAGTTTCTAGCAGAGCTAGGGTCCACCTGGCACACTGCTGTCATCCCGTGAGGGCCACAGCGCTGACTCCTCAGCAGTAGGACCTTTGTGTAGAGGCAGAGAATGCTGAGCTGCTGATAAGCAGGTGTTTGATAGCAGATGGGATAGTTTACTGTGCTGAAGGGAGGGATGGCTCACAAGGATGGGTTGGAAAGTGGCTTTGAATATTTTGGTTGTTCCAGAAGCCCCCCTGCTACAACAGACTTGTTTCTGGTCTGAACTCAGCCCTGCTCAATGGTTCCCAGAAGGGGTAATCAATTGTGATTTCTGCATGGAGAGTTAGGAGACATGGCTGTGCTGAAGCAAAGCAACTCCCCAAACATAGCTTGGCTCACCACTCATCACTAGACATGCCGGTGAATACGAGGTTTTAGAGTGAAGAACCTGTGCTCCCTGGGGATCAGTCCTTCATGTTGGGGTAGGCCAACTTAGGAAGCCAATGCTAGGTGACTGTTCTGTAGATAAATGAGCAGGCTTTGCTACAGGCAAAAACTTCCCCAAAGCACTTCTTTTAAACAGAAACTGGGAACAGCAATAATGTGTGTATTTTCCCCAAGCTAGTCATTCTTCACAGTCTAGGTAATGGGATTATTGCCATCACATGAGTTGGGGACCCCTTGAATGACACCAGAACATGTTCCTACCAAATTAATGGGTAGGCAGGAGTTCTGCATTTTAAAATCTAATCTTAAAACCTTGGAGACTGATTAAATTACGTCTCTGAGCCAGGAACAAAATGTAGCTTCATGCAAATTGTGCTCCTGCTCATAATTTTTTGTTAGCGCTGGAGAATGATTTACTATCGGGGTTTCAGAGGTTGTTAAAGAGAGTGGTGCATTCTAATCTCATGATTATTTAGTCAGATGTTGGAAACTACAGTACTTACCCAGAACTCTGCTACTGGCAATATGAACCTGTAGGAAAGGGTAATCTATTTTAGTATTACACCCATCTCTGTGGCGTCTGGATAGCCAACAATTCAGCTGAGAGAGGAAGGTTGTTTTTCAGGTTTACTTTAAGAACAAAGACTCCTCTCCAGCAGAAAAGCATAAACAAGTATCTTCATCTGAGTTCATTAATGTGCCTATTTTCCAGCAGCCTGTAAGAGATATTTTTTTATTCTCCTCCTTTCATTCAAACCTGGATAGTGTTAATCTGTCAGTAAGAACGGAAGACAAGACTCTTTGTTGAGAGGAAAAAAAAAAAGAGTGCATTAGTTGATGTAGTGACTGTTACTCAGTACAGGATGTTTATATGTTTTTTCTGATTTCACAGGAAATACTCTGAGCTTCACATTTACAGAGCCACGTTGGCTGACGCTGGGGAATACGCATGCAGAGTGAGCAGCAAACTAGGGAATGACAGTACTAAAGCCAGTGTTATCATCACGGACACCAATGGTAAGGCTTCACTCTTTATTTTACTATCATGTTCAGAAAGACCATGTATTAAAGCTGCCACCCTGACAAAACGGTTTGGAGGAGGGGAAAGCTTTACAAGTGAAGTGGAAGTGGAAACATTGAAATCAATTAGGTGTACTAAGAAAATTAATCAGGCTTGACTTGTCTGCTATGTAGTTGAGATGTTCAGTTTTCCTTACCCAGACAAATGGGATGCCTCCTATGGATCTCAGGAGAGATCAGCATTTTCTGTGAGACACTTTCCAACACTAAGTCTATGACACAGTCCAAATAGACAAGATAAGAAGAGGATGAAGGGAAGGGAATATTTTTCTAATTCCCATGGTACACGTGAGTAGCGGAGGCACTATAGACCTGTGGGGAAGCTTTCATTTAACTTAAAACATGTCCTAGTCTGAACTTCTAAACTAACACTTCTCTCTTTGTCTTTAAGTAATATTTGTATGGCTCTGGTTGCCATCATTTTTACTTTCACAGATGTTGGAAGGTTTTTCTCTTGGTTTCTAAAATAATAATGACAAAGGCATGAATGTATTTGAAGGCGTTTTATTCAAAGGCATGAATGTAATTCACAAGCTTTAATTCAGGTAATGTGGTTTGAACTTATTGCTTGAGGAGCGGAGCTTCTCATGAGGCAGATGGCATTCAGACTTACCCAAATGATTTAAAATTACTATAGATTGCCGTTTTTGCAGGGCTCCTTTCCATTTCATTTACAGGAAGTTCCAATTGCTTCTGACAGAATTTTGTGAGTGTTGCCATTGTACACAAATGTTTTAGCAGTACTATTTCTCCTTGCAAAAGCATTGGAGGCTGCAGTTCAGTTGAAATCCTGTTTCTTAAGTGCGACATTGACTAATTCAGCTCCAATAATTCAAACTCCAGTGTCCAGCCAATTGTGAAGTATCAAACAAACATGCCCTCATTAGCAAACAAAGCAGAAGTTCTACGCGTATCTGAGATAGGTTTAAAGATGTTGTTGTAATGGCAATTTACCAGGGATGCTTTTCTGTTCCACATTGTGCTCTGAAACAGGAGAAAGGCATTTAAATAAAAAGAAAAATGAATGTAAACCTTTGCCAGTGGGATTTGTCTTTGGCTATCTGCTGTTTTGTGAGCACACAGTGATTGCTCGACTGTATTCACTTTGTGTATTTGCTATTTTATTTCATCAACTAAAGAATCTCAAGTGCTAAGATTTCATACTGGCTGTATGGTATTATAATTATGATCAGCTGACAGGAGACTGATATAAAAGATCAAGTGTTATTTACCAGAATATTATTAGGAGGAAAAATGGGTAGGTGTTTCTGTGTAGCTTTGTAAATGTTCTTGGGTTCCATGAATACTAATTTTGGTTGCTCATTAGCTGCTTACATGGAAAGCTCCTATACTGCTTCCAAGATACTGGAGTTTCCAAAACTCAGCTGTAGGCACTGTGCCTAGGCTATGATACAGATAAATGCAGAAAAAATGCTTGGCCATCCTCTATTACTTTCTCAGACAAGGAATGGTGTCGTGGCTGGGGAGTGCATGTGGGACCTCATTCCTATGCTTCATGACATGGATTTTTTGGAGGCTGTGCTGAATGACAGCAAAACACTCCTGCTGCAGGGAGACAGGAGTTTGGTTTTGAATGAAAACATTTGCAAGCAAGCCCTGTTATGTACATTTATAACTGATAAGTTAGAATCTGTCTAATCTTATTGTGAAATGTACGTTGTTTAAAACACAGCTGTGCATGCAAACTCACTTGAATGCAGGGCAAACTTGGATCCAGTCTAAACCTGGCAGCTGGCTCTTGTCTGTAAAGATCTGAACTGGAAACTCAGTGATATCTGAACTGGAACATCTTGGTGATATTTGATAATCTAGAATCAGGCATGGCAGCATTCATTGGTTGAGTAAATCAATCGTGCGTATTTGGTCGCCACACATACATCTGAGCCCCCTCTGCTTATTGTTGCTTACAAATGACCAGTGAAATTGTTCCTAATTTTCCTCCTAATGATGGAATTTTCCACCTGGATTTGAGGAACAGCATGGGCAACATCTGGTGACTGAAGAGGAATGGATCCCTAAGGCCTCAGAGGGTAACATCTGCTTTGCAAACAGGGATAGACCCCCTGCACAGGTGACCTCCTCACCCCTCCTTCCCCTGCATTCCCTGACCTCTTCCCCTTGTGAGCTTAATGACAGATTTGGGATCCAGACTCGGTAATGAGCCCTGAAGGGCAGTCATTACTCAGGTCCTATATATCTGTGAGGTCCTGCACTATTCATAAGAAAGAGAAAGGTTAAAAAAAAAAAACAAACCAAAACCAAACAGCATATTTAGCTCATATTTGTTATTTCCTGTCAGTGGGCTTTTGGAGAAGACCTTGGGGTCCAGTGCAGCCCAGGAGCTCCTGCAGAAAACTAATATGCAGACATTTGAGAGGGCTGAGCCTCTCAGGGTAGGCAGAGAGGTTGCTTCCTTCCACCTCCAGCAGATAGGGCAACAGTGGGGTAAAGAAAGATACATCAGAAAGCCTGACTTTCTTATGGTTGTACTGACCTGCTCTGCTCTAAGAACCATAATTTTAATTATGACCTTTAATTTAATGACCTCATGTGGTCGTGTTTATTAAGTGTACTCTGCTATCTGCAAACTAGATCATCCTTTCCCTTTATGCTGGGTGCTTTAAGACCGAGGGTAGATAAGGTGATGGCATTTCTGGGTATGGGGTTATTTTTCTTTCCACTAAAAGATTAGTGCTTTTCAGTATAAAAATCTTGGGTTTAATTTCTCAGAATTTTGTCAAACTTTAACTATTTTAGTTGAAATTTTCTTTGCTGGTCTATGCCACAAAAGAGAACTCTAGGGCTAGACCAAAGGTCTATCTAGCATGATGCCTTGTCTCTAACTTCAACTAGCAACAGGCATTAGGAAAAAACCACAAGAACAAGGCAAATGTGTTGGGTTTTTTGCCCAAGAATGGGAATAGCCACACCTTTACCACTAAGGTCACATTTCTGAAAACTGCTAATTTCAATTCCCTTCTCCAAAGAATAGAAAAATGAGTATTTCTCAATAAAACAATTGTAAAAATTTCTTCGTTGTTTTCAGTGAGCAAAGAGCTATATTTTTCCCTGATAACATTCCCAGAAATGGTAATTTTTTCTGTCTTAAACAGTAATAGCCAATGCAATAGTAACTCCTGTCCTTGTTGCTGTCGCTGTTATTATTAACATTGCTGTTAATTAAAACTGCCAAATTTGCTCTTGTGCAAGTTTTTGCTACACATGAACACACACACACAACACACAAACTGTATTAACCTACATAGACTTTTAAATTTTTTCTCATTTCTACTGAAAGAAACATAAAGCCGTGTCTATAGAGCCATATGTATGGATTAAAAATGCAGCAAATATAAAAATAAGTGGACAAAGACTATTTTTTTCCAGTCATAATAGCAAGCAGTGGGAGCTATTCTGTTCTCTTTTAAATTTATAATGAGTATAACTTGCGCACAGGATATGAACTGCCTTCTTATTTTCATTCACTCCTATTCATGTATGTTCCTCTAAGAAAGATTGTAATTGAGGTCAGAATAGAGGCATGAAGTTCTCCTGGATTTGTATAAATAGTGCACAGGTTTGGTAATGCAATAATAACTGCTTTTTTGCATCCTAATTTTTCACTTTAGCCAGGCAAAATTCTTGCAGTGAATTTTTTCATGGACTTTCTTATCAACATAACACCTTACTATGCTTAGAAATAACACTGAGAGAATACTTCATACCACAGCCAAAGCTTTCAATTTCGTGTTTGAAAACTTGCTCACAAAACCCTTTATTTAGACAACTAGGTAAGTGACCTTGTTTTCTAAAGCGTTGAGCACACCACAGCCGCAGCTGAATGTGGTGTCAATCTTTTCCATTAAAAGCTGTTGATCTAAAACTTTTGCCTCTCTAAAGATGTTTGCTGTGCCCAACATTACTCAGGGTGCAAAAGGGTGGATTCCTGCAGAGATGTTTCAGAAGTTAGAAGTCTACAGTGCTGGATTACTGCTACATTGTGTGCAGGGTATTGTGTAAGCGCTCATCCTGCACATCTGTGCAAAGTGAGTTGATGTAGTTTGAGTCATCAGTGGGGGAGGCTGGGACAACTTTGCCTGAATTGAAGGGAACAAGAAGTGCTCAGGCGATCTGTTCATGTAACTCAACTGTAGACAGAGGTAAGCCTTGGTAAATTCATTAGCTACACAGTCAGTGGCCTGTGCAAACTTCTGGGTTTGCATCCATAGGACTTGCTGTAGTACTAACAGCTCCGAGTTGTGCAGTAGTCAATAAGGATCTGATATTCATCATTCATTAAACTTGACTTTGTTCTTCCTCTTCTGAAGGTAGCCAGTAGCTTCTCTTCAAGAAGATGGCAGAGAAATGAGTAAATAAAAACAACATCTTGCATCTAGTACCCGTAGAGCAGGTGGCCAACTATGAAATACTTCAAATGCAAGAAAAGTCTGTCCTACTCATAGATTAATCTCTCTGAGACTTGATTAAAGCAGATCAGTGTATCTTTTCTCTCTCCAGCATAGTTACAGGTGACCTGGGGCCATAGTTTGCTTTTAACTGGCTGGTGTAATGGGTCAGATTCTCAGCTGGTGCAAATCAGCATGCCTGGACAAAGTCACTGATTTAGGCCTCCACATAGAAAGAAATGTCGCCATCACTCAGTTTGGCATAGCAGTTCCCCTAAGAGTAGCTTTGAACCTTTCCTTGCTTTTTGACATATTTGAATTGAGGGCGGTGCTCTTTAAATCTGATTCAATAGTTTCTTGGAGGACCAGGAAAAAGATAAAAAGCACAGCAGTTTTAAGAAACAAGCCAGTTCATCCATTGGATCTCCCTGTGTCCTTGACCACATGTGCCTGAATGCCTCTGAGGCCTCTGACTATGGCCTTAACTTCTACACACCTACCCCCTACTCTGCCATCTGTAGACCAAGTAACAGAGGTCTCAGACACTCCCCTTTTCTCAAGGTGTGTGCTAGCTTGTGTCATTCTTCATATAATTCAGAATGTGTCACCTGAATGGCACAACTAATCCAAAAGGCTTAAGTCTTATGTCACTGCCAGAAAGTAAACCTCAGGATGACAGAATGCTTGTTTGCAGCTCTATCTGCCTGTGATATTTGTAGTGTTTGAATCCTCCTCAGAGCGCAGGTTGTTGTCCCTGTCAAGGTCCTCAGAGCCACCTTCATAGCCTGAACCAAAACCCATGAGATCAACTAAATCCCCTCAGTTTGCTCAAGCAGGCTTTTTGGATTAGGCCTTTGGCAAATGAAGTGGGGGAAATAAAGGGCTGTGAGGTCATGCAGAGGGCTCTTCACAACAGCAGCTGTAGGGCTGTTAGATGTTTGGTTATCCCCGGAGAAAAGATGTCTCCTGAGAAGGAGGACTCCCTGCCTCCTCAGAGGCATTACAGCAGAGCTTGTCACCCAGGCACTGAGCTGTCTCCTATCAGCAGGCCAAACAAAGCTTCCTACCTGGAAGGATGGATCAAGATACCAAGCCCAGCAAGGTGGTGGGTTGCTGTAAGTCCTGTAGGGATTGAAGGGGCTTTTTACTGTCTTGCCAGAGGAGACAGCAGGAGGTGAAGCTGGCCACAGTACTAAGAAAATGGGACTGAGAGGCTGCAGGGACCTGTCCCTTAAAGCATGCCTAAACAAGAATCTCTTGTACATCTGTCAGTATTTTTACATGAGAAAGCCCCAGCACAAACATATTCAGTTTCAGGAAACAGCACTTCACCAAAAATAAATGCTCCTAGAAGCACCAGGGGACAGAACTGGATGAGCACCTGAGGTAGCTGTTCCTTGTGGGGACTTAAACTTGATGATAAAGACAGGGCTGTGGGCTGCCATCTCCATACCTGTCCTAGTTTCAGCTGGGATAGACTTAATTTTCTTCCTAGTAGCTGGTATAGTGTTATGTTTTGGGTTCAGTGGGAGAAGAATGTTGACAACACACTAGTGTTTTCAGTTGTTGCTAAGTAGTGTTTATACTGTCAAGGATTTTTCAGCTTCTCATGCCCAGCCAGCAAGAAGGCTGGAGGGGCTCAAGAAGTTGGGAGGGGACACAGCCAGGACAGCTGACCCAAAGTGGCCAAAGGGGTATTCCATACCATTGACATCATGTCTAGCATATAAACTGGGGGGGGGGGGGGGGGGGAGGAGGGGGGTGGCCAGGGCAGGGGCAGATTGCTGCTTGGAAACTAACTGGGCATTTGTTGGCAAGTGGTGAGCAACTACATTGTACATCACTTATTTTCTGTATTCAATTCTTTTATTATTATTAATGTCATTTTATTATTGTTATTATTATCATATTTATTTTCTTCTTTTCTGTCTTATCTCAACCCACGAGTTTTACTTTTTTCCCCGATTCTCTCCCCCATCCCACTGGGTGGGGGGGAAGTGAGCGAGCAACTGCGTGGTGCTTAGTTGCTGGCTGGGGTGAAACCATGGCAATACCTTAGCACACTGCAGCAGCAACTGCAAGTATCATGACTGAAAAATGCTTTGAGTTCTTCCACCTCGGGCAAGTATTGATGGCCCCCTACAAGCAGCTTCTTTTCTCTCTGCTTCTTGTATTCAGATGGCTTGTCATGTGGATCTGTGCTGGCTTTCTCGAGTGGAGTAAAATGCCTCTCTTGGTGATGTGGTGTACTGTCCTCAGTAAGCAACACACACAAATTTTGCATCTTCCAAACGTTAGCATCCGCTGTTAAGGCTGCTAACACAAATGTTAGTAGCGGGGCTTGGTAATTTGTGACTTTGCTACATATTTTCCAGATGTTTCTTAGAAAGTTACAGGTGTGGGAGGCTCTGGCTGTATTTTCCACCGGCAGGGAAGCTTGCCCTTGGTGTTTGTACCAACACAGCTGGGCTGGGGAGGTGACAGTAAGAAATGTTCCATCAAGCTCAGCATGGGCACTAGATGGAACATGGTTTCTTTAATGGAGAAAGAAGAATTTGCTCCAGTTGTGCCAGATGCTGAGCTACGCAGCTCTCAGACCTGTTCTGTCTCCTTTTGTGACTAAGAAGGTTAATTGCTCAGACAGCCCAGCTGCAAAACAGCAAACTGCCTCCATACCCCAAAAATGGTCCTGAAAGCTGCCTGACTACAGGTCGCTGTGTTCCAAGACCTAGTGCACAGGTTTTGACCTTAAAAATTTTACTTATAATAATCATTTCCATGCCACACATCACTGGCTATCAGGGAAATTCTGTATAACATGTTTTCTCACACTAGTGAGATGAAAACTGGGACATATTGCCCAGGCAAACAAGATATTTGCCAAAGAAAACTGGACCAAAATGGAAAAAATATGAAAGAAGAGCTAGCCAGTAAGAAATTAAAAAACAGCCTCAACATTGAGGTTTAATGAGAGGGGTGTTGAAGGGAAGACAGTTGGACTGAGTTTTGTCTCTGGTCAAGTTTCTGTGGACTCTGAAGACAGTGAGCAGAGGGTCACCTGATCCAGAATCACAGAACAGAGTAAAAACATTCTTGTCACCTTTTCCTAAATCTCTTATGAGGCTTTTTCTAAATTCTTTTTGTTTGGCCTACCAGAGGATTCTTGGTGTGCCTTGAGGATACAGGGCAGGACTTCTTCCCTGGGATTTGTGGCCATTCTCCAGCTGTGGAGTTGAAACTTGTGCAACTGTATTGAACTGCACCACTATGAGGCTGAAAACTGTTCTGAGAACTTGGAGAAGACCAAGATTGTTGATGCTTACAACTGAAGGGCGCTTTGTCCACACCTAGGAGATTGCACACAGTTGTGGCTTGCAGGGTCAGCAGCGCACAGACAGATGGATGGTGTCATTGGAATGAGTACAAGTCTGTGAAGCCTAAACAAAGGCTTTCTACTTTCTGCTTTCTCCCATCTCTGTTCTGCAAGGCATTAGCAGGGATCTAAGCACAGCAGCAGCATCCCCCATAGCCATCAACCAGTGCAACAAGAGGGTGCAAGGAGTCCATGGCAGTATGCCACTAGCAATAGCATATCTCTGTAGGACCAGTATGGAAGAGCAACTTTTCTCATCTCTTCAGCAAAGCAACTGTTTGATTTCCATCACAGAACCCCCAGCAGTCATCCCATGAGGGACTGGGTTTGCATGTGTAACTTAGAAGATTCCCCTGAAGTGGCAAGTGACATTATTGGATGTACTTACCAGCAATTCAAGTGATATGAACAGGAACACATCTTTGCAAAATTTAACTGCCTAGAAGCATAAGGAGTGAATGTTAACACTGACATCTTCCAGAAGCAGAGCCATCTGCATGATTTCTCCTCTTGCCACTGATCAGTGTTTCCCAGAGGAGAATGAGAGATTGAACAACTGGCTTCTTTCAGAAGAAACAGGCTTTTTTCTTCAGATCTACTGGTAGACAGCATCATTTTTTATTTTTTCCCAAAAGGAAACATTTGCAAGTTGGTGTCTGATTGCAGCCTCTGCCCACTGAAGCAGAATTTAAGCTTGATTCTTTGAGCACCTTTTTCCCCTTTACCTTGTCCATTCTTGGACCTGAATGCCGTTAGAGGATCGTCTGACTCCACATTATAACTTCTTGTTGCCTCTTGTGTTTTCCAGAGAGCACCAGCAAGATACCAGTATCAACAGAAGGGACAAAAACTTCTTCACGTAAGTTGAATTAATAGAGTCTTTCTATCTCTTTCTCTTTATTTCTTCTTGAAACTGCTTCTGCAGCTCTGAAACTCTCCCTCTTAGCAGAGAACAATTCGCCTACATCCAGCACCTCAGTATCTGCATATCACCTTGAATACTGGAGCTACTTCAGGGACTGAGAAATGAATGAAGAAAGGTTAAGCATACTTTTTGATATCCTGGAGCTGCATTGAGGATGCTAACTGGGCCTGCAGTTGTCAGCCTGCAGCAGACCAAGTGAAAAAGTATTTGGGTTGTTAGGAACTCTGTTTCAAAAAAGCATTTGTTGCTCCTGTTCCTGTAAATCCTAGTAGCTGCATGTGAATTTGCAGATTGTGTAGGTATATTGATGTTTCCTCCAGAAAGTCTGTTGGCTAGACTGCTCTGTTCCTCAGGGGTCTACATACAATTCCTGACAACTCTGCAGGGTCTGTGTATGTAGACAGGTAACTCACTGTCAATAGTTTAACCACTTTTGAAGCTGCCTTGGCATACTAGGAGCCCTCTCCAGATGGTTTCCTTTTAGGCTGGTGGAATTTTGCTTTCAGCATCCTGCCTGCAGTTACGGATTGCATGCCTCCAGAGTTACTCCTGGAACTGACCCCAGTGAGAAGTCACTTTCATTATTTTAACTGTTAGAGTTACTTTATATATGGCCACAATACAAGCAGTTGTCTCTACCGCTGAGTTTGGCTGAGGGAGCTGTGGATAGGCATGTGTAAGCCGAGCATCCCAAGGATTTACAAGATGCACATATCCTGCTTGGCAAAGAGGCTGGAGTCCTGCTAGCTTTTTTGAGAAAGCTATGTCTGGCAGAGACAGGTTTTAGTATGAGATGACAGTGTTTGTAGGCTAGATCAAGGAAAACAGTGGGATTGCCAGATTTTGCATTTAGCATGCCTGCAGCCTTTCCTTTGATGCATCTGCGTGTGTGGTGACCTACTTCTGAAATCTTGGCACTGCTGCCTGACAGAAGACCCATTGGATGTGCCCACATTCTTTCATGTTCTCAGTGGGGCCTGTCACTGGTACTTCACTGGATATGTATGAGACCACATAGCTAATAGAAAGTGTCCTGTAACCATTGGAACCATTTTTGTTCAAAGGAGGTGACACGCTGGTCACTGACTCCACTGGGCTTGCCTTCCCTCCTCCCTTGTGCAGCAAGAATGCAATCCCTGCATTTCTCTCCCTTCTTTCCCATGAACTAAATTACTTGTTCTTGAGTGGTCTCTTTCCCTGCTTATGTCCCTTCCAGTGCCTGCTGTTACAGTACTGTTTTCCTCTTTACTGCTATTGTGCCACTGGAGAGGAGGTGGCTGGGATGTTCAAAAGGCTGGCTGCATTCCTGATGAGTTGCTGGACTGGCAGATTTCATGCCAAGCGGCACATCACGCTGTTGTCCTGAAGGAGAGCAGAAAGCAACACATTCAGTGGCTGTTTGTTGAGGTCTTCTCATGGAGCTCTGAGTAGGTCTTTGCTGTGTGGCTATAGCAGAGACCTGCTCAGGCCCAAATCCAGCCAAGTGCCATTTTTCCCCACTGTTCTCACCCAGCCCTGGGTCCAGACCATGTCAGCTTTCTCTGCCACTACAGGAGTCTCCTGCTGACAAAGTGTCTGGGGTTTTGGGCACTGCGGATTTTTTCAAGTCCTTGCAAATGCAAGTAAGTTATTAGTGTGTTGCTGCTTTAATTGGAGGTAGGCTATTGTAAGATGCTGGTGTTTAAATCACCAGGAGCTAGGTCTCTTGAATTATTGCTATAGCTACGTTTTGGTGATAGGAGGACTTAACAAAGTGGTCTTAGCTTTTAAGTGTGGTTTTACTCTGCCTAAAAACTGACTCTATTAGGTGACAGATTCATGTTTTCTGCCTGACGTGGCATGTTGTTAAATACTTTGCTACAGAGCATGCAGTATGCCTGACCTGCACAGGCTGATTGCTAGCTACCCTGACTTCCTTCATCCCTCTCCATGGTGGCACGTCACATTGCCACCTTAGGTGAAGTGCTCTCTCTGCAAACTCTTCCTTCCAGCTGATAGTAGTCCTCAAGCACACTCTTGAATTCTTTACTCATGCATGTCACCATATGTTTTGCTGGACTCTAAGCTGGTGAAACCCCATGCAGCCACCCAAACACATGGCTCTGGTTTGCTGCATTCGGTTCAGGTTCCTACAGCTCAGGAGGTTCAGCCCTAGCTTCAGGCTAGCTTGCTTCTTCCATTAACTTTTCTGAGTGCTTCCTTTGTGTGATTTGTGTTGAGGTCTGTTTCTTTCATCTGTCCTACAAGATTATTTGCCATCTTGAGAATGCTTCTTCTTTTTCCTTTCTTTGTTACCACTTTGGGGCTTGTGTTATGTCCCATTTTGGTCTGGAACATGTCCTGCTCTCCCTTCCAGCTACAGCTCTCTGCAAAGGTGGTGACACTCATGCACCCTGCTCTCTTTGAAGCCACAGAGGTCCTTAGCCATAGTTGTGATAAACCTGGAGGCCTGACTGTCCATTTGGAGTTATGTGAGAAGAAGATAAGAAGCTAGTGTTTCCTGGGTCAGCATGTGCCGCTTCAAGACCCACTGCTTTCCACTTTCCTCTGATGCTGTCACAAACAGCTGAAAACTTTGCTTTCTTTTATGCCAGTTTTCTCCTGGCCTTTCCTCCCAGCACTATGGAGCATTTTTGCTGTAATTGATTATTCACAGCGTGCCTAGGACATGCTGTACCAACTTTGAAGTTATTCCTTTCTCGAGCTATCTCATTTTTTTTCACTTCTTTGGCAGGTTTCTGATTACTGAAAAGAAAAAAAAAATAAAAAAGCGGTACTGGGGGAAGATGTTCAGGCTCCTCAAGTAGAACAATGTAGCTGTGGCTGTATTCTTACAACTTTGTTACTTCTGTGTGTTGCAGAACCCATGCTTAGGATACAAGCTTCAACAGAAGGAACAAACACTTCCTCCTGTAAGTATATACACGTTGTTTAAATTGTTGCTGGCAAGACCCTTGGATACAGTTATCGCTCCCTAGCTCAGTAAAAAATGTGCTTCTATCTAAATCTACCGTAAGGGATCGGGAGTGACTGGGCAGGATTCCTGCACTACAGATGCAGTTATTATTTGTTATACAAATTATAACTCTCAGAGCCATGTCCTTTGTGGATTGAGGGCTAAACACCTTCCTTCAGGAAGGTCAAAGCACATGTTTGGGCAGGGCAAAGGAGGAGGAAACTGCTCCAGTGTTTCCTACCTGGAATTCCCTGCCCTGCCCTCTCCAGGCAATGCATGGCTTCAAACATGGTCTCCTCTGCCTCCACAGCCCCTGGCCCTAGGGTAGCTGGAACATCCTTGGGTCCAGCCATTCCCAGCTGCAGCACATTTCCCTTGATCCCTGTGCCAGCTGGTGCATGTTAGAGCTTCTCGGGCTCTTTCTGTTGTGCTCAGCTGTCCTTGGGAAGAGGATGAGGAAGGTGAGGACATCTTTTTATGTGTCTTCCCTCAGCAGGGACAGAGGTTCCTTCCTGTGGAAGAGAGGTTGTCTCTCTCCTCATCTTGGGAGCACACTGGGAGCTGGGAGGTTACCAGTGAGGAAACTGACTCTTTTCTTCCTCTGTAGTGATGCTTCCCTGGGAAGCACACTTTACAGCCATAATCCTGTGTGCTTTCATCTTTGAGAACCATCAGGTAAAGCCTTCCAGCTCTTTACTAGACCGAGATCCGCCATCTAGCCAGCCTGGTTTTGAGCAGTCTTGAAGTACGCTTCACAAAATCAAAGTCAGCAGGGTTGTGGGAGGTAAGGTATTGACCTTTTCCTAAAGCAGTAAGTATTGCTGGCTGCCAGGAATGGGATGGCAGGTGAGATAGACCAGTGGTCCAATCCCCCCAACAGTTCCAGTGTTACTGTAAAATACTGTGTATGCTCTATAGCAAACTATACATAGATGCCCTTAACTCACATCTAATAGCTACTGTAGCAGCACAAGAGGGAATGGTCAAAGCCAAATCTTTGGACACAGTATTCTGAACATTTTTTCATAATTTATATGAGATAAAAAAGACTTATTCTTGTAGATTTTCTTCTCAGCTCTTAAACTGATTAATGTTTTAAGTGTGTGGTGAAGGAATTTTAGAAATCTGATAGGTTATTTTAAAAGACTGAAAAGCTTTCAGCTAGCAAGGTGAGAAGAGTTAATGTTTTTGGCCATCTTTTTCCTCTGATGTATAGCAGAAGGGTGGCAGGAATAATTCCTGGAGCAATTTAAAACAGACATTTCTTTCTGTTCTGCTCTCAGTTCCATTGAGGTAAATCGGGATTAGTACTATTCAAGTCACTAAAGCAATGGAGGAGAGCAGTATTGGATACTGCTGCCTGTGCTGGGTTGGAAAGGTACTACAAAGCAGGAGGGAGCCAATGTTTATTGCTAACAGATGTGAATGTCTACTCACACTACAGAGCGTTGAGGGAATTGAGTGCACATACTTATTCTAAAGTTGCTTAGGGCTTTTATTTTCTGAATTTCAGTGGGACATGTCAGTTTCACACTTGTCGCTGTCAATCTTGCAACAGCTACAGGAGATAAAATAAACTGTTTCCTTCCACTTCTCAGACAATAGCAGATGTTTCAGAGAACATGCCAGCACTGTCACTGTTGGCCAGACACTGGGAAAGACCTGAGAACAGCAGAGTGATTCAGTAGGGTCTCTCCCCTGGGCTTTCACAAGTGTACAGACATGTGTTATGCTATGGTTTTTGGGGGTTCCAGTGACAGACAGATATTCAGAAAGCTAAAAATTATTAAAAAATCCCATCTCTGTAAGACATTCCACAACGGACACCCCAAAACTGAAGGTCCCTCTACCCTTTTATGTGCACATGCACCTACACTCCTCCAAATCCACACTGTTTTGAGAGTGTGAGCCTCCATTCTTAAGTAAAGGAGAAGGGAAAGACTCTGATGTATTCCCAGTTTAATATAAAGGGCTGGTGGTCAGGCTGGGGGGTCAGTAATCCAAGGGAGGATGAGGAAATTCATGCTTTTGTGTCGTGTTTCATAGTGAGAGACTTTGTGGCACTGATTACCAACAATGCCCCGGCAGGTAGAAATGCTTCCCACCTTCTCTTCCACCCCAACCCTAGAATTGCTCCATATATATTTATTTTGTACTGTGTAATTTTGAAACCTAAGTTACAACTTTAATTTTCCTTGATGATGGAGCTCTCTGTGATATGGTTTCTCCCACTGAAAGAAGTGAGCAAATCAACAGCAGTTGGAGCCCTGTGTGCTCTCACTACCAAGGACTGCAGGGGCCATTCTTAAGCACATCAGAACAATTTGGGGATGGAAGACATTTTTCCTCCCCTTGTTCCCTCAACTGCAGTGCTCTGAAACAAGTGCCTTATGGCTCTGTGACTTTCTTCTGTTCAGGATTTGCAGTGGAAAAAGTAAATCTGAGATTTCACCCTAGTGCCTTTGTTTTATGGGTTCATTCAACTATGTATTCAAGACAAGAGAATGAAAATATGGTGGTCTTTTTGCTCTTCTGGGACTTGTTAAAGGAATTTTGGCTTCTCACCTTGATAGGCAAGAATAGCATACATATGGCAGCCTTCCTTTTCTTTAGAAAAGTGGTACCAAAACTTGAATTCTTGTTTGTAAGTTACAATACACCTGGAAAGAAATTCAAAAGCAATCAGGTTTCTTAGGTTAAAATCATACCATCAGCACTGCACACAGCCTCCTGGTGGAGGTGTTCTGCAGGAACATTTGTATAGTGCAAGAGGGGAGAAGGGAAGTGGTGGGATGCAGGCTGTTTACAATGACCATAGTTCCTGTTGTGTGGGAACCATCTACAGCACAGTATGTATGTACAGACCAGGAGTGAGGAGGCACCTTAGCTCACTGTTTCTACGGAGAGCAACAGTTTGGAAACCCATGTTCTGAGGACTAAACTGGATCAAAATCTGAGCATTTGTAGCAGTAGGAAATGAAGAAGTTGGACAGAGCCAGAGCCTGTGGGAGTATATTTCATACTCTTCATCACAGACAGCTTAGTTACACCTTGCAGCGTTACCTTCATGCCCTTGTTTACGCTGCCCATTAAGGGCTACTCCCTAAAATGTCTGTGAAGGCACTTCCTCCAGCAAAGAGTCAGGGCATGCTGTGTACTCTTCATGTTTCAGACCTGATTGTCTTACACTGGGCTTCTCAGTTCAGATTTGTCTGCTTGTGCAAGATGCTGAGCCAGCAACCATGGCACTGGATGTGCTTGGAGCATATTTTCTGCAGCATGCAGCCTCCTGTCCACTGTCTAGCAGGCTGATATGATGCCCAGCTTGAGGCAGGAGTGTGGATGAAGAACGGGTAGGAGGCTGATCCCACCTGGCTTGTGGCTTCTTTTTCAGAAGAGTGCAGAGCAAGTTTGTTTAGCTTTTAGCTGGAGGGAAAGACCCAGTGTTGGTCATCTGTCCCATAGATTACTTTAATCTCATTTTCTCACAGACTTTCATTCTGACCTTTAAAATCTGCGCAGAAATTTTAAAAAGAAAGATTAGTTGGAGAAGAAATGTGTCAGCTTAGACTGCTCATCTCTTCTCTCTGGAATTATTAACTTGCAAGGTCCAAGGCTGGCACAGCAAGGCACCTTCCTAACACTTCATCTTCTCATGGTGCAGTAACAGATTCCAACCTGCATATCAAATGGAGAGCAGATACACCACGTAGAAAGGAGGCATGCAAAGATTTGTTGCCTGTCACATTTTCTCAAGCACAGTACTGATCTGCTTTGATAAAAATGTTCCATGCTGAGTAGTAAAACCTTCTATGACATGGTGTTAGGGTCATTGGTTTATACAGTATTTTTAACAGGAACTTTTTTGCATATATGAGGCAAGCAGCCTGGCCAGTAAATCATCTGTGTCCTAAAATCTTAACAAGCAAGTTAAGTTTCTGCTAGTTTATGCTTTCCTTTATCTCCTAAAGTGACCGCAGTCCTTCTCCCCTGTAGTTATTCATGTAATACCCAACAGGAGTCCACTTTCAAAAAAACATGAATTTTGTCTAAGAATCATACAAACCAGAATCAGTCCTTCTGGAAAACAGAAAGCTTGGGCCCCCAGTGATACAAGTTTTATGTGGCTGTTTCTTCTGCTTTGAGGATACTTATCCAAACCTCTAAAGACCTTCTGATTTTGTTGCTATTTCAAGCAATTTTTTAAAGGGTCATCTTGATTTGTAGCCAGTCCTTAGACCACTCAGATTGTCCTGCTATCTGATGTTTGGAGTTTTGGTTAGATTATTTTATTTGGTTTTTTTTTTTTAATATTACTGATGCATAGGTACCTACAGGAGTCTGCTTGCCTTTGATGTGTGGCCAAAACTTGTGGAATCAAGAAAAGGCAGATGAAGAGTGAAACTCTACTCTGCAGTCTTTTGTACTTTCTGAGGTCCATGTGAATTGCAGTTCTTTTAAGACACAATGTGACTTGGTGGCCAGATATCTTGCAGTATAGCAGAATATAGTAAATATGGAATTTCTGCATTAATTCATTTTACTCTGTTTTGGGGGTTTTTTTGCTTCATTTTACTCTGAGTTCAACAGATGTTAATTTCTAATATTCCCTCTACAACTGAGAGATGAAGAAGATGATAATGTGATGGACAGTGCTGCAGCACAGTGTAAGGATCAGAAAAAATCAGGGGACACTGCCTAATGAACATGTGTTTAACTTCTTTCAGCCCCAGAAGGCTCTGCTGTGTTATCATAAAACCTAAATACACTGGTAGCAGCTCAGTGACTTCTGAAATGCAGCTTTCTTTGAGTGAAAGAGCAGAATTGTTTTACTAGAGACTAGTAATATGGCAAAGTCACTCAGGGCAGGATGGGAAGAGGAGAATACTGTAACCAATTGAGAAAGCTGAAGGAATTCAGATGGTGAAGGCAATTATCAGGTTGCAGTTATTATAGCACAGCTGTATTCCCAACTCCTGCTCTTGTAATAAGTTAGTGTGACATCTTCAACTGTCAGCATTTAACTTACCTGTTCCATGGATTGAAAGTCTGCTTCTCCAGGAAAACCCTATACCTGATGCCTTGGTGGGACAGTGGGTCAGAGAAAAACACTATACCACCTCATGCATTTTGCTTTATTATTTCAGTGTTGGGTTTTTTTCTGGAGAAAACACTTTGCTTTGTTCTAAGAACACAGTGAATGAACAAGGGCAGGGTCAGGTAACTAGTTCTTGTTTAATGTAAAATGAGTTTAAGCCTTCTGGTTAATGAAATCCTACTGGAAGAGCAGAGATGAAGTCATGTGTCAATCCCCTGTTAAAACCTAGCACAGCGTGCAGTATTTTCCAGTTTCTTTCTCCACAGTGGACACTAATCACAGTGGGCAATGCAGCAGTAATCTCAGTAGCCTTATGATTTGATCTGGTGTGACAAATCCTGTTTCCTGTGTTTAAATTTCACAGATAGGGCAAACTCACTTGAATAGGTAACATTTCCCAGAGACACAGATTTCAACCTTTTGCGTGATTCCCAGTCTAAGGCTGGTGTGACATTAAGTCTCTGCTTCCAAACCACTTAATCTTGCGGGTTTTTGGTAGTTGCATTCTTGGTCCCCCAGCCTTGCTATGAAGGAGAGCATGGGTTGACACTGAGGACCTGAGCTGGGTTAGGCAGCTCCACTGGAAAGTTTGTACATATCCAACTTATAAGATAACACCACTAGTATAGAGTCAGGCCTCTTCTGTGCTGGGGTTTCTTGGGTTTTTTTCCTTCAAGGAGGTCAAAGAGGTAAAATGCAATGATGGCTATAAGCACTATTAAAATTAGAAGAAGGTGACACAACAGTCACAAAGGAATAAGTGCAACAGTTTATATAGCTTAAATACAGCTGCCAGAGTGGAAGGGTTTTAAGGACATTGCCTTTAGCTATCTGTATATTTGTGCATGTAAGAATAAATCCATAAGGCTAGCACTTGCCTCAGGATTTGTATATGATGAGGCAATAGTGTTTTATGTATAAATATATGTACATATATAGGTTTATAAAGTATATACATGTAAGTGTGAAGGCAGTGGTTTGGATCTGTTTATTTCAGGTTGTGCTTTCCTGAGATCATGGATTACACCATGAAAAGCACTACCAAACATGCGGCAGTCTACTCTGCTGGCATACAAGTCACAAAAGCTACTTCAAATGTTTCTGTTGCTTGCAATATTTCTGAAAGAATTTCACAGGCCCACCTCCCATTGTCTTTGACATTGTGGATTATCTCCTTCTCTCCAAATTTCTAACAGAAACTCTTCCCATCATTCAGCAAAAGGGATCAGTAGTTAAATTTTTTAAAACCTGAATGTGTCCTCACTGGTGGAGTGGGGGACACCCTCACAACAGGATAGGTGGCCAAAAGCCACGTTGTTAATTGCTGCCTTAGCTGGGTCTCAGAGATGAGAGACTGCAGGCTCCATCCCTAGCTCTCCTCAGGACCCCAGAGTATGTCAGGACCTCTCTTTCCAAGACTGTGTAAGTTGTATGAGGATTTGGCTTCAAGGGGCTGCTGGTAAGGCCCAGTTTCTTTGAGGGTCTCCCAGAGGGTCTAATCTTGGCAAAACCTTTCTTAACAGAGCATTAGTTTATGCCTTTCTGACTTCTTCTCCCCGCTATGCTGAAGTGACATGTACTATGCTCCCACCTGAGACTAAAATCAGCATCTTTCTGTTTTGCCAGCATAGCCTATGCTATACTGAAGAACCTGAGCTTGTAGCACAGGGATGGATTGGTGGTCTGACCTTGGTGGTTTGGTCTCTGTGTCTTCCATGGGAAGAAGTCCCTGGTGCTGTCACTGTGACAAAAACAGGTGCTCAAGGACTCCTGTTGCCTGCTGGCTATATCCTTTCTGGGTAGCAATTATGAACATACTTTGTGGTATTGGATCAGCCTTCTCAAAATCTTCCCTTGTCCATGTCATTTTTGAGGCATCAAGGTAGCAAGTATTCATACTGAATAAAAGTACGTGACGGGCAGTGATACTAGCTGGGCAGAGATATGTGAACAACATGGAATACATGACCTTGACAGAAGCACGCATCTATTTCAGGCACTCTGGCAAATCAAGACGTGTCATTAACCATGCTGAAATCAAGAATGTCAGTGCTTTGTAGGAAAGGGCATAAAGAAGCCAAAGAGCTCAGACCGAGTGTGAAAAGGGATACTCACAACAGACAAAAATGACGAATGTGTGCATGGGTACAGAATAATACTAGTATTTTATCTAAAATAGGCAATTCCCAACTTTCCCCTATAGCCCAGAAATTCTGTTCATCTCCTTATCTTCCACCTATTGTCCCAACAATACCTTCCTACCCCCAAAGAGACTTTACCCTGAGGCACCCTGTTGTATTAACCCCAGAAGAGACTAGGAATGCAAGGTCCTTTACACTCCTCAGGAGGCCCTTCTGTCCTGAGAAAGACATGTTTGCTGTTCACTTTCTTCTTTTTGGAGGGGGAGTTTCTGTTGTTTCAGCTTTGGTGGGAAGAGTCCAACAAAGAAGAAAGTCCCAAAGGGAATTTGAATTTCCAAATCTGAATTACACCAGCATGCCTGGAGGTTTGCTGGGCTCCCTTTGACAGAGAGGCACACACAGCTGGCCTTCTTAGATGGTGTGTTCTGGGCTTTCTATTCCACATTATCCCAGGGGAGGTCTTAGGCTGCATTGGCTGTAAACAGAGACGCTCTGTGGCATAGCAGGGCCCTGGTCCATGAAAGGTTGTTGCAAGTTCATGGTCTGGCAGTGGAAGCCTGTGATGAAGCAGAAACACAAAATTAATTAGATAGAAGTCAAGAGACTGGGTCCAATGCTTTGTTTTCTTGCTGACCTTCCAATTCAGGCAGTTTTGGTCAAGCCCAAAAGGCAGATGCTGTTGTCTAGGGAGAAGGAACAAAGTTTCTTAGAGAGCAATAGGGGAAGGTAAGATACCCCTCTGAGTTATCTGCCTGGGCAGCTAGGCTCTTTTGACTCCTGAGCAGGAATCCAGGGAGTCCCTACCTTTTTAATAACTGGAAGTGCCTCAGCATTCAATTGGATCTGTTTCTAGAAGGTGAAAGCAGAGGATAACATGGCAGTAGATAAAAGATGAACAGAAAAGTACATGGTTATCTTCAGAATAACTTTTAAAGTGTATCGCTTTGAAGAAGTTTCTATTTGCTTAAGAATAACCCCATGATAAATTACTTATTACTTCTTAGAAAATGCAAACTGCATGACAGAAGTTATATTTCAAAAGCCATAGGCAGAGCACTGTATAAATACATGCAATCTTGCCATAGATGCATGGCTTTGAAAAGCTATCCCTGTGTCCCCTCATTAGCTTCTCCACAAACATAGTGGCACGCTATGGCTGAGACTCAATTTAGACTATAGCAGTTGCTACCAGGTAAATTAAAAGCAATACTCTTCTTTCACGTTCCTATTCTAGCAGTATTCTAACAGTGCAATGGGAGCCAAGCTAAACCCGTGGTAGGAAATTACCATCCCATCTTTCATGTCCGCATCTCTTCTAAATTGCCTTTTGGTAACATCTCATAATTGGATGCAAAGTGGGAAAGTTGCATCTCCTGTGACTTTCATTATCAAAATGTTCCTGCAGATTCTTAATGGTTTCTGCTGTTCTTGACATTCTCCCCTTGTACAGAGAGGAGAAGGAATCACTGTAGTCACTGCAGCAATTAAAGACCAGCCTTTTACAATGTGATATTCTTTCTAGGTGTGCATCTTCCTAAATATTTAGCAGTAGTCAGCTAGTCAGTAATTTTGAGTTACATCTGCAGTAGCATGGAAATGCATGGCAAGGATCACAAAACACCCACTCACTTTATTTGAAAAGAAAGCTATGCCCTGGAGCAATTGTTCTTTATGAATTGTGTCTGATGGATGTCAGTATTTTCTTTCAGGGAATATAAATGTATATAAAGGCTCTTGCATTTCTTTACAAGATTTTCTTCTGACTGCCCACTCTTCATGCTAGTCATTTCAACTTCATTATGGATGTACAGAGCTCATAGGCCTTATTAGTAGATTATATTAGTCACAGTATCCAGCTGTCTGAGATCTTTTGGCAAAATAATTCCAAATTTTCCCTTCCACAGGGATCTGCTTTTTACAAGGGAGGAAACTTTTCACAGCCCTCCAATTTCCAAACTGCATCAATCCTGTTGCAAGCCACAATAGCGTGGGGCATTTCTAATTTATAATGGATGATCATAAAGGCTAAATCTAGGGTGCTAAGTGGAGTGAGGCTCAGGAGTGAGCTGGATTGCTAGAGCAGTGTTTGCCCATTTCATCATTAACACGCTTTCTTGTGTCATTCTGACTCACATCAAATACTGCTTTTCAAGACACCTAAGCACAATATGAAGGATTAAGTGCATTGAGACCTTTCCCAGGAGGCAGCATGGGTACCAGCCTACCAGCTTGGCTCCCTTCACTTTAAGCAGTCCTCCCACATCATCCTAACAGACATTGCAACCCCCAAAAGCCTTTATACCATACCAGAGGGAATTAATTATAAAACCATATTCAGGCCATAAAACCACTGCCTGGGTGGGCTAAGACACAGCCTTCCCACAATTTAGACACTGGGAACTGGAAAAAACACACATGTAAATTATTTTTAATAAAGGGCAGAGCCATGGTGACGTGATGTGTGACCTAGATGTAGCCCAGCCATGACACTTGTCCTTGGACTGAAAGCATGATCCGTCCCCTTTGCTACTGAGCAGCGTAGGCACATCTGAGAGGTCAGGCTCCCTATCCCACCCCAATCTTCCTGACCATGGTGTACCTGTGGGGCACAGAGCAGCTAGCGTTGCACCACAGCCCTCCTGAGTTTAGCAACTGCGGCCACTGCTCTTGAAAGGAGAGATGAGACAACACCTACTACACTCCAGTCCCAAGCCAACAGAGGAGACGACTGTTTTCCCAGTCCTGGGCGTTTGGCTTTTTTTTTTTTTGTTTATTTGTTTCTGTTCTGTTTATTCAGCACAGAAAAGCTCCTTACTCCAGAGCTATAAATATCCAGAATTGATGTTGAGTCAGGAAGGATTTGACTGGACACAGCTCTGCAGCCTGAAGCTTTTACAAACACCATGTGCCACTGAGCTTATCTTAAAGTTTAGCATTTATACATGGGGTGGTAATAGCCCTTCAGAAGTTAATACAGTCATTATTTTTCTGAGGTTTGTAAAGTGGAATCTGAACTTTATTACTGATATTTTTCTGGTAATATTCACAATGATAAAAAACATGATTCTTAATAAAACAGTCAAGCATCTGACAGGTATTTAGATGAGCTTTCCAAAATGTCAGCAGGTTTGCCGAGGAGTATTACTGCAATGGTTGGTTATAAAAGAAAAAGATAAGCCATACTTCAGGGAATAAATATGAGGGCATTTTTTCAATAATGTCTATTTTGCAGGCAGATATCTAGCCGTGAAAGCCACAGCTACCTACATTGTAGAAAGCTACCCGTTAGATCTATTGCTGCCAATTGTGGCACAAATCATCAGTAGCAGAAAGTTTTTCTAGTCTTCTCAAATTAGAAGTGAGCTAATCACATGTGATGCATTTGTTTATTTGAAATGTCTGT
This sequence comes from Haliaeetus albicilla, assembly GCF_947461875.1. Classification (NCBI taxonomy): domain Eukaryota; kingdom Metazoa; phylum Chordata; class Aves; order Accipitriformes; family Accipitridae; genus Haliaeetus; species Haliaeetus albicilla. The sequence goes on from NC_091516.1 coordinate 42,096,665, forward strand.
GTTTTTATATATAGGAACTGAGGATGTTCTTTCAGCTGTAGCTAAAATTCTGTTGTATGCTTTTAAGCACTGGCATCCAATGCTGTGAGGCATTAGTTCAACAGTTTAGTTATTGTTCTGAGAGAACAGTAGGTTTGAATGTCTGGTACTTTCGCCTGATTAAATGCCACCTCCCTACCCCCCACCCCGCTTTTTTCCATTCTAAGAAAGTCCAAAACTAGCATTGATTGTTTTGAATTCCTTAATATTTTATGTTATTTAAAGCAATGCAAACATGGAGTGATTCCACTGACTCCACAGGACACACAGTGAAATAAGATTGAGTCTAATCTTGCACTATACCTTTTATACTGTTAGTATGACTTCTATTGTTTCCCTGAAACAGCTCTTTCCTTCCGTTTCCCACTGGGGAAATCTTTGGCTTAAAACAAGCTGCAGGCTATGCATAGTTCTTGAATATTTTAATGATCTACACAAAACCCATTAGCTGCCACAATGGCAACTAATACTTGACAGACAGTAGGATAACAGTTGTCTTGGAGTCTGCGAGAGGCCAGAAGAATCTTAAACACTAATTTTGCAGGAAGGATGAAGAATTGCCTTGAGCAGCAATGCAGCTCATTCAAATGCGTGTCTCTGTTGCTATGCAGAGTGGTGTTTCAGTTCTCTGGTGTAATAAGCTCTGAATCAGATGCTGTCCCTGGTTACTAGGCACACCACATCTGCAGAGTAGATGCTTGTAACTCATTTGTCACTTTGGAGGGAGGATGAGGTTAAGATAGGTCCAGGGAAGGAATGCTGTGACTATAAATTCTGTATCTTTTTTGGTAGACTAGTAGTCAAGCCAAGGTAGCTGTAATCCCTAAGAGTAGCGGATCAATTCTAAGCTTCATGAGAGGTAACACAAGTCTGAAATCCTCTCCATGTGTGTTCAGCCAACACATTTGGGCTATGCATCAGTGAAATGCCTCCATGGAGGCAGGGGAGAGAAATTAGGCATGGCTTAGGGACTGTTTACCTTAACCTGTCCAGTTGCATGCTTCTGTCAGATGCAGAGGACTCTTGGTGTCTTCCCCACAACATCTGTGTCCTGCACCAAGTGTGTAAGGGACCTCTCACATTGGCAGCAACACCATAAGCCAATTACACTTTAGAGTACAGGAGCTAAATGCCAGCACCTTACTAATTCTTCCGGCCAAATGGACACCTGGAGAGCTAATGTATTGTTGTACTTCCTGCTTGAGTTATGTGTAGAAAATATGCAGTAAAACTCTAGATAATTGGATGTGGATTGCATTTGCAATTATTTGTTCACTGGATAATATGCATGCATCAGAGACCTAATATTCACCCCAGCAAGACAGCACAGTTATAGGCAGGCTGAGCAAATGGAGCTTTTCAATTTAAATGTGCAAATGAAATTTATACACACATGGGCACTATTAGCAGATGGCCAGTAAGGAAGGCTGGATACAGGGGAGGGATTCTTTCCTTTTAATCTGGTAAGAATTTGTTCCTCTGGATGATGTTTCATCCTGAGGAATAGCTTTTATTATCTGTAAATATCTTGTAAAATATGAGGTTGCCATTCACAACAACCCAAAAGTAGCATGTATGAAGTACTGGATGGAGAAATTTCTCTGGATGGAGATAAAATAATCAAAAAGAGTGAGCTAAATATATCAACTATTATCAATTTGCAGAACAAGATGTGGAGTGGGTAGCTCTAGTAGAAACACATTAGCTATAGTTGATGAACTGGCACAAGATTGCAGAAAATTTTGAATCTTCCTTAAGGAAAAAAGAATTCTTAAAAAAGCTGGCCATCAACTAACTCTTTAGAATGGGAGGCAAGCACAGAACTGGTTATCACTTGTTTAGACTTGCTGCTCTCAAGCTGATCTACTGTATCCTAGTATTAAAGGGGTGGTGAAGTGTAGGAAAAGCTAGTTTAAGCAGACAGGAGAGGAAAGCATGTGTGTATGAGCTGACATTTCTGCTGAGCCTTTGTCTCAACTAGATCTCACCACTTATTTCTTAAACACTGCCATATTCTTGGCATCTCCCCTTTTGTTATCACAGAAAATTGTCATTGTGAGAAAGTACATTACAGCATTTTTAAGGAACACTGACTAATAAGGGTCCAGTGAGCTCTACATACTATTCTGATCTCTGGGGGCTGTTTCTTCCTCAGCCCTAGTCATGATCATGCCTCAGCCTTCAGTAGCTCTGCAGAAAATAGTCATTCCAATTAATTTTCAGCACAATCTCTGCATGCAATGCCACCTGTCAAAATTGAAATATCACCAGCTCTTGAATGAGAGTCCCAGCTGTCAGCCAGTCAAACTGACCACATGTGAAGCAGCCATGCTGCTGTACCTCCTCTACCTGGCCAGGGAAGAAACAGAAGCTGACCTTCTGGAAAACACCATTTGCTGCAGGGCAGAATTTCTGCTGCCAGCCCATGCTCACAGATGATAGGGAAGCAGACCAGCCAGAGACACACAACAGCAGGCAGGCTGGCCAGTTCCAGTGCCTACCAAGCCCTGTGTCCTGTCTCAGGCAGCAGGCAGCAACTGGTGCCTCAGGGACTGGTAGGGGAAAGACACAACAGAAAGATGCTGCCTCTGCTAAATGAGTTTCCACCTAAGCTGTGTCCATGAGAAGTAACTCAACCTTTATGACTCCTATTTTTCCTCTCGTTAGATCTGTGGGGAGTCTTGTCTCTTCTGTAATCTTGTTTGGTTGTTGGCCTCAGCTCCCTCCCACTGTCCCATAGCAACCACTCCCCCATTATGCCTTGGATCAGGTTCCTCACTGTCAGGCCACCTGTGCCCTGTGACTTCAGAAGGGTGCTTCTCCCACCTTATGGACCCAGGGCAGTTGGGGACAACAGATGATTAAACCCTAAGCCACTAAGTGCAATGTAATCTTCTCTTGGTCTGCTGCCTCTCCTCATGCCTTATCTACATCGACTAGAAACAATTAGAGCAGCAAGCCACATAATCAAATATTGTGGCTAGAGTCACATGCCATTTCAGACACCTTGAATAGTGTCACACATGATTGATGTGGGAATACAGAGCACCAGAATATGTCAGTGCTTTACTGATTACTGTTGCTAACTGCAGGCAAGGCCAAAAAGGGAGAGGAAGGTGCAAAAATAATCTTTGTGGAAAACTGGACTTGTTTTATTACCTAGGAAATGTCATCCTTGCCCTCTTGTGATTGATTGACTTATACCCTAAAGCATGAGGCTTACTAGCCTTTGCATAAGAAGCATTTGGTTTTGTTAGTGCAGCAAGGGAATCCATGTTCCTATTTTCCATGCAACTATCAAATCTTTTCTCAAAATTTCCTTAAGAACTTGATCTGAAGGAGGCCTAAGCAAATAAATGTTTCTCAATGGCAGATGAGATTTTTTTTTTTCTTTTCTGTTCCCACGTTGAAAAAAGAAATGTGTCTGTTCCCCATACAGGAAAATCTAACCACAGAGGGCTCTAAAATCACCTGGCAGGCTGGAGAGGCATAACTTGACCTGCTCCTTTGTTGTGGTTTAACCCCAGCCAGCAACTAAGCACCATGCAGCCGCTCACTCACTCCCCTCCCCACCCAGTGGGATGGGGGAGAAAATCAGGAAAAGAAGTAAAACTCGTGGGTTGAGATAAGAACAGTTTAATAGAACAGAAAAGAAGAAACTAATAATGATAATGATAACACTAATAAAATGATGACAGCAACAATAAAAGCATTGGAATGTACAAATGATGCACAGGGCAATTGCTCACCACCCACTGATCGACACCCAGTTAGCCCCCAAGCAGCGATTCCCCTGCCCCCACTCCCCAGTTCCTATACTAGATGTGACGTATGGAATATCCCGTTGGCCAGTTTGGGTCAGCTGCCCTGGCTGTGTCCTGTGCCAACTTCTTGTGCCCCTCCAGCTTTCTCGCTGGCTGGGCTTGAGAAGCTGAAAAATCCTTGACTTTAGTCTAAACACTACTTAGCAACAACTGAAAACATCAGTGTTATCAACATTCTTTGCATACTGAACTCAAAACATAGCACTGTACCAGCTACTGGGAAGACAGTTAACTCTATCCCAGCTGAAACCAGGACATCCTTGCAGCCCACAGAGGTCCCTCTCTTAGCTCAAGAGATGGCAAGGAACATCCTGACTGGCAGAAGGCACTCCCTTCAATACGCTGGTGATGTAAGATCATAAACTGGGAGACCTTGGAGGTCTCATTTTGCAGCCCATGTGAAGTGCTGAGGAGGATGCATGTGTTAGTCTTTTCAAGACTTCTAACTGGCCTTAAGACTGGCCACAGTTTGACTTGATTATGGTTTATTTGTCCCAGAGCAGATACAATTAATATGTATCACCCACCATTAATACGTGGGCGAACATACAAGGAAAACAAAGTCTTCAGCGGGGAGCCAGCACAAGGCTTCTGTCACTGACACTCGCCTTTGCCCTGTTGTTTCACCCACTGTGATTAGAAATTCATCAAATATGTCTGGAGAATTTGCATGCTTAGCCTGCTTTGGAAAGAGGGGATTGTCTAGCTGTGAAAGGAGATTATGCAGCAATTTCCTCCTCAGCACAGCAAGGCAATGAATCTGACTCTTCATTATAGAGGAAGGATGGGTAAGAACAGTTGCATTTCCTGTGCAGCAAGAGCAACATGAGTTATGCTCCAGATTCCTTTGGGAATTTCCATGATCATGTTGATTTCAGACATGATGCATAATGTTAGTACGAGAAAATGCAGATGTTTAAATAAGAATGCTTGTGGGGAAGAGGAAAGGGATCAATTCATTAAACAATGTGTTTGATCTCAGCTAGAAAGACAGCTGTACAAAAGAAGACAGGCTCAAAATTAGTTCCTTGAGTTTTATAACTCATGCATTAATTACTGACAGCAGCAATGTATTTCTGAGATGACCATGATTTTTAATAATTATTCTCACATTCTCTTACCACTTATTAAAATATTTCACTGTGTTTTTGTTATGCGAGAGGCTGTAAAGAAGTCTTGCAGTTACTTGTATTTGCTAAATAAATGAAGGAGAGAGGTCCCACAAAGCATCTGCATCTCTGTCTTGTGCTTTCACACTCCTGCTTAGGGTGAACACAACTCAGAGCTGCTGGTCAGGCATCAGACACTCCCTTTCTGTTTCCCAGAGTCTCTAACAGATATGCAATCCTGCTTACATTTTTATAAATCATTTACTTGAAGGAAGTTGTACACCTGCAAATGCAGAAATGTATCACAGGGACAACAATCACGAGGACACATTCTCGAATGCTCAAGACAGACAGACAGTCCAGCAATTGGATGTTAGCAAGACACAGATCAAAGGAAAGATTTCCTGAGCAACCCTGAGCACGTCCCTTAGGACTAATATGAATGTGGGTTGCAGGCTGGGAATCCCAGACCAACACTTGGCTCCTGAGGGAACAACCCATGAACCCTGAACTGCATGTGCAGGCACCCCAGTGAATGCCCAGAGAGACTTTAGATGCATCAAAACTAAAAATATTTCCTACAAGGATTAGTCCAAAGAATTACCAAAGGTTGTTCCACACTTATGTGCTGAGTGGGGAGCCAGGCAGACAGACAGCATATTAGAGATGGCTAAGGTGGAACGAGGAATTTGTCTCCACTTCTGCCCATCCCCTAGATCCTCAACAATTCCTCAGACATATAAGGAGGAAAAAAAAAAAGGGGGGGGGGGGGCGGCATTAAACCACCATCAAATAAATGCACCTACTATTTACCCGTGAAGAGATAGTGTTCACCATGTCTTTCCTCTGTCCACAAAGTCTTAGAAAAAAGCTTCAGTGACATTCATCTCTCTAATGTAGAAAATGTTTCATCATTTTCTGCAAAGCTGGAGATTTACTTCAGGAGGAAAACTCCCAAGGGGGAGAAAAAGGGTAGCCCTGTCAGGTTGTTTTAAAATAAACCCAAAAGCTGCTATTAACATCTTGGGTGAGGTCTACCATGGTAAAAGGATCTGAAGGGCAGTTCTGGTTTGTCCAGCACCCTCTAGGGTAAGGAATGGAGGAGACCCATGAGTCATGAGCAGATGCAGGTGTGAGAAAGGAACTGAAGTGCCTAAGGCCACATGGTTGAGTGTGCCTATATACTAAGTTAGGCCCATTTTAGATGCCTAGGCATATTTTTTTAAACTGGCTATTTTTATTTTTTCCTCATAAAGGAAATGCAGTAACTGCACATGCCTTATTAAAAGATTACTTGTTTGGCTGGTGGCCACAGACAAGTAATTCCTCTTATTGCTCAATAAATCAAGTTACTATCATTTTAAACACTCTAGCTGAATTTCTGATCAGCACATGAAAGAGTTAACTCCACCACGGTCATGTTACCGCAGCATTGAAATAACAGCAAATTTGGGGAACATAAATTTTATCCTCTCTTGTAGCATAAATTTGGAGCATAGGCAAAAACCTTATAGAACTGTGCACATTCTGTAAAAATCTGTCTCTTACTTGGAAAATACACAAGTAGAACCGCGGACTAGTAAAGTGCAAATAAAATATGTGCAGGAAAGCAAAGTGGTGTCTTTTGAATTTGTAGGCATTTCAAATACATTTTTAAAATTTTTAAATAAAACTTCTTAAAATGTTAAACCGTTTTTGATTTCAGTTAACACAACTCTTCTTATGTACAATAATAATCAGGTTATCCTGGGCTGGAAGGGGGCGTTGATTTAATTTGAAGTGGTGGGTGCCTTTTCTGAAAGGTTTTTCTGTGGCTTTAGCAATTGAAAGCCTTTCTTTCCTAATAGGATTAGCCCAAATAATTACCAAAGGATTTCTCTGTGTCATCTAAGTACAGTTCCCCACAGTGGTATTAAAAAGCCTGTCTGCCGTAAGGAAATAGTCAATGGCCATGGGTAGCTGAAAAGGTTATAGTTAACTGTTGCCACCAGTCTGCCAAACCAGAGAAAGTCATCTTCAAAGGCAGGACCGCAGTGGTTTTTACCCTAATCCCCATTGTGCCCAACTGGTGGGAAGAAGAAACAGTAGCTCCTTGTTGGCAAGAAGCTACTATGGAGGGCTCATGGTCAGCAGGGTGAAATGAGGGGCCACAACCTGAATGGTTGGTGTCGTGACAGCCCTTTTGCATGTTTTGTTCAGTAACGCACAAGCGATCCTGGGACAATGAAGCTTTAACATTGCATGTGACAAATTTCATGCTAGCCCTTTGATTCTGGCTGCAGACCTGGGTTCTCCCCTCTGGCCTATTAGGAAGGAAGTCTAATTGCACTTCTTTGACAGATCCTTGAAATCAGTGAGGCATGTCAACGGGCTGTGGGAGAAGCTTCTGACTCTTCAGATTTAGGACAGCTCCTTGCTGCTTTTTATGATTTTTACATTTTAGGCTCTGTATTGAGGAGTTACAGATTTTGTACAAAAGGAAGGAACCCCTTGAGGAGGGGAAAAAAAAAAATGTGACTTGGCTTGAGACTGCACGATGGCATCCTGCTGGGGCAGCAGGTCTGAATTAATTTCTGTGACTTTAATCCATGTATCTAATCTGTAGCTTTATCACTTGTTCAAGGCACACTGTATTTTTCTGCTGTTCTAAGCCTTCTTTTCAGGGATTCTGGCTATGTATGTATATTTGTATGCAGCATAATATGTTGTCCAGGATAACTGGAAAATGACATCTGAAAGGCATTTCTTCAGCATGTGTGGGCAGATACCAGCTTGACAGATACATGTCTGTAATGATAGATCATTGTTCAGTGTGCTAGGAAATAAGCACTTCTGGCCTGACTTGTCTGATATTCCTTGAAATCACAGGACATGTGGGCATTTTTTCGAGCTCACTGTGAACACTGTGTTGTTTCGATGGGAAAAGGGCTTGGTAAAGACCTTTATTTGGGGTGCTTTGTCTCATGCTGCTATCTCTACCTGTTTCCTTTCTGCTCATCCTCTGGAGACTTCCGACTTGCGTAATTGCATTTGAACATAATCACATTCGTGGATCAAAGAAAATGCACAACCTTATTGTTGCAAGTTAATTGTTCCTGGAATAATTCCTGTAGGTTGCCTACCATTGCCTGTCTTAGTGACAGATTCAGACCCATCATTCCTCCCAGCTTCTGTGCTTTTCCAAATAGCTGGTATTATTTAGCCACTTTAGTTGGCGCTCTTGGAAACTCTGTCATTACCTAATGCACCAGCAAGCTGACTGTTGCCAGTAGCTACAACTTACCTCTACACTGGTAAGCAGTAAACCTGAACTTTCTGTCTGCTGTGGCCACATTAATAATGCATTATGTTTCCTGTAACTACATATATGCACAGTGATTTTTTTTTTTTTGTAAGAAGAAAGGAGATGGAGGTAGAGGGTGGAAGGTAGTGGAAATGGCTACAACTAATTATTAATGCTGACTAGACCCCAGCTGCATAGATTATTAATTAGCCCATGTCTAACCCTAGTAGTCACTGTTGGGATAATACTAGCACTTCTTAAATGGGCTAGTTTAGAAGGGGAAGTGTAATGTCTGCTTACCCTAACACAGTGTAGTGTTACTAGCACATACTCAGCAACAAAGGCCAGAACTTCATCCTTTTTCATTTTTCAGTTCACTTGGTTAAATTGTAGTATTTTTTTGTCCTTCAAGGCAGCCTCAAAGAGTGATTTCTGTGCAGCTGAGCAGGGCTGCTTTCCTGATGAAACCATGAACTGATGCCTAACGAAGGAAAGGCATGTAATATACAGAATTTCATGTATTTTTCAAGTGTTATTAACAAGGCCTCCAGAGAATCATTTCAAATTGATCAGTGAGGCAGGAGCACCATCTTCACTCTTTGGGGCAAAAGGAGTTCAAAATTCAAGACACCTTACTTTTTCCTTCCTTAGCTGAGCTTCAGGCTTCTGGAATAAGTAGAAACAACGTTACGTTATGCTCATGAGTATGTGTGTCAGCCTGGTCTGCCCCAGGGATCTCAGGCTCTGCCCTGTGGAGCTTGTGCCTTTAGAATCGGATCTATTTTGGTCACATCCTTGTTTTCTCCTCTAGTGTGTGCAAAGTTGTTAAAATACAGTCCCTTTATTGAAAATCCTGAAGGAAGGACACAGGGTTTAGTGTGAAATTAGAAACATAGGGAGGATTTGTTGCCCTTTGGCAGCTTTTAATTTAATTGGAGTTAAGTGGCAGTTAAGCAGTATGCAGGGAATTTTTAAGCAACAGCAAGGCATCCCTCAAGTGAAAGCAGGTATTAGGACTTCACCATCTCTGTGGTTGAGCAGGCTGAAATCTTGCCCACACTGGCAAGAAATTTGGCCCCATCTTTGCAGCAGTCAATGTCTGAGGGAATGGTAGAGTGTTATAGGGTCTGGCTTCAAACTATGGCCCTGATCAGAAAGGGATTTAGGGACACAATTCACCTCATCTGTGTGTGTACAAGCCAAGGTTGCTAAGTGCCTCCTCCTTGCAGCCTCTAGGTGCTTGTTTCCCTTCCCCACCATCATGGCCACCTTTCCCACCACAGACTTAGCATACCTAAAGTGGTGTACATGAGGACAGCTCTATTTTATTTGACTTTTTCTCTGGATGGTAATTTGGATGAGCTTGGCTGGGAACACAGGATATAGTGCAACCTCAGCCCTGCCTGTCTGGCCCACCCTTTCAAATACTCTTTCAGAGTAAATGCATTTATTCCCTAGGCACCCTCAAGAAAAAGGAAAAAGACAGCCTGTCCCCTGTAGTCCTGTTGCCACTCCACAGCCTCTGTGGTGAAACGCAGGCAGATATAAGGCATCCCTGGTGAACCTGACCTGCAGTTTGAACACAGGAAATGCTGCAGGAATAATGCATCCATCAAATGAAATGATGATTGCTGTAAACTCATTCTGATACATATGTATGTATGAGTGCGTAAACACTCTGTCACATACTGTCGTTGTCAGTAGTGGAGATTAGAAATACCTGGGTTCTGTAGCAAAGGCTCCATTTACCTGCCTTCCTCTGTCCTGTTGTGGGCTTTAAAGACCTGGTTTTTGCCCTGTCACTGCCTCCTATGCCCCGTTTCCAGGTTGTCCAATGTCTTGCAGAAGGGGGTGTTTCCAAAGCTACCCTACTGCTCTTACATCATCCAGCAGCAATGGCCCACATTGTCCTGAGCTGTGCATTCCCATGTGTTAAATGCAAACAAGTTATAATGAACCCATTTTACCCTGGTGTAGGGGTCTGCTCAGTGTCTGGAGCATCACAGAGCCTGCGTCAATGAAATGAGAGTACAGCAGATAGATTTCTTTAAGGTTTCAGAGTTTCCTCTTTGCTGTTTTCCTCTCTTGCTCTTGACAAGACCCAACCTGATGCAGGAATATTAAAGTCCTGTGTATGAGAAGAGTTAATTAACTACCTTACTTCAATTTGGATTTTGATTTCTAAAAGGTAAGAGTTTTGGTTTTGTGCCAGACCATATATAACACAAAGAGAGCCTGGGTGCAGGGGTGAGAAAGATGTGACAAAACATTTTAAAATGCAGGCTAGGGTTTACATTCAAAACACAGCTATGTAGTAAAACCATATTTGATGAGACTACTGAAAACTCATGACTAGACATAAAATCTCCTTTGTCATACTTATCTGAATTCTTCTTAATTATTTGCTGGAAATTGACGAAGTTTTCTAGCCAAAGCCAAAGGAGTGATTCATGCCTTCTATGGCTTTCTGAATGCACTAAGAAAGAATATTAAATATTAAGTGTCCTTGATGATACTAGGATTCTGAGGCATAATGAGAGCTGTTGCTTTTGTTATTGTTGGAATTTTGCAGTTATAAATACTGTGTTGCTTATCTGTTTTAAACAGCGAACATCTCAATTCTGCTATCTTGAGCATAATCAGGCTACATATAGACATGACCAGAGCTGGACTGAATTAATATCTTGATTTAGGATAAGGTAGATTAAATTCTTTATTTGGAGGTATTTGCAGAAAGCTGCTAAGCAAACCAGCTCTTGAGCTGAAGTCATAACATTTTCTGCAAGCAAAATTCTGAAGCTTGCAGATTCTGAATGTATGACTGCACTGTAAGATGTACTTTACAAATCTAAGCCAGTAATATGTCAATGTCGTATCATTAATACTCATTTATGTAATGCTATAGAAATTCTTCCATGTGTTAGGCTGGCTCTATGTCTTTGACTTCTTTCCTTCTGTTTTTCTAATAGCCAAACTATTGAATATACATATGCTAGAGAATTATTGTATGAAAAAGTCCATGTGTAGTTGAAATTTTGAAAATGACACTTTAAAGTGAAGTAAAGTTTGATGCCTTAAGTTTTAAATAGCAGCAGTTGCGAATATGTGTAGGTACAAAAATGATTTGTCTTTACAAAAAAATGAAAGGTGTAAGTAGAGTCAAGATTTTTCAGAATAATGGGTATCTTGTTGGGGTCTTCCAGGAGCTTCTGCCTAAGTTAAGCCTAGATTCAGGAAGGGTCTTGGGTCATGGTTTCACTATGCAAAGTCTTTGGTGAGAAGACAAGGTCAAGGAACTTCTGTCCTCTGGACCATGGTCCCCATTCTTCCAGCCTATATATGTTTATGGGACCAGGCTGGGAATTAGTTGGTAAGCTTACCCATAAAAAAAAAAATCTTAAAAGAAATTCTTTATAAGTAAAAAATCAGTTCTCTGATCCAGTTGAAAGCCTGGCCACATGAACAATGTTATGAATTAGTGCAGGTGACAGAACAGAGGGACCAAAAAGAAAAGAGAGACAGGGAAAAGGATGATATTGCTGCCAAACTGTTTGGCAGCACATGATACCACAGCACTACGCTCCAAAATACCTTTTCAGTTCCTGAATTAGGCTCTGATTCAAAAAGGCACTTAAATATATGATGTAGCCCATCTCTAATCAGGAAGGCATTTCACCACTTGTTTAACTCCATGCACGTTTAAGTACTTTATTAACCAGGGGTCAATGGGGGAGGGATAATTCCTTGATTCAGGGCTTTTGGGACCTTTACTCAAATTTTCAGTATCCAGTGACTTCCCAGCAGCAACAGCACTGTGGATATGAAGGCTGCATACGAAATCCTGCATAGCCATGCCTGTGCAAAGTAGCAGTACTGCCACTGTCCCATGAACACCCACAAGGAATTTATTCCATTTGAATAAAGTGGCTCAAATGCAGGCACGCAGATGCATTTGAGGACTAAGGTGGGTGGGAGTTAATGAGTGACTACAATGCTGCCCCAGCTAAACCCAAAACCAAAACAAAACAGAAAACTGCACATGGTCTTTCTTCTGCTGCTTCTGCCCTCAAACAGAAGAGCCTAGCTGAGCATGTTACATGTCTTTGCATCTCTTAAATGCTCCTTTACCACATGGCAGAGCTAATTATCATTAGCCTGAACAGTGGCAGGACTCATCCCAGTTTTGTGACTGAGCAGAGGCTAGGGGAATGAGTCAGTGTCATCGATGAAAAACCCTGACAGTTGTGGTTTGCTATTGGATTTCTGTGTCTTGTGTAGTGCCACTAGCTCTGCTTTTGATTAGGATGAAAAAACCTCAGTGTCTCACATTTCACTTGAAGATGAAAAGACTCAGAAAACCTTTTGGTTCCCCTGAAATAACAGCCCATTTTGTGGCAGTTTTCAGTTTCAATTACTGGCTGCAGCTATTTAAAGTATAAACATCTCTTGAAACAGCCATTGTAGTTGTGTTGTTTTTTCAAATCACTGTTTCTGCAAGCCACAGCTATTGGACTTACAGAAAGCATGTTCCTGGTGTAAACGTACACGTGACATCAGTACAGAAAATGCTGCCACAGAGGCAACATGAGCTCTCCCAAATGTTTTTACAAGCACTGAAGTTTGCATTCTGTGCTCCAGACTTTTCCAAGAAATGTATTAGTGTGAAGACCTGCTTCTGACTCACCTATGTGGGCAGTGCGATAATTCCAGTATAGTGGTTTTGGCTTCAGGGTATGGAGATGGTTTGGATACAGCCCCTTCATGTCCCTGTCTCCTGTGTTGTCTGAGGGTAGGGGGTCTTCCTACAGCAGCCCTCTTATACCAAATGAATTAAGCACACTAATGATTCTGCTGACATTCATGTATTTACCCTCACGTCTAAGGCTGAATGTGTGCTTAAGGGTTTGTACTTTTACTGCTCAAGTTTTCCTGCATTTTCATACGGGCTTGATGTTCCTTCTCCTCAGTCACATATGGCTGCAAATGGCCAGAGGATTTAAAAAAACATATAGGGGAAAACGTGGTGGTAATGGGCAGAGACATATAAACAGCACTAGCACATGTATTCTGTTTGCTTTCCATCAGGTGAAAAATGGGATGTGTGTGTATGCAACTGTTAGCCTGTCCCATTTTACCATTTGCAGTTCCAGTGACAGGACCAGTATAGAAACAAAATGAAGTTTTCTCCATGTGCCATTTGAGCTGAAAGATGAGGTTTTTAGTGAAGGCTTTTGGAAGGACTCAAAGGGAGAGAGTACTGGCATCAGTCCAAGGGAGATGGATTAAGGAGGGAAGGTTGGTGAAGCACTGAAAACAGGAATAAATGAATCGTTTGCATCATGTGTGATAGTCCACTCTTCCCACACCATGATTGCTGGCAGTGATGCTGCTTATTGGGCCTGCTCACTTGCTTTGGGTCACCCCCCATCTTTAAATAGTGCACTTATTTAATTTGAAGTGCCTGCAATCAATAAAAAGAGAACCTTTTATCTTCCTCATCAATCTCTTGTTAATGAATGTGCACTTTTTTTCTTTTTAGCTTCTTGGTTACAATGCTTTTAATTTCTCAGTGTGTGGAAAAAAAGGGAGTGCAGTCAAACACATGATGGAGCAGTTGATGCCACATATTGCTGCTTGCTTCTTTCTGAAGAATTGGCATGTTCTTAAAGCAAAGCAGTGGCCTGGGGGAAGATCACTTGCCCTGCACTGATCTGTGATCCCCTGAGCATCCTTTCTTAAGCTGTGATCCAACAGAGTCATGAATAACCACTTGTGAAGGCATACTTTACTTTCCTAATGTCCCAGTAGTTGCAAGAAAGTAGATAACTCTTAGAGAACCTTTTTGTGGGCTACTGGGACTTTATTTAAAGCAGTTGCGTATTTGATATCCAATTGCTTCTATGAGAATGATTCACCAAGCCTAATTTCAAAAACCTTCAGCAGGTTTGGGTCTGATTATGGCATGCCTGAAGGGTTATCTGAGTTAAATGGTACTTGCTGCTCTAATTTGCAGGATGTTGTCAGTTATGATCATGTATCTATTTAAGCTTCATCCACATATTTGTGGCTGGCCAGAAAGAATGGTCCTCTGCAGTTTGGTAATACAAAATCAGCCTCCTTTTAGGACCTGTAAAACTGAAGGAACAGATACAGCTTGTTCCTCCTCATCATAGGCTGGAGGTTAATGCCGACTTCGGCTTTGTGTCTTTCCTTGAGTCCGTTGGGAGTGGAACTTTGCAAAAACACTCCACAAAATAAAATTTCAGTTTTGTAAGCCTTTGAGTTTCAACCTGTCACTTACATATGGCAAGACTCCAAATCTCAGTCACAGCCTAGCTTCATTAGTGTAGAATCACACTACTTTTCCCTCTAAGGCAAGGAGGCACAAGCTATGTAATAATCAGAAATAAATCTTTGCGTAAGGACCTAACCTGATTACAAACAGGCGAGTAATTTCCTTCCTTACCCTTCTGTATTGACCACCAATGGGCTACCCTAGTAAAACTTTGTTACCTCCAAGGTCGTGCTCCCTCTTGCTCTCTTCCAGAGTCTCCCTTTCTGTTAACCAATTCTGGCTCTTTTCCAAGGCACTCATCTCTTCCAGCCTGGGCCAGAACCCATGTTTAAGCACAGCACACCAGTACTAGCATGTCACTACAGACATGTAAAAGCCTCAAAACGGCAGCTGCAGGAAAGTATTTCTGCATTGCTTTGGGGGGAAAGGGGAGCAAAAAGAACCCCCCAAACCCGCAAACTCTACCTTCAGTTTACAGTCATATCTTCAGACCCAAAGTGAGAGACCATCAGCCTTTACTGCAGCCGCGAGAGCTGGCACAAAAGGCAGTGTGCTCCCTTACCAACCCAGATGTGGCAAAGAGCATGGGGTTGCATTTTTGTCCAAAGGGTCCCCAGAGGAGCCAGCACTGTGCAGTATCGGGTTGCAGCATGGTGGGCAGGCTGTGTCCTGGCCCTGGCTTTGGCCACCTGTGGAGCAGGGCCAGGGAAGCATCCGGCCAGTGATTCAGCATTGCCTTTCTCCCTGGTCAGCCGGGGAGCAAGGGGAGCCGCCAGGCACTCCCGAAGGCAGGGTGCCGCCCTGCTCTCCTCACTGCAAGCCCCAGCACCCCGCAGCTCCAGTGAGGCCAGGAGGCTGAAGCAGCTCTGCAGACTTCCCTGGGACGGGGGACGGCAGGAGGAGGAGGAAGTCTGAGCAGAGCTTGGCTGCGCGATGCTGAAGCAGGCAGCCTGTGCGCCAGGTCTGGAGGTGCCGCAGGGGAAGGGACCTGCAGCAGAGGAGGGTACTGCAGCCGGGAAGGGAGCCAGGCCCCACGGAGATGCTGCGGCCGCGGAGGCGGCGGGAGGGGCTGGAGGTGGCTGCCTACCGGCAGGAGATGGTGCAGCCAGGCTGGGCCCTGGCCAGGGGCGGAGAGCGTGAAAAAGCAAGGAGGTAGCAGAAGCTATCCTGGCTCCGTTTAGCTGGGGGGGCTCGGGCAGCAGGCAAGACCCCTTTGGCAGAGCCCTTCCCCAGGTCCTGTGAGCTCACGGCCCCTCTGGTAGCAGGGTGAGGAGAGGGGCAATGCACACACATGCAGGGGAGCCCCTGGAAGTGTCCCCACTGGGCTTCTGGAACAAGAGGCTCTGAGGTTTCATGAGGCACTGTGCAGGCGGACGTGGCAGCCCATGGTCTGACCCGGTAATAATCCATCTCCCTGTCCAGCTATGTAGCATTGTGCACGATTACTTCAACTTCATGGCAACCCTTGTAAGAAAGGTGCAAGATCTCCACATGCATTTCTGTTCACTTCAGTGCCTGAAAGATGTGAGCAAGCAGAAACATATTCTAAAGGACAGTAGTTAAATGTGGGTAGGCTGGAGAGTAGTGAAGATTATAGGAGAAGACTGAACACAGGTAGTTTGCCTGGAAGGACAGTGCAGGGAAGATGTGGGCAGGGCAGTGGATTAAACACAAGTTCAGAGCAGTGACAGCAGGGAAAATTGTCTTACTGGAAATAGGAAGGTTGAAATACTAGACATGGATGAAGAAGGCATGACATTTTAAAAAATTTGTGCCAAGCACTCAGATGCTGGGGTATCTCATCTGTGCAATGAAGAGAGTACTCCCAGCTGGTTCTCAACTTGCACTCTGCTTTGAAGAGTGTTGCTTCAGCTTCACACTGGAGGAGCAACTTGTGTGTGCAAAAGTATGTCTGTTTTTCCCAGATTTGTCAGTTAATCTAATAAAAGATACATCCTTTCCCTAAGAAACGTTTCTTACTTGTACCCACAGACCACCACAACTGTCACAGCAATACTGCTGTGATGTTACCCTTTCTACAAGGGCTGTGTTGTTACTGCTGTTTGAAATAGGTTTTGAGATACTTGAAAGAGGCTGCAGTCATGCAGAATATTACCAGCTAAGGAGCACATGTGCTTTGTAATAAGAGGAGGCATGTAAGTAAATATGCAATGCAAGCTGTTCGTTCTGTCTGAGGTTACTGATCACATCATTAACCTGAGGACCAGACACTTTAGTGGTAATGTAGACTAGATTGTATGATGATTTATCTTTTTACATTCTTCCAGAGAGTGTTATCACTGGCTGTGCTTTAAGGTAAATTCTCCAGGCGCTTGAATGTAGTAGCATCATGATTACTTCAGTTGGCTACTACAGCCTCACAGGAAGCTTTGTGATCAGACATCCATCAATTAGTCCTTGACATGAGAGTCTGTGAAAACACTATGGGATTCACTGAACTTTTGATAAACCTTTTTTTATGCGAATGTTACTAATGTTCCCATGGAAGTCGGGATGGGGGGAGGCAGGAAGATAAGATGGGCAGAGACAGACGTCTTTTTTGTCACTACCGAAAATACTTAACTACAAAGGAAATTACTTTTTGGATGCCTGACTAAGGTACCAGCAAAAAGGAGTTCGAGGCAATTTGTAGCACTTGATTCTTTGTTTCCTTATGCATCCTGCAGCCATTTATACTAAGGAGAAAGGGGGATTCATGCTGCCAAATCTTCAATGCAAATGTTTTCACTAAGTCCAAGGAACTGGAAATTGTGTTAAAAGCCTGTCTCCTTTTATACACATGTCTGTATTGTTACACAGGTGTACTTTTCTGTGGGAGACAAAAGAGAGTGGGAATGGAGCTGGTCCTAATCTTACTTTCATTATGTTAATACCCCTGTATTACACTGCACTGGTGGAAATGGGAGTTAATGCTAGGTATTGGTAGAGGTGAGGAATGACAGGTAAATTGAAGAGCAAAGTGGAAGCCTTGTTAATAATAATATTCTTTGATTTTTTTTTTTCCCCCCCTAGTCTAAGGGGGAGTGAGGATATATATGTTAGCAGCATGTGAGCTCTTGAAAAGTGTGTTCAGGAGCTGGCTTTAGTGTGAAGTCTTTGCTTTTTGGTTTTGGAGGGTTTTGGCAGGAGGTTGAAAGATGAAATATTAAAAAAAAATTATGCAAACCTCTTTGTAGTAACATAAATGCAAATTTGTTAGAGGCAGGAATGCTTTTGGGTTTTGTTTTTTTTTCCCTCTGCTTGACTTAAGATGCATCTCAGCACTATTCCGAGTGAACGAAACTTATTCAGGGGCTTGGAAAGAAAAGCTGTCTCTGGGTGTCAGGCAGGGAGAAACTGCAGCCGGAAAGCGGGTCTTCCCTCTGGGAAAGATCGGGTATCAGGCAGAGCGAGCCCAGTCCAGCCCAAAGAGCTCCCACCGACACCCGGTCCTCTCCGTAGAACCCTGTCATCGATGGCCGCCGCCGCCGCCTCTGGCCGCGCTTCGGCTGGAGAGAGGGAGCGGGCGGGCGCGCAACTCATGCCCTCTCCTTCCCTTTGATTTGATGGCCTTTATTCCCCCTAATTGGATAAAATAGGAAGTCACTGACAGTCCTGCGTTGCTGGGTGTACTGATTTCCCTCAGACCAGCCCTGCGGAGGGCGGGGGGTGGGGTGGGGGAGGAAGGAGTGAGTCTGTACATCAGGGAAACAGGCTGCGAAGGGGGCTGGGGGAGCGGGGCGGGGGGGGGGGGGGGGGGAAGCAGGAAAGTGAATGAGCGCTCAATAAGGACAAAGAGGGAGGGGAGAGAAAGGGAGTTACCACCGTCTTGGCATCGCTTTTCCTTTCAAACCTCTGTGTAATGATACTGTTTGCAGTGATGCTCAGACAGCGAGCACCTGCTGCTCTGTAATGATTCAGCCTCTTTCAGCCGCCGCTGTAACACGACAGGATGCTGCTGCTACTGTCACTTCTGCCGCTGCCGCTGTTGTTACAGATTTTGCTTTTGCTCCTTCTACCGCATGACAATTGTTTTCCTCGTCTAAGCAGATACCAGCCTCAGATGCTCAAGGTGAGAGTCTTGCCTTTCGCTCTGGGCTATTGGTTCACTTAATCTGGTCAATTTGTTTGGTGTCCGTGGTTTTCTTTCTCTCATCACCCTCCTTCCCTGTTTTGTTTTGTTGTGCTTGCTTTTGGGGGATGTTTCTTCCCTCCCGCAGAAGAGCTGGAATTGCTTGAGAGGCATTTAAGGAATTATAAAAGTGGCCAGCAAACAGGAGCTCAGTAATTGTGAAGCTACTCTTGCTTAAGAGAGGCAGAGAGAGTGACAGAGGGCTAGGGGGAAGGGGGGGACAGGGGTGGTCTCAATTCTCCTGTGCATTGCTCCTCTTCCAGTTTGGATGATGTTGCTGAGCTTGGACCTTTTATTGACTCCCACTCTGTGATTTTTGCAGAGCACTGTGACTATTACTACCATCTCTTTTTGTCTGTGTCTCACAGTAATGGACTGTGATAGAGTTAAGGCCTTTTGGAGGTGAGCTGTTTGAGAGCTGATGCTTAAACATGTCTGAAGTAGCTGCTGACACTTTCCCCAGCCCCTCAGCTCAGCTGAGCCCTGATGCGTCCCTCAACGGGCTTCCGGCTGAGGAGAACATGCCGGGGACCCAAAGAGAGGACAGGAGGGTCCAGGGGATAGCAGGCCTTGCCACGACATGCTGTGTGTGCCTGGAGGCAGAGCGACTGAAGGGCTGCCTCAACTCTGAAAAGATCTGCATCGCCCCTATCCTGGCTTGCCTGCTCAGCCTTTGCCTCTGCATTGCTGGCCTCAAGTGGGTCTTTGTGGACAAGATTTTTGAGTATGACTCTCCTACCCATCTTGACCCTGGGAGGATAGGACAAGACCCAAAGAGTGCTGTGGATCCTACAGCTCTGTCTGCCTGGGTGCCTTCGGAGGTGTATACCTCACCCTTCCCTGTACCTAGCCCCAAGAGCAAGGCTGAAGTGACAGTGCAAAGTGACAGCTCGCTCGTGCCCTCCAAACCGTTCCTCCAGCCTTCTCTGTATAACCGCATCCTAGATGTTGGGCTGTTGTCCTCTGCCGCACCTTCGCTGTCACCATCCTCCCTGGAGCCTACCACAGCATCTCAGGCGCAAGCAACAGAAACCAATCTCCAAACTGCTCCAAAACTTTGTAAGTAGAAGCTATGTGTTTCTTTGTTTTTCCCTTCCAAAAAAAAAAAAAAAAAAAGGCACTTAACTGTTCTGCAGCTGTCCTCGAGGAGGACATATGATTGGCATGCAAAGCTTATATGTGCTAAGACAGGTATAGCATGGGTTACCTTCTGAGGAGAGCATGTAGGGGCCTTTGAACTTAGTTCTGAGGTGTGCATGGCAATGAAGAGTGCTTCATTTGGGACCTTTGTAAAGCACCAGTACCACCCTTTTCTCTGCATCCACTTGTAGGGAAGTATGTGATTTACTTCAAGGGTTTATCTGATAGCTATTCTACATGGTCTATCAGCATATTTTCCCTAGAAATTTGATTTGCATCCTGTGCCGGATCTTCTATGTGTGTTCATTTTCTTTGCCTTGCCTGCAGAGCACTTCTGCTACCCTCTTCCTGAAGTCCGTTGCTGGCAAACATCCCTGTCATCCTCCTGAAACAGTCTGGGAGGACAGTGGGAAAGAGAGTGTATTTGAAGCAGTTAGAGACTGGGAATTATTAATTTAGCAGTTAACTTATAATCTTTCCCTTTATCTTAAAAGCATAGCACATGTTTCTCTGCACCTTTCTCCTGTAGGAGCTGATTCTTGTTGGACCTGTTTCTCAGACATTGCCTCATTGACTTTCATGGGGCGTTTCAGGAAAGCATTCTAGCTGATGCAGGAGGGGTCAGTTTTCAAATTAGTCTTTGCTCATCCCTAAAGCAAAAAAATATCCAGGGTACCTGGATTATTTTCCCAGTAGTGATCATAAAGCATCAAAATACTGCATTGCTTAAGTGTAATTTCTTTGACATTCATCATTTTAACCCATCAAATCCGGAGCAGATCAAGCCGGCAATTCCTGAGCTGTGTAAAATTGTACAACTCTAGAAGAGAAGGCAGCATGCTGTTGTGCTGAGAGCACAGGACTGAGGCTTCCTTTGGAAAGCTGCAGTGATCAGAATGAGCAACTATGTTCCTTGCAAACTGCCTTGCAGGATCCCATCTCAGTTTTTCTCCCTTGTGCCTTCCCTGTAATGCTGCAGGATGGCCACCTTGTAGGTGGTACATACTGGACCTCACCCTGAAGCCTTGAAGTCACTAGAACTTCGCTCCTAAGTTTAGCCTGACCAGGACTGGACTCAGTATAGATATATGGCTGTTGGATTATATATAACATTTTGGGCCAACCACCTTGCTGGTGAAAATGAGCATAACTACAGTGATTTCAGTGGAGGTCCTTTTGGCTGAGAGTCAGTCCTGAACAGCAATTTCAGAATCACTGAAAGAAAATTTTAAGTATTCCTGTAGAAGTCCTGCTGCCTTTTGCTTAGATAATGGGTGACAATCAGCCTTCAGATTAAAAGTAATTTGTCTGATGGAAACAGCCTAATAGGGAAATATTGCTGTGCAATTAAATGACAGGGGGCTTTTTCTGTGGTAGGTAAGACATTACTTGAATTATTGGGACACTTAACCACCTTTGCAGTTATATAGAACTACACTACATGATTTTTTTTTTTTTTTGTCACTGGTGCAGAAAATCTTTTTTTGTAGTGCAAATATTATAAGTGACATCAAAGATATGACAGCAATTTTTACTTCATAAAGTGACCAAGGACCACCATCCAGTCAAAATGGCCTCTTTTGTGTGAGAGGGAGAAGCAACCAAAAGCTAGTTATGTCAGGACAACCCTCATCCTCTTGAATTTCCACATGCGAGGCAAGCCTTTATCAATAACATGGCTAACTTCATCTCTGAAGTAAATGAAAGGGATGGGGGGGAAGAGATTCTTTGGAGCAGTCGCTGACAAAAAGCTATTATCTGCAATCAGATCCGCTCACATCTGGGAAATAAATGGTTGTCCAGAAATTAGGTGATTGAATTGAGTTTGTTTCTTCACTGTTGCCTTACTTTTCTTAAGATAAATATGTTTTAAGGCATCATAGACTTCCAGATAGATACAGACTGAAAGAAGAGGAAGAACTGGCAGCAGGTCAAGTTTGGGTTGCTCTGAGGGAGAAGGCTGTGTAGACAGTATTTGTTCTAACTGTAGCATGTAATCCTGACTGTGGCAAGGGACTGCAATTCCCTGCAAAGAAAAATAAGAAAATATAGCTGTAAAAGTACACTGCAGAAGATCTGCCTAAGAATTCAAAAAAGCATGAAAAGAACTTTTGGACAGCTCTAAAAGCAGTGTCTTGGGGTTTTTGAAACAGCTGCGTTTCAAACACATCATTGTGCTTTATGTAGAGCAAGATTTGTTGGAGAGGTTGACAGATTGCATCAGTGATAACTTTTTTTTTTTTTTTATGAATGCCTTTGACAGCTATAAAATTCTCAGAGACATGGCTAGGAAAGTAGCATCTGCAAATTGGATTGTCCCTTCTTTTGCCTCTCAGTATCCTTTTTTCCATTTCAGGCACGGTGAGGTAACTTGTTCCCAGAAAGACCCTTTTGTGCTGATAATTTTTTTTTCCAGTGCAGAAATAAAAAAACCCTGACACATCTTATATTCTGTGGCTGATATATTGTTTCTAAACCAAGCCCTTCCATGAGTTTCAAAATCCTTTTCTCTTCTTCTCCTCTGTTTTCTGTCTTACTCAGCATATTCCCCTTAAAGCTGTATCCTTCAAGGTCATAGTCTGCAGAGAGCTAATTGATTCTTCTTTCTCCTGGAGCCTGGAAGAGAAAGAGAAGAGAGACAATCCTAGTAATTGTGTCTGTGCATTAGATTCAAGACTGTTCTCACTCTTATTATTATACTTTGCCCTTTATCAATACAGAAATAATCTCTTCCTTTCTGTTTGGTTTACATTTTATATTATAATATCATTTCCTCTTTGCTGAAACAGAAAGGAAAGGTGAATGTTTTAAAGCATTACCATATTTAGGGAGCATGTCAATATTAGCATAAATACACCAGAGAGGATTTCGTTACAAGCAGCACATAACAGTACGCACTAACCTACAATCTCCCTCCCTCTGAGAAGACATGCAGATTGTAAAAGTGCTAACACAGTTCAGGAGCTAAATTTTACCTCTTCCTACACCATTGCCTTTAAATACAATTCCACCCTTTACCGAGGCTGGTAATAGACATGGCTTTGTAGTACTGTCAAAACTGTGTTTCTGTAATAACTGCATCTATACATCTGCAAACCAACCACTCCCCTCTTTACAGGTCTTCCCACTGTTTTCTCTTTCAATTTAAGCAGATTTCCCCCCAAACCACCCACCCAGGTCCATGTAGACTTGCCTTCCTGGTGTGACAGCTCTGCCGAAGAGTGCAGCACTCCTGCATTTTGGCTCTGCCCCTAAGTGGAGGTGCCCGAGCCCTTGACTTTGGGATCACAACTCTCCTGACTTGGTGAGGTGCTACAGCGCACACAACAGGCAGGGCAGGAGACAGACCACAGCACAAGGACTTTGCAGGAGTGGGTTTCCCTGTGAGCAGAGCAAAAGGCCTGGTAGAGACCAGAGTCCAGAAGATGCACCTCCCTAGCAGCACATCTGTGCTGCCCCTGTGTCCTTTCCACTTCTGTCTTCCCTAGCCACCTCAAGTACTGTGCGCTGATGGGCCAGCTGCACACCTCACACCACGCTGGTGGCCAGCAGATAACCAACAGGCATGTCTGCATCTCCCTACCTCTGTGCCTAACGAGTTGTGCTGGCTGTAACAGGCAGAGGTGGGTGGGTGGGTGCAGCACTAGACATGTGCATGCCCCTCAGGGACAGGCAGGGCTCCCTCCTACCTCTCCTGGAAAATGTGGCGAAGCGGAGAAAGAGCTGTGCACTGCTGTCAACCACCCCTGACTGGGACTGCTCCCTTCTCCTGTTTCTGATTTCTGCTGCCACTTCAGGTGTGCTGGGCCAGCATCAGCAAAAGCTGCTGCTTTCTCATCCTCAGTGGAAAAAGTGTTAAGAGTACCTCTAAGCACTCGTAGTGGGTGTTTATCTAGGAAGTGGTCTCAGTTCTCCTCCAAAGTTATCCAAGCACAATGGCTGAATTTCTTGTGTCTCTTTAGAGCTAGGGATGGCAAAACCGGAAAGAAAACTAGCCTGTGCCTTGTTTTGGTATCGTACTGTAAATATTCCTTGCAATTTCTCTCTGCCTCTTTCACCTCTGCTTGTTCTTTCTCAGCTCTGCATTCGATGTCATTTCTCCTATACACAGTGATTTGTGATGGTCTGTATTTTACCTCTGTGGCAGGCTGGAGGGAGCCTTTCCCTCCAGTTATAGGTGCTGCAGCCCACCTGAAGGCTTCAATTTATGGACAGCAAGGGCTTGTTCATAGGAGCTTCACACAGTGGTTTGTTTTTTTTTTTCCTTGAAACAGTCTAATTCTGACCCATGCTCTGCAGCTCAAATCCTCATCACAGCACTGTAGGGTTGAGTCCATGCCTGGCAGCCTCTGAAAGTGTCAAGGTTAGGGATGTCTCGGAGAGCTGCAGGGGACTGTACTCTCCAGGAGGGGAGAGCAGATGATACAGCAGAGGCTATATACCAGCCTTTTCTACACTCACTGTTATTATGCAGGGCAGTGCCGCAGGGGAGATGATTGCTTTTTCCCCAAAGCTTGAAGATGCAGGAGGAGAGCACCTTAAAGCAGATGTTGCTCAATTTCTGATACAGTATTGATGTTGACTAGCTTCAGATACCTGACTTAAATGTGTACATGAGGAAGCTAGGCAGCTTTCAGCTTCCTATTCAGCATAAAGGAAGAGACCTCCCGCAGGCAATTCCCAGCATGACTCTAGCAGGAGTAATTCTCTTTCTCCAATCAGTGTATAGGGAGACTAACCTTGCAATTCAATTTCTAAGTTAAATGTCTGCTACACAATATGAAAACTCGTTTTGAAAGCCATGACTTTTCTTTGATGTGTCCTGTGAATTAACAATGTCTTGTCACAGAGAAGCTATAATCAATCACGGTTAAGATACCAGGCAAGTTCTGAGTCTAACTCAAGAGTGTAATAAAGAGATTCTGATCTCAGTGGGCTCTGAAGACATGACTAGGCCTCTGTTAACAAGCAGCAATAAAGTAAGTGCCACCGTACTGAGCCAGCCACCCTGTATTTCCCTGAAACTCTTCTTTCTCTGCTGTCCCAAAGGTCACGATAGCTTACAGACATATATACTTGTGGCAGGAACACTCAGCGTAAAGTGGGATTGGGACTGATGGAGTGGGATTCATAAGGTGCAGCAATTTTTAGGAGGTTCAGGCCCATTAAGCCTTCTAAAGTGATAACTGAGACTTCCTCTCCCCAGCCCAGTTAGTCACACTGTCTTTAAAATGCCCTCAACAACCACAGAGTTTGTTCAGACAAATTTATTTTTTTATATGTCTACCATTCCCCTTTTTAACATTCATTGCTTGCATAGAAACAGTTCTTCTATTTAACATGCAGAGGACTGAACTGATGGGTCCTGCGTTTCTTTCTCTTGGCCAAGCACCCCAAATTCATGGCTTTTAAAACTACCCCATGGGTATGGTTTTTCTTTTGTGCACTGTGCATCATGCACAGGTCACGATGGAGACAAAGCAGTATTTTGTGAAGTATTTTCTCTTAATAACAGTCTGAATTTTTCAGTGCAAAATAGTAGTCTGAGCTTGTGTTTATTTTTAAAAGCTTTGTTT
Organism: Haliaeetus albicilla; assembly: GCF_947461875.1. Classification (NCBI taxonomy): domain Eukaryota; kingdom Metazoa; phylum Chordata; class Aves; order Accipitriformes; family Accipitridae; genus Haliaeetus; species Haliaeetus albicilla. Next base: position 42,122,063 of record NC_091516.1, read on the forward strand.
TACTTTGTAAACTTCACTGAGAATAAGCCATGTATTCATGTTACATGGAACTTCTGCATGGTCTCCCTCCTCATTTATATATGTATGCATATGTGAGTGTAGAAAATACAATAGGTATATGGAGTGTATGGCCATTGTTTTTTTATTAAAAATGGCATCTGGGATTACTGCATCATAAGTTTCTAAGCAAAACTGATTAATAATTGATGTTATAACAAAACCCAGGGTTTGGATTTCCACTGCAGAGACTGAAATTGTCCTCCTTCAGTATCTACTGTACTTTTAAGTGAACTGTTTTATTTCCTATTCATGCACTGCAAATAAATGCACACAGCAGCCAACCTCATATTTGCAGTGCCTAACTTTTGGGTGCAGAGAAAACTTGGGGAACTTTCTCAGCATCTCAGATGAGAAGGCAGAATTTGGCTTGCTGGAGGCTAAGTGGCAGGCTAATTGTGATGCAGAGCTGGAATGATATAAATGAGCTTTTTCATCATTTGCAGTCTTGCTAATGGAAATGCAATAGATTTGCTGCAGAAATCCAACTCTGAATCAATAGCAGTGCAATGAGGCAGCTGGTTCAGGGAGAGCACATGGGATGCCAATCTGCTGCAGGCAGTGCCTGGGCAGAGACTCCTCTGGCTCTCTGTCAGGAAAGGGCAGGCAGCTCTAGAGGATGCCACAGCAGGTGATGAAAGACTTCTGAAAGGAAAAAGCCTGCTTTCACCTAGGATGGGGCGGTGTTAGGAGAAAAGGCTTTCTCAGGCTGAGGGAAGAGAAGAGTTTCCTTTGAGGAATTCAGATCTGTTTGGACCCAATAATGTCTTTTTTGTTACAAGGTGCTAAGTTAAGCATGGGAGTGTTCGTGCATCAGGTCATGTTCAGGTCACATGAACTCAAGGAAGGACTGAGTCATGGTGTGTAACTTTGGAGACCAGTACATGGTTTTAAAGTATCTCCTGCTAAGGGCTTCTGCTGTTTTGTTCCCCAGGCAGACCACAGAGAAGAGCAGGTGCTGCCTTTTTGCGGATTGCTTTATAGTAGGTACAGTGGATACCTTTACTATTTATACTGGAGGAAGCCCAGTTTCCTGGAGAGTGAGCACTGTGAATCACATCTTCATCTTTCATGTTAAAATGTTATATGAAGTACCACTCAGTAGGAGGTACATATTAAACTCAAGCGCCTGAGCATGATCATTGTTTGGCAATTAGAGAGCTCTTGAAAGCAGCAAGGGAGAAATACCTATGCATTATTTTGGGGCAATGTATTTACACCCTGTCCTGTCTCATCCTGTCTCTCATCCCCCTTCCCCAACGCCAGCAGTCTTAGTCACTCAGACGAAAGGAAAGGTTTTAGGTGGGGAAAAATGGGCAGGGACAAATCCAGTGGGACATGGCTGGCTGCCACTCAGGGCTGCTCTAAGCCAAACCAGAGGCAAGGTCCATCTAGCTCTGGGCAAGATCAGTGGTATTGTGGTATCCACCTATTACCTTTGCTCCTGTATTGTTTTATTATGAAAGTCTTATTTTAATATAAATCTTCTCGCAGAGTATATTCAGCTTTTTCACATATGCTTTCACTACCCCCTCCCCCACTTTTTCTTTTTTATATCTATGCTTCATCCCGGAACTTGCTGGCAGTGCATTCTCATAACTCAGACAGCTTTTTATTTTGGCAATGAATATCGCTTCAGTTTTTGAGATTAAAAGAAATCAATACTGGGTTGATAGTCACATAGCACTGGGGGGAGTATATGAAGCTATGATCTTAAGCATGGTTCGTGACATAGTTCAGTATTTCTATGGAATTCCTGAAAGATATTTGAATTTTACAATTTTTAACAGTCAATTAATTCATGTGATTAGACAGATCAAAGGAGAAAAACAGAGTATCAAGCTCGTTCAAAAGCTTTTCTCTTATGCCAAAAAAGAAAAGACTCGGAGCTTATAAAATATGACTTGAATCTTTCAAGGTGGTAACTGGAAGCGAGTGTAAAGCTGCTAGAACTGGATCTTGAGAAGAGAAACTTATGTTTTTCACTGTACTAAATTAATCTGGATAAATAATTTAGCTTTTCGTTTTGAACAAAATGGCCTGAATTTTCACTGGCATGAAGGTTCTCAGGTCTGTAGCCCTGTAAGACCTAGCAGAGCATTGGGATGCGCTGGTCTATGACCTACATGACATAGAGTATCTTCCTGACTGTTTTTTCCAGACCCCTACCAGTTGTGTTGTGAAGACTGAGAGCAAGACAGTGTCTGTCTTTTCCTTATTCTAGCTTCTCTTTTAAACAGAACCGCCTACTTTGACTTTGAAAATATGTGTTTGTATTCTGGCCATTTGTTCATTTACACCTTTCTCTCCTAGATTAAAAAGCTCTTCCATGCCATGTATTTTCCCCTCACAAAGGTGCATATACACTGTAATCAGCTCAGCTTTGGATAAGCCATTTTGACAGGACAGGCAGGCTGAAATCCATAATTCTCCCCATGGAGGGAATTGTTTTCAGTCCTTGAATTATTTCATCCCCCTTCACACTTTCTCAGTTTTCAGATAAATAGAGATATAATTTTTATATACTTACACATGGGCTGGTCCAAAATCCTAACAAAGGACAACAAAATAAGTTCAGTGTCTTGATCACTGTTCAGAAGCACTCAAGATGCATGAAGTAGCGCACCAGTGTCTGTTTAAGTGGTAAATCAGTAATAATGTCCAGTCAGAGCAGAAGACCCATGTCTCACAAATGCAAGGGCCTTCACTGTCCAACTTCCTGACCCCCAAAGTCGCATGCTGCTTCTTACTGAGGTGAAACAACAATCCTAAGGGCCTGTCAAGGGAAGAAAAGACAAATATTGCCCAGCCTTGGCAATGCTTTGTGCCTTTTAGGAGGAGTTTCAGCTCTCTCATTCCCCAGCTGGTTCTGTCCTGCTCTGAAGGATGCCCTCAGCAAGGCTTCTTGGGTGAACAGCAGGTCAGTTCAATGGTTTTAACTGTGGAGGCTCCCCTATTTGCTTGACTTCTGCTCATGCTTTCAAAGATTTCTCCCTCTCTGCCCTGCTGACACTTCTCCCATTATTGGCCCAAGGACCATTGCATCAGTTTGCCCTTCATTCAGTTTATTGTCTCAGCTCCTCCAACATTTGGTTCTTCCCTCCAAAAGCAGAAACAGCCCCAGAGCATGCATTTGTGAGAGGGAAGGATTTTGGTGTTTGTGCATCACTCCTGTCTACCCAGTTTAAAAACACTTTGCTTATGTGATGGATTCTTTTGCATTTCTGTCCTACAGTGGGTCTGCTGCATGGACTCAGCCTGATAGGGTTGCATGATGCCCAAGCACCTTTTGTCATCACAGGACATGGGAATTAAGGAGCATGATCATATCAAGAAAGTCACAATGGCTAATAATTTCAAGATCATTGGGATTTTCAAGATATTTTTATATTTTCAAGATAGGTTTTCTTGGGCTGTCGGTGCACTCAGCAGGACAGTTAGCAGTGTGAGGGTAATAACTGCCTTAGCAAGGAAATGAAATATATCAGGGTGAGAGAAACAACTGTAGGGGAATGGAAGAATGATCATTTCTGTATCTAGTCTGAGCTGGTCAAGGAACAAACTAGTGAGTGTGTTGTTAGAGTTTTAGGAATTAAAAGCACAGGATAAGAGGGATGACAAAAGGCTCCCTGCTGTGTTGATAGAGGGGGTTGGAGAGGCTTGAGCTCATACTTGCAAGAAAGGAACATCATTAAGTAGCCAGGAAAATGCCAGGAAATTGGGAAGTGATTATATCTGCCAAGCACAGGAGAGCAGGGGAGGTCTGATCCTTTCTTGACTGGAAAAAAGCAGGACGAATCTGTTCCCCAATGCCACAGGTTCCTGCAGTCTGCCTGGGACTTGCAGGAGATCCCAAAGCAGATTTTCCCCCTGCTGAGGGGCTGGAATATGAATGCAATCATCCATTCTTTGGCCATGCTGCGTTTCTAAGGGAACATCTGCAGGGCAGATCCTCTTGCCATCCAGCTGTGCTGAGTACGGGCTTCTCACTGACGCCAAGATCCAAGGAAGTGCCCTTCATGCCCTGCTTTCCCCAGCCTCCCCAAGGGCCGGAGCTACTCTGCTCTGTCTGCAAACACTGCGAATTGTCTCTCTGTCATTGAATTCCTCCCCCATCACTTTGCTCAAAAGCCCTCAGTGCACTCCAGCCATTGCCTCATGGAGGTTAGTCAGCCCACCCTTGTTTTTGGAGACATTGATTTAGTGATAGCATTAATAGATTTTGAAGGTTATCAGTAACAATTTTTGCAAACTCCTTCAGCTATGTAATTTTTGGGACGTATGGCTGTGTCTGTATTTTGTTTGTGAGCAAAGAAAGGCTGTGTTTCAGGATCAAAAAGCCAATAAACTCATTAGCACACAGAGCCTTTTTTTCAGAGTTGGTTAACAGAAAGATTCTCCTTTTGCTTTATAAAATGGTATCTGGCCAGTAAAGCAAAAAAATACATTGTGTTTTGAACATGCGAAGGTTCAAGAACATGGCTCACAACCTCACCGTTGCTTGCTAGCTCCAAGCATTTGAATTCACCATGCTGTAGAGATTAATGGAGATCTCTCAGATAAGTAGCTTTTCAAGTAACCCTGTAACTTTCCTAATTGATTGTTTAGTGTATGCAGTTTTTACTTCTCCAAATTTGGAGGAAGGATGAAAAAGACATGTTCTGTAAGTGTATTCAGATAGCTGCTACAAGCCCAAGGAAGCACATTTACTAGCTGTGAATCAGAGGAAGTTCCCTCAAGCCACTTTGCTGGGCAGAAGCTGGCAGAGGAGGGGGCTGAAGCAAAAGAAAACAGAAAAATATTCTGATGCTTCCTGAACAGGACTGAAATCCAGCGAGCATGGCATGTCAATATGCCAGCATTCAAAGAAGAATTTGTTACCTAAATTGACTTGCCCCTAACAGATATCTAGCAGATTCCCCAAGTTGCAGGGTAGCATGTGGTTATGCTCTGCTTTTGCTTTTGCAGATTACTTATAATGTCTTCTCAGGGCTGTTACTGATACTTTCAGGATGCTAATACACATTGATTTTAACAAATGGGTATACCAGCACTACATCTGATGTTAACTTACATTTCACTCATATATTCATTTTCATACGTTACTCTGTTTTACAAAAGGTGATGGCATAGTGACAAAATATTCCTGATAATTAATCCAAAATGATGACTTAACAGAAACACTGACAAAGTTTTTAAAAAACACAGCTTGTAAATGTCATTCAAGTCATGTAAATACTGTCCCTGCAGAGAAAGACTTAAAAATGTTAGTCAATAGAGAAAGATCAGACAAATAACTTGACCATGACTTTTGTGTAATGACAGGTCATATAAGAGAAAATTTGGCATGTTAAGATCTGGCAAGGAAACACTGCATTATGTGAGAGTGAGCTGAAAATAGATTATTCAAGCTAGAAATTAACCACAGGGTTTTTAAGAATAAGCCTGTATAACTGCTGGAATTTTTACTTTGGGGGTTAACTGAGCTCCAGCAACCACATGGGAAGAATGCGTGTCCCAACCAGTAATGTCACCAATTGCACCACGGTAACTAGCTACACCAAAGTGACTGATTCATATCCCAATCTCATAGAGAGAAAAGTTTTAGCAAGTTCAAATCCCACCCTCTAGTGACTTTGGGTGAATGCAAATTTCTTCAAGTTTACAATAATTTCTTGAAACAACTCTTTACCTACATGCTGACTCTAGTTTTCACTGAAAACTAATGAGCAGTTCAGCTACACTGGCCTTTGTTTTACCTTGTGGTAAGTTCAGGATTGAAAATGCCATCTACCTTTCTAGTTGCAGCTTGACCTCTCTGTGCTTGCATGTAAAAATAGAAGAAACCTCAGAATTATCATTTGAAATCTTGGAATGACCATTTGAAATCTAACACTAATTCTGCTCTAAATTCTGCTAATTTAAAGAAGATTGTGTTCCATTCTTGTGGGCAGCCCATGCGGTGAATATTCATAAAGCATAAGAAGACTATGTAGCAGAAGGACCACAAATCACAAATCTAGAGATAGCTGTAAAACTGTGAGAGCTTCTGGGGATGTTCACTTGCTAACAGAGCTTTTAAAGTTGTCAATTTGTGACTTCCCGTGTGTGATCTCAACCTCAGTCTTTCCTGTGCTTCATTTACTCACACTGTTAGTGATCTGCCCTTTTCATTGCTTCAGAAGCCTTCAAACTCATGCTGCTTGGCATTCTCAGCAGACTCGGACCCAGAGATCTGCTCCTGAAGGCAGCTCATGTTTTGAATTATGTGTAAGGCCATCACAGAGGGGCTGCACTTCAAGGCTCCTTTTTGGATGTGGTGATGTAAGGGAGTCTAAGTAATATAGTGACACTTTTCATTTTTCACGTCCTAGCTCAGTTAAGAGCAACCCTTGAATTGTGTCATTTTTCTCCCATGTGACTGTTTAATCACCTGAGAGAGTACCAGCCAGAGTTTTGTGGTAAGATTGATTATGCTCCCAACAAAGTGCTTCCTTCAGCTGAGCGCCAGGAAGTAGCCGGTTTAGCAGCTAATGGGCTTCAGTCTGAAGGGCAAATGGCGACTGTGATTGAAATGTCAGTGCAGTGCATGCCAGCCCTTTGGGCTGCGTGCTGAACAGTACTGAGATCCTGGGGACGTTGTTCAGGTTTCCAGATGGGGACAGATATTCCCGAGCTGGACCACACAAAGTTGTGCTATGGGGAGCACTTCAACTTCTCCTTTGAAAGCATCAGAGGAGTGGGTGTGGGAATATCCAGACCTGCAAGTAGAGAAGGATGTTGCTGCAGATGTAACGATGATTTTGTTCACACTGTTAGCCTGCATTGCCATAGGGCTGGTGCTGTGAGGTTTGTAATATCACTGCTGGCATCAGCAAAGTGTGCTGCAGGACCAGCTAGGACCCCAGTTTACATGGCATGAGATGAAGAGAACTGTAATGGAGTGATCTTCCACTAACACCCCCCAACACACATTTTGACAGCAGCCTGCACTCATATCCATTACAAGCCTGGGAGAGAACTAAGGAAATACACTCACCAGCCCCATTTTACAGAGCGTGAGTCAATAATAGCATCATAGGTGACAGTTTACAAATGTCTTGCCTTGTTTGGGTGAATTCACAGTCTCTGCTTGCCAACAGCTTCTCTTACAAAGGCCTCTGTGATTTACCCAGCATCACAATGGAAACTTGTGGCAGCACCAAGAATGAAGTCCCACAGCCTGAGAGGCAGCTGTCCTCTCTTTAAAGGGTAGCACATACTAATGAAAATCCAGGAAAAAAGGGGAGAAAAGTCACAGATAAAGGCTAGTAAATATGGTTGCATGAAGATACAATGAAGCAAAAATCATTCCAGAATCCTTCAATTCCAGAGGGTTGGTTTTTTTTTAATTTGTGATAAGAAATACTGTTTAAAGTACATAGGAAGACAATACATCTTCACTGTTAAAAGATACTCCTTTCTGGCATTTATCACTGAAAATGAATGAAATAAATGTAAACAAAATCAGATCATGGCATTTCAAGTTAGGCTGTTTTTCTGTCATTGCTTCACTGAATGTAATAGACTGTTAGTTAACGGCTTCCTTCAGAAAAAAATATAGCAGTATTGCACTTCACTGACATTTGACAATTTAGCCAAAATCTGGGGATCACATTTCCCAAAGTTGAGAGCTTTGAATGTTGAAGACTTGGTGTTCACCCTTTGGCTGAACCTCAACCAGCTGCAGGGCCTGTTTGTTTGTTTGTGTTTGTTTCTGGGTTTGTTTTCTTTTTTTGTTTGTTTGTTTTTAATAGAGTTTGATTGCTTCTTTCCAAATCTTTGCTAGTTCCAATTTTTGAGCATAAATACGCAAAAACAGCTGCTCGTTTTGAACACTATCTGCTCCTACAGCTGTTTTTTCACTGTCTGGTGTTTAGCATGGGTCCAGACCTCAGTTCCTTAGCCACTCAAATTTAGCAGCCTTGACTTGCACAAAGCAAGGTTGCAGGAATGACCTTCATACCATCACCTCCTGTGTCTCTGGCCAGGGGATTTCTTCCTGGGCAGCAGTCACCGCATGGCTATCCTGCTTCGGCTGTGGGAGGAAGAAGCCCGTGCTCTGCTGGACGGAGGAGCGCAGTGGTGGGGAGGAAGAGGAGCTGTGAAGGGTCTGCCGCCCCATCACAGTGGTGGTGGCAGGGTGCCAGCCCTGTGGCCAGGAGGGAGGGCAGTTCCCACAGCGCTGCTCAGGGAGGGTGCAGGCATCCAACAGGTATGCAGTGTAGGGATTGCTCTGGCTCACTGGTCAAAAAAGGCAGTCCCTTTAGATAGGAGAAGAATAGACATAAGCACTCTCTGAACACCCATGGGGGACTCACAGGTCTCAGTGCAATCCTTTTGGCAGAAACCCCCCTCCTTGCCAGTCAGCCCTGTCCAGAAAGAGTTTTTAGCTTTGCCCTTCACTATTGTCATTACTGTAATAAATTGAGGATAATTGCTTGGCTTGAAACAGCTCTGCCTTCTGCTGTGTAGGTGGGGAAATGATGCCAGGAACAATCCTTTCTTCTCCTGCCAGTTTGCTTTTCTCTGCAGCAGGGATGCTATACATACCAGTTCTGTATAGCTGCTGCTGTTAGCAAAAAGCAACCTAAGCACTGCCTCAGCTAGAAATGCAAGATTGATTACATTAGATGTGTTTTTTTCCCAGTGTCCTGCATGAAATCAGCTCCTGAATAGGTTAATGCCATTGCTTCAGAGTGGAAAATGCCAATGTTAATACAGGGTTTGTTATGGATAGACGGCTTGGTACAGAGCACAAATGCATGGGATTGGGTCACTGCCAGACTTGTATCTGAGGAGGTAGGTCAAATGAAGGTTTGTATGTGATGATATTTCCTACACCAAACTCAGCATGTGACCAGTTGCTAGGACACCCCAGGGAGCTGTATCCTCTAGGTCTGAGTTCAGCTCTGCTATGATGCTATTTACAGAAGACTCAAACATGTTTTCAGCCATGGCCCAAATTATTCTGCTGCTTCATGGTGAGTGCATGACACCATGACAACACTTTAAATCTCACTTTAAAATGAAACAAGTCTTCCGGAAAGTGTCTGGTTTGAAAATGCAGGGAAATTACTGGAAGAAGACCAGAGCCCATGATGCTCACTGCAGGGGCAAGAGCGTCTACATGATCCTTGAACACTGCAACAGGGAGGGATCCTACCTCATTTTGGGACAACGCACAATATGCAAAAGGCAGCAGCCCTCTGCTGCCTGGCAATCCAGGCCCTCTGCTCTGCTGGCCCAGCATCAGTGATGGTGGAGAGGTTAAGGGATTTTGGCTCTAGAGCTGGGAGATGTTCTGCTTTGCCCTTGCTCTGTGATGCTCTTCTTCAGTGGTTCACTGGGCAGAGAGGAAACTGGCCTTACCAAGCTGTATGAAGCCAGCGTACCGCCCAGGTGAAACTGTGGTTCTTGTACTTTCGGGGGATGGATATGCAAATGAACAGGCAAGTGTGTTTTCCACTCATCTTATCTCCCAGCCTTAGAATTCAGTTTCTGAATGTTCCTGTATGATCAGTGTAGCCTCTCACTTATAAACATCATGGCTGGCCACAGGGCTACTCACAGCTAGAATGGAGACTTGCACAGAGCTGGAGTGAAACTTACAGTTCAGAGGGCTGCCCCAAGGGAGAGAGTGATGCTGGTCCATGACCTGTCCCTAAGGAGTGCTGCACAGAGCCTCTCATCATGCTCCCATGTCCCCAGCCACCAGATGCTGCACATCATCTCATTCGTGGCACGTCTTTGCTGTTAACACATCTTCCACAGCAGACATTGCTGGGGGTGAATGGTGGATTCACATGGTAACCTGGAGATGCTTGAACAGCAAATGACATGCTTCCCCTTAGGTGAAGACTGGTGCTAGGCTACCAGTACAGGGCTGTACACTTGGTTGGCTGTTGTTCAGGACCACAGGCTGTGAGGACGTCCTAATCCTTCTTCAAAGTTTGGCCATGCCAACGTAGTTAAATTCTCTGGGTCAGGATGTGCTAGTTCTGTACACTTTTTACATGTTTTCCTGGCCTTTGCACCTTCTCAAGTCACAACCTATATCCATCCTGCACCCCAAGTACTTTTAGGTAAAGCAAGAGGAGTAGTGGACTGTAAGGCAGGTAAACAGCAGCTCTGAGACTTCTCAATATCTTCTGTAACTGGGCAAGGTTGCACATTTTGTGGAATGCTGCAGTCCACAAGGCATGAGGCAAAATGCTACACCTCTTTTAGACACCAAACAATAAAGAACCATTTGGGTCACAAACTACCAGCAGCCAAAGTGATGCTCTGCCACACAACGCATCTGTTTTGCATTCAGACCAGGCAGAAAGGAAAGACAATGTAGTCTATTTTTAACATTTCAGTTGCATTGGTGGGTATGGCAATGGGCTGATCTGTCATGATCATGTCAAAATCAGGAAGGAGGAAAGATACCTATTTTTTCATAGCTACTTCTACAGTAGAGTGCATGTGTGAGTTCGTACCTGTTTAATGAAGCTGTAGTTTTACGCCTGACTGCTAAGCTGTTTCCAAACACTCTGTAATGTCCAAGCACCTGTTTTCATTTACTTTGTTGTTATGATCTCTGGGGCTGGTGTGGACTTTTACAGATATTAAATCTTAATATCCAGAAGATAATCGAGAAACATGGATTCAGGGTGTTGTGGGTGGTGGCCTTATATGGCATGGCCCTGTCCTTTCATCCTTCCTTAGAGCTTTGACAACCCCAAACCAAAAACATCTGTAGTAAACAAGGTTTATTGTCTTATTGCTGTCACTGATATTCGTGATTAACTGTCTGTGTCTTGACTACCCTCATCTACTTTGTATTTCCAAGGCACTGGTTTTTTTAAGGGTCCCTTGCATCCTGAAACATTTCAGTGGTATATTGTTTCCTAATCTCAATGCCTTATATCATGTCCTGGTTATCTGGTGCTTCCAGAGAATGACAAGGAAGCTAAAGGTTCTTTATCTATTACCTTGGGACATGGCTAAGACCTCCTTTCACTTACAGATTCAAGATCTTTATGGGGGACAAGGGAAGTTGCCATTGCTTCTCACTAGGCTAAGATTACTATATCATTATGGAGATTAAGTAGAATACTCTTGAATGCTCTTAGTGTATTAGCTTTGCCTGATTCCAACTAAGAGCTGGTGGAACAATATTTCCAGGGGACCATCTATTATTCATCTCTCTTTCTTCTGGTAAATGAAAGACCATAGGCACAGAGAGTAACTAGTTTTACTTTTGCTTTAAAAGAAATGCCATGCTGTTTCATCTTTTGTGGTGCAATTCAGTCAGGTCCTTTTGGAGAACTATGTAACAATCTGTTCTTTCCATGGCGGGGGAGGCCATCGTTTATTCTAGCCGAAAAGGGCTTCTCAGGACTATAAGACATTAACAGAGAACAAGCTACAAGGTTTCATAAATCTCCAGAGATGGATGGAGAGCTCTCTAGTAAATGAGGATTCTCGTACAGCCTCCCACTCCCTTTCCCAGTCTGTTGCCAATTTTAGGGACAACAGTTATAGCAGACCTTTCCTACTGATGTTTTGCTCAGTTTCTCTCGCACGGTTCTGCTCAGCTCTGTAATTGCTTCTCATAAAATGCATTTGTCTGCATAACTCCTGCTTTGTCATTCCTGCAGTGCAGGATCTTGCTGGTGCTAATGAACAGAGCTCTTGCAAGCTCAGGAGCATGCAGCAACAGGGAACAGTGCTGAAATCCCATCAGGGCCTGGATTGTCACAAAAGGGTATTGCATTGTGCAATATTTGCCCAGGGCAGGACTTTTCCAAGCCATGTACTGACGGAGCTACTTAGGTACCACAAATAGTATATGTGCTCCCACAGGGACTGAACGTGACCTGAATGAGGGGCAGAACTAATTAGCCCACTTCACAGGCATGACGGTGCTGGTTTGAGGGATGCAGTGCCCTGAGCAGCATGGGCAACAGGGTCTGTTCTCTCAGGCCTGGCATGGCAGCATCTCTTCATGTTCACCCTTTTGGCATCGTGGATGTGGCCAACTAATTGCAGCATGTTTCCCAGGCTTTTCAAATGTGTGCCAAGTCATACTGCTCTGCCTAGCCAACTGGGAGAGAGACAGTGCTCACACCCCATCACTGCCTACTGGAAGAGCTAGATTAGGTGTAGCAGCCTCTGCTGTAGCTCACAAACAGCAGGAATCAGCAGGAAACAAGTGGATTAAATTGCACCTACATGCTGGTGTAGAATTATCTCCTTCCCAGTCTTGTGATTGGTGAATGCAGGCTCTCCCAAAGTGCTGAATATTGGTGAGATGATGAGATTCAGCCCTGTGGGACTTTGACATTGCACCCTCCAGGATAAAGCAGCCCTTCCCTCTGCTCTGATCCTAGCTATACTCTTTTTTGAAGACTGCAAAAAGACAGACCTCAACAGGACCAGAACTGGAAATGATGCAGATAGATAGATGTAGCTCCTTTGGGCTTCTGTTGTAGGTCAGTATAACATTTCAGATCCTGTTAATAGCTTGCTAATGTGTGTTTATTATTACTAGCATTATAAGGTATGCCTTAAGGTCTGCTATGCCAACAAATTGAGATAAGAGGCAGAGCCCATCCTTTAAGGTGCCATACCACACAAAGCCAAGGCAGATGAAGGGCTGAAGGGGAAAGCAGTGTGCCTGAGCTCATGCTGTGAGTCAAAAGCAGGACAGAGAGCTGAATCTAAGGCTCCTGGGTTAGGTCTTCTCTGCTGACACTACATTTTACCAGCTCCTGCTGCTGGACCAGCAGCCTTTTACAAAGTTCCTGCTGACACAGCCAAAGCTGGTCACCTCCCATACACGCTCGAACAGCTCCCTGCCTTTGAATAGCACTCTGGGAGGCTGTGACTTGACAGACAACCAGCTTTGGGAGGACTGGGACAAACGTACCTTATCCAGCTGCTGCCAAGTACTGTGATCTGAAATCAACTCTGCTGGTTCAAATGTGTTCCAAAAGTAATTGTACAGGCAGGCTTTTGTGCTGTCCAGGTACTGCCTGCCCCTCCACATCTGGCAGAAGACCACTAAAGAACAAGTAATGAGTAAAACAGGTATGTGCACATCTTGTGGTGCTGGAAATTAAGAAATGCAGCACGAAGTCTTAAGGGAAAGCGTAAGGAGCAGTAGTTGTCACGTAGCAGCTCTGAAAGGTCTTGGCTTTGCTTTGGACCAAAGGCCAGTAGAGGGATTCGGAGGTGCAGGGCAGAAAGCTGCAGGTTTAAGCCTCAGCAGAAGCAGAGTGTGCTGACCCCGATGCCTGGCCAACAACAAACCACTTCCCAAGCAGGCTGGATGTCCCTTATGCAGCCCAGCTAGAAGCTGAGTTTGTAACTACCCCTTACGGGCACGTGTGAAGAGAGAGCAGAAGGCTGTCCCACGGCCGCAACAGCCCAGCTCAGTCTGCAGCGCCTGCTAGTTCAGGCTCTAATTGTATGCAAAACCCCTACAAAAACAAAGACACAGCTGCTGGCCTGTTTTGTGTGGCAGCCCTTAGTTAATGCTGTGTAATGTGAGAACTGCTCCATGCCAAGACCACTGTGTCCCTCCTTACTCCTGCCTCCCTCCCCACCATCAGACACATCTCTAAGCTCAAAACCTGCCCCAGATAAGGAACACATCAGGGCAGGTTTTGCATGAGTGGACAGGAGTAAAATCCCTCACAACACAGGCTTCAGTCTGCTTCATATTACCCACCTGGAAATGGTTAGGCTTATGGCTATCATCTCCTTCTTTGATAATGCAAGTTTACATATTGCACATACTCCAGACCTGCAGCAACGCCTGCAGAGGAGTATAGCAAATTAACCTCTCTATACTCAGGTGTGAAATCCCCTCCCCTGGGGCAAATTTACACCGTACCCTCCTACACACACGTATGCACACAGCAGTGAAAGGCACTGAGGGAACGGCACTGGGGCTGACATTAAAAGCCATGGAAATTATATGCTTGCCTATTGCTAATGGATGCTCCTTCTGTGGCAAATTGCTGGGACCGGCTGGTAGCGAATGAAGTTGTAGAAATCACCCTATGCAGAAGGAATTGTGGCCCATACATGACAAATGTGTTCTCTCTCCTCTCTCTTTGTCCCCCTAAAAGATGTACGAGATGGAGGCAGGGAAGGAAGAATGAATGCATTTTACTCCAGAGGGTGTTAGACCCTTTTAGCAAATCTCCTTAGGTGTCAACCACCTTATTAGGTATTTAAATCCCTCTGAAAAATCTGCCCATGCCTTAGATAAAGGTTGCACTGCGCCTGAAAAACAAATTCTACAGGTGCAGCCTTGGTCCACTGCTTCCCATTAAACCTCTCCCAGTTCAGGGAGAATAGCAAGCAAGTAAAAAATTAAATCCGGCATTGCTTTCCACTGCCGTCCTGCCTGCAAAAGGGAGGTGATAAGGGCCATGGCTCTTGCTGCAGTAGCACATTTTCCCCACAGCACCTGTTCTGCCATTATTTACCTAGGTTGGTGATAAAAGCTCCTGCTTTTGTGAATTCAACCAGCGTAGGTCGTGTGAGCTATCAGTTGGACCACAGCCCTGATTTGGTCAGCGGTTTTCAAAAAATACTAATGACTATTGATTAAAGATTGCAAACATTAATTAAGATAGCTGTTCTTTGGCAATACCTGCTTTGGAATAAAAAGCACCTCGGAAACATAGACGGTTAGAACAATTGTCTTAGAAGTCATTTGTAGCCAAGTGATATACTCCACCAATGCAGCACTTAAAAGATAAGCAATGGAGAGTGGCTTGTAAAATCCATTCAGATACAGACACCGGCTGTTCTGCAGGGGCCAACACTTAGGCTATTACCACGAGGCTCTTAGGACTCAAAGCTTTCTTGACAATGTATCAGCCCATTCAGTCCTGATACTACTTGAAAATCTGTACTTCTTTCCTCTGCAATTTTATTTTTTTATTAATTTCTAATCGTGATGTATGCAAAAATAAGCTTGAAAAATCTGGGCAGCTAAAGTTCAAAAATGCAGAGGCCAAAAACTAATGTGTCATTTTAAGAGACTTTTCCATTTTCATGCCAATTTCATGATTTTTGAACACTCAGAATTGTCAAGACAGACTGTATAACCTTTTATTGAGAACACAGGCTCCAAATCTTGGCATCTTCAGGAACTTGTTGTTGTTGTTGTTGTTGTTGTTGTTGTTGTTACAATAAGACATATTTAGGTTCATTTTATTTTATGGCAGGCTCTTCAGGCCAGATTTCTGGATGACTTTTTCTTTAAATAACTGTCCTTGTTCTACAGTGTTCAGTTTGGCTGAATAAAATGTAAACAGGCCCATACAAGTTATTAATGGAATATCTGGATGATGTTACAAATGTCTAAAAACCTCTAGAATGTTTCAGAAACAT
The DNA here is from genome assembly GCF_947461875.1 of Haliaeetus albicilla. Taxonomy (NCBI): domain Eukaryota; kingdom Metazoa; phylum Chordata; class Aves; order Accipitriformes; family Accipitridae; genus Haliaeetus; species Haliaeetus albicilla. The sequence continues at coordinate 42,137,561 of NC_091516.1, forward strand.
GTAGGGTAATTTTTGAAACTTCCTGGAATTACTCCACTAATCGTCTTTTCCCAGAGGAAATGACTATTCTATCCCCAGCAATAAACATCCGGCATCCTCCAAATGACACTAAACTGATGAATTGTGAATATTGCTTTCCCCTCATCCCCACACAAAATTTCATGTGCTCATATGCATATGTACATGCACACACGCACTATGATCCAAACACAGAACATTTTGCCAAACACAGCGTCAGAATCTTTTTCTCTTCTCACTAATTCCTCTACCATCTCAAAAGCTGCATGTCCCATGTTGCACAGAAGGTCATATTCATGAAATATAACAACCCTCCCTCTGCTGAGTCTGTAAAGTAAATCTGAGCCAGCCAAATAGTTTTATCAGCTGCCTCAAGCAGACTGGTAATTTTTGCTAAAAACTGAGACGCGCTTTCATTATAAGCATACTTTAAAAACTAAACTACTTTTGCTCTATTGTTTAGTGTTAGTAGTGTTTTTAACGTAAGAGTTTAAAACTTGAAGAGGGCAATTGACTCAAGGTTTATTTAATTAATATCCTTCTACCAGAAGAAGCATGGAGTAGGTTGTCTGAACAACCTTCCTTGAAAATGAAGAGGGATGGCCTGCTGGAGGGCTAGCCTCTCCTGTGTGCTGAGCTGCATTTGAACTGTGAAAGGGTAAATTCAAACAGCATGTGTCTGACATCAGTAGGGAAACTCCATATCCCAGCAAAATCAGAGTTTGGCACACAATGATCTGTTGCAGCAGTAGCATTACATTGTTACACTGCTAAAGCCAGAGTAATGATCTAAAGTTTAAATGCATATAATTTCTGTTGCCCTGTTTAAGCATTACTGATCTTGAAGTTACTCGCTCCTTTATGTTCATGTGTTCATATGTTCATGCTTATGTTTAGGGTGATTGTTGCTGTCCTCTGGACTCTCCCTGGTTTGTCCACATCCTCCTTCAAAGAGCAGTCTCAAGTCTTGCAGGGGAGGCTTACTGATGCAGCACAGCACTGGATGTGCCTTTTCTGTGGCTTTGTTGTTTCCCACCATTTGTGATCCGTAAAGATTCAGATGTCCTTTCTTAGAGTCATTCATCCTCACCTGTGCATATGTAGTTGATTCATTCTGCTTATTTGTTCCCACCGAGCAGCATCTTTCTCCTGTCTTTCAAAATCCATTTTCATGAAGAGACTGCCTGCTATGCATTCATATTCTCAGGACCATAACTGAACTTCTCAACCTTTACAGTTTTGCCAGTGTGTGACACAGGCCATAGCAATGTGTGACAAATGACAGAAATGTGGAACACTTGTGCCCCGTTGCATAGCATGCTGTAATTGACAGATTACAATCATTTTTAACCATAAAAACTGTTTACAGAGTGCTTTTTCAGAGAGCGTGAGTCACATAAACCAGTTTGTGTCACTTACTTATTTATATGTGATTTGAAAAATAGGTTTTGTGGCCAAGATATCTGATGGCTCTGGCCAAATTATCTGATGGCTGAGGCAGAGGATCTCAGCTGGGAATCTCCGTTGGTACCTGCAAGAGTGGGATGGTGGCCAAAAGAGAAGACACTATCCCACTGACTTAGTCCTATGTGTGTCCTCTTCTATAACTCTACAGCTGCTCCTGCCCCTCCCCACAGAAGTTGGACCAGGTGTAACCATTTGTAAATGTGCTACCATCTTCTAAAGCCTCTCCCTCATGCACTCTGGGCTCAAGCATCAGGACTTCTTTCTTCCCCATTCAGTCCCTGCAGGCAGCATGTCAGAAGGCACAATGTTTTGGAAAGATCAGGCTCCAGCTGTCAGAAAAATGAGTGAAACAAGATTAGTGGCCATGTCTGAGAATGTCCTTGCTTGCTTATGCTGCACTGGAAGCATGTCACAGAGCCAGGGATAAAGCTCAAGTCCCCTTCCGGCACAGCACAAAACCTTAATTGTATAACTGCTTCCTCCACCCGTACCACTTCTTCACCGGTGGTTACCGAGTTAGCTGGTAGAAAGCAGAACAGTGCCAGAAAACAAGGGGTGGATCCTGTGGCAGGGATAAGAGTCAGCAAGGCATCCCTGACCCAGAGAGGCAAGACACCACTGGCATTGCTGGCCTGGGAGCTGTGCAATTATAAATGTGGCAGTGGTGTCTGGGAGCCCCACAAAAAGGAGTCTTTCAACCTCCCCCACCAAGCCAACACAAATCCAGTGAATGTGTTGTGAGGATAATAGTACCAGTATTATAGCAGCTTTAACCCAGCTCACATTTAAATGTGCAATCTCACACCCATTCTAAAAACTTGCCACATTTAAGATTTGCAATTAAAATGAGGGAGCCTTGGTGAACATTGCTCTTCATGGGATGCTGCAGAAAAGCAATGGGGTTTTTTGTGTAGTTTTTAGAAAGCTGTTACCACAGTGCCCTCATTCCATAAATGTATTGATTATGAGAATGAACTAGCAGTGAGAACTAACTCAAAGTCACCAGAAAGGGAGGTGTAAAAAGCTTTTGAAAAATTGCAAAGATATCTGTTTCATTACCTGGAAATCCCTTGCCATATTTGCTCTTGTAATTCTCACTTGCACCAACCTCAAGAATCAAACATTATAATGGGATCAGACCCTGGATGGGGGTGAATAGATAGCTTAAACTGACTCAGCAAAATTTGTCATCTGCCTTCCTTCCCAAGTTTATCATGGGAGTTGTTATTTCTCATGTTTAGACATGCAGGGGTTGTCCAGGAGGGATTCTGACCTAGCTCCACCAGGAGCAGTCTGGACACAGAAACACATAGATGAAAGTCCATCCCTGCTCCACCTCCGCACCCCCAAAAAAGGAGGAAAAGCATATTTTAGTCCTTCAGAAACCAAATAAACCTGCACAAAGACATCTCAAGTGTGGAGAGCTGCAGCTGCTCCTACATAATCTCTGCAGCAAAAAGTAAAAAAAAAAACTAATAAAAAATCAGGTTCTGAAAAACCTGCTCCCTTCTGCAGTTACCACTAGATCTGCACAGCAACAACCACTATAGACTGCTTTGCATTCATTAGTTATTATAGTTATTTTGATGAAGTGCTTAAAGATGTAGGAAAGCATAAAGTGCCATGACCATGCTGCTCAAGATTTTTTTATAAGCATTGGCAATTAATGATGAGCACTAAATTAGAAAGGTTTTGCAGTTGGCAAAGTTATCTGCAAACATATTTCATAATAACTGTTCTCAGGACAGTGTTCTCCCATGAAAATTCTGTCATTCAGGCAAATATTTGATAACTTTTCAGAGCCTGATAATTTTCAGGACATAGCTACTTATTTCATAGTGAGGGGACAGGAAATAAAGACATTCTCATTAGTGTTCAGTGTTGCAATATCATTAAGACAATTTATTATGTCAGGGGAAAAGCTTTCCTAATTCAGCTGCATTCATTGATTTTTTGCCTTCACTTTGTTTGTTATATGCTCATATGAAACTGTAAGTAATAAGAGTCCTAGAAGATTAGCTGATGAGTTTGAATGCTATGTAGCACGAGTGTGCCTAGAAATGAGCTGGTCTCACCTGAGAGCTAGGTGAGGAAAAAAAAAAAAAAGGAAGAAAGCACAAAGTCTTGCAGTCCCTGTAATTATCTGACCCTTTTTGGAAGGCAGCGTGTCTTCCCTCCTCTCCACACTGAGGAGACTGACTCTTGCAGTTAGAGTCTATACAATGCTGGACCCATGCTGACCACAGCTGGAGGGGCCCTTTCCATCAGCTCACATTGCCCATGTGCATGTGGTTGGTGAAGCAGCTCCCCCAGTGTGGTCTCACCAGGAGGATCTCCACCACAGAGTTGTCATTTTGCAGGTAACAGTAATAACTGCAGATACCCAGGGGCTGGAAATTCCCAAATTCATAGCCAAGATTTTCACACAGGATTGCTTCCAAGTCCTCTTGCCTGCATGGTTTAGCAAGGCCTGAGCTCTTGTGGGATGTGACTACTGCCGCAAAGAAAGAATCTGTCTGAGGTGCATTTCTGGACATGCAGGTGGGGGTCATGCCAGCTTCTCTGGAACAGGACCCACACCTGTATTAGTTACTGTGGGTAACAGCATCCACAGCAAGGGAGCTTGGACCTCAGCCTGGCAAAATGATGGTAGAAAGTGTGCTGTGTCCTTTTTGCTGCCAGATGGGTTGTCAATATTTCAGTTTTGCCTTCCAGATTCAGTGATGCAGCAAGGACATTGCCTTCCCCTACACATACTGATGTTGCTCTGCCAGCTTAATGAGATCTGCTTGGGTGAAGGCAGTGGATATAGATGGTGGAGTACTTGGAAACAGTTTTCTGTTTGCTGGAAAGAAGTAAGGAGAGTGTCTAGCTTTGGGGGTGCTTAGGCCCTTCAAGGAAAACCATTACTAAGCATCTTTTTGTCCTTGAGGACATCTCTGATCACCTACTATTAAAGTCCAGCTGACGGCAAGATGTGAGGCAGTTCCACTCACAACAGAGAAATTTTCTAATTACTGTGGAAATGCTGCCTTCCTCCCTGCGTCCTGTTGTGTTTCCTTCAGCAGTACAGCCTGCTACTGTGAGTCATCTGCCTGGGGCTTAATGAAGTTAGTCTGCAGTGTCAAAAGCAATTAAAGTGCTTTTGCAGAGCAGCTCCACACAGTTACCTTTAGCTTGTCCCCTGAGAAGTCCCGTGCTGCATCTGCAGACTCCCTTACAATTGTTGGGAGCAGTTGTGCTAGTTTTACTTGTGAGAAAAATAAACACGGATTGCTCTTGTCCTCAGTGTGGCACCACTCAGCAGGCCGGCCTGCCTTGGGTTCAAGAGTGGGGCTCCTGGAGTCATGCAGTGGGGAACGAAACTTGGAGGAGGAATGAGAAAAGAGGATGTTAGCAGCCAGGTGCCCTGGTCCTGGGTTAAAAATGGGCTTGCTGTGTTCCTGCTGCTCCTACAGACTCACCCTCTGGGGGATGCAGTCTTCACACTTCTGCTTTCTGACGGTACAGGGAATTCCTGTGAATATAAGCCATAAGAATATGCAGATCTGCTGTTGGGTTGCTTAGGACTCTGGCTGACGAGTTTCAGTTGGGCACCAGAAGAAAACCCAGTCCTTTCCAGTCCTTCCCTACACTGAGGACCAACAGCTCAACAGTGAACTTAATTCCTCGCAGTACATGGGACGCAGATTCGTTCCCACTTCGGGGGGCAAGGGGCTTGATACCAGGTCTTTTACACCCTGGCACACCAGCCTTCCCTTGTTCCAAAGGCTGCTACCCCAAGCCATATTCCCACTAAAACCTTTGCAGAAATGCAGGCATTTTTTGCAGAAATGCTCTGGTTGCATCAAGTCAGTGCTTCCTGAAAGAGTTTTCACTGCAGAGAATACCCCGCCTCAGCTCTCATTCATGCTCAGCTGGACCCTTTGGGGTTTTCCAGCTGACCAGATTACATTGACAGCAGGCTGGATATGCACAGTTGCATCTCACTCTCCCTCAGGTCTGTGACTTGTTAGTGTCTTGCTCTTCCAGATGCTGAGGCTGATCCTCCTTCCACACACAGGGCCTTCGAGCCAAAACTGAAGCTTAGGTGGAGCAAGCCCTACACACAGTCAGAGGAAGTGAGCAAGGGATGGACAAAGCTGAGTAGCAAATGCATGGGAAATGCAGGGACTGAACTCTGGATAGCTGCAGATACAGGGAAAGTGATATGTGAAGCAGTAGCAGGATTTGAGAGGAAGGCATAACAAGTACAGTAGTTCGTAACAGCTCTTACTCTGAAAAAAGGGAAGTGTGGCAGAAAGGAGGGAGCAGCTTGCTGTGTAGCTGTGGCAGCAGCAGAGATCTGGCACCCTGTCCTCCTGCTCATGCCTCCCCAGCACATCTGCCTGACCCCACACTGGAACAGATGGGATCCCAGTTCCCTTGTTCTCAATGGTTTGAATTTTATTTCTTTGTTTTTTTAAGTTTCATTCCTGGTCATCTCATTCAAGCAAAGCAATATAGGTACATATTTTTTGTCTTTTGTGCTTCATCTCAAGGCTTGTGGTTTTATGCAGACAACTCTATGTAGTGTTTCCTGGCAGTGGATGGAAACAGGACCCACAAGCAAGGATGTGTGTGTGTGGTCTCAGGAGGTGATGTGAATACTTGGGAAATGTCCTGGACTGAAACCATGCAGCAAAGGAGATCATTTTAGAAATAAGCAGCCTGCTTTGCCTCTAGCACACAGTCTGGCAGGAACTGCTCTTGGACTGTTCTGCAGTGTGTTTCTTTCCATTACAAGGCTAGGACAACAGTGTGAGTGAGCTAACCGAGCCGCAGTCATTCAGAAGGAATCAGGTCTTGTTTCATTGCTTCAGCACAGTGCTGAGCTGGTAGTTTCCTTCTTTCTGAGTTTTTGAAGCTGCTACCCCTGGGCATCGGTGCTGGTAGTGAGTATCACCATTAGTAAGAGCATCACCCAGCTCTGTGCTGGGCACATCTGCCTTGAAACTGGTCTGGTTACCAGTGTACAAACCCTTGTACAGTGTTTTTTTCCTCACCGTATCTCTCCATCCCTCCTCTTTCCTTCCACACATACGTGCTTGCCCCTGTGCGGGTGCAGGCAACAGGGCCTGTTTGTGGGCAGTGGAGCAGGAGCATAGGAAGTGCCATGGAGGGTGGCTGCTCATGCTTAAAGAAACATAACTGTGACAGAGCTAAGCACCAAAACAGAGGTGCAATGTCATCCCACCCTGCCTCTGTCATCTTAGGGATGCAGAGTGGACCCTGAGCAGTGTGTTGCAAGACTTTAGGCTGCTCTGCCAGGGGCTGTTGCTGATCCCTGCTGCCTAGCAGATCTGTCATGGAGAGCCTCAGAGCCTTTGCTGTAAAGTGCCTGTTTAGGATGGGGGTCAGTATTCTTCACCACAGCTGGCACAGGCTTCTTTCCTAGACATCAAGGAGGAAAGGCAAGCAGCAAATCTCTCATTAAATAAGCAAACAAACTGTAATGCCATGCAGACAAATCCAGATTTTCTTGCACTTCACTCCCTCTTGGGCAGAGTCTGTGGCACTGTGCTTTGAAAAATAATGATTTACTGCACAATGTGAAGGAAGAAATGTTGCATGAATATTGAAGGACACAGCAAGTCAAAACCAGCTTAGTCATGAGTGAAACAGTCTTTGTAACACCCCATCAGCTGTCTCATGTCCGCTTCCTGGTGTACAAACCTGCTGCTTTTACAGCACTGCTTTTGGGGTTATCTTTGGTTTTAGGGTGTTGGGTTTTTGGATGAAAACTGATCCATGGCAGAAATACCTACCCCAGACGTGAGGAATGCAACATGGACATTTCCAATGACAGCTGTCTGAAGTGGGGGGAAGGGCGGCAGGTGGTGCCCTCTGGGTGCACACAACTCCTATTGCGAGATCTGCAAAAGAAGATGAGAGAGAATCTCCATTTCTGCACAACCTACAGCAGCAAGCAAATAGGCAGGCAGTACACCAGCACCACAGCCAGCTTGCTTTTATTCAGTAGCATCTCCAGGCTGTAATTTTTAAGACATCTCTCAGTTAGCACATCCATTTCTGCTAGCTCACCACACAGCAGAAGTGGAGAAGCTGGCTTCTCAGGAGGTGATGGAGTGCAGCAATCTTGTTTGAATGCTTTGAGCATTGTGGTGTAACCTTCCCCTGCCCATGGGCTACAGAGACTGTTTTAACACCCTCATTTTCCATTCCCCTTCAGCCATTAGGTACCTCTGATCACTTACTGAGTGCAGGACAGTGCTGCATGTGCTCCCTGAAAGACGGCTCCATCACTGGAGCTCTTGCATGTTTCTTGCAAGCCAAGAATAGGACAATTATTGGCAGTTATTTAGGTGACACAACATATGAATTAGCCTTAGAAAAATGCTACCGTGTCCATAAGTTTTCAGAGTGTTTGTACAGAGACAAAAAGAGGTTGTAAATTAGCTTGAGAAGAGCATGATTTAGTGATCAAATATTCATTGAAATTCAGAGATAAATGACTGGGGAGACTCCCAACAGTTGCATATTTTCAGTTCTCCACTAGTATAGCAAGAACAGCTTTTTCCTACTGGGGTCTGCCTATTCCTAAGTCACAGGGAGGATGCAGTCTTGTATATTTTGAGGACAGAGCTGGAGCAGGTGAGGAAGTTAACTGCCCCTGGCTGTTCTTTACTGCCAGTCTTCTGGAGTCACAGTTGAGCTACACTTTTGAGGGTACAGTGCTAATTTGGAATAACTCTATACAGATCAGTGACAAAATACCTTTGTATAATGGAGTCATGTTAGAAGCAGTTCTGCTGACTCCATCCTGATACAAGGGGAAATAGGAGAATTCTTAAGTGAGGGGAAATAAGGAAATTCTCTTAGATACTAGTTTTAGAGACCTGGGAATGAAAAAGTAGTTCTGATTTAGATGCTGTGTATAAGGCCGTTAAAATAATAGCTCTGCATAGCTGAATGTTTCTGGGCAGTAGCCATGTAGACTCCTATTTCCTGCAGTTGTTTGGAATGCTTGAGTTTCCCTGATTTTGTTAGGAAGTGCAACACTATCCACTTTTGCATTGGTTTTCTGATCTTTTCATTGCTTTCTGGCACCTCAAACCATTTGAGGTATGTCTTTGGATATGACATGCCATAAAACAAAGCAGAATAAAAATTTACTGTGCCTGTGTCTGTACATCAACACTTTGAGCACTGGATGCTGCTGAGGCCTTTAGCAGACCCCTTTCACTTAGCAGATTGTGTGCTTCTTCTGTCATCCCTGCCTCTAGCAATGCCTGTGAGGGCTATGTCACTCTTGTTAACCCCTCTTGTTCCATGATCTCACTTTGACTTACGATACCATGAAGCACATGCACTTGCAAAGTCGTTATGGCAATAAAATAGTGTCAATGTTTCAGGTTTTCACACAGCACAGAAGGATGCTCTCTTCAGGTATGCTTCAAACCCTGCTCATCTCAATGTATAGCCCAGCAATGCAAACAAACTTCTTCTTTGGCTTAAAAAAAAAAAAAAAGAAAGAAAATTGGGTATTACTTTTAGCAGCACCCCCAGAATGACAAGATGTTGGTGTTGCTGTTACGTGATCATAGAATTGTCAGTGGACTTGCTTGTTGTGAAAAGTCATGGAAGAAGGAGGGAAAATCTCCTTGGATGATTCATTGTCTGTGTGTGGAGATGGATCTCATTACCAACTTTATGAAATGTCTCCCAGTTTCCATAAGAAGGAGAAAGTTTGGGGGAGGGATGGTGAAGACATGAAGAGAGGGGGAAGGAAGATGACAGGCACAGGATGAGGTTTGAACACTGTGCTGACAGATACCCTATCGTTGCCTAGTGGCTAAAAATAGGCTCCTGCTAGTGTATACATAATGGATATTCAGCCTGTCTCCAGACTAGGTGTGTGCAGGTTTTACAAATGCCTGTTTTCTTCCCAGGAGGACAGAAGCAGGCTACAGCCCTACTGTCTCCCCTACACACAGGCACACAAACTCCTGACTCTCATTTACACTCATTTAGACTTTTGTTTAGACTAGGGATGAAGCAAACCCCTCATTCTTAGTCTAAATAAAAGGCCCTGGCTCCCACTTCCACCAAACCCCTTTATGCTTCGGGAGGAGTGGAGATGATAGGCTCAGGAACCAGGAAGAATGAGACCCTTGTGCGGGGCCAGCTTGAGGTGGAGCTGCTGGGGCAGCTCATCCCCAGAGATTTACAGGGGCAGGTTTCCAGCTGGTGTTGCTGTGAGGAGCTCTTGTAGCCAGTGGAGCTGCAGAGATTTACAGTTGATGAAGCTGAGACTCCCAAGCCTGCAAGCATCTGGTGCTGACTCACTGCTCGGTGCAGCAGCCGGGTGCAGATACGGTGTGAGAAGGCACTGACATGTCACGCTCTCTGCAGCAAATGCAGCGGTAAAAATGGGAGCATGGGAGGACCTGCTCCTCACCCTAAAGGAAGTCTTGCCCTGCCAGCAGCTTGGTGCAGAAGCCATGGGGGAGTTGTACAGAAGCTGTGAGGCTGTGGATTTGTTTAAATTTTGTTTTCTGTTCTTTGCTTAAAAAGAGATTTCTCATCGAAATCCCCTTCTCCTCACTGCCTGCCCCAGCTCCCAAGAAAATACCTGTAAAAAGCAGCTTTAGTCACAGACTATTGCTTCTGTCACATTACTGGCAATAGTGCATAGTTCTGTACAAACTGCTGCCTGCTGCACTGCCAAACCCCTGCCTACAGGAGCCCTCCTCACTGTCAGATGTCTCAGCTTCCACATGTGCTCACTGAGAAGCAAGATTTATTGCAGTGATAAGTGGTCTCTGAAGTGCAGTCCTGCTCAGTAAATGAAGCCAAGAACCAGGCTATTCCCAAGCCTCGTGTGACTCTCAGCACAGCCAGCACTGCCAATTCCCTGTAGTGGCCCTGGCTGTACTTCCTCCCCATGCCCAGTGGCAATGCCTCCCTGAGAGCTCTGCCCTCTTCTGCCTCCAGTCCTGTGGCTTAGCTTCACACAGGCAAGGGTAAGCAGTTTTTGAGGTGTATGAGTGCTTTCCTCTTCCTGCCAACCTAAATGCTAGTTAAGGAAGAGGAAAACCCTTGCCTCAATTCTCTTGTTGTCAGCAGATATCAGTCATGAGCATCTTCCTCAGAGGTGAAACATTACAAAGAGAGTGTGCTTGGTATGGGCAGCTGCTTTTGATGGAGTGGCCATGCAAAGCTGCCTTTCCTAGGCAGAACTTTCGCTTGGGGCTTTCAGAACAGCTGCCCAGAAAAAATCACATTTGGAGGGGAATGCAGTCACTGCTGGACGGGTAAGAGGCAGACCAGGCTGGAGGGAAGGTCAGCATGCTGTGGTTGGTTTTGTTCTTATTTGCTTGCTTTGTTTGTCATTCAAGGACTTTCACCGACACCTCCTTTATGAGCACTCCCTTGCTGCTCAGTCCCCAGCAGGCAGATACATGGAGCCTTCTGCAGGGATCCCAGAGGGGCTGAGAGCTGTTTCTGCATGGAAGTGTTTAGGGAAACCATCAGGAAATGAGAAGAGGTCAGGCTGCGAGAACTGAAGAATATGGCTTCAGTTACTTCACAGCTGAAACATGCTGACTAAAGGCAATTACGTATTTTCCTAAGAAGTGCCCTGCCTGTCTGTATTTCCAGCCCAACACAAGCTGCATAAAACATGGAGGAATGGTATAGCAGGCACTGCACAGGAAAGTGAGGAACAATATCAGAGAAGCTGGGGTGACCCAGAAGACCCCCACTGCCTAGGTCAGCCAGGGAGAAATGCCAGTGATGTACAATTGCATTGCTGAGCCTGGATGGGATCCAGCCTCAGGGGCCTCAGCTAGATTTTAAGGCTTGTTATGTTGGACTCTCTGGGAAAGCCATTTGGGTGGATGAGGATCCTTACCCTCCTGACTGCCCCAGGGTGGATTTCTAGGCTGCAAGACGTGCAGAAAAGTCACCCTGGGCAGTGCCTGAAGACATGCGGTTGTAGTTCCTCCCATTCCAGCACACAGAAAGAGGCCAGAAAGTGAAAATAGGGCATGGTTTCCCAGGGTGTCCTGTTTCTACCAACTGCTGTGACCCTTGGCAGTGGTGGAGGGAAAGAAGAGAGACTGCATGCAAAGAGTTCAAAGAATGAAGCAGAGCTGTTAGCATTACTGAACTGAGATCTTTCATACCTACATGCATCTTGGAAGCTATTAATTAGCATCCATGTTGTAGGCAGTAGGCTGATCCTGACTCTGAATAACTGAATAAAGAGAATGATTGAGTTGCCTGTGGGCTGGAGGGAAACAAGTTATATATGAGACAGGCCAGTAATTCACAAAACTCAGACTGAGTGTACCCAGATTGTTGAGCATTGGCAGCAGAATTGCTTGGCTTATGAGCGATGATATATGGTACGCAACAGTAAGGCCTTCAAAAATGTTCTTGGTTCAGTTGCAGCATGGATAAATTAGGACAGGTGGCCAATGGTTCGGATGACAGAGGCAAAAGCAAATTCCAGAAGTTTAGTGAGCTTAGAGACTTACAGGATATTGTGTTCAAGCAGAATACCTGTAACTACTAACACAGCAGTCATGGGGGTTGGGGTTGGAACCACAGCTAAGTCGACACTGTGTTAGTCAGGTAAGTCGATCTCACTAAGAGATCTTCACTGATACATTCAGTACATACATACAACAAGCCAAATCCACCACAAATGTAGGGAGCCACATTGACCTCTGCCAAGTTAAACCCCTAGAACACAAGCAGAAGCTGGTGCTTATGGAGTACAAGAACATTGTGGGGTTAGATGAATTTGTTGAAACTGTAGAGGCCCAAAGAGACATCAGTGGGCTCAAAAGCTCACCTATCTTTTTCCAACTCAATCTGTCAGTCTAACAAAAGATAATGCCTCCCAATACAGACCTTAGCCCATTTAAAAGTTGAGGTGTACTAGTGTGTATGAGTTATGAAGAGGGTTCTGCTGCCTGCTTACCCATGTTACTGCAAAAAATACCATTAAATCTTCAGTGGTCTGACATGGAATTCTTCTGCCATCAGCAAAAGCGTTGCAAGCAGCCATTATATTTAGCAGGGCATGCTAAAATGGATCATCAATAAAGGTTTCATGTCCGTCAATTGGTTAAAAAAAAAAATCCTCCTCTGTTTTAAGATACTAAGGAAAGCATCAAAGCTCTCCTCTGAATGGAAGATATGGCTGCAAACAGTCAACTGAGTACTATTCCAGAGCCATCCAAAGCACAGACTAACAAATAGCCCTGAAAGACAAGTGCGTATCTTCAGATGAGGAAGAAACTGTGTCCAAGATCTTCTTCATGCAGATCTAAGGAATGGCCACAATACAATGGAAAAAAACAGACCAGAGAGTATATCTACTGTTTTGCTATTAGTGCCCCAAGCTGAAAGCCTTTGTGGAGCAATATCTACAGTACGCTGTTTTCATGAGACAGATATTCTTAATACAGGGCAAACCATGAAGAAGAGAGAAAGCAGGTACAGAGCAAGGAAAGGTGAGGAACCAGAGACACAGTTTAGTTACTAATGCTTTTTGTAAGAAGCTGGGTACCTCATGTTCAGGCAAGGGCAAACTTCATTGAAATTAGACTGGTATCGAAACAAAGCAGATTCAACATTTTGTCCTTTGTTGAGCACCCTGGTGAAACAGCGTAGGTGTCCATCTCCATGAGAAGGGACAGAGAGGATAAACCACACTGCTGAGTGTGATGGTAGCGTGCGTTCATGGCGACAATGTAAGAGCAGAAAATCTTGTGAGACAAAAACCAGAGGTGGAGAAGATCCTTTCCAGCAGTCACTGATTGTTTACAGGCAGCCAGGGAGGGAAAAGAGTCCAAAATATAACAAAGCCTATTGAAGGAGGGACCCTGTCTACACCTGTCCCATATTTAGCAAAGGCCAAATGACTAAGAGTCATTAAAAATGAGAGGAAAGGAGAAGAACAGTAACCCTTCCCTAGTCAGGAAAGTGGCTAGTGGAGATCTGCCAGATGTCTGGGTTTGTCTGCCAGGGAAAAGCAGCCAGCTGGGCAGCATCTCCCCTTCTTTGGGTGTGGGATAGCCCCAGGGCCCTCTCCCACCCGGGGAGGAAGGACAGTCTCAGCAACCCCACAGGGGTCATGCTGAGACACCCATGTGCAGTGCAAGATGGACGATTAAAAGCTGTTTTGCTTGGTTGTCACCACATGCATAGTGAGTGTTTTGCCAAAGCCGCAGTCACAAGCTAGCTTGGCACTACCTTGTGACTGGGGATACATAGCTGAATATACTCATGAAGTACCAGACAGCCTCAGCTCCCATTTAGGAGGTGGGATGAGAGAGCAAAGCCAATTTGGAAGACACCAACAAACTGGAAAGAAGGAAAAGGGCCAACTGGAAGGGCCCACTGTAACTGATATGATGACTGCTGGACTTTAGGTCATCTCCTAAGACAGAAAAAGGGACAAGCACCAGTGAGAGGGAGAAAGAGAGCATGAGCTTCGTCTGGAAAGTAGAAGACAATCCCTATGGGTCAGAGCAGCTGTGCTCTGCAGCAGGTCTCCAGGGACCATGGCAGATAGGAGTAGGAAAGCAAGGGATGCTGCAGCTCCCATGCTGCAAGGGGGTTTCCCTTCCATGGATTTGCCACCCCCATCAGTCCCTTCTTGTCCTGTTTCTCCTAAGGCTAGCCTGCAGCAGTAGTGAGTAGCCTCTGCACGCCCTAGCCATGGAGGCTATGGGCCAGGGTCCAGCTCTGTACTGGGCAACCTGTCACCAAGGCACCCTCATCTTCCACCAACCCAAACAGCCGTATCTCAGGGCTCTAGAGAAACACCAGAAAGTGAAGACAGGTTAAGGGCGGACTGTGAGGAAATTGCCAGAGGTGACTTGAGTTATACACACTTGGGGCATTACTCTGGATATTCTGTAACAAGATGCTGTGCTGAGTGAGCTGTTTGATGCTATGTTTCCTTAAATTTTGGTCCCCTAGAAATGGCTGTTATCCGCCCATGCTCCAAAGGTTTTTTTCTTCATTGCAACCTAAGCTGAAGTGCATATAATCATTACAGGCTGTCTGTTTATCATCTAAGCATCTCCAAAGGAAAACTCCGTTACTTTTTATTTCACTTAAAGTTTATTGCCTTCCAGTTGCAGTCAGCATCCCTGAATTATACCCCCCGAGTCTGAAACACAACATGTGCTTTGTGTCCCTGACGTCTTCCAAGAAAGCATTTTGCAGCCAAAAAGGAAAAAAAAAAAAAGATAGCATCTTGTATACACTGAGAGACTTGATATTACTAAAAACATCTGCACAGACAACCTTACAACAGACCAGAAAAATTGAACGTACTATTTCTAAAGTGACGGTGTTGTGTTTTCCACCAAACCACCTTGTTTTAAAAATACTTCTCTATGTGACAAGATCTTCTTAATTCCCCAAAATGTTTAAAAGCCTCCCTTTCTCAAGCAGGTACTATATCAGTTTTTGAATGGAAAACTTTTTAAAGGAAGAAAAAAGGATGAATATGTTCATCTTTTGCCTTAATCACCTGAGCTCAAGGACATGTACATTGCATTTATCTGTACCTAAAGTGAGGAGTAGTTACGATACTGTGGCCTTGTGGGACTGGAAGTAGAATGAATGTTTTTTTGTTGTCTGTGATACAAAGCAGCATGGCTTTTGTAATTAATTAGTACTGTTCTGCCCTGTGCTGACCACATTTCATACTTCTGAAGACAACATATTGTATTTTCTAGGAAGTGGGCAAATCCAGTGGCCCCACTGAGGTGAGGCTGCAGCAGCTCCATGCCTCAGATCCAGGCAGCGGTGAGGCTGGGCACACATTCCCAGCAGGTGTGCACACAGACACATGTAGATACACATGTCATCTGTACACACATGCACACCCCTCACCCAGGAAAAGAGTTAGAAATGGAGTTTAATGAGAAGACTGGGCAGACTGCACTGATCAGGTGCAAGGCATGGCCACACAGACTGATCGGCAGCCTGTTTACACATGACTGGCCCCCTTTTCTCCCCTTATCCCTCAGTTTTCCCATGCTTCTTCTCCCCCCAACCACCTAGGTCCCTCCCATTCCCCACTTTTGTTTTCTCCCCTAAATATCTCATCGTGAGTCTTGTATGATACCAAAATGTGCTCCCCTTGCATCCCATAAGGAGTCCCAGATGCCCGTAGGCAATAACACCGTTCTTTGAACGCTGCTCCAGAAAGACTTTCCAGCTGAATCACAGTGGTGGGTTTCATCCCTCAATGTGTGGCTGATGGCTCCCAGTGTGGGCCAGGCAGGGTATGATTCCGGTTCCCCCTCTATCTGCTGTTGTCTCTGTGCACTCCCTCATGGGTGGGCAGATAAGCTTTCATCACATAACCTAGCAGTGTTAGAAAATAAAATAAAGCTGAGTTGTGATCACAGTGAGATGCGCTCTTCTTTCAACTCCATCATTCGCCAAATTTAACATTAATTACATTATGGTTCTTTGTTAGCTATGTCACTTACCAGGAAAAAAAAAATATCTTAAACAAGAAATCAGGGTTTCCTGCTGCATTGTATTTGCCTTTAGCTCTGCTACAGGCACACAAGTTACTTCTGCATGTTGTGGTTCCCAGACTGCATCTAGGGACATCTTTTACATAAGCATTTTTTAGGTAAGCTTAGTGCTGTCACTCTCAGGTGTGAAGTAACACAGCCACAGCCACACACCTGTGAAGAGATGTTTTAGTTTCAGATCTCAATGGCCAGTCACACAGACTAACCAGTCTTGTCCTTTTGCTTTCGTAAGCCTCATACTACAGCTGTGTCCTTCAGCTCTGTCACTGGCTTTGCCCGTTACAAACTAAGGTTTGTGGCCCAAATTTTCCAAAGGAGTGAGTGTTTTGGGGCACCACCGGTGAGTTGAGGGTCAGAGGAGGGGGCTGATCAGGAGGACCTGAGTGCGCAGCAGTTTGGAGTCCTTTAAGAAATGAACATCATGCAAAAATTGAGGAGTCACTGCTGCAGAGATGTTCACCTCTTTTAACATGCCCTGGGCAAGGCACAGGCACTGGGCAGGAGGTGAGGGTGTCAGAGAGAGGCTTGATTGGTAATCTGGTTATGGGGCTGATATCACCCTGGTGCTTTCTGGCCCTCTGCTCTGCCTTGACTTTTCATCTGTCCGGAGACTGCATGCCTGGGGAAAGTTTACCAACCTCCTGTTGGACCCTGACTAGCATTCAAGCAAAACAAACTTTATTTAAACACTTGTTTAGAGATTAAGTGCAAAACTGTTTTTTCCTGCCAAGGTCTAAGCTCAGAGCTTTTTATTTCCTCTGCAGCAGTGAATGACATCATTGCCACTCTCTTACACTGTGTTAAGCATAAAGGAGGCCATCCAGTGCCGAGCAGAAACAGAAAACAACTGCCTTGAAATCTTGCATAACAAATAAATGACTTTCTTTTAAACGTTTAAGATCTAAATTGTAATAGCCACTGCCTTGTAGCTTAGGCTGTAAGCCATTTTCCATTATAAACCCTTTTTGTCAGTCGTCTACAACTTTGACAGACTAGATAGAACATTGTTTGGAAAGTTTCAGTGAAAAAGAATTTTCTGTTCTTCTGAGAGCAAGATTAGGAAAGTTTTTGCAGAGCAGATATGCCCATGGTAAAGAATAGCTTGTGAATACCTAATGGATGCGCTCACAGAGTCACACATGCAGGTGACTTTTTAGATACAGTCATTTGGTTGCAGGGACACCACTATAAAGCACAACTTTCAGCATAACTTTTCATTATGTTAATGGCAGTGTGCTTATCAGAAAGGTAAAACAGCCTTGCTAATGTCTGGGGGAGACAGAGTATGTTGGCGCTAACAGTAGGATGCAGTGTCCTGCATTTTGTATAGCCGTGTACAAGTTGCTCCTTCTCAGACCTCAGTGTGAGCATTAACTCACATTTGCCTCTGTTTTTTACTTTCCTGCCTATTGGTTTTGAAACTTGTCTGAATTGTGTAGGATCTACACACAGTGCAAAACTGCCAGCCTAGTCTGCATTACAGGCTTTGTCTCTGGCAGTGGCCCTGAAGGTCTGCCCTGGGCAGCGATTTACTGGCTTGCTCGACTCCTGCGCTCATCAGCTTCATTTAGCCTCTTCACACAGCCAGTTTTTTTCCAGTGGCACCCAGTTTGCATCCATGTGGAATGCTAACCTGTTGCTGTTGTGACCAAGGTGTCTAAAGTATCTCTGCTTCTGTGGATCACAAATGCCATAAAGGGGAGACAGAGGGGAATTAATGGGAGGACAGAGATGTCAACAGCAGATTGATTTCATTTAGTGAGTTCCTGCTAGGAAAAGATAGATATTATGCTCACCATGGTAACCTTGTTCTTCCAAAAAGAGGTGGGGGGAGAGAGGAGAGGGGGACATTTCAAACAGAAAGTGTATACTTGCTAGTTGCAGAATTCCTGAGAAGAGAGGAGAAGCTCTTACTTCAGTTTTGGCACAGCTGTCCAATTCACCATTACAGGAAAATAAGGTGATCTGCCTCCTGGAGTGAGTCAGCATTGTATGCTGTGTTGAGAGGAGATTGCAGGGTGATACTTATCTTCTGGAAGAATAACTGGGATTGTGACTGAAGACCACATTGCCCTGAAGCATGATTTTTTTACTGTTGTTCATCTCCTTCCTATTTTTTTCTTTCATTTTATGAATGATCTGGTTTACGTTTAGCTGAAAGATACAGACTAGCTGATTCACTTGCTGCAGTTTTAAACTGCAAATGGAGAGCCAATTAAAAATTAACAATAGCAAAAAAAACCCCCAGTCAAGGCTAAGAGCTGGCATGATCAGTGATCCTTCCAATTGCATTGAGAGGATGTAGCACAGGCCACATTTCTATTTTCCCCTTTGATTTTCTATGAGAGGCTGTGAGTAATGCTAAATAGCTTACACTGCTATGCTTCTCCCATTCATTTCCATAATTTCCTGGTCATCTAAGATAATGCCCCAACAAACAGAAAGAATGAACATTGGCTTAGAAATAGTGGCTACTTGTCTAACTAATTCTGGCTGCTCTAGGACAAAAGTCTCTCCTATATGTCTAAATCCCTTTCACTGTCTTCATCTCCACTTCCCTCCGCTATTCATCAGCAGTTTTTGTTCTGAAAGACTCATTGCAAACGCAGACATCATTTAAAATCCTGGGTTGGTAATCATAAAGCAGTCTGGCCAGTAGTTTAACGAGCATACAATATTTCCAGCATTGGATGAGATTCTGTTGTTTAGCCTTTTGCATCTAAGAGTGAGTGCATGCATCTCTGTGTGTGTGCATGGGCGTGCATGTGTGATTTTGGTCATTGGTTGCCTAATTGTCAATCTTTTTATGTGCCATATGAGGATGACTCCTTTTGTATTGTGATTAGCAGCTTGAATTTGCATTTCATCTGAACTGGAATGTGTTTGATTCATTAGTTGCATCGTGGCTGTTGCATACGTTGCATTCAAAATGAGAAAAACAGTGTGGTATGTAAGGGTGCATGAAAAGGAGAATGCACCATTTGCTAGTCTCTCTGCAACTGCTCTTAGGGAACTCCTAGGGCTTTGTTCAGGGCTTGCCCAGCTCATGGTGTCCATCACAGGCTGCCTGTGTATCCTGCATCCTCCTGCCCTGTAGATCCCCAGCAGCCTGGAGCCTCAGCACTGGATCTGGGAGCTCTCTGTGTAGATCCTTCAGTGGGAAAGGCCTTTTACTGTTTCTCACAACCTCCGTGGAGCTGAAAGACAGTAACCCTTCCATTTCTGCCCTGGAAAACTCAAATCCTTTGGCCAAACAATGCCTCTAATCCTACGAATGTACAGGCACCTTAGCAGAGCAGCTCTGCAAATGCCGCACTGGCCACAGAGTCACAGCTCTATGTGGTCAGGACCTGGCTGCAGTGCCGTGATGCATCACCATTAGCCTGAAAGCAGCAGAGAAGGGAGTGTCAGGACGTTGTGCACTGGGAGGTTACAGAGGCTGACCGAGCTGCCAACCACTGGAGGCACAGTGCAAGCAGGAGTTAGCAGCAGGCTTGTGACAGGCCCTGGCACAAGGAATGGCTTTGAGAACACACAGCCGGTCTGGGAGCGGAAAGCTGTTGAGATCTGGGAATGACAAATTTCAAAAGATGTTCTAGTCTAGGACTTCGTGTAGGCTCATCCTCTGAGAACAGATTTTCCACAGGCAGGAACGGGCAATGAAGTGTCCCGGCAGTCAACAGGTGAGAGCAGCATCCCCATCCAACAAGGTGCTGAGGTGTCCCAATACTTCCTCATATGAAACAGTCTCCCGTGACCCTGGATCTTGGCCCTGGCTTGCCCTTTGGAAACTCTGCGCAGATTAGCTCAATTTGTGATTGTTCTTGATATTTCCAGTACGTAAGAAAGAGAGAACTCAGGAAGATGCTTTAAGATGGTGGTTGGGTTTTGGTAACCCTGCAGCATTTCAGGAAGAAGATTGTATGTGATAGTCTCAGACTCCCGCATCACATTTTTACTTTAAGTGCATTTTCTTCTATAGTGGAAAACTGTTATCTGTGAGTACAATTTAGAACTCACAGAGTAGAGATGGTGATTTTCTTTGTACGCTGCCTCATCAGAGACACATCGTCTAGTCACAATGCAATGATTTTTTGTAATGCTTTTACATTTTGCCTTCTGATAAAAAAAAACAAACAAACAAACAAAAAAAAAACCAAAAAACTGTAGGGCTCTTCTCTCCAAAAGCCCTCATTTTCTGTGTTTTTCCTCTCCACCTCCACACACCTCTCAGGTTCCTTTTCAGTGTTATGCATCATGACAGCAAAGCCCTTCAGTGTACTATTACCCTGCCTTGGTACAGAACAAGTGTCCAAGCACGTAAAGAAGCAGCATTTCAGAAATGGCAGTGGTGTCAAAAACCCATTTTAACACACACTCATGCAACCTATTCTTTTCCCTGCCGCTGTGGTTTCAAACTCTGTGAGCTGCAGACACCATCACTCTAAAAAGCAGGCTTTGCTATTTCAAAACAGAGAAGAGCTGGTGGTCTCTGTAGCTAAGGCTGTGATTAGCTTTCCTTGTTAAGCCTGGAATTAATCTTCTCTCCTACTGTGGTCAAATGAAATTTGTCCATCTGTGATGTACATGTAGTTTTTTCTAGGGACTAAATAGCTTCAGAAAGTCAGGGATAACTGAATGGGAGAGAGGAGGAAGGTTGTCAAACATAAAAACTCAATATTACCATTTTTGCATGTCTCTGGTGGCTACTGGATGGGATAGATGGGGAGGATGATATACAGAAACAACTCCAGCAAGAAACCTAGATTTATGTTTTTCTGTTGTCTTAATTGAAAGCCAATGAACTGGTCTGTGTAAAGAGCGAAGCATAGTAGCCCTAGAGGAATGGATAAAGCAAATAAATTCCTCTGAATTTCTGGCTTGGGTTTTGTAGTTACATGAAAATAGACCTTCTCTAAGTCAGGAGGATGAAAAATTGCAGCAATCTTGCTACATACTAATAGAGGTTGATTTACAGTTTTATAGTCATCTTAACATTCCTTCCTTTTTTGGCATCCTGTGTTGTGTCACTAGCAAAATGTGGCTGCTTTCAGCTTCAAACTTCTTAATTTGTTAGTAGTCCAGGCAGTATTGCTATGAGGGTGATTCATCCTTTTTTACCTTTGTAAGCATTTAAGCACAAGCAAGCATCAATCCATATCAAAGCACCACCTCTTTTAATGACACAGCAGCATTTCATCTGTTAATCCAAAAGGCCAGACATCCTTTTTTCTTTCTGTGCTCAATATGCAAAAAATGTTGGGCAGCATGAGGACCTGGCAAGTTAGCTGGGGCATTTTACATGGGCCTGCCTTAACAACTGCTGGGGACATATGATAAGACAGTTGCTACATCTTCCCAGTTTGGAGTGAGGCTTCAGTTCATTTTCCGTCCAAGTGGCTTGGCTGCACCTACAGCGCTGCTGCATCATGTTACTTCTTCATGCCCAAATTAGCTGGCACTGGCTTTTCTCTCCAGATCATTCCCGTGGTCCTTAATCACATATTAAGTACAATATAGGCAAGATTACTTTGTACCCAGTTGTGTCCCCAGGGTGCCCATGACACTGTGCATGCACTCAAGAAATGACAATTTCTTCTAAGCTTTTCCAAATGTAGGTCTTTCTGATGGCAATAAAATGAATCCCAAGAGCAGTCTTCCTTGGTGCATTTTTCCCATGAAATTTGGGGGATGTCTTGGACCTTTTGATGCAGCAGTAGATGGAAACCCATCCTGTTTACTATGTATGTGTGACGGCTAAAACCCTGAGTGTTCAGAGCTGAAATAAGTGAAATTCATTGTCCTTTGGGAGTCAGTAGCTGAGGGTTACTCAGGCAAGACTAAAGCAATGTTCAGAAGAGGCATTCCAGAAGAACAGACAGTGGGGTGAAGTTTCCCCCCTCCTGCTAAGTTGGCACGCCTGTCAGCGTGACTCATCAGGGAGCTGCAGCCAGCAGATAGGAGTTTGTTCATCTGTATCTGGTTGCAATCATGTAACCTTTAATGTCCTCTGCAGATTTTGCTGCCATTATTCATGTTGCTGTCGCTGGGGGACTGACTGTTGCATGGTGCCCTGTCTCACTGTCACCTCCCATCTGCTCCATGCCTATACCCCATCCTGGAGGCACTTGTGTGAATGGAAAAAGAGAGGCAGAAAGTCTTTAAAGAGTTTGGAGCTGTCCTTTGCACAGTTTAACAGCTCATAATGCAGAGAGGGAGGCAGCATCACACAAGTAGGCAGGTCCCTAGCTGTGGCTAGGTGCCATACTTTGGGGCCACATGGGTATGCACAGCTTCCTCCCAGGTACTGCAAATGTCTAGGTTGGATGGGTTCTACAGCATGTTCTTTGCAGTCCTTGACCAGCCCATGATAGCCATCATGATCTGTCTCTGAGGCTAAAAATAAGTCCTTGGATAGTTCTTGAACGGGGTTGGAAACCAGAGGAAGTGCCCTACCCTGTCCCACCTGCAAAATCACTCATATTACACCAATGGGATAGGTATGGTCTGTCCATGCCTGTACAGAAAGCAGGCCTCACCTTTGATCATAAATTAGCTCTGCATCATTTTCTTTTCCCCTTCAAACACTCCAGAAGAGAGGAAAGGGAGGCAGAGCAGCATCATGCACACTGGAAGAAGCCAGGGGACAACTCAGAGGAGTAAAGGCCTTGCAGGATTTCCCAGTTTGCTAAATGCAGTTCCTTCTACACCCTGCCCTTGCTCCATGATTCACAACAGACAGTATGTCCAAGACTCAAAATGTTTCCTTGAGTGCAAGACGGTCTGTTCAGAGTGGAAGTAGCAAAGCAACATCCATCAGGAAAGAGGCAGCCCATCAGGAAACGACTTCCTTCTGTCTATTACAATGGCATTTTATGTAGTGTTCAAGGAGTTGTGGAATATGGGAAAGGTTAGGAAAACTGAGGCAGCAGATCCTTGTGTTCCTAACTTCTCTGAAGCACTTAGCCTAGAAAACCAGCATTGCAGGGAAGCAATATGCATGCTGTGCTTATCTTTGCTTGGCATCTGCAGTAAGCAGCACAGTAGGATCTATGTCTCTTGGTACAGAAGCATTTGGAGTGATTATCTGTCAGTGCACTGTTTGAATGTCAGTGGAAACTAGGAGATCCTTGGCTATCTTCTTGTCTCTTGGGGAGACTATTACAAATTTATTTAGATTCTTAATCCCTATTTAAGCACTGTGACTCCCATTGAAATGTGTGGGGACTTGGATTCTCATGTGAACCTGTCCTCTGGCCTTTGAGCTCTCAAGGTGCATGTACACAGATTAATGAGACAGCACACAGTTCAAAGGGTCAGGAGATGCCTGCCATGGCACAGGTGGCAAAAGACAAGCTTCTGCTTCTGTAAGCAGCTCTGAATATGCAGAGCCCATCATATGTGTAGGCTCTGTTCTTGCACAGAAACATTTGCAACACCAGGGTCAGAGTGAGGTGGCATTTCTTGAACAAGTAAAGCTAGACTGATGTATGTCAAGCAAGGGGCCGTTACTGAGGACAAATGTCCTCTTGTGTACCAGTGCTAAAGTAAAAATAAGGTTGCAGGAAAGCATTACAGCTGTACAGGATCCCAAATGCAGACAGTTCTACAGGCTTTGTAAGGAGACCCCCGTTTATTTCTCACACAAACCATTTGAGAAAGGAGAGTTGTGCAGAAGGCATTCTTCCTTTACTACAATTTGTGGCTGCCCTTAACGATAAGTAAGGACCTGTGCAAGACCTGTCTTCTTCACTGCCTTTCCTTTTACTTGTGTTTGTGTTGGTTTTCGTCTTTACTGCTTAGTAACACCCACTGCTGGATAAATATCCGCCACTCTTTCACCCAGTCTCACAGTGAGGTCATACACCTGTTTATGCTCTCACAGCCCATTGTCATGGTACCATGACTCCAGACATCTTGAGCAATGACTTTATTGTGAGACCAATTAAGACAAAGTGCTGTGAGGCAATGGTTCTTTCACACAAGGCGATGCCCAAGTATGCAGAGCAGCTGCAAAGGAAAATTGCAGTGGGAAGCTCACAGTTACCATGTGTCTGCTCTTTACATGCAGTCCTTCACTGAGTTGTTTTTTTAGTCATTTGCTGAGCATCTTATTCTTTGAGGTACTGTGGTAATCCTGAGGTCAGCACTGTACCTTGCCTGTACCTTGGCTTGGGTGATATCCCAGACCTACCGAGATCACATTCATAAGCTAGAATGCCTCACCCAGCATCATCCCTACTTTCCAGCCATCTGGCTTCCTAGAATCCCCTGAGCAGTGGCTATCCATGAATGAAACTGCCATGCCACTTCTACTCTGCCTTTAAATAAGTGGTTACTGAAAATGAAGCAGTTTCACTTCCTGCAGTTCAGTACGTGACAATGATGGAGTGGCCCAGTATGCCCACAATGGCACGGAAATTGATTCATTAAATTGAATCAGTTTTAAGACCCAGATTTTGATTAGTTAAACAGCTTGCTTTGTTAGTGATTAATGTGGCTGCAGGACTGAAATCTGTTTTTTCTAGAAGATAGAGAAGATAACCCTTATAAAGTACAGGGTGTGGCACCCATCTAATTATCAGAATGGTGACCAGAGCAGATTTTAAGTGTAATGCAATACTGTTTTTTTTAAGTCAAAAGATGGAGCTAATGCTACAAAGAGCATGGGGAGCAATCTTGAATTGCTGCAGAGTCAGCCATGAAAGATGCATTCTTGGAGTAAACGCAAACTCATGTCTCTGGGTCATGGATCTTTATAGCTTGACAGAGGCCAGCTGAGCCCATTCAGCCTGAGACCTAAGTGGCTGCCACTGGTAACTTGGCAGTTTTGCTCCTCTAGCAGACAACTTTCATGGTGACAGGCAATGTTGGAAAGTAATTTTCACTTACCATATACTAAGAGATGCAAAGAACCTTGCAAGAACAAGTCATAAGTTACTTACACAGACTTTTCTACTTGGTTTCTCAGAAAGCTCAGCTTTTAATTTAAGGACGTTTTCCTATTGGAAAATCTCCAAGGAAGTATGTTGCTGTCACTGCCATCTGTCTTCTTTCCGGGGAGGTATCTCTAGTGAATAAGGAGGAATGCTGGCTGGCAACAAATAGTGAATTTTACCCTTGCATTTGCCAATTCCGGCCCTAAAGGCCACTGCTCTTAACAGAGCAGTGAATATATGATATAAATAAATAAATAAAATGGCTGAACTAAAATACCTAAACTCAGAGCTTGTTACAATAAAGTTTAAAAAAAATTTTTTTTTCTTGTTCTAGACACATATGTGACTCTAAAAGATATTTACAGAAGCTCTGCTTTTGGAGGAGCTGGCACATCAGAGTGCAGACTGCTTGGGGTTGGCTAGGTGATACCTTCCAACCCATCGCCTGTCTTTGAATCATTGGCACAACTGACATCAATTGTACACGTCTTTCCCTTCTGCTCCAGCTCTGGGCTGGCTATCTACTTGTGAGGAAAACAGGAAAAGGGGAGGGAGGGATAAAATAGCAAAATCATTTTTATAAAATGATTTTACGAAAAAGTGAGAACTAATAGAAGGAAATACTTTTTCACACAATACACAATTAGTTCATGGAACTCACTGCCAAAGGATATAACTGAAGCCAAAGACTGCAGGCCTGTTCAAAACAGGATTAGGCATAATATGAAGAGCAATGTTAGACAGAGTCATAATTGTTAATACTTAAAAATAAACAAGAGATTCTGGAAGGAGTGTAAATCCTTGGGCATCAGAACGGAAGCCAAGCTCTAGCTAACAGGGGTTAAGAAGAAATTTTTCCCGGGACCTGCTTATTCCATAAGTGAGTGTTAGCAGAGTATCTTGCACCTTTGTCTGAAGCATCTGGTGCTGGCCACTGTCAAAGAGACAACACCGGGTGACTGGGCAGAGAGCCAGACACAGTCTGGCAAAACCAAATTTTCTTTAGTTAAATGCAGGTTTAGAATTAAAATAGAAACAAAGCAAAAATTTTGGGAAAGCAGAACAAGTTTTCTCATTTCAGATTCTGTGAGCAAAAAACCAGAAGTTAGCCTATCCCCAGTCAAAAGCAGGAAATCTAATACCTAGCTTCATGTGTTGATGCAATCTATTGAGTTCAGCAAGACCTAACTACACACATCTTTAAGTCTGAACATCAGTATGAATCTGAGAGGCCATCATCCTCTTGAACTGTAACACTAGGGCCAGTCAAAAACCTTTTCTATTTTTAATGCTACTTTTTAATTTTTAAAGTAACCTCAGTGGGACCTTCTGTGCAGGACAGGAGGTGTGTCAGTTCTGCTAACACAGCAGGGGTTTTGCCAAGACTAGGTTTCTCCCAGGACCTTCCAGAAAAATCTCAAAGAGCTGCAGCCGCTGTGAAAGAACAGCATGTTTGTACCAAGGCACTTGTCAGCACTTGCTCCCAGTGGAGATGAAGGGAAGGGTTTCCATGTTTCATATGTACAGGGAGGGTAAGACTGCAGCAATAGGATGGGGAGGACAGGGAGAGGGGAAAAGAAGAATTGGGAGAAAAAATGGAGATAGGCAAAGAGGAGGCTGGCCCAAAAAAGAAGGTAGAATTCAATCAATCATTTAGATGCATCTTTTTCTAATGAATAAGCATGTACAAAAGAAGCATGTCTGCTTAACAGAACAACCCCCAATCACCCAAGACTTGGGTTGAATTCTGGATTTGTGGGGCACAAAAAAGCCCTCAGGGAGCAGCATAACTACCGTCTGTCTGACCATCCACCTTGCCTGCCCACCTTCCCCTCTTTCCTACTGATACTGCTCTTGTCCAACTGAAACTGGCATGTTTCTTTCCTGTGGGACGG
This sequence comes from Haliaeetus albicilla, assembly GCF_947461875.1. Lineage (NCBI taxonomy): Eukaryota > Metazoa > Chordata > Aves > Accipitriformes > Accipitridae > Haliaeetus > Haliaeetus albicilla. Next base: position 42,164,462 of record NC_091516.1, read on the forward strand.
CCTTTTCCCCACCATTACAAGCAGCAATGTGGCAGCAGACCTAATCAATCTCAAACCTTCCCTCCATGCATTAAGGGTCAGCTTCTGGGATGCGCTCAGCACCCATGATGCAACCTCGGCTCCTGGTTAAACCTGTTAGCAGAGACCTTGCTCAAAGAAGCCAGCAAGAGAGGCACTGATCAATTTTGAAAACTTCACTGTGTGCAGCGTGCAGCGTCACCAACAGACAACAGTCCTCATAAAAAGCCACAGTGGGAGACGGACTGCATCAGAAAATCAGGTCCTGGTAGCAGAAGCAGGCTGCTTTTAAGTCATTGGAAAAGCCTGCCCCCATTTTATTAGGTTATTCTTTATTGCTGCAAGATTTGGTTTCCTCTGAATGTCAAAGTTGACCTAATTTTATTCTGTTTTGTTCAACTTCTCTGCTTCCAAAATGCAAAGCAATCTCTTGTTAAACCTAGAGAGAGGATGATATCAATACTGGAAATTTTTGTATTCTGAAATGAGGCATATGGCTGGAAATAGATTAGAAAATCAATATTGGAAATGTGGGAGGGAGGAAACAGAGGGTCTCCCCTTCATTTAGCATCATATGGGCTCAACAGCATGAGTTTCGTTACTGGAAAATTGTCACTTCAATAAGAAAGTTCACTAAAGCATCTGCACTAGTTTCCTGTCTAGTGGCCATTCTTGGACCATATGTGCCAATGAGAAAATGACAGAGAGACAAGAAATAAAAAGCAAGAGATATACCTATTTATAACGCAGACCAGCTGTAAGGCTCAAAGGACCCCTGAGAGTGGTGGAATGAGGAACGTGAATTAAGAGCTCCCTGTTTCCTCCTCCCCCTCTACCCTGAAAAATATACTGTGGAGTGTATGATGTCTTACAGGGATAACTGGCTGACTTTTATCTTTGGTTTTCTCCTGTCTTCCTCCTTGAAACCTTTGGATCAAAGGCATTGCTTATTTTCTTGTTGAAAGTTAAACTTTGTCTACAAGTAGGTCAGTCAAAGTTTCATTGTCTCTTGGGTGACTATATCTGTTCAGATCTGTTAGAGCAGAGCTCATGGAACAGAGTTATTTTGCATGATTCATATTAATCAGAACTGGCAAATAATACATGATACAGGGAGGGGGAAAGGAAGAAGACAGCCTCTTAGGGGACAGTGGCAAAGGTAGGCCCCTGAATGCAGGAAAACAGACTATAGGAAACAGACCTTTCCTAATATTTCTTTGTGATGGTTCCCTTTCCACTTTGTTAGATTGTTTGAGCTGACATAGGACACAAGTATAATTAGCCCAACTGTCCATTTCCCAGAGGGAAAGCCAGAACCAAGCTGTTCACCCAGAGTCCTGACCTTTGCCCAGGACAACCAAGCATTTTCCCTATCTCTGCTACTGACCCTCTGTCTATCCTTGGGCACATCACCTCTTATCTTTTATCTGTCTGGTCACTTCAGGTTGTAAGCACCATAGGAGTGGGTCTTCACTTGTGTTACAGGTGTTTCTGAAAAAGAAACAGCTTATTCCACCACTACCTCAGCACAGCTGTAGTTCAGTAATTTTGGGGGGTTTAAATCCAAATGAAGAGCTCTTCTGCATACACCACTGTGCTCAAAGGCCCAAGTAGTTTTTAGGAAACATACAAATTTGAATGAGAATACTACAGGGAAAATGTCGTGATGCCTTCATACAAAATGGTGATGTACTTTTTTCTGGAGTGCTGCCTGCTGCTTCATTTCACAGATGGAATAGCAGAGTAGAAAGGGATCCAGCAAAGAATTAAAGGAAGAGCAGAGAGCTTGGAAAAACACTCAGGGTTTTTCCTATGTGAGGAGATTGGAGCAGAAAGATTTGGGGGACATAATGGCGAGGCTGGGTGATTTTAAAAATGGCCTTCAGAGGGTAGACGGGAGGTTCTGCTCTCTTTATCCACTGGTCCGAAAGCAAGGATGTACTCAGTCCCACTGCTCGATGGACTAAAAAGCTGAGCAAAAGTGATCTTGGTTTGTATTACATGTAGTTAAGCTGTGAAGCATGTTGCCACAGGAAATCACTAGGCTGAAACCAGAACAATGTTTCATTGGATTAGTTTTCTGTGCATTGGATTGTCAGGAAAGCACTGGAACTGCTCAGTGGAAACCGTGAGAGACCCTGGTTTTTCTTCTTGGAACTATTTGTGTGGTAACAGTACAAGTGGCAGTATCCGGCCAACTTCAAATCCTGCACCAAAACAGGAATATGGGCCAAGGCAATGGGTAGGTGAAGAAGAAGATTGCCCTGGCTCAGTCCAGGAAACAATGCAGATGAAGAGTCATCAGCAGAAGGAAACGCTTTAGCTAAGGAGTGGATGAAGTCTCTGGCTAATCTATCTGGTTATCAGAAACTGAGCTTGCTGGGGTCCTTCAGGCCACTTGACAGCATCACGAGGCGAAAATGGCAGCCAGCCAGCCACTTCCAGACAGACAGGAATGCACCACAATAGTACAGACCTCTTTCACCTTCAGTCCCATAACACATGGGCAGGAAGACCTTCTAGCTCCAGTTGGTACTGGGTTTGTCAGCCCCCCACAGAGCAGGTCTTCTGAAATTTGTAGGACAACCCACTGAACATGAGAGGGATGCTGCAGACGTGAGCAACAACAGTGGATGTACCACCAGTCCTCTGTACAGGCCTTTCTCCTGGGTCCATCTTCTGCTGCCAAGTGATGCTTGAGCCTCACAGACTTGCCTTCCTCCATTTCCAGCCCCCCGCTTTGCGACTGATGGCATAACTGAAGTAAGGGGGCAGCAACAATGCAGCTAGGGGTGAGCAGTGGGAGTTCGGCTAATGCACGAGCTGAGCTGGTAACTCATTCCAGGTTGTGGGAGCGCTGCCACTGCCAATGAACATCCCTCTGCTTCCAGAGAGCAGAACGGAGTTTGCTTTCAATTACTCCACTCTCCTCTCAACATGCAGATCTTCTCCATAGGAAACACAATTGTCTTTAGAAGATTACGTCCTGGCCCCATACTGATAAAAATTAATGGGTTTGCTCCCATCAACAAATTGTTTGTGGATCCAGGCTAGGAACAGATGTAGCTAGACTTATGCTCTCAAAAAAAAAAAAAAAAAAAAAAAAAGAATCAGGCAGCATGTTAAAGCCTGAAACCTGACTCTTTACAGGTGGATTTGAATTAAAAATGCTCACTGTTTCTCTGCATACTAATAAGTGTTGATGACAGAAAAATGAGGCATTCTTGCCCAGTTGTTTCAGTCTAACTTCAGGCATCTAGGTTTTAGGTTTTTTACATCATTCCCTTTTTATGCTACTGGACTGAGACTATCTGTAGCCCATATCAAACAGCCCATTTTGGATGCTATAACAAGAGATTTCTTTTAATATCATGCTTTTCTTGCTTGTGGTTTTTAAATGATCTGTCAGATCAGAGCAGAAAACTTCCCCTATGCTTTGTTAACACAGAGAATGTATGATCTCAAAAAGTAAAGCAGAGATACTATGCAAGACAAATTAAACACGACACAGAAAGTCTTCTAACCAATCAGGTCCAGTTTTCTGAAGTGAACAGGCTAAGGACAGTGAAATACAGTGAGAGAGAGGCATAGGCAATGTGTGATACAGGAGCTGACACATTTTTTCACTTAAACCATAGCTGCAAAGCAAATTCAATTGCATTTTTTACTTTTCCCAATACTAATAAAAAACAGACTAAATCTCACAGTGAAATCCGTAACATTTTAGTTCTTGCTGAGATAAGACACACACACACAGAGTAATCCCAATGTACATTTGTGATTCATGGTCTGCCTTCCCCATAGCCTTGAAATTCACTGGCCCTTTCAGGGATTTTTTTCCTTTAATAATATATCTGTACTTTTGTAAAAAAAAAAAGGCAGTGGTTGCACAAACACTTCCATATGCTGAAGGAGATAGCTTCTGCCTCCGGCAGCCAGAGGAACTAGGACATTCAAACCACGCTGGTGCCAGTGCGTGACGCACCATATCAGCAGCAGAGTTCATACCCGAAGGCAAGCAAAGCCTCTTCTTCATCCACCCTGACCCTCACCCCAGGTTTTCAACTTCCCCAGGTTTTTGCTCTTTAGAGGCTTGGAAAAATGAAACCATCAGTGCATAAGACCTCTCACAGACACTACTTTTCTTCAGTGTTTCAGGATTGATATCAGAGCTCAGTTGTTTGCCCTGTGCATGCTCTGGCTGTGACTGGGTTCCCTGTTAGTTGATGTGATGCTGCCCATGCTGAGGTCTTCCTCTTGCCTGGCAACATGAGAGTGATGTCCAGCTGTCCATGAGCTGATGTTTACCTGCAGCTGAACCAGGTTTGTTGTGATCTCAGGAACAAAAGGCACTTGAGCCAACAAGGTTTAGGATTGTGGTCATTTTTGCCTGTATTTCTGCACGGTAGGGCTGGGATGCTCAGGGAAGCCTAGAGTGCTGGGCACTAGACTCCTGCCCAGCTTGCTCTCTTTCAGGTGTTTTGCACATCCCCTTTGGGGCAGACTGAAGCCCCTGAAATAACATGTTTTGTTCTCTTAGAAGCCCTTTATAGGTGGCCTAAGTTATTTTCCTGGTTTGTAGGAGAAAGGGCAGAAGAGCATGTGTTTATTAAACCTTAACTCCCAGCACACTAATGAAGAAGCCAGTTGGTTTCAGCCATCCTTGTCACTGGTGGAGACATACCTGGAATGTGATTTAGGGGGGATGTGGATAGCACTCCAGAGTGCCACTAGTCCTTCCCTGTACATGGCCCTGTCTGCCTGAGCTACCTGTTGCTGCTCTGCCTGTTGCCCATCTTCCAAGGAGCAGTATCAGGTGCAGGCACATAGGTGTTCCTGTGGCAGGATCCTTGCACAAAGGTCAACCATGGTGCATGCAGGAACTGGCTGACCTTTCCCTCTTGCTCCTGATGAGGGGCCTTAGCAATTCATGCAAAGGTGCCCATGGCTAGGGAGGGTATATCTCCCATGTGAGTCTTCTTCTGAGGTCTTTGTCAGTCAGGTTGAGAGATCTGGCAAGGCTGGAGAAACAGGTCAATAAGAGGAGGAAGAGGAGGAGGAGAAAGGCTTCAGAGCTATGTCATAAGTCTGATTCCCTCCCAACAGAGCCTGGGACCAGCAGTGGATGATCTCTGTGTGTGAAGGAATAGGGTTTACTCTATTTGAATTTCCCTTCCACCACAGCCTCATCCACATTTGTTCAGCACTTTGAGGGCGCCTCCACAGAGGCACATAAAAATAAGAAGGCAGGTGGAAGAAAGATAGAGTTTCATCTGCTTCTGCTGCTTCCCACAAGGAATGAGGTTGTCTCTTCCCAGCCACTTTTTCAACTGGCTTTAGCAGTATCACATCTGTTGCATACAGCAGGAAGATTTCCTCCTTCCCTTCAGACAGCATGCAGCCCAGCATTTTCTGCAGTGGAGGAGATCAAGCCCAGATTTGACCTAACCTGAAATAGGTGCATGCAATTACAAGGAGGGCTTTTTGTGGGCCTGTTAACATGTTAGAAGAAGAAACACGGATAGCAATCACAGCATAAGCCTGTGGATCCTCATAGGAACCTTAGCAAAGGCTCCATTTTCCAATGTTTCAGAGAGTCTGGAGGTGCTGTAGCTATTAAGTGTCCCTTCATGCACCTTTAGTGTCATCGCAGTGAGCTGAAGCTGCATGGAAATCAGAAGAATAAGAGAAAGAAAATAGAAGAGCTGTTAAGATGCTTCTCACTGCAATGTTTAATGCAGCCTCATTTTGACAAAGAGCTGATCAGGGCAGTCTCAGCTAGTCCAGTTGGGTAATCAAATGCTCAGTTGTCCAAATTCATTGATCAGCTCAGATATCCAAAACCAGTGCTTGACATCAAGGGCCTGCAAGCCTCTGGCAATGCGCCAACCTTCTATAAATCACTGGTCTTTCACTGAAAACTGCCACCTACTCCTACTACCGTGAGAGATCTCTGTTGTGCATGCATGTCTGAAAAAAAAATGTAGCAGAATAATTAAACAGAAGTAATAAGCGCCTGCCAGTCCCTTTTGGTTTCAGTGAAAGCTGCTCATACTCAGCACCTATGAAAAGTGTACTGTATGAGATCATGGTTTAACTGAAGAAATATTTAAGTACAGCCAGAGTCAAGGGCAAGGCTGAATTCTGGAAGATTCACATCAACTATGAAATCTTGCCAAACTTTTTTTTTTCGTGTGTGTGGTAGGGTGCTGATTCTAAGCAATGATGGGATTGAATCAGACTCATGAGCAGGGAATTGGGAATTGTCTGTGATGTGTGATTCCACGTGGTTAAATATCCACCTGGAAGTGCGATCTTTCATTTTAATAAAAGTTTTGCAGGCATTATATTTAGTAGGCAGGAGACTGAGCATTTTAGTTTAAGCACTCCGACGGACAAAAATAACAGTCATACACAAAAGATCTAAAGATCTTTGAGTCCTAGGATCCATACACACTTTTGTCTTTCCCATATATGTTTTTCCTTTTCAGGGTTTGCTAACCCTTCAGCACAGAAGTTCTTAGAGCACTGCAGTCTGGTTTACATATTGGTTGTAGGATTAATGGCTGAACATGCTCCCTAGGAAGTAAAAAACCAGGATTATAGACATGCTGTAAATGGCCAGAGAGATATATCTTCTACTTATTCCTTCTTTGTTACATGAACAAGTATCTTTTATATGATTCTATGAGCAAATAATCTCTTGAAGTATTTAATTTACCTTGGACTCTCTTTCTCCTGCAACAGACCATTGCCAGAAAGCATGCCACCAACTCCAAAATTTCACTTGATTCTTTTGACTTGAGTCTTTGAAATCCCACCCTCTCCGAGGTCACCATAAAATGATCATAGCTGACAATCTTGATCTGCATCCATGCTTGTTTGCTCTAAGTATTACTTTTACTGTATGTTGGAAAGAACTTTGCAAAAGAAAAGATATGATCTCCTAAAAAAATTATATGTGTCATAAAGGGAGGGACTGAAGCAGTATTATTAGGCTGCAATGTGTGAAAGCACAGCCTGAACCAACGCATCATTTGATCAGGGAGTTAAATCAGCTCCACAGGTAGCTGGAGTGTTGCTGGAGCACAGCACAAAATGCAGCACTGAGCTGAGTGGATTTTTGAGGACAGACAGCAAGCATTGGCATGTCCGGAACATTTCTGTCCGTGGTGAGCAGGGCTGGCATTACTGCACAGTCAGAGGATGCTCCCGCAGGTCTGCTCACCATAGCTTGGCACTGAACACAGCAGGACCAGGCAACCTGAGCTCCTCCAGAGCTGCTCACCAAAGTGTGACTCCAGGCAGGGTTTTTCAAGGCATTTGAGAGCCTGTGAGATTGAGACCCAGGCCCACCGTCTCCCAGTGGACAGGCCTTGCACACCTTGGGAACAGTATATATGCATGTTGCATCAAGCTTGTCCTTTAAGCAGGCTGTCTGAGCTACGTTTTGTGTAAAGTTGAAGCCCAAACGTTAATTATTTAACAGACTAAGAAAGGGCTGTTCTTTCTTCAGCTTCCTTACCTCATTGGCTGCAATTAGCTCACATAATTGCTTCACTTTTCTTGCCCTGTATTGCTTGGTAATTTCTTCTCATAATGTGCCTGTCACTTGTTCCTAATTCATTCTCTACTAAAATTCCAGAAAGGCCTAAGTAAGGGCTAGGGAAAAGAAACGCATAGAAAAGCTGAAGCTCCAATTTCAAATCCAAAGCAGTAAGGTCTATTTAATAAATAGCCTGCTGAAGTCCTAGCAAAATGGACCACTTCAAAAATGCTTTAAAAGGCCTTTTTTGTCAGGCTAAGTAGCTGAGTTGCGGCTTTTCTTTGTGACCCTTTATTTAACACTAAGGGCATGTTCTGTATCAAGATATAACCAGGCCTGTCTCCAGAGAGCAGTCAGTCTGGCTGAGGAGCCAGGCACACCAGAACACGCAGGGGATGCAATTACTGACATGTACAGGTTACTGTGTCGAGACTGTTCCCGGACAAGAACCCCCCCAGCCTCTCTTGCTCGACCTGATTACGCACTTCTCCTGCCCTCCAGGTAAATTCATACCTGGAGGTAAGGAAAGAGGACAGCCCTGTTCAAGTTGGTAGCAGGGAAGCTGCATCTTTGCTACTCCAGCACATCACCTGCTGCCGCGTGCTTCACTAGCCTGCAGGACAGTATTTGTTAAGGTCTGGTGCTGCTGGAGCCCCAGAATATCCCTGCTGTCCTTACATCTTGCAGGGACAGTGCTGTAAGGGCACATAAATGGGGTAGGGAGAAGAAAATGAAATGGCTTTGACTGGTGAAGCAGGAGGGTTGTGGGGAGGACAAGAGGGAAGAAATGTGACAAGAAACACAGAGACAGACAGACAGACTGGACTGCTGGTCTGGCACAGCCTAGAATAAACTGTCGGCAGGAGGGTGAAAGGATCTGAAAATAGAAAGGGGTAAATGTTGTGCTCTGTAGGTCCACTGCTACAAACAGTGAGAGCCAGGCTTGGACTTCAGGTCTGCACAGAGTCAGGGGCAGTATCATTTTAGGCAGCCGTAATTCTTTTTCAGCCTTTTGAAACAGAGTCTAGCTGGCAAATTTCAGGCTGTAATAAGGTCAAAGATGAAATCCCTGAAACTTGCTTTTTCCCATTTTATCTCAAAGCGATAACCTCTTCCATTTATTTTTCCAATGGGACACACTCCACCAGATCACACAGAATATGTGTGAAAGATGGGAGGTAATGAATGGCATCCTGTTCTCACTCATTTGTAAAATGTGTCTGCTGTTGACTTCGGGCCAAGCACTGATCTCAGTTACAAGACAGACCCAGGCTAATTCCACTAGGAGTTCATACTGTTGCATTTAAACTCAGATTCTAGAAAGAGACTGCTGAGTTTTGGGGTACTTCCATTTTTGGACTCCCTAATTCAAGGCAGCTTCAAGGCAGGATGAGCTCAGCCTGTCTGAAAAGCAGGCCAGCTCAAGAGTTCTCAAGCTGGTCCAACCAAAACCAGCAGTATACTATAGCAAGAGCTTGTACCTTTTATTTTAGAGGAACCACTTTGAGTCTATCCCAACTACTGAGTACTAAATGAGTAAAAAAAGAAAGGATTTTTGGTAGAATTTCTTGAAAAATCAGTATCATTACTTTTCAGACATCTGTAATTTTCTGCTCCCCTAATGGGCACCCATGACACAAACAGCATATACTGCACCAGTCTGACAGACATGATGGCATATGCACCAGACAAGAGCTGTATGTGTTGACAATATACCTAAAAGATTTTGATAACTATTCAGGTCAAAGCTTTATTTTTTCTTTTTTATCAATTTTCATGTAGTGTATTTCATCACAATTTAGAGCAAAATGATAAATGAAATTAAGACAGTGATTTTTTCCTTGCAGGAAAAGCTATGACTGTCAGGGTTTTCATTCTTTTCCAAGGAAGCAGAGAAATATATTCTAAATATTGATCCACCTCTTTTTCCAATTTGTTTACTTCCAAGTCCTTCTAAAAATATTAAACATTCTTCTTAACTGCTCTCTACTCTTCTTAACTGCTATCTACTGACTTCTTGAAGTTTTTCTCTAGTTTCGATTACTAGTTAGTAAATAAAACTTAGGAAGTAAAAAACGTTAGTCATGCTTTTGGAAACACAAAATTGCTTAATAGGTTCATCAGGCTTCTTGAACTTGTTTCTAGCTTAGCAAAATGCATGAAAAAATTTTTAATTTTATTTTTTCTAGCATCATCTCTTAATGGATATCTCTTTGATACCCAAATTTCTTCTGATCAGCATGAGTAATGAAGGAAAGATCGTACTCCATGAAAAATTTCTGAAAGACCACATAAAACTAACAGACTAAAACAAGAAAAAAAGGCTTACTGCTAGAAGTTAAGCAAATGTATTTCATATTATACTTACTATGATTTTATTATCCATAAAGTCATTTTTCCATTAGTCAACTCTTTAATTAGAGCTATCGTCCACTGATTTAGACTTTTATCTTTCCCTACATGTGAATGTTTTAAGTTAGTTTTTGTTTTCATCCCTAGCTAAAAAGGAAAAGTTTTATCTAGATGCTTAAATTCACTAATTTTCATGCCAGCAGTGTCTCAAACTGTTTAATTCGAATAGCTGCTCTTAGGCTTAGAAACATTGAAGAAAGCTGTGCTCAAAGGACCACTCTTCATTGGTGCATGTAAATAAAAGCAGATAAATCGTGCAAAAATGTCAGAGAGGAGAAGGACCCACTCTCCTCTCTCTCAGTGGGTCAGTTTCTCATTTCAGTCAAGTCAAGTGACTCTGGCAGATAAATCCTTCTGGCCTGTTTGCCCTTTTGTCTCAAAGCACGCTCCTTGCACAGTAAAATGCAATTTCATCCCACTGAGTGAGTTTCATAAAGGCCATGGAAATTAATGGCACCTAGGGGTCATGTCTACAGTACTGGGAGAGTAAAAGATTGTACAAGCACTGTAACTTAGCTCACCACTGGCCTACTACCAACACAAGACTTTCATTGCTGCTATGATATTGCTGCTGCTGGTAACAAAATACGTGGCTTTGGTGGAATGAAGCAAGCCATGTTGGGTAAATGGAGGAAGACAGAGTCTGCCACAGCAATATCTGTCATTTAGGCTTTGTGTCCTGCTGACCAAGGTTAAGTAAGGCAGATAGCTGACGTAGGTCTCTGATTCAACAGGGAAGTTGAAAAAGACATGAAGTCTGCTTTGCTCAACTGTAAGAGAATACCCTGAAGAAATAAAAGGTCCTTGTTTTGCCCTGAGATACTCAAACTTTGCCTTGTCTTCATTGACCTTGAAGTATCTTCCGGTGAGGAAATGCATCCTGTGAAAGGCAGCATGGGTTTAGGCTAGAATTGCTGTTCTTACTTTATATTCACTGGGGTCTTTGTGCCAGGAACTTTACTGAGTTTCTGGAGGTGCAAATTGGTAAGGGAGGCAGCAGCCCTGGAGAAAAGCAGCCAGTGTCTACTTTTGTCCTGTGGAAAGGCTCAGCCTTGTCTCAATATTCCTAAGAGTCAAAAAAATTGCTCATTACTAAAACGGTCATCACCCCCCACACTGGTAAATTGCTCCTTGCAGTACAGTCTGGGTACAGCAGCCAAGGATCCTTTCAAAGCAGTATTTAGAGGCAGTTTTGCAGTGAATTGCATTATTTCTCAAGCTATGGTAAAATGCTGTTGCAGTGCTACCAGCACACAAAGTAGGCAGAATCTCTGCAGCATTTGGTTTCTTTCTTCAAGCTACATTTTAGCTTTCATTTAAAAGGAAAGAGGGAAAGCCAAACTTTTTGGGTTGCAATACAAACTAGGCTCAAAGGCTGAAAAGCAACAAAACACTGAGTGAATGATTTTTTAATATCCTGCTGTTCTCCTTCTAAACTAATCTCAGGATTTTGAAGGCTTGACTCAGGTTTTTTAAATGTCTCAGACTATTGATCTTCTTGTTTTAGCTCACACTGAAAGACAATATTTTTAAATAAATAAATGCTAAGCCTACATCTTTCATAACTTCAGGAAAGCTCCACCGCTGCCACTGTCAAGTGTTTGCCTAAAATGTTGGCCCTGAGCACTTGGTAGCTTCCCCTTTCACTGGTTTGTGCCAAATTGCTGTCCTGTCCTGGAGACCTTCAGGAATTTCTCTTTATTCCTAACCCTAGAACAAGCATGGAAAAGATTGATACATCTGCCCAATAATTGTGGCATGTGAAGCACATTCTGGTTTTTGGTGGAAACCAAACCTAGCTTCTCAGGGCTTGGGCACACAATTCTGTTCTGCCTTTGCACTGTCTTTTGGACTTTGTTAAATTACTAGCTGAAATCCAGGAAACAATGCTATCAGGCGAGCAATATGACGAGGGCAATCCCCGGGGTCTCTCCTGTGGGGTGGTGCATGGCAGTTTCCTCAGTCACCTGCAGGAGGCAATGACACATTTGACACTCAAGGTTCTCATTAGCACAGATTTTTGCTTGAAGGTACACCTCATGGCACCATAAAATGGATGCAGCAGTTGAGAAACCATAACTATTCAGTTTGTAGACTGAAAGAAGATGGAAAAACAAACCCTCTAAAAGGTTTAGTAATGAAAATGTGCTTCCATTTTGATACAAAGGGACTCAAAAGTATTTGGAGCAAATGGAGTGCTTGAAAGGTCATTGGTAGGGTACCACATGCACCAACAGTTTTCTGCAATGAACCCGAAAGATTAGGCCCAGTCTACAGGAGTAAAGGTGATCCTTTCACCCATGTAGTGCTTTGAAATGAAGAGGTTGAAAAGGTGTAGGCTAGGTGGATGGCCAGCTTGGCTCCCTGTGTCTGTAGGGCTCCTTGTGCATGACACCACTAGAACACAGCTTTCTGCTTTTACCTGCACACCTAGGACCTCCACCCCATCAGGCTATTCCAGTGTCACCAGTGCTTTCCTTCTGCATCCCTCCAGTAGTTTCTCATCTCATTCCATGCCAGCCCCCTTACAGCTTATCCCCTCTTCCCTTCTGATCACCCTGTAGGTGCAGGTTCCCACCTTCAGGCAGCAATTGGGTGCTGCTTTCCATAAAACAGTTGTTCAAACAGCCACTTCAGATGTTGCCCCCTGCTTGGAAGGGCTGTCTGTAAGCCACACATCTTCATTTTACTTGGAATATTCTCTTTTGTGGAAGAACCTACAAAAAATCTTGGCTGTCACCATGAAGAGTTTCTTGATGTTTTCTTGTGTCCCCATCTCTGCATACCTCTGTTTCTTGCCCTTTACATGCCCTGTGAACTCTTTGCATTTCTGACTGGTGTTCTCCTTGATCTTGGTACACAACAGCATCCCAGCTCTGTTTACAGTGACAGAAATAATAAATACCAGCAAAGAGCTCCTTCTAAGCTGAAGAGCAAGGAGCAAGGATAGCACTGCCTTAGCAAAAATGGTTTATGTTCGAAAGGCAGCTGCCATGTGTAAATGGGGCTTTTTTTTTGGTCACAAGGTTTCCCTCAAGTGACTGTGCTTGCACTCTTGCCACATCTCCTCCCTTAGCTGGACAAAAATCCTGGTTTTCAAGATTTCTTGAAAGTAGGATGATCATCTGGACTGCATGTTCTCCTTCACTCTGAGACTGCCTCTTGCAAAGAGACACACTCTGCTCAGGCTGTTGAACCCTTTTCTCACTCCTGTGGATCCATCCCTTTTGCAGGTCTGTGTCTGCACAAATACATGAGTATGACAGTGACTCCATTAACACAGCAATTGCTTGGAATCTGTTAACATTTCATCATAAATCTGATTTTTGACAGATTTATAACCAGACTGTAGAAATTAACTGCTGGAGGAAATGTGCCACTTAGTCTCAACATGAACACATTTTATTTTTCTACATGGTTGTATTTTTTCTTACCAGACTTTTTTTAGAGGCTAGTTAAATAACCTTGTGCTTGTTTTAATGTACTTCTTTTAAAGTGAAAAAAAACCCCTCCAACTTTTCATAAACATTTAAGAACTGTCTGGCACTGTGACATGTTTATTGCATAGTCCTCACTGATGTTTCTTGAGAACAGGTACTGATTAAATGACACTTACTGTATCAGCACATTAAAATATAACTTCACTGAAGAAATAATAGCTGAATATAATAAGGTTAGCAGGTAAGTAAAATGAAGTGCCAGAACAAACAGTGCCATTGATAGGTGGAAGATAGTCCTTATTGCAACAAATATAGTACTGTTCATGTTTACAAAACCTAGTTGATACATATTAATTAAGGACAGCATCCCGTTCCCTTTGCAGTAACTTGAAGTTTTGCCACCGAGCTTTGCCAGTAAGCCCAAGCTGAAGTACTGCACACTCTTTAATGCAAGTGGTGGCAGAAGTTGCAGGAATGAGGGCAGAGGAGGGAGAGCAGTCTGAGAGGACTGGCTCTGGGTGTAGGCACTTGCTCCTCTGCGCTCGCAACTGCCATCCGAAGCAGTTCACAGAGGTCTTGGGCAGGGGCAGCAGTCATCACAGGCAGGTTTTGCTGGGGACACACTGAGCTCGTGCCTGCTAATGCAGCTGCTCCTGACAAATCACACCATCCTTTGAAGCCTGTTGGAGTCAGTCCCAGCAGAACTAGAGCCCACAGTTCGAAAAAAACTTCTTTCAGGCTACGCAACCTGAAATCTTTCCATTTTGCCCCATTAGTCGTGTTTTCTAGGCCATTCTTGTTTGCCTTTTTACTGACATGAGTATGTTTTCCCTGGGTACCATTTCATACACACTGATTTTCAAACAGAACTATAAACAGTGACAGTTTTATACCTCCAGGCTGCAAATTAAGGAAGGGAATGAGGAAAGGCTCCCTTACTGCAGAAAACACTTTCTTTGATAAGAATTTCAAGTGCTTTGACAGTTTGCTATGAAAGCACCCTGCTTACAGAGTCCAAAGGATCTTGCTACAAGCAAAGCACCAAATAATGTCTCTCTCCACCACTGTCCTCTGGAGAGACAAATTGCAAGCAGGGAAGTGGTAACTCTGTGTTTTTCAGAAAAGACAGGTCCCATGGCTGTGCTCATGTATAGCAGAGTGGAAATTTGCAGCCACCTGGAGAAGCTTTTTCTCCTTGGTCTCAGTGAGCAACTCCAAAACAGCCCAGGAAGCTGGATCCTCCAACAAAACCTACATGAGAGACCCAGCAGCTCTGTCTAACAGTTTCTCCTATCTTTTTTCCAAGGGGAACTGTCCATTTCAAATGTAAGGAATAAGTTTTAACAGCAAGAGAGTAAGTCTTTCTTCTTTTCTGCTGGTTGTATCTCACAACTTGTTTTCAATTGTAAAGCACCTTTAAAAAAAATAAGAAATCTGAGGCCTTGGAAATCTCTGCTAGAATACAAATATCAAAGTAAACTGACAAATAAATTCAAGCTTCAGTGCCTTAGGAAAGAAGCTGTCTTCAATAAGCATTCTTGTTCTTTTACTTATCTCCCATACTTGCCAGTCTTCTTGGGTGTCCTTTCTTGTAATGCTTTCTTATCATAGATATCAAGGAGATACTTGGCAACCTGTGAGCAATCCTTTGTGTTTTGTGAAAGAAGTTGCCTTTGCCATATCTTTGACTTAGAAATGGAGCTGTATTTCTGTACTAGTCTGTGTTTCAAAGGGTGTCACAAGAGCTACCATTAAATCAGAAGAGCCAATCTCTGCAAGTCTGCTTTTCCTCACCACCCAGGGATTTCAGGCTGGCTAAAAAGATTGAGCTGTAATTGCCTCAGGGCCAGCACATTGCTTTCATGCCTTAAGCTTGCAGTGGCTTCTTCTCATGGCCACCCCCATGAAGCAGAAGGCCACTGGGAAAGCAACAGGTAGTCTTCTGTGCTTTGGGGATGGGGGTAGGGGGAGGCGACATGCCCTTAATGACTTTGAAGATGTGCTTCAAAATCAATGAAAGCTTGTTTCACTGTGGAATTAGTAAACTAGTAAATGCTTTCCACTGCAGAGTATGCAGTAGGAGACAGATTAATGCATGCCTAGGAATCCTGGACTGGACATTTAGAATTATTCAAGGAAAGGTTGCAGACACAGCTTTCTCTTGCAAACTTATTTAATGTGGGGTATTCAGTGGGCAAGCTTTGCCTTCAACAAGGCTAAACTCTTAAGGCACTGTGCTGAAATCCATTCTACTTCAGAAAAAGTTTTTAAAGACACCAAGGAAAAACATGGAAGTGAATGTGACTACAAATTAAGCAGGTACTTGAGTGCTATCTTGAATTTGTGTGGGCTAAGCTTTAAGGATGTTCTTGCTGAAATGCTTTCCTGAGGTAAGGTTCCCCACAAGGATTATCATGTTGACTTTATATGAAACATCATTTGTAATAGAAAGCTTGCATACTTCCTCTCATAAGCTGCTGAATAGTCTTTATTATCCCTGCATCTCTGTGAGCAGATAGCACTAAAGAAGTGAAGAGATTTTGCATTTATCTGTAGAAATATAACTGGATACTTGGAATTAATAAGAAAAAACCTTCAGAGGAATGAGGAATGAGAACAGATTTTGACTGACTATGTTGTAATGGGGTGGAAGTATTTCAATACTCAAATGATAAGGAAATAGTCATGTCAGTATCACTACGTACCCATCAAGGCAAACTTAATGGTACCAGGTGGAACCTGTAATACAGTCCTCTGCTACAGTAACATTCAGGAGCAGTAAGACAGTCCTTCTACCTGAGCTGAGACTAACTGCAGCTAATCAGAGTTAGATTTTTTTTATTATTATTTATTTTAGCAATTGAATGTGGGTTATAGCACTGGTGAACCACATGATCAACGCAGTCCTCACAGAAAGCATCAGACATGGTCTGAATAAGGGAATGTCGTGGTTTAACCCCAGCCAGCAGCTAAGCACCACGCAGCCACTTACTCACTCCCCCCCCACACCCAGTGGGATGGGGGAGAAAATCAGGAAGAGAAGTAAAACTTGTGGGTTGAGATAAGAACGGTTTAATAGAACAGAAAAGAAGAAACTAATAATGATAATGATAACACTAATAAAATGACAACAGCAATGATAAAAGGATTGGAATGTACAAATGATGTGCAGTGCAATTGCTCACCACCCACTGATCGACACCCAGTTAGTCCACAAGTGGCGATTCCCTCACCCCCACTCTCCCCAGTTCCTATACTAGATGTGACATCACATGGTATGGAATATCCCGTTGGCCAGTTTGGGTCAGGTGCCCTGGCTGTGTCCTGTGCCAACTTCTTGTGCCCTTCCAGCTTTCTCGCTGGCTGGGCATGAGAAGCTGAAAAATCCTTGGCTGTAGTCTAAACACTACTAAGCAACAACTGAAAACATCAGTGTTATCAACATTCTTCGCATACTGAACTCAAAACATAGCACAGTACCAGCTACTAGGAAGACAATTAACTCTGTCCCAGCTCAAACCAGGACAGGGAAAAAATCTAGATTTTGCATCCTGAGGCAGGGAAAGCACTGTAAGCACAGCTGTAGTTGCTGCCTCTGGGAGCTTACTGACATGCCAAACCTGCAGTTGGATTTGGGCAGCTGGCAGGGCCCTAGGATAGTGTAAGGATTTCTCTCTGGACAGTTCCTTGAAGGACAGCAATCTGTCTTCATAATCTTTGTAGTCTTTGTGTGTTTGCCCTTTCAGTTCTGTCAAGGCCCTTCTTTTCTCCTTTTTTTAAATTAAAAGTCTTTTTGAGTTAGAACTGTTGAGTATGATTGTTTGCTCTATGCAGAAATGATGCTGTTTGCATTAGAGTGCTCCACATGCTGCCTTGCGGAATCAGGGCATTTGAGACTTGAGAAAAGAGCCCAAGTTCTCTGCCTTACTAGCTCAAGTCCAGTTCTTCTGCCAGGATGGAGGTTTCCAGCTAGGTCCCATCAGTCACCTCTCCAGGCAATAATGCAACTGCAGATGGTGCAGTAGTCCCTTTTGCATTGATTAGGCAGAGTCATGACACCAACAGTAAAACCTGACCTGCCCAGTGGTTTGGTGCAATCAGTTCTCCTGGGGTTGGTATCTACACCCTAACATGCAAAAGAAGATAGCTTCTCACCTGTCCAACAGTTGATTTCTCTTCTTTATGCATTGGCTCCTCTAGCTGTGCACTGGAGGAGGAACTGGACTGTTTGGGATAGTTCTTGCTTTGTGAAGCTTCACCTTGTTTTTTAAGTCTCCTCAGAGTTTTGAGGGCCTGCTCTGCATCTGCACTGATGGTCCTTTGCCAGCAGCCTGAGGACACCTTTCAGAGCTCTGTGGAGGAGCTGTGAGATGATACACAGGAGTGAGGTCCCCCATGATACAGCACACCTTACCAAATGTATTACGGGTTGTTTTGCTTGGGCTCTGCCCCCATTATGAATTTCCAGCCCAATGAGTTATTTACCTTACCTTGCTGCACAGTAAGCTTGGAAAAGAGCAGAGTGCAGCCTCTGAAGCAAGGTGAGCCAGAAATTCTTTCCTACAGTTTATTTGGCCACCCACACTTTTCCACATGGTGGGACGTTCTCCAACGCAGCAAAGGACTCCACACTGGATGAAGTTCATTATGTCATGGCAGTTGCATTTAGCTCCTTATCTGCTGTCTGCTTTAATGTAAGGCCTACAAGTTTTCAGGCCCACCCACTCATTGCTGGCATTTTCAAGGTTGTTTGAGAGTCCCTCAGTAGTAAAGGCACTTCCCTATGTGGCTGTCAGCTTAGCATTCCTGGGCTTAGACCTCTTTTTCCTGCACCAGTTCCATCTATGCATATTTCCTCAGCACCTCCTTTCTTTTCTTTTTTTGCTGCCCCTCCCCACCACACACACATTTTTCCTCTTGGGACCCTCTGACCTGTCACTGCCTTGTGTTTTGCCATTCACATTTCCCCTCACCAGGTGGGGAATGTTTTCTAAAGGCCCTTGCAGACCTTTTGTCTGGCGCTTATCACCCTAAAGTGAAAGCTAACATCTTTCATGGCAATGGGAAAGTATGTGTTGTCTCAAAGCCCAGTTTCAACCAGGTCTCTCCGTGTAGCCTTGCACTCTTCCACAACCCATGTTGCCCCCCTTTTTCTAAAAACTCTACTGTTTGCAAGCAGTATTTGCATTTCTTCACAAACAACCCGTGGGCTATGTGTGTCTCTGCCCATCTTACCTCCTATCTCAAAGTTAAAGGAAGCAAACAAAAATTGTTCCTGGTTGGGCCGTCTTTAGCATGTGTCACCTCTTGACCCTCTGTGGTGAGCCAGATGCTGTGCAGGTCTCACAGTCACATGCCTGCCAACTGGGTCAGTCTGTTGGCCTATCAGGGAGGAAGCGATTGGGTGGTGCAGTGAGCTGAAGCGTCTGTCCTTTGTTTTTCTTTCTCTTTTTCTTTTTTTTTTTTTTTTGCTTTCATTTGCTTTACTAAGGTTGGATTCATGAGGGGAAACCGCTGCCGAGTCCATGTCTTAAGGGGAAGAAGGACACGCTGCCTTGGTTCAGCAAGAGTTTATGTGCTCTCAAACTTTCCTGAAGTTCCTATCTTGCAGACCCAGCAATTTCCTGTTTCCTTCTTGCTGGCCCTGATCTTCATAGAGATAGTGCCAAAGTGAGAAAGCACTGCCTTAGGGCCAGAGAGTAATTCCACTAACTTGTAAGCACTTAATTCAAGCTGCTGGCAAAACAGCAGGCTCCTTAAATGATCTCCTGTAAAGGTCCCAGGAATCTGTTACACTGCATGTTTTTTGTGAAGATAGAGGCTGAAAAAAATTTATAACTAGATTGGACAGCCAGTTTACCATATTACATCACCAAAGTAATACAAACAGTTCTGAGCAGCCCCATGAAATAGACCATAAATGCCTCCTATAGAGATTTGGGATTTTTTTTTTTCTCTGAGGTTTATTTGTTGGTGTTGGTAGTTTTTTTAAACCTTTGGTATGTTCAGAGCTACATGGATGCAGCTTCAGCTTGAACCATTAAGGATGACGGACACGAAATCCTTCTACACACCTGGTAAAATGGAAATTCTTGTCTGTTCAGAAAGGGGCTAGTTTTTGATTGCTCTCAGGTTTTGGCTTCTGTTCTCCTTGAAGGTACCTATATAGTTTTTGCTGCCCACAGTTATGCTGGAACCAGCAGTTTTCCTCATTCAGTGCAGTACAGAAATGCCAGGCTTTTCTGGAGTCACAAGTACTTTGCAAGTTAGGCTCATCGGGGAAGTCAGAGTGAGCTGAAGAGGCTCAGTACTCAGCGGGAAGAAAATGTTTAACTGAGACATAGAGGGATACAGTTCTACAGTCAAGGTTACATGGGAAATCAATCTACGCTGCAGATCAGGGCTGGACATCTTTAAACTGCCCATCATCAAGTCAAGAGGGAATTGGATTGTACTTTTAAAGAAATTAATGAGCTTCAAGCGAGGGAGTGTGAATTAGTAAAGCTGACTTTCTTCTGGGGGCACACACTTCATCACCCCAAAGCTTGCTTGTGTGGACTCACTCTCCTCCTTTCCTTCTGTCCGTCCCTTAGTCCATGCAGGTCCCTTCCTCTTCCACTGGCATAAGCTTCAAGTAGGCTTTGCTCAAGCCTTAGTCTTAGCAAACAGTGATAAGCGGAAGTGTTTGTTATGTTCCTTCCCAGTAATTTACTCTTTTTGTTCACAAAAAGGGACTGGAAAGGTCTCCACCTGCAGTCCAATAAGGTGGCATATTTACAATCTGTAAGTGGCCTTCCAGTGAGAATGGCGAACCTTCCTTTGTGCTGCAGCTGCCACTTGACTTTGTCTCCATTGAATCATAAGCATCTCACTAGTCACCTTGTATGACTTTGAGCATGTCCTCTGATTTTACACCAGCTTTGCAGAAACTCAGTTTGAAGAGGCATGGATACTATTCTGTCTAGGTTGCAAAGCCTTTCCCTCTCAGTCTGTACTCAGACAACCCTTAAGGCTCCTCTCAGCAGACTGCCTCACCTGTGCAGAGCCTGGGAGTCCAGTTGCTGTAGCCACTGAACTTCAGAGGGATTTTTGGAAAGCAAGAGAGAGAAAGAGAATGCATTTTTCTGTTTCAAGACAAAAAAGGGTCAGAGATCCCCCAGGTAAGCTCAGAATTACATAAAGTTTTGTCTGCTTAACATGAAATTACCCTAAAGTGGTTTTACAGCAGTAATTCATGTTTTAGAGAGTAGTTTTTGAAAAATGCAATAGCTCCTATTTTTCTTCTTGTTAATGGCTTTAGGCAGTTCCCATAGATGGGAGCAGATCTCCTTGTTTTTCAGTGTCATGTGAATATTTGCATTAGTGGGGACTTTGTTCATACTGCCTGCAGTTCCTTTTTTCAAGTGTGGTGTTTCTGCATTCAGGGAAGGGAAAAAAAAAAGGTAGAGTATGCAGTGTTTTCAGATCTTATCTCATGCATGATATTTTCAAATTTAATTACAGCATGTAATTTAGTCCTTTCAATAAGCTAGGGGTTTGGTATAGGACTCTAGAACAAACCAGCTTTTCTATCTTGTGCTTGTATAGCTGAAGAAAACATTACAGAAAAGAAAGGAGGTATGAATTTTGACTAGGTGAATAAAGAACAACGCACAGATTCGTGGTCTACAGCTGTGCCTTACCTCACTGCTGCCTGTCATTTGCACTATACATCCTCCAAGCCCATGTCTGCTAGAGATGTATGGAAAGGCAGTGTTTTGGGGCTAGTTGTGGACTGTATGAAATGGCCTCTGATGAACACCTGCTCCCAAACACCACATTTCTTCCGTCATGTGGCTTTAAGTGAAACCCAAAACCATAGTTAGCATTTCTTGTATTTAATTTGCAAAATAGACTTACAGTGCATACACTGAGTACTGGCCATATGCCATAAAAACTATGCATCCTTTGCAAAGAAAAATTAATATCAGAATTAACTCACTGGACACTTTTTCCCCCCCCTGAGCCCACAGAGTTAGATAGCTCAGGCAGATTGGGACTATGGTGCCAATGGATCAGTAATGCAGAGAAAATTCTCATGCAAGATTTATACAACAGTTTTGAACATGCGATGCCAAAAACATGTGTAGAGGCACTCCTCACAAATATGTGTAAAGCCCTTGTATGATGAGATTTCTCTGAGAGCTGCAGATTATTCCTATCTCTGGTAATCAGTTCAGAGCAATTTCTGCTGTCCAAAGCTCACTTACATCACCTGGGAAATAACTGTTACTTCGAAAGTCCATGGTGATCTGCTTTTGATTGAGCTGCTGGTTAAAGAAGAAGCTGTAAGCAAGATGATGAAAACAATTATAGATAGCTACAAGCCCACTTGCTACTATATCTACCTTCGTAACTCAATTTAAAACATTCCATTAGACAGCAGGGTAGCAAAATTGGTTTTTTGTCAGAAATACCACAGATAATATTGCCTTTTTTTCCCTTCCAAATTAATGCATTAGCTTTCTGAGCTTGAGGACATCCTCAGAGTGCTTGTCTCACTTGCAGGTTGAAGTCTTTTAATAAAGTAAAAGGTGGATAGGCTATCAGCAGGGATAAGCTTAATAGTGAGTTTACCTGTTAAGACTCAAAAAGGCTTCAAAATGTGCATTACTATATAGATGGGATTCACTCACGCACGTTTGTTACATCTTAGTTCTTGGTATGCCGTTGCATGTCATGTCAAACATCTCCTTTGGGCTAATAATCCAGGCTCCTTTCAAGCCAGTGAAAAAGGAAAAGCTCTTCCACAAGGCAAATTTCTCCATCCTAAGATTCATGTCAAGGATGGTGGTCAACGCACTGACATCAAGTGTAGACAACCCTTCACCGCTGAGCTGATGGCAATCTGTTGGCTAGCCTTTTGTCAACATTGGGTGTGAAGTCCTGTTTGAACTGATGCTAGCTGAAAGAGTGTCAGACTACTCTTAAAACATGACCCCTTTTCCTGCCTCTAGACAAGGCATAAATTTATCCTGTTCTGAGAGGTTATAAATCATGCTTTGAGGGGCCAAGAGAAAGGAATGTGTTGTTATTATTATTATCCTACTAATTTGAGGAATTAGTACTCCATGTTTGCATTTCATTAGCCCCAGTCAATGGAGCCTTAGAGGACCCAGTCAACATCAGCATCTGGGGAGATGTGACACAACGGGTGGGTGCAACAGTGAAAAGCAGGAGGGAGCTTGAGTTTTGGAAGAGGTCACAGGAGGGATTTTCCTGGACTGTCAGAGGAGGGCAGCCCATGCAAGCAAGGCATCATGGAAGAAGGAGAAAGAAGCTGACACGTTGATGATTAATGGCAAAGAAAGGAAGGGGTATGAGAGACGTTAGATGTACAGGCAGATGGGATTTTGATGGAGTAAAAGAGAGGACTTAAATATCAGAGTCACTATCTCATGTGTCATTGAAACAAGATAGCTAAAGCCACCCTGAAAATGGTGCCAGCCAAGGTGCCCCATTCTCCCCAGTGCTGAGTGCTAAAAATGCAGTTTTACTTGGAAGATGATGGGAAAGACATGAAAATCAAATGTGACAGGGACTACTTCATCCTTATTCTCAGAAAGAAGAACTGAAAATGTGTAAGTAGTATTTGTTGATAGCCAATCTGCAAAAAGCATGTTTTCTGTGGATTCAATGTGTGCAGCAAATGGTAGAACGTCAAGCATCACCTACTATAAACATGCCCCTTGGGTGCCTTTATGTTAGAAATGGCTTTGAATATCAGACAACCTTTGTGTAGGTGCTTGCAGCTTTCTAGCCAACTCCAGTGAAATCAGTCAGTAGATAAAAGCATTGTTCCACCTCAGGGTAGAAGCTATCTTTCAGAAACAAAAATACTGGGATTTATTCGGTACTGTAACAAAATTTCTTACTTCTCTATGTCTGGAGACGGCTAAACAAAAACCATGCAGAAATCTTCCCCACTTTTTACAGATGACAGATAGTCACTTCAGTTAGTTGTAGCCATTTAAAAATTAGGGGCATATTCTCAAGAGTTTAATCTTGCTCTGCAGTCAATGTAGGGAGACAGACATCATCAGAGGGGCTGTTTATCCCACCCATTGTGGGGATAAGTTGAGCTGCTTTCTGTGAGCAGTGGAGAGCACCTTACAACTAAATGATTCAGTTTTGGGTGGAAAAAATCAAGTGAAGTGAAAAGCCTGAATGACTTGTTAGAGGTCACATAGCCCATCAGCAGCATGGTTCCTGAGCTGGGTACTGATTGGTGTCCAGGCTTCAAGCACACCTACCCTGTTTTGACAGAATTTAGAGCAAAACTTATCTAAACTAGGGTGCAACCAGAGACTCTGGTTTGGGGCTGCAGCTGCAGCCTAGCAGGTACATGCCTGACTTAGGTTTAACTCAGCTCACAGAGGTGGTTTTGCAGGCACAGAGCAGCATGAGGAGCTGAAGATGTAATATGGCTTCCCCATCATCCCTGTTGCTGTTAGCTAGTTTAGGGCAACCTCAGGTAGATTCACCTTACACTAGTAGTTACCAGCAATGACTGCAGTGGGGACTTTTTGAGCACTGTCTCTCCTACAGTACTGCTCCCTTTGGTCACGGCACTATTGTTTCCTTGACAGATACTGCATGGGCAAATCCTAAGGCTGGGATTTCTCATCCTACCCTGGCAGCCTCTTTAACGGTCGCTAACTAAACCCTGCTCCTGCCTTCTCCAGGTATTCCTTAAATGCAGCACGGTGTAAGCTAAGAAACGCTGCAGGTGTAGTGGTACTTCCATTTAATAACAATTTGCGCACCTACTGGTGTCTAGCAGCATTGGTGGCCCCAAAATGTTAATACTTCATTCAGATGAGCCCATCTGCAAGAGATGCTAAGTTGGCCTCCAGATCAAAGACTCCTGTGGACACACGGGTGGCAATTGTGTAAGCACAGGAAGGGACGATGCCTCCACCCCCCCCATCCTCTCCCTCCCTTACAGAGTCAAACCAAAGCAGCCACAGTTCACATCATTAATAAGCAGGGGAAGAGGCATTCAGCATGCAGCCAGTCACCCTCCCCCTTGTGAAGAAGGCAGTGGTTGGACCAAGGGGTTCAGTCCCAAGTGACTGAATCAGCACAGGGCCTCAGGTTAAGCCCTTGTGAAAAACACCTACTTCAAGGCAATGCCAGGAAGAAACCTCATCCAGGGCCTCATTTTATTAGGCACTATATCAGCAGTCTGTAATGACTCTTATACCCCAAAATCACTTGAATGCAATTAATGCAATATAAGTAACTGCACATAAACTACACATTTTTAATGAAATACACATGAATGTTGCAGAAATTTAAGGTCACTTGATGGACAGGGCTAGTGAAATCCTCCCTTCCTCCCAGGCTGGGTGTGGGGTAGCGTATTTCTGACATGTGCCTTTAACACTCAGTGTGTCGATCAACAAAACACAGGGTAAGGTAATTAGTGCTTGTGGTAGCAGCAGATAGAGAGCTCAGAGGAGTTGCCAAATCCTCCCTGGCCTTACTTCTTCCCTCACATACAAGTACACTTACCAGTCAGGAAGAAAAACTAAGCCATTCTGACGTGTATTTTCACTCTTGTCTTTTCCAGCCACTTCCACATCTACAACTGGGACAAGTCATCTCACAAAATGTGACATAAAGCAGAAAGCCTTCTGTGTAAATGGGGGAGAGTGTTACATGGTTAAAGACCTTCCAAACCCCCCAAGATATCTGTGCAGGTAAGATATCCTATTTGCTTACTTTTGTGGAGCCACCAGGTTCCAGAAATGCTTTTTCTTTAAAGGAGCACCTGAACAATTTCTTAGTTTTTAAGTATGTGGATGTGAAAACCTACCAAGAATGACCTCTGTGTTCTATATAAGAGGCATAATAGAGGCTAACCAGGAAATCTTCCCATGTGATACTGGCACAGCAAGCCCCATTGATGTTTACACAGCATGAAGTAACACAACTTGAGCCTTATATTAGAAATAATGAAACAGATACTGTAAACTAAATACACTGCAAATAGCAAAAAAAAGCTGTGTGAGTAACTGCATTGGATAAGTACCCTTCATACAGGACAAACTGGCTATTCCTATTGTCTACTCTAGTAACTGAACACTTTCTGAACAGATCAGATTCACAACTGGAGTTTTTGCTGTTGTGTTTAATTGCATAAAAACCAATAAATGTCATGGTAATTGGTGCAGGCTACTATTTCATGTGAGGATCTTGATTCAGGAATTCATATGAGTTTAGTTTTAAGGGTGTGCTTGCATACTTTTCTCAAATCCTGGCCTGTGGTGTATCAGGCTGTTGCAATAGTCCATTATGTTGGAGAACATCCATGAAGATCTACAGCACTGGAGTTCACATCCTGCCTGGTGGTGCACCATAAAGCATTTACATCTGGAGCTGAACTAGTCATAGTGAGTTACTGCTTCTCTCTGGCTTGAGAGGGAACTCAGCATTTAAACCTTGGCAAACACCCTTGGGACCTAGCAGGACTGAGCAGAAAGGGGGCACTTTTGTAAGGATATTGCTGGTTTTCAGATAGACAAGAGACAGTGGTCAGTAAAGACTGTCATCTGCTGTAACTACATAGATTTTCAGTCTACTAGGACTAAAAATCAAACACTAACTGTTAAGATGACTCTGGTAGGTGAGTTAGGTGAAGGTCCATGATGCTTTCATAGGTTGGGAGGGCATTGACTGCTTGTCTCTTCTGTTAATTAAAAAGCACCCAGGACAAAAAAAACCCTCACAAATACCAAACCCCACAATGTTCTGCTTTACTTGTGCATCTTCTTTTTTTGTAGAAGGATGTTACCTGGACTTTATAAGCTTTGTTTTGCTTTGGTTTTTCACAGATTGCTCTGTTGCTGAAAGTGATGAATATTTCATTGATCTTAGAATCATTTTTAGCTGAAGTGAATATGGAAAAGTTACTGGCTCTGGTGGGTTGGATTCTCTTTTGAGAGAGAGAGAGAGAAAGATTTGTGTTAAATTTACATGAGCATTATAAGCCAGCTGTACAAGATGAGCAGTTTGCTATGACTCTCCAGGGCATGTACAAGAGCCTACCTGCCTGTTTCAACTTCCTATCCAAACACTGCTTAGAAAACTCCAGGGCAGCAGAGCTGAGCATCTAGCAGACTTGCTAATAATTAGCATTGTCTTGACAGTTTCAGGTACCTCATTTTCACTGGTACGGGGACTTATCTTTTTTTTTAAATTCAGAGATCTGACTGTGTTTGTTCTTTGATGTTATACATTGGCTAATTTTTTAATTAAATGTCTCAGAGACACCTGGATGAAGTGGAGATTTTTTTTTCCTTCTTGTAGACAAGAAATAACCTTTAATTCTGGGGCTGGAGTTCAAAGAAAAGGAAATTCCCAAATTTGACAGATGTCCCTGTCTCTGGGTGGCCCAAGACCTATTTGGAAAAAGCATCAGAGCTGTAAAATCAGAGAGGGTGAATCTCATTTACAGTAAGGCAGTGGAAAAGGATTCTTATCCTGAGAACAGTCAGGGCCACCGCTATTTTGCAGGGACTTTTGCTATGCCCTCTAATACTTGCCAGAGCTAAAACTTTGTGTTGTGTAGCAAAACAGGACACACTACAGCCATGTAAGAAATAAAAGTGTGAGTACTTGAAAGTGGGTGTACTGGGAAGAGACAAAGTATGGTTCTCTTCTTATTTCATTAAAAATACAGATGTCTATTTTTAATTCTAGTATTCCAGTGTTAATTAAAATAAGTATCTAACCAGTACACATTGCCTTCATTGTTCTGAGAAAATAAATCTTCCCCCAGAACATGCCCGTGGAAACAGAATGTTTGAAATATGGTACTTGCTCTTCATATTTCTGCCTCAGTAGCAAGTTCACGTTTTTCCATATGGTCCATCTGTTGAGAGCAAAACAAAATTTCTAAAGCATGAGCCATATCATTCTAAATTGGTTTTATCCCTAACCAAAAAAACATGACTCAGATTCACAACAACCATGGAATTTTCCAAGTGATATCTCTGGTTTTGTAAACCCCCAATACTATTTAAAAAAAAAGAAGCTCCTAAATCCATCTTCTATTAAAGTCTAGGTATGTATTAAAAAAAAAAAAAGTTTTGTGAAATATATATTGTATAATGATCCAAACTGGATCTGATCTTGCTGTCATGGATACTGGTGTGAACTTTGAAAAAATTCCCTGCTTTCAAGAGGTAACCATGTGAAATACTCAAGAAATGCATCAAGACTTAGTAAGGCATTGTACAGCTACATCTATGGTAGCACGTATGTTCCCCACGTGTATTTTAATTATGACCCCAGACAGAACAAAACAACCTCTAAATATGAAAGATGAAAAAGGAAGCTTTGAGACTACTTAAATAAACTAATGTATAAAATTTTCAGAAGTTTCATAGGAACATGAGTCATATTTTGAAAACATCATAGACATTGGAAGCCGGGAAGTTAATGGCTTCCTATGAGACTGAGGTTCCTAAGTCATTTCTGTTCAGTTGGAAATGTATCTCCAAGTTCACTGAAGACAAAAAATCAGATAACTTCTTCAATAAATACAAAATTAAGACCAGAATTCCTACTGTTTGTTTCTTACTTGAAGAAAAATATATATGAATATAATATCTGTTACATTTTTAGAGTATTCTTTTGAAGTATCCTACCACAAAGGCCCTGCTGGTCTGACTAATTGATTTCTTGCTCACAGAGATCATCTTTTCTAGTGCTTTTGTGTTACTGAAGAAATGAATTTACATCCAAATTTCAGTAGGTGAAAATAAGGCGTCTCTCTAACAGAAGGATGCTGCTTCTTTTCTTAACAGCAAAAGAGTGAATTATGTACTTTTTAATGATATAGCTATTTTCTATATCCATCTTCATGTAAACGCCTTGATGAAATAGAAATTGACAGTAGATTCTTGAAAACAGCAAAAAGAGAAAATTTGTTTCCATGATACTAGCAAAAGTTCCAGAGATACTCATTCAACAGGCAGGACAGGAATACTAGTTCTGACTTAGGCTATGAAATGGATGACTAAATATGGAAGTGTACTGTATTTCCCATGGAAAAAAAAAAAAATCTCCCACAATGCATTTGTTTATAGGCAGCAGATGAAATGGAAATGTGAGGTCCTGATCCAGTCAGCCATTCCTCTCCTGCTGAAAAACAGTTTGATGATATGCATTTGATGTTCTGAGAAGTGCCTTCTGAACACATGCAAATACCAGTCTTTGCAACTACTGTGTGTAGAGGAAAAAAGCAAATATTTTAGTATATGTGGTTTAGTATTGTGGTTTCAGTCAGTTAATAAATAAATAAATAGTCCGAGTAGCCTTTTTTTTAGGCAGAAAGGAAATTATAAGGCTCTTGCAGCACAAAGGTCTACTTGTTGCCCTGAGTTGCTTGTCTCCAACTTTTGCTAGTGTCATAAAAGAAAATGGTACATGTGTAATGAACTGGAAAAGAAAGACACAACAAGAAATAACATCTGGAAGCTTTGACCTGGACAAGATGTTTTGAAAACGACACCATTGCAAGCTGTTTGTAAAAACACAATCTGCAGTAAACAACCTGCCAAACAACACTGGAAACGGTGCTGCACTGCATATCTGACAAAATGCCTTTAGCATTCACACATAATCCTAGGCAGACAGGCTCATCTCAGCTCTCATCTCGGCTGGCCCACCCTGGACCCATTCTTAGTGGCAGGTCCTGCAGTCCATTTCCTGACAATAGTTTCAGGGTGAGTATAAACACACCTGAACTGTTTTCAGCGCCATCTCAACAGGGCTGACCCTGCTCAGTCTGGAAGTGATTTCAGCATTGTCTACACTAGTGCTCCAGTTGTTTTCATCACCTCCACAGCTGCACCAACATCTGAAAACAAGCACAGATGGAGCAAGCAACCACCAGCAGCCAGTGGCAGGAGCAGAGCCTGAGGCTTTTAATCAGCAGCACGTTCATTAGGATTGTGTAGGGTTGAGCCTGACAAACAAGATGTAGAGGTCCCTATGAAATGAAAGCCAATGCAGGTGTGAATACCAGCATTCCAGGGATGAGTATTTAACTAGATCACCATAGTGCAAAATAAAACTGAAATCACAGGGGTAAAACATTCTTACTCTTGTTCAGTAACACAGATCAAAATGGCTTCTATCAAAGGCATTTTGCCTTCTATCAAAGATGCAAAAAGTCTTCTATGGTGCCCAGTAATATCACCTTTTCATTACAGAGTTATCCTTGTTGCATTTTTCTCAACAAAATATATCTGTGGAGACTGGGATGTCTCTACCCTGGGTACTTATCAAAAGGTAGGACCTTAGCTCTGAAGAACATAAACTCCATTCCTTAATAAAAAATACATCATTACAGCAAATCAGCTCCAAAGAATCATCTGCAGATCCTCAATACATACCTTTATTATACAAAAAATCATTCCTGCCTGGTTTATTTGAACAAGATACTAGCGTTTATGCCTGACACTGGTCCTCTGCCAAAGTGATTTTCTGAAAGTCCCATTTGTACAAGGGCAGCATCCCTGACCCTTAGGGCTAGAGGCAATTGTGGAAGAGTGGAATTTAAAATATCAGGACAGCTTTCAATGCACATGAAACTCGGGTGGACAGAAGAGGTGGAAGATTATTCTGAACAACATGCATTTGCAAATAAGAAGGTTTTTTTGGCCCCTGGCGAGTAAATGATGAAGCAGTTTGAAAAGGAGGATAGTACCAGATTGGCAGCAGGAGAAAAAGAGGGGGAGATTCTTGCACCATAGCAAAATCATGGAGAGCATCAGAAATACAGGCAACACAAGTGATGTATTCAAGGATGCAGATATCAGGTAATGTCAGGTTACACGCTGAGTAAGAGTGGGTAGAAGAAGGAGGAGGAAAGAAGATTAAAATCTATAGATGTTTAGTGTGGTGGACAGTCATTCACACTTATGGCTGAAGCACAGGAGCCTGCATTGCTATGGTGATATTCTGGGAGCCTGAGCTCTGCCCCAAAATGGAGAATAAAGGTGAAGGAAGAACTGACAGCCAGCAGCAGAAGAAAAGACAGGCAAAACACAGAAGAGAAATTCCTTCACTATGACCAAGGGGAAAGCTGCACTGAAGTTTTCCACAGAAGAGCTTAGGAACTGAAAGGGAGGACAGCTGTGGGGCTTCAAATTTTGAGAGCACCTCTACCCTCTCATCTTATTTATTGAATGGACTGACTATTTTTCCATTTGTCAGTCATGTTGAATATACTTCCTGCCTTTGGGTTTGAGTTTGTCTTCTCACTTTTTGGAATTTTTTTTTGGCTTTTCTGTGATTGCTGTTTTAACTATTCCCCTTCAAAGGAAATTACTGGAAGACACAGCGTGCCATTACAGAAATAGGGAAATCATGGTATTTTCACAGGATTTATGTGACTGATGAAAGCAACAGTGTAAATTGCTGTTACACACTGCATTGCAAATTTAAAAACACTCAATCTGGTCCTTTCATGAGGTGGAATAAGCAATGAGCTGATACACATTTTTGCTAGCCCTGATTCTTCTTTCTTTTTCAAAACAGACAAGCAAAAAGACTTCCTAGATTTTTTCCTCTGGTGGATTATTGCTGTAAATTTTGCAAAGTGTTACCTTCTGGAAAGGTTACACTTTCTTGCCCCTTTTCTGATCATTTTTCCCTAACACCTAACCAGGAGGTCACTTAATGCACTACCATCTCCATAGGCCAGCAGATGTCAGTCTGTTAGTGCAGTGGTTTTGGTGTACTATTGCTTATCACATTTTTGCCCTTTAGGTGCCAACCTGGATTCACTGGAGCAAGATGTACTGAAACTCTGCCCATGAAAATCCAAAACCAAGAAAGTATGTTAAAATAATCTGAACTTTGCTTTCTTCCCCAACTACAGCAACAAAATCAATAGTACTTGGTGTTTTCACAGTTCAGCTGGAACCGGCCTCTTTATGCAATAATTTATGACCTGATTCTCTAAAGTAAAATCTGTACACCATGGCATTACTGACCTCCAAAATGTTTCTCATTTGTGTTATTTTTGATCTTTCCATCCGTTTGCAGATGCATTTGTATTGCACACACTGGCAGCTTTCTTGTTTGGGAGACTGCTGTTAAGTGCAATCCTAAAAAAGCAAACTCATGGAGATGAGTGATGTACAAATCTTGTGTCCTCGCTGCCTTGTGGAAAGTGCATCCTAAAAGCAATTCGGGAATTTGGAATGGTGAATTTCTGTCTCACATCTCGAAACACACTTTGATCTGGATTGGATTGGTTTGGTTTGGGCTGGTTTTTCAGGGGGGGATTTCTTTCCATTTCCACAGAGCAAATGAGTTGCTCTCAACATCTTGAGCCATTTTGACACAGTAAACCGAGATTCAGTTTCTGAAAGTGAACTCACCAAGTCATATCAGTTCACACTGAAGGAGCTTCTTTCTTAGCATATATTCACCTCTTCTCTTTTCTCTGTTTTTTCTCTACCATTTTTTTTTGTTTGTTTTTCCTCTCAGGTGCCCAAATGAGTTTACTGGTGATCGCTGCCAAAACTACGTAATGGCCAGCTTCTACAGTACGTCCACTACCTTTCTGTCTGTGCCGCAATAGAAGCATGCTCAGTTGGTGCTGCTTTCTTGTCGCTGCATCTTTCCTCCAATTTTTTTTTTTTTTAAATCTGTAACTAGATTTGTTGCCTAAGGCCTAATATTGATTGTCTCTGCCTGTTGCATGAAAATGATAACAAAAAGCAATTGCAATACTCTCCTGGATTGTTTGGCATTGAGGTTATGGGGAAAGGCAGGACTTACTTAGGAACACTGTGAAATTAACACCAAATGGTGTGATACAGACTCTCCACTGACATCAAGTAGTAAAAGTGCAAAAATGACGTTTTGAAAGTCTCACATTTTATTTGCCACAAAAAGCTTATGAGTGTTTATACAGACCAGTACTCCCCCAACAAAGGGTCAGGTAGCTAATCCTCTACTTGCATATGAGATTTGTATTTGGACCTACAAGTTAAAGGTAATTGACACACTTCCATCATTTCTAATGAGCACATGCCAAACAGGATCAAAGTGTTCTTCCTCCTCATTGTCCAAGTTTCAGGGGAAAGATCACAGA
Source organism: Haliaeetus albicilla (assembly GCF_947461875.1). Taxonomy (NCBI): domain Eukaryota; kingdom Metazoa; phylum Chordata; class Aves; order Accipitriformes; family Accipitridae; genus Haliaeetus; species Haliaeetus albicilla. Next base: position 42,197,040 of record NC_091516.1, read on the forward strand.
AAGACAAAGAAAAGGGGGAGAGACGGCATAAACAATGGAGTCTGACACATTTATTCATGGGTAACAGGTGCAAGAGATCAAGTATTTCAGAGCCAGATTAATTGGCCAAAGAAATGTACCAGACAGACACACACACACAGACACACACACAGAGAGGACTCTGTCTGTGTCAGACTGCTGGTAGAATCAGCACTGCAGTCACATATCTCCTAAGCTTTCCCATGGAGGGACAAGTTAATTATTATTACTTGTCAGGGAGGAAACAGAAAGTACACTGAATATTTATTTTCTCTCATTGGCTATAGCAAAGTCAAAGGTAACATATAAGAAAATTGCTTAGATCTTCCATTTTAATGCATGTGTACTATTCATAATTAATTGTCGCTGGCATCAGAATGTACTATGATCTAAGAGCAGTATTATAGGAACTATTTTTTTGATGGATTACTTGTCAGCACAGAAAGATTTCAGAGACTTTAGGGTAGCTTAATTTAATTTCCATTAGTATATAGGACAAAGAGCTGTTAGCATGTGCTGGACATTTTGGAGCCTGAAGAGATGCATAGGTTTTCTCTTATACTGATGGATGAAAAATGTCCATACATAATTCATACTGCCCATCATGGAAGCTACCCATGTAAATCCCAAGGGTGCTGACTGGAGACCAGACCTTCCAGCATTCAAGTGTGTATTTTATGTCCTATTTTAAAAGCTTTACTAGTGTGAGTTATTTTTAAAATGCCTCTGGTAACTATGGATTTAAAAATTTTTATGCTGTTACAGTGTTTAAGTTTACCAAATGTTAGATTTAAATGGCCTTTTCTATGTATTGTGGTGAAAAGTGCAGTTAAGGTTTTCTGATCGTAAAAGAATCATTTAAAAGGAGGTAGTGTAAAAACATGAGATCCATTTTTTGCTGCTGAATTTACCCTGAAAACCATGGAAGAATTGTATGTTGATCATAAATTCATTTTCCTAACCAGAAAAAAAAAAAGGCAGAGGGGGGAAGGGGTTGGGGAGGAGTTGGGTTTTTCTTTATTAGTTTTTCAGTTTCCTATCTCTAGTTCTAGTTGGGATTTTTAAAGGAATCTGTGAGCAGTAGACACCAGGCTGAGATTTTCTAAAGTTGCCTCCATGGGAAAAGCATAGATGCCCTTGCCTTGCTGCAGGAGTTATGCTCAGCTGTAAGTACTTATGCTGGTCCAGCCCTCCTCTCCTTGAAATGCACTGGCAGGAGACCACACTGCTGCCTACCTCAGGCTACTCTCAGGCAATGGCTCTGAGACTCTGGCACTTCCACCTACCCGGCATCTGCAGTATAATGTTGGGTTTCTTGAACTGCTACAAATCTTAAAAATACACTTTTGGGAAGGGTCCAGTGAGTGTGCATTTATATCTAACCAAAAAAATAAATGAAGAAGCATTATATGACTTTTTATTATTACACCCAACACAGACCAGAGTATACAATTAAAAATGGGACTTAGATCTTCAGGCAAATGTTGCATTTGGAGCTTAAAGCCAAGTTCATATCTTGCACCAAGTGTTGTGGGTGATTAACTTAGCTCTGTAGATGCAGCTTTTGCAAAGTATAGAGTAAATCAGGATGTTAAACAGCATAAGTGCCAGTAGGAAATGAAAGTGTACATGTGAACTATACAGTGCTATCTAATTTTACTTTCTTTCAGGAGGGTCTTTCTTCATTTGGAAAGAAAGGGTCAATGGGGTTCCACACCAAGTGTGCCTACTGATGAGCTGTTACTATCTTAAGGCTCTGTATTTGGCTGTTGAGAAAAAGTTAGCTTCAGAAATCTGCCCTAGAGTTGGTATTTGTAAGAGTCCTGAAGTTACGAGCTTTGCTGAGGGCCTGTTGCAAGATCAAAACAAGGCTGATGCTAAGCATTCTAGAAATCCCCTGTCCCAACAGAGTGCAAGGCTAACTGGCTTATCTTGGCAGTGGTTTGGTTATCCCTGGAGGATTCAGTTATCATGGTGCACTAGAAATAGGTTGAAAAGAGACACAGGAAATGAGGTGGATCTCCATTTTAAGAAAAGTTCTTCCATAGAAATGTCTTTCCTTTCTGTAAGTGGAAATCTGAGCATAACTGGGAATGGATGTGAGAGAGACTACTGGAAAGCACATGTTTAGGCTCACTGTGCCTTGGCTTCCAGCTTTGCAAACACACCAAACCATGGGACAACCTGTTGTGGCCAAGAGGTGATGGCTGTTAGGTTCCCCACTTCCACAGTGACCTCCAGCACTGCAGCTACAGTTTTTCTCCTTCAGGTGGTCCTTACTGCCACTGGAGACCAAGGGACACTAAAGAACAAGCTGTGCTAGTTTTGCTGGTCTCTGGAGTCTGGCTGGCAGACCCTGTAACGTCCTTTCTTTGAGCACAGCAGTCACAGCTGATACCAGGTGTTTTCCCCAATACCCTGGCTTTTTGCTGCGGTGGTTTTGACTTTGAGGCTCATGGTCCACCATTGGTCCATAAGACACCAGAAGGTGGTCCACAGAAGTGTGGCAAAAATACATCTCTTCCATGCAGATATATTTGCTGTTTTTGAATGTTCACACATTCACTCCCTTGAAGACAAGGAAGCAAAGCAAATGAAGGAAAATAAAAGTAATGAATTAACATTAAAAGTTTTGGCTCATTTTTATGTAGCTACGCATGAGAACTCTTATAGCAACACTGTGCAGAATGAACCTTGGGATAAGAAACACTGGTGGAGCCTTGGATTAATAGAATGTTGAGGAAACTTCTCTAGAGCATAATCACAGGTAAACTCTTTGTCCTTCCAAATGCCGCAGATGGGTCAAGGACCCTACCCAAAGGGCCAACTGACTTACTTACTTGACTGGTTAACAGTTATATATGTATTGTGAATATAGAACAACTTGTGGGGCATGCTGTGAGCTGTCTCGGGCATTAATTGAATGTGGTCTCTGCCTTCCTGAAGGCAAGTGTTTCAGTGTGGGACACCAGTTTAAATTGTGTCCATTCCAGCTCTGCCATCCTTGGTGAGCAAGAGGGACAGTGACAAGAGAGGGGCAGAGGGAAATTTCTGTTTAGATGACAGCCTCTGCTGCGTACTGTCAAGACAAGCCTGGCTGAAAAGTTAAAGGGGGCAAGAGTTGTGTAAAGCTATGATATTCTAGAGGGATGACCAAAACTGCTGTTACTCTGTAATGGCCTCAATTTTTCAGTCTTTCAGCATAAAGTACAGATCTTCAAAAGTCCATTTTTCAGCAATTTTACTAATTCAGTGTTTCTCAATACCTATATATTTCTTAAGTGGTCACATCTCTATGAGGGTACTAGACAACCTTACCTGAAATTTTCATTTTCTAAAGCCTTTCAGCACCCTAAATTGTACTCTTTATTTGCTGAGACCAAGACTCCTAAACGATGCAAACAGATTTGAAAAATGTCATTGTCTGTCTTCTGCTCAAGGTTAAAGAAAACAGTTTTTCGCTATCAACTGGTCAGTTAATGCTCATTAAATGCTAAAATTGCTATGATAGAATACTGTAATTAAGAAATGACAGTTTCTGTACTTCTGAGACTCTAACCAGTTGTAGGATAACACTTTTACAGGAGCCATGGGACTCAACATCCCAAGATCAAAATTGATTTTTCAGACTGAGTACCACTGAAATGAATCAAGATTTAGGATCCAAAGTGGATCCTAAGCCTCATGAAGAGATGCAGCATCCCAGCCGCTCAAGCAGAATTGGCCAACTTGTAGGGTTTATGTTCTGTGATACTTTGGGGGATTTTACTTTGTTTTCAATTCAAATTACATGAAAAAAAGAAACTTTTTTAGAATTTCTTATTACCCACAGAACACATTTAATAAGAAAACTAAGCAATGACTTAAGAAACTAGGCACCTTGATGCTTCAGAGGTGAAATTGGTCTCCCTGAATTTCTCTGCTGCTGCATGTGGTTGATCCAAATGGGTCCTTCCCTTGTCAGGTGCAAGGTCTCCACACAAAACCTGCAACTGTGCTCGCTGTGCCCTCACTGGGCAGCACCATATCCCCAGGCTATCCACCCACCTATCTCTATGGAGTAGCCACCCCAAAATCTTGGGTGCTCAGCAGCTGTGTCACACCGCTCATGAAACAGCATGCAGTCCTGGAGGACCTGTTCCAGCATTTCCAGGCATCATACTCTTGTTCTGTAGACCCTGGACCCCAGCATGATACAATACATCCAATGAGTTGTACTTGTAAGTCACTTTTTGGAAAAACACCGTCTTCCCAAGCGTTTTTTCTTCCAATACTGCCCTCACAAAAATCATGTCCAGAATGAAAACTGACTTGTTAAAAGTAATTAATTGGATTTCTTCTTAGAGTACCTGGAGAAATATTCAATAGAAACCACATTGCATGTAAAAAGTATGCAACAATATTGGGTTAAATAGGAAAAGATCAAAAATAATGACCTGTTTATAAAATGAGAAGTGTTGGGATATTCTGCTTTCTTTTAATCACGTCTAGGGAATGTAGCTAGCAATAGCAAAGGTAAATAAGAGCTACATGACACCTAGGTTTGAATAAGCAATGCATGTTTCTTCAGCATGTTTTCTTGTTAGGGCTTTCAGCCAGAATATATTCCCATTTTAAGTACCAACTTCCCATTGAATTATTTGAAATAGAAACTGCATGATATCAGTGACTTCCCGTAAAATTAAATTACATCCAGGCTAGGCATCTTACCTATAAGGAGGCATAAATACAACAATATATGTGCATGGGCATGTCATTCATTTTATTGAAGACTTAACCAAGCTTTCTATGCAACTAATGTATATCGTTAGCAGTGTTCATGTAGGCATGTAATATTGGCTCTTCAGGAAGAGACCTGAACGGATTCCACCGTACTTAACCCTTAAAATGTTACTGATTAACAGGAAAGAATTGGCATTCCCCATGTGTACAAACTACATAAAATATCCATTTTGTCAGAAAATTAGGACTGGATTTAAATTTCACAGCACACAAAGATAAAGAAAGTGAGAGCTACCATGGTTATGATATTGGCCCTGTGGGAAGTGTCTTCTAGGGTACCTGCTGGAGGGAAACCTTTGTTCCTCTTCTCCCCTGGCTGCTGGGGCCTGGGGTGCTAATTTAGGCAGGTGATCCATGTAAGCAGTATCAGCCCCTGCACCCCAGGGTGCATCCAGCCAGCAAGTGTTGGTCTGAGGCAGTGCAGCCCAAAGGCAGGGTAAAAGGGGTTGGCTCCTCATTCTCCAGAAATGAGAGCCCTGCTGCAGTCAGTTTGCAAAGCTGAGAAGGGCTCCCACTGCTGAGCAAACAGTCCCAGCCACCTCCAGGTCGCAACCCACAAGAGCAAAGAGCTGCATACTGGGAACAGGAGCAGGGCCAGAAGGAAGGGCAATGCATTACTCATTTGCAGGGGAAAGCTACCCCTTGTAATGCGTCCCTGTGCTCTCATGGTCCCATCTAAAAACAATCAGCTGTTTCACATGGCGTCATCAAGCCATAGCCCCCTTCATCTGAGTCAGGTTTTTAAGGGTTAATGGTTCCTGCAGCGTTCCCTGCACTGTGGCTGTTCAGATTCCCCATATGTATTTTGGTGTGTAACCCTTGTAGAAGGTCTGGTCATGTAGCTTACAGAGGCACACTTGAGCACTGCCCATGTAACCACATGCCCCTTTGCCCTATATTTCATGTGCAGTTACAGAATAGCTGTAATTCTCATATATGATTTATTTTTGAGTACAGTGTATTGCTCTTTTCTGAAACTTTCTCCTTTTTCTTTCTTTTTTTTGTCAACTTTCTGCATTGGCAGAGCATCTTGGGATTGAATTTATGGGTATGGACCAATCATTCCTTTTAGCCTACAGATTTTAGAGCCTGAGAGATAAACCCATTTTTATTTTTTTTCTCCACCTCCCCTTTTCAATTCCTAACCAATTTCTTTATGCTTTAGAAGGGATCATACAGCTATAACAACAACCCTTGTCAAAATGTTAGCAGAGATCAGGTCACTAAAATGATAATAGTGATAGGATATTCCAGACCTAAGGAGTTCTAGTACTGAAGTATTCATAACATAGTGTACATTCATTTTTCTGCTGTGTAATTTTGACTGTTTTGACATTTGCTTTTGCTAAGTTCTTCTAGGGTTGACGGATTTTGGAAACACTGTAAGCATTAAGCAAAATGACTAACTAACTAGTCTATAAAAAAAGATATACTGTTATGGCCACTTAAAATTCTGCAGATTTACGGTTTTGAGCTCTGGTTTCCAAGTAAAGTTTTATGTCTAAACCCACAGGTAGGTATGTAAATCAGATGCATATACATATGTGTAAGTGGTATGCATATATACATTAATTTCTAGGTCTGTAAACTAGAAGTGAACTGAAGTAAAGGTTTACAGCTAGACTCCAGATCCTCAAGTCAGCAAATATATTCAATATTTCTAATACCAAACTCATATTGGACCCAACCAAGAATATTGGCAGTGGGTACTGTTTTTACACTTCAGCTTAAATATAATAGAAATAGGTCTTGTAAGTCCTCTTCATGAATAGACTACTTATCTGACTAGAATTTAGTAATCAAGGACACAAATAATGCATCTCTTGAACAGGCTAGCCTGGAATTCAGGTCAGTTTTAGTTTGGAACCTCCTAAAATTGTCGGCAAATGAGAAAAAACAGCCAGTGATGCTTTTCACACAGTTTTAGTTCATGTTCTTATTCAAAATGCCCCCACAAAATGTCATTAGTTTAAGCTGTGAACTGTGGAAAACCCATTACAAGTCCAAATTTAAAAAATCTCTCACAACCCAGCCTATCATTATTATTATTATTATCACAAGGTAATATTAATTCTCACTCATAAGTACTAGCTCATAGTAGAAGATATATGGCTACATTAACATATGAGGAATTAAATTAAAATCCTTTAGAAAACTGACTTGCAAATTTGGCTTTATATATGAAATTACATCAGCGGAACCACCTCTTGGAATGAAATTCTTTTCAAAATCCCCAGAGACCTGTAAGAAGAAAAACTTTAAAACAGAGCAAATTTAAGACCATATATGTCATCAATTATGTATAAATTAAGATGATGTGAAATTAATTGCATAATGTGCATATTCGAAAGGCTGCACATAGAGGGATTTAATATCTTGACTTAAGTCTCACATTGATTTGATTTTCCTAGCATTATGCAGGGGGAAAAAATGTATTCAAATGATTTTTAATACTTAACAGGCTAAAACGTTTTCTAAATTCTCACTGCACATACTTTTCTCTACAGATTTTTCCCTAAGGCTGGTATTATTTTTTTCAAGCTAGTTCCATGACCACTGCAAACACAGCACATGTTATTTGGCTGGGCATCATTAACTGGCTCTGTAAATGTTAACACTGGTCAGAAAGAGAGGGCAGTTTTGGGGTGAGACCCAGTATAACTGCAAGGGCCCCGCGGCAGTTCAGTCCCTGCTTCACAAACTCTTCTGGCCTTAAACAGAGAGGCCAAGGCTCATCACGAGGCACCATGCCACCTCCAGATCCATGGCCAGGATCCTGTCCCATCCCCACAGGACACCCAGACGTCCCCCAGTTGGTCCCTGCTGTCCCAGACAAGGAGACACTGTCAGCCAGGAGCACAGCCAGGTTTACATGGGAGCTTGTGGGTTTACTAGGCAAGATATGCCCGGAGGCCTCTGCCTTCCCAGGCAGCCATTCCCCTTGTGGCTTGAGGGAGGGCATGGCGGCACCACCGTTCATGCATACCATGTCAAGCTGGATCTTCCTATGGGCCTCATTTCGAAGGGCGCAGGAGGGAATTAAGGCAATGAAAGCAGACTCCAGGGTTTACCTCTCTGTGTCTCTCAAGACCTACAGTCCCAGCAGACATGCCAGTGCAAGGAGCACTGCTCAGGGCTGCACCGACCACCCTGTTCCCTTGCTGCACTCCCCTCCCCTGCAGTGGGTGAGAGCCCAGGGGCGTCCAACACACAAGCGACAAGCCTCAACCCACTGGCAGCCTTAGCAGACCCATCACTGGTCACCTGCCCAGCTCATTTAAAACAGCCTCAGCCTGGAGCGGGCCTCCTGGAGTCAGTGCAATTTTTTCCTGAGTATAAACAACCAAGCAGAGTTTCCACTCTTAATTAATCTTCTTCCTCCTCTCCTTTCCCCTCCAAGAAAAATGGGTTGATACGTCCTTATTCATTTTGCTTTCACAAGCTAACAGCTGACAGCATGAACAAAAGAAAAAAGAATAATTCAAAGCATTTAAAATTTGCCCCTAAATTGCTTAGCGCAATTCTCCTGTTTCCTGTGGCATCCTCGTAATATACCATTTCCATGGCTAACTAATAAGCGCTTTCAGAAGGGGCAAAAATGGGAAGGGGATTAAGTGCCACTAACTAGCCTAGGCGAGGAGTTATGCTGTATGAGAAATCCCTTCACACTCTGCTTCAGCCTTTTTTTTCGTCCCCAAGCATTTCTTCACTCTGTTTTTTCCAGTATCAAGCATGCTGTGCCAGGCCTGCAGTTGACTTCTCAACCCTTTAACCCTATCTTTCCCTATATTTCACCTTCCTCTTTTTCTCTTTGTCCTGGTTTGGTTTGGTTTTGTTTTGTTTCGTTTCGTTTTGTTTTGTTTCATTTCATTTGGAACTTCAACCCTTTCTTCCTTACCTTTTTTGACTTTCTGTTCTTGGAGTTATATTTTTGTTTTCTTTAATACATTTTTGCAGCATCCTAGTTTTACTGAACTCACTTCTTCCCTCCCCCCCGCCCCCCACCTTGTTTATAATCAGTGCTATTAATTTTGTCTGACAGTGCTCATGATGTGTTTGCTGGTGTTTTGGTTTACAAGGGGTTTGGCTTGTAGGACAAATTAATTCCATGGTAAGGTGCATTGTATCAGAGAAATTAAGATTTCTTTTTGCTTTGTGATTTGTTGCATGGAATATTTACCATTTTCCCACAGCAACTTTAAAATTAAATTAGAAAAGCCCAGGAAAGACCTTGGAGGAAGGATTGCTCCCTCTTCAGTAGGGAGCATTTTCCAGCATGACATTTATGACAGCACATCTTTTAAGGATGGACAGAGACTCATAGCACATGTGAGGGACTGTTGTGCATCTCTGTACCTCCTGGTGAATTGCCCCACAGACCTTTTGTGTTCATGCAAGTCCCTTCCAGGAGGAATAATGCTGGCATTTATCCCAAAGTAGTGTGAAGCTTTATTCGTTCATTTATTTTTAATCACCTACTGGTATTGCGACTGTGGTCAATATTGCAGTCTGACTAAAGGCCACCGTCTGGTCTGGATCCTCCAGAGCAAGTTTTCTGGGCTGTCTGCTTAATCAAAAATAAGACTTAAGAAAAGCTAGACACCTATTTTTGTCCTAAAAGCAGGGATGCAAATCCACATCCATAAAGTGTCAGCACAGAACGCGCCTCTGTTTCAACACTCCTTACATAATGTTTCCCCAGCACAGCACACAGTGATGCTCTCTGCCAAGCATGAGTGAGGCTGGAATGCATGGGTAGCTCCAACCCAAACATTACCAGTGCTACTAACATCTTTATAACAGTGAAATATCTCTGATGAATGAGATCGGTAACAAGTTGTCATCACTGAGCAAGCTGCTGCTCTAGACAGAACAGTTCATTTGCTGGACACAAAGAGATGCAAGTAGAAACCCAACATTTCTCTGATACAAGGCACTGCTGGTTGTTGATATTGCTGTGTTTTTGGAGGAGCATTGGAGAAAGAGTCTGAATTTTATGACCAGAGCTCAAAACTTGTCTTCATTTCCATTGGTGATATAATTACAAGCCAAGCTCTTGTCTCAAATGTAGAAGGATATTTTGAAATCTATCTGTAAAGACAACTGAGATATAAATTGACATGGGGGCAGAGGGACATTGGATATGAAAACAACCCAAAAGAGATAATAAGAAAATAAATTTCTCTTAAGGCCCATAAAATTGGCCTTCATTCCAGCTGTCTTTGCAGAGTAAAACTTCCACAGCATTTGCAAGTTCATGTTATTACCTTAGTGCATTGCATTTTTATTTCCAGCAAGTGCTGAGTGTTTGTCAGTTGTGAAGTTGTTTCTTAGATACTATGGTTGTTGACTTAAACAAAAAAAAATTACTTTTGACTGTAATGGTACGAATGATTGCTTGTCTCCAGTACTGTGTTAAGAGCTTATGGTGTAGTCCTGTTCTCCTTGCAGTCAATAATGAGTCTGCCTGAAGCGTGGTGGCTGTGATTCCGTGTGGCTGTGTGAATCTGTGCAGTGGTTTGTAGCATGCCAGCTGTTGCCGGTGTGCTCCTTGCCTAGCCATTCTCCCATGTTGTGACCTTCTCTGTTTTTGTCCCTTTCTAGAAGCTGAGGAACTGTACCAGAAACGGGTGCTGACCATAACTGGCATTTGCATTGCCCTTCTAGTAGTTGGCATCATGTGTGTGGTGGCCTACTGCAAAACCAAGTAAACTTTTCTCTTCTTTTTTATATGTATGGTTGTTGTTCAGGGCCTTCCCAGTTGACTGTAGCTTCTAATCCTCTGAGCATAACGTTGTATATGGGTTTCTCCAGAGGTGAGCTGAAGAGACAAACCTGTGGCCAGGGTGCTCTGGTCCCAGCCAGAGGGGTGCAGGTCCCCATGTCCATCAGTAATGCAAAGATAAGACAGGTATCTGAAAGGTTTCTCACCCTTCAAATGTGGCTTGAGCAAATTTCACTGACTTGCAGTTCTTGCAGTTCTTTGTCTATCACCCATTCCAGCTGGTTTCCCCAACTGGAAAGGAACAAACCCCAACACCGGAATCATGTTGCTCTGCAGCAGTAAATTTTACGTATCAGCCTAGTTTGTTTGTACTTGAGGCAAGATTAATGGTGCTAAAAGTTACTAAACACCAAAGGCCAAAGAAACGAATGTGAAAGTGCTCCCAGTGCAAAAGTAGGCACTTAAATGCATTCTGTGAGTCTCTGTAAATTACTGGGGGTGACTCTCAAACACGCATGAGGTGCTCTGCACCATAAATTACACTGAACATCAGCAGGATTTGTGCTTCCAAAACTTCTGGCAGCTTTTATAAATCTCCCCATGAAAACACAGAGAACCCTTATCATAAATCTTCTACATTTGTATAAACCTGCTTTACTGTTGCAGGGCCTGATTGGCAGTTGGGTTGTTGGTTTTCCTTGTAAGCCCCAGCAATAATAGATGTGTTAAGGGGGGGGGGGGGGGGGGATCATTTGCCCCCCCTCCGTGAGAATCCGGCCACACACACACATGCTGGTCCAACCCACGACCTTGTGCCAGTGGTCAGTGGGGAACGACTGAAACAGTAATAAAGAATCAGAGCAATTGCTGCTTTTAGAAATGACAACTGGCAAGCCAGGGCAGCTGAACAATTTCCTGGTCCAAAGTTCATCGAAATCAGCCAAGACATTCCCATGAATTTCAACAAACATTTAGTCAGGGTCCTGAAGTACGGTTTTCTATATAAAGAGCTCCCAGAATCCATCACGACTCTGGATGCTTTGTCACGGTTTGTCCCAGACATCAGTGATCACTGCCAGCCAAAAGTGAAACGTTTTCAAACATAGCTGATGAAAGTGAAAGTGAGCTGCCAGTTCATGGCCCTCCAATTGCAGCAGTAATGCCAGACTGCTATCTGTGAGATGTTCCCCACATGCTCTTTCCTCCTAATAGGGGAAAACCAAGAAACCAGGGAAAATCCTGGAATGGTGTTAGGAGAACACACTAAATAAAAATATAATGGCTTAGGTTTTGTTGGTCTCTTTGCAAGAGATACTGCTGGTCAAATGCTAAGGCAATGTCTTTGATACTGAGTCTTAACTCAGAGGTGCTTTATTTGCAAGTCATTTATGTTAAGGGAAAGGCTTCTCAGAATAAGTGAGGTACACATTAGCTTTCCCAGTATTCTTTCTTCTCATCTTCCTGGAGTAATTTCTTTTTTTAGTTAGTGTCCTTTTACTAGAGGACAAACAGCGCACATGGAAGCATGCAAAATGTGAATACGTTGATCACTAAAGGTGGGAAGTAATGTGATTTCCTAGGGACAGATTCCCAGGCAGTATGTGCCAGGATCTCAGACCCATATATGATGAACTCAAACTGCCTCTAGAACCCACTTTCTCTACCATGTCAGGGGACTTGGGTTGTCCTCAGCTCCCATGGTCTCCAAGGTCTCATGAAGGGGTGCAGTGAAATCAAGTTAAACCCTTGCCTGTGTTGCTTCTCAGCCCAGGCAGGTCTTTGGATAGCTGCTCAGATATCTCCTGGCGCTGCACTCTCCATCAGCCTTAACCACCTGTGTGTCCTAAGACGATGTCTGGTTATCCTCCAAATACAAAGCCCATGTGGACAGGGACTGTGTCCTGCTGAGACAGGAGCATTTGCAAGGCAGCCATGTCTGCTTATACCATTCATGTGGAGGGACATAAATTAAACATCTTCCACTATCCAGGCACATACACACAGAGAAAATATGTAAAATGCAGTGTGTCAAGTCATGTTTTCTTTATCTTTATGCTTCCCTGGCTATCAAGCTTCAACATATTTATTGTTTTCCTTCCCCTCTCCTTTTTGGAAAGCTTGGAATAGCCCCCTTGAGTTCAAAACAGGATTGAAAATGGTTATATCTTACGCTGTCCTACCCTGCCAAAAGTATCTGCACTTCTGCATACGGCTTAGGGAATTGTGTGTATTTTAGTTCTTGCCACAGCCAAGGTCATATGCACTCTGAAGTGCGCTGGAGCCTGCATCCTCCTTTCATTTCCCTGGATTCTGTGGCAGGATGGTGGAAGTTCTCCAGTATAATTAGAAAAAACTGGGGAATATTGATAAATTAAGTCTGAAATTGAATAGCTCTTTCCTCAGTTATTTATTTTGGTGTTCTATTTAGTGTGTTTTGCATGGCCTTCACAGCACCAGGTTTTACTATGCTGCAAGTTTTGTTACTGACAGCCTGTAATGATCTCCTGAAAAGTTCTCTTGAGGAGAGCTGGAAGGATTAGCAACTGGGGAAGGAGCAGCTGAGGACAGGGCACAGTAGAAGCATCCAAGTCAGCCAGAGACCATGCTATTAGTACATGTGCTTGATGGATGGTTCTACTGAATGCATTAGCAGCCCTGGCATCCACCTGGTAATCATTAGGTTCCAGAGTTAATCTGATGTTGCTGTAACAAAACCTTCCAGAGCTGCCAGGATGGCTGCGCGCTCAGGCATACCTCACCCACACACTCACTTTGGATTTCTGGGGCTTCCTCTGCAGCTTTCACTTCTTTAACAGATTTACATATTTGAAGTGCACTGTTGAGGTAGGGGACAAATCCCACAAAAAAGAGCATAGCTGCCTCATGACAAAGATTGTGGCACTCGCCGTGTTTTCCAGTGGCTGCAAGGAAGCTCTGAGGCGAAGCCACCTTGACTCCCTCTGGTGAATGGAGAAGCGTAATCTGGTGGGCTGTCAGAAACCTGGCTGTGGCTGCAGTGAGGGTGTCAAGACGGCTGGGTTAAAATCTCTCCCCCTCCCTTCTGAGTGCAGAAAAGAGCTCCTCCTGAGATGGAACATGGTTTAGAAATGACTTCCCTCTTCCTCGCACTTTTTCCCGTCCCTCTGTGGCCTGCTGACTCCTGGAAGGGTTCCCACACATCCTTCCCCCTCTGCAGGTCCCCACAGCTCCAGCTGCAATTAGACCTGCAGTCTTCAGAGTTACTCTGAGACCTTGCAGCTATGGGGAAAGTGCTGGCAAAAAAACCAATGTTTTATCATTATCATCATCAACATGCTGAAAGGTGCAGCTGCTTTCCCTTTGTCTATTAAAATCATTTCCGTGTTTCGTGCACAGGAAGCAGAGGAAAAAGTTACATGACCGCATTCGACAGAGCCTGCGCTCGGAAAGGAACAATGTGATGAACTTGGCCAATGGGCCACACCACCCCAACCCGCCACCGGATAATGTCCAGCTGGTGAACGTAGGTTTTACTGCCTAGGCTGCCAGTGCCACAACAAAGCTCACCCCCCAGCTTCTAAGCTTCTATCTGCTGCAGGCTGGTGACTGAATTCTCTTTGCTTTCTCCACCCAGAAATAGTTAGGGACTTTGCAAAAAATATGCAGTAAAATTAGGTACGTTTCTGCAGGTGGCCATTTTACTGGGGCATGCTGCAGTGCTGCAGCTGTGCCTGTGGATCTAGGACACCAAAAGCAAGAAAAATGCCTCAGAAAAAAATACTAATGGCTCTACAGCAGGGCCAAGTGCTGTAGGGATCAATTTCTTCAAACACATGTCTTGTTCTTCCTACTGCCCTTGGTGTGATGGTTGGTGAGCAGGGACAGCCCCCTCGGATCAGGAATGTGATGCTATGAACTCAGGGGTAAAAGTCTGAATGAAGATCTCACCTGGACAGTAGCAGTGACTGAGGACACAGGACTGGGGCAGATAGTCCACCAGCATCCCCCAGCCATTTGTCAGAGGAGAGCAGAGTTACCTTCAACTAACCCCTTAGCCAAGCCCCTTGGCCTTAGAAGCCAGGGCTCATGCTGCTGCTTCCTCCTTTCCTCCCTTTCCCAGAGAAGCCTGGTGCCCACAGGGAATGTCAGCTTCCTGCCACCTCAAGCCATCCCTGCTCTCCTGCTCCACCATCGCTGTACATATTCATCCCAGCTCGTTGCAGGGGTGAGCCCTGGCTCCGCTAAGTCAATGACAGCACTCCCACTGACCTTGGTTAAGGCCAAGACACCTTTTCAGAAGAGCTCAGCTTCCAATATTTCCCCTCAAAGGACCTAAATCCATGGTCAGATAATTAAGACAGGGGAAAACAGGAGTGCCCACTGAGGAGAGTGGACAGTCCTACCAGCAACAGCATTGGGGGGGCTCCAGACGAAAGCTGTGAGGGAGGTTGGGCACTGCACACCTCCAGCCCCATCTCAGGAGGCGTTGGCCCATTCTGCAGATCATTCCCTGATGAATAGGTCTGCCCTGGTGCTGCATCCATGGGCACTGAACATAGCCATTTCCTGCCCAGATTCTTATCCTGCAATGAACCATTGCTACTGTTAACTACTGCTGTCTTCTCCATCAGAGAACAGTTTTTTTGATGCATTTGGTAGTAAAGGGGGGGTTGCCTTTCCAGGTCTCTATCCATGAGGACTTCTCATCCCTTGTTAAATATGTGTGTTGTTTATAGCCTGATCGGGAGGCACACCTTTGCTAATTTCCTCATTTGTTTCCTCCTACTTTGAGTTTAGATGGGGTATGTACACAGAGGTGTACATGAATGCGCTTGAGTGTGTCACTGTGCTTTCTGCCTGTATTTAAGTGACAAAGTTTGTGCTTTGGCACGTGTGAAAAACTGTCACTTGGGGGGAAGGGGGGAGGGACTGGAAATTATGTCTGCAAATGTGCTGTGAATTACAGTTTGTAAACCTGCGGTTTGTCTGGGTTTTTTCAGCAGTACGTTTCAAAAAATGTAATCTCCAGTGAGCATGTCATCGAGCGAGAGACAGAGACATCATTTTCTACGAGCCACTACACCTCAACAACACATCATTCTGTGACGGTCACCCAGACACCCAGCCACAGGTACTGGAGTGGGAAGGAAAACAGCACCTCTAATATCTGATCTGTTGCTGTTGCAAAATTGAAAAGATGTGTAAAAAAACAAACCCAGAAAAATCTATTCTCCCTTTGTAGTGTTTTCATTTTAAGGCTAACAATATTTGATGTCATGTCACCTAACTAATGATCTTTCCAGGAATTTACAAAGAGCTTTATTGACTGAATGGCATTCCAATACCGTTACAGTGAATTTTAGTATATGCAATTGCTAAATCAGCAACAGTCCTGGTGACTGGAAAGCCCTCCTTCCCTCTTCTTTTATACACACATTCAAAATCGTCTTGATGCATGTAGATTCATACAATTCACAAAATTCTGCAGCCCTGGTTGCCAACCCAAAGGTTATGCTGCACATCCTGAGTGGCAACAGAGCCCTTCCTTTCCCCTGGCTAAACTTCAGCTCATCTGCATTTGCTACCAAACAATCCTCTCATGCTCCCCTCCCTCTTCTCCTTTCCTGGTTGCTGCTCTCCAGCTGGAGTAATGGCCATACCGAAAGCATCCTCTCTGAAAGCCACTCGGTGCTCGTCAGCTCCTCCATGGAGAACAGCAGGCACACCAGCCCAGCGGGGCCCCGGGGCCGCCTCAATGGCATCAGTGGGCCACGAGAAGGCAACAGCTTCCTCCGGCATGCAAGAGAGACCCCTGACTCCTACCGAGACTCTCCTCACAGTGAAAGGTAGGACACACCACCTCACTGTTTTCAGCTGGCAAGGCCTCGTATTCCCAGATGGTTTCAAAGCTTGGGAGCACAGGAAGAAACCCAACGGTGCAGCTGTTCATCTACAGAGTGCATCTCCTCATTCATAAAGGTGGAGAGCTTGGTAGTAGTTTAAAGTCTACCAAAAGCATTTCTTCCCTTCTTGCCTGTGCTGGATTTATTCCTAAAAGCCAGGAGTTCACATTTGGATAAGCTCCACTGAAGTCATTTGTCAGAAATTTCCATTGTAAAGTAAGAACGGATCTTTGCCTAATTATCAGTTTCTTAGAAGAAGCAAGTGAGAAAACTGAGGGATTTTGTGAGACACAAAAGGTGGGGAGAAAGCAATGTATTCAACCATAGGAGGGCACTAAGGACTCCTAAGCAGTATAGGAATTCTGCCACTACCTACGTTCTGGGGGATTCCAGATCCTAAACCCATTATCTCCTACAAAATTTCCCCTTGACACTTTATTAGCAAGGAACACAAAGTGCAAGCCAGAAAAACCCAGCTCATTGTTAAATCAGGAGTAGTTAGAAATAAAGCTGGCCAGGAGTTTTCCAAGTAAGTAATTTTTTCTGTGAAAAGACTGGTTCATCAGTACTCACAGTTTGCCTTGAAGTGCATCAGTTGTAAGAAAACTTTTACTGAAAAAGTCTTCTCAGCTTTAGGCTAGGATTTTATCTCAAGAGCATGGGATGGCCCCAGAGTAGCAAAAGAAAGACTGAGAAGAAAAGACATGTAAAGAGAGCTTTGCTCCCAACAGTCAGAGGCAGAAGAAAAGGAAAGCAAAGGGTTACTGAACCAATTCTCTGAGCATTGTGAAATCACAAGGGCTTTGATCTTGTGGGATGTCCATGATGTCAAAAATGCAGCCAGGCACTCCCCAAGGAGGCCGAGTTGTGTAGGACACAAATTGAGGTTTCCAGAAAAATTAATGTGCAAGTACAGCAAAAGCCATTTCTGTGGTACTCCCTCTGCTACACAAAGAACAATTGCTTAGCAGCAGGATAAGGCACAATGGCTAAGGGTTCTCTGAATAAGGTCTATAGGACAACTAAGGATAGTGAACTGGCTCTCTCCTTATAACAAAGTTATATGTTATTTACCATGGAATTTAATTTCAAGATATGTGGCTCACATGACATAAACAGCCATGGCCCCAATCCAGTAGAGCACTTCAACAAGATTAACTTTTAATTGTGCAAGTAGCCCTGTTGAAATCAGCGAGATTACTCACGTGGGTAGAGCTCAGCATGTGCTTAAGTGCTTTGCTAGATCAGGACCTATACAAGTAAATACCACATTGTCTCCTGCCTGGGAACTGTCCAGGATGCACGGCCACATGCCCACTGATGGTGAGTATTACAGCTTAGTATATTTGGGCATCTGCATGTGAGAAGCAAAGATCATTCACGCTGTCTTCCCACATTGCCTGGGACACTGCAGAGCATCAGTCTGATATGAGCTGTTCAGATTTTAGCGGGGGGGAAAGGAGCATGTGCCTTTCTGTTTTGATGAGAAGAAAGAAGGCATTTCATCAGTTATTGTGTTTCTTGAAGATTATGCTACAGGTGAAAAGCAGCAACATTTGTGTGATAATTCACCAGGCACTGATGGCCTAGCCTGTGCCTGAAATGACAGTGAATTTGTAATCCAGAAGATAGTTCCCTGGGCATTAAATTAGGCCTTATCTATTTTTAGCAAGCAGGAAATACATGGCAGATTATTTCTGAGATGGATTGTGTGTATGTGTGTGTATATAAGGGGGAAAATGAGAGTTATTTGCAACTAAAAATTACTCTGAAATATAAAGGAATGTATGAGCTGACAAATTACTTCCTGAAGCCATCAAATGTTGCTGTGCTGTGAAATGGTAGATCAAGGCTGTGCTCCCTCCACCCTCCAGTCCCCCAGCTACTTCCCAATTTTGAAATTAAATAGAAAGGACATTGAGATAGGGTCTTTTGCATTACCCCATCCATTTGTTGGATCCCATGCCCTGACACCTGTTTATACAAGCAGAGGACCCAACCACCTGTATTTTAGAAAGTCCTTAGCCATCTTACAGGAGAGAAGATCAAAAACCACCATCTCTGCACAAAAGGCTAGACTCTTATGATGAAGTTCACAGCACGTAAAAAGTTAATGCTTGTTGGCTGACCATGGATACACTCTGATCCCCTTTCACTGAGCCAGTATGGTTTACCTTTTGTTGACCATGAAGCTGGATAAATCTATCGCCTTTTAACCTTCATTTTGGGATGGGCTAGAGCTGCATGTATTCGGCTCCTGTGCCCCAGCTCATGGACAGCATCTTGTTAGCACTGGCCCATTATGATATGGGGGAATACACGAGAAATGTGTGAATGCACAACACCCCAGTATGAGTAATTTGACACTGATGGAAGCGTGCACAGTATGCTGAACACATTTAATTAACACTGCATTAACTGAATCAGTTTAGCTAAAATCCAGTGTGTCAGGAAGATGTACATCCAACACTGTACCAGCTGGGGAAGTTGAAAGGCTTCATTTTTTCAGACAATGCCTATTTAAAAATGTGAAAGGGATGCAAAGTTCACTCATGGAAGGAAAAATAAAGAATGGCTTCATTCATCTAATGCATAGACCTATTAATTGCCCTCTGCTCTTACTAGCAACCAACTTGATTAGTTCCCATGCATAACTACAGCTTTGTTCTTCTTTCTTCTGTTCCTGAGTTGATGTAAATCAATGTGCCTCTACTGAAATCAATTTACTCTACTACACCTCAGTTCAGGATCTGTCCTGGTTTCTCTTTTATCCAATAACTCTGTTTTAATCAAGTGTAATATATGCAACTGTGTCATAGATTGGATAAGAAAGTTGGATTCAGATTTATTTTGGTAATTTCAGACTCAGATAGACAAATCACTAATGGAAAAGTAAATAACTTCCTCAACCATAGCTGTATAACTTATGTCAATGGGCCTGTGTAAGAAAGGGAGCTTAGAAAGATTTTAAGTTTGGACACATGAAATTCAGGCAGGTGAACTTAGGATAAGAACAAAAGCAAAGTCAAACCATGCAAAATGTCATGCTGGGCACTGTGCCTTTGATCAAGAGGTTTCAGGCAGATCTTCACCTGGCATGAATCCTCATGACCTCATAGCATCTCATGTTGCTCTGCTGATTCAAACCAGCTGAGAGTCTCACATTTTTTTGTCCTATTCCTTTGGGACAAGCTCTGTACTGGCACCTGAGCTTTACTTTCAGAAATCATCTTTGACCATCACCCTTTCCACCAAAACTTATGAAGAAGTAGGGGCACATTTTGCAGAGCAATCATGAACACTGGGCCAGACAGTCCCCTCTGTCAGCATTTGTTCCCACATGATGACAAATAACGAACCATGTTTCTCTGCAGACAGATAGACCTACCAGCCAGGGTAACTAGCACCCAAAGAGTGGAGCAGCACAAAGCTGCTGGGACAGTGCTGCAAATCCTCCTCTGACTACCCCCAGTGATTAAAATCAGCAGAATCTGGCTCTAGATTTTGTACAAACTTTGCTTTCTCTCTTTAGCCTGAGACAGTCTGGTTGTCAGAAGAGGGTGAAGCCCCAAGAGGACTGTCCCTCGGTTCCTTCCTTTCTCTCCTCCTGTCTGTTTGCATGCACTCCAAGTTCTGGTCATATCCTGCCAGAAGTGCAGCAGCCGTTTTCCTTTTGAGAAAACACTTGCAAATGCATTTTGTTTCTGGCAGCCCCCTACTCTCTGAATCCCATTCCTGGAGTCGTTCCAGGAAGTTATTCTGGCAAATAATTTACAGCACCTCCATGGCTCTTCTGAGGTGAACGGACCTGGGGGCTTTGCCATGCTCCTCCTGCTCTCAAACATTTTTGCCCAGAGTCCTATAAGTCAGCAGTTTTACAGGATTAATAGCAACAGGAAAGTTTCCCTGATAGCCTATTGTGAGGATGCCAGGGATCTTAAGGGGTCCCTGCCTTTTCCGTCCCAGCCCATGTGAGCAGCTGTGTTCACATGTCACCACCACTCCTGTGCTCGCAACGTTTCCCCATCTCTTTTCTTCAGGTATGTCTCAGCTATGACCACACCAGCTCGCATGTCACCTGTTGATTTCCACACTCCAACTTCTCCCAAGTCCTGCCCGTCCAAAATGTCGCCACCGGGTTCCAGCTTGACCGTCTCTGTCCCGTCAGTGGCGGTGAGTCCCTTTGTAGAAGAGGAGCGACCGCTGCTATTGGTGACCCCACCGCGACTACGTGAGAAGTATGATCATCACCTTCAGCAGTTCAACTCCTTCCACCACAATGCCACCCACGAGAGCAACAGCCTGCCGCCAAGTCCTCTGCGGATAGTGGAGGACGAGGAGTATGAGACCACGCAGGAGTATGAACCAGCACAGGAGCCTCCAAAGAAAATCACGAACAGCCGGAGGGTCAAAAGAACAAAGCCCAACGGCCACATTTCCAGCAGGGTGGAAGTGGACTCCAACACAAGCTCTGAGAGCAGCAGCTCTGAGACCGAAACCGAAGATGAAAGAATAGGCGAGGATACACCGTTTCTGAGCATACCGAACCCCGTGGCGACCAATCTGGAGCCAGCCACTGCCTACCGGCTGGCTGAAAGCAGGACTAACCCAGCAAATCGCTTCTCCACACCAGAGGAGTTGCAAGCAAGGTTGTCCAGTGTGATAGCTAACCAAGACCCTATTGCTGTATAAAACATAAAACACATAGATTCACATGTAAAACTTTATTTTATATAATGAAGTATTCCACCTTTAAATTAAACAATTTATTTTATTTTAGCAATTCCGCTGATAGAAAACAGGAGAGGAAAAAAAAACTTTTATAAATTAAATATACGTATGTACAAATGTGTTATGTGCCATATGTAGCAATTTTTTACAGTATTTCAAAAATGGGGAAAGATATCAATGGTGCCTTTATGTTATGTTACGTTAAGAGCAAGTTTTGTACAGTTACAATGATTGCTGTCCCATAGTACTTTGCAAAACCTTCTAGCCCTCAGTTATCCTGGCTTTTTTGTGCACTGCATTATAATGACTGGATGTATGATTTGCAAGAATTGCAGAAGTCCCTCTGGTCGCTTGTTGTAGAATCCCCAGATCAAAAAGCCCTGTAATGGCACTCCCACCCTACCCACCCCACCAGAAAAAAAAAAAAAAACACACAAACACACACACATGCATAAACACACAGGAAAAAAAAAAAAAAAAAAAAGAGAAAAAAAAAAGCTGAAAAAAACAACAACAAAAATATTTTCTTCTGTAAGAAGTTTTATTTGCTTTCCGTATATGAACTGAGTTTTGTCTGCTCTCTGCCAGCCAAAAGGTTTGCTTCTTTGAGCACTGGGATAATAGCAGATCCAACAGCATGCTACTATTAATTACAGCAGGATAACAAAAAAAAAAAAACAACAACAACAAAAAACCAAAACAAAACAAAAAAAAGCCAACCTGCATTAAATAATGCTACTTATAGAAAGAAAGTAATACTGTGATTTTAAACCAAATATATTATTAATCAGAGGTCAGCTTGTAATCACTAGGAGCTGCCATTTCATTATTTTCCAGATGTTAATTGTTCTAGTAATCCCTTAGAAATTGGGGTTAGGTTAGCTGAGGCTTTGAACCCAATACTCTATTAAAGAAAAAAGGAAAAAAAAAAAGAAAAAAAAAGAAAAAAAAGAAAAAAGAAAAAAAAGATTTATATTAGTTTAAGTTAATGGGGCAAATATAATAGCAGATATCTGTAATCAAGCAAGGAAGAGATCTAGCTGGAAAACAAATGCCACTAATAAAAGTGCAATCAGTTTTCACCTCTATTTTTTAATGTTGATTTCTAATAGATGATTTATCCTTTTGTTTCCCCTCAGTTTTCTCCCATTTCTTCTCCTCCTCAGAAGGAACCCTGACAAGCTTCTAGCAATACTTTGTTAGAGCTGCTGTTGGAGTAAGCGTTACTCTTGGACACAGAAATGACTTTTAGGGAAGAACTGATTTGCTGAATGGTTAAAAAGTATAGGGAAGTAGGAAGGACATAGCAGAAGTATGGAGTTCATTTCTACTTGCCTTTATTGACTCCATTATTTGGGGTGAAAGAGGCAAGGCTGATGCAAAGCCCATTTATGAAGGCAAGCACACTTTGTGGGTTACAGCCAGAGTGTGCATGGCAATTTGGTATCAGTGTTTATATAGCCAGTGATGGCCCTGAAGTCTTTGACTAGCAATGAACAAGGATGCTGTCAGTGCTGGAGCAGTCCAGTTGCATCCATTCAGACAGAAACAAATGGCCTCTTTTGCACTGAATTCCTATCAGTTTAGTCAGGGTCACTCTGCCTCTTCTCTTCTTTTGATTTTTGTTGTGTGTTCAGTTGGCACAGCATAGACTCAGGATTGATGTGGAAAACAAATGTTTTTCCTAGACTCCGGGGATTCTGAAAATAAGAACATATGTTCTACAGGTATTACTGGACTCTAAATAAGAGCCATGTCAAGAGAAAAAGAATTTCAGCCAAACTACACTCATCCTTTGGGCCACATCCTGGTCCCAGTTAAATGAAGAGAAATAAGTCAAGAAAATTTTGTGAGATGTAAACCTGAGGAACTAAAGTCCCGACTCAGCAAATTGTTCAAGCATATGCTTATGCTAATCCCAGCAAAAGTTCTCTTCAGCACGTGCTAGACTCCATTGACACATCCAGCGCATGCACAGTTAAGCATGCGCTTAAGATTTTTGCTGAACAATGTGTCCTATTGATTTGAGACCTGAAAGCAAAGTCTAGTAAATGAAGCTGTTTATCAGGATGATGAAAATCAGTGAGTTGCTCACTGCACAAATCAACCACATCATATTAGTAAGAACATGGGTGAGTCTACCTGACCACCAGATTCAGCAGGAAAAAAAACAACCAAACAAAAAAAACCCCTTAGTATAGGAAGAAGATAATGACAAAGTTGTATGCTAGAATGTTGGTGGTAGAAGCAAAAGGCTAGGAAACTAGCACAGCTTTGGGCTACGTGGTGGCTGAAATAGCACTGCTTATTTGAGAAGTCTATGGAGATGGCAAAGTTTGTCAAATACATACTCTCTGGACTTAAGTCTCCTTTGCCATTTTTTCCCTAGCTGGCATGTACTTGAACACACTTTGCCTTTGCAGACCAAAACAAAAGCTCTCTACAAATTCTAGATACCATATACTCATTTTCATCCCTTTAGTCATGCCTATTTATCTGCAATCCCATGCAGCAGAACATCCACTTCCCCAGTAACTCTGCAACTCGGTAGTACAGAGGGCCAGGTGGGCTTTCCTGATGCAGACCACCAGTTTCCAAAGGATTTGCACTGTTGAGTTTCCAGAGGCACTTGAAAATCTGTCCTTGCATTAAGGTCTCTTGACACTGCAAAGATCTTACAGGACAGACAAGACAGAAAAAGGATGGCAGAGGAGCAAGAGACTTGCCCCCAAATCACTCATTTTAGTGGCAGAATAGAGATTATAACACAGGTCTTCTGTAATCTCCTCCAGTATAGATCACCTACAAGACCAGCTCTCATTGATATGTCTGTGATAGCCTTGACAGATTAATCAGGATGGAAAGGGAACTTGCCTTGAAGTGGAGTAAATTATTTGACTACTAACACTGTTGTTAATATAGAGGGCCAGTATAAAACAGAAGAGCAATTGCATGCTTGGGAGCTGTACATGTGAGGTTTATTCACTGTAGGTTTAGGGGAAAATGTCACACCTCTACTGTTGCAGTGCCTCAAATTCAAAGTGGTGTGTAGTCCCTGCTCCTCCTCCCCTGGTACATATAGTAGTGTGTTATAGGGTAAGCATGAAATTAGGCTGGGGACTTCACATGGACCTAAGAACAAGAAAATACAATTGGGGATATGGCTGCCTAAGCCCTTAGGTCTTTGGGGAGAACCCAGCCTTACAGCACAATTCATGCAACAGCGATTTATGGGAGTTGCCCTGACTTGGCACTCAGAAATGGGAGCAGGACGTGGCCCCTCACCTCTGGACTTGCTTTCAGCACACTGTGAGGGTGCTCCGCGTCAGTCAAGTCCACATCCCGAAGTTAGCAAGTCTACATGGCCACAGGTTCTGCTGGCAGGCTGCAGCCAACTTCTGCTGGCCAAGGGGCTGGAGACTGCAGCAGCACGGAGCAGAGCCAGCAAGTGCCTACGGGAAAGGCCAGCTCCCCTGTTGGGGATATTTGCTTCATTACCTGGACCTCTGAGCTAGGCAGTCCCAACATCCTTGAGCCATCACTGTGTAACCCTTGCCAACTTTTGGCTGAAAGTCATGGCAAGGAGAAATGTACTTTGAAGAGGGGGGAAATATTCCAGTGGTGGCAGAGTTGTTCAGATTGTCCTGGTTCCTTTCCATGTCATTTAACTTGAGCCATGAGTTTTCCTTGTGTATGTGTTTATATGCAGGAATTATTCCAGGATAAAAGGCTTCCTTCAGGTGTGTATAGCTGGAATATGTTGTGCACAACCTGGTACAGCCCACCTGTTCAGCTGGTGTAAATCACTACAGCTGCACAGATGTTCTCATGTAACAGAGAAAAACCTACTCCATCCTCTTGGCCTAGCTATTCCCCTCCTCACTTGAGCCACCCCAGCACCCCCAGGTTTAAGAGATGAATCACTGCCTTTATCAGGGAAACAGGAAAGCTCCTTCTCTTTCCAGTCCTCCAAAACAACAACACTGCATCTCCCTGCTTCTCTCACACACATTGCAAGCAGTTTCCTGAGCATCCAGGATAGCAAACTTGTGTCTCCTCAAAGGACACACTTCTCAGCCTGTTGACCACTTCTTGGCCCTGCAGTGTGGCTACTTACCATCAGCTGGGACTTACTTCTAGTAAGAAACAAAAAAAGCACCTATGAAATGCTGCAGAGAAGGGCAGACAAAGAACATGGCCAATTATCATCATTTGTAATTCTCTGTTCTATTGTAAATACATCTTGTACATATTTGGATGTTTTCATCATTTACTGTCTTTATGGATTATGTGTTAAATGAGACTCTCTTTAGTTTATTGTGTAACACTGTAAATAACATAACATCCTTTATTATTTATGCATAGGCATCTAACACGCGGAGAAAGTTATCCTCATATTATTTTAAGATATATGTCAAAAATATGTTGCATTTTTCTTTTTGCTTTGAAAAAAATTGTAATATATCCTCTTTTTCCCCTCTTTTCCTTTAAAAGAAAAATGAATGCTAATTTATTGTTCAGGAGAGAAAGGGGATGTAACTGAAAGGCAAACTGTTCAAAGAACATGCTATGGAAGCCACAAGCTACTGATAAACTAAAGAATTTATTATCCCAAATACAGCAATAAGTAATTGTTGATTTATTAAGGTTTTGTTATTCATTTGCAGTAAAAGAGGTGCTGGATTAAATTGTTTATGCGTTGTACTGGCCCAGCTGCTCAGCAGACTGTGTCAGGACACTAACCACCATCTTTCTGGATCCAAACGTTGCTGTAACGGTCTTGTTCTGTCTTTGTGGACCACTGTTCCCTGAGTTTTCTGACTCGTCCCTATAGAGGTGTCTGGCAGACACTCTTGTTCCTAGGTACAACATTTTTAGTGTCTTAAATTAGAATTATTAGCTTTACGCTGACCATTACTACTCAAGGCGGGGGGGGGCGGGGGGCAGAAAGGATACAGTCTTGGGGCTGTGAGAGCCTGCTTTACAAAAATGTCACCTCCCTGCTCAGTAACAGTCAATAAAGCATATCAGATACTAGGAATTATTAGATAACATCACTATGCCACTGTATAAATTCATGATTTGTGCAGATCTTAAATACAATGAGTAGTCCTGGCCATCTTGTCTCAGAATAGAAATAGTATAATGGGGAAAGGTTTGGAGGGCACCATGAATTAATGGATATCTGGAGCCGGTGAGGTCTCGGGGGGCACTGAGTAGGCAGGGTCTCATTAGTCTGGAAGAAAGGACAGCTGAGGGGAGATATCACAAAGGTCTAAGGAAACATAATTATCTTGTAGATGGTAGGAAAGAACTGGACGTTAAGTACTTCTTCCAATACAAGAAATTGAGCCATCTATCAAAACTACTGGGCACCATATTCAGAAAGATGTGGCTCTTCATGTGAGGTGTAAGGAACTTGGAGAACTCCTTGCTGCAAGAGGTTATGGACTGTAAATATTTCCATGGGTTCAAGGGGAGTCCAGATCTGAGACAGTAATCCAATGAGAATTGTTAAATCCATGGAAACCACATCAGATGTGGGAAATACCTGAACTGAAAACACATGGAGGTTGTAGAAGGTGGAAATATTGTGTACACTTGCCCTGCTCTTACCCTTCTCCACCTATCTGCCACTCTTGGAGAGAGGGCAGGGCAGATATCTGATCTGGCTGTCCTTACATGATATTACTATATAAAGTCATTTGCTATTGACAAGCATTAAATAAGAGGATGAAAGCTAGGAGTGAGCAAAGGAGGGAGGAATGCAGCAAAGACATCTTGGATGTGTTTCTCATCCACTTGTTCCCAGGCCTACTGGAAACTTGTGGGTCAGATTCCTTCCACCTACCTGTAAGTACTAAATCAGATGCCAAACTGAGGAGGGATGGAGGACTGGAGGGATAGAAGAATGGAAGGATAGAAGAATGGAGGGATGGAGGAACGGAGGGATGGAAAGAGGGAGGGGGAAAGGGAGGAATTGAGGGAAGGAAGGACGGGCATAGGTTTTCTGTCACCCTCCCTCCCCCATTCTCAACACAGAGAGTGAAGACCTAGTGGGCCAGTCAGGCCTCAGAACAGGTTCAGTTCCCCTCTGACAACATCCCTGTCTTGCCATTGCATGTAGAGGGATCCTGTAGCCTGGAGTCTGGGTGCTCAGGCTATTTGCCTCACATGAACATTTTAGTCTGGTAGGACCTTGTCACCTCAGAGCAAGCCCAAGCCAGCATCCCATTGCACAGTACTAGTCTTGAGGAAAGGAAGGTGCTCCTCTTACCTTCCACTGCAAGCTGTTGAAATGGGAATGGGTTGCTCTGAGAAGCCAGTCTCCTCCTGAGGCATCCCCACTGGCCTTTCCTGGGTGGGAAGCAAAGGTGAAGGATTTCTGAAGCAGTTAAGTACTGTAAGAAGCACTCAGAGTTCAACAGGACTAAGGACCTCACATTTGACACAGAGCAGAGCGCTTTAGGAAGCACATCCTTGTGTGTCCCAAATGGCTGTCCTTGCAAAAACATTGTTTGTCACTCCATACTGTCTTTACCCTATTGTCTCTCTCTGCCAAGCTCCTGCCTCTGCACTTCTCCACAAAGTCTGGAAGCACTTGGCCTCAGGGAACACTACAGGAAGAGCAACCAAACCCTTCTCCTTATTTCTGCAGCCCACAGCTGGGTATGCTTTTAACATGCCAAGCCCACCCAGTTATGAGCGCATGATTTGGATGATGCGTTCCCCAAGTTAGTTCACTTTGTCTCAACTACTGCTGACAGGAAGAAAACTGTATCGAATGTCTCCAGACGTTGCAGCTAGTGGCTGATAATTAACCTGTGTAGCCCAAGCAAAGCAACATGGACTGTGCTCAGGTTATGAGACTGATAACTCTTCTTTAGTGAAAACCTACCCATAACAACGGCACTGGGAACACTTCAGGGCTAAATCTCATTTTACCATTCAGAAAAAAGGCACAGAGCCTTGGGAATTTCTGATCCCAGAGTGTTCCTTCTACCTGATGCTATGAGCTTTTGCTGGAGTCATTACAAAGTAACCCTTTTTAGAAAAGTTCTACTGATGCAAAATTATTCCCCATGTCTCCAGACTAAGTGTGGCAGGACAAATGTCACAAATCACTGGTATGTTCCTGATGCCCCCATTTCCACCCATCAAAAGGACTTAAGGAAAGTCCCACATCTCCCAGCAAGGAAGAGGTGAACCATGATCAGGCCCACGCGCATCTAGGAAGGCTGTCATGTCAATGGAGTTGAGGACAGTATGGCTCTCTACCAGCTCCTATTTACAGCTTTGCACTTTCTAAGCATTGCACGGATTGTCTGAGCCTGAGTCAAAGCTATCAGTATGAACAGAAGGAACTCCCCTTGAAAGCTAGACCTCACTCTCTAAGAAAGACTTTAGGTCCAGGAGGTAACCTACCATGAACTTCACTTGGAAGATGGACTTTTAACATAAATGGCAGCTGCTGATGTTTCCTTTTTTTTTTCCTTCCCCTTGAGGATAGCAAGAGATTTCTCTGCACTGGACACGATGCCCTGGGAACTCAGGAGATGGGAACCCTGGCAGCAGTGCATAGAAACTACCCGAAGTAAGGCCAGGTCTTCTGATGACAGGAACAGAGGAGGTGGCGAGGGAGTCATTGCAAGGTTACATGTTCATCAGTTGGTAGGGAGTACAGTGATTGTTAACAACTGATTAAATCATTACCCTGGTAATGGCCAATTTGGAACCAAGCTTCAGAAGACAAATATTGTGTGGGAGGTATTTTAACTTACCCTGCACATTACTGCAGAAAATTGGGTGATGTGTTTGCTATGTGTACACACACATATAGTCTCCCAAATTACTGTAATGATTTCCTGATGTTCAGTGCATGCTCAGTGACAGGAAAGGAAAAATACCTCAACGAGGCCATTCAGCAGCTGCAAAATTGCCTGCATCCAGGAGGAAACACCTTTTGCACAGCAGAGAGGGAAAAATGAGGGTGATATTTGACCTGTACAGCTACGAAGAGATGGAAAGGGAATGTCTCTTGCTTCCCCAATTGTACAGGCTGGATCACAGCTTGCAGAGGAGCCTTCACAGGGCCACAGCTGAGAAGAGAGTGGCAAGGTGGAGGACTGAGGGGACTCAGACTAGGGTCAAGGGTGGCAGCGTGTCTCTCATTTTATTGAAATAACACTAGACACAAAAGATTCATCCCAAACAGAAAGAGTCACTGAAAAAGCCCAAGTGATGGGTCCTGGACCCTCCATATGTGGTAAAGAGAGAGAATCTCCAAAGAGCAATTCTCATCCCAAGTTCTGGCTCTCAGGAGGTTCCTGTCTTGGGCTCCACCTTCGCACCCTAAAGGTCACAAAGCTGAGGGTGAGGTAAGTTACACCCTCCTCAAAACCAGACAGTAATCTGCTGAATGTATATGAGGAGACTCAGATACTTGCATCTACAGTGTCATTCCTGGAAAAACCAATGGGAACTATTAGGGCTGTGAAAGCAGTAATCCAAACTATAGGAAATAAAGGCCACTTACGTGAATGCCAGAGTATAAATTGAGGAACCTGCAATTCAGTATCCAGTTTTAAAATCACGCCCTAGTAAAAGCTCCAGAAGACAAAATAATACTGTCCTAGTGATACATGAACCATTTTAATAATTAAAAAAATTAACCATTAAAAAAAAGCCCTGCAATTCTGACATCTTACCATCTGCACACACCATCTTACCACACTCAACTAAAACATGCAATATTTATCTGATGGCTAATGATTATGAAATAAAGCTCAAAGTAATAAAACTCCAATTAAGAACTGGCAGACCACATCTATCTTGTGTCTGTTCTATAATCAGCAGCTCAGTTTTCATGGTACTAAATCACGCATTCCGGGTCATATCAATGATATAACAGAAAGGAACTCTTACACTTTAGTCCCTATTACTTTCATTTCCAAGTGCCAGCTTCCTTCAAATAGGACTTACATGGCCTGTTACAAACAGCTTTATCAAATCCAAAGAGGAAATTGTGATTACTGAAGTCCAGGTACCAGATTAGAAGTCCAGGTAACTTGAAGTCAAGGTAACAGGATTGTCTTCCCGGTAATTCTACCCTCAGCCCTTTCCTTTATTTGGCTGCCTGATATAGTCCAGAGCCTATCTGAATATTTCTGTGCCTCTCTACAATTAGTTAAAACTGCCATTCTAGGATTTCAGGTATGGCAATCATAGTATTTTCAGTAAACTTCACTTGCTGCCTTACAACTTTATTTGACTGACAAGTGCTCTACTGGCTCAGCAGCAGAATAGCTCTCAGCTTGATCCCTAGGTGACTGCAATACATTCTCAGCTGCAGAAGAACAGCACGCTTGCTGCTCCTTCTTTGCTATTTCACCAGGATCGCATCATCAATGTCAGCACATAGTTCCAGGATGTTCTTCAGAAATATTTTTGGTTGAAGATCTAAAAGGGTTGAGTTGGTCTGTTTCCCACCACTTTCCCACAGGCATGCACCACATCTTTCAGATTTAAGGAAATGGAAAGAGCTTTCAAGGGGGAGCAGACCAGAGGGAATGCTATGAGGTTCTATGTCAGGAGTAAAAGATGAAGAGCTTTGCCATTGAGCTCATATTTAACTTTGTTACATTCACCAAGCAAGGTATTATTCATCGCAAACTGAGGTGACGGGAAGTGTGCCATACTGCGTGAGGAATACAGTGATGCTGAACTTCAGAGCAGAGGCTCAAAGCCATTTGCAGTTAAGGAGTGGCACCGAGAGACCTGGCTGACCTGGGAGCTCTAGAAGTATTCAGAAAGGTGGCCATCTGAGTGCATTGCAGCACGTCATGCCCTAAGCATGTGTGGAGGTTTCAAAGGTCAGCCAGTCTTGGCTGCAATTTGCTTTCAGGGGTGTTAAGAGCTCCCAGACTGGCAGGTAAGCCCTTTGGCTTGAAGACACCTATCCAGGACTTTCTTCCTGAAGCCAGTGAGGAGACCCAGGATCTCAGCAGTGCTCCCTCCAGCCCAAAGGAGGAGGAAACAAATGCCCAGCTTGAGTTTCTGTATGTTGGCCTGAAACCAGACACTGTGTCAATACTCTGCTATGACAGCTATGGTAGTGAGAATTACTTCAGAACAGAGGCATCCAGTGACTGAGAAGCTGAAAAATCTCTTGCACCAAAGAGCAAATGTTTTCCTGATTTCTTGGAGGAGTGGTGGGTGGGAGCTGACATGATGAAGTGCAACAGAAACTTTCAGGCTGGAAACTGGGTTACAGTCCTGCAAAGCCTGGGGGCACAGGCAGCACTTCAACAGCAGATGCTCTCACCCACTACCAACATGGAGCTTCAGCTTGCTCCTGGTGGCAAATGTACCACAGGCTCTTCAGGAGAGGAGGGCAGCTGGTTTAAGCAGTGCTATTGCTTGGTGGCTGAGGTTGAGACAAGGTCACAACCATCTTTTTACATCCAAGCAGTGACATGAATGTCCAGTGACTGTAGTTCTGTAACCAGCTGTCCCATCCACCTATAGATAAACATTGTACCTGTGTGGCAAGAACTTGCTGGATGTTATCCACCACCTGTGCAAGATGTTTATTTTGCCTAAAGCACGTAATGCACTCATCCAAATGTAAGCTCTCCCAAAGGACTCAGTAACTCTAAAAGGTATGATCTCTCTGTGAGAATCCCTAAGATTTTGCAAACTGGAATCCCTCTAAGGGGAGACGATACCCTCTTTGCTGCTGACAGCGAAGTAGCAGTGACAGCAGAGAGCCTGGCATGCACTAGCCACATGGCTACTTAGCTAGGCTTCTGTAAAGATTTTGAAGAGCAGATCAAGATCTCTGCTGTGGTAAACTGTGATCTACCAGGTTAGCTATGCCTATGTGAACAGTGGAAAAGTTTCAACAGTTGACATTTCCAGGAATTGCTGAGCTATCTCTATGGCTAAACATGGTGGTCCTAACTCCCACTCTTGTACTCAGACTAGTAAATTACCCACCATTACTCTCCCCAAGGTACCTGACTCAGGCAGACCTGAGACAAAATGACCCACCTCCTGTAGGCTGAATCCCGCCTCCCTGGAACAGCCTTTTCCAGTATTGCATTAAACAGGAGAAATGCCTGAGGTCAGACTCTGTAAGAGGGGCCTGGGGAAGTGCAAAAGCTCTGAAGTAGTTGGGCTAAGAGAATCCTGCTTATGAATCATTAATGTTTTTGTGCCTCCCCACAGAGGAATTTGCTTTTAACATAGAAATTAAGATAACTGGGTTAAATGCACAGAGTCTTCACCCCTACCCTTCCCAGGAGAACCTTTGCTGCTTTTCTTGGTCTTTGATGAGTAATGACTTGCCCTGGAGGAGAAAACCTTCTAAAACAATTGTAGCCCTCATTTGCATGTGCTGATTAGCCTCAGTATCACCATAGTTTGGTTGTGCAGATAAGCTCTCTGCAGCTTCTCAAAAGATAAGGATGTTCCTGGCCAAAGGTTTGGCAACAGCATGAATAACTGCTTCACTAATAGCAATCACTAATGCAATGACTGGGATTAAAAACAGGACTGCTAATGCTATTAATGCAAGTGACAGTGATAATGTCACAGTGCTGTATAGTAGTAACCTTGTTATAGCTGAAGTTTGTTACAACTAACATACTTTTGGGTTCTCTCTAAGCTAATTTGCAGGAAGTTTCAGCTGTAAATGGCATATGTTTGGAGTATGAAATACCAATCCCATGCAATGCCCTAGGTCTTGGAAGGACCCCAGAACAAAAATGCATCTGAGCCTGATGCCGTTAATAGAAAAGGAGAGGAAAATGTCTCAAGGTCCCTGCTGGCAGCTGAAACACAATGAAGCTGTTTGGAAGCTCAGTAATATGGTTTGGTCTTGTTCCATGATCGCAGGTGCTCAGAAGATGACTTTTAGGGTGTATGTGAAATAGGGCATGACCAGCTTCAAAGACAGGAAGCAAAGAGCATCTCACTGCTGCTCCCACTTCCTATGGACTGCCTAGTAAGTCTACTTCAGCATGTCCATGTGGAATAGGGCAAGAAGTTGACCAGCAGTGAGTATTTAGGACCTTTGGGGAAGGAAGGCAGGAACAGTTCAGAAGGCATAACTGGAAAGGAGTGGCATAAATTTCGTGCTAATGAGAGGGAGTAAGAATTCAGCATAGGTATAACACTTAGGAACCCCCCACCCCTGTTAGAGACAGCACTACAGACTTCTGGGCTGAATAGCTGGGAGTTGCAGCTCTGCTTTGAGCCCATGCATGGTCCCCATTCCCCTAACACCTACATGCTGCACCCAGAGTGCAACGGCCAGGGACAGAACCAATGCTTTGATTAGTTCACAGCTTTTTCTAGAGAGGCTGTGCACAGCAGTCATTTTTCTTGAGTCTCCTAAGCCAACAGGAACACCTGCCTGGTCATCAAGAACAAGTACTAAGAGGAAGAAGAAAACTAATGGGACTACTGAATTATCCAGCTCCATAAGGTCACAGGCTGTTGTTGAAGAAGCAGACAGTACTTGCTTCTCCATTGCAAACAACTGTGCACAGTGGCTAGAAACATCCCACTAGAAGTTACCCCTGCACAAGCAGGACTGGAGGAAAATAGATGTGAAATGAATAGTGCTGTTCAGTCAGCAAGGGAGTCTGCCGCACAGCAGGGAACGGTCTGCTTGCCTACTGGCCAGCTGAAACCCTCCCTGGCAGAAAAAAAAATACAATGTATTTCTGCAAATACCAGCAGTACACTTCCAGAAACTGAAGCCTTTCCTCGTTTACTCTAAGGATGGGGGAAGAGCAACTTAACTGATTGGCTGGGGCATGTTTATATGGTCATCCACTAACAAATCCCAGGCACTGTGCCAATTAGCAGGCCTGTGTGATGTCTGAATTATGCTCATTAGAGCATTCTTGCATCGTTGCTGCTCTGACTTTTCCACACTTCTGAATAGAAACACACCCGTCTTCCAAAACAGCATGTAAGTGCTGAGCCTAATCCTCAGTCTGATGTTTGTCCTGGTTACCATGTGTCTAATTCTACCCTAGCCTCAGAGAACAAAAACACAAACTGCTAGAAAACAAAACTCTGTTTCTTACACCCAAATGGGGACAAAGTTTTGCCTTTGGGTTTTTGCCCATCTAATTCTTCTCCGAGATCATAGCTTAACTCCTGGGTGGCTGCAGCCAGGGCGCCTTCCTGTAACAGCATTGTTCTGGTCTTGCCATGCTTCATCCAGCTGATGCAGTTTTTCACTTGCAGAGGACTGAGAACTTTGTTTCTGCAGAGGGGTTAGTGACAGATGGGGTTAAGTTTTCTCACTGCCCCACAGGACCATGCAGGTTGGTAAGCTGGGTTTCTCTGAGGTGTGCTGTGGACTTCTTGCAAGGATCGCCACTAATTACCAGGTTGCACTTTGGCATTGCCAGTTTTGTCTGTTCTTCAGTTGCCACAGTCTGTAGAACTGCCATGCCTCAGCCCAGAGGCTCAGCTAGGCTCTCATGGACTGTCATCTCACTACAGCTATTCATAGATGGAAAACAAATTGACGTATACTGCCAGAGAAGACCTCTTATGCTAGCCACAAGGAAAGGAGTGCTCCACCTGAACAGGACCTGTGTGTTTCAGGGACGGGCACTGTGAAAGGTGAAGATGGACCAAGGTAGACAGGTTCTTCAGTGGCCCACCTCCCCCCTTGGCTGTCTCTATTATTTTCACAGTTAACAGTCTACATTTCCTGTGTTCCCCCAGGTACTGAACCAGTCCCTTCTCACAAGCAGGTGCCCAGCAGCATTTATGTCTGATACTAGTTGCCGTAGCTATAATTACTAAAACTGTACCTCCATTAACAATCTGACCCACATAAGGTCACAAGCTGGGGGAGGCTACCCTACAACATTGGCATTCTGTTGCCTCCCTACCCTACTCTGCACCAAATGGAGCCGAAAGTCCCCTGTTCCCTAACTGTTGTAACTTTTTGGTTAAAAACATCTGTTAAAGACATACCTGCAATTCTAAGAGTTTATCACTTGAAACTGCACTTAGAAAAAGAAAACATAAAGGGCTTAATCATGTTGAAATGCACCGTCTGGCTCCTTTTTTAGTTGATGGTGCTGAATTACATTCTGGTTTCTATGTAATTGGAAGAGAAGTAAAAAACACTTGTGGAAGTGGGAAATAGCCTAAGCAAGGTAAAAGTCAAGAAGGTTAATTAATGGGGTTTTTTGAGTTAACTTGTGCATTGAAGTGCAGCCCCTCAGAAAATCATTTTCTGGATGTGTAGACTATGTTGCTGTAGGCAACAAGAATAAGCCGGAAATTTGATCAGATTTCTGGTCTCGCTTTAATTCTGATCTATCCTATCTAGTGCTATTCGTGCATTTAAAAAGCCTTGGTAGGGGGCAGGCAAAGTCAATTTCAGATTAAGAGCACTGAAGGCTAAAAGAATGCAGTAGGAAAGGGTTTCCAGAAGTTATGAACAAAATAAAAGGCAAAAAAGGATATAGCCTCAGTTGCCCTTTAGGGCAACTAAGTCCCTGTAGTCCCTTGATTCTGTCTTATGCAGGGAGGTACCCAGTCCTTGAACAGTGTCAGATGATTTATTTTTAAATTAAAGGGATCTGGGAAAAAAATCGGTGACATCTTCAGTGTTCTACCTAGTTACCAGCTATAATAAATGTTTTCTTGTGTGTATTCTTCAAGTGGCATGGTCCCAACTGCATAAATGCAGACAGCACACATATAGAGACATGGGCTGTGCAAATGATTCAGTACTTAACCCAGTTATGTTTAGGCCATTATCAAAGGTCTGCTTGCTGCAAGGTCGCAGAAAAAAAGGACGTGCTAAAAGGAGGCAGAGACTGTGAAAGCAGCTGCTAGCCCATTTAGTCACATCAGCATTCTCAGGCTGTTCTATAGCAGGCAAGAAAAATTGGTTTAAGAACACTGACTCAGCTTCAGCCAAGGCATCTCCTCTATGAGATGGCTGGAAGGGTTAAATTCAATTACTTTCTTCAAATATGCAATTACTTATTAGACATCCCTCCTGTCCCTGGTATAAGGAGGAGTGGATATGCTTTATCCAGCGGCATGCACTGTGCTGTTTTGCATCTGCCTATACTTGTTCTGTCTCTGAGGGACTTCAGGATGAGGTACTTGAAGTGGATGGGAGTATTCCCTTCCAGCCTTGAACAGCCCCAGTTCTATTCAGGACAGACTGACTATGGCCAGCTACACTTTTCTTCCCTTCCAGGACTAGGCCACCAGTTTATAGATGTCGTGGTTTAACCCCAGCCAGCAACCAAGCACCACGCAGCCGCTCACTCACTCCGCCCCCATCCAGTGGGATTGGGGAGAAAATCGGGAAAAAGAAGTAAAACTCATGGGTTGAGATAAGAACGGTTTAATAGAACAGAAAAGAAGAAAATAATAATGATAATGATAACACTAATAAAATGACAACAGTAGTAATAAAAGGATTGGAATGTACAAATGATGCGCAGGGCAATTGCTCACCACCTGCCGACCGACACCCAGCTAGTCCCCGAGCGGTGATTCCCCACCCCCACTTCCCAGTTCCTATACTGGATGGGACGTCACATGGTATGGAATACACCGTTGGCCAGTTTGGGCCAGCTGCCCTGGCTGTGTCCTGTGCCAACTTCTTGTGCCCCTCCAGCTCTCTCGCTGGCTGGGCATGAAAAGCTGAAAAATCCTTGACTATAGTCTAAACACTACTGAGCAACAACTGAAAACATCAGTATTATCAACATTCTTCGCATACTGAACTCAAAACATAGCACTGTACCAGCTACTAGGAAGACAATTAACTCTATCCCAGCTGAAACCAGGACACTAGATGACAATGCTATGTCATCTGGCTCCCAGGCTGCCATATTTTATGCAGGACTGCCAATAGAGGGGTTCCTTTTAACCTCAGAGGGCTAAATTCAAGCTCACTGTTTGGATTAATCACACTAATGTCCTGAGCTGGTCTGGGAGGCAAATGCAGGGGGCAAGCCTTGTGACACCGCCCAAATGGGGCTCTGGGATGGAAAGTGTACAGTAAAGAAGTGGAAAGGCAAGCGTACTAGCCAGATGGAAGACACAAACACATAAATAAAGACTAAAAATTCTCCTGTGATGTTGACAAACCAGAAGGGCAAAGAAACAGGAAAGATGCAGACATCTTGTCCACCACAACATCAGGCTCAGTGGGGGTTGAGTCAGACTGGGTCACAAACTCCAGCCAGTTTTACCTGCTTTTCGGGTTAGCAGTGAATACCTTGCACACTGAAGGGCTGGACTTCTGCTTGCGTGCAAGGCATCAATCAAACATGGGCCAATTTGTGCAGCCTAGAGTATCAGATGGAGTACGTGATCAGGCAAGCAAGGGAGACAAATTTGAACTAGTTGCAAAGGAAATTTTTGGCTGTTCTTACACTTCAACAAACCTATCTTTAATTCCTGCTTTCAGGATGAGATCTCTCCCAGAAATGGGCATGATCTTTGGTTTCAGGGGTACAAAAGCATCTACCTACTTGCGTGACTAGCATTTTTATGAGTGTCTAAGGACTGTTAACAGAAGCACAGTATATCTGTTTAAACTATTTCAGCAGCTAGGAGAGTTACATACAGTGTCAGATATTTTTCAGATTAGTCCTTTTAGCAGCTGATAACGTATAGGTCTGAGCTGAAATGCTGCGATGTAAGCCACGCAAGAGGCCCACAAGGCAAATTAAGCAATAACATGCTTGATGCTCTGGCATAGTAACAAACCATGTTTCTTTCTAAGCCCTGCACAGTGGGGAGAGAGATTCCCTCCCCTTCACTCTCCTTGCATTCACCCTCAGGCACAAGATGACAGGCTCTGTGCTAAGTATCTCAGGCTGCTTTGTACTGCTGAGGGTACCAGCCCCCAACAGCAGGACAGAAGGCAGCAGCTGGAGGAGCTGGCAACTCCTTGCCTCTCCCTGTGGGCTCCTCCAGCCTGCCCCAGAGCCACTTAGGTGGGGAAAGCAGGGGCAGACCATCCAGGAGAGACAAGCTGGGGGAAAGCAGGAGAGCAGAGAGAGAAACAGAGGAGAAGGCTGCGGAGTTGGGGTGAGAAGGAATAAAATGCTGCTTTACACCCAGGCCAGTCGCACTCTTCCTGCGCACTGTTGCCTGTGCTCCACAGGATAGGAGCAGAGATGGCCCCTGGAACTGGACAGGACAGAGCAGCGTGGAAACCACCCAGCAGCATGGTGCAGTGCTTCTCCACACTTTGTCAACAACCAGAAGGCTGGCCTGGGCTGGGCTGAGCTCTGCCTGCTGCTCCAGCTCTGAGTGCCACTGTGCATGTTGCTTGCTGCAGCCCAGCCAGTTTGGGAGGGGGCAGAAGAAAAGGCCAGGAAGGGTGCAACAGAGAGTAGGACACACCTGGCCATTACAATCTCGATCTCAGACAAATAGCCACCAATTAAAGGGTAAGAGGATAGGAGGGGGATGGGGACTGCTCCTGGGGAGGGCTGCAGGACAGCCTCAGGCAGCAAGCAGGGGCCAACCCCATGACCTGCAGGAGCATTAGCAATGCTACCTGTCCTCCTCAGCACAGGGGCAACGTCTCTACTCTAAGACCCAGAACCACGTGGTGTCTGACCTATGATTACGTGGTTTTCTGCCTGAGAGAGGGTGGCTGGCAGTGCTGCAGTGGGTCCAACATCCCCACACAAGCACAGGGCAATGACAGGCCACCTGCTGCCTGCCATAGGGAGCTGGCAAGGGATGCTTAGCAGCAGGTTTCAGGATGCCCTCATCCTGAGCCATGCTTCAGCTGGCATCCACCACCCTATCTAGGAGAGCTGTGGTCACCCAGCAGTAATGCTGAGATGGCCTCATCGCCACGCTGCTGCTTGGGCAGTTTGCAGGGAGAGGGATAAAAAGCCCCTCCCCCTCCCCAATGGGTCACAGACCAGCCATGATGCCAGGGAGGTGTGTAGTGTGAAGGAAAAAGGCAAGACTTTCGCAGTCAGGAAAAGCCACTGTTGCACATGTTGTATTGCACCCAGAGACTTCCTGAAGCCCAGCTGCATGTCTCAGTGGCAGTGCCTGCATAAATGGATTCCTGAAGCTAGTCTGGTGCTTTTCTGGATCCTTGGAAATCCAGCCTGGCCTCAGTAACAAAGTGCAGATACACACTGAACACACAGAGACATATCCTGTGCTGCAATGCTGTGATGGGGGAAACTCCTAGCTGAACTGAATAAAGTTCAAATAACCCTTACTGGCTGTAGTCTAGCCAGGAAACCTTGACCTCCGAGGTGAGGTCATTAAAGCTGAACTTCTGGAAACTCAGAGGTGTTTAGAGACCCTGTTAATTACTAATCTTTTAGACAATGCTGGCTCCTGGGATTTCCGGAGCATTGGAACTTTAGTAGCAGTTGGGCCCAGACCACTCCACTCCCTCCTCACAGGAGTACCTCCTGATGCAAACACTGCCAGTGTCTTCTCTAGGGCCATGCATGCAGAGGTGAGACAGTTAGAAGAGTCAGAGGGTGTCAGAAACTGGCCCTGAGCATTTCTTAGCAGATGTAAGTCCTTTTTGTCTCATTACCATGGAGATGACATCATCTGTTTGCTATGTTTATCTGACACCTATGAAGCGTCAGGTGGTTCCTACCCACTGTGGAATGAGCTGCCTATTTTTTCCAAAATCATGCCCCTTAGAGTACCTTAACCCTGTAGGCTCAGCAAGCCAACAGGTCAGCAGAGGGATGGAGCACCCTGGAGGCAGACCATGGTTTTAATGACAGCATGGAAACCAAATGCCTAATCCATGAAAAATGGCTATGACAAAATATGAACAACTGAATTCATAATCATAGCAACACAGGGAACAGAGGTCAGCAAAACAGTTGTATTCTTTCAATCAGGAGAAGTAGCTGTTGCCCAGTAGCTCTCACTCTTTCCAGCTGGACAGTCACATTCCCAAACACGTCCTGTTGAAGGCAAGCCTTCCTTAGAGGGGGGTAACTGATGCCCCTACACAGCAGAGAGAACAGCAGCGTTTTGTGGACCCATTGTAGTTAATGAACTTTGTCAGGCTGATCAATGATTTTCTAGCAAATTTAGCTGATCATGGTTGAAAAGCAATCACAACTGATTTGTGTTACTGCAGCTACAGTAGAAACCCACACCAGCTATGCCTACATCATGGGCATGAGGATGCTGCTTAGCTCTTCTGGCCGTCAGCCTGCTTTCCTGGAACTCCTTCAGCTGGGCCAGCAACCTAGCACACTCAGCTAGGGTTGCTACACACATGCAATTTCCTAAAGACATTCAGGCACCCAAATCTAGCTGATCTAGGCCCCCAGGTTTCTAGCAGTGACTGTTCGCAAAGTGGGAGCCCCAGGAGCCCTCAGTGGAGTCCCCAACTCCCCCACAGACTATGCTTCCTCCCCTGCAGGCAGCACAGAGGACTCCAGGAGCTGAAACTGAACCCTTACCCAACCTTATTGATGGATGCAGGAGCTCCTGGATAAGGCCTTACCCAAGGACTATAATTTCTTTGGCTTTGTCACTTATAGAGCATGGAACATTCTGCACAAAGCATGCTGAGGCAGATGCACAATGATTTGTTAGCAGGGTCTGTAGCTGATGGCATGCATTGACTGTAATGGTGGAAGTTACTTTTGGGGGAAAATAAAAATTAAATGAGAGAAAGAGAAAAGGGAAAGCAAAAAAATTCTCTGACAGCAAGTGGGAAGAGAAGCAATGCAGGTTCCCAGACAAGTGTTCTCTTCCTCATTTCATCTCCAGAGCAGCAGCAGATCTCCCCATAATACCTTTCCATAGCAACCATAAAGTTTTTCATTAGGCACAGAGGCTCCTTCTTTTTCCTCCCTGCTTATGGGATTCTGTACACACTAATGCACCCTTTGTTCAGCTGTAAGTGCTGCACACTGACTGGTTGTTAAGCTTTGTACATATATGTAGCGGGCTCCTAAAGATAAACCAAAGCAGCCAAAGGCAGGGAAAAAGGGGGAAAGCAAGCAGAGTTCTCATGTAGGTGGCAGTTGCTTCCCATGGGAGCCAATCACAGCAACACTGGTAGAGTCACAGGTGCAAGACCATGAGAACAGCAGCAAAACAACAAAGGCAGAACAGTCCAGCAGACAGTCTGGAAAACACAGCCACAGCACCTCCGGTGACAAGTACCAAGTTGTTAGTAGAAGGCAAGCTGCAGAGTTGCAAGTTTCTGCTTGCAGCAAGGCTATTTGCAATAGCCTTTGGCATTACAAAAGCTAAGACACCTACAGCACCTTGCAACAGGCAGCTCCAGCAGGGAAGAGTGCAGGAGCCCTGCATTGGGGTAGTCAGTAAGCTAGTACATGAAGTGCTGTTTTTCACTTTGAGAAAGGAAGGCTAAAGTTCCTGCCCCATACCTACTATGGCCTCATCAGTGCAAGGATCAGTGCAGAGAGCTGCACTCTCCCTCATCCCAGTCAGGCCATCGCTACCATGTGGCTGTGGCTGCTCTGTGCAGGGCTGTGCTCCCATGTGCAGAGACAGGAGCACTCTGATCAGGAGCTGGAGAAGTGTTTATGTTGGGGATTCTGAGAGAGGTTACCTCTTCTTGCTTTGCTCTAGTCCTCTGCAGCTCATTTGTGTTGGGGTTAGGCAGGTGTAGGCTCATCCTCTTTCCTCAGGCACTTAAATCTCATTATGCATTGCTTTGAAAAGTCTCTTCATCTAATCTGAATACAGAGGAGAGTCAGAGGCATATTCCTCAGCTGTTTCTGCAGATCTGAGCAATAGCTCTGCTGCACAGAGGTGTCCTTAGACAGATGATAACACTTGAGCCATTGTTCAGTGAAAACTGGGACCTTCAGGAAGGCGTAGTCAATTAATGGATATTGCAGACTAAAATGTTGTTGCAACCTGTGGTTTTCTGTCTCCCCTTATATAAATCAGGTTCAGCACTGGCAGTTCGGAGAAGATAGTCTGTGAAAGTACGGTTTCTTTGTAAAAGAAACCAAAGGGCATTTTGCTCTTGCAGACTGTGTCCTCATGTACCTGAGTAAGGGAGACTGCTGAAGAAGACTGGGCTTGGCCTGATGTCGAATTGAGAAGCATGAAGTTGGTTATCCCCATTCTAGAAGAAGTCTTTTTGCTGCCTCTGTGCGTGAGGTTTAGTTAACTGATTAGTGGCTAGCTCAGTTTAACTAACAGCCTGCTTGTGGTCTCAAAATTGGGTCTAGACCATGTAGGTATCAGTCAGGTAACCTGAACACCGTTAGGTCTGGGATCATCATGACAGTTATGCTGCTTTAGTGTTTCAACAATTATTAGACAGCACTGCACCTTACGCCTACTTGTCAGCTTTCTCCAAAAATCATAGTGGCCAAACACGCAGTCTGAACAATTCCAACAGTTCTTGCTATTCAGGCGTTATTCATCCCTCAGCTTCTGATCCATATGCAAGTCATGTGCATAAGCCATATTCTGCAACCTAGCAGGTTAGATACTGATATTCATAAGCACATCAACCTTAAGTTAAAGGAGCTTCAACAAAACCTTCATGTCTGTTATGAGCAGCAGTGCTGTAGAAGGGTCTCAACAGAGTCTTGCTAACAGTTTAGTAGTAGGTTTGATATTTAAGTCTATGTATTCTCTTATGTCCTGAAAATAACATGATACAGGAGGGAGAAGTGGGGAGAAAGAGACAAATCCTTCATCTCTGGTCACTGATGTGCCATAGGTGAGTTTCCAGTTGGAGAAGTATGGCAAGCTATGGTGGCTGAGGGGCACAAGCAGTGCAGTGCCTCCCTCATGAAACAGCAGTCTCTTACAAGGCCTGACAATGTTGTCAGACCCTTGGTCCCTGAGCAGAGCAAGCAGCTGTTCTGCCCCAGCTTGCTCTAATCCCTCTTTCTACAGATGGGGGTGAGAAGAAGACTCTTAGGCTTCCTCTAGGTGCTACTAAATTACATGGTGCAAAGTGACGAAGAATCTGCTACAGTTACGTTTTTTGGAAGATGAAATAGGGTGATGTTTTCTTTCCCCATGTGTCTTGCTGCACTACATCACCAGATACAAGCAAGATTTGTTACTCTGAGGGGGCAGAGGAAGAACTTGTTCAGACTGTTAGGTATGTCAGGAACAGCTTAATCACCAGTAGGGTTGCTTACTTGCCTAAAACCATTGCTGTATCTTTCAGGAATCATCAATGTTCCACTTAGGAAATATTTTTGCCTCTAGTGATTTGTATGTGTGTGTTAGCTATCCAGCAAAAGATGGCATGACTAAATAATCCAACAAGTGTTTTATCAGCTTGTGTTTGCTCCCGATTCAAAGACAATGCCCCCCAAACAGTCATTCCCCAGGAATGCAGATCTTAGAGCTTTGGCATTAAATTTCACTTAATGGAATTTGCTGCACAGATAAAACACAAAAAACGGCAAGTCCTGACTGTGAGGACATTTCCTCTGATAACAAACAGTTGACATAGGAAAAAATATAATTTATCCAGTGGTTTGTCTGAGGTCAATGATTTAAAAAAACAAAGTTTTTTAAAAAAAATCTAGACAAGCACCCCAGAAGAATGGATTTCAAATTGATGAGGTATTTCATCCTGATTTTCAAGTCGTATGAGCTCAGTTGTTG
This sequence comes from Haliaeetus albicilla, assembly GCF_947461875.1. Lineage (NCBI taxonomy): Eukaryota > Metazoa > Chordata > Aves > Accipitriformes > Accipitridae > Haliaeetus > Haliaeetus albicilla. The sequence continues at coordinate 42,240,825 of NC_091516.1, forward strand.
CCGGACATGCTTTAGAGGACTGGCACCAGGAACTGCAGAGGAGTTGTGTTGCCATTTCAGCAGCCAGAGGAAACCATGGCTCATATCTGGTACCCTAAGAGCCCTCTGGACAGCCAAGTGTGACAGAGATCTGACCCTGGCAAGGAAGGTGGCAGTAAGTGTTACCCATACTTCACATGTGTTTGGAACAAAACCAGCATCCTCAGACCTGTTGGTCCTGATGGCCTCCTGTGTCTGATGCTTTGCCAGGACATTCATGGGGAATCTTTCTCTGGTACACCACAGTGCTCTTCCAAACTGGAGACTGAATATGCTGGTAGAAGCTCAGGGAAAACCAGAAAAGGCTTCCACCTTTCCAGAGTACTGCTACCTTCTACAGATGCTGCTGTCTTTATAAGTTTTACTATCATGTCTTCTCTGCATCCTATGCCAGGGGCCACTGACCCCTCCTTTGTTGATTCAGCGGGTTGCAATGGGGACAGGAGGGAACTGAGATGGGTTGTTATATGTTTTAAGACCTTGGCACGTGAAGAATTTCTGCAGCAGGCAATTGTCTCCATTCATTACTGCTCAGGCATACCAGTCAGATATCTGGTACTTCGTACTCCTCTGACTTGTCAAGGTCCCAGAAAAAATCATTAAAGCATCAGGTGGGGATCATGTAATGGGAGAGATATACTGTCCAGCTGCCTCTCTATTAAAGGGTACAAGCCCTGCTATTGCCTTCCTCATGCCCCATCCTCCTCTCATGGCCCTCCAGTCTGAACTTGTGAAGTTCACCTGCATTGCACCATGGGATGATTGATTTTCTTATGCCAAAGCAAAGGCCTGAGCTGTTCCACACTACCAGGTCAATCCTGCAGCATAAACTAGCTGGCAGCACTCCTTTAGCATGCAGAGAAGCATGCTGTGCAGAACCGTGTGCCCACTGGGGATATGAAAAGGGAGCTTTCTTCTCAGTTCCTGTCTTTTGCTTGTCTTTCAGCATGACAGTCCTGAAATTAAGGTGTGCAATGCATTTGCTGTCTCTGTTAAAAAAAACACTTCCACCCTAGAAGATATAACAAGAGAAACACTGAGTGGTTTGACATTTGCTATCAGCAATGGCAGCATACATGCTCTTTTCAGTAGATTTCAGTCCCCAGGTGAGATATTATTAGTAGCAGTATACCTGAATAGGCACAGACATAGGACTTTCTCAGGGAGAAAAGAAGAGACCAGTAACTCAGTGCCCTGGGCAAGCAGACTTCCCTGCTCTACTCTAAGATCTTGGGTATCTCAAGAGTGTGTGGTATAAATCCATTTGCAAAGTTACAGAAGGTGTGCTATGGGGCTTGTAGGTTGTTAATGGCTTGGAGTCATCTAAGGAGCTCAGGTGGTGGTGGAGAAAACCATTTCCTCTGGAAAGGAACTCCGTTGTCTATAATTGCCAGTGGTTTTCTAGTATATTGGTCTGCCCATCCAGTATCAGCTTTCCTAAAGTACAAGTGAAGATGTGGTAAGGGAGCGAATGACATCTTGACTGGCCTCCAACAGCATCCAGAAGCCTGTTCTCATCAGGAGCCAGGTGACTGTCCTCTTTCCAATGCCCTGCACCTGTAATAAGCTGACAATGACAAAAGTCACCTGGAGCAGAGCTCTTTCTGTTCAGCTCACATTCGCAATAATCAAGTACTAAAAAGTAATGCATTCTGGCTGCTGGGAACTCTGCAGCATTCTAGCTAGTTCTGTAGTTTGGAGGACAAAAGAAGATGATAGCAGGCAGGAGAGGTTATTTGTAGAGTGGGTCAGAAAATTGATTTATTCCAACCATAAAGTAGTGTGGGTGAGAATAAAAATAGAAACCCTTAGTCAGAAATTTCTGCATTCACTATCCATACTTAAGGCATTTGTTAGAATGTGGATGTGAGCCCTCTGAGGGCACTGAAATTTACTTTTGCTTGTTTCCTTCCTTTTCTTAAGTATTTTTGTCTGTTAAAACCCCTAAATATCAGAAAACGGATCTTCCAAGAAAGAACTTTATTCTCAATGAAAAACCTTGGTTTGATTTTCATGAGGAATCAGGATATATAAATATGCTGTCTGCTTGCCATCAGTCACTCTGTCCTATAATAGTCATTGAAGGTATTCACCAATATCTCAGAAGACTAAATTTCCACAAGTTTTGCGGAAGCTGAAACTTGGGTAGGACATCCACTGTAAAAGGGACTGCAACTTGAGTTGACCAGGTGTTTTCTTCGGCCTGTGGGCTGCCTCATTAACTTATGTCTCTTGTCCAGCCAGTGGTTAAGGACCAGTTGGAAGGGTAAAACAGTGGATGGGACAGGGAAAATAGCATGCTGCTTAGAGTGAAATCCTGTAAAGTCTTCTTTGGAGAGTGAGCTGGAGTTATGAGAAAACTGTTTTTGTTAGTGCTTCTGCTTGTTTGATAAACTTTCTGAGAGGAATGAAATGCCCACCTCTATTCACTGCTCTAAAATGAGAAAAGCAAGTGGACAAATTGCATTTTCCTCTAACTCATTACTGCTCTGAGTGAACAAATGGAGAGATCCAACTGTTTCCATTGCCTTTGTGCTCTCAAGACCAAGGAGGCATCTGCAGCTCTCTTGGCAGGCCATGGAGATGTCACCTTGAAATAAGCATTTGGGACAAGAGTCAAAAACATACTTCAGCCCGGAAAGGAATTATGAAATCCTACCAATATCACAGCCTGTGCTTAATTGTCCTCTTGAGAACTTGAGAGATAACATACTAAAGACACAAATGTTTAAGGCACACAACCTTTTTTGCTCTCATCATTAGTGTGATGGAAGAGCAGCTAAGTCATCTAGATCTCTAGAAGGATCAAATTATGTGAAATTTGAGTCTTGCTCTCCATTAAAGCTGAGGTTGGACCCCAGTTGATCTAGTTGTGTATGACACTCTGCTGCCTTGACTATCAAGCTGAGATGCCTTCTCATCACTCTCTGATGGACTTTGTCCATAGTCAGTGGTGATTGGAAGATCCACCACTTCTCAAGAGTTTCCCAAAGCCAGCCTGTGATCTGCCATAGCAGAGCTGTGGGTTGTTAGGAAAAAAAAGATGGATCATGTCATGCTGCAACTTCCATCAGAAAGCTTAGAGATTTATTTTAAAAGATCTTTCATTGATACCTGGATCCCAAACTAAAAATATTAGGAGGCTATTTTAATTCCTGGTTCCAGCTTACACGGAATCCAGCTGTCCTTGCATGAATGCAATTAAATTCTTCCTTGACTCCACAAACACTGTAGCTGGCAAGTGCAATTACTTCAACAGAATGAAAGAAATACCTTTGTTTGTGTGTAAGTTCTGACATTTTTCTTCTTTGGTTCTTTGACCTTTTGTACATGCAGCCGTTGGGCTAATTTAACTAAAATGTGCCCTTTCTGCAAGCCCTGCTGTAAAAACACTTTCAGTGATTTAACTAAATGCTGTGGTTTGCACATCTGAATGTATTGATGAATGTTAACCCAGGATAAGCCATCTTCTCTGAGGGAGCTTTTAAACATACTTTTAGGGCACTGGCAGGTGAATTACAGTGAGTCAGCTACAGCAATTTAAGCATTTGTAAGATCTTCATTGATCCTAGTTTTTGCTGCTGCTACAGGAGGAGTAACCACCCCGGTTCCCTCAACATGCAGGTGAGATCAGTTGTAAGCAGCATCAGCTGAGCTGCAGACAGCCCCTTCCCTCAGCAGCCCCTGGCTGGGAGTTACCATGCTGTTCAGGACCCTGCACAATGACATGAGCCCAGGAACAGGCCCTGCCCAAAGTTTTGCTTTCAGGTTTGTTCTCCAAAGTGTCTTTATGGCTTGGCACAACTGGGCCTTCAAAGAGTCACTTAGAATTTCACTCCAGGTGGCCACGTGCATTTGCATATGTGTAACTCGGCCAGCGGCACTGGTCTTTCTGCAGAGGTGCGATCCACTGTGCTGGGCCATGTGGAAAAAAATGGAAGTTTATTCTTGGCCCTGAATGCCAAGAGCTGGGGGCAAATGCTATTTAAAACCAAAATCTCCAGTGCCCTGTCTGCTACTTAAGGATTCCTCTTAATGGCAGCAGCTCTTGGAAGCTGGAGTAAGACAAAAAGTTTGCCAGCAGTGTCAGGAGGATATGGTCCAGTGAGGTATAGGAGATGTCCTGTGTGCATCAAGTCTTCATATGGTCCAGTGAGGCATAGGAGATGTCCTGTGTGCATCAAGTCTTCATGTGCAGCTAACCAAGACTTCTTTTGGAAGGGCTAAGCTGGGCAAGAGTGCCTCTGGATTTCCATGGGATTAGCCATGTTCTACATCCTGCCTTCAGTTATATGAAATCTTATACAGGCACTATAACAAAAATTTACCTGGCTGCAGTAGTCAAACAGATGCCACGAAGCTAGAAGAACATCCACTGGCCCACAGTTCTGGCCTTACATAAAATCATACAGGTTTGACATGGTTTACTTAACAGCCTAGTGACATGAATCAGCCTGAAACTGTCAGCAGGCTCTGTGCCATGAGGACAGGTAGTATTAATTTATTTTCAGGTTTGCTTCTAAGTGTGTCAAAGGGTTTGCTGAAAATGCTAAAGTCCTAGAACACCAATCTGCTATTGAGATTTGATTCAAAAGCGCCTGCTGGCTATTTGTTGTATCAGCCAGTCTGCCTTACAGTCCATGAGAGTTGGCATGACCTTAGCCCACACATAACACGCTGCAGCAAGTATCAGTTTCTGCAGGTAGTGTTTCATGGGCCAAAAGGGGACAAGGCATATCTGGGCTACCTCTCTGCTATATAAGACTGGTTGGGCCAACATCTTAGGGACCTATCGGATGGAAGGGTAAGGGAAAATTTAGGTAGCCTTAAAGTCTCTCCTAGCTGATATGAAGAGTCAAAGGCTGTATTGGATTTGTGTGGCAGGGTTTTGGTAGCGGGGGAGGGGCAAGAGGGGTGGCTCCTGTGAGAAGCTGCCAGAAGCTTCCCCAGCTCCAAGTCAGGCCCGCCTCTGGCCAAGGCTGAGCCCATCAGCAACAGTGGTAGCGCCTCTGGGATAACAGATTTAAGAAGGGAACACCTGCAGCAAAGAGATGAGTGGGATGTGAGAGAAACACCAGTGCAGACAGCAAGGTCAGTGAAGAAGTAGGGGGAGGAGGTGCACTGGAGGAGGTGATGCCCCTGTAGCCCATGGTGAGATGACAGGCTGTCCCCCCCCAGCCCATGGAGGTGAGCAGGGGAGCAGATGCCCCCAAAGATGGCCATGACTCCATGGAAAGCCCACACTGGAGCAGCCTGTGCCTGAAGGACTGCAGCCTGTGGAAAGGACCCATGTCCTAGAAGTTCATGAAGGACTGTCTCCCATGGGAAGGACTCATGTTGGACAAGTTTGTGAAGGACTGTCTCCCATGGGAGGGGCCCCACGCTGGAGCAGGGGAAGAGTGAGGAGTCCTCCCCCTGAGGAGGAAGGAGAAGCAGAGACAATGTGTGATGAACTGACCCCAACCCCCATTCCCCGTCCTCCTGCACCGCTGTTGGGGGAGGAGGTAGAGAAAATCAGGAGTGGAGCTGAGCCAGGAAGGAAGGAGGGGTAGGGGGGAGGTGTTTTAAGATTTGGGTTTACTTCTTGTTACGCTGTTTTAATTTGATTAGTAGTAAATTAAATTGATTTTGTTTTTTCCCCAAGTTGAGTCTGTTTTTTGCCCATGACCATAAGTGGTGAGCGATCCCTCCCTGTCCTTGTGTCAATCCACAAGCTTTTAATTATAAAAAATTATAAAATTATAAAATCCCCAGGGGATGGGGAGGAGTGAGCGAGGGGCCTCATGGTGCTTTGTTGCTGGCTGGGCTTAAACCCTGACAAAGGCTGCCCTACTCTTTTCCTAAGGCGTGTTCAGCAGTAACACAGTCCACTTCAGATCCGACTGGAAAAAGGGTGGCTGCAGCACTAATTGTCTTCAACAGCCAGGACAAAGAACTCTAGCCTACAGATTGGGTGCCCTCCAAAGCAACCACTGCCATGACTGGATATTGGATTTTTCCTTTGTCTCCTGGTTGGACCTCTCAATTACATTTGTTATACTCAAGTTGTTAACTTGTAAATGTGATGGCCATCAGCTGGCTTTTGTTGTTGTTGTTGCATTTTTAATGAGATTATATTCTACCATGTCTATTACTCCTGAAGCTAGAGGTGTATGCAAAATCCAGGCTATCACAGGAGGTGGTAACATTCATATTTATCTCATGTATTTGTTGCTAGATGATCGTTTACTCCACTTAATTCAAACATGGTGGATTTCTCATCTTATTTTTCCTTTCCAAACTCCATTCTGAGACTGGTATGTGAACTGCCTTTCACTCAACTAATTGACAGTGTGTGGTTATAGCTCTAAATGAAATGAGAAGTTTTGCATAAAGAAACTATAGAAGCTTCAATCCATGGATTTTTGTGCTATACTTGCACTTCCAGATTACCTGTGGAGGAATTAAACCTCTTCATTCTGGTGATATGGCTAACATGACAGGTCACTGGAGTATTACTGGTTACACATGTCAGTCTTCCTTTTCTTGCTTCATGAATTTGTTTTGCTATGTTTTTCTCAGTCATTCAATACCTTTTCCCTATGACTTTCCCATCCCATCAGTCTGTCTGGAAAGATGGAGATTCAGACTTCCTGAATTTAGTGGTACCTATTAAATAAAATACCTGAAAGTCATTTATGAAAACAAAGGTTTAACACCAGCCTGAACTCTGACTTTGTCTATCTTGTTTACAAGGGACGTGGCCAATCCCACATGCCCAATGGCTGAGAAAGGCACAGCAAGAAATCTGCCTCTGTCCCATGCCTTCCCCTTCTTCACTCCAGAGCATCACATACTTGACCCATACTTTTGCTTTACCTCTTCTTCTTGGACACCTCTGTCTCCTAGACTCTTCCCTACCCTATGGCAAGGGAGATCACAGGCTGGATGAGGTGCTGCCCATAAAAATTGGGCTGTGGGGAAACTGAACATGTTGGGAGTTGTGGTCCTAAGACAGGAGTTAAAATTTTGGCTTCCAAGGGAGGGAAGGTGAGGTCCTGTATTTGCAGGGGCCATGGCCCAGGAAAGGTCCAAAGCTAAGAGAAAAACACCCATACTGCACAGCTAGTTTTACACAGTCTGATGAAAACAACTGGAGTCCAGGGAAAATAGCTCTTATCTCTCCGGGTTTCCTCTGATACCTTCTTTATTTCAGTCTGTTTATGGATCAAGAGAACATGTTTGAGAAACAGCATTAATTCCAGCTTAGTCCTTAGTCACTATCCCACTTTCTGTATGTAAACACTCAGAAAACAGAAGCCCAAGGCTCTGAATGAGGATTTTTCCGGCCATTTTTATCCTGACCCTTAGCGTTATGATCATGCTCTAAGAATTCCTGTTATCAGTAACTCTGGCCCCTCAGAGACCATGGTCATGCAGTAGGCCCACCCAGCACGGTCACCAGATATCCCAGAGCAAGGGCGGCTGTAGCCCTGTGTACCCTGCCAGGTGTCAATCTAAGCAGATTTTTAAGACCTCCAGTCTTGGAGACTCCTTTTTAAAGTGAATTAGTGTTTATTAGGGAGTCAGTCTTTGCAACACAACCCGCATTTAGCTACAGATCCCTTTTGCAGAGCTGGTCTGGAGGCATGATTTGCCCATCCTCTCTTTGTGCAGCTGAGTATTGATTCCTCATATAGTACCTTGGGCTTGTCCCCACTGAACAGCATCTCAAGTTTGCTGAGATTGTCTTGAAGGTTAAACCTTCCTTGCCACAGTTTGTGTGCTGCCTCCCTCCATTTTGCAGAGTGAACAAAGTACAAGACTTGGCTATTTAAAGGCAAACCAAGGTGCTATTGAAGTGATGATTGTCCATCTACTGAAAATTATCATCAGTTACAAATTCAGACTGGCTCCAGCCTAGCAATGACAGCCTTGCAGGTTTATATGAGGCTCAGGAAGGCCCTCCTAACAGTCTTTCCCATGTCCAGCAATGAGACCAGCCCCACAAACATCACTAGCCCCAACCCGTGCTAGCACAAAGATGTTTTAAGCAAGTTTGTATGTTTCATGTTTAGGGGCTTTATTCTAGAATTTCAAAATTTTTAATAATTCCCTACTCTCCTACAACTTCTTTCTGTCCTGACCTTTGCACTTTCGCTTTTTGCTCACACCACGAGAAAGAAGGGCCTTACTATTTCATGTTATGGTTTTTTTACACACACAGTAAATCACAGACAGAAATGCTACTTCTACTTTCAAAAGCTGAATTGATGTATATGATCAGTGTGGTGCTTTTGTGATGGGAAAGGAGTGCAGAGATGAAGAGATCTGGTTAAAGAAATGTGAAACTGAGGAGTGCTAATATGGAAGATCCGGAGGTACTATGGTGAAGTCATGAATTGCAGGCACCACTGAATAGAGTGGCCTTCAGCTAGGGTACCTGGCAATCCAGGGGACTTGGTAGCATTGACATAGCATCATGGAACAGAGATGGATGATGTGGAAGACAGGTGATATGGAAGAGTTAGGATGATGTGGACATGGACCACCCTGCTGCAAAGAGAAAAGATCATTGTGTTGTCCTGGACCACCCAAAAAGAATAGAATTGGGGCAGGGGAAGGGAGGGGAAGAAAAAAAAAAAAAGGACAAAAAGAAATTAAAAAAAAAAAATTGTTAGCTGCATTAGCATCTTTTATTGTTAAACGTTTCCTAAACTTAAAAAACTGAGGCCCTTTTTTTTTTCATATAGTAAATGTCTTCCTTCACTGTCCACTGTTCCTTTCCTTAATGTCAGCCTCATGCTTAGCACCTTGGCTTCCTGTTGGCCTGCTTAATACCCACAAGAAGGAAAAGTTGCTGTAGAGCAATGGGAGACTGCCTTTCTCTTCCATGTTTGTACAGCATCTGGCACAGTGAGGGGCCATTTGCAGATGCTGCTGCACAGATGATAATGAGTGTGAGAGATGCCCGTACAACACACCCTGTTCAAGGCCTTTATATGCCAGTCCTGGTACTTGTTTAGAAGTAAGGAAAAATTTATAAGAAAACTGCTGAAGAAAGTGTCAGTCTCAGAATTGTGGCTCCTGAGAAATGAGCGTGTCCCTACAACAGTGCCTGTTGGCCTTCAGGGAACAGTGTGACCTCAGCAGCTGGAGACAACTCCCTTAGAAGCCTCTTTCACTTGTCTTTCTTTGCCCTCATCCCGGTTCTCCACATAGAGCCAAATAACTTGAACTTCTGCAGCAACAAGAATGCACAAAAGTCAAATGCAAAGTGAATTCTGGCAGCTTAGAAATCCCAAGTGCATTTCCCTCTCATGGGATCCATTCCCACTGCTGCAGCACTACAAATCCAGGTTCTCTGGGGTTTGGACATCACACTTCGTTGTTAGCATGAACCCTAGCACATTTTTCCTCCACCACCTCTTCTCAGGAAGAAGTTTCCTGCTTATATTTAATCACTCACTCTTCATGCTACAGCCTTTCCACACACCAGTCACCTCTGTGCTGCTCCTCTGGCTGCACAAAATTCTGTGATGAATGAATTGGAGCTGGTATTCAAGATGTGGATATCCTAGGCATGTATGTATTAACATAGTAATATAGTCTGTTCTGTTGTTTTCCCATCTACTAATTTTTAACATTAGCTGCTTTTTGTATTTTTACTGTTCACTGAACTAATACTTTTGCAGACCAACCCACAGTAATACAAAACTCTGGGTTTTAGTGAAACTGTGGAATTCACCATTCACCACTTTGTATGCAGTGTTGACTGGGGACTGCTTTGTATTATGTAGCACAGAGTTTCATCTACAAACTTTTCTTACGTTGTTTTGCATCTTGAGGGTTCTATGGAACCCTTCTCAGCACCTATTGTTTTACTACCCCAACTGTGTGTGCTTGCCAGAGTTGGTTGCCTCATTAGGCAGCTACCCCTTCTACCAATCATTTGTAAAGAGGCTGTGCGACATGCACTTCTGTATAGATCCACTTCATTAGAAACCTGTCTTCATTGTAAAATCTGACTTTTTAGTCACTCGCTACTTCCTCTTTTTTAACCTGTTCTTTACCTAGGCAATACCTTTCTTTTTTAGCACATTAGAGCTCAGCTTCTCCAAAAACCTGTAGGGAATCATCTTGTCAAAAGCTTTTTTAGAAACCCACATAGTACCTATCAACTGGTTCTTCCTCACAAACGTGTTCAGTGGCTCCTCAAAATGACCCTCACAGATTGGTAAAACCTGACTTTCTTCTGCAAAACCTGAGGAGTCTTCTTGATCGTATTTGTTGTATCCATAAATTCTATCTTGTATTGCTCAGCGTGGATATCAGGACTACTAACCTGCACTGCCCACAACACCCCTCTCCACAGCTCTTTTAAAACTGGTATGTTATCGGCCACCCATTGTTAGTGCACTGGGGTTGTTCTAAGTGATAGCTCTCACGCCACAGTAACTGATGTGGGAATTTTATACTTGGGCTCCTTTTGAAGTTTTGGATGAATGTCATCATTCAAGGTGACTTTTTTACTCTTTGTTTTATAGTTTTTCTGTAGGTTTATTCAGACACAGATCCTCCAGCATATCCTAAGAGAAAGTGAACTGTGAACCTTAGAGAACAACTTTCAAGTGAACACATGTGAAGAATGTATTTAGTTTTCTGCTATGGCCTTATCTTTTCACCTTGACCTCTGTGACCACCTGCACCTTTTATACAGCCTGTGAAGGGCATCCTTCTCCTGGTGAGTGGGGAAGACAGACACGCCCTGCGCAAGTTGCTCCTCCAAGGTTTTTGACCTGCCTGCTCATAACTCTGACTAACCAGAAGGACTCTTATTGTCCTCATCTGGTCTCACTTGGAACTTGTTTTCCTTCTCCTGGTAGCATCTTTTACCCTGCTGTTTAATCATGTCAGCCTTTCTCTTTTGAACTGGGCCTTGCACATTGCTCAGGGCCAAGTAGTCACCTGTTGTGACATTTCAGTGCTCTGTTAATTATCACTCTTCCACCAAGCTTCTGTTACAGCCAGCTTATTAGTAGTTTCATTTAAAACTATGTTGTCAGTTCCCACACATTATTTCTAAGATGTCCAGTATTTGTCAAGAACTATGTATATATACTTATATATATATATATACATATGTATGTACATATTATGGTTTGATTTCCTATTGTCTGTGTTCTGCTTAAATGAGAATTGTTATCTCTTCAAACTGTTTTTTTCCTTTTCTTTTCCATGAGCTTCTACTCTAGCCATGTTTTGAGGGTGCAGTTTCTCTCACTTCACCCTTACAGATGCATCACTCCTAGTAGTGTGTTTGGCTGTACTTCATTGCTTTTCCATCTTTTTTGTTTTCTGATTTGCTATTTAACTGTTTTAGCTGCAACCTGCTTCTATGCTAGATTAGCTGAAGCCTGCGCACTCCAGAAATCAGTCCCTTGTGAGTTCTTGATGAAACTGAACGTTTCCCCCTCAAACCTTCCCTATGTCTTTTACTCGGCTATACATTAACCTTAAGGCTTTGCTTTTCTGCATCTCTGACAGGCCCTGAACATGCTCCTGGAAGGAATTCCAGAGATTATATGGTCTAAAGCAGTACATTTTTATACAGAATCTTCCTTCTTATCCATCCCTTTTTCAACCACAATAGATTGTTCATCACTATCACCTCCTTTCCAGCACTCCCTAAGAGCCTCTCTAGACACAAGGAGGGTTTACTACCTTTACATCTTCTGCCAAGCAAGTCTCCATCTAGTCTTCTCCAATATCGTAAGCAGATACTTATACACATGCTATTTATATGCAGGCATTGTAATAGCTTATATCTTCCTCTCTGTTGGGATATCTATTATCCTTCATGCAAGGCAATATATGTGCCCACTGTGGGGCTCATTTCTCACTTTTTTTTGTTAGCTGGCTATTAGATTTATCCTTTTCTCAGCTGCAGTGCACTGCTAAAGCTGAGTTGGACTGCCCTGCAATGTCCAAGACATGTCATGATAAACTCCTCTTTCTCACTGAGTTTTTCCAGACCAGTCTGTGGGATAAGTGGTCTGTTCATGGGAGCTAGGCAGTGATGCACCTGCCTGGCAAGCAATGACATGTGTGGCATGAATAGGAATGTCTCCTGTGGTCCTGCAGTTTGTAGGCTTTCCTGGAGGGGAGAACGAAATTCCTTTGCTACTATTGTGTGGGGTGATTGCATTAATTTATTCCTCAGTTTATACAACCTACTTGGCTTCCATGTGGGATTGGTTTCTCCGTGGGAGTAAGGACAGACTGTTTGTTATACCACTGGCTTGGCGTTGGGCTTTGTCTTGCTTACACACACTACAAAAACCTACAGACGTCAACTCTGTGTGCCTGGAGTCTTAAAAGCAGTACTTCTTCAGATAATGTTTTTTCAGAACTGTTTAGTTGAATTCTTGACTGAAAGCCTTCCCTGAGTCGTCAGCACACTTGAAAGGGTCGGTTTCAATAGCCATATATCTGAAAAGGACTTTTCCACAGCACAACAAAGCAAATTCTGCCTGCATGAACAGCATACACAGAGCTAGGTGCAGCTAAAGACAAATAATTTGTTTGTAAGGGGTCCACCAGCCTGCCATTTCCATAATGTCAAAGTGGGGGGGGATTTTTTCTTTCATACTTGACGTTCATAATGATTCTTCCAGTGAAGGAATCATGGGTGAACTCGAAAGCATCAAACTGGAGAGTAACACGTTTTCCTCCTTGCATCTTTTTAAAACAAAGCGTTTGGGAATATTCCTGCAACTTTCAGGGAGTAACTCTGGACTCCAGGTATAAAACCCTGGCCCCTAGTGGTAATTAACAACTACTACCACTAAGGCGGCGGGTCCTTTTGTAAAAAGGATGATGAGGAAGAGCACAAAGCACGGCATCTCTGAAATAACGGTAATATTTTTTATACTTCTTATTGCTTGGACAGCAACCAACTGTGGTAGGAAATAGAAAAACACGGATAAATGCTCTGTGGTGAGGACCGAAGTCGACATCAATTCCCTAGGCTGCCAGGACCAGAATGAATGCACTTTCCCAAATGAATAAGCTTTCCATTGTGTTCTGAAGTACCCTTTCCTTAAAATAAGCATGGTCTGGGAATCAATAATGCCCGTTAAATGGATTAAAAATGGACCAAAAAATACATCTCAAAAAGTAATTGTTCAAGTGGACCAGTCTGTGAATGCAGATGATTTTAGTTGTATCCCTGAGGGTGGATTTCAGTCCAGGGGCTGTTCAATATCTTAATCAATAATCTGGAAGGAAACATGAAAATCATTGCTGATAAAATTTGCAGATGAAACAGGAATGCATAGAATAATGAATGGTTAAGGAAGGGTTCCTCAGGGAAATCCAGATTGCTAAGCCATGTACTGCCCAGTATGTATGCCTTTGTATTTGACTAATAGTAAAAAACTAGTAAGAAGCAGTCTGTGATGATGGGGGGGACAGTTCTGAAAAGCAATCTTCTGGCAGGGTAACTTGATGTGCATTTTGAGTGAGAGGCTGCAGCTGAAAGGGTTAACACAGTCCTCCTGTACATGGGCTGTGAACAAGGAGCAGGGACCAGGAGTTGCAGACTTCTGGCTGTAGCTGTGGTGACACCATCCTTAGCCTGCTGTGTACAGCTTGGTGCCACTGGTATGGAGAGGATGCTGGAGGAAGAAAAGGGAAGTAGCATAAAATGGGAAATTGGACGGCTCAGGAAACAGATAAAGTGATGCAAGGTCTGAAAATGCTGCCTTGAAGTAACAGGCTTCAAGCACCTTGATTTATTTAGAGAGAGAAGTGTGGCAGATTGCTTACTCTGAAAGCAGTGGCTTTCATCTTGCAGTTACTGATGCACTGACAAGGGACTGTGCAGGAAAACTAAACACAATTGGAAGTTTAAAATTTGCTGGACTGGAATCAGCTTTTGCATATGAAAATACTCAGGAATATGTAAATTTTGAAGTCTTATAAAGAGTGGTTTGCAAATAACAAAACAATAGGAAGGTAAGATACTAGAGAGAGAAAATATAAAAAAAAAAATCCTTCTAAATTCAGGAGCTGCAAAGACAAAGAGGATGGAAATGTTTAGCAGATAGAGTAACTGCTGGAAGCTAAGTGGTGGATTCTCTTTTCATTGAAAGCTATGCATCTTCCTGCAGAGCAGAGTATTCTAACTTACCAGCCACACATGGCTTGCAGCAGATCCAATGAGAATGTAGGCTTGCCAGGGATATGCGCAGCATCTCACCAACTGAGAATTAAGAAGCTTCAGGGGCCTGGGCTCTGTGGCCTGTGTCCCGCAGAAAGGTCACACTGGGAAAATTTATTTCAGGTGCTACTTTAATTTGACTTTAGCAGCCACCATAGATGAGATACCTTTAGTGGGAAAACTCCATTTTGGAAAGTTGCCTGTGTCCCGCAGAAAGGTCACACTGGGAAAATTTATTTCAGGTGCTACTTTAATTTGACTTTAGCAGCCACCATAGATGAGATACCTTTAGTGGGAAAACTTCATTTTGGAAAGTTGGACCAGGAAGAGGGTGAAAAGGTATTTCTGACCCTGAGCAGCAGGGTGTGCATGAGAAGTGTAGTACTTATAGTTCACAGTGATTATTGAAGTGTAAAGACTGTTCCTAATCTCAGTAAAAGTCTGAACTGAAGAGCTCCTAGTCCCCAAAGCTCCTTGACTTGATCTTGTTGCCTGACAAGTGTCCTGATCACAACATACCAGATGGCATAGTCTCCTAGAGGGACAGAGCTGTGCAAATGTGATGAGCATAGCTGCAGGTTTCAGTTTCAGTCCCAGCCCACTGCTAATTTTCTTTAGTCACTGATGCAAAATATTGATTTGAAGGCAGATTTTAAAGTGTTACTAATCCACAGGGGAATAGCAGTATATATTTAAATTCCATATGTTGATTAAAGCTGTCAAAGGTCTTATATGTAATTACCTACATGTTTTTTAATACATTAGTTCTCAGTTCTGTAAGGCACACACAATCTTCAAGATGGGGAAAGGGAAAAAGAAATAAGATAGCATATTTGGATTCAGGATGACATGCAAATTTGTGAAGTGTTCAAAAAGGACTGTCGTGGTTTAACCCCATCCAGCAACTAAGCACCACACAGCCACTTGCTCACTCTCCCTGCCCAGTGGGATGGGGGAGAGAATCAGAAGAGAAAAAGCAAGAAAACTCATGGGTTGAGATAAAGACAGTTTAATAGGGAAAGCAAAAGCCACACATGCAAATAGCAAAGCAAAACAAGGAATTAATTCACCACTTCCCATCGGCAGGCAGGCGTTCAGCCATCTCCAGGAAAGCAGGGCTCCATCACGCATAACGGTTACTTGGGAAGACAAACACCATTATTCCGAACATCACTCCTTCCTTCTTCTTCCCCCAGCTTTTTATTGCTAAGCATGACATCATATGGTCTGGAATATGCGTTTGGTCAGTTGGGGTCAGCTGTCCCAGCTGTGTCCCCTCCCAACTTCTTGTGCACCCCCAGCCTACTCACTGGTGGGGTGGGGTGAGAAGCAGAAAAGGCCTTGACTGTGTGTAAGCACTGCTCAGCAGAAGCTAAAACATCCATGTATTACCAACACTGTTTCCAGTGCAAATCCAAAACATAACCCCATACTAGCTACCGTGAAGAAAATTAACTCTACCACTGCCAAAACCAGCACGCTGCCCCAGCCGCATGGTCTCAGGTGCGAGTGGTTGGAACCTTGCTCATTCAGTTTGGTGGCTTTTGGGTCTGTTGCACTGAGGATGTCAGTTTAGAAGGAGATTGCTCAATATTACAGGCCTTTGGCAAAGTCTTGGCAGCTGGGTGTGGTTTTCTCATTCCAACACCTTTTAGGAAGGATTCTTGGCCAGTAGAAGAGCTCAGTGTGGTGTGACTTTCCCAGGCAATATAACTACCAGTATCCATGATTCCTCTTTGATGGTTTGTTGTCTCCTGAACCTCGTTTTCTTTCTTTGTGCCCTTGTGGGCATGTGGCCAAATCTATTTGTTACAGCAGCCAGCTCTGCTTCAGATGGAGTTCCACCCCAGCTTTGGTCTTTGGCAATATTTCAGACCCTTTCCCTCAATTTCTGGGCTACTTTCTGCTTCTCTGTTGTCACCTCTTGGTCTTAATGAATATTAAATGGAAGAAGTGTGACAACACAAAGCAGCACCAATTGTTTTAGGAGCATGAAACTCCTCAACCTTGCACTGGGCCTTCAGTGCCTAAGTCTCTTGGGTGCATTTGGAAACCACTAGCTAAATGTCTGATTAGAGCTGGTCAAAAATATTCTGACTGAACAGCTGTCTGACAGAAAATGTCCTTTTGATTAGATTGAAACATTCCACAGGAACATGCCAGTTTTGATGAAAATTATCAAAGTATTTTATTTCTGCCAAGCTGGAGCTTTTGATATGATGAATTCGGCACATGCATGGCATTACAAAGGGCAAAATGGCAACAATGAAGTGAAGAATTGCAGCCTTTACTGAGATGTTGCATTTTGATAAAATTATTTTCATTATATTTTCAAAATTAATTTTAAAGGGGGGGGGGGACAGCTTTGCAGGGAAATGCCAAAAGCAAGGCTCATTAGAAAACACTTTATGCTTTCAAGTTGCCTGTCTTTAAAAATCTCCAAATTCTGGGCAGCTTCCTTGTCAAACACAGCCTGCCACCGACCCTTCCCACATCAGCAGCCCGGTTCAGCCATGCTCCCCACCCATCCCACTGGGTGACTTCCCTTCCTTCCAGGAAGAAACCTCTCCTTGAGACTTGTTGTGTGACAGATGTCTCCTCAGTTCCTGCTAAGGGCCCATTCCAGGTCTGCTTTTCCCAGGGGGGAATTCAGGGAAAGACCTCAATGACAAACAGATGCCCAGGAGAAATTGGCCCTGGGGAGAGAAGGCATGCAATCCCTGAACAGTCCCTTTTCTGCTGGAACTATTGAAAAGCACAGCAGAGAGTTTGAACTGGATGCTGCACAGTGTGCAGGGACACAGGCCTGCAGGGAACAGGCGTTGATTTTATGGCCCCAGGATGAAACCCTTGAGGCTCATCTTGCAAGGGAAAAAGCAAGGCATGCACCCCTGGGTATTTATCTGTGCGCCCTGGCAGAGGAGGACAGGTGATCAAATTAAAAGGCAAGCAATCATAGGCTGATGGGGAATTCCCCTTGCACAAAGCCTAATTAAATTTGGGCTGCCATGCAGAGAAGCAGACTTGTCAGTAAGACTTCCAAAAAGGGATTAGATGCCTTAAATGGAGACAATCTGCATTTGTAATTACACTGCTTGGGATAACATTTCTGTGGGGGGATAACATTTCTGTGGGGTACTTATCCTTGTTGTTTGGGGAATAAACTGATCTGCAGCTGGGTTTGGGACAGGAGTTCCTTGTGCTGAAGAGTCTTGCAATGAAATGATTATGCACGTTTTATTGCTTCCTCCAAAACATTTGGTTGCCAGCCACTGCTGTAGGCAGTCCCTGGACTAGACTGACCATCAGTTTGTACCTCTGGAGCATTTCTAATGTCCCTGCATTGTATTACATTAGCATGATAACGCAGGCCATTCTGCTCTGCAAAGAGCAAAGTCAGAGCATTATGAAGCACTGCAGTATTAGTGCAGCTTTCTGTCACCCAATCTGTTGTTGGGAAGAAATACAAGGAAATATAACTAAGTTTGTGATATTACAAAAAAAATTAAAATACAAGGGGAAAACTGCATTACAGACCAGAATAGGCATGCATGGGGCTGAGTGCTCTACTGGTGGAAATCTGCTCAGTGAAAGAAACTGAGCAAGTGAGAACCACAGCCACTGTGTTCTCACATGAACAACAAATATGAGACATATGGATGAACCTTTGGGGAACATGAGGCTCCTGGGTGCCATTTTATTGCTGCTTGTGCTGAGCAGTGTACCTTTCTGGTGTGGCAGTGGAGGCTCAAATGCTTGCTAAGTGACAATGGTTTCTCTCTTTCAACTGTGCAGTATTTACTTTCTATTTCAAATAGAAAGTAAAGCCTTCAAACACTGTGAAGAGAGAAGCAGCCTTTATGGGCCACCCACTCTATAAGGCATGGCTGAAGGGAAAGGTGAAGTGAAAGGTAAAAGGAAATGTTTTATCCCAGAAGAGTGACAGAAATAACATTTGGGACTGAACTGCAAACTTTTCAGAAGCATGGAGTTAGCCACAGGGGAAATCCTAGAGAAGATCAAGAGGATTAAGACAGCCTTTTATATTGCCTGAACTTACTTCTGCACAAGGAAATTCAAAATTTCCTTGCCTAAGCAAACAATGACCCTTAGGTTTGTGTATCTGGGATGAGGAAGACAGATGCACAGATTTACAGCATCTGTGTATTGCACCTCTGGTGATTATGCAGTTCATGGTAGCTATCCTTCAAAGTTACATACATTTGTAAGCAGAATGTTGTGAATAGTCCCATTAATCTCAGTGCAATTATTCCTGATTATATTACACACAGGTATAAGTATTTTTGGAACTCTTTATCATTAATTCCTGGAGAAGTAAATGGCCAGGATTAAGGAATTGGCTTTTTCTTTTCTGTATTCTTAATTTCTTTTCTTTTGTTCAAGTCCTGATCAGACCAAAGCTCCACTCCAAAAGTCAGACTATCTGATGACTACCAAATCATGCAGCTGGCCAGGGAGATGGACAGGTCTTGGATGATGACTCAGTACCAGCTTGGAGGGTAGAAGACCCTGGCTTGGAGCACACCTGCACCATGGTTAAGGGCTCCTGGTTTTGTACTCAGACACATTAGAGAACCTCCAACCAGCTCCAGGCAGATCCTAGGACATTTTCCTGGGTTGCTGAAACCCAAACATTCAGAGACAGGTTTTGTTATCTTTGTTGACTTTGCAGGATCCTGGTATCAGTATCCCTATCTAAGTGACTTACATTTCAGAATAGGAGAATTTCCACCCACCTGAGGAGTTTAAGAGAGACATAAAAGAGAGAGCATGTGTAAGCAATAGATATCACAGATGTTTAAACCACCATGGCTTATTGTTTGAAAAGACTACCACTGACATTGACATGGTGCCTGTCCTTTCAGAGAGTTTGGGACTTTTGGTTTCTTTCTCAGGGGGTCTGGACCTACTGACATCTTTGACTAGTATCTTTGTTCACTCTGTGAGAACTTCAGCAAGTCAAGCTGTGCCCAAAGGGCATTGGAGGTGCCCCAGAGGACTGAGATACTTGGAAAGGGATACACACATGTAATGTAAAGCTCATGTGTTTTGTTTGCTGAGTGTGTCCCACTGCTCACAACTGGGATAGTCATTGTTCGGGCCTCTGCTCAGCTCCCAGGTTGGTTTTGCAAGCCAAATGTTGAAGTACATAAAAGGGCCACAGAGACAGCTGAAGATAGAGGATACCTATGTAAAAGATAGGAAAGTGTTGGGGATACTGTATCAAATGAGTTGTGCAAAAGACTTCAGCAGGGAGGTTTATGCTTTAGCTATGGGACACAAAGCCACAGGAACATAGGCTCCATAGCTACAGGGGTCCATGAACAGCCTGTCTGTAATGGCAGTAATTCTCCTCACGGTGCTGGCTGTTTATCTCTGATAGAGCCCGTGTCCTACCCTGGAGAAGACATTAAGGGATCGGAGTCCCTGGCATGTTTCATCTCCTTTGTTGCTGCTCTGGCTGCGTAAAGCAGGACACACATGCTCTCATCAGAGATGGCACTTTGATGTCTTGTTTTGGCCCCTGGAGCAGCAGCAAAGCAGATGGAACTTATTGGTGAACCCGGCCAATGATTTCTGAAATCACAGTCTAACAAGGTTTTGTTAGAAAACATGTGAGTAAAGGATACAACACTTCTCATCTTACAGAGTAACTTATCCAGAGCTTGATCCCTCTGGCTCTTGTGATGGCCTTGACTTGCAAAAACCCAAGTCCACCATCAACAGGGGCATTCACCGTCTCCTGAGTTTCACGTGCTCGTCTCTGAGTAGGCCAGATCATGCTGTCTTACTCACTCTTCCCCTTCTTTCCTCTTCTGCCACAATGACAGTGCTGCTTCTCCCAGCTGTTAAAACCTTTCCTCCAGCATGATCTTCTTGCCAGGCATTTCCCTTCTGAGATGTGGCAGAGTCATCCAGGGGTCAACTGCTCTGACATATTACTGGAAATCTGACAAGGCAGGAGAGCTCACGGCAGCTCCTCCCGCCACTTTTCAGGCCTGCCGAGCTCACCAGAGGCAGATCGCTAGCTGCCTGCAGGACGAAACAGGAGGATTGTGTTGGCAGTTTGGCACCCAGCACTGAACATATTGGTTTCCCAGTCGCAGGCTGTTTCCTGGAAACCAAATAATCTCTGTGGCCAGCACCATCTCCTATTATTCTTTATTAAGAATTTAGCTCGATGCATCAAACTGGCCACAGACGCAATTCAATTAATTGGCCTCCTCAGTAGATTTGCTACTCTAATGTTGGCTTGGGAGAGCAAAGCTTACCAAGGCCAGACTCACCTTCCAAGAAGAAAGTGCAGAGAGGATATATGTGTTGAATGACTGCATGAGCTACACTTAGTGCTGCAGCTTAGCAGGCATGAATGGTGTGAGCTCATCCAACTCACTGTTCCCATAAGCAAAGAGCCACAGACGACCTCCAGCTTCTGGAGAAAGGTTGAGGGAAAACATGAATGCATTGGAAAAGGGCTGCTCCAGCACATGTTGCCAGAGGGAAGTACCAAACTGTGATTGCTGGGCAATGCGGATGCTTCAGCAAGTAGAAGGCCCTTCTGTTGCTCAAGTTTTCCTCGCAGGATGGGCCTCAGCCTAGGGTGTGACACCAGGCTACACCTGCCTCACCTTCAATCCTCATGGCCCTCCTGAAGGCACAGCCCCAATGAGTGCTGAGGTTGCTGCCTCAGGACTGTTGTGCTCTAGGTGCATGGGGCAGAGGAGGGTTGGGGTTTTGGATTTGGGCACAGCTGCATGTCCAGCTGTTTAATGCTGTTTGTCATCCTTTTCCTCCACCACTCATTTCTTCACTCCTTTCTGCAGCCTCAACCTTGTCCCTGGGTGACAGCCTCCCTCTAAACTCCTTACCATGTACTCATCCATTTCACCTCCTTTTCAACCTTTTTTTCTGATCCTACCACTAGAGCTGGTGCCAGGCCTGGCACCTTTCCTGAGGAGCATTAACATGCAGCAGCTGCTGATTTTTTAGCCACAAAACACTTCAGAAAACTCCATGAGACCAGGAGGGGCCAAATTCCTGCAACAGAAGGTCCTTGGCAGCAGAGTGGCACGCTGAAGACAAGATAGGTCTTAGGCAGGTTTTACGTCGGTACAGCTAGAGATGAGTAGCTATGCTCAGGTATGTTCATAGGGAGTTCGTAGGTAGCGATGGAGACATGCACTCAAACCTGTAATCTGTGTATGTACATTGCATGGTTCTTCCTTAGTGTGATCTTAGTGTGATTCTTCCTTATTGTGACCAAGCACATATTTTCTAGAGCTGGGTATGAATGCCTGTGTAATACACTCAGTCCTACTCCTGCAACCCCGATGGGACATTCATTTCTGCTAATTAGAACTGTTAGGTTTCTGCTAATTGCTTGTTTTATGCACAGGAATTTTTATTCTTAACATTACCTGAGGAATCACAACCTCTATGTACAAAGACTTGTATTTTAATGGAAGTGAAACAGACTTTTTTGCATATATAAAAGTATTCATAAATTCTTCCATTCATTCTTCTTTAAAAAAAAAAATCCAACAATATATGCCAGAAATTAAAGCATCACCCCATTTAGAAAGAATTAACCACTAATAACTTAGCATTGAAGAGTAATTTTCTTGTGAAATAAAATTTTGTTCTTGACTACCTTGCAAACAGAGAAAGGACAAAATTTGCAACAAATTGTGCCCATGTCTGTTTCAAAAGATTTTTTAAACATATATCTATTTCTTCTTCTTTCTCTTAGTTGAGTTTCCAGATTGACAACAACCCTTTAAATTGGAAAGCAGAACCATACCTATTCTTAAACATGGAAATATTGGAAGAAAACTTGCTAGATAAAAGCATAAATTGAAAGACCAGTGCATCCTTCATTTAGAAGCCTGTTTGCTGTCTGATAGGCATTTTTTTCTGACACAAAGACATGAGACTCATCAAAGATGTGAAAATACCACTCTAAAGGCAAAATTACCACTTGTAATTCACTACTCAGATGTTGCTGTCTTCCTGGAGACACAGCTCTGTGCCCAGAGGAGCCTCTTGCCAGTGTCATCCATGAAAAACAGTCACCTCCCACTTGTCACTGTTCCCTGTTCCCTGTTCCCTCAGACCTCAGTACTCTGTGGATCCTGGAGTTCTCCGATTTGCACACCCCTTCTTCATGCTGCAGTCTCAAACATGGTGTAACTGGCTGTGAACTGCTGCATTTCCAGCGTTTATGCATCCAAATGGCTAGGAAAGCACATGCTTTTGATGGTGAAAGTGACTGACCAGGGGAACCCACTGCTTCAGCGTAAGAAGTGCTACAGGCATATAAAAACTATAGGCTTGATGCAGAGGTAATTGGATGAAGTCCTACAGCCTGTGTGCTTTACCGGATATCGGCCTAAATCAGCTAATGGTCCCTGCTGATTTTTAAATCTATGAAATGCTGACAGTTAAACTGCTTGATCATGGACTTTTCTGATAGAAATCTGTCCCGTTTGGTTTTAGACTAATCCACAACACAGGATCCATACATTTTCACACAGAAGTAGTTGCAATAGGGGCATCCTTAAGTAAATTCATAGAATGTCTCTGGTCTTCTCCTCCACCTCCCTGCTCCTTTTTTAGGGTTAAAAAGTCCTTTTGGTTTTATTTTTTTTCCTTCTTCAGAAGTAACTTTCAGATTCTTTTGCAGTTTCTGAATGTTGGATGCCTGCTGTGGTGTTTGTGAAGGGTTGGCAAGAATATTTTCACCAGAGAGGGTGTCAGTGCTGTGAGAGCAAAGAGACATCTCTATAAAAGGCAAGGCTTAGGCATGTGGCTGGCACACACCAGCTAATCCACAGCAAGCATCGCTGTGTGCACTGCTATCTCATGCACTTTTTCCCACCTATTCTTTGGCTGGGATAAAAGCCACCCCCTGCCCTTGCCAGAGGGTTGTGCAGGTGGTGCAGTGTTCAGCCCTGCTTGCCTGCTTGCCAAAGTGAGAATGAGGCAACTGCTGGCTGGGAAAGGGCTGGAGAAGCTATAACCAGCAGTGTCCTGTATAGCCCAGAACTACCCTCACACAGAAACTTCAAAGGAGACAGAACAAATCACAATCAAATTAGAAAATTCAAGTACACTGAAACATGCAGGAGTTGTTTTACCAAGGAGGTTGGTTTTGGAAGAACAAAGCTGAAATTAAAATCAAACATACAGCCTCACACTTTTCCTTGTTTAGTAAAAATCATTAGTGTCACCACAACAGGTGTTATTTCAACACATCAGCATTTTGGCTCCAAAGTGATCTTGGCAGATATAGTAACTATAAAGAGTAAAATCATGAAATTAAGAAAGGCAAACTGTTGAACTAAGACTGCATTAAGACTAGAATTCATGGTATAGGAAATAACATCTTATCACTCCCCTGGGGAAGAGATAACTAGCCATCTAATAACAGGTTACTTTCATCTTTAATTTGTATAGGATTCTGTAAAGTAAGTTAATTAATGTAAATGTATTTTTTTATAAACAGGGAAGGTGTGATATCTGCCCTTTATAAGTAACCTGAATCCTCAAAAATAATCTTCTTCCTAATAGCACCCCTGGGTTCTCAGACAAGGTTTCTCGTGGTCCTGCTCAGGCTGGAACTGAGAATGGTGCCAGCACAGAGCATGAATATGTGTGACTAGAGACAGACTGTCTCCTCTTGAACATTTTGATTATTCCAAATTCGTCACAAGGCTGGACCAACATACAGGTCCTAGACAGAATATGTAAATTTCCTGAAATGCTGACATAGCTACCAGCCTAAAGCACTCTTCTCTGGGAGGACATGGGAGTTCGCAGTCTCTCCTGTGGGGTGTACAATACTTGTGTGTCATTGAGATGTTCTCCATCTCCACCTGATAAACTGGGATCCAGCAGTTGTACTGGAAGAAAGGATGGAGACAAGGCCACACCAAGTTTCTCCTAACTTGCATTGCCTAGACCAGTGCTTCAATCATTTTTACATAATCTCTTTTCTAGTTATGATGTTTGCTGTACATAGCAGTTATTCCCTAGATTGTCTCCTTGAATTCAGCCTCATTATTTTATCATTTTGACAATGAACTGCATTTGCCACCTGCTGGCTCCAAATCTCAATATAATCCAAATCCCTTGGAATCTGGTTACACTATTTCTTGTTATTTGTTCATCCTCCAGTTTCTTCATCATCTGTAACCTGGAGCTCTCCAGCCAGATTCTGCTTTCTATTTTTTAACCAGGGTAAATCTGGACCTTCTCCACTGAAGTCTGTGGAATTACTCCAGAGTGAAAAAATGGAAACCAGAGCTGGATATTGCTTAGGTTTTCAACACCCTCATCCAAGTAATTTTATACTTATATATAGACACATGTTATGAACAACAGATGTCCTAAAGCTGACCTTGAGGACACTTTTCATCTATTCTGTTCCTATGCCATTTTTCTAGTTGACACCCATTTTACCTCAGTCCTTGGTGTTTGTTTGAAGTTAGTTCAATATTAATAAACACACTCTTAGTGTTATGAATGAAGTTTTGGCAAAGTGTAGATACTTTCAGGCTGTGTTTACACTCTTTCTTCTCCTTTCATTTTCTTCATTTTTTTCTTCTTTTTCTGGATAAAGATTTTTTCTTTACTATAACAACAAGACGTTACTATGTAGCAGACCGCTACACGTGCCTGGGGACAGTAGGTTTACTGTGCTCCCTGGAATAAACAATAAAAAACTTGCAAAGTGCCTCAATGCATGGAGTTTGATACTCCTCGCCAATGTAGAGGAGAAACCTAATAGAACTGCTGACCTGTCACATAACTCTGCAATTTAGTATTATGAAATCCCTTCCCTTTCCCACACCTCGGGAACACCAGTGTGAAGCAGAAAGCAAAACATGTTTTGTCTTTACAACTATTTCCCCTTCCCTTCTATTTCTCCTGTGCTGGTGAATCTTATTGCCTGTCGTAATTACAATTTTCAGCATTAACTCCCCAGGGCAGACTTAGAGCACACGGGAATAGTATGAAGGCAGATGCAACCTGCTATCAGGACATTTATGCCAAACACTGCTGCATGCTTTGAAGCTGTTGCATCTTAACTGGCTGATTTTTCTGTTTACACCTGTTTCCGAACCCAACCCTTTTCCTCATAGTTTGCTGGTTTGCATTTTAGCCCTTAATTTCTGTCACAGTAGCAGGAGAGACATGAAATCAAGCTTTCCTCCATCTTACAGCACCTAGTATTGTCTGTCCTGTGGAAACAGGAGTAATGTGATCCTGTAACTCGAGACATCTCATAATGTGCACACATGAGGGAGTTCAAGTGTTTTTAGCATTACCTAACTCCCAAATACTCAACTTTTAGCTCTTATTTTCTCTTGGCAACATGTGGTGCAATTTATATATGTATTTCTATGCAGTTTCCTAGGTTTTTAAGACAAGAAAATATAAATAGTGCCACGTGCAAATAAAACAGCCCACCCACGTGGTCCACCAGGTTTTGAAATACAAGAATTACCAGACATTGCTGTTCCCTGGGTTAAAGGTCTAATGTCACCAGCTAGCTGCTCTGTTTGGTGGCTGTGCTCTGTGGACAAGCCTTAGAGAAGAAAGGCACCACGCTGAATCATAATTCAAACAATGTGGGAAAGAGAATGTGCATTTTATGACTGCTTAAATGCACAGCTTTAGGAGATCTGGCTTGAAAGTGAGCCTGAGAAAGCACAAGTGAGATCTCGCCCTGTCATGCTCCCCCCGGACCACAGGTGAGCCTATTCCTCCTCTGTGGTAAAAGATGTGAGCTAACCCTGGTCTTCTAGTTAAGATGCCAATTCTTCACTCCCTAAAAATAATGTGGTAAGGAATATGGGAAGAGCACCTCTCACAGGGAGAGTAGATGTGTGATGGCCTGGCTACCAGTTAAAGCACCTTGTCTGAAAACAGAAGTTATTTAAGGTCAAAAAAGAGAAAAAGCCCTCCTCTTTCTGTGTCCCACAGAAAAACATAGAGCAAACTCAGAGTACCATGAAAATCAGGTGAGTTGAAGAGCCAGAGAGGAGTATGAATGTTTCCTTGGCTTCAGGATTAATTTCCTGCTGACCTTCAGACAAAAGCTACTGGAGACCTTCAAAGAAATTGCAGGTGTTTAATGATGATTAAGGGTTCCTCAGAATGAAAGAGAAAGTGTTTCCTTGGGGCTTTGCACTTTGTGCCTGGCCTTCCCATGTCCAAAGATACTTTTTCAATAAGGGTAGAGGAGGCAACAAGGCTGTGGCTCTGAGTTCTGCACCCCACTTCAGGAAAGTGGAAATATACAATCATCATCTCACTGCTTCAGTGCCAGATACCAGTCTATTGGACTGCTAGCAGGCTCGATCTCAGGCTAGCCTAGCCGTTGGGCATCACCTTGCAAGTGCCAGTGGAGAGCACAGCAGCAACAAGAGTGTTGCCCCTCTGACTCCCCTGGTGTGAAGCAATTCTCCCAGGACCTGAGCATCTCATTCTCACAAGGCCCATGATGTGCAGAGGTGCCCAGCTGTCAGCAAATGCAATGAAATCCCAGTATTATCTTCTTTGGTCAGTGACAATCTTTTAAATGTAAATCATGACTGAGAGTTGGTGTGCCTGGATTTCAAGCAGTGGCTCTGCAATATTGTCTGACAGCAGTGAAATGTACTTCACAGGAGCTGGAGGGGAAGGTGCAGAGGGCATGGTGATAAATGTGTATGCAATGCATTTTATGCTGCTGGAACGGAAGGATATGCCATGTTTTTGTCCCTGGCCGGCTTTACCTGTACTCTGTAGGATAAAGAATCTCCACTGTGCAAAGATGCTGAAATGGCAAGGGCACCTCAGAGCCCTGACCAAACATGCTCTGCCTCCCAAACCCAATGGTGGCCACAGAGCAGGGACAGGAACAGGTGGCTGTGATATGCCTTGCCCAGCTCTTTCTTGCAGGGAGAGCACCTTCCCCACCTTCCTTTGCCTGGATAGCTCTGCTCTGCTGGAGCCCTTATCAGCCTTGCGCTCTGAGCCACAGCATCTGCAGAGTACACCAGTGACAACAGCACTCAGAATATGTTTTCTGA
The DNA here is from genome assembly GCF_947461875.1 of Haliaeetus albicilla. NCBI lineage: Eukaryota > Metazoa > Chordata > Aves > Accipitriformes > Accipitridae > Haliaeetus > Haliaeetus albicilla. The sequence continues at coordinate 42,268,167 of NC_091516.1, forward strand.
AGTGACTGCTGCTGAACAGGAATTCAGCAAGGTAGGGAGTTGTCGTGGTCCATTGAGCAGCCACCTGGAGTAACATACCAGACATGCAAAGTTGGAGAACAAAAGCAGATGACATGGAATTATCTCCCCTGTCCAAACAGCCTGCTTGGAATTTCAGAAGAACTTACCAGGTTTTCTGATAAAGTTATCACCTCTAACTTGAATAAGTTTGCTTACTGCTTTCATCCAAACATGAAACCAGTTGATTTTATGGCAGCTATAAAACACCACAGGCAGCAGATATATGACGGTAGAGCTGTTGCTGTAGCAAAGTGTGCCGTGGAGCAGGTGGAGTGGGACTCCTCTCAAAGTCAGGGAACAAGGACACCAGAGATTCCACACAGGTTTGAAGTTGTAGAGAAGTGGGAATCCAACACAGAAGCTGGGGACAGTCGGAGGAAATCTCTAAAATGGGTGCAGTCAAGTGCAGCACTGGCTGGCTGATGTGGAGAGAGTTCTTTAATTTGCAAGTCTTTCCCCTCCAATTCTAGCAGTTGCCTTTCTGAGGGAAGCTGGGAGATATTTCTTTCAGTGTTAATTGATGCATACCATACTTTCCCAGCCATATTGCCATTTCAGGTTCACACGTAACAAGTTCCACTGCCATGGAATATATTGAAAAGTGACTAGTAGCAGCTTAATTGAATTATTGACAACCTTCCTTTTCATCTCAGTCATAAATTGATCCCCAGAGTAATCCAGTATTCCCACAATCTTCATGAAAGGTGTTATGCAAATCACATTCCTGAACATAGATTTTTAGAGAATATGCCTGTGCACGTTATGGACCCAAGATCAGAGAGAAGACACAGTTTGATGAGAGCAGGTCAAAATTGTGCATTTCTCAGATCTGCATGCAGGTAGTGTCATAATTCTCACAAGTACCTGCAGTCTGATATCTAAAAATATAATAGATGCACTAATTTGGCTAAAGCTAACATAAGGTAATTGTAGTACAGAAGATAGCTTAGGAAAAAAAAGCAACATAATTTAAGTCCATTTCAATTCCACATGGTATGGATTCTCTCACTGGTGTTTGATTTAGGACCTGTTGAGTTGCCCGTTGAGAAAACTATCCTTTAACTCCTTCTATAATAGCTATTCTGGGCTCTTACATTCCCAACAGCAAAATTGATTTCCCACTCTCAGGCCAAAAAAATCATTCCAAAGAATGTAGCTGACACATGCTGTTGTTCACGCTCTCTGTATGTGCACACATGCATATCTGTGCACACATGCATATCTGTGCACACATGTGTGTGTATGTTTCTTGTTAGGGACAGAAGCCCACACCTTTAGTGGTGCGGCGCTGATGCTGTAATCTTAAATTAATGCCACCATAAATCTCAACAATGTTTCTCTAGATTTATTCCCTTGTAAGAGGGAGCACAATCTCACCCAATCCCTTGACTGATTAGAAATGTCATTCCTTCTCATATCATAGCTAGCTAGTGCTCACAGTCCCTAAGCTACACAAATTCATCCCACATAATTTTCAGATTACGAGGTTTTTGTTAATTTAATTAAAGTTAATTTTCTGAAATTTACTGGAAAATGAGGGGGTTTTAAAAAAAATTGTATATACTTTTAAAAGACATGTAAAAGTCAGTTAGACTGTTACTGGTAAATTGGAGTTTGATAAAACAATCTATCATATCTATATATTTGACCATAAAATTTTGACTGTCAACATTTTGTTTGAAACTGTTTTTAAAAAACACTTAAAAACTCTGTTCTACCACCTCTGTTAAAATTCTGTATTTTTCTTTGTAATTTTTTTTGTTGGCTTTATGAATAAAAAGAGCTTATCTACATGTATAGTTATGTATATGTAACGTGTTTCCTAGGAAAATGCACCTGCAAATGCATTTATCTAAAAAAGTTTCTCTTCCTCCTTATGAGCTTAATTCTCCAAAACAAAAGTCCATGCCCACATGCAGTTACCCAAGAAGATTTCCTGCTCTTTAGACGCTCACTGTTAAGCATAAAGAAGTATCACTTGAGTTCAGCACTTGCTTAAATAAATGAAATAACAGGAAATTATTTTAGAAAAGCAGTGCAGCACCCTCTAGCGTGGACATATTTAGATTAGGAAACAATACGGCTTTATAAATACTTGATTAACCTGGTGCTGACCCACCAGTCAGCCCAATGTCTCTGTCACTAAACTTCTGATTGACCTTGGGCAATTTGATCCACTTTGTCTCAGCTTCCTCACCTGTAAAATTCAGAAAATAATTACCCTTTTAAAAACACCTCAGACTGCCCTAATGACAAGTCCCTCCTGTACAAAAAAGTGGGATGGTATCTTAATCATAACCACAAGATGGAGGCTAGAGTGACTGCTCTACCTTCCCAAAATATACTGTGCAACGGTGTGGCTACGTAAGCTCTCTTGTGTGGTGCTTCACCTCATCTGTCAGTCAAGCTTTTTGTTTTTTTCCCCAGGATGACCTTTTCAGCGAAGGTGCCTTATGGACTGGGATCATAAGCTGTACTGTCAGGTTTTCAAAACTGGTCAGTAATGGTTTTGTACTTCTACCTCTTGGAAAGTCTGCTGTGCATTGAATCGTGTAAACTGGGATACCTCTCTCTCACATTAATAAATTCCATTGTCTTTGGGACTTAGTAAAAGGACAGGACTTGCTTGGGGAAGTTGAATGAGGAAGGAGAACAGAGATTTGGCCCCCGTAGGATTTTCTAATGAGGTAAAGAGATTTTCAAAATGCCCGAGCTCTTATCCTTTTCAGAGACAACACTTAGCTTGACAAGAAACTTTCTGAGGAGCTGCTCTTTCACTTCTACTCTGTATTGCACTTTATCATTCTCCAATGCATTCCTGCTGGTGATCACTGAGCATAGCTATTGCTAAAAGCTGGAGATTGTCAGATGTGCCAAATGAAGCACTTTCTAACAGCTTGAGTACACTGGAAAGGATGGGGGAAAAAAGGAAGGTTAGTGTGCAAAAGCCTTGCCTTGGGGTGATCTCCTGCCTGGAGTTTGTCTGGGACTGCAGTCATGCATGTATACATGATACACACATATATGTGTATATATCCTTTTCAACTCATGTTGCCATTCCAGTGCATGGCCAGATGCATAAATCCCAGGTGGAGTTAGATGGGATATCTAGTTGTTGGCACTATTGAGGGGACTGTGTTGCAGGACTGGATCTGTAAGGTAATAACCAAGAACTTCTTTGACAGAACTTGTTGGGTACAAACCACTTAATCTTGAATGTCTCTGATTCAAGCATTAAGTGACAAAATAATAAAGGTAATTAAGGACCTGTCTAGGCTGGACAGATATGGAGCAGACAAGGAAAAAAGTGCCAACACACTCAGACAGGTGAGATGTGCTACTGCCATCTCTATAGCTGGTTTTCACGTGCCATGGCTTGCCCATTGCTCAAGCACATGCAAACTCTGCTCAAGATGACCAGGTTCAGGCCGATTTTTTCCTAGTTAAAGAAGGCTTTTACCATTTTGGACAGTGCCATAAACTTTTCTTCCTGCTTCACAGCCAGGTTCCTCTCCCCTTTCACACAGCAGTCAGTCAGTCAGTCACAAGACACCTCCCTTCTTCAGTTCTCTTAGCCTCTGTAAGCAAAAAAACCCCATCTATCTACCAAAACTAGACCTGAGGGGAGCAGTCTTTCAATTCTTCCTCTGCAGTAAGATCCAATGCATAAAGTCGGGGGAGAGGAGTCTCTTTATATTTGAGAGAGAGGAACAAAGACATAAAAAATCTACAGGATTTTCTTAGCACTACCTCCTGCTTTTGGGTGTGCAATGATCATACTTCAAATTAGAAATCTGTGATTTAAGAAGAAATGGGAAAAAATGTTTCCTCTGTCTTGCAATCAGCAGTCTTCAAAGCCAAGATTCAGATTTTCAGCAGGAGTAAGTTAGCACATTTTCATCTCCAACAGGCAGGGAGGAGAGACAAAATTGTGAAAAGTAGTAAAATTAGAGATGTGCAGGAAGGAGACAGAAACTTCCAGAGGATCCCGAGCAATATATTACCGGATTTGATACCAGTTTAGTCCTTCTTCTTTTATTTTAAATCATGTTCTTGGAACACCAGTTTATATCAGGATCAAGTCTTTCACCCGTGGGACCAGGGTTTTGAACATCACTGGCAGGAGGACTTGCACAACTTCCTCATACACAGACGTAAAAACCAACAACATGAAAGTGACAACAGGAGATTAGGAACAACCCTGGACTTAGCCATCCTAACTCTCTATTATCTTTTACTTCTTTTGTTCTGGGACAAGCAGGGTCAAAGGACCCTGATCCTGCAAGTATGTAATGATCCAATTATCCTTAGCTCCATTTTCAGTTTGCGGAGTCAGAGTAGGACTCTGTGCGGAAAAATGGCCAAGGCATGTGTCATAAGTAGATATTTTTCTGAACATATTGCAAGACTTCCCTTAATAAATTTTTAGATATTATTAGCTCTGTCTTTCAGTATCATGATGTCAGCATTGCTGCAGTTAAACTGCCTGTGGGCCAGGCCTGCTGCTTGGCAGTGTGTCCAGAACAAAGGAGCTATATATTCTCAGGATCACGCCCTTTCTGAGCAACTTAAGGCTAAGACCACATCTAGTCTAGGATTTAGACATGTAATATTAATTTGTTCAAGCTAATTAACATATTCCAAAATGCTAGATAAAGCAAACTGCTTGGACCTGAGCTTGTGCTAAATTCAGCTTTAGCAGAGCACCTTGGGAAGCCCAAATGATTCTTACCTAGAGTTGTAGGGGACTCTAATTCATCTGAACTATGTTCACACATTTTAAAGCCAAGGCCATGCATCCAATAAGATGGAAAACAGTTTTTCTTTCTGATGTAATTGTGAGGACAACACAGCAACAGTTAAATGCTGCTCTGTACGCATCTGACAGCAGCACTGGGAAAAACTGGAAAGCTGCAGGGAATCTGAAATTAAACCAATGAAGTGCACATTGGATAGCTGGTAATTCATATGGGTGCTTTTCTCATATCCAGCAAAGTGAATTATTTCTGTGCTGGCTCTGTGATATGCCTAACGCAGAGAGAAAAGTACCAGGCAGGGGTATTACCGTGCTTCTCTTGCCTTATTGCACAGAACTGGACCACAGAGAAGTCCAGATGAATCAGGTCCTGCAGGTTCTGGTTCCTTTGCTGATGCAAGGATGATGTACTGTTGTGTTGGTATGCCTGTGCTTAGATGCTGCTCAGGAGAGCTTTCTCCCAGTCTGTGCCCATCTGCTTGTCATACAGCTGGGCCCGCATCAGTCCCCAGCCATCTCCCACTGTGGTCCGAGGCAAAGAGTCTGCAGATCCCACTCACAACTAGGAGCTGTGCAGCAGCATCGCAAAGGAGGGTGGAGGCACAGAAACCCTGGCACAGTGTTGGGCAGCACTTCCATGAAGGGAAAGAGTATGCCTGCTGATGGATGGCAAGACAGGGAACTGCAGAAATTTCATCATCTGTGCTAGCAGGATTTTTATATGTCTTTCTAACACTGAGTCAGGTTTTGGGGAGGACGCTGGAGGTTGACCAGGTGGCACTGAGGATAGCAAACACTCACAGGCATGTGCTTTCAACAGCCCTGATCCTCTTTATGCTCTCTTAGCACATCTCAGAGCAGTCCTGTGTACTGCTTTTACTCAGAGCAAGTGCTGGGACCATAATGCACCAGCTGCACTTCTTTCCTGGGTATCTTCCACATTTGGGTTTTTCCACCATCATCTACATCTTGCATGAGCCATATTCAGAAGGAGATTTCACAGCCTCGTGATAGCTATGTGCTTACTGAACAGCACTGTGTTGGCAGTCTTCGAAGAAAAAAAAATGGCATGTTATTTTTGATTGTGAGAAACTGGAAAAGTTACCCAGAAACATCTCTTTTGGAATGCTGTCAAATGATTTCTGTATCAAATCTTATCAGATCGCCTAGACTGGCAGAGCCATGTGTATCATAGTGCTCCCTCAGAGATAGGATGTGATTTCTGCATTTGCAGCAAGCTGTCTTTCACCATGCTCCACAGTCTGAGCAAACAGAAAATACAGAATGATCAGCTGCAATTGCCATTACTGCTTTTAAGACACTTGCAGTGGCAAATCAGGATGAGCCCTGGTGAACATGACACACCTATGGTGGAAATTACATGGAATTTCAGGAGCAAATTTCATTCACAGAAAAATCTCCGCAATGCCCATTATGCAGGAATGATATGGAAGACTAAGAAGATACTAACGTTGAACCACATGTGGAAGAATTAACTCATTGTCCTGGTTTCAGCTGGGATAGAGTTAACTGTCTTCCTAGTAGCTGGTACAGTGCTATGTTTTGAGTTCAGTATGTGAAGAATGTTGATAACACTGATGTTTTCAGTTGTTGCTCAGTAGTGTTTAGACTATAGTCAAGGATTTTTCAGCTTCTCATGCCCAGCCAGAGCACCTGACCCAAACTGGCCAACGGTGTATTCCATACCATGTGACGTCCCATCTAGTTTAGGAACTGGGAAGTGTGGGGCAGGGATTCGCCGCTCGGGGACTGGCTGGGTGTCGATCAGCGGGTGGTGAGCAATTGCCCTGCACATCATTTGTACATTCCAATCCTTTTATTACTACTGTTGTTATTTTATTAGTGTTATCATTATCATTATTAGTTTCTTCTTTTCTGTTCTATTAAACCGTTCTTATCTCAACCCATGAGTTTTACTTCTTTTCCTGATTTTCTCCCCCATCCCACTGGATGGGGGGGGAGTGAGTGAGCGGCTGCGTGGTGCTTAGTTGCTGGCTGGGGTTAAACCACGACATCATGGTGAAACCATGAAGCTAGTGGGCTAGTGTGGCCTGTTTGCAGTGATACAGGTACATCAAGATACTACTGCAGTTTTTCCATAGTGATAAACTTGGGTTTGTGTAGGCAAACCCTGTGTCATGGGTTGGTGAGCTAGTAGAGAATTCTCTTTTATCCTTCACATGTCTAAAATGTCTCCTCTGTAAATTGAAAGCAAACAAGAGAGCCAGAACAGAATAATATTGTAAAATTTTCAGCTCTGGTGTACTGTGCTCACTTTAGATTTGCTCATCTACAATTTCCTCAATATAATATCTTAGTACACTGCAGGTAGCAATTACCCTTTATCCACCAGGCTCATTTATCACATGAGGCTTCCCAGGAAAGCAGCCGAGGCACAGAGCAGTACATTCTGATGCCCACCATCTCCTCACCTAAGCAAGGCTAAGACTTTAAAAAGGTTTAAAGAATTTGCTTATATTTCATTAAAAACAAGGACAAAGTTCTCTTACTCCATAAATATGCACCATCAGCAGGCAATGACACAACACTGGCAACAAGAATTTCATTTACTGAATTAATGTTTCTTTCTAGGTAGAGCTGCATTTTGTCAGTTTCATCTCTACATGTCTGCTAGTTCCTTCTCCTCCTCTGAAACCCCAGAACTAGGTTGTTTCATGGGGCAGGCATCCCTGTGCCTCACTTGAACCATCTGTAGCTTATGTCTAGTCCAGCCAAGACATCTGATTCCTCTCTACTTGGTAGGGCACCTCCAGCCTGCAACTCATCCAAAAGACAGGTGACTAAGATGAGTGGACTGTACTCTGTGGTTCTCTCTCCATAACTGTGCAGGCTGTTTGGAGGCAGCACTCATACTGATTTATATTTTGGTTGCTAATGTGAAGAGAGCTCCCCGTCTTGGTGAGGCTCATCCTGCAGCACCTGTCTATGCATTGCACTACAGTAATGCCATCAGGTCCTTGTTGGAAATGGAGACCTGGTGTGGCATGCACCTTGTAGACAGACAGTTCTGGACCTTTCCTAGAGAGACATATGGCCTAATTGAGCAAGACAGAAGTGGACAAAGAGGCAAAGTGGCTCCCTGAGCTCCTAGGCAGGTAAGTGGCAAAGGGAGGAGAAAAGCAAGGCATCTTTACTCTCAAGTGAATACCACCCCCATCAAATCACACACTGCTTCACATTAAACTACTTGGATTCATCCATCGTTGAGGTTAGAAAGGTCCTCTAGCTCTCTCCAGTGGGAATGTCAGCAAAGCAAAATAGAGTCAGGTTTGACAAAATAAAATGGGAGGAAAAACAGAATTCTGGCTTCTTGGGAGAAAAATCGTGTATGGACTACATTCTTGCTAAATCTGTGGCTAATTCAGAGATGGATCTGAAAACTGGTCAGTTAGCATAGAATATGTTTCTCTGGGCATCACAAACTTTGACTGAGTTATAAAAGGACAGAGAAAAAATATCAGGAAAGTGTGCAAGAGAATGGGAAATGTCTATTTTCCATGAAATTATTCTGTTGGTGTCCTGGCCAATTGAATTATTTCTTCTTTAGAGTTACGGACTAGAGAGAGGACTTATTTGGGCAGGTCATCCTTTTTGTTTGCTCTCAAGCTGGATGTTTTGGGCTGGACTTAGCTTTGGGCTGGACATACTTTAGATTAATTCCTTGGTTCCTCCCTGTTTCTCACCTTCAGAGACAAGGAGATTCTTTTTTACTGTCCCAGCAATGCTCTAAACTTGCTGAATGATGTTCCCCAGTCTGAAAAGCATTGAAAAGGAGCCAAGGAAAAATGGTTGTGCATTCAAATGCCAGACTTTGTCCTGCTGGAAGGGGGCTGGGTAATGCACTGTCACACAAAGCCTTTATCCTAATGATGTCAGCTGTGAAAATTCACTGCCCACATGCAAAAGTGCTTCCTTTCCATGGGGCTATATTAGTTCAAGCCTCAGCATTTCTGCCCTGGTGTGAGACCATCTATCTGAAGGAAGAGACCATTACTAGGCAAAGAGCCAGACCTCCATACATGGCAAGATATCCATGCATGGTCTTCCTACACGTCCTGGAGATGGGGACTTGGGATCCTGCACCCGCGCAGCCCATGCCTCCTGCACACTGAGGCGTCTTTGTGCTCTGCCCTCACCTTGGCGCAGCCTAGCCTACAGAAAGCTCCCTGCAGCTGGCAACATAGTTGGCCCAATGGCTGTTATCCCACCTCTTTTCCACTGCCCAGCTTGGGAGAGAGGAGAAAGAGCAAGGCAGGATGTCCACCACCTACCATTGCTCTGGTGTCCCAGTGACACAGTCACCTATGCATACAGTGACAACTAGCTTGAGCCATTAGCCCCTGGCATACCCCGACTCACTTTGGGAGCAGAAACCGAGGGAGAACAAAGCAGTCTAGCTGAAGTACTACACTAAAAGGGAAAGGTATAAAGCAGGCAATGCTTGAGCCGAGAAGACAGAAAATCTGCCAGCCACCTAAGCAGAGCTGGTACCAAGCACTCAAACCTCTCCACCACCTTCCTGCCAAATTCTTCACAGCCGTCAGCTCCTGTCTAGATTTGGAGGGCATGGTGCAGTCATTCACCGCAGCAGTAAAAAGCTGCCTCTGTGTGCAGAGTTGTCTGACTGCTGGGGACTCGGAGCCAGTGAGCCTGGCTGTTCCTTGCCTGGCCCTGGCAACCTGACTTGCTACAGCGCACATCGAAGGAAGTGCAAGGTAATACTCCGAACAGCAGCAACCTGCTGCCTCATCACAAACCTTTGATCTCAAGATGTATATTATTCACCTCAAAGCTATTTCTGGCCAAGATGTGGGCACCGAGGCCTCACTTTTAAAATTAAATGTTCTTCTTTCTCTCTTTTAGAAGAGGAGAGAGACAATTAATTTTTTTTATTAATTTCTCCAATAAAGCACGCAGCACTTCTTGGCTGATTAAGTGCTGTGCCACTCTTTGGCAAACAGCACTGTAGTGTAATTCCAACCTATTAACATTTTTCAGCTCTCCTTCTGAAATGCGAAGATTTCCCTTCCTTGCCAAATGATGAAAAGGATCTGCCAGCTCGGAGTGGTTTTAGAATAATTGCAAGTACTAAAATGGCAAGTAGGAAAAAAACTTGTTGGTCAGAAAAACCACCTGTGACCAGTACAGAACCACATTCCCCAGAAGAGCCCTTGTTGGTTTAGGGACTGTTTTGAGTGATTCACCTGGTGACTTCTATTGTTAATCTGTGAAACAATGAAATCACCATGCTGTTTCAGCTCTAAGAGCTGCACAGAACATAGAGCTTTTTGTAATGCTACAAGAGAGAGGGGATGGTGTTCTGCATGGTGCATGCTGAAGAACCATCCTGTAAGGCTCCACATTAGTACAGCATCCCTCAAGGGAGCTAACAAGTGGCATACTACAGACTGCAGTCATGTCAAAGTCAAGGAGTGACAGACGTTTCCTGTGGCATGCAAAGTTTTTAAGTCCATGGCTGAAGAAAGAGAAAGCATGTCACTTGTCTTACCCCCACCTCTATGAACTCAGTATTAGCTTTGTCTACATATTATTAAGCTTCATTGCTTCATTGCTTCCCAAAGCTACAAGGCTTTCTGATGACCTTCCTGACTTAAAGATTTTCCTCTGTAATCACAGAGATACAGCAGGATAGCATCAGAAGCCAGGTACAAAGGGCTATCAGTTCAAAAGCCTCCTCTGTGCCATGAGATGAATATGAAGGGATACGACTGATATAGACAAAAAAGAAAGGGTTGCTGTACAAAAGCCAGCTGGGACCTCTCACTCACCCCATACAGAACATGAGGACTTTCCACTGAAAGGTGAAGACGAGAGATTGGACAGTGGAAGAAGTCCACATACCAGGACTATGTCCCAGTGGGAACTGAACACCTGATCAGCGAGACTGCGGCTCCGAGGAACGCACCATGTGTGGTAGGTACCTGGACATCAACACCAGCAACATCCAGCCCAAATCCCTTCTCTCGCCCCACCTTTCCAAAGCAAAGCACAAAACAGCAGAACCTCATCTGAGTTCCCTTGTAGCGCAGACAGCAGGGAGATGGTCTTTCTTCTCCAGAACAACAGTGACAGGGTGCTCAGAGGAGAAAAAACAGACTCCCAAAAAATGTAAATTAGGGATCACTACTTTCCACATGTCCCTGAGGGACCCGATTACTTTTGACTCTCATAGTGGGGGAGGCAGAGAAGGAAACCTGACCTTACCCATGAGTAGGAACTTATGCGTAGTAGGAACTATGGCTTATCACTTACAGTATCAATCCCATGCTTGATTTATCAGCACTGCAGTGCATTCAGAGCAACAGCCATCTGGATGAGGACAGTGCAAATAGGGGCATCTGGCAGGGTCCAAAACTGCCTTTTAATTTCAAAGACACTTTGCCTTTCCAGAAGGCATCAGTTTCTCAAAAAGACAATAATGTAATACATTTTTAAGCTGTTTTCTTACAATCTCTATGGTTTCACAACCCATTATTATTCTTACGTACTTAAATGATATTTAACCTCCAGGGCAGTCTCAGTCATCTACTCCAAATCTGTTTACATGTAAGTAAATTTCAAGCAACAGTGTCACTGTCAGCCAAAAAAATGGAATATCTCTATAGTCTGATAGTTTTTTTTTCTATAGGAAAAAGAATGAGAAAACAAGAAAAAGAGGAAAATATTTGCAAGCTTGGAATGACAGTCCAGAATGAATGTCAAGAAACTCTCAGCAGTCATAACAAAAAGATCCTAAGTGTTTTCTTTTTATTTTTTCCCCCAAAGGCTACATTAAAATAGGCATTTTTTTATCAAAGCTTTTGGGGTTTTCCAGCACACTGGGATCAATACTTCCTCTCCAAATACTTGGGCAATGAGTCACTGATCAAATGTCAGCCACAATTTATTCATTGTGCAATGTTCTGATCTCAATGCAAGGCCTGCACTGCAAATATTCCTAGGCTTACTAAGAGCCTATTCTGGTATTTCTCGCTCTCTAAATTGCTTTTGTTCTTGAATGTCACCAGAGCATCTTAGTGGACACATGCAGTCAAAGCAGTTTTCTTAAGACAGTCAGTTGTTTACTAAATAATTCATCAACTGCACAAAAGCCAAAAAGGGGCAGAAAAGCTCCAGAATGAAACAGCACTTCTGTGCAAATCAGTCTTGCTCATACCCTTCAGTTTCTTGAGGCAACTGGTGCTTTGCACTGAGTTTGCAGAGCAAGAAGTATGCTCAGCAGCTCGCTCTGGGGATACACAGGGGGCCAGAGGGGCAGCGTGGTGTCTGCAGCTAAGTGAGACCTAGCTGGGAGTGGGCAAGCTGCAGACCTCCTTGCCATGGCATATTGGTTGCTAAATGTTGATGTGCCTTCCACACCGCTCTCCACAGCATCCCTTCCCCTGAGCACACTGCCGCAGAGATCCCACCCTACTGTCCCACCCCAACCTGTTGCCACCGCAGCACTGCATTTTGAGGCTCTGAGGACAGGGAATAATTTTCTCGCCTGGGGACAGTAAAATGCAGGTTTTCTGCATCTACCTGATGCCTTGGTTCCTTGTCCCTGGCCAACACCTTTTCTGCCAGGATGGAAGAAGTGGTAAGCTGTGCCAGGAAAAGAGCTGATGTCCTCCGTGGTGGAGGAGAAGTGGAGGCTGACTGGAAACCTTCACTGGCAGACAATACCTCTGTGTTCTTCCCTCAGCCTGGACAAATCTGGGGATGTCTGGTTGTCTGCTCCTAGAAAACCAAGCCATTCCTTAAGTAATGCAAATAATGAAGCATTTTCCAGTGTGTCTTCTGTGTGGGTTTAGTTACACCTAACACAAGCCCTCTCCTCAGCAAGAGAGTAAGCAGAGACTTGTCTGTCCCTCCTCCCAAGACAGGAGAATGCAATTATTGCAGAGATATCTCCTCCTCTGTCAGACTGGGCTGGAACTGGCCAACAGATTCAAAACATGTTGGGACTGCTGGGACACACACCCTGTTACTGCATAACCTTAATTTTCTGAGGAAATTGGTCCGAAAATGTCTGTCTGCTCCTAAGCAAGCAGAATGGGTCCATTTTCTCTCTCCACTTTCATGCCCGTGTCTGGCTGTGCAATTTCTCACTCAGTTTGTTTAGTTTACTACTCTGGATTTAATTTAAAACATTAGTGTTACTGAAGTTATACACGTAGTGGTATTTGCAGCTGTAATTGCATTCAAAGGAATGTGCAATTTTCTGTCACCAGGGATGGGAGGGTGGGAGTGCAGAGAAAAAACAAGACCACTCTGAAGATTACCAGTAATAGAAGTAAACCTGGCTTTGATTTAGCCAGCATCAGCCTGAGGTATCTATAGATTTTCAATTACATATATCACAGTTAGCTTGAAATACATTCCTAATACCGCTTTGGAATTTAAATCACTGCCTTACTTTTTTTCTTATCTGTTTCAAGTCTGAGCACTTGAAAAAAAAAAAAACCAGAGAGAAGAGGTAATGATGTTAAAGTGGCCAGAAGAAGCATATATCAGTTTTCTGTGCTATTGAGTTGCAAAGGTGACAAAGGACTGCCATTCAATACATTAAGAAATTAAATTTCAACTGGCAATTTGGAACGGATTTTTCTGCAGCACTCAGCACTTTTCTACACCAGGATTTGTTCTGGAACAGCTACTCCCGATAGCCTACTCCATGACAACACTTGCTCCAGAGCAGATTGGATTAAATTAGTACACTTAGGCCAGCATGAGAATGGCTCAAGCACAGGGAGTGAACCACAAATCACTCTTTTGCTTTATGTTAATTCCGTAACATTAACCAAATTAATATCCCTTTGCAGACAAACATTTGTTCTTTGTCGGCACAGGAACATTTGAGGAAATTAATTCAGAATAACTTTGAAAAGGGATTTGTTAAATTGCACTAAAGCCCTATGACCTCAGTTTAGTTTAATTCAGCATTAATTCATTCAACTCAATCCTTGTCCTAAGTCAATTAAACTCAGCAGAATTATGACCCTTTCAACTCTGAAAGAGAATGCCCACACAGTGCTCTCAGCAGTTCAATTACTGCAAGGGAAATGTACACCTTTTGTTTAATTTGGATCATTTTTCTTCGGTGTCCTGTGCTGACAAGTCCTCTGTGGTGGCCCAACAAGACCAAAGTCCCACTGACTTGCAAAGGTCATAAGGATTTGACGCCAGACCTACAGCTGCCACCCTTGCTACATGCTACCCAGTGCTCCAGCCTTCCTCCCAGTACTGTGCCTAATACCATGGATACCACTCAGGGACAGATCCCTTTTATTTATACAGACATTAAACAACTCTAAGTTCACATAGGACTATTCAGAATAACTCAGTAGGGTTATTTTTGTCCTAGATACATGGCATAACTCATGTTATCAGCAGAACCTTGTTCTCAGGCAGTCTTTTCCACTGTTGAACAGCTAGTTGGGTACTTTGCACAGGAAAGGTCTTAGTAACTTCTTGATGCATCCTCCTCCATGATAGCTGCAGACTAGACATTACTTATAACAGCAAACCTGTCCTAAGAAACACTGCACTGAAAGCCACAGTGTTTCTGCCATTTGAAAAGTCGAGACACGTTTTACATGTGGCAGGTTGCAGAAGCACAATCCTGACTTAGTGAGCCTCTTTGTAGTCTGGCAGGGGATGTTCCCACTCAGTGGAGTGCTTTTGATAAACAAGTTTTTTCCTTCAGCGTGGTGTCCTTAGCTCAAACAAAGAGAAGGTGGTCTTTGGAAAGCTAGTAGGAGTTTCTTCCTGTTTTCTGGCCAAGAGGACTCTCTTTCACCTTGTCTGCTCTTTCTTTTGCAAGTCTGGAATTGCTTTGTCCCAAAAGCAAGGAAGAAACAAGCCATGGGCTCATGACTTAGGTCAAGAAAAGACATGAGAAGGTGTGAGTGTAGCAAACTAAAAGACCTGAGTGATGTGCAATAGCTGCACGTGCAATTGCTGGATCCTAATATTTTAAAATGAGTCTTTGATCATTTTATCAGTAAACATGACAAATTATCAGCTTTCCATTGCCTGTAGGCATCTCAGTGGAAATGGAGTTGAGGAGATGGCTGAAGAACAGCTTCAACAGAGGAGGAAGGATCCACAAAACTACACTGAGATCTACAGGATTCATAAGATGCCCAAGAAGCTCAACACATTTAACCTGTCAGAGAGAAGTTAAGAGGTAGTCTCAGCCCATGCAATACAAGAGAATATGTATGAGACCAGGTCATACCATTGCAGCAGATAAGAGCACTGTGGGGGCCTAAGAGTCAGGAACAGTTGTGAAAGAATGAAAATGGGCTAAGTAGCATCACAAAAGGGAGGTTAACTAGCCATTGCTGTGGGATATGGTAAAGTCTCTCTCTCTCTTAGGAATGTTGAAGAGAAGTTACCTTTTCTGCAAGGTATGTTTCCACCCCTCAAAATGCCTGGGAAGAAAGGACTTAACAGAGACAAGTGTTACAGCTTTGCTATACTTTGCCTTTGAGTCTTTTTTGGTGTCCAGAGAGGCACATGCTCACCAGACACAGCAGAACCCCTGTATTGGGTTTGCATTGCAAGGTTTTGGTAGCAGGGGGGCTACAGGGGTAGCTTCTGTGAGAAGCTGCTAGAAGATTCCCCTATGTCTGATAGAACCAATGCCATCTGGATCCAAGATGGACCACTGCTGGCCAAGGCCAAGCACATCAGTGATGGTGGTAGTGCCTCTGGTATAACAGGTTTAAGAAGGGGGAAAAAACCTGCGCGACTGCAGCTGAAGAGAGGAGTGAGAATATGTGAAAGAATGCAGATACCGTGGTGTCATGGCTTAAGCCCAGCTGGCAACAAAGCACCATGAGGCTGCTTGCTCACTCCTCCCCCTCAGTGGGATGGGGAGGAGAAAATACAATGAAAGGCTTGTGGGTCAACACAAGGACAGGGAGGGATCATTCACCAGTTATGGTGACAGGCAAAAAACAAACTTGACTTGGGAAAAAAAAAAAATCAATTTAATTTGTTACAAATCAAATCAAAACTGGATAATGAGAAGTAAAACCAAGTCTTAAAATACCTTCCCTGCACCCCTTCTTCCTTTCCGGCTCAACTCCACTCCCGGTTTTCTCTACCTCCTTCCCTGCAGTAGCACAGGGGCATGGGGAATGGGAGTTGCGGTCAGTTCATCACACATTGTCTCTGCCGCTCCTTCCTCCTCAGGGGATGACTTCTCACACTCTTCCCCTGCTCCAGCGTGGGGTCCCTTCCACGGCAGTCAGTCCTCCATGAACTCCTCCAGCATGGGTCCTTTCCGTGGGCTGCAGTCCTTCAGGCACAAGACTGCTCCAGTGTGGCTTCCCATGGGGTCACAGCCTCCTTCGGGGGCATCCCCCTGCTCCGGTGTGGGGTCCTTCACGGACTGCAGGTGGGCATCTGGTCCCCTGCTCCCCTCCAAGGGCTGGGGGGTGTCAGCCTGCCATCTCACCACAGGCTGCAGGGGCATTCCCTCCTCTGGCGCATCTCCTCCCCCTCCTTCTTCACTGATCTTGCTGTCTGCAGAGGGGTTCCTCTCACCTTCCACTCCCCTCTCTGCTGCAGGTTCCCCTTCTTAAATCTGTTATCCCAGAGGTGCTGCCACCGTCACTGATGGGCTCAGCCTTGGCCAGAGGTGGGGTCCAACTTTGAGCTGGGGAAGCTTCTAGCAGCTTCTCACAGGACCCATCCCTGTAGCCCCTCCCCCGCTACCAAAACCCTGCCACACAAACCCAAAGCACTAGGTCAGTGAAGGAGCAGGGGGAGGAGATGCCCCAGGTGCCAGAGCAGAGATTCCCCTGCAGCCCATGGTGAAGACCATGGTGAGGTAGCAGGCTGTCCCCCTGCAGCCCATGGAGGACTCCACACTGGAGCAGGTGGATGCCCCCGAAGGAGGCTGTGACCCCATGGGAAGGCCACGCTGGAGCAGGCTCCTGGCAGGACCTGTGGACCTGTGGAGAGAGGACCCCACGCTGGAGCAGGTTTGCTAGCAGGACTTGTGACCCTGCAGCGGAGCCATGCTGGAGCGGCATGCTCCTGAAGGACTGCATGCCATGGAAGGGACCCAAATGGGAGAAGTTCATGGGGAACTGTCTCCCATGGGAGGGACCCCATGCTGGAGCAGGGGAAGAGTGAGGAGTCCTCCTCCCAAGGAGGAAGGAGCGGTAGAGACAATGTGTGATGAACTGACCGCAACTCCCATTCCCCATCCCCCTGTGCTGGTGCGGGGGAGGAGGTAGAGAAAACCGGGAGTGAAGTTGAGCCCAAGAAGAAGGGAGGGGTGAGGGGAATGTGTTTTAAGATTTGGTTTTATTTCTTATTAGCCTACTCTGATTTGATTGGTAATAAATTAAGCTAATTTCCCCAAGTCGAGTCTGTTTTGGCTGTGACGGTAATTGGTGAATGATCTCTCCCTGTCCTTATCTTGATCCACAAGCCTTTTATTATATTTTGCTCTCCCCTGTCCTGTTGAGGAGGAAGAGTGATAGAGCAGCTTTGGTGGGCACCTGGCATCTAGCCAGGGTCAACCCATCACAACCCCACTGCAAAAAACAGCCCCACAGACATGGAGATGCACAAAGCACACAAGCTGCACAGAACAGCTGAGCCATACAAGGGGTGAACAATTAAAATAACTCCTTTTCTATCTGCTCCCGATACAGGTTTTTCTCCAGGACCTTGTGGAAGTTTGGCAGCTCCAGAGTAGAACTAGGAAAAATGGAATATAAAAGCCAGCATAGGCATTTTGCTAAGAGCTTCTTATAAAATTCTCATTAATCATCCAGCAATTCTACATTCAAAACCCATCCAGCAAAATGTCTGCATTTTTTTGTCTCAAGATGAAAGGCAAAGAATGGTAATACCACTTCCTCTTTCCAGAAAGGAAATAGGAGGAGGATTGGCATAGATGTGTGTAAAAGAACAGTGGCTGCTGGAACACGTCGCAGTGTCCTCTGCGAGCATACTATCGAGCGTACGTAGAAAAAGGTCATTTTCCTGCTGGCTGTCAAATAGACTAACCAGACCAGCCCCTGTGTTGGTGAGCACAGCTCAAAAGAGGGCAAGGTCTTGCATTGACTGATGACACTCTTTGTTTTGCCTGCATTGCAGTTTCAAGGCTTGCTAATTTAAAGGGGAAAAAATGATACTCTAATGAATATACAACAGTTTTAAGACTATCCAGACTGTGCAAGGCACTTTCTACGCAGACAAGACAGGGTTTTGCATAACCGGCTCCCACGTCAGGCTCTCCTGTAGGCAAGCCCCTGCCTCTCATATTTGCAGCTATGCACCATCACCTTTCTTCAGCAGCTTGGCCTTACATGGCTTTTCAACCTGATTAGCATGTACACAGCAAATCTGTCTGGCTTATAGATTCGCAGGGCTGTGGGGAGGCAGCTGAACTGGGTGGATGGAAATCAATAGAGGACACCAGGAGGAGTTTGGGTGTGAATCAGCCTGACAGCCATGGATTCTAAGGAGTTTAATGGACTAAAATCTGAGGTTCCTCTAGGTACTTGAGGTAAGATGGAGATCTACAGACCCTTGAGAAAGGTGAAATATCCCAACTACGGTTAGCTGCGACCTGGTCATGGCTTTGGAAAGCTTACTTCTGCCTGCTTGTGATACTGCATTGTATGAAGTGAGCTGGTAACATCTGAGGCAGCAACCTGGGAGAAGCTCGTCATTTGTTATAGAGATCACTTGTCACATATAGTTGTCCTGCTAGACTGACCTGCATTTTCAAGACTATCACTTCACCACTCCTTCCTCACCTCCACTGCTTCTCCAAGATCTTGGCTGTTACTTGCTTTCCCTCTTACAATTTGTGGTTCTCATGCAAGGGTTTTCCTCTCACCGTAAAAGGCGCTGCCTTTATGCACTGGGAATGTCTGAGGAGGGGAAGGAGATAATAAATAGCAGAGTGCAAAGGAGCCCTTTGCTTGAGCTGACAGCTCAGAAATTTGAGCTAAAGTGAGTTTCTGCCAGGTTTACAGGGGCATTCAGCCCAAGAACAGTAATTGTTTTATATATATACATCTCCAAAGAACAACAATTGCAAAGGAGGAATTATCCCTCTCACAGAACATACAAGCCCAGTACTCTACTGCATCAAGTCCATTGAGATTCAAGTTGTATTAAGCTTAGTTTCCTTGGTTTGCCTTTCTTCCAGCATTTTGCTACTGCAGCAAAATTGCTTCTTCTCAATCCGTGATGATTTTCCCAAGAGCAGACCTCATGGAAAGCTGCAAACACACTTTGAAAACCTAGCCCTGTATCAGCTTATCCTACCAATATGCACTTCCATGGCTGCCTCTAGTGAGCAGTCGAGCTGCTGGTGCTAACCCTGAAGATTCAGGGTGTATTTTCAGCAATGTCCTTCCTCCTCTCTCACTACTCCAGCTTCTGGCACCAGGTAGTCAGGATGACAGGACAGTAGCAGCTAAAGTCCTGGATGTGCTCAAATTTCTGAGTACAGTCCTTGCAAAATATGGGCTTGAGGGAGTACAGTCACACATGTCTACATGCCTCAGGACATGCTGAAGGCTGTCTCATCTTGCAGCAGCTCTTGTGACTCTGGATGTGTACAAGCCCATACCAGTAAGGGTGCTCCTTAGTTGTTAGCACATCAAACAAGGAGCTGAGGAGCTGTGTTCAAATGCCCTGTTTGCCTGTAGACACCTGAATCTGCAAATCGCCTTGCCGAAGAAGCATATTTTCCCAGCATGTTTCAGAACCACCTCACAACCTTACCTCTGCTGGCTGCTTAGCTTCACACAGTAGACTTAAATAGTAAGTGATGCAAGAGGTAGAAGGGAGTGTCCTAACCAGTGAGAAAGTGGACAGAAAATGGCATACCATGAGCCGTCTCCCTCCTTCTTACTATGCCATGTCCTCCTTTCCCCAGCCATCCCTTTCCTTCTGAAGGAAAGGGCTCACCTGGTTGCAGGGTGTAGCATAAGGACAGCATTTATGACTCCTCAGGAGTACTGTGCCTTCCTGCAGACTTCATGGCATCTCTTACCAACTGGTCTCAGCACTCTGTACTCAAGTGTGCTGGATTTCATGAGTATTAATCTTAATTATCTACCTTTCCTTATGCATAGGAGGCAGCTTGACTGCAGGACACCTGAAGGTGAGCTGAGTTTCCCCCATTTTCCTCTCTCTCCTACCACTGTGCAGTAGCTGTTATGATGACCATTCTTTTGCTCTGTATAAATGGCAAATTTTCAGTCTTGTGAAGTCATCAGCCCCAAGGAATTCTTGTGGCTAGAGGATTTCCCAGTCTCACCATATGTACTTCAAAAAGGGCTGCCTTGTGCCCATTTTGAACATTCACCCTATATATTTGCAATGGAAAGATACATCACAGATAATACGTGTAATATTTATCATACATAATGGCTTTATCTATAGATGGATAGATGGATATGTGTATTTGTATTATATAGAATTATATAGATAAATCTATATTTTTCAGTATCCTCCTGTCTTTGCACTGAAAGCCGATGGTTAGTTTCTGGCAAACCTCTGATTATATTTTTTCTCATCTAAATTTTATCTTCATATTTGAAATCTGCACCAATCTCTGAAGATTAATACAACAAAAAGGCACTACTGGGGGCTGCTGGAGGACATTTTTCTTTTAAATTCTGATAAACTTAAGTGCTGCTCATTAATTTTTGTGTCCCAGAGGAGTGCCTGGAGCCTGCAGAATAATTTCCTTCCAACAACTTGCATAAAATTTTGCACTGCACTTTGGATCCAAGCCAGGTTGTCGGGGTTGTTATTTATTGCAACTAGTAAAAATGATTCTCAGCTATTTTAAGTCAGAGACATTTGAATGACTTTGGTGGAGCTGTGCTCATTTGCCTTGGCGGCCAGTGAATACCCTGTAACACGAATTAACAACATTGACATATCAGCTACTGTCACAGCAGTTATCAGTGGATTTTTAATTACTCAGGGGAGGAAAAGCAAAAAGGAGAAAGAAGCCTTCTTACTAAGATACTGTGAGCTAGCTGCCTAGCTCAAGACTCCAACATTATAAGCCCCCAATTTCATGCACCTTCATGCTCACACGCTCCCTTATTTTTAGTTTTCCATGTAATCCATTAAGCAAACTGTAGCCACCAGTACTGACTAATCCCGTCTTCTGTCACTATAGGGAGCTAAGGCCCCTCCTTGGGTCTTCACAAACAAGAACTAAAGTAAAGCCAACAAGCAGTTACCAAAGACAGAAGCTGCAATCAATGAAGGGGAAAGGAGCATGCTGAGGCAGTGATGCTAACAAGCCCCATCAGTGACCACTATTAAGAATCCTCAGTGGCTTGAGGCACAGAAGAAACCTGAAGAGGCAGGCTATCATGTCCTGCTGTACAAATGTCTCAGGCCAAATGCGTCATCTGACCTTAGAGATGACTGTTATCTGACATGTGAATTCATCGAAATTCGGTCTCTTCAGTAGAAGGTATCTGCTCTACTATATACTCTGCCAAAGAGAAGCAGAAACCTCTGGAAAAGGTTGAAATTGTGGCCAGGTTCTTCCCAAACCAATTGGTTTTTCATCTCAGCCATTGTCTGCTTGTAGAAGGAGCACATGATATTCACACTGTGCCTGAAGAAACATGAGCTAATGGGTGAGCTAAGCTGTGACCTGCAGCTCCTTGCTGCATGGAGAGTTTGCTTTTAGGATGTCAGGTGGCTGGCAGACCCTGAGCTCTACTGGCCAACCTACACCTGAGCTGCACAAGCCTGGGAGTTCCAACTTGTCTTCTCTCCATGTGTGCTTAACTCCTGGTCTAAGCAAAGACAAGGTGACACTGTGTCTTTCTATCTTGTGGGGTGAGTGGGTGTCTGACTGCATGCTTTTGCTGTAATGATCTCTCTTCACATAAAACTTTTCTCATTGACACAGCTAGACAGTGATGTCATTCTTCCCCTCAAATAAACAGAGTTCCCAGCTCTCAAAATCAAACACAATCCCTTCTCATATTCCCCCTGGGCTAGATCCCAGTGCCTTCTCAGACTGCATATCTGTTCCTGTTGTTATTTCTGATTGATTTTTAATGTGTGTCATTTGATTTTATGTTTCCACATTCAACCTGGCCACCTGATCAATGTGTTAAATAATAGAAAACTTGAGGTAATGCACCCCAGGAGCAAGTCAGGCCTGTTAATATGACACAAACATTTTTGTGCTCTACGTTTTCTGACCCCAAGACTCTTTGCAGTGGCTGTAAAGTTTGGTGGTCAATCAAGCCATTTATTGCTTTTGAGGTCTCTGCAACCTTTATGGACCAAAGCTTGATTGGTGTAGTTCAGTGTGGCCTCCATTGACTTCAGTCAAGCAACACAGGCTTCTGGCTACTGAAAATCTGGTCCTGCATATTTTTCTCTCTCTCTTCTGCCTTTTCCTCAGAATCTCTGTAAGGATCAAGGAGGCCAAGATTTTCAAACCTGCTGAAGGGCACTGGGTGATGAGCCTACACCAATGTTAATGGCAGCAAGACAGCAAAATGTTTTATCTGTTTTGCAGATTTCACCTTTAATGTTTAGCAGGTGAAGTGGATTAGTTCCTTCAGTGCAGGGGTAGGGACTGATACAAAGCCATCTTAATTCAAGACAGTTTTGCATTGATTGGGCAAGTTTCACAACCATCGTGATGAGCTCCTCCTAGTCCAATGACTTCCACAGGTCTTTATGCAGCACCCACAGAAGAGCCTGGCTTCTCACGTACTATCTCTTTAGCATGAATCTGACATGCTGGGTGCTATAGACCTGACTCAGCAGCTATCAAGCATTTTATTCTCATTCCCTTTTTAATGTAAAAAAAAAAAAATCAATTGATTGTAGCTCATGTTTCCATCTTTTATTTCACTCCTTGAGGTTAATACCACTGTTATTGGAAGAGCGCATTGCAGAGCCCCTTCTGATCTCAGGAAACCTTTCCATCCTTGCTTCACTGCTGTTTAGTAACATTTTAACTAAGGCTTCAGTGCATGTGATGCCAGTGTAGCCTTAGGTACATCCTGCCCATGTGAAAAGAGGGGAATGGAGTAAGTGAGGGTGGAGAGGCCACAGCTCATGGCAGAGATCAGGATTTGAGATTGATGTCATGTGTGTAATGGGACAGTCTGGAAACTGGACAGAATCGTAGGCGGGTAAGGAGAAACAAGTAAAACTAGAGCATAAAGCCATCAGGTTTTCAGAACTTCAGATGGACAGCAAGCAAATTAACTTTCTTTCCTGATGCTCCCATATCCTACTAGCTGAGGACCACCTCTGCTGGCTGCCCTGGTTTCAGCTGGGATAGAGTTAACTGTCTTCCTAGTAGCTGGTACAGTGCTATGTTTTGAGTTCAGTATGCGAAGAATGTTGATAACACTGATGTTTTCAGTTGTTGCTTAGTAGTGTTTAGACTACAGTCAAGGATTTTTCAGCTTCTCATGCCCAGCCAGGGCACAAGAAGCTGGTGCAGGACACAGCCAGGGCACCTGACCGAAACTGGCCAACGGTGTATTCCATACCATGGGGCATCACATCTAGTATAGGAACTGGGAAGTGGGGGCGGGGAATCGCCACTCAGGGACTGGCTGGGTGTCGGTCGGCAGGTGGTGAGCAATTGCCCTGCACATCATTTGTACATTCCAATCCTTTTATTACTACTGTTGTCATTTTATTAGTGTTATCATTATCATTATTAGTTTCTTTTTCTCTGTTCTATTAAACCGTTCTTATCTCAACCCATGAGTTTTACTTCTTTTTCCCGATTTTCTCCCCCATCCCACTGGATGGGGGGGAGTGAGTGAGCGGCTGCGTGGTGCTTAGTTGCTGGCTGGGGTTAAACCACGACACTGGCTGAACAGATACTGTCAGAGTGGACCCAGAGAGTCCTGTAGGAGTCTGTGCTTGTGATTGCACCTGAGGTTATGGCCAAGGCGCTGTCTTGTTCCAGATGATACTACATAAATTCAGAATGAAGCAGCTTCTTTCCAAATCCTTAGGGTTTAATCAGGCAAATAGTAAGAAGGGAAATAAAGTAACAGACCCAGCAGTGACAAAGGGCCTCAGAAATACCTACTGTCCCTCTGGTACTTTTCTGATAGAGAAAAATAGCTGTTCCTCAACAGGCTCAAGAGCACTCAGACCTCTGCCCATGTCTCCTCTCTACTGGGAAATGGTGAGGTTAACCCCACAGTGAGAGAATAGTTCCTTTAAAGGGCCTTGGTCAGGTTTACTAAAGCCAGCTTATACCAAGCAAAATAGATGACGTTGCTCTTGGGTCCTGAAAGCAATGCATCACTTCCTGGGGCATCTCTGAGCAGCACAACTGCCAGCAAGGTGGGCCTGCCAAACATAGGCATAAAGTGTGCCACCTGTGGTTGGAAGCACAGGTGCAGTACAGCTGGATGTGCACCAGGGAGAGGGACGAAGGGCCCTCTCTATTTCCGCTTCAGCAGCCTCGGGGCTGAGAAGCAATTCCTTGTACCCGGTGCTGGTTGGGGGGATGCAAAACGCTGTGGTGACATGAGGCAGCCAGCTGGCTTGCTGAGGGGATTTTCATCTTATTGAGCTTGGCTCAGCCTTGAGCAGCAGGAAGAAACAGTGACACCATTTCCCAGAAGTTTAACTGGCAATAGTGGTGATTGCAAATGCATAGCGAAGTGCCTTTTGTCACATTTTGCTAACAAAGCAGGGGTCAGGTCCCTTCTGCCTGTTGGGATATAAATATCTTAATTAGATCTTTGAAAGGGAGAGAAAAAGAAAATCTAGAAGCATGGGAGGTATTTTATTATTTCTTTTTTATTTTTAGTATTAAAATATAACTCAAGTAGTGTTGGCACCAGGATACATAATCCACTTACCAGGGCAGAGGGGACTCTAGAGCTGCACCACAAATGCATCATTTGATAACAGTAATGAAAAAGACAGCAATCTATATCTGCAAATAGCATTAGAGCAGACTTTGTTTGTGGACCAAAGGAAGCTGATGCTGAATTTATGAGGCACACATCTCAAACATTTGAGACCAGTGCTTTCTTTCCTTCTCTGTTCTGTTTCATCCTCCCTTACTTTTTTCTTTTTTAATAACTTGACCCTTTGCTTGGGTCAGCTCTTAGCCCTATAATCAGAACAATTTAGTCAAGAAAAGTCATAGACTGAAGTGGGCCTGTCTTGTCTCCTGGGCTGAGTGGGACCAGCCAGCTCCTGCTTGTTTACCCTGCTCTGCAGGCCTTGCTCCATCACTGCATCTCTTCATCGTGCACCTGCTCTGAGTTGTACATGCCACATGGATCCACGCCTGCAGTGTCTGCTGCTGAGCTGGGGCTAGAAGAGCTACAGGGCCAGACAGGAGAGACACCATCCAGCTAAGCACCAGACAGGATCTTCTTCAACAGAGATGTCCCACGTAATCTTTCTCCATCCCATCTCACACTGTCCATCACATGGCTCCTAAAAGGAGCCTCCTAAAGGAGAAGTGAGCATGTTGGAGGAAATATGTGGGATCTGGAGGGAACAGGCAGGGAAAAGAGAGCGCAAGAAATGCTCTACTACTGATGCACAGCAGTCCTCTCAGCCAGTACCCTGTCCCCAGCTGTGGCAGTAGGAAATGCTGCTTAGGGAGAAGATAAAAGACCATCCACTTACAAGTTTCTCCAATTCCTTTGTGAGACAGTCTTCCGTCACAACCTCCTATGCCAGCAAGTTCCAAAAATTCCCTTCCCCTCTGTATAGAAGCAGCTTCTCTCTTTTCTGTTTTAAACCAGTCCCCTTGGCTCCAGTGTTGCAGGATTTGATGAGCTACAGTTCCACTTTAAGCTTGTCCTCCATTTTACTGATTTTGCACATGCCTGTTTCATACCCTTCAGCACAGTCCCAGACTAAAAACTCTCAGCTTTTTTAGTGTCTTTTTTTAGTGAGCTTCTCCATCCACACAGTCATTTTAATTGCTTTTTTTCTTTCCATTCTTTGCATCCATCATGGCTTCTTGGAGACAAGAAGGACAAGACCTGCACTCTCTGCTCAAAATGCAGGTGCATCAAGATTTTTCCATTCACACTCTTTTCCAGCTCTTTGATGGACAGCTGAATAAAACTGGTGCCAGCACTAATCTCTGGAGGATCTTCCATTAAGCCCCATCAGGGAAATGGGGTAGTATGCGGCTTTACAAAACCATAGTGGTTATTTCTCAACACACTGTGTTTACCCATGTGCTCTGTGACCTTAGTCTTGACTGTAGAGTTTTACCATCTTCTCAGGAGAGTACATCACCCATTGGTTGGTAGTTCCAGCAGCCGTACGACACCCTTGTTGTTTGCAATGACAAGTTATGCACCTCGGGCAGCAGATCTGCATGTTCACACCTGAGTTCCCACTCAGCCTGCCAGTGAATGCCATCTGGTCATAGGAGCTTATTAACATCTTATTAACCACAGAGCCAGACACTTGTCAGGCTTTCAGGGTCCTGGTGTTAGTGCAGACCAGCACTTGTAAATTTTGCCCTTGGTCTGTCTCCTGGCACACGCCAAGCAGACAGAATTGCAGGTAACCTAAGTTTCTGTGTGATTATGCTCTCTATTTCTCTACTGATCCTTTCTTAGACACACCAAATGTTAGTCAAATTCACCTTGTAGGCCATGCCAGTCAGAACAACGTGCTTTTTCCCAGCTCAGAGCTGACATACTCCTCTACAACCTTTCTCCTTTCCTGTGTTAGCAGACAAGCTCTGTTATGAAGAGGGATAGACAGTCCTTTCTGTATGGGCTCCTCTTCTCCTGAAAGGTTTCCCAGACCCTTACCACCTACCTTTTCACATCATCACCTATCTCTCTGAATTTCTCCCCTGGTTCCTCAGCCTCACAAGGCAGGGGATTTCAGACAGTGCTACCATAGCCTCCAGTCTCCAGTTTCAGCATTGACACAGTAAAGTTCAATTCCCAAGGTGAGAGTGGCTTAGAGAAACAACGGTTCACAGGCGAAGCCTGTTGCAGTGCTGTGGAGGGGTCTGCCTCATGATGAATGGGTGTTAGTGATGGCCCAGGTACCCAGGGACCTCCTGATAATTCTTGATCTGATCCTGCCGATGGACGTCCAGCCTTACAGATACTCTCTCCATTCAGTGCTTTGCATCTCCTGGCAGATTTCCTTGATTTCTTCAAGCATGTCCCTGAGCCATGCTGTCTAAGATATTTGTGATAGCAACCGGAAGGGCACCTTGAGCTTTTTTATGCTGTGTGAAGGCTCCCAGAAGAATGGCTTCTGGCCTTCAGCTCCGTAGCCCTTAACATCACAGATCACTGTAGGGGAATTGCTAGCAAACCTTAGGAGAACAGCTGTGATCTGAATAGGCTCAGACAATGGAGCAGGGCTTAGCTCAACATCTCTCTTTTAAAGAACACAGGGTGCTGGAAGGACCCTCAAGGCTCTTGAAAAGTACAGGGATTGGGAGGAGGTCATTTAAAAAAAAAAAACCCATACCGAAATACTAAGCTTGCCACTTGTATTTCTTTCTATGAGTTCTTCCTTACAGTCTCACAATAAGCTACAAGAGGAAATTGCATCTCTGGGAAGTTGTCAGAGCTGTGCATGCTGCACAGTGCAGCTAAGGAACCCCGGGGGTTACAGAGAGCAAACTCCTTCAGCAGGGTAATGAAGTGAGGACACAGGAGAGCTTGCGGGGACAGAAGAAGGGGCAATCCTGGAGAAACAGGGAAAAAGACCACCCCCAGGACAGCAAGGTAACTGCCTCAGAAGAGTTAACTGATGAGCTTTACCGTCCCACCTTGTTAAGGTACTGGCACAGGAAAGGAGTACAGAGTTTTGTGCTTAATATAATCTAAAGCTGGGTGGTTTGGGTTTTTTTATTCCTGGTCTGTTTTATTTTTTCTGGTTCATTTATGGAAAGCTTACTCGGTCCTTTTCTATTGCTAAACTGAAACCAGGTTTTCCTGCTAAGCAGCTGCAGAGTCTCTTGCATGCAGGAAGGCTGCCTGTGGTTCTACATGGTCTTGCAGAACACACAAGCTGACGCAATGCTGACTGTGGAGCTACAGAGCTGCAAACTAGAAGCTATCAGAGAGGAAGAGGAGGGCTGGAGCACCTAGCAGGAACAGCTAGACAAATGCAAATCACCTAGAGCAAGCAGCAGCATTTACTTGCCCAGGAAGACAGTAAGCAAGTTCTAAGGTGTTACTGATGAGAAAGAAGCAATCTGGTGGTTTATTGGCTATGCTAAAAATATATATCCATACACACTGGAAAAGGTGTGATTGGTCTCTATGGTACCTGGTTTTCTCTGTGCTATCCTTCTCTTTTCTCCCTTTGGTACACTCATGTTTGTTAATCCATGCTTTTAAAGGGGAAAAGTTAGGTCATTGAGCACCAGATAGTTTAACTTTAACGCTTTTTGTGTTTCAGTTTCACATTCTTTTATTATGACCACTAAAATCTAAAACCAGCCATTGCTGCTGCAGTGAAGTTCTGGTGAAAAGCTCCTCTGTGCTCTACACAAGACCCTCAGCTGAATTAAAATTACTTGTTTCTGTTAAATGGAGAAATTTTTCTCATCCTCAGCTGCTGAAAATAACTCAGTGCATTTTTCAAAATGCAGTGTGTGTGTTCTCTCTCTGCCTGTGTGTTCTCTCTCTGCCTGGCAGAAGGAATTACCATACCACAGGGGAGGTCAGGTTTTCTCTCCAACTTGATGCCCTCGATACTTGTGCTTAAAAGAAAAAAAAAGAAAACCTGGTGTTTTCCCATCATCCTGTGACTCCAGGAGCTGGAACACCAGCTCACATCTTGTACTGAGCTAGATTATGAAGTCCCTACCTATCAGACCAGAAATAGGCCGTGGTAGGCAATCATTACCACCTCACATTTCCATAAGGTTTGGGCCAGGAAGGTGTGATCTCTGTCAGGAAATCATAGGAAGGCATATTCCTTGTGGCCAGCACATCGAATGCCCAGGCTTTACAGGAACATCGCTACTGTCCTTGCAACATTGCTGCTACGCCTTCTCTGGGAATCACCCTCCCTGCAACATTTCTCACAAATGTAGCGCACATGGCCACAGGATTTTGATGTCTTGGAGCATATCTTTAGCTTTGCCATTTATTGGGCTTCCTTCACCCAAAGCATCTCCAGAGCCATCAGGGATGATGGCATGGAGGGGTCCTCCTGGCTGAGCTGGCTCAATGCCACAAGCCACCATCACCATCTCAGGCTGCTTTGCTTGCTGCTGTGAGGGCAGCAGGGATGCCTGCAGGCATCAGCTGCCTTTATTGCTCAGGTCTCTCAATGGCTGGCAGGAAAAACATATCTGCCTCTCTGGCAGAGCTCAGCTAGAGGCAACACCAGTCTTTCCTTCTTTTTACCAGGAGGTAGAAAATAAATTGTCTGATTACCTTTTTTTCATTTATGTACATGAAAACATCAGTCATTTTTCTTTGTAAAACTAAATGCATTCAAAATTGCTTAAAATCAAATTAGATTACTCTAGTTTAAAAAACTAGAGCAGCCATTTGAAGGGAAAAGGAAACTCTGAACCAGGGGAAATCCTTACCTGAGCCTTGGGGAAGAGGGTGTTTTGAAAAGGTGATGTCATCTTGGGAGAGCAATTGCTTCCAAAGGTGCAGAGAGAATATTTTCCTCATTCTGAAGCACTTACTTGGCTGTTCAGAGCTGAGAACTGGAATGTAAAAGGAAAGGCAGAAAAGTTTAATTTTCCTCTTCTAATCTATGAATATAAACAAGATGTAAAATGAGATTTATTACTGTTAAAATCTTGAAGGTCATCATGACCAGGAACTAAATTCAAATCACTGGCTAAGGATCATATTACTTTTGTTTAACAAATCACTTAGTTTTAAATGTTGGACATGTTTTGATAAACCTTCTGTTTTGCAGTATGTATATAGTACTTCCATGTAATTACAAAGGAAAAAAAGAAGAAATTAGATACTTCTCTCCACACATTCAAACCCCTAACTGAAGTGCTGTTTGGGGGCTAACTGAATCCCAGTTCTCTTCCAGAAGCTGTTTAACTGAGATCACAAGAAAGAACCGTTAACTAGGAAAAGCAAATGGGTCTTCAACAGCCTCCAGCATCATAAAGAGAGTAAAAATTATTAATCATCTGAATAAACATGTTAAACCTTGTAACTGAGTGAAGAATAGCTGTGGGTCCTGAGTGCATCCCCAGCTCAGCCAAACGTTGGATTTTGTCAAACTTTCTTTGAGGAGAAAAAAAACAAACCTGAAAGTCCACACATAGCAAAATGTAAGCAATAATTTAAATTGAAGCTCCCTGCTTTTTTATTTAATTCATGATTAAACACGATGTTTTAAATCATCATGATAAATGAATTTCTCCCCCTTGTCAGGACTCTCCTTATTAAGCTGACACATCTAAATTCTCAGTTAGAAAGGCTCAGCTATTAGTCAACACAGGTCTCCTGGAGGGGAAAAAAAAAAGAAAAAGTTTAATCCTGCTTCCCCATCCCCCTTTTTTCCACCTAATTCAATTTCCTTCTATTCATTCCGTTTTTATCACAGATACCCGCCTTCTTTGTCATAAGGAATGTCACCTGCAGTTAAAATCATGGTAAGGAGAACAGAGATTGCCCAGAGAACGTGGTAACGATGTACATAAAGAAAACGCAGATAAAGGTCATACTGTGCCTAGGTTTTTTAGGATCTGTGTCCATGTGAAGTCTCCATCCCAGTCAGCCTTGCTTTTCTGGTTGTTGTTTTGTGGTGCTCAGACCAAACGAGACCCAATATACCTGCCCAAGCCAACCATGAGACTTGTGGCAGAAGGTTCCCCCTGCAGCCTGTTTCCTCCCACTGTTACCCAACAGGTCCCCCATGCAGCAGGAGAGGACAACTGCTTCTTGACTCATGTGATCACTACTTTGCACACCCATACCTTTGTTTGAGCAGATGCTCCGCTGGTTCCTTGCATGTCGAGGGACAAGCAGATTTGTCTTCTCCAGCAGCCACTTCAGCAGTCAAGCTTGTCTTGACCCTCTCTGCCTGATTTTGGGCACCACAACGCCCAGGCACAGAGACCAGCTTACAGCACAACACAGCCAGCCCACCTGGAGACCCAGGTCCAGTTGTACAGCAGCAACAAAACCTGTCTTACCACGGAAGGGAGTATGGCTGCAGAGGCACTCCTATAACCACATGCTGTCGACATTTCTAGGTGGGTTGCCAAACCTATAGGAATTTTCACCTTACTGCAATATTGGCCTGGTCCATGAGGGGCCATTGCTGAAAGCTCTTCCGCACCCCTGACCTGGGTTTATTCTAATACAGTGCTCTTCTGAGAAGGTGCTCGTAAACACCGTTTGGTAATTCTTTTGAATAGTTTTATATATGTCTGTCAGCAAAAAAATGAGGAGGCAAACTGTGAATTTTTACTAAAACACCTTTTCCTTTAGTAACATCTAATTGTCCATTTGTTAGTTGCGTTTTGTCATGCAACTTCTGGTATTTTCCCTTTTTTTGCTGAGGGTCCAGTATACTGGGTTTTTACTGCTTTTAAGTAACAAATAAGAAAACCCAGATGAGGAAGCCCTGGTACATAGCAGGCATCTTTGTTGCATGCATGGAGTGTCAACACACACAGGGAGGCAGAAGTGTGATTGCCAGGGAGAACGGCGCAGATGACAGTGACAAACAGGCAACCCCAGCACCCAATGACTGAATTGAGTGTGGAAAGGCAAAACTGGGGGTTTTGTCAACAACCAGGACACCATGCAGAAATGGGACTTTCCCTCCCTGCGGAGATCAGGGAAGGTGGGCCAGACCTTGCTGGTCTAACTGCACAATCTGATCTGCTGCCATAGGAAGTACTTTAACTGCAAATAAAGCTTCAGAAACGTAGAACAAGGATTAATCGTATTTCAGGTTGATCCTGGGTAGGATACCAATATGAATACCATAACATTAATAATGACCTGTGGATTCTTATAAAAAGGGAAGAAAAGTCACATAGCATTCAATGCTTGCAAAACAGCACTTCTCAATTTTCTTCATTTGTGTAAATAAACTGTAGTGTTAATATACTGATTCATATGCATTTAGTACTATAGTATTACTAACATAAAACTACTGATGTAGTATTACTAAACTGATCAATAAACTGCTGCTTGGGAGTTTGTAAATACAGCCTCTCACAATGGGGTGTGTTAATAGCGTTGTATGGATTTGACATTTTCCTTTTCCTCCTTTTGTGCTTTCCTGCTGTCACTGACATTGTCACTTTGCAGTTAGCTTACTGTGCAGGCATCCCAAAGAACCTGCAGTGGACTGTGTGAGTATTACCATTAGTTGCTATTTCTTGGAGCATAATGCTTTTTAGGATGATAACTGGAGGGCCACATTCATAGGATCGCGGGTGTCACCAGTGCTGTTGAACTCAGTCCTCTGTTGTGCCAGGCAATGCAGAGCAGATATATATCACAGACAGGACAGAAGGCTGCCTATGCCATATACCCTCCACATGCCTCAAAAAGCTTCCTGGTACAGCCTAAAGGACATGCAGGCTGATTATATAGTCACAAGCCAGTGCCATGGATCCAAAAGAAACAGTAGCTTCAGGTGATCGGAAAAGCAGATCACACTCCATTGTACAAAGCAGAGCCGAAAGAACATCAGCATCTCTCCACGAATCTGTCCTGAAGGAAAAACTGTCCTCTGAACCCAGTCTAAAATTTGGTGTTAAGTCTGGCTTTGTTGCCAGGATGCACCAGAGGCATCCACAGCAATGTAAGGCTCATGCCACAGAAGTTCTGTCTTGACTATGGTCAGCTCCAGGAGCGGTGTGGGGAATGGTAACATTCCTCACATCATTACTGCATAATAATATTAAAATAACACACAGTTTGGTGTGAATTTGTAAATAAACCATGAAATGGTTCCTATGCTAACAATTCAAACTTTCTTGAATCTGATACAATGGCACTTTTCTCCTTTGCTGTACAAAGAGGATCTTGAAGAGAGAGGGCAGCACACCGAAAGCCAATCACTCGCACCCACGTGTGCCTGGGCTGCTTGCCAGGGTGTACCCCTGAAGTTCAGTCCCTTCAGTCCACAAGTCTGAACACTTAATTCACCTTTCATCCTCGTAAGTGTTTGAGCACATCATTCCCGTGACTACATGTCACAGGAAAATAAACAGAGCTTGGAGTACCTCCCTCAAAGCATACTCGAGAATACTTGTGCTTCAGGCAAGGAAACATGAAGGATTCCCTGGGCTGACAAGGCAGGAACCACAAGTGACCATGTCATAAGCCATTTCTTATATCAAAGACCATGTATTTTAATCTTCCTGCCCAAGTACTCAGCTGAGATACTGCCCCGGGGAGGGCTGGTTCCTTTCTCTTTACAGGTGAACGAGATGCAGAGCTCGTACCCTGCTGTAGGGGAGGTTCACCCTTCTCGACAGGGCTGCGAGGATACCAAAGCGACCGACACCACGAGGGAAAAAAGGCCCCGCGGGGGCGAGCGGCGGTGGGGCAGCGGTGCCCTGCCTTGTAGTGGCACCTGGTGGCCCTGCGGGAGATTACACCCGTGGCGTGGACTGTCCCACTCCCTGCCCCCCGCACAAGCAGGACCGGTGGGCTCGCCGGAGGCTTTTTGCCGGAATGTTTTTTGCTAGTCGGGGAGGGGTGGAGGGGTGTTGAATATTGATATCGGTGCTGAGAATGAGGTTGGCTGAAGCATCATGGATGTGAATTCAGGCTAATTGGCACGGGATGTATTGACCATGAAATGTATCCACCGGGCTGAGTCAGCCCCATCATCTCTCAAGGTTATGTTGCCCCATCTGTTAACAAGTATCTGGGACAACTTCACAGCAGGTCCCACTGTTGTTTGGGGCATTGGGATGCTGATGCACAGAATACTATTTCGGGTATCCACAGTCACCCCCGCTACCTGTAGCAGCCCAAAGGACAGACCCCATATCTCCCAAAATTAGGCTACCTCCACCGATCCACCCTGGACACCTTTCGTGCACTACAGCTGCCATCCAGCCCATGACAGGGCAGATCTCAGGGCCTCCTCTGAGGACAGCAGTTCTGTTACATACCGGGGATGGAAGCCAGCTGTGGGTGTGTGGTCCTGCTCCATCACATCACCGTTGGCTCTAGCAACACTCTGACCCTCTCCAACACTCAGAAGGTGAGGTGCCAGTGAGCAGATCAAAGCTTTCACTAAGCAGTATTCCCACCTGGAGCAAGAAAGAGGCCAAGTGGGCTGCAATCTTGTGAGGCATGTCCCTGACTGAAAGGGTTTGAGGTGGGAGCTAAGTGGGTCAGGTCCCCCAGTCCCCCAGCAGCAAGTGGTATTTGAGAGGAGAGGAAGTATTGCCCATGATCCTGGGTTCAGCATTCAGTGCCTTTTTGGGAAGACACATTTCTGCCTCTCCTTTTCTCTCCATTAGCAGCCGAGCACTTACTCCTGATTCCTCTGCTCTTCCCCTCGGTAGACTTGACATTTACATTCCACAGGGAAATGCTCCAAAATCCCATATTGCACTGTGACAGTCTGAGTCACTTCTGTGCAGAGCCACATGTGACAGAGATAAAGGAGAAATCATTGTCAGAGGGCTGAGATTTGACCCCACACTGCCAACAGCTCCCTCTGAGGAAATACTGTAACACCTTTGACCCTACAAAGCATGGGTATATCTGGGCCAAGCAAAAAAAAAAAAAAACCAAACCACCAAACCAAAAAAAACCCCAGCAACAACAAAAATCACATATAAGAAATCTACTGTTTTGCCCCCTTACAGACAAAATCAAGGTCTCAAAACTGGACTTTCAAAGTGGCAGAGTACTCAGAAGTTTCCATTTCAGATGTTGAATCACTTAGCCTCTTTTCCAAAGATGTCCCTAGCAAGGTATACTCCAGCAGAACATCTGCTTGAATCTGCAAAGAGCCTGGAAAGAAGTGCTGCCAAGGAAAATCTCCTCTGGCACCTTAGCAGTAGATTTGGTCATAGACAGGGAAAATGGCCTCAGGAAGCTGACTCCTTCCATGCAAACGAGAAATCTTTCTGGTGGCTTTTCCCATAAGTACAGGTATTAGTACCTTTACATAGCAGCTAATGAAGAGGTGCAGAACAGGTGCAGTACAGCCTCTGGCTGCTCACCACTGTGTGGACTTCAAAGGCAAAATACTGCCTACAAGAGTGAAGAGACAAGGAATCATACACACACTTTAGGCTGACTTCACAGCAACTGTATCTGCTTCTCCATAAGCGTGAAAATTTCTATAGCCTTGCCACTTTCCATAGCACCCAAATCACTGTTGCTGCTCTTATAGAAACAACTCTGGATATCCCCACCCTGTCCTGGCCAACACCCTCAGAGCTAGTTTCCTGCCCAGCAAACACTTTCACTCTAGAGCAGAACCCTGGTGTCAGGTAGCAGGCACGCCTTTTGGACAGGTGGGAGAGGGGATGCTGGAACAGCTGCAGCATGGGGGCATAGAAACACTCCAGTAATCCTGCCCAACAAAAGTTGTTGGCTCTGCAGTCACCACCGTCCTCCCACTATGCCACCCAGTATTTGAATTATCTACAGTTGTCTGTGTCCTGGTGATCTCACCAGCTCTCACACTGTGGGCTGGTGTTTCAAATGTTAAAGAGCCCTTACTCTGAATTTACATTTATAGTATTTTGATGACATACAGCAATTTCTGAGTAGTATTAAATTACATTACACTTACTATAAGCCCCTTTGCAACGTCCTAGCAGTATGCATGGGGATTTAGGATCCAGGGACTCACGGTTCCTTCATGCTTTGTTCTCTGTTACCAGGTTACTGAACAAATTTCCCTGTGCTGTTGGACGTAGCTTTAATTAGTTTTGATTAGCAATCCTACCACAGATGGCACAACCTGCGTCACAGCTGCACAAGTGAGTTTGGTGTTTGTGTGAACAAATTAACATTGCTACATACAGAGGTGGGGACAGTGCATATGCAACCGCCTATTCAGAGCAGGGACAGTGTGGCAGCAATTTCCACCACGCCTGCTGTTTTTTGACAGTCCTTCCTGCAGCAGTGGGGAAAGACTGATCGTTTTCTTAAAAAAGGATTCTTAAAAATCCAGTAACAATAGAAAATTGTGTGGACATCACCTTCCATTATCTCTGAGCTGGGCAGGCCCCAAAAAGGTGAGTTCTTGTTCAAGAGTGCTTGCATTGGTGTCCTTCACACACTAAACCTAGGTTTAGGTGATGTATTTAACAGTATTTGCTACCTCAATAACTATCCCTGTGCAGGACGCAAGAGGTCTGTTTTTCCATGAGCCGTATGGTGAAATGCCATCAGGTGGGCTGTGCAAGCATGTAACAGGGGTAACTCTGACTGCAGTTAAACTACGCTCCAGTCACAGCAACTCCTTGCCTTCATTTGCATGTCTCCAGCTCTGTGGAAACCTCAGTTGTAGACACCTACAGTAGCGGGATATCCCTCATAACGGGACTTGGCACTCCAGACCATGTCACAGGTGTGGCAGACATGTCCAAGGCTGTCTCCTGAGCAGAATTACTTCCTCCTGATGCCATATGCACCGGAGCAGCAACCCCTCTTCCCACCCCCCCAGAAGACAGATTCATGTCAGCCTGTCTAATCCAACTTGCCCTACCTTAAGAACAGCTCAAAGTTGTCTTCCAGAGGTTTTCAGGTGCATTATCAGCAAGCTTAGCTCAACCTTCACACCTCTTGGCCACTATCTTCTCTGCCTCTACCAAACAAACCCTGAAAAGCAACACCAATTTCATTCCAAAGCACAGCTGACAGTCACAGCTCCCTGGGGAGCATCCTTGCCCAGTAGCAGCCAGCACAGAAAGCTGCTCTGCCTATCTTGAGGGACTCCTTCCCTTCTGGGCCAGCATGACTCTGACAAAACAACAGCAAGTCTTAATGCTGCATACCATGGGGCATCTTAAAAATAGCTCTGCAGTGACAGCCAGTGTCCCTTAGGGCACGGGGCTAGCTCCTCTGCCCATACAGGCTATCAGTCTCCAACCACCTGAAATCTTCCTTTCATCTTCTTTCCCTACTCTCTCTGGTGAGTGACCATCCCATTCCACCAGAAGAGCCCTGTTGAAGAGGTTGGCCTTCGGCAGGAGTCTGAGAAGGGGCAGGGAGCAGAGACTATCAACAAAAGGGTGTCACAACAAGCCTCCCTTTCCTTTGGACCTGCCCTGGCCACCCCAGGTGATATTTCAAGCCTTTGCTTCCTATTTTTAAAGAGTTGAGCCCAGCAAGCAAGAAGCACTACTGAGCACAGAAAGGAACCCTCACCCACTGACAATGGTCCCAACAAAGCTGTCTTGCACACCTGTCCCCCATGCCTTGACAGCCCAAGGGTCTGGAACCAGCTTCGCTGTGGCGTTCACTCATTTGAAGCTGGAGCAAGGCTTTTCAACCAAACAAAAAGTGCAGTCCTTTGGTCACACCACCCTCCAAGTGACCCACAATGTGCAGTGACAGTCAAGATGCTGTCCCTGTGGCCATTGCCTACTGCCTGGATTCCTGGTCACATTTGGGCTGTGGGCTTTGACTCTAGTCATTAGGCCAGACAGTCCAATTCTGACCTCTCAGACAGAAGAAGGTTTTTATTTAATTCCAAGATTAAGTCTTTTTAGGCAATGAAGGGGCCTTTTCTGATCGTTTGAATCTACATCCATTATTATGGGGGTGGGGGTTGTGTGTATTACTCCCACCCCTGGAATGGATCTTCTTGGGTTTCTGTGGTCTTTGCACAAAATACATGGCATGGAGAGAAAGGATGTGGTTTTGCTGACTCTGGGAAAATGGCAATCAACCAAATGCATCAGTCAGGAACAGTGAGTAATAGCTTTAAATGCAAACAACTGTTAGCAGCACATTTTAGTGCATTAATAATTTACAGTCCATGGAAAGTTTAATTTATGCAAAGTGAGAGTTTTGTGGCATAGTTACAAAAGACACACATGATCCTGGGGTTAACGGATCTATGGCCTCCCAGGAAGCCATACCCTGACTGCCAATTCTCTTGGTTTCATCACAGGTCTTGCTCTGCAGTTTGTACAGTGTATTTCTCAGTGTGCCAATGGCTGGGACAGGGATGCAGTATGAGAGCATTTCCTCGCCCATATAAAGAAAAAAAAGGTATTCTGAGGCCTACCCATGCTAAAGAAATAACCAAAACTGCAAAGTGTGCACACCAAAACATTCAGAAAGGTTGCCAGCAAAGGGGAAAAAAATACAATTATCTTCCAAGGCTCGTGACCCTGGAAGGCTTGCTGGATTATTACCAGTGCACTGTCACTTCCACCTCCAGGTTGCAGCTGCGCACTTCAAGCTGCCTCGGACCCTGCCCTGCTCTGCAGACTGCAGCAGCCAGTGTCCACTGGAGGCCCAAGGACACACCACCATACAGAAGACACACGCTGGTGGGCCAGAAGGAGCTGGCTTCTCTGCAAGTAACACACAGCATTGAAAGGGAGATTGACAAAGCTGCCAAGCAGCCCTGGAGCCTGCAGCAAAGCCCATCAAACAGACATAGCTTTGCTTAGGCTTCCCCAAACCTGCTGTGTACAGCATGTTTCAGTCCTCTGAGCCTACTGCCCCAACTTACTCTTCCCAGCATGGGGAGCCATGGGACCACAGACCTGCATACCCACGGCACCCAGAGCCCAGGAAGGTTGTTCTCTGAAGCCATCAGAAAACAACATGCAGCCTCTTGCCATTTGATGTGGCTTTTTCTGTATCAAAGACTACCAGACTGGCAAGTCAAATGCTCCACAGGTTAGAGATGCCAGGTGTTTCCCCTGCTCCTTGGCAGAAGGATACAGCCTCTGGCTAAGTCTCCTTCAATGGTGCTTTTCCCAGACTCTCACCTCACTCCAGGTTCAGGATGGACAGCAAGTGAAAAGAAGCGGGAGGAGAAGATAACTCATTTGTGTGTGTGTGTGTGTGGTTTTGGGATGGGACTGGGAATGCAAAATGGGTTGGGCTTTGTGGGCTTGGTGGTGTCCCAACTTCCCATAATATTTCAGGGCAAAACCGCTAGTTTTAAAAAGACCAGTTGCACAAGTGCTCATCGTTCTGCTTTAATTTGCAACCTTAGCAATCTTCAGGTAAGCTTTTTCCTGCAGAATATATGTGCATGTATTAAATAAGATTGCTTTCAAGATATTTGATTGATCAGATGCAAAATAACTGTCTCTATGGCCTATCTTTTTCCAAGGCAAGAGAGTTAAGAGATCAGCAAATGGCTGTAGGTTTTTAATAATTAATTCATTAACCCTAAGTTTAGGAGACACACTGAAAACAGGGTCTGCACATGAGGGTTCAATAACAGTGGTTTAAAAACACTTAGGGCAGAATGTCAGCCAGTGGGACACAGCAGCGTATGTCCACACCACTCCACACTACCTGGTCTTCCATCCTTTCTGCTGCTGGAGAAAGTGAACCTGCTAAGGGAAATCCAGGTGAGCTCTTTCCCTCCATTAATTACACAGAGAGAGTCTGGCTTTAACCTCAATCTGGTTTTTGCTGTCAGCCTCCACAGAGCTGTGCAGTATGTGGCTCTACTAGGTCGGCTATATGAAACCACCCCACCATTCACCTCATGCATACACAGTAGTGACACGCTTTTCTACAGAAGCATACAGCAACCCTCATTGTATTTCATGTTAAGCTAATGCCATGCTGCTGGCAAAACAGAGCATCACATGCTTTGCAAATGTGCTTTACCAGCGTCAAGATCTTTGGCTTTCTTTAATGCCTGCCACAAGCAAGCTTTTGGCTTTGTTTCTCTGCAAAATGCTGAATGAGGGAGGAAAGCTAGGATTTGACCTCTGAAACCCACAATGCACAGTTGTGCACCCACAGCATAGGATCGAGGCTTGTCTTGCATTGAAATGAACACAGTCAAAGTCCTCCTTATATTTCTTTTCTCTAATCACTTCCCCAGTCATTGGCTTGCTGTTCATTTTCTGGGGTAAATACTCCATTGTGCCTCTAATGTATGCCTAGCACAGCAATCTCATATGATCTGCTCCCAACTGTGTTAACACCCCCACCCCACCAGCCCCTCCTAAAGGAAATGCAACAAAGCAAGTGTATTGGCTAATGTCAATATTAAGGAAATTTTTGAAGAGCAAATGAATATGCAAAAATGAGCCAATCTGGGAAAAGCAGTTTGCCAGAAAAACAGTGGCCAGAGATCAGAGGAGGAAAGAAAATTTGAATGTGAAGTGTGTGCACACTTGGGATCAAAGTGATGTGGCAGGCAAGCCCCCATCACTGGAGTGCTGCAGGAAGTTGAGGAAACAGAGCAAGGTGGGCGAAGGATAGGCACAACTGCACAGCACTCTGCCATGGGGCAGGAGATGAGGCTGTCAAGGGCTTGTGGGTAATGGTCAGGGGATGGACAAACACCATGGGTGTTGTGGGCGCATCTGCTGCAGACCAGCTCACCAACAGGTGAAGCAACTCTTACACAGTTGGAGAAAGCCTCATGATGGCAGGACCAGTATTCCCAGGGGACTTTTCACACCAGCAAGAAGTTCTGGAAGGGCCCCTGGGCGGGACACAAAAAATCCATTGGGAGTGAAG
This sequence comes from Haliaeetus albicilla, assembly GCF_947461875.1. Lineage (NCBI taxonomy): Eukaryota > Metazoa > Chordata > Aves > Accipitriformes > Accipitridae > Haliaeetus > Haliaeetus albicilla. The sequence goes on from NC_091516.1 coordinate 42,308,673, forward strand.
CCGATTGGGCAGCACCCCCACAGGGGTGGAGGGGATGCTACACTACAGGCAGGATGCACAGGGCAAGGGTAGCAATGGAGGGCAGGGTCAGCCACAGCCCAGCAATCACCCAGCAGGTCCACAGTGATGAAGCAGGTCAAGATTGAGACAGAAGTCCAGGAAGTTGGTCAGGGTCAGCATGGTGGCCAGGCACCGGCATGGCACAGCACAGCCTGGACAGTGACTTGGGACCTCAAAGGCAGCTCTGGCATGACAAGGGAGGCCCCAGGTGAGGCTTTCCCCAGCTCCTTCTCATGCTCACCCTAGCTGCTTCCCTGCAGCCTGATCCCAGGTATCACTACACCAGGTCAAAGCTGGCCTCGAGCACAGGCAGCCAGACCCCAAGGAGGACAGGGAGGAGGCTCAGGCCTCTGACACAGCAAAAGTGAAGTGGAGAAATGTCAGCAAATGCTTGCAGTGAAAAAAACACAACCCCCCTTGTATTTTGCTTCCCTACACGACCAGATGCCAGGGAGGACAACAGGCACGAGGGCACAGGTACCTCAGGGGGAGCTGGTGGAAGGCAGAAGCAGAGAGGCCAGGGGAGTGTGGTAGGAAGGGTAAAAGCAATCCCTGCTCCCATTTGTCCATGCCCCAGTCCTGATTTTCCTCAGGGAGAGGGAGAAAGAGGACCAGGTCCAGGGCTAACCTCCAGGGTTGCCTCTTTCCCTAGGCTCTCCCAGCCCCACCGGGACTGCTGCAAATTCCCAGAGACACCTCCAAGCTGAACACAGGCATATTCTGAAGGGGCAGTCTGGTCTCGAGGTTTTGTATTTCAGATGCAAGTGCCACTGCAGGCTCAGAGGCCACTAATATGTATGACTCCCATGGGAGCTGCTGGATATGGGTTCAGGGGAATAAATGCCAGCCCAGTAGAAACTGTCTTTGTGTCTTACATCCTGCAACAGGGGAAATCAGGACAGCTTGTTACCACTATGCAAGAGGTTGGGACACATGTACTCATTCATCCAGAATCAGCTCTTGTTGGAAATACAGCTTTTCACAACTGCTTTGCTATTGCCTTTCTAAGGCAAAAAGAAACTGAAGAAGAGAGGGCTGTGCATCCAAGATACACATAGGCCAGCCACACAAATTAGATTCCTCTGTTGGCTAGAATTACAAACCTGTACATGGCAGGAAGGCTAGCAAATCAGCTTTAAAAAAAAAAAAAAAAATAAAAAAGAGACTGGTCAGCTTATTCCTTCTGAGAGCAGTAGGGGGAGAAAAGAGATCAACTTAAAATTCATGATGGTCAGTCTTTCCTACACTTGATTAGCCTGCACAAATCCTTGCTGTAAGTCTCCCAGGGAGATGTTCACTAAGACCTCCCTCCACCCAGCACAGGAAAAAAGGCTCTAGAGGGTGATGAAAGAACAAGAGACCAAATTTATGTTGCTCTGAACTAGCCCATGGGAGCCAAGAGCTTAATGCTTATCCTCTAGAAAGGATGAATTGTGAGAGGATCTTGTGAGGCTGAGTGACAATTATCTTATATCACAGCACACCTTCAGCCAGCTGCTCTGGGGACTCATCTTTCTACTTTGTATAGCAGTCAATGAGGATGTTACCTCTTATTCAACACCTGCTGCTGACCACTTGAAATTTCAGAATGTTGGTTGTAAACCAGTTATTTCAGTCCTCCTTTCCCTCCCACTACACCAAAGTAAAATGAGGGACAATAATGCACCATAAACTGAGATCAATATGCCTCCTATCCTTGGATAATATCTATCTACCAGATTGCTCAGGAAGCTCAGGATCTGACAGATTCCACCACAGAAACAAAGAAAAAAAATCTTCAGTTGTGCAGCTGTAGATATTCTGTGCCATCCTAGGAGGAGAAACAGAGATTGATGGTAATGGGTGGGGATTCAGCAGCTCCCTCTGCAAACATGGGGTTTATGTCCAGCTCTCAGTCCTGATTTAGGAAAGTCTCTAAGTTAATGCCACTTTCCCAAAGAGCTTCATTTATGGAGCTTAGTTTTCATTTGCACAGTAGACCACTGGGGAAAGAGTTTAAGACATGTCCAACAGATGCTGTGTGCCACACTGGCAAAACACTAGTGGTGAGAAATTTCAGTGGGACTGTTTTGCTTAATTGAAACTAAGTACACGCTCATAGAAACAATGACCAATACTATATGGTTTGTGGCCACAAAACTGCTCTTTCCCTTGTTAGATTTAAAAGTAATAAAAAATTCACCAGCTGTTTAATGAGGAAATTTCTAGTGAGGTAACTTTTCCAAGGTAAGTAAATTTTGCAGCTGAATTTCTTGGTGTAAATGCTATTCACATCCTTCCCCATGGCTACCCATTCATAAAACAGCCAGATGCTTGACAGCAATTTTAAAATAGCATTCTACAAGGAACAATTGCATGGGAATTACCAGACAGGTGAAAATCTGCTTTTCCAGCAATGTGAAGAACTCCGTATTAGTAGTGACATCTGCCTCTGTCATCATACATGGGCACGTGTATGAATGACTGTACCTCATCTGAATGGCTCCACCCAGACAATGCCATTTTGCAGACCCTGTGGAAGTTGACTCCTCCCTAGACTGAGGTTGGAAGAATTTGGGATGAAAACTGCAACAGCCTGCATAGCAGGCAAAATTGTGTCCTTTCGCAAATGATGACCAAGATCACCAAGTTTTTTTTCTTCATCAAATAAAGTAATTTGGGGTTTTCTGTGTTAAAACAGGGAGGCTGCTTGTGTACCTCTACTTGTGCCTATTGAAGACTTTTCAGTACCAATGGACTCTCAGTTTTACCCCTGCCCTTTCAAGCACGTAATTCCACGTTTATACATGATACAAATACTCATCCATCATCAGAAAGGCAAGAAGGAAAGTCAGATTGAGGCCAGCCCTATTTCTGGGGAGTGGAGATATTCATGTGCTCTGCTTATTTTTAGCAGAAGATGGCGGGTAAATCTGAGCCAGCACGTTTTTCATTCAATCTGTCCCTGGACACTATCAGATGGTGCTTCCTTGTGCCAAGCACTAATGCACTTTACATTGGCAGTGTCAGGACACAAAGCTTGTGAAGTCCCTGCTAAATCTGCTGATGCCAGGAAAATTGATAATAAACAGCTAGCCAGGGACACAGTCCCAAGTTTTTCTTCTACCACCAGAGCAGCACAGAAGCTGTACCAGTGCAATGATGTCAGCTCCTCTCCAACTTGTGGCTATCAATGCAGCAAATGAGGGTCTTGGACTGGAAAAAAAGGGGTCCTGAGGCCATGAACACAGGTATGTATCTAAAGATGGAGGGAGATCAACCTGCTTCATGGGAATTAGCTGTGTGCTTAAAACTGCACTTTGAGAACCTTGACGACTTGTGTCTTAATGCTCAAACATCTGAACTAATGACAACTAATATAAATCATTATAAATCTAAATATAAATATAAATGTAAATATAAATATATATGTATACATATCACCTGGCAGGATGATTCCATTGTTTAGCACTCCTTAGTACCCCTTCAGCACTGAACATACTAAATTCAGTCTTACAGGTCTACTTCCTATGGCTACCAATCCCACATAGGATAAGGTCATCCACAAAAGAAAATTCCACAGACTCCTACAAATTGCTCACTCTGATTTACAAGTCATTGTGTTTATTCCTTGAATACAAGCATCCAAAATTCTTGAGCTGTAAAATTCCTGTTCCTTTCCACCAGGTGCCTCAGCGCCCAGGCTTCTTTCTTGGATTGCTCAAAGCTTGGTATCCACATGTCTTGGAGAGAAGTCCAGCCAGGGTTTGAAGACGAGAACCAGAATGCGTCTGGTTTGGGGCAGCTCAGATGGTTAACCTGAGCCTTCCATCTCTGAGGCAGCCATCCCTAGCAATGGAGAGAAATAAAAGGGGTTATTCAGGGACCCTGGCAGACAGAGAAGAAAGGTGCTATGCCATTAGTAAACCATCAAACCATGTCAGTGACATTTTCCTTCCCACTACAGGCTCTAGCCATGTCCTTGTGGATGTCAGAGGGTCAGCTCTCCCCATAGTGTCCAGGACAAGGCCAGTCATGCTGACAACAGCCTGAGTCTCAGATCAGGTCTGGCTGCAAATGAGCAGCACCAGCCCACCCAAATTGAAATTCTAAGGCAAGGAATTCTATTTTCATAATTATATTCTGTTTTCATCTTAAATATACACACACATAATGAGATTTTTTTAAGGAGAGAAAACAAGCCATGAATCTGACCAGGAGAGCAAACTGGTCTTCATAATTTTCTTGACTAGAGAGCCACAAAAGCATGGGGAAGGAATATCTGTATCTAACTTATTCTATACCTTTCCATGGTTGTATTTCTAGCTCAAAGAGAGGACATCTGTCCACATTTGCACCAGACTCAAACAGGAAAGCCTGCTTAAATGTAATGCTTACCAGTCTGCATTCCCCATCACTTCAGCTCACCTTAGTAACTTCAAATGCTTTCTTCATCTCCCTTTTACTGGCTGACCATATAGTGTACTGCTCAGACTGTGACCAGCTAAAATACAGCCTAATGAATATCGGACAGCTGGACATAAAAAGTTTTTTGAGTTTTTTTCTCCACTGAGTTCATGGAGAGTTTAAAAAATGGCTACTGACTCTTGGTACATAAACCTGGAAACCTTAAAGGAATGTGGCAATTAAAATGAGTATCCACCAACTCAGAAATATATGTGGTGAGAGTTTTTAGCTTCAGTCTAATTCCAGGTAAAGCTCTGTTTATACCAGCCAAATCCACCACAGCTAGCAGCCTCAGGAGACTGAAAGCTCATGGTGCCTTTGAACTGGCCTGCTGGTGTCATGGCTGGCACCCTTGCAAGACTGCTGGACCCTCAGTGCTGGGCTTCCTGATAAGACAGCCATTTCTAGCCGGTCTCTATCAGCATAATTTCAGGAGGATTAGTCCAGGAGGAAGATGTCCAATTCCTCTCACAAACGCACAACCTGGCTTAAATATCGATGTTCCAATGTTTAGTCACCAAATGTGGCCACAGACAATGGCATGTTGTCACTACAGCTTTGAATGTACCCACACATATGCAGATGCAGACAGTCATAGAGTATTTAAGTCAGGAGGGACCTGCAGCGATCATCTAGTCCAGTTTCCTCTTCCAAACATGTCTAATCATATCTAATTGCCTAGGGCAGCACTGAGTCTTAAAACACCTCCAAGGACAGAGATCCCACAGCCTCTCTGGGCAACCTGTTTCCTAACGTTCAGGTTATCTAAAGCAAGTCAGCAAGTTAGGCTACTCTCTGTAACCTGATAAAAACCTCCTCCCTGAACAATTCAAGCTGCCTTCTGCTGAAATGACCACCAGCTCAACGGTCAATGTGTATGAGCTCAAGCACTGCTGCAGTATGAGGGACACATGCTCTGGCCGTGCACCCGCACCTTCTGCCAACACCTTTTGATGTGAAGATGCACATTGCAATGGCATTGCAATACTAGTGGTTGTAGGCTGGCCAGAAATCTGGTAACCAAACTTCCTGGGACAAATCTGAGCCCATTGCCATTTTAAAGCCTCTCTGAAACGTAAGGACAAAGTCACATGTACCTTTTCTTTCCTTCTGATGTTTTCCCACACTCTGTTACACACCATGCACTCAAAGGTGTCAATGTAGTTGTCCTGGGTGATATCTTGCACTCCCCACTTCCGTTCCTTCATCGCTGTAAGCAGTCTTGGGTTGGAAATGTCCCCTTTCAGTTTCCATCGTAGGTAGGACTCATATTCTTGATCGTTTGTATCCAGCATTTTGATATAGTGGGCCAGTTCCCGAGGGTGTGAAAAACTGGATACCAGGATAGCACTCTTGTTACTAGGAAGCCAGTCTACAATGCTGGGAGACCCAAAGTACACTGGCACCACTCCCAACTTCAGTGGCCGCCAGAGTTTTTCAGTGATGTAATCTTCACAGATAGCATTTTCAAAAGCAAGAATGAACTTGTACTGTGCCAGTATTTTATAGAAGTTCCCATCATCCATGGCAGTTGGATTTCTGAGATGCTGAGGAAGGTCTCTGTTATGCAGACATTCCCCATAAGAGTCTACTTCAATGTGGCACATCAGCTCACGCACGTAGCTGTCCCGATCAGAAGGAGGGTTGCAGTCAGACTGCACATATACAAGTGGTGCAAGCCTCTTCCTCAAGTTGTTCTTCATCTGCAGTGGGATCATGTACCTCAACGACTTCAGGACCTCTACATCCTCAAGGTACTGAGTGGTCAGCGGTAGGTGAGAATGGCGGCTAAAGGTTGCAGTGTGGTTGAATAAGGTGATGGTCGGTTCATGGAAGAGTTTGTAGTTGTTTTTTGGTGACTCTTCATGGAAAAGGGCCCAGTCATGATAGTCTCTACGAGGGAGAGGTAGGCTGTCTATACTGAAGTCAGTACCTAGACAAAAGCAAACAGTGTTTAGTCTGCCCCTGTCATGCAACACTAAGTACAATGACACAGAAGTCTAGTTTTAATTTAATATCAGCCCTACAACCATCACATTTCTGACATTGTAAGGCAATACTGCAAAGAGAGCAATTCATGCAAAGACAGAGGAGTCTTATGATAGATAAAACTGAATTTGGCAACAGAATAATCTAGAGAATGGGGATCAGTAGTTAATATTAGAAATGGTTTCCTTTCAGGTGATATTAGTTTAAAGGCCTCTCATTTCAAGGCTCACTAGGAATTTTATATTTTAATGCACTGAAATCAGACTAATAAAGTTCTGTAAATAGGGGAACAGATGGTATTGTCTCCATCTATGATGTGAGCAAAATGATTACTGCAGGGCTCAATTTTGTTCTAGTACCAAAATAACAAAAAGGATGCTAAAATATTGGAGAGGGTTAAGGAGAAAAATTACAAGAATGACTTCAAGTCTTGGAAAGACATTGTACTATAGAGACTCTGGAAGCCAATCTATTTAGTTTATCAAAGAGAGAATTAAGAGATAATGTTATCACAGCTGCCTCCCAGATACATAAAGCAGCAGCTTCTGGCAGAAGATGGCTCCTCAAACAAATGCCAATAGTAGAAGAAGAACAATGTCTCAAGTCTAAAAACAGACCACTGCAGCTGCTTGCGCCTCCCCACAAGGACACAGAGCCTCCATAACAACTTTGGAAAGCTGTGGTGGAAGCTTTAGGACAAACCTAGATGCCTTTTCTCAAAGTCTGATCTGTGCAAAACTGAATTCAAAATATCAGCTCATGAATCTGACACTTGCTCTCCCTTCAGTATCGCTGTATGACACTTATACAACTAGCCTTATTGCAGATTAAATGCAAAGCTGATGAATCTCTGTCAAGATACTTCCTCACTGTCTTGTAACTGTTTTTCACTTTTACTTGTATCTGTTTTTTACTTAAGTATGAGCACTGAACATACAAAACTTTCAACTGGTATTGTCAAGCGAGGGAGGTTGACTGTTTTCAACTGAAGGGTGGTCCCAAGCCCTCAACACCAAAAGGACGAAGGGCTGTGCCACTCTGAAAAATGCTATTTGCTGCCTCTGGTTTTGACGTGTCATAGTGATACAAGAATGTGAGGAAAACTGGAAGTGAATCAAATTCTCACAGGGAAGCTTATAAGGCCTATCTGGTTTTGAAAACACTTTGTTCTAAGTGATCCCCAGAAGAGAAGCAGCAGTGCATACAGACAATAATGAAAATGCTGTGGATTGAAACCATAAGACTTCAGCTGCACCCCTCGTAAGGGTGCTCGCTCCCTCTTTAAGGTAGTATTGCAGGGAAGAGGGAAGAAAAATGCAGGAAAGAATGAGACAAGGAAAGGGATGAGAGAGTCTGGTGGGTTGACCCCGGCTGAATGCCAGGTGCCCACCAAAGCCGTTCTATCACTCCCTCCTCCTCAGCTGGACAGGGGAGACAAAATATAACAAAGGGCTCGTGGGTCAAGATAAGGACAGGAGAGATCACTCACCAATTACCATCATGGGCAAAACAGACTCAACTTGGGGAAAATTAACTCAACTTATTACCAATCAACCAGAGTAGGGTAATGAGAAATAAAACCATATCTCAAAAAACCTTCCTTCCACCCCTCCCTTCCTCCTGGGCACAACTTCACTCCCGGATTCTCTACCTCTCCCCCTCAGTGGCACAGGGGGACAGGGAATGGGGTTTATGGCCAGTTCATCACACGTTATTTCTGCCGTTTCCTCCTCCTCAGGGGCAGGACTCATCACACTCTTCCCCTGCTCCAGCACAGGCTCCCTCCCACAGGACACAGTCCTCCACAAACTTCTCCAACGTGGGTCCTTCCCACGGGCTGCAGTTCTTCACAAACTGCTCCAGCGTGGGTCCCTTCCATGGCGTTCAGTCCTTCAGGAGCACACTGCTCCAGCGTGGGTCCCCCACGGGGTCACAAGTCCTGCCAGAAAACCTGCTCCATGGGGTCCTCTCTCCACAGATCTGCAGGTCCTGCCAGGAGCCTGCTCCAGCACAGGATTCCCACAGGGTCACAGCCTCCTTTGGGCATCTGCCTGCTCTGGCATGGGGTCCTCCACAGGATGCAGGTGGATATCTGCTCCACCGTGGACCCCCATGGGCTGCAGGGGGACAGCCTGCCTCACCATGGTCTTCACCATGGGCTGCAGGGTAATCTCAGCTCTGGTGCCTGGAGCATCTCCTCCCCCTCCTTCTTCACTCACCTTGGTGTCTGCAGAGTTGTTTCTCTTACATGTTCACACTATCTCTCTGTCTGCCGTTTCTGTGTCCCAGCAATTTTTTTCCTTCATAAATATGTTATCACAGAGGCGCTACTACTATCGCTGATGGGCTCAGCCTTTGCCGGTGGCAGGTCCATCTTAGAGCCTGCTGGTATTGGCTCTGTCAGACACAGGGGAAGCTTCCAGCAGCTTCTCACAGAAGCCATCCCTGTAACCCACCCCCTGCTACCAAAACCTTGTCCCACAGAGCCAATACAGAGAGAGACAAAAATGCAACATGCAAAACTTACTAAACAAGGAGAAAATTAGGCAAAGAGAAACTTAAAGAAAAATGCTCTATAGATCAGAGCACATCAGAATGACTAATTCTAATGCAATGCTCAATCGATATCAGTCCAACAAGAAGACAAAAGGCTCTTCAAGATTAAAGGGAAGATAACATCAGCATGTTCCCTACTCCATGAGATGAAGGAAATAAAGGCGCTTATGAGGGGATAAAGAAAGCACAAGACTACAATTACAAGCAATTTCAACTTCCAAACTACAAATTAGGAAATCTTATGTATGTGGCAAAGTGCAGAAGAGAAAGACAGATGCTGTCAGAAGTTCTGCATCTAAGGAGACATCTTTCATTCAGGATTCATACTACAAGGACTGAATGCTCCAGCGCAGAAAAGCTGGACATCCTCCTCCCTTAGGAACAACACCCCTGAGGTTCTGACAGCACGGCACCAGATCCAGCTCATGCTGACTCAGTTGCATTGCACTCACTACATGCAAAACTCTGTGAAGTACGTGACAGTGAAAAAGTGGAGCTGGGAATCCCTCCCAAAAGCAGAGACAAAATCCAGCAAGTGGATGCCACATCTCACTTCCAAACAGGAGATGGTGGCACTTGACAAAGTCATCACCTACACCTAGGGGGTTCCCAGGCCAGGACAGTAAATCAGGACAAGCTGCAAAGGTGTTCCTAACAAAGCAGTTCTGCTCAAAAACATCTGTACCCCATATTTTTGCATAATATTTTTTCCTAAGCTTTGGATCATTCTTCTCTTGACTAGCTCACTGACCAAATATTAGGGGGAAATTAATGCAGCTTCTTTGGAAAGTGAAACTGTACCCTGATCCAACCTTAGCATGGAAATGCAGATGTTCGAGTCTTCAATCAGCAGGCTGTTTAGAGGGTAATTCTGGAACATCAAAATCTGCCTTTTTGCAGGCCCACAGCTCAGTGCATCAAGGTGGTTGGGGCAGGGGGCGGTGGTGGTGGTGTGTGGGGGGATGTAGCTTTTCTGTATTGACGCAGCATTTTTTTTCACCTTCAATACCACCTATGACCTTTGTCTCTGGAGGTTTTAGCATTGTGAGATCATTTATTGTGGTTTAAAAATAAGTAATATTTTTGCATATTTTGACATTTTCTTTACACAGTTCATAGCCAGCATCACTAGAAAAATTAAAAAGCTACAAGGAGAGTGTTTTGTCCAGTGTAAATAGTCCTTTTAAAATAAGTAAGTAAAGCATGTCCACAAGCCTGCTGAAAATGAACAATAGTCCTAATGTTGAAACAGAGTTACTACCAGAGACCAAAACCACCAGACTTTACAGCTTTCATGTGATGCAAACACAGCTTTACTTGTCTTTTATTGGGTCAGCTTCTCATTCCTTTGCTGTCATTCCTTCGCTTTCATACTTGACCACATTATTATCAACTGACAAAGCTGACCTACTTGGAGCTCTGAAAAGACTAGTGATAAGAAGTTTTTGGTTCACTGGTAAGAACCAAGCTAAAGGTCCTTCCTTCTTATATTTCCAGTTCACCTGTATCCTGACTGAGTGAATGAGATTCAGGACTCTCTTATTTTGTTTTGTTTCCAGACAAAGGAGCTGAACCTGCCAGTCACAAAAAAGCATTTGGCTTTATTTTTCCACTAAAACTCACTTTTTCTCTGAAAAGCAACCATATGGGGAAAAAGAACAAAATTAACAAAATAAGGCCTACTTTTAAAAGATGCTCTTTTGTGTTTTGTAGACTCACTGTACAGTACACATAGTGGGAAGTTTCTGAGGCGGCTGAGCCAGAGCAGCTCAGAAAGTTGCACTAGCTGCTGCTCCTTGTGCAGAATCAATAGATTTCTTTCACTACTTTCCATTTATAATCTGCTAGCAATCTCTCAGCACATGAGCCAGGGGAGTTGCACAGTTACCAGCAAGGGCATTATTTTAAGACAAAAGACATGCCCAAGTGCAACAAAGGCCTTGCAGAACCTCTGCTAGGGGTGACAAGCTGGAAGACTGGAAAAAGCTGGCTCGATCTCAGACTGTCTTTTCATGACTTGGCAACTACAGGAAATTTATCTTTCCTCCCATAAACAGGGAGCACATGTGATCGGAAAGCAGCATGAGACAAGGCAACGGTCATCCCACAGATGTGCACCGTCACTTTTCAGAGTCCTTTTACAGGGAACGTACATCTCTGGATCCCTACTGATGGTATTCACCACCAGGCAAAGTTTAGCACAATGAGCTGTGTAATTTTCCTGCTCTCGGTGATTGCCACCTAGAATATTTATCTCTAAAGGAAAATAACTGGGCAAGAGGGAAAGTTACTCCTTTAAAAAGAAACAGATCCTTACCATAGAACAGAAATGCTCTCGTCATCTGATTGTGCTGGTAGGTCTTGTTGATAGTAAAGAAGCAAACATCCTCTCCGCACTGACCCAGTCTTCCTGTCTCCCCAGTCAGGGGGGACCACCAGAGCAGGATGGGATAGTGATTTACATCAGACTCTGTCTTGAAGCGGCTGGGAAATTCCTGCTTCTTAAACTGAAAAGCGTGTATCTCCACAGGCTTTAATGGGCCACTGTGTAAACTGGAGATTACTGCCACCTTATTCTCTGAATTGCCCAGTTCAGTGATAACCTTCAGGGAAATAAACACAAAAATCACAGCGCATCACTGTCATTAGCCAGGACACCCACTTGACAAATCAGAGTTTAAGCATCAAGCACTAACTAAGTCTGCATGTGAAGTTTCTGTCAATCAACATGGATGCATTTCACTGACTGCAGCCACCATCCAGGTGATCTTATGTGAGAACAGCAAAAACTTTAATTTGGATTTGTAAGAAGAAGGGAGAAAATAAATTTCTGTACTGAGATATGGCCACATCACACATGACTTAACAACACAACTTCCACTTTCTCCTTGGAAAAAGCACAAAACAGAGAACAGCCATTCAGTAGCGAGCTTTCTTCTGGAAATTAGCTGTAAATAAACCATGAAGTTTTCATGTCTCTGTGTGGCCACCTGTACTCACTCCTCTTAATTTTTAAACCACTGACTGAACAAACCAGGTGCAGACAAGTCTTAAAAGACAATGTAGCTACAACTTCATGGTTAGGTAGAGGAGAAAAATCTCATCTGCATGCAGAGAAGTGAAAGATCTACCAGTATAAACCATCATTTACAGATCTGAAGCCCTATGAGGAACCTTAAAAACTCTCCACCCATAGGATAAACCTCTAACACTCATCATCTGCTATGAGACAGACATCCTCAGAAAATCTGGGGGACTTCTGGTGCCCAGGAAGCCACTGCTCTTTTCTACAGGTAGTACCTGACATAAAAGTGTCATGGGGCAGAGAAGTCTGCTGAGCAGAGTAACAGAAATGGTGCCAGCACGTATTGCCACAGGACACATAGCTCCTGCTGTGAGCTTAGGGGCAAAGACCTTCCCGCTACAGTGCAAATGGCTTTTGTGCATACACCTTCACATGCAGTGCATAATGGCACCCCAGGAACAGCTGCAAGAATGATGCAGGAACGCAAACCCACCAGACAGCTTTGGTCACAGCACTTTTGCTTGTCGGATGGCTCTGAAAGAGGATACTGGAAAGCAGGAGTGTTGTTTATATTAAGTTGTTTGGAAACATTTATCTTCCCTGATAGTTTTGCTGCATGCATTCATTTGGCTGTTTGCTGTGTCATTTGCTTTACTGTGTAGCAAAACACACTGATAGTAGCTAGACTAAATAGGCTTTGTGCAACGTAGGATACTGGGAGAGCCCGCACAGGAGGCTGTGCAAAGTGCACCTGTACAGAAAAATACAGGAACACTCCCACATTGGCAAGTGGACAAGTTACTGGCTGAGGAAAAGATGCATACATCTAATAGTTTGAAAAGATATAACTGCAGCAATATAATTGAAGTAAGTCTGTAACTATTTGATGTCCAGGTTTCTCCAGGAACATGCTCCTTCTTTGCTTCCAAATTTTGCCCTGGCAGAATTTAAGGAACCTCTATATTTGTGTAGAATTTCTAGTATCTCTCTCTGAACTCCTGGGGATTGATAAGCCACAACTATATCAACAGCTCATGTGCTACAGCAGTCCCAGCACCAGGGCACCAAGTGTCATTGTCCAGTGAACACTCCCAGATAAAAATCCCAGGTCTTAAAGACAATGTAACTACAACTTCATGGCTAAGTAGAGGAGAAAAGTCCCATCTGCATGCAGAGAAGTGAAAGACCCACCAGACCTACCCAGGCAGAGGAAAGCCCTAACCAGCTCCAAATCTGCTTAGCTGTGGAGGTGCAGCAGAGTCTCAAACCCTCCCAATAAAGGTCCTAAAGACTTGCTAGTGTTACTCCTGTGCTAGGGGAGCCATATCACCTTTGGATGCCTTGTTCAGAGGAACACAACTGAAAGTGACCATTAAGTGTCAGTGACTGCCCTCCAAGAAATGGCTCCAATTTGGAGTAGGCAGCTGGCCTGGGAGACCTTCAGAGGTCCTCCTGCTGGCTTCACTGAAGTTACCTGAGGTACCTGTCTGAACCAGAGCCTCAGTTCAGAGCACAGCCCAAGTGGAAAGACATCTCTGGGGCAGATCCCGACCTTCTCATGACTGAAGTCTCCTACAGTCCCATGACTGCCAGACAAGGCTGATTTAATTTGTCTAAAAGTTGTTCTCTTCTAACAAAAATCTAGGGTAACCTGCACCAGCCACAAATTAATATGCCTCCATCTTGATTTTTCTCTTATGCATTTTTTCACTGACCAGCTACTGGACTTTCCAACACTAAGAATGGCCTTTGAGTCAGGACTGATGGACAGATTTCCATTACCACTTACTCATGTGCTCAGATTTCCCTGGTCTGTCTGCCACATTAATATGAAATGGGTCCAGCCTTGCCTCCCTGCCTAATGAGTTCAAACACATGAACAGAGGAGGCAATACTGGATGCAGGCAACACAACATGGCATGGTATGGTACACCACTCCTGAGAAACTCCTCCAAAAGCCAAGGAGCTATGCAAGAAAGGTGTTTTCTGTGCGATGTCACTTCTGGAGTCAGCTGTTACCACCAGGCCAATGCTGCTGACAGAGTTTCTTTAAACACTCCTCTTAAACACACACTTGTACAGAAAACTTCTGTTGCCTACAATGCTCTCTCTCATCTGAAAGAACTGTGTCATACTTTGAGAGCAAGAGCAATCTCATGCATACACCCCCATTTGCCCCTGTACCTGAAGTGTAACCACGAAGAAAAAGGCAGCTGCAAAGCAGAAGCAAGATGCCCACAGTTTCTTCCTCCTCATCCTAATCATGCTGCACTGCCAGGCCTGCCAGAGCAGTTAGAGCTAAGTGTCAGGAAGGCTGGTTTGTCTGAAGTCTTCAGCCTTTGCTGCAGGGCTTTCCCACTCCATCCTTACTCTTCATGGTGACCGTTGCTGAAAAAGGGTACAGTATCAATAAAAAATCAATAAAAAATGCTCCTTCAGCTCAGTGGTTAGCTTGATGTCTACCTGTAGCTTTCTGTAGGTGCCAGAGCCACATTTTAAGCCAGGTATCCAGAAAGCAGCCTGCACAAAACAGCACTCTCATGCACAGTCCCAGGCATCTACTCTCCTTCTGGTCACCCTGGACTTGGGCATCCTCTCAAAGCAGGGTCACACATCCTCTTATCCTTGCAGTCAGCATAGAGAGACACTGATGGGCCTGGCTCGGTCCTGTGTGGGAACACCAGCCATTTTCCTCAGTTTCAGATGGCAACTACTGCTTTTCAGCAGACTCATAAACAGGTGAGGAATGAAAGACTTTCCTTCCCTGGGCAAGCCCTGAAAATGCTCCTGGAAGAGGCACACAACTATCTGGCCTTGGGACTTACTACATGGCAGTCTTCTGGGACTTCTGTTCATCAGTGTATCTAGCCCAATGCATAGAGAAAGTAAACATACAGCATACACACAAATGCTCTCCACACCTAAAAACATTTAAATTTAACAAGTTCCCCTTCCCCTGTAATCTACAACTGCGCTGGTCTGCCTCTTCTCAAATAACTCTCTCCCTTCCCCAATGATTTTTTTAGCCTTCAGAGCCCTAGTGTTTTGCTGCATGCTGGATTTCACTGTGTGAAAATCCCAACTCCTGACAACAGGAGTAGGTGCAAATTCCAGCTTCATCCTACAAAAAAAAAAAAAAAAAAAAAAAGAGGATGGGAGAACAGTAAGACTTTATCTCTCAATACAGAGGAGTAAAGTTTGAAAATCTGAGTATTCTGAAAGCTCAGAGAGCAGAAACACACACAAAAATATTTAATAAATTGCTACTTTAATTGCTAGCTCTTTCAGAGATGTGCCTCATGTCATTTAGGCTGGTTTTCCATGAAAAGAAGGTGTATGTGATTGCATTGTCTCCATATGCATGCACCTGCCAGCCTTCCCCCCATCCTAATCCCATTCACAAAGTTCCAAAAACCTGACAAAGAGGGATGGGTCCCAAAACTACTGCCTGCTGTAGTACTACCTCTGTGGCACTGGCAGCTAGAGATTAAAAAATGATCCTGTTTCTGCTTCCACTGCAATATGAGTTCATCCCTTCCCACTGACCTCTGAAGAAAAGCCTCTTTAGTAAAATCTTACACAAAACCATGCTGTGTGAGTTCTGCTCTGCATGGGACAGCTGCTTTTGAAGGTTTTGTGTGGGCACAGAAGTGCACGCCTGCCAGCTGAGCACTTCTCAGATCAGGTAGGATCTTTTATAAAGCCTCTGCATCTTCTGTGCCTCCTGCATTATAGCCAAAATGGGGCATCAGGAGGGGAAGAGGCTGAATTCTGCCCACAGCTGTGTTGGTGAAAAGCTACTCAAGGCACATCCTGGAGCAGATCAGTATCTTTAACACCACGTCTTACCCTGTGCACAGCAAAAAGTAAGACTCTGATGACCCACTGAATGTCCCCCTACCCACTGCCCGGTAAAAGAGTTGTAATCCTCCCATTTTTAGGTATTCTTCTAGAGGGGGAACTGCCCACTCCATGGGTGTGCTGTACCAGTTGCCCCAGGGTATTGCGCTGGGTCGGGGCTTCATTCTTGCACGTGCAGCGCCCTGCCCTCAGTACTTTTACCTAGCGATGCGGTGCAGTCCGCGCTTGCCGTGGGCCACACAAGGATCTGTCCTGTCCCAACTCCGCTGGCAAAGATGACCTTGCAGCGCTCTCCCACCTCCGTCAGGCCGAGCGGAGGAGTTGAGGGAAGGAGGGTAAACCACCACTCCGGCTGTCCCGCGGGAGCAGCAGCTCCCTGCAAATCCTTCCAGACTTCCTACCCGCTCTCCCTGCCGCCTCTCCCTCCAGCCCTGCCTCGCTCCATTTCTCCGGGCTCAGCATCCCCGCAAGGGCTGCGCCGCCCCCCCCCCCCCCCCCAACACCGCTCCTTCCCTTCCCGAGGCTCAGCCAGTCCCACAGCCGCGGCGGGAGGCTGCAGCTTCGGCCCTGCTCCCCGCCGGGGCATCCTCCGGTTGGGCGCCCGCTGCTGTACTCACCCCGAGAAAGTCGCTCCCGCCTCACCGCCGCCGTCCCCCTCTGGTTGGGCTTGAGAGGGTTTGGGGGGTGTGTGTATGTTCGGCTTCTTGTTTACTTTCAGTTTGTGCACCCACTTGGTGCGGGGAGGGAGGCGGGGGGCGGGTGCTGGGCGAGGGCTGCGGCGGGGCGCGCGGCGGGGCGGTGCGGGTCCGCGCTCCCTCCGCCCACCGCGCTGCCAGCCGCCGGGGGGGGGAGTCGGCTCTTTTCGGGGTCCCCCAGGCTCTGAGGAGGGAATGCAGAGGGCTAAGCGGCCGGAGAGCGCCATCGCTTCCCCCTGGCCCGACTGCTCTTCCCTCAAGTCCCGCACTGCCAGACCTCACCCTCCCCCCAAAATAAATGCGTCGCCGATTCCTATAGCTGTTGGCGTAATCGCGCTTTTCGCCGTTTTATTCTTTAACAACTGTGCCGGTGCTGTCTTGGCGAGGACCGAGATTCACTGTATCAAGCCAGAAGGCAGCCCGGAACAGAAATGCATCATGGCCGCTGAGAAGCCCCGGAGCGCCGGAAAAGGCGGCTGCCGCCCTCCCGGGGCGGGGACGGACGCGCACAGGCACCCCTCCTCCCGCCGCGCAGGGCCGCGGCGGCCGTGCCGGCGGAGGAGCGTGCCTTGCCCCTCCTCCCCCCCCCCCCGCCTTGTAGAGGCGTCCCCGCAGGGCCGCGCCGAGCCATCAGGAGAGAGCCCTGTCCCTCAGCTCGGGGTTGCCCGGGGCTGGGCCCCTCTTCAGGCAGTCTTTGGCATTTGTAGTGAAGGATGCTCTGAAAGGCTGTTTCTGCTGGCTCGGGGCAGAGCCTGTATTTGTCCACCCGATACAGACAGCTGAACCATCCATGTTTGTATTCTTAACACGTCTACGTCGTACGTACGCATTTGTATTGACACACAGATACCCCACGCCTGCACACTTCTTCATATGTACTTGTATTTATACACAAACGCTGGAGAGCACAGTCTCTGCTCCTTCTAGCCCAGACATGGCAGGCAGGGGAGGTGCAAAGGGACGATTACCTGGGGGAGCAGACGGAGGAAGAACTGAGAGGAGGCAGAGGGAACACCTGATGTGCTTCAATTGAAATGCACGCGTGATACAGATTGCACAAATGTTAACGCACACAGCTCATCTCCTTACTCTACAGGCATGGGTCATATCTCTGGCCTTCCTGAGAGGCTCACAGGGGTACCCAGCAGACAACCTGAACCTAGCCCTCTTTGGCAGTTCAAGAGACCCCCGCCACACTGGCTCTGCCCCCTTTCCTCCGTAGCTATGCTTGCCTGCCACGCATCTGGAGCAGTGCCCACCTCTTGCTGCACATACTGCACCATGGAGCTCTTGATTTCTCTCTGAGCTACCAGGCTCCTCCTAAGACGAAAACTGGTAACTGACACTGCAGTGCTGGGACACGACACATTTATTTATCCTCCACTCTTTGTTTAGAGCTTCATCGCAGCTCTCATTCTATTGTTGCTTCTTCCCAAAGGTCCTAGTTGCCAGAGCCATATTTTTAAGTAGAAGCTTCAGGTGGCATTTTAATATTCTCCGTGAAGCCCGATTACAGATATTAGACCTGTAACATGAACTATCTCTACCGAATCTGAGCCAGGAGGCGTGCAGCAAGAACCTCCAAGTATTATTTTATAAAGCAGATCCACACTAAGGCAGAGTCCTACTTTTGCAGGCCCAACTAAGGCTTTCAGAGCGCCTCAAGGCTGAGAGGACTGAAGACAGCATGCCACAACAAGTGTGTAGTTCAGTAAATTAAATTGAGCAGTTGTAGACAGATCAGAAGCCTGTACACTTTATGGAAGGATTTGCTGTGATCTCACTGGGTTTTGGTCTGGCCCATCATTTTAAAATTCAGTTATACTCATGACTTTCAAGCTTCCTTAGTTGGCAGACTCCCAAGTTGCTCTCATGAGGACACAACTTGTTTGTAACATGCTTAAGCTTCCTGCAACAGGCTTGGTTTTCTCAGTTACTGGCCCTCAAGCCTTTAGAAGCAGTCCCCAGACCCCAACAACCCACAGGTTCAGGCTGAAAATGCAGAAGCTAGTCCTGAGGGCAGTGGGATAGCTACCCCATCTGCTGTCCACCCCATGCCATCAGCAAGATATTCTTGGACCAGCTCCATCCAGTGGCTGGCATCAGAGAAGCTCACTTTTCTTGTCCTGCCATGCCATTCTGAGGAAGTAAGGTCCTATTGCAGGATCTGGCCTGTCTGTAATCCATCTTAAATAGCTGGTAAAGATGATACCATCATAAGAAACAGCAATGGCAAGTCATTACATGTTAGTTCTGGAGGAAGTGTGACCAAAACCCAAACTGTTCCTCAAAGAGCAGAGCCAATAAACCAGATTTCTTGAAGATCTGTGTCTCAAGTGCCCTCTGCCCAGGGAAAGCTGTTGGTATCTAACGAACTCGCAGTGCAACCTTTCCCTCTGCAGGTCAGGAACAGCAACTTCCCTTTCTGCTCTCTTACAAAACAGGATTTACTGCCTTTGAGGTTTCTCTCATTCATATGTGCACATTTCCTCTGATCTGTTTATAATATACCTTGTTTCTTTGTAGGCTCGTCTTGGTTCTTTGGGTTTTTTTTAGAATGTTGTGCATTTTATAACTTTTTTCTTTCACTTAGGTACTGCTGGATATTCTGTCTTTAGGTACGTCTTTCTCCATTTCCTTTCTGTTATATTCATAGTCCTATAATCCAAAGCAACCTTTCAGTAGATTGCTCTCTTTTTTCCCCTCCACTATGATATTACTATAGCCTACATTACTGTCATACCCAGGGGCACCAACCAAACTAGGCACTCCAAACAGTCACTGTACAAACATCCTAGCAGAAACAAACAAAGTCCCCAAGTGCATTAAAACAGACAGGACAGAAAAAAGGCAGAGGCAAGGAAAGCACAGAGGCTAAGTGACTTCCCAAAGGAGACAAAGTTGCTCAGTGACAGAATAACCACCTGCAAGCCCGATTCTTCTTTGTCCTGGATCTTGTGTTTCAATTTGCAGCCGTGCATTTATATTCCCTCACTGTTGCTCTGGCACCATTCTTCTTTCCCTAAAATCACTGTAAAACATGTGACACACCTACACCCTTTCAACTTGAGCACCCCAGAATTAAAGACTTTAACCCTTTCCACCACACATGGAATGATTTCCCACCTCCCCGAATATAAAGCACAAATGGAGATGTATGCACTGCCCTTACTACACATGTGCTCTGCCTGTCTTTAGCCCTCCCCTCTCTAAAGCATCTCAGCATGCCCCAGACTATGAACCTGTAACACTGGGTCAGCTGCTTTTCCTGACTATCTTCAGCTCAGCTACTTTGTCCTTCTGACCCAATACCACTTCAGAGGATCTCCTGCCTTCCCTGATTTCACCGACTGGTTACAACTGGCTGTTTCAAAACCTCCTCTGATTCCACCTTTTAGAGAGACCAGATTCCTCAGCTTTGCCCTGTCAGAAAGTTCGACTCTAAATCGGAGCCATTCTGTGAGTTTCCATAGGGGAGGAACACAGCTCACCCTGCCTGTCGCACCCAAGATTCAGTAATGCCAGGGACCTGCTATTTGCAGCATTGTAACTTTCCACCTCACCTGCTGTATTTCCCTTTCCCAGAGCCTCTGTTTTCCCATGTGTTCCCATAGCATCAGTCTGGTGCTGTTGGTCTCACGGCCTTGCACCTGCAAACTCCAATGCTGGTGTTCAGGTGGGTTCTCACAGGAAATACGCTACCACTAGCATGAGAAATGCCTCCCTTCACTTCTCGTGTCTCAGATTTTAGTTTATAGAAGTGAAAACCCAAGCGTAAAGCACAGCAGAGTAGATAGCAGCCACCCAAATAACCGGTCAGCGCTAGCCCATAATGCACGGGCAGGGACGTGACGACCCATCAGGCCACAACGCTAACGGACCCGGCTGGCTCCACAGGTTTTCCTCAGCGCAAGCTGGAAGGGGAAGAGCGAACTGGAGAAGTACCCCAGCCCGGGGCTCGAGCCCGGCCCAACCTCCTGCCGCCTCCCCCGCTACCTTTCTGAGGGTTAATTAGCAGACCCGTGGATTAAAGCTCCTCAGGGTGCTGCCGGTACCGGTGGCGGCTCCGGGGTCGGAGGACAGCCGTCCTGCCCCGCCGCCGGCCGCTGCGTCCCGGCCAGGCGCCGGGGCGGGCAGGCCGCCTCTCAACCCCGCCGCGCAACCCTGCCCTCCGCGCCAGGGGAGGCGGTAGCGAGCCACGCAGTAGCAAGCCACTCGGCCTCGAGGCCCACGGCCGCTCTGCTCCCGCCGCTCTCCATGGTTAGGCCAGGCGCCAGAAGCGGCGGCGGGGCGATGGCTGCAGAGGGGAGGGCGGCGGCGGCGGCGGAGGAGGAGCTGCAGCCGGAGGGGGAGGTTGGCGGCGAGCCGGAGGGTGGGCTCGGGCAGCTGCTGGACGAGGAGGAGGAGGACGCCGGCTACGTGCTCTACAGGTACGGCCGGGGCGGCCGCGACGGGCCGCTCTCCGGCACGGGCGGCCAGGCGGTGAAGGCGCGGAGCCTCGCCTCGCCTCACGTCACGTCACGCCACGCCATGCCATGCGGGGGCGCGCGCGGTAGCACGGCCCTGGAAGTGGCTCTTGCTTGTGAGAGGCGCGGGACGGCGGAGCCGGGCCCGGAGGTCGGCAGCGGGCCGTGGCAGCCGCCCCTGCTGCTGGGGCGGGAGGAGGAGGAGGAGGAGGGCGTTGGCTACGTGCTGTGCAGGTACGGGCCCGCGCGGGCAGGAGGAGTGGGGCACTGGGGCCTGGGGATGACAAGCGCTGGAAGCCGCTGCCGATGCGTGCCGCGCGAACCCAAGTCACAGCAGTTAGGGCTGAGGGACGGGGGGCGGTGTGATCGACTGCTCTCCTGTCCCGAGCTGTTTCACAGCTGGACTGTGGTACGGTTACCTACGTCAGTACCTCCCGTACGCGTTTATACTCTGGTCTATGTCATAGACAAGAATACAGTGACCATCGGGAAGGAGGATGTGTTGGTGGATGTAGATCTGTGCGTGCAGTGGTTTGAGTAGCGCTTTGTCCTTTTTAGAAGCACTGAAGAGACAAAACTGTTTATTTACAGGGACAGGAAGGAGTGGGCAGACATTGAACCTGTCCCTCAAAATGATGGGCCAAATCCTGTTGTTCAGATCATCTACAGTGAAAAATGTAAGTTTTAAACATGTTCTGTACTGGGAACTTAAGGTGGTTAAATTTGTATCTGTCCTTAGCACTGTTAAAGCAAGACTTCACGTTTTTGGATAACATATTTTCTAGAGTAGTACTGTGAAGAAATTAATATTTATTGTGTTATGGTGGTCGTGTGTGATGTTTTCACGAAGCATCTCTGCAGTTGAATCTTCACCCGAGATGTTAATAGCCAAGGTTTTATTTTAAAATCATATGGCTTAAGAGGTAATACAACAGACAGTCTGGTTCACATAATAAGGCATTTCTGGCCCACAGGTGGAAGAGGGACATATGAAGCAACCGCATCTGGGGAAATAGTGTGAGTGAGCAGCAAGGAGCTTTTCTGATTGTTTTGGATATGATTCAGCTGGTGTATTCTTGAGGTTTTTTTGCAGCTTTTCAGTATACTAACATCATTTGGAGGTTTCACTCAACAGTGCTGTCAGAGCAATATGTAGCTATCATTTTAAAGAGGTATATTTAGAGTACTCCAAACAGGAAGTGACTTCAAAGGATTTTTAACCTTACCCACTAATCAGGCCATTGCCTGATAGCTTTGGATAAGATGCTGTTATCTATTTAGTTCGCGATGTCTATGATTATTTCCGGGCTGTTCTGCAGCGGGATGAGAGAAGCGAAAGAGCTTTCAAGCTAACAGCAGATGCCATTGAGTTAAATGCTGCAAACTACACAGTATGGTAAGTGATAATCTTGGGATTGTTTCTGTCATCATTTGATTGCTGACCTCTTATGTCTTTAATAATTTTGTTAGTCTAATCAGTGCACGGCTAGTTGAGTGTACACAGAGGAGTAGTGCAGACTTCCAGTGAGCTTCTGAAGAAAGCCTTTGTTCAGTATTTTCTGTGTCTCATTTTGATTTGGTGGTTTTCATTCACTTAGCTTTGAGGATATTATCAATCAAGGTCAGGATAAGCCACAAAAAGAACTTTACTTTTTAAAATTAGTTAGAATCATAGAATCATTTAGTTTGGAAAAGACCTTCAAGATCATCGAGTCCAACCATCAACCATGCTTACTAAACCATGTCCTGAAGTACGCCATCTACGTGCTTTTGAATACCTTCAGGGATGGTGACTCAACCACTTCCCTGGGCAGCCTATTCCAATGTCTGACAACCCTCTCAGTAAAGAAAGTTTTTCTAATTCCTAACTTAAATCTCCCTTGCCGCAACTTGAGGCTGTTTCCTCTCGTCCTATCTCCAGCCACCTGACAGAAGAGACCAGCACCCACCTCATTACAACCTCCTTTCAGGTAGTTGTAGAGAGCTATAAGGTCTCCCCTCAGCCTCCTCTTCTCTAGACTAAACAGCCCCAGCTCCCTCAGCTGCTCCTCATAAGACTTATGCTCCAGGCCCCCCACCAACTTGGTTGCCCTTCTCTGAACACGCTCCAGCACCTCAATGTCTTTCTTGTAGTGAGGGGCCCAAAACTGAACACAGCACTTGAGGTGTGGCCTCACCAGTGCCAAGTACAGGGGAGCAGTCACCTCCCTGCTCCTGCTGGCCACGCTATTTCTGATACAGATCACTTACCTGATAACGTGGTGTCATGGTTTCAGCCCAGCTGGTAACAAAGCACCACGCAGCCGCATGTTCACTCCCCCCGCCCCCAGCCACAGTGGGATGAGGAGAAAATATAAAGGCAGGCTTGTGAGTCGAGACAAGGACAGGGAGGGATCACTCATCACTTATGGTCACAGGCAAATTACAGGCTCAACTTGGGGAAGAAACAAAATCAATTTAATTTACCACCAATCAAATCAAAACAAGAATAATGGGAAGTAAAATGGGAAGTAAAACCAAACCTTAGAACACCTTCCCCCCACCCCTCCCTCCTTCCTGCCTCAACTCCACTCCTGGTTCTCTCCACCTCCTCCCCTCCGCCACGCAGGGGAACAGGGGATGGGGGTTGGGGTCACCTCACCACACCTTTTCTCTGCTGCTCCTTCCTCCTCAGGGGGAGGAGGACTCCTCACTCGTCCCCTGCTCCATGGTGGGGTCCCTCCCACAGGAGACAGTCCTTCATGAACTCCTTCAACATGAGTCCTTTCCATGGGCTGCAGTTCCTCACAGACTTCCCTGGCGTGGGTCCTTTTCGTGGGCTGCAGTTCTTCCCGAACTTCCCTGGCGTGGGTCCTTTCTGCGGGCTGTTCTTCAGTCACCCACTGCTCCAGCATGGGTTTTCCCATGGAGTCATGGCCATCTTCGGGGGCCTCTTCTCCCCCGCTCACCTCCAAGGGCTGGGGGGGACAGCCTGCCATCTCCCAGAGGTGCTGCCACCGTTGCTGATTGGATCGGCCTGGGGCAGAGTTGGGTCCGACTTGGAGCCGGGGGAGCTTCTAGCAGCTTCTCACAGGAGCCACCCCTGCAGCCCCCTCCCCTGCTACCAAAAAACCCGCGCCACACAAACCCATAACACGTGGCCTTGGCAAAATGCTGGTGCCCTCAGCTGTCCTCAAGAAGAGGCATAAAAGCATGATAGCTGCTATTTCCTGCTAAATAATTACTAAGTAGTGTATTTTAGAGGATCTGTCAGGATAATGTTCAGTTAGGTAATGAATAAACTCTGATATTCAGAGTAGGGGCTTTTAACTCGTGAGTGCTAACAAGTACCTCTTGTACATCTTTATTCCACTAACTTGCATAAAGTCAGAAAATTTACATTATTTTTAAGCACTAAGTCATAGTTTCTGTGATGGTAAGACTAGTGTGGGTAGATAGGTTAATTTGAAACCGGATTGCTGTGATCTTGGATAACATACTGTTGTAACCAGTTGTAATCCAGTTCTCTACTGTTCTATAACTGAATGGCCTTTAACAGAACTGGATACATGGTTTAATTTTTTGCACTCTTTAACTCAATATCTGTTAGTAGAAGTATGAACAAAGATTCTTTTATGTTCTCCTCTGTGAATTTTAGGAAAGCCCTGTTGCAATGTTTGAATGCTTGACTTTTTTATACAGGCATTTCCGGAGAGTCCTCCTCCAGTCTTTGGGAAAGGATCTCCATGAGGAACTTAAGTATATTACAGCTATCATTGAAGACCAGCCAAAGAACTACCAAGTCTGGTAAAATCCTGGTTTCTTCTCAGTTCTTAACATTTTTTCAGATAATTTTTGTTTTGTAAACTGTCTAGAATAAGTTGTTATCATTGATCCTAAAAATTGTTAAGAGTTGCTTCCTGCATCTAGTGCAGTGGCAGTAGTGAAGGAGTTAAATGAAGTTGCAACAGTATCACTGCCAAAGTCCCTTCTGGCAGTTTGTTCTAAACATATGATTATGACATGCTAAAATGGTCTTGGGTTTTTTTTCTATTTCAATTTTTAAACTGTTAAAATAAGTGTGACAGGTCAAAAAAGTGACTCATGGAAAGGCAAACAAAAAAGACAAATAGAAATGAATGTTTTTTCTTTTATTGGCTTTGGAGCTTGCTTACCTATTGTTGCGTTTTTCGCAAGTGAATGGGAATAGGCAAAACAGCAGTGCTGTTATTGCTAGAGAAATTATGTAGTACTAGAAAATTTTATTCTGCTGAAGACTTCGGACATGAGTGTTAAAAGTGGAAATGTGTCACTTCAAGTAAACATAACTTGTCTAAATGGAGGCAATTGGCTAATATGTACGTGTACTTAGAATTTGTTAAGAGTATCATATATTTCTCAGAGCCAAGTGAAATGTTTTGGTACATTTAATTTGAAGTATTTAACTAGTGTTTTTTTTCTAAGTAGTGCGGTTGCTATATGCTGTTTTAATACAGACCACATATTCACAAAGAATTTTTAGACTGTTCTAAAAATAGTTTCCTTCTCTTCTTATTAGGCATCACAGACGGGTGTTGGTGGAGTGGCTGCAGGATCCATCCCAAGAGCTTGAGTTCATAGCTGACATTCTTAACCAAGATGCCAAAAATTACCATGCATGGCAACACAGACAATGGGTTATTCAGGTATTGTATCCACAGAACTCTTGATTCACTAAATAACCTGCTCAGGTTGTAGAGTTTTGCGTCTTAAATACAATCTGAATTGCATTTGGCACTTTGTTTCTTAAAGCTGAAGTGAGAGAACCAATTGCATTTTAATGTGTGGTAGAGGTTAGTTATAAACTTGCCTTTTAGGAAGTGAATTCAAAAAGGTCTATTGTTGGCTGCTTACTGTTATGTGTGTGAATTTAATGATGAGCTAATACCATTGTGTGCAACTGAATAGTGTAGCGTGTTCTTTTTGCACCCTTCCTTATTTTTCTTTGAACTTTGTGTTGCTCTCTGTAAAAAAGTCTCTGTATCTAATGTTCAGAGAACTTAAGAGCAAGGAAAATATATTTTAAAAAATAAAAACTTTTGATTGTGATATTGTCTCTTCCTTCCCTTTCCATAGGAGTTCAAGTTATGGGACAATGAACTGGAATACGTAGACCAGCTTTTGAGGGAGGATGTGAGAAACAACTCTGTTTGGAACCAGCGACACTTCGTAATTTTCAACACCACCGGCTATGATGATCCAGCAGTCCTAGACAGAGAAGTCCAGTTAGTAATGCTGTTCATGCTCACATTAAGCATTCTCCCTTATGTGAAAGCAAAGGAATATTTTGACAGTCCCTGTGGGCTTGTCTTCTATGTTTTTAATGCGGTTTTTGGGCTTACTCTCATGGATAGCAGATCAAGTGTTAGTGCATATATAGATGTGTTCAGTACCACTGACTTGTTGAGTAGTACTGGCGTAAGCTAAGCTTACCCTGGGCAAGCTATTCTCATGAATCTGTCTTCCCACCCTGCTGTTTATTGTGCAAACAAAAATTTTGGCTTTTTATAGTCAGCTAGCTATAGTGGAACAACCTGCAGAAAATCTGTGACACTGGAACCACATAAGTTGTGCTGTTCATTAATATCTTACATCTTACCCCTAGAAAGCTTGGAAGGAGAGGCACTTGCAATATTGTACTAAACTGCTATTTAGTAGTACAGTAGCCACAATGATTTAAAGATGACGTGGATTGTAGGAAGAATTGCCTTTTGTGAGGAATTTGATGCAGCTGGAAAAAGAAAGGAGCTTTCAAGGGTATGTGGTCAGCACAAATACAACTACCTGTGTGAGTTGGCTATTTTTGAGGAAAATGAGCTTTGGAAACTCTTTCAAAAGTGGTATGTTTGTAACTGGAGACAGACTGGGCTTCTAGGCAGTTATTTTACTACTGATGGTGGTAAGGGAAGCTTCACTGTATGGTCTTTGCATCTCAGACTGCTTATCAGGGTTGATGGTTATGAGAAGATGTGATGTGAAGTGAAGAAGCAATGAAAAGAAGGTACTGCAGTTTTTTTGAGTTACTCTTCAGACGAAAGACTGAGTCTCTGAATAGGTCCATTGGTACTTTGTTCGTAGAGGATCCCAGCCCCCACAACCTTTCACAGTTGTCTTTGCAAACTGCCGTAGTTGTACTTCTCTTCCAGTTTATAACTTTACTGCAGATTAATAAATCTGAACCATTTCCATGACTTAGGCTTGGATATTTCCAGCTTTTCTCTCCAAAGGTTAGATCTGACATACTCCCTTGATCTGTTTATACGTGGTACTATGTTCAAGATAATTGGATACCGTCTTAAGAATTGGACTGTCTAAGGTTAAGGCTTCCCAGATGTCATTATAGAACTGTACTTGGGTTGCTTGTTGCTTTATAAAATTCGGTCTTTGTCATAGTGACTGCAGAAGGTTAAAAAAGGTTTAGGGTTGGTTTTTTTTTTTCCCGTACTGCTTATAGAACTTTTTATCATTATCTGCTGTCTCTGAAAATCAGCTGAATGCCTGGTTATGTTGGGGAAGGGCAGAAGGTAAAGTCTGTTTCATGAAGATGAAATGTGGCTTTGTGACTACATGGCAGGTGCTTCTTGTTGCTTTGCCTTTAGAGGAGTTGCCTAACCGCTACTTTAAAAGAACTGCTGCAGAAGGCTGCATGAGCTGAAAGCTCAGGCCTTTCTGTGGGTTTGCTTAAGTGCAGCCTCATGAAGAAAGTTCTGCAAATAGGTACAGAACATACCACATGCACTCATATTAACATAGCTCATCCTGGTCTTTGATTACTCCAGAACATTTCAGCCCCTTGCCATTTCTGAGCATCAAGACACAAGTTATTTCTTTAGCATACCAGGAAAGTATACCGTGTTGTTTCTTAGTGTTACTGCTCATAATTTTGAGAACTGTTTCATTATTGTATAAAACACAGCAAATGGAACATTGCAGAATTTAAAACAGTTCTCACAATGTCTGCCTCTCCGAGACTATATTGTGAGACATTTTTGATCTGTGACCCAGCTGAGATGATCCACAAAAAGACTGAAATACAGACTAGAGGGATGTATTTGGGAGCGTCTGAGCACATTCCAGTAATTTCTAACTGCGCTGTTAGTGGTTATATTCATGATCTGTTATCTTTCTTACAGCTACACTCTTGAGATGATCACAGCAGTGCCACATAATGAGAGCGCTTGGAACTATTTAAAAGGGTGAGGCATCCTTCTCTGTGGAGCAAAGAGAATATCTGTAGAAGGTGTCTTATGCCTAGCTCTTAACTGGAAAGAGCTTTTTGCTGTTCATTCTAGTGTGGTGTACTTAAGCAGGCAGGCAAAAACCTCCACAAGGGGTTAATATATTAACCTAATTTCTCTGTAACTTTCAACTAAGTTTCTGGCTCTGTAGTTCTTGAGGAGGATTGCAAGTACTTCTCAGGCTTTTAAAAACTTAACCTGTAATGTTACTGGGTTCAAGACCATAGAGTAGGAAGTAATGAGCATGCTTTCAGGCTAATTTCTGTTCAGTTGAGCATAACTATAGCAGCTTACTACAACATGAAGCTGTATCATTGCTGCATTCTGCTTACTTTCTGCCTTACTTGTATTTGCACCCTTATTTCAAAACTTGATTTCCAAATAAAGAAGTTGTAACAAAAATTTAGTTCTTCACATCAAGTATCTCAGCATTATGTTTCAAGCCTATTAACCTCTGTTCTAGGATTCTACAGGATCGTGGTCTTTCTGAGTATCCAAATCTGTTAGAGCAACTGTTGGATTTACAGCCCAGCCACAGCTCACCCTATCTGATTGCCTTTCTTGTGGACATGTATGAAGATATGCTTGAAAACCAGTGTGATAACAAGGAGGAAACACTAAACAAGGCATTGGAGGTATGTTTTGAGAGCTTGGTTTTGCTTCTCAGGGATGCCATCTATTGCTCTCTTTTTTATATCCCAACAAAATGGGATTGATCTTTGTACAATTGAGGAGTTCCCAGTGCTGACTTTGTAGCATGAGCTCACTTTCTTCTCTGTAGGTTAGTGAATCTTCTTCTCAGAGTATCTATATCTAAACAGAATCTCAAGCTCCCTTTGCACTTCTTAGCTCTTTCCAAGAAAGCTGGCAGAATTAGCTTAAAGGCCAGCAGGCACTGGGGACGTCAGTAAGGAATGTCAGGCACCATTTCCTACAGAGAATAAATTGCTTCTGGCAATGTTGAGTATCTCCCTGTGTTTCATATTCAGGGAACTTGCTGTGGTTTGCAGTGTAGTTTTTACAAGAACACTTTTCATTCACTGTGGGGCAGACTGGAACTCAGTGTAATTAGAGCTGCAGTTCTTGCCTGGAGTCTCTGTGTTCCAACATCGTTCTTTCTCAACATTTTCCCTTTGTTGTGTTCCAGGACCAGTGCAGCTTTACCTCCCAGATTCATGTCCCTTTATACTATTTCACTGAGTTTGACTTCTTCACCTATTTAGGCATCGAAGCTCCTGTTCTCAACTCTGGTTCACTGAGAAAGGCAATGTCATCTGCATAATAAAAGGAAATTGACTACGACATTTGTAGACAGTGTTCATACCATATAAATTTTACACAGCATATCCTGCAAGTAGGGTTGACTTCTGCTGTGCCTCACTGCTCACCCAGATCAAAATAATATAAGAATAGAACATGCAGAAGTACTGTATAGCACCAGCTCTTAACGTGTTGTGAGAGAAGGTTACTGGCTTGCATAAAGAGTCCTTCTGGGACAGTCTGCCAAGAGAAAAAACGTAAGCAAAATATCTCCTGTCAGTCCATCAGGAGTACTGAAGATGCAAGAGCAGGATGTTCCCCCAGTGTTTTGAAAGAAGTGGTTTACAGCCTACTGGATCACAAAGACAGTCAAGCTTGTCAGGAAGTCACAATTACACTGCAGTATGCTACAGACTGAATAGGCTGTGGTAGATGATGAGTGGTAGGAACAGAAAGTCACAGGGAAGCAGTTGCAACTGAAATAGGACTGGAGAGATTTTTGTGCAGTGTCAGATTGGTTGACTACCAATTGGAGTTGACATCAGTTTGAGGTCATTGGACAGTTGCAAATCTGGTGAATAAAACAAATGTTTCTAAGAAAGGTGTTTCTAATACTGGCTGAACCATATATTGTATGCATTTTATAAAGATAATTAAGGATTCCATAAGCTTTTGGTATAACACTCCAATCTCAATTTTCTTTCATAGCTGTGTGAAATTCTGGCTAAAGAAAAAGACACCATCCGAAAAGAATACTGGAGGTATGTTGGAAGATCCCTTAAGAACAAGCACAGCTCAGGCACTGAACAGAGCACACTGACAGACAAGCAGGAGTAACTGAACATGGAAGAAAACAGTGCTAAGCGCTCAAGCTAGAACAGCTAGTAAAGCAGTACTAAGTAGGGTCATCAACTAGTTTAATCGAGTGTAGTATTCTCCTGGTGAAGAGGTATTGGAATGAAAGAGGAGTGTAGAGTGCTGTATAGTCTTGGGTAGCTGCGGCTACTGGTGATAGCTCTAGGTGCAGTCAAGAAATGTATTAAGGCTTAATTATTGAAATGTACCAAATAAAGGGTTTTTTTCCTAATAATAAATATAAATAGCAGGCACAGCTTTATGTAAGGCACTAAACCAATTTCTCATGCCCTGGCTTATCCACTCATGGTTCCTAACACAGCCACATCACATGCTGCAGTAATGACTGCAGGTACCTTAGCTGCAGTGGATATGAAGTAACCTACTTCTGGTTAGTGCAAGCAGGTGCTGCAGTTGTTGCCTGATGTGCGAGCAGCTATGCAACACTTGACAGCACATGCTATTGTATGCAACTAACACCCAAGTGTCATTTTTTAATAAAAATGGATAACTTAAAAGTATTTGAAATTTTCTAGTTTGTTTCTTTTGGTCTTTAGATGTGGATAGTCAGTTCTTCTCAGATGCTAATAGAGATAAAATACCCGCTTTTAGGGATATTGGATTCTATGGCATTGAGGTGTCTTTTGCACTGGAGTATTCTCATCCCAGAAACATTCCATACACTTGACATATTCAGTGGAGCCTTGAATTCTTATATGCACAGTCAAGAAAAATGCTTTGAGGACCCTGGAAATCTCCTTAGGTTTTTTTTTTAATTCTGTTCAGACAGCTGAAAATCTGAAATTCTTTTTTTTCTTCACCCTTTGTAACCAGACCCAACTGAAATTATACATCAGAAGAGATTACAACTAACTGGTTAGGTTATGTATCTTCACTGAACTGGAGGGGAAGGAATGGTTTTATTGGGGACCTATTCTCATTAAATGTCTTAACCTTGTTGCTTCTATAGGCTTTTCATATCATCTCCATGCATATATTCAGCCAAGAAGTATTTTTCCTCCACTTTATGAAAGATAAAAGGCACCTGCAGTACAGAACTGCAAAAGATGTGTGTACTTGTACAAGAAAACTGCTGCATCTGCCCTGTTTTCAGTAAATGGCTATTGCAAACTGTGTTTTTTAGCGTGGAGTGCTTGTTTGATATGAAATATTTTCTTGGAGATGATCATAAAGAGAACAAATAAATACCAGTATTTATTCCATAATATGAACAGTGTTTCTGATACTAAACATTAAAAGCTGCTGCTGTAATTAAACCACAGTGGAGATTATTTTAAATGCTTGAAATATGTTAATTAAATGCATTCTTTAAATTTAAAACAACTCATGGGGAGTAGAATTAGTATATGAAAGCTACATTTTTTTTTTAATGTTTGTGCTGCTTTCCCAGCAGTAGAGAAAACATGTTTATAGTGATACGTGAACATTTAAAATGGACATGAACTTCAAACTTTTAGAGATTTGTTACCTTCCTTTTTTTTTTGCCTTTTTTTTTTACCACAGTTGAAGCTCCAGCATAGAACAAAAAGTGTATGTTTTTACCCCCATGTTCCTAACTGAAACTACACTAAATGTGGAGTACTAATCAGACAGGATGTTCAAGGTCTTCAGGGCAAAGTAATGTATTTGCCACTACCAGTCAAGAAAGCTCAGAGAGATGCAACAAGCAAATGCAATCCTTAAACATCATCAGTGAAGAGGGAACAGAATTTTGCCTCTTCTTAGGGTGTTACTAAGTTCCTGTATCTTTCATAAACAAAATTCAGAGGGCACTTGGAATGAGGCAGGGTATTCTTTATAGACACTGGCATGAATTTCAGAGAAAATAGCTCAGTCCAAGGTAAGATGAGGAACAGTGTCCACTGGGACAGTGTATTTTGGGACGTGATCTCTTAGTCACTTGTGGTGTGAGGGAAGATTTTAGATTTTGCCCTGTTTTGCTTCTGTGTCAAGAATGATGGGACCCTCTGACGGGACTGTTAGACTATTTTCTTACATGTGGTCAACTTATGGCCTTCTCATCCTTGAAACGATGTCTAGAAGTAATTGGTAATCTACTGACACAGATAGTAGGGTTTTATACTGGTTATACAAGCATAGTGATACTTGCAAAGATAATGCCATTTCTGAGCTAAGTTTACCAGTGAAGGAATAACTAGATACGTACTTTAACAGAAAAATACCTCATCTCATGTAAAACAAATGTGTGACCAAACAAATAATGCAAATCCTAAGAAAAAACATGCTGGAGACTAGAGTCCGGTTAAAAAAAAAAAAAAAGTCACATTTCAACAGAAGTGTTCAGTTTTTCTTTCAGATGTTTGTGTTTACTGTAAGTCAGATTGCAAGGAAGCGCTAGAATTCTCTTCAAAAGGCACCTCAATTCTGTGGTAGTCAACCATATTCAGAAGTACTGAGCTGTCAGAGCTTGGAAAATGGCAGCATGCCCAGCAAGGTTGCAACTGCAGCTACCAAGCCTTTAATTTTAAAAATGTGTCTGAGGCAGAATCTTTCTCATGGAAGTGGGAGCTTGACAAAATGTATGAGCTATAGAGAAAAGGATCTTATAGTAGGAATTGTTAGATGAATTTTAACCTATAGGCATTGGCACTGACTACCTATAATCGGGAGATAAACCCAACTCATTTGTCCTAAGGGTTCATCTGTACAAGAAAACCTACTCGTTACTGATTGTGTGTAGTGATGTGACTCTTGCGTACAATTTTATTACTGAAGAGCTGTGCTGGAATGGTACAACTGTCCCTTGTAAATCAGTGTAATTGGAACATTCAGTGAAGTTTGGAGAATTATTAAAGCATGTGAAATAATTCCTTATGCCTGCTTTTATCAGAGGCTGATGTTCTTGCGTTGGTCTAGCTGTGTGTGTCTGTCTGTGTAAGCTGTTACTGACTTCTACCTTGTTGTCTCTGCAACTTGGCTGACAAAACAGCGTGCAAGTCCTTGCTAATCTATTCAGTACAAAACCACCTCAGCTAGCACAAAATGCTCCTATCAGTTGCTGTCTGGCTGTGCTGAGGCAGATTAGGAGTGTGCTGTTCGGCTGGACCTTCTGTGGGACCAGAATCCTCCAGCAGGGAAGAAGTGAGGTTTCTAATCGCTCCTGCCGTGCGAAACACTTTTTTCCAAGTGCTAGCAGGCGATTCACACAGTGCAGTGGTGACAAGGGGCTTATGGAGGGATGGGCCCCTACGTGAGCACAAAATGCCTTAAGCCTCCTGTGGCTTCTAGAACAAAGGGGTAAGGGAACAACATTACATGATGGTGTGGAGTCATCCCTTATGGGATTACACGAAGGCTTTGCAGATGCTGGTAGATTTGCCTATGTGCAAGTTCAAAATGGGCAGGGGAGACACTGCAGCTGTGGTTTTCTTACCCTGTGCACATGAATGGAGAGAGAATATTAACACCTTGACTCACATGTCTCAGATGTCCCAGATATGGCATGGTGGATGCAAGAATGTGAAAAATGCTGCTCAGCCTAGCTCATGCCCTTTTCTGAACATCAGTGCCTTCTGCACATTATGGTCATTGTGGGATAAGGTGTGTGTTTCTTTGTACTTTCTAATTCTGGTTTTAGTTGGTGACTACCCCTGTGGCTTTTGGGTTGGCAGCACGCTTCCCTAGTGTATCTTCTGCTTAAGGCGGACTGATTAGGAAAACTTGGGTAAAACGATGTTTGGCTGAGTTTCAGTAAGCCTTTTAATGTGGCAGTATGGCATTTTACTTATAGTCCACCAGTATCAAACATCCTTCAATATTTAGTTTTTCCTTGTAAATAACCATCTCTTATTAAATACCTCAAGTTGAAAACATTTTCTCTCCCTTTAAGTCTGAACTGTCAGGCTGTTGGTACAATACATTCTAACAGCAAAGCGTAAAAAAATCACATTTGCATGTAAAAAGTACATTATTTTTCTCCTATAACAGGTCCTTTCCAGAATCCCTGGCAGTCTGGACTGATCTGTCTGGTCATGAATAACATTGTCATTTTAAAGTACACTGTGTACATTTATGTGAGTACACTCTCTGTGGGTGCCTACTCAATATAAGTGAACAGTGGATGAAATCTGAAGCAGAGAACAGAAATGTCTAAAGTAGACAATCATTTGTTTTTCTCCACTGTAATCCAATGCTTAAGTGTTCAAATAGGGATGATCTGTACCTAGCAGAAGTCACAGTGTGAAAGTGACACAGTTATTTTCTCTATTCATCCCTGCTCTGCTCAGTATCCTTTTATCTTAATGCATCACTTGGCTTAAAACATACACCCTCTGGAAAATTAAGAGCTTATTCCTGGACCAGAAGTGATGCTGTTGACACTGTTAGGAAAGGCACACGTTTACAAGTTCTGGGCCTCCCTGTGCCTGCTCTACAAAGAATACCTTACCTTCTGCTGCTAGGGTGGGCCCTGAATTTGCAGAAAAGGAAAAAAAAAAGCATCATAGTATGTAAAGAGGCACACAAGTGTCTGCATATGAACATTCAGGACAAGACTGCCAAAATTGAGGGTGCATGCACTTATTTAGCTTTCTGTAAGTACTTGGCAGGAAGAGCTAATAGAAGCTTCACCAAATTTCGCTAGGAACCCCACCTCAGGATGTCTAGATGTCTACATCAGCTGTCCTATGCAAGCTCCTTGCACCTAGGACTCTGTGCTTTATTACATGTGCCACCCATCATTGTTCTTCAAGAAGCCATGGGATATAAGCCTACCTAAGATTTCAGCCTTGGGGAATTAAAATCTTTGCTGTATCATTTTTCTGCTGCAGCCAGCAGGGAAAGTGGACATTAATCGCTAGATGGCAGTGTGAAATTCACCCTGAGTTCACTGACACTGGCTATGTGCAGGCAAGCACAGGTGTAACTAGCATAACTTACTCCATGCAACACCACTAACTTCACACCTGCTAATTAAACACGGAAGAGCAGCTGCTTGGTAAGTCAATACATAGCACCACAGAGGGCTCGAGCATAAGTATTCTGGGAGGGGCTAAATGGTAAATTTAGGGTAAATTTAGGTAAATTTAGGGGCTTCCCTAAAAATTGTTGGTGTTAATTAGAGAGCAATTTTTCATTAACTGAAATGATGTCTCCTCTGACACTAGACACCTTGTACCATATCTGGACTCTGTTGAGTCCTGGTGTTCTAAAAGGGCCATGTGACTAAACCCCTTTGCTCAGGGTGTGGGTTTTGTGGCCAGTTTACACCTTTTGGAGACGGGCGTCCAGCCAGAGTGCTACACTCCTGCATCTTCACAATCTGGGAAGTTTTGGTCCCCTAAAGCCAGCCTTGTTATGTTAAGTTTCTCTGGTCCCTCTGTAATGCAGTGGTGGCCATTACTGGCTGTTTCTTTGAATACGAGTTGAAAGACAAGAGGACCTGCTCCTGCTCTTTGGAAGTCAGGGGAGGACTTGGGCCTAATTGAGGAAATCGAGCATGCTACTGCAGGTGCAGAAGTGGTTGCATCACTCATTGGGAAGCAGGACTGGGGACTTTGGTGAAGAAGGGCAAAGACAGACCTTTCCTCCTCATCCACTGGTCTGTTGAAACTGAATCTTGGGGGTTGTCACCACAGTGCAGGGGTTTTAAGTGAATGAAGAGATGCCATGTGTGACTTTAGCCAAGCCAGCCTGAGCACCCAGAGCTACTTGGGCGCAGCTGCTTCATATGTGTGTATGCACTGAGCTGCTAGGACATGCTGCCATTATTGCTTCCCGTGGGTACAATGCTAGCTCTGGTACCTCTGCCCTTATCTGAAATTGTCAGGTGACAGGTGTAATGCTGCTATATCGGTACTGCTCATGAGCAGTGATCTTGCCACTGCAGCAGAAATCTTGCTGTGCTTGGGCTTCTCATTCTTTGCGGTTTGGGTTGCTTTGTATAGGTGTATTTGATTAATTACTTCAGTGGTTTCCTGTCCTGGTTTCAGCTGGGATGTAGTTAGCTGTCCTCCTAGTAGCTGGTACAGTGCTATGTTTTGAGTTCAGTATGAGAAGAATGTTGATAACACTGATGTTTTCAGTTGTTGCTCAGTAGTGTTTAGACTAGAGTCAAGGATTTTTCAGCTTCTCATGCCCAGCCAGGGCACCTGACCCAAACTGGCCAACAGTGTATTCCATACCATGTGACGTCCCATCTAGTTTAGGAACTGGGAAGGGGGGGGCAGGGATTCGCCGCTTGGGGACTGGCTGGGTGTCGGTCGGCGGGTGGTGAGCAATTGCCCTGCGCATCATTTGTACATTTCAATCCTTTTATTACTACTGTTGTCATTTTATTAGTGTTATCATTATCATTATTAGTCTCTTCTTTTCTGTTCTATTAAATCGTTCTTATCTCAACCCAGGAGTTTTACTTCTTTTCCTGATTTTCTCCCCCATCCCACTGGATGGGGGGGGGGGTGAGTGAGCGGCTGCGTGGTGCTTAGTTGCTGGCTGGGGTTAAACCACGACATTTCCTCATGTGTCCTGTCTGTTGTCCAAGTCGTCTTTCCAACAGACACAAGAACAGCTGAATAAATGCTTATGCTGCTACCAAGAAGCTTTAGAAGGAGGAAAAGAAAAGGAAAAGGGAGCTGTGTTTGTATTGTTGATGTACATCCCCTGCGCTTCCCCTTCTGCCAAAGTCTGTCACCAGGACAAGAAGGTGGCAGGTAGATAACCTTCTTCCCTTTTCAGAGCCAAGGTGCTTATGCACACCTGTCCCTGCTCTAGCTTCCAGCCACACCATGAATGTGGTGAGTTTTATTCCTGGTTTTACTACAGGACAGTGAGAACACACTCTCCCTGTACATCACAGCATATGGTGCTCACTGGCTCTGCTGGCTGCTTCTTGCACTGACAGCTTCTCTGCTGTAAAATGAGCCAAAATGACCACTTGCAGGTACCCACAGCCCAGGCGCATGGCCAGTGTGGAGGGGTCCCAAGCATATAACCCTTTGCAGCACTGTGCCAGCACTCTGCTACCAGTTGAGTGGTAGTGCCCATCATCTTGGTAAGTTGTTTTAGAGGTCTAGCCTGCAAAGACCCTGAGCTCAGCTGAAGGCTGCAAAAAAATGAGATAACTTCAGTGTTTTAAATAGGCACATGAAACCCAGAAACATCTGTTTTTAAAAACGCATTTTCAAGTGTCAGTGTTGATTGTTATTTAACTGAAAAATTAAAAACTTGTAAATTGAGAATCGAAAACTGCTTGGCTTCTGACATTCAAGGCAAAATGTATGGGAGAGATTTGTTTTAGGTGAGATCTGATTTTTTGTTAGAAGTGGATGTCTGGACAGAACCACAAAAGCTGGATGACTTCTGCTTGTCATTAGCAGTATCCCAGGCATAGCTAGGTCCCTCTCAGAGCTGAAATCTTCTTGTGTTACTGCAGAAGGAAGGGGAAGATGAGGGATGACTCG
This sequence comes from Haliaeetus albicilla, assembly GCF_947461875.1. Lineage (NCBI taxonomy): Eukaryota > Metazoa > Chordata > Aves > Accipitriformes > Accipitridae > Haliaeetus > Haliaeetus albicilla. The sequence goes on from NC_091516.1 coordinate 42,346,584, forward strand.
GTCCAGGGCAATCCAAAATCACTACTCATGCATCACTAACAATAGCTAAAAATATTACAGCAAACAATTTCAGGAGAGGCGCCTGCTGCTGAACCAGGGAGAGCCACCTAGCACACCCAGCAATTCTGTGCTTTTGCAGTTCCCTCCAGGTTAGTCTGTATTGACTTTCTCATTTCTTTTTTTAATTGCTAATACATTGGCGGTTCTGTGCTTGTCTGAGCTATGCAAGCTAAAAGTTACAGGGAGAGCAGAGGAAGGGAAAGATGAGGTATAACCCATTTTACTTCAGGATTGCTACTCAGCAGCCATGGCCAGGACATGACCCTCATTCCTGGGCTTTATATCCCATGCTGCCAGCTTTCAGCTGTCACTTTATAGCATGGGCTTTTTACAGCAGTAACCGCATGTCCTCCTATGTTTGAAAATGCCAGGTGTACATAGAGATGTCCCCCCACTCCAACAAATGCTAGCAGTCTCTTTGTCACCATTGGAGTTTCAACTTTCTGTTCCTCAACTCCCTGCCTGCATAGCAGATACAAGCAGCATAGGGCCATGCTTTCCCATGCTGCATTTAGCCTGTGTAGTGCTGGAGTTGATGAGATTTTTGCAGTGACTTCTAAAGGGCCCCTCTGCTCACAAGGGTCCTTATGGAAAAGGACCTAGCCATGAAGGCCCCCTGCAATGCCCCCAAGTCTTGGGCCAGTTGAAGAGATTGGGGTATGTGACTCCATTGAACCACCTCATCATAGCATCCCACCCATCACATGATGCCAGCAGATGAGTTGATAGGTCTAGGCATAAGGTAGCAGTCAGCTTAAATTTTACTGAAATAGAGGCATATAGATCCAAAGATTAACCACTATGCCTTGCTTGTCTCCTGTATCTGATGGCAGCATCCACTGCAAGAACAGGCACAGGGCAGCACTCAAAAAGGTCAGATAGGGTCACTCAGTGATTTGAATTCATAGGGAACCTGCTTAAGTGCGGATATTGTTTCAAAAGAGGGTGGGGATAGCAGAGAAGAAAAGGGCAGAAAAAAATGGAGGGTAATAAAAACCTAGCTCATAGCCTGAACGAGTATCATAGCATGGCCCTGAGAAACGTGCATAAAATATATCTGAGCAGCAGAGAAAAGAGTGTTTACAGTGATGCACAGATACTGTTTTATTTGCTTCCTCTTGCTCACAGGAACAGTGCTTTTTCATTAAACAAGGTAAGTCCCTGATAATTCCTCCTTACTGGAACAGTGCTTGGGATGCTGTGTTTGATACATTCACGCAGAAAAACAGCAACATTTGTGGTTACCAAGTAGAGGCATATCAGTTGGTTCACCAGTAATCTCCAAAGGAATAGTAATAATAATTTCAAGAAAGGATAAATTCTTTTTTCTTTGTCCTCTTCTGACAGAGAGCGGAGCTGGAACTTGGAGAATTTTTAAAAACTGTTTCTATTTCCTAGCACACTGTGACTTTAGGTCCTGTAAGAACGGTGTCCCTACTGGAACCATGCCATTACAAGGGTATGTGGTCAGTTTGGAATATTTTTGTAAGAGGACAAAATGATTTGATGAATTTTCAGTGTTCGTTTTGGCTCAAATTCTTAATAAAGGTTTGGCCAGAAAAGTAGGAGAGAAAGAGGTAGCTGGGGCACTTTTAGCTTTGTATCAAGATCTGGCATCTTAACAAACATAAAAAACTGACTGCTGAGAAGGATGAAAGCTCTCAGAAGTAAAGGATAGATCTGGCAAAACCTGTTAAAGGATTTTCAGTCATGAAAACGACTGAAATGACTGACTTTTCTTTAGGTTTGCTTTATTAACAACTCAGAGTTGGGCCACCACCGCAGTGAATGGCAACTTCCAAAAATTTCTCAGTCTTACATGCTTTTACCACCCATTATCCCAGTCCAAAGTCTTTGTAATTTTCCAGTCAATCTTGGTTCCCATGTCGTTATCATTCATCAATTTATCTCATCAATTCTCGTGTCCCGGTTCTTCTGAACTTAGTGGTCGTAAGCAGAAGGTCTTGGGTCACCACAATCACTTACCTTCTTACACATCAAAGATCACCTTTGAACTTCTGAAAATCACTCAGGTTATTCTATTGATTTATCTTGTTCTAAAGTTAATCACTTACTCCCATGCCTTAGGTTTAAGATGTATGCTCCTTCTTCTGTTGATTCAGCTTGACTGGGTTTTTAGCCAGCCATGTGGGGGCTACACATAGGACAAATAAGCAGTTTATGCATATTGTTTTATAAGCAACTGCATTCTATTAATCACATCTAAAGCAATCTCTAATCATTAGTTATATGTCTGATACAAATAGTCTTAGAAACAATGAGGCTTAAGGCCTAGTTCTTTTTACAATTCCCTCATTTTGTTTTTCATTGCATTCCTGTGATCATATTGATAACTCCGCATTTCTCTATCTTCTGTATTATCCTAGAGCTACAACTTACACAGCATTGAAACAAAACAATATCACACATACTACCGTGATTATAACAACAAAGACTATTACAATTAGTTTTTTCACCTAAGTAGTCAAATTTGGAAACCAAGACATTAATCAAGAGAATGTGTCAGAAAATCCCCAGTATGTGTCACCTCTTTGAATTTGTTGCATTGTAGCACTAACATCCCAAATTTTCTGGACATCTGTTATTAATTCTTCCGATCGATCAGTATACATAGAGCAACTGGTATTTAGGACAGTATAAACTCCACCTTGTGAAGCCAGAATCATATCTAAAGCCATTCAGTTTTGTATAGTCATTTTTGAAAGTTCAGTTACCTCTTTCCAGAGAGTGAAAAGTCCATGACCAGTTGAATTTGCTAATTTTTCAATTTCTCCAGAGACATTTAAGACTGCTTTTTCCAATTCACTTACTCCTAAAGCTGGAATTAACCACCTAACAAATGAATGGAATCCTGTTGGTCTTTCAATCAAGGGATTTAGAGTTCTTCGGGTTTGAATTAAAAAGGTTCTATGCCATGTTGCACTTGACACAGCTTTTGGGTGGATTTCTAAATCTGTAGACATTACTCCTAGGGTATAAATACCTCCCCAATCTGGAGGCAAAGCTTTATAAGCTTTGCTCCCACATAACCAAAAAATACCCAAGTCCTCAGCTGCTTGCCAACTTAAATGCAATCCTGAGTTGATAGAAGTTGTGTTTTGGCATTGAGTCCAATTTCCTATAAATGAATGATTTTTCCATAAATGTTGATTATCAACACTTGGGGGATAGCATCTTTGTACACAGTGGACTTGTAAATAGTTTCCTGAATTTGATAGTCTAACTTCCCAAATTTGTTCTTCATAAGATTTGGAAAAAGTAGTATTAAGCCAGGGGTTTTTTTTTTCCAGTTTGCACTTTTAGGAATCGGTATTCCTACTAACTGAAATCCTTGATTCACTGTCTTTGGTAGAGCAACACAAATCTAACATTCACTTAAATTTAGATTATTAGTAAAAGATTTCATCAATGACACATGCATATTGTTGTTCCAGGCATTTTCTACTTGGTGAACATCTCTAAGTTTCCGTACAAATTGTTTTAACACATTCAGAGATAACATGTTATAATATGAATGAGGATAATCCATGTGACAGTGCCAAAAATTCCACTGAAGATTAGGTCCCCATTTGATTATTATAATCCTAAATTTGAAGGTAAAATGATTGCTCGATAGATGGAATCGATGACAGCACCAGTCTCCCTTACCATAAATTCCCCACATTTGATGGTCAAAGCACCATGTTCCAATTCCCCATGTTTGTTCTTGAAGGTGAATATGATATACACGATAAATTCTTGGAATGCCATATCCCCACCACTGTTTAGAAAAGCCATGACCATTGGACCAAGTATCTCACGAATCGCCAAGTCTACTTCTAACATTGGCACAGAATTCGAGAGAATTAAGAAGTGGATAAATAGGGTCTCTCTGTCTGGTCTTTGGATAACTAGCCAAAAAAATTACCTGTCCAGGCTTTGCCTGTAGGCCTGTAGTTTGGCTCGAAATTTGAAAAGAACAATCACTATATGTAATAACAGTTCTATTGGTACGGGCATCTCGATAGCGCAATGCAAATTTTGTCCACAAGGTGTCACTCCAGGGTAAAATACAAACAAGTACAAAAAGGAATAATACTTTACAATTGTCCATTATTCTTCAGATTCTTTGCGGGCATGCGAATGACCGATCCAAGTTTCTTTCGCAGATACCTTGACGGTATAAGAAGAAGTTAGTGGAACAGTATAAGGTCCTTCCCATTTTGGTTCAAATCTGTTTTTTCTTTTGAAATTCTTTATATAAACTTTGTCCCCGGCCGTATATCATGAACTTGGATTTCAGGGCTTATTCCCTGATACCAGTAGACATGGTTACACATTTGGAAAAAAGAATTTTGCAGATACAAAAGGTATTGTGTTACCTGTTCATCTCCATCCAAGAGGTTAGTCTTTGCTGGCACATATGTACCTGGAACAGCAAGTATTCTCCCAAAAAGGATCTCAGCCCGAGAAACTCTAATTAGTTGCCTTGGAATATTCCTAATATCCCACAAAACTAAATTTAGAGCCTCGGGTCATTTCAAACTAGTCTATTTACAAACTTTTACTAACTTCTCCTTTAATGTCTTATTCATTCGTTCTACCTGACCAGATGATTCAGGATGATGTGGAGTATGAAATTTATTAAAAATCCCCAAAGAATTATAAATCTGAATCATGATAGCAGCTGTGAAATGACTCCCTGACCTGAGTCAATTACTTCAGGAACCCCATACCTTGGAATGATTTCTTTCAATAAGGCTTTTATTACTGCCTTAGAATCATTTTTCCTAGTCAGGAAAGCTTCTAACAATCCTGATAGCTGATCAACAATCACTAACATGTAAGAGTACCCCATTGTTTTTGGCATGTCTGCATAATCAATTTGGAGTTTTTGAAAAGGAAAGGTGGCTGGAGGTATTTTCCCACTGGGAGGTTTAATTCGTACTGAAGCATATTGTCTGCAAAGCTTACATCCTTCACAAATTCTTTTCGCTGCTGTATAAATTCCCGGGGCTGCCCAGAGACTCTGGATTCGGAGCGCTAGGTTCTCCAGTCCCCCATGTGTCCTCTCGTGGTGCCACCGCGTTATCGGTAATAAATACCTTTTTGGAAGGAGGGGTTTGTTATTCAGAATCCACTGCCCTTCTCGCCAGTGGGCTCCCAGCTGAGTCCATTGTTTTTCTTCTTCAGGGAGGTCTTCATACAGCTTATTCACGTCTGGGAGCTCAAATGTTATTTCATGTTGTGACAGAGACATAACAGACACGACCTGCCGTGCTGCTGCACTAGCAGCTTGTTTGGCTAGAGAATTTCCCTTTGCGATCATGTCTTGTCTCTGAGTGTGTGCCTTTATATATGCCTTGTCCGTGGGCAACAGTTTTTACTGCCAAAGTCAGAAAACCCCTTTCCTTCCATAAAATCCCCATAGCATGACAAACACCAAAGGCATATTTAGAATCTGTATAAATGTTAACTCTTACTCCAGTTGCATATCTAGCAGCTTCAGTTAGAGCAATTATTTCTGCTCCTTGTGCACCTAAAGGTGCAGGCAAAGATCCAGCCAACAGTACCTGTGTTTCTGTGGTGACTGTGAAACCAGTACATCTTCGACCTTCTTCACAGTAAGATGAGCTATCCATGAAGAGGTTCAAATCAGGGTTATCTAAAGGTTGATCTCTCAGGTCATCTCACCGCGGCTTGCTGGTTTCACTTACGAAATAAACACAATTGTGGTTATCTTTTTCTCTGTCAGAGGGTAAAGGCATTAAAGTTGCAGGGTTTAAAGTATTGCACCTTTCCAGTTTCAAATTATCAGCTAATAAAAGAATAATTTCATATCTATGTGCCCGTTGTGGAGACAAAGCTTTCTTCATATATTGCTTTAAAAAAATTTCTACCTCATGGAGTACACAAACAGTTAGTGGATGACCTAAAACAATTGTTCTGGTTTTCTCAACTATTTCAGCTGCAGCTGCTATTGCTCTGATACAAAAAGGAGTTCCTTTAGTCACTGAATCCAATGTAGAAGAAAAATAAGCAATGAGTCTCTCATGTGGTCCTAAACTTTGTACTAACACTCCCTTTGCAACCCCTTTTGCTTCATCACAATATAATTTAAAAGGTTTTGAATAATCAGGAAATCCTAACCCTGGGACAGATAAGAGTGCAACCTTTAAAGTATGAAAGGTTTTCTCCCTCTCAGTGCCCCAAGCGATTGGTTCCATTTCCTCATTTTGAGTTGCTTCATGCAGAGGTTTAGCTATTTCACTGAATCCCGGGATCCAAGGACGGCAAAATCCTACCTGTCCTAAAATCCTCTCAACTGTTTTTTCGTCACTGGTCTAGGTATTTCTTGAATTGCTTGAACTCTTTCAGGATCTACTTCTCACTTTCTGGGCTTTAATATAAATCCCAAATATTTTACTTGCTGTTTGCAAAACTGCAATTTAGATGGAGATGCATGGTGTCCCTTTTTAACAAGTTGGATAAACAGATATTCAGTATCCCAAATACAATCATTCTCAGTTTTACTTGCCAATAATAAATCATCAACATATTGCACCAAGATCGATTTATTTGGAAAAACTAAATCTTGTAAATCATTCTTCAAAATCTGAGAAAAAATTGTTGGTGAGCTGGTAAAACCTTGTGGTAGCCTGGTCAAAGTAAGTTTTTTCCCTTGCCAAGTAAAGGCAAAAATTGGTTGGCTTTCTTCGGCAACTGGAATACTAAAGAAAGCTCCAGTAAGGTCAAGCGCTGTGAAATACTGTGCCCAGACTGGAATCTGGGTTAAAATCAGACTAGGATCCGACACCACAGGGTGTGGAGCAATTACATGCTCATTCACTGCTCATAAATCTTGAATGAATCTATATTCAGGATCTCCATCCTTATCTGTCCTATGTTTACTCACTGGCAAAATTGGAGTATTATAGGGACTATGGCATTCTCTCAAAATCTCCTTTTCTAAAAAATGCACAATTTGTTTCCTAATGCTAGGAATGGCTTCATTTATAACTGGATATTGCCAAATTGAAGGAGGAGTCCCTCCTTTTGTTTTTATCACAACTGGTTCAGCAGATTTTAATAATCCTACTTCATCTCCTGATGTACTCCAAAATTCTCTGGGAACTCCAGCTAATTCAGGTGGTATTTTTGAATCACAACGTTTTTGTTCTTTAACTTGGATTACTTCAGAACCCATTACAATTAATCGGATCCCTGTAGGTGCCAAAGAGAAAAACGTGCCAATTCCTGGAAGAGGTCTCATCCCAGAAGGGAAATGGGAGAGTCTGGAGAAACTACCAATCTTCCCCAGACTAATGTTCCATTCAAGACTACTGGTAGAGGAGTGGACAAATATTTTATCTCTTCTCCCCCCACCCCCTGTATTATCATAGCTTCATTTAACATCTTCGGGATTTCAAAATTTAACAAAGACAATGTCGCTCCCGTATCTACTAGGAAAGTAACAAGAATACCATTTACCTTTGCAGAAATCTGACCACGCTCATCTACCTTGATTCCAACAGGTTCCATTGCTCTTTTAGTTTCCAGAGAAAAGGAGTACCATTCTTTACCGTGAATGAGGTCATGGGGGTCGGGCAGGTGGAAGTCCTCCTGAGGTTGCAACAGGTCTCAGTGGACACTCTCTTTGCATACATCCTAAATTTCCACAATAAAAACACTCTAAAGAGTTAGCATGTTGGGAAACAGTGGGAACTCTTTTTTGCCCCCCTCTTCCTCTAAATCTCCCCCGAGAAAATCCCCGACCTCTCATTTGTGGGTTAAAATTCTGAGTAATTGCTGCAGCTAACAGCCCAATTTCTCTCTCTTTCTCTTTCCGCTCTCACTTTCTTTCAATTTTTAATTTCTCTTCTTCCTGTTTTTGTCTTTCTTCAGCTATTCCATCAAAAACAAAGGCAGCAATACTTAGAATTTTAGCTAATGTCTCACCCTGCCAACCTGGCATATGTTTCTTAAATATTTACTTATGTCTGGAGCAGATTGATCTACAAAAACAGATAGCTAAAGGCTCCTGGAAATTGTCACGGGTCATGCCCCCATAGTTCAATAAAGTTGTCTTCAGTTGTCCCCAGTAATCACTCGGATGTTCATCAGGTCTCTGCCTACATTCTAAAACCTTTGTCCAATTAGTTACTCTCTCACCAGCTTGGTGAACTGCTTCTATTAATTGTTGAATGGCAGCTCAGTGAGCCCTAGTTCCTTCTGTAGTTGCGAGATTCCATTCTGGATATTGTTCAGGCCATGGGTTTAACCCCTGACCTTTCTGAGCAATTTCTCTATCCTTTTCAAAAATCTTTTCTCTTTCCTCTGCCTGAAATAATTCTCGCAGCGAAGTCCTCATACCATTCCAACTAGGGTTATAATCAGTGACAATTCCCGATAACAATTGAGCACATTTTTCAGCATCATCATGCAGCCAAGGCATCTTCGACTGCCAAGCTACCAAATCACCTTGCTTCCAAGGTTCTTGCCTCATTACTGCAGTTACTGCAGGAACTTTAGCAGGTGCACCTGGACCTGCTCTTGGGTTTGGGATGTAGTCCAAATGCATTGGGTACACGCCAACACCCTTAGAGAAAAGTTCAGTTCCCTCAGCCTCAGGGGCTGAGGGAAGTAAACTTTTCCTCATTTTCAGCAAGGGAGTTTTCCTCCTTTGTTGTGCCCAATTATACCAAATATACCAATAATCAATATCATGATGTCCGGACTCTTCCAAAATCATTCTCAAAAACTTCTGCTTATGGGGTTTAAATGTTCCCTTAGGAGGCCACTCATCCACTGGCCCTTCTCTTCTATTTCTTGTCAGGAATGGCCATTCCTCTTGGCACAATATTATCAATTACCTTTTTTGCAATGCCTGTGCCAAGGGTATCTTTTTCCAATTTTCTAAAACCTCAGAAAGGGGTGTCCCCCTTTCAACACTGGGTGCTGACCCCATCTTTCTTAATATTTTTTTGCAAGTTTAAACACAAGAGTTTCCCAGGATAATTTTATCTGGAACTACCCATGCCCAAGTCTCTTGGGTGAACTTACCTGATTATTTCTGCCGGCAATTGAGCGTTGGTAATGGGTTTGTCCAGAGAAATATCCAGTTGCTCTCTTTCTCTCTTGTGTCCTAGAGTCCCATCTGGGTCACCAATTCTGTTAAAGGATTTTCAGTCATGGGTATCTTTAGGTTTGCTTTATTAACAACTCAGAGTTGGGCCACCACCGCAGTGAATGGCAACTTCCAAAAATTTCTCAGTCTTACATGCTTTTACCACCCATTATCCCAGTCCAAAGTCTTTGTAATTTTCCAGTCAATCTTGGTTCCCATGTCGTTATCATTCATCAATTTATCTCATCAATTCTCGTGTCCCGGTTCTTCTGAACTTAGTGGTCGTAAGCAGAAGGTCTTGGGTCACCACAATCACTTACCTTCTTACACATCAAAGATCACCTTTGAACTTCTGAAAATCACTCAGGTTATTCTATTGATTTATCTTGTTCTAAAGTTAATCACTTACTCCCATGCCTTAGGTTTAAGATGTATGCTCCTTCTTCTGTTGATTCAGCTTGACTGGGTTTTTAGCCAGCCATGTGGGGGCTACACATAGGACAAATAAGCAGTTTATGCATATTGTTTTATAAGCAACTGCATTCTATTAATCACATCTAAAGCAATCTCTAATCATTAGTTATATGTCTGATACAAATAGTCTTAGAAACAATGAGGCTTAAGGCCTAGTTCTTTTTACATAACCTCTGAATGCTGACTCCAAAGTGGAGTGGTCTGGGAAGGTGAGATTAACAAGACAGTCCTGGTTTTGCCGAAGTCCAGATAGGTTTCCTGACAGAAGGAAAAGTGTAGCAATATGTAAGAATTCTGTGCAGTGCCTGCATGCATATGTCTGACTGTGTACAAGTACCAATCAGGTCAACTTCTTCACAGCACCTGTCTGGCTTCCAAAAAGATTTTGGGAATGTGCAAAATCTGTTACAGATGGCCTTGGGAGAAGGCAGTAGTTTCAGGGAACATGCACATGAATATGGGGATGCCACTGCTCAGGAAAGATGGCAGATGTGACATCTACACCTGAACCGCATGTCTAAAAAATGGAACAGCTTCTGCAGCTGCTGGTTGCCAGTAAAGTATGGGCATGGCAGTGTAGCATTCGCATTGCACATCCTAGCAGTGTTGAGCATTCAAAAGGAGGAGTTCTAGTAAAAGTTTAAACTGATGAAGAGCATTTTATAGCATATTTAGTTGTGCTTAGCTCATGTCCTGGTTTCAGCTGGGATAGAGTTAATTGTCTTCCTAGTAGCTGGTACAGTGCTATGTTTTGAGTTCAGTATGAGAAGAATGTTGATAACACACTGATATTTTCAGTTGTTGCTAAGTAATGTTTAGACTAAAGTCAAGGATTTTTCAGCTTCTCATGCCCAGCCAACGAAAAAGCTGGAGGGGCACAAGAAGTTGGCACAGGACACAGCCAGGACAGCTGACCCAAACTGGCCAACGGAGTATTCCATACCATGGGACATCACATCTAGTATATAAACTGGGGGGGCGGGGGGGATCGCCGCTCAGGAACTAACCGAGCGTCGATCGGCGGGTGTCGAGCAATAGCACTGTGCATCATTTGTATATTCCAATCCTTTTATCATTACTGCTGTCACTTTATTAGTGCTATCATTATTATAACTAGTTTCTTCTTTTTATATTCTATTAAACCATTCTTATCTCAACCCACAAGTCTTACTTCTTTTCCCGATTTTCTCCCCCATCCCACTGGGGCTGGGGTGGGGAGTGAGTGAGTGGCTGCGTGGTGCTTAGTTGCTGGCTGGAGTTAAACCACAACAGCTCAGTTTAGCTTCAAGGCCAAACACAGTTCCCATAGGAGGGATGTATCTGCTAAAAATTCAAGCCCCGCTCTCCTCCAGTGGGATGCTTGTACTCCATTGCAAAGGCTCTAAATGAGCGGCAGAGTGGGGCTCTAAATGAGACCCACTAAGCAAAGCCATCTTATGTTCCTGATGACTCCAAATTCGCTTGTGCTGTTCATCAGTGCTTTGGACACTTCAAGCTGGATTGTGAGACGCTGTCAGTAGGCCTGGGAACATAGAAGGATGCAGTTCATGAGAAATATTTATCTGGAAATACCATTTTCTACCTAGCATCCAGCCACAGGAGTCCCAGAGCCTTTGTGTTTTCTGGTCTGCTGCCATGGCAGAACAGGTGTACTTGGTGCAGATGCCAAAACAAAACAGAAGAAGGTAAGTATGCAAAGTTCTTTTAGGTCTTTTCTTATAAATTAGAAAGCAGCAAGACTGTCTTTCTCTGTTTGATTTTAAAAGCTTTCTTTACAGATCATGCTGAACACAGCCAGTAAGCAGCTCCATATGATGTTGAACGACTACTGAACAAGAGGAGGCAGAAAAGCAGCAGTTAGAAAAGTGCAGTGGGAGGCCCTGACATGTACCAGTGTACAAATTTAACATTTGAGGATGTATGCAATCACAGTTCCATATTTATCTTATGATGGCCAGACTGATCCAAGCAACTGATTTATGCAAGTTTTATACCATTGTGGTGACAGCATCCCTTACCTCCAAATGCAAAGCTGAACCATCAAACCAACAAGGAGCTAGGGTTGCATGTAGTGCAAGAAGGTGCCCAACCTTGGTAACGACAAGTCGAAGCAAAGTGAAGCAGAGATCACTCCCTCAAATGGATGAAGCCTGGTAGGGATAGCACTGAAACAAGCAAAAACATTATTTCAGTGGGCTTTCAGTAGCCCACAAAGCAGTGAAAGATTTCAGGGAGATTAATGGACTAAGTGGCTCCTCATGCAACAGTTTTACCACTGAGGAACCCTGCTGTAGGACGTCACTATTCAGTTTACTATCCAAACTTGTCCTGCTCTGCTCCAGACGCTGAACCCTTTTACAGTGGCAGGGAGAGGAACCACACAAGTCTACACAAGCATCTCTTCCCTATTTCAGAGAATTTTATTGCTTCCAGGCACAAACTTTATCATATTTCATGTTGGGAAAATTCATGAATTTTTCTGCTGTTTCTCACTGTGGCTTATACAATGGCCTAATTAGCTGTGAGATCTGGGCCTCTAATCCCTTGCCTGGCTCTGACCTTGAATGACCTCGGGTAAGTACATTTTAATTTCTCAGCCTGTGTTTACCCATCAGGAAAATACTAATGTTGAATTTTTTTTCCTCATGGCTTTATAGAAATTCTCACCTCTGGATTATTCTGCTGCATGGGAGAGAAAGAATGAGAAACACGATTATGGCAGGCTCTTCCCTTAGAGAAAGAAGGATCCAGCCACACCAGAACTTTATAAACCTCACTAAAATATTTCTTTCTCATTCTGCCTGTGGAATAACAGCATGTGGGTTTGAGAAATAATATTGTTCAAAACAAGGACAGTACAAGTTATTAATTATCAAGTTAATCCTAAGAAGGTAAGAATATTTTCTACTGGTGGCCATGACCTTGGAAATGACCTTCAAATTCTGTTATGCACCTCTTTTCATACTCAGCCAGAGTTGCCACATGCTCATCTCTGAAAGCCTGTGTGTCTTACATTTGCAGAGAAGATTATCAGCAAAATTCCCACTGAAGGATGTAATGCAGCTGCATTTTACATACTATCACACATGCAGGCATATTCTAATGTGATTCCAGAAGTACCAAGGCTTTTACCTATACTGTCTCATTGTATATAGATACTGGCCTTAAGGCAAGAAAACAGTATATAATAACAGAATTATTTTTAATTTTGGACTCGAGCCTACAAAGATGGAGAAGAGGCCACAGAATTGTGCTTGGCTGCCACAGGCACCGGGGGTGTTTCAGAAAAGTCGTGTGCTGAGGGGCTCACCAGCATGTGCTGGACCATGTGCACTCAAGGGATATCTGTGTGAGTAACACCTAATAGAGGCAGGAAAGGTTATTAAACCATTTTGCAACTGAAGCATGGAGAGACAAGATGATTAGCCCAAGGTGTTCCATGACCAAAGACCGAATCTTCCAGATTCCAGTGACATGCCTGGGTTGCAGTCTGTATTTTACCGGGTGCATTGGGAGAAGGTCTTGTGGGAGGCCACTCCACCAGAAACAGGGTAAAACTGAGCACAGGCCAACACAGCGTTGTAGTCCTCAGAGGCAGCTACGTACACAGGGAAACACAGCCTCGCACAGAGAAAAGACATTGCTAGCCAGCTGAGTTACCAGCTTGCAAGTTAGCTTGGTCTTCTAGGGACTGGAAGGCAGCATTAGCCAAGAGCACCTGGTCTGTATGCTGCATCTGGGTGAGCCAATTGCCATTTGCATTTAAAAATGCCGATGCTAAAATAAAGCAGTAGTTCACACGTGACCCACTGCCCCGCTCTGTGCACTGTTACTGTGAAATGCTGGAGATACCACATTCATATTTTGGTAGTGAGTTTTACGACAGCCGCTGATCTATCTTCAGTTTTTTGTCATCTGTGGTGTGCTTCTTGCAAACTCCTTGCACAGTCACAGACCTTTCCCCTGCTTTCAGAAGCAGTGAAGCCGTTGCTCCCCATCAGTCAAAATGACCCCCAGTTTCTCCTACAGCTTATCCAATGCACAGGTATTGCTTGCTTCCAGTGAAAATGCCCACAACCCACTGGACTTTTAGACAGACTGGATCCAGGTCACCCTCTCAGTAGGCACTGTGTTTATAAAACTGCATGGGGCCAAGGTGAAGATGGAAGTTAAGCAGGTGGCCAGAGTACAGGGCACAGAAGTGCACACAAGCATGTAAGGGGGAGAAGCAGAGGCTATATAATACAATTGACATGGGAGGGAGGTGGTGCAAGGAATGAGGTTGGCACTTCCTCCTTTCAACACCCGACTGTTCATTCCTGCCTTTTGCTGCAGCTTGATGCTTAGGCCACTCTGGTGTGTGGGCCCTCACGGCCTTCCAAACAGACTAACGAGGAGGTACTTCACCAACGTGAATGTACGAGAATTGCAGGGCTGGGGCAGACATATGGGGGCTGTGGTGTAAGGTAGTGAAGATGGAAGTGTTGGACTGGCAAAGATTAAAGACGGAGGAATGCCATGAGCAGGGTAGGAGATGAAAACTTAAGAGGAAAATGAAGGCAGGTGGGAGTAGCGTGGACAGAGAAGGTGAGGGAGATGGTGCTGTTCCAGATGAAATCTGAGGGAAGGCCAGGAAGTCATGGTAAGAAAGGCAGCACAGAATCAAGACGCTTGATGTATGTACCCCATACAGCTGAACCAGGGAAGGCATGGCGCCATGCTGCAGGTTTTTCACCGATCTCAAGACTATCCTGCTTTCATGACAGGGCAGGAAGCAACCATGATGGGACGAAAAGTTCTCATGGTGTGGAGAGACCGAGACACTTGTCTGGAGTGTGATGACAGACGGCACGTGGGGCCGCGGTCGCGGCCGCCGCCGCCGCCTCCTCCTCCTCCTCCTCCTCCTCCTCCTCCTCGACTGAGCCGGAGCCCGACTGGAGGACACTTCCGGCAGGAGTGCTCTGCAGGTCTGACAAAGGGGGAAAGGGGAAAAAGTAAGAAGGAGATCAACCTTGTGCCTGCCCTGGAGTCCGCAGCCCGAAAGCCGTCCGTTCCCCACGGCTGGCAGAACGAGTAACGCCATCAGCGACTGAAAAATTGGCTCGGCGCATGCGCCCTGGCCTCCGCCACTCTTTCCCCCTCATAAAAGCTGATTGAACGCGCGTCCGCCGGTCAGGCCGGTCCTGGTGGTTTCCCCGTCGAGACCTGTTACCTGGGCCGCAGCCTCCCCCGCCGCCAGCCCTCCCGGGGTGCCCGGCCGGGGAGGCCCTGGGGGCCCTGCAACCAGCGCGGGACCGCCACCGCTTCGGCGGGGCATTTCCTCTTCCTCCCGACGTGCGGCCGGGGCGGGAGGAGGAAGAGGAGGAGGAAAGGGAAGGGGCCGGCTGCGCTTCGGAGCGTCGGGCAGCCCCGGCGCCGCCGTCGCTGCTGCAGCGGGCGGAGCGGCGCGGGAGGCGGTGCCAGCAGACGTCGCGGCCCAGAGTCACCGTGTCACGGTGCCCGGGAAGCCTCTGCCGCCGGATCCGCCCCCCCCCCCCCCCCCCCGCAGGGCGAGCGAGCGAGGGAGAGGGAGGGAGGAGGCGGAGGAGGACGAGGGAGGCCGGCTGGCTAGCTGGCTCCTCGCCGCCTCTTGTGTTTCTGCCCCCTTCCTGGCCCTGCCCCCGGCCCCTCTCCTCTCGCACCGGGGCTCCGCGCGTGCGGCGGCGGGGGGCCAGGCCTCAGCGGCGCCCGAGCAGCCCGCGGGAGCCCCGAGACGGGCCTGGGCCGCCACCTCCGGAGTAGGATGTCCCGACATGAAGGTGAGCGGCGCGGAGCGCCAGGCCGCGGCGGCGGGGGCGCGTCTCGGGGCCCGGCCCGGCGTTAGGGCCTGGCGCGGCGCCGTCTCGGGCGGATCATCATGGCGCCGCCGCCGCCGCCGCCGGGAAGGGGGCCCGCGGAGCCGGCGGCGGAAGGAGGCCTCGGCGGCGGAGGGCGGCGGCCGGGCCCCGCTCTGCAGTGTCATGGGAGGGGAGGCGGCCGCGGCCGTTACGGCCCGTCTCCCCGCGCGGCCTGCGGCCGGCCCGGCCGCCTCCCCCGCCGCCCCTCCGGGCGCGGCGCCGGGGCCTGCCGCCGCGCGGGGCCGGGAGCGGGTCGCCGCCGGCGGCGGGCAGTTCCGTTCCGCCCCGCTCCTCCGCCTGAAGGACGGGCGGAGGGAGGTGCGGCGCCCCCGGCCGGGGTGGGCGGTGGCGCGGGGCGGCCTGCCGACGTGTCGGCCACCGCGGCGGGTCGGGCCGGGCACGGCGCCCCGGGGCGGGGGGCAGCGGGGAGCCGCGCCGGGAGGGCGGCCTGGCACCCCGGGGGAGCTGACTGGGAGCGGGGCCCCGCTTGTTGTCGGGGGGTCGGGGAGAGGAGCCGAGCCCCGGCGTGGGGCGTGGGGGGAGAGGCGTGCGGGCGGCTGGCGTGGCCCTGCCGAGGGGCGGCTTGTGTGGGAGCTGCCCGTTTTCTCTCTGTTTCGTCTTGTGGCAGAGGAAACCGGTGCTGGTGTAGTGGCATGTTTTGAGGCGTTAAGAGAGGTCATCAGAGAAACGCGTTGTGTGCGTTTGCCCTGCTCCCGCTGTGTGTTTACCGCCGTGGGTGAGTTCGGTGGGTAGTTCAGAATTAGTCAAAAGGAGCGGGATGGAGAGAGAGCTGGAAGCTGAGAAAGGAATTTCGACAGGGGGAAGATGGGTCTGTGAAACCAGGAGAGAAAGTAGCTTGATTTTTCTGCCCTTTCTTATCAGCGGGTGAGGTGCTTGGACTGGTGTTAAAATACTGTGTAAAACCGGGGTTTGTCACCTGGAAGGATAACTTTCTGCCATGTTAGGAACTTAATTCAGCACCTGTCTCCATTTGCTCTATCTTAGCTAATTTCTCATTTCTCTGTTTTACCTAGTCTTAAAATGTTTTGACAGAATCGTTATAGGAGAGTTCCGTATTTGTGGCTGATAATGCTGGCTTCTAGTTGGTAGCTTGGTGCTGGACAAATGGATTTTCGGTGTGCCGTCACAGTATTTTGCAGACTTCTTGTTTGTGCAAGTATGTGTGCTTCTGTATCAAAGAACTATCTTCCCTAAAACCCCTAACTTTTTTTTTTAAAGTTAAAATTTTGTAGGGGTATCAAATTCCATCTGTCTTCTTTTTCCACCCCCCCCCCCCCATGTATTTTCCCAAGTGGGTGGAGATGCTGGATTTCTTTATGATTAAAGATGGAGTTTATAACAATAGCGAATGAAGTGAGCATTGATCACAAAGTTGTTGTAAGTGATGTGGGATTATGCAGTCTGTAAGTCTTTGCTGTGATGCATGTATCCATGATACTCTCTTTAAAGTACAGTAGTAGAATACAAGCCTTTTCTAGCTTGAACAGGTTAAAATTACGGAAGTGATACCATGTGTTGTTCTTTAGTGTTTATAGTGGTAAGTGCATGGGCTGTTATAAAAGGTACTCACATTTGCTAAAAAGACATTTCAGTCCTGGAGCAGCCTTTTTGTTAAGACAGAGGAAATCTGAAAGTAGGTTTCCTTGTAAGTATGTTTCTGATGGAGGCTGTATCATACATTTTTCTATTGTGTTAGGTTCTTTTTGTAGTAGGGAAAGTTACATTCCCTTGCTTGCCTATTTGTTGATATTTTTAGGAGTGACTGTTAACAAAACCAGGCTTAATATTCTCTTTCCAAAGCAGATTCATCAGTGTTTGTTCCTTCTAGACATGCCTAGTTAGAAAAAAACCTGTCTGTTTTTCTTGGTAAGTGAGTGTGAGTTTTGGTAATTCTGTATTGTGGATGTAGACTCCTCAGGTGTGTATGCGCACACATGGCGTGAGTGAAACCATGAGAACACTGTGAGAATAAAAAATATCTGTCACTGTATCCTTGTGATATTTTTATTAAAATTATGGTCTGTCTCTTAATTTCTCAGTGATTCTCCTCTTCACACTTCAGATATTTTGGTTTAGTCAACTTTAGTCACAGGGTTAGAATAACTCATATTAATATGGGAGGTATGCTTTTCCAACTTCATGGAAAAGGGGTTTGGACACTTAATTCTGTTAGAAATCTGGAAATCCTTGGAAATGAAATACTAAAAGTAGTTCTTGTTTCAGATCTGTATGGTGTCATTCACAGCTGACAGGTTTTTTTGATCCAATGTGGCTAGTTTGGGAAGGGTTGTCTTGGAAGAATATGGTATAGGGAAAAAGCAAGCTTTAATCATGTTTAATAACTGGTATCTTTTCTGTGTGTTTCCTTTAAAATGGTTCATTCTCTAAGTTACAAATGAGATTTATTGATTGCTCCTGACAGAAACTGGATGCTGTACCAGTTTTATGATGGAAAAGGATGTCTCTGGAAAGGTAAATGCTGGAGATGTTGGAATTCTCAAAGTCTTGGGACCTTAAATAGGCCATGAAGCATCTCATAGAGATTTAAGCTTAATTTTTTCCATCGGGGTTTCTGGACTGTTTTCTTTGGTGTAATAATCCATAAAATACAATCTGTTGTTTAAAAAAAAAAAAGAGAGAAAAAAGAGCAATTGTTATCCTTCAGAAAAAGTCTAACCACAGCCTGCTTTTTCACTGTGCTCTCATCTCACACATGAGCTTTGGGCTCACGTTTCTCCTGAATTCAGGAAAATGGGCACAACTAGAACATGAGTTATTGTTGCTCTTTTTTGAAATCTTCATTTGGTATTCAAGAGACTTTGTTGGTAGTACTGTCAAGAGTAGCTGTTAGTGTTTATCCACCTCTTGCTATTGCTAGTCACTTCTAATTTTTCAAAGCCATTATTGTTCTGTGATTTGGTGTTAAGAGACTAGCTGTTCTCTGCCTTTGGTTTTCTAGAATGCAACATGAGGTCGTCCCCTGGTCTTGGATTTCATGTTGTTCCCTTTATAGGAGTGACATGCTGTGTTTCTCTGGGTTAGCCCCTCTGTTGAGGAGTAGTGGTGGTGTAATATTTGGCAGCCTACAAGGAGTGGGCAGGTAATTTTTGTTATTCTCTAGAAAGTATACCAGAAGGTATTCTGCATATTACAGATTTTCTTTCTGTGGACATGCATCTGGCAATGATTCTCTCACATGGCGGTAGATACCACCCAGGACAGCAGAAAAATAGAGAATCACAACTTCCAGTAATATCATTAGAAGACCATTTTTTGCAACTTCATTTGTGAAACTGGGTTGCTGCAGCATTACTGATCATACAAGGGCCTGGCTTTCTCTGTCTCTCACACTCTGCACCACACTCCCAGCCTCAGTTCCATACATTGTTTCTAATTTTTGCTAAGGGATGTATTCTTTAAGCTTTAAAGAGCTAGCAGCAATGCAAGTGGTGGTTGTTTTTGAGGGTGCCCATTTGTCAGCATTTCTTATGAATCAGCAAAGCTCTGCAGTTAATCCTAGTCCCATGTGAAGTAAAGTTGTGAATGGATGGTGGTAACAAACCTAGGAAGGGAGAGCAGTGACTGTCAGGACCATGAGTTTCCAAATGTTCTCTGCTAGCTTCAAGCTCCTTGTATTTGAGGGAGCTGGAGTCTCAGTGCTCCTTTTTTGTGTGTGTGTATGTATAAATGTCTTGCATAGAGATCTTTAAATCAAGTGCTTCTTTGTAATAGAAGGGTAAATAAGCACATCTTAAAAACAAATGCACAGAACTTGGTCTTTGAAATTCAAGAAATCCTAGAGTTACACTTGAATACAGACCAAGCGCTTGAAAACAGCTAATGTAAGGGTAGTGTTAGCTCCAGTCTTCTAGCTGTACAGTGAACAGCTTGGGTGCCTGGGCTGTTGACATTTTCTGTATTATCATCATACAAAACATAAAACTTTATCCATAACAAAATTTTTGAAAATATTAAAAGCAACAGTAGTTTCTGCCCATCATAATTATGCAAGAGCTGTGTCATACTTGAGCTGTGGAAGGGTACTACAAACTCCTCTCAAGATAAATAACACTTAGCAGTTGATGTGTAACTTTTAATATTTCATGCAGTGTCAGTTGTAGAATTGCCACTAAATGTAGAATTAATCTATTTTTGCATGTAAAGCTCTTAGTTGAGGTAACAAGAATACATATTTTTCATACAAAGTACTCAAAATACTGTTGTGGTGAAGTATTGCATTTAATAATGAAATATGCATCTGTGACACCAGTTATAACTTTCTGCCTTCTGATGCATTTTAATATTTTGCTTACATCTTCTCCCAATGTGGAATTTTTCTATTCCACAATGCAGAATAATCACAAATTTTTTCATATGTTGCTGTTATTTAGATCTGTTTTGTAGAAAATAAATCCAGATAAAGTTGGACGTGTAATGTAAAACAATGAGGTTTTTTGAATTGCACTAATACTGGAATCTGACAAAGCGTTTTCTAACTATGTATGTGAAAGTATTTCATACTGTTGTTAGTTTTACCCTATGGTAGCATATTAATGCATGTAATTACAGGTGTTGTGCAGTATCTGAAAGTGAGTGTGATAATTTAACTAGTGAGAGCTGTGTTTAGGACAAAAAATATTCCTGTTAAATGTAAACAGCTGCAAATGTGATTAGAAACACTGGAACACAGTAATTTGCTTTATTATTAAACTTTGCTTTCAGTAAGAAACTGAATCATTTAATAATAAAAGGAGCTGGACACATCAGTGATATTTTAACTGGCAAGATACGTGCTGGTTTTGAGGAAGCTAGGTTTTCATTTAAAAAAAAGGTTTCTGGCTCTGATGATTTGGGAAATACACTGTGTGTGAACCAATATGCTGCTCTCCCTGCAGAGTCTGTGAACAAGGTCCTCCAAAAACGTGTAAAGAGAGACCATTTTTTCTCTCAGGTTTGTGAGTAGTAGTAATGCCATGGATCAAATATTCTTTGGGAAACAGGAGAAAAAGATTAGGTTTAAATGATTAGTGTTGAAAGGTCAATAGCCAGTATCTTAAGCAGAAAAACTGGGATGGAACTGTGATACTTTTAGCATTATTGGCTGGGGGTGAAAAGAGAAGACAGTGGTGATATAACTCTTCCAAATGTTTGTCTGAACTAGTGGTGACTAGAAGGGATCAGGGGAAGAGAGCCATGCAAGTTGCTTGAGCGGTACTGCACAAATAAAATTCGTACACATTAAATAAAACAAAGAAAGCTTTTCAAGTATCTTTGCATGTTTACATTGCTGATAACATTTGAGGAAGAGTTGTGGGTGTCACTGTTCATAGGTGTGTCTTTGTTGTTGCTTCAGTTACTGTTGAGGAATAAAAAAACCTGAATAGTGACATATAAAAAGTGTTAACTATATTCAAGAAACTGCTGGACAAAGCAGCAGATTGGAAGAACAGTGCTCAGGAGTTGGGATGTGCCAGAATTTGGTTGCACAGACAACACTAATTCAACCTTCCTTGAGTATCTGCATTGTGTAATTACACAGCTGCGTATTATCTATTCTGTATCACCCCTGCCTCTCTTAGGGTGTGGTGTGCAGGAAGGTTTTGTGTGTTAGACCCCTGTTCTGTGGGACTGTACAGCAAATGAGCACGTAGGCGGCATTACAGGAAGAAAGGATGGTCGAGGTGTTGACAGTGGAGTTTTGTTGTGGAAAGCTGGATCGACCCTCCTGCAGAGGGTCCTCTGCTCCAGAGTTATGTGGACTACTAGGCAAATCACTTCAGCAGGAATTCACAGGTGGTTGTTAGCTGTTTGCTCCTTATGTTATGAAGGCCTGATTTGGGATTTGGGGATCTGAGCATTCATGACTGCAACTGTAGTAACTGAGCGATAAGCTTTGAAAAACACTTAACTCTAGAAAATCAAAGATTCTGAAAAATCCATCCTTTGGCATCTCAGATTGGGCAGCTGGATGCAGTGGACTTGCAGTTTTAATCTTTACATGTCTTGGTTTACCTCTATTTCAAGAGAAGGAAAATACTGCTTAGAAGTGCTCTCAAAGTTAGTTAATTGATATTTGTGCTACACTGAAATGCTACAGAGGAATGCTTGCCGGGAAAAGGCAGTGCAGAAATCCATAGTCAATGCAAATTTTTCAGTGTGTGATACATAAAGGCTCAGACTGACCAGTGATGATAAAACAAATAGACTTTTTGTTTACTGAACACTGTATGCCCTGGTGCACTGAGTGAGGTGGTATTTTTTTTGTAGAAAGGAATACAACTGTGTTAGATTGCATTTCCTATGGATTCTGGTAATTGATTGATAGTAGGATGCATATATTTTAATAAGAGCAAAGTTGGGAGTTTTCATGTTTGGTTGTTTTGTTTTTTTTTCTTGGAATCACTTGGGCTAAATCTTCCACATCTAATGCATTCTTCCCTCTACAGGATTAGAGCAGATGAGTGGATTTGGTACCTGCAGGTACTGAAAATGCAGTCATAATGGAGAAGAGGTATATACAAGCTTAACTATAGGCAGCAATGTTGCTTACCCATACAGAAACAGCATTATAAGGCACTGTGAGCAGCTGTGCTGTTAGTGACTCAGGACACATGTGAGGGGGAATTACTGCATGGGTGGAAATTGAAAAGGTATTTACCTGAGGCTGATATGGAGAGGGAATCTGAAAGAAAGGCATCATCTATGCAAGAGTCTGTAATCTCCTTTTCTGAATACAAGAGGATATTTCATTAATCGAAGGGGGTGATTAAAGCTTAAGTGCTTTTTCATACAGTATCTAATGATATTGTGGAGGATTTTTTCACTGAAGGGTCTTGAGGCTACCTAGTACCCAGATTAAACAATTAAAGCTTTGGATTTTATCTTACACTTTATATTCCAGGTCTCTCAACTATTTCAGATTTGAATGCGGCAGTTGAGTATCTCAAATCTTACGTCCCGTTTGGTTCCTACACCTTTCTCTGAAGCATCACCTGAACACCTGTTTTGAACTTACTCCTATAATTTTTTGCACATATGATCCTTATGGTTATCCACATTTTTATGTCTGCATAGCATTATTACAATTAATTTTGATACAATGAAGTAAGAGCATTTTGAATTCAGTGTGGAGCACAGAGACAAACTCATTAGTTCCACTGTTTCAGAATGTGTATGTAAACCCAAGGTTTCAGTTTAGAGCTATTTAAAAAGTTTTATTTGGCTTATTGACATTTACAAAGTTGGTAAGTGAGGTTAGTACCAAATGAAAATTGTGGGGCATCATCATAGAATTGTCTTCAGCTTTAATATGATTTTTATCACTCACCTAACTGATCTTCATCCATAGGTCTCAGAATTGTATTTCAAAGGTGTATGCAGGTGATGGCTTGATTTCTGCCACTTGAAGTCATTGGTTCTAGTTTGGAATTAATTTTAATGTACAGATAGAAGTTACTGGAGCCTCCAACATACTTGGAAATTCCACTCCCCCACCCCCAGGTTTGTTTTGAGAATGTAGTTTGAATGAGTGTTAGGGGGAGGATGGATTTGTTTGATGGATTTTTAAATAATTTTTAATGTTAAAATATTTAAATTTTTTTTAGGCTTAGTCTGTGATATGCCTTTGTACAAGAATTCCTCTTTTCATTGCCCATTTGTGGCTCTGCAGTGAATTTCATGAATATGTTAATTCTATCTGTTGTGATTGCTTTATCTGGATCTTCTAGGAGACTTTATCTAAAAGTTAGCCCATTTTCAATTGGAGACCTGGGTAGAGCTTTTTTGTTACAATTAAACAGGGAACCTGGACACAGGAGACCATGATGTCTCTCCCATTTGCACGTGGGAGATAAGGTAGAGATTTTATGTCTTGCCAGAAGACACTCGGGAAAGTCTCCTAAAGATAGGAATTAGTGGTTTTGTACTCCACTGCAGTAAGTTTTATAGATGCAAGTGCATTCTTCCAAATTTTTGACTCATTGGGACATTTCAGTGGCATATACTGTTTACAGCTATCATTTCATACAGCTTCGCTATAGTATTTTAAATTTGTTTTAATTTCAGTATTTACATAGATTTTCACATTTTTATTAAAATACTATTGATCCTGTTCCATATTTGATCTGGATCATCCCGCTGTCATCACTATCAAAATCCAGCTGAAGAAAGACATTAATTAAAAAAAAAATGGTTTTTTTTAAAATACATTGCACAAGTAAGATGAAGCAACAGACAAAGGTTAAAAAAAAATAATCATAATTCCATTTTTTTTTCTTACCTCAGGTCAGATTTGGTCTTCCCCCATGACCTCTGCCACTTCCTGGTGCCAGATTCTTTTTGGGAGGCAATGTTTCTTGTCTTGACTGACAAGAGGTGCTGTCTCTGGTAGGATAAATTATCTTCTTTGCTTTCCTTCTTTTTGTCTTTGATCTCCTATCTTTCACCCTCTTCCTTCCTTGTCGTTGTTCTTCCTTCCCTTTACTGTGCTTTTCCTCTCCTACTTTCCTCCTTAGAGAGCTCTAGGGTGGGATTTTCAAAAACACCTGGGGAAACTGTAGACCCATATTGGGTTCAAGTGCAATAGAAGTTTAATGCCTGCCCCTGTAAGCCGTTTTGAAAAGAAAAGCTCTGTTATTTCTTGGTAGCACAACTAGCCCTCGCTTATTTCAGAAAACAGCTGTTGCTGAAAATGTTTTCAGGCAGTGGTTTCTCTGACCTGTTACAGAGATAGATTTGTGTTTTGGTTTTGTTAGATGAGACAAGGTGGCTTTAGTATTGAAGATTTTACTTACTAGTCTAGGTTATGACTGATTAATTCTTTAATTATTTGTTCAGGAGAGTCACTGTTTACAAAACTATTCAGTAACACTTGATTCCTAGTGTTAAAGGATATGTAAGGTCTGACTTCTGTTAGCTTACTGATATTAAAGCAGCCAGTATTTTTGGCTGAAGGCAATTACTATTGGCCAGCTCTCTTAGACTGCGTTTACCCTAAAAAAATTGAAAGGATGGGATAAAGTCTTTATACATAAACAGTTAGTGTAGAAATTAGTGTGAATTAGTGTGACAGATGGGATAAAGTGGTTTGAGAATATCGATATTCATATTCAGGTTGTAATTTTAAACCAATTTCTAAACAAATCCTGCTCCTCTGCAGACCAACAGAGTTGCTCTCCAGGTGCCTGATAGGATGGCAGGAACTTCATGGCAGCTTCTGGAAGCAAACACCTGGGCATGTGCGTAGAACAACATTAGAATTACTTGGAGGCTGAATGGAGGCATCCTGGAGGTGGGTGGTTGGAGAGCAGTGCTGTGAGCTGTTAAATAAGTGATATGTGTGGATACCTATCTCAAGTATCCTAGCTCCAGCAGCAATAGATCATACAAGATTTTCAAGGTCAGAAATGCATTAGGATACAGTCATGTAAGGACTTCTTGTGTGATTGTCGGTAACTTCTGTCTTTACTTCCAAATAAATAATTCTAGTAAGAAACAACATTCAGTTTTACTGGTAATACATTTTTTGCATAACTTAGCAGTTTGTGTGTGTATTAGCTGTATATGCTTAGAAATCGGTGTTCACCTGGAGTGAATCTGAAACTGCTGGGAGTCTGACTATAAACCTTTGTTGTTTGGTCTTTCTTTTGAGATAGTTAGAATGAAATTGACTGAAGAAGTCTGTGGTTTGGGCACAAAGGTTTGTCTGTGCTCAGGATACTATCACCTTGCTTTCATGTCAAGAAAGTAAATGCTTTAATTATTGCAAATATTCGCATATGTTTTTAATGTAGGCAGTAACAATGAGATGTGCCTAACACAAACGGTGTTTAGTGTACAGATATTATGTATATATCAGTATGCAAACTGAGGTGTGGATTGTCTCTGCAAGTGGAAAATTTCTGTCAGGAGAAGCACCTTGTGGTTCACAGATGAAATTGGATCTGTGAGAGCAGCTTCACCAAGAGTAGTAGCGGTGGAACATAGGTTGCAACTGGACAGACATAGTCCTACCACTGCAGTTTCTAAAGTTTCTTCTGACTTTCTCTTTACTTTCCGAAAGTGAATAAGGCCACTAACTTCAGCACCTGAATTATTGTTAGTCCAGAGTAGACTCTCTCCCTAAACCTAGCTGTGGAAAGTGAGGTAGGATTGGGAAAGAGAATTTAGGATGCCCTTGAAGAAAGACTAAGCTTTGCAAAAGTAAGCTGTAGAGATGTGCGTAAGATAGCTCATATGATCTTATTCCATACCTGTCCCCTGCTATCGTTTGTATGGTTCTGATAAAATGAAATTATCAGTAAGTGTAGTTTAATCTCCAGCTGGAAGTTGGTTACTTCTGCTGTAAAGCATGACCAATTTTTTAAAATTGTTTAGACTTGTATTCGTTAATTATACTAATTAGATGCCTTACAGATTTAAGAAATGGAGTAGAAACTGTGCAGAGTGTCTTGACTAAGGAGGAGGTCAGATAGATTTCCCAGTTCTCTTCTCCCTTGGTTATATTCAGTTTTGGAAAACTGCGAAGGTGAATAAACCTAGTTGCCCTCCTGAATGCAGAAAGAATGGATGCTGTGATCTATGATCTGCCAGTATCTTCTCCAAGGTTGTTTTGGCGTAAGGCCTGTGAATTGCCAGGCAGGATCTGAGAACATACCAAGTGTTCCTTATTCTGGAAGACTTTTGTGAGGAGCTGAGAAAAGAGCTTGAGATTTTGCTACAGAAGAGTGGCTTTAAAAGTGAGGATTCCTTAGAATAATTGACTATTATTAGTCAAACTTGTAGTTGTAGAGTTTGCTATTGATAACATTCTTGTGTTATTCCAAACTGCTGTCTGAAGTTTATTTAGAAGCAGAGGATCTGCAGGAAGCAAATTCTCAAGTTTAACTGATGATGTCACATTAAAAAAAAATAAATGGAGGATTTTAATAGGTTTTGGGGTTGTTTTGTAGTCTATGATGTTATCCAGCTCTTAAGTATTGGATCCAGCTACTGAGAGGTGTCATTCTCATATGTCAAAGCTCACTTAATATTTTGTTCCTGGAAGCATTAGGAATTCAAGGGATCATAGAATCATTTAGGTTGGAGAAGACCTTCAAGATCATCGAGTCTGGCCACCAACCATGCCCACTAAACCATGTTCTGAAAGTGACCAGAAAGCTGAAGGAGCAGATTGTTGAGAATTACATGCCAGAGTACAGCTATCCAGCCATGAATAAAGTACTTTGGGGTGATAATTGAGGTGCAGAACTCCAGACTCTGTAGCTTTGAGGAATACAATGATGTATTTTTTCAGAGCAAATATTTCATGTCAGCAGCTGATGAATACTGTTCATAGTGCTTGCATTAAACTTTGTGTTGAGCTTCTTCCAAACCTATTCTTCCTTTCTTGTAATGTTCTTACTCACAAATTAATGCTTTTGAAGAAATGAGACACTTTCTTAGCTTGTGTAATATGACATTGCACTAAATGTCCCTAATCTGTAAGATGGCACTGCGTGCATGCTCTTTCATAGTGCTAAGCATTTGGAGATCTTGGCAGTGCATAGCAATTGTGAAGGTCCATACTGCAGTTTCTTCCAATTAATCCAGGAACTGTAGAGAAGCTGCTGGGACTCTGAGGAATGTCTCTCAGAAATGAGAAACTACAGAGGAAATAGTTTGAATGATCTGATGACCTATATTCAAGTCGAAGCAGACCTTAGGGGTAAAGAAGACTAAAGAAGCTGCTTGTAAGTAACAGGATTGTGAATCCTTTTGTTTTCTTCCTGCGGCAATTGTAAGGCATCTTCTAATTGTACACAAGAAAAATGGACTCACTATTGGCTGTACTGTAGGCTCCAAGTTGCTGTGTTTGGGTCTGTTGCCTGTACTGAAAGATGTCTGCAAATCCCCAGAAAGCTTCAAAACTCTATATTTTATGTGGACAGTATTTCAGATGCAGTGTCATATCTCTTTCTTTCTGAAAAATTAATGTAGAATTGTAAACTTTGGGAAGGCAAGAGGCGCTGAATTGCTTCTGAGTTTTATTGCTCTGCTAAGAGGTGTGTCAGTAAAATAAGGTAGCTGCCAGCTGTCGCACATGCGGAAGAGTCTGGAAGGAAAGTAGTTAATGCTTACTGTTTCCTGTAGGACCTGATGTGTTGTAACAGTTGATAGAGAGTTCAGAAAACCTGTTAAAATGACAGTTGGCTTAAAGTTGTACCAGGAATGTGGACATGCTGTTCTGCTGAACGGGCTGAAGGTCTCTCTTCGTCCCTGCTCCCCAGTGACACCACCTTGAAGACTGCCAAGGTAAATGGATAGAGTTTCACGCTTATACCCAACTTCAGTTATGGGTATCTGTAGACTAGAACACTGTGTGCTCTTTTGATGGTAAAACTGGTTGCATGTTTGACATGTTCCCAAATAAAACTTTAGAATCCAACATGGTGTACAGTAAGGCAGTCTTAAAAAAAATTTATGTTTGAAGAAGGTACTAACTACAGAATATACAAGTATGACAGTGAGTGTTTTTGATCATAAACATCTGAGAACTTGAAATAGCTGAGCAGTTTAGTGGACGAAAACTACCTTTCTGTGTGGAATTCAAGCAGAGTCCAGTAGAAATGGAGAACAGAGCTTATAAGTTAGTCTGAAAACATAAAGAAAAAGTTGTGGTTTTCAATGTTATGAATGCACTATGTCTGTCCTTCCAAGATGCATGAGGTAAAACAGTGAAAATCTCTGGTCTCTCCCCCAGCTTCATTATCTGGGGGTTTTTTCAGTAGTATCTTTATATTATAGCACTCAATTATTTTCCAATAGGCAGATCATGTAAAAACTTCTTTCAATGAAGATTTATCAGATTTGTTTGTACAGTTGATTTTTCTCTTATCCTTAAAATCCTGTTCTGTGCATTTTGCAACTGCAGCATGACACCTATGTAGTAGTGAGACCTAATGGGGTTTGATGCTCCCTCTCCTTGTTTCTTAAATTATGAAGTGAGGTATGTTTTGTCTGTTTTGATAAAATGCTGTATTATTAGGCACCTGCTTTATTCTTGTAGTTCACCAAATAAAGAAAAACATGTCTATAAATTGCTGTCTGTTATTTTCATTTTAAAAAGCATCTTTTTTTGTTAAAGCTCAATTTCCAAATTTTTAGAACTCTCTGGGAAATAAGATTTTTTTTTTGTAGTTCAGTCATTAAATTAGGTTCCTGTACTAAGTATTCCTCTGCAACTGTAAGTTTCAGACTGTTTCCATCTGGCTGTTGATCCTTTGTGCACATGCAGTTTTCCAAATGTTTTTGACATTGTTTAATTCTGAATGTCTTGTTCGAGAGCGAGGCTGAATGACTCTGCTATGCAGAGTAAGGATGAAGGACTGCAGAAGGCTTTTTTCTGAAGCAAGGTGATGGGAATTGTGATACCTGTCTGACTCTTGTGGTCCAAGTTAGAGTGCTTGGCAATTTGCTTCATTAAAATTTAACGTGAGGATTTGAGAGATCTGACTTTTGGCAGGATAGAACAAAAATCCCATTTTTTTGTCTTTATTCTGCCTTTTAGTGTTTATACCTGCAACAAAACAGCTATACTGAAACCACAGTGATTGTTTTGTTCAGAGTTGTTGTTTCCCCCTCCAGTTGAAAATAGGTGCTCTAAACAGTGACCTTAATGTATCTTTAGTTTCTGTACAGATAAAAATAGAGATTGTTTTTTCTCTTTGAAATTGTAGGTGGCTGCTTTCAGTTCTAGGAATAAAAATGAACTCTCCCTTCCTGTCCTGAAATTTCTTAATATGATTGGGATTTTATGGCAGAATAATAGTGAAGCTGATGAACTTGTTTTTCATGTTTTTACAGTAAATTGATCCCTTGTTATCTGGTTTGACAGACTTAAAATTTTTCATACTTGTCCCAAGTGATGCTTTCCTTTTTAGTGTGTTGGATTGAAAATCAAGTTTTGTAGGGGTTTTCCAGAGAATCAGGTTTACTTTGAGGACAGGTTTGAACAGAAATATTTTTTTAAAGCAGTTCTTAAATAAAAAGAGTTTTAAGAGATTGAGCTAATTACAGTGAAAAAAACTTATTAACTGTGATCTGTAAACCAGTAATGGCTGTTAGAGCTTAGTGATAGATTGAAAGCTATTTAGGAAAACTATCTCATCATTTTCAAATAGAGTGGTTAGTAAATTAATC
Source organism: Haliaeetus albicilla (assembly GCF_947461875.1). Lineage (NCBI taxonomy): Eukaryota > Metazoa > Chordata > Aves > Accipitriformes > Accipitridae > Haliaeetus > Haliaeetus albicilla. The sequence continues at coordinate 42,376,320 of NC_091516.1, forward strand.
TGAAAAGTAAGTTGGGTAGATGTGTAAAGGAGGGATGAGACTGTCAGGGAAGTGTTCAGAAGGTAGTGTTCTGATAGTCTTTGGTTCTTTATGCCTATGTGGTGTAAGAGGAGAAGAAAAAAGAAACTACAAGTAATAAAGCTAAATGAAACTCTTCCTAATGAAAGAAAGAAAGGTAGGCATTTGGTATGGCTGGCAAATGGCTGGGTTGCCAATCCAGGGAACATATTAGCAAAGAAGTATGTGCCATGGAGAATCCGAAGGAAGGGGAGAGGAATGGAACAAACTCAAAGCCAGACCGAAATAGGCATGAAACCTTTTTTGCTTTAGGTTACTGCATTTCCCACAGCACTTTTCTTGTGTAGCTTTCACATCATAAGCAATTGTAGCTTCTGCAGGCATGTTACCAGCTTGAGAATCTGTTCGCCGTAACAAAGAGTGGGAGTAATAGTGTTTGCCAAGGCAGTCTGTTTATGTTCATAGTACACAAAATGCCTGAGAAAGCCCAGGGTAGAACACTACTATTACTTAAATGAATATACTGTAGGTTTTTAACCTCCTGTTGCCATTGTTTAAATAAATTTTTGTTATTGTTGTCTTGAGTTCAGAGAAACTCAAGTATTTTTACAAGTTCCTAGACCTCTTGTGGTGTTCAGGAAGGATAAATTTCTTTTATGCCATTGTGGTGCCATTCAGAATGGTGATTTTGAAAGTAGGCTGTAAGTTTGAAAATGTTCTTGTGCTCCTGTCTGTAAACTTAGTTGGGTGACAGGGAGAAATCTAGGTACGGCTGCCAGCTGTGTATTGGACATCGCTGGTTTCTTTAATGAAGAGGAGAACCACTTCTTCTTTCCCTCCCTCTCTCAGCTGCTTTCTGGATGTGTTTTCCTGACGTGAAAATTCTGTATATTTCCAGACCACCTTGTGCAAGTCTTTACTGTAAGTCTTGGCTGTCGTGAGACATGAGTCTCATACTGTGAGACAATCACAAGGCATTACTGCAAGAGCTGGAACATTTGCTTCATGAAAACTTTGTCTTTCTCTTCTACCTCTCTGGTTGCCCAGCCTGTGCTGCCTGGTTCCTGCATTGCTGCCTGTGTTAAATCAACCTCTTCTCTGTGCTGCAGGGGAGAAAAGCTTGCTGCATTTGCCTGTTTGGGGAATGTTTTAAGTCTAAGAGGGTCGGGAGTGAGTGTGACAGTGCAAAAGGAGGTAAAGCTGAGTGTGTATTCCAGACACCAGAGCTATGCATAGGGTGTACCTAAATAGAATACTTAGTTTCTGCTAAGCTTTTTACAAAGGTAAGAGTTTACAAGGAAAAACTGATGAATTTTGCCTCTGCCGGGTATGTTATGATGTTTTTCCCTTATCTGCCTGAAACAGTGGCTCATAGAAAAAGGAGTGAAGACTGTTGAGTCTTCAAGCACTTTAACTTCTACTCTGTTGAGCTGTACTACTCAGTTCTTTCCCGTGCCTGACTGGACATGTCTTGTTCACCTTGTTTGGTTTTCCTTTTTTTTGTTACTTTTATTAAATAACACACTCAATCAAAATAAGCAAAGGTTTATTTTCTGAGAAGACTACATCTTAATTCTTGCAGGGCTCAACAGAGAAGCACCAGTTCTTCTGTTTAATTTATTTTCTCAATGTTTCTTCATGTTTCTTACACCTACAAAACTCATTTTTGTGTGATGTTCTTCCCACCAGCCCAATTCTCTTTCAGTTGGTGTTTGCCTGGGCTGCATCTTTTTGTTTTCTCTTTAATCCTGAAAGAAACTCAGGAACTTGTTTCTGTCCTATTAAATGAGAAACTTTGCCATTGGTTTTACTAGATACAGGATTTACCCCAGTGCTGTTAAAGTTATTTTCTTGCCCTGGCACTGTTTACAGCTTCCTCAATTTAAGTATTTTTCTGTTAATAGAATTCACATGCTGTTTGCCATTTTCCAGATTAACAGAGTTGTTAAGTAAGATCGTGACTGGTGCCAGTGCCCTTTGCTGCCACATTACAAACTTTTTGCACTCTGATAAATGTGTTGCGATTTGTTTAATTTTAATGTGTTTACAGTACTCTAGCAGGCTTTCATGTTGTGATGGTTTTGATGGTCAAATTAAATTATATTAATTGATTTATAAGAGACATGTGAGACAGAGTATCAAATATTAAATTAGAAATCCATATCTGCTTGATCAAAAATCCTTGCAATGTACACCATTTCTAGTTATACTTTAAATGTCTTAAACAAGTCTGGGAAAACCGTTCACTAAATCAGTTCTCATGACAGGTTAAGAATTCTGCTGGTTTTTAAATGTTTAAATATGTTAAATGTAATTCTCTATTCAGAGAAGATACTTGACATTCTTTGTTGAAAATTTAGAAGTCTGTGGTACTCTGAATGAAAACATCTTTGTGCTGTAGGAGGCCAGGATTTAAAAGTGTAACCTAGTTTTCTCTGAACTTAAGGAACAATTAGTGAAGAGTGTGATCGGGATATGAAGCCTAGAAAACACTATTTAGATTGTCAGTATTTAATATGCTTTTTTGGGGGCTAATATATCTGTTTGTTTTGTGGTGTTTGCAGTAAATTGTGAAAGTGATAAAACAGAAAATAGAAGGCATAGCAATACTCTTCTAGGAGGTTTCAAACATAATAGCTGTCTTCAGTAACAGTGGATTTATATTTTGCTAAACGAAATTCCTTAGAAACAGGGTAGGCTAGTTAAAAAATGTGTTTTGAAAATTGGTCTCCTGTAGCTGCTTTCTCATCTTATCTGAAGGAGTTTCGCAGGACTCCTGTGAACTTGTTAAAATCCTTCTTACGCATCTGCTTGCTTTCTGTATTTCGGCACAGGGATGTGCATTATTTTGTCTGTCCTTTCTTGAATGTAGACAAGTTTGTTCTCTACTACAGAAGATTGGAAGGTATTCTACCTAGGTTGTCAGGAAAGTTGGGGTTTTTTGCATCATAGGCTCTATAGTGATTCTTGATAAAATGATGTCTAGATAGTAAGTCCAGAGTTTTCAGAAGCCTCTAGAGCAGTTCCTGGTTTATATGTGTGGTGTCCGAGCAGTATATCTATAGAGATGGAAGAATCTGTGGATTTGTGTGTAAAATCTTTACAAAGAAAGTGATTTTTATTGTGTAGAGAGAATATATGCTTAATATTGGCAAGAATCGATTGAGATTCTATGTGTGTGCTTGTACAGAACCTGTTTTGGCCTGTTTAAGGTTGGAGTACGTGAGCAATATTTAAACCTCATCTTACAGATGTATTTGTGTACTGTCTCTTTTTCAGTGATTTGGTACTTGGGCAATGATATCTGGACAGTGATCAATAAATTAAAATCCCATCAATATTGTTTGGCTGGAATTTTTTTGAGAAGATAATATTTAAAAGAAAGTTGCTTGCAGAGGGTTTACTAGTTGGCTGTTATGTCATCCATCTGGGGTTGTAAGAAAACAACTTCCCTCTTTCAGCCAGTTTCAGCTAAGGTGTAGTGAAACCACCAGTGTTTCTGTTATCTATTTTTAAAAAATTAAAATGTTCACTTGGTGTTTATATTTGCATTGATGGTGGCAAAGTTGTTCTTGGACCTGCTGTATAAATGTCTTTGGTGTCGTGGGATGCCATCTACTGGGCAGTATGATGTATACATGAGATACATAGAACCTGCCTGTGAAAGTAGTAAATACTGAAGTGAGGTGACTTAGGAATTTTTTTATTAAGGTGTTGAAGAACTGCAAATACTTTTGTTAGTGTTTCAGTATGTTTTTCAAAGGAGTAAAAACAGCCCTACTTGTTACATTTAGATATTGTGGCCTTCCTTTCAAAGTTGCATCTGGAGAAGAGATGTTGAGTGACTTTTTCAGTATTCAGTGAATTTTTGATAGTGTTTTAGGGAAATATAAATGGTTGTAATGGCAGTCTTGTTCTTTGACTGATTTTAGTACTAATTATTAAAATAATTTGTGTACTCAAATAGAAATTGATGGACTGACTTTTAAAGGTTACAAATCCAAGTTAGGAAGCAGCAGAATGAAGCTAACTAGAACAACTATTTCATCCCTTACACATAGGCATTAAGATAATAAGTTTAATTACTTGGCCAGATAATAGTTTGTGTCTGGGACACTCCTTCCTGACTGTCTCTGTGCACAGGATGGACTGCTCTGAGGGTGAAATAGAGCCATGTATTTTATTGCACATCTGGAACAGAGGTATGAGGCAGTCAGCTGTGGGAGATTCTTGTTGCTGTGTCAGAATTGGAAGGGATGACGAATGAATGAATTGGGGGATTCCAGAGAGAAAAGGACAGTTTCATGGGAAAGGCAGGTAACTGTTGCTGTGGGGAGCCATCTCTCCTGCAGGATTCCTGCATGGTGTTGGGCATGTTTTGCAGTGCTTACTAATTGCTTGTCCTGATGCCCTAGATGACTGAAACCGTTCTGTGTGTAACTTCCAGAACTTGGGGTGTGAAAGCAAAAATGGAAAAAGTCCTTTTGGTAGCACGCTGACTGATGCTCATGTGTTAGGACCAAGGCTGGAACTTGCTGGGCCAGCAGTACTACTCCATTCTTTCTTAATAGACCAGCTCTAGACAAGTAGCAGACACTGTGCATGTGGGCTTTGTGAAACTTGTTGACAACAGGGAGATGACAAGATTCGGGTGCCTGTTTTTCCTCCTGCCTCTCCAGAGTCTGGAGGAGTGCTGTCCAGAAAACAAAAGCCTCTTTGCCCTTCTGGTCTAATGTAGGCCTGATTCCCTCCCTTTCCTCCCCCCTTTCCAATTCCAAGTCAACATCATCTCTGCCTGCAGCTTTAATCCTGCTAGTTCTTTTTGCAGACATACTAGTCTGGTTGCTGCTTCTTCCACTCTGCTATAGGAAGATACTGCATGTTCAGCCCTGTTGCACACAGGATGTGTGAGGGGATGTAGCATTTTTAGTTACTTCAAGGGTATGGTGTGTGAATTTTCTGTTCAGCACTTGGAGCTGCCAGGGTGATGGAGTATGCTCTGTGTTGTAGGTCTCCTTGATGTTTGTTTTCACAATCTGCTTTACTAAACATGTGAGGAAAATAAACAAAAATCAAAGTTCTATGGTTTGGCTGAATTTCTGGTGAAATTTTCACAGAAAGAAGAGAATTTTCTGTTCTAGAAATCAGGCAGTAGTCTACATTATGAGATGAGGCTATTAAAGTGAGAAACATTCGGCATTTCTCTTTTTAATGTTACCAAATGGCATATATTTTCCTATCTTCAGTCTTGGAAACAACTGAACTACTTAAGTAGAACGTCTTGCTTTAAGGCCTGGGGTTGCCATGTGGTCTGTGGACTACAGATGAGATAGCTGATATCCAGCAAATTTATTTAAAAACAAACCAGCCAACCCACTGAAAGAGCATCTTATACTGAAATGTATCAGATGCATATTGAGAGTATTAAAGTGTTACTTATGCTCTTCAGAATATAAAAATAAAATTGAGTACATGGGTTGCAACCTTTTGTACCACAAAAGAGGCAGCACAACTTCTTAATTTTTACTTGCATGCTTAAGTTGGGGTTTTGAAAGGTAAGAAACCTTAAAGTTTGTCTAGTCCCCTTGAAATTCAGTGTGGTACTCTTGCATGTAATTTTGTCAGCCATTGAAAAGGGTGAATACATTTAGTAGTTCAGTCCTTCCTTACGGTAGGAAGAAATGCTTCAGTAACTGGCATTTTCATTCTGACAGGATAATCATGTATTTATGTTGGACATTAAAGAAATTCAGTGATCCTTACTCTGAGCACTGATGAATTAAAAACAATACCGAAATTACAGGCTGGAAGGTTGTTTTTTGGACATTTAGCTGCTGACAGGAATGTTAAATGGTGAAACTACCCATGAACCTAATGTCTTCCAATGTGTTGCTAAAACAAAGGAGTTTAATTCTCAGGGATAGCACACAGACTAAATACTGCTCTTGGGAGCCAAATGTTGCTGTCTTCATTGTTTGAATGCTTCAGATGCAGGTTTCCTATGTGTTTTAAATGTTTTCTAGTGATTAGTGGATGGCACTTTCTCTGAAACTTCTAAAAATTAAATGATACACGTAAAGTATTGATAAAGCCTAGCAGCTCACATTGTTTGATGCAGGAACATATTCCAGTGTCTCTATATAGTTTATCTTTGACCATATGTTCTTAATAAGAAAAAAACCCAACCCTGAGTTGTCCACAGTTTCTCAGGTCACTTTTATCTGGGCCAGATTATTGGGCTTCTAATATTATTCTGATTGCCCATAGTATCTGAGGAGGCCCAGTGGGGCAAAAACCGTTTGCTCTGTTACAAATGGGCGTCTAATGGCTTGGGCTGCTCAGGACACTATAATTGATGTTACCTTAGCTTTGTTTGTAATTGTAAAAACAAATTAATCCTGATGTATGTAATATTTGAACTGCATGTCTGTCCAGTGTTATTCTCTCCATTATGAAATCAGATCATGTGCTCTTTTTGGTGTCTCTGTTAAACCCAGGAGAAGTTGCTTTCATTTTAGTTAATTCCTAGCAAAAACAATTCTGTGTCATAAGACCAAATTATATTTGGCTATCAGGATCAAAGTATGAAAGGTGTTGGGGAGGGGCATTTTGTTTTAAAAAAAAAATAATCGCTATTCAGCATGCTATATATAAAATGCTTGTGTGATAATATCTTCCCTGAAGTAATTGGCCTGTATCAGGTGAAGATGTGGGATGACTTGACATCAAAGTAGTGAGAATTTTTCACTGAAGCAGTAAAACATACTTTGTTAATGGGACCGTTGAGTATGTCCTGATTCATATCACCCAAAATGTGAAGCTGGAGAGACTGAGACTATTGATATTTTGAGGGAATACTGCTGAAGAAACTTTCAGAACTTTGAAGTTTGGTAATTAAAGTGACTGCCAACCCTTTAGGCTTTTAGCACAATGCTACCCTCTAGTGGAACATTGTTGCATTAAAAAAAACTGTCAGTGAGCAACAAGGTTTTAATTAGACGCGATAGACGTTATGTAGGATATGTGGGTACTTGTACAGCAATAATAAAGTTGAAAAACATGTGAGGAAGCCACTTCTATAATCTATGATAATGAAATGGATATTTCTTACTCTGATCATTCCAAAATCGTTGCTTTGCAAAAGGTGAATCAGAAGTCCTCACTGAACAGCAATTCATTTGGGGTTGATAGAATTTCGTTCAAGGATGCTTTTAAAGTCAGTAGTGTTTCACGCAAGTCGGAAGTGTATGCTGAGTATCTAAATCCTTGTCACGCTTTGTTTGGGCTGTTCTTTTGGTTGGTTGCTTGCTTTTGTTCCCTGCTTCAAAGTGAACCACTCCAGACCATGTTTTCTTCTTAAAACCTGTGATTAATGTGGATGCATTCAGTTTAATCTGACATTCTTCAATCTGTAGCATACTTACTGTATTTGCAAATGTAAGGTAAATGCAGGGAAATGTTGGATAGACATCTGGTGAAAGACGTGCTGTGTTCGACTGGAATATGTTATCTTTTAGTGTTTGGGGTTTGTGCAGGGAAAAGAAATGAACTTCTGGAATTTCAGTTGATGTAAAGATTAAAATAGAGAAAAATTAAAACCAAATCAAAGCTTTCGTAAGAAAATAAGTGTTTAGTAGAAGGAATAGAGTGGGAGGAGATTATTTGCTTGGGTATTTCAATTTCCAGATCCCAGGTTGGATAGATGGGTGGGGGTTTTAGCTGCCAAGTAATAGGCTTGAAGAAGAATGGGAAAAACTGTAACAGACTTGACTTTAAGACTGTTGTAAAAGGAAGAATAAGTGATGTAACTTAAGGAAAAGAGGTCCTACTGAATTCGGGGGGGAGATCTTGGGATTTAGGCATGGGTTTAGCTCCCAAACTGAGGCTTTTAATTTAATTATCATTTTCCCTTTTGTGGTTTTCATTCTGTGCTACACAAAAGGATATAAAAATAACTTGGTGCATCCCCTGCTGTCAGCCTGTTTGTTGAAGGCGAGGATGTGGTAATTGTGGCAAAATACTAACCTTGAGAGATGTAGAAAGCATGCTGCCCCTATAACTTTGCTGTTCTCTTGGTCTGACTTCACCAGCCATAGTGATGTGTTATACTGATGCTAGTTTTTGTGTTAGAATGAGATTGTAGACTTTCTGATAATTAATTGTAAGAAGCAAAATTCATCTCTTGTTTGAAGACCTTGTACATTTCCACTGGAAGTGTTCTGAAGTTCTAAATACAAACATTCTGTTGTGATTTATGTTTGGCTGAATTTCTCTGAAGTTAGTATCACAAAGTGTTTGAGGGTTGCAGTTTGGAATGATATGGAGAAGTATTAGCATAAAGAAAACATGTAAATTAAAACTTCTTAAAAAGATGTCTGTATTCAAGTAGGAACAATCTAGATGTTTGAGAGGACGTGTGACAGGAGGAGTTTGACTGTTGCAAAGAGCCTTACATCTGCATTAAATCAACTGTTTTGAGCTTAAAAGAAAAAAGTGGGGAAAATACAGCTTACTGGAGGATGGTGGCTTAATATTTCATCTGGAAAGCTGTGTCTGACAGACCTTAGGTTAAACTTGTCTGCTTATTTCAGTGTGATGTCTAACTTACTGATCAACTGTTTTCTAGAAAGTTTAGTAGGCAACAGAAAGACTTACAGTGCTTCCAGTAACTAAGAAGTGGTTTCTGTATAGCATGCATTGTTGGGGAGATAGCAATGCTGCATAGGTAAAATTTTGTAGATCTCTATATGGAAAAAAAGCAAAGAAATCAACTGAAGCAATGAAATTAATTCCACAGAGTTAATAAGCAGGTATTCTCAGTGTCTAAATCATCATGCACTCAGTGTCTAAATCATCAAAGGTTGTTACAGATCCTTCAGGGTTTATGGATGAAGCTTCAGAGAAAAGCATGTCAAGTGAGAGATTTTTAAAAAAAACAAACTTCGAAGGTAGTAACAGGGCCGTCCTCAAAATGTAGTTCTTCTAGGCTATTAACAAAGAATTTTTGAAATATTTTCTTCTAATATAGTACTCCATATAGAGTGATGCTTTCAAAGTAGATACTGAGTGAGGCAATTAAAGAAATAGCCTCAGTATTCATCTACGCATGGTGCTTAGACATTAGAAGTGATTAGATAATACCTTAAGCTATCCCTGTAAGTAAAGAAACTAAAGGAAAAGAGAAAATTTTTTCCACTGTTCATCTAAATGTGATGATGAAATTGTTTGAATAAGTAGACATGTAAAAGAAATTACTTATTGTTGCATTCCTGTATTGTGTGTGGTAAAGCTTCTGTTCAGACGCTACAGAGCAGAGTAGCACAGTAAAAAATTTCTGTAATTAACACCAGTCCTCTGGCAGTTAGACTTAAAAAAAAAAAAATAGGGAGGTGGCTAATGTGAATATTTTGTTCTGGCAGTTCTATTTCTCTAAAGTTGTCTGTGTTCATATGAAGCTATGAGGAACATGTCTTAGCTGATGCTGAAAGAGGATGTTCATAAAAATCCTGTCTTTATTGTATACACTGGTTTCTTTTGTGGAGGTCCTTAATTTGCTACTGTGATTGAAGGAAGTTTGTGCTAGACTTGACAGATTACAAGATGATGATACTTCTGCACTAAACTGAATAACCAAGAGGGAACTGAAACCATGCAGAGAAAAATTAAAACCTTTGGAAGCTATAAAGCCTTTCTCTAACACATGCAGCTTGACTACCTTACAGTGCAAAGATTGAACTTGAGAAAGAAATAGGGTGGAGAGAACTGGTGCAGCTGACTTCAAAAAACACCTTAATTTTTTTCTGTTACTTAAAATGGAAAAAGATCCTAATTTCTACCCCACGTATAATGCCAGGGATGGCTATGATGTTCTTCAGAATTAAAGTACTGGGAAGTGTGAAAGTAAAGGCTGCAAAGCTAGTGGATTTTTGTTGGTGGTTGGTTTGCTTGTTGTTGGTTTTTCCTGTTGATCAGCCATTATACCGTTTAGCTTTTAAGAGTGTTTGGCCCAAGATTCCTAACTGAACAGTCAACATACCAGTCAATACTACCAAGTAAAGCTGCCTGTAGGAAGGTGCGTCCAAAGAGATTTTAGAACTTAACCTATTATTATTTCAGGTGCTTGAGTGTGCCCTTATTTTACTTCAGGAATTCAAGATTCTGATTTTGGGAGAGCAGTGTCTTTTAAAGATGTAAATACACTTAAAAATTGAGTCTTGTGTCAACTGCACGTTAGAGATGGCTGGCTCCTTTGGGTTGTTGCGAGGCAATAGTAACAAATCTGCCTCTCTTTGGAAAAAAAAAGTGCATTTATTGCTGTTTTAAAGCAATTTTGTTTGTTTACAGGTGTCAGCTGTGATGCTTGTTTAAAAGGAAATTTTCGAGGTCGCCGATACAAGTGTTTAATTTGCTACGATTACGATCTGTGTGCAACTTGTTATGAAAGTGGTGCAACAACAACAAGGCATACAACTGACCATCCAATGCAGTGCATACTAACAAGAGTAGATTTTGGTAAGTGATAATTTCAAACTCTAGTAATTTGCTGCTATGTTGTGTCTACAAACATAATATGGATTTTCATGTTTCTACTTATTAATCATTTCCCCCAGTAGCACACTGAAAATCATAGAATCGTTTAGGTTGGAAAATACCTTTAAGATCGAGTCCAACCATCAAACCAACACCACCATGCCTACTAAACCATGTCCTGAAGTGTCACATCTACATGTTTTTTGAACACCATCAGGGATGGTGTCTCCACTACTTCCCTGGATAGCCTGTTCCAATGTCTGACAACCCTTTCAGTAAAGAAATTTTTTTCTAATATCCAATCTAAACCTCCCCTGGCACAACTTGAGGCCATTTCCTCTCATCCTATCACTAGTTACTTGATAGAAGAGACCAGTACTCACCTCACTACAACCTCCTTTCCTATAGTTGTAGAGAGTGGTAAGGTCTCCCCTCAGCCTCCTTTTCTCCAGGCTAAACAAGCCCAGTTCTCTCAGCTGCTCCTCCTAAGAGTTGTGCTCCAGGCCCTTCACCAGCTTTGTTGCCCTTCTCTGGATGCCCTCCAGCAACTCAGATGTCTCAAGCAAGCTCTTGTGTTCTAAAAAACAGACACGTTTGCTTTGATTTTTAGTGTACAAGAACTGATTTGTATGGTTTTTTGACGCATATATATTTTTAATCTTGTTTTGGTCTGATAACAAGAGGTTATCAGACTAATAAATATACTTCCAATTAATTAATTAACTTCCAGTTCAGAAGATGTGACAACCTTCTCCCCCCCCCCCATATGCTTTACCTAAGTGCTGCAGCGTACAAGCAAAAAAATCCTGGTGAGATTTTGTAGGAATGTTATTCACTGGTGACTTAGGTGGGAGTGTAGGTACAGCAGGGGTAGTGATGGGCTGTACTGAGTATAAAAGATTAGTGGCAAGGACTAGCATGTAGTCTTCTTGGAACTCCTTTGAAGATCTACTAATTTAAGAATTACTTCTGTCTGTAAAGCCATGTCAGTATTTAAAATAAAAAGTAATTGTTCTTGTCTCCTATCCTGCTTATTGTTTCTGTTGCATCATTTGTAACACATTGTAACTCACAAGATACTTCTCTGACAAACCACTGCTCTAAGATATTGCTGATGCTGGACATATATTTTGTTTTTATGTTAAGCCCACAGGGCTAGCATTTTAAAAAAATTTTTTTAGCGATGCCAGCTGTATTGTTCCTTATGTTTTGAATTGCTTAAATGTGACAATTTCTTAAAAGCTGAAGTCTTATGAATTGAGAATTACTTCTTTACTGTTTTGATTAAAACAGAAGTAAAATCTACTTCTTTATTGCTTTAAAGATTAGAAAATATATAGAAACATGCAGTTCGTTTCTCAAAATGGCCTTTAAATGAAGATGTCTTTAATTTTCTTTTAATTCTCAGGCCTCCACTTGCTCTAAAGCTGCCTGGTCACGACTTCAAAAATCCAGGCCCTGGGAATCCAGGGTTTGGAAGGAAATTATCTAGTGCATTATCAAAAATGCATGCCACCATTTTAGCTTGCATATGTTTTTTCTCAGGCTTCTTTTTTTTTGGGGGGGGGGGGGGGTGTCTCTCTAAGGAGGTAAAATACTCTGGGTACAGTATATTCAGGATTCTGGTCACTGTTGGAGATGCACAGTTCAAACTTCTTAGCCCCTTAGCAACAGTTATTCTTGGATGTTAACACGTGGGCTAAAAGGACAGTATTGCCATAAACTTTAAATGTTCATCATAGGGGTAAGAGGACTGAAACATGCTTGCTGTGAAGCCTTAAGCTAACATTAAATGTCAAAGCTTTCAGTGTACTGCAATGAGGAAACTTGTTCTAAACAACTGCTCTTTTAAAAAATGCCTATTATCAGAACCTTAGAATGTCTAAGAAATATACTTTGTTTCTTGCAACTTGGCTATTTCTCTTTTGGAGCTCTTTGATAAACCTGTATTTTGGTTTAGTGCATTTTATTTGTGTATGTTGATGGGCAGAGAGGGGTTATTTTTTACTATTTAAATCTGCATGAAGAATACAGATGGCAAGGTGGGAGAAGGTTCACAGTGAAGTATCAAGATGGGTAGTAGGATTCCAAGGGCTGCTTCTGCATTGCTTGGTGTTTATGCTACTGTGGCTTCTTTAAATAAGAAGAATAAGAAAACATTTCATATGGCTTTATCTGAGCATTGCTCCCACAGAACCAGTGTTAGGAAAAAAAAAAGTACTGCAGCTCAGCTCTGCAGCAAGACTCCTGGTTTGATTAACACTGTAGAACAAGAACAGGAAAGAATATATCACCATCAGATTGTGAACCACAGCAAAGGTTGATGGTACCTGAGTACTAGTGACCTTGTAAGCTTATATACTGGAGAATGAATTGGGGAATATTTATAAATAACATATTCCTTAGGGCTCAGGCAGGACTGTGATGTCATTCTTAAAACGTTTTTATTTTACAGTTCCCTGTAGAATGTAGGACATAAAGGAGTGTGCTTACAGTATTGTACAGATGCTTAGAGAAACTGTGGTAACTTTTCAAAGAGCCTTGTGTAGCCAAGGAGATCATGTGACTTTGAGGAACATCCAAAAAATGGAAAGTTAAAGAATGTTACATTTAATTAGAAGGTCAATAATGAATGGTAGAACCAGTCTAGAATGACCTGTTTCAGAGTTGTCAGGATAGCTGTACTAGTGAATATTAAAAATCACCAAGGCAGGAGATTTTATTGGGTTAAAAGGAAATAATCTCAAGGGGAAGACTGACGATGCAAACTAAATGGCATAGAAGTAATGAAGTCTTCAGTCACTTCCTAGTAATGTGGGAAGTCAAAGGAGAATGTCTTCTAATGTATGACAGTATGAGTAGGGAGTTTACCTAAGTAAGGAAGACTTCAGTAGACACACAGAATGGAAGGCTGTTAGTATAGGTGTGTGAATTGTAGTTTACCTGGCCATTGATAAACTTCAATACTGTTGTCTGTAACCAGGTTTGATTCAAAGGTATGAAAACTGTTTTTAATAGGAGTAAACTTACAGGTTTTGCTGATGGTGGGGAAGGAAGTGGACAGCTGGTAAAAGATGAGTATTTTACCAAGGAGAAGGAAGCAAAACTGATGCAAGTGCTTCAGAGGAAGTCAATGTCAGTTTACTGATTTTTTAAAAGTACATGTGGGCATCTGAGTCACTTGCTCATGCTCCATCTGCAGCTGATGAAAAGGAAGCTGTACCTCCAGTTCCCATCACCATTCTAGCCAGCACTGTCTGTATGCAGATAACTGTGGAGTTAACTTAAGTATTCTGTGCCTAAAGCTGTGAGCAAGTTCAGGTTTGTGGTGGACAGCTAATTACATGGAAGATCCTATGTGTCTGGGATTGTTTTCAGTGTAGAAAAAGTTAATATATTGTTTACCTCCATGAAAATGACAGAGGTAGGTGATCATCTGATCAGTTTTTAGGGTTCCTAGATACTGTAATAAAGTTGCAGAGTAGATTGCAAGAAGATGGACTTCTTCAGGTGCTCTGAAGGAGCTTTTATTGTCATCTTGATAGTTTTTGACACCCCACCCCCCCCGCCCCAAGACTCAGACTAGTATAGGAGCCTGTATGAGAACATTGAAAACAAATAAAAAGCCCTACTGATCTCTGGCTACACATGTGTTCCCTCTTGTACCATCTGGTTGGCATATTTGTCTTTCAGGAGTCTGTGTATGACCTAGTATTAATTTTGAAGCAAGATGGGATCCAGAACAATGGCAGTGCTATTGTTCTTCAGTCCCCACAAGAGACACTGGAAAAAAATGCTTTAACACACACACACCCCGAGAGTGATATGCTGCTGTAACAGGGACAGAGCTTAAAATAAAATACGAAGTCTTGTATGTAATGACAAGTGGCCTTTAAAGCACTAATCCAATTAGTTTATTTCTGAGGGGTCAAATAGTAGAATTGCAGTAGGCCTGTGTAAAGAACAGGAATGTGCTTACCAGGCAGACACTGTACTTTTGTGCTTTTTGTAGGACAATTTGTCAGGCCAAGTTCAGAGCAAATTTCCCAGTTTTTTTCTCCCAGAAAAGAATCCTAAGTTGTTTGAAACTTTATGATTTTAAGCATGTGGCTTGCTCATTGCCCTTACCATTTTAAAGGGGTTATACTGGCAGAGAAAGCAATACAAATTGTTAGTAGAATTCTCTGCCAAAATCATGTTGTGTTACTTTGACCAAAGTACAGAGCAAGTGTACCTTCACTTGGCAGCTCAGGTGCTTATGTCCCTGTGGTAGGTTGACCCTGGCTTGTGCCAGCTGCTCTATCACTCCCCATCCTCAGCTGGACAGGGGAGAGAAAATATAGCAAAAGGCTTGTGGGTGAAGATAAGGACAGTTTAATAAAGTGAAAGCAAAGGTCATGTGCAAAAAGCAAAGGAAGACAAGTGATGTTATTCTCTACTTCCCATCGGCAGGTGATGTCTGGCCGCTTCCTGGAAGCAGGACTTCAGTGTGTGTAGTGTTTGCTCTGGAAGACAAATGTAAAATAACAAAAGCCCCCACTTCCATCTCCCTTTACTTAGCTTTTATAGCTGAGCTGACATCATATGATATGGAATATCCCTTTGGTCAGTTCGGGTTAGCTGTCCTGGCTATGTCTGCTCCCAAGATCTTCCCCAGCCCCAGCCTGCTGGTGAGTGGGTGCGGGGAAATGTTGGAAAGTCAGCCTTCATGCAAGCAGTGCTCAGCAGTAGCCAAAACACTGGTGTGCTACCAGCACCTTTCTAGCTACCAGTACAGAGCACAGCACCAAGGGCTGCAATGGGGAGAAGTAACTCCACTTCAGCCACACCCAATATGGTCACAGAAGATCCTGCAATCTTTTGTGTGTAATTCTTAGGCAAAGGGAGCTGCTTCAATAATGGTTACCTTGATAATGTGTAGTGTGAGGTCTGACTGGAATCACCAGAATTCAGCTTGAGGCTGTTGTGAATTTTTTTTTTCCCCCAACCTCTAGAACAAGATCTGTCTGGCAAGTGTGTATCTTGCTAAGTCAGAGCATCAGAGAACACTCTAGTTTGTTTGGAAGGGGACTGTGGGGATCATCTGATCCAACCTTCTGTTGGAAGCAGGGATGTGAGTTAGGCTATCCCATCAAGCCAAGTCTTGAATATTTCCCTCAAGGGATGTTTCACCACCTCTGGGCCACCTATTCCAGCATTTAGTTCCTACAGTGAATGTTTACCTTTGTCCAAGCAGAATTTCCTCTGAAGCAGCTTGCACCTGCAACTCTCCACCATGCTTCCTTTTGAAGAGCATACCTCTATTTCCTCTACAACTACTTTTTCAGTATGTGAAGTTGGAGATGAGATCCACCTTGAGCCTTCTCTAGGGTGGATGTACCCCATTCCTTCAACCATTCTTATGTCAAGTTCTCCAACTCTGTAACTATCTTGGTGGACACAAATGTGTGCATGCACACATAACACTCTCCCCCACCCCCCAAGATTCTCCATTTTCTTTCAATATCTGTCTTGAACTGGAGACACCAAAACAGAACACTGGGTTGCTGATGTTGCTTAGAAAGTGCCAAGTAACATGGGGTAATCGCATCCTCTGATTTGATGGCCACTCTCTTACTGATTTAGCTCAGTTCATCATTTGCCTTCAGTGATGCAGGGTCATACTGCTGGCTCATGTTTGGCTTGCTGTCCACTGGGATCCCCTGGTCCTTTTCAGCAGGGCTGCTTCCTAGCTAGTTGTCCCTGCCTTTGAGCAGCAGCTGCTGTTTTGGCACTGCTCAGTATTGGCAGATGGGCTGCAAATCCTCTCTCATCCTCATCAGCATCTGTGCTTGTTCATGGCTTCAGCATGTGGTTCTTATTTTTGGGGAGCAGCAAGACCAGGGCTGCTCCACAGGGAATAACAAACCAGGAGCTGAGGGTGACCACAGCACAGGCAGGGGTCCTGTCCTCACTGACAGTGTGCAGGGCAGGATTGGTAACAGGAGCAGGTCCTGTTGACAGTCCCAGACAAAGCAAGTATATATAACAAGTCAGCTCTGGGTTCCATGCAGGAGGCCCATCTAAGGCAGGAGGAGGGCTGGGTGCAGCTGCAGCATAGTTCATGCCCAGATGGTCAGACCTTAAATGTAGCCTATGGGCAGAGAGTGTGTATGGAGGTCTGCTTTGAGGCTGGTCAAGGCAGCTAAGGCCTGTTGGTCAGCTCAGAGCCCTGATGCCTGCTGGCGAAACAAAGCACCCAGCTGCTGCTGGATGAATAGCTGAATACCTGCCATGTAATCGTTGTCAGTCCCAGCAGCATGCCTTTCACGCTGAATCAGTTAGCCCAGTGCTATCTGGCTGTGAGGCTGAATACTGAGATTGGCTGCTGATGAAGCTGCATGATGAAAAATGGAGGATGTGCTGTTTCTTCCTGCTAGACATAGCTGTACTGGAAACTTCCTGAAAGATTGAAATAGTGATGCTCTAGCTGGAAGGAATGAGCAGCTGTTTCCAGATTCAGCTGAGCTGGCATTTTACTCTAGGAAACGTGGCTTTTGCACTGCCTTTGTAGTGAACGGGGAGAGTTTCAAGTTAGGGAGTAGAGATCTCACCCATTGAGAGCAGATCCCTCTAGTCTGTAAAGCAGGACAACATTGGTGATTAACAGAATATTAAGAGTCCAGGTGAGCCTTACAGCTATATTACTGTGTATCTGTGTTTCACAGGATCAGTCATAAGATAATTGTGGTTGGAAGGGATCTCTGGAGGTCTCTGGTCCAACCTTCTGCTCCAAGCTGTGAGGTCAGATCAGGTTAGTTAGGGCTTAGTCCACCTGGATCTTGAAAATCTCCAGGAATGGAAATGGCACAGGGGCTGTTTGGGTATCCTGTTCCACCACCTGTCTATGTGGGGGAAAACATTCTTCCTTATACCCTATTATCCTCCTGTACTGCAGCACTTGTGAAGAGCCTAGCTACATCTCCTTGATCCTGTCTCTGTAGGTATGGGGGTGGCTGTTAGGTGACCCAAAGCTGTCTGCTCCAGGCTGAACCAGTGCTGGCCCTGCAGCCTCTCCTTGCAGAGTGAGTGCTCCAGCCCTGCCATGTCAATGGCCTTCTGCTGAACTCACTTCAATTTGATGTCTCCCCTGTACTAGGAGGCCTCAAACAAGATGCAGGTCGTGGAGGAAGCTGATGGGTGCTGAGCCGAGGGGATCACCCCTACACATACTGCTCTAGGCACATGGCTGGCCCCCTGCTCAGCTCACTGCCTGACCCCCCCCCACCTCCCCATACCCAGCACCATCTCCTCAGAGCTGCTCCCTGGCCCTGATGGCATTGCTGCCCCAGTCTGCCTGCCCAGGGCTGAGCTGAATTTCATAAGATTTCTGTTGGCCCATTCCATTCTGAAATGTTTATAAATAGAAGGTCAGTAAGCATTATTTCTTTAAGTTTATAGCAGAGTATCTAGCAGGTTTTAGTATGTTTTTAGTTCAGAAAATCTGCATCAAAACAGAACTTACAGCAGTTTTAAGGGTAATACTGTTTTGAATAGCATGGCTGCTTGATCAGTGATACAGGATATATACTTTGTAAAATGTGATGTATTGCCACCATTTAGTTTCTTCAAACATTGAAAAAAAATTTAAAGAAATACACTACAACTTGTATAATATTAGCATTTTTATCTATAGGTATATATCAGATTGAAATTACATTACTCATATGAAGAAAAGTGAAACTAAAATTCCTGACTGCTCTGTACCCTTGTAAAGAAATATGTCGTAACTGAAAGCAAGGACAAGCTGTTATAAAACATAGTCCTGAATCATCTCTTTGAAAGATTGATTTTTATCTAAGGAATCCTACTGTACTTACGTCTCATTACTAACCTCCTGCCAAGTTGAGAATGTGGTAGTTAGATTTAAATGTTAAATACAAGCAGTCTGTAGCTACAGATAGATAATAAAGCAAAACTGCTTGTATTTTTGGTTGAATTTTCACATTAAATTCAGGTGTTCTATTTTGTTGTTTTGTTTTTTTCCCAAGAAAAGCTATAATGTCCAAACACTTAGGTTTGAAATCTAACTTCATGAACTATTGTTGAGTCCTCTTTTAAACAATATTCTGATCCTTTTACTCCTTTGTATTCTTCCTCTAATTGATAAGCAGTGTGGGTAATGGGTCTTCTTCTAGAGGGATGTGATTTAGTCCAGTTTTCTTTTTTACTAAGCAACTGTGTCTTTCTAGCTACTTTGAAAAGAGGGCTTTAGAGCTCCAGAGGAGTTTGCCGCTTTTGTGTAGGAAGGTATTTGCAAAGAACCAAAATACACTATCTGATGAAAGATTTCTTTGTGGCCAGAAGGGATAATTCTTTGGTCATGGGCCAGTTCCATCATAACAGTAATACAACTGTAAATGAAAACAGTAATACAATTGTAGGTTGCCTCACTTCTGCAGCCATGGGGGCGTGGCCTTTTCATTTTTTCCCATGTTGCCTCTAATTGTTAGGGTCTTCCTTAGCAAATGAGCCTTTGATAACCAATAACAATGACTGTTCTTGATTTTTAGGATTTTGGTGTACTTGTAAAAACAAAACAGGTCAAGAAATATCGATTCAGTAACTTCAACGCTAAAACTGGGCACACAGATTCATGATATCACCTAATTACCATGGGGGGGGGGGTTGTGTTTGTTTTGTTTTTTTTTAATTTGTGTTATATTTTAGAAGGAAACTTACCTGGTGACCTGTATTTCAGATTAGAAAAGGAACAGATTTTGATTGTTAGTGGTAGAGTGAGATTAGAGTTGAGGAGGAAAAAAAAAAGGGAGGTATAAACTTTCAAGGGAAAAATATTTGGATTTCACTTCTGACAGGCACATTTTAAAATTTTTTTTCCAGATGAAGGCATATTTATTCAGCATGTGCATGTATGTTTGCTGTGCGTTATGAGAAAGATATGGAAGGAGGTATATGCAGGAGTATAATCAGGAGGCTGGAAAGAACTCAGATTTTTATTTTTCTAATTAATAAATGGCTTGTTTTATATTCTCTAAAAGCAAGGACCAGAAACACAGAATTTGACAGTACTCATCAAGCCTCTCCCCTCTGATAGAACAGTGTGTACTGCTGGAATTCCTGACATCTAGACTAAGCTAATAACATAACTAAGGAAAAGATATTTTTACCTGCATGGTAATTTATTTACTACTCTCTTCAAATTGGTTGTTGTCCTGTGCCCTTTGCTCAGCAGGGAAGTTGGAGTTGGTACTTCTGCCTTACTTGAAAACACTTACATTCATGAAGTAGTAAGGTTTATAGGTAGAGTTTTTTAGACCATCTGGTAATCTTGAGGGATTTTTTTTTTTGTTTAGGTAGTAGATGCAGCAGTTACTTTTTATATGCAGATCCTCTAAAGAATAAGATGATTTGCCCTTTTTTCCGTTTGCTTGCCCCTTTGAGTCATCATCATCATTTTGTTTTATCCAGATCAGTATATAAGACTCCAGGACTTGGAAAATTCCCAGAAATTAGTCTGGTCAGCTAGGAAGAGTCCTTAAAGGAGAATTTGACTTGGTGTTATTCCATGTGTGTGTGTATGTTTGCAGTGATGGAGAATTTCAGTTTTCCAATCAGTAAATAGGTATTTAATCATCATCATGAGGATCATACCAAGCTTGAGGAAAATCAGAGGATCAACTAAACAAACTGTCATTAGCTTTTGATGTGTTTGTGACTGGCATTTTTGCTATTCCTACAGGTATGCAGACCTTTTTTGTAGAAGTTCTTGTTCAATTATTGAGCTTCAGAGAACAATACAGGATTTGCATGTGCTGTCTTGGGCAGATTAAATGCAGTTAAGTTTGGAATGCTTCTTAACTCTTCAGTTCAAAAGTTTGGCCATCTTTCTTACTTTGTTCCCAGAATCTTTATTTAACTTCGAACTCTGTTATATCTTTAGGACACTGAAAAAGTGAGAATGGAAGTTTGCATTTCTTCTGTGCAGTGACACTGTAGAAGAAAGAAGCTTTAAAAGCATTTCCTTTTTGCCGTATACTGCAAAACTTGTGTAATGAGCTGCTTTAGAGATTTTCTTCATTTAATTGCAAGGAGGATTCTTTCATCCGTCTTCATTGAAGCATTTTGCTTTTATCTGTTCTAGACAGCCATCATTTTGAATTCTTTGCCTTACAGATATATTTTTCTGAAAGAGTATCTGTTCCAGAGTCTGTATGGCTGCTCCATTCAGAGACTGTTCTATTGACTGCTTAGAACTTTGTCCCATGTAAACCTTGTTCGTGCTTTCCTCATTTGAAACCATGACACATGTAAATTTTTCATATTTGAGTGTGCTGCAACATATTGGTAATTTTTTTACCTGCAGTCAGGTTTTTGGCTGCATCAGAATGGGAGCCTGAATGTGATTCTTGGAGAAACTTTCAGAGGAGCACGCAGTGAAGTATGTACTGAAGTGGCACTGGTTAGGAGCTCCAAAATCTCGAAGTTCTGTGAATTCTGTAGATCTGTGTGTTGTATCCGAAACAGTCTCCATAACACCTCAAACTTGGAGCAGGTTAATTTTCATGTAAGTCTTTATTGCGTATCATGCAAATAAGAGGAGAATGGAAGACTTGGAAACAGGACTGGTCACTACCTAGAAAATACGTTCTGTAATTTTAGAGAACTATTCAGGTCAAAAGATAGTTGTACATGTAAGTAAATCTAATTGGTTCATCCTGTGCTCAACACCTGTACATAGGGGCTGTCACAGTTCTGAATGCTAATGGAGTAATCCTGCCTCAGACCCAGTTTTTTTGGTCACCTGCCAGAGTAATTGTAGTACCAATCTACTCACATAGAATAAACACAAGCTTACTGTAAGTAATGGATGAGAACTACAGATAGTTTTAAAAGCTTTGATGTGGGGGAATTTGCTCCTGTTCCTGTTTTTGAGCATTCAGAACATGCTCTAAAGCTGAGTGATACTTAGCTTATAAACCAAACAAGCAGTTTTAAGAGTTTGTAAGATGCTTTCTTCCAATCTGGTAGTATTGTTGTCTTCAGTTGAATATGGTGTATTTAAGTGTTGGCCAGCAACCTCTCTTAGAAATGTGGGGAGGTAGACCTTCCTCTTCATAGCTTCACTGGTTCTTCCTGTGGTTTTATAGGGCATCAGGTAAGGACAGATTAAGACATACCACATGTCTTGTTGTTAGGATGCCAGCTGGATGCCTGACAACCTGTCAGGAAATGCCCATCGTTTGTGTATTGGGTGACTCGAATACGTTCAGAACTGAGTCCTGATACATGTTGTGCAAGGACCTTTGGGATTTCCCTCTAGCAATGATTCCAGGCATCTGTTTGTGTCAGTAGTATATAAACAGCTTTCAGGTTGGGGGGCAGGGGTTGCTAGTCTTTCAGGCATGTCTTCTGACTTGCATTTATGCGGACTTTCAGTCTGTATGGTTCTCCATTTCAGTCATATCTGATGTGCAATTCCATTCTTTAATGAAAAGTTACTTCTGTGCCTTACTACTGTATAAAACATTTAATGGCACCTCAAATGCTGCTTTGGAGACTTACATAAGACTTAATTGGCTGGGAACGTTTTACTTTGAGTAGTTGGACATAATGTTTTTCCTCACGTGTATGTGAGTAAATGAACCTAGATTCAGTATGGTACTCAAGTGTAGTGTCATAGTTAATTTGATGAACCAGTTAAAATGCTCGGTGTGTCGGGTAGTGTTTCTTCTTTGACAAGGCTATCTGTCTAATTGGGAATTTCTTACTATACCTGTTAAAGGGCTATCTTTCTCTCATCCTCCAGCATTTAAATTCTCTGGAAGCAGTTTCCAAATAAGGGCAACAGGGTGAACATAAACTTTCTTCTGCAGTGTATTCAATCTGATTGTGTATCTTTAACTCTGAATATTAGCATGTTACTAAGAAGTTCATTTCCTGTACTGGTCTTGGAATGTTAGCCCCCAAAACCTAGTTTACATGTAAAATAACTATCTGTGAATTATAGTGAATAATATAGTGAATTATAGATATGTACATTTTTAGCTTAAGCGTTATCTTTTCTAAGGCCGCAGAAACAAAAGTACAGTTCTGTTCTTCCTAGTCATGTCCTAAACAGAGGTCAGTAGCAGAAGATGTCATAAACCTTAGGAAGCTGCAACTTAAGCCATCCAAAGGACATATTCCTAACACATTAGATAGATTCTGCCTTGTGGTGCAGAACATGAGTTCTAGTATCTGTTCAGACTTGTCCAATCTTTAATTTATAGCAGAATATTCATAATTCTATGAAAATATTTTTCAGTTACTTATCAGTGAGTCCTAGAAAACATGTCACTGAAAAGATTTTAAATTACTTGCTGGAGAAAATCATACTTTTTATCTTGATGTGAATGTGAAATTTATTCATGTGTCCTGTAGAATACATAATACCTGCAGAAGACGAGAAAAGCATTCTTTTCTTGCATGGTTTCATAAGTTTTCATGTTAATTTGGGCAACTTCTATGTTAGCAACTTAAAAGTGTCTGCTTTTCACCAGTAGTGCCAAAGTGCTTAAATTCAACACAAAGTTGCAACCGGTGTGTAACCTAATCAGGTTCCTTTTTCACTGTCAATTTTTTATTATATATTTAAGACACTTCTAAAACTACTTACTGCAAAGCAGTGGTTCAGCTATGGCATAAATATTGACATAGTATCACTGAGGACTTCTAAATTTTAATCTAAATTTTTGAGGTACTGTTGAGAGTTCTGCTTTTGAAAACTCATGTTATGATTGAAAAATACCATCGGTGACACTGTACATGGGATAAGAAGGGTAGTGGAAAAGTGAAGGTTTGACAGTATCGGCATCATTATCATAGGAGTCTTTGCTGCTACTGTATATTAGAAAACTGTGTTATGTTTGCTAATGAAAATGAAAGGTAGTGTGTCTGGTTTTTGTCATCAGTAATTGAACGCTTCTTGAGTATCAGCCTGTGGCCTTTATACAAGATTAAAATAGCCATTTCAATTAAATACCAGATTAATTTGGCAGTGATTACATTGAACTACATTTATAAACAGAGGTTTACATGAACAAAATAAATTATGCTATTGCTTTGAATTAACCTCTCTTTAAACACTTTCTGTTTCAGATTTGTACTATGGTGGAGAAGCTTTCTCTGTAGAGCAGCCACAATCTTTTACTTGTCCTTATTGTGGGAAAATGGGTTACACAGAAACATCTCTTCAAGAACATGTTACTTCTGAGCATGCAGAAACATCAACAGAAGTGGTAAGAAGTTTCAGAATTGGCTTTCAGTTGTGGTGGAAATATATTAAAAAGAATCTCTCTTCTGGAAAACTGGTATCCTCTTGTTTCTCGTTCTTAAAGTATGAGTTCATTTAACTGCTTTTTAAGAAGACATACCTGCATTTGACAGTGACATCAAAATTATTCTATGTTTCATGGGTATCGTAATATAATGAGCTTGCTTTTTCTTTTATGGTTGCTGTTCTGTTGTCCTGATGTAAATGCTGCTATGTTTAGGAGTTTATTATCCTGCAAGACAGAATTTAGAATGTTCTCATCGTTATTCTGTGTAGCTGTGTCTTCCTTTTCACAACCAGTATGTAATTGTCCTGGAAGCTCATAGCTGTGCAGTCTTTTGTAACTGTAAGAGAGAGTAAAACATGCAGACAGTTTGACATGTTTTTCAAATAGCTTTTGTAATGGACGTGATGTATTTATGCAGTGGAAGTTGTCATTCTTTTGAAACCCCTGTTGTTAAAGCAGGGGTTTTTCCTCCATCCCTAACCATTAGGACACTTGACATGGTTAAAAATGTACTTCTTAAACAAATGTCAACATAAATACTTTAATATGAGTTGTTAGCTCCTGCTATCCTGATTGTCTTTGGGAGTAGGAGAAACTAGGTTAGCAGAACAACATCCAGGGTGCTCTTGTCTGGTTAACTGTTGTACCATAGATTCCTAGAAAAATGTGAGTGCTTGAAGTGGATTACTTGTCACTAATACATTGTGAAGAAATTACTTACAAATAGGTTGTCTATTCTAATCTTCTAGTTTTCTTAACTTCCAAGGAATTCTGTGGAAGAAAATGGACCTTTCCTCTCTAAGCCTGTTAAGGATTGTGTGTGAAGGAGTGATAGGGGAGGTGGTTTGTGCACCTTT
Organism: Haliaeetus albicilla; assembly: GCF_947461875.1. Lineage (NCBI taxonomy): Eukaryota > Metazoa > Chordata > Aves > Accipitriformes > Accipitridae > Haliaeetus > Haliaeetus albicilla. Next base: position 42,401,047 of record NC_091516.1, read on the forward strand.
TTGAGACTCAAAGTCATTCTGATCTTTCCATAAGAAGTGAAACAGTTTACTTCACCATCAGTTGCACTGTAGGATCATAATTAAATATACTGACACACTGCAATTTTTATCATCTCCTTGAGTTTTTTCTTTAACTTTGAAACAGTGTCAACCATTATAAGTTCCACGTTTGGATCGGTGGCTTAGTGTTGCAATTCTGAGTTGCACCACTTGATGTCAGTGATATGTTCCTGACACAGAGTGTTAAGATCCCAGGTTTTTAGGTTTGAGTCATCCTTATTTGCAGCTGTGACTTCTAGAACTCAGTATCTAAAGCCTGAAAAAAAAAAAAAAAAATTCTTTGTTTTGTGAGTCAGTCTGCAACATTGTTATATCTTTGTTCCAAACAATGATAAAGGACAATATTTTAATCCTTGAATATGATTGTATATGTTTGTGCTAAGTTTTTAATCTAGCTTTTGTGATAAATGTTTAGTGTGCATGCACATAAAACTACTTGGGTATTGCAGTCTTACTGTAGATAGTGAAAGAATACAACATTACTAAAGAGGAAAATGTTATGGATTCTAAATGTTTGTGGTCTTAGGCTTTAAAGCAATTATTTCTGTTTAGATACTGAGCTTGTAGTCCTTGTAGTATCATCTCTGTCCATCCAAAAATGTGTTTTATTTTGGATATTTATTTTTAGATCTTTAAGGGAAGTTTACAGGGATGGAATCACTTTTATTTTACAGCCCTCAACCCCCACTCCCTCCACCCTTGTTTTTCAAAGAATAAGTTAAAGAATTTTTGGTCCATTAAATTTTGCCATTTCTGTATTCAGAGTGGTGCAGATAGGAAGTTTACTTTCAGCTGATTTTTCTCAGGTATTTGGCATTGGTATGTACAGCAGTGTTAGGTACTTGTGGGCAGGAATCACAGACAGACTGAGGTTGGAGCGGACCTCTGGAGGTAATCTTGTCCAACCCCCTGCTCAAGCACGGCCACCTACAGCTGGTTGCCCAGGACCATGTCCAGACAGCTTTTTAATATCTCTAAGGATAGAGACCACAGCCTCTCTGGACAACCTGTGCTAGTGCTCAGTCACCCTCACAGTGAAAAAATGTTTCCTGATGTTTGTGAGGAACCTCCTGTGTTTGAATTTGTGCCCACTTCCTCTGGTCCTGTCACTGGGCACCACTGGAAAGACCTGGGCTCTGTCCTCCTTTCACCTTCCCTTCAGGTATTTTATATGCATTCATAAGATCCACCCCACTGACCCTGCTCTTCTCCAGGCTGAATAGCCCCAGCTTTCTCAGCCTTCCCTCATAGGAGAGATACTCCAGTCCCATAATCATGTTTGTAGCCTGTGGACTCTCTCCAGCATGTGCGTGTCTCTTGTATGTGGAGCCCAGAACTGGGCAGAGCATTCCAGGTGTAGCCTCACCAGTGCTGAACAGAGGCAAAGGATCACCACCCTTGACCTGCTGGCAGCATTCTTCCTAATGCAACCCAGGACACCGTTAGCTTGCTTTGCCACAGGACACATTGCTGGCTCATGGTCCACCAGGGCCCCCAGGTCCTTTTCTGCAAAGCTGCTTTCCAGCTGGGTGGCCTCCAGTGTGTGCTGTTCCTCCCCAAGTGCAGGACTTTGTACTTTCCTTATTGAACTTCATGAGGTTCCTGTTGGCCCTTTTCTCCAGCCTGTTTAGGTCCCTCTGAATGGCAGCACAGCTCGCTGGCATATCACCCATTCCTCCCAGTTTTGTGTCAGCAAAATTCCCAATGATCACCACCACCTGAGCCCAGCCATTAAGCCAGTTTTCACTCCACCTCACTGTCTGCTTATTCAGCCTGTGCATCAGCAGCTTGTCTATGAGGATCCTGTGGCAGACAGTGTCGGAGGCCTTACTGAAATCCAAGTAGACTATATCCACTGCTCTCCAGTCATCTACCAGGCCAGTCATTTCATCATATAAGTTTATCAAGTTGGTCAAGCATGACTTCACCTCCATAAAGCCATGCTGACTACACTTGATGATTTTCTTGTCTTTAAATGTGCCTGCAAATGGTGTGCAGGGTTAGCTGCTCCATCACCTTCCCAGGGATCGAGGTGAGCTGACCAGCCTGTAGTTCCCCAGGTTCTCCTTCTTACCCTTCTTTAAGATAGGAGTGACATTTGCTTTACTGCAGTCCTCAGGCACCTCTCCCAGACACCATGATTGATCCAAGATTATTGAATGCAGCCTCGCAATGACATCTGTCATCTCCCTTAGCACTTGTGGGTACATCCCATCACAACCCATGGACTTAAGTATGTCCAGTTCACATAAGTATTCTCCAACCTAATCTTCGTTTACCAGGGGAATGTCTTCCTTGCTCCAGACTTTTTCTTTGGATGCTGGGGCCTGGAATTCCTAAAGGCTGTTCTTGCTAGTAGAGACTGAGGCAAAGAAGGCATTCAGTACTTCAACCTCTTCTGTGTCCTGTGTAACCAGGTCTCCCATCTTCTGAGCAGTGGGCCTGCATTTCCCGAGTCATCTTTTTGTTGCCTGCGTACATCTAGAAGCCCTTCTTGTTGCCTTTGACATTGCTCGCCGGGTTCAATTCCATTTGGGCTTTAGCTCACCATGTTGAGGTCCTGGAGAGGAGCTCCAGGAGGAGAGTTTCATGATACTTCCTTGAAGGTGATTGTTTTAATTCTGGGTACTTTAACTGAAAATTTTATGGGGGTCTACAGGACTAGTCATAAGTTTTGTGATTAAGTCTCTAAGGTTACATGCTAAAAAGAATAAATCATATGATTTTGAGTACTAAAACCTCAGTCATTACCAGTATTTCTTCACCAGTAAATGTTCAAGGGTGATGGTAAGTGCTATAAGGCAAGTGCAGAAGAATCTGGCTGTCAGTATGATGATTGTTGTTGTTGTTGTTGGGTTTCAGGTCAGTCAACTGTTCCAAATAAAATGCAGCATTCAACTACAAGTCTGCTAGCATTGTAAATATAAAAATTTTAGGAAATGTCACATCAAATGTCATCTTCAATTCTCGTTTCAGAACGGAGACAGAAATTTTCTACTATTCCATTGCACTGCAGCAACTTTCTCATGTTTAGCAAGGCAGTAACTAGGCTCCTTGTTCATGGACTGCAAGGACTAGGTTGTTGATATGTTGCTAAATAAATTGAGGAGAGCTTTTCTTGCAGTAATGAAATGGACAATCTGAGTCTGAATTGTTCCTGTTTTCTTCTTGAAGATTGCAGTGTGTCTTGTTGAGATTACAGAAATACTGTCACTTAAAGTGGTTACCTTGTATGTAAATAGGGAGGTAGTGGTAATACAAGCACACTTCTGGAAACTGGCAGGTATTCTGTGAGCATGATTTAAGACTTTGCAGTCATCTTTCAGACATCATTCAGGGTAACATGATTTTTTAATACAAATGGTCATAACTTCAAGAGAAACTTCTGACAATGTTTTCCTTCCATCTGTACCATTTGTTCTTGCATGTTCTATTAACAATGACTTTTAGCTGTGTCACGCTTAATCAGTGATACTGCAGTCTTTGTTGTGATTTTGCCAGAGCTTATGCTTAATTAAATTTTTGCGTATAACAGTGCTTCAGTAACTTTTCGCAGTCAGAGGTTCTTGGAAGTTTAGTTCATGTTTAGAGTTAGGGTTAGCATACTTAGATTCCCTCCTCCTCATTTTTCCTTATAACTCTTTCTTAGCTGATGTTTTTCCAAGGACTGTGTCTCCTTTTCAGGCAAATATGTGCAGTTCATAATGCCTTTGTCCTGTTAGCAGGAGAACTTTCTTTTCCGTTGCTGATTTCAGAAGCGTGTTGTTCTTAAGCTGGGATTCTGCTTCCTCAGAGTAGCTTAAATGAAAAAAGAATGCTTTGAAGGTGTTGTCTCCTGTTGGTCTGAAACACGTTCTTGAAGATTAAGCATCTTACAAGTTTATGGACTTCAGAACCATCCGTCCAATATACATCCGTCCCTATGTCCCTACATAGGGTAGCTGTATGATATGTTGGTATAGTTGAGAATACTATTGAGACTGTATTACGCTGTAATATGATGTCTTTGCTCTGTAGTGTGTCCACTTGTATGGCTTCTGTAGTGGTGAAAAATCTGGGAAGAGGAGCTCTGTGAAGAGAAATGCTTAACATTGGAAATAAAAGGGAAGGGGTTGTAGCAAAAAACTTAAAATGCCTTGCTTTCTGCTCAGAGCTGACTACTAAAATTAAAGTGGTATTAAAGATGTAGCAGCTGCTGTCAAAAGCAGCTGAGATTTTACAGTACACTATTTCAAGACCTTGTCCTCACCTCCATAAGAGTAAGACAGATGTGTGTGCTATTACATAGGTGTTCTTAGTGTCCACGGTCTTTTGAGATCTCCTGTCAACAGCTTGAGTATATGCATGAAGAGCACTGGGAATCTGGGCTTTATGTTCCAGCCAGAGTTGCTCCATAAAGTCAAGACTATTTGACTGTGAGTAACAGATAGAGAAATTAATAGACAGCAGCTGCATTTAACTGTCAAAGTGCTGTTAATTTGAGCACTTAACATTTGGGGGAAGAATTTTGTGGAATGGATTTTTTTGTTTGTTTTTCATCTGTAAAACTTTAAAATCAGTCTACAAAACGACTGTAAAGAAAAATGGAAGATACTTTTCAAGCTATTTGTGGAGTCATTCAAAAAACAAGTCATAATTATGGCAATTGTAATGGCACTGTTTGTCTACTTAGTTAACATGCGTTTTGGTTTTAAAAAAAACATGCAAGCCAAAGACAGAAGTCAGGGCCTTCTCCCAAAATACTGTTTTGTAGGTATATGTAGATCAGTCCTTCTCTGCCAAACCTGTAGTTACACACTGATGGTCTCAGTTTGATACTTCAGCAAACATTTATATGTGGTTCTGGTTCCTCTGTGGGGATGAGTGTCAAGCAGGCAAATAGTAATCCTGTGTAATCAGACTCTATTGTCTGTGGCAGAATTGGAGTACAAAGACTAATTTTCAAGACATGCAAATTTAATTTGAAAATTTAAGCTCAGGTTTTCATAGCATTCTGAAAATCATAAAGTTAAAGATATCTAAATTGATGTGTGCACTTGAATAAGTTTTCTGGGTTTTTTTAATATGTTGCTGTCCAGGTGTTTGTGAATGTGCACACCTAGAATGTGATTTTAAAACAGAAGAATCAATGTCTAATGATTGACTTGATACAAGTTCTGTTTTGTGTAAAATGTATAAAGCTGGGTTTTTTCTCACTTTGTCATTTCAGATTTGTCCAATATGTGCAGCATTACCTGGAGGGGATCCGAATCATGTCACAGATGACTTTGCAGCTCATCTTACACTGGAACACAGAGCTCCTAGAGATTTAATATCCTTTCCAAGTTGAGGCAAAGAGGCTAGACTGTTTCATCTTGTAGCCATGATGACTTGTTTTGATTTTTATAGTAAAAACCAAAACGGTTCATTTGCTAGTTTAAAAAACTATAAATACCAGATTGTGAACAGACTGTAGGTATACTTGACAGTGCTTTTTGCTCTAACAGCAGAAACATTTAAAGAAACTTTGACACTGAGATGTTTTTCTGCTTCCACTATGGTTTATCCTGCCTGATCATTAGTCTTGATGTATCCAGATTCAGTAGTCTGCTGTAAGTATTTGTGACATGAAGATGATGATCCGAGGGTGATTTGAGCTGAGCTGGTCTTGACGAATGATTTTAAACTTGCCTAACTACTTTTAACGCCATATTTTAATAACATACTTTCATAGGTTTACTGACATTTGGTAATTAGCAGCAGGTTACGCAGATGTATCTGTGCTTGATGTCTGAAGAGCTGGAACTATTGGAGTTTTTTAATCCTTGTTCTAGGAATATTTTTCTTTTTTAACACACACACACACCCTGGATTAACTAATGAAATGGTTTTTTGTTTGGGCTTTTTATTTAATAACATGCAGGCTATGCAACCTACCTAGAGTAAGTAATCTCTCTGAAGTATTCCTTTGTCTCATTTAAACAGACAAAAGGACTGCATTATTACCTTGATAGTGGCTTTTTTGTTTAAAGATTTTTAAAAAGGGGGAAAAAAAAGTCTTAAGTCCTAGCAACTGGAGTAAAAAAAAAAGTCCAAGCCCAAGCAACTGGAGCTTGTTATGCTAACAGAAGGGAGACAGCATTTAAGAAGGTGGCTCCTTTTCAGTTATGATTGTGTCTGGTTGCGTTTAAGTTTGTTAGTGTTACCATGATTTAGGGTCAGGACAGACTAAATGCACATGTTAAATACTACACAATAATTGGGTCAGTGTAAAGGACTTTGGGCGTTTATTGGTTCTGTGAATGTGTAACTAATGATGCAAAGAACACTACAAAGTTAGATAAAAGCAGTTATCTCTACTTCACCTTTCTGTGTAGACAGGAATGGAGCTCTCGGCAGTTGGGAGGAGCAGGGTGCTGAGTGTGGTGGCTCTGGCCATGTGAGCTTGGTCCCAGATGTCCAGGGAGGTCTTCCACAGTCAGGTGTCCCCCAAGGCAGAGTTGTGCTGTCCTCTCTTTTGGGTGGAGGTGGGTTGGGATTGATGAGGGGAGAGCATCTTCCAGACCACTGAATCTTTCCTGGCCTTTGGATGTCTCCGAGACGTTGCTTGATGACTGGTGTAGTGAGTCACTGAGCAATTTTTCTCATAGCAGTTTAGTTCTGCTCTTTCCACCAATTACGAAGTCTTTCATAGCCCCTGCCTAATACGCTTTTTCTAACAAAATATACATCCCTAGTAACTACATAGCAATGTACCAAAGGTCTAACTGTGTGCCTCCAACATTGGTTTAACTGCTCTGTAGGCCAGGAAGTTTAAATTTTCCCAGTTAGAGTGAAATTAATTTCCTACTGAAATGAACAAGATGTCTGATTAGAGTTCATGTTTCTGCAGCTTTTTCTCCCCCTCCAGTATCAGAGATAGCACAAGATGACTTTTGATTTGGGAATGTCTGAGCTAGAAAAATCAATCTTTTCAAATGTGGAGTAAGGCTTCAATGTCAGCCATCCCAAAATGGATCTTTCTTGGATATATTTCGGGAATACGTTGTCCATGACTCGGCATTAAAGACAATGCATGTAGAATTTTCTGTTTGTACACTATTGCTTCAGTGATCAGTGTTGTCAAGTCTACAAAACCTGATAAGTGTATCCTGAAGTGGCTATTCTATGTTTGGCTGTACATCATGTCTAGCAACAGGCAGGTCTAAAGTAGGAAAAAAGGGAGAGGAGATGCCCTTTTTCATGCAGGGTCTGACAGCATAGGAGAGAATAACTGTCAAAGTCAGGGACCTGTTAGAAAGCTGCTCTCTGATACTGTTATATTGCTGTTCTAAACATCTTCATAGGAAGTTAAAGCTGTACAGAACAACTCTCCATGCTCTGTAACAACCTTCATGTACAAAAAGGAGATAGAAGGCTCTTTGCTTGCACTTCTTATAGAGTGAAGATTTCTCTTACAGTTTGATGTAAGTTTTTATTGTTGGGGCTGCTAGAGTTCTGAGGAGTGGTGTCATCTTCCAAGTATTGATTAGACATGTGTGATTTATTTTGGGTTTGGTGGGGTTTTTTTCTTAAGTTGTCCCAGAAGGCTGCATGTGTTTCTTCTTATGAACCATGTGCAGCCATTGCAAGATATGTCCTTTATTCCTGCAGTTGGGGGACAACTCTTTAAAGCCCAGTTTCTTACTTTAGCAGGAGAATACTTGGGAAATTATGAAATATAGCTTTTCAGCATCAATTATAGAAATAGTTCGTGCATGGCTATTCGGTTTACCTGTTTGTCACAAGTTAAGGTTTACAAAGGTTTTTCTTACTCTAGCATAGCAGGTAAGACTTGGGTGCATGCTTAGCTAGTATTTAAAAAATGATGTTTATCTCGAAACATGTTAAAAACTGCAGTTAGGAAAGTTACCCCATAGTCCTGTGTCTGCTTGGAAAATCCCCAGATACTGGCCTTTTCTATCAGGTCTAGTTATGAAAAGCTTGTCAAACTGCATGGGGGCAGTCATCCATCTAATACAGTATCTTGTCTCCAGCAGCTTTCAGTTTTAGCACACTCAGAGGTGCAAGGCACTCTGTGCTAGGCAAAGTGTGTTCTGTGCTAGGGGGGATTTTCCTCTTACACCCTAGATGTTAAGTGTTTTACACTGTAGCATAACTAATAGGTTTGAAAGAGGCAAACATTCTGTAAAATCTTTTTGTAATAGCCAGAAGTTCTTTCTTGCCGTGAGAAGTCTAGTAATTTCTTTCAGTCTTAAATTCTTGACCTCCATGACATCCTGAGGTTCTGCACCATAATTGTTTTTTATGAAAAGTACATTGGACACTACTCTTACACAGAGTAAGATACCATACAAGTGGTAAGCATACTATTATAAAAAAAAAAATCATGGGAGATAGGAGGATCTAAGCTAAAAGTCTAATAACAGTAAAATCAAATATTCAAGCCTATGCTATTTCATTTTGCACTAGTGAATTATACTAGAGTTTTTTTTAAATAAAAGGAAGCCTTATCTGGACTGTCTTATAGGAATCAATGTTAACAATTTTATGACAAAAATAATCTTTAAATAATTTGTTGATTGTCCCTGAATTTATGTGAGAAAACATATAAAAGGTGTGACTTGAAATATAAGCATCTGATATGGAGAAGTGGGGGAAAATGAAAGGCGTTGTTGTCATAACTGGAATTGGTGGTATTTCTTTGCCTAAAAGAAGAAAGGTGAAACAAAGTGGTGTGATGAAAGTGCTGAATACTCTGGAAACCTACAATTTCTTAAGTATTGAAGTGATGAAATTTCTTGGATAAAAGCATGAAGTACAAAAGTCAAAAGGAATACAGTAATTATTATGTACTTTAGATAGGAATGGCAATAAACTTTTCTATTCTTTTCAATACTTAGCATAAGAATTGGGGAGGGAGAATAAAATCCCTGTGTCTCTGTAATAAGCTTGGATGAACATGTATTTGTCAAAGTTTTCAGATTACTGAGTAGAAAACTTTGATCTAAAAAAACCCTAAGAAATTAATGCTGATGTTTCTTCATCATCATAAGCTGGAGAAATATATGGAGTTTGGTGTATACAGCACTGGGTATCTTGAGTTCAGATCAGTAAGACTGACTTGCACCATAGCTACAGTGTACCTTAGCTTTGCTTCTGAAGCTGAATCGTTATTTTATGAATGAACAGTGTGCACTTGAGTATTTCACCCATCAAATGTCCTTGTCATTTTAATACTCAATGCCAAACAGTTCTATTTTCTTAACTTCTTGGTTACGATGAATCCAGTGGTGTTCGGCATGTACGTAGGATGTTCCACCCAGGCCGGGGTTTGGGAGGCCCCCGTGCACGTAGATCAAACATGCACTTTACTACTAGTTCCCCTGGTGGGCTTTCATCTTCTCAGAGTTCATATTCTCCAAGCAATAGAGAAGCCATGGATCCTATAGCTGGTAAGAGCTGTAACCATGAATTTTACCCCAGTGTCCTTCTTTTACACAGGGAAAGTAGAATTCAAGATGGTAGTAGTTCCCCTGCTTTGTGTTGTTACGAAGCTGCATGTATATGCTCCACCATGCAAGTGTGCTTGATGGCTGCTTGCAGGTGAGTGGTGTGCTTGGCTGGTTTTTCACAGGGCCTGTGCATGGAGATGCTGAAGCTGTAACCACTGCCTGTAGCTTGTGCTTTTAATTCTAAACAGTGTAAGGCTTATTTCCAAACCTAATCTATGCACAGGTGTTGTGTATTTTTACAAGTGATTGTGTCCAACTTCCATCACCTACTTCAGTATACCTCATTTTAATTTGCCATGTGGATAAAGGTGTTTATGGAGGAGAGTATCTATCTCAGTGAAGATGAAATTAGCTGAATTTGAGTATTAATGGACCTTTGAGTATTAATGGACTTGCTAATATCACAGATTTTTTTTTTTAAGGTGTACTTGTAAATTCTTTTATAAATGTACTGTTGCAAGTATTTGCAGTGTATTTTGGTCAAGTTTAGAAAAACTGAAGGGGGGAATGTGTCTCATTTTCAACACCAGAAAATAATGAAGATGTGTCCTTAGGTTTCCCAGGAATAACTTGTTTGGCGTATGTTTAGTTTGATGTGAAAATAACTTTAACAGGAAAGTAAAAATAGAGAATGAAGACAATTCTGAAAACAAATATAACTTTCTCTAAGGGGAAAAATCTAAACATTTTTATGTGGTGGTCTTTGACCATGCCAGCGTAAGTGTCAGCGAAACCTCAGAACTTCTGCCATAATCCACCTTTACTTCAGATGCCAAGAAGACATAATGCTTTAACTGGAGCTTCATACTATCACGTTGTGACTTCTTCAGAGGGAGGTAGTCAGCCAATGTAATGAGGCATTGCCCCTTGAAAGGGGAGGGGTGGCTCCACTGCCTGCCTTAATCATCCCCTTGCCTGCCTTCTACTGGCTCTGGTGCTCTCCTGGCCTGCTGTGACCTGATTTAACCCATTAAACTAGCTGGGAAGAAGTACCCAGACAAGAAAATAAGTTAAGTGAGGTCACAGGAGGGTCTGAAAAGGACTAGAGTTTGTTCAAGGAGGGAGGATGTTTGTGAAGCCTCCAGTGCAGGAAGACCTTGTCTTTCTCTTACAAGGGCAGCTCGTTCAGCTCAGTTAAATGTTGAGTGGCTGCTGAGGTTTGTTTCCAGCTTCACAAGGCCTTCCCACTTGGCAGCATTAAATATGGGATAAAATGGCATTCTTCTGAATCTTTTCTTTTTTGGTGCAAGCTGTGTGTCTGCATTTAGAGTTCAGATGCACACTGAACTGTTGTGCAGCTTATACCAAAGCTCTGTCTTGAGCTCACATCTGCTTCCAAAATACTGTTTTGCCATACTCTAACTTACACTTTAATTTATAGTGAGAATAAATACATGTAAATCTTGTCTGGAAGTTTGATATGTGTTCCCCATTACTGGAGTGATAAATAGGAAAGACCACCAGAATTTTTCTGTTTAAAATAAATGAAGTTTATAGCATCTGTTACATATTTTACTCTCCCCCCACCCTGCCCCAGCATTTCTCGTCATTACAATGGAATTAAAAGGTATTTAATCTTGGTATTGCTGTCAGTGCTGGTAAAAATAACTTGACCATCCTGATTTCTTGACATGGAAAACAACTGCATTTTGCTTTATTGCCTGAAAGAAAGCCTTATTTAGAAGGATTATATTTTGTTAATGCAATGGAAGGAAAATTGTCATGACATGTATAGTAACTTTGTAATGTAGAGGTGAGGGTCAGAAGCAATATTGTCCCCTACTTCCTCTGCCCTTGCATCAACTACAGCAAGCAGGTGATATAAGAAGTACCTTCTACACAAGGTGTAGAACAGATTCCACAGTAATGCACTGAGCAGTAATTTGTTGCTATATTTATTTCAAAAAATTCTTTGTGGATGAAACTTGCTGTAAACATTCTATCCCTCTGAATTGGAAGACGTAAGGACAGAGGTTTTTTTAATTGCTAGTCCTTCTGTTTACTTCTGGCAGAAATAAATTAATACAGCAAAAATGCTTGACCCCTCACGTTTTGATGTGAGGCAATACTTTAATATGTTTTCTTAACTAAATATTTTTTATTAAATGTTTGAAGCAACACCACAATATTTCTCTTTGCTGCAGCACAGCTTCCGTCTGTGATATTGGGATGGTGAAGCCTGTGTTTTGAGGGAACTTGTGTTGAGAGGAAAATAAAAACCACCAATCAAAGCCAAAATGAAGCAGTTTTAGCCAGTTGCTATTTTGACTTTAAGTTTCACAGAATTGCTGCAGAGGACATAATTTGCCAGGCATCCCTGTAGTTTGGCTCTCCCATTATTTTGAAGACATTAAACTTTGACTTCTTATTTGGATAAATCTGCATAAGTGAGTCTTAATCTTCCTAGCCCTTTGAGACATTGCTAGGACTTTTTTCAAGAGCTTCATGGGCTCTTCAGCATTATTTGTTCTTTGATTTTATTGATTGAAAAAAGGACTTGAATGCACTAGAATTCAGGATGTATTCATTATATTGTGTAATGCTCACTTAAGATCTTTCATCACAGAAACTTTATCTTCTCTGGCAGAGCTTTTATCTCAGCTATCGGGCGTGAGGCGTTCTGCAGGAGGACAGCTCAACTCCTCTGGCCCTTCTGCTTCTCAGTTACAGCAGCTGCAGATGCAACTGCAGTTGGAACGACAACATGCACAGGCAGCAAGACAACAACTGGAGACTGCACGCAATGCAACTAGGCGCACCAACACGATCAATCTCAACACCACTATGACACAATCTACAACAACAACCAACACATCTAACACAGAAAACAGTCAGCAGACTATCCAGAATTCCCAGTTTCTTCTTACAAGGTAACTTGTTCTGTGTATTTACTTATATTTACATTTTACCATTTCTGTTTGCCTTAGTCCTGATAGACACATATAGACCTCAATGGAACTGAACTGTTTGGAGTTGGGCACATACCCTAGTAAAGCAGTGTCTGATCAAATATATCCCAGAGTTAACAAGCTAATTAATCATACAGAATATATTCACAGTAGACATCAACAGTGGTCACAGAATGTGTAATACACAAAACTTGCTTCATCTAGATGTCTAGCGTGAAAGTAAAACTGGTAATTTAATATCCAGGAGTAGAATTTATATCTGGCCCGAAGGGAATTAGTCTGCTTTTGGAAAGCCAACTCCAGGAGCTGACTGCAGAAACAATCCTGTGGTTGTCTAGTGTTTGCAAAAAGGAGAAGCAATGTCACAAGTGCACTGTGCTTTTTTTGCTGCACCTAGGAAAGTGTTCAAAGGACTTGAGTATGGATTTCTGCAAACCTTGAAAAAGAGGCTGGGTTTGAGTTTTGGCTGAATAAGTTAATTGTGACTCCAGGCAGGGGACTTCTGCCAGATCCTTCAAGTTTATAGCCAGCATACTGTGCTTTTGTTTGCATTTGTAACATCTTCTCAAACCTGCTGCCTGTCTGCTCCTGTAAGCCATGGGTAAACATTATTTGCTGCACCTCAACTTCAAGAGGAACAAAAGGAGTATTTCTTAACGAAATTGTGCTTGTTTCCCCTACTACTTCCAACAAAACAAGTGCATTTCCAGTGATACAAGCATATAGACTTGAGCTGTAATGGAGAGGGAGTGAGTCAAAAGATAGTATTGTTTAACAGGAAATTAGTAACAGGTGAAGGTTGAATAGGGGTGCTTATACAGTTATTTCTGAGACTGGATAACAAAACAAATAGAGGATGTCTTTTTACAGAATACTTACCTGGTGTAGAAATTATACTTAGATCCCAGGGTTATTTTAAAGAGGAGTCACCCACTATGTCATTCCAGTTCTTTTAGAAGGTTGCCTATTGATGTGAAATAAAAATGTTGTCCACATCTCCTCTGCCACACCCCCCATACATACTCTTGTTTGTCTGTTTGGTATTGTGAAAGAGCGTGGGCCTTTTAACAGCTTACGTGTCAGGAAACCTGGATTAGAGTCAATCTGATTTTTATCCAAGTGCAAAATAATACCATGTAGCATCTTTCAAACTCATTATTATTTGAGAAACTTTATTGAAGTACCTTCAAGTGCCACAGATTGCAACTCTCAGAGTTGGAGTGAGTAATTTCCTAGCCTATGAGGGCATGCACTATAACTTAGGAGAAGTGGTGGAATGAGCATTGTATAGTGCTTTGGGAATCCCTAGGTTTTACACATGCAGTAATGGGGCTTGTGGCATATGTGAATTTAGAAGTTGACCTAGGAACAAAAAAGCCACATAACTAGAGTCTAGGAAATCAACAGCCCTCCCTAAAAAGACTCCTGAATACCAGAAAACCTCACAAATAGTTTTTTATTTTCCTCTACCTTGAGGTGACACTTGGAATGCTGTTGTAGCAACAGGGAAAGGGTGGTTTTGTTAAATGCATGCCTGTTGTACTGAGGTGTTGGAGGTTGCCAGAGCTGTATGAGTCGAAGGGCAAGCAGAACTACACTGAAGGAGTGGTTTTCGAGTGCCTTTCAGTGCCTGTCAGAGGTGTTGTCAGTGAAATGAGGCTTGACCAACTGCCTGTCTTCTCTTCCCTTGCTGCTGTGCAGGTTGAATGATCCGAAGATGTCGGAAGCAGAGCGTCAGTCAATGGAAAGCGAACGGGCAGACTGCAGCCTGTTTGTTCAGGAGCTTCTACTGTCCACTTTGATGCGGGAAGAAAGTTCCTCCTCAGATGAGGATGAGCGGGGGGAGATTGCAGATTTTGGTGCTATGGGCTGTGTAGATATTATGCCTCTAGATGTTGCTTTAGAAAACCTAAATTTGAAAGAGAGTAATAAAGGAAACGAGCCTCCTCCACCTCCTCTTTGATGACATCCCACTTTGCAGACAGTGTCCTCTGTGCTGTATTTGCCAATGAAAGTGGACAACAACTATCTTGGGTTTGTTTTGGTGATTGTAATTTCAGGTCTGTCACTCTTGTTACATTGTGTACATTCAAAAGAAAGAGAGAAAAGATATATATGATAATCATTTCCACTTAACTAATTTTTACTTCTAGCAGGTAAATGTAGGTTGCAGTGCAGAGCAAAAAGCTCTGTGTCCTGTACCTTGACATGCAAAAGGCTCTCCTAATACTCCACATTCAAACTGAAGAGGAAAAACAAAGAAAAATCTCTAATGAAGCTGCTGTGTGTATTTATGAATATTAATGAATAAAAACTGCTTGGATGGTTTACCTTAACTACTGCATGACGTTTTTTGCAGCGTGCATGAGTTTTAGTGACCTTGTCATTTAAAAATTTAAATACAAGGAGTAAAACTATAAAACCCAAAGCTTTCCCATAATTCAAAGGTTACGTGACAAAAAGGTTAGTGCTGACTAGCAGTTTGTGGCCACAAAGTAGCTTTTGAATAAAATGTGACAGAATGACATCTTTATGTGCTGTTCCCACACAGGATGGAAACTCTGCAGTGGGATATATTGTTGTGACCAGGGTGTGGCATTTTGCTGTATGTGACCATTTTGTTGCCCTGTTAGCCATCACCTCAATGTGGAGTTGAACTTCATTAGGAGACACAACAGTAAGGCCACTGCTGGAAGCTACTGCAAGGGGCTTTTGTGTGCCCTAAAATCAAATGATGTTCACTTTGTTTAAAGTTTTTCCTTTTTGTGGTTGTTAATTTTTTAATTGTTAAATATGTTTTATTCAGGTGTAGAGAATTCATATATTCACTGTGTTTAAAAAAAAGTTAACCTGGATCATGTTGTCTTAGTTTAAAAAGCCTTTCACAGTCTCAGTCATATTTTGAGTTATTTATGTATTTGCTTCATAGTTTGCAGAGACCTGTTGGTGTCAGGAGAGCTTGAGGATTTGGATTCCCAGATTGTCAGTATATTACAATTGAATTCTTAATGCTAACTTTAGCACCTTTTATTTATTGTTTCTTTTGGTTATTTTTGCTGGTATAAAAAAAAGTTGAAAAAAGCCTTTTAGTTAAATCATGCCACCTACATGCCTATACTGTTAACCCTACTGGTTTGGAAAAAAAGAGAGTATGGTGTTCTTGTGCATAGAAGTTTACAGTAGCCCCAAGACAAGGACAGAAGGGGTATGTTTGGGATTGGTTTTCTTCCCTCTTTTTTTTTTTTGTTCTGGGTTTTGTTTTTTTTAATGTAAAGTTAGATTATAAAACCAAAAGTGCACACAGCTTCTGATGAAAATTTAAACTAGGCTTATATCATAATGGTGTCTCTCCAGATCTTTCTCACCTCCCCCCCCTTCTTTCTCTGTATGCTTCCATCTCTGCAGCATTGCTAGCGTTTTAGAGTAAATTTACAGACTTGAACACCAGATGGTGTTCTCAGCAGAACTGTGACATGTATGCTAATCCAAAATAACAGCAGCAAAAAGAAGCAACCCCACAGACTGAAGTTTAAGTTCCATTTTCCATTCCTTTTTTTTTTAATCCTCAAATCCTGATTGTTTCCACATAGAGCAGTACTAGTTTTGTTTTCTTTTAGTCTCTGCAACAGAAAATGTTTCAAGGGAAACTTTACATGAGGCCTCTGGTTATCCTGAGAGTTACCCCCAGTAGGGACTTTTTTTATTGATTGTTGAGGATTTTCAAAAAATTTTCAAGCTGTAGTCTTTTCAAACACATCTTCTGCACATTACAGTAAGACACACGGTTCAATAAAGCATTTTCAAGACTGTTGTTCAGTTTATTTTCTTTGGTTTTGATGTATTATCCAGACAGTTTCATTCCAGAGATTTCTGCAAGTTGTCTTTAATTTTGTCTTAATTCCAACTGTATATAAAAGCAGTTCATGCAGAAATCCTGGGTGATTTACATAAACCTGTTGTAAAACCCCATGCTTTGGCAGTTGATGAAGTATGTAATCCTAAACTCACAGGTAGGTGAATTCAAGTTTCCCTAGAACAAGATACATTTAAAATAGCTCTCTTCAGTGTGCTACTTTGAATTGGTCTATGGCTGGTCTCTAGAGGACCCTTGCATGACTTCCACACTCCACTCCACTTGCTTTGAAGAGAATGCAAACCAGTATTATGCATGTTTATTTAGAGACTGAATACATGCTGACTTGGATTCAAAGGTATTCTTGGGTACCACATTAACTCTTACCAATCTTCAGTTGTTTGGGGATTTTTAAGGTTTAGAAATAATATGAAATGGCTACCAGGAAGGTGTTTATTGTAGTAGTCTGCTAGTTCCTGTTTTCAGGGAAGTGTTTTTCCTTCACAGAGTAAGCTTTGTCAGGACACTATTTTTGGGGTATTTTCACACCATTTGTTTTTATTTTCAAGTTGCTCTGGGCTACAGTGAAAATAGCCATTGGGAAGTTTGCAGGAGAATCCTGCAGGGTGTTATTGCCTTGTCCCTGTGGGGGGACAAAAACTGTCACCAAACCAGCCCCTGGAGCCACACACCACCACAAACACCACCCTTTCAGAAAAGGGAGCCTGAGTACTTGCCAGATTCTTGGGAGCGGAGTAAAAGCTGTGTCAGACACCAGTGGGTGTTGGTGAACTCGTGGTGCAGCTGGTGGGAGCCCTTGCAGAGGTTCTGATGCTGGATGTGGGCTCCTGTGGTGTGCTGGGCTGGGGCAGGTGCTGGGTGTTGTGCCTGTGTGCTGTTCTGGCACAGGGCATCCCCCCTATTGCCGATGGTGCACCCGAGGCTCCCTCATCTTGTACTGCACAGAGTGTGCCAGCTTTCCCCCTGGAGTCAGTCTTCAGCTAGTGAGGACCTGCCAAAGAGCCATTTGGGGCAGGGGGCAGGCAGCAGGGCATGTATTCATTGCCACTGTTTTGTAGCAGCTGAAGGGATATGTAGACTTCTTTGAAGGTGTTGGGGAACAAGTCCAGCTAGACTGTCCCTGGAAAACTTGCTTGAAATTGCACTAGTTCTGTTTGTAACTTTTAATCTGCTTTAATTAGGGGTCTGTTCAGGTCTGTGCCAAAGACAGACATGAGGTGCTGTGATGAGCAATGAAAAATGCATCTTAACTTCCGTCTGCCTCAGATTTTTACTTGCAGTTGTTGTGACCACCTTCCATCAATTCCCTGGGATGTTTAGGGGGTGAGGGGTGGCTCCATTTGGGGATTTTTTTTTCCTCTTCCCCTGCCCTTACAAACCCTTCCTGAGGTAAGACCTTCCTTCTTGGGGTGGAGTTGTGTACCCAGGTAGCTTGTGGACATTGTAGCTTGGTCCAGAAACCAAACATCTAGATCTATGCACATTTTGAGATGCTTGTCTGTTGGGAAGGAGTAAAGGGAATTCTCTGTTACCAGCCAGAAGACCCAGGAGACAGAGATGCTCCACTGTCTCTTGGGACTCAGATGACCTGAAACAGGAAAGCAGTGAATACATTTGGTATATGAAGACTTGTCCAGTTACATCACTTCTTAATCATCTTCCTTCTTCCCTGACATACCTGACCTTCACTTCTGGATCTGCCTGCTTTGCCAAATAAGAAGTTGGATGCCTTGCTGTTTTGAGGCCCTTTTACTCTTTTAGGTCCTGAGGAAAAAACCACTACATATGTGTGCCTAGTGCTGGTGCAAACTCCCCTACACTGTGCTGTTGTCCTGTGCTGAAGGGCTGAGTGACATTATCCTCCCTGGCCACCCTGCAGTCCCTGAAGCCAGTCTGGGCTCTGCTTTGTTGCACAGAGGATTTTGAGATAGGCCTGTGTGCACAAAGATTTATTTGTAGATATTTATGTGCACTGCACTGTGCTCAAAGGTTTTTGGGGGGGGCAGGGGGGAAATGGGAACTGTGCAGCTTCTAGCTTGTGCTTCTGCCACGTGTCCTTTTAACACAGCAGTGGCTGTTGCCTTCTGCAAGAACACCTAATACAGCACAAGGATAGACACATAGGCTGTAGTGGTAAAAGCAGACAGGGGGGCAGGTAAAAGCAGCTGTGTGGGGGTGTAGGAGAGGTACCACTGGAACACAACCTGCAGTACTGCATCCTCCCTGTTAGGCCAGCAACTGGAGGGATAGGGTGAGGGGTGGGCCACAGTTCCTCCCCCGCCTCTCCGTGGGGCAAAAGGAAGGGAGTAAACCGTATAGGGAGGTGACCATGGCCTTGTGGGAGTTGATGTGGAAGAGTCTGAGGGACAGGGAAGGGAGGCAGGAACAAGAGATGCTGTTGTGGGTCAGCGTGCTGGGGTGGGTGGCTCTGGGAAGGAAAAAAAGCACAGCAAAAGGAAGAAGCACTTGGCAGTCGGGAAATGACAGGACAGCTGAGGGGATGATGGTCAGAGGCAGGAGATACTGAAGTAATAATGACCAAGATGAAGAAGAGCAACTGGGCGGATGACCAGAGTGCACCACTATCAGCTAGTGGTGAGGCTCTGGCAGCTCCCTGTCTGCACCCTACACTGCCCATGACTGAGGAGAGAGCTGGCCGCCCCCTCTGGGGCTCTACTGCCCTTCTCCCCAGCTGGCATACACCTCACCTCACCCCAGCCCAGCATCCCAGGGCTCTCCCATCACTGCCGCAGCCATGCTGCAGCCAGGGGATGCGGGCAGGGGATCCTCTTCCTTCCACAGCGCAGCCCCCGAGAGGCTGCAGCAGGGTCTTGGCGCATCCCTCTCAGACACAGCACCTTGCATGACACACATGGGCTTAGTCAGTCTTGCTGGCTGTTGCCTTCCCTTTCGGAACTTGCAGGGTTTACCCATGTCTGACACCACCTCCTCCTCCCACCCTGGATGGCAAAGCTGCTTACCAATGCAGAAAGGAAGGACAACTGTTTCTGTCCATATTAGAAGTGGTTTCCCGCCCTCCCCTTCCTTTAGCTGCCTCCATAGCTAAACTTCCATCATCAAGAGAAAATTGTACTACTTCTGCCGTTTAGCCTTGGCCCTTTGAGAGGCAAACCAGGTCAGGCAATCCTTGCTGTGATGGGGCAGCCAGATCGGATGCTTTCCAGCAGAAGTCAGGAGGCTTATGGTTTCTGGTGGACTCCTGCTGCTGTCTGCCTGCTTTTCACCCTCCTTTCCACAGACCCAGGAAATGCATTTCCAAGATGCCATTTGTATTATCTAGGAATCAGACCAGCTGACACCAAAGCAGCCCAGGTGCAGCTGTACTTTATAAAAAGTCCAATTTTTCTTCCCAGGTGTTCTAGAGTGACTGATTCTAAGTGCATTTAAAGGCAAAGTTTTTATTACCCATATTATTCCTACTCCACTGAGTTCCCTGTTAATCACCAGCTGGCTGCAAAAGCCCCCACCAGCTACCATCACCTCATACAGGGGAACAGTGCTTCAGGCTCAACCCAGTAACTTCAACATGAACTGTACCTTGGCCTCAATTTATAACCAAGTATCAAATAAAGAAAAAACAAGCATTTACATTTTATATAAGCATTTATTTACAACTTGTTTAACAACTGTACACTATTCTGTCACCTTGGAAGCATTAGTGTATTTGACTGGGAAAAAATATTAAACCTTTTGATTCCAATGATCATTACTGAGTATTTTTTTTTTTTTCTATATACAGGTATGTATATTAATACTGCTACCATGACAATCTGGTAGTTACACAATTCATAGATGAACTGAAATGGGAAATTAATGTTTTGACACTCTAGGAATCCATTCTTTTACAGAAAATATATCACTGGCAACTTCACAAACAGTTACTTTGATAACTGGTCAACACTTAGTTCAGGACTGTCAAACAAGCTGCTATAAAAAAGTAAAAGTTTCCTACGCAGCACAAACGAAGTTAGTGTATCAGCGACATGCTGGAGATCACCTCTGAATTTTGAGCTCGCAATCACTTCATGACAGAGATGGTAGGCTTATCTAACTAAAGTAGCCAGCTCACTTGCTGAAAGTTACTGGCTACACCTGACATCTTTCTGTTGCATTAGTGAACTCAAACAATTTTTGTCAAGCTAAACACACATACATACAAAGGTCTTCAGGCTCAAGAACAAATGATACTTCGTCTCTAATTTGCACAGACCACTTGGAGAAATGAGGTACTGCTCGGCTTTACCTTGGGACACCTGTGCAGGCAGGTGCATGAAAACACAGCCATCCCCTCCTGCCCTGCACAGAGCCCCTGAGTTCAGGGATCCTACACCCAGCCTGGCTTGGGGCAGAGTGTGGTCCCAGCCGGAGCAGCACTTGCAAATGAGAAACAAACCATGCCTTTAACACCCAACAAAAAGAAGTTTTTCTAGTAACGCTTGCCCTGACACGTTAACAAGGGACCTGGAAAGACACAAATCCTTTAGCTCTCTGCTGGACTCAGTCTGATGAAAGTGCTGCTGCCTCTGCTGCAGGAATACCTGACTTGTCACCACCAAATCCCAGATCCTGCCTGCAGGTCACATCAGACTTCACTGTCCCAGGTCCTGGTGGACCAGGAAAGACATATCCCCCATCCAGGAATCTTTCCAGACCACTGTCAGCCAGAGCACCTGGCAGCCACAGGCTCCCTCATCTGGTATGGTATCCAGAAGGGAACACGCCACACACTTCTCACTGGGATCTTAATGCCTATCCTTCCCTCTCCCGCAAAGTCTGCTTGAAGCCCATTCCTACCTGCCCTTCCCTTCACCAGGTAACACAGACCCCCTGTGGAAACAGAGGTGGGGACATGATCTGTCTTCTCTCCAAGTCATTCTGGACAATGCCACTGGCACAGCGGGTGTCAGGATCCCTTAGGACTGACCACACGCAGGCAGCTCAGTGCGCGAGAAGCAGCTCTGTCCAGAGCCCCACTTGATGGGCCACGGACGAGGCACACACTGTGTTTTGTGACCAGAAGTGACTGCAGAGACTAGTGGACACATCATTTCTCCAGTATGGGAGTGCTCACATGGAAAATGGGTCTGGTGGTTATGCTACCGCCTCAGTAAGCAAAACCATTCTTGGAGTAAGCAGAGGACATATGTGTTTATATTTTTGCAGGATTAAGATGCAAGTGAGCAAGAATGGGGTTTGTCTAGAACTGGGCTTAAAACCAAGCCACTTAGAGTACTCATCATTC
Organism: Haliaeetus albicilla; assembly: GCF_947461875.1. NCBI lineage: Eukaryota > Metazoa > Chordata > Aves > Accipitriformes > Accipitridae > Haliaeetus > Haliaeetus albicilla. The sequence continues at coordinate 42,422,647 of NC_091516.1, forward strand.
AGACTCTCTCCAGATTTTCCAGCTAGTCCTATGGCTTAAAAGCCCCCATCCCCATTTGTTACATACTAACTCCTATATAATAAACCTCTTAACTACAGCACTCCCTCAACTTCTGAATCTTACCAGTACTGGATGTCCAATACAAAACAAAGATACAGTAGTACAAATGTGCAGATATTTAAGAATATTAAATAAGCAGCTTTTTAAATTAATATAGGCAGTACAAAGCATTTGAGTTACACTGTCTATATATGGCAAATCTTATAGCTAAACTTCACAATACAAAGAAACAGCCAAGCTAGTGCAATTGGAAATTAAATAGCTAAGACTGTGATAAGGAGAAAAAAGAAAAAAATGGTACAGATAGAAGATAAACGACCCAAATTATAAACTGGCAAGGACAGTCTGGATAATACTGAAAGTGTAGACGGCTTTCATACTTATGTCCATTCATGTTCTTTCCTCAGATTGTTTTAACAATTGTACACAGATTGAAAAAAAGTTTCTGAAAGAAACCGACAACACAGCTAAAATGTAGAGAGAAAAATACAACAGCCACAAACTACTGTGTATATACATAGTAAGGAAGCAGGCAGTGTCTGTGAACAAAATACCGCCCGGTAGTTTGCCTGGCTCGGAGATAATCAGATGAACCTTGCCTGGTTTTCTAAGGAAGATGGGATGGCCAAGCGGCAATTCATTAGTCATTTCTCCTGGTAAAACATCTCCTTCGCTTTAATTATTTAAACATTCAAAGTGGATCCTTTAAGGGTGCAGGTGCTTTGAAATTTTAACAGTGGCCAAAAGGCATTTTTAGGAACTCATTAAGACTAGATTTTTATAGTTCAGTATATGAAAATGTTGCAGGAAGTCTGTGTGTTAATACTGTTAATCAGAATTAAATAAAGTGGACAAGCAGAAGTAAAATGAAGAGCTGACAGTGCTCTGTCACTTTGCAGAACGCCTCTTGTTGAGTTCTGAACACTGGATTTCCTCTCTTCTAGCCTCATAGGAGACTTTTTGTGAAGAGAAGGAGTAAATGGAAGCGGGAAATGGGAAAGCCACTCCCCAGGATGGTAAGCTTCTCTGCAAGTAGATCTCCCTTTGAAATCAGATGGCCATGAGTCTTAAATGTAGAACTGGTTAAGTTTTGGTTATGCAGTCTGGACAGAAAAGCAAGTCATGCACTGAACAGTCCCTGTTATAATAATGCTGTAGGTCATGCAACCACATCACTGCAAATAAAAGAATAAAGAAGAAAGTTAAAAAGCAGATAACATATTACTGTTTAAAAAAAACAGAGAACAGAACAGGTATTTTTTAGAGCAGTTTAGTAAGGCCGCCTCTACTGAAAGTTGTGCAAATTCATGGGGAAAACATCTTTGCCAGAGCCACTCTTCAAATTAACAGGAAAGTTACACACCAATAATTGGAAAGAGCAATAAACCAGCCTTGAACAGTATCTAAATTTAGACATAATTCAGACAAATTTAAACACTTCTGAGTAAAGTCCTTCAGGGCACCATTCTCAACTAACACAGCTATGGAAATTAAGTTTACAGAGCAAGGAAGAAGTCTCAGGCATTCCTGCTGTCTGTGAGTACAGCAGTTAAAAAACTAAAGCAATATAAAGTGAAAGATGCCTGTCCAATACTGCATGTGATTATATACTACAAGACAAGCAGGGTCATAATGACTCTGTCTGACCCTTCAAGCTCTGAGCACCACAGAAGACTTGAAGCATTTATGTTTCATCAAAGCTCATCCTGTGCGTGAGGCTGCAACAGCCACACTACACTGGCAAGTTCTATTCATTGCATGCAAATACAGGTTTGAATCGCAAGAAAATATTATGTATTCCTGTTAAAATAAGCTGAGTAGGAGCCACTGAGCAGTCCAAAGAGCACGTCACAATGCTGTGGAAGTCAATCTAAGTTTGGAAGAGAATTGGAGAGGTTGGCATATTTCTCCATCCTTGCTGATGCACCCTCTTTCTTGGCCACTGTAAGTGGATAGGTGGAATACTTTACTAACACAGCTATGGTGTTTTCAGCTTCCCCAAGTAACACAAACACCCCTATGCAGCATGGCACAACACTAACAGCTAGTTCTCATTTTCGCATTGCACTCACTGTGACGTTACAAAGAACAAAATAGCTTCACCAGACAGAAATCAAAGCATGCAAACTGTTTCTCTCCCCATTTCCTTCTCCTTAGTATTGCACTGGTCAAAAATGATTCTAAGAACAGTTCTTATGACAGGAAAATCCAGGTTAAATAGATAAGGAAGAATATTTCTAACTAAACTCAAGGACTTATTGCAAAAAAAATTGCCTTCCGCTACAAGTCTTGCAGCTTACGTATCCCTCTTTTTCCTCCTTCTCATTCACCAACGCAGAACGTTAACCATAGTTGAAAAACAAATAGAAACACAGACACATAAATCAAATGGAATAAAAATTCAAAAAAATTAACACATTCAATACATTCAAAGCAGACCTCGAGAGTGTATTTTGAGTAATCATTGTCTGTTAAGCTTGCTTGGCACTGCTTGGGTGCATAAAGTTACAGAGTTCAGGATTAATAATATGAAGATTACTGTAGTTAAATTAGTAAAATTATTACTGCATTTACTGTAATAAAGGATTACCGTAGTAAAAAATTAAAAGTTCAAGCTACATAAGCATGTATATATTCTATTGTGCATATATGAATATAGCCTATTCCTTTAGCCTCACCTGGCTAATACTTAGTTCAACTTATTATTTAGTAGCACTTCAAGTGTCCTGTTGCACATAAACAGAAATGACATTGTAGGTTTCTCTTTGAGTCAATAGTACTTTTGAGAGATCTTGTAAACTCAGGACAGTATATGCTCCTTCAAGGATATAATAAATTGGACCTGCTCAAGCGGGTCCAGAGGAGGGCCACGAAGATGATCAGGGGCTGCAGCACCTCCCCAGTGAGGGCAGGCTGAAAGAGTTGAGGTTGTTCAGCCTGGAGAAGTCTCCGGGGAGACCTTATTGTGGCCTTTCAGTACTTAAAATGGGCTACAGGAAAGATGGGGAGGGACTCTTTAACAAGGAGTGTAGTGATAGAACAAGGGGTAATAGTTTTAAACCCAAAGGGGGTAGATCTAGATTAGATATTAGGAAAAAATTCTTTACTGTGAGGGTGGTGAGGCACTGGAACAGGTTACCCAGAGAAGCTGTGGATGCCCCAACCCCAGAAGTGTTCAGGGCCAGGTTGGATGGGGCTTTGAGCAACCTGGTCTAGTGGAAGGTGTCCCTGCCCATGGCAGGGGGATTGGAACTAGATGATCTTTAAGGTCCCTTCCAATCCAAACCATTCTATGATTCTATGAAATCCATCTGACAGTGCCCTTTCCTGACTAGAAATTCTAATCTTGATCTAAAAAAACCTGTCTGTCAATTTCTCTTGGAGAACTCAAAATTAACCAATATATTTTGAAGCTACCTGTTGAGGCAGCAACATTTCAGAAGACAACAGAGATGTGAGATGTGAGGGTAAATTCACTCAGCATAACCTGTCATTACTTCTGCAGGATCTTCAAAAAGAGACAGTTTATGCAACAGATGATATGTCTATAGAGGAGTGACTTTCTCTTACTTCCTTACCTTGCCAGTCCAAAATATTCCAGCTGTAAGTAGAAGGCTTGTTGCCAGCCTGGGGCATTATTTCTTAGTAAGGCATTTCCCTTCAATATTCAGCGCCCAATCTCACTAGCTGTACTTCATTACAAGTGGTTATCCATCCCTTAAAATCTTAACTTCTCACTGTCCTCTTCTGGTTTTTTGAACACACAGAAGTGACTGGGACAACTCCAGCACATCGAAGCCACAAAAAGGATGGCAGCCTTTTTCACTAACCTAGCCAGCTTGGAGGTACTTACCAACACAAGAACTTTTAATTCAAAGCACTGCTCACAAAAGTTAAATCTGATATTAAAAAACCAACCACAAAACCCAGCCACTCATCCTCTCTGAGCAGCTACTTTTTTCCTGTTCAGTCTATGTTTGGTCCCAAGATGGACCAGGCTTTCCGTAGTCAACAATCTTCTGTCTGTAAGCAGTACTTTGTAACGCAATCACCAAAGCTATCAGAACAATGCAGTCTGCTCACTTTCAAGTCTAACACTCGACACTCTTCCCAAATAATTCTACCAAGCTTCAGCTTTGAAGTAACTGCCTCCAGATTTCTCTTCCTGCAGACTTCCTAACTTCATTACTTACTGGCTTCTTACCGCTGAAGTTTGTATTTCTTTCTGTATCTATTCTTTCTATGTCTTCCTCCATGGTATTTTCTTTAGATTTCTTAAAGGAGCCTTTCAACACAGCATCTTTCAGAGCTGTATTAACACCACTTTGCATTTTTGTAACTCTTACAACCAGAGAATACAAAGCAGACTAAAAATTATAAGAATAGTGACTTTGTAATGTCATGCTTATAACTATTCCAAGATTTTACTGATACCGCTGAATAAAAGCTTTAAAATCTCTCTCGAAACCACTGATACATCCAGAAAATAGGTTTACTCTCCTGCTTACTAATCTTTGGTGACTGAGAACTATAATAGCTGCTTTACAAAATCTTAAAATACATAATGAATATTATATTCAAATCCAAATCAAAAGTCTGATGGTCTCACTACAGCTATTTTATAACTCCATAAATATTACACCATTTAGGAATTTCTCTTAAAATTCTGCTCGTTTTCACAACCATGCTAACAACACAAGCATGCTAACAAGCTAACAGTTGGCCTTTATGTTAATTTTCTCTTCTCTTAAAGTTAGGGATAACCATTAGGGATTCAAGTTCCATTTGCAGAATAAGCTATCCTATGCCTGTGGAAATACTTGCTTTTACAGTATTTCAGATTTGTGCCACGCTACAGTAGTTAACAGCTCTCCAAAGTGCTGACAAATAACCACTTTTGTAATGATTAAAATAACCATGTTGCTCTTTCTGAAATGTGATATTCTAACTTCACCTGTTAGTAAAGGACCTCTCTAATGCGAAGCAATGAATAAGGTCACCACCAGACAGGAAAGGCTTCGCAACTGTCCTGGATTTCCCTCTACTAGCAATGCTTTTCATGTTGTATGGATCAATCTCTGAGATCCAAAACAACAAGACAGCAGGAAGAAATTTTTATCTGACAAACGGAACCTGCTTGCACTCTAGAACCAACATGCAGTGCAAATGAGACTGAAGGACATGCAGTTTTCCAAATGACTTTATACACACAGCAAACGCAGCAGAGGAAATTCCTGATATGCCACCAGAGCCAACTAATGCAGATATCTGCTTCAGTACAGTCCTGCACTACCTTGGCAAGTCCTAAAAGCAAAGGTTAGAATCTGGGCCATAGTAAAGTTAACAGCAAAACCAGTCCCTAGCAACTGATAGATGAGAACTTTAATTACTGCAGTTATCATGAGCTCCTACTGATCCACTGACTACAATCTGACACCAGAACAATTTGTCTGGGAAGCTGCCTTGGCTATACTGCCAGGTGTTGCCTAAATGCCCCATGGGGCTATATGGTTTGTCAAGTTTTCTAGAGCTCCTCAACCGACATTCATTCATTACCTAATTCAATGAGCTGACACATTTAAAAAACGAACTTTGTGTCCCAAAATTTCAATGAATCCACAAATGTAAAGCCAAGGCGAAACAGAAGACAAAGCCAGATAAGTCCTCAACATCTCCAAACAGTGCAAGGAAGCTGGCAGCAGAGTCATAATCTCTGGGGGTTCACTGTACCAGATGCAAGAAGTCTAAGGCTGCTGTGGCTGATAATGACAGCTGCTGCCTTATTCACATAGGTAAAGCCTCTGATACTTAATTAACTGCAATTCAAAATTAATTAAAAAAAAAAAAAACAAACCAAAACCCAGCTCCAAAAGCTTAGGTTCTGTTTAATTTTTAAATTAAAACCAAAAAACAAAATGGTGAAAGACATACTGCTCTTCAGATTTTTGTACTTAATAGTTGCTTTCATCTGTCTCCTCCACCTTCAAACTGAAGAAATCACCCCTTGTTTTTACTTACAGCCTGCAGATTCACTGACAAGCTTCTGCTCCTTTTCTGGACTTCCAGAGAAAAGAAAGATCACAGGAGCAAGGCAGTGCAATCAGTCATGCCAGGACATTTTCTTGATTCCTTGTAAGTGACAAGCTGGAGGTATGGTTAGGATCCTACCTAGAAACTGACATCTGCCACAAGCCAATAATATGATTTGGCTTGTGGAGGTGTTCTGAGCACAAGTGAGGTTCGTTACTTGCTCGTACACCAACTTAGGAGATAATGCAAGATTTCACTTCTTTCTCCAGATGCAAAGCACAAAGTCAAAACGCAGTGCTCTTGCCAATACAGAAGGGAGCCGGACTGCTCAGATTTGGGAGGGGACATGTGTCTGGGCTGTGTGCAGTTTGTAAGGTTCAAAACCTCATTAACTGAATTTCTTGCTTACCTGATCTTTACATTTAAATTGTTATAACAATTCTCCTCTTCATTTTAACAGAATGCTAAATGTATCATACTGCTAGTATCAGGTAATACAACTGTTCTAAGGAAGGGCTTCTGAAAAGGTTTCTTTGTAAGTGCTTGATTTCCTGATATCACATTTCAGTCATAATCCAGCTATCAAACTACTCTGTAGGTGACATCCCTGAAGCATGACTACTTAGCTTAGAAGAAAAAACACAACTTGAAAGTATTTCTTGACAGAGTAACCTCTTTTAGCTATTTATTTGCACAATACTGGTGAGGAAAATGCCCGCAAAATTTGCTAAACTAGCTTTGGAGATATTGAAGTTTAACAATACAATATTATTGCAAAACACAGAGTCCACATTCTACCTAAAACATATGTGCAAAAACCCATAAGGAGTCAGTATTACATAGCTGACTGAGTGCAAAAATACCTCCCTCATCAATCCTTGCAAAAAGTCAAAATGTTGGGCAAGAATAAAAATCTCTATAAAATGCGTAAAATTCAGGTACTGTTTTGCTTCGTAAGAACAAGAAAAATTAGCCACATTCAGGACAGTATTCCTCCAAATCACTAACTAGAAGAAAACCAAGTGGTGAAATTAAAATATTTTCCAATTACCAAAGCTACAGAAAATGTCAACACACCAAGACATCCTGGAAGCTGCTAAGTGGATAGTCTTATATACTAGAGAACTGAGCAAAAGCTACTTGCACATGTCAAAATACTGAGGACTTTAAGATTGCGAAATCCTCTTAAGTTTTCTTGTCAGCTTGCACACACCACTTACTATTTAAGATCATCATAAAGCAGTAATAGGAATATTCACTGTTAATTTTTGCATACATAATGAATATAAAATTGCCAGTGCTCCTTACATGAACAGGAAAACACAGAAAACTTGCCAAAGCATTACTGCTATCTCAAGTGACATCAGAACAGGACAAGATTACCATCTGCTTATTTCCAAACAGATAATGAAAAGCATCTTGTACCCATTACATATTTTCTTCATTTTACAATATATAAAGCTGTGTGCTCTAGTTCTTTATTCCCCTTTGCACTGTGGGTGGCACACACAACCTTTAAATCAGATCACCTCAGTTTTCACTGCACTTACAAAATAAATGTTATGATCCAAGTAGTTACGTGTTGCTATCAAGAAAATGAGGAACTTGAACATTCTTTTCTGTAATGTCTGATCAGATGTGCTAACTTAACTCTCCACAGAAGTATATGAACTGGACTGCACACACATCCTTTAAGACCAGAAACTAAGCTTCAGCTCTGAACAATGAAAAATATTTGTTCATTTAACTGTTACCTTCTATTGGCATTGGTTAAAAGCTCTCAGAAAGATTATTCTGGGTAGATCTTCAGCCCAGTGCTCAGGAACGTACTCGAATGAACCCTTCAGCTATTTTATCACTGCCCTGGAGAGCTTTTTCTCTTTAACCTCAATCTGCAGGGTTTTTTTGTAGTGTAGCAGGGCAGGATATAGCACTGGTTTAATAATTACCACTACAATTTTGATGTAAATGGTCTTTGTTGCCCCAGAAAAAGTGTTCCTAAAAGCTTCTTAAAAGTATCTAATGTACTGAGAGAATTCTGTTTTACGGAGGTTTTTTGCTTATATTCTTTTATTACTGAAGATAAGACAGACAGCATTCACTGGTAACTCATCTATACATGTGCTTATTCCCTGAAGTCACACTCTGAGTCCGATCTTTTTCTTAATACCACACTACTTTCATAGCTACATAATAAGCAAGGAAAATAATGAAGCTGAACCCTTCCAATAAAGAAGCTGTTCTTGTGAGAGAGAAAGTTTAATGATGTTCACCACCTGCATTCATCCACACCCAAAGATTAAGAATAGATGTATGCAGCAAATAATAGAAGTAAAACACTGAAGAACAAGGAATTAAATTCCTGATGATTACCATTAGAAGACAGAACAAATGACTTACTGGAACTGGATAGCAACACAGTAGTATATTTCTGTAAGACTGCAGTATATTTTTAGATTTTTATAATCAACAGAAATTGTGGGAAATACCAGGATTTCTACAAGTTTGCAAATTCTCAAAAGACAAATGCTTATTCAATCTTGCCTAACAATTACTATGAGCAACAGTAAAGCACAGATTCAGTATTAGTCTTGCTTTGGTCTTTGATGCTATATAATGATGCTCTATATTCTTGAAGGGAACTATAGAAAACACTTGAGCGTCTTATCTCAAGGGAAATGGAAAGACCAACCAGAACTACAAAGCAGAAGATAAAAGCCAACAACCACCAAGAAACAAAAGAAACCATGAGAGATAAGAAAGTAAACGCTAAAAATGAGGCTTCTAATCAGCGTTTGTTCATCTCCTAACCATCAGAGGCATTTGCCTGTCATCAAACTTTGGAGACAAATGGTAAAACAGATGTTAAAATAATAAAAGCAAGTAGTTTAGTGTGCAGATTGTGTTCAAGTTATTTTATACCTGCACCTAATTAATAGCAACAGGAAATTAAATTATTAGACAAAATTAAGAGATAAAACTTCCCATTAAGGTCCTGCTATTCCTTGCTTTCACAAATAGGCTTTAGCAGTTTGGTAACAGACAAAGCCAGCCACATGAAAGTAAAAACGGAGCTTTAGGTATTCTTGGGTTCTTTCTCTGGCTGATATAAAATGCTGTATCTCAGAAAGAACATCAAATTTTCTCAGAGAAGTGATTTTACTTGCTCCTGTTCGCACATGGCATGTGGTAATGAGTTCTTCAAATTACTAGAATGGATTGCACAGTAAGATCAGTAAAAGATGTCCCACACAAACTGTGGTCATCTTGCTAGGTAACACATATGATTTCTTGTCCCTTTAGTATTCTGTATCTCAGTAAGAGAGAGCAAAACGTGTATCAGACCACTGAGCTTCAGAAATTGTCCTAAACTTCCTCTACATCATTACCTTTCTGCACAAGAAGATACTTTCACTCTCTTACCTAATCTTGCAAGCATAGCCCAGACATGTCATACGTTGAATAAGTAAAGAGAATTTTTAGAAAATCATTTTTTCCCAAATGTGAGGAATAAAAGACAAAACCTATATGCAGTTAATAGACTTCAGCATCTGTTTTCATATTACTGGGGAAAAAAAAAAATCAGAACTGATAACTTTTTTCAGACATACACTGAATGCATTTCTTAGCCTAGATTAAAACAGATGAGGTATTTGAGGATAAAACAGTACCTAAAAGTGTCATTCACCTGTTCCTTACCCTTTAATCTAGGTGTGCTTGTTTTCATTATCCTTTGCTCATTCCACCCAAGCTGTGAATTAACATAGAGCTTCAGATGATTAATAAATGCAAGTATGTCTTTTCTCTAAAGGGATTTATGAAAAAATGTCTTCACTTGGGAGAGCATTAAAATAAGGTAAAAGAATACATTTATAAACCAGACTGCCTGTGCATTAGGTCCAAACAGTCTCTAAATGAAAAATATTTAAAACTGAATCACGACAAAATGTATGTATATGAAACTTTCAACCAATACTCAGATCCTCTGTGCCCATCAACTATTTGACAAAAATGATAAGGAGAGCATAGAATTAGTCAGGGAAAAGGCAGAACTTTGTAGGAACAGAACCTAAATTAATAGTAGGGGCCACCATCCACCCCACTGATCAACATGAAGGTGCTACAATCAGTTACATACAATTAACTAGCTACATGCTAAAAAGGCAGTACAACAAATCACAGCCAGTTTCCAACAAAGTCAGCAACAAACTCACCTGAAGGCACTGGTACCATTAGTAAGGCAACTGATACAATTATACCCTGAATCAATATATTAAAAGCAAGTCTTTTAGTAGGGGATGATAACTGGAATACAATAACATCAACTATATTAACTGGGGCCTTGATCCATTACGTACTGTTCATCCATAATTATAAAATTTTAAAACAAATGTCCTTTTTAAATGGATTATGCAGTAGCATATTAGAGCATTCTAAATATTTCTCAACCTTTTTATAATACATATTAAGCATACACTTGACCAAGAAGAGTGGAACAAACCATTTGAAAACACTCAGTTCTGCCAGCAAAAGAGGTAACACCAGCAGATAAAGAAAAACCTGAAAAAAATCATCCTGCTTCCCTATTAAATGCCAAGAATAAGAGCAAACTTTGCATGTAGGAGTTTAAAAAAAAAATTAATTCTTTTTGCCATTGGTAAGTTTTTTTAGTAGCAAATCTATTTCACAATAATATACTAATTTTGCATTTCTGTACTGAGTTTTCAGCATTTTTTTAAAGCAACAGGTTAGCACATGAAATAAAAAGCCTAATTCCCTTTGAACAAAGACAGTCTTATAAAGCATAGCAACCCTTATAGGTACAAAGGTATCAACTGTGACAAGAAATTTACATTGCTACACAGCCCATATGAGGCTTTTCATAAGAGACCAGGCTTCAAACAAATAAAGACTCTGTTATTATACAGCACTCCTCTAGATGTTTTCAAAACTTTGGCACCTTTAAAAAATGCAGAGAGAAAGAGATGGACTCCAAAAAAATATAAGCAAAAAGCATTACAGAACAATGAGAAACCATAATAAAACCCTTTCATGAACTGTAAAATAATAGCAGTAACAAGAGAGAAAGAGAAAAGGATGCTGGTTGATTTTCCTTGAATGTTGTCACTTGCAACAGAAGTGGCCTGGAACACAGGGCAGTTTTCTTTCTAAGGGCAAGGCTTCTCTACCTTGCTGTTGCTGGCTGGACATGACCAGGGTAAGATCTCCTTGTGCTCGTGGCTTGCCTTTGTCTAGCCAGGAAGGACTGTCCTGAGCCTGTACTAGCCAGTCTATCTTCTGCTGCTTTTTTATGCAGAGTCATTCCCTATGGAAAAAGAGAAACTTCTCAGTGAATACCAACACACAACACTGAACAGCTTTATTCATTTACAGTTTATTAACTCCTTCTTCACCAACACTGACTAAGCTATTTTGAATTTCAAACATATTTTCAAGGATAAAGTTAAGATATTCTTCCTAATTCTTTGTGTGTTCTCTTCCCCCTGCCATCATAGTCTGGTTTTGGAGTAACCATTGAGAGACAGGTCCTCCAGTGTCCCAGATCTGAACATATGCTTCTCTACATGAACACATGGTAACTGGATAAGTCTTTTCAAAAGTGCTTCCTCTCCCCACCCTTGCCCCTCCCCCCCCTTCAGCATGTTGAGCTAGAAGAGTACTTGTCTTCTGAAAATAAATAATTTAAGTGTTGTCATCCCCTGTGAAAATACCAGCTCACATGGCAGGAGCACATCCTGAGAGAAAGTATGTTTTCAGCAGGAGTAAATGCAAGGAGGAAACAAGGGAAGCTGTGATGGGTTGTGTAGCTGTGTATAAAAGCAGAGGCTAATGAGAGAAAGAGGGACAAAGCTATCAATGCTCTTCTTAGAGTTCATGACAGGCTACTAAACCACAGCTCTTAGCTCAGGCTTCTCTTCTGCTTATCAGTGGCACTAATGTCACAAAACTGGTCAAGGACACTAGTCACTTGAAAATGCCTTCAATATTTAAAGGATTCAAGCATTCTGCTTAAGTACCGTTTTTGGCTTACTACTCATGGGCATAACAAGGACGTAGAACAGCAAGAAGAAAACTCTTCCAAGAGAAGACAGAAAGGAGGAATTTGAACTCTGTGATGAAGCAGAATGAAACATGAGTGTTACACATCAGGGATTCTTTCTATCTGAAGAACAGTTCCAATGCAGCCACACTCTGCCAAAGGTAAGTCTTGAACACATTTGACGAAGGTGAAAAAACTCCTGGCATACAGGCCCAGCAAAAGCTGTATGGCCGCCCAGATCACTGGTTTGAATATGGTTTGAATAATTTAAGTGAGGGTCTTGCCCCTGTGCTCACCCTTTGCATGGGGCTAAACTTGCACCCAAGTTGAAGGGGTCGTTTCTCAGAACACTTACTGCAGCAAGTAAGCTGTACTGCTTTTCTTGCGCCCCTTTATTAGAAACAGCTGGAAGACTGAAGACTGGAGAATCAAATAAAGTAAATTTGAGCACTGTATCTCAGTGTAACAAAAGGGCTGGAATTACAAAATAGTAATCTGAGGTATCCTTCCCTCTAGAAAGTCCATTTCTGGTTTTAAAACTTGAAAATAATGAACACATTCTTTTTCATTTAGTTCAAGGTTATCACAGGAACATACTCTAATATAGTCATAGCTTAAAATTATTAAAAAGCATTTGTTTCTGTGTCTGTGTGTTGGAAAACGCTTTTCAAACAAAAAAAACTTTTTTTGATAAAAAGTTTGGGAGATTCTTACCATATTGTACCAAGCACTAACAATAAATTTCTCCTCCATTTCTCTTTGACTTTTTGTTTTTTCATATTCTTTCTATAAAACAAACATCAAAGAAGTGTACATTTAAAACCAAAGCATAATAAAAGTATTGGTCTGTATGTGTATTTCCTCATTCTTTACATCTACCAGGAAACTTGAGGATTACTACCTCCAGCGAATGAAACATTCTGTCCCGCTCCTGCAACTGGTTTTTCAGAGCCTGAATCTCAGGAGCTGCACCCTGGTTCTGCTTAGGATCTAGGGTGCGGATGACCTGTAAGAGAAAACAAGTTTGTTTTAAGTTAAAACCTGCAAAAGCAAGCTAAATGAAGGGAAAGACATCAAGGAATTACAACCTTCTCAGTCAGGTTAAGAAATAAAAAAGTGACTTAAAACATGTCAGTAGTAAGAAATGACACTCTAAAATGAGAAACAGAGGGATGTGCGGTTTTAAGAGGCTGACTCCTGTAAACCAATCTTGACAGCCAGCATGACAGAGGCTCTGCCTCTGAACATCAGCCATGATACATTAGAGCATCTGAACTGGGCTCTCTTTTACAGGACTGTGAAACAAAACTACCAATAGGAAAAAGTGACATTTAAGAGGTTCAGTATCCCAGACTCACATATGCAGTTCCTACCCCTAGCTGCGCTACCCTGGGGCCACAACGGTAGAAACATTTTCTCAAAGGCTCCTCTATAGCTAAGGTTTACCTACCTGTCAGTTCCTCCTGTTTGAGGAAGGACTGCTTCGGTCCTTACAGAAAGATGCCATGATTCACCTACCTGGGGTACCATGTGCTGACATTTCTAGATAGCTCTGTTAAGCCAAGAAGCATTCTGTGGCACATGCATGATCATTATGTTACTAATAATATGAAGGGACACCTGGCTATGTTCGTATGTGGCATCCATCATGGGTAGCATGACTGCTAGCAAACACAGAGCTAAACCAAGAAAAAAATCCAGCAAAATGCCTAGATTCCTAAGCCTTTAATAGAAAATAGCTTAAAACTTTTTAAGAACCTCTGGATATAAAGAAAGAGACTTCACATCTTTTGATTTTTTCCTCCTGTTTTAGAATTGTGTCCAGACACTGAAATAAAACAATGCTTTAAATTTTAGTAAGTAATTTTTACTGAATGGTACAGATTCATAGAAGTGTACTATGTTTCTAAGAAAATACACATTATACCTGGATACAGTTTCTATAGTGGAAGGCTATAATGATTGTACTCACTGTCCCAAAAAAAACCCCAAAAAACACAACAACTAAACCCCCTGAAAGTTGCTAAGAAGATCACAAAAAGCTAACCTAACTAAAATAATTAATGCTACTGTTGTATAAAACACCCTACAATAACACATTACATACAAATAAACAAAACTTATTGGAAAGGGAAATTGTGACTTGTGTCTTTCACTGTAATACTCTGAGACACAGTCAGCAACATAAGATGTAAAAAAGACGTAATTAACAATGATTTGTTTTGATTTCCTGAAGACTTTTGAAACATCTCACAAGAAGTAATTGAGGAAACTACACAGAAATAAAGGAAGGAAGCATCAAGTTTTGCCAAATTAGGAACCTACTTACAGATTCCAATTTAATGATATGCAGCCATAGCAAAGATCTTGATACTACCGTGATCAGATGAAAGACGACACTGGTACGCTTTTAAGAAACTCAAATAAAATATCAAGGTATAGTAAGAGAAGTAATGGGACTATGATTGAGACCACAATATTGCCATTCCAAAGCTGGTAGTATACCCACATCCTCAATATCATACTTAAATATTAGCCACCTTCTCAATAGAAGCATATATTAAACAGTAAAGGCAAAGAGAATGCTGAATATCAGAGAAATGTAACAGCTCTCAAAGGTGGTTCAGTTAAAAAGATCACTTTACTTGGAAAAAGCATCAATAAAAGAGTCCATATTAAAACAGTTTCTGAACCAGTTAGCTAAACCAGAACATGAATAGAAATCAGGGGCAAGCTACAAGCTACATTTATAAAAAAGGGTATCAAATTATCTGCTCCAGGTAAGACAGACATTACTGACTGAGCACCACAAGAAGCCTACACCACCCAGAAACACACATAAACAGATCCAGGCACTTGTGAAGGGAAGAAGCCCAAACTGCCTTTTCCCTCTCTGCCAAACTGATAAAACCAGAGTTTGTTGGTCCAGCTGTGCCTGTACTTGGTGTTACTGAGCTACGCTTCTATGTACAAAGGGGTAGAACTCTTCATGACAACTTTGCCAGAAGTCCTCAAAAGTCTCAGCACAAATGCCAATTTAAAGTACTTTTGCTCACAGAGCTTCCTTCCCTTCAGTTGGTTTAGATAGGTGGTTCTCCAATGCTAAAATACAGCACAGCTATTGCAGTTATTTCTAAACCACCAGTCCTACTATGGACACTGCTTTAGCTGCTCTATACGATTCTCACTCAGACACAGAAGTCCAGAAGAATTTCTGCAAAGAAATAGGTTACCACAGCATTAGAAAGAGTTTAACACCCTCTCCTTGTATCAGTCGACATGAAACATGGTTAAAAAGGTTTGTCTAGGTGGCTCAAAAATCTGTAGCAGTGGGTATACATTTTTACAGATGCATCAGAAGGGCTTATGGATAGGTAGCAAAAGGGGACAGTCATGAACACAAAACCAGGGTAAAATCTTCTGCAGAATTAATCTCTATCACATACCATAACAGTAAGAAGATACAAATAACTCGCTGGACCTTCCTTCTCTTTTATTTGCTAGTGTGTATATAGATACTGCCTTTAATTTTATTCCTGCAGAGCAGACATGTGGTGCAGTCTGTCAGAGAGGGATCATTAACGTGGAACACATATACTTACACTTTTGGCCTTTTCCAAGTATTTTTTGTATCGTTCTTCCATTTGCTTCATTTCCTCCTCCTTTTTTCGTAAAGCTTCTTGTAATTCTTCAATTTTGAGTGCTTTATGTCAGGAGATGCACACATTGGAAAATAACATAATTATGGTTATTTTGATGTTTTTCAACAGACTTTTAAGGCACAGCTAGAATTTATTTCAGTGGAGAAAAGCTAACATAAGGAACCTGATGTAGAAGACACCATAGTTTTAATTATTGAACAGCTCAGAAACACATTAATAATGTGTACTCCTATATAATCTCATGAGATGGCTGTTTTGTACACAAATTTTGCTTTTTTAAAAATTATGAATAAAGAGAAATGGAATCATAAATCAATCCCATTACAGAACACACTTAGAAAATGAGTTTACTAATGAATTACAGATTCCATAATATCTTGGTATTGTAACTCAGATAAATGAGTTTTCTTATTTTATGTAAGAGGAATAATTCTTAACAGGCACAATTCTTGCTTAATCTTCTAAACTGTAACACTGGACACAATTTATCAGACTTGTGACATGAATATACTCAATTTAATTTTTCCCCCTCATTTTCTTAAGCAGCAATGCAGACCAGTAGGACAATTTCATTGCAAAGCCTTTTCTTGTGTTGATACAAGAATATGTCAAGCCACTATTGCTTACACATCTTCTACACATTTTCTCAGATCTCAGGAAAAAAAAATTAAAAAAATCAATTGCATCATCCTGGATCAAATAGCATACAACATCAACGTCTGGTTCTCGGACAAAGTTAGATGATTAGCAATCCTGAGTCCATTTGTTTTGCAGCCTCATTTTGAAACATTCTTTCATGTTTTTCCTAGTTTTCTCTCTAAGTACTCAGAAAACACTAAGCTGGTAACAGCACCAAGTAAGATTTTCATTGATCAGTAAGAAGACCAATAGCAGATGGTCTCTGAGATTGCAAGAATCCATTTTTCAAAACGAGCCATGATTCTTGTTCAATGCCCAAGCATTTTGGCCATATTCAGGATAGTTAAAAGAATCTGAAAAAATAATTCACACACATTTCCTGAGTGTGGAAAGAATGGAATAAGGTACAACTATTTTTATTTTACCAGGACAAAAGATCAGACTTGGATTTTTAAAAAGCAACTTGTAATTTCAGTAAACTAAAGACAGAAGCCTCAATATACCCTAATGTTTAGAAGCTAGCAAGTCAGAAGACTGCTATTACACTCGCACTGAAGCTTATCAAGTACGTTAGGATTTTGTGTTTATTAGCCACTCATGAAGTCCCTGGACCTTGTTTCCAAGTGTTCTAACATTTCATAAGATGTGGAATTTATAACATATTCTGCCATTTTAGCTCAGCACAAAGGAAAATTCTTTTTGAATACAGAATGTATGTAACGAATACTGAACTGATATTTCTATCTTCCTCGATGTCTTTATAAATAAAACTGCTTTGGCACAAACCAGAAAAGCTGCCATTAGTTGCAATCTTTTACCTTGTTCTATAATAAGCAGGCATGAAAAAAACAAATCTACCTCCTTCAATACTTCTCAGGAAAAAGGTAGCATTAATGTGCTGAAAAACAACTGGATGCTGGGTTCTGGATACCATCTGACCAATACGACATATATCCTACATTCTCTTTGACCAGTGTCCGAAAATTTTCTGAAATTACAATGCAGTTCTGGAAACACACTGAAGGAATATATATTGGCAGTAAAAATAACCTGGTGATGGTGGCAAGGATCTCCTAAATTAGGGTCTTAAGAGACATGATAGTTCTGAACAGCTGAGGTTCAATGACAGGTATGACAGTGACTCAGTATTTCTATGGCCATTGTCATTTCTTACTATGGTGGTCTCTAAAATGTCATCCCCTGCATTGCAAGTTTTAGAAACATCTTTTTGGTCACCATAGCTTCCAGAGAAATTAACAACATATGTATCATTGCCATTTAAAATGTACGTTTTCTTTATCTAGCATCTCCTATAGATATTATAATTAAAGACGTTGCACATGAAATACTTTACAAAGAAAAGAAATGGACTGCACAGGTAACTCACAACTGTTATTGCATCTTGGTTCCAAATCCTCAATAATAGCTCGTTTTTTCTGTAGCTCATTGTTAGCTTCGTGGAGCTTCTCACTGTTACAAACCATGAAAGTACATATTGTTTTCACAATATTGTTACTGTGCTTGAATGAACATTAAGCAATCAGATAGTGATATATTTCTGAAAGCACGATTGATTTTTGCTGTGGGGCATGAGAACAAGTGACAATGTCACTGTGGAAATATTTGTTAAATAAGCTGAAAAACATAACAGTGTATGGAGAACTGTAACACCAAACAGCTTCATTCTCAGTAATTATAAACTTAATTTAGAATTACAGTTAATTGTACAATGCATGCCTAAAACAAATACTCGTAATTGAGACTACATTGAGGAAGAATGGCTAAACCCAAAGGAAACAGAAACTACTTTTTTTTTTTGCAAGCCAGTCAAAAAGCAAACAGCTCTTTGCATGTTAGGGAAGTAAGAGATGCAGAAATAGCAGAACAAAATGATAACACTTCCTAAAATGTTACCTTTTATGCCATAACATATACTAAAAAGTAAACAAATTAGTTTTGTTTACATTAACAGACTTTCCTCAGAACAAAACTCCTCTTGAGTAAAGATTTACACAACATTAAGCAAAGTTTTCTAACCACCGCAAAATGATGGTTCCTTCATCACTTACTGTTTTCACAAAGGCTTTCTATGAGATGAAAATAGTATCTGAACAGCATATTTCCAAACATTCCTGTGTTATTTAATTTCTCTTAGTTGTATATTTTCCAGATACATGATTAATGACTGTCTGCCTTCCTTACCACATGGAAAACACATCATTTCAAATGGCAAACAAAATAGGCAAACAAAATACTTACAGATGTTCTTCAAGTTTCTTTTTCAGAAGAATTGACTAGAATAGAAAGTTAAATGTTTTATTTTAATATATGGCAGAGCTTTAACATAATTTCAAAATTATTTTGAAACATGTCATTTTAACATTCTAACCAAAACCCAAATTTTTACTTCACTCAGTTTTAGATCACAGCTGTAAAGCCATCCTCTGTGGTAGCAATCCTTCTCTCCACAGCTGTGTGACTTTTCTGAAATTACAGTGCTTTATAACTTTACAAATATTTTCCCAGGAACTAGGTCAATAAAAGCAAGATCCATAAATGACAACATTCTATGGCTGTTGTTTTAATTTCTTCAGTACTTTTTTAATTAGACTTAATAAATTAACCTGATATCAGACAGTGCAGCAAAATTTGCTAGAAGAGCTGTCCTACCAATATTGCAATGCAATTTGCATGAAGACATGTAGCAAATTAGTTGAAGTAAATTCCTGTCCCCATAGAAACTAAAGGGAGTAGAGTGTTTATGACTGGAGTATAGCAGAAATTTTACCCTTTTTCTGTTTCTCATCCTTGTTTGTTTCTGACTGGAGTATAGCAGAAATTTTACCCTTTTTCTGTTTCTTATCTTTATTGATTACAGATACATAAAAATTACCATACAACTTACAGTGTTCCACTTCCTGGTTAAATCACATTTTGATAAGCTCTCTGAATAAAAGCTTCAAAGTAAATTTTATTTTAATTTTAAACTCACTTCATACACAGTGAGTCTCTTTCAAAAAAAATAAACCCAATAAATGTCTATAAACTGAAAGTAGTGTTAAGTAAATAGAAAGCCATACTCACAATAGCCTTGAGCAGAAGCCCATGCCAAGAAACAGAGATGACATTAGTATAAAGCAAAACAGCAGCCAACAGAAGAAACTATTTAGAAAGTCATGAACAGAAAAAGTTAAAGCTATGCATTTTTTCACGCATGTGCATTTTTCTCCTCTGTTCTCATGAGCAGTTTCATCCTGTAACATTTTCTAAAACATATCACTAAAAACAAAAATATAAAAATAGTAAAGAAGCACATTTGCAAATCATTGTGTTTAAAAACCAGAATTTCAAAGGAGAGGAACCGCTATTTTGGAAAGTAATTTCAAAACAAAAATCATAAAAGTAACAAAACAGGAGAAAATATGCAGTTTATTGGGCTACAACCAAAATTAAGAGATGCATGTGTTTTTGTGGAGCGATTCTGAATTGTGTTACTGCCACACAGATTGAATACAAGACAACTGTAGAATATTTAAATCAGAAACTGCCTTTTTGGCTTCTATTTATCCTGTACCAATCACATTGGAGGTCTAGCATGTGACTGATGGTCCAGAATGCCATCAAAATATAAGATAATCAACAAAATTACTTCATTGCTTCTCCTCCAATGGTCTTTCAGTAAAGATCTAGACACCTGGCCAACAGAGACAATTACCATGTGCACTCAAAAAAGCTTTTAGCTTTGTTATAGTGTAAATACGTCAAAATACTGTCTTTGATCACATTCCTGGGTGATGCTTTTTCATTATTTCAAAGTAGGATTTCCTTATCACACTATAGGAAAAGGGAGGAGCACATAAAAACAAGCCAGCATGACTCTACTGACTTCAGAGCCAGAAATCTGTAGCAGCTAAGGATCTGCAGGTTTTGTCCATTTGGTTTTATTCTTTTGCAGTCCTCTGAACAACTGTGGCAACACCACCTTTTCTGTAACAATAAATGTTTGTATGCATCTTTCATGGTCACAAAGCATTTGAACTGGCACCATCATTTATGTCTGATCATTTAGGGGACTACAGGTAGGTTTGGACAAAAAAGGGAAAAGTTGGCAGCAGTGCCTATTTTCCTAAGGTAAGAAAATAAAAATTGAACTCAGCTTTTCTTTTGGGACCCTTGTATTGCACTTAGGTTTAGCTTTGAACAGACACAACTACTTGTCAACATTGGTGTATTTTCATATGTATTATTCACATAGTACCAGCACTGTTGTGGGAGTAACCACTCTCCCATCTAGACAGATCATATGTTCTCACAGGCAAGAAACTAACAACAATAAACAGCACACACAATTAAAAGAAGCAGGACTGAGTTTATCCAGAGTAATTTACCCAAGACATGAGATTAGGGAAAAGAATAAAAGCTAAAATGTGCTATTTTAGCCACCCAAAGATCCTGTATATACTTGTAGCAAGGCAGATAAATTCAAATAAATTACTCTAGAAATGGGCAAACATTATTTTTTTTTTTTCCCTGAAGTCTCAGTTAGCTTCAAACACACATATCCAAATCCTCTGCTCCTAAAAAATAATTACTGTAATTGTTGTTCTCTCATAGGAAGACCAGTCTCTTAAAAAAAATCCCAATTAAAAAAAAAAGGTTTATCTAATTTTGAGCTAGTTTTACATGTAACTTCATTCAAATGTTTTATCTGTTCATAATGGAAGAATATTTCTATGAGAAAACTGTAAAAATCAGCAAATGCACACTCGCCATTTTGCTTTTTCGTCCCACTGCTAACAAGTTCCACCTACAAAACACCAGGAAAAAAAATAGTTACTATGGTGTGGTTTTAGAAAACAGGTATCCTCCCCAGTATTTAATTGTTGCCTTTCTTTTACATTAAAAAAACTACAGAAATAAAGTCTTTTTCCTGGAAATTACTTTCATGCTTAAAGAAGCCAAAGGAACAGGTCTGTCCCCTTTTTGAGGGCAAAGTTTGGTTTTGTTCTGCATGTTAAGGCCACAGGCAGATGGCTAGGCTCTGGCTTGAGGTTAAGCTAACGTAGCGGGGTGAGGGAAGCCATGGCACATGACTTGAGAAAATTGCTTGATGAGACTGCTAGCACTGTGAGAATATGAGAGAAGTTATAAACAGTGCCATGAGAGATGGTCAGATTTCACAGATGCTGAGAGTAATCATAGAATCATAGAACAGTTTGGGTTGGAAGGGACCTTTAAAGGTCATCTAGTCCACCCCCCCTGCAATAAGCAGGAGCATCTTCAACTAAGTCAGGTTGCTCAGAGCTCTGTCCAACCTGGCCTTGAATGTTTGATGCCCAGGGATGAGGCATCTACCACTTCTCTGGGCAACCTGTTCCAGTGTTTCACTAAACAAGCAAAGTGGCTGAACTTCACAAGTAACCATACGTAACAGAGTTTTGAGGACCTTTTAGGGAGGTCAGGAGGACTTAGTAACTGTATCAGTAACAGCATATAAGGCCAAGATTGCATATGTAACAGTATGAGAAACACCAGATGTGGTATGGATTTAGCAAGACTAGGTCTAGTGGGGTAGAAGTAATTAAAGGCAGGTTGTTTATAGAGGAAGGGATTAGGGCAGAGAAAGGGAGAACAAGGTGACAAAAGAGAGTGATAATAAGGCAAGCTGTTCAGGGTACCTGCTGAGCCCTACACATGACCACTGCATTCTGGAGGACAATAAATCAAACCTGTTATTCTGACCACACCAGGCATGTCTGAGTTGATTCTGTAGTCTGGAAGACTGGTGTAAGGAGGCCTTTCCCTGGCTAGGAAGGCAACAGCCAGGGTGAACTAATCATGCATCTCAACAGGATGCGTCAGTTCCCATTATAGGCCTAATGGCACTGATACCGTCCTAACATCCGCCTTCCACTGCACTTCAATACAAAATCAAAACTGCTTCCCCATGTGGACTGAGGCAGCAGCATGTATCATTGCAATGATACTTGCCTGGGTTAGGATAGTGCTTTTACTACTTTTTGGGAAAGCCTAAAAATTACTTCAACTTTGAAAACAAACTAAACTAAAAAAACCCTCCAAGCCTTCATCATACATTTCTGGACTGAATACAAATGGGATCTTCAGTTGTCTGGGTTGAGCATATTTACAGTATAAGCATACAAAAATACGGATTTCAGTGCACTGTTGTAGATAAGTAGTGGAAAACAGAGGAAACATGCTGAAAGTGGTGCATCAACAAACTGTATGCCATGTCTCTCCTTATCCTTTTTCTCATGCTTCTGAAGAATCACTCTTTTTGTAAGTATATCTTAAGTGTAACTCAGGTGGTCCCAGCACTTCCATCTACTTGAGCAGCTGGGTTTAATTCCAAGGTTTGCTCTGCTTTCTGTGGGAGACTGGATGAGGTGTCCATACTGCACAGGTTCTTGCAGCCTCAATACTTCTCTGAGTCTATACTCTCTCTTTTGCTTCTTTAAGAGTAAATGAAATCCTACACACCAAACTCAGCAAAAGAGGCCATGGGATTAGTGCCTATAAATCACCACTGGCATGGTCAGACAGACGCAGAAGCCAGGAATGCAGCAACTGCATCATGAACCTGCCAGCTCTCACTTGACAAGGGCTGCCTGGTACACATAGCAGGCTGTACCGCAGTGTTGCAATGGTGGTGTTTTGCTGTTAACAGAATCATCTCAGATGATGCCTACATAGGCTGCAACCAGTCCTGTAAGTGAGCTGCAGACACATCCTAAATTACTGTCCAAACCAGCACCTCATAAAGGGACACAATAAAAATTGCAGTATATAAAGCTGAATTCAATTAGATAGTGATCACTTAGAATACTCAGTATCTGAGAATAATTTTTTCATATTCTTGTTCACCCTGAAAAGTCTTATTTTGGCCATTAACCAAGACAACAATGAATATCTCAGAATCACATAATAGTATGGACCTATTTTAAAATGCATTCTAAACCGCATTTTAAATTACTTAGGAAAATAATCGTAGTTGAACTCGGCTTAGGTGGTTTACTTTCATACCATTTATTCTGAAAATTAAAAGGATAAGCTAAATTAAACAGACTCTTAAATGAAAATAAGTATCTAGTAAGAACTTTCACTGTTTTATATATATTAGTTAAAACAAAACCACAAAAATAGAAAGCAACACATTACAATTTGTTGCCAATTAGCAACACAATACACTGAGATTGTGAGCATACACTGTGCACGTACAGTCCAGCAAATCACTGATTTCAAGAAAGTTCTAGAGCTTCTTCTCTCAAACATAGGAGATGGCAAACAGTTTTTGAGTGGAAGACTGAAAGTTGTTTTCCACACTAACTCTGCCAAAATGTGTATCATTACATTAAAAATAAATTTAACTCCGTATACAGAAACAGAAAATACTGCATTATGTTGAGGGCCTAATTATTTGACTTTTTGTTTGTTTGTTTTGGCCTGCCTGGCTTCTTGCATTACAAGATACATTTACATCCACAATTACAGAGCTTCCACTGGCAGGAAAGGCTTTAACTTTCATTAAGGAAACTAAACCAAAAATAACTTCAGATACTTTATTAAGACATGAAGAATTAACATTTTCTTAATTCCCTGAAAAACTCTCTATTCTAATTAAATAAATTTAATGTTAAGTTTACTATTGAAAGAAACACAATTAATCAAATAAAACATATTTGACACCTTCTCTGCATAAGATGGTTTTCTTTTCTAGACAAATGCCTTACTATGTCTTACATCCTATTTAGAGAATCACTACTTAGTGATAAGACCATACGAGTAAATATGGAAAACTATGAGAAATCGCCATTTGCATAATTCTTTTACATATTTTCTTTACAAAAAGATGAAAGTTTCAAAAATGGTAACTACTTGAATGTAAGTTTCATGTACATTTCTACTTACATCTTCAGCTTTTGAACCTTGATCCTGCAAAGATTTTTGTAGTTCTTCAACCTGGGACTGCACTTCTAGAAGTCTCTGATTTACCAATCTAGGAAACAGATAATATTTTGGTTTTCAGAAAAAACGAAACTGCAAGAGGAAGCCTGAGATTTCTAGTGTTCAGTGTTTTCAGGTCATCCACACATGACCTGATGCAATACTATATTTTATTCACAGAAAATTTACAACAGTAGTTAGAGCATACAGCAGTTCCAGAGATTATAGCCTCCAGTCATCCAGAACGTTCCAATACTCTTCGAAGACAACATAAATGGATATATTAAGAAATCATTTCTGTATACATGAAACAAGAGTTTCTAACAGTCAGTTTTACTGTGTAAGAGCTACTAGCTTACTGCTTTTACACACTCAAAGAGTCCTATAAACCTGTAGGCTGGAAGGGATCTCCATAGGTTGTCTAAATCCCCTCCTCCTTAAAGCAGGTGCACTCATAGCAGATTGCTGGGAACCACATCTAGTCCAGGTTTGGACACCTTTAAGGATGGAGGTCTGACAATCTCTTTGGGCGTCTCTCCTAGAGCTCAGACCCATACTCCATATTGTGTCTGTTGCCTCTTGTCCTTTCACTGTCAATCTCAATGAATAGTCCGTCTCCCTCTTTTTGACACGTTCCCATCACGTAGATGTAGATCACACTATTATCTCCTCTATGCCACCTTTTTTTTGGCCCGAACAAGCACAGCTCTCAGTCTTATGCCTCACACCACATGCTGCAGCATCCCTCCTTAGCAGTATTCTTCTGCATTCCTGTACATCCATGTCTTTCTAGTACTGGGGAATCCAAAATTATATGCTACATCCAGATGTGATCTCATAAGTACTGATGAGAGGGAAAGGATCATTTTCCCAGACTGCCCGCCTGCACCCTGGTGAAGACAGCCCACATCACAGTCAGCTGCAAGGTCCTCAGCTGACACATCCTCCTTTGCTGCCCACTGGGACCCCAGGGCTTTTGCAGCAGAGCTGCTCCCCAGCCTACTGGTCCTAGCCAGCATTGTCAGGCTCCTCCCAGCCAGGGATGGGGCTCCTGTCAGCTCATTTCTATGAACTGCTGAGTTCTTCTGAATAACAGCTCTCCCTTTCAGCATACCAATCACTCCTCCCAAAGTGGTACCATTCTCAAACTTGCTGAGAGTATAGTCCCTCCCATCAGGTAAGTTGTTAATAAAGGTGATGAACAGCATTGGTCCTGGCACTGATGCCCAAGGAACTGGTTGCGAGTTGGATTTTGTACCACTGATGATAAAGCTTTAGGCTCACCTGTCCAACCAATTTTCCACTCACTTTATTGTCCACTTAGACTATATCTAACCATTCTGAACATCAGGATACTATGGGAGACTATGTCAAAGGCTTTCATAAAGCTAAGTATGGTCCACTGTTTCACCCTTCTTCACACAGGCAGTGGTCTCATTGTTAAGACAACTGGATTAGGTAGGTATGATTTTCCCTGAATAAATTCATGTTGGCCCTTCCCAATTACTTTCTTATCCCTCATGTGGCTGGAAACAGATTTCAGTTGAGCTTGCTTTGTGAAATTCCCAGAAAATGAGCTGTGGCTAACCAGTCTGTGTAGTTCTCCAGACTCTCTTTCTTGCACTTCTTGAAGGTGAGTGCAGTATTTACCTTTTCTCAGGCTTCAGGAACCTTCCGCAGTCAAAGAGGAAGAGTAGATAGAGAGCAGTCTCACAATATGATCAGCCAGCTACCTTAGCATGCTCAGATGCATGCTGTCTGGTCCCATGGACATCTGTGTGCTGACTGGCTTAATCTAGCAGGGTCATCTAGAGCGCGTTGCCCAGGAACACGTAGTGTTGGGTTTTAAATACCTCCAAGGATGGAGACAACCTCTCTGGGCAACCTATTCCAGTGTTCAGCAACACGCCCAGTAAAAAAAATATGTTCTTACATCTAGATGAAATTCCATGTGTTTTAATTTCTGCTCACTGCCTCTTGCTCTGTTATTGGGCATCACTGTGAAGAGTCTAGCTCCACCTCCTTTAGTCCCTCTGTGCTGGTTTTGGGTGGGATAAAGTTAATTTTCTTCATAGTAGTTAGTATGGAGCTATGTTTTGGATTTGTGCTGGAAACAGTGTTGATAATGCAGAGATGTTTTCATTTCTGCTGAGCAGCACTTACACAGAGTCAAGGCCTTTTCTGTTTCTCACACCACCCAACCAGCAAGTAGGCAGGGGGTGCACAATAAGTTAGGAGGGGACACAGCTGGGACAGCTGACCCCAACTGACCAAACGCATATTCCAGACCATATGATGTCATGCTCAGCATATAAAGCTGGAGGAAGAAGAAGGAAGGGGGACATTTGGAGTTACGACGTTTGACTTCCCAAGTAACCATTACGTGTGCTGGAACCCTGCTTTCCTGGGGATGGCTGAACACCTGCCTGCCGATGGGAAGTGGTGAATGAATTCCTTGGTTTGCTTTGCTTGTATGTGCAGCTTTTGCTTTACTTATTAAACTGCCTTTATCTTAGCCCACAATCTTTCTCACTCTTACCCTTTTGATTCTCTCCCCCATCCCACTTTGAGGGAGGTCAGTGAGTGGCTGCATGGTGCTTAGTTGCTGGGTGGGCTTAAACCATTACACTCTCCCATCAGATATTTATAAACGTTGATAAGATCTGCCCTGAGCCTTCTCTTTTCCAGGTTACATAGTCTCTATCCCTCACACTCTCCTTATATGAAAGATGTTGCAGTCCTGTAATCACATCCTTGTGGCCTTTCACTGGACTGACTCCAGTAAGTCCATGTCCTTCTTGTACTGGGGAGGTCAGTATTGGACACAGTACAGTCAAAAGTATATGGCATTGTTAGGAAAGTCAATTGAAACAGAGGACAAAACTTCTTACCTGTTTTCTGTCTCCAATTCATTCTTCCGCAAGTTTGCATCATCAAGAAGGCTCTGCAACAAGGCAATCTTTTCGTTGTCAGAACCTTCTTGGTTCAACTTTAACATCTTGTTCTCATGCTGAAGGCGAATGAGTTTCTCCCTAAACACATAAAATACAATTTTGTACAAAAAGTATGCCAGTCTCTATAAAGAAGAAAACAGTTTACCACAGGAGGTGTAAATATAACGTAAAGATCATCTTTACCTCTTTAAGGGAGACAGTTCAAACAACAATCATGTCTTCAAACCCCCAAATAGAAACCTGATTAAAGGAGTTGTAATTGTAGAAAGCACAACACAAGGAAGCTGCCTGAGTGCCTCTGTAAGATCTCAGAGGACAGCTGAACAGATTTAGTTAGAAAGTGGAAAATGCAAAGCTTGGTGCAAAGTGTTAAGGGAGGCTGTAATCTCAGCTGTCACTGAACTACTGCATGAACCTGGCAAGTCACTTCTACCCTGTTGCTCTGTTTTCAAAGAATCATAGAACCATTTAAGTTGGAAAAGACCCTTCAGATCATCAAGTCCGACCGTTAACCTAACACTACCAAATCTACCACTAAACTATGTCCCTATAAGCCACATCTACATGTCTTTTAAATACCTCCAGGGATGGTGACTCTACCACTTCCCTGGGCAGCCTGTTCCAGTGCTTGACAACCCTTTCGGTGACGAAATTTTTCCTAATATCCAATCTAAACCTTCCCTGGCACAACATGAGGATTTTTCCTCTTGTCCTATCACTTGTTACTTGGGAAAAGAGAGTGACACCCACCTCGCTACAACCTCCTTTCAGGCAGTTGTAGAAAGCGATAAGGTCTCCCCTGAACCTCCTTTTCTCCAGGCTAAACAACCCCAGTTCCCTCAGCTGCTCCTCATAAGACTAGTGCTCTAGACCTTTCACCAGCTTCATTGCCATTCTTTGGACGCCCTTGAGCACCTCAGTTTCTTTCTTGTAGTAAGGGGCCCAAAACTGAACACAGCATTCAAGGTGCAGTCTCACCAGTGCCAAGTATCATAGAATCCTAGTGTCCTGGTTTCATCTGGGATAGAGTTAATTGTCTTCCTAGTAGCTGGTACAGTGCTATGTTTTGAGTTCAGTATGTGAAGAATGTTGATAACACTGATGTTTTCAGTTGTTGCTCAGTAGTGTTTTGTCTAAAGTCAAGGATTTTTCAGCTTCTCATGCCCAGCCAGCGAGAAAGCTGTAGGGGCACAAGAAGTTAGCACAGGACACAGCCAGGGCAGCTGACCCAAACTGGGCAACAGGGTATTCCATACCATGGGACGTCACATCTAGTATAGGAACGGGGGGGAGTGGGGTGGGGAATCGCCACTTCGGGGACTAGCTGGGTGTCGGGTGAGTGACGAGCAATTGCACTGCGCATCGTTTGTATATTCCAATCCTTTTATTATTGCTGTTGTCATTTTATTAGTGTTATCATTATCATAATTTGTTTCTTCTTTTCTGTTCTATTAAACCGTTCTTATCTCAACCCATGAGTTTTACTTCTTTCCCCAACTTTCTCCCCCATCCCACTGGGTGTGGGTGGGGAGCGAGTAAGCGGCTGCGTGGTGCTTAGTTGCTGGCTGGGGTTAAACCACAACACATAAAATCATTTAGGTTGGACAAGACCTTTAAGATCATCGAGTCCAACCGTCAAACCAACACCATCATGCCTATTAAACCATGTCTTGAAGTGCCACATCTACGTGTTTTTTGAACACCTTCAGGGATGGTGACTCCACTACTTCCCTGGGTAGCCTGTTCCAACATCTGACAACCCTTTCAGTTAAGAAATTTGTTTTAATATCCAAGCTAAACCTCCCCTGGTGCAACCTGAGGCCATTTCCTCTTGTCCTATCACTAGTTACTTGATAGAAGAGACCAGTACCCACTTCACTACAACCTCCTTTCCCGTAGTTGTAGAGAGCAATAAGGTCTCCCCTCAGCCTCCTTTTCTCCAGGCTAAACAAGCCCAGTTTCCTCAGCTGCTCCTCATAAGACTTGTGCTTCAAGTCCTTCACCAGCTTTCTTGCCCTTCTCTGGACACACTCCAGCAACTCAATGTCTTTCCTGTAGTGAGGGGCCCAAAACCAAACAGTACTCAAGTTGCGGCCTCACCAGTGCCGAGTACAGGGGAACAATCACTTCCCAGCTCCTGCTGGCCACACTATTTCTGATGCAGGCCAGGACGCCATTGGCTTTCTTGGCCACCTGGGCACACCGCTGGCTCATATTCAGCTGGCTGTCAACCAGCACACCCAGGTCTTTTTCTGCCGGGCAGCTTTCCAGCCACTCTTCCCCCAGTCTGTAGCGTTTCATGGGGCTGTTGTGACCCAAGTGCAGGGCCCAGCACTTGGCCTTGTAGAACCTCATACAATTGGCCTCGGCCCATCGATCCAGCCTGTCCAGATCCCTCTGCAGAGCCTTCCTACCCTCAAGTAGATCAACTCTCCCTCCCAACTTAGTGTCATCTGCAAACTTGCTGAGGGCACACTCCATCCCCTCATCCAGATCATTGATAAAGATATTAAACAGAACTGGCCCCAGTACTGAGCCCTGGGGAACACCACTTGTAAGCAGCTGCCAACTGGATTTAACTCCATTCACCACAACTCTCTGGGCTTGTCCATCCAGCCAGTTTTTTACCCAGTGAAGAGTACACCCGTCTAAGCCATGAGCCACCAGCTTCTCAAGGAGTGTGCTGTGAGAGACAGTGTCACAGGCCTTACTAAAGTCCAGGTAGACAACACCCACAGCCTTTCCCTCATCCACTAGGCAGGTCACCTGGTCATAGAAGGAGATCAGGTTGGTCAAGCAGGACCTGCCTTTCATGAACCCATGCTGACTGGGCCTGATGCCCTGGTTGTCGTGCACATACTGTGTGAGTGCACTCAAGATGAAAGTACAAAGGGACAATTCCCTAGTCCTGCTGGCCTTGCTATTTCTGATACAAGCCAGGATGTTATTGGCCTACTTGGCCACCTGGGCACACCGCTGACTCATGTTCAGCTGGCTGTCAACTAGCACCCCGTGAGAGACTGAAAGAGTTAATGTCTCAAACATTGTGGTGGGGCAAGTTCTTCAATGAACCTTGCATAACAACGAACAATGCATAGCAAGGAACCACAGGTGAAAAGAAGCCAGTCAGCACAGATCAGCACAGGACATCAGCAACAGGAGGGGAGGGCTTGCTGAAGGGTGCACAGCTCCATAGCAGCTCTGTGTTTTGATATGCTGTTGTGACATGCTGAGCCGGGCAGCTCACCATGCATGGCCAAAGATCAAACAACAGTCATGTCTGCAGGGAAGGAGAAGTTACTCCCCAAACGACCTCCAAGCCCACTGACCCACTTCCCAAAGGTTCGGGAAGCACAAACCATGCATGACACCTAATTAGCCAAATGAGTTCAAGTGCACACCTGAAGGAGGGGCAAGAACATTATAAAAGGTCACAAACTGAAGGCCCACATGTGCGCACCCTCCAGAACTGGACGCCTAGGCTGACTGGACCAACACTGGACCCAGGACTGGTGAAATATTTCTCTTTTCTTTTCCTTTTTCTCTCTGTCTTGCTCTCCCTTTCTCCTTCCTCTTTCATGATCCCTACACTTCATCCCTTTAAGACATAAAACCGTTGACCAAGTCTGGGACTAGGAATGGATCCAGCTACCCCTAGGCTCTTCTCTGAGGAGTCTAGAAAACAAGGGGGTCCACTCTGAACCTTGTGACTCAATGGGAGGGATCTCTTTCTTCCCTGAATGGATGTATATGGTTACCACGGGTTACATGGTTTACTGACTTAGTTTCATGCCAATTCCTGTTGTGAGAAACTCCGCCACCTACCATTATGCCTCCCAAGTTCAGGTTACTTCTGCCACGAATAAAATGTTTAACTGATCATTTGGTGTCATTTCACCTTAATTTAGCCCGAGGGAATTCTGAACTCAGCACACCTCCCTGGTCCGTCCAGCCTGGGTCATGACACACCCCCAGGTCCTCTTCCACCAGGCAGCTTTCTAGCCACTCTTCCCCAAGCCTATAGTGTTGCATGGGGTTGTTGTGACCCAAGTGCATGGCCCAGCACTTGGCCTTGCTGAACTTATAGCAGTTGGCTTTGGCCAATTGATCCAGCCTGTCCAGATCCCTCTGCAGAGCCTTCCTACCCTCATGCAGATCAACCCTCCCTCCCAACTTGGTGTCATCTGCAAACTTGCTGAGGGCACACTCCATCCCCTCATCCAGATCATTGATAAAGATATTAAACAGAAATGACCCCAATACTGAGCCCTGGGGAACCTGCCAGCTGGATTTAACTCCATTCACCACAACTTTTTGGGCCAGGCCATCCAGCCATTTTTTTTTACCCAGTTTATTCAGAAAAATGCTGTGGGAAATGGTGTCAAAGGCTGTACTAAATTCCAGGTAAACAACATCCACGCCATTTCCCTCATCCACTTTCCCTCATCCATCCTGTCACAGGAGATCAGGTCAGTCAAGTAGGACCTGCCTTTCATAAACCTATGCTGACTAGGCCTGATCACCTGGTTGTCCTGTACATGCTGTGTGATAGCACTCAGGATGATCTGCTCCATAACCTCCCCCAGCACCAAGGTCAGGCTGACAGATCTGTAGTTCCCTGGATCCTCCTTCTGTCCCTTCTTGTAGAGGGTGTCACTTTTGCCAACCTCCAGTCAACCGGGACCTCCCCAGTTAGCCAGGAATGCTGGTAAGCAATGCAAAGTGCCTTGGTGAGCACTTCTGCCAGCTCCCTCAGTACCTTTGGGTGAATCCCATCCAGCCCCATAGACTTGTGTGTGTCTAAGTGGTGCAGCAGGTTGCTAACCATTTCCCCTTTGATTATGGGGGCTTCATTCTGCACTTCTTCCCTGTCTTCCAGCTCAGTAGGCTGTGTACCCTGAGAACAATTGGTTTTACTATTAAAGACTGAGGCAAAGAAGATGTGAGATACCGAGAGACTGGCAACCATTTTGTCTCAAAAGCAGGTAGCTGCAAGCAGCCAAAACAGGACGTGCCCTGTGGAAGTGGGGCAGTGAACTGTTTTGAAAGGCTTTCTAGCAGTTGTGCCTGGAAGAGGCTTTCTGGCAACTGTCCTTCTGTGAAGCTTTCTAGTGGTTGCATTTTGGACGTTTTATCACAGGTTTGGACTTTTGGCACGGGCCCTTACCACGGCACTTGTGTAAACAAATTAAATGGGATAAGGGGGCATCAGCACCCCCCTCACCCCCTACTCCCTCCTCAAGAACTTTCAAGAAAACCCCACAACACATGCGCAAAAGGCTCTTGGACGACGGTATGGGGGGGGG
This sequence comes from Haliaeetus albicilla, assembly GCF_947461875.1. NCBI lineage: Eukaryota > Metazoa > Chordata > Aves > Accipitriformes > Accipitridae > Haliaeetus > Haliaeetus albicilla. Next base: position 42,455,324 of record NC_091516.1, read on the forward strand.
GGGGGGGCGGGGAACAACCAACCCCCGGGTGTGAGCCTGCTGCCTGAGGAATCCAGGGAGCTACTACTGAGACTTTCCTCACTGGATCCAAGAGTGGTGATACTTAACACTCCTTTTTTTCTCTTTCTCTCTCTCTTATCTCTTCTCTTCCTCCTACCTTGTTGTTAGGGATTTAGCCACACTTGTGTTTTAAGTCAACATTAAATAAAACATATTTCAAGCATTTAGGAGCCACTGTCATGACTCCTGCCCTGGGATTTGCCAAGTGAAACAGGGTGTTGAAATTTTCCCTGTCTCTCCTGAGTCACTGTCGTGACTCCTGTGTGCAGCAATGGAGTATCTAAAAGATCGCCTCCCCTACACCCACCGAGTGGGACAAGACAGAAGGCATTAAGTAGCTCAGCCTTTTCCTCATCCCTTGTCACTATGTTTCCCCCTGCATCCAATAAAGGATGGGGATTCTCCTTAGCCCTCCTTTTGTTCTGAATGTGTTTATAGAAATATTTTTTATTGTCTTTTATGGCAGTAGCCAGATTAAGTTCTAGCTGGGCTTTGGCCCTTCTAATTTTCTCCCTGCATAACCTCATGACATCTTTGCAGCCTTCCTGAGTTGCCTGCCCCTTCTTCCAAAGGTCATAAACTCTCTTTTTTTTCCCCTGAGTTCCAGCCAAAGCTCTCTGTTCAGCCAGACTGGTCATCCTCCCAGCCAGCTTATCTTTTGGCACATATGGATGGCCTAATCCTGTGCCTTTCAGATTTTCTTCTTAAAGAATGTCCAGCCTTCCTGGACTCCTTTGCCCTTCAGACTGCCTCCCAAGCAACTCTCTCAACCAGGCCCCTAAACAGGCCAAAGTCTGCCTTCTGGAAGTCCAAGGTAGCAGTTTTGTTAAACCCCCTCCTTACTGCTCTAAGAATCGAAAACTATCGTTTCATGATCACTGTGCCCAAGATGGCCTCAAACCATCACATCACCCACAAGTCCTTCTCTGTTCACAAACCAGTCCAGAAGGGAGCCTTCCCTAGTTGGCTCACTCACCAGCTATGTCAGGAAGTTATCTTCCACACAATCCAAGAAACTCCTGGACTGTTTCCTCTCTGCTGTATTGCATTTCCAGCAGACATCTGGTAAGTTGAAGTCACCCATGAGAAGAAGAGCTAGCAACTGTGAGACTTCTCCCAGCTGCTTATAGACTATTTTGTCTCCCCCTTCATCCTGGTTGGGTGCTCTAAAACAGACTTCCACCATGATATCTGCTTTGTTGGCCTTCCCCCTGATTCTTACCAATAAACACTTAACTCAATCCACCCTTATCAAGCTCCAGACAGTCAAAACACTCCCTAACATACAGGGCTACCCCCATCACCTCTCCTTCCTTGCCTATCCCTTCTGATGAGTTCATAGCCATCCATTACAGCACTCCAGTTGTGTGAGTCATCCCACCATGTTTCCATGATTGCAACTATATCATAGTTTTCCAGATGCACAATGGCTTCCAACTTCTCCTGTTTGTTGGCCATGCTGCATGCATTGGTGTAGATGGGCTATCAATCCTGCCACCTTTTTTGGGGGAGAAACCCTAATTCCTATGTGACTGTTCTCTGGTGCTTCCTTGGTTTCTAACACATCAACAACTCTTATGTCTTTGCTGCCACATGCATCTCCACACTCCTCACCTCCACTGAGATTACTAAGGTTTTGCGCACATTAGTACAGGGACATTTCAAACGTGCTCATCGTGGAGCAGGCTGAAGGACCTTGCTAGCACACCATCCATCAAACATTGGCATGCCGCCCCCAGGCTTATCTCTAGTGAGCCTGGTTTTACCCCCTTCCCCCTTCAAATCTAGTTTAAAGCTCTTTCAATGAGCCCTGCTAACTCCTAATATCACTTAACTTGTTGATTTCCTCAGGTGCAGCTGAGAAGCCACAGACTGAATCAGCCTCATGAAACCTCCCATTTGGTCTGCAAGTCTTCTCTGTGAGATGGAGAAAGGTACTTAAGCACAGACCCAGGCTCTGCCACCATGGAGAGAACAAGAGAGCAGTAGTAGCTGCTCCTATGGGGGGGCTGCCTTGTGCAGTCTTCCCCCTTCATCAGCAGAAGCAGCAGCCCAGACCTCCAGATCAGGAAGTTCCAGTCCTACAGCAGCCACTGCTACTGTCCACCTGTATCAGATAGGCATGGAGGCCAAGTCTGGCAGCTGCAAACAGTCCACATTGATGTATGTTTGCATAAAATCCAGAATTTATCTTCAGGAGCCAAAGATGAAAAGTCAGTGAAACCACAGGCTATGCTTGGATATTTAGGGTCCTGTTCTCTCTCACACAATCATGTGGAAAGTTTATGCAGTAACTCCATACTTCACTAACACTGCCTCAAAACGTTATTCTTCTCTTTTGTTGTTTCTGAACAAAACTAAAAAGAATTGCTCTTGTACTAAGGTGCAGCAGCACAGCTGGAAGGAAAACAAATCTTTCATTATTAGTTTTCTAGAAAGATATTATTTTACTACTGAACAGTATGTTTTGACTCATATTGAGCTTTCCAAGTGGTAAAATACTGTATCAGTATTGATAGAGATAAAAGAAAAGATTTCCTGAAGACCTAACAGATTTCTGAGATACAACTGTCTTGAAAACTTTTAGCATTATGGCAAGGCTAAACACAGCCTGCAACATCTTAAGACACAGTGATTTTCAGCTCTGCCACTGCTGTTCCTTCTTTTAATAGATTGTAAACATTTGGCATGATACAAAATGGAATTTATAATCTACACTTCACAATTTCAGTCATTTTTTCTTTGTACAACATGTTCAACAACATGGTCTTGTTACAAACATTTTTGTCCATTAATGCACATATAAGCTGCAGTTATATGAAGTCTGGAGGAAAAGAAGAGGCACAATTGTGAGGATAAAGGGGTTTCTTGTTTTCCCTTTTCTTTGGAGCACAATACAAACTCAAAGTGATGACAACTGAATTTTGTCTTAGGCATAACAGCTCCTGTCATGCAGAAATCCAAAAGGAGAAAAAAACCAAACATTAACTGCAGAAACTTTCTAACACTGAAAACTAACTAATCATCTATGGGTACATGGTAAAGGTTAGTAAAACAAAGCACGCATTAGCTTACTTTATTTCAGGAGTAACAATTTCTGCTGCTAAACTGTCTGAAGGCTCTTGTCTTCCCAAAGGCATCAATCCTGGGTCAGGAAAAGTAAAAAAACATTAGCAAGCAGACCAGTAACTTTCTTTAAAAGACCAGAAGCAAACATTGTTCTAGAAGTTTACAGCTTTAGAGTAATGCTAGACAATGGAAAATGACACAAAGCCAGGCTACAGCGAGACAGACAAGCACAATTTTATTTGGAGAATAATCATTACTTCTGTCTTCATCCAGTCTGATGAAGTAGTTTTGTGGTGAATTTTCTACTCATTAGCTTATCTAAGAACTACAAAGCTGTGCAACATTACACATAGAAATAAACTGCAACACATGAAACATCATACATACGTGACAATACTTAATATCTCTCCAAAGAAAATTGTGTCACTACACAGAAATCAGAAATACATTATAAAAACATCACACTGGGGAGGAGATTAACATTTCTCATTGACTGAAATAACTGAAGTTTTCAAATGCTTACAAAGTTGTGAAGAGCTGAAGCAGCTTTTCACTGCTGATCTTAGAGGAGCTTAAATTTATTCTGTGCTAAACAAAAGCGCATTCAAGACTCTCCAGAAAAGTCCTGTAAACTTTAGAAAAGATGCATTTAATCTCATTTGTTTTTTACCTGTAGTAGTGAGTTGACCCTCCTGAGCTTGTACACATCTAAGCTCTTCAATAGTTTCTTTCAAAGAATCCCTTTCTGTTCTTAACCTCTGAATAATTGGAAAGAGAATGAATATCAGTCTTGGTGCCACAAATTCATTTTTAACAGCACGTAAGTCACTAAAAGTCACAGCCTTCAACACTTTAAAAATAATGTAATGCAACTCTAAAGATAATTTTCAAATTAAGGCATTTCAGTCTATTTCATAACAGAATAAATATAACCATAAATATAATACATTCCACGTGAACAGTGGGGAGGGGGGGAGTTGGGAAGGGTTACTGCTCTGCATTACACTTACAGGGGTAAAAATATCAGGGTATAAGCTTACAAAATCAAGACATTAGTGACACAAAGTTCTGGTACCAGGTAGTAAACAGCAGCTACTGAGGCCACTCAGCAATCCTCCTTTTCCCCTCATTGGGACTGATTGCAAGGGAAAAGGAAGTGAATTAAGAGACTGTAGCTTTTTCCCTCACCAAGAAACCAAGGTTTAGCCAGGAATGAAATAAAAAGCAGGTGAGTACACAGTCAACATAAAGAAACCGCATTAACTTCATTTTGTTTGTCTTTCAACAGTGAAAATGTGAGCAGCATTTCCACATCCACTTTCACCAGCATCTTAGCTATGGAAGAAAACCAGTTGCTTGAGGCTCAATCCAAAGAGAACTGAAGAACAGGACTGGACCACCTTGGGATCTAGACAGATGGGCTCTTCAGTAACATCAGGCAAATACTCTCCCAATTTGGCACAAGTCCCCATTTGGCAAAAAATGAGAATCTGCAGGTAGCATCAAGTTTTTGTCCAGAAGGTTGTCAAGACCAAAAATGAAAGGAGAAAATGGCAACTATGTAAAGATCCAAGTTGTAGATTGCTCCAAAATCAGATATGTCCAGGTATGAAGTTGTATCAGCTGACAGCTCCTTGCATTTCATCCTATTAACAGTGTGATTCAGATATATTTCATATTTCAGCCCAAATGGATCCAGGACTTGGAATCCCTTTGGCAAAGAACATTTTGGTGAGGTGTGACAGAGGCTTCTGCCGTATTTCTGAATCTGGCAGGGTGAACTCTGGTGCAACTGTCAGAACAATCTGAATAAAGTGTACATTCTGTTAGCACTGAAAGTCATTTCACAAACCCCACAGATGAAAAACCTGTTTTTACCATAAATACTACAGAAGAGCCACACAGAGGAGCACTCAAATTCAGTGGCTGAAAGCAAGGATTCTGCAGTCTGCTACCGTCAGTCAGAAAACACTTAAGTTGATTAATCAAAAGCCAGAATATTTTAATGAATAGAAAAAGCTCTAGGGCTTCATTTGCACACTGCAAAGTCAAGTCATCAAATTACCTTAGTACTTAACACACAACACAACACAGAGGTGAAGTTCCAAGCTACATAGCTGAAAGATATCAAACAGGCTACCACACTTTGCCAGAACATAAAGACAGGGATAAAATCAATTTCAGCCAACTGTTTCCAAAATACAACTGACAAGATACCACTAAGTAGCTTGTGACCTGTGTTGAGCAACCTTACTGATACATATGTGACAACAGAAACAGAAAGAGTAGGTAACACAGGTAGTGAATCACTAATTCAAATGTTGAGAGACTTCAGCTGTAATCTACTTCTCACAGGTGCATAACAGTTTAAAAGAATGTATTGAAAAACATTTGCCCCCAAAAATGCTATTTGCCAGGGGATAAAACAGAATACTATAGGATGGCCTGCAATTCAGATCCTTTGTGCAAGTGAAATGGTCCACCAAGCAATGGGTAAGCCACAGGCACAACCTTACCATTGTCAAACATAACAAAACTGGAAAACCAAACATTAAATAAAGAGCAGGAAAGAAAGCCAAAGCACAGTATGACCACAGTTATTATGGGCAGTCCAATCTGAACTGAATGGCAGATGGAAGTGATAGCAAGGACAAGTGTCCACAACAGTTTGAAAATCTAATAAAATATGGAAATCAAAGACCTATGAATAGACAATAACTAAAAATTTCCAGTTCAAATGCTATTCAAGAGCAGGGGCAGGAAATTTTGGAAAGAATTGGACAGGAAATATGACTATTGAGGTAAAAGCCTACAGAGACTGACTAATGGATAGATGGACTTAGCTACTTAAAACAAGTCTAAGAAATTGCTAACTCAAAGTGCTGGCCTTGGTTTGAAGTAGTTTGAGGCATCTGTGTATACATTCCTAAGAAACAAGCCGAAATAAACTGGTGAGAAACAATAGTGTGCAAGAGAAGTCTGAAGGATCAGTCTTGGCAAGAGAGGACAGAGCAATTAATCGCAGAATCACTTGCAGAAAATGACAGGAAGGGAATAAACTGGTATCCATTCTGTGTGTTCCATGTTGGCAGTACAAGATAGATCAACAAGGAGCTGTCATAAAAAGGCAAGATTGCCATAAAGGACACATCCCTCCCTCTACATGACTCCTAAGCCTCTTGCTGCAGTAGTCATGACTCCACAAAGAGAAGCATGCTGATGGTACCTCAAAGAATGCTTTAGAAAAAACACAACAGGAGTTTAGTTCTAGGATGATACTGCAGAAACCCTACTTTAAATAGTTTTTCAGGACGTATTACATATACCCTGGGTGTTTATTAACCTTCTCATGGTAAATGGTCAAGAAACAACTTCAGATCCCAAATATGAAGGTGTTTCCTCCTAAAAATGGGTTGAATATGTTTGTACAGTCACTTCATTCCATGCTGTACAGTTCTTAGGTTTAAAAAGGATCTTGTACACAAACATTTGAAAATTTTAAGTGAAAAAAAGACTTCCTAAGTTAAAAAGTTTGCTATAAATGGCTAACGATAATTACCATACCTCTGTGTTATAAAGGACATAAAGTTGCTATTGCTACCACAATAAAATAACACCTTGGCACTTACATCTTTTTCTTTTTGGAGGCTGTCTACTTTTTCTTTCAGTCGTTTGCATTCATAATCTAATTTATCAGCTTTCTTGGATTCTTCAGATAACCTGTTTTGTAGTTCAACTGCCTGTGAGAACAAGAATCAATAATTTGTCTGCAAATGTTAATATTAGAACAAAATACACAAGACAAAGTAGCCAATTACCATGCACCACAAGTCATGTTGTAAACAAGAGAAATAGTTACCTATAGGACATACTAAAAACTGCTTTCATCAGTTGTTCTGTGTTTCAGCAAAACCAATAGCATTCAAATATTAGGTCTCAACACAAGCAAAAGAAGCAAAAACTGAAGTATTTTCACTACATCTGAAAACAAGAATTTAAGCCCAAGCATGGTTTACAGAAAAAAGCTGTATAGTTCTATGGATCAAAGAGCTTAGGAAAAGTAGAAAAATCCTCCTGTATTCTGAGAAGCCTAGGAAAAAGAAAAAACTCTGAAGAAAGCAAATTACCTACACCTTTCGTTAACTCTGTTTCACAAGCCTCACTCAGAATTCAACCACCAGTTTAAGCAGTCAGGTAATGTTTCTTAACCTGAGATTTTCCGGATCATTTTTAATATACTAATATAAAGATTCAGCCACAGGCTCATAACCAGTTTGCTTTACTTCAGAAGGAAACATTGCTAACAAAGTCGCATATATACTTTCAACTACAGATCAGTAAAGAGCTTTTAAAATTAAATGAGCAGAAATCTGAAAGCTGAGCAGAAACGATCCAGGCAGCAAATCAGTGAAGTCTTGCCTTTTCAAAACTCTCAGCCTTTACTAGTAAAGGCTCATTCCAAGTACACTAGTCAAGCTCATAATGCAGAGAGCATGGAAGCAAGTAAGCTGAATAAAGACTGACCTGCAAACACAAAAGCTGAATGAAGACTCAGCTAAAGATGTACAGCTTCTTCTGAAGCAATTGATAAGAAAGCGTTTTCATGGCTTTTAGATTACAGAGAAAGCGATTAACTTAAATTGTGAAGCAAAGCAGTAGCCATAGCTACATTAAGACCGCCTAGTGGTTCTAATTACCTTTTATTTTCAATGTGTATAGCTACAGCAAAATAACTACCAGGCCTAAAAATCTGCATGGTCTTAAGTCTTAGACAAGGACTTTGCTGTTGTTGTTCTTAAATTAAAGGCTGCAAAAAACCCACAGGCTTGCCATTTCTGAAATTATCAGATTAAAAAAAGTATCACAATGTGAGATATGAAAATATTTCATTTCTCATATGTAATATCCATCACTGGGGCTATCAGAATAACTGCAGATATAAAAAAAATAAAAATGCAGGCCTCCACCTGTGATTGTGTCCCTACTTGCAAAATAGGTATATTTTCACCTCAAATGAAAACAAATGCATTAATGTTTGTAATTACTCATGCTGTGGTAATGGTATGCAGAAGAACACAGCGGGAAATAAATTGTCTTGAATCAGGACTTGGGAGTGTATAGAAAGATATACAGCTACATGGTAGTGCAGAAGATTAAAAAAAAATTAAATACCATCACATTTACTGAGCATTATCTGACACGTGGAATGACTAAAGCAGGAATCTTGCAGCAAAGAAAAACAAATATATCAGAATGTACATGCACAAAGGGGCTGAATTAAAATTACAAAAAATAATCCTGGAATCTTCAGATTTCAATTCTTCATTTTGCAATAAAAAGTTTATTAGAAAATGCTTGTGCTTGCTTTCAGAAAAGTGAACAAAACCTCTTAAATAACTAAATGCTATTACAACTCTCAGCACAATACGTCACCACTAACCTCATCTCACAAAGTGCTGGATTGGGTGAAGATGCAATTTCCTTGCAGATCACTATAGGAGTTTGAACAAAGCACTTTCATCTGCACAGCACAAAGCTTCTAAGCCTAATAAATAAAATTGTCTGACAACATCATCCTGAGTGGGATTGGATCCTTCACACACCAGACAAGACACATTCCATTACAGGGCCACACTAGTCCTCAGCAATGACATAACATCAGAATCCTTATACCTGGCTTAATTCTTATAGCACAACTTAGGATTCCCAGAAATTAATTTCGTGACAGCTCATGATTCACAGGCAGGTCTCAAAAGGAACCCAGCCTTACAGACACTGACGGCAAACACACTGTCTGTTCATTTTGAGAGACTGTGGCTAGGTGAAGAAAACTCACATCTGTCACAATACACCTGAGGTTTATTCCAGTCTCAGCCAGTGGAACAGTTTTGTACAAATCAACAGCTCCTCTGACATGAAATCCTACCCATAAAACACAGGGAATGATGAAGAAAAGGAGGAGTACTTTTGCAGCACAAATGATGGGACTGCCCCTTCCAAAATCCTTATTGTTGGTGAAGTAAGAACGATCAGATGCAGATGTCAAGGTTACACAACTGTATCACATGCTCAGCTGTTCAATGGAGTGAAGTATTTGTTGCCAGTAAACATGACACTATTTGTGTGAAAGGCCATTGTTTTCCACATTTACTTTTCCCTTTGATTGTCTGTTATTTCAGCATTTTTCTCGTCCAAATTATTTTTTTCTGGTGGAATCATTTGGACTGTATCTACAGTTAGCATATAGAGGCTGAAGCTAGTTGTCTTAATAACCAAGATGGCCAGGCGCAGGGAAAATGCTGTCGTCTTAGGGTCACATATTGCTCCTGGGCTTATAATGTTTTTAGTGGTTGTTTCTGTATTTTATTCTGCTGTAAGCTGACCTATAGGGACTCCTGTACCATGACCATTCGAGCTTTTGAGCAGGCAGAAATACAGAGCAGGCACTAGTACTTTAACAAGCCACGCTCTGTCTGGCCCTGTAACAAGAATCCCAGAATGATGCCATGTCAATGTAGTGTAGAAGCAGAGAGAAGATTAAGCACATCTTCCACCTTTACAGAAACAGGATCACATGGCACTTTGATAAGCAGGAAGATAAACAGATGCCTTTCACTCCAGAGTGTGCTGATGACACATTTTGTGCTCTGCTGGGTGCATATAAACAACAGGGATGATATGCATCCTTCTCTCTTCATAACTGGACAAATTCAGATGTTTCAGACAAACTAGAACCTTAATAAAAAGAAGTTACTTAACCACAGGAATAACTTACCTCAGCTGTGGTGCACTCCTCACTGCTGGAAATTTGTAAGTTAAAAGCAGATACTTTTTCTGAAAGAAGAGGCTCTAATTCAAGCCCCGCTACTGAATAGGAATTAGGAATAATTTGAGAAGAAAAATCTGTTGATTTTTTCAAAGGAAGAAATACTGCTTATTGGCAAACTAATGTAAACTTGAAATAATGATAAGAATTGCAGGAAAGGAGGACAAAGATAGTACCTACAAAACATGCAAGTCTTTTAAACACAAGGAGCTGTTTGTTCATAATGTCTTTTTTACTTTGAGGTATTAGCCATGTTATGAAGAGAAAGTGTTGAACAATACAGAGAACTGTTGCACTGATATCTGTTCTCACCTGTCTCTTGTATGTTTCCAGCTGACTGCGTGCTGCGTTAGCCTTCCTTAGCTCTTCTTCGAGGCTCACGGTATTTTGCATGTAGATTGTATTCTTCTCTTCCAAGAGTTTCACTTGCCGTCGCAAATCACCCAGGTCTTCCAATTTCTTTTTGTATGACTCTACCTGGCTTTCTAACTTGGCTACTTTATCAGAAGAATGCCTGGAGGGACAGATTTGTATCAAATTTGTACTCTGAAAACTTCCAAAATGAAATGTCCTGAAGCTTCCTCAGTATTTTGCCGTAATAAAGAAGACATTCTTACATCATGGGGAGAACAAGAAAGCAATCATATCCTCCTACGACTAACGTTTTCACTTTTAAATTGTCTCCTTCTCTCTCATGACTATTTGTCAACTGAAAGAACTGTTGATGGAGGTACTTTTAGACACTATCACTCTTCCTAATACAGCCTTCTTATCTACTTCCAATCTTAACAGTTAAAGCACCTTCACTCCCACCCATTTCCTTTCAATTCTAAATCAATCTTTAGTCCTGCATTTTACAAGGGTAAAGAATAAAATTTTCTGCCTTTCAATTTGTTTTAATGATAACCAGGAATAAAATCATAAAGATCTATCTCCTGGGCAGCATATACTTGGTGACAGAGAAGTACCATAACAGCTCTGGAGCCTGATTCCTTCTAAACAAAATGGAACACCAGGCTCCATTCATAACATTTCAGAGTTTTTTCCATCTACCTGGTGCACTGCCGGGACATCAATAGCCCTCCCACCCACCCTCCCACCCCCCCGCTACTATAACTGTCCCCAGTTTCATTTTAGAACCAACTGATTTACACTCAATTTTCTATGAAATCTAGAGAATCCCCCATTGAATTGACAGTCAATTTATGGAACACTGCGACAAGCCAAATCTCCTTATTCTCCAATGAAGTGCAGAGCCTCTCTCTGGGGCAAGGAATTACTCTTTGAACCCATGCTGCCCACACAGATGGTTTATGGAATTGTGCAGCCTGATGAGCTCATTCCTCATATTAATGACAGAGGAGATAAAGACAGATAGCTTTGGTAGAAAGCTCCTGGTGAATTAGAAAAGTCAGCATTAAAATAAGCCTTGCTAGACTTGCTAGAAAGAGTGATACAGGTGGGTAGTAGATAACTGTTCTGAGTAACACATGCAGCAAGACACCACTACGGAAGGATTAAGTTCCATAGTAAAAGGGGCTGCCCCACCCTCTAAACCCCTAGCATCATCATATCATGATAACTTTGGGTGCTAAAATCCAGTGGCAAAGACAGCTGTAACAGATGCTGTTCATATTAGCATTATATGATGAACCAAAAGCTCCACCCTAAGTCCAAATAATGCAAACCCAGGAAAGGAAAGGGTCTAGTTCCCTGATGAGAACAAATGCCCAAGTCATGATGCAGGTAAGTAGAGAATACTCAGGAGACCAGCGAGTGACTTGTTATGACCATAAGATGGTGTAGGATTGCTAAGATTACTAATATTTATTGATTAGGTACATAATAAATAACTGTATTACTTAAGCAGAACTGTGTGGTCATCTGTGTACTTAACTGGAGGATCAAGAACCTTGGCATTGAGAAAGTGTTTATATTTAATATTAAAATTATTTAAACAAAAGCTAATGAAGACTAAGTACAGAAATGGTATGGATTAAAAGTTAATAGTTGAAAAAGGGTTAATGGAACAGAGTTTACCTGAGTATATCTATCTCATCCTTCAAAGACTGAGCCTCCTCTGCCAATGTAGTAAGCTCTTCTGTTTGTTGTCTCAATTCAGCAATTTCCTTTTCTAGTTCTTCACAGCGTATTCGATAGTCATCTTTGGCAGCTTCTAATCTGTAGAAATGAAGTAAAACAGAAAATAATTTCTCAGTTTGAGCCACAGTTACCTTTCCTCACCATGGTGCTCTCTAAAAATACATGAAACAGCCTTCTGGTGCAGTGAAAGAGAAGAGCAGCCCAATGTGCTTATTCAAAAAAGTAGAAGCAGGTTGATTTTAAGGCTCCAAATTTGATATCAGTCTTTATATTTGGAAGATCACAAGGTAATGTATGTTCTCAGAAAGACAAATCTTGAGTTTTTTCTGTCATAGTAATTTTTTGCAATGGAAGCTCAAGCAGAAATTTCCACCTTTTTTCATCTTGGGGCATACAGAGTTTGAACATGACACCTTTATCCTAAGATTTTGTTCAGCTGTTCAACTCCTATACACCGTCAACAATATTGACCTGATTGTCAGATGTTCTAAATGCCATAGAGGTTTCACCAAGGTGGCTTGCTTTATTTACGTACAAAGAACCTGTGCCTGCCCAGTACCTCTGAAGAGCCAAGTCACACATTTAGTTATCTAGTTAGCATGTAAAGAACTCAGACCAAAGTTTCTGGAGTGAACTACTTACATATAGCATACACAGCCAAAGCTGCATTAACCTGGCAGTGAACAAAGGGAGTAACTGAGAAATTTTGTCAAAGCATTTTGTACAAATGGTAGAGGACACAACCTAGAACATGAAGTTCTATTGTGATATTTTGATCTGAAATTAAAATAAAAACAATCCAGGAAAGGAAGTATGGGCATGGTGGAAAAAAAAAAAAAGCAGTATTCTATCCATTAATTCAAGGATTCCAAAAAGAATCTACAAGAACGGAGACAAGAGATAGTCAGTAGGTCATCTAAACCATATACAACAAAGATTTGGATCGTGATAGACTGGAACTGTCAAAGGACATAAAGCAGCAAGAGTGGGAGAAAAACTGTTGTACCACACTGGGCATCAGTTAAGCTGTACATACATCCTGTTTGGTCAGGTAGAGCTGGAGAAGGAAAACACACAAACTGCCTTCAGAAGCCACATGATATGAAGGCAGGGGAAGGAGGTAAAGGAGGTTGGGAGATGAATCTCACATGTGAAAAGGGTTTAGAAAGACGTTCAGAACCTGAAACTAGAGTAACAGGCAGTGCAGGTATTGCATATGGGGACAAAACCTGTTTGAACAGCAATTGATAATAGACTCAGGCAGGAATCATTCCAGAGCACGGAGATGAATAAGGTGAGATAAAAGGGGACATTAGAGAGACATCACTACATTACACGGTAGATGTATAGAAAGAAGAAAAATAGGCACTAGCTGCTGTGAAAGAGAAACACTAAACATTTTTCAAGAAACTGAAGGAAGAGGGTGTGCCTAACACGCAAGGAAGAGGCATAGCAAGAGACCGTGGAAAAACAGCAAAACAGGCAAAAAAGGAAAGTTACATGGCAGCTGACAGAAGAATTAACAAAGGGCAACCAGAAGAGGACAGAAAGAGAAGAAAAAGTGGCAGCATAAAGAAATACCATAGTTTCACTCACAAAGGATAGGGAAAGAACAGCAACAAGAATGAAAAGATGATGGTGAATTGGACCGGCTTTCTTCAGCAGAAGAGGCTTACACAGCCTGAAAGCAACAGTCAAAAGGACCAGGAAGGATATTTAAAGAGGAACTGCATTTCCATGTGTTGAGAAAATGCAAATGAAAAGCAGAGTTCACTTGCAGATAATCTCCATCTTTCAGATATGAAACAAATTGTTTTCAAATTCAGAGAAGGACATACTTTGCTGCATAATAATACCACCTGTAGTACTGCCCATAGCAAACTTCCAGCTAGGAGTTCCTACACCCTAAAAATACAATCAGAATAATCTACATACAGGAAAGCATGCTACTTTACATCCTCACTAATTTTGAAAAACATGGGTGAAGTGACTGCACACAAACAATTCAAAATAACTTCACAGAGTAGAGAGTAACAAGTATACAGCATTTCATACTTCTTCAATGAAGAAATTATGCATTTTTTAATGCTGGAGCTTGTAAAGAGGTAAATCATAAGATGTACATCACATAAAAACTTTACTACTGTGGTTATACCACCCACTATACATAATTGCCAGCAGAACCAGAAGTATATAATTCATGTCTGTTGCCAGTTACAAACAAACCATCTGACCAAGTCTAGCTTTTCTACCTGAATGTTTCCTCCTGGAGTTGTTCTAGTTGTGTCTGCAGTTGCAAGTGCCTACGACCTGCAGGGCTGTTGGGATCTTCAATAGAATCAGACTGATTTAAACGTTCCATCAAAATCTGGTTCTCAGCGAGCAAGCTGCTCTTCTCCTCCTGGAGGGCTGCAACCTGTTGTAATAGGAGCATAAACTGGAATAACTGAGCTATCTAGCTATAGAGAGCAACTTTTTATCGTGTGTATCAACAATGGCAATACACAGGCTTCAATAATCACATTTCACAAGAATATACTGTAACATTAATGGGTATTCAATTGCTATCTGATGTAACCAACATACTGCAACATCAGGGGCAGATTTACCACACCAAAAATGTAACTAATCTTAACTGCATTTCGCACAAGCATCTAAAGAAAAAGTCTTAGTTACCACAGAAGATAACTTCATTATAATAAAAGTATGCATACCTTCCCAACAAACAAATAAAACTAGCCCTCCACAGTAAAGCTTTTAAAACCGATTTCCAAAAGAAACAATGCCTATCAATCAGACAGAATATCCAAATATAGATATGCAAGGGATGGCTGTGCGCTTCCTAGATTTTTTTAATCCAGTGGGCAACTGCAAGCAGACCTGAAACAGGAACACAGTCCCAAAGATAACTCAGTTTCCGCCAATGTTGTGAAAACAGGCAGCACTGCAAAGAACCCAAAGTGCTGCAACTCAAAGCTGAAGCATGGGTTCATATATCATTAAATAGTATAGAATTAACATGCAGGAGGAGGAGGGGAAGAGAAGGAATGTGACCATCTCAACAGAAGGAAATGCTTCAATAAAAGCTTGAATCAAATACACCAAAATCAACCATGACACACAAATCAGCTTCATTAATTCTAACAGTTACTGAACTGCTTAGCAAAAGCCTGAATTATACTCCAAAGTAGGGTTGCAATGGCAATGCCTTTTGGGGCTACCACTCTACACTCCTCATGTCTTCCGGACAAGGTATGCTTGATTTACAGTAAGGCTTAGTCTAAATCCATACACAGCTGACAGACTATAGTAACTTCGGATTGGGATTTAACTCTTAACTGAAACTGTTACAGCAGCATAACCTCTATTAGTTCTCTAATGCAAGAGTTGAGCCACACAGCTCGACCCCTTCCTACCTGAAAGAAAAACAGTTTTGTTAGTATGAATCATCTTAATACTAGCAACATTGTATCAAGATAAGAAAACAATGAAATTCACTTGGCTAGCACAAGTTAAGCAAAATAATTACTGTGCAATTTTCATTTCCCTTTTAAAAATTATGTTTCTACACTATACTACTTGATTTCAGCTGCCTAAAAATTAACACTTCTCTTTCCCAGTTCAAAATTAATATGTACAATATAGCAAACCTACCTGCATATCTAACTCATGACATCTCTGGGCAATTTCTTCTTTTGTTGCTAGTGCTTCATTTAATTCTTCTGTAGTTTTCTTCAGCTACCATAAACAACAAACATTTATAGTTTCATCACTCTCTGTGAAGTGTCTAAAAATACTCTGAACTACATGACTGTAAAATCATTTTTACATTTAGGTGATATATTAATATTTTTGAAAACTGAGGCAATTCTGTTCTTACAAAGAAACAAAGAAGCAGAAGTGATAACTGTTTAGTCTATATGACAGTAGAAAGTAAACATACCTAAAAGTAAGATTTGGTCTTACAAAGATACATTAGAATTATCACATCTATTCTATGAATTGAGTCAAAAAGTCCTGAAGAACTTGGGTCTGAAGAACTCGCCAACTCTGTACACTGAAAAAATTGTCAATACCACTTTTCTTTACGGATGCAAAGAGTGCATAATTTCAGTTTTCAATCTACTTTTCAAATACGGAAAGGACTGGAAGGTGGAATACAGGGAATGGACAATTAGGGTAAAATCTCTCTAGTCACTGGAAGCTACTCTTACTGCACAACAGGAATAGAGCCAACATGGTGAGGGAGAAGCCTACCCTCCTGAAAAAGAGCACTGAATCTTGTAAGCAGTGAGAAATATCCAGATAATTCCCTTCAAAGGTATGTTCAAAGATATGTATCTTGCAAGTTCACACATGAATGTAGTTAGGATAACATAAAAAACAGCTACAAGAAAATTGACCTGATAAAACAGGTGCATGCATATTATGTATACAGAGATATAGACATATGTTATTATATATGATGAATTTTAGATGGGCTTTCCTAAACAGCATCATCATATCTTATTTTTTCAAGTTTATTTCTCAAGGGCCTGTTGACATACAAAAATTAATTCCATCTGCCAGAATTTACATACTTCTGCAGAAAAAGCATGATGGAGGAACACAGGGAACACCACTGTACTATACTTCTCGATTACAAAAAAACCTGAGGAAGTAGGAGTGTTAGCATGAGGTTGAGCCAGTAAAACACAATTGGTTTTGCATATTCTTTAAATGTATCAGATGGAAGGATTCTCTTTGAAAACTTCCTTTATATATTGTAACAGTTCCCAGGACTGCTTTAATGATTTTTTGAGCCACATCTATGATTTTTTTTAAACTGACTCTGGAAGTAGGAACTGGCAAAGAAAGTTTTATTCAAATACTACACACTTTTTTATCCTTCTTCCTCAATACCCAAAGATTTGCACCTGCCTGCAAATGACTATAGTATGTCATACAGCTAAACTTGTTTTTCAAACTGAGCTTTTCTCTCCTTTAAATATACAAAATGCATAAACTGAATTTATAAAGCAAAAGGACTCGAAATGCTGAAATTTAGTTTTCCTCTCCTTATTTGAATTTCCCACAAAACTCATGATTATAGAAAAAAAGACAGACTTCTTAACAACGCGAAATGACTGCCCACTGATGTGCTATGATTGAAAGAAAAGAAACATCTAGTCTTAGATACCTGCCGATCAAGTTCAACGTAAGCATCATTTCCAAGAGAGACTGGAGACTCCTTACTCATCAACTGCAATTAGATTACACCGGATTAGAAAAAGCAAGGATTTACTTTTAATATAAAAGCTAAGCTTCAATGAAATAACAAGCTGATTTTAACTTTGGGGAGCTTCAATCTGACGTCATTCAGAAGTTTTTAAATTCATTTTTTATGTATGACATTCAGAAACAATACAGAAAGAGTCTTCAGAATTTATAATACTTAAAGCACTATAAAAGAAATCTTACATCATCTCTTTTTCTTCTTAAAATGCACAGTCTTAGTTTATGATGAAACCTACAGTATACTCTGCTAAGCATTTTACTGGAGTGGCAATGGAATGATGGTAGCTATCAACACACCACGCAAGACCTGCCTTTAATTGTTCTCTGCCAGTGGTTTTCATTTTTTGATCACCTGGAAGTTCACATCAATTTATTTATTTAACTAATGTTGGGGGCATATCTATGTCAGCTAATTGCGCAAAACAAAGATGATCAAAATTCCTGCTCTGGAGTTGTCTGTAATTTGCAGATTTAAAAGGAAAGTTTATAGAGATTATTCCTGAAATAAGTATTACAATTCCTTTTATACTAACTTATTTTTTTGCAGGAATGACTGGTAATGGCTTTAAGCCTAGAAAACATGACCTCAGGCATGACTTTAAAGAAAAAAAAAAAGCCCTTCAAATTAACTGATGTGCTTACTAAATGATAAAAAGCTGATAAGAAACTAAATTTTCTTTCAGTAACCCACTGATCAGCTACATAGGTAGTTAAAAGCTAAAATCAAATGTAACAGAAGTAGTAGCCCAAAGACCTCCTCCCACCCACTTTCAGCAAACATATTAAGGCAAAGTCATTACTGAAAGCTGTAAGATACCAAATGAGAAATATGCTGTAACGAACTCAAAAGGCAGCATTACGGAATGACACTGATCGTTTCTGTCGTCCTATCCAAACACAAAATGTTTTATGAGTTCTCCAGTGACACAATTCATGGAAGTTACAATCAAAAAAGCCCTATCCTAACCAAAATCAGAACAAGATTTCTTTCCTAAGGCCTCCTGTCCAGTTACTCTCTCCAGAGACAGGGCTTCTGCTATTCCTTCCAGAAATCGGTGCTTTTGCATTACTTTTCATTGGCAAAGTTCCTCAGATACACAGAACTTTCATTTCTTCTCCATCCTTTCTGTTTATACCACTGTGTACAAGAGAAAAATCACTTTTTGATAATGACATCATTCAAATATTTATATACTTACGTTTCTCTCCTTTCCCCCCATCTCCTTAACTGGGATTTAACTGCGTACCACATGCTTAAATTCATCTATTTGTCGTCAACAGTTCTCCTCAGACCTTGATGATGTTTGCTGGTAACTGCTGAATTCCTTTCATTTTGTCTACATCTTTACAGTGACAAACTACTCTGAAATGAAGCACTCCATGAAGCCCAGATTCTCTGTAACAGTAACTAGAAAGTCCCTAGCCTCAGAGCTTTTCCCTGAAAAATGAAGTCATGTCTTTTTCATTACCATATATAGTGGCATTACAAACTTGTATTTAATTTAGGTCTGTGTTTTCTAAGCTGATTATAATTTTGCCATCCAAAACAAGAACTTCCAATCCCTCTCTGCTCTGTGATGTTTATAGATGTTTCAATTACTCCATTTCACTAGCTACTGTTTAAATGCTTTTCCAGATGACTAACAGCGATATCCGTATTAACCAAATACTGAACTCTTCTCCCTATTCTATATCCCACAACACTGTTCGCAAACACACTTCAGACACTAAATATGTTCCACCCATTAAGCCAGTACTTTCCAACTGGCAGGTCCCAGGCTGCATGAAGCCTGCAAGGATGTACAACATGTCCCTGACAGCCACCACCCTTTTCTGGATGTAGCGTAACTTCCTCTTCAGAAACCCAGCTTAATAGGCCTGCCCAAGACTTACTGTAGGAGGAATACAAGAGGCTGCACAACCCACTAGAGGCCACTGTGGTGTTGCTATTTTCTGTGGATTACCATAAAGAAAGCAGGCTGAGGCCAATAATATAATCCCTTTATTCTTCAATGAGTTTTGCCATCTGTCCCAAAACTTCCTGTCCTTACGAACCCTTAGCACAAATGTCCAGAGGACATTAGCTGAAGAAGGATTAGGTGGTGGAGGTACATGGTGTGGGTGCAGTGTGAATGTTACACAGAATTATTGGGAATGTCATGGGAAGAGTGCATGAGGCACTGAGGCCAAAAGCCACAGACAGATGACTGACTCAATGCAACAAGAAGCATCTTGCAATCTTATGACCTGTGATATTGTGGCGATGCTAAAGAAGAAATCTAAGTGATTGTGCTGCGTCCAGTAGCATGACCGGACAAGGAACAGGAACGAGATTGCCAGATTACTCACAAGTAATAACAGGAATCCAACTTCTGATCATCAGTTAACAATAAACTGAAGTTAAGTGGGGAGAGTTATCAGGGTGAGAGATTGCTTCCATCTTTTGCCTACACATCTCCCCACACATTGGAGATGACAGTGGTATATATAAACAAGTTATCTTGACCATGCTCTGCTTCTGAATTGCCTCTACCGAGTTTCTCCCTGCTTAGTAGCAAACACTTTACCATAAACAGCACAGCTAATAGGGTACAACTCTACCCACTTATCCAAACTTCTCTCTCTTTAGTAAGATTTACCAAAAAATTCAAGAAAAGTTTTACTGAATGCTGTTTTAGGATTGCATACAGACATGTATGTCAACTCAAAGCAAACACTACACCTTCTATCCACCTAAAAAACATAAGGTAACAGACTTGCCTAGTTTCCCCCTATTCTTCACTTCATTTCTTGTCCACCAGCATTCTCAGATACTACTGAAGTTTAGTGCTCCAAAACACTCATTTCATCAGTTACCTGCTTGATGGCATATTAGCTTTTTCTGCATTATTTGCTACTAATCTGATGATACTAGTAGGCTGTTATTAATTTTTAAAGCAAACTTACTTACTGTGTTCTGCTATATATCTCCTTTACTTACAAGCTCACATTCAGACAAATTCCTGAAATACTGTTCTAGTTCAGTGCTTCACATGCAGCCTGCAAGAGTGATATTAGAACACGTGGTCTTAACAGGTATGGGTCAATGCCAGTACTTTTGAGTGGCAAACTTTATTTCATTTCTATTTCAGCTGACTGACTCAAAAGAATAAAAAGCAGAAGGAAGTGGCCTTCTCATTCCCCCTCCACAGCTGCAAGTTTTCTTTTCTTCAGAAGCAAACTACAGGTGGGCATAAAGGTCTACCTTCACAATTTTGCAGTGCTGGAACTGGCTTTCAGCTCCAAACTCACAATGTAGCTTAAGTATAGTATCTATTTTCACATGTACCTTTAATGGATGATGATGATGATGTGCAGAGATTTTAAAAGTGAATTGATTATAAAAAGGGAAATCAAAAAAGTGCCTGCAAAATCAAGCAACTGCATTAGGCCTCTACAATAGAAGGAAGAGTCTGCTTAAGAGCTTCCCACAGTGAAAAAGCAAGCAACTAGCATTTACTTCCTTGCTTTTTTTCTGGTTTATTTTGCATATTTAGAATGAAGACTTGAAGTAGCACAAGTATGTGTTCAAATAATCAGAAAGTCATTTAAAATCAAAACAGCTTATTCTGTGGTGAAGAGGTCAGTCTGGATTTTAAATGGTACGATAACCAGGACATGACAATTTTTATAACTCTTTGTGTAGTTTTATGAGAAGCAGTTGTCATTCCCTGTTATCCTTTACATCTATACATTTTCATGCTTATAGCTTTGGTACGATGTCTTACAAAATACTTTGTAAGATCTGCTAATTTTATATTATTAAAACCTTCACTTCTTAACTGCCTTGCTTGTGAAATGTGAACAAGTTGTGTTGTCATGGATACATAAAGATTAGGGAAGGGGTAAAACTATCACAAAAACTGCATGCATGAATAACCTGAATTTCAAATGCTTTTTTTCCCCTACGCACGATTTGCATGATTTTGCAAATGCAGCTGCACCACTTAGTTGATGATGTTAAAAGTTCAAAACATTTGCTTCTTAAGAAATGCTTCTTCTACAGTTGCTAACATTGTACGAGCTCATTTAAGTGCCCGTGAAACAATGTCAAAATCCAACTTCTGTATTCAGAAGGTTGTTTTTCTTTTTTAAAGCATCTTTTTGTTTGTTTGCTTTTTAAGAGTCAAGGCTATGTATGACACAGTATGTATCCTTTAAAGCAGCTGGACTTTCTTCCTCCTCCAATACTGCTGACAGACCCAAGGAAATATTTTTCTATCATTTCGTAGCTATTCAAAAACCACTTTTACTTCAGACAAGATGAACCTTCAAACAGTCAGGACAAAACACAGGGGGAAAAAACCCCACAAACCCAAACAATTTCTACTTTGTGGAAGTAACACAGATGGTATTAATCCAGACAGGAAGTACCTTTTGCTATGCGCCCCAGACAAGCTTTGACACTAGCTCTAGTACTTTGCTGTTAAGAGCCTATTCTGACTCTCAACTTGACCTGCACAGAAACCTGCTAAGTGATCAAGTTACATATGTTCTAAACAGCAAAGGCAAACAATTTCACCAGCTACCACTTTCATCAATAATGACCTTGACTGCTCAAAGAAAAGACTTAGGAAAATGACAGCAGAATTTCTAAAGGATGTCAAGGAAAGGAGAGGAAATAAAAGAGAAATACATAATGGCCAAAATAATTTCTGTAAGGAAAGATTTTTGGCCCTTAAAAAAACCCTGCAAATTATGAAATTAAAAATGTTACATTATACATAGTAACATATTAATTGCAAGTAATAATAATTATAATAATACAAACAGAATATAGGAGTATACATTACAGAATATACAATACATAATTTGTATTTTTTGTAATATTTTTGATAGCTGTATTGTCCTTCTCTTCCTCTATGTTGTGCACAGCTTGCATTTAGAAATGCACACCTGCAGATTAGAATCTAAGAATCTAAGTGGTGGCAGCACAACAGATCAATTTGACTGCACTGAAAAAATAACAGAAAAGCATTGCTCAATTTATAAAAACCTTTATGGAGCATAAGGCATATTTTATTATTAATATTTTACTTTAAACATTTAAATAAGTGAAGAAAGGAAATGCTGAAGAGTCACAAGTTATTAAAAAGATCAAATAACCAAATAAAATATAAAACATAAAATGCTGCTTCTTCCATTTAAAAATCAGCTTCTTCATGCAAAAAACCCAGAAAGAACAGGTCAGAGGCTTGTTCTACTGTGCCTCATGAAATATTCTGAAATATGTATGAAAAGCAAAGAAGTATCAAAACACATTGATATGTGCTTTGCTGAAACAGAAAAACAAATTACATAATACATCAGAGTAAAGCTTAGAGGTCTTTTTACATACCTAATTTTGAAAAAAGAGTACCTGCATGTCAAACTTTGAAATGTTTAGATTAGGCAACATACCAACTTCTCAAATATGCATATATAGCTACTTTCCTAGGCACTTTATTATGTTGTCTCCTACATATTGCTTAGTCCAAGTCACTTGAGTCCAACAAACAGAAAAACCTCCTTAAATCCAGTGAAGTTTCACCCCTCCAAAGACACAGACTGCAGGTGCAGCTCTGAAAAGACTCTCTGGATCTAAACTCTTGTTAGAATCACAGAATATGTCGAATTAGAAGGGACCCATAAGGATCATTGAGTCCAACACTACCTAAAACTGAACCATATGACTAAGAGCATCGTCCAGACACTCCTTGAACTCTGACAGGCTTGGCTGCTGTGACCACTTCCCTGGGGAGCCTGTTCCAGTGTCTGACCACCCTCTTGGTGAAGGACCTTTTCCTAATGTCCAATCTGAACTTCCCCTGATGCAGCTTCATTCCATTTCCTCATGTTCTACCACTGGTCACCAGAGAGAGGAGATCAGCACCTCTCCCTCCACTGCCCCTCTTGAGGAAGTTGTAGACTGTGATGAGGGCACCCCTCAACCTTCTCTTCTCTCAGCTGCTTCTCATAAATCTTGCCCTCAAAACCTTCCACTATTAGGGTCACTCTCCTCTGGACATACTTCAATAACTTGATGTCCTTAAATTGAGGTGCCCAAAACTGCACGCAGTACTCTAGGTGAGGCTGCACCAGGGCAGCACAGAGTGGGACAATCACCTCCCTCGACTGGCTAGCTATGCTGTGCTTGATGCACTCTAGGACACAGCTGGCCCTTGGTGCTGCCAGGGCACACTGTTGACCAATATTCAACTTAACGTCAACCTAAACCCCCAGATCTCTTTCCATGGGGCTGTTCTCCAGCCTCTCATCCCCCAATTTGTACATATAAGCAGGATTACCCTGTCCCAGGTAGAGAATCCAGCACTTGCTCTTGTTAAATTTCATACAGTTGGTGACTGCCCAGGTCTTTAGTCTATCCAGATCTCCCTTTAAGGCCACTCTACCCTCAAGGGAGTCCACAGATTCTCCTAGTTTAGTGTCATCAGCAAACTTCCTTAATGTACATTTGATTCCTGTGTCCAGATCATTTATAAAAACATTATAGAGCACTAGCCCTAAAACTGACCCCTGGGGAACCCCACTGGTGACTGGCTGCAAGCCTGATGTAACCCCATTTACCATAATTCTTTGAGCCCAACCCATCAGTAAGTTGCTCACCCAACATATTACAGACTTGTCTAAATGTATGCCTGACGTTTTGTCCAGAAGGATACTGTGAGAGACAGCATCAAAAGCTTTGCTAAAATCCAAAAACTCCATATCTACTGGCTTCCCTTGGTCAACTAGATGGGCAACCTTGTCATAAAAGGAAATTAAGTTAGTTAAGCAGGACTTTCCCCTCAAGAACCTCTGCTGGCTATGACCAATGACTGCAATGCCTCTCAAGTGTCTTTCAGTAACCCCCATCTTCTCCATAATTCTGCCAGGCACTGAAGTGAGACAGAACTCTAATCACCAGGGTCTTCCTTCTTTCCCCTCTTGAAAATTGGGACAACTTTTGCCAGCTTCCAGTCAACTGGGACCTCTCCATACTCCAAAGAATGCTGAAAAATAATGGAGGGAGGTCCCACTCTCAAAGTGTCTCAAAGTTTTTGAGACACTTTCTGACCTCTTCAGTAAGCACCTAAGATCCTCCTCATTTGGTTCTGAATGCCTTGGATTTCTATGCAGCTTGGAAGACAGCATTAAAATCACTCAGAACTGCACCAGTACCTGAATAGTAAGCTTTTTGATTCACTGAGTTTCAAAAATCTGTTCCAGAAGAACAGACCCTCATCCTGTGATTTCTCCTCCACATCTCTGAGAAAGGGCACAAACACTAAACAATTTCAATGTCTACTCATCAAATGCCAAAAAAATGTGAGCTGCTTCATATCTGGCTATTTTTTCAAATGAAGGAGATTTTTACAAAAATCAAACAGAAAATTTTCAACAGAAGGAGGGAGGGTAGAAGGTTTTCTATTCTAAGACAGTGCAGAATAAATGATGCTGAAATTTGGAGTTAAAAAGAGGACATTAGAAAAATCCACCAAAACATTGTATTATAGTTAAAAAGAATGCGAAAGTAAAATATCCCAAAACTCAGGCAAACTGATGCTTGGCAGCACTGCCTGGAAGATGATTTAGCATAAGGATTCTTTCAATGCTGATTTCAAAAGTCCTCTCTGCAACATTATAGATAGCAGTCACACACAGACAACAGGATGTATGACTGCATGGATACAGCATTGGTCAAAGGGGTAATAGGGGAAGGGGTTCCTGTAGGCTCACCGACATCTCCTTCTCTATTCAGACATTACAGAAAAGTGAAATTGCTCTAGAAATCAATATGGAATTTGGTTTCTCTTGTTCAGGTTCAGAAGCAACAGGATTACCAGCAATTTCCTGCTTTCCTTAGTGGCCTGCCCTGCAGTAAACTTCCATCCATGAAGACTGATAGGTGCTTCACTTACATGCACTTTGGGCTCCTAAGAAGTCACATGGGGGCTTCACTGCTATAGTGGTCACTAACACTGTGGTTTAATTTTCATTGTGGTTTTAATTTACTACTGAACAGCACTTTCACAAAATACACTGCAGAATACTTACTAACTAATAAAAACATATCAGCACAAATAGCTTCATTAGCTTATTCATAATACTACAGCTGACAAAAGAATACTCTGCTATTCATTTCTCTGTCTTTTCAATTATCCAGTAAAACAAAATGAAACAATTCATGGAGTCTTGCAATTCCAACGTACAAATTTTGAAGAAATTTTACAGTATTTGATTACTCACATAAAAGCAGTCTAGTGCACTTCAGGAGCCACAGGGTAGGGAAGGTAAAGGAAAGGTAACCCAGTATCAAAATTATCTAGAAGTTTCAATCTTCTAGATTTAAAGAAAAGTGGGACATTCAACCAGAGTTCCTTGACATAAAGAATCTTCACTGATTTGTTTCTCTAAGAAAAAATAAATATTTTTCAATGTACAACAGCAAAATCTATGCCCCTTCTTTACTTCCAGCTAAGTTTTTCCAAGGTGGGAAAAAGCATACTTTTCTAAAATACTGAAAGGCTGAACTTTTACACACTGTGGACATCCCAGCATACCTCCTGAATGGCTGTCATGACAACATGTTGAACCGATTCTTCCATCATCATTATGGTCTGGATGTACTCTGAAAATAAGAGCATTCTGAAATGTTACTGTTGAAGCTGAAGTCACACAGAACATGAGGTCAGAAGCTGCATCCTTTCTACAAAATGAGTAGGTGCCACAGATGACACTGAAATGTATAATTACCAGTCAAGTCCCACCCCAACAAACTCAACAAGACTTTATCAGAAGTTCATTCAGACATAAATTCAGGCTCATTGGAACTCTGCAACAATGAAAAATGTACACGATTGTCATCCTTTTTTTTTTTTCCTTCTGGCACCTCGCACTTCTGAAATAATTACTTATGCTCCTTTTCTCACTTTGTATAGCCTGAATAGTTTGGGAACAAGTACATGATCCATGCATAGGTTGCCCTTTTCCATAAGTCTAACAATAATGTCCTGCCTTCCTAAGCATCGTCATTTCAAGGCATTTTCATATCCATTCTTGGTTTCTGTTCTTATTTCTGTGCTATATCCCAAATATGTCCCCTTAACTTTTTCATTCCTCACCTCCCCATAGATGTGAGCTACACAGCAGGTACCTTGTAAGATGATACAGTGCTTTGAAAGACAAATTCCGACATTTAGATCAAGTCAAGGAGTTTATGACTTGCCCAGTATCATATGGTTTCCAGTCAGATATGATCACCTTTACATGCAACCTGTATTCTTTTAATAATTTGCCCAAAAGGAAAATGGCTGGCAATCAGTCACCTCAAAGTGATTAATTGCCAAGTCTCTCTCAAAGTACATAAAACTAGACTGTTCCAGTATTTCAAACATAACATTTTTAATGTCCAGACTGAAAGAGTATGAGAAACATGGAAATAAGATGTACTTCCCACTGGAGGATGCCAAATAGTCACCAAAAGTAAGGAAGTTAATTTTACATAAAACAGAGAGGACACGAGGCCTAATAAAACAGAGTTATTTATGTACTCATGGAATAAAATTACCTCTATTTTAATTAATAGGATAGCCAGACTGTCTCCTGATTAAGGGAAGAATAAAAGTAATTTCAGAAGGAGAAATTAAAGTGATTTAGACACCTGAGAAAACTGGAAAGGGGAAAATAGCTATAAAAGCTAAGATGCACCATACAAGAGGAAGACAAAAGGTCTGAAACCCTGGCTGCCATTTTGTCAGAAAACAAACCAAAATGAGCTAAATCAGGAAGGGACAGATATCTGGTGCGACTTTAATGTAAATACAGTAAACAGATTACCCACATGTGTATTTAATAATATGTTCCTACGCTTCCTGTTTTAAGTGTTAAGAATAAACGTTTGTAGTTGCTTTGTTACCTTAACCTAGCTTGAATTAAGTGTAATTTAAGGTGATTGGGTAACAATAAGACACCCTGCACCCAAGGCAAGTTTAGAATATGAGATTTGGGACACTTCAACAAGTGTCTCCGTTGTTCATCACATCCTCTGTGGCATGTGCAGGAGAAATGAATGGCTCCCTATTTTACCTGCGCAGGACAGACAGACGGTTGGTGCCATGGGAATCAAGAGAGGCAGAATTCTCTTTCAGTGGCTGCTTAAGTGCGATTCAATCGCCTAACAGATGCCTCAAGTGACATTTTGGATGCCTTTAAGGTATCACATGCTCAGTCTTCAGCTGCTGTCCAGAAGGGCGTTATTGCCAACAATACTTTTTCCTATTTGCCAATCCCACGCAAAAGTCTCAGACTACAGTATCCCAAATCACACCAGACATATCTTCAGACCAACCCCCAGTCACACTGATGGTTCTAGGCCGTGTAGTAAGATGCTGACAGGAACACATTCCTAAAACCAAGAGTCATACAGGATAGTGCAACAATCACATTTTTTGGTTCTTAACTATCCCGATCTACCTCATAAATGGTTAAAGGGTGGGCCCAAGAATTTTCTTTTGTAGAGTGCCTTTTCAGCTCAGCAAACAAAAATTGAAAATATGTATGTTGGAAGCAAAACCAGTCCCACAGTTTGAGACTCCAAAACCAGTGAAGCTTATAACAAAACAACAGTTTTTATCTGTAGGACAAAATAATGTCATCACTGAAAAAAATACGTTTGTCTCTGACAGCAACCTGAGAGGTCTAATTTTTCTCATAAGTAGCTACACAACAAGCTGTATTTTCATTCACTGCCTGGGAGAAACATGCTTTCAAAATTTAATACCTTGCTTCTGTTCACAATTCACAGCGCATCCCAAAATAAGCTGAAGCATTCTCCCAAGCTCTGCAGCATCAGCGTGCTCTCCGATCAGGTTAACATCAGGAAGCGTGAAGTCATCAATCTGCTGCCCTAGAATCTGCATAAAGACCCAGTACATACATGTCAGTATCACTACACAAATACATACACACACATTTCAAAATACAAATATGATTCAGAATGAACAAGAGCAATTCACTCATACTTTAACATAGTTTTCAATCCACCTTTGCAACAAACTAAATTGCCTAACACCTAACATCCAAATATTAAACCATACTGCTTGACACAACTAATATTTGGGAGAAGACAAACCTGACAGTCTCAATGTGGCAGGTTGACCCTGGCTGAACGCCAGGTGCCCACCAAAGCCATTCTATCACTCCCCCATCCTCAGCTGGACAGGGGAGAAGAAAATATAACAAAGGGCTTGTGGGCTGAGATAAAGACAGGAGAGATCACTCATCAACTACCATCATGGGCAAAACAGACTCAACTTGGGGAAAATTAACTCAACTTATTACCAATCAACCAGAGTAGGGCAATGAGAAATAAAACCAAATCTCAGAACACCTTCCCTCCACCCCTCCCTTCTTCCCAGGCACAACTTCACTCCTGGATTCTCTATCTAATCCCCACAGTGGCACAGGGGGACGGGGAATAGGGTTTATGGCCAGTTCATCACACATTATTTCTGCCGCTTCATCCTCCTCAGGAGCAGGACTCATCACACTCTTCCCCTGCTCCAGCACAGGCTCCCTCCCACGGGAGACAGTCCTTCACAAACTTCTCCAACGTGGGTCCTTCCCATGGGCTGCAGTTCTTCACAAACTGCTCCAGTGTGGGTCCCTTCCACCGTGTGCAGTCCTTCAGAAGCACACCGCTCCAGCGTGGGTCACCCATGGGGTCACAAGTCCTGCCAGAAAACCTGCTCCAGCGTGGGATCCTCTCTCCACGGATCCACAGGTCCTGTCGGGAGCCTGCTCCAGTGTGGGCTTCCCACGGGGTCACAGCCTCCTTTGGGCATCCACCTCCTCCAGCGTGGGGTTCTTCATGGGCTGCGGGTGGATATCTGCTCCACCATGGACCTCCATGGGCTGCAGGGGAACAGCCTGCCTCACCATGGTCTTCACCATGGGCTGCAGGGGAATCTCTGCTCCGGTGCCTGGAGCATCTTCTCCCCCTCCTTCTTCACTGACCTTGCTGTCTGCAGAGTTGTTTCTCTTACATGTTCTCACTCCTCTCTCTGGCTGCCATTTCTGTCTGTCCCAGCAACTTTTTTCCCTTCTTAAATATGTTATCACAGAGGTGCTACCACTATTGCTGATTGTCTCGGCCTTGGCCAGCGGCGAGTCTGTCTTAGGGCTGGTTGGTATTGGCTCTGTTGGACACAGGGGAAGCTTCCAGCAGCTTCTCACAGAAGCCACTCCTGTAACCCCCCCCCCCCCCCCCAAAACCTTGCCACACAAAGCCAATACATTCAACTAATAAGAAACTATTAGTTTCAAACTTAGCAAGATTTTTGTCTTGAGATAAGAAAGGTAGCAAAGGCAGTCTTCCATAGTGATCAACAGCACATGGATAACTAATTTTTTTTTAAAGCATTCCATTTAAAAAAATAACCCTGCGTGCCTAAAAACACCTTATGTAGCATAAAATATTATACACAAATCTCACTTTTCTTACCACTAGGAAGCCAGAAATTGAAATATTTCACTTATACAATACGTGTGTCTAGCACTGATGGATGACAAATGTAAGACAGTAAAAAACTCGATCACTCAGCCTCACACTTTCAGAAAACTGAAGGATATTTAGCAAATCTCAGAGCTAAAAAAGCTAGTTCCATCAAAGAGAATTTGAGGTAGTAGTACAATACATAATTAAACAGCCCACATGCAGAAAGAGGAAAAAAACCCAAAACAATAGAACCCATGTGACTTACAATTAATGTAATCTGATTTATAATTAAGTAGGATTTATATTAATGATTGTCAGTAGAAGGAATTAAACAATTCTGCTAAACTGTTCATAAAGATCTTTCAGGGGGCTGAAAATATGAATATGAAATATGGAATTAAACAGATCTGACACATTAATTGCAGATAAAAAGAAACTGTCACTTCTTAAGCAGGATGCAATAAAGAAACAATAACTATGGAGGGAATCAGTCATTTGTTTGCTGGATGCCCTTTTTCGTGTTAATGCTCAAGAAAAACAGAAAATCAGGTAAAGGTATTTATAAAAAACATTTAACAGAAGTATATGAAGAATACACGGAAATCAAGCCATTCAAAAGTTTGCCAGGGTTGGGCTTTGTGGAATTGTTGTGGTTGAGTTTGTTCTTGTTTTGTATCGTGGTTTTTGTATTGTTTTTTTAAACAGCTTTCTCAAAAGAATGAGCACCAACACTACTAAAAAATCTCTGTATACTTTAAAGGACCCAGATTCATTCTTGTTGGAAAAGCCTTCCTTTAGGTCATTCTAGTGAGAGTGCATCAAGCACAATGGAAAATATTACCTTTGTACATAGACTGCAACAATACAGTAAAGCACAATATTCTTTGAATTATACAAATATGATATGTGTTTATATATTGATCTGTAGTTCCTGAATTTCTTTCAAATGCAATGCCGGATTTAAGTTAATAGTACTACAACGGCTTCATAGTTACTGATAATGTAATTGCTGTTGAAAGCTGAAGGGAAGATGCATATCAGCAGGCACTATGAAGAAACCAAGGATGTGAAGTTGTAAACAGAGGATTTTGAAATAAACATGAGATACAATTTAGTTCAACAAAAAAAAAAATCTGAAAGAAACATGAAAAAGGATAGACTCTGCAATAAGTATCTTGAGATGAAGAAGAGCATTTTCCTCATTTAAAAAAAAAACAACAAAACCTTTACAAAAGAATGCAAGTTTCAATTCCAGAGCAGCAGAGTTCTGCAGCAAGATTACTGGGGGAATAACAAAGCATGTAAGCTACAACTAGGTAACTTTGGCTTCTTGTTCTGCCATATTGACAAAGAGAGCAATGTAGAATACCTATTGAAAGACTGTCCTCCTGAATGCAATACAAATTTTTAAATTCTTGAAGATGAAGAAAATTAGCATATACACTTTTCAAGGGCGTTTAGCTACATCAGATAAAATCCATATACATTCAACATCTGTATTTTTGTAGAAGGTGACTGCTAGGAGAGGAAATCAGGTTGAGGAAAACAACCAGGATTCATAGTAGAATCCAGATCATCTCCCTTATCAGCACGAGCATTGCCTTAGCAGAAAAAAATCCAGAAACCAAACCAAAATCCAGTCAAACTTATAAATGTGCATTACCTTTGCAGAACTTAACCAGCTTGAAACAGCTAAAAACTTGTGTAGTAGTAAAGTTTTCACACCAGAAACTTAATGAACATATATGCCAACTAGCCAAAAAGAAGCTGGCATCACTTTGTCATAGTAATATTAAATGTTTATAACAAAACCCTATTTGTTTCTTTCTAGAATTGTGAGTTATGACCAGTTTATTTAAACATCAATTTTCAAACTTTATTTCAACATGGATACCTGACCATTTATTGAATATGAGCTTATAAGTCTAATTTTTTCTTTCTGAAAATCTGTTTGGTTTTAAAGACTTAAGTTTATTAACAAATATCTTCCTCTCCGAAGCATTTATGACAAGCTGATATTTTGAGACAAGCAAAGTACAGAACATACATATTATGGATTTTGTGCTGCAGCCTGTACAGATCAATTTGCCTCAAAACATCACTGAAACTAAAAGCATATTTCAGCTGAAGATCCACCACAGAAAAAAATACTGTATTGTATCTTCTCTGAAGCGGTTCATTTCTGAGTTTGCTCAATAGTCTGAGAGAATGCCAAAGGCAGACTCCAATATCCCAGGATTTAAAATTTTCAATAAAATGTTTTATGTGGGGAGAGTCTAAAAATGCTCTTTACTCTCTCTCCTCAAGAGAAAAAAAGGAAAGAGGCAGTCTTCAGCTGGATCAGAGGAGGGGGGAAAAAAAAATTTAAAAAAAAAAAATCAAGCACAGGTCCTGTTAAATTCCATCATCAGAACACAGCCAGCAAAGACATCTACTGTTTGTATGACAGAATTTGCACACCATACTCCTCTGGAAGGTCTGAGTATTCAATAAAGCATGTGAGAAGTTTTAGAGAAGGCTAACACCTGGGAAAAGGTCATGAAACACTCTGTATGCCAAATACTTTGCAAGAAAAAGTCAGAACTTAATCAGTAGAACATAATTTACATTCAACAGGTTTACTGAAATATGCAACAAAAAGGAATGTAGATAACTTAAAACAGTTCCTACCTCATGGTTGTAATCCAATATTCCTTTTAAAATTTTCTTCAGGTTGCTTACCTATTTGACAAGAAGAAGAAGGAAATACAATAAATACAGTGAATAAATTACAGAAATGATCATAAAGTAGGCAATCACAGAAGAATCACACAAAAGAATCATATAATTATATCTATTTGCACAATGAGACTTTCTGTTTGAGCAGTTTAATTTAGAATCATGAAAGTTATGCAATAGTCCCTTATGATCAGACTTCCAGACACCTAATCACAAATCCTTACTAACTGACAGAACCCATTTAAATTTATGAAAAACATCACATTGTCTTGGATAGGCTTTAGATCAGACTCTGTAACATGAATCTTTTTTGGAGTACTTGTTTATCTTAGCGTTATTGTTGTATCCAGAAGTTGAAACATTCTTTTCCTCCTGCCTTCTCTTAAAGTATCTTAGTGATCTACTTTCTGCAGAGATAAACCTCTTCGTGCAAACCAAAACCAGCTACTGCTCAATATCCTCCTTTATTTCCAACCTATGTAAGCTTAATTTATTAACTTTCTCATGAATTATTCCTCTTAATTCTTTCATTTTTGCTCACACACCCCCTCCCCCAGTTCTTTACAATTGAATGTCTGTCTTACAGTATCAAGCCAAATTTCACATTTCTCAGCAATGCCTTCACTGCCATACAAAGATAGCTTCTGTTCACTTGCATAACCAATGGCATCAGTTAAGTGTCTCCTGCTGTACAGAATCTATGTCACAATTCTCCAGCACTGAGTACTGCTCCCTTTCTGGCAAAAATCCATTTACATCAAGTCTCTAAGATAAAGAGTGCATTTAAAAATTATAAAAACGCCCAATGGATCTCATACGTGATATTTAGAAAAAATCTTTGCTTAAAGTAACTGCTACAGATTCCCACTAATTAATGTCCAAGTATTTAAGCAAGGAATTTAGGTAATAGTAGCAGCACACTGTCTCCTGCGAGAGAGGAGCAGCTGAGGGAACTGGGGTTGTTTAGCCTGGAGAAAAGGACGTTCAGGGGAGACCTTATCACTTTCTACAACTGCCTGAAAGGAGGTTGTAGCGAGGTGGGTGTCACTCTCTTTTCCCAAGTAACAAGCAATAGGACAAGAGGAAACATCCTCACGTTGTGCCAGGGAAGGTTTAGATTGGATATTAGGAAAAATTTCTTCACCGAAAGGGTTGTCAAGCACTGGAACAGGCTGCCCAGGGAAGTGGTAGAGTCACCATCGCTGGAGGTATTTAAAAGGTGTGTAGACGTGGCACTTAGGAACATGGTTTAGTGGTGGACTTGGCAGTGTTAGGTTTATGGTTGGACTTGATGATCTGAAGTGTCTTTTCCAATCTCAATGATTCTATGAAGTCTATAAACGGGTTCTGCAAGGACTGAACCTGACTAAATTAGGATTCACAAAGTACTGCTGCTGACAACAGTAGCCACAGAGGCAAACTGTGGAACTATAATGAAGGGAGAGTGAAAACTCTCAAATTCCAACTGTCTTTAAAGCCCACAGAAACTTCTATTCATTACATTCCAAAAATACCCAGCTAGGAGATTCTGTCCACTGACAGAAGCCATCTATCTTCCAAAAGATCTGAGGAAACACTAGAGAAAACAGTTAAGAAACATGATCCACCAGGGACAAACTCAACACTTCGACACAGTCAATAGACAAAATGAGGTGATGAAAGCAAAGTCCAGTCTCTTTTCTAAGACAAATCTCAAGAAAGGAACATGCTACAGACA
Source organism: Haliaeetus albicilla (assembly GCF_947461875.1). Taxonomy (NCBI): domain Eukaryota; kingdom Metazoa; phylum Chordata; class Aves; order Accipitriformes; family Accipitridae; genus Haliaeetus; species Haliaeetus albicilla. Next base: position 42,489,611 of record NC_091516.1, read on the forward strand.
CACTAAAAGACTTAGCCATTAAATCCAAAGTGATAATGATCTGATTACTTTATTCCAATTAATCCACTCTCTTTTGGAAAGAAGCGGCAATAGCTGACCACTTATTACGATATAAGAACATCCTGATTGTCTTCATAATCACTGAATTTTAAGTCATACAAGAAACAAAAATTAACTTGGATTTGAAAAATGACACGTCAAATATTCTGACAGCCTAGAATGAGAACTGGAGATGCTACATGATCACAAGTATATAACAACACTTACTGTCCCTCCCATAACAGCATAATACTTGGTTTCCTCTCAGGTTTACACCTTCTACTCCCAAACGCATACTATTCCTGTAATATTACACGTAACATATCATGTTTCTGTAAGAACTACAACTATCTGCTAGCTGTCTGCCCAAAAGCAATCACCACCACTTCTCAAATGGTATGCACAATTATAACCAAAGTCTCCAACAGATTTAAGAATGTAAAGAAATGTAAATAATTTTATTATCATGTCAAATCACCAAAAAGAATACTGCACAGATTGGAATATAATTGTCAAACTTGATTCATTAAAAACTTCGTGTTTATAATTTACCTGAGTCTGCTGCAGAAAGCACCATAGAAAGGCAAAGGTCATGTTGCAGAATTTAACTCCAGTTTACCAATGAGAACATTGTGAGGAACCTTGAACTTGAACATAATTCCAAAAAATGAGAAACAACATGGAAAGTACCCACATGCAAAATACTTCTTTTCCCCTTCCTTTCCAAATATTGTTTGAATTAAAATCCCTTAAACAGAAAGAGTCATCTTCCTCCACATAAATTCCACAGAGCTTAGAGTTGAGATGCTTGAACAAAATCTATATTGATCAAAATCTGTCATCAAAACTAACATATAGGGCAGCATCCTATGAAAAAGAAAACAGCAAACAAACTGAAAAAAAAATCTTATCTTTGAGGTCCTATTTTATTCCACTGTTAATCAGCATTACTAGGATAAATTGCTTTCAAGAGTTAACTGTACCATCTTTGTATCTAGCACCCAATCAGACAATTATAAGGCTAAAGCAGCTTCTTTATAGACTGGCTTAAACTTAACAATGATCTTCAGTATTACTCAGAGGGCTCTCTTTTTTAATTTTTTTTTTAAACTTGTCTGCAGTGAATACACTTAGATGGTTCTACTGCCACTAGCAGAGAATTATCATGCTGGGGGAAACTACCACAAATGTTTTCTATTTTGAGATGCAACTCAGTAGCTCCAGTAACATTTGTCAGGTCATAGCATAAGTTCTTAAAAGGAAGACTTCAGAGATGAATGAAAATGAACAACAGCACAAGAAAATGTTAAAGACAACCAATTACATCAGAACTCTAAATCAAAGCAGGTGATGGTTGTTCAGAATTTTTTTTTCTCTTTTTCTTAAGCGCATGGAGAAAACCTAAGTATAACTAGTTAACAAAGACCATTATAAATCATGTAATGATAGAACACACCAGATAGAATTTCCACTATCAATCGTTGACTATGAAGCACTCTATCATCCTCTGGAGACAGCCCATGATCAAATGGGATGCTTATTTGCTTGCATTAGCAACCTGACTTCCTCCTTTTCCATAAAAAGGATGTACATTACCCTCCCAATGCCTTTCACATCCATGCTCTGCACCTGTACCACTGTTGGAAAAGACATGACACTGTTGAAAAAGACATGATACTTACGGGGGGGGGGGGGGGGGAATAGTGACAACTATGCTTTATTCCACTTCAAAAGCTGTTGAAACTCACAATAGATTATTATTTCTAGTTAATCTCTATTAATTTTCAATCTCTTTTCCATCTGTCATTTCCTGTTTTATTTCCCCAGACTCATATCACCAAGGAGAGGCCATCCACTTTGAACTAATGCATCCACAAAAGCAACTTGCATGTTATCGTTGATTCTTTGAACACCTAAATTTCACTAATATCCACAGCACAGCTGTGTGGATGTTCCTGATGTTAAATGATCATTACCCTCTCAGTTTACAGCCATCTTGGCTGTAGTATAGTACTACATAATTGGCACACACCGTTCAGCATGAGACTGACCTTTATTACACAGCATTAACTTCGTAAACTGACTGGAATGAAAGCAGAGATGATGTGCCCTGGGTTACTGAAGGCAACACATGATCTGGCAACACCATATGACTCAATATTTGCAGGTTTTTTCTCCATTTTCTTTTTCCTCACGTGTCATATGAAATCTCTATTTTTATTTAATTACCATTTACTTACTGGTTCAAAACTGAGGCTCTGTAAGTGTAGTCTGTCTAGATTTCTCTCTTTATGAATATACTTGAGCAATAAAAGGAAAGCCTGATGAAGTGGACAGTAAAAATGCCCTTAAGCCTGTGATTGCTAACAAGAAGGGAGTATGGGTTATCTAACTTCTTGTTTTCTCTCTAATGTTATGACAGCTAGTCCCCAATTTTCCATTTATACTTATATCACATGGATGACTGAAATCTTGTTTGTGCTGAAGACTCTGTGTAAATTGACTTATCCTTGTACATTTCAAGTCCTGAAGTGTCTTTTCCTTCACACAGGTTATAATTAAGAACCTTATACCCTCTGGAGGTGTTGCTAGGGCACACTTGCAAGTGTTAAGAGAATTCTTAATCAGCTTCAGATATCTAATTAAGGTACATATTCTTCCCTGCTGCACTTAAAAGGGGCAGGGGGGAAGGAGGGAAGGAAGAGTGAGTGTGCATGCATCATTCCCACTACGTACATTAGGTTTCTGCTCTAAACTGCAACCTGTGGGAGCCTGTCTCTTCACTGATTATAAATGGAGCCTGGACAGACACTATACCACTAGCTTTGGAGGTTATCCCCCTCCAACCTGTCTTCTGCAAAAAGAAATCCCCAAAAGAACAAATACAGATACTTCCTTGAGTTAAATGACAGGAAAAAAAAACATTAAATATGGCTCGGAACACAGAAGGCATTCCCACATTAAACTTTTATCTGGAGACGTGGTTGACTTAGGAATTAAGGGTATAGTGAAACAGAATCAAATATATCAGCTGCTAATTATCTTTTTGACAGAAATGAATGCTGGCTTACAATACACCTATAATCTCTGGTTTGTGCAAGCAAGAAGCATTCACATGACAGGTTTCCACCCTTACCAGAAAAAAAAAACTTCTAAAATGCTGCTCATGAATAAGTGCTCCCTTCCCTTGCAAAGGAACAAGAAAGTAGCAGAAAGATGATACTGTACACTGAAAACTAACTTCCATTACTCCACCAGTCAACCCAGCTTGTACTGTAGAAGAATTCAGAGCAAACATAACTGTACTACTGCAGGGAGTCAAAATTAATTCTCAAAAATCACATTTGTTTACTTATATTACAGCACTAAGTAGTCTGTGCTCTAATTTAATTTGTTATTCCATTTTGCAATATTATATCAAACACAAGGTATTCAAACTGTATGAGCTGCAGAAAGTCTAGTGGCTCCTATTGTTTGAATGTGCTATTCAGTAATGGAACGCAGTATTGCTACTATAAACATCAATAAAATTGTACTTCAAACTGATGCTGTAGTCTGAATGCCAAAGCGAAAAGTCCAGCAGAAAAAGTCAGAAATCAAGCTGAACAATGTATTTCCTTCCTTTCCCAAGCTAGGCAGGACCACACTGAATGGAAGGCGGGGGGGGTGGGGGGGTGGGGGTGGGGGGGAGGATGTCAGTTTTACATGTATCACATCACTAACTGTTTAAACTTCTGTTCTATTACTGGTATTCCTGTACGAGTTGACATTGAACTATTCTTATTTCTTGATTAGAGAATTTCATTCCTGCCAAGTTTTGCCAGTAGAATTAAATTTCCATGCTGCTTCCCATTTTCAATAAAGGCTGTTTTATCTTCAAAATGCCTTCTTCAGCACGAAATACTAGTGTGTGCACAGTTTAAACTCTGACTATATTAAAGTGTTCAGTTGTACATCAGGAAAGAGATATGTCTTTGCCTTTCTGGTTTTTTTTGTTTTGGTTTTTTTTTTTTTTAACCACAACATAAAATTGCAGTTAAGGCAGCAGTGAGAAGTAGGTTTTTTTGTTGCCCAAGGGAAAATATAAACTGCTATGTACACTAATGTATGCTATGCCCCAGAAATTTTAAACCCAAAGAAGTAACAACATGTTTCTCTACTAAAACATAGTAGATAAAGATCTGGTCAGCTATAATACACAGAATGCTTCCTCAATGCTTCCTACTTTGCAAGTCCCTGAATTCTAACAGTTCCCTTTTTCTATCCTGCGCATTGCTCATTCTCTCAAATCAGACAACCTGCCCTGAAACCAAGACTATAACAACATCCCTGTGAATTTACACATTGTTTTAAACTGGTACAGAAACAGGAGAAGTATTTTTAATGAGATTGCATTCTTCCAGTTATCAGAAAAGCAGGGGGGAGAGGGGGGGAAGCTGAGATATATTCTTGTTTATTCCTCATATAGGACAGTGTCCAATTCAAAGTTAACAATCGCATGATTTTGTTTATCTCTTTCAGGAGTGGTTAGGAGGGCTGTATCAGGCCTACACTAATATCTATCAGGGCCTCCTAATCACTGTTCCATAAAGTACAACTAGCTGCATATTACATTTGGTTTGGTTTTTTTAACTTGCTTCCACTACTAGGCTGGCTCCTTTATATGGTCCACAATACTGAGAGCTTGTACAAGTAGAGACTATTAACACCATATGATATCAGAGGCAAAGAGAGACCATGTTTAGCCACAATAATATAATTCAGCTCATTATCATGACTTGCAAGGTTCTGAGATAACCCAACTATTTCTCATGGTGTTTCTTAAAATATGAAGGGAAATCTATATCATCCAAGTCATGCAGAGTACGTTGCCTACATTTTAAATCTAGTGACAAACAAACAGAAGTGCACAGATTGAAAGTGTTCCTACAAGCCAGACTATAAACGATGGATTGACTGATCGACATCTGAACAACTGGATTACTAATAGTGTTTACTCACATATAAAGAACAGTTGGCAAAGTATAGAATTACTTTCCTGGTTACAAAATAAGAGTTAAAATATCACATTTGTGCCTTCTAGTATTCTTCACAAAAAGGGAAGTGGTATATAAAAAATGTATACAAAAAGCTGGAGTATACATCTCTCAAACAAAAAAATACTCAATCTTTAGTTCTTATTTACATAGATATATGAAAAACAAGAAGGAATGACATCAGCAAGAAACTGAAATTTGACATGATGTTTCTCCAACCTCAGTCACATAAGGAAGTTACTAGATTGCTCAGCTTTTTTTTTTTTCTTAACTTCACACCTGCTAAGCCTTAGTATCTGCGAAATTGGTGGGAGACAAAAAAAATTTATTCCTCAAGCTCCATATGAGAGTTACAGAAGCTGCTGCTCTGCTTTCAATCACCTGAAATGCTATTATAACAAACAGCTCTCAATTTGTTGTTCTCCAAATTTAATATCCAAGACTTCAATATTCCTTAGAAAAAGCCACAGAAGTATTTTAGAGAAAAATGAAACCTTGTATCCAGCTGTTCAGTTGCAATTCCATATGCTGCTTTGAAAAGTTCATTTAAACTAACTGTTCTACAAGCAGCAGAACTAACAAAGCTTTTCTAGGGATCACTTCTTTTATTCACCAGCCAGTCAATATATCCTCACCAATGTACCCACATTTTTGCTGGCAGCCCTGGTATTCTAAAGCAGCCCAGACTTGCACACAGCTGGGCAGAGAGCAGAGACCACACTAACAGGTCTGCTGGCCAAGTCAAAACATATACAGCAGCAGTATGCTCCATCCTTGTCGCAGGTGGTGCTTACCTGTATGTCCCTTCTGTTCAGCCAGTGATGTTGATAAGCCTGTAAGTAGTAGAGCATTTCACTGGAAATCAAGTTGTAGCTCAGAAGGGATTTTGGTGGCCGGAACAAAATGTTTTTATGGAAATGAGAACCAACAGACAAACTCACAAATTTTGTTTCCCCAAATAGTCAGGCTGGAAATGGCAATTTAGAAAGGTACATATATCATTCTCTGAACAAAACTGTTCAGAAACTACACTAATATCTGCATGTGAAACTATGTTCTTCAGGTTTTATAAACCAAAATGTTCCTCAGCCATAGCACTGTAAATTCTATTGCCTTAAGGTTTGCAGAGAAAGAAAGTACTAGAATACAAAGTGACACAAATGACCAAGCAAACAGACCATGGTTAAAAAAACATGCCAAGTACAAGCAACACAGAAAAAAATACAGCTTCCTGTCCTAAAACTCAGTAGCTGTGCAGAGCTGACAAAGGAAAAGGAAACAACAATTTGCCATTTTTATTATTCTGTTCTTTTTATGGAGCTGCTTCTCAGAGGTCTTTTTTTTTATGCTACTTTCACACTTTGCATTTTAAAAAATCTTTCATTCAACATTTGAAAAACAGAGGTAATTGATACAAAAAAGTTATTTTAATATTTTCCTTTTAAATTATTAAAACCTAATTACAAAGTCAAAATGTCTTTTCTTTGCTAAACTGTGCAAGACTAACATAAAAAAACAAATAAGTGTAATTAGAATGGTCCAAAATTCAAAATGCTGTACTATAAAGCAAGGTCTTAATCTAGAAATATGCTAATGTTTAGATAAAATATTGTATTAAGAACTGAAATACAGATTTGCAGACAAGCAAAGTAAGTCAAATACCTTTAGCCTCCAATTATCTCCTACTTCTGTTTTGATCCTGTTCAGCCAATTTTCATGAAAGTAAGCTGGATCTCTGAAACACAAAAAACATAGAGTGTTCATTAAAAACAAGTTATAGAAACTGTGAGGATACCTTAGTGATAAAGGCCCTATCTATCTCAGGCTAAGGTTATTTAAATGACTACCTCAGTACCCCACACATGGCCTGTATATAGTAGTTCAGAATCCTGTTACTACTCACTTTTCTAAGGCCTTACACCCTGTTGACAGCACAGCTTCATTTGTGTGCCATGGGTAGCTAATACTTTTGAGGAAGCTGCTGTACTTGGAATGCATTTTGCCAGTTTTTCCCTCTCTAAATTCTTCTTCCTCTAATTATCAACTGGTCCTAGAGCAATATTTGCTTGCATTACTTGAAAGTGTTACAAAAAATATTACTTTTCCACATATTATGTATCCCTACTGCTATACACTGCTTACAGCTATCCGAATTCTAAATGGGAAGCCTGGGACTGAACAATACATACGTTGTCTTTATACAGTGAGAAGAGTTTAAAAGTATCACTGAAGTTAAGTATTTACTACTGAGAACACACTGCACTATTATTTCATCTACCAAAAACTACCGGTTTTTGCAAATCTCTTTTCGTGGTAACCCTAGACAAAGCTTTTTGTGAATACCTTTCCTTAAAGTTTTTCTATCTTCTGCACTTTTGACAAGGCAATCAAGTTAAAGAACAGAACACCTACTGCTTGTAGAGTATACTTCTATTTCTATAAATTCCTTCAGTCTCTTTTGTGTTTGCAGTCCAGAAAGTCAGCCATATCCTGGGGCTGCATCAAAAGAAGTGTGACCAGCAGGTCAGGGGAAGTGATTCTGCTCCTCAACTCTGCTACCATGAGACCCCACCTGGAGTACCGCATCCGGCTGTGGGGCCCCCAACATAAGAAGGACATGGATCTACTGCAGCGGGTCTAGAGGAGGGCCACAAAAATGATCAGAAGGCTGGAGCACCTCTCCTATGAAGACAGGCTGAGAGAGTTGGGGTTTTTCAGCCTGGAGAAGAGAAGGCTCCAGGGAGACCTTATAGCGGCCTTCCAGTTCTTAAAGGGGGCCTGCAGGAAAGATGGGGAGGGACTTTTTACAAGGGCATGTAATGATAGGACAAGGAGTAATGTAATGATAGGACAAGGAGTAATGTAATGATAGGACAAGGAGTAATGTAATGATAGGACAAGGAGTAATGTAATGATAGGACAAGGAGTAATCTTTCTTTAAACTGAAAGAGGGTAGATTTAGATTAGATGTACAGAAGAAGTTCTTGACTATGAGGGTAGTGAAACACTGGAACAGGTTGCCCAGAGAGGTGGTAGATGCCCCATCCCTGGAAGTGTTCAAGGCCAGGCTGGATGGGGATTTGAGTGGAAGATGTCCCTGACCATGGCAGGGGGGCTGGAACTAGATGATCTTTAAGGTCTCTTCTAACCCAAACCATTCTATGATTGTCTTCCTTTTTCTCACAAACCCATTCCATAAGTTGCTTCTTCAAGACAACTCCCAAGACTCTCTTGCCCCAAGTTCCAAGATCATCTAAAAGGCTAACATTTTCTACTGTTCACTTAAGTAAAATTTTCCTTATATCATACAGAATTATGAAAAGGCTATTATCAGAACTAAGGAAAGAGAATGCACTACAAATAACTACTTTTAAAGAAGTAGATCAACATAATATAAGGAAAGGCTCATATTTCATCCAACATATAAAGTTAATATAGTCAGGGGAAAAAAAACAACAAAACCAAATAACTTTTTTTTTTTTTGTAGGCATAAGGCTCTTAAGAGTTAGTGTGGTAGGCCAGAGTTAGTTTCATGTGAGGTATTCCAATTTCTGGACTTACACTGCTGCATTTCCCATCAAGTACTACTAGATTTACTGCTGTATCCTCTACAGATAGAAGGGGTCTGGACTGAGCTCTTTTTTAAGGGCAAGATGCCATGAAATCTTTTGGCAAAAGCTCAAGGAAACTATGAATGTGTCTGGAAATTCCAATGACATCTGTATCATATGTGCTGTAAACCAGCAACTACATCAGTACAGGGCACAGACTGTGTAGCCACGCTTTGTACCTGATGCACAGTATCTCCCGTACTGTATCTTTCCCATAATGTCTTCACAACACATCAAGGTCCGCAAACAGCCTGTGATACAATACACGGCAATGGAGAGAGATCACAAGCAGCAATGTTTCTCTACTGACACATTCCAATTGCTATTTTTACACATTCTGTAGTGAAGATTATGGCATATTTCCTTTCCTCTGACATGGCATCCGCAAACATATAGCTGGAAGAACAGCTTTAATTACTAGTTAAGTTGATGACTCCAAATTACTCCCATTCAACAACAGTGCAGTTCTAGCACAGATGACAGAATCTTAAATTATGAAACAGAAAAAGCAATGTCTTATCCAGAGTTTCATCTGGTTTTGAAATAGATGTTTTCAAATAGCTTTCAAATGGCCTCTCTGCCCTCAGAAGACAGGTAAACGCAAGAACAAAATTGATTCAAATACATGCAAGATCTACTAGAGATGAAGGCTCACATTCAGTTTTTACATGAAACAAATGGTTCTCCTTGCAAAAAGTCTTAATTTGCATAACTTGCACTCAACCACAACAAAATCATCTGGACAGTACTGAAAAAAAAATGAGAGTACAAGCCCCATGTAGCCCCACTTGATTCCATTTGAGGTGTGGAGTTCAAAAAAGCACACTAGTATCTTTCACATGGGTCTTCTGGGAATTGCCAACAGCCAAATGAGCCTTGCTTACAATAGACTCACAACTGCGAAGTGTTTACGCAGCTGAGTGAGAAAGCAGGTATGCCTAATTACCTGTGCTTCACCAGCAACAAAGACCAATGGGACTTTCTTAAGTAAGGACTGTATCTTGCCATTTTAAGGATCACTAACATCTTCAGCTGCTTCAAGGCTGCAGTGCCACGAATATACCAATTCCTGACTTAAAATTTTCATTGTAAATAATGACACTAAGAAGCAACATGGGTAAGCATAAACCACTGCCCACAAGCAGAATTATATTTGGACTGACTGGATGGCTAATATTGCATCCCTGATTTTCAACAATAAGGGCATCAGCTGAGGAAGAGTAACAAGATCTCAGGGTCAGCTCCAACTCATTCCACTCCAGAAGCCTGTACTTCAATAGCAACTAGGTGGCTTTTCTCAGCTACTACTGCAATAAAAATAACACATGCATCTGGCCTTCAGTGTCTTGATGGAAGTCTTGGGCTACCTACTCCTTTATATACGTCATCAGACATACATAAGGAAGACCCCTGAGAATTAAATCTAAACTCAGTGTGGTAGTCCTCTCCCACAGATCCCATTTGTTTTTTTCTTTTTAAGTATACAAACCTCATGGAAGTACCAAAGGGTCCAGCAGGTGATAAACAATCCGCTCTAAACCATCAACACGTAACAGTGGTCAGAACAGTACCATCAATTCTCTTTACAGCACCTTCATGCAGACTTTGCAATAATTAGTAACATATTGCAGAAACACTCTGCCAGGAATACAACAAGCAGAAAAGCAACAGGTTGGGTATCAACACCAAGCAAATCTAGAACGACCATACTTTCTTCATCTCTAAATCACCTCAGAATCATTCTTAGGGTGCCGTCATAATTTCATTTCTGCCCTCGAAAGTCCAATTAAGGTTCAGAACGAATACTAACAGCAATGCTTTCTCTATCAAACTAACAGAAATCAAATCTGAAGTAAAAAAAATTTCCATCAGAATTTCTACAAATACTTTTTAAAAGGGCCTTCCAGACATTAGGTCATTCACAGTCCTTGCTGCAAACAAGTCCCCCTATGCCGAATCTTTGGGAATCACGACTCAATCACGTTCAGAGTTCTTTAACTCCCTTAGTCCATGTCATTAAGATGCTGTCATTTCTTACAGTGTTTGAAAAAGCATCACCTAAACAAATACGAAAACATGTGGTCAAGAACTGAGCAGCTGTGATTACAAAACCTACCAGCTCATTTTGAAAAAGCACTGCACTAAACAAGGGCTGCAGAAAACTGACTGGAGCATCATCATTACCATGAGATGACTTGTTTGAACCAAGCATTTTGAGTTCAGTAAGTTCCTGAGCCTAGATCCAAACTTGGACAACCTCTTGCACTAGATAACTTTCCAGGTTTGTAAAAGTATTTGTGTATCAGTTGACTGCTGCCTAGTATCTGAATAATACTGCAGATAACTGGGACTTTTCTTCAGAGCACAAAATACTTATGCTGTTAATGCTGTATCACTTCATGTGATGTTGTTTTCAGAAATGCTCATTTATACCTTCTCCATCTTATTTTGTATGCAAATTTTCCTTTATTTAAGCGATCATCTCTCCACATCATCGATGCCAAGAGACAGAAATATTCTTCTGAAGAAAACCAGCCCACAGAGCATGTAGTATAACTCATGATTATTACTCATTTTAACAGTGGTACAATAAGCTGCTTTAAGAAATGACTGTTTATAAACGTTTCTCTCCCACAGCGATATACAAAAGCATGGCTTTTGTGTTCTGCATATGTCAAAACATACACAGCATGCTGCAATGTATAATATAACAAATGAATAATTCATTAAGTGGGGCACATTGCACAGATGACAAATGAAAATGTATACCATCTCTTACATTTACCAAGGCCAGTATGATGGACAAAGAAAGAATTAAAACAGGAAGGACACTGGGTACTAAACAGTCTCCAGAGTAGGATAAAAGGAAAATTTAAAACTGCAGTATAAAATGGGGAATTATGCTGTTCTAGGGATACCAAAGGACAGTGAAAACATAGGTAACATCAGTGAAGCCTAGAAAAAAACAAGAAAAAGAGGATGCAATTCAGAAGCAAGCTATGGCACTTCTATCTGCTCTAAACAGCGTAAGCTACATGATTTTAGGTAGACAGTCTACTTATAGACAGTTCAAACATTTTATTTTGCTTCCATTCTTTACTCCTGGAGTATAGCACTCTGTCAAATAATCATCAACATTGATTGTGTGCAGGCATCTTATCTTACTGTATTTCATACCAATTCTAGTCAGAAGGACCAGTAACCTTCACATCTGAACACAAATAAACAGTGAATCTTACAGAATAATACAAAAAAGGTAAGCTAAAGCATAGGCTGAATTTCTTCCTCTGAGATAATACAGTTAGCATGGGAGAATTCCATTCAATGGTACTTTAACCTGAAATTCGAAGACAAAGGTTTTATGATAAAAAGAAACGAAGTGTTGTTCAGGGATTTACCGACATGTTTGTTAACAACTGAATCTGTAAGCAAAATGCTTATGCTTGGTTACATAGCACACGTTTCTGCCATTTTGTATCACACTACATCAGTGAAAAGCTTTTGAAGGTGTCAGTAATTCCCTCTGTATGCTTTTCTTCTCACAGCCCCTTCCAGCAAGTTTATTACAGAAAATTCTGCTACATGAGTTGTAACTTCTGATGAACGGCCCTTACTTACAAATGGGCTGCTACCTTGAGTGCAAAAAATATTGAGAACAATGTACAAAAAATTGAGAACTATAGAAGGAGCTGCTGGCCCCTTCTGAACACCTGACACAAAGCACAACTGGTTTTTGTCAGCTGATGAGTAAGGATTATTCTTCCTTTTTTCTTTTACTAACAACAATCCTACTGTTCTGGTGTGCAAACTTTCTGTATATCTAAAGCAACTAATTCCCTGAACTAGGGTTCTCTTTGAAATGGTTCCTCTTCATAAACTACAGTCTTAATTCCGTCTTGTTTCCATTACCTCCTTCCCTCATAAGTACCAATGGACTCCTTCTATGAATGTCGAGGTTAAAAAAATAGAAAGAATAGAGAGTTCAGACTTACTTTAAAGTTTTCAAGAAGAAATGCTATCCTTACTCTTCTGTGGAAATACATCCAGATCACTGGATCACCCCAACATCTTTCATTTTTCACCAATGCTCTACCTCACTTAGAGTTCTTCACTGACTGCATTTTCTTCATTCACAGAAAACTCTTTTTTTAAATCTCACTGGATATATTAATCTGCTCTTTCAGCTATTTCTTTAAACATTAATTAACTGTAGTAAAAGTCCTCATCCACCCAAAAGTCATCAGAATTCTCCCCTCCCACCTTTACGTAATTAGCCTATTAGTACTATTAGCCTCAAAGAACACACATTGACAAGGAATCCTAAGCAGGAGGCAGCTATAGTGAAAGACACCCAAATTTAAAGGCACATGCATTACAGAAATAGTAGTTTAGCCTTCTCAATGGAATAAGAGTAAGAGCATTTAAGCTTTGTGTCTCCAGTCAAGACAATAAATTTGTCCTTTGAAGATTAACTTTTTGAGAGGTTTTCATGCCAAATCAACAACTGTTCAAGTTTTCATTGTAAACAACATCTGTTTGCAGTGACCTGGTGCTTTCAGGTTGTGCTTGCTCTCTGCTATTTAATGTGACTGCATGACTTTTCAGAATAACCTTAAGCACCCAGCTGTCTTGCTCTTACACATTTCTATACCTGCAAAAATTTTCTTCTTCATGGTATCTTTCTTGGCACAGAGAGGGAGCCAGTGCTGCTAATACAAAAAGAAGGGTACACTGGAAAAGCATGCTCTAGACTTGCTTCACATTGTTAAACATTCCCTGATTCCTGACTAAGTATTCTTCCTGTGCTATCTGTTTGAAGGAACAAAAGGAGCATTTCACTACAAGTGTCAAATTTGGTTTTGTTTTCAAGAAAGAATACTCAAAATGGCTTTGTCAACATGCTCCTGATCAGTTTTCTAGTCAGCTATACAAATGCTGATGATCCCTGTATTTGGCCTATGTTCCCATCTCTAGTATCCAGGGAAACAGACAATGTTTGGCTATTCTGCAACCCTTGGTATCCACTTCAAAAATCAATTGGAGCCATCTTCTGTTACTACAAAAAAAAGGATCAATAATATTTTCCCTCAAAAATTGTTCATATGTTACCATTCCTGTTTTACAATCCAAGATCAGCTTGCTGCTGCACTTCAAAGCTTATCTCAATAGGAATGCGTTCAAGATTTAGTAATACTATTGCTAAATCTCTGCATGTGAATCAATGTATTCATTGTACAGGTATGCAAAATGGTAAATCTAAAGCACAGCTATAAGTAAGACATCCAAATACTAATTTTGTCAGGTTCAAAGTACTACCTAGCGCATAGAGAAAGAACTTTAAATTGCTTAGCTGATCTTCACATATAACTGGGTAAACTAAAGAATTCCCGCATTCAGTATCAGCATGGCAATTGTTACAGGAAATATTTTAAAATCATGCTACAGAAATGTAGTATTTGTGTTGTACATCTCTTTTTAAGACATCAGTTCATCAGCTGAAAACAGTATCTCAGAACAGCTTTCCTTTCTTAATACCAAGGCAGGGAGAAAGACAGTATTTCAAGTGATGGTAGTACCAGGCTAAAATAGTCATTAAGGTTATTGAGGGGCCTTTGACAATGAAGTTTCATTTTGGTTTGTATTAAGGTATATTATGTCTTAGATACAAATTCTGATTAGTCTTTGAACTAGTCAATGAAGAATATATACAGTTATCAACTGCTGGCCCATCATTAAGTCAAGTGGAACCTGTAGCCTACAGAAGAACTACAGAAGTTCAAGACATAAATACCCATATTAAATATGTCACTATTACATTTTTTCTAAATGCTCTGAAAACAGATTAACAGATGATTACACTGAAATCCTGACTTACTATAAAGTTTACTGAACACACCATTTATATGGTCACCATGTTTTTATACTCCAGGGGGCAAAAAAGGACAGTATCTTTCCAATCCTAAAAAAAATAGGAACAGTATCCAATTTATATTGTATTTACCTTCAGACTTGTAAACTTGATGTTCAGACTTCAGAAAACTTGCTCTTACAAGTGAGCTGATTTAAATGCTGGATTGGAAAATCCATTTCTATTGTAGGGGGTGTTGTGTCATCTTTTGTGTACCAGCAAAATACATTAAAAAGTAGAAAGACTGCTTCAATTACTCTGAAGCAAGAGGACTGCTGACGTTACTTGAAATTAGTTTTGTTTGATGCAAAAATATGTAAAGATGGGATAATTCTTTTAAGTGATGCCTCATCTTCCTCGAAGAAGGAGAAATTAAGTGCAGAAAGAAACTTTGCAGCATTTACATTTTCTTTGAAGTTTCATGTAAGAAAGACTGTTCGCTACTTCAAGCCTTTAGGATTCTATGCTCCAGATCTTACCTTTTCACATGCTAAAAAGTGTTCCCTTGAAATATTTGACTACATTGAGACCTCCTCCTTCCCCCTTTTTTCTTCCTGTGAATGGGCAGCTCCTTCTTTCACTAGGAGGAAGGCTCCTGCTCCACCTGAGGATTTGCAACTACAGAACAGATTCAGTGCCCTCACAGCAGTTAAGGGGCTAGGAGCTCTGTCAAATGAATCATTTGTGTTCAGTAAACCTGAGCCATGCAGCAGCACAAGAGGGAAGTGGCAAGCGTTAGCAAGGGATGGAGGGCCCTCATCTTCTGACTGACTCGTCACCTAAGAAGGGCTGCTGCTTACTAGAGGTTTGAATTCGTGGCATTGTTAAAAAACTGCCAAAGCTTGTCCAGCCCTCAGACTATTACTCCTTCTGCTCTTCCACCTGGGCATCAGCTATACAGCTAGGGAGACCTGAAAAGTACCAAGTGATCATGTGGCTCGGGAAGCTATATAGGTCAAGGCCCAAGTAGTCTTCTCCCCAATCATGCCAGTTCGCAGGAAGGGCTTGAGGAGCAGACAGATCCTGCAGATCAACAACCAGCTGTGAAGTGGTGTTGGCAGCAGGGTTTTGGTTTCTATGAGCATAGAACCCTCTTTGAGAATCAAGGACTGCTTGGAAGAGATGGGATCCACCTGACTATGGTGGGCAGAAGCATCTTCACCAACAGGCTGGCCACCCTGGTAAGAACAGTTTTAAACAAGGAACAATAGAGAAGGGAAAATACAACCAAACATCAAATGACAAAGTAGCAGACTCTGTTGGCAAGCAAAGGATGTGGGACAACGTGAACAAGAGATATCACCTCATAGTTAACAAAAGAGGGCTGGAGTGCAGTCACCCCAAGCATATGCACATAAATAAGGAAAGGCCTACAGAAAAACACTACAGGGAAAGCTGTCATTCTTGGGAATCAGCAAGACTGGCTGCACATATGAAGTGCCTCTCCCCTAATGCACACACAGCATGGAGAACAAACAGGAGGAAACACAGCTCTGTGTGTAGTTACAAGGCCACAGTCTCACTGGGATGATGAAGACATGGTAGGATGGCTCACGTGACAAAGTTGCTGCCATGAATGAATACAGGCTCTTTAGGAGAACAAGCTGGGAAGGCAGTAACAGAATATACTGGGTTTGTGTGGTGGGGTTTTGGTCATGGAGGAGGGGCTGCAGGGGTGGCTCCTGTGAGAAGCTGCTAGAAGCTCCCCCGGCTCCAAGTCAGACCCACCTCTGGCCAAGGCTGAGCCCATCAGCAACAGTGGTAGCACCTCTGCGATAACATATTTAAGGGGAAAACCTGCAGTAGAGAGGAGTGGGATGTGAGAGAAACACAAACGTAGACACCAAGGTCAGTGAAGAAGGAGGGGGAGGAGGTGTGCCAGAGGAGGCGATTCCCCTGCAGCCCATGGAGGACCCCACACTGGAGCAGGTCGATGACCCCAAAGATGGCCATGACTCCATGGGAAAGCCCACGCTGGAGCAGCCTCTGCCTGAAGGACTGCAGCCTGTGGAAGGGACCCACGCTGGAGCAGTTTGTGAAGAAATGCAGCCCCTGGGAAGGACTCAAGTCAGAGAAATTCATGGAGGACCGTCTCCCATGGGAGGGATCCCATGCTGGAGCAGGGGAACAGTAAGGAGTCCTTCCCCTGAAGAGGAAGGAGCAGCAGGGACAATGTGTGACAAACTGACCACAACTCCCATTCCCCATCCCCCTGCACTGCTGAGGTGTGGAGGAGGTAGAGAAAATCGAGAGTGGAGTTGAGCTGGGAAGGAGGGAGGGGTAGGGGGAAGGTGTTTTAAGAGTTGGTTTTACTTCTTGTTATCCTGCTCTGATTTGATTGGTAACAAAAATTGATTTTGTTTTTTCCCCCCAAGTCAAGTCTGGTTTTCACCCATGACCGTAACTGGTGAGTGATTCCTTCCCTGTCCTTGTGTTGACCCACAAGCCTTGCATCATATTTTCTCCTCCCCATCTTACTGAGAGGGAGGAGTGAGGAAGCAGCCTCGTGGTGCTTTGTTGCTGGCTGGGCTTAAACCATGAGAGAGGGAGGTGCCCTTTATGTGAAAAAGCACCAGGAACGCACAAGCTGTCTTGGGATGGATGATAAGCCAGCTGAGAGATTATGGATCAGGATGACCAGGCAAACCAACATAGGTGGCATCGTTATAGGTGCCCACTACAGACTGCCTGATCAGGATATCATCACAGACAAACTGATGAAACATGGCCTGGGTAAGTGGACAGTGAGGTGGGTTGAAAAATGGCTGAACTGCCAGGCTCAAAGGGTTACGAGTAGCAGCATGAAGTCCAGCTGGAGGCCAGTCCACTAGCAGTATACCCAAGGGGTCAATACTATTAAACATCTTTAAGAGTGACCTAGATGACGGAACAGAGCATAAGTTTTCAGATAATACAAAACTGGAAGGAGTGTTTGACACCTGATAGTTGTGCTGCCATTTGAAAGGACCTCGACAGGCTGGAGAACTGGTCTGACAGGAACCTTATGCATTTCAGCAAAGGTAAGTGCAAACCCCATCCACCGATATATTCTGGGGGTCAATTGCTCAGAAAGCAGCTTTGCAGAGAAGAAGCTTGGTAGAAACTAACCTGAACACATTCCAGCAATGTGTCCTTGTAGCCAAGAAGGCCAACCACATCCTGGGCTGCATAGGGAAGAGTATTGCCAGGAGGTCAAGGGAGGTACTACTCAGCTCTGGTGAGACCGCATCTGAAGTGCTGTCCTGGGCTCCCCAGTATAAGAGAGACCTGGACATACAAGGGAGCTCAGCAAAGGGCAATTAAGATGATTAACAGACTGGAGCATCTGCCATATGAGGTGAGACTGAGAAAGCTGTGTCTGTTTAGGCTCAAGAAGAGAAGGCTCAGTGGGATCTTGTCAATCCTGTGTATAAATACCTGATGGCTCCTTCTTTATACCCTCACATAATCTTCTCAGTGGTGTCCAGTGAACAGACAAGAGGCAGTTGTCATGGTTTAACCCCAGCCAGCAACTAAGCACCACGCAGCCGCTCACTAACTCCCCCACAACCCAGTGGGATGGGGGAGAAAAATCAGGAGAAGTAGTAAGACTCATGGGTTGAGATAAGAACAGTTTAATAGAACAGAAAAGAAGAAACTAATTATGATAATGATAACACTAATAAAGTGATAGCAGTAATGATAAAAGGACTGGAATATACAAACGCTGCACAGTGCAATTGCTCACCACCCGCCGATAGACGCCCAGTTAGTCCCCGAGCGGCGATCCCCCCCCGCTCCCACTCCCCCCAGTTTATATACTAGATGTGACATCACATGGCATGGAATACCCTGTTGGCCACCTTGGGTCAGCTGCCCTGGCTGTGTCCTGTGCCAACTTCTTGTGCCCCTCCAGCTTTCTCGCTGGCTGGGCGTGAGAAGCTGAAAAAGCCTTGACTTTAGACTAAATATTACTTAGCAACAACTAAAAACAGTGTTACCAACATTCTCATACTGAACTCAAAACATAGCACTGTACCAGCTACTAGGAAGACAATTAACTCTATCCCAGATGAAACCAGGACAGCAGTGGGCACAAACTTAAAGACAAGTACTTCCACCTGAACACAGAGAAAAAACTGTCCCCAGCTTTCTGTTTTGTTGGGGGCGGGGGGGGATGTTCTGTTTTTAAACTGTGAGGGCAATTGAATACTGGAACAAGTAGCCCAGAGGGGCTGTGGAGTCTCTATCCTTCCATATGCTCAAAATCTGACTGGATACAATCCTAGGGGAACTTGCTCCAGCAGATTCTGTTTTGAGCAGGTGAGTTGGATTAAACACTCCAGAGGTGCCTTTCAACCTCAACTACTCTACAATTCTTTGATGCAAACCATAAGAACTCTAACGGAAAACTGTTCATATCTATTCTGTCCCTGTCCAGTCTTCATTTTCAACAAATTACACAGAAAACATTTTATTCTGCATTTACACTCAAGACAGTACCCTCTTCATGTTAAAAGGAATAAAGTGTATCCTTTTTAAAAAAAAAAAAAAACAAAAAAAAAACAGGTCTGTAGGAACTGGCATGCTCCATTGGACTGCTGACTTTAGTAAATGCTGCTTAAGTTTCTAATGAACAATAAAAAGTTGTTTTTCTGTGAAAACAGGTAATTCTGCATATAGCTACCTTTCAGATGCATATCTGTAGTCCCCAGAAACATTCCAGATTACACTGAGATGTTGCACTAATGCATTTTACCCTATTTGATCTTAAAGTTCAAAAGAACAAAACCATTATCTAGTGTAGCAGCTATTATTCCTTCACTTACTGTAAAGAACATAGTATCTTTGCAAACAACTAAATTGACAGTTCCATTCAGTTTATCACAGAAGTTTTATTGCACAAAACTAATTCTAACATTACTGATACAGTGACTGTAGTTTGCAACAATGATCAGGGCCCAACACCTTACCCTGCACTGGTTCCAACTTTTTAAGAAAGTTTGAATTTGTAAGCTTAGTTTTAATCCAACTTACTTTGCAGTAAGCTCACACTTGAACAAATACCTCCCTAAAACAAAACTTTATTTACTTTTTTTGCATTTAAGATAGTTATCTGAAAACTACAGAAAAAACCCCCCATATTAGTCATGTTCCAGATTAAAGTACTGTCTAAGCATAGGAAAAGCCATATCCTTATGGAATTCCAGCCAAGTTCGAACTAAAATACACTTAGATACAGAAAAATGTATAGACAATGGAACTGTGTGTATTTAATTCATTAAATAATTTCTTACATTTTTTGAAGAACCTGTGCCATCACAACCCCATTCGTTAAATCTTCCACAGTCTGGCATGGTGCCTCAACATTAAATGTCTGGATCTGCAGAAGAAAGGAAAAGGTTATCTTCTTCTACTTTAATGTCAAGAGACTTTCAAAAGTAAAAAGAAAAATGCTACCAAATAGCAAATAGAACAGAGTAAACCCCACATGTTTAGTGTACAAGTTAGGATTTAAGAAGCTTTAGATTTAATAGCAATCAAGGAAATTAACTACTCACAGGGCTTAGCATCTTTATTTTCAGAAACTTGTAAACTTTGCTACAAACAACACCAGTACATTCTCCAAAAGTCAAATTTTCCACAGCATTTTCTAATTTGGAATGTCACTGGGCCTGCTGTTCTCCCACTCAAGTGCTTCTGGAGTGTAAATTCAAGTACTCTCTCTCAATGAACATATGTAAGAAACTCAGCATTTGGAGGTAACACTGATAGCTCAAAACTCTCATAGGCTCCCCACAACCAGAAGATCAAACATAAGGGACATACATAGTCCAGACTTAACTATTCCCTACTATCAGATGGAAGAGGACAGCACAATGCTGCTAAGCTCTAGTGGATCTACATACTACTAGTGTTCTGAATACTTCAGGGTATTTTATTAACATAGTGACAGCCAGTAAGGTCCATATAATGGCACGCCTCTGGTCTTCAGATGGAAGCTAAGATTTGAAAATGCTGCTGTTCTGAAGGGGAATGGCAAGGACCATAGGACCTAGCTGTTTGATAACAGAATTACTTAAGACTAATGATGAGTTAGTTCATAACAAATTCCCCTCCACAGACTGCACACTGAACACACTTACTCAGACCAACCTAAGGTTAATTTTCTGAGGATGTTGTCCAATGTTCTAGATCATGCAGGAGCAAGAATAATCTCTTAAAAAGCCACTCATCAATAGACATAAATTCTGTACGGCTTCTATTCATCAACTCCATTTTCATGCATATAGCATACAGGCTATCTGAAACCCGCCCCCTACCATATCAGCAAACATACAAACATACAAGGCAAAGCTCTTTTCTCACTTCCTCCCTTGGTGTGGAAAACAGCCTTTCTACTTCAGCACAGTCTTTTCAACTGGTCTAAGTTATTTGATCATTTACTTTAAATGAACATTCTTTTAAAAGGATGCAGATGAGTTTTGTGAAAACAGTTTTGATGACATGTCATTTGGAGGGTATCTGCCTAATGCTCTCTGCTGTTATCCTCCTCCTAGGGAAACCCCTCCTGGGTTTATTTGCTCTACAGAGAGATCTGGACAGGCTGGATTGATGGGCTGAGGCCAGTTGTATGAAGTTCAATAAGGCCAAGTGCCAGGTCCTGCACTTTGGTCACAGCAACCCCAAGCAGTGCTACAGGCTTGGGGAAGAGTGGCTGGAAAGCTGCCCGGCAGAGAAAGACCTGGGGGTGCTGGTTGACAGCCGGCTGAATATGAGCCCGCAGTGTGCCCAGGTGGCCACGAAGGCCAACGGCATCCAGGCCTGTATCAGAAATAGTGTGGCCAGCAGGAGCAGGGAAGTGATTGTTCCCCTGTATTTGGCACTGGTGAAGCTGCACCTTGAGTACTGTGTTTGGTTTTGGGCCCCTCACTACAGGAAAGACATTGAGGTGCTGGAGCGTGTCCAGAGAAGGGCAACCAAGCTGGTGAGGGGCCTGGAGCATAAGTCTTATAAGGAACAGCTGAGGGAGCTGGGGCTGTTTAGACTGGAGAAAAGGAGGCTGAGGGGAGACCTTATCACTCTCTACAACTAACTGAAGGGGGGTTGTAGTGAGGTGGGTGCTGGTCTCTTCTGTCAGATGGCTGGAGATAGGACGAGAAATAGCCTCAAGTTGCGGCAAGGAAGATTTAGGTTAGATATTAGGAAAAACTTCTTTACTGAGAGGGTTGTTAGACATTGGAATATAGGCTGCCCAGGGAAGTGGTTGAGTCACCATCCCTGGAGGCATTCAAAAAGCGCATAGATGGGGCACTCCATAACATGGTTTAGTGGGCATGGATGATGGTTGGACTCAATGATCTTGAAGGTCTTTTCCAACCTAAATGATTCTATGATTTGTAGGAAGCACTACTCATATGCACCATGGATAAGAAAGCCTACAAGACAGCTTGCAACTTCAGGCTACATAAATGTTAGATATATCAACCATTTTTTTTCTGAACATAATGTACAACCATTCATGCTTTAGTGGCATTTGAAACACTAATACTGGTCCAAGCCATTTCCCAATAAATGCCCTCTAGATATATGAATTGTCTTTTATTGTAAGATACATAACAGTGGGAAATTCTGCAGGTCCTTTTTTGAAGAAAAGGCTCTCAAAAAAATCAAGAGCACGATATCCAGATTCTCATAACAACTTTGGAATGTCACATAAGGACTCTGGCAACACCATTTAACATTAATTTGGAAAACAAGTACCTAGGTGAATGTTCCTTTCTTTCCTTTACTCTGGAAGGAAAAAAAACCTAGCACTCAGTTACAAAAAAAAACCAGCAATGATGTCCACAAAGTGCCAAAAAAACCCAAAAACAACAACAACAAAAAAACCCCCACAAACCAGCTATCAGAGCATGTTTGCTGAGCAAGTTCAACAGTGACCAGCAAAGAGTCCTGAATGATGTCCGTCTTCCAAGAGTACAAGAACAAGTTACTGTGTGGCACACAAAACAGGCAGAAGTGACTTCTACATGTCAGATTCAGTAGATTTTCCTATAGCTTGGTCTGAGCTACCCAGAAAACACAGCTCCTCATTTCTCCAGAGAATCAAGAAGCCATCATAGATCGCCAAGACACTAGGTGAAAATCGGGGTGGGTCAGTGGGAACCCGCCCCCGACACACACACGAAAACCACCACATCACAGGATATAACATCAAATTGCTGTGTTTCACCAGAAAATTGAATTTACCTACGACCTCTGAATTGTGGCAATACTGTTGAAGGAATACAGAGACAATCGAGTCTGAATCCACAAACTCAGCAACACATTAAACAGGAAATAGCACTTCCTAGCAAAAAAACCCTGTAATGACAACATGGACGCTTATGCTTGAAGAAGTTCAAGATGCTACAACAATAAAATTCTCAAGCATAGACAATGAAAACTTGTTTCTAATTCTGCATATTGTACTTAAATAATGAGTATTTAAATTACTTTGCTGCACAATAGCCAAATCAAAAAATCACTTAACAACTACTACTATTACGATTTTTCAAAAATAGACAAAATGAAATGCTCTTTTCAAGTAAGCAATACCAACATTAAGGAGGTCTTCAAACAGATTGCAAATTAATCAGATTTTTAAAAATCCATTTTGTATCTTGATGTATGAAACACCTCCTTGACTAAACAAAAGTGTATGTAGGAGATACCATGACACTGATAGAGGAAGAAAGGTTGCTAAGCCTATTTCTGTGACACAGAGAAACAAGATGCATACTCTCTGCTCTTTTGTAACTAATTTTATCATCATACTTCCCCCATACTTCATACACAAGAAAAGGTCAAAACTATCATTAAGGCTCAGGTAACCAGTCTGAAGACTTAAAGAAAGACTAAACCTCATTATATTACTTGATTCTTCACATACATTTAATTTTTGTAATAAATGTCTTTGCTTGCATAGGAAAGGAATACACAGCATAATATTTCAATTAAGGTGTCAAATTTCTGCTACAAAACATTTATTCAACTCTTAAAGGAACTGTATCTTTTTCAAATCCTTCAGAGATACGAAAGCAACAAATTTTCTTGCAAAAAAAACCTACATAAAACAGCTTTACTAATTTATTTAGTTAAAAGTTAAACTCCTATACTATATTCTCAGATAGTTCTACAAAACACTAAACCACTTTAAGGAACAGTAGAGTTCAGGAAGGAGAAGAACAATAATAATGTGGCAATGCAGAAGCAGAATCCATCTGTGGAGGCAAAGAAGTAAATATTTTTCTGTGTGTGCCTCTAAACAGCTATTCAATAACAGCTGTTAAAACACTGCCCTTCCTGTGCATTGTGATGTGTCTCCTCCCGGAAGACTTCTCTCTCATCCTGCTGCAACTGCTCCTACTTCTCGAGTGTTTGTAATACTGCCCCCATCGTTAGCTGCCCAGAGCTGTAAATTAATTCCCATTCCCTGTTACGATTCTTTTTTTTTCCCACTTCTTGTACCACTATGTGGAGCCTTGCCATCATGCCTGAGGGACAGGATGCCATCCAGAAGGACCTGGACAAGCTCAAGAAGTGGACCCATGTGAACCTCTTAGGTTCAACAAGGCCACGTGCAAGGTCCTGCAGCTGGGTCATGGCAAGCCCTGGTACCCATACAGGCTGGGGAATGAAAGGGTTTGTGAGCAGCCCTGCAGAGAAGGACTTGGGGGTACTGGTGGATGAAAAGCTGAATGTGAGCCAGCAATGTGCACTTGCAGTCCAGAAAGCCAGCCATATCCTGGGCTGCATCAAAATAAGCATGACCAGAAGGTTGAGGGACATGATTCTCCCCCTCTCCTCCGCTCTAGTGGGACCCCAGCTCTGGAGTCCTCAGCACAGGAAAGACATGGACCTGTTGGAGCGGGTCCAGAGGAGGGCCACAAAAATGGTCAGAGGGATGGAACACCTCTCCTATGAGGAAAGGCTGAGAGTTGGGGTTGTTCAGCCTGGAGAAGAGAAGGCTCCAGAAAGACCTTATTGTGGCCTTTCAATACTTAAATGGGGCTTATAAGAAAGATGGGGAGGGGACAGACTTTTTAGTAGGGCCTGTTGCGATAGGACAAGGTGTAATGGTTTTAAACTGAAAGAGGGTAGATCCAGACTACATAAGGAAGACATTTTTTAATATGAGGGTGGTGAAACACTGGAAGAGGTTGCCCAGAGAGGTGGTAGATGCCCCATCCCTGGAAACCTTCAAGGTCAGGCTGGACAGGGCTCTGAGCAACCTGATCTAGTTGAAGATGTCCCTGCTCATTTCAGGCAGGTTAGGCCAGATGACCTTTAAAGGTCCCTTCCAACCCAAACTGTTCTATGATTCTATCAGACAAGAGTCTGGAGAAAAAAGGGAAGAAAACCCCACCAGCCACTTGGCTCAATCACTAGCTCTAGTAGGCCTTCACACCTTCCATCAACTATCACATAATGGGAGAAAAGGGTTCTCTGATTTTATTAAGTATTAATCCAGACCTCTGACTCACACAGCCATGAACATGAGCTGTCAATTTTTATACAAACCTTAAAATAAGGAGTAGCAGGTGACTGTTTCAATGTGAAGGAGGCTATCACTGGGGACTAAATTGCTGCAAGAATTCAGAACCTTAGAAAATCTGAGTTACAGTTCCAGATTACTATATGACTAGTGAGGATTTGTTAGCTACAAGGGATAGAAGGCATGAAAAATACTCATTATATGAAGGTCAGAATTGGAAAAACACTCAGTTCTCAAAGACAGTAGCTGAAGACCAGGATAAAAGTTGTGGTGGGGAATTTAGCATCCCATGAAGCTGGAGGAAAACAAAAAACAAACAAAAAAAACCCAAACAAACAGAAGAAAACCCAAAACACCCCAACAGCCTTCCTCCAAAAAGACAAGGAAAAAAACCCACAAAACCAAAAACCTCCCCAGCACCTTTCCCTTCTCAACACTAAGAGTTAATGAAAGACCTGCTCTTTGCACAGTGATTATATACATAGCTTGGTTTTTATTGCTGGTGCAGTTGCACAATAGACCTTTTATGTATTCTTTTGTAATAAAATACCTGAAATCTTTATTAGAAGTTCTTAGCAGATAAAACACTGTGTGACTGGTTACCTTATGCACAAACACAACAAAAGGTAATGCCCACTTTCCAATTAGTTATTTATCAAAGTACTCCCCAACTTATAAATGATCCTTTAGAATTATTTACCCATTATTTCCCTACATTTTTGGAACTGACTATGCAAGCTTACAACTAGCTGCCATGTAGAGCCTAGAACAATACTGTATCACCACAGAAGAAACAGATCACACAGCTAAGACAGGGAGAAGTGGCTAAAAAGAGTAAAAACAAGAAAGAAACCAGCCTCACTGGGTTGGATGCAAATCACTACTCAAGCCATTAGCAAGAACACTTGAAAGAGCAAAGTGGCAGAGAAGATTAAGGACTGTTGGATACTTCTGTCCTCATACATTTACCCAATATTACATATGACATCTGCAAGAATCCCACTAAAACAAATTTCACTCAGCTTCAATGCCTGGAGGAAACCAGACCATTAATTTTTTTCAGGATGGTAAGCTAATGATGTGATACAGGAAGTTGTTCTTCCTCAGATGCCAAATTCTTCTATTGAGCCAGACCTGCCACAAAGAGAACTGGATTCCTATCCTATAACCAGATCCTGTGCTTCTGGACAACTTTAAGGTTTCTTCACCACTCTTCTCCTCCCAGTTGGTAGCAGTGCTATCTTCTGCTTGGATAGTCATGCCATAAGCTATTTTCTCATGCTTTCCAAGACAGCAGCAGACTGCATGAAGCAAACACGGATCCAGGCTCTCCAACAAGCAACAGTTTTATTCCATGATTTGAATTTCCAGATGTTTTGGCTGATTTTTAGGCTGTCAGACTTTCATCATTAAAATCTCAAGAGTTACTTTGCAATCCAGCTGTAATGTTAGGCACTCAATTAGCCAAACAACAAAATGGCAAGGTCTTTACATTACTGGCCAGGGTGGGGATTCTTTCAGGGAGAAGGAGTTTAACATTATTTTTAGTAATTTCCTTCTCATTTTATATATACTGCGTTTGACCCCAAATACTTGAATAGGTCAAAGACATGAAAGGTCTCAATCAAATTATTTCATTCATAGTTTAAGTTTTCCAAAGATTAAATACTTCCTTTGCAGAAACACAGTGCAGAAAGTAGAAAAGATACCTTGACTTCCTAAAGAACTGTGAAATGAGAGCACCATGACACCACAAACCAGTTATTACTGCACTATCTTGGCACTGCCACTAAACTGCTGCTAACTGAAGTGTTCAAGTATGACACATCATTAAGATACAATGAACAGAGTCTCAAGACTGAATGATGTTTGGTTTAACAACTCCAGAAACATCCATGAGAAGACAAGCTAATCTACCAACTCCTGGGGAGAAAACGAATGTATTCTTGTTTTCAGTTGAAAGCCAGATGAGCCAGCTGATGAAAGAGAATACTACACAGCATTTCTGATGAAGATAAAATGAAAATAGGATATATAATAGGAACGCCTAACACAGTACTGTAAACCAACAGTTCTTTCCAAGCTTTCATCTACTTGATCATGTTTTGTTTAAAAGTAATAGCTACCATTGATGCTTGCTCTTCTTTTCTCAACATACAAGCTATTAATAAGTGCAAAACTGCCAAACGCTACCTCAATACACCCACATTTATAGGATACACACATTCACACTCCACCAAGCACCAATGAACTTTAGAAACCCAAAACAGTGCCTTTTAAGACTAGAAACATCTTCTCATGGAAGAAAACACAAATGGCAGGGTTTACAAGAGGTGAACCACTGGCTTTCTCTGCTGATCACAGTGCAAAAATTTCCATCTCTATTACCCAGAGTTGACATATATAACATAGTTACAGTGATGTCACTTTAAACATAGGAAGTGTAGGATATCTTCCATCTTCAGCACTCTTTGATTTACAGAAGCCTAGATTATAATGCAACCCACAGAACTGGGATGCATGAAGTTTCACCAAAGGAGGATAATGGAACTGTTCTCTAACAGCAGGTGTTAAATACAAATAGCAGAACAGTGCTCAACGAACAAAAGAGCAAAATTCTTTTTGTCCTGAATGAAGACTGCTAGGCTACTAGAAACCTAAATAGCACTAGGCAAATGTGCCCAAATTGATTCATACTAAGACAAAGAACAGGCAGCAAGGCACAGCTTCTGAAGATGGTATAAAGCAAAGCAAAGTCCACTAACTCCTCAGCTAGTGGTTAGTCAGAAAAACTCTGCATACTAGTAGTCCAAATTCATACATATTTCTAATATTACTTAAAAAAAGTGAACATAGATGACAGCTTTGCCCTTGCAAAACACAGAAAAAGAACAATAACTATTTAAAGCCCACAACTCCACCCTCTTGCAGCTATAATTTGGATGAAAAGTACTGTCTATTGACAGGCGGAATAAAGAACTCTCCCCCAAAGGCAGAGAAGATGAATCCAAGAGCAGTAAGCTCTACTGAAATATCATCTGCACAAACTTTCTGATCAGTGTGGAAACAGTCTTTCACAGGATCACAAGAATAAGAAAGACTTAGCAGCTAAAATATAGGATTCCAAGAGAGTTGGCAGTGAGTTTTCATCAGGCTAAGAATTTCAGACTTAACAGATTCTAGAACTGGTAACGCAGATGTATAGCACACCACTAAATTTAGCATATCTTGCTGTTCAAGTCTTCTCCATTTCCAGGATTTATATTACAGCAAACATTTTCCTGAACTTCATCGAGACTGTGTAGATAAGCAGAACAAGATTTTTCAGAGGCTGACCAAGTTTCATGATTCCTTAAGGAAGACAGGAGCCACCATGGAACAGGCAATCTTTTGGCATTGTCCATAAAATAAAATCAGCTGAATCATGCTGGATGATCAAGTCCTGATGGTTTTTTTTCTAACCACCAAAGGGGCAGTAGCATTGATAAAGCCACCATAACCTCTGTTGCAGT
The DNA here is from genome assembly GCF_947461875.1 of Haliaeetus albicilla. Lineage (NCBI taxonomy): Eukaryota > Metazoa > Chordata > Aves > Accipitriformes > Accipitridae > Haliaeetus > Haliaeetus albicilla. The sequence goes on from NC_091516.1 coordinate 42,518,236, forward strand.
TAAACACAAACTTATTTCTACTTAATCTTGTCCTGAAAGTAAAACTATGGATACCTTGCTGCCATGGCAAACAAGTTCACTCAAAGGTTTATCTTATGCAATCCAGGAATGCAGAAAGGGCTATAACCCATTTAATACTTTGCAACTCTGCAATGAATAAAATACAGATGCTCATTTCCCAGATCTAATGCCCCCAAAACATACATCACATGGGGTGTGAATACCCACTTGTTTACCTTAAGTATCTCAACCTAGCCACCCTGACAGATTTAGGTCCAAACAGTCAACGGGACTTCCACAGAGGACACAAAGCACTACACTTCCAGTGTAGTGTACACTTGCAAAGAAGCTTGCAGCTACAGGGCATGAAAGAGCCCTACGAATTCTACGGCTGAAGCATATTATCATCAGATTTACAATTCACCTTTTTGTGCAATACTTGCTCCACTACATGCACCACTCCAAAAACACTTCCTGTGCGCTCCTTTTGAAAGGCTGCCATCCTTTTGTGGCCCCAGCTAGTCCACTGAAACACAGCTCCAGCTTCGTAATCATTCAGAAGCTTTTGCCTGCCACATGCAGAAACGGAGTGCTGGCTGGACTCCCTCCACCTTTAACCTTAGAGAGCTTTTGCCTCCACCAAAACCCTCCTCCTCCCTCCATGCTGTCTCTTGTTCATTGCCCCAGACAAGAAGCACTAACTCATAGGAATGACTAAATCACATCTGGCAAAGTAAGGCAGCCATGAAAACAGCACATGCATACTCTGCAGGGGAGGAAACCACTACCAGTAGGCTGGGGAAGGCGTTAATTCCTTTCCCTTTCCTGCGTGGCAGGACCTGCCAGGCTGTTGGCATCAAAAGCTGCAAGAAAGATGCTACTACCCTCTTCCCCTCACTTCCAGCCAAGCATTCCTGCCTTAACCTTGTGCTAGTGTTAGTTGCTGTGTGGCCAATAACCTCACTGGGTTTGGTTTTTTTTTTTAATGAATGACTAGGACTTGCAAATCAATTTGATTAAGCAACCCTGGACTTAGGCTCTGAAGCTGCAGGCAAACCAAAGTTAGTTAAGTCTTTCTAAACTATCACAGTACTCAAGAGACCTCAGCTCAGCCAAGAAAGCCGATAGCAGCAAGTGCAATTGAGTCTTGGGCCGCTTTTCTTCTCCTTCTCCTGCTCCACAACTTGCAAGTCTGCAACTGCTCTACAGAAGTCCAACACATAGCAGCAAATACTTTTGATGGTCCAGGAAGAATAAAATGTCAGAATATTATCTTCCCGTTCAAGAGCCTCAAAACTGTCTCGCAGTAAGAAAGACAAAGATAATTGTGCAAAATTCACAATTTGACTTCATCTCTTTGAAATAACTGTTTAAGTATTTCAAAAAGATAGAAACAGCTTTCTCTCCTCACCTCCCACCTTGAGATTAACAAGCTAACAGAAAAGTTGTTTCCTTTATACTGTTCAAGGTTCACAGTTCTCAGCAGCAAAATCTGTTTCTTCCGCAAGCAACATCTCGCAATCCCCCCCCCCCCCCCCCAAAATGAGGGGGCAGACCTGGGAGCTGAAATTGAGCACATACTGAATCACATCTACGTGTGGGGTTTTTTCCTTCAGAGAACTAGCAATTGTTATAAATGTACCACTGCTATAGAGCAGCTCTTCAGAAAGGAGTAAATTGAAAAAAAGGCAGAATTTGGGACAAGGCCACAAAGAATGAAAATCTAACACTGTCAAAATGCACACATGAAGAATAATGTCTGCACTGCCAAACTCTGTGTTCAGCCTTCCTTCCTGTTGTTGACTTAAAAGAAGGTGGGGGAAGGAATACATACAAACTATACCTTATTATCTTTAATTATCATATTCATACATTATCAGCCTGTTATCACTTGCTCTACAATACAATCTTTAAGAGAAGTTCTTCTGCCTCTGCTTGACCTCTCAGCAATAGGTCAAAAAAATGCCTATAACCTAATAATGGTGCTAGACACCCCAGCTTCTTCAAACACAGTGAATGATATGCTCAGAATATCACTCTTGAACAACTACCCCTAAAAGGGTGCAACAACAAATTCTTTACCTGAGAGGTCATAAAAAATAAAAAAGTTTGCTCAGCCTACTGGTCTGTCACAGCAGATATAGGGGCTGTGATCTGCCAGATAGCTCAACCCATGCTCCATGACTGCTGGCAAGCTCAGTGTTTTTTCCCCTGTCTCAGCAGCAACATACTCAAACAGAACTATCTTCTTGACCTGCTGTCATCACCAGCCCCATCAACCACTCCTGAAATTTGATGTTTTCTTCAAGAGGTAAGAGATGCTGATGAGATGATACCATCAGAAGAAAATGAAACCCTATACAACTTTGTGGTCAATGATGAAGGATTGAAAGAAGAAAGAGTTTAAACAGGCTTAGCAAGTCTCCTACAATCTTGGAATCTACAAGAAACCAGAAGAGTACTTAAGACCATGGAGGCACAAGGATCAAGAACAGTCTAAAAAGGACATAACTGGACAGTAGGAGAAAACACAGCTTTCCTAGTAAATTCCAGCAGGTTTGATCCTCTCTGAAGTGCGCCTACAAAGCATTTACAAGCAGCCTTCCTGAAGAATCAAAATCTGTTTCAGTGCTTGCTCACATGGTCTCCATATTTCAGACTACCACAGGCAAATCCTCCCAGCTGGGGACAGGCTACCACACAGAAGACAGAGATACACTGTACTGAGAAGATTTTTCAGCCAAAAAGGAGAAAGGTCAAAGGATTGATACCACATAAATGGCCAGAGTGGTGCTTTCAAAATGGAGTGTGCCTAAACAGGGGCCTTGTACAGCATTTACAAAAGCCTCACTTATCATAAAAGTTTTAACCTGTCTACCACAGAAACTGTTTTGGCATTCAGGGTTGGAAGAAGAAGAAAGCAGGCAAGATGCAGCTTGGTAGAGGCAGCACATGGCAAAATAAGAAGTATTTATCATAATGAAGGAAAGGAAGTTCATGACATCTCCCCAGCAATCTGCTACTTATAACCAGACAGCAGTGACCTCTTTGAGGAATCCTGCTGTTTACATACCAATGCTAAGCAATCTTTTCAGTATCACATCTTAGTTCTACGTTAAAAGATAAAATTTCTCAGGTTACATAGCAAAAGCCTGTAGCCATCACACTGATTTCAGATATAGACGTATTAAAGTGTAACTGCCACATGCACATTTGATAGTTCTCCGTATTTTAAGAAATGACTCAGTGATATATCTGATTTAAAAGCACTCCTGACACTACACACAAAGGAGAGAAGAAAAAAAAAGTCCGTGTGTTCATATGTGGACCAGTCATAAGCTTTAAAGAGAAGAGATATTGTAAATCTATATTAGATCTGCTGAAACAATTTTAGTATCATTGCAGGTTTATCCCACAGCCACGTTTTTTCTAGGCTGCTTTGGCTGCAGTGCAGCTTGGATAACTATACCACAGTGCCTAGAATAGTCTCAGAAGAGGCTTCTGGGAGATTTTTGGTAGAGTTAAGAGTTCTGCAATTACAGTAGGCTGCAACCACTGCTGAAGTATAAATATCAGCTTTGAGATGTCAGTAGTTGGGCTCCAGTCCTTTCCTCAGTTTCACTCAAGTTGCCACTACCCTGGCTGCCTCAAAATAACATCATGGTCACCTGCTAAAGTGGTAGGAAGCAAAAGCTCTCCCAGCTGTTTAAAATCCTGAACAAAAATGATTCAGGAACCCATGTGACCATGCTGTTGAAGAGGTAAAAAACCTGACAATTACACCCCACACTAGAGCGTAATGCTAAAAATGGGGTCATTGGTGAAATATTAAAGAATAAAACAAAACATATTCACAGATAAGCAGTTTGCTCCAGCTTAAAGATAACAGAACAGGAATCACAGGCATGCAAGGCAAAAGGCGTGAGGGATATTTGCATTCATTAAAATCATGAGCTGGCAAAAGGAGGAGCAGTTTCATCTCACTCTACATCCATCTCAGCAAACACTCAGCTTAAGCTGGACCGGTTCTCAGACTTGTGGAAAGCATCTATTCAAAACACAGACAAACCAGTTCAAGTACTTCTGTATGAATGTGAAGCAAGCAATCTGGGAGGTTAAACCAGTTCTTAAGAACAGCAGGCCTCTCTGGCATAATAGAAAACACCGGCTACGCCAGGTATGCATAAACTGCAATTAAGCCAGCTGTATTCTCCCATCTAAATGAATGGTTTCCCAAGAATCATTATGACACTCGAAAGCAAGCCAAAAAAACCATCTTGTTTATACAGCCAGTTTTACTGCGGACTAAAAAACTTTATTGCCTCTTTTGCAAGTTTCACATATCCTGGAATAAACTGAAACCATCTTTCTTCATTTTTTTTACTGAGTCTGTTTCAAAGCCACATTCACACAAAAATACTGAAACTGTAAAAATAACCCAGAACTCCACACATTCATCTAAGAAACATGTTGACTAATTCTAATGCTGTTTAAGAAGGATTTACTAATATTTCTGCTAACCAAAAAAAGATGCAGCTAGTTTCTTGATTAACTCAGTATCTGAGGGGGTGCAAAGGTTAGAAATGTAAAGGGATCTGCATGGGCTATTACTACAGACAGGACAAGGCTCCACTGGATAGGTATAGTTTCAGGACCAAAGATTATAAATACTAACTACTGCTCAAACATGAGCATATGGATGAGTAATAATTCCTACAGATGGTCAATGCCACAAGACTTTTTCTGTTGCTGCAATTTTTCTCTCTCTAAGCTTTCCATTTTTATGTCTGCTTCTCCAGGACAGCTTTATGTGCCAAAGTAATTTTTTTCAATGATTTAGCTTTTCTAAGAAAGTGCAGATTATTTTCAATGGTAACAGTAAAGTTTGCTGCTCAACAAATCAATTGCCTCAACTACCAACCTCAAATGTGGCAAGGAAAAACAGACAAACAGAAAAATCACTAGTTCTTTCCACTTTTTTTTTGTTTAATGCAAGAAAATCAGTAGAGATTTTCACTAACACAGAATAGACTTCATATAGATACATTTGTACTCTTCATCTCCACAAACAAGAAGCAGTGACTCTTATTTTCTACCAAGACTAATCCAGCTTCCACCGCATTTGAACATGTGTGGAAGTTGATAAAGCAATCCTCTCGAACACATATAAACCACTGGTTTGTACTGTATTTGGCTGTACAAAGAATTCTTTGGGGGAACAGGGAAGTAGCCACTGCCTTCTGATTCTGCATTTTGGCATCTCCCTCACTAGCTTGCAAACACCTTAACCTTATGAAGTTTTAAAAACAACTTTATTGAAATATTAACACTTCAAAATCAAATTTGAACAGCATACTGAAGTAACAGAATATTGGAATATTTTTAGTTTTGAAATCTTCTCAGACTTGACACAGACTTCTGCACAGATGCTATACTTTAACAAAATATTCTCAAGTCATTAACAATTTTGTCCAACCTGTGATTGGATAATAGGTAGGATCAACAGTTCAAACCACTCGTAACAGGCCAATACCATACAAGAGAAAATTCAATCTCTTTCATTCTGCATCAGCTTACATGTTTTGAGTACAAGTAGTCCGACATGCAGAGGAAAGAACTAGTCTGTTGGTTACTTGGAAATCTGGGGAGTTAAGAACACATTGGGACTGCAACCGCTTGCTAGGTTAAGCTTTCAAGCATGCTTCTCCCATTGGGACAACTACTTTACTGCCAAAAAGCACAAGAGAAGCATCTCTAAAAGAGCTAAAATGAAAACACATGGAAACTAGGAGCATGTAGCAACAGACCTTCCTCCATCACCCCCCCCAGTAAACCTTCCTTTTTCTCCTAGCACTGAGCCTCTCACTCAGCCTTTCTTTGCAAGGATTCACACATGCCAACTTCCGCATGAATTCTATCAGTAAGAGGACTTTCATTCCCAATGCCTGAAAAAGAAAGCATGGGAAGCCAAAAGCAAGACAAGTGGCCAGCTGCAGCAAAGATTGGCAGGAACGTGAAGGAAAGAGGAACTGGGTTACTTATTCCAGACCTGTACGAAGCACTGGGGCACACTGCTCCCCAAAACCTCTGCCTTCTCTACTTTCCAGGCCACCTGCTCACCTCTAACAAACATTGAACTTCCCTTGCTCATCCCCTTTTGACTTTCAGGGAGGAACTTAACCTGTCACTCCCCAGTAACTTACTCATCCTCATCACAGCTTTAGCCAGCTCTGGCCTTGCACATACTAAACATCTAAAGGAGAAAAATCTGTTTCTCTTCAACAATCAGTTGTACTCCAGAGCTTCATATAGTGGGTATATCCTTGGCAATTTAGCTTGGGGCGGTGGGGAACCCCCCAAACCAAAGCCAGTGGTTCCAAACAGCTAACCAATAAATCCGCAGCTACAGAAAAACAAGTTTCATGGCTATGTTACAGTCACTGCTCAAATTACGGAGTAGCTGCAAACCCAGGTTCAATGTCCACTATGTTTCGGCTGCTCTGTGAATGACAGCACAACCTGAAGATGTTTACGGACCAAGCTCCGAACACTGAAAGGGGAAAAGGTAATTCTTGTGCTGGGCCTGTATTGCCTTCGACTTCACAGGTGAATTTTGTCTCTCAAGCACTACTTACAAATAGAAAGAAACAGACGAAAAGAAAGTCTCTGGTCAGAAAGCTTGTGGAGCCCAGCCGGCAGGTTAGGGAAACGTGGCACCGACACGCCGGAGCCAGGCCAGGAAGGGCGCGGGTCGCGGGGGAAGGATCAAAGCTACGGGCAACACCTCGCCTGCCGAGCCCGGGCACACCACGGGGGAGGGGGGCGGACCTCGGCGCGCTTCCTCCGGCCGCGCCGCCAGAGGCCCCGGCCCCCCACGCCGTGCCGGTCGTGGCGCCGCGGGGCGCCCGTTCCTTTGTTCCCCCTAAAAGCTAAGGCGGCCAAGGGCCCCACCAGGCAGCCCCCAGACCGCCGGCCCCACCGCAGCCCGGCTAGACACAAGGCTAGGCGAGGCGGGGCGGGTCCGCCAGGGCTCCGCCGACCCCGGCCAAGCTGGAGCCAGCCCGAGCGCCAGGGCGCGGCCCGGGCGGGGGCCTAGAGGCCGCGGCACTCACCCAGGTGAGGAGGCTCTCCCCGAGCTCGACCCTCTCCAGGCTCTCTACGTTGAACATGGCGGGGCGCGGCCGAAGGGGCTAACGGCCGCGGCCAGATCGCTACTGCTGGCGCCTCCTACCCGCCCCGTCCCGAACCAGGCCGTGACGTCAGCACGTCAGAGCGACCTGACGTAAATCGCCTGCGCCGTGCGGGGGAGGCGCGGCGCGACGAGGTGCAGTGAGGCGGGAGGGGGCGGGGCGGGGCCGTGGTCGGTGGCGAGCGTCGCGCGCGCGGGGAGCTGAGGTACCGCCGCACGGGGCCGCGCCCCTCCCCGCGCCGCTGAGGAGAAGGGGAGGGGGCGGGGGCTCCCTCCGGCCCGCCCCGGCGGGGGGGGTCTCCTCCCCCCGCCCCGTTATAACCGGTGCGGGGGAGGAGAGGGGGGACGCGAGCTGTCGGCCCTCAGAGGCGGGGGAAGGGAAGGGAAGGGAGCGAGCGAGCGAGCGGGCGGCAGGCAGGCAGGCAGGCAGGCAGGCAGTGCCGCTGTGGATGTCCGCCCCGTCGCTCGCGTCTTGTTCCGGTCCGGTCGGGCGTGGTGGCCTTTAACCCCGCTGCCGGAGGGGGGCGGGGGGAGCCGGCACTGCGGCGAGGCGTGGTCGGCTGCAGGCCGCGGAGGCTTTGTACGTCGCTAGGCCCCTGAGGGGTGTGAGGGAGGGGGGAACCGCAGCCCTCCACGGGGTCTGCCCCCTTCCTCCGGTTCTGTGTGCCCTCGGCTGTCGCCGTGTAGGCCGGTGGCGGGTAGGAGCTGGTTTGGGGGCGGGGGGGGGGGGAGGCTCGGGAGGGAGCTGCAGCGGCAGCCCGAGCCCCGGCTGTCCCTGGCTTCGGGAGTGTGGGCTTGCGAGGACGCTGCGCCCACAGGCATTCTCTTGCTAGTAAGGAAGCAGCCTCTACAGGGCTTCCGTCTTTTTTTTGGAGTAGAAAATGACTCTGACGTCGTCTCTCTCGGCAAAACTCTGCTGTGGTAAAAATTAATTAACATAAAAAAAAAGTTACTTACTTAGCGTTACCTGCAGGTAATTCAGTTAGTTTTTAATCTCAAAGATAAGTGCGTTTTGTGGCCAGAGTGGCTCTGCGTCCTTACTGCCCCAGCCAGAGTAGCTCTCCCATCATGCTGCCAAGGGATTGCCTGAGCTGTTCAAGAAGCTCCTTCTCAGTAGTCAGTTGAATTTTGGCCCGTCCGAGGTTTGCAATGAGAGTGTTGGGGGTGATAAACTATATGGCTCCCTATCAGTTAGCAACTGGTATGAAGTGCAGCAACGTGGAGTAGCAAGCACAGTGCACTGCCAACAGCTGAGGGTTGGATAAGCAAATGGGAAAGGAAGGGTTGCAGGTCTAGTAACTGTCACTTAGTTCCAGTTTGCTCCCAGTTCTTCCATTAAATAAGGTAATAGCATGGACAAAATCTGAGTTTTCCTTTATGTCAGCCTGTTTTGTATTAAAGCATATTGTAAAAGCTATGAGAATTCTCAACTTTTCCTAGTAAAGTACATTCTTATTCATCTCATTGTATAACCTGCTGTTTTCATTTTTAAGTTATGAATTTGGCCTCCTTTCATTTAAAGGTAGCTTTCACATTCAGGAATGAGTTAAAAAGTCTTAGAAAGCTATGTAAGCTGTGCAACTGTAACTTTCTGTTCCAAGTTTTAATGTGTACTTTAAGCTATATGCTTGGTACTTTTGACAAACAATGCTTTCACAGGTATATTTCAGTGTTTAAGGTTTTCTGCCACATCTTCCTTTACATATCTATTTCCCACTCTGCTTTGCCTCTTGTCATGACGTGTAGCTTACGTTTGGTATTTCGTTGATGCAAACAAATGTAGTACTGCTTTTTGTCTTGCTATCTATTTTAGATGTGAGGTTTTGTACTGAATCATTGCTTTCTACAAAAAAGAAATCTTGGGCACTTTTCTTGAAAGAGAGATTTAAAGCCTTTTCTTTCTCAACTGAAGTATTACCATATTTCAGTAAACATTATTATCATTAAGTGACATGATTTCCTTTCTCTTCCTGTCTGATCAGAAAAGTCAGATATCCAAACTGAAGGCATTGGCAGGCTCTTTCTCATGTTCCTATCTGCCTATGAATTCAGTTCCACCCTCTGGGGTTTTTTTTAGAGCTCTATACTTTTCAGTATGTTTTAGCCTTATAAAGCAGTGGAAGACTTTGTTTAGGATTGTTTTACACAGGACATGCATCAGCCAGACAGGTATTCCAAATAGTAATGCTATACAGACCATTGAATTTGTTTTTTTGCTTCAAGCTGTCAACATTGTTTCAGGCTCATGAGAAAAATGATTGGACACTTTTTGTTTTCCCAGTAGAATGGTGTATTACCTGCGGATTATTACCTGCAGATTATCTTCCCTTGCAGAATTGCATCTGGAGTATGCATCTGTAGTATGTTTAACTTGCAAAGCATGATTCCACCAGCAGAAGTAGAGAGTAGAGTACCTACTTTCGTACTTTAGGGGTTTGGGGGGGGGGGGAGGTGTGGTTTTTTTTTTCTCTTTAGGAAAAAATGTACCTCAGAGGCTGCTGACCTCAGACCTTGCAGAGACCTGCTTTACAAGGCAAGTGCCTCAGTATTGACCAAGGTGTATGGAACAAAATTGTTATTTGCTTACTGAAACTGCCCTCTCCCCTATTTTGGCAAGACTCTGTGGGCTTTTTCCTGTCTCTTTTGCAAAGAGCATGCATGCAAGTAAATGTAGTCAGCATAGTCCTGAAAGCAAAGGTGGTTTATGGTGAAGAGGTGACTGAATATGATACAGCTGAGTTTGGCTGTAATTTTGCTGTACCAGGTGGGCTGATTTGTGACTCCAGAGTTGCTGCTAACTCATAATAATGCTGTATTAACAGACTGCATGAAATCCTAGTAAGATTTTCCTAAATCAGTTTTAACAGCCTTCTCACAGACTGCATCTTGTCAATTTGTATGTTGCTATGTTTGGGGGTTTTTTTTATTTCTCTTAGTAAATATGCCCTTTGGGTGGTCTTCTTGTGACTTTTAAAATGTATGGAGATAGTTAATACTAGAGATTATTGTGTGTGCTTTATAGAGATAAAACTATGGTCATGAAAATGAAAAGCTAATAAATCCTGTTTCCCCAAAACCACTTTTTCTGAGTATATCATCTGTCATTTCCCTTATTTCTGTTTTATATAATGTTATATATTCTAAACGGCTATTTCAAAGTCCTACTTTGGTACACTAGAGTACCTGGATAAAATATATCAGGTCAGGATTTAGCTGATTTAGGATTTAGGCTTGTAAACTTATGCTAGAGTCTTCAGTACTGTTTGTACATTTACCATTCATCATGCATGCTTACTGCCTGCTGTTGTTAATGCTTTCTGAATGCACTGTAGGCATACCTTTGAGCTCGTCATGAAGGAGAGTAAAAATAACTATAGGATCTAGTTTGCTGGGTCAAATCCATTCACAAAGTCCCATTCTTAACCACAGACAGTGGCCACAACCTGCTGCTACCCTGCAGTAGGAAGTAATTGGATAACTTCTGATACAAGAGGTCTCAATTATTGCTCCATGTTTAAGAATTTGTCTTTATTTGGGGAATTTATATCTGTTTTTCTCTTAAATTAAAGAAAAACACTAAATTCATGCCTTAGATATTTCAATAAAAGCTAATATGCATGCACGGGGTGGGTTACAGAATAAATATGCTCCATTTTAATATGCTCAAATTCTTAAAAGTTGATTTCTGTTATCTAAAACAGGTCAATCTTATTAGAAACCTGTTCATACAAATGAAACCAATTTTTTTGTTGTTCCTTTTACCATGGAAGAAAATTTTGAGGAGTTAAAGCCTTTTTGGTCTTAAAAAAAAAAAGTGACTCATAGTATTTTGCTAGTTGGAGGGGAATTAGTTTATCCTGGAAAACACACGATCTCTACAAATTAAGCAGCATTTTTAAGGAGAGGGGTAGTGCTTCTACTAATAAAAGACAACAGGCAAAAGGTATTACAGGTTCTGACTTGCACCCTGGCCCACCACCACTGTCTTCATTTTATAATTTTTTTTGAACACTGAGGGTGGTTGCCAGTACTGCATCAAGAAGAAAATACTCAAAATAAAATTGAAGGTAAAAAAAAAAACAACCAGCAAACCCTGTTATCCTCATCCAGTTCACTCCCACCCCATCCTTGAAAGGACACGTTGTTATCCAACGTATCTTTCAGGTGTTGAGCAAATTGTACCATGCTCTTAAGGTCAATAAAGTGTTGCTCTTGATTACTAATTTTTATGTCACAGCAGTGTTGCTTGTGTGTTATCTCATTGTTTACTTCTCAGATGTGAAGACAGCCTCTTCTTTTACAGTATGCTTGTATATTCCTTTGGTAGTAGGTCCTAAAATCTCTGTGGTTTTGAGAGTATATTAGCATATGGTACTTCCCTGATAAACTTGGAAAAGTTCAAATCCTTCAGAAAACTACTCTGGCTTTGGATAGCTGGCAGCAAGTGCTTAATATATCACAGCAAACACTGGATTGTTTTTTATTTCTTTATGAATCATGGCATGGGGTATTGTTCTAGCTGTGCTGTGTGTTGAACATTGAAAGTCGTTGTAATACTTTTCAAATCTGAAAAATAAAAAAATAATACATCCGCACTACTGTATCTTCTCATGCCATCACATTTCAGTGTGATCTGTATGAGTTTCCAGGAATAAAAGCCATTGTAATTGCAGTATTGCTCATTATGGTTCTCCTTTTTTTGCATAAACCTGCATGCATTGTTCATACTTGACCATAGAGGGAGAAATGTAACTTTTAAGGCCTGCAGATTCTTATCTGAAATGTAAGTAAATTCATGTTGCTTTCTGCCAGTGATCACTCTCAGAAAAACTGATAATAAACCAGTTTATTTTGTGTTCAGATGCTTAGTCTGTGATGGTTTTTACAAACAAAACTGTGTGATTTTACAAATGATAAATTCCATTCTTTTCTATTTCCAAGCATTTTGTGGACAATTCCTTCTGAGGTTGCTTACATTCAGTACCTATCAAGAATCCTAATGCAGATGAAGCTGATCCCAGTCTAAGTACTGTGCTGCAAACTTAGCTAGCACAAATGGAACAGAGGAGTAACTCCTCTTTTTTCCCCTGACTGGGCAGTCGTATTGTTTTAGTTCATGCAAGTGCCAGTAGTTTGAAGATGAGATGCAATGAAACTGGAAATTAAGTTTTGGGGCTCTTTTGTTGTTGCTTTTAATGTAGGAAAAAAGCCCAACATTTTTGTCAGATTTTTAAACTTTGCCACTGATACTTTTAACATTGTGAAGTTGATTGTATAAATTCTAATTTTGATGTGAGTATTGTTAGATGTGGTTTGGTTTTCATCCCCTAATTGGAACACAGGGTTGGGTTATGCTTTCATTTAGGAAAGCTGTCCTTGTTAAATGGCTAAAAAGAGAAAAAAAATCTGAAGTATAACCAGAAATCAATTCTCAAAATTTAATCTATTTTCAATTACTGCCTTTTTTTCCATGAAGTAATTCTATTAATTTGATACTTTTCTCAGATAGCTACTGTAGACAGGAATTAATTTCTTGTATAAAAGAGTAGAGGCACAGCATTCAAAAAATTCAAACCTTCTTTGTAATTATAAAAAGAAACAAAAGTAGCATAAATCTACAGAGAAGAAAGAACAGCTTTAGAATTATTTAATGTCTGAAAAGCCTGTGGTGTAGAACGCTGATCTGAAAAAGATTATATGATGAAAAGGTTGATGAAATACTGTTATTTTTGCATAACCAGACAAATGTAATGGATCAACATAAAAAGACTGAATTCAATCCAAACCACATCAAGTTGCTATTAATGACATCAAATTATTATCGGTTATTGTTTTAGGAGACATTAGATGTCTATGATAAAGTCTGGTTCTAGAAGTCTTCTCTGACATATACTTAGTCCTTGTCAATGCTGGTTGTCTCTGAAGACTGAAGGGTCTTCATTACATCATTTAAGAATTAACTCTTCTATAGCCTGCTTATTAATTTTACCAACTGAAAGAGCACCACTGCTAAAGACATGCACTGGGAGGCAAGATTCCTTAAGCAGCTATTTTAGGACTGTTAACTAGCCTGTTACACATTCAAACCACTGCAGATGTGTTCATTGGCTGTTGTGGTTACACCTGAAAAAACATGAACTGCAAGCTTGCAGTTCCAGATATTATTTTTTAAAATGTTCACAACAGACTTGAGATCAGAAAATTCCTTCCCCCTTCAGTCAGACAATTTTCAAATAGTGTTTTTTAGCTGTGTTCTCCTTGTAGCCATTGCTTTTTTTACATGCTAACCCAGAGATAAGAGTAGGAGGCAATTGTTACTGTCTCTACTGAGGCTTGAATGACTAATCTGACAAAGTATGTATTGATCTTTTGAAGTGAAACCTTTCTGTTTGTAGTTCCTAGTTTACACAATTCATGTCAGCCCTGCTGTGCAATGGTCTCGTTCAGAAAAAGTGCTAGAGATAATGAGGGGAATATGCTCAGCCCTTTTTGGCTGGCCAGAAGCAGCAAGTAAGTTAAAACATGAGCAACATGAGTCTTAAGCATCCGTAGCCCATCTTCTCTAGAATTTAGTAATGGAAGCAGCTAGAAGAGAGACAGGCAGAGATTCCACTCTCCCCTCTATACATCTTGGCAATATTGATACATAAGTGAAGACAAAGTGTCTGAGGGAGTGGCATTTTATGTAGCCAGAAAGACTGTGCAGGAATTTCTTTTATATGCTAAGTTTGTGTGAAAATGGTTATTGGGAAAGTCATATATGGTAAGTGAAGGGGTGAAGTAGATACAAGTAACTGGCATTATGTGCAGCAAGGAAGAGAAAGTGAGGATCTGTGTATTTCTTATTCATATTCTGCTGCTAACCTTGGCACCATAGTTTGATATTTCAAGAGGAGTGCGCAAGCAGATGTAGTGGGTGCTATTAATAGACAGAAAAGGTTTAAGAGGGTTGTTGCAAGGAACATGCAGAGAGGGAGAGCGAGCTCTAGAGTGGATGTCTTGAAGGCTGTTCAGGGAAACTGAGTTAACTTTCTGTGATACTGACAACTCGTGTTGGTTTCAGAGTGCACCAAGCAAGCAGTGACACTGGAAACCTTTGAGGTGTCAGTGTGGGAAACACTCACCTTCTAAAGGTGCAGTTAAATCAGCTGTATGTCTCTGCCACAGTGTGTATTTCTGAAAAAAAGTGCATAGTACTTAATGGGATGTAGTTATTTTTAGCCTGTTGGTCTAATCTAACAGAGCTGATGCAGAACAATGGAGGAATCATCACATACCAGTTCCTTGTCATTTACTTCTGGTTTTATATTGAGTGGTCAACCCAGAAATGACAGTGTGACACAGTAAAAATTAGTGGACTGATGATGGTACTTAAGGAGAGAAAACGTAGGAATTGAAGACGCAAGCACACTGCCTGAGACACAGTTGTGGAAAATGAGTGTCTCAGAATGATGTATTGTAAGAGAGAGAAGCGTCTTCAGGATTGGATATGCAAAGAAATAAAGTATACAGGTTGGGAATGTTGAGCTGGGGAGGCATCACAGCACACCTACCAGTCCAGATCCTCAGCAACAAGGAAGTGCTGCTCAGAAAACTTCCACAACACCTTAGCCTCATGGCTTTAACTATAGCAATATAATTTTGTAAATAGCTACACAGAGAAATGCTATAACTCCTTGTGTATGCTCTTCTTCCTATGTAAGACCTTTTCACAAAGATCTGGTCTTTTATTCATTAGTATATATGAAACTTTTGTCAATACTGACCAACTTTAAACATGGCTCCTGATGGGTCACTGGTGTTCTACCTTTGCAAAAAGTTACTCTTTCCAAATATTAATCAACAGTTCAGTAGTTAGACTATGACACAGTTGCTTGTGGAAAGCTGTAGTTAGCAAAAACTATGACTATAGTTAGAGAAATAATAGTCTCGGTTCAGATGGGGACACTTAGGATAACTTAGTTTATTGTTTGACTTCGCATATGCTTCATTATTTCATTTTGGTTTTCACAGTGGAAGCCCAAAAATACAACAGCAATTAAAGGAATCTACCCTTCATTCTCCATGAGTTTTCTCTGCTCTTATGGTACTTAATTATACCACTTACCCTTTTTTACAATAATGTTAGAATATAACAGCTTCTTTTGCATTACTGCTACAGAGGGCATCTCCCACAAATGTAAGGAAGCTTGGAAAAAGCTCCACAACTCTTACAAGAAACGATGTGGAGAGTGAGAGCAGCTATCTTATGGAAAATATGACACTTTTATATTAGCAGTAGACTAGCATGTTGAAATCTTGCCAGGGTAGTCATTACAGGTATCCACTAAAATCTCGATGACTTGTATTCCATTTTAATTTGGCAGCTAATTCAGGGCCAAGCAGTGTGTCCTGGTTTCAGCTGGGATAGAGTTAATTTTCATCTTAGTAGTTGATACAGTGTGTTATGGATTTAATGTGAGAATGATGTTGATAACACACTGATGTTTTAGTTGTCTCTAAGTAGCGGTTATCTTAAGGATTTTTCAGTTTCCTGTGCTCTGCCAGCAAGCAGGTGTACAAGAAGGTGGGAGGGAGCATGGCCAGGACAGCTGATCTGAACTAGCCAAAGGGATATTCCATACCATAGAACATCATGCTCAGTATATAAACCTGGGGGAGTTGGCTGGGAGGGGCAGATCGCTGCTTGGGTACTGGTCAGTGGGTGGTGAGCAATTGCCTTGCACATCACTTGTCTTTTCTTGGGTTTTATCTCTCTCTCTTTTTGTTATATTCCTTTTCATTGTTATTATTTATTATTATTAATGTTATATTTTATATTACTTTAGTTATTAAACCATTCTTATCTCAACCCATGAGTTTTACTTCTTTTTTTCAATTCTCCTCCCCATCCCACTAGGAGGGGGGAGGGGGGAGGAGTGAGCAAGCAGCTGTGTGGTGCTTAGTTGCTGGCTGGGGTTAAACCACGACACAGTGTCTGATGATGTTTGCTAGACGGCAAGGTTCAAATTAAAAAATGACATATGAGCTATGAAGTAGAGAGAAACACTGATGAAAGCTTGCTAGCTTAAGGCACACAGACTGGACTAGGAAGTAAAGTAAATGATACCAGTCTTACCTGACCTCATAAACTGATGCTGAGATTTTGTCAGCTCTGTATGAAAAATACTTTTAATTGTGATGGACACAGCTTCAATATGACTTTTTTGGTCATTTGCCAGAGTTAGCTTCACTCTCCTGGTTTGTAATATTCACAGCTGTTGTTCATTTCACTTCCTGATTGCAACAGGAGTGATTTAGCAGTGTGTTGGAAACTATTTTACTTTGCTCCAGCTGTAGGCTAATGCTGTAGGTTAATAAATGTGAGTGTTGGCAAATCATCCTGATTGTTGCATATGTGAAATGAATATAAAACAAACAAGTCTAACTAGGGAAGTCTGATAATACTCTTTTTCCTTCAAGTTTTTCCCATGTTTCCAGCTGAAGGACAGTAATGCATAGAAAAGTCAGATAAAATATGAAGTGCATCAGGTGATTCCTGTGTATCCAAATGGGCGTTTAACACTCTAAATAAACAGCTAAGCCCTACATGTCTTTATTTCTTTCTTCACATAAGTGGTTGAAAATTAGGTTTCTAAAAATTACGTTGTCTCAGCCTAGCAGCAATGATGTGTTGTGTAATAGCTAAAATTCTTGATAATGCAGAGTCATTATACTTTTTTTAAATGAACATGTCTAGAATATGAATCTTAGAATATGTCTAATTCAGCAATGACCTATTCCTAGGCAAGTTACCTGGTAAAGATTCCCAGGTAAAGTATCTGACTGATGTTTTTTTAAAAAAAAAATCTTTAGATCACAACACAGTCATTTAAGACTTGTTTGCTACTGTGCAAGACAAATGTTTTGCAGTCCTCTGCAGCGAGCTCAGTGTTTGGTAAAAAGTCATCTGTTTCCTCTTCTTTTACCATTTTTTCCCCCAGCAATGACTAATCTGTTGCTTCAGCAATTCATTGTGTGTATGAATAGATGTGTATACATATTATTCATAACTATGTTTAAAATGTATGTGTGCACTGGTATGTTTTAATATGTATATGTATGTATATGTATATATTTCTTTTTACATTTTAGAGCTGTGATGGCCAGTCACCAAGCAGAAGTTCAGAGTTTGAAGCTAGATAATGACTCAGTTATAGAAGGAATAAGTGACCAGGTACTGGTGGCAGTTGTGCTCAGTTTCACTTTCATTGCTGCTCTGGTATATACACTTTTAAGGTGAGAATATGTTGACAGGAATTGATCAACATACCTGTATTTGTAAAATTCTAACTTTCTCAACAAATTTTTGCATTGGTATATTAAACAACTGTGATTTTGTGACATTAAGGAAATGATTGTTTGATCAATTACTCTGTTTAATTGCTTGGCAGAGTTTCATAATTTAATTCACAGTTAGAATGAAGTGATGCATTTCTAAAAGGGAAGTGTAACTCTTCTTTATCTTCAGATGATCAAACAGAGTAGTGTTCATCATTCCTTAAGACTGAAAATGTCTGAATTCACAGTCTATATGGCTGTTGTGTCATATTTGATTACAAAGTACAAATTTGTCAATAATGACTCCACAATTAAGATTGGATGTAATCCTCCAATGTATGTTCTAGTTGCAGTCTCCTTCCAAAAAAAATCCACCAAACCTGAATAAATTGACTGATTTGTTTATAAATTAATATGCTGGAAAACAATGGACTTTAATATGCTTTCCATAAAGCAAAATGTTAAGTTCAGAATTCAGTAACTTTAATGGTCAAGTAATTAAACTGGTCAAGTAAATGGTCAAGTAAAATTATTTTTCATTTCAGAGTTGTTCCTTGCGACCTAACAAGTATTGTAGCCTATGTGTTTGGGGAAAATAAGTCTGAGCTTCAGATGGGCTCTTTTTTTTTTACAGATGTCTGTAGACTTTTGAACACAGGAGAGTTTTAACAACTAGAACTCAATTTTATGACGCCTTGGCACTATGGAATTTACTGGGGAGGATCTGTCCATATGAGAAGCAGTAGCGGGGTAGGAGGTATTTGAGAGCAAGCTGCAAAAGAAACAGGAAGTGGGAAAGCTTGGTTGGACTGCAAGGCAGTACTGCTGTTCAGGACCAGGAGATAGCAAGGGAATCTAAGAGAAACATGTGCACTTCACCTTGCTTTTCTTTCCAAGGCTGTTTCAGTTATTCAGATGGCTTCAAGAGTGCCTCTTTTCCCTCTGTTCTTTTACGCTTTCTCTACCCCTTCTATTGACATTTTTAGCATTTGTGACTTGAGTTTTAAGTGTTTAGTTTAAAAGTAAACATTTTCTTTTTGAACTTTGTAGAGGGAAGTAAGTTACGAACATGAAAAAAAGTGAGTGGAACAAGGGTCAGCAGTGGGCAAGAGTGGTGGGAGGACTGGAGTTCTGGGAGATGATACATCAATGATGAAGGGTTACTTGGGGAGGGAGAAAACAGCTAGTTACTAACTACCTCTGGAGTGTAATGAGCTAAGTAAAAAGCTGTAGATCCTGTTACATGCCCTGATGGTTTATTTTCTGGAGGGCTAAACAAACTCGGACACAAAGCTTCCATATTTTGGAAGTCTTGAAGTTTGTTTACTTCTGTATTGTTTGACTGACTACTGAAAGTCCTATCAGCATCCTCTTAGCTCGCCACTGTGCCTTCTGGTACCTTCTGAAATTGTATTCAGCAGCATTTTTCCTCTACTCCTTTGTATTGTCTCCATCAAAATCTACACAGTACAGTAGAAAATCTATACGGTACAAAAAGTATAGTAATTTTTATTTAGTTAGTACTGAGGGGGGAGTGGGGGAGAAAAGGAGTATTTTCTTTTTCTTCTCTAGTTATCTTAGGCAATACAGTGGTCTGTGTGCTCCTTATACTGTGTCCATTACCCCAGTCTCTCTTCTACCCGTACTTCTGTATGCAACATCTGAAGTACTTAAACTGGGTAGGAACAGGTCCTGGGTAAGAATACATGAAAGAAAGCTTAGGTTAATGAATAAGATTGCAGGAACTGAATAAAAAGGGAAAGTAGGCAGCAAAGAGTGTATGTTGCAGTAGATTTTAGGGGGCAGAAGTGGAATATAGGAAGAACTGTTAAGGGATATGGTTGCTGTACTTGTTTCCAGCAGGGAGAACTCAAGGAAGCATCACATCAAGGCATAAGCTGAAGGTCTCTGTGCTTTTGGTGGTGAAACCTATTAGCGGTAATTAACATATATCCCAAGTTGCAGATTTTCAGTCACTATAAGATACTTTTGCAAAGTGTGTATGTCTTTGAGTTACAAATTTTGATAAGGTGCAGCCAGATTTTTTCCATCCTCTTTTAAACTTGTGAGTCGATTGTCACATTACAAATGAGACTGTGAAAAGTTAGTTTATCCAACAAATTAAAGGGAGCCTGACCCTCCAGTGTTCTGTATCAGAGATTCCCTACTTGTCCCAGATGGCTTACCTGACCCATGTTTATGAATCTGCAGGTTTAGATCTTTTTCTCTCATTTTTCTATCCCATCATATTGTTTGATTATAAGATAAAGTCAGTATTTTCAGCAGAAGTGAGATCTTAATCCTTGGACATTAACAATGGCCATCATTGCACAGTGATACACCAGTCCCCCTAAGTACTGTCCCTCACTTTTCCCTATGTGAGACTGCACACTGAATGAGTCGGCAGTCTGTCTCCTTCTGGTAATGATAGTTTGGTGTGGCCTTTGTGATTCAAAGTAAAATCTTTCCACATCATGGGACTTTTTTCCTCAAGTTATGGAGTGCTAACACGCAGAACTGGGGAAATTAAAAGACTCTGCATCTAACTTTTTTTCTTTCTGACTGGTGTTTGATAATGTCTTTAATTACATAGCACCATACTGTCTTTCATTTATTTCATTTATTTTCTCACACTAATTGCATGACAGAAGTTATGAATTGGATATGTCTTGAGCTCTGCCTGTCCCCTCCTGGACGTTGCGCAGTGTTCTGCTACCTCAGCATCTTATGCATAAGTGACAAATGTTGTACGTATTGTACCTCCACAGCTCTACAAATATTCTCATATATTCAATGTAGTATGTGATACCAACATAAAGTCATATAAATGAACACTTTAGCAGCAAATTTGCAATTAGTTCTTATGAAGGAATCAGAATAAACTGGCTTATAATTCACACCTTCCACTTGTGCATGATTTGAATTGAATTTCAATATATATCAAAGTTCTGGCAAACTGAAGGGGCAAAATATGCTCATTTGTAGCATCTAAACAGGAAAATACTTTTATATATATAACATGTATGACAGACAACATCCACAAAATCTGGCTCATGGAGACCCAGGATGGGCAAGAAGGGTTTTAATGTAAGCTTCCCATGATATAACATTGTCCTGGTTTCAGCTGGAATAGAGTTAACTATCTTCCTAGTAGCTGGTACAGTGCTATGTTTTGAGTTCAGTATGTGAAGAATGTTGATAACACTGATGTTTTCAGTTGTTGCTCAGTAGTGTTTAGACTATAGTCAAGGATTTTTCAGCTTTTCATGCCCAGCCAGGGCACAAGAAGTTGGCACAGGACACAGCCAGGGCACCTGACCCAAACTGGCCAACGGTGTATTCCATACCATGGGACGTCCCATCTAATATAGGAACTGGGAAGTGGGGGTGGGGAATCGCTGCTCAGGGACTGGCTGGGTGTCGGTCGGCGGGTGGTGAGCAATTGCCCTGCGCATCATTTGTACATTCCAATCCTTTTATTACTACTGTTGTCATTTTATTAGTGTTATCATTATCATTATTAGTTTCTTCTTTTCTGTTCTATTAAACCGTTCTTATCTCAACCCAGGAGTTTTACTTCTTTTTCCCAATTTTCTCCCCCATCCCACTGGATGGGGGGGAATGAGTGAGTGGCTGCATGGTACTTAGTTGCTGGCTGGGGTTAAATCACAACAAACATCATATAGGTCACCCACATTAGTGTTAAATAACTTTTTACAGATAACCATGTAAATATTAGTATGAAAAATACGGGGTTTGTCTGTTTCTCTTTGAAGAACTAACAAAGGAGACAAAATGTTAAAGATAGCAGTAATACTGTACTATGATTGTCCACATCAGATGAAGGAAAATATTGCAGAAGCTCCTAGAGCCATTGAGGAAATTATGTAAATAGAACTGCAAGCTGAAAATGTCCTAAAAATTCAGCCAGTCCAGCCCTCAGGTCTGACAGAGGATCAGCTTGCCTAGATCATCCTTCAAAGCAGTGCCACCTGTTTTTTGATTTAACTTTTTGTCAAGATAGATCACAATAGCCTGAGCTAACTTTTTCTGATTTTGTATACTTAGTGGTTAGAAATGTTTTTCCACCAACCTTACATAACTGTGGGAAATAATTCCTCATATTTATAGAACGAAAGCCTTATCCTGTCCCCTTTTCTCTCCATGAGCAGTCTTCTATATGAACTGACATTTCTTCACTCTTTCTCTGATGTTTAAAAAATATGGGCAGTAGCTCTTATTCTCTTCTGAACTTCCTCCAACTTCTCTGTGTGTTTTTTATGCATTTAGCCCAAAATGGAAAACAGAATCCAGCTGAGACCTCAACAGTGCTGAGCAGAATGTACCACCAGTGAAATCCATATGAATAAATAAAGCATAAAAATTCACGGTTTTGAATATGATGCTGTTGACTCATATTTATTGTAACTCAACACCTCTTATTGTTGTCAGCATTATTTTAAATTCCAATTCTGTTCCCATTGTGCTTTTGAATTTCAAACTTGTAATATATCCAGCCTCCTTTCTTCAATGAGTCTCTTCCCCATGATTCCTCTTGGCATCTCTAACCTGTAGTTTTCTTGCCCGTAGAGTCTTTCTTTTTAGAGAGTGATTTAAAAAGAGTGATTTCTTTTTATATCTTGTCTGCTGATAGTTACATAAATTCAACATTCTAAATCTAAGAGTTTGCCAAACCCTTCTTATGTAAATGTTGTCTTAATCTTTCATGTAGCAGATAAAGTTGAAGTAGTTAGGATTTTTCAACTCTGTAACTTAGGCAGTGAGTGAAAAAAATAAGAAATTTACAAGTAGACCAACAATACAAAAACTAGCAGTGGAGACAGAAATTAAAAGTATTTCTGCATGATGAATATAAAAGCTTTCCAGCAACTTGATTTTTTGCAGGTTAATGGCTTAATTTTGTTTCAGATGAAAATCTAGTTTTAACATGATCTAATGATTGATTATGGAGTCTCTGAAAAATCTTGCTGCTGTACAGCTCTAAATGTCCAGAGTAACTTTAGGATCTGTAATCAATGTCCTGTTTCCTCAATTGTTTGTGTGCCTCCTTTAAAATCCTTTATAGCAGGAAAGAATGATTTTTTTTCTCTTTGTTCAAGTTTCTTTTTTTTTCAATCATTTATTTTTCAGTGTTGGGTCAAAGTGTTCAGTTTTTCTTATTGCTTGTATTTTCTTTCACAGAAATGAACATCAGAATATACACCCAGAAAATCAAGAACTAGTGCGAGCTCTTCGTCAGCAGCTTCAAACTGAGCAGGTGCTGTGCTAAGTGTTGGCATCATTCAACTGTCTGGTTTGGGGTGGGGTAGACTTCTCTGAGGTTCTGGAAGAAGCTGGTCTTGAAAGTTATGGAAGCTTACTTACTGTGCAGAGGCATCAAGTAATGAGATAATGTGGGCTTTTTTTAATGGATAAGTTAAGCAATTAAAATTAAGTATTTAGCTTGTTTTTTTTCGAACAAGTTTTTGCCACAAGGTGGAGTATGTTAGATTACGTTGTGTGCTTCCTGCCATGTTCCTGGGAACTTAGTGGTAAAGGAAAGGAAATCTGGAGTACAGTTTGCTGCCACAGGACTGGGGTTAGATGTTTAGACAGATAATGCGTGTGTAGCAGAACAGTGCACAGCAACAAGAGCCAGGCAACAAAGACTGACAGAGAGAAACTTTTTACCAAAGCCTCTAGTGACAGGACAAGAGTCAATGGTTTTAGACCAAAAGAGGTGAGGTTTAGATGGGACAGAAGGAAGACATTTTTTATGGTGAGGGAGGTGAGACACTGGGCCAGGTTGCCCAAAGAAGTTGCAAATGCCCCATCCCTAGAAGTGTTCAAAGCCAGGTTGGATGGGGCTTTGAACAACCTGATCTAGTGACAGATGTCCCTGCCCATGGTAGGAGAGTTGGACTACATGATCTTTAAAGGTCCTTCCAGCCCAAGCCATTCTGCGGTTCTGTACCTGCATCCAGTTCTGACATGTAGAGGAGAGGATGGGAGAGACTGGGCCAGATTATTGGAAATTGCTGAGTCCCAGCCCTAGACTGAAAAGCCATACTTTGGAGAGTATTGAGGACGAGTCTTTCATCATAATACTTCTTGAAATAATGAGAGATTTTTAACTACAATGCATATTTATGTGGAAAACAAATATGGCAAAATGGGGAGAAAACACATTTCATGGCAGTGACATATACAAGCAGATGTCTATGCTTGGGCTTAGGAACACTAAATACTGCAACTGGTAAGCAGTGCAGTCCAGTTACCTCACTCTGGGTAGAATTACTTAGGATAATACAAAGTAACAGTCTAGATCTGATTTAGTCATTCTACAGCATATCTAACCTAACAATGTAAAGGACCAAGGAGGTTCATTCTTAGTGGTCTTTAACTGCATTGAAGCACACAATTACATAACAGATGAAGGGAAAATAATGGGCTTGTCACAAAAAGAAGTTGCTTAGTGAATCAGTTTTTGCATTTAAGAATGTTTGATTTTTTAATTTAAATATATTTCTCTTTCATTTCACATAGTTTTGTGTTTGACTTCCAGTAAATGAACGCTGGATTTTTTTTTTTTTTTTCAACTCAATAGACTTATATAAAAATAGTATCTCTAACACCTTGCATTTCTCTTCTGTTCCAGCAGGATGCTTCTGCTGGTGATAGACATCGCTTCTATACAGATATGTCCTGTCCAGTCTGTTTGCAACAGGCTACATTTCCTATAGAAACAAACTGTGGACATCTCTTCTGTGGTAAGCAGGAAAAACCTCAAGTCGCAAAGATAAAACCAGAACAGAAATACAAATTTTTGGCACTAGTACAGCCAACCTAATGCAAAGCTTTGTTTGATTTTAACTGCTTGTCTGCATTAGAAATAATTTTTATGTAAATAGTTGAGAAAATACATTTGTAAATAAACAGTCACTTTGAGAGTGTGCTGCATTTTTTTCTATGCTATCAGGACTGAAACTGTGGTTAGTTTAAAAATGTCAAGGACAGAGAGTATAATTTATTTCCAGTTAGTAAAAAAATGAAAGAGGCTGAAAAACACTTGGAAATGTACCATTTAAAAAAAAAACTGGTTTAGAAGGAGTAAAAAATTCTGCTTGGTGTTATCTTTATCTCAGAGTGGCGTTTTTTTTCTTGGAAGTCTTGAAGAATTAAGACTAAGTTCACAATGCTTAAAGTGTTTCCCTTTTTTTTTGTGCTTAGCTCTTCAATTTTATATATAAACGCCATGTGTAGCATTTTGCTTCCTCACCTCAAGGTTCCCAGTAGGATTTTTTCACTGCATTCATCTAGTTTTATGGAGCATTTAGTGCATACCATGCCTAGTCGTTTGAACAAAAATATTTACAAATCTGGCAAACAGTTAAAGTACTCAGATTTTTATATATTCCTTCATCTCTTGGAACTCTGAGAATAAAGCCAGGTTTTTAGAAGAAATTTTACATCTCTTGCCATTTTTGTGACTTCTGAATTTTAAACTGGTAAAATTTTTAATTATTTGCTTCTTCAGTTAATGACTAAGAAGTTTTCTGTCTTTTCAGGAAATAATACCTTAAAATTAATCATGCAGTTGAACCTATTCAGGATTTTTATCATTAATAGCTTTGAACTCAAACACAGTGGTTCTTGGTATCTTTAGTGAATGCTGTATACAAAATTACACCAGAACAGATAGGTTTAACCTAACTGCTCATACACTTCTGTTGTTTTCATTGGTGTGTAACATTTTACCTCATGCAGTGGGTGTTTCAGCTCAGAAGTTTAAATGTGTGTAACTTACCTTCATCAGGTTCCTGCATTATTGCCTACTGGAGGTATGGCTCATGGCTTGGTGCCATCCGTTGTCCAATCTGCAGACAAACGGTAATATTTCAAGTAATCATGGACCTGATAGTTTGGCTATCTAGTATAGCTTACTAAAAAAGCACTTACATGTGAACTGCAATAGTGAGACTGACAGAAGAAGTCTGAGAAGCTGAAAGAGTATGGATATGTGAGACATAGATGGTGGACATGTAGGGGTTTTTAACATTTTGCTTTGCCAAATGGCTCAGAAAATACAGATTGTTCCTGCAACTCAAATTTAAGTGAACAGCACTGATAACTCAGCCATTTTTCCATAGAGTATATGAAAACAGAAAATTGTAAGACCTTAACTATGATTCTTCCATGCTTTTTCTTTGGTATATTGTATAACTTCTTAACCAGAACTTGCATCCGAAAGACCTGGCTGTTGTGGAAGACTGCCAGTAGGCAGTATACGACTGGTTTCTGAGAAGTACCCTCTCCCTTCCTTCTCTGTCTGCCAAAAAAAGCCACCCATGACAATTTCTTATTTTGTCCCTTTTTTTTAGTTTGTATATATTATTAATTTGAGCTTTGTAGAGCAAGCATTAACTTACTTCCTACGCAACTTTACTTACATTGTCAGTTTGAAATATGTCCCTGCAACTCATTAACACTTAAGATCTCTGAGTCTTATAGTCTATGTTTTAACAAAAGTATATCTTTAATTTAATAGTGCACAAACTACAGAGCTAGTGACTTCTGATGAATTACATAACATGCTTCACGCCCTTGCCCATACGTTATATCCTGCTTTGATTATGTGTATGAGCAAGACAAATGACTGTAAGAACACAGAAGAAGGAAAGAAAAATGGGTATGACTGGAGGAAAAATGTCTAGGTTTAGAGTGTAGCCAGTGAGGAGAGATACACAAAAAATAAAGGTGAGGAAGATGGAAAAGGGGAAAATAAGTGATTTTTTAGTGTCTCTCATTACATAGATATTCTTCTACCTTCCTCTTAGTAACAGGTAAATTGGGTGGTACTGCTTGAATAGTTATGCATTCATTCTCATTTACAGTGCCTGCATTTAAAAGGCAGTTGCACGTATAACAAAATCTCCTTGCTGTGCCTAGGTAACATTGTTTTTACCACTCTTTGGTGAAGATCAGCAGGATGCAACCCAAGTATTTCAAGATGTTAATGATTACAATCGGAGATTCTCAGGACAGCCCAGATCTGTAAGTTTTGGGTAAATATGGGTGGAAGCCCGTGATTTTAGGGGAGATTATCAGCATTTGGGGGGGTCCTTTTTTTTTTTTTTTTTTAATCCCCTGGGATATGAATTTTCTCTTCATGATCCTTAGGGACTATACAAGTTTTCCTTAGGAAATTCGTGTTTATATAGTTAGGGCCAACCCACGACCTTGAAAATATTTATTTGTAATTTGTGGAAAAGTATGAAAACTTGCATTTTTGTTGTGAGTGAGAACTGCTGATAAGTCTTGAGTTCCCTATTCATGTGTTAAGCTCTTTTTTAATTATGACTTGTTAATTTGAAAGGATTAATAATTAGTCAGTAAAAATACTTAATGAAGTACATAACCTGCAGGGAAGAATATTCACTTGATTGATCTCTCTGCATTGATTAGAAGAATCTGAAGTTCTACTCTGTGCCTTTCTTCCTCAGATTTCAAACTATATGCTGTCTTAATTTTTTAATTTTCTTCCTAGATTATATTAGTCTTTCTTCTGCTCTCTGAGTGAAAAAAACAGGAATTTTATTGATAGAGATGGTTGAAGTTCTACAAACTTTAGAAAGTCAGCCTTATGAGCCTGTCTTCTGTGTGCATGTTCTGGTCGCAATGTGAAATGCACACACATGCATACTAGCAACTTCCTTGCCTGTTGTCATCTGTTCATTGGATTTGGATGTAGCAACAAAACATTAGCAAGAAAAATTTACAGTCCAAAGAGACAAAAGAGGTGTGAGATGGGATTTTTTTTTTTTTCATGTTCTGAACCACCAAACAGTTATGTTTTGATCCAGAATAGATTGAAACTACCTTTCAGGCTCCATTAGACCTCTCTGTGGGCTCTGTGTCTAGTCCCCAATAATCTGTTTGAGGTCATGCCAGAAGTCTGCATTAAAGCCCTAATCGGACTAGATAAATTGTCTTTGATTTATACATGGTCTATTGCCTTAACCACATAGAAAATTCCTTTCTAGAGAGCTTTTTCAGCCTTGGCAATAACTCATTTTAGTGTCATGGCTCTGTGTAGAAACTGTCTACAGTAGAAGAGGAACCAGTATGAAAAAAATTTCAAAGTTAACCCCTCCCTACACCTCACAACAAAAACCTGAATATTTTCTACTGAGCAGTCCCTCACTAAGATGACAGAATCATAGTAGAAAAATGGAAGGGAGCCAGGGGTGGATTCATTTAAAGGTTTTTTAATTTACTTTGAAGCTTGATCCATCCTTTGGAAACTTGTGTGAATCACTGGTTATATGCCAGGGGAGGGGATGTTGTGTTTCCGCAACCAATTCTACTTTACCTATTGTTTTTTTCCTTGCTGTCCTAGCTGCCTTCTATTCTGATCAATATTTCACTCCAGTTAACTTGTTTGCTGTTTCTCACTTTCTCAATTATTTGTTTTACTCCAGTAGTCACTGCTTTTCTCTCTTAATATATGCCAGTGTATTTTGCAGGGAGTTAATTGTATGTTTTACAGTACAGAATAACACAGTTTGACTGTTTCTTGAAAACATATGTATTCTAAATCTGACTTTTTACCCAGCAAAACTAAATCCAGGAAGTCTTGTCTTACTGTTTTTTGTTTTAATTCTTATAAACTAACAGATTCCAAAACTCTAATGTAGTAATAGAAACTTTAGACTGAAAAAAAAAAAACATTTAGCATGGGCCTGTTGCTAAAGCAAAATATTAACCTTTGGTTTCTTTCTTCATAGATTATGGAAAGAATTATGGATCTGCCCACTTTATTGCGGCATGCTTTCAGGGAGATGTTTTCTGTTGGGGGCCTCTTCTGGATGTTTCGCATCAGAATATTCCTCTGCTTGCTTGGAGCCTTGCTCTACCTGGCTTCACCTCTGGATTTTCTTCCTGAGGCCCTCTTTGGAATTCTGGGGTTCTTGGATGATTTCTTTGTCATTTTTCTTCTACTGATATATATCTCTATCATGTACCGAGAAGTGGTAACACAGCGGCTGAATAGATGAAATGGACGAAAATGACCCAAATGCAGAGGCAGTTGTGGTATGTTTTAGAAAGAAAGCTACAACATAAGTACGATATAGCAAGGCACCTGTGTACAGTTTCAGTAGTTACAATTTCATAGCTGGTCATCTTACACAAATATGAAGGGTTACTATACAGTGGTGCTTAACTGGAATCTTTAATTTGTATATTACATATGCTTCATAAGGATGACGTTAGTTTTATAATGTAAAAAACTACCTTCATCTACTTCCACCTGATGAACAACTGTATGTAATCAAAGCAGAAAACACCTTTTTTGGTGTGTGGTTTGTGAAAAAAGAGTTCTATTAAAGGACTTCTAACAAAAAATCTGGTTGGGTAATCTAGACATGCATAAGGAAATTCAGAAATTCTTCACAGTACAGTTATCATGGCTAAATTGTTAATGTCTCCCTGTTGTCGGCTAGAGTTTTTTTAAATAAAAGTAGTTTTGTGTGTTTCTGTGGAAGAAGAAACCCAAGGATCACATTACAATTATCACCCTGCAGTTTGCTGTTGTCCACATGCTTCACAAAACCAAGGAGAACACCTCAGTATTACTTTTGAACTGCACTATGTACAGTTGCATGCAATTCGTACAATTTTATTTTTATATTTGGGAATATACACACAGTATCTGGTCTAGGTAGAGAAACCAGTATTATGCATGCCAGTCTGGTTAGTGCTCTTTTTTTAAACAGGAGTGTGATTTTTCTCTTCAGGCTTGTTTATTTGGTGGGTATGTATCTTGGAAGCAGGGGTTTTATGCTACTTGGGGTCAATGCAATATATCTGAAGTGAGAGTCTGCATTCCTTTAGTTTCATTAAAGCATTTAGGCAATGGAGAGACCCCTCAAATTTTAGATAGTGGTTGAAGAAAAGAAATCAGAACTGGATGTTTACATTACAGAACTTTACCTGAATGTACATTCTGCAATACAAGTATTAAGCAACTTAGATACTGGGGTATTTGATTTTCAGTTGGGATTTTCTTGTTTGGTTGGTTGATTTGGATGTGGATAGAGGGGGTTCTGGATTACCTTGAAAAAGATCTGTGATAAGGGACCACAAAAAAATCCTGGAAATGTTTTCCAAAATACCAGGGTATTAATTATCCTTAAAGTTGATTTTTTTTTAATGTTAAATTTGAATATAGGCTATCATAGCTACAGAAGTAATATGAAAATATTTTCATTTTAAGAAATGAATGCCAGTAGAAAGGTCAAGGGTATGACAGATCTATGTACTTTTTAGCTAGAGGAATGATAATTACCATTTTATTTTAACCTCCTGAGTACTTGAAAGACAGTGATTAGACAGGTGATTCTTTGAGTGTTTACATATATGGGATGAGACTTACAATGAAAGGGACCTTTTCACAACTTCTGTGTTTTGCTCATGCAGGTGTCTTTCCACAGCTTCTAGCAGCTAGGCAAGTGCAGGAAGATGATAGAGCTGGCATCTGACATGTCAGTGGCTGGGGTCAGAGATTGTCCTTCAGTGTCAGTGTTTTAAATTACATTCATTTAAGAGTAAATTCACTGATTCTTCATTTGAAAATTTGCTTTTGAAAATCCAAAGACATTTTACAAATGAACTGGAAAGCGAAATTTTTTCGTTTTGCTGTTTGTTAGAGATGGGCAAAGGGAGAAACAGGAAGTGAAAGGTGGGAGGAGGAGAGCAAGAGAGAAAATTACATTTTTGGAAGCAGATGCTATTGGTTTTGGCAAACTAACTGTTCTTGAGCATCTTAGTTGAGCTTTTCCCTTTGTGTTGGCATTGCTAATATATTGTGATGTGGCTACCTCAGTTAAAAGTCATTAAGGTATTACTGAGTAAGCATGGGATATTCATAAACTGTTAGGTACATTCACAAAGCAAGATAGTTGTTTAGGATGTTAGGTAAGACAGGATTTTGCAGTTTGGCTGTAAGCATTGTTTTGGGTTTGGATTTTTTTTCCCAAGAGATCCACCTGAGAGCAAACTCAAAAAAAGTATTTTTAATTGAGTAAATTTAACACCCCCTTTTCTCCTGGAGCTTAACTTGTGGATCTGCTTAGAGAAGAGTGTGAACTGCTGTTGTAGAACAACTGGAGTCTGTTCATAGAATCTGTTGATCTGGTACCTCCTCCATATGTTTATCTTATGATTGTGTTTATACTTTTTCCCATGACTCTCTAAATCCAGAGTGGATATAGATGTACATGAAGCTGCTTACTGATTTGTTTTCTCTGAGCTCCCCAATTCCATGTGCTACTGTGAAGTTCATGCAGAAGTATCCATCTAGGAGGTTTGGTCGTGAAGAACAGACCTTCTTGTATACCTGAAATCATGACAAGCCACATCTGAGTAGCTATATAAAGTTTACTTGTGTTCTGTTTTTTTCTTCACTACATTTCTGCTAGCCAGAAGGGTTTCACTCAGAGGCTTCTGCTTACTTTTGAATATTGAGTAACATTGTAAGCTTAAATTCAACACATGAAATGCTTGACAGAATTAGGACCATCCTTCCTTTCCACCAATAAACATGCTTGCTTATGAAGACTTTTTTTTGGTCCTGCAAACCACTGATGAACAGTATTATGACTTGCTTAGGCCTTTTTGTACAGCTGTAACGTGAAGATGCATTGGTCCTGCAGCATCTGGCTGCTGCTCCTTTACACGAATCTGAACTACCTGTAAATTAGCTATCTTGGGTACTTAGCTTGAGCTTACTTTAAGCTCTAGAGCTCCCAAGAAGCTGGAGATTAATACATGAGCAGGTAGTGTTCCTGAACTGTGTGCTGCCAAGTTGTTCTGGCAGCAGTGTTAAAGGAAAGTGCTAGAGCTAAGCATTGGCTTCAGAATGTGTAGGAAAGACATGATGCTGCGTGGAGAGCAACTGCAAACGTTGCTGCTGTTTTGTCTCCTGGAATGGGGCAGCCGTGCCACTAAGGGGGGGGGGGACTAAAAAAGGAAAACTTTAGCAGCAAAGAAGAGATACAGGGAAAAAATACAGTTCTTTAAAGATTCTGACATCTTCACCAAAAAATGTGTGAAATATTTGATTGTTCCAGGGGAACAAAGGGGAAAACTAAAGTTATACTTAATAGCTCTTACAGAATAACTTGTAGCGTCTTGAGGCCTAGTGATCGTCATGACAAGTACTGTATAGAGCGATCTGTTTCTGTGTTGTTTTGTGTCCCACACCATTGATGTCTATGAGGATGAGGCAGAACAGTGTGATTTGGGGATACAATTTTGCCATAGGTTTCATAGAACTGTAGCAGTGACCTCTGTGTTACACTAGATTTTTAAGACAAAAGGATTTAAGCCTACTTGTTATTACTTTTAATGATAATAAATTGCTATTGAAGTAAGAGATTGTCTTGATTAATTTTATTCACTTTCTGGGTGGGAAATTGTTTTATTCCCCCTTTTCCTCCCTCCCTGGGCTAAAGTTGGTGGTAGCTCTTCTGCAGTCTTGATGAGAGATAACATGGTTTTCATCTTCATTATTGCTATTATAAGGATTACAAAATTTCAAAGATCTTAGTCCCAAAAGTATATTGTACATTAGATGTCTTTTCCCTGAGCAGTCTGACCAGTACCTTCAGATCCATGGGCACTAAGCTTTCAGGATGATAAACCAGTACAGATGATTAATTAGCACCTTCACATATCAATCTTCCAAGCAAACAAAAGCATAAAGCAGTTGGGTCAGAATCTAGTTAGTGAAGTAAATTGAAGGAAACAGCAAATAGTCTCTGTAGGTTTACAGGAAGGATGAAGGTTGGGGTGGGGCAGGGAAGAACTGGATGTGACCAGTGCTGCAATCCTGTGCTTTTCCTGATTCATGCCATGAAAGGCCCCTGGGCATCAGGACAACATGATCCATCCTGCTAAGAAATGTCCAACAAGTCTTAGCTGGGAAGTTGGGTCTAGTGTTCTGGACCCAGAACTGAACTCTGTAGCCTGCTTTGATATATGGCTCCAGTGTTTATGGAAAAACATGTAATTACATATTTGGTAAAAAGCTATTAAATCAGGTTTAAAATTTGATAGGTACACACTTGGCCTTTCATCTGATGCCTCTGTGCTTGCTGTAGGGAGCTCAGTGAGACACTTGAGAGTTCCTCAGCCAAGGCTGCCAGAGGAGATGGCTGTTTTAGAAGGTCTGTTGTACAGTTGCAGTTGTGGGTAGGTTTTCTACTTCCAGCTGCCAACCAAACAGGCAACTGCCCGTTAGTCATCAATACTGGAAGCCACGTGGGCATTTGTTCCAAGGAGACAGAGCAGTAAGTCTCATTATCCCTGTTTCTTTGAGATGTAACATCCTAGTGGGTTGCCGCCTTCTCTGTTGTGGGCACTGAGGTTTTCACCTGGGGGAGAATTTCATTTCACCTGCTAAATATCATTCTATCTATGATCCCCTCAGCTCAGAAACTGCAGATATTTAGGGCAGAGGTAGGTCTGCAGGTGCTGTTCCCATGTGGACAGCACATCATTGGACACTGTGGTAAGTAGAGGTGCTTTCTGTAAACTGGGGATTTTGTTCATTCAGGGAGTAAGAAGTCAATCCAAGTAATAAATAATTAATACTGCAAAATGAGGGAAGCAGGAGGTTAGAGTTGAGTTTCCTATACTACAATTTGGATTCAGTCTCTTTGTATGCCCCTGCTCTGTACTACATTGCCTTCTGTAAGATGTTTGCCATTTCAGCATCCACATAAAAGTCTATCATAGACAAATTTCATTTGTGCCTACATAATCTCAGATCTTGCCATGGGTACTTGTATTGCAACTTTCATGGCAAGTGTTAGGGCTGCTCTGTTGAGTGGATTAAATCAAAGGGTGTGGCTGGGTGAGGGAGAACAGAAAGAGTCCTCTTAAAGAAAATTCCTAATTGTGTGATCCACTCTCATTGGTACTGTATGGCCCTGTACGAGAACATCTAAATAGCCTGTCTCTCTTCATTTATTCTAATACTAGGTAAAAGGCACAAGAATGTTGAAAACTCTAGAAAATACTTCCAGAAGGAGAGATTGGAGAGACTGGTATTTTGCCTATAGGGTAGACTGAAAGATGTGAGTCTCTAAATATGTTAAAAGGGGATCCTGTTCTCTGAATTAGGTATGACCGGAGGAAGTAGCAGGGAGCTTGAATTGCCGCACGAGAGACTTAGATTAGAAGAAACTTGCTAAAGTGTATTGGAAGAGGATATTGTCTGGCCATTGGTGGAACCACTGCTGGGAGGCTTCTGAAGGCAGGCTAACATCTGTGGGGACTGGTTTCTGCACAGCTAGTCCTGCTTGTGGAAGTGGCTGCTTTCAAGGCAGCTGGTCTGGGCCTTAATGGACATGGGACCAGAGAAGTCCTGATCTGACCAAGTCTGTCTTGCTGCTGGTGTTTCTGACACACATTACTTGTATGCATCAGCTGGCAGACCTGACCAGCTTACCTTTGCCCAGGAATTTTGCTAAATAGCAGTGCTTAAAATCCCTGGGGTAATGATATGGCTCCACCTTATTTCAGGACACCTTAATGATTATTTACAATAATATTCCATTTTATTACAAAAACTCATGGTTTGTCCAATATCTTCCAAGAACAGGATTATTTCTCATGATTAACAGATGCTTAATTGGTGGGAGGGAAGGAGATGGGAAAGGAACATAATTGATAATATTGAGTCAATTGCTTATTGCTGGCAGGTAACTGATGGGGAACCATGGGTGTACCAGGTGTTACTAATAGCTTGGCTAGAATATGTTGCATGGAAAGCTGTTCAGCCTCATGCTAGCATATGTTGTGCTTCACAGTCAACAATCATTTTCTCCCCCCTCCCCCTTTCTGCCTTAATTCTGTAAACTTATTTCTTCTTTTAGCAAGATGGGGAGGCAGCAGAACTTGAAAATAATCCATGCCACACTTTATACAGGGCAGTGCAAGCACTCCTGAGTAAAGCACCTTTTTCAGGGAGAGGCGTCCCATTATCACATGGGACATGCCCTTACTTTCCAAAGTGGAAGGTCATGCTGTTGTCTTCCTTACCTTCTTCACTGCCTGGGTGCCAGGGGTTGGTGTTGCCTGATGCTGTAGGGAGGGTCACAGTATTCAATTTAATGCAGATTGACTCAAAATAACTATTATAATATGCCTCATCAGTGAGCTGGTTTATGACAAGATTATGTCCCATCCAGGGTCTTCAGCATCCAGCCAACAAATCTGAAGCTGCTTTAGTCTCATTTCTCTTTTCCTTGCAGGTTTTTGTAGTTTTGTTCATTCCCCTCCCATTTTCTTACTATGGTGCATAAGGACCACAGTAAAGATCACAAAGCAAATTTTGATGAATCGCTTGCTCATATACCACAACAGTTCACACCTTACCACTGAATCTCTTCCAGCCAACCCCTTAACTCTCTTGCATTTCATAGACCATGCATCAGGAAGGAAAGTAGAAATGTGTCTGGTTAAATGGCTAAATTCCTCCTGTAGCAACCTGAAGAAGACAGTTCAGTACAGCTCTGTGGTTCTGCCTCCTTCCCATGCAAGGAGCTGGGCATCCTGTGTCTGCTGCCTTTCCCCAAGAAGGATGAAGGACCTGAAGTCCAGCAAACTTTTGGCTTATGCCCGCAACTTCCCTCAGCAATGCCTCCTGGTTTGATAAGTGGAAGTGGAGAATGAAGACTAGAAGCATAGCATCAAAGCAGACCTCCAGTTAGGCAGGGCTGTCTTTGCGCCTGGGAGGCTGGAGAGGAGCCCATGTACTAAGGAGCTATTGCATACAGTTTCAGTCACGTCTGGAGAGACTGGTTTTCTCTGTCACTGAGATTGTTGGGTGCAAGTCTTTTCTTGATGAAAAACAAGGCATTGCTTTGAAAATAATCTCTGTGGTGTTGGCCTTTATTTACACACAGGTATTTTGCGCCCCTGGGGTTCTTGTTCTCATGGTTTTGTTCACAGGTCCCACAAGCAAGGATTGTCTCAATATGAAAAGAAGAGAGAACTTGGTAATCATATTGCAACTGCAAGAGCCCTAGGAAAAAAGAACAAAAGAACACCAAACCAAAAAAACCAACATACAAGACACATGACTAAAACCACAAGGGCTGGCAACATGGTGTCGGCAAAGCTGCTTCTCTGGAAATCCCTTGAACTTCCCGTTCTGGGCTGCTAGACAAGCCCTTTCCTGTATTCAGATCTTCACTGTTGATCCATTTTACCTTGCTCAGAAGAAACGGGCAATTGATAGCAGTAATTTTAGATGTTAGATCATCAGCAGAAGTAGCCACACTAGCCCAGCCCCAGCAGTCCTTTTCCTGTCCTACCTCTAGCTCCGCAGGGGGCTGCTGCCCCCATGGAATGCCTCACTGACTCTCAGGGGCCCCTGCAGACACCAAGGTAGATCTGGGGCAAAGGGAATAGCTGAAACATCTCGTAAGCCAGAGATGGCTGGTGTTTCATTGCCAGGAACAGGAGAAGGCAGATCTTTACTGTTTGGAGGAGAGAGAGGGACAGAGGGAGCCAGGGGACCACCCGCCTGCCGGAAAATGCCTAAAAGAACAGACCCAGGAAGGTATGCTGCCTTGCAAAGGGTGGTGAGATCAGATCCTAACAGGGGCCCACGTTGATCCCATGACGAGTATGAGACAGCCAAAAAGCAAGGCCAGGGTGCAGCTGCAGCCTGGGCAGTGGGCACCAGCGACGGCAAGCTGATGGAGGGGAGCCACAGGAAGGCAAGCCCTGCCCCACTGCACCCTCAGCACTGCAGAGCTGCTTCACTGCACACCAGAAAGGCAAGCCAGTCCCTGGGGCCAGGGCTGAGCTGGAGGTGGCAGTGGGGCCACCACCCCTGCGAGCCGGTGGGGTTGTTAGCAGGGTGGGTCTTCTCACGCTGTGCTCCTTGATGTGGCTGCACGGCTCTCCAGCTTTTTTGAGGGCCCCCTGGCTGCTCAGGGTGTCTGTTGCTGCCTTTCTTTGAGCTGCTGCAGACAGAGTGACCTGAGCCCAGCGGGAATTAATTAGTTGCACAACCCTTCACAAAGGAGCATAGCATCAGCTTGCTTGTGTCCTCCTTGCTTTGGCGGGGGGGGGGGCGGGGTGTGACTGCTGGATGTGTTGTTCCTAGTAAAGATGACAGCAGGTAAGCAGAGGCTCCATGGCCCAAGCTGTCCCTGCCATCATGGGAAGTTTCAGGAATAGACCCAGGATGGGTGGGCTCCTTGGGGTAGCGCACCTAGTCTTGGTGTCTCGCCCGACTCCTTGCAGGCATTTTTCATAGTTTCTTTTGCAATCTGCTCTTTCTGGGCTTTTTCCTTAAGTATTTGTACTTTCTTGGAGGGGCTGTGTCCTATAATCTCCATTACCTTTGTTTTTACCATAAACTTGGGATTTGCTGCTACATATAAGCAGTATTGGGGTACTGCCTTAGAGGCAGACGCTTGTCCTTATAGCATGTGAAAAATCACAACAGGTAGACCCTAAATGGTTAAACTTTATTAAGTACCAAAATCTAGTGAAAATAAAATAATCCAAATGGGAAAGGGGAATCAACTTGGGGATTAGTCATTACTGAGTAGGATTTACAGAGGAGTAAAACTAGCGTAAAAATGTAAACTAGCTTTGCATCCACCCACCATACCATGTTTGCTTGCTAAGAAACACCAAGCAAGAACCACTAGGCACATCATCTGATTTACTGCAGCAAAGGTTCATGGGTCAAAATAATGTAGCAAAAACCCAACATCTCAGACAGCAGATGTACGTGCCTGAGCTGGGAAAGACCTACTTACAAGTGCAACACCCACTGCTCCATTGGGCACCAAGGGGTCCTGCAGCCTTTGCCCAGAGCTCTGTCTGCAGATCTTGGTATTGCCTGTGTATCCATTCTCTGAGAGATGTTTCACAGGGACTGTTGCAATCAGAAATATTTTCCACCCAAAGTTGTACTCAACTCCTTCCTGTTGGCACAAGGTAGATCAGATACTTGCCTATGGACAGTACTACAGCATTGATGAGGTTGTGGACAGATGTGCTACCCCAGGGAGGGCTCCCTTCCCTCTGATACAGCCCTTTGCAGTAAGGATGCATATTAAACCCTGTCCTGGGTTCAGCTGGGATAGAGTTAATTTTTACAGGAACCTGGGAGGTGGGGGGCATAGCCGGGGCAGCTGACCTGAACTGGCCAAGGAGCTATTCCATACCATGTGACATCATGCTCAGTATATAAAGGGGGAGCGGGCCGGGGGGTGGGCTCTTCTTTTCGGTGGGGGAAGTGGCAGAGCGTCGGGTCCCGGGTGGTGAGCAGTTGCACTGTGCATCACTCTTTTTTGTATACTTTTTCATTAGTACCGTTGTTGTTGCAATTTCTTTGTGTTGTTCCAGTAAACTGCCTTTGTCTCAACCCTCGAGGTTCCAGGTTTGGTTTTTTTTTTCCTCTCCTCCGTCTTCCCCCCATCCCACCGGAGGGGGGCGGGAGGAGTGAGCGAGCGGCCGCGTGGTCCTTTGTTACCGGCTGGGCTGAAACCACGACAGTCCTCCTGTGTCCCAACAGCCTTCTCATGTCCTCCTCTGACAGCCCTCTACCACCAAGGCCCAGCCACCTCCCAACAGATGGCAGCAGCTTTATACGTTGCCAGTGCAGAAGGCTTGACACTGTGCACAAGGATGATGCTTGTGTCTGGCAATTTTGGGGATGGTTTTCATCCCTAGTCATTCAAAGACCTTTTGTTTTCCAGGCAAATGTAGTCTGATAAAGACATTTCAGTACCTTGGTTGCTCTTGGTCTATCCTGTATCTCTTCCCGTGGCCTTAATAAGCCCCTCTTCTTTTCTTCTGACAGCATCAGCACTGCTGAGTCAAACCAAGCTGGCAGCTTGTTTACAGCCTGAGCTTTGGAAGTCACACGAGCATGGGAACGTCCTGGTTTACATTAACCTCCTTCCCACCAAGCCTCATATTTCCTGAGAAAAAGTTGATAGCAGGGACTCAGTGCCTACAGTCTTATATGCCAAAAGAGGAACAAGAAGAAACCAGCTGTTGAACTCAAGTTTTGCTAAGTTTTGTATTTTTGAAGCATGCTTATGCTTTTGTAGGACTTGAGTGAGTCTGATCAGCTTTTGAAGGTGGGGTTTGTCAGCACTAATGCTTCTCTTCTTCCCCTCCCCTCCTGCTACTGCCCATAAGTCCGTTTCTTCTCCCCTTTTTGTCTTTCTTGCTTCAGAGCTGCCTTTTCCTCTCCCCCTTGCATGATTGGGACAGTTTCTGCTTGCTTGCTGCTATCCTCTCTACCTGCATCTTTGGTGTGACACCTCTTCACAGAAGGCAATGGAAGGGTGAGGGAGGTCCTTTCACTAAAGACCTCAGCATTGGTGCTGTAAAAGTAAAAACCATAGGCTGCAGAAAATGTGTGAAGTTTTAGATACATTCCCCCCCTAATTTAAAAAAAAACAATTATGCCAAGCCATCTGTTGCTAATGTAAAAAAAGATGTAAATAGATGATACATAGTGTACAGAGTATCACATGAGTGCTCCATCTGCTGTAAGGAAAGTCACCATTCCCCAGCAACAACACTGGGTAATGAAGTGCAATCCAGGGTTTGGAGCAGCCTTAGGCTTTCCAAAAGCATAACCAGCTCCAAAGGCTGCCCTGAAAGAAAAACAACTCAAACAATTGTGGATGGGTAGATCTCAACATATCAATCCTTCCTCTCTGTTTTTCTGACAAGTAGCAATAGTGGCTGTGTTGGGGACAGGGCAAGTTAGACATTTATGCTCTTGTTTCAGACTCTTTCCAAACTCAGATCCCGCTCCGTTATGTTTTCAAGGTTTACCTGGCAGCCAGGAATCTAGCAAGCTGTATCTCTTTACTTAATGACAGCAAAAGACTCACACAATGTCAAAGTAATTGGGCAATAAAGTGGCAGATGAAACTCACCTTTGATGAACGTGAAGTAGTGTGCATTGGGCAACAGCAACTCTTGCCATGGCTGCAGACTGATGAACTCTACATCAGCAGTTGCTACTCAGGAAGAGACCCAGGAGGTGCTGCCAATGGTTTGGTGTGCTCAGTAGTGGTCAGAAAAGGAAATAAAAGGTTCAGAATTACAAGGAAGGGTCTGCATTGTGAGCCTTCTACCTAGTTCTGGTCTCCCCATCTTAAGATGGGTGCAGTGACAGAACAGGACAGACTGAGAAGCTGGAAGTATGGAATAGCTCTGTGCCAGGACACAGCAAATGTACTAGGACTCTTAACCTGCAAAAGAGAGAAGGTACAGTAGAAGTCTAAGAAACCAGGACTCAAATGGGAAATGTGAACAGGGAAACAACTATTCAGTGCTTCTTATGCCACCAGGTTTGGGTCACAGCCCATGGAGTTAGCAGGGAATAGGTCCTAAACTCAGCAAAAGGACAAGCTGCTTCATAAGATGCACAGTTAACTTCTGCTGCCAGAGCTGGTGATGTCAGGAGTTTGTGCAATTTCCAAAAGCTTCTAAACAAATCTTTCTAAACAAATCATGAGTTCCACAGGAACTGTTAAATGTGGAAGCCCCAGAGCAACTTCTGCCTCCAAAAGTTCCCAAATGCTCATTGGCAGTAGATGGGGAAGATCTTTTATCCCTCCTTGCTCTTTTCTGAAGTGCCTGCTGCTGTAGCCAGCCAGGTAGCTGTGTCAAATGGCCCCAGGGTCTCACCAACTTTGGACAAGCAGTTTCCCAGAACCCAGTATCATCTTTTCAGCTTGCAACAGATTTGGGACAACAAGGGAGTGCAAAGCAATACAGATAAAAATCCTTTGCATTACCCTGTAGAAAACACCACTTGATTGAGAAAATGGTCTCCTTCCCAACAGCACCAACATCCCTTCCTCCCCCAGGTGCCCCCGGGCAGAGGGTGTGGGGTAGATGCCTGCGAAGGGCAAGCTTTTCCCAGGGGGCAAAACCCATGCTGCTGTGGCCTGCATGCAGCCCAGAGGTGGGGAGAAAGGCAACAGCACAGGGAGCTGGGCACGTCGTGGTGACTGGATGCCACATGGGGCTCCCCACCCTGTGATCTCCCCCTACCCCCAGTTTCTGCAGGGAGGAAACATTATCCAGTCCAGGGACAGAGGGTGAACCATCCCTCAGGGGTTTCTCTTTTTTTTTCAGGTGTTGGAGTGTATCATCCAGCCCCTCTTCATTTTCAGAGGGACTTGGGGACTTTCCCCCAGGGCTAGAGCTGTACATTAACAGCTTTTGACCCCCGAACATGAAGGTGGTATCTTAACACAACGTGGATTTTCACAGTGAAGGCATGACCGAGAGAAAACTGAGAAGAAACAGTCCAAAATCTTTTAGGAGAGGGGCAGTCTGAAATATAAGGATGGTCTTGTGCTCCCTGCCTGGCCCAGAGCCAGGGCTCCTTGCTCCAGTGGTTCCTGGCACTGGGGGGGACATGGACACTGGCACATCAAGACACCCACTTCTGGGGCTGAGACAGCTGTTACTGGCAGGATGAAGCCTCCTCTGTGCTCCCCTCTGTCTGAGGAATCAGGATACACACAGATTTTTTAAACAGCAAAACCAGGTACAAAAAAAGAGAATTTCACCCCCTCATCCCAACCTGAACATGCTGATCCAGCCAGAGCCTGAGTTCTGCTATTGCTCAGAAAAAGGCACTACAAAATACAGTTTTCTGCCTTTTAAAATATGGTCCCTTGAACATAAAGGGGTCTAATTCTGCCTAGCCCAGTGGTTTTTGGGGGGGAAGAAGGGGGCAAGCAGGGTGGTGATGCATGATATGCCCTTGCACCTTACCAGTTAGCAGAAAGGTTCCCGGATGGGAGTATCATGAAACACCCAATGCCACAGACACAGAAGGAGGTAAATGCAGTTTGTTTGACCACGCAGTAAGCAATGAGTAGGTTTGGAGGCTCAAGATGGGGTCAGGAGCTGGTGCAAGCTGTTTTCCCCCCCCGCACACCAACCTCCCCAGCCAGAGCTCAGTGACGGGCAGCTCCTGCTGCAGACGTGGAGGGAGAGAGATAGCACAGGAAGGTCTTTTCCTTCCCTCTCCCTACCTGGAAAGCTGCGTCTCAGAGGTACAAGCCAGCAGATCAGAGGCAGGTAAGCCGCCTCTGAGATGATGCTCATACTTGTGCTCAGAGGGCATCTAGGCATGTGTAGACAGGCTGTGACTGGCCCACTCCTGTTTTTCACCTCTTATAGCTGCTTGGGAGGCCTGAATGGTCCTGGCTTTGCATTTATGTCCTCTGCATGGCTGAGCAAACAAGCAGTGCCTTGTCTCCACTGGACTTCTCCACCCTTTGCTGGCTGCCTTTCAGTTATCTGCCAAAGTGCATTGCAGGCAAATATTTGCTCTGTGGTCTCAGACGCTACCTCACTCCTGTTTGCCCAGGTTCTCGTTTCATTGCCTTGAACATTGTGCTTACTCCACCCACACCCTGGGGTGTTCAAATAGATATCAAGTCACAAGGGCATGAGCTTTTGTGCGCACTGCTCTTCTGCGTGCCTTCCTTTGCTGGTGCTGACAAACATGGAGAAAGAAGAGACAACACAGGGGCAGAAATGTCCTTGCTGTCAAACTCACCTGGAGTCTTTGCAACAAGCGTGTCCTTGCTGGGGATTGCACCAGCCATGCCCAGCACAGCAGTAAGCACCAGGAGGCGAAGAGAAGGAACAGGCGCCAGGCCTGCTTTCTGTGGACCTTTGTGTAAATGCTAAGCCCCTGTGTCTCAGTTTGCTGGGACTCGGGTCTGCTGCAAGCCCAGACGAGTGGAGGCTTGGGGCTGCACCTTTTTCAACCACCTGCGGGTGCCTTGCGTGCAGAGCTGTCGCTTGAGAGGGCTGCATTTAATTATATGTGTAGTTTTATTCCGTTGGGCTGTGCTCCCATGAGGAGCTGCAAGCTAGACAAAATTATTCATTGTGGACCATGAGGAGTGCTGTGCCTGCAACAGCCTGGAAGGCCACCTGGGTCCCCTCGTCTCAGCAAAATTGTCTGATTAAGGCAGCTACAGGTCCATCGTTCCCGGGATTCTCTCAGCAGGGTGCTCAGTTTGGCTGGGTACCCCATACACCCCTCAGAAGAGCCCTCAAGGAGCAAGAGGAAAATTAAGTTCCTTGTTCTTTTTTATTTCTCTTTTTCTTTCCCTCTCCTGAGCTTACAGCCTCAAAAGCTCAGAAGTGCAGCCTGGACCCTTCCCATTACACAGCAGTGGGGCAAAGACCCCTGAAGTGCTCCCTATGTGCCCTGATAGCAAAGATGGCCCCGATGCACCTGGGGAAGTTTAGCGACTAACACCACTGCTAAAGCAGACCCCGAGGACTGTCGGACTGGAGCAGCAACTTTGCAGAAGGCCATGCATGGTTTTAATTTGGCAGGTACCAGGGAAGGACAGCACACCAAAAGGTCAGGCTCCAGCTGTTGTGACAGTTCCTGGCCAGACAGACACGCTCTGCTGCAGGATGCCTGCTCTGGGGAGGCTGTGTGGCTGCTGCAGTGTATTGAAGCAGTAAGAAGCAGTACAAAGGGGTGAATATGATGCACCAGCCCAGCTGCCAGCACCACAGTGCCCAGCTGTAACAGCCATTAAACTATCCGAGAAGGACGAACTCACCTTCCCACAGTTTATTTCAAAGCTGGTGTG
Organism: Haliaeetus albicilla; assembly: GCF_947461875.1. NCBI lineage: Eukaryota > Metazoa > Chordata > Aves > Accipitriformes > Accipitridae > Haliaeetus > Haliaeetus albicilla. The sequence continues at coordinate 42,561,451 of NC_091516.1, forward strand.
TGCAGCGAGGAATCAAAGTGTGTAGTTTTAATAAAGCAATGCAGGCACACAGTTTGCCATGTAGCGAATTTTTCCCTTTAAGCAATTTCTCTTTCTAGCCCAGCCCATTCACTTCACATAAAGACAACAGAGGACACTAGAAAGTCTCTCCTGGTTTTGGCTGTCAAAAGGAAAGTAGCGATGCTGATTTTGAAAGTAGAAGGGAAAGGGAGCGAGGGCAGGAGGCAGCTGCACATCAATCCCAGCTGCACGGCACAAGGCAGACACTCCCCTGGGCCACGCTTTGCAAATCTGTCATTTCCCGAAAATGACAATGAGTCACAGTTGCCCTGTGTCTCATTTAAAGAAACTGAAAGGATTAACTGGTAAGGCACAGGGAAAGGCTTGTCATGAGTCATGCTGCCAGAGCCACAGCTACACAGGCACTGGAAAGCCCACGTGGCTATTCCCAACCAGTGACCCATGGGCAAGAGTGTCCTTTAAAATCTCCACAATCAGTGATTAGTGGGCCTCCAACACCTTCAGAAAGGCACGGGGTGATCTAAGGAGGATATTGAGGGCTGAAGATGTTCAATGATTTAATGAGATGACCAGTCATTTGCACAGCTGGGTTTTGGCTCTGGTCTGCCTTAGCCACAGTGCATGCTCTCAGGCGGTCTGAGAACAGGCTTCAGAATAGTCAGTAAGAAAGCATTTTGTCCACCACCCACTAAAAATAGCTGCACTGTGAAAGAGAGACGTTACAGGTGAAGAGGGAGAGTTGTTAATCTCCTGAGATCCACCCAGCTGGCCAGCACCTGGAGTTAAATCTCTATCTCTCCGCAAAAGACTACAGTGAAGAGAAGAGACTAGAATATATCCCCCCCAACCAACTGTTACTTAATATCCAACTGCAAATGCTGGAGAGCCTTGCCCTGTGGCAAAACAGCAGAGGCAATATGGCACCTCTGTTGTGCTTTCTTAATTACCTTCAAGTTGCCAATTTTCTAAAGTGTGTTTTGGGGAATAGTTACAAGTGCCCCAATTACCTTCAGGTTGCCAATTTTCTAAAGTGTGTTTTGGGGAATAGTTACAAGTGCCCCATGCTAGTGTCTTACCCCAAAGTATTTACATTAGTCTCAATTTCGTGTAATTTTCTCTCTGGGATTTTCTTTCATTTTCTTCCCATTTAAGCATGCTAAACACAAACCCCAAAGAGAAGTGAGATACAAGAGCTCCTTGGAGCTGAAGGGCAAGTCTGCAAAGCCCACCCAGTTTTTAGGGCCATGATCTCTCCCATGTGGCTTTACCCCAGTCCTGCCCAGCATAGGACAGCGAGGCCGTGCTGACCCTGCGGACTCATGGCGCTCACGTGTTAGGCAGTGCCTCTCCTCTACAGCTGCAGTTGTCGGTCAGTTTACTAGTTCACTGAACTGAGATTTTCCTTGTTTATACATTGACAGATGAAACCATGGAGGGGAACACTCCTGCCAGTATGCACTCTCTCTGTCCTTCTCTCTTCAGGAGGGTATATTCAGCAAGCTGCAGAGCAGAGAAGTACCCACACACACCTAGGTGAGGAAGGCAAGGAGAGAGGGAGGGGAGCTGGGGAGCTGGGGAGGCTGCCAGCTGCAGCCAGAGGGAGCAGATGGAGATGCAGCATTAGGGTTAGAGAAAAGCAGTGAGTGGGAGGCACCGAAGGAGAGCTCAGGCATAGAGGAAGGATGGGAACGGGGTGGAGAGGAAGACAAAGAGTTTCTCTTTGCAACTGCGTATAAACATCAGGACTTGCAGAGCATCAGGAAGCCCAGCTGTTTGCTGAGGAATAGGGTAATGCAGGGGCATGGCTATTCCACTGTAAAACACAGGCCACGGGTAGCTGGAAACCTTCAAGGGTAAGATTTGCTTAAGGCCCCTCATAGAAGCTGCCAAGCAGATGCAATGGTTGCAGCTAACAAACCATTTCATATTCCTTTCAGTTGGGCCCAGAGCTCAGGGCCATGGATGACTGAGTTGTCTGCTGTCCTGCCTGCCAGTTGCCAGGAGCACCAACCTCCCTATGGAAACTGCAGAGAGACTGCTCTACCAGGTCCAAAGGAAAAAACTTGCTTGATTAAAGAAAAAAAAAAAACAAAACAATAAGCTGAGCAAAGGATGGACTTTTAATTCCAGGCTTATTTACCTTAGGTAGTGCAGTGTTCAGAGCTGCTGTGTTGTGGGTTATGTGATTCTGTGGCTACAGGTGCACAGGAGCTGCCAGGTCCAAGCAGAGCAGAACAACAGTATGGCTCAAAGGGCAGCTGACTGCAGGTGCATCCACACATTAGTTAAAGCTGCAAGGGGCTGGTTGGAAATGGTGTGATCTGGCTGCCCTATTTGTCTTTCCTGCACTGGGTTACTTCATTCCTGAAGAATGAGCTTTGAGATAACCCTCCAAAACTCAATCATTAGGATGCATTACCCATAGCAGTCAAATCATGGGACATGACATGTACCCAGGGAGCTATGATGGGCATTTGCTACTTGGACTCTCAGGAGTCAGGTCTCCAGCCCTGCCCAACTTGCAGACCTCAGGCTGACAGTAGGGAACAGCATCCATCCATTCAACTACCTCTCTGAGCTGATGCACCCATCGATTGTCAGCTCCCCACCTCCCCTATGGCAGGGCCTTTCTGCGACTGACATTTGAAAGCTGCAGCAAGAATGACGAAGGCACAAATTTCGGATTCAGCAGGATGGCTCAGATGAGACATCTGCCCAAATGGGCTGAAGTCTTGTCATTTACACTTCCTGACCTCATTTACAGTTGGTGGGGGGAAACCCAATGCAACTTGTGTGTCATATCTTGCACATTGCTACATCACACCCAAAAAAGGAAAACTTTTAAAAATTACTTTAACGCAGCCAGCTGCAGGTGAAACAGAAAGTAACAAGCCCACATCAGGACAAGTGAGAGATGTTCACAGCTTTTGTGTGTCACCTGCTATTTGACTTCTGGCAACTGATGCAATTGCCAGATCAACCTGAAGGGCGTATGCCAGAACTGGAGTCACCCAGGCTGAAGGAAAAGAAATAGCAGGCTGCAGGTGCACCATTGGGCCTTTGCCTCACTTAGTCTAGGAAACAGGCTGTGCCCAGGAATAAGTGATGACCTGTTGAATTACTACCTTAGGACAATGTTTTTGGAACCTGTGCCAGGGCCATGTCTGTTCCACTCTTGCAAGGACCCCAGAGACAGGGGGGGAGGAGAAAGAGGCCACCTCGGAAGCAAAAATAAAAAAGAACACGATCTTGCAGGTTATTCAAGCAATGCAAAGCACCCAGCTTTTACTCCTCACCCTGTGGATAATAGAGTCTAATCTATCCCCTTCCTGAACACTTTGGAAGTCACCACTCTGAGATACTCAAGGCCTGAAGAATTGAAGGCTTAAAGAAAAAAGTAGATCAGTTCTTATACAACATACTTAAAACACTTTTCTATGGAACTGAGCTCTGAAGCTCAAATTGACATCCAAAATTAGCAACAATACCCTCAAGCATCTATCAAAGCGTTAAAGGCTCTCACCATCTTGTTGTTTGCCTCCCCTCTGTATTTAATTAGGAAACCATAAGATTATTTCAAGAGTGCTACACACTCTCCCAGGAAGGAATTTGTATTAGAGTGAAGTGGAAGTCTGCAAGGAGTGGTCTGGCTAGCATGTGTGAAACACAGCCTGCAGCCATGCACAACACGGAGATTAAAAAGCATTAAGTAACTCCCAGAGCACTGAAGGAGGCATGGTTCACATTTAGAAGTCACAATAATCCCACACCAAACTGATTATACAGTCATAAACCATAAGTGCCAACGTACAACAGCTTGAACTACAGTGCACTCACAGCTTCCTTTTCCCCCCCCTCTAACTTTTGCATACTTCTAAAATCTTAGTGTTCCTATCGAAACCAGTCCCTCTACCATTTCTTCAGTGTCAGATCTGGAACCCATGCACCTCTAGAGAACAAGCCAGGATCCAGCTGTGTGCTGGGGTGTGAGCTGAAGTAGCCAAAGGCACTGGCACCACTGTGCTTCTCAGCTCTTCCTTGAACTTCGCATCCTTGGAGCATTCTTGGTGGGGCTTGGCACTCAGACCTTCCCCTCATCACTCAGTTTGGAAGGATGTATCTGGAAGGCAGGGATGCCGTCCCAAAGCAGAGGAGGTTTCAGCTGGAACTTCAGAAGTGTTTTTAGCACGTGGCAATGTTTACTGAGTAGCTCTCTTTTGGGAATATGTCAAGATGTAGCAATGGGCATAAGAACGATCACGGGAAAGAGAAAGAGTTGCCTTATTCAACAGATTTGCTCCAGATGTGGCTTCAGAACAGTTTGAATGACAAAAAGTTTTTACCATTGCTTGTTCCACTGAAACAGAGAAGTCACAACACAGGCGACTGGAGTCCCGTCCCACAGTGCAGACACCAGTCAGCATTTTCTAGAAATGGCCTGAAATCTGATGTCACAAGAGCTGGACTTTCTCTTCTCTTTTGCTCTGTTTAAAAGTTTACTTTTTGAGTTGTATCTGCTCTAGCATACAGCGAAGTTATCCTGAAGAGCAGCATTTTTATGAGAAGAAATTCTTCCTTCCTTGCACTTCAAAATGTTGATACAATTGAAAGAAGCAGCATATTAAGCATGATTTTTAAATATTTTTTAAAAAGCCCAGATCAACAAATTCTTCTTGGATTTTCCAACAAAATGACAACTATGCCTTAAGCTGACTCCTAAATTTCTTGCTGAAATAATTAAAAACACAGCCAAAAATATGAATATAAAGCAATTTTAATTTTCCTCTAGATATTTATATCAAAGAAATAATACTCATGTCCAAGTACTGTACATACAATATCTTCCTTATAAACTCTTTAGTTTAAAACACATGTACAAAATTGCACATTGCAGTTTGCAAAAAATCATAAATACCTTTTTGCATGTAAACAATTCCAGCACAAGGATCAATGTTATACATTCCAAAATGTCTACATGTCTGTTCAGAAACAAACAAAAACAAACAAAAACCCCACTGTGATCTCCATAAAGGTCCTAGTGTTACAAATCAATCATTAACAGATATCTAACTGATGTACTACACACAGGGATACATAAATGAGCACAAGGCAAGTCGCCTTTTAGTCATAAGTACTTAAGACAGAGGCTTGGAATACAATTCTGCTGCCATTTAAACCCAAGGTATCCATCCCACAGTATTTAGTGGTAGCAGCATTGAGTTAATTTTTCCAAGATTGCCAATCGCAGCATGCCTTACTTTTAATTCTTAAACAAATTGGCTACCACTGAACAGTAGGAACTGGAAAATTCTTGTAAACACAGTTATCACTGTTGTATATTCAGTAAGTTACAGTATTCTAAACACATCACTAAATTAAGAAAATGTTTTACATTTAATCAAGTGCAAGATGCCAACTAATATCCACTTTGTCTCAGAAATAAGTATTTTGAATATAATACTACATAGTTTGTAAAAGTAATGTAAAAAAATTACAATGGACATAATCCTCAGTTGTATATTATTAAGCCCTGTAGCTTCTGTTTACATAAAAAAAAAATCACCGCATCAGAAAAAAAGCTGTCAGAAGTGTCCTTGATAAACCTCTCCTGACCAAATCCAGCAAATGAGTAGCTACTGAATTTTGTTTCACTATTATTACCTCCATCTGTGCGCAATGTCCTTGCCAGCACACCTGTTTGAAGAGTTCCCCAAAATAATCAGGTTTAAAAAAAGGGGAAGTATTTCTGTACCCATACAAAGTAATTTGTTTTGTTGTTCAGGTTTTTTTTGTTTTTTGGGGGCTTCTTTGAATCTGTTCAAATACTGTAATTTTTTTAAATTCTTCCTGAAGCAGAGATTTTGAAAAGGTTTCTCAGAGGCTTCCTCTGCGCCAGCTAATAAGGCAGAATAAGAAGGTACATGTAAACCCCACTTACAAGAACCCAGGAAAGGATGTAGGCAGACAGCCACCCACCCACTAGTTGCACGTAAGCTGCTGGAAGAGCAAAGCCAAATCTGAACTGCTCTGTCTCCACCTTTCGTTTTGAACAGCTGTCCTGAACGAGAAAGCTTCAGCGCCATGCCCGAAGGCCTGGGAAGAACCAGTCTGGATTTGAGAGCTGTAGGAAGTGGAAGTTGGCTCACAGTTCTCCTTTTAGACAAAAAGAGAGCTTGGGGATGCTGGCAGCTACCCAGCAGGGAGGTGCTCCTTCTCCTCTTCAGGAGATCCCTTTGGTCCATTGATCAGTAGGTGGCATGACTCTAATCCCAATGAGGACCACAGCACTTGCGTGATCCTAGCAGCAGCCCCAGCCCATGATACTGCAAGGCTTATGGTACTGCAGGGCATTAAGTGTTTTCTGCATCACGGACATTCAGCAAGAACCAGGCACCAGAAACCACCAAGTGCTTTCAAAAGCTGGGTCCTATTGCCCAGGAGCTCTCTCCTTTTTAGTTGATAGGAGTTAGTTGCTTTATTCAACTGATGCAAACAAAGACATATTGTTCAAAGAATGATGAATTTCATCTTTCCCAGTTTGCACCTATCTGGAGCTACTCCTTTCTCAGGGGGTCTATTTTGAGGGATACAACATTAGCCATCATGAACACCACACAGCAAGGGCATGTATGTGGTCCCCTAAACCTCAGAAAGATTTTCATTCTAGGCAGAAACTGCAGGAAGAACAAGCCAGCCTTAGATGAGCCACTCCAGGAAAGAGAAGCTGCCCTGGATGTCCTACAACTCCACAGACTGAAAACCACAGAAAGCTGAAGAGCTACTTCACCAAAAAGACTTATTCAGCAATACAGACCAAGCCACCTTTCCTGGTAAGATCCTGCACAGGGAGCCTAAGGATTACCTTCAGGCATCATGAACTAGAGGTAATCCAACAGATTAACTGGAGTTTTAAGGCCCAGGAGGCTCAGGGCCTTTCACAGCAGAACAGCCCTGATACTGCCCTCTCTTAAGATCTCTACCCTTCTTCCCTTTTGACCTTAAGAAATCAGTAGACCCATTCCTAATTAAGAGTGGGAGTGGTAAGAATCAGTGGCCAAATTTTGGTGGGTGAGAGGCCTATGCAGACTTGCTCATCATTTTCTATTTGAAAGCCAGAAATTGCACAATACTATATTGCAACACTTATTCCCTTCCCTTTGTCCTCTACAAATTAGCCAAGAGCAACCAAAGCAAAATGACTGGTGCAAGTAAGTGTTTATGTTGATGGCTCGCATGTCAGAACTGCACCAAGTGTCTCTCTAATTAACAAATAGCACTTTGCAACAAAGTGAAACAATTCTCCAAGATTTGCTTGTATTGGGTCTTCTGTTCTGTGTTTGGGATTATTGGGGGGGGGGCGGGAAACTAACAAAGCCTGAATATCTAATCTGTTACATACGGAGGAATGCTCAAGGGGCTTGCAAGAACTTGTTTTGCTACATGTTGAGCAACACCACATGGGAAAGCCTTGAAATTAGAGCAAATGCTTGAAGACTGGGCGTAGCTGCCTTTTGGAGCTCATCCTTCACGGGCCACATTTTATTAGAGAGCAGACCTTTGCATCATCAGTCAGCATTCAGACCTGGACTTTACTTGATGACATTTCAGTATGGTGGTTGCCACGGCTTCAAATAAATAAGAGTAAGTGTGAAATTATCACTCATCAGGCCAAACCGGGAGGGGCACAATTTCCAAAGAAGAGAAGTTCAGAAGACACTTAAGTAGTAATAACAAAACAAAGAAAGCTAAAAAGCATTCTGAAGAGCAATCTTAATAATCTGCCACTTAAACATACAGTAAATAGTACCATTAAATACTGTATTGGAGATAAGTTTTATTTCTTCCTTGGATTCGCTGCTTTTTTTCTTACTGCTGCTGATTCCTCCAACTATCATCTCTAACTATTACCACCGGGAAAGGAATAAAAAAGCAGACTTTATTACACACTTTTGGCCTCCTGGGAAAATGGCATCATACCACAAAGATACCACAGACATACAGCTTGTGCTGTGATTTCAGTTACAGTATGCCCAGAAAGACTTTCAAACATCGCAAGGATTTACAATACAATTTTAGTAACTGGCACAAAATGGTTTGGACTGGTAATGACACTTGGGCAGCATTTCAGGAATCCCTGCTCTGAAGGCATCATCTTGCAGACTGTAAATAGAATTAGGTGTACTAGCTACCTATGACCATAGCTTATGTGACATATTATATATAACAAAATTATTTAACTCTCCAGTAGTCAGTATTTTCCCACTATTTCTATCAAACTTCCATGAAGGATATTAGAAGACAGAATGGTAAAAGTTGGAAAAAACAAGAGTTTGACCTCTGGCTCTATTCATTAAGAAGTGCAAGTTTTATACCAGTATCTTCTACTGGTATCTTCCCCTAGCAGTTACTAGTGAAAAAGAAGGAGGGTATCCTAAATACACTCTCTGGAACAGTCCATTAACTTTATTCTATGCCACCACGTTGCTTGTGTTCTGCATTACAACAAAATCTGGAGATTTTTGAAACAGAGGTGTGGGAAAGGTTCTCAAGCTCAACATGTTATCCTTCAAAAGGCTCAGCATGAACCACAAGACTTGTAAGCCTTGTTTTTTAAGACTGTTTAATCTTAAAGGTCAATTTTCCATGCCAGGCAAGAGGGCCACACACCCCTCAGGGCGGTAGAATGTGTTCTGGAGAGGATAAGAAAACGGTATCAAACAGTTCTACAGAGTTCAAGCTACTGGTTATGAATTTTCACATGTTCCGTCCATGGTCTAAGAAGAGGGATGCAGTGAGAAGCCTGACTTTTAACAGCTTCAGCTTTCTCCATCTTTGACAGAAGTAATACCACAATCTCACTGATTGTAAATGAACAGTTGCAAGAGATGCTTCAAGGTACTTAGCAGAAAGGTTTTCAAATTTATTTAAATAAATTCCAAGGGAAGAGTAAAATAGGACTTAATCTAGAAAAGTAACCAAACTTGCAAAACCAAACCCAAAACAAATAAAGACTGCAGCCAAAGATTTTTTTTCTGGGATGGGATGGAGGGTGTGTTACTGATCACCAGTGACACAGCTCTCCAGACTGCGTGGATGTTATTTAGGTGGCTTACAACACCACCCATACTTAGTAGTAAATCTTATCAACAGTGTGCTAAATATCAGAATCTAGCAGTGTATTAGTGCACAGTGAACTGGTCATATCTATTATCTCCATGTGTTAGCAAGGCTTCATAGTCAACCATCACTCCAAAGCATTCCTACAGAAATCATAATTCCTCCAGAAAAGCCATTTAGCCAGCACATATACTCCTTAAACTATTGCAGACCTTGGTTGTTACTAGCACTAAAAATTCAGAGCAAAGCTCAATTTACAGGTAGCCATGCTACGGATACAGACATTTTGATAACAGACAAAAAAGCAAACAGCAGGTAGGTAATTATTTAGGGTGACTCCCTTGCGAACATTATTTATAATAACCTTCCCTTCACTTTGCAGCAAATTACTACATATGAAATGCAGCACTTTGAGATTACATTAAGGCTAAACATGACTTTAAAATAAATGATCTTTTTGTGTTAATTTAGCATTGCAGGATTTGACAGTCCTCCAATTTGACTGGAACTCTAAAAAATCACCTTGCAATCACACACAGAATTGCAGTTTAGTTTTCTTCTGGGAGAACTCAACCACGACAAAGAATATGAAGATGCCCCATTGTGCACCGATGCAGCGAAGAAAATCACAGTTCCTCCATCTGGCCATGCCCTTCTCTATGCATGCTAGTGTCTGTGCACAACACCTTGACATGTGTTTGTGGGTATCTGCGTGCTTCAGAAGAATTTGTTCATAAAGGCTGGATTTGCTGGCTTTTCCCCTAACAGTGGCTGGCACTGAGTTGAGAGGATACCACCAAAAGCAGAACTCCAGCACAAGAACTCATGTCCCCTGCACGCACAAGACCAAGATTCAGTGCTTTTACATCAGTGATACACTTTTGTCAAGACCGCTCAACAGAAAGTTGCATTTCAAAACACGGCGTTGGTGTGAAGATACAGATCCTAGACTGGTTTCCTTCCTCTCTCCGCCACTGTTTCCTCAGCAGGACCCTGCAAAGACAGCTAGAGCATGGCATTCTGGTTGACCTACATGCAGCAGACTGTTTCAACATCCAAGCAGAGATCCGGTTTGTGACTATACTGACGCAGAAAGTAAACCATTCTTCTATGCAATAGCTTAGGAAAACTGCTTCCAGACTAAAGAAAGCAGCAAGGATCAATGCCTCTAGCAAGTCAAGAGGACAGCATCTCGGAAAGCCACCCTTGTTATGAATTAGGTGTGTAAGTTTCTAGATTCTCTTAGCAACACATGGACAACAGCAGGTTCTCCACTGTGCACTCACTGTTGCAGAGTTTTTCAGAAACCTACATTTAGTTTGTCACACATGACCACTTCATGTGGAAGTTGCTTCTGTCCCACCTCTGAGTTACTACCAGCCATTATGAAGAGGTAAGTTTCACCGCACAGAGAGCTGCAAGCCACTTCACAGGCAGGATAAAGAGAGAGAGATCTTTGAAACACAGGAGTAGCTGAGAATTAATAAGGCCTCTTATCTCCCATAATGCACTGTAACGGCCTAAGTCTCCCTAAATTTAGATTTAATTCACCAACACCTTCACAGTAAAGTTTCACTATGTGCAGTAATATTAACAAATTTATAAGAAACTGCAGATTTCAGTAAACCATTATGCAGCCCCACAGAAGAGACTGTGGCATTAGAAAGATCAGTCAACATTTGCAGGATTATTATGCACTGTGAAAGCTTTCTGTTCAAGGCTTTTTTTGCTGATAAAGGTCTTACCAAATGTTAAAAAAGCTGAATCCCTGACAGATCTTACTGTCCACCTCTGCTGGAAGATGCACAGTCACTGCACACAATACTGATCAGATGAAGTGACCAAAGAGTGTCAAAACAGCCTAGGAACTCTTTCTTGGTTACAGTAAAACTGCAAAACAAAATATTTGGAAAATGGAAGGGGTTTGAACAAATCAAATATGCACACAGATATGCCATACTCCAATTTGTCTACTTGCTAAACATAGAAACTTAAAGAGTCAAGTAAGGAAAGAAATTATCCACCAGCAGTTACAGCTGCACATAAGAATAAATGAAAATATAACTCATCACTTTTTCCTTTTTAACTTACACTTCAGAAGCAGAAGGACACATAAAATGCATTGAAGAATGACTTCTGTTACAAGTAGATGTTTTTTATTTCTTGCATATTAATTTCAGATATAGAGAAATTTTCTCTAAGAAGCTACTGGATTCAAATAGCCAAGACTCAGGTTATGGCAGCCAAGTCACTATTTTCAGCACAATTAGTAATTCAGACATCGCATGCATCTGTACTACAGACACCACCGAACACCTCTATACAATAATTTGCAAAGTATCATCAAGCCATGTAACTGATTAGAAATTAGCTGCCAAACAAAATTTCCATTTTAACAGCTGCAAACTGCAGAATGCCTCAGGGCTTAACTTTGGGAGATCACTCCTTTGTCAAAGGTGAGATGGACACAGTCAATCGATATTTAAATGAAAAAAAAAAAGGATGCCTCATGACTCTTCCTTCAGTAATGACATAAACACAGATGAAGGTAACAGAGACTTGTAGTAGGGCCACCCTTTGATCTTGAACAGTGCATGACAGTCAATAGTGAAGAGTCCAAATCCTTTGAGGTATTTACCACTTGCAAGACCATCAAAGGCTCATGACAAAAATGTCACCACCAGAATCACCCCTCTCGGTAATCAGGACTTATCACCCCCAAACACCTACACTTCTCAAAGTATGCAAAGTATTTGTGTTTTGGGAATTCCTCTCTAAGCCTGCCAAATGGGCCCAGCTTGGAAGTCACAGTGAAAGTTCTAAGAACCACTCACCAACCACCAGACCTGTCTGGACACCTTGTGATACTGACAGATTTCACTACCCGTTCTATGCTGGGGAGCAAACCATTCAAATTTTCGAGCAATGACATCATTTGAGTCAGGCGTAGCGGAGTACTTTCCCTGCACCCACTGCAAGCAGGGGCAGATCTGATGGGAGCTCCTCCCTCTGCCCAAGGGAGGAGTGAACAAGACTTCCCTCACCATAGACACTCCTCCTCCTACTCCCCAAGACAGAAGAGATCTGATAACAATTCAAAGAAATGAAAGCCATTTATGAATCAAACTCTTTTGCTGTAGCACCTAAATAGGAAGGCACTTCACATCTATATCAAGACATTGGTTCAAGCACATTCAAAATCTGCTGATGAGCAGCAAGCAAGATGCAGAGGACCAAGCATCCACCAACCTAAACAGGCAAAGGAAGGGATTGCATAATTTCCAGAGCAGAGATTACACAGAAGGCAAAGAAACAAAGAGGGATGTTTATTTGTCATGGGTTTGCACCTGGAATGCAAAACCAGATCAGAAGGGCATGAGGGTAGCCCGCAAATCAAGTCATGCAGTGACAATCTTTCTAAGGACTAGCGAATAGCGTGCACAGGTATAACAAAGCATAGTACAGTTTTGAAGGATGAAGAAAAATGCTAAAAAGTGCTGAGGTTCCACTGAACTTAAATTAACTTTTTCTTTTTTTTTCCTTTTTTTTTTTTTTCCACAGTGACACTTACACAGCCAACTTGCCTGCAGTTACTGAAAAGAAGCTACATTGATAGAAATCATATAAACAGTCTGGAAATTTTTTACCCAGTTACCTATCTTTTAGCATCTCACAGTGACCAAAGTTTTAGGCAGAAAATCAAAACCTAAAAGCAACAGGCATGAAAAATGCTGCAACAAACTGCAGAAAAAAGAAAAGACAAAATAAAGAAGATGTATTTAAAGATTTAGGAACACTGCAGGGGTAAAAGTCAGAGTACTGATACATTTTAGAAGACAGTAACAATCAAGCCTGAGGGCTGCAGCAGGCAAGCACTCCTGAGTCTTATTATTTTGGTTTAAACTGTTAGGTGCTCAGGTTATCCACCCATATCTCTGCAATAGGTGCAGCAACCTCCAGCAGTATCAATAGGGAAAAAACCCCAACCACCCCCCACTATTCTTAGATTTTCGTCACATCACTGTTAGATCCTGTGTGTTAGCCCAAACACCAGATAAAAGAAGGCATTTATGAAGGTAACCTGTCATGCTACAGGGAACACATTTCTTTCGGACAACTCTAGTACCACAGTAGCAGCCTCTGGCAGAACTGGAGCCGCCAGCCTCACTAGTAACCTCTCATCAGTCATCAGGGTAACAGAGCTGGCCTGTCAGCATTTCTACCACCTAACAGATGTCAGCTAGAACATAAAGCAGGCTATCAAAGAAGTTACCACATGAGATCTTTGAGAGGCTGGACGCAGGACTGCTCTTGCACAAAGTTCAAACGGGAGAGAGCTAACGTGTGGTGGTTTTCAGCTTTAACATTACCATGCTGAAAAGGGTGAGCTCATTATATTCCTGCCAGGTTGTAGCCCATTATAGCCCTGCCCTTGGCTTGGAAGGGGAATCGCAGGGATTCCTTGTGTCTTACGGATCCCCCACTTCTCCTTGGACATTCCTAATTTATTCTGACCAGAATAGTAAAATAAGTAAAGAACAAGTACTGCACAGCTGCATTTATCACTGTCCCGTGTCCTACTGCAAGATATTTACCTAGTCCTACATTCATTTGCAAATACAAGAACTGAAACAGCAGTGTCCACGCACGTAATTTTTAATAATTTTTCCAGGATTTCTTAAAAAAACCCCACCTCACTACACACACAGTAAAGCTAAGCATCTCACATCAATGTATCTACCAGGCAGCATTAGCTCTCTCACTAGGGAAAGCATGTTAAGTGTGTGTGTGTGTGTAAAAAGTCTTTATCAGTTTCTCCAGTCTTGCAGCATCTTTGCAGATAGGTGATGCCTGCCACAAAGTAAAAACCAGTTATTTTTCACCCAGTTATTATATAACAGGCAGTGCTACAGATTGTATGCTGTTGGGTTCAGAATACCTTTAAGAAGTTTAAAGAACCTGTGTTAAGATCAAAATTATTTTTTATCTGTTCACTAGTATTTCTAACAGCAGAAGGTACTGTTACAGACAATCATTTCAATCACCGAAAAAGGCTCTAGTGACATGATTAAACAGTTATACAATGACTAATATGGCTTCTACCTAATTTGCATATGCATTAAGAAAAGAAATATCCTCAGAGCATCTCAGCTACAATAACACAATTAGTACGCATTGTCATGTCATTTCACACGCGTGCCAGGAATGACTATGCACTAAAAGAAAAAGCTCACACACTTGACTGCTGCAGCTCAACTTTCTGAACAGATAGCACTCACATATCCCCAATAAAAGCAAGAAAAACTGTGAGTCTATCCCATTCTTCTTGAATTTCAAAGCATCAAGTGTAGCCTTCAGAAGAAGTAAGAGATGTTTAATAGCTCCTGAGTGGGTTTAACAGATCTGAGCAATGGCTTGTACACATAAGGATGTCTATGCCCCCTTGGATCCTTGTGCAATCCCCAATTTTCACCAGCTGGCACAGACACGTATCCCCATGTAAGTTTTGCCTCTGAGTTCAAGCAGAGTTTTTAGCACAGTTTCAAAAGGGGAGCAGGCCCCACTCTGCAGCTGGATCTGCTCAGGAGAAGCCCTTGCCCTCCCCCAGTGGCAGGCCCGGCCCGCGGCCCCCGCACCAAGGGGCTTCTGGTGGGGTGACCCTCACACTCTGACAGACCCTTCCCACTGCACCACGCCACAGGGCTCGACAGCGCGGCGTTAGCGGCTATGCTCAAAACACACAGGTGCAGCAGAAGCAAGGTAGGCAGTAGTACCGAGCAAGGGATCTAAAGCTTTCAAAAACTTATTGAGGATTATGTCTAATCAGAGGAAATAATAGTTTCTTCGCTATTCTCTTCTACTAGTAAAATCTTGACAAAGAAATAAATCACACCAATTCTTCCCAACCAGAAAAACATTTCACGTTCTAGCGCTGACTTTCTGTCTCTAGAGTATTGCAGAAAGTTTCTTTAGAACAAAGCAGACCAAGAAGCAAGATACAGAGATTTCTACTGAAAAATAAATCTACTTCTCCATAATATTTCTGTGATTTATTCAAATAGAATACAATGGAATTGCCACCTTTATAGCTAACCCGCCCCAAACCTGAGCCCTTTTCTGTATAGCACTAAATTGTTACTATACCATGTAAAGAGCTAACACTACTGGAATGTACACAGTGAAGGAAAAAAAAGTAAAGCTCTTCTTGCCAAAGTAACCATTTTCACTACTAACATGTTATCTAGAAAAATAAGGTCTAGGCAACGTCCAAAAGTGTTCAAGTTTCAATAAATAACTATCAATGCCCCAAGTTTGCACTGGCACAAGAAATATGGAGCGTACAGTTTAGAAAAGTATTTTCATATGACTGAGTCAGCAATGCGTTTCATCCTGCTTAAGATTTACAACAAAAATCATTTCCCTCCAGGGTTCGATTTTAAAACTGCAGCTGTGTAAGTGCAAGAGCACCCACACAGTTGTCTTAACTCTCAGTAGCAAATTAAAGCTCTAGAGAAAGACGGTATTTTAAAAAAAGTTCTTTATCAATACCAAGAAAATATACATAGCCATATTATGTTTTAAATATATATATACACGCACATCTTTTCAAAAGGGTACGATTCTGGCTTTTTTTTTTTTTTAAAGTTTGAAAAGCTTATCCATTGCTATACAGTTCAGTAAGGTGTATTAGGAAACACACTTTTTATATCCCCCATGAAAATAAAGTTGAATCTTTCTGTAAACAGGAATTTCCTTAATTTCCGAAATCTCTGCAGACCTCAAGTACTTCATTGGAAAAAACCCACCTGCCCCCAAACCACCCACGGAGACCTTCGCTGCTGTGTGCAACATCGACAGACCTCGGCAAACGCTTAGCGACACCCGGCTCCTGCAACCGCCTTCTCCGGGCGCAAATAAATAATAATAATTAATAATAATAAGAAGAATAAAAACAACAGAAGAGCGGCGGCGGCGGAGGGCGAGCTCCTCGGCCCCGCGGTGCCTCCGCGCCGCCCCGGCGGCGGGCGGGGATGGGGCCGGCTGGCGGCGGGGCGTCCCCCCCTCCTCAGCAGGCGCTGGTCTCCGGCGCGGCGGCGGCGGCTGCCTCGGGGGGCGCCTCCCGGGGCTGGGAGGCGGCGGCGGCGGGGGGAGGAGGATGGCCGGCGGCGTTGATGTGGCAGCCGGAGGAGAGGTGGCTGCGGACGCGGCCCTGCAGCTGGGTGACCTGGGCGCGGAGGAGGTTGGCGGTGGCGGCCAGCTCGGCGTTCTGCCCCTTCAGCGCCTTCACCTTCTCCTCCAGCCGGGCGATGCGCTCCAGCTTCCGCCGGCGGCACTTGGAGGCGGCGATGCGGTTCCGCAGCCGCTTGCGCTCCGCCTTCAGCCGCTCCTGGCTCTCCGCATCCAGCGGCGACAGCGACGGCGGCGTCGGCGCGCTGCTGCCGCCCTCTCCGCCCGCCGACGGCGGCACCTCGGGCACCGTCTGCGGCTCCTCGAGGGACCGCGCCGGCGGCAGCCGACCGCTCCCCAGACCCGCCGCCCCGAAGGCCAGGCCCGGCGGCGGCGGCGGCGGCGGGGGGGCGGAGGCGGCGGGGTAGGCGCTGCCCGAGGGGCTCAGCGGCCCTGCGGGGTTGAAGCCGCTCAAGTTGGTGTAGACGGCCGGCGGGTCGGCGGCGGCGGGGGCTCCCGGCGGCCCCGGGCGGGCGGTGCAGCAGGGTCCCGGCGCGGATAGCGGCGGCGGCGGCGCCGCCAGCAGCTGGTTTTGCTTGTGCAGGTCGGCCAGGGCCTTAACGAAACCGTCGGCGAAACCCTCCTGCTCCTGCGTCACCGGCTGCCGGTAGAGAAACGGCCCCGCCGCCGCTGCCCCGCCGCTCCCCGCCCCGGGCGCCGCCGGACCCGGGCTGCCGGACCCCAGCCCCGCGCCCCCCTGGATCAGCAGCTGCTCCAGGTCGGCGGCCGGCGGTAGTTTCAGCAGTGGCAGCTCCGCAGCCGAGCCCAGCGCGGCCTCCGGGCCGCCGCGGGCCGCCGCCGTCGCCCCGCCGCCGCCCGCCGGCTCCGCGGAGCCGGCAGCCGGCGGCGGGGCGGCGGCGGCGGCCGGCGGCGGCGGCAGCAAGCGCAGAGCCGCCGCGCTGCCGCGGGCGCCGGCGGGCGGACGAAGGGCGAAGGGCCCCGGGAGCGGCGCGGGGGCGGCGGCCGCCAGGTCCCGCTTCTTCCCGGCGCCCAGCAGCAGCTTCTGCCCCGCCGCCGCCGCTGCATCGGCTCCCGGTCCGCCGGCAGTACCGAAACCCGGCAGCGGCACGAAGTCGGGTAGCAGCTCCAGTCCTTCCTCGGGGTAAAACGGCGCCTCCATCTTCACGGCGGATCGCCCGCTACGCCCGCCGCTCATGCTGCCGCCCTCGCCGGCCGGCGGCGGCTCCGGTGCGGCGCGGAGCGGGCCGGGCTGGGCGCCTGCTCCGCGGGCCGGCCGCCCTCGGCTGGCAGCGGGGACTGAGCCACCTCCCGGCGCCGCCGGCCCCACGCCACGCCCCGGGCCCGCCGCCGCCTCCCCTCCGCCGCCGATGGTCCCCCCCCGCCCCGCTCCTTCCCCCGCCCGCCGGGCTTGCGCGAAAGGGCTTCCCGCCCGCAGCCCTGGTGTTGCCCCGGTGGGGTGTCCGCGGGGGAACACGCGCCGCTTCCCCCCGAAATCGCGCCCCGCGGCTGCGGTGCGGGAGGGGAGGCGCAGCCGGGGGCTTCGCCCAGGAGGAGGGATTTTCCCCTGGGCATCGCCCGAGGGGGGACTCCAGCCACCCCACGGGTCCTGCAGGAGGACAGTGAGCAAAGCCCACGCGTGGCGGCTGCTGTGGGCAGGTGCTCGTGGGTTGGGTCTGCGATGGAGGGGCACAAGGGTAGCGCAGGTGTTAACGCTTCCCGACAGCGAGGGTTGGGAAGTCTGCTGGGCAAACGCTTGGCCGTCAGGGAACGTGCCAACTTGTCAAAGCAAAAGCCACTCGCAAGGAGGTAGCTTTTCTTCTGAAAAAAAAAGTTCAGAGGGAGGGTTTGAAACAGCTTAGACATCTTTTCAATGTTACTGGAACATGAAAGTGCTGTTTTTCACTTTGGGGGTGGTATTTATTTGTTATCTTCACTTGAGGCAATTCCCCTGCTCCTCTCCAAGTCTCCAAAATTCTTACAGGATGAGGAAATTGCTTTCCACCCAGCCTTTTAAAACTTCCTTCTGCTGGGGATACTAATGTGGTCCTGACAGAGCTGCTGAAAGCTCTCTTTTAAGTCAGCTTGCTGACTGAGGGCCTCAGTGGCTCATCTACACGTGCACCAGGTCTCCCCCATCCGTGCTGGGATCCACCAGCATCCCCTTAGTGAGGCGTCCACCCTTCTCCAATCTGCTTGTGCTTTCCCCCCAGACATTTCCTCCCTGCACATCAAGACCAAGTATCTCTTCTCCCAGGGTCTAGTGACGCTGCTGAGCTCTGCTGTAGCCCCACCGTGTGCACAGCCACGCTGTGCCTCCACTGTGATGCTCCAAAACTGGGAGTGGGGGAGGAGGCAGAGACACTGGTGTCAAGTCAGGAAGGACTTTGCCCCAGACATGCCACTTCAGATCCATAGGAGAACCAGAGCCTAAGAGCACTAAGGCCTCGATGACCTTGACTCACCTACCCTGGGGGCCCCGACTACACACCCTGCCCGTGGGACAAGAGCTCCACTTCAACTCAGACTCGGCCTTCAGTCCCTGCCCAGCTACGTCGCAGGTGTTCCGCTCTCCAGCCCCATCTCCTGGGTGAACCTTGGACCTGTGTTTCCAGTTCTGTTCCTGGCACCATCTCCCGCTGCTCCTGCCTGGACTCCCCTGGGGTGGACCTCGTACCTGGTTCATCACCTCGCCTTGCCTGGGTGTGTCAGTGGACCCCACCCACAAGTGCCTGCTCTGCCCACCCTGCTCGGGCGCTGGAGGACTCTCCCCAGGCTGGTGAGGGCCACCACCTTGGCTTCGGCCACCCCCAGCTGGTCTTTACCCCCGCTCTGCTGCTCCCTGAGGCTGTGACAGAATCGCTGCCCAGAACACTGGCAGCAGCAGGACTCCAGCGAGAAGAAAACCGTCAGGCAAAAGCCAGAAACAGAGGCATTTGTGTGGATAGGGAAGGAGTAAGCATGTCTTTCTTGGTGAGGAAGCTAGAAAGAGCTTATTTTTGTGTCCCTGTCTCCTGGCTGACCTAGCAGCAGAGGGGCAGAGCTAGCAGTGCTTAGCCAACACCGAGTACTGAAAATGGCTAATGCAAGCAGCTTTGTGGATGTATTGCTTTGTATGGGCTTTTCCAGTTGTACTGCTGGGCAAGCAAATGGCAGTGACTGGTACCTTCTCCGCAGCTGGGCAGAGGGCTGTCTAGGCAGAGAAGGCGCCTCCAGGCTGAAGTTAGTGCAGCTTCTCTTCTTTCCCTTGTGAAGCAAGTGCTGAGAGGGAAAGTAGACTGAGGAGAAAATGAGGTCCTGGGTGGGGAGAGAGAAAAAGGTGGGGAGGTTCACTTGGCTCTGGAGTCATTGTCAGAGAAATTCTGGATCTGACGTGGTGATACTTGACAGAGATGACACTAAAGGCCGGTCCCTTTGTCAGTCTTCTGGCAAGACCTGTTGGTCGGTTATAGATGATGGTTTTACCTGCTGATCTAATGCAGAGTTGGAAGGTGAGCCTATGGAACGGAAAAGTGCAGAAACTGCTTGAAATAAACTTTGCAACGACAAGATTGATTTAGTTAGATTGCTGTCTAATACTTGCCGATACACCTGCAAGCCAAGTTTCGGTGAGTGAAACAGAGTTGTTCTACACATCCTTAATGCAGCTGTGTGTTATGGCAACGTGGTCTTTTTGTTGTTTTCTTTTTCTCTCCCCCCCCCCCCCTTCCCCCGCCTTTTCTCGCTGAAGAGAGCCTGGAAACCCGCCGGGGCTGACAGACCCAACCTCCTGCCCGTATGACAACCGCGCTGTGCACGCCCGAAGCCCTGCCTGCCGGGTGGGGCGAGCATCCCCGGCCAGGGCCCCGGGCATCGCCCGGGCGGAAGAGCCCTCTGAGGGGTCTCCCTCGCCGCAGCCACGGCCGCAGCGCGGGAACAGCCCCCGCCGGCCTCTGCAGCCCTTGGGACGAAGTGGGCCCCGGGTGGGACCCCTCTGCCGCGGCCCGCGGGGGCGCTGGTCTCCGCGGAGCAGGCCGGCCGTCCCTCGCCTCAGCCCCGCGGGGGCTCCTCGGCGGACGCGAGAGGCCGGGGCGGGGCGGGGCGGGGCGGGGGGAGGTGGCGGTTGGGCGCCGCAGCCGTCGCTGCCCAGATGTGGCGGGGGGGTGGGGGAGAAGGAGGGCGGGCGGGGCACGGCTACGGGGAAGGGGGCGGAGCGGGGGGAACCTCGCCTCGCGCTCGCAGGCGGCAGCCGGATTGGAGGGCCCGCCGGGGAGGCGCCGCCCCCGCCCGCAGTCCCGCCAATGGGCGGGCGCGGCGCCCGCCACTACCGCGAGAGTTGCGGTGAAGCTGGCGCCGCCATCTTGGAGTCGGGAGAGGCCGCGTCCCATTCCTGTCCCTCACGGAGGGTCACGGGCGGGGGGGGAGGGGGGGCGAGGGGGAAGATGGGCGCCCGCCAGTAAGTTAACGGCGCCCGCCAGTAAGTTAACGGCGCCCGCGAGCTCGTCTGCCTGACGCTGGGCTGCGGCGGAGGAAGGATGGTGCAGTCCTGTTCCGCCTACCGCTGCCGGAACCGATACGACAAAGAGAAGCCCATCTCTTTCCACAAGTGAGCGCGGGCGGCGGGGCGGGGCGGGGGCGGGGCCGGGGCCGCGGCGCGCGCGCCCGCCCAGAGGGGAGGGGGCGCGCGCGGGGGTCTGTGGGGAGCAGGGGGACAGGCGCGCGGTGTGTCGGGGGGGGCGGGGCGCAGCGGTCCCCCGCGGCCGCTGAGGGGGGAGCCCCGCCGGGCCCCAGCGCCTCCCCTTCCCTGTCCCTGGGGGTCTCGGAGGAACGGCGGGGGACAGCACGCTTTTTGCCGCCTTCTTCGGGGAGGGGGGGCCGCCCCCTCCGGGGGTTTCAGAGGGCTAAGACCCCCATGCCGGTCCGTGTGCGAGGTCTGGGTTGGCAGGAGGGGTTTGGCTCCGAGGATGAGCCCATCAGAGGAAAAACCAAGCGATCGTGCAGTTAGTCACAGCAGTGCTTAGCTGTAACCCGACCCCGAGTTAAAAAGCTTTCCAGAAAAGCTGAAAGTACTTCTTATTTGCAGGTTTCCTCTTACAAGACCTGATCTTTGCAAGAAATGGGAAGCCGCTGTTAAAAGGAAAAACTTCAAGCCAACCAAGTATAGCAGCATTTGTTCAGAACACTTTACTCCTGATTGCTTTAAAAGGGAATGCAACAACAAGCTTCTGAAAGAAAATGCTGTGCCCACAATATTTTGTTATACTGAACCCAGTGAAAAGGTAAACCCAAAGAACTCATAGTTTAAGGTAGTGGAATGCACATATCTTGCTCGTATTAGCCTAGCAGGGCTTGATGTAGCAGAGCAGCAGGGAGAAGATGCAGATTGTGAAGGATGCTGGCTGAGCATGTGCACCTGGAGGCACGTGGGGGGCTGTGGTGGCTGAAACACATCCAACTGCTGTTCTTGTTTGCTTTGACAAGAGCAGAGATGTAGGCTGTCCGAGGCTCTGGAGCATATAGTGCACTGTACAAACGTGCAGTAGCTCTGATCTACTCTTGTGTGCCTACGCAGAAACCTGAGCTATGTAACTTCTGTTAAAACCTTGTGCTGAATTAAATGGAACAGCAGCAAAGTGAGAAGGTATTGCCCTGTAGTTAAGTTGTTCAGCTGTATTTGTGGCATATATGGAGTTTTAGAGAGCCTTCAATAATACTTGCAAATTGCACTGCACTCTCCCACGCTGACTGGTGGCTACTGTCCTCTCTAAAGGGCTCTGTCCTCTGGCTTCACAGAGTTAAAGGGAGATACAAACAGAGGGGCAGAACAGTAGCTGCACCTGCTATCTGTTTGTGCTGAAACCACCTCTGTCTTGCCTTAACAGTTACCTTGTGTTCACAAGCCAGACTGGTCCCTAACTTGTGTCTCTGAACATCTCATGGTAGTCTCCTGTGAGAGGTATTGTTCCCTTCACTGTGCTGCTAAAGCAGCTTACTGTGAGGTGCAAGTCAGTTATGAGGTCTTCCTTCTTGATGTAATAACTGCAAGACAAGAATGGAAAAGATTGATTCTTAACTCCTGTAAAGGATATAAAATATTAGATCTCTTGCCACTCTGCCGTAGAGGAAGTGACAAAGGAGAGAATGGATATGATAGGTCTAGGGGGTGAAAGACTGTAATGGGATGAAGTGCACAGAGGAACACTGGGACTTTTGCTTGTTTGATTTTTCTCTTTATATACAATATTGGATTTGACGCAGAATTAAAAGGGGAATGTGTTTGAAAAATGAAAAGTGGTTAATAACAGAGAAGAGAATATAAGCAGAAGGTACCTGAGGAAAGACAGACAATTTCCAGGTAAATACGGCTGTGTTAAGATTTTTGTTTGATTATGCTTCCCTGCCATCTGTACCACACATGTTTTCTTTGTCACGTGTAAAATAGTTGCAAGATTTTTTGCAGTCTGGAAGCTGAGTGGGTGTATAGGGTAATCTGCAAAAGTGCGATTGGTGCAGCAGGATTAGTGGTGAGCCACATTCTCCATTTCATTATCATGCCTGGATCTACAAAAACACAGAAGACTGCCTTTTGATTGCGGAGAAGCATTTAGTGCTATTCCTATTTGTCTCAGGGCACTTTTAAATGAACTACCACATATCCTCAAGAAATAACATAGTAACAAAGAATAGTAGTGGTTTTTTTGGAATTGAATCCACACTGATTTTGAAATTCAGCTTTTTATCTTTTGCACTATGTAATTTGAAATTCTTTCTTTTTCTTTACTTACGTCTTAGGAGAACCATTTGTTGGTGGTAAGAAGTAATTAGAATTCACTTACTATGTGTCCGTGATACCAAGGAGCTGTTTTCTGTGATACATTGTAACATATTTAGAGTGGTAGCATGTGCTGGATAAGCTGCAAATGGAAGTCTCTGTGAATTCAGCTGTCCAGCAATGATATGATTTATGCTTGTGCTTCCAACAAGGGTGAACTTCTGTTTGCCGATTACATCTTTGCCTTGTAGTTTTTTTAGTAGAAAAGTTTGAAAGTGATAGCTGATAGGGTTAAGCTCTGTAGAACATTCATGCATGAATTAGGCACACGGTTAGCAGTGATTTCTTGTAATTGAGAAATAAGAGTGATAGTTGGCTGGGTTTATACTTTAAAGTGATCAGTAATATTTGAGTGCATGTGAAACTTCCCTTCAACACCTATCACAAAACTGCCTTCTCAGTTACTGCCTGCCAAGTGTTGTAGTTTGTACAAGAGGGATATCTAGACCCCCCAAATATCAAGTATTAGCTTGTTTACAAGGAAATTTGCAAAGTCAAGGAAGTTAATGATACGACCTTCAGATGTGATGAGCCTGATATTTAGATGGTGAGGATTGTCAGCTGGTCTTATAGTCAACATTTTCCCTGCCCTTATGCTTTTATGTGTAGTAATAATATTGGAAACAGGTGGGTAGTTAGAAAGTTGGTTCAGTACTTCTTTCACTGAGAATGTCTTAGGCTTTCTTTTTGACAGTCAATATGCAAGCTTTTTTGTTTAAACAGTGGAGGTTTTTTTTTATCACCATGCACACAGAAGCATTTCTGAATTATAGTGCATTCCTTTGGGGCAGAAAGAATCTGATTCTCTGCTCTGGCCTATACTCAAGTGGTGAGGGATCCATGTTGTCCTGAACCATACAAGTGAACCTATTGAGAGCAGTATGATAAAAGTTGCTGGTTTGTGTGGAGTTGAGCCAATTGATATTCTGCTGCTGCCAAAAGGGAGAATTGTGCTTCTCCCTTCTCTATCCCATCTGCCAGCCGTGCAGTCCTGTTTCTCACTCCCTCCACACACCAGTGCAGGTGTAGGTCATACCTCGTGTTGCATTGCTTTGACTTTTAATAAAGGACAGAAGATTTCTGCAGTGGGAGAGCAAATAGCTTTCTGTCATCTTGGCAACTTACTATGTCTGAACAGAGAGTAAATACCAGGGCTGGGAGGGCTGCTTTGCTTTTGAAGACCTGTTTATTTTGGCTCATCATGTCTCTTGAAACCAAACCCTTATGCTGCAGCCCAAAACCAGTGACACAGTCCCTTCCCATTTGTTGAGAGGCAGGCCTTGCTCTGTCTACCTCTCTGCTCTGGACCTTATCAGCCCCCTCAGTAGGTGACCCTTATTCTACCTCAGCAAAAGATTATCCACTTCTGCTGTGTTTTTGATTAAGTTAGCTAATAGGTTCAAAGTATATCATGGTAAGATGCAGCAGAAAGGAGGAGTGACAAAGGGGAATGGGATGGCAGTGATGAATTATTAGGTCAGCTGAACTCCATTTTATGGAACTGCAGCCTGCATTCTTGCTTCTTAGCTAATCATGGATATGTATTTGACCTAAGTCTTCAAGGAAGAGTATTTGCTACGTTCTTCAGTTTTTGATTTATTTGAGACATCAAAGACTTGAGTTTCAAAGTGCCCTGAAAATGAAGCTGCTTAAAAATATCTCCAGTTGAGAAGCCACACAAAACAGGCACAGAACTGTGTGTCAATTTTGAAAATGTAGGCTTTGAAATTTATTTTGTTAATTTCAGTCCTGGTTGTTTATGTTATTCTGGGGCCTAGTAAGGAAGTTGTGTTGTAAACAATATTAAGCATGAAAATGTATTTTTTTTCCTTGTTGTTTTTAGCTTGAAGAATTTGCAGAACAGCCAGAAGATCCACTACCACCACCTCCACCACCGCCACCGCCTCCACCACCTCCACCACCACCACCAGCAGCAGCTCCAGTATTACCACCATCTCCATCAACTCCTTCTTTTCATTTGTCTCAGATAGATGCTAGATTTGTAGATCCAAGTATTGGATTATTGATGCCTCCTCTCCAGACCCCTAGCAATCTTGCTGTTTTTTGTGATCACAACTATACTGTAGAGGATACAGTTCATCAGCGAAAAAGAATTCAGCAGCTGGAGGAACAAGTTGAAAAACTGCGGAAGAAGCTCAAGACAGCGCAACAGCGATGCCGGCGTCAGGAAAGACAAATTGAAAAACTGAGAGAGATTGTTCAGTTTCAGAAAGAAAAAGACATATTGGCAGGAAAAGGCTATGTGATTCTGCCCAATGACTATTTTGAAGTTGTAGAAGTACCTGCCTAGAAGTCATGAACATCAGTTTTCACTTTGCTAGGCCAAGAAATTTAGTTTAAAAAATAAATGCTCTCTAATTATGTGTGTAAGACTCTCCAGAATTCTAAAACAGTAAATAAGCAGTCATACAAATGAGATCACATTTTTTTCTTCATTGTCATTTCAGTTCAATACACTTCTAATATATTGAAAATGCAAGCATGTCAGAATTAGAACATGCATTTAGTTTACAAAATCTGAATTGCTTTACAGAAGCAAAGGATGCAAGGTTGAATACATTTAAAATCTGTTATTTTTTTCTTTATTTTTCTTTCTTTTTTTTTCTTTTTTTTTTCCCCAGTGGATGTCTCCTGCTTACAGGGGATGGGGAACTGAATCTGGCTGAGAGTGAAGTTGAGGTTGTTGTACACTTAGTGCAAAGCTTTGTCAAGGCATTTAATGTTGGCTTTGGTGATCCCCAGGAAGTAGTTTTCACTGGTTTCAGAAGGAGCAGAATTAGGCCAGCTAAGAACACCTGCAAGTGCTGCAGAAAGATAGAGAAAGGTAAGAGACACATTTCAGCCTGGGAAGACTTCCAACCTCAGTTTGCTATGCCTTCAAAGCACTGCAAAGAGTCTAATTCCTGGATCCCTTTGGTGAGGTATGTAAATGAACCTCTTCTTTTGGAGTAACCTTTCACCCTTTCACCATGTGTGTGTTGTGAGGGAGATGAGGAGAATTTGTTAGCATAGCTGATGAGAGCTGTAGAAGAGGCTTTTGTTTGGAGGGCTTGTAAAAATACTCCTGAAGTGCAGTGCTGCACTGAACATGTATAGAATCATAGAATCATTTAGGTTGGAAAAGACCTTTAAGATCAAGTCCAACCACCAACCATGCCCACTAAACCATGTCGTGAAGTGCCTTGTCTACACGCTTTTTGAATATCTACAGGGATGGTGACTCAACCACTTCCCTGGGCAGCCTGTTGCAATGCCTGACAACCCTTTCAGTAAAGAAATTTTTCCTAATATCCAATCTAAACCTCCCATGCTGCAACTTGAGGCCATTTCCTCTTGTCCTATCTCCAGCCACCTGACAGAAGAGACCAGCACCCACCTCACTACAACCTCCTTTCAGGTAGTTGTAGAGAGTAATAAGGTCTCCTCTCAGCCTCCTTTTCTCCAGACTCCATGTTGTTGGGCTGTTGGCAGGATCATAAGGCAGTGCACTGTTTAGAGTGACTGCTTTTCCAAAGTACACTGATAATATACAGTCCCTAATATGTTGGAGTGTGACATTCCCTTAAACACTGTAATGGGTAGAATGTTGTACTCATCTTTGAAATTGTTAGTCTGAACTCACATCTCAACTGTGTATAACTTCACAAAGAAGTTTTTTTACTTATCCAGGGTGTCAGGCATTTGTGACTTTCATTGCAGTATACTGTGATTTTCTTTCTCTCTTTTTTTTTCCTTTTTTTTTTTTTTTTTTTCCCTCACTCCCCAAAAGGCATCCACCAAAGGGCAGTTATGGAATTATACTTTGGGAGTTGCTTGGTGCTAGACTGGTTTTTAATATCTCAAATGCTGCTGCCTCTCCTTCAGCCTTATTAAGACTTTCTAAAAATTAATTTAGCATGACAAAGTAGTGCACCAGTTTGCACTTACTGTCTAATAATTTGTTTAGTCAACGAACTCATTCAAAATCAGAGAAAATGGCATCATGTTAACTCTATTGTAGCTTTCACAGCTGAAATTCCTGGATATATCAGACATGAGGAAGATGGCTTTTCTCAGTCCATGTCAAACTTTTTTGTGTAGTGTGGAGTCTAGCTCTGATAGTAATCAAGCCCTGTTCATGACGGCTTTAAAAGCTTCACTTAATATCCTGTTAGCATGACATTTTGAAATGTTTCAAACCAGTCTTGGTACTTCTGACCTCACTCATACCATGTATCTACTATCCCTACCATTTCATATACTTAAGATGAACAAAAATGCTGATGCATCCTTTTGTGTACATTTATTATACCTGATTAAAAATAAAAAGCAAATGGTGTGTTAGATTTTTAACTCCTCTCTCTCCTCTTTTCCCAGGACTTTGCCAAAACTAGCTTGATATTTTGTATTCTTTTTCTGAAGTAGTTCCCTTGTTTAGATGCTGGGTTTTTCTCACAGTGTTGCCGAATCTTGCTGCTGTTATGCTTCATACTGAAAATAAACTTGAAAATGCTCAAATTAAAAAAGTGACAAGGAAAAGGCATTTAAACGAATGTTGCTATGCTGTTGGCATGTGTGGCCAGATAGCAGATTGTTTCTGTTTTCTCTGCAAAATGCCCTCTCTTCTTACTCTCCAGGAATTTAAAGTGTGACTTCCTGAGGCACAGTGGGTTGCTGCAACACCACACCTCTGTGGTTGGGGGGCTCCTGCCATCCCCGCATCCCTTTGCCATTTGGCTGTGTACTCCCATTACCACCCTTCTTGTTTGCAGTGGTTCCGGTGCTGGCTGCACCCTTCTGTGGGGGAATTCAACTCGAAAAAGCAGCAAGTTTGGCTCGTAAAAGATCCCTGTCTCCCCCCACCTTATGCTCTGGCTGCTGTGCTTGTTGGGCCCTTTCTTCAGGTATTTTAGCCTCATAGCCCTCCAGAAAAGGAGCCCAACAAAAAGTAAGTCAGCAAGGTAAATTTAAGGCTGATAAATGGCTGATGTGTAGGGTTCTTGTGTGTTTAAGCTTTTCCTGTTGGTGAAGTTGGTTTAATGGCTGACTCAGGTGAAAGTCCTTCCATTGAGAGGAGTGATTATTGATTGTCTTGAGGGTTTCAGTAGTATCATGCTGAAGAGGGGACTGCTGCCCCACTGCTGATCCTTCCTTTCCTTATTATCAAAGGATTTTTCTGAGAAGAAATGCAGTCCATTCTGTCAGTGGGCTTGAGTGTGGACTGCTAGGCCTGTGAGGGCTGTCAATATTGCAGAGCTCTGAAGTGACGGAAGAAGGCTGGCATGGAAACAACTGACTGTCTTTCAGCTGTTGACTTTCCTGCACTGTGCCCTACCCCACACTATACTGCAATCTCTCTGGTTGATAGCAATATAGAAAGAGAAGATGAAGGCTATCTGCTACTGGCCAGGCTAGGAAAGGAATTCTAGGTTTTCTTGTAAAATTAATAAGCACAGTGTGTTCCCCAAGCATTTGTTAAAATTTCTCTTTTTTTTAAAGTGGGATCTGTTACATTCACACAATCAGCTGTAAAAAAGGGCTGCAGCACTTACTGTTTGTATTGGCCACAACTGGTACCTGCACATAGCAGCAATTTCATAAACGTTTCTCACAAAAGTGATTGGGATTTAAAAAGTGGAGGTGGGAATGTAGAATGGCATCTTGTTGTCCAGTTACACATGAAGTAGCTGACATTTGTTTAAATGCATGTAACTGCACTTCACTGAAGCCTCTTTTATAAAGCAAACAGTTCAAGGAAGTTAGAAAGTAGCAAAATCGGCAAAATTGCTCCATCCTTAAAATCTGGACAGAGAGATCAGTTTTGAAATGGGTTGATGCTTCAACAGGCAGAAATTACAGCTGCTTCCAAAAAGAGAGTGTTGGCTTACTCTCCCCTGTTGCCCCAGTCTCCCTTTTGCTGTGGTGGGGTATCTATCATCTGACCTGTCTGTAGTGTTTACTTTCCTTCTCCTTATGCCTCTACAAAGTATTAGATGTCCCTATCTGACTGGGACAGTTCAAACCCAGAGGTATGTTTTATGGAGAAAATGAATAGCTAAATACTTGGATTACTGCTTGTCACACTGAGGGAGTCCTTCATCACTGCCCTTTTTTCTCCTCTGCTTCCAGTTGCCATCTTGTCTATGTTGTTACTAGTGTGGTCTTAACAACTGTGTCAGCAGATTAATGAAACTGAGATTCCCAAGAAATCTTCTGTCTTGCTGAGATTTCATTTTCCTTCAGCTCTACATAGGGTTTAGGCTACTGGTGCCCTGTGTGAATTTCGAAGGAGTTCTGCAGCTGAAGAAAGAGCAAAGCAAATCCCAATTTGAATGTAGGAAGAAGAAAAGCAAAGTAGTTGCTTGGGTAAAGCTAAAACCCCAACAGTTTCTAAGTCCATTTCAAAAGACTTCTCCTATTACATGCTTCTCTGGAACCAGGCACTTACTCCTAGTTGCCCTTTTGCTTTGTTTCTTCCCTGAGATCTGTTTCAGGTTGTAATCTCTAGGCTTATCTGTTTCCTGTCAGCTTACACCTTCATCAGGTGGCTTTGGCAGGGTGGAAAGGGGTGTTCTGAGCTATTGTCTAATTTTAACAACCAAACCACAATCTGCCAAAGCACGTTGAGGCTTGCAGTCTGTCATGACTGCAAATTCAGGTCTGTAACTTCTGCTGTTTTAAGCACAGCAGGTTATTTGCCATACTTTAGCCATGATAATGATTTACTAATAAATGAGAAAGAGCAAAACAGGATACATGATTCAAAAATATGATGATGACAGTGACTGCTATTACAGATTTCTCTTTGTGCCCATTCAGTGCTTTCTAAGAGAAATTTTATTTTCTTATAGAGATCTTTGATCAAACTGCAAAATTGGGCAGAAGGCCTTACGGTGTTATACAGACTGAAGGAGTTTAAAAGTGTGCAGAAAAAATGTGTTGCAAAGTTGTTGTTTAATCCACCATGAATAACTTGAAAAAGATCCCAAAGGAAAGTCATCTTAAATATTCTTAAGTCAAAGAAAACATTTACATCAGTTACTCAGAAGGAAATTTTCAAGAACCTCTCTTGAGAGCAGATACATTACATTGTCATAATTAAATCATTGCAATAATTAAATCTCTCCACAGTCCTGCCACTAGTAGTTCATTTAGCATTCAGCATCAAGCCGTTTATTGCCTGTCATGCAAAATCATCTAGTGATCCTCCTGTAGCTGTCTCCTCCCACTGTACAGGGAAAATAGGTGGTAAGACCTGGGGTCACACATTCCTGGAACCTCTGAAAAAGTGATTGTCATCTACATCTTAATTGGTTCTAGTGGTCTATTAAAAGTTCTTTTAGTTAGGAGCATGGAGAATACCACGAGGCTAGTCATTTGGTTGTTGTGGTTTTTTGTGGTTTTTTTAGACTCAGACAGGACTTGAGCAAATTAGGCAGGCTTCTCATTTCAGGTTTCACTGGATATGACTATTAAAGGTTCAGGGTCTGTGGCTATACTAGTCGTCTATAGATGAACCAACTTTTCAGTATTTGAGTCTGTGAAAGACATGTGATTTCCTATCGGGAGATCTTCAATTCAGTGACCTGGAACAGGTAATCCAGAAAAAGGGGGAGGTTTTGCCTTCAGTAATGCTTTCTTATTTTGTCTTGGGATCATTTATCATCCCCTAGCCAGACTCCAATACTCTCTAACCAGGTTCTCATGGATGTACCCAGGATTTTGATTTAGCAGAGTGATACAGCAATATACTGAAATCACAGCACAAGCACGGTATAGCAATTGCAATATACAGCAGAATTGAAATACAAATGTATTGTACAAATTCCTGTTACTGGGCTCTAAATGCTCACCATCATGACACTGTGTCCCCAGTTGCCAGGAAGGAATATGTAGGTTAAACCCAGCTCAAGCCAGTTGCTCTCTTCCACACCGATTTTGTGAGTTGTTCAGTTTTTATACTTTATATTGGGCTGAGTCACATACAGACTCCCCTCCCACACTGGTCTGGCTAGCTCAGGAAAACTACTCTCGACTAGTTATTTCAGGGAAGGCTGTTTATGCAATCTGATGACAGTGATACAGCTGTATACCTAAAACAAATGTTACCACCCAGTCCCCCTCGTGTTGAGATAATTTCAGCTTTCTTTATGACAATTTGTTGTTATTACTTACATTCTTCCCTGAGCTCATCATTCTTGCCTATCTCCCCTGGGCCGCCTTCCATTGTGGGGGTCAGTCACACATCCCCACACCGTCTCTTTTCAGGAGTGTCCTCACACATGTGTTTTGCAGGAAGAAGTGAACTTTATGGGGCTTCAGGTGCTTTACAGTTGTATTGGGTTTGTGTGGCAAGGTTTTGGTAGTGGGGGGGGTTACAGGGGTGACTTCTGTGAGAAGCTGCTAGAAGCTTCCCCTATGTATGATGGAGCCAATGCCAGTCGGCTCCAAGATGGACCTGCCGCTGGCCAAGGCTGAGCCCATCAGCAACGGTAGTAGTGCATCTGGGATCACATATTTAAGAAGGGAAAAAAGTTGCGGCAGCACAGAAACTGCAGCCGGAGAGAGGAGAGAGAAACAACCCTGCAGACACCCAGGTCAGTGAAGAAGGGGAGGAGATGCTCCATGCGCTGGAGCAGAGATTCCCCTGCAGCCTGTGGTGAAGACCATGGTGAGGCATGCTGTCCCCCTGCAGCCCATGGAGGACCACAGTGGAGCAGATATCCACCCGCAGCCCATGAAGGACCCCACGCTGGAGCAGGTGGATGCCCAAAGGAGGCTGTGACCCTGTGGGAAGCCTGCTCTGGAGCGCTCCTGGCAGGACCTGCGGATCCATGGAGAGAGGATCCCACGCTGGAGCAGGTTTTCTGGCAGGATTTGTGACCCCGCGGGTGACCCATGCTGGAGCGGTGTGCTCCTGAAGGACTGCACGCTGTGGAAGGGACCCATGCTGGAGCAGTTTGTGAAGAACTGCAGCCCGTGGGAAGGACCATATTGGAGAATTTTGTGGAGGACTGTCTCCTGTGGGAGGGACCCCGCGCTAGAGCAGGGGAAGAGTGAGGAGTTCTCCCCCTGAAGAGGGTGAAGTGGCAGAGACAATGTGTGATGAACTGATTGTAACCCCATTCCCCATCCCCCTGCGCCGCTGTGGGGGGTAGGTAGAGGATCTGGAAGTGAAGCTGTGCCTGGGAAGAAGGGAGGGGTGGGGGGAAGGTGTTCTGAGATTTGGTTTTATTTCTCATTACCCTACTTTGGTTGATTGGTAATAAATTGAGTTAATTTTCCCCAAGTTGAGTCTGTTTTGCGCGTGATGGTAATTGGTGAGTGATCTCTCCCTGTCCTTATCTCGACCCACAAGCCTTTTGCTATATTTTCTCTACCCTGTCCAGCTGAGGATGGGGAAGTGAGAGAGCAGCTTTGGTGGGCACCTGGCATCTAGCCAGGGTCAACCTACCACAACAGTCTGGACCCGTGGCTCAGAAAGGAATGAATTTTCAGGGGTGGTACTTTTATTATGCTAAGAGGAAGGGATCTTGTTCTGGGCTTAAGAAATCCCAAGACTTTCACCTGCATTTTCAGGTTTAGGATAATAACCACAGCAGCTGGCTCTGCCAAGAAGGAAGCTTCAGGATACCCACTTTCACAGCTCAGTCCAGAGTTGTCACTCTTTTTTTGTGGGGTATGTTTTTTTATTATTTTTCTTTTCTTTTCTTCTTCTTTTCTTGTATTGATAGGATCAGACCCTTCATTCATCAGTTCACTGATGTTGATGCTGTCGGGTCCGGAGGAATGGCACCTGCATGTAAAGAAAATCTAGACGGAGAGAAAGTTGTTCCCCTGTTCCCAAGCTGGCTGTGACACATCAAGGTGGAGTCTTCTGCTCTCGCTTGAGCACATGCCACGTGAGCTCAGGCCACAGAGGCTGGCCTTACTGATAAATGTTTCCATTTCTAATATTTTAAGGTTGATCTACACTTGCAGGCTTGTCTCATAGGTGTCCTGAGCTGATACTGCGTTTTATCAAGTGATTTTGTGGTGGCGGTTTATCTGAGGGACTTCAGGAGTCACTGCCAGATGAATGAATATTTGTGGTGTTACGTCCAAGGACTGGAAAATAATTTATTTATCAATACCCTCAAATTTTGTAGTCTGTAGGCACATTCAGTTCTTATTTTCATTTCCCTCTTTCTGAGTCCAGACAGGAAAATTTTTTTATTAGTTTTCTTTTCTTTGACTGACAAAGAACTGAAATTGCTCAGAGTTTATTTATGTGTCCAGCATGACAAGTAACTGGGCAGGTTCTGCACTACAGGTACTACACCATGGAAATCTCCTTCTTGTGGGTAATAGGAAACATATCTATCCGCCCCCAAGTGAATGTGCATGTGGCTATTTCAGCTTGAGGAACTCTAGTTATTTGGAAGTAATCTATTTAAAGTATACACACACACATAAACTACATTTACAGTATCAGTGGAGTTATCTTTCTTTGATACTGCCATCAGCTGACAAAATCAGTTTTCCTGATGGTAACTTTTCATAGAACTAAAATAAAAAAATATATATACATTTATATATGCAATATCTTTTACACTCAAATGTTCAAGCAAGCTTATGATGACAGTATCACTCTGTTGATAACCATTCTTCCATCAATATTGACATGTACCTCTAGGCCTGCCTACTAAGGTTCTTATGACTTACATTTTTTGCTTCATGATATACCAGCTTAACAGCTGTCAGGTAATTGACATGTATATAATTTCAGTAATATATAATTAAATTATTAAATCAATATCTGCAAATGGTGCTTTCTTGTGTTGTTCCCAACGCTGCCTGACAGACTGGATTCCTAAACCAAATCAATAAACAGACTCCTTCAACACCTTTTACTTCTTCGGTCAGAAGAATTCATAAGCCTACACATGCAGTAGATGACATTGGCCTCGCTTGTTTTTCACAGTATGATCACTACAAAGTCTTGTGAGCATGCTGTCTACTGAAACCATCATCTCTGTCATGAGATATGACTGTAGAAGTAAGACTTTTCTCCCCACTAGACATCTTTCCTAATCTTGAACGTTATCTCATTTTTCTTCTGCCTTGCGTTGCTGCTCTACAGCATTGCTCTTCTCTCCCAAAGATTCATTTGATCTTTTCTATTAATACTTTCAGAATTTAAACATCTGTATTTCTTACCATATTTGTCTTTTCTTGTCTTTTATATATGGTAATGAGACACTGATCTGCTCAGTTACAGAAGCTGTCAGCAACTGGGCACTGGGGTATTTGGAACATGGAGCACTAACCTTTCATTATGGACTGGTAACTTTTTACTGTTTCATACTATGATATGTTGGCACAGAGATGAAAATGCAAAACACTGTTGAAAACAGCATTGGAATGACAAGCATGTCTCAGCTGAAAACTGCTTCGGGTTAATGGATGAGTTTGGCCTGAGGAAAGAGGAGGCTTGCTTATTATTTCAATGGATTTTACTCTCTGTGCTTTCAAGCTGAGTTTTTATTTTATTCTACTTGTCTCTTGATTCCTATATATAAGACAATATATATAAGAGGTATAAAAGTGAGCTCAGCGATTCTCAGAGGAGCTGAGAGCTTTCTGAGCAATGTCTTCACCACTGGCGTAACTTTCCTCCCACAGATATCAATAGTAAAAGTCCTGCCTGTGCCAAAATGCTGAGACCCTAACTCTGAACATTTTGGGCAAAGCCTTGTTGAAACCTATGGGGCTGGGATTTCTTCTTTGTATTGCTGAAAATGGTATCATTGTATTGTTGGAAAGTCCACCATAGGTTTTTCTCATCAGCCTTGTGCAGAAGAGGGGGCACTGGGGCAGTGTCATTGTCTCAGACAAGACTAAGCAGCATCATTCTTTGGCAACAAAGTCATGAAGCCATATATGGCTTCAGCTGCTAAGTGTTTCCTTGCGATATCACAATGGGAGATGGGCTCCACAGCAGCATAGCAGTCTGCTGTGCTGCTGTGAGATCGTGGTAAGGTAAATCCAACTGCAATGATAAATGGTTATTTACCTGAGTAAATAAAGTGTGTGATAGCATTCCTAGCCAAATGGTGATTGCCATTACCCATAGAGGAATTAAACTCCGAAGCATTCTTGCAGTCTTTTTTTTTGTTCCTTTCAATTTTGCTGATTATCTGATGCATCTGGAGTTAATGCATCATGGTCTCTGGGCTTGCTGAGAGCCTCAAAATATTGCAAACCTTATGAAACCAGCCTGTTGGCTGACTGAAATGTTTGAGGCAGGCACATTGCATTGGAAGTGAATGTGAGGAGTTGTCCCAGTGAGGACAAATAAGGGTGATAACGTGGAGAAGGGTAACAAGCAGCCCAGTTTGTTTCATTAGGGCCTGAGGCAGTTAAAAGGCCTTTTTGGGCCTTTGTGGAGTTTAGTGTGGGTGGCATTTGTTCTGCAAGCTCTACAAGAGCCGTGGCAAGTTGTCTCCTGGCACTCTTCGCCGTCATCCATCCTCCTGCCAGGGTCTGGCCCTGCACTTATCAGCCATCCTTGGGAGAGCTGAACCTCTTCCCAGCCCCAGTCCCGCTGCGTTGCAGGAGCAGTCTGCAAAGCATTTTGGCTGTGGTCCCATATGTACCTCCTCCTACTAATACACACAATGTTGGACTGTGCTCCCAGTTCAGCGAGTTATTCCAACCCAGCCTTTGTTTGATATTAGATGAAGTAACCTAAATACCTTTAATTAGGTTAATTCTTCTGGCTAGGCACAGACAGGCCATTAAAACAGCTATAGGAAATAGGATATTCTGGCATGGTAGAAAAGGCAAATCTAGTTTTTACATATTTTTATAAGTAACATCAATTACACATTCTAGTGAGGTGAAGCTGTAAATATTTGGGGTTTGTATTCAGCTTCCCTGGCTTGTCAGAAGCAAGATAAATGACAGGTATCAAAGATGTCATCCAGTAGAGATAGCTTTTGGATCTCAAAACTTCTCAGTTTGCTGTTTTAAAACTATTTGATGAACTTACACAGTTTTAAGATACATCCATTGGTTACATATGCCACTAAATAATTACAGGACATTCTACTAGCTAACATTACCTTCATATCCCTTCTCTTATGATTATATGTTGCCTAAAAGTTAACTTTTGCAAATTACATAAAAAACATACTCTGATGTCACTCAGAAACTGAGAAGGCATCTCATACACTGTGCTTTGTTTACACTTATGTTTAACATCCAGTGTTTCCATAGTCCCAGGCTAATTGGTATTACTCAGAACTGTTCTGTTGTAGATATAGACTATTATGCATGCATGTCCAAGGCCTTTATTTCTTTTATACTCAATACGCTTAGATGTCTGGTATAAAAACTGAAAAACCACTGAAAAATCACCTAATATCCATCGTTTCATTTCTGCCACTCAGAAGTCTAACTGTGTTTTGTTTGTACATATTCATGAGCACAACTGAAAAAATTTAACAAGCAAATATCTGGAGGTAGACAATACTGAATTTTAAGCACATAGGTAGACATTCAAGGGGACTGTATCTCCTTTTGAACTGGAAGTAATGGCTTCATATAGTAAGTTATTACAGATAGGAAATTCCAGAAGTTATGGTATGTGAAAACTGGTTTCTCGGTCTACACTTAAGTGTAGTATCTGTTCATAAGCCAGTGAAAATGGAAGTAAAAAATATGCCACAGATGTTCAAAATGATGGTCCTACATATTCTATCTCCTTGGTTGCTACCTGTGAACATTTCTATCTAATCTTAAGAAACCTCTAGAAGGAATAAATATTATTCTTTATAAATTATTTGACATTAACCCAAACAGTACAGACTCAGTATGGCAAGCAGGCATCTCTGGTTAGAAGGCTCACATCCCAGCTCAAACCATCAGGAGGCAGCCTTCAGAAGAGCAGTGGGCTGACTTGAGCCCTGCTGTGACATATCTAGAGAAGGACAGAAGTGAGTTAGTGGGAGGTATTAAATGAAGAACCTCTTTGGCAACAAAGTCATGAAGCCATATATGGCTTCAGCTGCTAAGTGTTTTCTTGCGATATCACAATGGGACATGGGCTCCACAGCAGCATAGCAGTCTGCTGTGCTGCTGTGAGATCATGGTAAGGTAAATCCAACTGCAATGATAAATGGTTATTTACCTGAGTAAATAAAGTGTGTGATAGCATTCCTAGCCAAATGGTGATTGCCATTACCCATAGAGGAGTTAGTTAAACTCCGAAGCGTTCTTGCAGTCTTTTTTTTCCCCACCACTTTTTTTCCCCACCACTCCCCCACCACTCTTTTCACCTGGGGAAGTTGGCTTTACTATGCTGGTTAGGGTGACCGCTGTGACAGAGGTAAGGTCTGGTCTGCTGACTGGCTGCTGCCAGAGCAGTTTTTGCTTTTTAGTCAGAGGTGATCCAAAGTAAAATGCATGCACTTCATAGGAGCTGCCACATTCAACTGAGTGTCCTGACTGCTGTGTTGAAATTCCCACTTTGTAAAATTCTTGGCTGTAATGTAGCTAGGACTTTATTCTCAGCATGCCACAGACTCCAAAATATGAGTCCAGGCTGGGTCCAGCCCAGGGCCCAGAACTCCTTCTTTCTGGGCAAGAGTTGCAACCATTTGATATCATGCAAAAGATGGGTGCATTTCAAAGATCAGGGGTCTTGCTCACAGGAGGATCCACAGCCTGGATCCTGGGTGGCTGAAGATGCTCGGCATTGCCAGTAGCTCCTAACTTAAGAAAATCCAGACACCATTTGGAGATGAAGCCTTTCTAAGTGGAGCAGGCCTGGTTTCCCTTTGCAGGACTTCAGCACCTTCTCATTTGGTAGGCAACTAGAAGGTCAGGCATGTAAAATTTCAGCAAAGCAGTGCCTGAATGAGGCACTCACATTGTCTGTATGCCAGTCGGAGCTTTTTAACATTTCTGCCTCCAGTTTTGAGAGGGAGGACAAGTAAGGGGTGACGAGGCATGCTGCTGATAAATGGTTGGCAGGGGAAAGTTTGTGAAGAGCTCTCAAGGTGAAGGGAAATGGTCAGAATAAGTCTGAATTAACCAGAGAGTGGCTACCTCAGCACTCACGCAAGATTTTAACACCTGTTTGGTTGTTGGGTTTTGGGTTTGTTTTTGGTTTTTTCCTCCTGTCCTCTTCCAATTTATTTCTGAAAGCTAAAGACAAAGGCACTGGCATCTGTCCTGTAGCTCAGCAGCCCATGTTGAGGATGTTGAGGAGCTATGTTTATGAGCCCCTCAGTTTTGTGAGGTTGAATGTGGCTGAGTCAATTGGTGTTGCTGTTGCATTTTCTGTAAAAATAGTAGCTTTCCAAAAAAACCCAAAAAACAACTCACAGTGTACAAAATTTCGAGTATGAAGTTTGTGTTCATGAAGCACAATCTGATAAGGTGGTTGTGTACTTGCAGATTTGAGTATACAATATATATACAACTTTTTTCTACAGAAATGCAGCTCCTAATACAAACACTGGAAATGCACATGATGGAGAACTTATTAACTGCGGAAATAACTGTCTTTCTGTAACCCAAGCAGGTGGGAAGAGGCATAGAGCAGCAGAGGAAAATGCACAACAGCAATTGCATTTCTTTTTATTGAAACATCATGAAAAAAGCCACAAGCACCAGAAAAACATCCAGTAACATAATGAAGAAAGAGACAAGAGTATGGGCCTCCAAGCATTCCTAGCAAATATGTTATGTTTTCATCTTTTGGCCAATAAAGAACTATTACCTGTGTCAAGATCCATTTCTAAAGCTAAAAAGAAACCTCATTGCGAATTTTGTGTGGATGATGTGGACCCACAAAGCAACCATCTCTGTTAATTCAGGAAAAGATTATGAAGAGAAAATGCCCTCAAATGCAGGAAGGAACAGAGCTTGTAGCACTCATCCAATCTCTAACAAAGCATTTGGTTTTGCTATGGTATCTCCAAGGGAGTCCCCCACCCTCCCACACCAGAAGCAGTGGCTCCAAAAACAAAGTCTGTCAGCTACCATCAATCAGGCTGTGTGGCAGGGCTATCATGTCCGAAGAGAAGTGGACAAAATGAACAAAGCTGCCACCAGGATTCAGGCAACTTATCGAGGCCATAGGACACGGCAGGAATTGCCCTTTGGGTTTTACAGTTGCCTTGGGCATAAAAAGCCAGTATTAAATTGGAAGGAGAAAGCAGAAGAGAAGATGACGGCACTCCCTTTTCTCATGGAGCACTGCGTGTATGGGGATAAGGGCTCCCAGGCACCAGGTGTTACCACTGAAAATAAGAGGCCAAGATGTCGATGCAAAGATAGACATGAAACAGGCACTTCTGTCATTCCCGGAGCAGTTGTCTTCAAAACAGAGTTTTCTCTCACACCCTGCAAAGTCTTGACCCTTGCTAATAGTTCACTTAGCCCTGAAGTCTTCCAGGCCTTGACATCTAAACAGCAAGTCCATGATACTGCAGATAAAATCTGGGCTGCGAGGAGCATTTACCAAAGCAGAGATAAGCTTGGTAAAATGGAAAGACAAGCTGAGAAAATAGCAGAGCTGAGCCAGATCTTCATCTACAGTTATCAACTCAGACCAAACAGTTGTGAAAATCACCATGTTTCAGAGCTAGCTAGTGTCACCAAAATGCAGGAATCGAGCACAGAGCCCCAAGACATGGTGCCTTGTCCTGAACAAGACCTCACTGTAAAATTAGAGCTGGAAAAGGAAAACAAAGAGTCTAATGCAGAGGGCAATGCACTATCTATGAGAAATATTAATGTGCATACAGTGGTGAAGAGCCCACGCACCTCCAAAAGGTCCATCTCCCTACGTGTCTCCAGTCCCAGTGGAGCAGTGGAAGGTTTTTACAGGGAAACAGGCAGCGGGAAGTGGCATGGACTGTACACTGCCAGAAGGCACAGGAACTCAAAGCTGTCTCAAGTCTGCATTCACGTATATGTGGTGGAAATGGGAAGGAGGGAAGGCAGAAGTTCATCACGGTAGGAAGGCACAAAGGAAACCCATGACTGGAATGGCTCTTGTTCTGCAAAACCTTGTCCCTGTGCTTGCAGGGTCTGGTCACCACTGAAACAACTGTCTGAGAGCAGCTTAGAAGTGAGTTCTGTTCTTTCTAGCAGCCTCCATCAAGCGTTCCCGTCAGCCCTTTCTCAGCTTGCTGTGCTAAGTGGCTGCTTGTTCCCTAGCTGACACAAAGGCTTTTTTTCCCTTGCCTACTGTGTGAAAGAGGTTAAATCTCTTAAGGCAAGTAATTGCTGCCACAAACAGGTCCATGCACAAGTGCAAAATTCTTACCTATTTTTAGGCCTTGTTATCCAGCCCCAATTAACATTATGCAGAGTTCCAGCTACGAATGCATCATTCAAAGCATGAGTTTTCAAATCTACACATGTTGCGCTGGGGTCCCAAATAAAGCTCATTCAGCGTGTAATCTGCATTGTAGCCCAAACAAGTCCGACGGACCGATTATATCCACAGACCTTAACACAGCACGGCCCTGGGCACTCCAGCCAAAGTGCTGCCTGCACATCCACGCGGTGCTGCCTGCACTGCCCGGGTCCTGCCAGGGAGGGGTGCTAAAACAGCACGGGAGAGGAGGGAGGGAAGCGTCCACAACAGAGCCTGAAAAGGAAAAAGGCAAGGAGAAAGCGAAAGGACCTTCTCTAGGCATGTGAGAAGGAAAAAAAAAAAAACAGGAGGAGGAGGAAAGTGGCGGCTGTGCTGGGGGACGGCGAGAAGAAATGAAGGACGGTGGGATGCTGTGCAGCTCCCCGTGGGAAAGGCGTGCGGAGGAGGGGTGCGGGGGGAAAGGATGGAGAGCAAACAGCAGTGAGGGAGAAAGGGAATAGGTTTGTGCTTGGTGCAGCCTGTAAGCAAGCCAAGAGTGACAGCAGGAAGGTGCCTGTGGGGGACGGGGAGCTGGAGGAGAGCAGAGAGTCTTCAGAGTGTACAGGCAGCTGGATGGCTGGCTGCAAACTCTGTGCCCTCTGGCACGTGAAGTGCCTGGTGCTGCAAAAGCTGCTGGTGAGCTGGGCTAAAAACATCCCTCACCCGGAGAAGATGCATGTTTTAGGAAGCTGCTGACGGGGAGAGGTGTCTGCTGACCAGGTTTTCAATGAAGGTCCAGGAATGCTGCCCTTTCCCACCCCACTTTTGCACCAGAAACTGTCCCTCACCCCTTCGGGGCTGGTGTTTGCCTGCTGTCTCCCTGTGTGGCACGAGGTGGCACAAAGGCAACTCAGTCCTCCCTTGGAAGCTCTGGGGAGCCTGGCACCATCCCAAATACTGGCACCACAGGCGTGACTCCCTTGGCTCCTGGCATACCAGCCCCAGGGACCAGGGAGGCTGAGTTGGGTTGGGGAGGAAGAAGGCACATCCACCTGGAAGGAGCCTCCTACCCCATAGCTGCTGTAACAGCCTCTTCTTTGCAGCCCCTCTTTTCTCTTCCCTGCAGCTAACAACCCTAGAGGTGTTGCAAACCCCTCTCCAGCTCTTGGTTCTGGAAATGGGGCTTCTTGGTTCTGGCTCACAGCATCTCTCATCCACATCTTTCCTCCTCACCCTCCTTATTCCCTCATTCCAGGTTCCCCACCCTCTGGTTGCCAGCCAGCACTGCCACTCTTGTCTACATGACACCTTCGGGTAACATGGCTTGGCGCTCTCCATCACAACCTCAAGTTTTCAGTTGCTCCTAATATTAACCATGCGGGCTCAAACTGATGGATTTGTGCCTCTGTGGTGGAGGAGTGATTTAGATAGCTTAAAGAATCACCATCAAAGGTATTAGCAAAAGTGGTTTTAATATGACATTGTAAAAGTATGACTTAACAAAGTTTGATAGCAAGGTTCACTCTACTATATCTCTACATGGGAGAAACATAAAAAGGAAAATTGAGTTAGAATTGAGCTAGAATGATTTACACAGAGACTAGAGATGCAAAAGGGTAAGGAAAAGCCTCCCATTGAGTCATGAGGTTCAGAGCGGACCCGCTTGCTTTCTAAACTCCCTCTCAGACAGGAGCCTAGGGGTGGCTGGATCCACTCCTCGTCCCAGACTTGGTCAACAGTTTATGTCTAAAGGATTATATATGCAAAGTTTGTAATAATTAATATTGAGTCACTACATGGATTAGCAATGTTTCGTCAGTATTAATTCAGCATGCTATTAGTCACTTACTAAGAATCTGTTGCGAGAAAGGCGTCTCTCTACCTTGGGTAAGGAATCTCAAACCTTGAAAGACGTCCCCGCTCAAGGGGAGATCACTGCCATGCAGCCATGCTGCCTAGCAGGGAGAGCTTAAAGAAAGCTCACTTAGACTGTCATATTTATGGGATGAATTGGTTGGCTTGTAATCAAATTGCATCCATTGTCCTTGTACACACGACTTTCTTTGTTCCTTGATAACTGAGTCTTGGAAAAACCACCCGCTATTCATGTGTTAATCATGTGATCGGTGTTCCAAGCTCAAAGGCATCTATGCTCACTGGGTCACTCTGTTCCTTTGTAGGTTTCCTAGAGGTATTCTTGGCCCAGCTATGGCTCAGGCCTTTACCTCCTTTGGAGCCTGTACCAAACTACTGCAAGTTTGGTTAAGGGGTCAAGCGCATCTGTCACAGCCTCTAGGTGGATTTCTCTTTTTTTTCCCCAGGAGCTTGAGCTGCCCAGAGAGTGAGGCCCAGTCCAAGTATTGCTTGTGCTCAGGCAGGTCTTAGCTCTTTACAGCCTGGAAGTGCAGTCTCATGTCAGTTACAAATTCCATGAAACCTGTAGAAAAGCAAAGGCAGTTTCTCAACAGAGAAGACTCCAGTTTTACCCAGGAATTTGTTTGCTATCTCAAGGTGGATGCTCCCCATGCTTCATGGTCTGGCTGGTAAAATGGAGTATTCATGCATACTTCCCTTCCCAAGATGTTGGAGAGCATGGCTGAATAAAGACTTGTAAACAGAAAGCGTCATCAGCGAGCAGACAGAATTTATTTCTCCAATACCCTCCTCTGGTTGCCAGATAACTGAGAGCCAAAGACCAGGCAAGCTAGGTCCTTACCTCTTGTCACAGTCTAGGCAGTGTGTGGAGGCAATGGTAAAGCAAGCATACATCCTATTTCCCTCCAAGCAACTACCACATAGTAGCAAAAATCCTACTCCTATAGCCAGCTAATAGATTAACTTCATTACCTCAAGGTAGCAGGCTAAAGCCTTATGAAAACAAGTGTCTCTCCAGTCTGTGATACAGCACTGTTTAACAAAGCTGTTAAATGCCTGGATGTAATCTCAGGCAGTAATTATGATCAGACCTGTCAATGGGCAAAGGCTGGGGCTTCCAGTCATGAAGCTGTGGTTCAGCAAAGATGATGGATGATGCCTGAGGGTGCTGAGCTCTGTACAGGACCAGAAACATGCTGGAAAGCACAGGGTAGTCTGTACAGAACATTTTTAAGGAGTAGCTTTGTTGCAGAAAAAATTGCATCAGGCAGAATAATTGTTTTTAGTCCACACTCAGTTTTATGGCAGGTTGTGGTGCTATCTGTCTGCACCACTCCAGTCAAATGTCCATTGTACTCTTGATGCCAGCATAAAAAAGGGACCCTTATTGTGAACCTTGACAAGTCATGTGCTTATGCCTGGCCTGGATCTAATGGGTAAACTGAGCAGTCTGGTAGTGACAGCAGCTGGTGATAACAAGACACTTCATTCAAGACAGTCTCTTGATAGCACCGTTGGTTTTGAGTTGCTTTCTGCAGCTGCGATGAGGAAAAGTGCAGAGGAAACCAGCTGCTCCTCCAGCCCTGCCAGGTGAACACCGGCAGAGCCGAGGAGCTAGCAAGGGCACTTGCAGATTTCCCATGTGTAGTACAGGAGTGGAAAAGGCAAATCCCCTGAGCTGCTGCCAGTGGCCTGCCTGAGAGCTACGGATGAGGCAGCCTGCAAGTCCACAGCAGCACAAATAAGGTGGTAGGACACTACAAGAAGGTTACTTGTAGCAGCAACGTGACTCTGAACCACACTGAAATGACATATTTTTCATTACAGGAAGCTGAATAATCTGATAAGGTTACAGCTGCCAGTTATCAATCCTCTGTGAGGACCTTAGATAAGGCAAATCTGAATCACATAGCTTATGACTGTACCAAAATCTGGGCCACTGCAAGAAATGGGCCCAGCTGTTGCTGAAAAAAACAGGCTTCCCATACAAAAGTCAGCAGGCAATTAAATAGCCAGAAAGAATAAATCAAAGAAGGAAGAGTTTGAGGTCTGGGTACAAACTAAAAGAATTTTGCACCACTCTTCCTTGAACTTCAGAACTTCAGGGAAAAAGCTCTTCTGTAGAGAGATGGCAAAGTGACTTTCATTTGGGAAGAAAACTGAGAAGATTCTGAGATCCCTTGGCAGACTAGTGGCCAGGGGACAGGAAAAGAGGAACCCTTGTCCCTTTTGATATCAGCAATTTCTGGTGGCTTCTGAAAGGAGCCCTGTCCAAGGTGTTGCTGGGGATCAGTGACACCTACAGAGGAACTGGCTAAATAATCAAAGGCCCCACCACTCTCATTGCTAAACACAAGGCCCTAGGGCAACATATGCTATTAAGCTGTGCCAATAGATAGTATTGTGCAAGCATTTCTGTGCTGTTGTCTGAGATGTTTTGTGTATGAGTGATGAGATATAAATTTAGAAATCATCCCTGTTTTCCCACCTATATCTTGCTGGATTTTTTCCTCAAAATAAAAAAAAAATCCAAAATCCATTTCATAGCTGTAAAACATCAGGTGTAGTATGAAAGATGAATAAGCTAATTTAGGTCTGTAGGGAGGCTGCCTCTTT
Source organism: Haliaeetus albicilla (assembly GCF_947461875.1). Taxonomy (NCBI): domain Eukaryota; kingdom Metazoa; phylum Chordata; class Aves; order Accipitriformes; family Accipitridae; genus Haliaeetus; species Haliaeetus albicilla. Next base: position 42,606,432 of record NC_091516.1, read on the forward strand.
TATTAGACCAACTGGTACACCTGGAGCAAACAGACAATCTTTCAGGCATGTGATCTATCTTTGGGTCTGATCTGCAGCCTGTTTTTTTCCCCAGCTGTAACCAGCAGCATAATAAAAGACATTTCTCCTCCTTAAAAACCTTGCCTCACTTCTACTCCTAGACTACAGTGGCTACAGCCACCCAAATACCGCCACAAACAAATCAGTCAGAGTTTAGGACCCAGAGCCCTGTTTTAGGCTTACGGGCTATGACAGCTGACTGAAAATCAATGAAGTGTGTTTTACCGAGCGTCATAATGAGGCAAGATAAGGCTGAAAGGTGCTGTCTTGCCTTGCAGACTCAATTGTCTGCCTTGATTTTTAACTAGATTGTTTTAGTCCCCTATTAGGATGAGACTGATTTGCTTATGAAAAAAAAAGATCAGATTTAAAGGAAAAGCCACGGTGATGCCCATGCTTTGCCTAGTGCTCTTTGTGCTGTGTCTGAGCCACTCAGGTAAGTGCAATTTCTTCTTCTTCCAAGCTGAGCTGCAGATGGTCAACATATTTTTTTCTGCTGGCCAGTTAGCTGCTGCTTGCTGGGACAAGGTAGGTGCTGTCTTCCCTTGGTCCCCTTCTTAACACTGTCTGACTAGCAAAATAGGGTTGCATCAGTGGCTGCCTTTGTATTGCACCCACAGCCAGTTTGGCAGTAAGATTTTAATAACTGCTGGGGGGGGTGGTCGCTGGGTAGAAGCCAACAAAAAAATGCTAAGCTTGACTTGCTCTGCTAAGGGGAGTTACCGGAGAATCTCCATCACCAGGAGGAAAACTTAAATGCCTCAGGTGAGCTGATGAAAGGCTAAGTGTCCTGTCTGTATTTCTTGGGGTGTTTCGCATGTTTGTGTAGCAGATTCTCTTGCCCCAGCCACACTCCTGCTCTTGCAGGTGCGGGGAACTGCTCCAGGCAAGGACTGCAGAGAGAAACAGGAACCTGGGGGAGAGGCGAGATGGCAAACAGTGCTCAGTTACTTGTACGCGCGGTAGCCTGCCAGGGAGCTCTCCAACTTTTGCCTTTTCTGTGCACCATATGGTAAATTCAGGGATGCATCTGTCCTACAGCCACTTCTCTGTTTTTTCAAAGGCAGTGCTACTTTGTTCAGTGTTTTCTCCATGGTTTTATCTAACTTAATTATCAGACAGGGCTTGATCAAATGAGCTGTTAGGCTATTTTTCCTGCTTGATATGTCTTCCTTCTCATTAAAAACTTCTGCTTTTAAACTGACCTCCTGCAAGTACTGAGGCTGTTTTATAATGGCACCAATCTTGTTCCTTCTGGCTTTCTTTGTGAGACTTCTCAAGTCTTTTTCACTCTTTTCTGTGGCTTCCCCAGCAGCTAAGAATCAACACATCGAGCTCCAAAACCAGTTTTACCACCTCTCTGCTATACCCTCTCAGAGCATTAGGGCCCTTGGACTTCACGTGAGGCATGGGCTGTGAAACAGCACTATTCTCCTATGAGGGAGTTCATACACAGCCATGAATGCCATGCCCGTGAGGTTTCTGGTCGCGTGTGTGTGCGTGTGCGGGGAGTTATACTCAAATAAACCCAAAGCAATGTATTCCAGCATTAAGACAAAGCTGGTTTTGATCCTGCATGTTTTGCGGTTGTGGATTTTTTCTATTTAATAGCTTTCCTCTTGAATTTCCTGTGATTAACCGCCATGCATATTTATGAACCTCCTAAAGGAAAAGGGCTGGGAGCTGGGGTCTCTGCAGAGACTCTTGTGTGTCAGGCGATTGGATCTCTGAGGTTGTCAGTAGTGAGCTGAGAAAAATACATTCTTTCTTTCTCTTCCTCTGGATGTGGATGCAATGCCTGTCTGGCATGTTTGGGCAGGCAATACAGTTTACTAGGACAGATGTCCCCCATTTGCTGTGTGGAGCTAGGGGTTAGCCCTGGCATGAAAATAAACCCTGGAGCAAGCAGATGGGGCATTTGTTGTTTCCCAGTTGGTAACAGCAGACCTCAAAGGCTTGTGACAAAGCAGCAAGACACAGGGTGGCCACAGAGGGTGCTACAAACTGTATTGACAGCTGCATGAGCCCGTCCCTGGCTACGGTGCAGAGCAGGTGGAAAGGAGTGTGAAAGCTCCCTTTGACCAGCTGGCCTCCACCTCCCCAGGGTCTGGTAACCCCACCACCACTGCACATCCAACAATAGAGGACAAGCACAGCCTGTGCTAGAATATCTGACAGTAAAGTAATTGTTACCCTGTGAACAGCAACCATGAGGCTTCAGAGTTTACAGCTTCTCAAAGAGGAATGGGCATTTGCTGTGGCTGGAAGTGGGGGATGACAGTGCCACTTGGATTTTGTGCTATCCTGAGAGAATCCAGACTGCATTAGGGAATGATTTTGTCCAATACGAAGCTCTGGTCTTGGAGTAAGTTTTTGCTTCAGGCAGTCCTTCAGCTGTGCTGCTGCCAGGTCTCCCCCTACCTATGGCCTCACACAGACCCCACCAAGGCAGAGGAGGCTGTACGGCCTGTCTTGCCCAGGAGATGGGCAGCAGCTGCTGGGGGAAGAGGACATGGACTGGGACAGTGGTCTGTGGTCACGACCTTTCCTCCATGCACATGGCAGAGTGTTACCCTCTGCCTCCAGTTTTCTGTCTGGAGGGACTGCTGAGCTTGGATGCCCTTTCCTCTCTCCCCATGGCACAGGGACTCTGTTGGGGGCTGCCTTACCTCTGATGTTTTCTGCACAGCATGTGTGAGCCCCTCAGCTGTGCCCCCCTGCCAAGGCTCTCCCATCGCCTGGTCCTCGCGCTATCCCTTGGCCACGACCCTCTGTCTGCAGACCCCTCCTGCACCTAATGCCTGGCAGTGCAGGCACAGGTGTCCTGCTCACACTGGGGCTGGCAGGGCATGGGTGGTGAGGGGACAAGGTGGGCCCCAAGCAGTGCGCTTTGAGGACAGCAGTGTTGGCCGTGACACCCGTGGCACAGGGCCAATCATCACAAGGTCATTTTCCTCCATGGTGCCTTTGAAGAGAGGTGAAATCCTTCTCATCCTCGGGTGTTGTGTGTGTGCACAAGGGAAGAGTTGGAGGTCGTGTCAGGACCTCAGCATCACGGAGAGTGGGGCTGGTATTGGGAAAGGATGGAGGGTCTCAACTGCCCTTCCCCTTTCATGGTAGCGGCAGCGGGGGAAGCATGATGGCAGGGACCAGGGGAGTCCCAAGCCTTGCAGGTACAGACCATGATGGTTCTGTGCTTGGTTGCATACAGACCTGGCCCTGGCTGCATCACCCAGCTCCTCCTGTGGCCAGATGAGCTCCTTTTGCTCCAATAGTGGTGTTGCCCACCCAACCCACCCCCCAGCTGGGAGAATTCAGTTTTCTCAACGATATGCTACTATCCCCTGGTTAACCCCAGAAGGAGGAGTCATTTCCAAGTGTTGCATGAGGCTCCCTCAGATCCGGCTTACAGCCCTGTAGCTTCCAGTGAGGAAATCCCACCACCCTGATCCTCGTGCAGGGCGGCCTCTGTCCTAGAGAGGCCATAGAAACCAACCAAGTGCAAGTGAAATCCCTGGGCCCTGCAATGCCTATAGTATATTGCTGCTGTTTCTAGCTGCAAGACAGCTAGCCAGGGATTGCCCCACAGTGACCAGATTTCCCCTGTAGCCCCAGCTCTCTGTGGTACACCACAGGTATCTGAAAAAAGAGAACTCTTTCTCAGGGTGGCATTTATCAGGCTGGATATTTACTACTCGAATGAAAGAGAGCACCTGATGCTCTAAGCCTGCAGATCTTCTACAGAATAATAAACAAGAAAGACTGGGCAAGTACGTTGATGCAAGACAAAAAGGCCACACAAAACAGAAACCTAGTACAAAGTCATCACTGCTCTGGTCTGATGATTTTTTTTGTGCATGAGTTGGGCTTGGGCTGTCTTGCCTTCCCCTCTCTCCCCTCACCCTGGGTCTGCTGAGAGTCTGTGCATCTGAATTCCTACAGATTTTACTGACAATAGCTGCCCTGAGGTGAATTTGTCTCACATCATCACTCTGCCTCCCTTCTTCAGGTCATGCTGTTCTCCACATCTGCTTTCTGGCATGCTCCCACTCTCTGTTGCTCTCTTCCAGATGTGGCTGCCTTCAGTTCAATCGCTGAAAATGAGGATGTGCTCCTCAAGCACTTATTTCAAGGCTATCAGAAATGGGTCCGCCCCGTGGAAAACTCCAATGACACCATCAAAGTCCTTTTTGGATTAAAGATATCACAGCTTGTGGATGTGGTAAGTGTTGTGCTGAGCTTGGTAAATCATTCCTTCTTTTACAGACAGTTGTGCATCCACCTGGGAGAGCTGGTGATGCCATTGGCTTTTGCGTCCTGACGCATGAAATGCAAAGTGATGGTCAGGCAACAATATACTGAGTATGATGCGGTGCTGGTAATATGACCTCCTGCTCACACACAGCATGGGCTGTAAGACTTGTTTGTTTTGCAGCAAATCTGAAAGTCTTTTTTTCCCTGCTGCTCTCGGGGAATAAGGCCTCATTGCATCAGGTGTTAATCAAACAGTCCATGCCAGACAGTCCCTGGTGCCTATGTTTGCAATTTAATGTCGGGGCAGCTACAGGACAGGGGTGAGGAAGGGTAGAGCTTGTTGGACATTGCTCACTCTAAGCAAGTTTGTATCCAGGCCAAAGGCAGCTCATATCTTGACCCAGCTGGCCACTCAGATAAGACGCCAGAGGCAAAACACACAATTCCATGTTTTTGCCCACATGAAAAGTTTCCCTTCCCTTTCTCCTCCATCACTGCAATGCACAGTGGAGTTTGCACAGCGCCCAGAGGTACCCACACAATGGTGTGCTCCTCACATCCTCCAGTCCCTGGCAGCATCCCTGTGTGCCATGGAAGGCAGACTCTAATTTTGTGCTTTATTTACATATGCAGGACAATGTTTCAGCTTGTGTCTTTCCAAACTCACTTTGGGCTAAGCACTGTGGGGAGATGAGCCATCCTGTGAGCCCACAGCCATGTGTGTCCTGACCCCACTCAGTGGCTGAGCCCTGCTGCCTTCCCAGCTCTTTGAGATCTGATTCCTTCAGGCTGCTGTGAAATGCCAGACCTCAGTTTTCCAGCCTCAGGAACTCCCAGGGAGAGCAGGCACAGCACCTAGAAAGTCAGTTCACTTCCCCCAATAGTGACTGAAGAGACCAGGCCCATGGGGAAACAGGACCATAGGGATCTCCTCTGCTTGGCACAGGGCTGGACTCAGCAGGCATAGGGGCTGTTTCTGCTGCCTGTTTTGGTATTGCAATCCTCTCTACTTTGTGTCACCCTAGGATGAGAAGAATCAACTGATGACAACGAACGTGTGGCTGAAGCAGGTAAATTAGAGTGAATCAGACCTCCCCTTTCAGTGCAGGGCTGCTGAGCTGAGCGGCCATCCCAGCACACCAAGCCATCCATCCCCTTTTGTGACGCCGAGTGGCCAGACAAAAGCAGCACATTTTACCTTGCCTGTCGTTTTTATTTTACTCCTCTCAATTCAGCAAATGCATAAAGGGGCAGAAAGGCAGGCAGATGGGCCTTTAGGAAACAGGGTACCCTCTTCTCCTGGCCTGCACCCCAGGTGTGCACTCAAGCCAGCTGTATTTCAGGGAAGCAACATCCCCTAATACTGCAGTGGCCGTCCCTGGGATGCTGTGTGTGCCCTGAGGGACTATCCTGTCTCAGACTTAGAGGTCACGCAAGTACTGTCTCTCTTGCTGGAGTTAAGAGTGGTGCCTCGGATAGATTTCTTCTTCAGCATGAGTAAAGAGAAAGAAAAGGCCAGCATGTTACATCCCACTCACTCACCCCCACCCTTTGCCCAGTTAAAATCTGTAGCAAATCAATCAGATCTCTGTAACATAATTGCTTCTTGAAGTGACAATAATTTATACAAATGGGGGAAAGGTGGAAGTTGAACTGTTAGGTCTCCTTTCTCTTCACTGCTGAAGAACACTGCATTTCGTTTAGATTACACTGCACCAATTTATTGACCTTGTGACAATTATTTTAAGTCTCTCAGCCATATGAGTATCTATAAACATGTCAGCTGATCCTATGCAGGGGACATAAAACCCAAGCCGTACTTGAAATGATGCCATGGGAAGTGGTTCCTAGGGGTTGCTGGGCTGGTGGAGGAGCAATGTGGCTCAGTTTTTGTTCTCAGTCTGCTACCTGTAGTGCTGCAGTGAGTGTGAGCTTCTGGGTGGTGCATGACCCCTAAAGGCCATATGGACATTATATGCAAATATGGTCTCTCCCTTGAAGAGGGAGAAGCTCAGACTTCCCCTCAGCGCAGGGAAGACAGGAATTTCCCCTTTTGCTGGGGAAATTTACTGCTGATCTGAATCCAACTGCGGAGAGCCTGCCCTGAAAGAGCTGCAGTGTTGCATTTTCCCTACCTTCAGCTGCAATTGCAGAGCCCCTCATGTGCACGGGGCCAGATCTTGGCTTCCTTACTCCCCGTAGCCACTTGGGCAGACACCAGAGCCTTCCTACAAGGGTAACCCCTTACCCTCTGTCTATCTTCTCCCATTCCCACCCTGTCTCCTTGCAGGCTGCATGACCAACCTCCCCCGGCAGGTCCAAGTCCTGCAGTCTGCAGGTATGGAATCAACCCACTTCACCTTCCTCATTCTCTCTGTTCCTGCAAGTGTCCCCCAAAAGATTTTACAGCCTTTTGCAGCCTTTGACAGAATATTCCTGGGTCTGACCATCTCCTCCTTCTCAGGGAAGACTTGGCTGCTTGGTCCATCCAGGACAGCAAAGTCTCCTGTGCCCTAGAGCAGCCTTCATCCCCCAGGCTGGGTGACATCTTCACCCAGGTTACAGTGACTGCAGAAGACAGGGACCTGAAATTCTGGCTCACATTAGCAGGTCAAATGCAAGTCCAGGCTGCTCAAAAGCATTAGGCCTGAGACACTAATACAGACAGACACCTACTGATCCTTTCTCCATTGCTGCATGAACGTGTGTGGGGACATTTAGGGTTAGACCTTCCATGCTGAGCACCCTCTTTGAATCGCAGCATTGGCCTTCCCAGAGTCATAGCTTGGAGTCTGTGTCACCACTCTTGCTGTGGGAAATCAGGTTCTGCTGCAAGTTACTCCAAACATGCTGCAGGAGGTAGGGACATGCCACCATCCACTCACTGCGTCTGGGGTGTGGGGGAGGATGAGGGGGAAACTACTTTATCTGATCCTTCAGCCTCATGCTGTGGCTAAAAGAAGGACCTACCCAGGAGTCTGTACTGTAGACATGCTGATTTCTCTGGAGGCCCTCAGAAACTCTGCTCAGATTTTATCCAGGGCAACTCTCTGGGGTAACTCAGCACTGTGATTTTCAGAATTGTTGAGCAGGGCTCTCACTTCTTGTTACCATTTCTAATACTGCTTCTCTGAGGGGCAGAGAACATCAAGGCCCAAATGAAATGCAAAGGGAGCAGAAAATAAGTGAGACACAGGTTCTGATTTTCACACATGCAGATGCCCCCAGGAGGTGAGCACTTAATACTTGTGGCCTGACCCAGGTATCCTGCTTTGGGAATCATGTATTCCTGTAGGCTCAGCGTGAACTGGTCCCATGTGCAATCCAATGCTTGGGGGATTATTAGAGTGCATAAGCACAACAGCTAGGAAAAGGTCCATAAAACTAAACAGCATTAAAATAACTTTTTCTTTTGGGTAGTGAAAAACATTAAACAAACCTGAACTCTCTAATGACACAGACCCTGTCCTTCTGCAGGAGGTGGGGAGGTAAGGGGAGTCTGGTCCTCACCCTGGGGTGTATGAGGTTGAGGCGGAATCACAGTCATAATTTCTCTGCAAAAGCCTGGCTTTTCTTAGGTGAGCAAAGCTTAAATCCAAGGGGTTTCTTTTTTTTTTTTTTTTAATTTCAAATATCCACATGCTCAAGATGGTGGGACTTGATGATGTGCATGCAGGCAGACACACAAGGTGCAAAGGAGCTTTTAGTGGTTACTGGGAAAGTATCTGGGTTCAAGCAAGCTATGGAGTCTACTAGCAAGTGTCAAGAATCTGGGTCCAGTGTTTCTGGGTCCAGTGTTTCTTGGTCAGCTTGCTGTGGGTTAAGCACTTGAGTGACAGCCCAGAGACAGGAAGAGGAGAGTAATGCTGGGGGCTGGGTGGGGGTGGGTGGTCTGGGGCAGCTTGGAAGAAAGGGAGAAGAGAGGAAAGGGCCCTTTGCATCTGCTGCTACAGTTTGTGTCAGCATAGCCCATAGAGCGATTCCCATTTTAAACTGCTCATCTTCAAAGTCTGCACACAATCTATTTTCTGCTCTAGTAAGAAGACACAAAACCATTTGCCTTGCAGACAAGAAAGAGCACTTTAGCTGGGAGAGAAATCATTGCAAGGCAGGGGGGAGGGAAGAGTATTGCAGATGCAGCAAATAACCCAGGCCAAGGGGCTGCTCCAATTCAACTCCAGAGGGATGATTATATCTCCAGGTGGCTCACAGGGTGTTTGCTTCTGTTGTGTTAGTGCAGGCTATGAGCTGACTGTGTTGGCTGCTGCTGTCAGCCCTGATTATCCTCTTGCATAACAGGTATGTTTCCAGCCTAAGCTCCCTGACACCTATTACAGGAGGTGTCCAGGACACTTGTGAGTCTGTGCCCACTTAACAGCCCAGGCTGCTGGAAACATCTGGTAGATACCCACCAGCTCATGCTGCAGGTGGTGTGCTCTGTCCCTGCTGCTGAGGCTAAGAGCAGCAATGACCCCTCATCTCTTGCCACACTTGAACAGCTCCCATCCCTCCTTTAGCAGCAGGAGGAGCCAGGGGTGAAGGGCTGTGCCTGATAGCTGACACCAGCCATTTGGGCAGTTCAGAGAGTGGGTCCATATCTCTTCTGGTGCAGGTAGTGGGGCCATTAATCCTGCTATGGTACCACCCTGGGCAACTGCCTCCTTTGCTTGTGCTTTGGGCCAGATTTTAGGAGGAATCTACCAACCACCTGCCCATGACCTTGGGCCCCATCACTTGCCTGCACCTGGAGGAGGAGGATGCTTGTTCTCACTGTCTGTGTTTAGGTCTCTACTAAGGATCTGGGTTGCTGTCACACTGTAAAGGACTGAAATAATAAGTCTTTGTAGGCATAGGTGTGAAAAGCATGTGGAATTGAAGAAGTGAGAGGGGAAAAATATGGTGGGAGAAGAAGCATAGAATATAGCTTTTTGGCTCGTCCTTATGTCATGCAGGAAATTGCTCAGAGAAGGCTGAGACCCCCACATCCCTGGGGACCTCTTAGTGCTGGAGCTTAATGGAAAGTGGTTCATCTTCTGCTTCTTGGTATTGACCACATTCTACACCTATTGCTTCCTCTCGCTGCTGTTCCTGTGGGCAAGTGAAAACCCCCATCAATAATGAATAGGGATCAGAGAGCTGCTTTTCCACTGCATCTCTGTGGAAATCTCCAGGTTGCTAGAGCCACTTTGCTAGGATCTCCCCATCTGAAAAACAAAAAGAGGTGAGAAAAATTATTCTGGAGTTCAGCATGATGAAAATGGACAAGACTCACCATGCTTTTGTGGTTTTTTAGTGTTATCTTTTCAGGATTGTAACCAAATGCTTTACAATAGCATTGTATTATCTTTTCTGCAATAGTGTGCAGGTCTTTCTGATGAAAGAACAATGATTTGGTTTGCAAAGAGAGTGTACAGATATTAGGTATTGTATTCTGTTCACTGAAAAAAGCCAGGTCTCCACTGAAAAGTAATTAAAGGCCACCTCTCTGCCACTTGGGTAGTAGTAGCCATGCCACCTGGCTCTTCTATGGGGTCAGTGTCGGCCAAAGACACCATAGGCTGGTTGTCAGAGGGAAGAAGAGGTGCTATATCAAGGGAAGTGTCTCCTTCCTTCTGGACTACCCTCACGTGGGCTGGGCAGGGTGGTGAGTGAAGCGAGTCAAGTGCTTTCCTGGAGCGCCTGCCTTGAGTTTGCCTGCAAAGGGATGGGTTGCTGGGGTCCACCTGTGGCTGGAAGGGCAGTGCTTGTGGGGATTAACATCTCCCAGCTATGCCTGCCTGGCATCCTCTCTGCAGCTGAGCAGGCTTACACCAAGCTCTGCCCATTGTGCTGTGCAATGCAGTCCCTCTGAGGCAAGTGGTGGGAGGAGGAATGAGGCTGTTGTGTATGAATGGGCAGAGGACTCTGCTGGCTTCTTACAGGAATGGATTGACCACAAGCTCTCCTGGAATCCAGAGGAATACGGTGGGATCACTGCCATCCGTGTCCCTTCTGAGTCCCTGTGGCTTCCCGACATTGTTTTATTTGAAAAGTGAGTAGCATGGCTGCTTGCTCTGGGCTTAGGCAAGAGCTTGGGGAAGGTATGTCAGGCACCATGAAGCTTCCAAGTGCTGTCAGAAGGTTGCTTCTTTAGGCAGTACAAATGTTGGCTTCCCTTGTGCTGCAGGTGATGGATAGAAAGCATAGCTGGGGAGGGGTTAGGACTGGGGCAAACTTAGTCCTGAACTCGGTACTGTTTCTTCCTGTCCAACTCCCAGTGCTGATGGACGTTTTGAAGGATCCCTGATGACCAAAGTCATAGTGAAGTACAATGGAGCGGTGACCTGGACACCACCAGCCAGTTATAAGAGCTCCTGCACGATGGACGTGACCTTCTTCCCCTTCGACAGGCAGAACTGCTCCATGAAGTTTGGGTCATGGACGTATGATGGCAGTATGGTGGACTTGATTTTAGTGGATGAAAATGTAGACAGGAAAGACTTCTTTGATAATGGGGAGTGGGAGATCTTAAACGCCAAAGGTATGAAAGGCAACAGGAAGGATGGGCTGTACTCTTACCCATTTGTCACTTACTCCTTTGTTTTGAGACGCCTTCCACTGTTTTACACTCTTTTCTTAATAATCCCTTGCCTGGGATTGTCTTTTCTAACTGTCCTGGTGTTTTACCTGCCTTCAGATGAGGGAGAAAAGCTTTCATTGTCTACATCAGTTCTAGTCTCCCTCACTGTTTTCCTTTTAGTGATTGAGGAAATAATCCCTTCTTCTTCCAAAGTCATCCCTCTGATTGGTGAATATCTGCTGTTCATCATGATTTTTGTGACCCTCTCTATCATCGTGACTGTGTTTGTTATCAATGTCCACCACCGCTCCTCAGCAACTTACCATCCCATGGCTCCCTGGGTTAAAAGACTCTTCCTCCAGAAGCTGCCTCGGCTGCTCTGCATGAAGGGCCATGTAGATCGTTACTCCTTCTCAGAGACAGAAGAAAAGGAAACCACCTTGAAATCAAAGCTCCCAGGGAAGCAGAAACACAGGCAAGCAAAAGACGGAGAGAAAATTGTTATTGCCTTTCTGGAAAAGGCATCTGACTCCATTCGATACATTTCCAGGCATGTTAAAAAGGAGCATTTCATCAGACAGGTAGGTAAAGGGAGGGCAAGGAGGGATCACAGTTTCCTTGACAGCAATGGCTTCCAAGCTCTTACCTTTTCTGCATGCCTTTCCCTTTGCATCTTCCTCCTGCTCTCATCTAAGACATGTCCTGGTAGCTTCCCTTGCTTGATAAATAATATGGTTTTTGGGAAAACGCATTGCTTCAAGGAGAACTGTATTATGCTGTGAGAGTCCCTGCTCTTTACAGATGCAAGAGGCACAGCAACCTCTCCTGGAGGAATTCGAGCACTTTTAGCTAAAAGATTTTGCACAGGCTGAAAGAAGTCTGATTACCATGTGCATAAAACTACCAAACTGTTTTGGGGTTTTGAGTGACTCACAGCTATAGGTGCTGAAAAGGTGATCCATGTCAGTTTTAGGATACAGGACACTACAAAATTCTAATTTTAAAAACAGATTTGTGGAGCTGAAATATATATAGCAGTATCAGTGAAGTACTGGGCTCATTACTGTTTCTGTTTGTTCTCCCTCTCTCCTTCTCAGGTTGTCCAAGACTGGAAATTTGTAGCTCAAGTCCTGGATCGGATCTTCCTGTGGTTATTTCTGGTGGTGTCAGTGACGGGTTCAGTTCTGATCTTTACCCCTGCGTTACAGATGTGGCTGAACAGCACTTTGTAGATAGTGCTCCCACAGTAGCATACAACAAGTATAATGCCAAGGGATGGTGATGCCTTCGAGCTTGGTCTCTATTGTACAGATGGGAAGCAACTGCAGGAATGAGGGAAGATGATGGTAACAGCGGGCATTGACTACTGCTTTCTGTCTTCATACAACTCTACCAGTTACAGATTCGGCTGAGATCAGAGAAGGACTTAGTGCGCAGCTGAGTCCTAAAGTGAATTGGGGTTGCACAATTGGGTTATAAGTATTTTACTGGTAGCCTGGTTATATTAAAATAACAGCCAAGATTATTAGTTACAATTGGAAATAGTACTTCTGGCACAATGATTATACTTAAAAGGCAGATCGGTCAGTTAAAATGCTACTTTATAAAAGAAGTTATAGTAGGAACACAAATCAGTACTCAGTTTATCTACATTTCCAAGTAAAACCCACAAAGTCTCTACAAATCACTTCGTGCATGTGTCAGAACTGGCAATTGCACAGCACATGCATCAGAAAAAGTACAAATACCTTTTAGATGGGATGCTCAAAACCACGACTCTGTGGCCTTACCTTGCTGCAGGATCAGCTCAACAGTGGCAGAACTTACCACTCTGCCCACCTGCTACCAGCCTTTATGGCATGCACACTTTGTCTCTTCTCTTGGCCATCAGGAAGCTACAAGGTGTTACCTGCTTTTCAGTATTACTTGCAATTTTGCCTGTTGCTCTGTAATGTATCAAAAGACTGAACAAATAAGGATTTTTCCCCATGATCTGCATTTAGAAACTATGATTCCTGCACCTGCTTGTTCACAAGACAAATAGAAGATCACCTGAAACATATTGCATGGAGAAAGGTGGCTATGCTACTCCATAAGGGAACAGTGATCTTCCTAAACAGTTCAGTTGCAGGGAAGCTGCAGACATCACTTTCAGCAAATGAAACTTGTGGTTGGTGCAGAAGTGGAGTTTCTCCTGAGAGCTGTGGGGTCACTGGCTACTGGGAAGATGCATATTTGGGTGTTGTCTTGTTCATGTTTCCCAGGCAACTCAGAATTTCATTCCTTTAATTCATTAAAATGGGATCCTTCTGCATGATTAGAAACAGCCCTTAAAAGTGTAAATGAGACCTGACAAAATGCAGAGGTGAAGCTTTCACCACTTTTGCAGGGGCAGTGTTTTGCCAACATGGAGTGCTTCAGAAAATCCCATTCAGAACTTGCAGGTGTTTGCAAGACTAGCAAAGGATTTGGAGATCCAATTTTCGACCATCTAAATGTGAATCTGGTATTAAAGCTTTAGTTAGCCTTGAAACTTTCTCCCTAGGAATGGAGGTTAGAGGGTGTTAAAAATACACAGAGGTATTCTTGTGCTTGGATTATGTGTGCACACCAGACCTCTGTGAGTTAATATCATCCCATCTTGTTGTGTCATCGAGAAAGCTCTGTTCACTTGTGCAATCACTATTAATAAAGATGTATTTAGTAAATGATTCCTGAGGTGAGAGTGCTCATATGCTGGGCTTTGTTGTTGTTCTGTTGTCAACAAAGTCTGGACTGTAGCCCATTTTAAAAGCCTTGTCTCAAATCTATTCAAATAGAGGGGTTGTCACATTCTTGGAAAGTCTGTGCGTAAGTTTGAGGAGGGAGCATTCAGATCTGGTTATTATATTGCAGGAATCTAGAACAGACCCATTTAGTTTAGCATATACAGATAGATGTCTTAACATAAGACACTGGTATGAAACTCTTACACATTGATCTTACTGCCAGCTGCTCCTCTCTTCTTGCATTGTTTAAGTCAGCTTGTTCCCCTGGCCAGTACTGTGAAACATCCGTAGGAAAAAGGCCAGGAAGCTCCTCTTCCCAGCATTTACAGAGTCTTGAAATCATTTAGTGATAGGTTTTCCTTCTGAGCACTGCTGCCAGGGGGCTGCCTGCTAGGCATGACAGATGACAAAACCCTCTCCTGGGCAAGTGCTTCAGGTGTTTAGCTGGCAGATGGCCCTGTCCTCACCTTGTGACCCTTTTGTTGCCCACCCACAGGCAGCACATGGCTGTGTCTCACATGGCTGTGTTTGATGCCAAGCTGCTTTTTCTGGCTTATGCTAGTAAAGGTCAGCAGGGCTCAGGTCCTTGGAGTGGGAGATGTATGAACACTGCACAGGTATGGCTTTTGGCCTCTGGTCTTTCTAGCATTGCATCTGGGACTGCCGCATCTGTAGTCTCACTACTCATTATTTCCTTGTGCTGGCTGTTTCTGAGCTTCCTTGAATCTCTTTGCCGCTAGCCCACAAATGCATTCAGCATGTCCCACAGCCTGGGCTACCACTAAAAACACAACTAGGGAGGGCAGATGGGCAGACAGTCCTCTGATGGGCTCCTTCCCTCTGCTCCATGTGCTCTGCCTGTGGATGACAACATTGCAAATTGCAAATCTTAAAAAAAACCAGCAACCCACTGTCTTACTACTGCCTCAACATGTGCTGCTTTGATTTCTTGGCACTGGTTTGCCAGAACCTTGGCACTGCTTGGCAGGACCATGTGTATCGTCCATCCACCAAGAGGCAAATATGACAAACTCCTCTGGGCCTTTTAGTGGGGGGGGAAGTGCAAAGATGGTCTCCTTTGGGAAGAGAATGTGATGAGCTGGTTGAGCTGTCAAATTGCTTCTGTGGTTTTAAAATTAATTCATAGATGTCATCACTCTCAAGTAAAGGAGATTTCTTGCTGCCAGTGCTACACTTATCACTGGGACATATAGTACGGGGTGTTGCTGATGTGGCTTTGGAGGTGATGGGGTGAGAATAGACACACCACTCTTGTGTGCCCTGCAATGAATATGGTTACTTTTCCTGTGGCTGTGTGTGGTGTGTGACCCAACTCAGCGCCTGGGATGGCACCAGCTCTTGTTGAAACTTTTCTTGGTATTTCAGTTAGAAGGTCCCACGACAAGAATTGGGGCAAGCACAAATGTCACTTTTGTGTGGGTTCTTCCATATGTGCTCAGATGTGGGCCCCTATCGAAGCCTTCTCCAAGGTGAGATGCTTATCGTGTCCCGCACCTCCACTCTCTCTAATCGGCCAACTACCTTCACAAAGCTGACAGGAGTATGCAAGGCTCCCAAGTCTTGAATGTGCCAAACACAGCTGAAAATGGCAAAAGAAGGATCCAAAAGTCACTGGGTGGGGGGAAGGAAGGGGAAATAGTACACTCAAAGAGAGACAGAACATGACTTTGTAAATCTTACTTTCCTAGGATACCAGGCTGATGGACTAAACTGTCCAAACCCTGTGTTTGAGGTCCAGAGGCATGACAGAGAGATGTGTAGTACGGTAAATGTGCAGCGGTGTGCACCCCCCTGCCCCAACCTGACCTGTATTTTCCGCAACCCTGGTCAAGTGATAACCACCAGCGGAGATTGTAGTAGATGCATCTGGCCATGATGGCTGCATCTGGCTCAAAGTGGATTCAGGGGAGCCAGGTAACAACACAATAGCCTATCAACTTGAGCAATGCGCCCACCTAACCACATGCTAGTCAATGTTGGACTCAAGCCAAATTTGGAAGACGCTAACATCTGTAGTCGGTATGCAAATATGACTATGAGTCAATTATCTTACTCCATAAATTGTGGACAGCCCAGGGCCCACTGAGCTCTCCTGCACAGCAGCAGGCTGCACGCCAGGATCTCCCCTTGAGTATGGATGCCTCTCAAGGTTACTCCTCGAGGTTGAGAGATTCCTTGCCACAACAGATTCTCAGTAAGTGTTTAATAGCATGCCAAACTTTGAAATCTTAGCTAAGTGATGTAAAGGAGTGATTGTGCATGTATAATCCTTTAGACATAAGCCGCTGACCAAGTCTGGATCCAGCCACACTTAAACTCCCCTCTGAGAAGGAGTTTAGAATGCAAGGGGGTCCTTCCTGAACCTCATGACTCAACGGGAGGGTTTCCCTGACAGTTTTGTCTGACCCTGTCCTCTATGCAGTAAATACCAAGTGAAGCTTGCCATCAGATCTTGTTACACCACTGTTGCATTTACTATCAAACTTGGTTAAATCACCATTTTATATCAATAAACATATTGTTACTCTTACGAGTGAAGTGCATGACTCCATCCACAACAAAATGACAAAGACAAGGAGCTGGTGCTGGGGCACAGAGGCCTCCTAACTGGAGATGAGGAGCTGTACAATTGTGAATGCTTTGACAAAAAGCCAGGGATTTTGCTGAAGTCAGCTTACTGGCTGCAGGGTAGTATCTGTCATGCCTAAGACACCAATGTAGTACACCTTCAGCCACAATATTTCATTGTTTGTATGGTCATAGACTGCAACAGTGAATGCTGGTGGTCAGATGTCTTTCCTGTAGAAATGAAGGTTTCAGGCTCAGAATGAGGCTCTCCTCCCTTTCTTTCCCCTCTCCTCCTTTCCGATTAAAGAGCCAGCACAACAAATGTCATTTAGTAGCTTCTCTACTATGTTGTATAGCAGGGAGATTTAAAAAAAATACAAATTCTTCAAGAAAGTATATCCCAGGAGTGGTATTTAATTGACAGGCTGACAAAACAAACCATGCTTGTTCATACATCTGTCTGTCAGTCACTACATAATTATGCAACATTCAGGGGAATTACAGAAAATACGTTTTTCTTCTAGAAAATCATGACTTCACATATTTCAACTACTGGATTAAGACAGTTATATTCTTGTCATTCCACCCTTATCTCTGACATATATATTTATTCAGCCTTATTCTCTTTATTATGGAGCATTAAAAGAGAGTAAAAGGCTAGTCAGGGACTTCAGAATCAGAGTCATACTTTCCAAGGACTGGTGATGTTCAAAGCAGAGACTGGTACATGGCAGACACTGAAAACACTGCACTGACACTGTACAGTTAAATTTAGAGCCTCCTATAAGACAGAAGGGCTTTTTACTCTTGAAGCCGTTGGCTTTAATTGGAATGGTTCCTTTTAGAGAAGAATCCTTCAGCACAAAACCAAAAGGAATCTAAACAGGCAAGTAACCTGAGGGTAAACTGTCCACATCAGGTGCACATCTACAAAGTGTTTCAGGATTAAGCACACTAGGATTGGGAACCTGGTTACATAGCAGCAACCTCAGCCCCAAAGGGAAGTGTCCCTACAATTACAGGTTTGAACACACAGCACTGACCCATGACGAGCCAGCAAATAGAAAATTGCTGCAGAGATGTTTGGACCAAGGTGCCCAGCTTTGCATAGGATTCATGATAGCCAGCCTTCTCCTGCTGTGATGATCTGTGTAATCCAAGCTGGTCTTGGGTTTTAAAAACACAGGAAAACTTAGATCAATCCAATATTGTTAAGCCAATTTTGTCTATGATGAGTAGTTACTCAGGGACAAACCCTTCCCTGTTGGGCTTATGTCTGAGCCTGAGCAAGCAAGAGTTTTCAGAGCAGAACGTGTGGACTGGGACCACTGTTAACCTGATGAGAAAAATGTGGCTTGGAAATCCTACTGGAGCTCACCAAGATGTTGGTATTCAGTATCAGGAAGTAAAGGGGACTTTGGTCACATGCAAAGTTAAGTGGCAGATGAACTAGTTTTTAAAGGTCTAAGCAGCATGTAAATTTCAAATGTGGATGCCTTACACGGTAACCACAGATAGTTCAGGTCTTTTCTGGTCTTCCATAGTGCATCCAGGTTGTTCCTCTTTGGTGACTCGAGGATGCTTCAGATGATGTCAGCAAGGCTACTTGCAGTGCAAAATACTAAGTTGGTTTGTCTTCAACTATGATTAAGTAGTTAAGACCTGTCTGACTTCAAACATAAACGTAAACATGTACTTTGTTGATCTGGGACCCTCCTTTGTGTACATATACTGCAGAAGATGGGAACTGCTTATTTTAGATTGTATTGAAAATGTTACAGGGCTGAGGGATTGGTTTGATTGTATTTTTATTTTGATTATGGTCTGCTCTGACACAAGAACACAATAAGGAACACTAGTCCAGTCAGTATGACTGTGGTATCTCATCTAAGTGCCATACCAAAGACTAGCTGTTGTACAAGGAGAGAAATAGAGAGGAAGTGTAAATTAACTCAAAGCTGAGGAACAGTTATGATCAGGAGAGAAAAATGAAGCCAGGTAGAGTCCTCCTTGGGCAATGCACTCAGAAGTGCCTGAACTGTCCTGAACCCAAGGAAAAAGCTCAGTAACTTCAATCTGCTCCTGTGATCCTCAGTGCAATTGTTATAGCTGATCTCACTGAGGAAAAGACAGGCAGGCACTCTAAAAATCCCAGGCATTCCATCATAGAAAGACCACATGCTCATCTCCCATTTTCAGTCCTCTTCTCATTCTGTTTTGGATTGTTTGCCTTCCCAGCAGACCCTTCCCTCTCTTTCTCCTTTCCTCTGTGGCTGAGTGCTGAGGAGGTGATGAGCAGAGGGGTTATGTAAGAGGAGAGAAATATAGGGGACAGTTCCGAGCCGAAAATGAAACAAGAACAAAACTGGATAAAAAGGAGTGGCTCAAGTTATGTATCTGCTATTAGTGGCTGGATAAAGAGCCCTGCAGTCCCAAACACACAAAGGATTATAAATACCCAGAGAAATACTCTGTCTATCACCATAGCTATGTATTTCCAATCATCTTCCACCTGCAAGAGAAAAAAAATGAAAAGGATAAACTACATGTAATGTAAAATGCAATTGCGAGTTGACATTATGCAGTAGAAATGTCCCTTGTACTTTTGAATGTGAGGAAGAACATACTTGCAGTCAAGAATGTTGCTTGTCATGCTTACAGTTGCTGCAGTTTTCGAGTGTTTTTAGAGAGGGCTGATTTTCTAATAGTTTTACCACTTTTGGCTGAGAACATTCAACACTGTTCTGGTCTGCTGAATTTTTCTAAATATTCAAGTCTGTTGGCAAGCTATGGCTGTGACGCTAACATTAACAAATAGGACCTGCTCACATGATGGGTGCAGAGTGGGGTGGTTTAACAGCAGGCAGAATCACCATAGCTGCACATCACTAGACCGTGTCAGAGGATTTATCCTGACAGCCCACACAAAAGACAGTTTGCTATTCCAGCCTGATTTGCCACACTGTCACTCCAATCAAGCCCCACTGATTTCAGCAAACTGGACAGCTGCAGTGTCATGTGCTAAGCAGGCCAGAGTGGATTTTGTATGTCTGAGAGATACACCTTAGAACCACATTCAATGAAGTTGCTGTCCTTTAAACTGTACCTACATACAAGGACCACTGCATCAGAACAACATTCACTCATATAAAACTAGTGACTGGTTAAGAGCTCTCTGCTGAGGGATCTTCCACTTGTATTCCCAATTTCTTGATGTTTTCCTCCAAGAGGCTGCTGGTGTACTTCTTGTGAAAGAAAATGCAGCAAGAACTCCAGCTGCTCTAAATGTTGCCACAATTTTTAAAGGGCTTTTATTTATACAGGACTAGTGCATGATATCACCCATATGGCTTTGTATGTCTGGCTGAAGCAGAAGCAGTCTGCAGAATCATTTCCTCAGTGCTTGCCTGAGAAAAAAACCCCTTTCTTCCCCAAAGAGAGGATTTTTCCCAAATGAAAAATCCTGCTTCCCATCCCTAGTATGTTTTGAAAAGTCAGATACAGAGCTGCTGATACACACACCAGACTAAGAATACAATTTCATGTGGCAGGAGAGATTTGCAAAATGCAAATCAGCAAAACTGGCAATGGAAGACTTAATCATGAGCTGTATAATCAAGGTGGCATGTTATTCGGACTGCTTCATGCAAGCCTCTTCTTTTTTAGAGTGCATCAGAGAAAACAGCTGACTACAGTACATGGATATGTTTCATGCAGCTGATGTGGCAGTAAGAGCTGGGCTAAAATACTGTGGCCAAGCAAAACATTGTCTAAATTCCAATGTGTCTCATTTTCTATGACACAAATTCCAGTTAGGATGAAAGATTTATAACCTCACACAAGCAAATCCATTAGTTCAAATGCTAAGTCTCATTTTTAAATTCCTCTCTCTCCTTTTTAAAAATCTGTCCTTATTCATCTGTTGTCTGTTTTCATTCAGCTGTCTTCCTCCAAAACTCAACCTTTATTTCAACATATGTTTGTCATGGCTGAAAATACTGTATTGTTGAAGCCACAAATAGTCAAATCACTGTAAAGAAATCAGAACACACCAGACTGAAAGTACAGACAACACCATTCTGAAAGGAATATCTTTACAAGATTTATCACTGGCTGAGAACAGTTCTTCTCCAGATCAACTACTGTGCTGCTAGACAAGCCCTGTTCTTTAAAAAGCAGTTCCCAAACCTGCTTGTTCCATTACTAACACAGAAAAGCACCCTGCTTGGTAAATAGCATGCTTACTATTGAGATGTCACTGCTTACCAGGGCTGAGCAGTTGGTGAGCAGTGGAAGAGGGTTGCTTCTGAGGATCTACAGAAGTAGGGTTGGAAGAGACCTTGAAAGGTCCCATCTAGTCTATCCCCTGCCCTATGGCAGGATCAACTTCGCCCAAACCGTTGCTGATCAAAGTTCATTCCTCATGGCTGCAACAAGCTGACTGACGCTCCTCTTCTTTTCCTTTGAAGGGTGAGCCTCATGTCTAATTTAAAACTGTCTTGCTGCTTAAATGATCCACTGGGGATAGAAGGAGAGCAGAGGAGATCACTTTTCTTATTCCATCCCCAATGGATGATTTATCTTCTCCCTTTCTGTAGGAAAGTTTGACCCATTCACAGGTCTCAAAATTTGTTTCTCTAGACCCAACAACTCCAGTTTCTGTGGGCTGTCCTCCTAGACCATGTTTTCACTTGCTGGAAGTGTGGCACCATGGGCAGCTGGGTGGTTACCTCTCTTACCTCTTTGGTTTCATTTTGAGACCTCATGTTCTCTGCGATGAACTGAACGCTGCTAATGACATCCTTCACTTCTGGGGAGTACTCCATGTGCTCTGCCATCCATTTCAGTGACTGATGGCTCAGTTGTCTTCTTTTGGTGGTAGTGAGTTCAGTTGCCTTATCACAGTGACTGCATCGGTGCTCATTGTGTAATTTGGTATCTTTGTGTTTGCTGTGCTTTGACTTGCCTGGCATATTGGCGGATCCTTTCTTGTTTTTTCTGGAGATGTTTTTTTTCTGCTGTTCTAGTGGCCTCTGCATCAACAGGACTTTGGGGAGCAGGCTAAGAAAGATGGTTTTTACCCATGTGGGCATTGTGTGTGTGGTTGGAGTCCTGTAATGTATATTCAGGACGAACACAGTGATGACAATTGACAGAGTCACAAATATCATAGTGAAGAGTAAATATTCACCTACGAGGGGAATTACTAAGGAAGTGGATGGGATTGTTTCTGTGATCACCAGTAAGAATACAGTCAAAGAAAGGAGCACAGAGATGCAAAGAGTCACTTTCTCACCACAGTCAGATGGCAGGTAAAAAACTAACACAGTCAGGAATGAGATGAAGAGACAGGGAATGATCAGATTTATGGTGTAAAACATTGGCAACCTTCGAATATAAAAGGAATATGTTATGTCTGTGTAGATCTCTTCACAGCAGTTATATTTGATGTCATGTTTGTAGCCAGAAGCATCAACTATTTCCCATTCACTGTTTTCCCAAAAGTCATTCATATCTACTTTGGATCCAATGATCAGAAGATCAATTTTGGCTTTGTCATAGGTCCATGAGCCAAATTTCAGTGAACAGTTCTGATGATCAAATGGGAAAAAGGTAATATCCATAGGACAGGAGCTTTTAAAGATAGCTGGTGGGGTCCAGGTGATCATTCCATCATAGTGAAGGAGGGCTTTGGTCTTCCCTTCAACTTGAAAATCTCCCACAGCACTAGAAAGACAAATAAGGCAAAGAAAAGAAAATTAGAATGAAAGTAAAATGTCTTTCATGGACACTGCAAGAAGACACTTTTGAGAGAAAGGGTAAAACAGAAAAGTGTTCCTCATACTTATTATACAACACAATATCTGGTTTCCAAATTTTATCTGCTGGTACCCGAACAAATTCAATGCCATCATATTCTCTGGGATCCCATCGCAATTTGTAGTCATTCCAAATCTGAAAGAAGAATGGACAAGGATTTTAAAACCTTGTATATCAGCAAATATCTGCTTCTCAGATCTTCCTGTAAAATGACAGGCTATGATAAAGACTGAAAGTATAGCACATGTAGAAGGGGACAATGACCCGAAAGACAAGCCCTGGAGAAACACCGGACATATATGAGTATTGCTCACATTGATTTGCTACTCCCTCCTCTGTGAGGGGGATAGGATGCCAATTTTTATCCGTTGCTGACATGCTGAGATCTCTTCTCTGTCTTGCTACATCAGTATAGACCCTTAGTTGTGCAAGGTTACCTCCCCACTGCAGAGAGGAAACACAAGCCTTGCTGCTGCTGCTGCCATGAGAGTGCACCCTGCAGGTTAAAGGAGGCCAGCATCAAAGGAGAGCAGCATCCTAATGAGAAAGGAGGTATATATGCAAACTAACA